>NC_070602.1:112701519-115321519 GCF_027172205.1 Podarcis raffonei
TCCTAAATGGTTGCACCAGGGGCAATATCCCCGGGGAATATACATTCATGTCCGGGGTAAGAACCAGCAAAATTGATTATATGTTGGCTGACAGCGAATTGCTAACAAAAATAGGGCTCTTATACAGGTGAGCCCACACCAAGAATCATAGAATTGGAAGGGACCATGCGGGTCATCTAGCCCAACCCCTGGAATGCAGGAAACGTCTTGCCCAACGTGGGACTCAAACCCATGGCCCTCAGATTAAGGGTTTCATGCGCTAACCAGCTGAACTACCCCAGCTGACAAAGGCTTATGGATTCACTAACAAGTGCAACCTTATACGTGCCTACTCAGAAGTAGGTCCTCCTGAATTCAGCTGGACCTATTTCGGGGAAAGTGTGGAAGGGACGGCAGCTTACGGTAGTCAAGGTAAGCCAATGCCAAAACAAAAACATTCCACTAAATAGTATAATGAATTCAAAGAAGCTTGAGTCACCTAGCTCAGTTGTTTAGAGCATTGTGCTGAAAATGCCAAGGTTGCAAGTTTGATCCCCAACAGCTGCATATTCCTGCGTTCTTCAATTCTATGAAGAGCCAGTGTGGTGTAGTGGTTAAGAGTGGTAGTCTCGTAACCTGGGGAACCGGGTTCGCGTCTCCGCTCCTCCACATGCAGCTGCTGGGTGACCTTGGGCTAGTCACACTTCTTTGAAGTCTCTCAGCCCCACTCACCTCACAGAGTGTTTGTTGTGGGGGAGGAAGGGAAAGGAGAATGTTAGCCGCTTTGAGACTCCTTAAAGGGAGTGAAAGGCGGGATATCAAATCCAAACTCTTCTTCTTCAAACTCTATTGTCGCATAAGCTTTTTTTTTACTTAGCTACAAAGTTATTTCTTACCCTCCGGTCTGTTTATACTTACCATAGGGCTGCAGTCCTAAAAACACTTAACTAGGGGTAAATCCCATTGAAGTACACAGACTAACTTCTGAGTAAGCATGCTTAGGATTGCACTGCAAATCTGTTAGGACTTTAGGGTGCCACACAATGGTTTTATTTTTATTTTTTGGGAGTAGCAGACTAATATGGCTAAGCTTTCGGAAATTATTGCTAATAGAACAAAACTTTTAAACATGTTAGAGAAGTGCAATTTTCATTTACATTTTATTTCATTAACTCAAATGTCAGGTGTCCAACTACCGATTACTCCACCACCTTGGCGCTCCCTGAACACTGCAATGGAAGGCAGCAGAGCAGATTTACCTCTCACTGAGCAACTAGGTGATTTTTCTTCTATAAAAGTCTGTAAATAAAGAATTGGGAGCTTAAAAAAAAAAAGGAAGCTGAAGGGGCCAGAAATTTCCCTGGAGGAAGTGTGTTTATAAGCCTGCTCTCTGATAAATATAGAAACAGCTGCCCTGAAAATTCTGTTCTTTGATGCTGCTATTGACATAGAATAGGGCTCAATAGGGCTTTACTCTCAGGGTAAAGGGGTATCGAATTGCAGCCTGGATCAGAGGTACCTCTTAGACCATTTACTTTTGAAAGACAGCAAGAAGCCACACTAAAACCCAGGTGTTTCGAAGTACCGATTCTAACAGAGCCCACAAACAGAAGGCAACCAGACTGGACAGGAATCTGTACCGCTTTTCAAAAGGGCTTTTGTGTAAACATGCACAATTGGGCTGCAGAGCTGCCACATCCATCTCAGAAGTATGAAATTAATCTTTGCAATAACTTGTGGGCGCCTCCTTAGCCCCAAGGTGGATCCAGAAGGGTTTCAACGGTATGCTATACGTTGTGTTTTACACAGGACAACAAAGCCTTATACAGCATCAGGGGAGGATTTACAGCCGGGGCAAATTATTTTACACTAAGTACAAATGATAAAATTAGCACTACCATTAAAAGAAAAAAATTAATGGCCAACTTTGTTACCTCCTTTCATGCTCAGCATGCATTTTGAAGGAATTCGTTTGAAAAACAACACCACTTCGTACATGAAACAGGCAGTTTCTTCCTTTGATAACTAAACAGGATGAAAACGGGGTGTGTGCGTGAGGAGAAGATTTCACCCTAAAGTAGATATTGTAGGTGGGGCACCCGGATGTCTGATCTGACAGTGAGTGAATTTGAAACTGGGCCCTGAAACTGCATGCCTCTTGCTCAGGCATAGGCAAACTCGGCCCTTCAGATGTCTTGGGACTACAACTCCCATCATCCCTAGCTAACAGCACTAGTGGTCAGGGATGATGGGGATTGTAGTCTCAAAACATCTGGAGGGCCGAGTTTGCCTATGCCTGCTCTTGCTATTCAGATAGTTCCTTTGAAGATGCATCAGGAAGACATTAAGTCAGGGATAGCAAACCTGGCACCCTCCTAATGTCATTGGGCTACAATTCCCATCATTCCTGGCCACTAGCCATTCTGACTGGAGGTGTTGCACAATGGAAGGACAATGAGTCCCCCCTGCATCCCTATACAAATTGTTGGGCATGGAGAAGGTTCTGTATAGATGCTCTGGAGCAGAGCAAAATGCTATCTGAATAACCTTGTGGCAAATGCTCATTTCCCAGAAGCGTCTCACCTCTCCTTTTAATGGGCCTGGGTGGAGAAGACAAGCCTGCTCCTCTATAGGCCATTATTAAGGCACCACCACCAAGAAATAATTCCCTCCTCTATAGGCCATTATTAAGGCACCACCACCAAGAAATAATTCCCTCTCAAACAAGGCACGGGAAAGGTAAATGGCATTTTAAAACTCCCACTTATTTTCACATTCTAGATTAAATAGCCCCTCACAGTATAAATAAACAAGATACACCAGAACTATAATATCCCATGCCTTTGGTGAACTGCAAACATTAAGGCTTTGTTAATCCCAGACCTCTCTGTCACCAAAGAAACTGTTTGATCATCAGCAACTTTGGATCTATTCGCAGATCTCTGGGTGATTTGTAGCAGATCAGCTAGGATATCTTATTCCCAGCTGTTTGACAATGGCAAACTCTCTCCCCTGAAATGAAGAAAATCAGTAAGGGAAGAACAACTAGGAGCATTTATCTGTTTTAAACTATAACTGATGTTAGATGTTTTTGACTGTAGCTGCTTTTAGGATATGTTAACTGTTCTACAATGTTTTGGCTTCCTTTGGTTTTAAATTGTGTTATGTTTGCTGCCCTGGGCTCCTTGAGGAGGAAGGGTGGGGTACAACTCCAATGAATAATAAAATTCAATAAATAACAGCATTCTAAGAGAGTGCTGAAAAACTTTTCTCCAGCTGCCTTTTCTACACCTTACAAGAACAAGGTTGGTCAATTCTGAATTCGAAGGAGAAACAATAGTGGAATTTCTAGTTTTGCAAGGCTTCTAGGTTTGACTCTACCTTCCTGGTACCTCTTCAAAGAGTTTCAGATTCCCTCTTCAGACTGGAGAACGCAGCGTATCAATCCCTTGTCTCGCTTTAGAGAAATGGTTCCAGACTAAACACCACAGAAGGAAACGATGAGCAATTTTTGATGGCCATAGCTCAAACCCCCCAAATCACATCTAGCCAAAAGGATGAGGCAGAAGAAAGGGGCGGGGCAGGCTAAGAGACACCATTCATTTCCCTGCAGTTTTGGGACAGGGTGAATAGCAGTCAGCATCCACACTACAGCCCAGAGGAGATTTAAATAATGGCAGCGGCAGGGCTCACCTGCTGATACGACTATACCTAAAAAGAAAACAGTAAACTAACTGCTCAGAATACCCTCTACATCAGAACACTGCAAACAGCCATAACCATAATAACCAGTATCCAAGACAGCTGATTCAGCTGGTTCATCCAAAGGCTTCACTCCACATTCCCTAGTGAGATTTTAAGAATGATTTTCACCAAGCAGCAAACCCTCACATTATACTACAATCTGCATTTGAACGTTCCTTCCATTCAAACAGTGTTCGCTATGTTGTACAAGGAGCTGCCATTACAAGCCCGCCCTAAGAATGCAGAACCGTGGTTCTTTGGACCCCTGGACTTATAAGAAAAGTAACTTCAGTTCACATAGGTGTTAAAAATGTTTGGAATGCTGATCATGTCCAATAGAGGAGGAGATCCTTAAGGACAGGGAATGGGATCTATGGGGTGCTCTTGAACCTCAGCACCCCAGTTGGCATGGCCAGCGTTCAGGGATGATGGGAACTGTCATTCAACAACACCTAGAGGGAAACCAATTCTCCATCCCTGGTTTATGGGGTTACAGTTCCTTTTCAACAACAACAACAAAATGAAAAAAATATAGGAAAACCCAATCGTTGCTTTTTTGTGCTACAGTTTCTGGATCACAATCTCAAACCTGATACACTGTATATGGGAGGGAGTGTCTACGCCACAGCTCTGCTTTGAGTGTTTATCACAGCAAACCACACAGAAGGAAAATAGGAAAGGCAGAAAACGGACTGTGTGTCATTTGGAAGACCGATTGATCTCCACCATCATGCTCAGTAGCATTTAAATTAAATTAAATTAAAGCATTTAAATTATATAAATCCATTCATTTCAGTTGTCAATTTGGAGTATGATGCAAGTTGGATAGGACCCACAGAGGTAGCAAAAGTATGTTTATGTTACAAATTATGTTACAAATTAACTGCCAGGCCCACCTCCACACACACACACCCTGCCAAAAAAACATAATGCCCTACACAAAAGAATTGCTACATTTCTTGTGGCTTATCCTGATCTGCTATGATCATGTTTTGAAAATCCTCTTGCTTTTTACCTTAAAAACAAAAAATTTATGAAGTACATATCTAGAGAAAAGGGGTATTGTAAAAGTCATTTCCATCCCATTCTTCTTCTATGGACCCTTGGGTTAGCATAAATGGGTGTCCATTTATATCCTGCCAACAACCCCGTGAGGTAAATTACATTAAGGAAGTGCAACTGAGAGTGAACCAGTGTTAAGTGACCTATACATTATTCTAATTTAAATTCACCTCTCGGGAATGAAGTGTTGTAAATATCTCCAGATGGTACACTGTGTTATCTAAAACACATTTATCCAGAACAAGGGTTCTCAAACTTTCTGGCCCCAGGACCCACTTAAGACAGCTGAAAACTCACGAGGCCCACCAAACACAAAATGGTGGGGCAGTGGCAGAGCCAGTCACAAAATGGAGGCAGGTGGAGGCAGAGTTTGACATAACCAGCTGGCAAATACAGGCATCATGATCTACTGATATCTAATCTAACTTTGGAAATTGCTACATTCTCTGACACAGCAGTTTCCTTGTGGCAAGGAGTTCCACAGCTCAGCTTTCTTCAATGTAAGTTACAGCCATTTGCTCTGGAGGAATTGTGACTTGACTTCCCTACTTTAGGCAAAATTTGCTGATTAAGAGGCTTCTTCTTTTCTTTTCCTTCCCTCCCCCCACTTGCCTCTTAGAGTATTTTTACCCATTTCCTGTCATTTCTTTTCCCAGTTTCCTTTCACATTCCTCTTATACCTTATCCCATACCCCAAAACTGCCAATTTCTTTTATCCTTCCTCCCTGGTCCTGTTACATTCTCTTCTTCCTCCAGTGACAACATTCCTCTCTTATCTCTCTATTTTCTATTCCCATTTTATTTGATTATTATTATTACTATTAAATACTAGTCTTGATCTCACTTTCCATTTCCCTTCAATGCTACCTTTGGCCCTTAGAACAGGGGTCAGCAACCTTTTTCAGCCGTGGGCCGGTCCATCATCCCTCAGACCATGTGGTAGGCCGGACTATATTTTTGGGGGGAAATGAACGAATTCCTATGCCCCACAAACAACCCAGAGATGCATTTTAAATAAAAGCACACATTCCACTCATGTAAAAACACCAGGTGGGCCCCACAAATAACCCAGAGATGCATTTTAAATAAAAGGACACATTCTATTCATGTAAAAACATGCTGATTCCCGGACCGTCCATGGGCCAGATTGAGAAGGTGATTGAGCTGCATCCGGCCCCCGGGCCTTAGGTTGGTGACCTCTGCCTTAGAATCATAGAGTTGGAAGGGACCCCAAGGATCATCTAGTCCAACCCCCTGCAATGCAAGAATCTCAGCTAAAACAACCATGACAAATGACCATCCAACTTTCGTTTAAAAACCTCCAAGCAGAGTCCACAACCTCCCAAAGGAGACAGTTACAGTGTCGAACAGCTCCTACTGTCAGAAAGTTCTTCCTGACGTTGAGTCGGAATCTCCTTTCTTACTTCATTCCAAACCCATGCACACCCAATTTCTCTGAGTCCTCTGGCTACCTTTACTCAGCATGCAAGGAATTGCTCAAACTGGCATCAATCCAACCAAAAGCCTACGAGATCAGCTAGGAGGCAATGCAAGACAACGAGGAGAAAGTCGCCCACAGCCCACTATGTGAGAAACCCTGATCCAGAAGCTGAATTGGTTTCAACACTCCTCTCTAAGAAATAATAAGACTTCAGGCTAAAGCAGGTTTGCAGTTGCAGCAGCAGTGGATTTAAAACTTGTTTACAAACATGGGAGGAAATCCAACCGGTTGCAACACGGCTTACTTCCCGGTACATCCTAAATGCATTTAAGATCGCAGCTGAAATCACAAAGCCGAGACAGCATGGAACTTTCCCTTTGTTTCTGGTATGCAGTTATATTTTCAGACAACACCCCGGTCTATGCACTATGGGTTGTGTCTTTACAACAACAGGACCTGCCGTCCCAAAGAACAGCTGCTATTTCCTGAACAACATAATAAACTTTAGCCAAAAGAGCAGTTTTCCATTCATCTCTGACTCTTGCACACAAAATATTCTGGCCACAACCTATTCCAGCACAAAATAAAGAGGGCTTGAATTTCCTTATAGATCAGTGAGTTTAAATGCATGCCCAACTTTTGTCTAATTCTATGCAAATTTACTCAGAAGGAAGCCCAAGAAAGCATGCAAAGGATGTGTTGGATTATGGTCGAAACACGAGGAGAAAATCCATTGCAATCCATGTGATTTACTACTAAGACACATTTTGGGAGGCAAAAAGAAGCTAAGGGGAAACCGATTTGCAATTGGTATTTCTAAAAAGCCTCAGGGCCAAAGCAGTTCTAGATATCTTACAAGATTCAGGATGGAGCAGATATATTGAACAACTGCATCATTCTGTACAAGAAGTACTCACCTACAATCTTTAAGCCATATTGCAATCTTTTCGTTTGGAATAGAGCCTGCTGAATGGGGAGAGGTGGGAATGCAGGGCAGAGAGAAACAAAAGAGAAATGGGGAGAAGCAATAAGTTATCATTGGTGAATGATAAAAGTAGCCATTTGCCCAGGCATCTTTCCTGCTGGCTTTCAAAAATCCCAGTCAACTAAATGATATGTAAACCAGCTAAGGCACAATATCAACAGTTTCTAGAAGGGAAGCCAACCTCCCAACATTTTCTTTAAAACGTTCAAGGACTAAGCAAAAGTATGAACAACAAGGGTACAATTTTGCAGGCTAATCCTTAAAACATTTTTTTTTTTTTTTACTAAATTTACAAGCCTACTCAGAAGCACGTCCTACCAAATTAAACAGGGCTGACTCCCTGGTAAACGAGATTAGGATTGCTGCCTAAAAGTTATAATATTGCATTCAATATTCAGCCAGTAAACATGTCTAGAACAGCATGGTGGATTTTCTTTCTAGTGAAAAGAAAAGTGTGATATTGCAGTAGGAAGAAAGAGCTTCAGAGCTCGGTATGGCAGTTTAGGATAGCAGCCATAAAGTTCAGTTCCACCCACCAACAGTTATTTGGTCATCAAAATAAGATTCCTGTGAAACCTGAAAGGCATTTCTCTATCTTGGCATCAGTTTCTGTGGTCGTCATCAGACACCCAAGCAACAGCCTCTAGCCCACAGATGCTGATGCGACAATCAATCGGTTAACCTTTCAGGTGCCACATGACTCCTCCGCGTGTCTCTTGGGTAGCCAAAGAGAGAGAAAACCATGAGGCTAATAAGACAAACCTCCTTCGGCAGCCAAAGGCAACTTCCCCCCGGCGATCTCCTGCTCCGGCGCCGGCTCAGCTGCCTCTGGAGAGAGCCGCTCCGCCTCCGACGCTTGCCAAGAGTCTCTGCTTTTGGCCCAGGCCTTTCTCCTTTGAGCGACCCCTTGCCACTCGTCGCGCACCGAAGCCACCTCTTCCTCCTCCATCGGGAGCCTTTCGCCGCTTCTCGCTCTCGGTGACTCGCTCGCCCGCCCTCACCCGGCTGCTGAAGAACGCCTCCAACCTACAGCGAGGAAAGAAAGAAAAGGTCCGGAGGAGAGCTCGTTTTTGCGCGCGATCGAGTCGAGCTGCGGGAAGCAGCAGCAGCACCACCACCAGCAGGAGCCGTGCGCAATTACGCGCCAAGTCGGTGGCGATGGGCGACTTGTGCAAAAGTTGCGCAGGAGGAGGAGGAGGCGGCGGCGGCAGAATCGCTGGGCGCCCCCGGTCTAGCGCATCCGCTCCTCTGGGAGCCACTGGAATCGAGGGGGCCACCCCACAGCTGCCCAGCAGCAGCACATCTGGCCACAGGCACCCAGCAGCAACCCCGTCCCCGGCTGCATGACCAAGACGACCCAGCATTTACTCCTCCCCCTCGACTCCCAGGGCTATAAAACAAAAAAAAACTTGAAAGCGTGCCTCCGCCTCTCCAGTTGCAACCTAGTAGCAACAAGCAAAGCCGCCGGGGGAGGAGGCAGGAAGGAGGGAAACTGACTCTGCGTTTGGGAGCTCCCGGCCGCTGCGAAATTCTGCAGCCGCCCTTCGCCCGCCAGCGAAGCCGCCCCAAACTTCTCCACTACGCCACCCGAGAGTTGCTGCGCCCGCCGCGCCCGGGACGAGCAAGCAGCCGAGGAATGAAGCGGCATTACCGGCAGAGGCGAAAGCAGGCCCGCCCGAGCCTGATCGGACGCGAAGCGCACGGAAACCGGAGAGTTTATATCATCAATCAGGGTGTTCCTCTCTCTCCTGCTGTCTCTCCCCCCCACCACCCCACTTTCCCTGGGGACGGGACTGCAGGCAGTGTTGGGAGGCAGGATCCGGCTCCTCCTCCTCCAGCGTCCCGGTGGTGACAAGGGGGAAGAGGGCACTTAAGAAGGCGCGGTGTCCTAACCCAGGGGAGGGAACGCCAGGGCTGCCAAGGAAGGTCCCCTCCCCCGGGCGCCTCCACCGCGATCAGGAGGAAGGAAGGGACCCTGCCAAATCCCTCCTCACACACCCGCACTCCAAGGACAGCGCGGTACTCACGTCCTCGTCTTCTCCGCCCTCGCTGCTCTCGGGATCAGGAGAACAGCGAGGCGAGCGCGCCTCTCCCCGACTTCCTCATACCGTAGCTGTCGGGAGGAGAGTTTGACTACTGCTCCGGCAGCAGCCCACGTGACGGGGACCCGAGGCGAGAGGCGCGCTCATCTCCTCCTGCTGGCGGTGTCGCTTGAAAAATAAACAAAGCCTGGGGCTGGGACAGGGGTGCTCGTAGTGGCCGGAGGCATCAAAGAATTGCAGCGTTGGAAGGGACCGCGAGGGTCACCTAGTCCAAACCGCAGCAATTCAGAAATCTTTTTTTGACCAGTTTGAGTCTCGAACCCACGACCCTGTGATTAAGAGTCTCCCGCTCTTCCGGTTGAGTTGGAAAGGACCACGAGGTTCATCTATTCCAAGCCCCTGCAACGCAGACATCTTTTTTGCCCAATGTGGGGCTG
Source organism: Podarcis raffonei (assembly GCF_027172205.1). Classification (NCBI taxonomy): domain Eukaryota; kingdom Metazoa; phylum Chordata; class Lepidosauria; order Squamata; family Lacertidae; genus Podarcis; species Podarcis raffonei. Next base: position 112,711,210 of record NC_070602.1, read on the forward strand.
GAACCCGCAATCCTGAGAGTTCAGAGTCTCATGTTCTACCAGCTGGGCTATCGAACGCCCACCCTGCTGTGCTCTACTTTCCCCTGGGTGATTTGACTCCGTCTTCGGCACCCCGGCTTACTCAGTCACCTGATTCAAACAAAACTGGGGTGGGTGTGTTGCTTATAGACTGATTCGAAGTACATGGGAGTCTCCGAAAGGGCCGGCCAGAAGATAACATCAAGTAAAAAACGTGATGGTGACATTGCAACAGTAACCGTGTGACTTGAGTTTCATAGGTGTGACTGGGGTGTAGATGGCTGAAACTTGGCTGTAAAACTTCGGAAGACAACAGAAATTCAGAGTAGACCTGCTGCCATTGAAGCATGAATGGGGAGACCTTCAGTTGGAGACCCAAGCTTGGGAACACTTGTTTTGAACTATTGTAATCCCCCCCCTTGATTTTGTCTTTTTGTCTCCCTAACCCTACCCCACCTTATAATCAAGCAGTGTAGAAATATTATGAAATAAACTTGTGGGGGTTGTTTGCTTCAGGATTGCCTCTTTGGGGTGGTTGTTGTTGTAATGTCACCCATCTGACTGGGTTGCCATAGTCACTCTGGGCAAATTAAAACATCAAACAGAGGTGGACTTTGAGGTGGACTTCTTCCTCGTTTTGCCTGCTTTGTGTGTGGAGGGGGGAGGTCCTGAGCATTGTTAGTTTTTCATCTATGAAATGAGTACAGTGGTACCTCGGGTTAAGTACTTAATTCGTTCCAGAGGTCTGTTCTTAACCTGAAACTGTTCTTAACCTGAAGCACCACTTTAGCTAATGGGGCATCCTGCTGCCGCCGCACCGCTGGAGCACGATTTCTGTTCTCATCCTGAAGCAAAGTTCTTAACCTGAGGTACTATTTCTGGGTTAGCAGACTCTGTAACCTGAAGTGTATGTAACCTGAAGCGTCTGTAACCTGAGGTGCCACTGTACTGTATTTTGTGGTGGCTATGACAGTTTCTTAGATTTCCAAAGGTTTCTAAAATGGGGGGGGGCAGGGCCCCTGAAATGTCTTAAAGCAGAAGTTTTCAACTTTTTTGGGTGCACGGCTCCCTTGACCAACTACATTCTTTTTGTGGCAACCCTGTGGGGCTCAGGAGTCCAGTTATGTCTCCCTTTGCCTGCAGGGCTGGCAGCCTCTTTTTTGAACACCCTCTCTTGTGCAGTGCTATATCAGCCTTCTCTCCCCTCTCCTTGGGAGTCCTCTGGGCAGCCTGTGCTGCTTCTCGAGTCTCTGAGCTGCCCGCCCCCCCATCCCAAAGTGAGGTACCTCCTCACACACCTGGAAAGAGGATGCCTCCAGCCTTAGTGGACCAACTGAGAATGGTCAAAGGTGAATGTGTGGTCAACACCTTACCTTGGGAGGCAGCAGTGGGTGCTGCCAGGCCTGCATGGTGAAAAGGCTCCCTTTCAGCCCTGGGCACTCAGCTCCCAGGCAGGCCTTGCACACAGAAAGCACAATAGAGGCCAGTGCAATGCCTGCCTCCCACTTGTCTGTCCATTCCCAACCCAAGGGCTGGTGGACTAGCTGGCTGGGCTCCCTCACCCGCTTGCTTGCTTACTCTGAGGCTGCCTCAGCTCCTGGCAACCAGCACCCCCTGGCCAGCCCCAGAGGCACCATTCGGCCCGGGGAGCTTGTAGCCAGGGCTGCTGCAACAAACAGCTGTGCAAGAGGGCATCAGAGGAGGGAGGGAAGGAAAGAGGGACGGAGGCCAGTGTTGCCCCCTGCACCCCTGACCAGCATTCAAGGCACCCCAGGGTGCCACGGCACACTGGTTGAAAACCCCTGCCTTGATGCGTCACGCTATGCAACAAAATATCTCAAGCTAGTCTACAGACTGGTCGACTCCACAAAGAGAGCAAATTGATTTATTTTTTTTAAAAAAGGGGGGGAATGAGTGTCGCAGTTTTGCCTGAGTCATTCTGGCTTCTACCTCATGTTCACTACTAAGGGCAAAAGTTTGATAATCCTCTTCTGGGTTTTATGTCAGTGCTCCATAAAACTGCTGGCAATGGGAACCTTTTTAGATACTTATTTGAATTCATTTGTGACACTTTTAATATTTCTAAGACTTGCAGTTAAGCAGATTAAAGTAGCTAGTGCTTTCTGAAAAGCCAGATCAGGGCAGAAATGAGGCTTAAGGCCTATGAACACTTGGTTATAACAACCAAAGGAGGGGGTGGAACTTAGCTGGGGTCCACTCGTATAGTCGTGGGACAGACCTCTTGTGCCACCACCTGCATCAGGAAAACTCCTCCTCTCACCTGAGCTAAGCTTTAGCAGAAGCTGCCTGCATCCCTGTTCGGTCTGCTCTCCAGACGTTAACTGTAGATGGAGAACTTCAAGGCTCCTGCTACACCTATGCTTACTTTTTATTTAAAAGCTTGGACCAGATAGGCCTTAAAGGACTGCCCTTCGTAAAAACAGAAACATGACCATCCTCAGCATGTTGGAGAGGGGCGCTGAAGCTTCTCACATGCCATACCTCACTACAATTGCTTGCTCCAGCTACATTCCCCCTCCCTTCCTGACTGTGAGCTGGAAATGAAAAAAAGTGCCTGGAACATTGAACTAACAGGAGATAATGTGCAGGAGCTTCATAACACCAGTCTTGAAAGACCTAGACTGGCTCCCAGTACATTTCCAAGCACAATTCAAAGTGTTGGTGCTGACCTTTAAAGCCCTAAATTGCCTCAGTCCAGTATACCTGAAGGAGCGTCTCCACCCCCATCCTTCTGCCCAGACACTGAGGTCCAGTGCCGAGGGCCTTCTGGCGGTTCCCTCACTGTGAGAAGCCAAGTTACAAGGAACCATCTGATGTCAAAGAGATAAACAACTACCAGACTTTTAGAAGACATCTGAAGGCAGCCCTGTTTAGGGAAGCTTTTAATGTTTAATAGACTATTGTATTTTAATATTCTGTTGGAAGCTGCCCAGAGTGGCTGGGGAAACCCAGCCAGATGGGTGGGGTATAAATAATTATTATTATTATTATTATTATTATTATTATTATTATTATTATTAATATATCCCCTCCCCCACAAACTCTTTCAACTGTTACTGTGGGGCCCACAACACCCTATACAGTATATCGTTTCAAAAGTTGGGGGCCACCCCCACTCTCTGAAAGACTCCAGGCACTCATCCACGATCTGTGTTGCTTTGGAGAATTGAGACATGGCAAAGACTGTCGTAGCTTTAAGAAATTTGGTTTATCAACCTATTTATATCTTCAGTCTGCATGGAAGGAGTCCACATCTTACAGTAAGATCATTTCAAGATGTCACTTCACACACACACACCACTTTGTTCACATTTCAGGGCGAGGGGGGAAGGACAGTTCTCCAACAGGTCTGTCAATGGCCCTGTATTGTTTCTTAATGGCCCTAGCTTGGCCAGGTCATTTTGCACAGACTAGCTCAGGAATTCCTCTGCAGTTTGTATTTCTCCCTTCACATCCCAAATAATCAAAATCCAACCACTTATTAATTTATAGGGTTTAGGGGTGTCGTCCCCCCAATCTACAACAATAGAGACAGTTGGGTAGGGACATGAAAACAAATGTGTGCTTCATTTCACCCTGAGCATCCAGAGGCCCTTCAGCTGTGAGGACTTGGAATTATTTTTCTCTACTTCACCCACACAATAATAGGCCTCGTTTGTGCATGTTTGCCTTCCCCTCACTTTCAGAAGATCCCCAGCCATTTTGCTGGCAGCCTTTCCATAGTTGCTCTGTTTGCAGGGGAAATATGAGAACTATTTAGCTGGCAAGAGACTATTGTGTCACTTCTGTCAGGAAGACAATTGCTTTCATTCAGAGGTGTGGCGAGTGGTGTTTGAGACAACTGACTTCACCAGTCAACAACCAGAGGATGAAAGGTTTCGCTGAGGGATCTTCGGTCCTGAGATAATAAGAGTATTCTGCAATTGCTAGCCAAGCACATCCTTAGGCAACTGTTACAACATGCATATGTGCAACCACTGAGGAAAATGAAGCAAGCCCAGAAACCCATTTGCCCAATCTAGTACCCTCCATGGACTTTGAGGCACATGATCAGATTCTGTTAAATGCTGCTTACGTCTGATATCTGGAACTTCCAAACAAACACTACCATCATAATATAACTGATTTCTTATGATAAGTCTCAAGTTAAATATCTGACAGTGTCCACAACAACTTGGCAGCAATGAATATCTATGTCTAACACATACACTCCACCCTAGCAGCTAACCTCTAGAGGCTGAGGTCTTTTCACCCCCCCTAAAATATTTGTGGTGACCGCCCCCCAAAGTTGATGGGCAATGCCATTCAAATGGGGGGGTTGATTATGTGGGGATTATGTGTGGTGGGGCTTATTTGCCCCCAATATTTTATTCAAGTTGGTACCCTTGCACCCCACTGAACCTGACCCCATGGCTATTATTTAGAAGAAGAAAACCAGACAAATTCAATAAGGGCAATCATTCCGACTGAGGGGGCAGCCATAGATATTTTAAGAATCCCAAGAGCTAGCAACAACCGCAAAAGGAGCCATAAATATCAACACCATGAGAGAGAATTCTTATGGCTTTGGATGGGAAATGTATAGAAATGGGTGGGTGTTATAGCAAAACACCCCATTAATCCTTGGAGTGTGTCTCCTGCACGTTGTAGTTCTAGCACTTTCAGAGAACAGAGAGATCCCAGGTAACTAGGGGTAAGAGAGAAAGCTCTGCCTGAGGTGGAGCAGCAAATGAAACCCCAAATAGGTTCTTAAGACTCTCCACGTTATTGCAGCAACTGAGACACAAACTCCCACGATCCCCTTTCCCCCTCCCTGGTAGCAGAAGTACAATAATTATCAATAACAAAAAGTGTGTTGCCCTTCTGTGACACCCCAAATCTGCTGTCTGGGGTGGTGACCTCACCCTGCCTAGCAGGTCTTCAGCTCATCCATTTAGCCTGAAACCTTCTTAATTCACTGGAATGAACTTGATAATTACTACATCCATGTTGTACTGCAGCCACTTTGGGTGGCAATACACCCTGCATGGTTGGGTCCTGGCTTTGGGCAACCTATTTGTTATGTACTGAGCTGAATCCTAGAACAATAGGATCCAGAATGCAGTAGTCTGATTGGTCCGCAGGAGCCACCCAATCCAGCTCCAGGTGGAAGTGAATCAGTGACCAGATTGGCCTGCAGGAGCAGCTAATCAGGCTCCTGGATGAAGTGACTCCGCAACCTGATTGGCCTACAGGTGCAGCCCGGAATTAGCCAATCATGCGGGGCCCATTGTGTAAATAATGTACGCTAGATGTTTTAGGGAAAGATCCATTCATTGCTACTATGAGCTGAATAAAGAGCATGAAATTCACACTTGACTATAAGTATATTTCACTATTTAAATATTCCGCTTCAGAATTTGAACGTTTGTTTTTAAATCCTTGGGGATCTGAAAGTTCATTTAGAAACCCTTCATTTAGAAAAGCATGAGACTGGAATGCAACCAAGAACCGTTATAATTTATAAATAAAATCTGTGTTCCATATTCTGTCTATTTAAACAATTCAAATATTTATTATTATTACTTAATTCTGTTCACAATATCAATACAAATCATATGGTGCTTACTATTTCCATAATAAACATTTCCTCAATATTCTTTTGATTCCAAACAGTGTCCAAATCTTTTGAAGTATCTCAGTTGCCTGACTTCTAGCCTCCCATAACTATATATAACTTCGTAATTTTATTCATTACTGTAAAATTCCAGGTCCTCTTCAGCCTGTCATCAATTGACAGGGCTGTTGGGCTTTTCTGAGTTTTTTTGCAATCATAATCCAAGCAGCTGCTAACATTTGGAATATTGAAACAATCCCCATCCATTAAATCTAATACTGCACACACTCAGACAAAATCTGTTCACTTGTAAAGTGCTACCAGACTCTTTGTTCTTAGCTTGAATTGGCTGTTTTGGAAACTAACAAATTCTTAAACAAAAGCCATAGATATACTTTATTTACAGAAAATCTATCTAGGCAACAGTGTCAATGTGTGTTGGTAGTTGATGAAGAGCCAAGAGATACGCAGAGGCACCATCTGTACTGTGCATTTTAAGCAGTATCATAACAGTTTCAACATTCGTGATGCCTGTAGTTTGTTAAGGGCGCTGAGAGTTGTTAAAGGACCCCTGACCATTACGTCCAGTCATGGCCGACTCTGGAGTTGCGGCGCTCATCTCACTTTATTGGCCGAGGGAGCCGGCATACAGCTTCCGGATCATGTGGCCAGCATGACTAAGGCACTTCTGGTGAACCAGAGCAGCGCACGGAAACACTGTTTACCTTCCCGCCGGAGTGGTACCTATTTATCTACTTGCACTTTGACGTGCTTTTGAACTGCTAGGTTGGCAGGAGCAGGGACCGAGCAACGGGAGCTCACCCCGTCACAGGGATTCAAACCACCGACCTTCTGATTGGCAAGTCCTAGGTTCTGTGGTTTAACCCACAGCGCCACCCGCGTCCCTTGAGAGTTGTTAGGAGAACCCTATTCCCCTCACAGAGCTACCATTCCTAGAGTGGTTTAGCAGTCAGTGCCTCTTCCCAAGGAACTCCTAACAGGTAAAGGACCCCTGGACACTTATATCCAGTCAAAGCCGACTTTGGGGTTGTGGTGCTTATCTCGCTTTCAGGCCAAGGGAGCTGGCGTTTATCCGCAGACAGCTTTCCAGGTCATGTGGCCAGCATGACAAATCCACTTCTGACGCAATGAAACACCATGATGGAAACCAGAGTACACGGAAATGCCATTTACCTTCCTGCCATTTATCTTCCTGCCACTGGCATGCTTTTGAACTGCTAGGTTGGCAGGAGCTGGGACAGAGCAACGGGAGCTCACCCCATCGCCGGGATTCGAACCACTGACCCTCTGATCAGCAAGCCCAAGAGGCTCAGTGGTTTAGACCACAGCACCACCCACATCCCTAACTCCTAATAACATTTAGTTCACACCACCCCTAGCAAACTCCGGTACCAGGATTCTTTGGGGGAAGCCAGAACTATTCAAAGTAGTGTGATACTACTTTAAACGTATAGTGTAAATGGGGACAGAAACACACCATAACTACAAAGACTTTGTTGCTCAGACAAGGTCTCGGCTCAGACGATAAGCCATTTATAACTTTTCCTGTCTAGGAGTGCCCAATGGCTTGCATGAGTGAATGGGGCCAATTCACACCCTGAAAACACTTTAGTGCCAGCAGAAATGTTATAAGCAAAAGTTTTGATGGCTCACCACCAGGGATGGACTAATCCATGGGTAGGCAAACTAAGGCCGGGGGCCAGATCTGGCTCAATCACCTTCTATTTTTTTAAAATCATTTTTAGTGATTTTCCAATAAAAATCCAATCTTAATACTTCAATTAAAAAATAAAAAAACTAAAATAAGCAAGATCAAATTAGCCCAATCACCTTCTAAATCCAGCCCACGGATGGTCCCGAAATCAGCATGTTTTTACATGAGTAGAATGTGTGCTTTTATTTAAAATGCATCTCTGGGTTATTTGTGGGGCATAGGAATTGATTCATCCCCCCCCCCCCAAATATAACACCCCCAAGGTCTGAGGGACAGTGGACCGGCCCCCTGCTGAAAAAGTTTGCTGACCCCTGGACTAATCTGTTACTTTGGGTCTCCTGTTTTCCCAGTCTTCAGCTCAGTTTGCCACATTTTTACAACAGTCTGCACTTTATTTATTTTTTAGTACAGGTGAAAAGGCACCAGTATTTTAGTGTTCATTTCTCCCAGTACAATTGTTATGCAATGCATACACACACACACACACACACACACACAAACACACACATTGTGTGTGTGTGTGCACATCATATATATATGGGGAGAAATTTGGTTTACTTCACCTTTTACCTAATTTGTGCTTCCCCAAAGCATACGAGCTCCAATGTGCTGCAATTTTTTTGAAACTTCAAAGTTTGCAATGCAGTTTTGGGTTATAGAACTGCATTGCAAAATTTGAAGTGAGAATTTAAAAAAAATTAAAATGCAGCGCTTTGGTGCCTGTATGGTTTGGGGAAGCACAAATAAGGTAAAAGTTTCTCTCCTGGTTCTGTGTCAACACACAGAGCAGCCACATTCAGAACCAAAAGATTCCTGACATCGCATGTATTCTGTTGGGGCTTGTAAAAACGGGGGGATGAGTTTAACAAGTGGCATGCAGCATGCAGAAGAAGAGGAGAACCTGCTGTGATTAAAAAGAATAAAAATAAGAGTTGAACGCCGAGATCCGGGGTGTCTGCTTCTGTGGACTATGGCCAGTACGGCTAATGAATTCAGTATGTTTTACTAATTGAAGTACAAATAATTCCTTTTCAGAAAATGAACAATGAGCTCTCCCAGCGCCAAGCAAACGACAAACCTCTAAATGACTCACAAAAGCATTTCAATATTGCATGTATATAAAAATAGTAACCTGTCTGGCAAGTAAAACCCTAGAGGGATATCATCTAGTCAGTCCAGTCTAGTAGTGGGTCAAGTAGTGGGTCCAGCAGCCTAGTAGTGGGTCAATTGAATCTGTCGGGTGGGAAGTATATTGATCCTGCTCTTGTAAATTTTTCAAGCACTTCTTATAGTCAGAAGAAGAGTTTGGATTTGATATCCTGCTTCATCACTACCCTAAGGAGTCTCAAAGCAGCTAACAATCTCCTTTTCCCTTCCTCCCCCACAACAAACACTCTGTGAGGTGAGTGAGGCTGAGAGACTTCAGAGAAGTGTGACTAGCCCAAGGTCACCCAGCAGCTGCATGTGGAGGAGCAAGGAAGCGAACCCGGTTCACCAGATTACGAGACTACCGCTCTTAACCACTACACCACACTGGCTCTCTAGTGTGGATGACTCATCAGCCTGACCACTGCTAGGGTGTTTATAGTGCTCCTCAAGAACAAGGCGCGGCATGTGCAACAACTAGTTGTTAAATGTCTATTTCCCTTCTTAGGCATACTTCTGGTAATGATTGCCAAGAGGGACATTCTCTGTACTGTAAAGCCAGGGCACAGCTGCTTCAAGAGGAAGGAGCCAAAGGAATAGCTCGTTACTTGCTCCACAACCACACTCTTCCATGGAGCACCCAATAGAGTCTGAGGCAGCATGAGAGAATTCTCACTTTTCAATCCTCACCTCTTCTAGATTAAGGATCTTGACCAAGGATCTCCAAAATCTGGCAAGGAACCAGAACTTCCATCCCTAGGTTCATGTCCTCTTCCCTGTGCCATGCCTACAGAACATTTTTGCAGGGATGTCACTGTGGGACTGGTTGCTGGAATTGACCTGAGATATGGAAAACACAGTGGCTGGTTTACAAAGAAATACTGTATCCATTTCTGGCATAGTTGGCATGTAGTTACATTGCTTAAACCAAAGCCTATTCGTCTTAGAAGCCTGTGCTCAAAGAAGTAATGGGTTGATTTGATTCAGTGTGTAAAATTTAGGCCCCTCTCCCTGCTATGTGGCCATTGTTACCTCATCGTGTTACATTGATAACAAAGCAAAAAAGTCTTAAAGGATGATGCTACTTTGTAGTAAGCTAAATATGTTCTATATAGGTTGACCCATTTTGTGCTTATCATTAAGAGAGAGAGAGCGCACTATACTCAAATTCTGGAGGTTAGAACTGTGTAACCTCTGATGAAGTCATTATCTCATTTTTTTTACTTGAAAGAAAGTATGAATTAAAAAAAATAATCAGGACCAACCATGGGTGTAGCCAGGATTTTTGTTGGGGGGGAGCAGGCTTTTGTTGCGGGGGGCAGAACTTCAGATTTTTTAATATTTATTTATATTTATATTTATTTATATTTATTTATTTATATTTATTTTTACTGATTTAGTTGGGGCAGCTGCCCCCTGGGACACCCATAGGGCCAACCCACCACTGTTTCTTCCTTCGAATCTTGAAAGTTTATGGATTCACATGCATTCAAAAGCCCTTGATATCTGCTTTTCCTCAAGAGTGTTTTTCTTGCCATGAACTTAATACAGTGCTGACATCCTGCGAACAGGGAAGAAAGATCTCCCTTCGGCTCACTCGCTTTCTAATAGGCTAACACAGGCTGCAAAAAGCTGCGACTTCTTTCAAGAGATAATAATCAGTTCCTGTGTGAACTGTCCTCGTATCACAACTAGAAAACTCTAATCTGTAGTTGCAAAAGGGCTGGACAAGCTGAATTTATGAGCTCCTGGCTCTGCGGACAAATTGGTTTCACTACATTACAACTATACGGGTTTCTTCAAAAGGCATCTGAATCCAGCTGTGGCAGATTCCCAGTGACTGAAAGGCATCTTTGCAGCTTCATAAACTTGTGATGCCAGCAGCTTTTCTCCATAATAATTATGCCTTATAAGCGTATTTTTAAAATCAGTATGATGAGGAACGATCTTAATATGCAAAGTCCCCTCCCCAACACTGTTTTTCTAGAAAAGGAGATGCCAGAACTCACTGTGAACATCTTCCTTGTTCTCTTATAATGGCAGTGGAGCCCACGTGAGAGGGGCCAGAGCTGAGTTCCATTGAGTTCCGGCTGAAAAAATAAAAGTCCTGCCCTTCTTTCTGGCTCCTTACGGGAGAAAGAAGATGGTGGAGGTCAGAGTCTGCCATCCTGTTAAGACCATTACATTTGAATCTCAGCCCCTCTCCGTGTGTGTCTTCCTGCAGAAAAGGAGCATGAGAGAAGCAGAGTGGTGACAAATATTTGTGTCCGGGCTCTCATTCAGGTTTTTCCAAGTCCCATCTATACTGATGGTTTATCATTACAAACACTGTAATAGATGGACCTTTGGTCTCATCTGGGCCTTTTTCTCTGCCTGAACTTGCTGGAACTCAATCCTGGCCCTTCTCAGGTGCGTGCCATTGCCATTCTAAAAGAATGAGGGAGGTGTTAATGGTGAGTTCTGGCACCACCTTTTTAAGAAAAATAGCCCTGGTCTCGTCCAGCAAGACTCCTGACATCCATATCCTCTCCATCTTTGCTCTAGAATTGAGTGATGTGCTTGTCTTTGTAAAACAAACCTTAGTCAGAGGGTACTTCTGCTGCAAGGCAATCCCTGATTAAGATGCCTGCTGTTTACCAGTGTGTTAAGAACTGTGTCCTATCTGACATCTACCTCTCATTAAGAAAAAAACAACAACAGGTGCCAACAATGTACCTGTATATAGGCAATCATCAGATTGGCGTTATGAACCCAATATGCTGCAGTCCTGAAGTATTTTTCCCCTCCATCCCTTGACTTGCCAGTTATTGTTTGTAGAATAAGTCCTGAAGACCAATGACGCAAGAGTCTCCTTCTTTTCTTTAGCTGAAGTTGGATCTAATCCAATTTCACCTTTTCCCAGCCTCCTGGTCCATTCAGTCTGTGTACATCAGCCTTTGGAATAAACCCTTTGAAATGTTCCTATGAAGAACACAACAAACACACCAATATCAATGCAGATTCATTCTCTCTCTCTCTCTCTCTCTCTCTCTCTCTCTCTCTCTCTCTCTCTCTCTCTCGGTATTATCTGATTGTGTGGCTTGTTTAAACAGTTAAGACTCAGAGCTTTCTCCTAGCCATGGGGATGAAGAGTTCCAGAGTATGCCATGTCGTTGACTTTTTATTTATCCAGAACCCTACTGTGCCACACATTCATGATCTCTCTCCCAGGACAGATTACAATGCAAATTTAAAATGATAAAAAGTAACAAGGAAAACCTAATGGGGATACAAAAATCTCTATATACAGCAGCAACAACAACAATGTGAATTATATAATAAATCCACAGGTATATAAGACGTAATTATAAAGCCAGGGAAAACAGAAATGTTTTCCCCCACCTCAGTATCAAAAAGATAACAGAGTTGGCAATGGGTATGCTTCAATGGGGAGGGAATTCCATAACTAGAGCATCACAGCTGAAATATCTTACTCCCTAGTCACCACCTGCCTGATCTTTAATGACAGGGTACCCAGAGAGGGCCCACAGTAGGCTTATCTTATCACCTGGGTGGGTACGAGATGTGGGAGCAGGTGTTCTTCAATGACATTGGGTCTTAACTTGGATCATTTCCTGGAGCTCTATGGTTCTTTAATGGAACTGTCAATGTAGCATGCCAGAAGTAATGACTCTACTATCATTGAAAATGATGGTCCCATGTCTCTGCATGAAAAATCGTTCACCCAAGAGACCTTTGGATGCTCCTTGAAGCTCCTCCTTCATTTCTCTTCAAGCTCTGATTCACCACCTGAATCAGAGGATCTAAAACATTTTTACTCATGCAGGGATTCAGAGGTAGCACTGCCAAGAGGCAAGGTGTGGCAATTTGCTTCAGGTGGGCTATTCTTGGTGCCATTAGGGAACGAAAAGAGGGAGATGGTGAGAGATGATGGACATGGGTCACAAACTATGGGTCCCTTTTCCAGTGGAGGGCAAACCCACCCTGGATTTCCTGCTGCTGTGTTTCCTGCTTTCTACCCCCGAGTCTGCTTCCCATGCCCTCCTTTTATCTTCCTATCCCACATTAGCCCCCTGCCCAGAAGGTGGTGCCAATCTAACCCAGTGTCAGGTCCAGACATGTGGTCACAGGACCAAGGCACTTTCTCTCCCAATCAGCTCTGCTTCCTGACCTTCTTTAATCCATAGAAGTGAATGTGAGCAAAGTTTAGCCATAAGGAGAAAGTGGGCCAAATAAACAACTGCCATCTCGCGTAAGTACTAGATTAGGAAAAGGCGAAAAGGGAAAAGGAACAAGGAATGAATCACCTGATTGAATGCAAGCTGACGTACGGGGAACACCTCTGCACAGCAAGAGCAAAAGGTGTTGAGCACCCAATTTGGCTTGGAATTTAGCCGTCTCAGTGCAATGAAAAGGAAAGAGCATGTCACTATGCAACAGGCTTCTGGAATCCTACACCTCCCCACTGTTTGCAAATAACATGCCTCTATATACACATGAGAACCCAATGTTTGCATAAAACCACTGGCAAGGTGCATAGTCTGCTGATAGCAAATTGTAGCGGCATTGCCAATTTTCTAACAGGCCCTGCATCCACTGACTTCCCGCCCATCTGCACCACCAATGCGCTTCTTCTGCACAAGGCTATCTTTGTGTGAGAAGTTTTAAAAGATGCAGCTCTGACTCATTGTCTACTTAATGAGTCAGCTGTTTCTAACAGTTTGCTATGACTCCAAGGAAATGTACTGCTGTGGGCGTGAAGCAATTCCCTTGCCTTTCAAATTTAATTATTATTATTTTATATAGTTTAGCAGCCTCGGCCTTCATAGGACCGCACTCAGGGGCGTGCACGTTCCTTCAGCAACCCATAGTGTCTTTTTGACAGTGAGGGGCATTTTATAAACTTGCACCTTGGTATGCTAGTAAAATGTTATAACCAGGGTTGAAGAATCTGTGGGTCGCCAAAGGTTTGTTGGACTCCAACTCCCATTATCCCCTACCACCATGGTCAATAGTCAGGAATGATGGGAGTTGTAGTCCAATAATGTAAGGAGGTCCACGGGCTCCCCATCACTTTGTTACATGTTTGTGAGGACTTCTCCCTGGCATCCACAATTTTAACGATAATCTAATTCTGCTCATCTGCCATTTTAACCATTTTGTTTTAAGTTTACTACTTTGTTATACCTCTTTATTGGCAGTTTGCATGAGAGGATTGTGGAGGCCCTAATTCTACCTCAAGATGGTGCATGATGGTGCACTAAAACAAGGAGTTTCATTATGTACAAAATTATAACCAGAAGTTCCCTGACCCACAGTTAGGATAATTGTGCTGTGTTGCTGTTAGAGCTAACTCTCCTTTCTAAATATTCTTTGAACACATCATATTTTCCTTTGATCAAAAGAAAACAGATTTTGCCCCAAGGCAACTACCGTAAGTGCTACTGTAAAGCAGGGGTGGAGACACTGTAGTCTTCCAGATGTTGTGGGGCTGCAGTGCCCATCATCCTTGACCATCAGCTGCCCTGGCGAAGGATGATGAAGTCCAGCTAACCTTGCTGTAGAAAACTAATGACAACAACAAAATCCAAACACAATGACCTTTCAATTCTGCAGACGACTCATTCAGCAAAAGAGCAGTTGATTTTAATAAAAGGTTTGATGGTGAGATTTAGTATTCGGGTACATGAAAGCAGAGACCACTTGACTCAACATGTCATGGCTAATTGCTGCACCAACAGAGTTACAAAACCTGATTAATGATGGTTTAGAGCTCCACCTTTCTGACTTGGCAGTGCTGCTGTTTGGAAACACTTTTTGGAGAGGTGTTAGTAAGCACTTACACCATCTTTCAGATGCCAGCGAAAGCACGTTAGAGACATTCACTTTTTATTTTCTGTGATGTTGGGGAAAGTTTCAGGTGTGGCTTGTCAAAATAAATGCTGAGATATACCTACTGAAGGATTCCACCTGGGCTTAATTCTCTTCCTAAGCTCCCTGTGTTTGCTACATATTTCTCTCTCTTTTTTATTGCTCAAAAATATGTTTCTGTGGCTGGACCTAGACACATCAAAAAAGCATTTCAGGAAAATGCATTCTAAACTTCGTAAAGGAAAATCACGTTGGCAAAAGACAGGACTCTACAGCACCATCTGGTGTCACAGTGTTATAACACATATAAATCGCTTTTTTAAAATTCAGTGTTGCTGAGTTCTGTGTCGTCAAGCAATCAGAAAGATATAGTAGCATTATCTCATCACTGCATTGTGAAAGTACACCTCTAATCAAAAAGCTGAAAATAAATGAAGAGGGAAAAGAGACACAGATCGCAAATCAAACAGGATCATAGAAACAGGTATCATGAATCCATTTGTTAATAATAATAATAATAATAATAATAATAATAATAATAATAATAACAACAATAATAATAAATTTTATTTATATCCCGCCCTCCCCAGCCGAAGCCGGGCTCAGGGCGGCTAACAACAATAAAACAGTACAAAAGTACAACACAAACAACACTCTAAAACCATTCATTATAAAATTAATTAAATTCAAGCCACTGGCCACCATTGGGCCAGAGCTCCGCGAAGATTGTCGAGGGAGGGAGTCAGGCTGTGCCCTGGCCAAAGGCCTGGCGGAACAGCTCTGTCAAGTCCCGCAGGGCCCTAGATGCGGAAAGATGTCAAGTCCTGCAGGGCCCTAGTCTCTTGTGACAGAGTGTTCCACCAGGTCGGAGCCACAGCCGAAAAAGCCCTGGCTCTAGTTGAGGCCAGCCTAACTTCTCTGTGGCCTGGGACCTTCAAGTTGTTAGAATATTAGAATATTAATAATAATATTAGAATATTAGAATATTATAGATCTGTTAATAACTGAGAAAAGAAAAATATATAAAAATACATAAAGAAGAAAAAGGAGAGAGGTGAGGGAAGGAAAAAAACCATTTAAATAAATCATTTTTCTTATTTTATGAATATAATTCAATCTATAGATACTTTTGGCCAGCTATGTTGGTATACTAAACTACTGATTTGTGGCCTAATTTGCACTTGTTTTATGAATGTAAAATATTACACTAATGGACAGCATAGCCAAGAATAAAAATTATTGATTCCATGCTGTTCACTGGCATGTTCTTTTCCTCCTAATGTTGGTGGTATAGACATTTTTGCAAATAAATAAATATAAGTAAGCAAATGAGAAAAGCTACTTCTCTGGCCTTTTGCATCATGTAAAAAGCAACAGAGAGAGTTGTGTTTTTTAATTATTATTTAAGGGAGAAGAGGCAACACCTTGGAAACCAGAGGAGGAGACCGTCTTCTCAGTTCTCTAAACAGAACTAAAAAATAAAATAAAAAACAGTGGGAAAAATAAACATGCCACAGGTCTTGTTCAATCTGCCTTTCCCTTACTTGACATGTTTACCATTTGAGTCATCAGCTAATTATTTCCTTTGAAGTCATTAACCATTTTTGTGTGGCAACAGCATATCACTGATAGTATATTATTAAAACAGGTGTGTTACAGTTGAAGCACTTAGCTCCAGAAAGTCAACCGCCTGAGACGTACTGGTGGCTCCTCACCATAGATACAACCGATGGACCCATGAATGAAGCCCCATTTTTTTCAATGACTACTCGGACTCTCCGACACTGATGCTGAGACGACCAAAGCAGAACCACTTAAGCCAAGGCTGGCCTGCATCACAAGGATGTACTGAGCAGGTAGAATTCCAAGCCCGTTGGTGGAAAGATAATTGTGTCATTTGTTGTGCTGATAACACATATTGCAATGAGTTTTGCCATCAGATTCCCATGAATAGAATTGTGAAACCAATCAATCACTCCTAAAAGCCTATGGCCCTCAGCCTTGGTCTAATTTTAGTTCAGACCTCTGGGGAAAGTGGTCTTCTCCTTCCCTGGCCATTTGCTGGGTAGGGAAGAAAAGGATGTGAGAAAAGTCAAGGTTTGTGCAAATCCCAAACCCCCACCCACCCGAATCAACATTAAATGGGCCTATCTCAGACCTTCCAAGTATCCCTTATTTCCAGGGGCAGTCCCAGGTTTACAGAAGTCATCCCGGTTTCTGATTTGATCCCAGAATGTCCTGCTTTTCCTTAGGACGTCTCTATTTTCATTGGGAGAAACGTTGGAGGGTATGGAGTTACGCAACCCCTGAGCCAAGGAGATAAGTAGCTTTACAACATTTAGAAGACATCTGAAGGTAGCCCTGTATAGGGAAGGTTTTTTTTAATGCTTAATGTTTTATTATGTTTTTATACATGTTGGAAGCTGCCCAGATGGGCAGAGTATTATTATTATTATTATTATTATTATTATTATTATTATTATGGAATAGGATGTCCTCATTTTCATCAGAGAAATGTTGGAGGATATGCGATCTCAAGAACCAACATGGTAGAGGAAGGGCAGGGAGGCTAAGTGACTTTCCCCAAAGTCACATACCTGCAGCGTGTCTGTGTCACTCATGACTAGGACTGGAACCCATTAACTGCCTTTATTTATCCTTTAGGCTATGCTGACTCTGCATGTTACACCAGCAACCTCTAAAAGTCATCCTGACAGTGATTAATACTAAAACAGCTCACATAGAGCAGATTATAATAGTGTCTCAAAACGCTGCACTCAAGGGCAAACATCCCATACTATGGCTACCTATGCCAAAATCCTGCTACCCAACAGTCTCCCTGTAGGATTAAAGTTCAATTCAATAATCTGTTTGAAGTCCTCTCCCCCCGCCCCCCGCTACACAGATAATTTAACTCCTACTAGCTTTGTGCCCAACTGCCTTTGATTTCCCAGTTCCTAGGAATATACACTTGGTTATAAGTAGAAGAGATTCCAAGCAGCTATTCAGTATAATAATAAGACTGGAACCTACAGCTTATTTTAGAGTTGGAGTTTCTCCTTTGCAAATTGGATGTCCAATAATCTTCTTTAAAGGAGGTGCTTAAAGGATTGGACATTAACCTCCTGCTAGCCCACTGTCCTTACCCCTAACCTTCCAAGTACTGGCAAAGGGGAAAGAAAGTATGAGGGGAAAAGAACGTAAATAGAAAGCCATTTCCATAAAACAGAAGAGCGTATTCTGCTGAAACAATAATCTTGTGTGTTTCTTTCCAGGAGTGATGCAAATTCACGGTAATCATTAACTAGCTGTAATCGACATGGTCCTGGGAATGGCCCAACTGGAAAAACATTCCGAGATATGTTCCTGCTATTAATGGCTTGTAGCCTTCTGAGAAATGAATTATGATACCTGAGCCAATATCAAGGTGGCCTTGGTTTTTCTTTCCCCGGAGCTACAAAATGCATCAGCTATACATAAATACCATTACCAAACAGTTTAATATGTCAAATAAAAGCCAGAGTGGTGTTTCTTTTAAAAAAAAATTTAAACAGCAACAACTGAAGCAGTCAGTTACAGCAAAGGATAGGTTGAAAGGAGTGGGAGACTCAAGAGTACAAATGTCATTTAGATGTCTGCACCAAGCATTTCTCCAGCACAGCTCCCATTTGACTGATTAATCATCACACTCAGAATTTATATATGGTTGGAGGCAGTAACAATTCTCAATACCAGTTGCTGGAAACCCCAGGAAGGGAGAAAGCTCTTGTGCTCAGGTCTTGTTTGTAGGTTTCCTCCAGCCATCTGGTTGGTCACTGTGAGAACAGGATGCTGATCTAGGCGGGCCATTGGCCATCATCCAGCAAGCTCTTCTTGTGCTCTTATATAGACTGCATGCACATGGCAGTTTATTCCATGCTCACAAAGATTTCCATACTACATTTGAGCTTTCACACAATGTGAAAGCCACTTCTGCAACTACAGTGAACGTCCACTGCTCATTTCCATGTTATTTCCTTCAAGGGGGAAAAAAACTGTTTGCAAACAATATGGAAATGAGTGCTAAATTTGCACTAAATTCTACCATGGTTCCAGAAGTGGCCTTTGCATTGCATGCAAGCTCAAATGTAACACAGAACTTAACTGTTAGGGAAAAGTCATGGAAATGGATTAAAATCCCATATGTGAATACACCCATGGACTTTGCATGGACTGTTCAAATTACTCCAGAGGGCATTCCTTCTGGGCTCAAAATATTGTCTTCCTGTAATACTTAAAACAACCCTATAAATTAGGTTGTCTCTCAACATGGTAAATGGACAGAAGAGAGTCTGAAGGTAAGAGTCACTTGACCAAGCCCAAGTCAGGAGATGTTGGAAGAGGAAAGATTCAACATGGGGAATTTCTGATTCATTCTGACAAAGAATGCCAGACAAAGACATGATGTGCGAGATCTGGGTTTGGAAGTCCTGACATACTGTATTTATATTTCTCAAGAAAATAGGTTGGAGGTTGGGAAGGGAGTGCAATTTGGATAATGGCGTGAAGAGGTGAGGTTAATTCTTTGCCACTGCCCTCCTCATCATCAAACAAGAATGTGGAACTGGATCCGACTGATGGACCTGATCCAGAACTCTCCATTCTACTATAGTCCACTTTGACAGGAGGGTGAGGTTAGACATATTTAAAATTGCACCTTGGTTCAGATTAGATTCTGGGATTTTTCAACTAAAAAAACAAAAACACCACTGTGAAGCAGAGACTGTTTTATGACTAGCTACTATATACAGAAGTGAAAGCCAGGTCTGATGGTGACTGTTTAACTGTGGAAAGGGGTTAAAGAGAATTTGAGGACAGGGTGACTTAAATCAAACAGAGCCTTGTAACTAGATCTTAGCATTCTCAACTGAACCTTCATCTACACTGGGATGTAGTAAGAGAAGGGCATTGATTATTATTAAAGATCTGAGGCCCCATCTTGCGCCCAATATTAGGGGAGCCCAGTGCCAGGGAAGGGCATAAGAGGTACTCTGCGGGTGTTTAAGAACTCATGGAGATGAGTCTAGCTTTGTTCAGGAGGCATTGTAAGCATTAGATGTCTGTGTGCTTTCCTTCATGCCTGCTTCTAGCTAAAAATAGAGCCAGCATTGCAACAGGTGTTTCCTTTCAGAAATGCAGATATATGTATTTTCAAAGACTGTTCATGGAGCGCAAGGTAATTTTGTTTCATTTGTCAAACCAGAGGTAATTGGGCTCTTGGAAATGTAGGAGGAGAAACAAGCGAATAGATTCTGTACAGTTCACCTTTCCTGTTTATATTATTCGTGTCCATTAGGGAGAACAGAAATTTCCTCACAAGCCAGTGTACTTGGAAGTGTGAGTAGAACTTTGACTGGCCATTTGAGCCTCACACGTTTCAGTAGTTCCTTTTTCTGAAACAACACTCTTGTGGAGCTCAAAACACGTTGGCATCTTGGGCAACCGTGCTCTGCTGACAGGAGATAAACATATATTTTAATTTCAAGTGGAATAGGAGGTTGCAGTTGCTTAGTTCTTGCCTTCTCACTGCCCTTACAATCTGTGTCCTGAGGCACTTTGCCTCAGAGGAGAGTGAGGAAGTTGACAGACATGGGATTATGTGGCACTGTGGGATACAGTGAACTCCCCAGCAGGGGTGGAGGAAGGGGACTGCGGTGGGGGTGGGCTGCCCCGGATGTCCCCACTGAGGGGGGTGATAAAATGGCCTGGGCGGCACTGGCCTGGGCGGCACTCACCGCAGTGCCTGCAGCACGCCCGAGCCACACATCTCTCCTGGGAGTGACATAGTGGCTGGGGTGCACGCAGGCTCCGCACTGCCCCAAATGGTCTGCCCGCCGCCTCCCCTCAGCTGTAGGGCATCTGAGTGGGAGGAAGCAGGTAGACTCCTCAGAGACCCCGCAAAGCATCCTGCCCTGGCTGGCCCCGCCCAGTGGCAGCTGGCCTGTATGCAGGTCATGCATGCCGCCCCAGGAGCCTGATCGGCTTGCTCTGTTGCTGCTCCCCAGACCCCTGTGAAAAGCATTGGGAGATTTATGCCTCATTTTCTCCCTATCCCCTGCCTGAACATCCCCCATCATGGGTGTAATCAGAAACTCCAGGGGTAGGGATTATTAGGGAGGTATTGTCTTTGCTTGTTACTATGTTGTGTAAATTTGTGTGTTTTTATATTGCAAACCACCCTGTGATCCTTGAATAAAGGATGGTATACAAAATTAACTAACATAATGATAATATATCTATATCTATATCGATATTTCTTTATTGCAGTCCATAGACCCACAAAACAGTTTCAAAACAAGATACAGTTAACACAACCAAACAACAGGTGAAAAAGACCGATAATGATAATGATAATGATGATGACAGGGATCAGGGAGAAATGTGATTCAGTTTGCATTTAAAGATCAACCTACCTAATTTGCACCAGAATGGTGCAAATGAATGATGCTTAAAGTATGATTCAGCTGCCAGTCTGGTGGGCTTCCGCATGGGGAATTGGAAGGGGGTGCCATTTTGAGTTTCACGTCATGCAGCAAAATACGCTGGGCTGATCCTGAATCAGCTTTGGACAGCTTTATAGCCAATATCACTATCTAGGATGGCCTCCCTACAAGAAAGCTTGCAGTCCTCTCTTCTACCTCTTCCCAGTTCTGCCTCATGTTGGCGTGTGGATAAATCTTTTGTTTGCAGTTGTTAGGCAACCGTGGCACGCAATCCTCACCCATATCCAGGTCAACACAAACCTGTGTTTAAGTAACATACTAGAACAAATCTTTCTGTTTTCATGGCAAGTGCCTGAGGCCTGCTCAGCCTGGAGTGGAGTTGAACATCTTAGATTAAATACGGCGGTGCCATAGCACAGTGCTGAAGAATGTGTTCAATATTTACCGGGGGGGGGGGGAGAGACCAAATAATCCATATGTTTAAGTTCCCTGGCAAGCACACTTATAAATAAAAATGCTTTCCCGGGACAACCCCTTTTTCTCTTGTAACATTTAATTGGATGAAAGTAGAATTTTGTACATAAAAGTTATATGATAATACAGTGGTACCTCAGGTTAAGTACTTAATTCGTTCTGGAGGTCCGTTCTTAACCTGAAACTGTTCTTAACCTGAAGCACCACTTTAGCTAATGGGGCCTCCTGCTGCCACCGCGCCACTGGAGCATGATTTCTGTTCTCATCCTGAAGCAAAGTTCTTAACCTGAGGTGATACTTCTGGGTTAGCGGAGTCTGTAACCTGAAGTGTATGTAACCTGAAGCGTATGTAACCCGAGGTACCACTGTATATTATATGCACATTTTCAAAACACCAAAGTTCTCAAGATGATAGGAGACAAGAAGGAAGTAAAAAAAATTGTGGGGTGAGTGGGGAGAATTGATTGAGTAGCATTTCCATGGTACAGGCAACCTCCATGACTTCTAGCCCCATTTCCTATTTTTCCTCAATACTGCATTTGCTATCAAAGAATTGTAGAGTTGGAAGTGAACACAAGGGTCATCTAGCCCAACCCCCTCCAATGCAGAAATCTTTTGCCCACATGGGGCTTGAACCCATGTTCCTGAGATAATAAACACAATCACAATCACAACAATAATTTATTATTTATACCCTTGCCCATCTGGCTGGGTTTCCCCTGCCACTCTGGGCGGCTTCCAGCAGAATATTAAAATACAATGATTCATCAAATGTTAAAAGCTTCCCTAA
Source organism: Podarcis raffonei (assembly GCF_027172205.1). Taxonomy (NCBI): domain Eukaryota; kingdom Metazoa; phylum Chordata; class Lepidosauria; order Squamata; family Lacertidae; genus Podarcis; species Podarcis raffonei. The sequence continues at coordinate 112,733,343 of NC_070602.1, forward strand.
ACAGGGCTGCCTTCAGATGTCTTCTAAAAGTCAGATAATTATTTATTTCCTTGACATTTGATGGAAAGGCATTCCACAGGACGGGTGCCACCACCGAGAAGGCCCTCTGCCTGGTTCCCTGTAACCTTACATCTTGCAGTGAGGGAACCGCCAGGACGCCCTCGGTGCTGGACCTCAGTGTCCAGGCTGGATGATGGGGGTGGAGACGCTCCTTCAGGTATACTGTGCTGAGATCGTTTAGGGCTTTAAAGGTCAGGACCAGCACTTTGAATTGTGCTTGGAAATGTACTGGGAGCCAATCAGCATTTTAGTGGTTATTAATATTAATATTAATATTAATATTAATATTAATATTATTAGCAGTAGTAGTACCCCACTGATCTGACTGGGTTGCCCCAAACATTCTGGACAATGTAATAGATAGACAGATAGATAGATAGATAGATAGATAGATAGATAGATAGATAGAGACAGAGTGTGTGGGCAATTTTTCCTAACATGCACATTTTTGTAAAGCACATATCCCCATACATTAATTCCACCCCAATTATATTTTTGTATGTTATTTTCCCCAAACATGTGCATTTTAAGGCACACTCTACCCCGGTACACATATTTTTGTACACATTACTTGGCTGGAGAGTGGCGTCGCAAAATTGGGAGACGTGTGAATTGGAAAGGACGGCTGTGTTTTGGTTTGCATATTGTTTTGGAGTATGAGAGTTAGTTGTGTCAATTCAACTTTAAAGGCGAACTGAATCTAATTTCTCCCCCATCACTAACTGGGAGAACCCTGGAGTGCTGCTGGTGGTCTGTGTAGACCAGTGCTTCGCAAACTTGGGTCTCCCACTATTTTGGGACTACAATTCCCATCATCCCTGACCACTGGTCCTGTTTCCTAGGGACGATGGGAGCTGTAGTCCAAAAACAGCTGTAGACACAAGTTTTGGAAACACTGGTGTAGACAATCCCAAGCTAGATGAACCAATGGTCTGAGTGGTCGAAGGCTGCTTCCGGTGTTATTACTAAGAAGGTCACTTATGTGTTTAAAGGCTTCCTTTCCCTGCCCTCTTCCCCTCAATCAGTTTGATGTGCCTGAATTCCGTTAATGACAAACAAGAGCATTAAAGAAACGAAACACTGAAACCAGCAGGATCTTCAGGAACAATATTTGTTTAAAAAGCCTGCCAAACTCTGGAAGTTATGACAGTATGTGTTAAGTAAGAAAAAGCTGTAACCCAAACAGATAAGATTCTGGATAATTTCACTGGAAGGTGCAGAGTGTCCAAAACAGCTGTAAGAAGAAAAGCCACTTCAGTATGGTATTTAAAAGGCAGATCTTTTCATTTTAATGTTTTGTTCTCATCAGGCCAGAGGAAGGAAGCAAGCTAGAGTGCCCCTTTCCCATACTATGAAAAATGTTACTATTACCATATAGGGATGCCAAATTGATTCATCTTTTTTTTAAAGCAAATCTAACAAAAAAAATTAATTTTTTTTTAAAAGCCACATTCTGCATTCTACGTGAAGGGGTTTTTGGAGTGTCTTGGGCACATCTGTTCAGTGTACCTGAGTCCCATAAGCAACCTGTTGCTGGAACACCTTACATTTGGATTCATATATGCATGTTTATGCAATAGGCGTAGATGAGGTTCAAAAGGTGGCATCCATCCTGCAGTCAGAATGGCTCAGTTGGTAGAGCTTGAGACTCTTTAATTTCAGGGTTGCAGGTTTGAGTCTCACATTAAGTAAAAGAATCCTGCATTGCAGGGGGTTGGACTAGATGACCCTCATGGGTCCATTCAAACCCTACAATTCTATGATTGAATACTACTTTTTTGTAGCGGCAGGGTATACATGTTTTGAATAAAAACAGAGGCTTTGTTTGGAATCCATTCAAATCCATCCATTCCCTATAGGGATGGGTGACTCTATCAATTTCTACTGGCTACAGTTTCTCATTTTTTCCAGTCTTCAGATCAGTTTTCCACACTTCCACATGAAAATTCATTTTAGCGAGAATTTCTCCAATTACACACATTTCTGCATGCAGTTTTGCCACAATATACACATTTTTGCAAATGAATTTTCCCCAACATGCACTTTTCTCTAATTTATGGATTTTTTTTGCACACTTAACCCTGGCATATATGTTTTGGCATGAATTGCTTGGCTGGCAATCTGCATTGCAAAATTCGGAGAAGTGCAAATTTCAAAATATGACTATGTTTCAGTTTGTTTTTGAAAGTGTGAGTTTTGTAGGTTCCCTTTTAAATGTGTACTGAGTGGAATCTCTCCCCATCCCTAATTCCCAGTCATGAAAATACTAACAACAGAATGCAAAGCTGATTAGAAAACAAGTAAATATGAAGAGTCCAACTGTACCATGCTTTGTTTTACTTGCAAATTTGGGGTGGGGGGGAGGAGAGGAGAGAAATGATGGAGATGGAATTATTTCCTGTAACCATTCATAACATCCCATGCTATGTCCAAAGTTACATTGTCCATTACAGGATGGACTGGTTTCAACACAAAAATCAAGCCTAAAAAGAACTAAATTTGCGGGTGGTAAGCTGAATGCAAACCATAATCATTGCTTTTCCTACTCCTGTGTTTCTACATGCCAGCTGGGTGTGTCCTGTGTGGAATAAGTTATGTCTCAGTTGTTTAAGTAGGGAGGGCTTCCCTCTTTAATACTACCTTCCATAGAATGGCACTCCAAAAGGCCGATAGGCCTTTTTACAATCTAAAACTGCAAGGCAAGGAAAAATTATATCATGTCTCACTTCTGCTTCATCTTTTTCTCTGGATGAATGCATCACATCCCTGTAACATTTCCCAGACGAAAATAGAGAGATATGACATCCCTGTTTTCAAACTAAGCATTCTACTCCAATGATTCCCTTCCCACATTATTGCCAGCTGAAAACATACCTCTTTCTGTTGTATGTTGCATTCATTTACTCTACAGCAGCCTCCCATTCATTCATTTAAAACCCAGGAAGGTTTCGCCCTTGGGGTTACAGGTATGCTAGGGAAAAAATGTAATTTCTCCACAATCTGCTACCATTAGGGCTGGACTGTGGTGGGCAGCTGCTTGGGATGAGCATGTCCATATAGTCAGGATTAAAGAATGTGTCTGAACCAGGAAGCAAGGCTGAGAAGCAAGACAGGAATCAGGAGAGGACAAACCAGGAGACAGGTCCAAAAAAACCCCAGATTCAGTGATGGGGACCTGTGTCCCTCCAGCTTTTGTTGGGTTGCAGTTCCCATCAGCCTTGACCATCAGCCATGCTAGCTGGGGCTGATGGGAGTTGAAATCCAACATCCTGTTGTATTCCCCAATCCTACATGAGCTCGAGTATGCCTTGTTGCTCAAGCAAAGCTCAATTGGAACAGGAAGTCTTCTTCCTATCCAGGAAGGTCTAATGGCCCGCCTGTGTGGACGGAGTCAGTCCAGAACTTGAACCTGCAGTTTAGTGATTCATAGAGCTGGAAAGGACCCTGAGGATCATCTGGTCCAACCCCCTGCGATGCAGGAATATGCCTCTGTCCCATACAGAGATCAAACCTGCAACCTTGGTGTCATCAGCACCACGCTCTAACCAACTGAGCTAGCTGCAGGGAAGCTATGCAGAGATCCAGCTGCTCCTGGCAGTTACCAATAGTTGATACACATACTGTGCAGTGCCTTGGTGTTTTTGTGCATTCACATGCCTGTACCTCTGACCCTACCCACAATTGGCAGGTGGCTCTTAGAAAGTAATCCTAAAGAGAATGTGGCCATCAGGCTGCAAACAGGTTCTGCACCTCCTATTTAGAAGAATGAAAGTAGATTCATTCTACTTCTGAAAACTCTAAGCCTTCCCTTTAAACCGGGCAAAAAGAAGCTGCTGATGCTGTTCGCCTAACTGCATTTCCATGCTAGAAAGTTTAAACACACACAAAAACAATCAAAAATGGTTTAATTCCCCCCATGTGCTCCCAATAGACACTGTGTTTTCCAGTGGTTTTAATGAAACAGGAAAGTAAAACAGCACCAGGCTGAAATAATAACAGATCCTCCCCCATTTGATTTTGCACAATACAGTACAATTAAATACTTGGGGATTTTGCAGAGTTTGGAATATTTTGACTTTGATGGCAGTGGTGAGAGGCAACCTGACTTTTAACTATGTCTCCCTGGTCCTGTGACGCAGTAAAAGTGTTTTACTTCCGCTTGCTAAAGGGTGGGGGGAATCAATCAATCTCAGGAAACAAAGGACAAGAAGGATTCATTTTGCATGGTTATTCATTCATATTTCCATTGAAACCCTAGCGCATTCCCAATGAAATGCTGACTTGCGTAAGCATGCATGCAATAATGCTAGAGACTATGCTAGGATACAGCAGGCATGTCAGTAGAGAACACGTCTGTTTAAAGAGCATTCGTTGCTCATTCCAGTCTGCAGTCAGCCTAATCTGGAGCTACACACTTGTAGCACTGCGTAAAAGCTTAATGATTATAGGTGGGTTTTGCTCAACAGCCTTTTAATACATACTTCGCATTCTTTTGCTTTGTGGGGTTTTTATACATAATGCTCTTAGAACTTACAATACTGGAAGGAGAATGAAGCAATTGTAAATCTCATTTCACCCTCTGCCGCTTAAGAGCTCTTGTACGAACAATGCTAGGAATACTTGCTTAGAAGTCAATCCTACTGACGTCACACTTCGACACTCAACCTTCAAAGAATATGGAACAGGTAGATGAGGCATGCTCACCTATATTCCATAGGTGATACACTGAGCCAGACCTGGGTAGCCACTGCATTGCACTTAGCCAGAGATTTCAATATGAAAACACGTTTGCATGTTTCTTGTGCAATTTGTATGTTGGCCTGGTAAAAAGGAAGAGCTGTACACATGAGGCTGGTGCAGCTTGTCTCACCGTGGTGAGGAAACCATCATTCACCCAAACTCCACCTGCTATGAAATTTGTAAAAATACTTGAACCCTATCCACTCCTTGGATTCTTCCATCAAATGCATACATAGTGAAATAGAAGCAGTATATCCAATTGTGGCTTTGCCTTAGGACAGCGTTTCCCAAACTTGGACCTCCAGGTGTTTTTGGACTACAATTCCCATCATTCCTGACCACTGGTGGAGGGAAAGGAGTGCCCCTGGCAGTGCGATCCCAGTGGGGTGCCATCATAGCTGCCCCCTCACCCGCACTGGGCGCCATGCCCCCTCAGGTGGTGTGTCAAGACTCCAGGATGCGCGTCACACCCCCAGGATGTGCGCCAGCCCTGCCCCCACCTGCTCTCCGCCCCCCCGGTGCTGGAGCATGAAGCTCCACCACTGTTCCTGACCACTGGTCTTGCTAGCTAGGGCTGGAAACCCAAGTTTGGAAAACAATGCTTTAGGAAAAGTCATTTCCACTTCCACGAGTTAGAATGCCAAATTTCCACAGATACTCCATCTCTCATGTAGTTGTCCACACCATATTCCATATTCCAGAGGCAACTTCAAAACTCTGGAGCAGCTGTTGTGGGAGGCAAGGGGATCTGCAGAGGATCATTAAAAATCAGGTGGAAGTCATTTCCACAAAGGTAAAACCACTCAGGTGATTTGTCACAATAAATTGGGCCCATGAAGGAATATCACATATGACATGCATTCTACAGTGGTACCTCGGGTTACACACGCTTCAGGTTACAGACACTTCAGGTTACAGACTCCGCTAACCCAGAAATAGTACCTTGGGTTAAGAACTTTACTTCAGGATAAGAACAGAAATCGCTCGGCGACAGCAGGAGGCCCCATTACCTAAAGTGGTGCTTCAGGTTAAGAACAGTTTCAGGTTAAGAACGGACCTCCAGAACAAATTAAGTTCTTAACCAGAGGTACCACTGTACATAAGTTCCTAGACAGATGGAAATGTATAGTTTATGAAGTGTTTTTTGTTTTTGTTTGCCAATCACACAAGTTGCAATTTAACTCACAACCCCACAATCCAACTGAACAACAGTCCATTTCTTAAGCAACTCTAGACCCTCAAGTTTGTCCAGCCAGTTTGTCCAGTAAGAAGGTCCTGTGAGCTCCAAAGATGAATTATGATAAACTGAATGTACATTATGCTTTTAAAAAAGATCCTTATTCAACATCTTGTTTACTTTCACAAAGGAAATTCCTAAAAGATAGAAACGAGTCAGGGCACTCATTCGACACTTACCTCATGCAATAAAAAAGAAGCTACAAGCTTCTCCCTACAAGCCAGTCAGTCGTCTTACTTAGATTCAAGTCGGTTCTTGTCCGGATCATTCACTGCAGTGAAGCTCTCAAGTTGTTCCAAATTTAGACATGACCTCGCTACATCCATTTTTTAAAAGCAGGAAGTCGAATTGGGTCTGTTTTTCATCATTTTCACTCACAACTTTCAAGATATTCTCCCCGCCCCTTTCACAATCGAATTAAGAGCGACTCTCTTTGCAACATAGTTGGCAGAAGCTCCACCCCACGGCCACTCACCCCGCGACCACAAACAAGGAATGATGGCTGATAGTACAATTAGAGAACCAGATTAGTTCCCGACATTCCTTGTGTCTTCTGGGGGAGTGGGGATCCAGAAGGCTTTGAAGTGCTTTGCTAACAGCTATGTTATTGCTGAACTGATAAGGGGGAAAGGTTTTTCATCCAGGGAACAATATCAAATTAATCACATCTTTTAATCCCTTTTTGTGTGTGTGTTTCCTTGCCAGGGCTCTAGATAAGAATCTGCAGATGTATAGAAGAGAAGTTTCTTTAGTGAGGCCCAAATGGGTTCCCCCATGGTGTTCTTCAAAGACAAGATCACAAAACTCAGACCATTCCACAATCTGGCCTAGCTTAAAAATTTATTGGTCCTGTCACACTGCCTCGACTGAGATCTTTGCCAACACTAGAATGAATGCACTGCCGTGGCTCATGTAAGCAGTTAATTGTCATTCATGCCCCAATCTGATAAAATAAAATGCCTCTTCCCCAACATGGTAATTTAACTGTGATTTGCCCATGAAATATGCATACAGTTGTCATATTTTCCTTGATCTCTTTGTCAGATCTGCTTCTGCGTATTTAGAAGCAATGTGACATGCAGCCATTGGCTGATGAAAGCTCCCCTTGTGAATAGGGTGGCATACACATTGTCCCTTCCCCCAAACAGAAGTGATTTGCATATCTTACTTGATATGTATGGGTGCAAGGGAGGCTCTGCTCGTGGTCTCAGCAGTAGGCACAGTCCATGGGGCACTGGTTTGAGACAGAGCCTTCTCAGTGGTGGCCCCAATTATGGAACTCCCTCCTCAGGGAAGGATGGCTGTTCCCCATACTGCCATTATTTGGATGCCATATGGGGGAAAAATCTGTTTGCCTGACCATTTGGGACATAAACTGGCTCTGGAGCTTTAATAGTTCTGTTCTAATGCCGGTTGTGTAATTCTATTTTCAAATATTGTAATTTTTATATATTTTATTCAGTGATTTTGCATTTTATGCTTTTTTAGGTGGAAGGGTGGTATATAAATGAAATAATAATAATAATAATAATAATAATAATAATAATAATAATACTTGCATTATTATGAATAAATAACAAAGTAAATTCACAGGATACCACAAACAAAAAGCATAGCTATGGGAATTTTAGCAGGCAGATTCAGCTTCTTGGAGTCATAAGTGGCTTATGGCCCTTTGCTTATGAGTTGATGGAAATGATTCAACTACTGTTGAATAAAATTTATATTCTAGAATTTGTGAAATGGTTTTTTTAAAAAAATTGTAAGCTCAGAACTACCATAATGCTTCCAGCATACTATTTTACCAATATTTTTCTGTACGCCATATGATTGCATTCTGTTAATAGTGATAAAGTCTTCGTCCGAAGGAGAGACGTTCTCTCTCCATATTGCAAAGAAAACAAAGGGGAGGGGGGAGGACATGCTGGAGTGAGGAAATCATTAAAATGCTATTGAAATTGGCTGAAGCAAAGGTGTTTAGCCAAACATTCATAAAAAGGAGGGAAGTGTATTTTGAAGACACAATAAAAGGTTGAGCCAAGGTAGCCAGAATTATGAGGGGGAAGTGAGCAATATTGTATAATGCTTCAATTAGTCCAGTGAAGGGTAGTTGTGCGTCATGCAATGCTAATTTTTGTTTCAAGGAAGTGCAGGTTTTATTGCAGAGTGAAGGACGTAGACCACATGGCTACTGTTCATTGCCTCAAAAAAAACGTTGTTTTATGCACCTGGCAACAGAGGCGTCTGAATGCCAGTTTCTGAGGAAGATCAACAGCAGGAGAAGGCTTTCAGGGGGTTCATGCCCTCCCCCGGGGATCCCCTGAGATATCCAGTTGGTTGGCCACTGTGGGAAATAGGGAGGTAGAATAGATAGAGCCCTAGTCCAACAAGGAGCTTCTCATGAAGGTAAAGTTGCCTCATTTCGGACACAAGAAACAGCCAACCTGTCTTCATGACATCACTACAACCTTATACTAATATAAAAAATCAACAACTAGCAATTGCTGAACATACATCAAAATGTAAGTGAGCATTGAAATCACCAATAGGTCAAGTAAAATACCAGTAGCTTAATCTCTAAAAGTAGTCCCAAAACTGCATTAGAAATTGACTGCCTTGCCTCTCCCCACTCAGTCTTCTGCTTCAGTCAACTCTTCTTCTGGAAGCATGCGCCTTTGCTTATGAGTTGATGTAAATGGTTCAACCGCTGTTCAATAAAATTAAAGCAGCTCAGTTGTGTAGACTCTTAGGGCTGGAGGGTGAGTTAGAAGTAGGTGGAGACAGCAACGCCCTGATGGCAAACACAGAGTTGTCTGGGGAAAGGAGAGCTCTGCAGCAGCAACAGCACCTCTAGTGGCAGAAGCAGCTAGCCGGGTGGAATGGAGCCACCTCAATAGCTTCCCAGCAGGAGGGACACTGCTGTTTACCAAGAGAGAGATGGGCAAGGTAGCGGGGAGGTTGAGGGAGTGCAAACACACTGGCAGGAACACCGTATTGGCTCTGCCAGTGGGTTCACACCACACCAACCTCCCTGCTATCTCCCTGCAAAAATCAGTAAGTGGTCAGCCAAGGCCCTCAACAATTTTCAAGTTGTTCACAGAGGGAAAGTTTGGGAACCATTGCAGTGGACAATACTGAGCTGGGTCTCTCTTGGTATAAGGCTGCTTCCTGTCATTACATAAGAAGAGGAGATGAGGAGTGTGACTGCCATACTTCTCCAAGGCACTTTTGAAGTAAAGTGGCTTGTGGATTTGCTAGGAAATAAAGGGTGGAGTGCACGAGGAAAGTAATATTGGGACTTCTATCTCCCCCCCCACACACACACATGATCGAAACCTGAACATCTTGGCTCTCTGATGAAAAGGTCCTTGATAATCTTGCAACACTGTTATCCCTAGACTTTTGGAGTTAGCTGTGCACCTTCTAACCAAAGGAGGTGATACAGCACGCTCTCACTGTGAAGAAAAGAGAGGACAGATGGGGCTAATCAGCCAGGATGTAATTTGATCCAAGGTCATGCAGAGATCTTCTTCAAGGGTGGCGAGGTTTGCCAGGACAATAAATTGTTGACTGGCAGATGGGAAATTCACTGTTGCAGACTGAATTGTGAGACACCAGTATCAGTTTTATGTGGAGGGAAATATTCTTCCCCATCGTTCTGCTAGGACGCTGAGGTCCAGTGCTGAGGGCCTTCTGGTGGTTCCCTCACAGTGAGAAGCAAAGCTACAGGGAACCAGGCAGAGGGCCTTCTTGGCAGTGGCGCCTGCCCTGTGGAACACCCTCTCATCAGATGTCAAAGAGATAAACAACTACCTGACATTTAGAAGACATCTGAAGGCAGCTCTGTTTATGGAAGTTTTTAATGTGTGACATTTTAATGTATTTTTTATCTTTGTTGGAAGCCGCCCAGAGTGGTTGGGGAAACCCAGCCAGATGGACGGGGTACAAATAAATTATTATTATTATTATTATTATTATTATTATTATTATTATTCCTATGATAATTCAGCTGGAAATACTAAGTGCTGCTCCTTCACATATTAAATCTTCTCCCAATTCTTTTCAGTCATTCAGTGATTAATGAGAGAAGAAATCACATTCAAAAATTCATCAAAGCAAAGAGAAAAATTCAGCAAAATTTTAATGTGTGGGTTGTAGGGTTGGACTTACTTTTGAGGAGTTCGTCTCATTCTTTTCAGCTTTTATTTCATACTGCAAATCTTCTCACCAGCCTTTCTGGACACTTTGAGGAGCATTCTCAGATCAGGAAATGTGGGCAGCTGGGGAGGCTGCAGAGTGTTAGAGAAAAGTTCAATAGAAAAGCAAACACCAACCATCCTTAGCTACCTTGCAACAATGACCCCATATCCACAGAAGTTCCAATGGATTTCTAAAGCACCCCGACAAGGAAGCAGAAAAGCGAAGGCCTCTTTCATGGGAGAATAACTGTTTTGGCTTTTTTACAAAGTGGAGGAGAAGTTGCAGGCCAGCAGAACCTTATATAGACTTTTTTAAACAGTAAAATCTCAGCAGGGGACTTTTTGATTGCTGTACTACAACTCCCATGACTCTTAATCATTGGCCATGCTGGCTGGGGTGGGTGGGAAATGGCGTCCAATGACATTCTGTTCTAAGCAGAAATTCGTATTTGTTAGTTACGAGAAATCAGTTGCTTCAAGCTATAAACCTGTATGAGACATACAATGCAAAACAAAGCCTGCCTTAAAACACACCAAAATACAAGTGACATAATAATACGGAAGCCAACACCAAGAAAAGCAGAAATCAACACTGGCATATTAAATATCAGCAAATATAACTGACTACTCCTTCACTCTGTTCTTTTCAGCAGCAGACTTGAGAAACAAAATGATACGTGCAACGCTCCTATCTCGCCCTCAGAGCAGTTAAGAAAAACCATTTGGCCCAAACACACAATGCTTTCCAAAGTCCTCCAAGTTCCCTACAACATAAAGGCTGCCTGACTCATAGCTATGACTCACCAGGAGGAAAGAACAAGGGGTAGGCCTCACTCTATCGGTTGTCACATCAAGGGTGGGGGAATGAATGCTGAGGTCAAGTGGAATTATGTGCTGTGTGGCCACTGGGAAGGGCTGAGAGAGTGGGTTGAAGTAGGACATGGATTGTGTCAAAAGCGCTTTCCTGAAGGGAAAAAGGAAACTTAAATCATGGCATTCTTTGGCCCTGGTGGCAATGGAGCTCTGCCTTTTGTAGGAGAGCAGAAAAAGAGCACTTCAGGTTAGCCACTTTGTGCGAGAGCCTTGTCTATTTGACAATTCCAAGTTGGAGAGGGATAATAGTTTTTAAAGGAGTTGACAGCAGTATGAAAGAGCCACTCCGTATTGGAAGGAGCTTCTTCTGGAGATGGGAGAAGCATGGCAGGGGTTTAAAGTGCTACTCTTGTTTTTCACTTTCACTTGTGAATTTTCGGTTAACAGTATGACACTTATTAATACTATTTGCTGTTGTTGTTGTTGATGATGTTGTTGTGGTTGTTCCTATTCAAAGAGGTTTTGCAGTTTTCAGAAGCTCTCCAAACTATGGTCCCATCTGCAGTGTATATTTAAAGCACTATATATTTAAAGCAGTACAGTGGTGCCTCAGGTTAAGTACTTAATTAGTTCCAGAGGTCCGTTCTTAACCTGAAACTGTACTTAACCTGAAGCACCACTTTAGCTAATGGGGCCTCCTGCTGCCGCCGCACCGCCAGAACACAATTTCTGTTCTCTTCCTGAAGCAAAGTTCTTAACCTGAGGTACTATTTCTGGGTTAGTGGAGTCTGTAATCTGAAGCGTATGTAACCTGAAGCGTATGTAACCTGAGGTACCACTGTATCATGAAGTATTGTTTGTTATGGGCTCTGATAATTGTTAGGAGCCCCTATTCCCCACAGAAAGCTACAAGTCTCAGAGTTCCCTGGGAAAAGGAATCGACTGTTAAACCATGATGAGAACTGTGGCTCCATGAAGGGAATTGAAGTCTCCTAAAAACTCTCAGCAGCAAATAACAAACCACTGTTCCCAGGATTCTTTGGGGGAAACACTTGACTTGGGGAAAGGTGCTATGATATTGCTTTAAATGTATAGCTCAGATGTGGCCTATATTGGACCAGAATATATTGGCGGGGGGGGGGGGAGAGAATCTAGACCACTACAAGAACATTGAAATATGCCTTGTACCAAGGTCAGGCTGTTTGTCCACTTCGCCAAGTATTGTGTACTTTTGGTGGGTAGCAGCTCTCCCAGTTTAACGCAGGGTCTTTCCTTATTTATTTTTTTAAAATAATTTTTTAATTAAAAGTTTTCAACACAGAAAACAAGTCAAACTAATCTAAAGAGAAGGAAAGAATAAAGAAAGAGCAACAGAAAGTATGGAATAAAAAAAGAAGAAAGGAAGAAAGAACAGAAAGAAAAGAAAAAGGTAAAAAGGACTCCCATCTGTCAGCTAAATGCACAATAGTTCTTCAAAATAGTTCAATGTTCAGTCTGAATTAGTATTCAGATGCTCACTCTCTGCTAAGTGATTTTGCAGTCTTCGATCTGGGACTCTCATTAATTCTTTCAATGCAAGAACTCCAAGGAAGATTGTCCAAATAATATTACAATAGTTCTTCTCCGGTCCGGCAGCACAACGTTACCTCCAATATTAGGAAACAAGTCAGAGGTTTCCCCCATAATCTTCTGCTACTTGCTCCTTTTAGTTGCAGATGCCAGTGGTAAGACCTGGAACCTCTGCATGCAACGTGTGTTCTCCACCACTGAGCTACAGGATTGAATTTCCCGGCATACCAGCAACATGGGCGCGCTGAGTCAACATGCCTAAGGATGCTTTTCAGACAGCCACAATTAAAATAGGAACTATGTTAATCCCTATGGTGATTGCTGCTACTTCAAACAAACCAGGTGGCTGAGAACATACAGTGCCAACCATACCCCTTTGCTACCTGTTCTGTGAGGTACTTGTTCTCACACGTCCAGTTTAGTGTTACCATCACTCCCTAGAACCCGGGGAAGGTATAGAAATTCAATTCACTTTGCATCTGAAAATGATTCTACCCAATATGCACTTTCTGAAATGGCAGAGGAACCAAAACACAGTCATCCTTTGAAATTCACACTTTCCTGAATTTTGCAGGGCAGTTCTCCAGCCAAATGACGTGGTATGTTGGGCAAATTTTACATACAAAAAATGTGTAGATTGGGAGAAATTCACCCTAAAATGCTAGTGAATATTCACGAGGACTTTTTTAAATATATAAAATCGCAAACTGATTTGGAAATAGGGGAAGAACTGAATTTAAGGTTGGAAAAATGAGAAAGTGAAATGGAGAGGTTTTTCCCGTCCCTACCAGAAGCACCCTCTGCTCCCCTCTGCCTCGCCATCCCCACCATGAAGTAACTTTGGCACAGAATTACAACAGGGTCCCATTCCTTCAGAAATATGCTGCTCTGGGTTTAATGGGAATTACGGTCTCATCTCCCCATGTGAAAATTTAGATTGTAAGCCTGTCAAGATAGGATTATATAGTAATTCTGCCTTGGCAGACTTACAATCGAAATTTACAATCGAAATTTTATTATCCCACTCTGTAAAGTGCCATGAATGCTGATAGTGCTACATAAGTAATAACCACCATGATAATAACCATTGGCATAGTTGCTGCACTTAACTGCCCCCCAGGTTCCTCTTGGCCACTGACAAGGTCTTAGGAGGAACTTACCAGCGCTCTGTTATGTTGGAGGTCACCATTTGGAGGAGGAATTGTGAGGGAATGGTGGGTGCTGAGGTGGGGGCACCACGCCCTTATATGAGACACTTTTCCCTCACCCCCAGTTCTTCAGAATGGAGTGGCCTGGGAAATCTAAAATGGCAGCTACCAGCCCAACAGAGCTTTGAAGAGTTCTGATGATAAGCTTTGCCCAGCACACACCCAAACCACCCCTAAAACCCAAAGGGCTTTGCAATGAGTGTTTTCGTGTTATTTTTCCCAGTGCTAGATGAAAGGCAACTTAAAACAATGACTTAATGAGAACTGGGCTTTGTGAGAGAGAATATGTCATCCTGGAGCTATGCTGTGTGTCACAAGGGGCAGGAGGAGTTCTATGGTGCATGTATGTATTTATTTTAAAAGTCTTTATATACCGTTAGCTCATGTAAAATATCTAGGCAGTGTGCAACAACACTTCCAAGTACAATAAAAGAAAAAGCATAAAAAACCAATAAAAAATTATCATTAAAATGACCGGCAATTCAAAATTCTAATATTTGATGTGCATTACCTTGGGGATGCTTCTGGATCAAAAGGCAGGATATAAATCAAATAATTATATTTAACATTGTAGTTTGAGGAGCACACAGGTCTGGTGGAAGGACAGAACCTTTGGGAAGTGTGCATAGGAGTTCCTTGACTGCTGTTTGAACTTAACAGTTTTTCATGCAATCATGCAGAAGTTTAGATCCCTAATTTTCACACGATCAAATTGAGTGTTTCAAGACAATTCACATTTTTTTCTTTCCTAATTAAAACATAGTCTAGTAGCTGCCTATTATCTTCAGTGTCTCGCTTTGCTGACTCTGTCGTCATGCAACCCAGACAAACAAAATTAGTGCTTTTCATCAGCGGAGTTGGTGCTCTATCACTCCCTCCCATCTCCACCTTCAAAACACAAGCACACAAAATAAGCACAGCCCTGAGAAGAAGCCCCTTTGTTCCTGCAAAGGCTCCCTATCACAGGAGTGTTCTGTGCAAGTTTGGGGCACCACCTTTCCTAGCCACCCGCAATGCTAACAATCACCACAGCAAAATCAGCAGCGGACAAACAATGGGAGCCGTTATCACAGATCTCTGACTGCAGCCGTTCCCAGCTGTTTTGACGGCAGAGGCTTTCTGCAATCCCACAGAGAAGCCAAGGACTCTGAAAATGTGCTGATGGAGAGTACATAACTGGACTTTTTGAGGCATGATCTAGATCTGAACTCTAAACAGCAATTTCAGTTTTCCCATGCTTGCCTAGAACAAGGATAGTAACCTGAAATGAGAAGGTGGGAGGACTCCAACAGGCTTGGAAGCTACACCTTTTGACTTGGATGCCCAGCCCCTCAGAGGTGCATAGGGTCATCAGGTTGCACCACAGAGAACTGCTTTCTACCATTACATTTCCCTACAGAATAGCCAAAGAGGCAACCACCTGTTCATCTCCTGCTCTTGCTCCACTCTTCTTAAACCGAACATACAAAGCTTGGACCAAGTCTAACCATTAATCCATCTAACCCAGAGATGGTGCACCATTTTTAGTCTGAAGGCCCAGCCTTCCAGGGACCACATGCCTAGTTGGAGGTTATCTTCTGTTTCAGTTCTTTTCCATATTTTGTCCTCCATGCCAGCAACCTATTTTGCCAGCAACGAACACTATACTGCTCATCTTGCCTAGGTGAGTCCTGAAAATCTGCTCGAAGGATAGCAAGAGTAGCAATTTTCAGAAGTTTCTCTTGTTTCGTTTCCTCATGCAATACCATGATTGCTGAAGGCTCACGTTTTTTGGCTTCCATTTTGAAAGCACAAAACATTAGGGGAATATTTACCGTATTTTTCGCTCTATAACACGCACCCGACCATAACACGCACATAGTTTTTAGAGGAGGAAAATCCGTAGGCATGCCACCCGTAGGCATTCCTTCCATAACATGCACAGACATTTCCCCTTACTTTCTAGGAGGAAAAAAGTGAGTGTTATGGTGCAAAAAATACGGTAATACTTCATACCACCAAATACTAAATTCCACAGTGTATCACCTGTTTAATATTGTCAGGCATCAACTGTTAAATATATAATATTGAAATAAAATAATGATTGGATGACATATTGGTGCATATTCAGCATATATCTCAATATTCAGAATATATCCAATTAATGATTTTGAATTAAAAAATCCTCACAGGAGCATTTTATAGGAGCAAACTCATTTGGGCTTTCAGTAGTGAGTCATCTGTGGTGCCACAAACTCTGTTTTCCATGTGTGTTTTGTGACTTATACTGAGTCAACTCTAACAAATGCACCACCCTAAAAAAAAAAAAGGACTTTTCCATAACCACAGGTTCTGGTGTGTACAAGCAATTCTAAAAGGCTCATGTCCTATACGAAACTGTTATAATAGTCACCTCAGAGGATGCCAAATTCTTAGCTCAATACAAGCATTTCTCTGCAGCACCATAACTATACACCTTCTCATGCTACGTAAGTCGGTGGCCTGGGACATTTCCCCCCAAAGTGCCAGGACAATGTGAGAATCTTTGGGCCATATAGAAAAATCCAGCACATACCCCTAAATATTTTGTGAACCTAACAGGAGAAGAACCTAATGGGAGAAGAAACTAAAATTTAGTTTCTTCTCCAGCACGGTGAATTGTCAGTTCCATTGAATAGCATGGTGAATCGTCAGTTCTGTTGCTGCGCCCAATGGCGGTCTCATTTCCTGTCACGATGTTTCCAGTGTGGTGTAGTGGTTAAGAGCCAGTGTGGTGTAGTGGTTAAGAGCGGTAGTCACGTAATCTGGGGAACCGGGTTCGCGTCTCCGCTCCTCCACATGCAGCTGCTGGGTGACCTTGGGCCAGTCACACTTCTTTGAAGTCTCTCAGCCCCACTCACCTCACAGAGTGTTTGTTGTGGGGGAGGAAGGGAAAGGAGATTGTTAGCCGCTTTGAGACTCCTGAAGGGGAGTGAAAGACGGGATATCAAATCCAAACTCTTCTTCTTCTTCTTCTTCCTGAGTCTCAGACGGAAGCAAGCATTTAATGTGTGAAGTAGCAGTTTGAATCTAGCATGATGATTGGTCAGCTTTGTTGTTACCACCTCCAATGGCGGCTTCATTTCCTTTCCCGGTGTAATGCATATTCTTTGTACTTTTGTCCATTTACTGTATTTATTTTTCCCAATTTGAACTATAAAATGGTGATTTTCTTGAGCCAAAATGAGAGTACCCCTAAACATTTTTTTAAGGAAAAAAAACACTGGAAAAATCCCAGATGGGTCGTCCTTCCCACACCAACATCACCCCAATTTCCAAAGCAACAGTTTTGGTTCCATGGTGCCCTTGAGGATTTCCCCTGCTGCACACAAAATGTCTGAGCCTCTACCTCCTCACTGCCCTTGTGGTCATAAGATGGTCAGGGTGGTCACCTCATTTCTCCCATGAAAGGTACACAGAGCTGAAGGAGGAAGTTGGAAGAGTGATGCTCTTCCCCACTTCCTCCTCCAGCTCTATGTACTTTTCAAGGCTCAGAATAATTCTGATGGAAGTGGCCGGAAGGTATGGACACCCACAGCCCCAATGGGCCTAAAAAGGTTGATGAGCCCTGCTTTGGTTTACACTGCGGCCATTTTTGCACACAGCCCCATTTTTGCTCATTCTGTGTGGTTGGGGCTTTGCACAACCGCAGTCGCATGCAAAGAAGCAGCATTGCAGTGGCTCCCATAACTCCACTGAAACAACCAAGTTTAAGATACAGTGGTACCTCGGGTTAAGAACTTAATTCGTTCCGGAGGTCCGTTCTTAACCTGAAACTGGTCTTAACCTGAAGCACAACTTTAGCTAATGGGGCCTCCCACTGCTGCCGTGCCACCGCCACATGATTTCTGTTCTCATCCTGAAGCAAAGTTCTTAACCCGAGGTACTATTTCTGGGTTAGTGGAGTCTGTAACCTGAAGCGTCTGTAACCTGAACTGTCTGTAACCCGAGGCACCACTATACAGATGATTGCTATGAATATGCTTTCTGGATAATGCTACTCATATTATACCACTGAGGATAGGATTGTTACTTCGGCTTCAGCCATGTCTAGTGGCTGTTTATCAAGAGGCAGGGCTGGAAGACCAGAGGGTGACTCTCAGTGAATAAGACACACAAGCAAAATGCCTTTTGGTGTGTTTTTGACGGCCATCACACAGTCATTGGGTGGGAACACTCTGAAACATATGAAAAGATTTCCTAAGACTAAGTCCTTGGAATCTTTTTTGCTTTACATTTTGTTTTGTCCTCCCCCCCCCTTTTACTCATTGTGCTTTGGACTCCAAAGAAATGTAACAACAAAAACTCTCATCAATCATAAGCATAATTATTCTTAATTAAAAAATAAGAAGCATCTGAACCAAAACAAAAGAGGCCATTCTTATTCCAAAGTGCCTCAGCATTGTTAACAAACAATAGAAGGGAAAATGCTTTCTGGAGAATTTTTAATCCCAGAGGTAGAGCTTAAAAATAACCTTCACATCATTTACATTTATTTATTTTTTTGCAGGGCAGGGGAGGGAGCCCCAGTTATTAGCATTTCCTTCCTTATCACTGGTTTCTATCTCAACTTGAGTATTTCCCTACCTCGGAAAACACAGCAGGGAGAGAGAGAAAACGCTGGGGAAATATCTTGTTTGAGTTTGAAAATGAATCCTGATTCACAAAAGCTGAACTCTTGAACTTGATTACCGTAAATGCCAGGCGTCTGACTTAGGACATGCAAAAGAATAATGCCACATCTCTGAGAACGTGCAGAGTATACCCTCGCCTTGCCACTAAGAAGGTGTAGACTGAGCTGTTTCAGACCTAACCCACTAATGTTGCACCAAAATACATACTTAGTTTTAATGGAAACGGGTTGAGATAGTGATCCAAATCCTTTCCTTCCGATCTGCTATGAGCACTTGTGCCACTGTTGAAATATTTGAAGGAGAACAATGTGGAATCGTCCTCTAGCTAAACAGGTACTGACTGTTATTTCTGGTCAAGCTGCAGGGATGGAGGCTCAGTCTTCATAGCTTTGCTTTGTATGGGAAGGGTGTATCAGTTCTCAATAATAGGTTAAGGAAAGGAAATAATGGCTTCTCCCAAATTAACTAGGGGGCATTCCCCTTACTCTCCCATTCTTTTTAAGGTACCTCTGTTTTTCTTGCTCCCCCCCCCATTTCCCCAAATTTCCTGTCTTTCCTTCTTTCCCTGTGTTTTTTTTCTCTTCCTATCTGCTTCTTTTCTCTGCTCATTCTTATTTTCTTCTTCCCTCTTTTTCTTGGTTCTTCCTCTTGGTTACAAAAAGTTAGGGTGGGCAGGCAGTGTGCTGGCTGTCCCTGTGGTAAGGGGAAGAGGTATTAGAATAAACCCTGGCCACCTTAAGCCCAGAGGAACAAAATACGTCTTAGCTTCACTCCCCAAAGAAGACTCCCACCCACAGAAGACATGTACCGTATTTTGCGCTCTATAAGACGCACCAGACCACAAGGCACACCTAGTTTTTGGAGGAGGAAAACAAGAAAAAAATTATTCTGAATCTCAGAAGCCAGAACAGCAAGAGGGATCGCTGCACAGTGAAAACAGCAATCCCTCTTGCTGTTCTGGCTTCTGTGATAGCTGCGCAGCCTGCATTCGCTCCATAAGACACACACACATTTTCCCTTACTTTTTAGGAGGGGAAAAATGAGTCTTATAGAGAAAAAAATACGGTACCTGCATTTCTGGGTGTTTCGGGATACATGTCTAAGTGGGTGGATGTAAGAAATGGCAAGTGTTGAGGCACGCTTGTCAGGACTGGGTGTCATTGTTAGTGAAATGAAAATATTTATCAAGGTTTTCCATGAGTCACTCCTGCTTATAGTCCTTTTCTTTGAGACAGACAATAACACCTTCCAGTTTACTTGCTGGAGTAGTTGCTAAAAGGGTTGCATGGCTTTGCACCCTGTTCAAACAGGAGCTTAAGAAGTGGAAAGCCTGGAGGTCGCCCCCCCATAAGCAATGAAGTACAGTGGGTACCTTGGGTTACAGACACTTCAGGCTACAGACACTTCAGGTTACAGACTCTGCTAACCCAGAAATAGTACCTTGGGTTAAGAACTTTGCTTCAGGATGAGAACAGAAATCGCATGGCGACGGTGCAGCGGCAGCGGGAGGCCCCATTAGCTATAGTGGTACCTCAGGTTAAGAACAGTTTCAGGTTAAGAATGGACCTCCAGAATGAATTAAGTTCTTAACCCGAGGTACCACTGTATCCTAATCTATGCTTTTAGGACCTTTGCAGATTAAATCAAGACAGTTATGATTATTGTTGTTTAGTCGTTTAGTCATGTCTGACTCTACGTGACCCCCTGGACCAGAGCACACCAGGCACTCCTGTCTTCCACTGCCTCCCGCAGTTTGGTCAAACTCATGCTGGTAGCTTCAAGAACACTGTCCAACCATCTCATCCTCTGTCGTCCCCTTCTCCTTGTGCCCTCCATCTTTCCCAACATCAGGGTCTTTTCCAGGGAGTCTTCTCTTCTCATGAGGTGGCCAAAGTATTGGAGCCTCACCTTCAGGATCTATCTTTCCAGTGAGCACTGAGGGCTGATTTCCTTAAGAATGGATAGGTTTGATCTTCTTGCAGTCCATGGGACTCTCAAGAGTCTCCTCCAGCACCATAATTCAAAACCAGTTATGATTAGGTAAGAGTAAAACCCTGGAGGGTAGTTCCAACATTTCTCCAGTGAAAATAGGGACACCCTAAACAAAAGCAAGACATTCTGGGATCAAATCAGAACCTGGGACAGGTTCTGTAAATCTGGGACTGTCCCTGGAAAATAGGGACACTTGGGGGGTTCCCAGTTCACCTACTTTTTTGTCCCCAGATCCCTACAAAATAGTATACATTGTGCAGAATAGTTTTCACATTCAGAGTCCCTTCAACATTAAGGAGAGCAATAGGTTTTAGGGTTACTTGGTTTTCTCTAGCTATGTGGGGGACTGAACTGCATTTGACAAATGCAGGCCACATTTACACCATACTTTTAAAGCACTATGATTCCAGCTTAAACAGTCACAGCTTCCCCCCAAAATCCTGGGAACCTTAGTTTGCTAAGGGCACTGAGAGTTGTTAGGAGGCCCCTATTCCCCTCCCAGAATTACAATTCACAGAGTAGTTTATCAATCAATCAATCAATCAATCAATCAATCAATCATCAATCAATCACTCTTCATGAGGAACTTTGGGGTTTTCAAACACAATTAAATTATTATTAAGGGACGCGGGTGGCGCTGTGGGTTAAACCACAGAGCCTAGGACTTGCCGATCAGAAGGTCAGTGGTTTGAATCCCCGTGACAGGGTGAGCTCCCGTTGCTCGGTCCCAGCTCCTGCCAACCTAGCAGTTCGAAAGCACGTCAAAGTGCAAGTAGATAAATAGGCACCGCTCCGGCGGGAAGGTAAACGGCGTTTCCTTGCGCTGCTCTGGTTCGCCAGAAGCAGCTTAGTCATGCTGGCCACATGACCCGGAAGCTGTATGCCAGCTCCCTCGGCCAATAAAGCGAGATGAGCGCTGCAACCCCAAAGGCGGTCACGACTGGACCTAATGGTCAGGGGTCCCTTTACCTTTACCTTTAAATTATTATTAATGAAATGAAAATTATTCTATAACATTTAAATATGCTGTTAGTTATCTCAGTGGTTTTGCTGTTGGAGCAGAAGAGCACTAAAAGTGTTCTTCTGGAAGTTTGTTTTTGTTTTTGTTTTTGCTGGGCAGTTGGGAAAAAATACTATTTTACCTATGAAATTAAAATAGTAAAATGTAAAAGTATCATAAAATTAAAATTAGAGCACTCTGCTTTCCATAGTCCCCCCCACCCCCAGTTCAACTGAACCCAAGTAGGATTTATCCATTGGTTTAAAAATTAGCAAAATTCAGGCCCAGTTCCGATTGGTTGAAGCCTTGGAGGTGTACTAATTTGCATGGTACATTTAGAGTACCTTTTAGTGTACAAAGGTATGTCCCTCTGGTTAAAGGAACTAACATTTGACAGCTATAAGCCCTAAGTCCTCTTCTACGGCTATTTTATGCCTTCTTCTGTATCTTCACAATAGCAAGACTAAAAGTGAGAAATGTGCGTGTAAACAATCTTCTTTCTATAAAATAACTTGCAAGCTTAAAAATTGCTTTAAAGTGGTGCAGAGGGAAAGACTGATGGAAATATAGTCAGGATTCCAGTGGTGTTTGTTCCCTGGACCGAGGTTTTACAAGCACCCATTGCTGGAGCTCCCTGTACCCTGTGAAAAACCATTCCTGAACTCAGGAATGGCCTTTGATGTATCACGAGGACAAAATAGGACACAGGTTGCCATAACAGTTGCATGTGCAAGTTTACAAGTACAAATGAAAATTTATAAATAATTGTTATAATTTAAATAGAAACACCATGGCAGGGGAGACTGTCCAGGTCATCTTTACGCCTGCTCAGTCTGCTGCCCATGTGTCAGTGGTTGGGGTGGGGACTTCAAAGCCATTCCCTGTTCTCTCTGCTTATGATTCTTTATCTTTAAACTGGGATTGGACTGGAGAGCCCTTCAAACACAGTGTCATCCTCTGTAAAATAGGGCACATTGCCATCTTTAAATCTGTTCTTCTTGTGTGTGCACAGTCCTCTTTAGATTTTCTAAATTTATAGGAAAATGTCAGCTATATATCAGTCATTGCTATGTGAGGTAGGATGGGCTGAGAGGTGGAGACTGACTCAAGTTAAGAAGTGAGCAAAAACAATGAGCAGCGACTTTGAAATATGAAAATGTGAAATACCTGCACATGCTCAGAGCATTTTTTCCAGTCTACAAAAGCTCAGAGCATTTTTTTCTAGTCCACAAAAGTTGATGTAATAATAAATATTTAAGATAGTTCAGAATGTATTTTCTGGTACTTTAGTTCATGCTTTCATTTTTGGGGAAAAGGACAAACATTTTTTGGGAACTGCTCCAGCCCAGCCCAGCCCAGCATCAACTTAAGCTAGGCTTGCTTTACACAGTGATGTCGTATTATTGAAAGAACATATGTGACACATGCTCAAGCACTACATAAATGTCATTAACTTACATAAAACCAACATATGAAAGTCAACTCCTCCCCCCCTCCTGAAAGGAGTTGACATCAGACATCACAGGATTTCCCATGTCTTCCTCCTCCCTGCGCTGCTTCAGACTGCAGTACCCTAAAACAGAATGGCTTATTAACCACAGATCAGAAGGTTAATAAGAACATCAACAAAACAAATGTAGTAAATTAGAACAATGCATTAACATTCATTAGTAGTTCACCGCTGATTCCTCCAGCACGCTGCTTTTGCTATTGCTTCAGCATCCGGCAATAATTGTCATGTCAAAAGACAAGACCCACATGGCTCAGCTAGAACCCTCTGGGAGACATCCTCATATGAAAGTCAATCAGAAATGGGATTCTGCGAGGAAACACTTTAACCGCCAGGGAGCAGCTGTCACTACCTCCAAATTCATCAGCAGCTTCTTAAAGAAACAGCATCGTCCTAGAAAAGGGCAGCTTTGTTTTTAAACGATCCCAAATTGTAGCAGAGACCCAGATTCTTTAAGCTTTCTACACAGCGATTATGGAGCCATGCTGGTCTTTAGGAACCACCCTTGTTCTAACAGTCCAGGACTGAATAGATAATACCATTCTAGGCTGCATCAACAGAAGTATAGTGTCCAGATCAAGGCAAGTAATAGTACAGCGGTACCTCGGGCTACATACGCTTCAGGTTACAGATGCTTCAGGTTACAGACTCCGCTAACCCAGAAATAGTACCTCGGGTTAAGAACTTTGCTTCAGGATGAGAACAGAAATTGTGCTCCGGTGGCATGGCAGCAGTGGGAGGCCCCATTAGCTAAAGTGGTACCTCAAGTTAAGAACAGTTTCAGGTTAAGAACGGACCTCCAGAAGGAATTAAGTTCTTAACCCGAGGTACCACTGTACTGCTCTATTCTGCCTATGTCAGACCACACCTGGAATGCTGTGTCCAGTTCTTGGCGCCACAATTTGAGAAGGATGTTGACAAGCTGGAACGTGTACAGAGGAGGGTGACCAAGGTGATCAATGGTCTAGAAGCTAAGCCTTATGAGGAGCGGTTGAAGGAGCTGGGTATGTTTAGCCTAGAAAAGAGGAGACTGAGAGGAGCTATGATAGCCATCTTAAAATATCTCAAGGGCTGTCATAGGGAAGATGGAGCAAGCTGGTTTTCTCCTGCTCTGGAAGGTAGGACTCGAACCAATGGCTTCAAGCTCCAAGAAAGGAGATTCTGACTAAACATCAGAAAAAACTTTATGACAGTAATTACTGTTTGAGGGTGGAGCGGTCTCTCTCAATAGGTTGTGGACTGTCCTATCTTGGAGGTTTTTAAGCAGAGGTTGGGTGGGTGTCTGTCATGGATGCTTTAGCTGAGTTTCCTGCATGGCAGAGGGTTGGAGTAGATGACTCTTGGGGTCCCTTTCAGCTCTACAATTCTATGATCCTAACAGGCTAGAACAGGAGGCAATAAACTTGGCAGCCTTTAATATACAAAAATAGCATAATAGTAAGCTCTAGATAGGGGACATGGGTGGCGCTGTGGTCTAAACCACAGAGCCTAGGGCTTGCCGATCAGAAGGTTGGCAGTTCTAATCCCAGCGACGGGGTGAGCTCCCGTTGTTCGGTCCCTGCTCCTGCCAACCTAGCAGCTCAAAAGCACATCAAAGTACAAGTAGATAAATAGGTACCGCTCTGGTGGGATAAATAGGTACCGCTCCTTTTCCGTGCGCTGCTCTGGTTCAACAGAAGTGGCTTAGTCATGCTGGCCACATGAACCGGAAGCTGGACGCCAGCTCCCTCAGCCAATAAAGTGAGATGAGCGTCACAACCCCAGAGTCGGTCACAACTGGACCTAATGGTCAGGGGTCCATTTACCTTTACCTAAGCTCTAGATATGTGGGCTGGAGAGTCTCAGGATCCTGAGTAGACCGTGCCAATGTTACACAGAGACTAGTGGTCCATCAGTGCAGGAGAATGAAAGGATGGCACTGCCTATGTCCTATTCATTCTCCTCCAGTGGCAATCTCAGTTTTGGGGCAGGAAAGCAGGTCTTCCATCCCTTTCCATGCAAACAGGTTTGTAAGAAAACTCTGTGGGGGCTGGACAGCCAGGAACAGCCGTAGCAGCAGCTCAGCAGCAGACCATAAATGCACCACTCCTCTTCCGCACACACAAACACACTTCAAAACCACAAAAAGGAGGCTGCATAGGTAGTCCTACATCCTCAGCACAGATCAGACCTGTGGTGAAAATGAGCAGGAACAGTATGCCAATATAATGTTTTGCAACTGCATATACCATGACAAGTGATATGCTTTTAAAATAAAATATGCTTTTAAAATAAATATGAGGCTGTGTTCTCAGAAGCAAATGGGGACAGGGCAGAAATGCAGACTTGCATCATTTGCACTTTGCAAAACAATATGCAAACTGAAATGCAGCTATCCTTTGAGATTTGTACTTCTCCAAATTTTGCGCTGTATGTAGTACTCCAACCCAAAAAGCGTGAACATGAATGTGCCTATTAGGGGAAAGCATGCACAAAAGGAAATTAATAAATTGGTGCAAATAACATGCAGATATGCATTATGTTAAAAGGAATTCCATGCAAAAATACGTATATTAGAAGAGATATGCACTGAAAAGTTGGTGGATTTTTGTGAGGACTTCATTGAAAGCTGATGCAAAGATGTGGTGAACTAAGGTGGGAACATTAGAAGCCGATAGAAACCAAAGCTTATAGATTTGTCTATTCCTAAAACCAATGGTCAGACTTTGTATAAGGTAGGGTTGGCATATTTCAAAAAGTGAAAAACCCCAAAACGCCTAAAAACATGACAAAGAGCCAGGACAAAACGCTGCCTTTTGGAAATCCTCTCCCCCGGACATAAATTCCGCCATTGAAATCCCAGTAATTTCAGTGAAAATCTGGAAGTATGGCAGCCATATATAAGGCATTTTCCCATGTCCCTCTCTTTTTTTAGAGATAGGACCGTATTCTGAGCGTACAGCACATGCTTTACTTTTGTTAACACATTCCTCTTGGCATCATAAGATTTCTGTAGTCAGAAGGGATCAAAAAGGCTGCATTGCAAAAGAACAAGATGGTTGATCCAAGGCGGCTAGTCCATTTACCACTCCACCACCTCATTCTCCTGCAGCTTTAGTCCAGCCCTTGCCTGGAAGCTCATAGATGATTCAAGGAGGTGACCCAAGCCACATGCTAGAAGGGGTTAACTAAATTTGTTCTTTGGCAGAATTGTACAGCCTGAGGCTCCGTGAGGCAGGCGCTCACTGTAGCTCAGTGGCAGAGCTCATGCTTTGCATGCAAAATGTCTTCAAGTAGTCTGAGGAAAGATTCCTGTCTGAAATCCTGGAGATCCACTGCTAATCAGTGTTGGCAGTACTAAGCTAGGTAAAGGTAAAGGGACCCCTGACCATTAGGTCCAGTCGTGGCCGACTCTGGGGTTGCGGCGCTCATCTCGCTTTACTGGCTGAGGGAGCCGGCGTACAGCTTCTGGGTCATGTGGCCAGCATGACTAAGCTGCTTCTAGCGAACCAGAGCAGTGCACAGAAACACCGTTTATCTTCCTGCCGGAGCGGTACCTATTTATCTACTTGCACTTTGACGTGCTTTCAAACTGCTAGGTTGGCAGGAGCTGGGACTGAGCAACGGGAGCTCACCCCGTCGCGGGGATTCGAACCGCCGACTTTCTGATCGGCAAGTCCTAGGCTCTGTGGTTTAACCCACAGCGCCACCCGCATCCCTCAGTACTAAGCTAGATGGACCAAAAGTCTGGCTCAGTATAAAGGAGCTTCCTAGGTTCCCATAAAGCATTCCCTGGCTAACCCAAATGAACCCACAAACCACAGGCTGCTTCCACGTCTCTAGCTGATTCATACCTTGCAGCAGATATACCACAATAACGACATGATTCTGGAAACAAGAGGCTGATTCTGTTCCTGCTTCTGTATTTCACGTACCTACCACTTTAAAATAAATTCAACTCCCACTTGTTCACGTCTTCTTGTACAGTTTTGACAAGCTATCTGTTTTATCCGGAGTCTTATCCTTAACGGGCCTCAACAAGTTTATACTATGCAGTTTCTATGAAATGTTCCCATTCAGCAATTGCTTGGGAAAGGGGGAGAAAAGAATATATACGAGTTAATTAACAGATGGGGGCCTGGCAGTGTCTCGTGGCTTGTGTCCGTAACCCCACCCCAAGATACAGACCCAGAAATACAATAAAGATTCCAAGCTGATGGAATTTTGGAAATTTGTGGCAGCTGAACATTAATTCTCACACTTGGGTCAGTTATGCTTCTTCAGCCTAACCTATCTCTCATGCAGAGGCACCGAGTTCCACGCAACATGGGTGGAAGTTTGTCATGTGCGCATGACATCTCACGTGTTGGGAGGAGACCACAAGGCCTGGTGAAGCCCTTCACCACTGTGGGTAGGTCTGATGCGGGGAGGCCTGGCGGGGTTGCAGCCCCTCAAGATTGGGGGGTGTTCATCCTGCATACTTTGGGGGGGGGCTGACCTGTCCTCAGACCCATAGAGTTGGTGCCTACGCTCACATGGATGTTGTGAGGATAAAACAGGGGATAACTGTGTAGACAGGTGGGGCATAAATGTAATAATAAAATATGTAATAATTTTTGAAAAATCTGATTATCTGAGGTCAGACATTTGAGCAGCTGAGGTGGACCTCAAAATGGCACCACCGGGGAATAAGACATAAGGGAAGATCTACATTGGGAATAAGGAGGAAGGAAGATCGACATCAGGATCTGCTGCCCTGGTGAATTCTGCTGCCTGAAGCAGCTGCCTCCCCTTGCCTCACGGGTGGGCCGGCCCTGACTGAGGTATCATCTAGAACAGGAGTTGGGAACCTATGG
Source organism: Podarcis raffonei (assembly GCF_027172205.1). NCBI lineage: Eukaryota > Metazoa > Chordata > Lepidosauria > Squamata > Lacertidae > Podarcis > Podarcis raffonei. The sequence continues at coordinate 112,761,158 of NC_070602.1, forward strand.
GGCCAAATGTAGTCCTCCACTCCTTTCTGTCTGACCCTCTGGACTTCCCCAGGCCATGCCCATCTGCAGGCACTCACTGGACCTGCGCCACAACCTCCCTGAGTGGTTTTGCCTTGGGCTGGATTGTGTCCTTGAACTGTGGTAGGAATCTAGGTCAGAACATTGGTCCATGTAGCTCAGTGCTATCTACAGCAACTGGCTGTAGTTCTCTGAGGTCTCAGGTAGAGGGACAGTCCCTGTCGTAAGTAGCGATGCCAAGGATTGAAACTTGGACCTTATGCGTGCAATGCAGATGCTGAATCACTGAGCCACATCCCTACCATGGTATAAGAAGTGAGGATGCTTTTTGCTTGCCTACATGGAGAACAGAGAGATTTTGCCAAAACTTCAGACTTGTGTGTGTTTGGATTGTAGCCTACTGTACAAAGGTAAGAGTCGCCTCCATTGCTTTGCCCACTTTTTTGGCCCCACACATATGCAGAGTGGTGGGAGGAGAAAGAAGGAGGAGGTATTTGGGGGGCGGGGACCAGGAGTTGAGATTTTCTCCCTTGCCTGCTCCCTGCCCCAGTGGCACTGCCTGGACTAGGGACTTGGCTGGTTCACAGCTCTGCCTCTTAACCGCCATACTTCACTAATTACAGTGGAGCCGTGCTATAAACATTCACACGTTGGCCTCGGAAACAGCAGACGACATGCCCAGAAATCTTTTATTTTTTTCTCTCTCTAGAAATAATCCTGCAACAACAGATGTCTATTTTTGGATCATCGAAAAAGGAAGCAGGTGGGGGAAAGGATGCGCAGCTGTGCCCGGGTTGGAAAAGGTCATGTCTCGGAAGATAACCGATTAGGAGCTCAGAAATCAGAGCAGGAAATAAGATACAGGCCTAAACCCGATAGATGTTCACAGTGTTACAGACACCATGACCCTCCCTTATGTTTTGTTACCCAGAGTCTGCCGCGATGGCGGAAAGATAGGGATCTGCTTTGCTTACCAAATTGTAACATGCGCAGCAGGAGAGCCAAGGGGAGATTATTCTGCGCCACTGCATAGGCACAATGGTGGGAGGCACTGCGACAGCATGGAGTGGCAAGGCTAGCGCAAATATTGGAACAGGATGTTTCCCTGTGAACCACCTTTTCCTCCCATTCTTTGGTGAGGCTGAATGGGCACCTTTTTGGCTCTTCAAGTAGAGTGTGTTGTGTGTGTATGCGTGTGTTGTTCAGCACAGCAAATTTGTGCCCTGACCATCAAGACAAGCCACAGAACAACAGCTTTAGAAGAAAAGGCATCACTTTTCAGCGGTGACGGGCTTTCAAAGGCAGGTTAATTATCTATATGGCATATGAAGGACTGTGTTCTGCAACAAATGTGTGGTTGCCTGGAGATTTTCCCTGGGGGAAACATGAGCCAGAACTGCCAAGAGGCACAGATATGATTATCTCAGTAAAAGCAGGTGGGCCTCAAGAGAGATATTACAAGCGATATTCCCAGAACAGCACTGCCTTATTGATGGTAATAGGGATTTACCAGGTTAATGAAGTAAAGAACAGGCCTACCTGTCTGATTGACAGGATTGATGGTCAAATTACATAAGAAGCAGGGTTAAGCTAAAGTTAATCTAAAATTTTAGTTGATAAATATATGAGGTGGTCAATTTAATTAGTGGGGATGAAGCTGGAAAATGCACTTGTTTGAGGGGTTTTAAAGCATTTTTCAATCTGGTGTTACCTTTTCACTGTAATTTTCCTAATTTATTTCACACTTCCATAACTCACCAAAGCACCACTAGCAGTTGTAATTAGCAACTGCATTTACATTTGATTAATCAGATTAATCCATTGATTTATTAGCAGAGACTTTTATCACTTGGCAACCTCAGTGAGAACATATCCAAGTAAGCCAGCAGCCATAAACATCAAATACATTTTTGTACTGCAGCCTGTAAATCTACAAAACAGTAAGACCAATTTGTAGCTGTTTAGGTCGGATCTAGGTTATGCTCACTGACCTACTAGCTAGGCATGCCTTAACTCACATTAATTTCAGCAGGACTTAAGTGATCTGGATTTCATTTCTGTCATCTGATGTTCATAACTAACAGCATAGGACTGTACATGTCTACTCAAAAATACATCCCACTGAATTCAATGGCAGTTGCTCTCTGGACTGCTAACAGAAGAGATCTCTGATAAAACAAGACGAGTCGGAGGAACAAGTATAAATCATGAGAAGATACGCCAAGACTCAGTATGGCAAAGGGACTGATGGGGGAGGGGGAAAAAACTTTCCTTTCTTTCTTTTATGTGATTAAACAAGAATCCCCCCCCCCCACATGTCAGAAATGTTGTTTTAAGGACTTAAGCTGTGGATTTAAGACTGTGTGGAGATAAACTTTCGAACCAAAGCATGTTTTAAGAAGAGCGTGGAATGTATAAGGGCTTTGGAATGACGCAGTTAAAAATATCGTCGCCATATTGGGAAGTTCTGTCGGAGGACTTAAGTCTGAGAGGAGAAATAGAGAAAAGGAGCTGTTTTTATATTGTGGGTGAAACTCTTCAGTGGGACTTAAGAACGACAGTTCTGTAATTAATGATGGAAAGAGCGCTGTTATCTATGAAGGCGATGATATATGGAAACCATTTCAATTTGAGGATTGGAAAGAACGGAAAAATTCACACAGGATTATTATTGGTGTTTATCGGCTTAAGGAGACTATCAGAAGAGATCATAAAGAAAAAAGAGAAAATATATGAACAAGATGTGATGTGGAAACAGCAAGACAAGACTGGATAGAATTATGAACTTTGTTTGGACTGATTTGGACATTAACGCAGTAGCAAGAAGATGATCAGAATCCCCCTTCGGATCTTGAAATATGGGTTCCCTCAACAAAATTTAAAATTTGGCTTTGTAATTCGGAATTTATGTGATGTGATTTGATTTGATTGGCCGGTTAATAAAAATTATTTTTTTTTAAAAAAAGGAGTTGCTCTCTGGAAGCCTTAGTACCATGTTTAGGGTTTATTCATCAGTGGAGAAACTCAAGAAGACACTTCCTTTACTTATGCTTTCAAGCAAACATTTATAAAATAAACAGAATCAAATCTACTGCCTCTTGCTCAATGAGCCTTACTCTCAAATTTAGTAGGTAAGATAAAGGACCCCTGGACAGTTAAGTCCAGTCAGGGGCAACTATGGGGCTGCGGTGCTCATCTCGCTTCAGGCTGAGGGAGCTGGTTTTGTCCACAGACAGCTTTCCATGTCATGTGGCCAGCATGACTAAACTGCTTCTGGCACAACGAGACACTGTGATGAGTGCCAGAGCACACGGAAACACTGTTTCCCTGCCCACCGCAGCAGTACCTATTTCTCTACTCACACTGGTATGCTTTTGAACTGCTAGGTTGGCAGGAGCTGGGACAGAGCAATGGGAGCTCACCCCATTGCACAGATTCGAATCGCCAACCTTCCGATCAGCTACTCCAAGAGGCTCAGTGGTTTAGACCACAGCGCCATCTGCGTCAAATTCAGTAAGAGCATATAATTGCATATAACATTTCAACAGACATTTAATGGAAATTGCACTCACTCACTCACTCACTCAAACCTTCTGTTATTACCAACTATTAGAGGAACTCTATAGCACAGACATTTTAATGCAAAATAACAGCCTCGTGCTATAATGCCACCCAAACTACATTTTGAGCTATAGCAGAACAATCCTTTCATACAGTAGTTAAGATCTACAATACTGTGTGGCTTTCAGATGGGAGTTCACTGTGGTATCAGTGCACATAAAGTATTTCTTCATAATCCATATAACATTGTTGTCATCAAAATGCCACCTGACATTTTCTTCTTCTTTTACATTTAATCCAATTTTCTCCTTACCATGGAAAACCCAAGAAGTGCAACAGTAACCATTATGCACCTGTGGTCACTGATGGTGTGGAAGCTCATAATCACATGGGAGGAGGGAATGTTGTCATATGTGTGGTGATGTTTTGGTTTGTCTTGTTTTAATTGCTGTGGTTTGTTTTTTTACTCAATGGGATTGCTTTATTATGAATTTGAACTACAGATGTTTATAATTTAATGTCTGTGTAAAAAGGTTTTTAAAAAATGTTTTGTCAACTATTTAGAAACAGTATTCTCCAACCAATCAATTACTTAATTATAATAAAACAGTTGAAGGCTATCAAATAAAAAATTTAAAAATGCTGGTTGCGGTTCAGTGAACATATCAGCCTACAAAGCTTTCTGAAAAACTATTCAGATGTTGAAATTGCAGCGTCGGTCTATATCAAGCTATTTTTAAACTAGATCTATAAGTAAGAACCTGCTACCACACCTTCCTCCACTAAGACTTCTTACTTCCTCAATGCAAAATAAGTATCTATTTTTATCTTACAGGTGTTGGAAAGATTGAAGGAACTTGTATGTGGCTATTTTTCAGTCATGGGAAGCTCTCAGCTGAGAATTAAACATTTGTTGAAAAGTGCAACTCTCCGATCCCAGATTCATATGCTAATACCTAGTTTGCCTCACAGTTATCCCTCCTTTCTCCCTCACAAATTATGGGTTAGATCAAGACTTCGCCACCATGCTTAGAAAAGACCCATTAAAATCAAAAAGTAAATTACAACTCTTTTAAGGCCCATGGATTTCAGTGCCTCATAACTAAAATCTGGATCCCATTTTTCTGGCATGTGAGTTCACAACCTGAAAACATAAGGTGTGAACAGAACAAATACCTGCCTTCAAAAATAAGTTAGGAGTTTGGACAAGCTGTCACTGATGAAAGAGATCCATTGGCCTGATCAAACAGACTTTCCTTATGTTCTTAAAGTGGTTTCTGGACTGGATGAGATTGCTGCAATATGCCACTCTTCACAAAATATGGTGGGTGTGATATATAAAGATTTAATTATTTGGTATGTGGGATATGCAAGCAAGGCTGAAGGCACCACTTCATAATCTTACTTATTCAGTAGCATTTTGGTTCAGTGTTAAAATTTCAAACCGAGTTATTGTTTTAAATCTTCCTTTTGAATGGTTAAAGAAAAACGGTATAGGTGTACACTCTAGGACATTGTTTCCCAAACTTGGGTCTCCAGCTGTTTTCAGACTCATAATCTCTGACCACTGGTGTTGCTAGATAGGGATAATGGGAGTTGTAGTCCAAAAACAGCTGGAGAACCAAATTTGGGAAACACTGCTCTAGGGCCAACCTTTCCCAACCTTGGGTTTCCAGATGTTGTTGGACTACAACTCCCATCATCCACATCCACTGGTCCTGCTAGCTAGAGATGATGGGAGTTGTAGTTCAACAACATCTAGGGACCCAAGGTTGAGAAAGCTTCCTCTAGGGTGTTCAAAGGGCTTCATGTTCATTATGTAAGTAATCCTTAAAACAATCCTCAAGGGTAGGCCCATACCTCCCTTATTGCAGAAGGAGAACTGAGAACAAGAAAGACTGTCTCGCCTAAAACCATTTTGCGTGTCTGCAGCTCAGGTGAGATTTTATCATTCAACCTCAAACTGCTATACCAGTTCTATATCTTTGCCCAAAACAAAACAAAACAAAGCATGGCAAACAAATCAGCAAAGGTTCTCAATTTAACCAACAGATGATATACGTCTTATAATAAGCAAATAATCCGTCTCATTTTCCCTTGTTAGCTGTTTGCCATGTCTAATGCTGCTATATTATATCCCAATTCAGCTGCAGGTGAAAATCTCTTCCAGAATGAACTATCGCTTCCGGGTTAGCGCCATCGCCTAATAGCGGATTCCATCCGAGCTCCGGAGGGAATCGGCTTAGTAGGGGTCGGGTCCTGCCGCGGCGGCAACGCGGGGACCCTCAGAAACCACAGGCGCTGAAGCCTGTGGACCTGGTGACTCGGCGGGCACCATTTGCGCCCCCCCGACCCGCGAAGGAGCCTTTTTAAAGGCTCCGGAACGGGGGACGGAGAGCGGTGCGGTGCTGTGAGTCGACTGCTTCCCCTACTGAGTGAAGCCGCATGCCATGGACGGAGAGCGCTGACTTCTTTCTCAGAACATTTGGACTAAAAGTAACAACCCGTGAGTAATACGGAAATTGGACTTAAAAAGGGAAATTTTGGGGGGGAATTAGGCACGACCGGGTAAGGTGCAAAGAGGAAGTCCGCCTACCCGCCTTGTAAACATCTTAAAGCAAGGATTTTATAACTAAGGTTGAGAGAACACCTTTCTCTTTTGTGGATAAAAGCAATTTATTCCACGTTTTGGCAAACAGCTGTCAAACTAGCTGTCAAAGTTGGGGAAAAAGGAGAACTTTGTTTCTGTTGTCTGTGCTGGTTATATTTGTTACAATTTGGTAACAAATTGTTAAAAATAAAGAAGAAAAGGCTAACTTGACTGTTGGGTTGGAACTGGAAGATACTAAGAAACCAGAATCCCTCTAGAGGGGGTTCAGAACATTACAAGAATGGCTGTAAGTGGAAAAACACTGGCTGAACTGGAGAGGACTTTTTTTCTCTTGGGAAAGTTACAAGAACAAAATGATGTTTTGGCTACAAATGTTACAATATTGAATGGAACAGTAAATAAAGCTACTGAGCCTGGGAGGGACTTGACTCAAGTCTTTGCAGCTGAACAAAAAAGTTTTGCAGTTGAACTAAAAATCTCTGCAGCTGAACAAGAAAATAAATCTGAGAAATTTGAGAATGTGATGAAAGAGAAACATGACGATTTGAAGGAAAAGGAAGGAGGAGCTATAATGCCACAGATGATTAAGGAGAGCCAGAGGCCGGTTAAGATGGATACAAAGGAAAATAAGATCAGGATGATGAAAATCTGGTTTGAATTGGAGAATGGAGAATGGAGAGATCTCCTTATGTGGAGATCTGAAGACCTATGGAATACAAACCTGGCTAAAGTGGAAACTGGAGCTTTTCGGACATTTGGACTTAAGAGAAGCAAGAAACAAGATTTTGGCTCCACTTTCAAATATGGAGGCCTGGCTGGAAGAAACATGGACCTTATTGGGACAGAGCTTCTTCGAGATTTGGTGTTCAATATAAAGGATTATCAAAAAAACCGGCAGAGAGGAATTGAGAGAGAATTAAGAGCCTCGGACGTGAGGTCACCAGGCTGATAGCAGATAGACTGATGGACATTTGTTGGGGTTCGAAACCGGGAAAGGGGGGGTGGGGCTTTGGGAATCCAAAGGGTGTACAATTATACTCTGTTTCATTTAATTTTGTTTTGCCACTAATATAAAAATGGGGAATTCGTGGAAGGGAATTGGGGTCGACCTTAGAAAAAGATTTTTAAGAATAAGTACTGATGTATAAAGATTGAGGTTTATAAGTTAAAATTGGTTAACTAAAATGAATTAAAGAAAATAAGGTAAAGTTTGGGGACAAGAACTTGCTGAGCTAAAAATTGGAACTGGAATACAAGAAGGGGAGTTGTGGGGAAGTCAAGGAAATTGGTTATTGATAGTAAGAAATGTAAATTTTATGTGTTTTTAATTGTTTTTTTTTGTTTTTTCTTTATTTTTTGAAAATTTCAATAAATATTTATTTAAAAAAAACACAGAATGAGCTAGTGCACAAAATCGAGCTTTTCAGGACTGCGGCATGTTACAAAATGTTCCCTTGCATGCATTATTGCCGGTGAACATTTGACACTCAAATGTTCAAAGGCATTTAAAAGTACACATCTCCAAACAAAATTAATCTTGCCATATGTCTGAGGCTTTTGCCACATGTCGCTAGCCAAGTCAAGGGCATTCCTCACTGTGAATGAGAGGAAATAAAGCTCCCATATCAATTTAGATCTTTCAGCGTTACTGTGTGAACAGCTGGCGACAGGCAACGATCAGTTACACTTAAGTCTCTAATGTTCCTTCACCTACATATTTGACTGTCCACATGTTCATGCAATTTGCAGTCACTTAAAATAAACCATACCTTGTCGTTGGCTATGGATCTTTGACACCAACCTAATTCTAGGTCGCATTTACTTAAATATTTAGCAAATCTTTTACATTTGCTTTTTTTAAAAAAAAAAATGCAATGTTTTGTTTTTATGGGTATTGTAGGGGGGAAGGAATGCTTGTAGGCACTCCCTGGTGACAGCAGGGGGCTACAGGGGTGAGGAATCATTGGGGAAAGGCCATAGCTTAGTGCAGAGCATCTGCTTTGAAGGTTTTGGCCCCAGGTTCAGTCTCTGGCATCTCCATGTAGGACTGGGAGATACCCCCGATCTGAAATCTTGGAGAGCCGCTGCAAGTCAGTGTCAATAGTATGGAACTACCGTATTTTTCGCTCTATAAGGCGCACTTTTCCCCTTCTAAAAAGTAAAGGAAAATGTGTGTGCGTCTTATGGAGCGAATGCAGGCTGCGCGGCTAGGCCAGAAGCCAGAACAGGGAGAGGGAGCGGGCTGTCCCAGAAGCCTCGGCAGGGCACTGGGATGAAGGCTCCCTGTGCCCTGCGGAAGCTTCGTGCAAAGCTAGACCAGCTAGAGGGAATGCTGCACAGCGCTCCCTCTAGCTATTCTGGCTTTTGGATGGCCCCGCAAAGTCTCTGCAGGGCACGGGGATGAAGGCTCCCTGTGCCCTGCGGAGGCTTCACGCAAAGCTAGACCAGCTATCCCAGCGGCTATCCCAGAAGCCAGAACAGCAAGAGGCTATCCCAGAAGCCAGATCCCTCTTGCTGTTCTGGCTTCTGGGATTCAGAATTCTGCCCCCCTTATTTCCTCCCCCCCCCCAAACTAGGTGCGTCCTATCATCTGTTTTTTTTTTTTTTTTAAATAATATTTATTAAGATTTTCAGAGATACAGAAAGAAAAAGAATAGAATACATTCAAAACCTTCTTTTCAAACACCCTCTTTCCGGGACTCCCTCCTTCCCCCACCCCTACCATATTCCCCTATCATATTGTTGGCTCCACAAGTTCTCAGTTCTAATTAAAACTTAATTTGTTTAAACCATTATTCAAATTTAAATTTAAAATTATTCAGTCCTCACCAGTACCCTTAATAAAAGACAAGAGTTCTCTCCCCAGGGCCCACCCCCTTTCCATTCCACAATTTCCCCTTTTTTTTAGTGATAAAAACACCTCACACAATAAAGAAATAAGAAACAAGAAATAAAAAGTATAGTAAATGAAAAAAAAGCCAATTCAAAATAGTTGACAAGCCTTTGGATTCTAGTTCTCCCCCCCCCCGTCCCCGGTTTAATTTCCCCCTGACCACTAATCCATATTGTCTGCCTGGAATTCTTAAAGTCCATAAATCACATTTTCCCCCCGATTCCTTGCTGGCTTTTTTCTTTTTATAGTTATTTTTAAAGTTATTTTTAAACCATTTAATTTCCAATCTTTAATAAAGCTCCCCCCATTGTTCTTTCCAAGTTGTAGTCCAGTTTCCTCTTGTTCCGCTGCCAAAACGTTCTAATTCAGAAGTTTAGTAGGTCTGCAGGGATTATTGTTATTCAGGAACAAAAACATACGTTCAGTCCCTTCCTTTCTTCAATAGAAAATTCTATTGTTTAGCTAAACACCCTGTAGACACAATATTGTTTCCGTTTCGCAGCTTTCCCAGAAGATAACCAGTCCTGTAGAATTCCAATGGTATTTTTCCACTTACGACCTTCTTTGTAATGTCCCGAAACTCCTCTAGGGGGATTGTTGTAACTTTGTTTTCTCTAGTCCAAAAGTCCGATTGTTATCCATGTTTTCGCCATTTTATATCCAAGTTTTGACAAATTGTAACAAATTGTAACAAAATTAACCAGCAAAGTCCTCATAATCAAGTCCTCTTTAAATTTCGGACTTTGACAGCTACTTTGACAGCTGTCAAAATCTCCTTCGCTTTTCGCCAGGCTCTCTCCTCAATCACCCCGGTTCCCAGGGGGGGGGTTACGTTTTCCTTCTCCCTCAATTCTTCCTCCAGCACAGTTCTTATAGTTTCCCATCGTGGAATTCTTAGTTCTTATCAGCAATTCAATTCTTTTTGGACCTTGGTTTCCCAGTCCTTGTTTTGGAAGGTTTACAGTAGGGAGGGGGACTGACTTCCTTTTTGGATCCCCCCCCCGCTCGTATCAAATCCGAAAAAAAAATTCTTTTTTTCTCCTTTTAAACCCGGTTTCCAAATTACTCACGGGTTGTTGTTACAAATCCGAATTCTCAATGGAAGAAGTCAGCGCTCTCCGCCGGATGGCATGCGGCTTCGCTCGGCAGGGATAGCAGAGGACTCAAAGCACCACGCTTCTCCCCGGCACCCGATCCGTAGCCTTTAAAAAGGCTCCTTCACGAGTCGGGAGGGCGCTAGCAGTGCCAGCCGAGTCTCCATGTCCACGGCCTCCGTGGCCGTGGTTTTTAAGGGTCCCCGCGTCGCCGATGCGGTAGGACCCAGCCCCTGCCGAGCAGGCTCCCTCCGGAGCTCGGAGGGAGTCCGCCATTCGGCGATGGCGCCAACCCGGAAGTCCGGTGCGTCCTATCATCTGGAGCATCCTATAGAGCAAAAAATACGGTAGATGCAGCAATGGTCTGACTCAGAATATGTGTCATGTCTGGTTGGCTGTAGAGGAATGGTGAGAGGAATCAGCTGAAGAACCCTCATGGGGTTCTTTGAAGGTAGGGCTACCTTTGAAGGTGACCCAGAAGCTACAACTAATCCAGAATGTGGCAGCTAGACTGGTGACTGGGAGTGGCCACCGAGACCATATAACCCCGGTCCTGAAAGACCTACATTGACTCCCAGTACATTTCCAAGCACAATTGAAAGTGCTGGTGCTGACCTTTAAAGCTAAAGGGCCTCCACCCCCATCGTTCAGCCCAGACACTGAGGTCCAGCTCTGAGGGCCTTCCAGTGGTTCCCTCCCTGCAAGAAGTGAGGTTACAGGAAACCAGGCAGATGGCCTTCTCGGAAGTGGCACCTGCCCTGTGGAACACCCTCCCGTCAAATGTCAAGGAAATAGACAACTATCTGACTTTTAGAAGACGTCTGAAGGCAGCCCTGTTTAGGGAAGTTTTTAATGTCTGATGCTTTATCATGTTTTTAATATATTGTTGGAAGTCACCCAGAATGGCTGGGGAAATCCAGCCAGATGGGTGGGGTATAAGTAATAAATATTATTATTATTATTATTATTATTATTATTATTATTATTAGGGAAGAAGGCTCAGAGCCTGGAGAATGGTGGTGGAATGAGGATGAGTGGTCAGAGGGAGAAGACTGTGAAGGGAACGTGTCAGAAGCTGAAGAGGTAACAGGGTTTAGTGAACTGGGAGAGTCTGGTTGGGAGAAGTCCAGAATCAGAGGCAGAAGCTGAAGCAAGTGAGGGGGATGAGGGAGCCAGGAGGCAGAGTTGAGTTAGGCTGGTGAAGAGTCAAGGGTGTCTCCCCTTCTTCTGTGGCAAGCTCCCCTCTCCCCTGTGTCCCAGAACCAGTAGAGGGATGAAAAGGGTGGAGAGATTGGCTGCCTGCAGGCGCAGTCTCTAATTGCTTGGGGAAAGTCCTGGAGAAGAGGAGGCATATCTGTGAGGCGGCGGGGGGGGGGGGTCCTTTAGTCTTGGCAACTGACATTCAGCCAAGTCTGTGGAAATTGTGTTTCTGCGAATAAAGAGTTAATTCCATCTCTGAACTGTGGGATTTACTGACTGGCAGACCCTGCGACAATATGGAAGCTTCATGTGTAATTTCCCCCCACCATTTAATGAGAGCTGAAGTTGGAGAGTGCCTGCCTATCTCTAAATCCATGCTTGCATATTTGGTGGATGGGACTGGTTGTGTGGTATTTTTGTGTCATGGTCTACACCAGGGGTAGGCAAACTAAGGCCTGTAGGCCGGATTCACCCCAATTGCCTTCTCAATATGGCCCGTGGAGGGTCTGGGAATCAGCATGTTTTTTCATGAGTAGAATGCGTGCTTTTATTTAAAATGAATCTCTGGGTTATTTGTGGGGCATAGGAATCGGTTCATTCCCCCCCCCCCCAAAAAAAAAATATAGTCTGGCCCACCACATGGTCTGAGGGATGGTGGACCAGCCAAAGGCTGAAAAAGGTTGCTAACCCCTGGTCTACACTAGTGGTTGTTATGTTTGTCATTTTTGTTTAAATTGATTGTGAACTTTTCTAATTGTTCTGCGTTGGTTTGAAATGTGGAACTTTTATTGTATTTATTTCTGCTATTTGTAGAACATAAACTGCTCAGAGAAGTGGTGTGTAAATTACCAAAATAAATAATAGTAGCAGCGATCTTCATAATTCTCTACACTTCAGGACAAAGCATCATTCTATCAAATACTTCTGAGAGAAAAAAGAGCTTGTTTTATACAACCTAATTTAGTTTCTCTGTATGCTTTCTTTCTTTTATATAGAGGATTTTCTCTTCAAATGGATACCTAACAACTGTTGGTTATGTCTGGAAGCAAATATTTATTTTCCAATTCTGTTACTCCATTTACTTGTTTAATCTGTGGTGTTTGTTTGTAAGGCACTCATGAAGATTCTCACGAACAAGCCTGAGGACAATATACCCAAATCTTTCTGCCTGTTCGGTGCTTGCTGGGCTGCAGAGCTTCCTTGCGGATGCCATTATCCATTATCCATGGCTGCCGCCATGACAGATCTATCAACAATGGTCTAGGAAGTGGTGGATGAAAGCAAGGGTGCTTTCAAACCTACTGCATGTAGACACTGTCAAACACTCTGATCAAATGAGTCACTGTGGTCCAGGAGAGCCAATGTGGTATAGTGGTTAGAGTGTTGGACCAGGACCTGGGAGACCAGGGTTCAAAACCCCACTTAGCCACAAAACTCACTGGGTATTTGGGGGCCATTGACACACACACTCTCTCTCTCAGCCTAACCTACCTCACAGGGCTGTTGTGAAGGTAAAAGGAGGAGGGGGAAAGCCAGTCCATGTACCTGGACTGAGCAGGCACACAGGTCACAGCCTTCCCCACTATGGAGAGATGTGTTGCATTTCTGCTTCAATTATACGAATTCTTTCTAATTGCATATGAATTAACATATGCCAACATTATGCCTATCTGTATCTGACTTATTTTCTGAAGATATATTTTCTCTTCGCTGGTGATGCATAAGCGACCATGCTATACACAACCTTCAAAAAAATCAACTTAATTTAAGTTCAGCTATTATGTTTTGTTTCATTTTTGTAAGCTGTGTTGAGATTCAGATATGATAATGAGATAGATGTTCTGATGGTTGTTTAAAAGAATTTGTAAAATTTGAAAAGCTAATGAAAAAAAATGCTTAAAAAGAGACCCAGATATGATAAAACTTGATGTGGGTGTATGGAGAGAGAGGAAGAGGAAGAGGAAGAGGAGGAGGAGGAGGAGGAGAACTGTTTTTTCTCCTTAGCACTCAGCACTCAACTTTAACATCCCAAGTAGGACAAGATTTCCAGCCTTAGAGTCATGAGGCTTTGTCTGTGTATTAGCAAACCATATACAATGTTGAAAACATAGAGAAGAAATGAGCCACGTTTTACTGCTTTCACATCCCGGAAGTTAACATCATCTGTCTTGCGATGAACAGAAAGGTAATCAGTAAGACTTAGGAGACTTTAGGGTTTTCTTTTGTAGTGCCCTATACCAATAGAGTTTTTCAATTAGAAAAAGAGAGAGTCGTGGTCCGCTTTTAACTGCAACCATTGATTAATACAAAACCAACTTTTATGACTATTTTTATAGTACGTACATGCCTATCTCCTTTGCTCTGTTCCTCTTTCTCTTCTTACTACCAGCCTACGCAACCACCTGTGATACAAGTGAGAGCATCTTTACAGAGCCCACTTCCTGTCCTTCTTGAGTCTCTGCGGGTGGATACCCCCCCCACACACAAACTATTTTACTCTCTCAGTCAGCTTGACTGTGCTGTAATTGAAATAGACGTTGTTAAGAAGCAGACATTGTGATAAGGGGCAAAACTTATTCGCTGCTGCCAACTAGGAGGGAGAGGAGAAGGGGAAGTTGGCATGGTGCAAACAATCCAGCAGGGAGCACCGTAATGGATCTGCCAATGTGTTTGCACAGCGCTGACTTCCTCAGCGCCATGTCCCTCTCACCCCCTCCTCAGGCAGTAGCAGCAACTCTATTACCAGGAGGTCAAGTAAGAATTCCCTCCCTCTCCCAGCCATCCTACCATCAGCTACTGGATTTTATTAGTGTTCTGTTAAGCTGTCAGTACAGCTATGGGATTCCTGACTCTAGAGACAGACTTTCTGGGAGCTGAGGTACAAGAGCATAGATGCCCCCTGAACCCACACATAAACAAGAATATTTGATGACTTGAGAAGTTCTTTATAGACATATTTATTGTACACTGTGCCAGCCTCCCCACCAACTTGTCCCTCACACTCTCGGTAAGCAAAAGCGAACCACCTGTTGGAAAGTGAGTGTAACAGCTCCACCCCCTTGCAAGCTACTTCTGTATATAATGTTTCACCGTCAAGCGAATATCTTGGCTTGCTCAGTGCAGGATCACGAGCCTGAATAACAGTGAGCTTTGCATCTGTTAGCTCTTTTATGCAAAAATTCCAAATGGCATTCAAAGTGAATCCTGTTGTTGTTGCTCATCACTATGGCACTACGCAATATAAAATACAGCTTCAAACTGGGCGGGGGATATTCCTTTTTTATTTATGCAATGTACCTTAAGAGCCCTTGTATGGGTGGGAGCTAAAAGACAAGAGTACCAGTCTTTAAAAAAGCCATGCCTAGCATGATTTTCTTTCTTTTTCAAAATTTTCTCTCTTTTTAATTTTTATTTATTTACCGGTATTTGGTTTTTCAGATTAAAGTTTTACAATCACATATCCAACATACAACATAAAAACAAGGCTCCAAAGAATCTCCTGGACTTCCCTGCTCCCCTTTGTCGGACCTACTGTTAATTATTTCCTCCTGAATCTTTTAAGATAATCCAAATCTTTTACATCTCCATTATGTCCAAAATTCACCATTAAACTACAAGTGTTATTCCCCTGGCATGATTTTCATATTTTCATTACAGATGCCTGCCAACCTCCCCTGATACTGGGGAGCTGGATGGAATGGAGCATCTCCACCCCCATCATTCAGCCCGGACACTGAGGACCAACTCTGAGGGCCTTCTGGCAGTTCCCTCAGAAGCAAAGTTACAGGGAACCAGGCAGAGGACCTTCTTGTGACCATGAATAGCTATAACCAGAGTGTAACAAAGCTGGATCTAGATACATCAAAGAAGCATTTCAGTTAAATGCATTGCAAACTTTGTTTGAGAAATCGGGTTGGCAAAAACGGAACTCTGCAGCGCCATCTGGTGTCGCAGTGTAAGAATGCATAAACAACACATATAAAGCGTTTTTTCTTTGCCAATGTAGGTGAGTCCCAAGATAGTAAAAATTGAATATTACACACACCCCCACACCCCCACACCCTATTCTTCCTTCCAAAAGCCCAAGGCTGCTTACAAACTTCTCCCTGTCACTTCTGTGCTAGCAACAACACCCCTGTAGGTTTGGCAGAGTTTCCTGAGCATTAGCAGCAGGGCCAAGGTCACAGTTTTAAGGGGTAAGTGGCGATTTGAGGCTGTGTCTCCCAGGTCCTCAGAAACATCACCTTGCCAACAAAGGTCCGTATAGTTAAAGCTATGGTTTTCCCAGTAGTGATGTATGGAAGTGAGAGCTGGACCATAAAGAAGGCTGATCGCCGAAGAATTGATGCTTTTGAATTATGGTGGTGGAGGAGACTCTTGAGAGTCCCATGGACTGCAAGAAGATCAAACCTCTCCATTCTTAAGGAAATCAGCTCTGAGTGCTCACTGGAAGGACAGATCCTGAAGCTGAGGCTCCAATACTTTGGCCACCTCATGAGAAGAGAAGACTCCCTGGAAAAGACCCTGATGTTGGGAAAGATGGAGGGCACAAGTAGAAGGGGACGACAGAGGATGAGATGGTTGGATAGTGTTCTCGAAGCTACCAGCATGAGTTTGACCAAACTGCGGGAGGCAGTGGAAGACAGGAGTGCCTGGCGTGCTCTGGTCCATGGGGTCACGAAGAGTCGGACACGACTAAACGACTAAACAACAACAACTCCCAGGTCCTCATCTGCACACTTTAACCACTGCATCACACTGCCTTCTCTGTAATTGAACAAGTTGGGCTAAGTTCAAATCAAAGCCGTAATTTAAAGACGGGGTAACTTTCTCACCAAAGCTTGACTTATTAAATGAGATCACTTTGGATTTGAATGAACTGGCCTTTGCATTGTTTTCATGGACTTTAACAGTTCTGGATACTCTTTAGATGTGGCCAATTTTTCAGTCTTGCCCATTGTAATAAAGCCTTCGTTTCATCAGATCTAGACACAGTCATCTTTGTGCCTAAGAAGAGGTTCCCAATCAGTTCTTGACAAGAGAATCTGTCAAAACAACCTGACACATTGACAACATGCCGCAATTATCCTCCTTTTGAATAATGCTCATTGAAGAGTGGCAACACTGATGCCAAGAACTTCCAAAACCAATTCATCTTGCCTCTGGTTTCAACAGGGAACAAAGAAACATTGAGCTGAACTTTTTGGACCAAGTGGCATACAATAAATAAAGAAGGCAAGTGGGGAAAATAATATAAGCAGGGGTGGGAGGGTGGAACTGCTTTGGTCAAACAGAAACATATTAGCTACAGCACCACCAAGTGACCACATTTAAAACATCACATGCATATGAGATGCAGATGTGTGGCTTCTTGTTTGTGGAAACCTCTCCCCAGGGAGGTTTGGCTGGTGCCTTCATTATACACCTTTGGATGCCAAGCAAAAAACGAGGTCTTCGACTGATTGACATTCAGTGCCCTTATAAAATGTGCTGGGGGGGTCCTTTTAGATTGTTTTTGTTTTTAATACATATTTTGTGTTTTCCTATTGTGTTTTTATGTTGTAAATGCCCTGAGACCTGCGAGTATAAGGTGGTATCCAAATTTAAATGGTGGTGGTGGTGATGATGATGATGATGATGATGTTGCAAAAGAAGAAGAGGAAAAAATAGGCCCAGACCAGAAATAGCTACAGTAAAAGAAAATCAATACTTTGTTGGTGTAGGATAGGGCCATACACCAGATTTACTGAAAGCTCAGGTCAAATTGGCCTATTCAGACAGATTCAGACATTGAATGAATTGGATTGAGACAGCCACAGATTGCTGTGGGTTAGGCTGGATAACTCAGAGGAATTCAGGACTGTTAGAGGGCAGGGTACTAGGCAGAAAAGAGGGCATCACACAGGAAAACCTCAGGTCATACCAGGCCACCAGCTGCTGCTTCTTGGAGAAGGCAAGAGCCCAGGGCTGCTCGACTCTCCTTCTTGACTGACATCCTGTCCCTGAAGCAATTCTGCACAGGATCAATGCAAGGAACCATCTTGCAAAGGAGCACCCGGCAAGCCTGCTGCCTCTGTGCATCAGTTGTGGAGTGGAGGCATCGGTCCTGCAGGGTGCTGCTTCGCAAGCAGTTTCCAAGCAGCTGTTGCATGGAGGCATCAATCATTTTCAAGCAGTTTCCTCACAGAGAAGCCGCTTGCAAAGGAGCACCTTGCAGAGATGATCCCCCCATTGCCCCAGTCTGGGTCAGGAAGTGGGACGGAGACACAACCTTCCATTTCCATGCTCTGCTCAAAGCCATAAATTCAATTCAGGGTTTGTTTGTTTTTTTTCACAAATAAATCCAGCCTTTCATCCTTGTCATCATAATTTATGCTAAGCCAGTTTGATTTTATGGGCCTTGCTGCTCTGCACAGGGATGCTGATTGTTGCACCTTGAGAACAACATCTGAAGAAATAAGATTATGAAGAACACCTGCCTACCTGAAATTGACCCTTGAGAAGCATTTCATTCCCATTTATTCACCCGTGCACCGTCTGTTTGAGGTGAAATGATCTGAAAGCACATTTGTGGCCGGGCCTCTTTGCTGCAATGTGCAGGATTTTCACAAAGCACCCCTCTTTTTTCTACGTGAAGACCTTCCTTCGTATCTTCTGCTCTGACAGAAGTTCACTTCTCGGTCCAGATGCTGGCGTGCGCAGTGAACATCTGCTCTGAGAAATGCATCTTGCTTGGAGACGGGGCAACATTTCCCTCTCCCCCTCAGGGCTATGGATCATAGGAAGAAAGGTATGGCAGTCAACCTCCGTGGCAGTTCCCAGGGAGTCAGCTACATGCTGATCCCTTGTCAGCATCTGTCATGAGCTAGCCCTTCAGTCTTTTCATTATTATTTTTTCAGGCAAAGGGAAGAAAGCTGGGTGATTGGCAGATAGGATGGGACTTTCAAAAGAGCACATTTCTCTTACAGCTATGTCTGTGAGAGCATCAATCCAGCAGCAGTGATGGCATGATCACCTATCCCCACATAATGGAAGGAGACAGCTCGGTTGCTGGTGGGTATAGCCCAGCTTTATTTGCACACTACTTACTTACTTACTGGGACATGGGTGGCACTGTGGGTTAAACCACAGAGCCTAGGACCTGCCGATCAGAAGGTCGGTGGTTCAAATCCCCGCGACGGGGTGAGCTCCCGTTGCTCGGTCCCTGCTCCTGCCAACCTAGCAGTTTGAAAGCATGTCAAAGTGCAAGTATATAAATAGGTACCACTCCGGTGGGAAGGTAAATGGCGTTTCCGTACGCTGCTCTGGTTCGCCAGAAGCGGCTTAGTCATGCTGCCACATGACCCGGAAGCTGTCTGCTCCCTTGGCCAATAAAGCGAGATGAGCGCCGCAATCCCAGAATCGGTCACAACTGGACCTAATGGTCAGGGGTCCCTTTACCTTTACTTTTACTTACTTACTTACAGCATTTATGCCCCACCTTTTCCTCCAAGGCGCTCCATGTGGCATACATGGTTCTCCCTGCTCCTCATTTAATCTCCCACAGCAACCCTGTGAGGTAGCTTAGGCTGAGAGGCAGGGACTTGCTCACGGCCACTTAGTGAGCTTCCCTGCCAAGTGCGGCTTTGAATTCTAACCACTGCACCACACTGGCTTTCCAAGAGCTTTCTGTAAGAGCTTTGCAGCAAACCATCTATGGTAATCTGTAGTACTTTCCCCACCCCATCCCGAATCCAGTAGAAAAATCCTTTAGATATAGAGGATCTTGTGGTTGAAGGAGCTGGACTGGTTTGTCTGTTTCAGGGATAGGGAACCTGTGGCCCTCCCAAATGTTGATGGACTCCACCTCCCACCAACCCCAGTGTTGGAGTCCATCTACCATCCTTCCTGGGACAGATGGGAGGTGGCATTCAGCTGGGGCTGCCATAAGTCCAGAATTTCCCAGACATAGCCAGGATTCATCTGTAAAAAATGGCATCTGGGCAGAATTTTCAGTAATCAGTCAAAAACCTGGTTTTTGACGAATTTCCCGAAACTTTTGTGTTCGGATTTTCACTTTTTGAAATATGGCAAGCCTACGTTCAACAACACCTCAAGGGCAACAGACCAATTCTAAAACCAAACCCTGGAAATACCATTGAATCCCCACCACCACCACATTCTCAGGGACTAGCTGGCTGAGGAATAGTGGTGGGAGCTGTCTGCCCAAGAGCCCCCCAGGGAGGGCTCCAAAGATGGCGGCTTAGATCCTGGATCCTAATGGTGGGACACTGAAAAAAGTCTACAGAAGCTGGGAGGTGCTTGAGCAATCAAGAGAGGTCAGGAGAAGGAGGGTCTTCCAGGACAGAGTTTGAGTCTCAGTGTGAGCACAGACAGTCCCAGTCCTGCTGAATCCCCTCCCCTTCTGACACCCCACTCAAGGAGAGTGCTGCACATTGCTGAGCAACGGGCCAGACAGGCCCAGAGGAGGAGCCCACCCCCTTGACACAGCCTTTGTCTGCTTGGGAGGGAACCAGAGTGAGAAGCTAGCTAGTGGTCAGTTTCAGCAGTGTCTCAGCTGGATTGATTCGAACCAGAGGACTTTGCTGTGTTGTTATTTTCTGTGAATAAAGAGCTAATTGCATTCCTTGCCTCCCGTTTGTGTGCCTGCCATTTGGTTGACCTGGTTCATTGACAGCTCCTTCACACACACACACACACACACACACACACACACACAGAAGGGCAGAATCTCCTTGGGGCAAGAAAACCAAGGGGGCTTCAGAGCACCCTCCTTCTATTGGCATCACTTTATGCTTCTTGTTTGCCCTTCATTTAGAGCAGCAGGTTTGAAAACTATGGCCTGAAAAGCCTCCTCGATTGGTCTTTCACCATCCATCTTACAACATCTGGGCTATGATATTGCCCAGGCAGAGGTTATGGGGTATTTCATACAGTGATCTTCATTCTACATCCTATGTAACCTGTGGACTGTTTGCATCTGGAAGCCACTATGGCCATGATTTTCAGTTACCATCGTATTTCATGAATCTGTGTGTACCTAATGATCGCTAATTATTCATCAAAGCTAGACTAAATGTATTTCCATCAGAAGCAGGCATCCCCAACCTTCTGCCCTGCAGATGTTTTGGAGTACAATCCCCATCATCCCTGACCACTGGTCCTGTTAGCTAGGGATCATGGGAGTTGTAGGCCAAAACATCTGGAGGGCCTCAGGTTGGGGGTGCCTGATCAGAAGTACCAATGGAAGACTATTTGGTATAGCCTTTCAGAATAGGCTCTGCTTATGCTTTCAGGGTGTCGACTCTATGAAGCATATCCTACTATACTGCAAGCAGTTCAAACAAGCCAGGGATCAATTAATTAAACCCCTATTGGTAAACTTAACTGGAAAATCCGAAACCTTCCACCATAAGTACCTCCTTGGAGATATGTCAAATGATACTACCCCAGCCATGGGTAAGTTCCTCTCGGAAGTATTAAGAGGCAGAAACCTACATGCTCTGGATAAAACATAGCCTTGGAACACTTTCCCTATATTTCTGTTTTATTTTGCTTTTGAAAAAGTTCTTGTGGGTCTTTGGACTGAAATAAAGAATGTAGAATGTATTTAGAGCAGAGGACATCATTCTTCATCTGAGGCTGAATGGTATGGTGAGATCAGGATACAACCCCAAATTGTCTAGCCCAGGGGTCTGCAACCTTTAAGACAAAAAGAGCCACTTGGACCCATTTCCGAAGAAAAAAAAACTAGAAGCCACAAAACTCATCATTATAAAAATAACTTTTTTGTCACTTTTTTATTATTTCTTTGTTTGACCCCTCAGAATTACTCCTCCTCATAGAAATAAACGTTAAATTAACAAGTTACCTTTTTGTGTGTGTGTGTTCTTCACTCCCCTTCAAAACAGTGACCAACGTACATGCCCCTTACAATGTAGCGGGCGACCGGGCGAGCGGGAAGGTGACGTCGGGACGGTGCGTGACTAATGCACGCACCGCCCCCATGCGACATCACAGCCAGTACAGCGCCCGCGACAGTGGGGAGTATCGGGGCGCACAATGCGCCTCCTCCCCTCACTAGTATCCGCCCCGGAGCCACGGCAAAGGTGTAAAAGAGCCACATGCAGCTCCGGAGCCGCAGGTTGCAGACCCCTGGTCTAGCCTCTACGAAGTGATGCAGGGGCCTGCTTTGAGGCTCTTCCCAGCTCCAAAGAAGAGTCACAGCTCACCTGTCACCATGTCACCAACTCAATAAGGTTTATTTTGCTCCGGAAGAAATATTACCTTTAAAAAATTTGCTGTAACTCTCATCCTCCAGAAGCAATAGGGCAGCAAATCTCTACGGAACAGGTAGAATGTTTTATTAAGCATCACTGAAAATTAATACAGACACAGGAGCTAATAAATTCAATGGGATTTTTTTAAGCTACCCTGTAGGTGGAGCTACTCACTTAGCTATCTTACGGCCTTTTTTTAAAAAATAAAAAATCGTTCATGGAAAACACTGATACAAACTAATGGGGCTCACGGAAGATTTACAGTAAGTACTGGCTGAGAATCAAACTTATAAACTTTGCCGTGTAATGGAAAATGTAAATCTGGATGCTAATCTAATTGAATGGCTTAGTAAATGCTGGATTATTTTTCTGGTGTTTGTAATTATGAATCTTCATGTACACAGCCTATAAAATGCAGTCCTGTTTTATTGCAGGGAGCAGATATGAACTGCAAGCACAAGTAAGGCAGCAACTGTACTACTGTTAGGGAAATGTGCTATTTCCTGTCCTACTAAGGAAATGTGTGTCTTTGTGCATGGGTGTGTGTCTGTGTGTGTGTGTGTGATGTGTGTAGAAGGATGACCTGCATAATGCAATGAGGTTCCTCTCGAGGAGACCATGCCGCTCCTTTTGGGGTGGGTTTTGACCACATTGCCTTGTTTCTTTGTATGCTAAGTACATTTCCACAACACCCAAGAGCAAAATGTCTACTGGGCTGCCAACAATGATGCACCAAAGTTAAATGAGATTGTCGTCTCTCTTGAGTTGGTGGATTGGTAGGATAGGGGAATGCTGAATCAATCAGTCAGTCAATTAAACAACCATGTTGCATTCCGCTGAATCATTTATTGAACCTCTTATGGTTCTGAACACCCACTTACAGCAAACAGTCCCTACCTGAATCTGTTGTCATGGTTCACAATAATAACTGACAGAACTCCCTATTTTGTATGGAGTCTTTTCAAACATAAAACTCAGATAACATAGCAAAAACAACATTTATGCATGTGTGTGTCTATTTAGAATTTTACATTAAAGAAAACAGCAACAACAACAATAATAAAAAAGGTAAAGGACCCCTGGACAGTTAAGTTCGGTCAAAGGCGACTATGGGGTTGCAGCGCTCATCTCGCTTTCAGGCCGAGGGAGCCGGTGTTTGTCCACAGAGAGCTTTTCTGGGTCATGTGGCCAGCATGACTAAACCACTTCTGGCACAATGGGACGCCGTGACGGAAACCAGAGCGCTGTTTACCTTCCCGCCACAGTGGTACCTATTTATCTACTTGCACTGGCATGCTTTCAAACTGCTAGGTTGGCAGGAGCTGGGACAGAGCAATGGGAGCTCACCCTGTCGTAGGGATTTGAACCGCCGACCTTCTGATCGACAAGCCCAAGAATCTCAGTGGTTTAGACCACAGCTCCACCCGCATCCCATGCAAGCAACAGCAATAAAACCACCTGAAACAGGAGGATCCAATTTGTTACCTTCCATATTTTGTCGGACTCCAGTTCCCATCAGTCCCAGACAGTATGGCCAATTGCCAGACACAGTAGCCTATGAGGGGGTGCACTACCACTCATTTGATCTGCAGGTGGTCACATTTCTACTGGATGGGTTTTGGGAAGATGCCTGTGTGTGAATTTGTTTTATGTGTGGATATCAGTGCATGCTGATCAACACACAGTCTTCACAGTAAGGCTCTATTCCAATGGCATGAGTATCATGGCAGTCAGTAGTTTCTTATCTGCTGCAGCCTTCATCCACCTTCACAGCCATTGTAACATATCACTTGTCACTGTTAAGACTGTGTTCATGGGAGACAATCTTACTTGGCCGTGAGTGATTGCCAAAGAAGAAGAAGAAGACATTTTTGCTGCTCACAAGGAGGTAGAGGAGGAAGGGCAAAGTACTGGGGAATTTGGTGTGGTACAAACTCATCAGCAGGAGCACTGGATTGGTTCTGCTGGTGAATTTGTTCTATGCTAACCTCACCACTGCTTCACCACCATCCCTCTACCTCCCACTAAACAACAGCAATTTGATCAGCCAGAGGTCAGCTGAGTGGCAGCAGCACACCCCATTATCCACCAGATTTGATCCAATGACTTCTTGAGAGTATCACATTGCCAATTCCTTCCTTAAAAAATATCCAGCTAGCAAAAGGCCCGCTGGAAATGGCAATTCTATGCATAGTGCATTTTTCAGCAATGATTTTCTAAGGCAAGTGAGCAAAATCAGTTCCTCTAAAGCTAACCTCAAGAAGATTTCAATTTGGAGTATATGTAACAACTCATATTGAGGCAACAATTTAATCTCACCAAAGCTTTAGATTATCTGCAAACACCTGTGTTTCCTCCCCCACTCCATCCTGTGAATATCCTTGCCTAAAGAATAAAGGTACAGTGTCTTTACTTGTGGCAGTGATTCTTTGCTTATGGCACCTGTGACACTGGAAACTGATGGCACTTCATGTAACTCCCATGAAATATGGGCCCATTGTCCATTTTGAACCATTACATTCCAGCATTTCTTTAAGGCCAGCTGACATATTCAGAAAATTCACATGGTACAACTGTTAATTGCTCCAAGGGAGCAGAAAAGACTTTTTATGTATGCGACCACAGCTATGTGGATGTTATCAGCCAAGAGGTGGAAAGAATATAAAGTCCCTACCAGAGAAGAAAAGCGGGTGAAGTTTATGCCAAAATGGCTAAAATGACCAGAAGAATCAGAAATCAGGAAGACAAAACTTTTAATAAGGAATGGAAAAATTTATAACTTATCTTAAAGACCATTGTAAACAGTTAAAATCGTTAGTAGGATTGGAATATCACTTGTAGTTTAATGGTGAATTTTGGATATAATGGAGATGTAAAAGATTTGGATCATCATAAAAGATGCAGGAGGAAATGATTAATGATAGGACCAACAAAGGGGAGGGTGGAAGTCCAGGAGATTCCTTGGAATCTTTTTTTTATGATTTATGTTTGATATATGATTGTAAAATTTTAAACTGAAAAACCAAATAAATATTTTTTTAAAAAATTCTACCATTTCAGAATGCAGGTTGGTCACTACTTAATAGAAGGAGTCGTAGACTTTGGCCAGGGAGACTCATGGCTAGGCAAACTAAGGCCTGGGGGCCGGATCTGGCCCAATCACCTTCTAAATCCGGCCCACGGACGGTCCAGGAAGCAGCATGTTTTTACATGAGTAGAATGTGTCTTTTTATTTAAAATGCACCTCTGAGTTATTTGTGGGGCATAGGAATTTGTTCATTATTTTATTTTATTTTTCAAAATATAGTCCAGCCCCCCACAAGGTCTGAGGGACAGTGGACCAGCCCCCTGCTGAAAAAGTTTGCTGACCCCTGCGCTAATTCAAATCTTCACTCAGCTGTGAAGTTCACTGGGTGGACTTGGGCCAGGCATTATCTTTCAGCCTAAGCTACGTTCTCAGTCTCTCATTTGTATTCACACATACCCTGAGAGCCAGGCATTCAGAGGCAGAAAGGCTGCACATTAAATCCTCTATAGCCAGAGTACAGTTATTTAAGTGTAGGCGATGCTTTTGGAGTTTTACATTTCTCTCATTCAAAAGACCACCTCCTGGTAAGTTCCTCCATTCTCAGATCACTGAAGGAATATATGGAAAACTCAGCAGTACAGGGGATAGATTGTCTACCAAGAGGCACACTCAGATCACTACATATTCCCTAACTTTGTAGAACCCTGCTCCTCAGTATATCTGGCATGATGCCTAATCCAGTTTTGCCAGTAAATATTGGTTTTTAAAGGGAAAGAAATGACTGCAGAACTCCCCTCGCAGTTAAGAACTATTGGGTGGTATGCCGGTATTATCATTATCATATATTATTTTAAAAATTTGTATATCACCCTTCATGCAAAGATCATAGGGCAGTTTATAACACAAACATACCAAATGAGAACAAAAAATACAGAACAACCCTCCCAAAACAAACGAACAAACCAATAACCCCTCTCCCACAAATGCATTTAAAAAGCCATAGATTGTTTAATCAGTCAAAAGCTTGCTTATAGAGAAACATTTTTGCCTGGCACCTAGAGATAATGAAGGTAGCAAGCTAGCCTCTGTGGTGAGAGGATTCCACAAACAGGAAACCACCACAGTAAAGGCCTGTTATCATGTTGCCATCCACCGGACCTCTTGTGGAAGGAGCGCATGAGGAAGGGCCTCAGATGAAGTTTGCAGAGTCTGGGTTGGTTCATATGGAGAGAGGCGGTCCTTGAGGTATTGTGGTCCTGAACCATTTAAGGCTTTAGGGATCATAACTTTAGGGATCATACTAGCGCTTTGAATTGGGCCTGGACACTAATTGGCATCCAGTGCATTCAGGCCAGGATCAGTGCAATATGTTCAAACTGTCTTGCCCCATTGAGTAAAACTTGCCACTGAATTTTGTACCAGCTGAAGTTTCCTAACTATCTTCAGAGGCAGCCCTATGCATAATGTGCTGCAGTACTCTAACCTAGAGGTTACCAGAGGACAGAAGTTACGCTATCCCTAACTTAGAGGACAGAAGTCAGGCTATCCCTGCCTCTGCCCAGATAGGGCAACTCGTACAGCACATTGGCGACAATTATTCACACAGTTGTTCAAAAATAATTTTACACCATTTATCAAATACATGTGGAAGAGACAGTTACTTGCAAAGTGCCATGAAAACTTACATACTACCTAAAATAAAGTGAACTTGCAATATCAGATTTTACTCACAACTACCGGGAACAACGTTGAACTTACCCTGTTCTTGAATCTTCTTGAACTTCTTTAAAAACAAGAAAAAACAAAAAACTGAGCCAAGAATTTGTAAAAACCTAGTAAAATCTGATATTGCAAGTTCACTTTATTTTAGGTAGTTTGTAAGTTTTCATGGCACTTTGTAAGTTACTGTCTCTTCCGCACATATTTGATAAATGGTGTAAAATTATTTTTGAACAACTGTGTGAATAATTGTCGCCAACCTGCTGTACGAGTTGCACTATCTTTATTAACAGCACAGGTTGCATTTTTCTAGCCTGCCCAGGTAGGGGCACAGCTGGGCCACCAGCTGAAGCTGATGGAAGGCACACTGTGCCACTGAGGTTACCTGAGTCTCAAGTGACAGAAAAGGATCCACAAGTTCCCCCTAAGCTGCATACTCTCTCCTTTAGGGGGATGTAAACCCACCAAGAGCAGACAACCTCCCAGCCATCCAACCCAATCAAACAGTGCCCCAGTCTTATCTGGGGTGAGCTTCAGTTAACTGGCTCTCATCCAGTCCATTACTGAGGCAAGGCAATGATCCAGCACATCCACTGCCACCCCTGCAGATGTAAAGGAGAAGCAGAGCTATGTGTCATCAGCATATTTGCTGACAATGTACTCCAAAACTCCAGATGACCTCATTCAGCGGTTTCATGTAGATGATAAAACTGAACCCCAAGGAACCTTACATTGAAGGCAAGTAGATAAATAGATACCACTCCAGCGGGAAGGTAAACAGCATTTCTGTGCACTGCTCTGGTTTCACCAGAAGTGACTTAGTCATGCTGGCCACATGACCCGGAAAAACTGTCTGTAGACAAAAGTCAGCTTCCTCGGCCAGTAAAGAGAGATGCCCGCCACAACCCCAGAGTCTTTCACGACTGGACTTAACTGTCATGGGTCCTTTACCTTTTACAAGAAGTGGCTAGGTACTGAATGTTTCCTGTTCCATATCAGCATTTTAGGAACCAATAGGATTTCTCTTGTATATGGAAATATAAGCCTGGAAGAGCCCTATCAACTTTAACAAAGTTAAAGTTTTCTAGTGATTTGAGTATGGTACCTATTATTTTAAACTCACTCTAACAAATTTAATGTTTAGCCTTCATGACTGCAAGGGTGTTGTTTAAATTATTGCTGTGTGCTTAAATGTGCAGAAGAAGGAAGGTGGCTCTCATCCAGTCCATTCCTGAGTTAAAATGAACTGCAGCTTTCAGGAAATAGAGATCTTAGATGGAATTTCAACTGAAAATAAAATGTGGGTATATATCAGGATTATCCATTGTATAATATATTGCAATTAATATTGAGAGTAAATGTGTGTTTTAAATGCATCAACTCATAACTGATACATATAGATGGAAGCATATTTTGAAAAGTACCTCTTGAGACATTGACTCTGTGTGTTCATACATTCACCCCATTTCATGCAATCGGTCTTATTTGATGTACAGAGTGCATGGTTTTTTCTATCGGCATAAACCAATATGGAAGCAGCTTTCATTGCAAAATGAATACCATATATTGCATGTATATAGCTGAGGCAGTAGTGCATCACAGGATGTCTATTCACATTCACACATTCTTCAAGATATGCATTCAGAAATTATTGGAACAGCAAAGCAGCAACCTCAGTCTCGATAGTGAATGTCTTAAGCTGTTGTGAAAGACATGCTTTTTCACCTGGGCACATCATCTTCATATATATGTAATATAGTATCTCCACATGCATTCAGTACAGGTCCATTGTTGTTGTTTTTCCCTTGGGTAGCCTCATCCAAGTCTCTGTCTCAAAAGCCTGAGCTCTCTAACTTTTAAAAGAGCAAAATGACATCAGCTTGCAATCTGACCCTTTGCTTCTCTGCGCCGTGATTCACACTGAGAATGCTGTGCGCTTGAAGGGCAGGAAAGAAGGCCTGCCAGGACAGAAAGCAATTTCCCATGGCAGGTGCAGGGAGCAGGTGGTACGCAGCATTACCTGCAAAAAAAGGTAGCTTTAGCCTATGATTTTTATTATTTAACATGGAAATCTTATTGCATCCTGAGCCACTCTTGGTGCGGTGCCAAAACCCCCATGTCTGCAGCATGATTTATTATGTGGAAATACCACTGAACTAATCAGTAGAGTTACTAATTAATACGGATCTGCATTTTTGCATAAGCAATTAGTGCAAAGAGAGGGTGCCCTGGAAAAAAAAGGAAGTTGGGTTTGTTTAATCTGAGCACTTATTCAAGCGGAAAGGCCCACCAGGGCAAGGCTGGGGCCCATCCACATTTGAAATTTCTTTCTTTTGATTAGTTAAAGGAACATAAAGGTCAGATTATCAATATTTAATTCAAATGGAAATGAGTTTTATTAAAGAGGGCATTTTTAAAAAAGAAAAAAGAAAGCACCATACACCACACTTTATTTAAAGAAGGTGAGACTCTTCGTTAAATGCCTGGATCAAAAATAATGAGATTGTCCAGCTACAAATCCTGTCTGAGAAGAGTCCCAGTTCCTAATAATAGAGAAGGTTGACATCAATGAAAAAGGCTGTTGGCTGGATTGAGGTGGGGGTGGTGTTTCACCCATTTTTAGATTGTTTTATTTCTTCTCCTTTTTTTAATCAAGTCGAATTATTTTAAATATCTATTGTGATTTCATAATTGTATGTCAGTGACCAAAAAGGCTCACTTAGCAAGCAGATAATTAAAAATTGAGTCCGGATGTAATTCCCATTAACTAAATAGAAGTTGTCATTTATAAAATTAAATAACATCATTTAGCAAGCAAGGGTAGGAAAGGGAATGGGCCATTAAAATGAAGATGCTATGGGGGTGATTTCCTACATACACACACAAGCACAAAGGTTTTCTGAAACTGCAGTCTTAAATACAGGTGAAGCCCATTTCCATTTCGGCTCACTCACTTCCAAGTAGTTTTTATCTGAATGAGCGAGCTTCTTTCTAGGACTACTCCCTGTGTTTAGGATTAGGATTTTCATCAGTTTTTAATAACGGGGCCAATGCAAAGGGTAGAAAATAGTTTTTAATGCATAAGAATGTGATATTTATAGCACACATCCCATATTTATAACACACACTTGTCGTATACCTGTTTTTATATGCATCTATATGCAGATCAAACTTACCAGCAACAATAACAATAGCAACAAAAAAACCATCCTAATTCAATGATGTTGAAACTGCACAGCTGAAACCTGAATACAAGATTCAGAAGGAAATTAAGGTCTCTATTGGGGTGGGGGTGGAAATGTATTCTTTCTTATTTGCTACAATGTCACCGTTTATTTGCCTTTTTTTTTTGCATAAGATCTTTGTATGCGGGGTTTACCTAACGGATCTGTTCCTCCTTTGGTAACTGATGGTTGTGGGGCTTCTAAAAACAACATTGGCGCATTTTCGTCCTGAACAAAATTCGAGAGAAGGAAAACACTGGTGTGTAGACTGTTCCTTCACTTTGACGCTTCCGTTTTTAGCAGCGGTTAGCTTCTGAAAGAAATGGGCAGCAGCCGGGGCGGATATTGACCTCCGCTTGGCAATTAAAAAAAGGGAAAGGAAAGGGGGGGAACCCTTTTAGCGGTTCAGCATGGACCTTACAGGTCATTAGGGACTTGCCAAGAGCAAGCAAAACGGCGCCGGGTAAAGCCTTATAGCCGCAGGTTGATCTGAAGCTGTGAGCTGTCCAGGGTGCTGATTTCCCCTCTCTCGCGTCCTTTAAATTGCTAATTGGCCGCTTGTCCAAAACGGTGGTCCACCCAGTGAGCTTAGCCTGGGGAGATGTTTTCCAATCCCCCACCCTATCTCCCCAGCTTCGTTTGCGCTCATTAAACTCAGCCAGATCGATAGATCACCTTTGTCCGTCGTCAAGGCCCTCTCGTCTGTTACCTGGCCCCGGCTGTCCTCAATCTGTTTCTATCGCAAACAGGTGTGAGACGTCCCCCTCCCCGCACACACAACCCCACCACTGCCTGAAAACTCACGGCAAACACGGGCACGCCTCCATCTACTTCTTTGGCATACGAAGCCCAAAGCTGGGTCCCTGTTTAATGAGCTTGGCAAAAATCTGCCGGCCTTTCGTATAGGTATATTGACATACATGATTTAAACTTTAGAGAAAGAAAGAAAGAAAGAAAGAAAGAAAGAAAGAAAGAAAGAAAAAGACGAGCAGCTTCCATCTTCATTGGGCCTTATGTACTCTGTGCAAGGGTTGGAATATTCAAATAAACAGGACGCAGCCGTAGCTACTGCTGTCTGTTGCGGTCATAAATCACTCAATATTAAGCAAGGCTTCCTCTTTCCAATAGCTTTAAGCTAGGATGGGA
The DNA here is from genome assembly GCF_027172205.1 of Podarcis raffonei. Lineage (NCBI taxonomy): Eukaryota > Metazoa > Chordata > Lepidosauria > Squamata > Lacertidae > Podarcis > Podarcis raffonei. The sequence goes on from NC_070602.1 coordinate 112,791,933, forward strand.
GGGAGAGCGGGCAGAGAATCATTTTCTCTCCCTCCCTCCCTCCTCCGCTCTTCATTCTCGCAGGTGCAATATGAATCAATTATCTTAATTAAGATAATGCCGCAAACCCCAGAGATTTCCTTGGGATGGAGTTCGCACTCTGGACAACTATAAGGCATTTTAATAGCGTTTCCACCGCCTTCGCCAGATCTAGCAGTTCTCCGCAGGGTATGTCGTCGGTTGCTTCGATGTCCGCCCCTTCCCCTTATTTTTATATCTCTATAGAAAGGGTCGCCAACCTGCCTCGACTCCAGACCCTCGCCCCCAAGCAGAATTTGTCGGTTAAAATAAACAGCATGCTTATGTTTCATGGGCTTCTTCGGTGCGGAGTTTCAAGGGAGAGGGGAAGACGTGTTGACTTCCGACAGAAATGGGCTTCATAAATTTGCTGCTTGAGGTGCCAGTGCTCCCTTGCTCCGCGCGACAATCGCACCAAGGTGTGTAAGAACAGGCACGTGCGCGCGAGGTTCAAAATGTCATCTGTTTGGGAAAATCACATTGACTTAGCAGCAGAGAACAGAAAAGCAAAGAAGCCGGTCCTCCTCCTCGCGCGCTTCTTTCGACCTGCCTGCTGCCCCTACCCGCACCCTCAGCGGTGGGCGTCCTAAACGCTGGCCTTCGTGTTTTGTTTTCCTCTCCGCCCCCCTCCCTCCCTCCCTCCCTCCCCCACCCTCTTGCCGCCGCTGCTGCTGCTATATGGATGGGGCCGGGAACCAAAGCCGGCAGATGAGCTGCAAGCAGGCGGCAGAGGGGCGAGCAGATTTGGGACGCTGCAAAGGGGCAGCGAGCCGTGAAAGAGGCTTTTGTTGACAACGCGTGCGGCTCGCGTGCCGCTTGGCAGACAGGAGGAGCCCTCAAACGGGGGGGGGGGGTCGGAGAGGGGGAGCGGTGAGAGGTGTGTGAGAGAGAGAGAGGGGGGTGGAGGGGGGGACTCTGAGGTGCCGATGAGGAATAGAAAAATAATCAAGGGAAGGAAGAAACTGGAAAGAAAAATAAAGGAAGCTTTGAGGTGATACATAGATAGATGATAGATAGATGATAGATGATAGATAGATAGATAGATAGATGATAGATAGATTAGATGACACGCACACGCAGAAGTATTTCTTTATCTCTGTACCCGAGTCTCCTGGTTTTGTTTTTGCTGTATTGGTAAAAAATAATCGCTTTGTTTTACTGTGTATTTTTACCATTACGGATTTTTTAAAATATATTTTAACGTGGCATCACTGGTTGTTTTTTTTTTTAAACTTTATAAACTGCTTTGAAGCTTTGTTTTGGCATTCAGCGGCATATAAATAAGTACCATATTCGCAGCCCCAGTTCTTATTCCTCTTTGGTAGTTGCTTGGAAGTCAATAAAACAAAATAGGAATAATAATAATACGCTTGTTTCTTCCCTGGGATCAGCCATAGCTACTCACAAGTAAACCCCATTGAACTCAGTGGGAATGACTTCTGAGTAAACGTGTATGAGCTTAGACTGTCCACACACAACCTCAAAAAAAAAAAAACGGGGGCAGATGGAGAGAACTCAGGGGCTGGAGAGCAAAGTTAAGAAGCCCTCTAGTAGACGGATGAGGGTTGTGGCGGCAACAGAAACAAACAAGAAACTAACTGCAGGCGTGAGACCCAGTCCACAGTCAGACTTTAGCAGTGGGATCCTATATGTGCCTACTCAAAAGGAAGTCCCACTAGGGGATGGCAGACAAAGGCACATTTTAATAGCTTGAACTGTCCTGCAGTTCTTGTGGAATCCCACCCTCAACAACACCCCCCCCCCATTAACAATGCGTTCCTAACCACGTCTACTCAGTGGTAAACCCTATTGGATTCAATGGAGCTTACTCCCAGGTAAGTGGACTTAGGACTGCTGCCTCAGCCCTTAAGCGGCCTTACTTATCCTTCTGCAGAAAGAGATTGGGGTCCAAGGAGAGCGACGCCCAAATCCCCCAGGCTAAATTTCTCAGGGATCTGAATCCAGGCCCGAAGGCCTACCATTTGGCCCAGGTATCACTTGTCTGAACTCGGGTTCAAAGTCGACGAATTGCTTCCAACGAGGGTAATATCCAGCACTGCTGCAGATGGTTTGGCTGAATGGAGCGCATAGGAGAACCACGAAGGAAGGAAAGTACTAAATTCACAAGGGATGAACCGTAAGAGGAAATTCCCACTTCCCAGACTTTCTTCCTGTCGCGCCTGACCCGCTTCCGATGACCGAGTATCTCTCCCATTTCTTCTCAACTGGCCTCTCCTGGCAGACTTTTTAAAGCAACCTGCTCTCTCCCTCTCTCACATGCGCAACCATTTTCTCACTTGCCAAGCAAGTTCCTGGAAAAGGAACGTTCATTAAAGGGTCTAGAAGCGCGTTCCTATCGCATGACGACGCCGTCTGTTGAGAAACAGGGCCGCTTTCAATTGCCCTGTTGTAAGTCCTGTCCCTCTTCTTCCTCCCCAGCTCCGTCGGGAGCCTCTTCTCTGCATCGCCTAACTCCTTTCCGGGATATGAAAATGGAGTGCTTTACTAAAGGCGGGGAGGGAGGGATGGCTTGTTTATACTGATTTATGCACAAAGCAGGCGACCAAAGCTGAAGAGGACCTTCTCCTTGAAGGCGTCAGCACGTTGCCCGAAGCATCGGTGACCCGTCCTTCAGTATTAGATGGTTGTGCTTCCAAACGCCCTGGTCGGCATCTACCATTGTGCGCTTTAATTGATTCTAGCAAGAACCCTGCAAGCTAGGTTGGTCTGGAGGTGGTTTGTTCCAGGCCACGCAAGAGGAACCTAGATGGCTGAACCTCCACCCACCTCCTTAGGAGAGCGAATCAATGACATAACGAAGGGTCATCTAGAAAAGACTTTTTTCCCCTTTAAAAAGAAAAAACAAACAAGCCTAGAAAAATCTGGTGATGGAAAAACCATCTGGATCTAAAGAGAGCCCTAACTCAAGCTCAAGAGCGAGAAGTTCTCATTGTGAAACGGCAAATATCACTAGGCGCACAAGAACTCTGCTTTCAGTCCTTGTGTGATGCTTTGCTGATCACAAGTCGAAAAACAAATATCTGTTGGCGCTCGTTGGTTTTTTTCCCTTCCAAGCTAAAGACTGTGGGTTTTCGAAACAGCCCAGCGGGGATGCATGTGGGGCAACCCTTCTGGTCTGTGGCTAGAGGAAAAGAGAGCTCAGTTTATAGAGTGGACTTTCCCAGTGATTTGTGAGCATAGAAACTAAAAATATAGAGTGTGGTGGGCGGATCTGCTATTATTTTTAATTCATTTTGGATTCCCAGGTGAGGCGAGGAAGGACGGTGCGCCTCTACCACACACCTCCCAGAAATGCGATTTGCAAACCCACCGAAGCAGCCCGTTCGAAGGGCTGAAGACGCTGACCTAGTGCTGAAGCTCAGCTGGGAATCTGATGCGAACAGCCCTGGCCTCTTTGCAGGAAGCTCGGAGCCGAAGGGTAGCGGGGAAGTAAACAAAAGTTCCTTCTTTATTCTCTGCTTCGCTGTTGCTCAGTGGTAGTTGATCGTCTGCTTTGGAAGCAGAAGGTCCTCAGGTTCATTCCTCAGGTTCAGCATCTCCAGGAAAGGCTCCCGACCTGAGAGAGCCGTGCAGGGAATCTTGAGTTAGACGAACCAATGATTCAGTAGAAGGCAGGAAGGATCTTATAACTCGTTCGCCACTGTGTGCGATTATCTGCAGACCACGACTGAAGAAACGGTGGATCCGACCGTTTCTTAACCACTTCTGCTACCCTCGGCCAACAAAGGTGCGCGAATGAACCCACACATCACCACCACTTTTATAAAGAGTTTATATATAAAAACCACCTATAATCGCTTTCCCCCTAGGCTGGAGATCTCTTGAGACTCTACGGGAGTGGGCTGTCGCCTAGCAGGAAAGCTTTTGGCTCCAGGTCAGATTCTTGGGTCATTGCTGGGCGGGAAGCGGATGGTTGCTGCTGTAACAGACCAGGGCAGCTTTCGCAATGTATGGCGTGTTTCCCACGTCTGTGAGCTGCACGACCTGGGAGTAGGCTGCTTGGCGCTCGGTGCTTTCCCTCCGGAGGGGAGCAAAGCTGCTCCCGGACCCCCGCCGGAAAAGCATCCGAGAACGCGTTTCTGTTTCCATCTCCGCACCGAAAGAAGCGACGGCAACTAGGGAACCTGAACAGGGAACTGAGCGCAATGCAAGGAGGAAACGAGCGCTGGTTGTACCCTAATGAGCCTTCCTCATAGGTGAAATCGTTCTGCGAGTTCGGTGCTGGCTGGAGACCTTGGATGCTTACACAACGCAGCGCGCAAAGGATCTCCGCGATCTGGCAAAAGAAAGAGCCCGAAACGCTCTTTCTTTCTCTTTCAAGGAGGCTACTCCTAGTTCCTCAGTCAAAAGTAGAAGGGGACAATCCACACACACACCCTTTCCCTCTCAATATCCCCAAGCCTCGCGCGCCAGCGCAAGGGTTAATCTCTCCTGCGGGTACAAACAGGTCCGCCGAGTCTCTGGCTGGCGACAGATGGCCACTTTCTTTCGGGCCACAAAGGGATGGCAGGGAGAGCCGGGCGGCATACGAATGGGCAGCTCACGTGACCCGCGCGGAGCTTGACGTGGGTGACCATATGGCGCGTGCCGGGGGAAGGCTGACGCAGTCGCTGGGTGGGTAGGGGGGGTATAGCGGGAGGGGGGAGGAGCGAAGGAGGTGGGGCTTCCTGCCTGGCCATCCCCAGGGGGTGCCTTCGCTGCCCGCCCCTCCTCCTCCTCCTCCCCCCCAGCAGAAGAGCCTCGGCTATATATATAAGCGGAGTCTCCTGCATGCAGCCTCAAGGAAAAAAACACACATAAATCCAATAAAAAGTGGCACGTCCCTCCGTTGTAAGGAAAGCTTCCCAGGAGCAACAGGGTTATGAGACCATCACTGCAAAGGACACGCTGAAGAAGAAAAAGAGAAAGGTAAATCTTTGATTCCCTCCTTAGCACCCATCTCCTCTTTATACAGTATCCGTGGCTTGGGTGAAGGATATGCCTAAAAAAGAAAAGGGGGGAAAAGCACCCCAACCCATCGCACGACTAGCTTTATTTCCCCAGAAGGCTATTATTTCCTCTATGTGAACGAAATAAGGGTGAACCATTGGATTGGCTCTTTTCACTACATTTTTATTTTTTAAAAATATTTTTTTAATGACCTTTCTTGTTGGCGAACTCTTTTCGCCACACGCTTGGGTCCAGTACGATCTTACTCGGGAGTAAAGCATGGGCATAGCCAAGGGAGGGGCAAGGTGGGGTAGCTGTCCCCCTAAATCAAGTAAATCAATACAAAATACTTAACTAGCTGAGGTTCTCCCCCCCCCCCACAGCATAAAGCCTGCTCCTCCCCCAACATAAATCCTGGCAAAACCCATGAAGTAAAGACCCGCCGATCCAACGCTCTCGACCTACTCGCTAGAAAGCGCGCGTTGTATGACATCCTTCAGTTCCCCCCATCTGCGTTTCTGCTGCTGCGTCAAGCTGTGTGAGGCGCAGCGACACAAAAAATACGGTATAAATGATCCGAGGAATCCGTAGTAATGCCTTGTTGAGCATGGCACTGGTTTTTTGGGGGGGTGGGCGGGGATCAGAGCCAAATCGAATCCAGTAGACCTTGTCCTTACAGATTGGAAGGAGTGTGGGCTGCAGTCTAGAACAGGTGCCGCTGGATTTCTTTCTTTCTTTCTTTTGGCGGTGGAAAGAGAGAAGAAAAATGGGGTGTCAAATCAGTTGATAGGACTCGCCTGTCCTTTGACAGGTCAGGATTGGGAACTGGCGGGTTACTTGCTAAAAGGGAGAGGGAAGTTCCTATATGGGGAGAGGGAAAGTGGACAACAGATGGGTCAGGTTTCGCTCCCCATTGCCGCTGGAGGGAGAGGGGCTGCGCTGGTGACGGAGAAGCAAACGGTTTCACTCAACTGTTGCATTTGGATCGCCTTGTAGTTCCGGAGGCTTCGGTAGCGTCGCTTGCCTAAGACGGTCAGGATCGGTCCATCCCCTTCATTAGCAAACGCTTCCTCTCGCAAGGTTGGGGATCCTCAGGCAGAAAGGGGGGTGGGGGAGGCGGGGGAGGGGTGGTTTATTAGAGAGGCTGTGGCTGCACCTGATCCCCTGTCTGGGCGGCAGACTTTGGCTGGACCCTGAACAGTTGGGAAGTCTGCACAGCTATTGTAGGGGAGAATGAAGTGGCAGAATGAAATGTGGGTAGAATGAAAAGGGGCACCCAACTCAACGGATAAATCCTGCCCGGGCTGAATAATCGTTGGCCATTTGTGCCGCTGATTCTGCTGCTGCGTGATGTTCTCTCCCCCACGCCCGCGCCCCCCCCCCTTAGAGACATTTTCTTCTTTTCGATTCTCTCCGTCAAATTTCATTCTATCTATAATCTCCTTAGAGAGCCACCACCAACACTAATATAAACACGTTATATAATGCTATTTGAGACGATCGATCTCTTTGTGGCGGAGACGCGCGGAGAAAGGTCGAAGTTTGTTTACTGGGGAAGGCTTAGGAGTCAGAGAGTCTAAAGCTACAGTACTCTTTCGCCTCGGAGGAAACTCGGTTGAATTGAATAGGACGTCTCCGTAGACGGGGTGAGGATTGCGCCGTAAGTTTCAAATTGCTAGGAAACTTCTTTAAGAACCCAATTTGCAGAAAGTCGCATAGAAATGTGGGGGGTGGGGTGGTGAAACTCACCAAAGCCAATTATCACATTGTAATCGGTGTGAACGGAATGCCTGTAACTATTATAGAGCTTCCTAAATAATGCTGACAAGGAGAAAATCCTGTGCATCTCTACTCAGAAGTAAACCTCGCTGGTTTCAGTGGCGCTTACTCCGTGGCAAATGCATTTAGGATTGTAGCCCCGGAGGAAGGGCTTGGAGGAAGTTATTGGGAGTGTCCTCTCTGCTAAATGCCTTTTCTCTTGTGATCTCTTCCGCGCGCAGGATCCTGCAGGATGACCAAATCGTACAGCGAGAGCGGGCTGATGGGGGAGCCCCAGCCGCAGGGTCCCCCCAGCTGGACGGACGACTGCCTCAGCTCCCAGGACGAGGAGCACGAGGCGGAGAAGAAAGAAGGCGACCTGGAAGCTATGCACACCGAAGCCGAGGTGGACTCGCTGAGGAACGGCGAGGAGGAGGAAGAGGAGGAGGAAGAGGACGACCTCGAAGAAGAGGAGGAGGAAGAAGAGGAGGAGGAGGAGGAGGAAGAAGACGACGATCAGAAGCCCAAGAGGCGCGGTCCCAAGAAAAAGAAGATGACGAAGGCCCGCTTGGAGAGGTTCAAGCTGCGGCGCATGAAGGCCAACGCCCGCGAGCGGAACCGCATGCACGGCCTCAACGCGGCTCTGGACAACTTGCGGAAGGTGGTGCCTTGCTATTCCAAGACCCAGAAGCTGTCCAAGATCGAGACGCTGCGCCTGGCCAAGAACTACATCTGGGCCCTCTCGGAGATCCTGCGCTCGGGCAAGAGCCCCGACCTGGTCTCTTTCGTGCAGACGCTCTGCAAAGGCCTGTCCCAGCCTACCACCAACCTAGTGGCCGGCTGCCTGCAGCTCAACCCGAGGACTTTCCTGCCCGAGCAGAGCCAGGACCTGCCTCCGCACATGCAACCGCCCAGCGCTTCCTTCCCGGTGCACCCTTACGCCTACCAGTCGCCAGGGCTGCCTAGCCCGCCTTACGGCACCATGGACAGCTCCCACCTGTTCCACGTGAAAGCGCCGCACTCCTACGGCGCGGCGCTGGAGCCTTTCTTCGAGAGCGCGCTAGCCGAGTGCGCCAGCCCTTCCTTCGACGGGCCCCTCAGCCCACCGCTCAGCGTCAACGGGAACTTCTCTTTCAAACACGAACATTCCGGAGAGTTTGAGAAAAATTATGCCTTCACCATGCACTACCCCGCCGCCGCCGGCCTGGCGGGGACCCCGGGACACGGATCGCTCTTCTCCTGCTCTGCCTCTCGCTGCGAGATCCCCATCGACAACCTCCTGCCCTACGAGAGCCATGCCCACCACGAGAGGGTCATGAGTGCCCAGCTCAATGCCATCTTTCACGACTGAGCCCTTCCAGAAGCGTCGGGGCAGAGGAGCGAAGGGGCATCGAGGGGCTGCCTTGCTTCGGAAGGGGGACCCCCACAACACAGACACCCACCCACCCTAGGGCTCCAAGTGCAAAAAGACGGGAAGGGACAAAGGGGGGAACTTCCAAACGCCAGAGTCATCTATATAAATATATGGGGAGGCTACATTTTTCCTGGTCCCCCTTCTGTAAATCCCACCTCCCTCCGCTAAGCTTCCCCACCCCGCACGGTCCCGAATGTAAATCTGCACTATCAATTTAGTGTAGAAGAAAGTCAGCCAGTCTCCCCACTGATCTGATCGGGACAAAAAAAAAATCACAAGCAATAATTAGGATCTATGCAATTCTTATTAATTTTTTTTTGTTTTTGAAACTAGACGTGGGCCAGTTTAAAAAAAAATCGAAAAAAGTATATATAAAGTCTATTTTTCAACCAGCATTTTTCCTACTTGCTACCTTTTCCCATGCCGAATTATTTTGTTGTGGTTTTGTACAGAATTTTTAATAACTTTTGATAAACTATTTTAAACCATGCAGCTTCATCGATTTTTATACGTATTGGAAACAAAGTAGAATTATATCTAATTTATACGAAATAATTTAAGTAATTTAAACCAGCAGAAAAGTGCTTAGAAGAGGTGTGTGGGGAGGGGGAGATGTTCTGTTGCCTTAGCACCTCCCCGCCCCGTTCATTTTCCTTTCACGTTCTTCACACACACAAATGCACAGCGCCAGCAAAGTCTTTCCCATTAAAATTTCGTTTCCTTCCGGTAAGAACCAGATTCCTACAGGGTTTTTGGATTAAAAAAAAAAAATGGAAGTAGGAAAATATTTATTTCCTATTGGAACATATCAATCCAAAGGAAGGTTTGCAAAACCTTATGTGCGGATAGAGACACCCTCCCACCCGCCAGACATTCATGTTTTCATAAGGAAATGCCAAGTTCTTCCCTTTTTTCCCCGAATCAAAAGCTGCTTGACTATCACATTCAATTTGCACTGTTTCTTTTTAATCTTTGGCGTCCCCATCCTTTCTCCTCACGTGATTTTGAAGAGAACAGAGATAACTTGAAAACACTTAATGTTTCCAGGCAATGATAAATGCATGATATATATATTTTTAAATATATACATAGTCACATGAATCGGTGGTTTGTCATATTTCCGTCCAGGAGTCGAAAAGCCAATCAGGTTCACTATGGTTGGGGTTGTTATATAATATGCTGGTGGATTGTAGTCAGTAGTTTCAAACCCATTCGAACCATTTGACTTCGTAATTAGAACAATATAGTTATTATGCATGTACAATGCAATCCGCAATAAGTGCTGTCTGAAATGTAACGCTGGTTCAACCGAACTCAATCTGTACTGTAATTTTGTTCGTAATCCTGTATATGACTATGTAATGCACATTTGGGAATTTAGTAAGCACACCTTTGGAACGAGATAGTAAGGAGACGTCCGTCAAATGTTGCATTTCTCCTTAAATATGATTCCCCTCTCCCTTCCCCCTTCTTAGTGTGAGCAATTCCTATGGGATTATTGTAATAGTTCCTTAAAAAAAAGGTGCAACCTTTACTAATTTGTACAATAAACGGAAGTTTAAGAAAACAAACAAACAAACCAAGGTGCAGTCGAATAGCAACCCCTGACAACGGGTGGGAGGTGGCAGGAACGCACAGCTAGCGAGCAAGGTTCCCTCGGAAATCTGATCTGGAAGTCAAGGCGAGCTCGCATTCAAGCGCTCCCAGCAGCAACCGCTCACCGGGCCAAGGCCCTACGTAGCTGTCCAGCTCTGCGGTGCTGAAATCCCACAGGGAGAGACGGCAAGATTCGGCCAGTAAAGCCAACTGCGCAGCGTCCAGTGATCAATTTGTAGAGATTCTGCTGCTGCTCTGGACCAAACAGGAAGCCACGACCTCTGACCTGTAAGCGCTTTGTAGCCCCCCAAAGATGGAGAAGGGGAGCTGGCAATAGTTATTCGGTGGAGAGGGGGAAAGCTCTGCAGAGCACTGAATGTGTGGCACTCAGACAGGTTCTGGGACTTTTAAGCCTTGGGTGTGTTACTGCATCTGAAAGTGAACTGAAATAAGTGGTGGTTTGACTTCTCTGAAGCAAGTCATGTATCCTAAGCGATTGTTTGGGTTGGATGGAGGGTGGCAGTCGCCCTCACTTTGTGTCCAGACCATCTGTGGTCAAAATTCAGGAGTGCCATATCCTACACACAAATCTTACCAGGCGTCATAGGTAGCTCTTGTTTCCTCCGCTCCTTCCTGCCCTCATTCAAATCTGATCAATATGGATATGTGTTCCTTTAGAGTGGGGAGGACACTTCCGTACGCTTGGGTTTCACACATGTAACTCTTCTACCAGGAACACATCTGTTTCCAGTCATCATGACATCTAAAGACGTAAGCAATGCAAACATACTTTGCTATTTGCAATTATATTTTGAATGCTTCCAAGGTCAGACCCCAGACCTTTCTAGGACATCTTGCCTCACATCTGCAGTACCATCTGAAATTTTAATCTTGCTCCTACCCCTGACCTAGAGTATCTACTGGCATTGACAGCACCATAACTAAGATTTGGGGCCCTGAGGCAAGCAAGGATAGTGATGATGGGAACCCACCAACTGCTCATGGAAAGGCATAGAGGAAATGGTTTCTATTTCCCCAAGCAGGAGGTAGCATAGAGACCCCAGAATTCCAGGGATTTATTTTGTAGTCTTTGGTGACTGCCTTAGATATATAACAGCATCTGAATTCAGTCATGGTTGGTCTCCCCAGAACAAATCATGTTTCTGCCTGAAGCTGGTATTTATGTGTTTAGGCCAACCCAGTTTTTCAGTACCCAGTCTGCTATTTTGCTCCTACCATTAATTGCTGCTGCCAAGTTGCTGGTGAATCAGGACCCCTTTTCAAGTTTATGTTGTTAACAAGCCCACTTAAAGGCTCCAATGCAGGGAAAGTTTGGTACACATAAGTCCTACTGAAACCCAGCTGCCCTTTGCTAACAGTTGTTAATTCATGATCACTAGGCTTCCAGATTGCTGGCAGGCTTGCACAAATATCTTACATGACGGATGGAGAATTTGTGGCCCTCCCAAAGTTGTTGGACTACAGTTCTAATGATCCCTGACCATTGAACATGCTGACTGGGACTCTCAGGAGTTGGAGTCCAGCAACATCTGGTATGCCGCAGGTTTCCCACACCTATTTCATGTTGTCTCCCTAATGCACCATGTACAATCAAGAGCAGACATCATGAGCTGGAGTAACACTGTTATGGATGTGTGTGACAAAAGTAGGAACAAAACTAGTTTGCATATACAGGGATGCATGCGTAAATCAGCATCCATGAGCCTGTTCCATTGTGATGAACTGGTAACCCTACTGTTTGGTGTGAATATATATTATGAGGTTCATTATGGCTACACCGTAGCACTAAAATACTGAGGGAAGGATTGAACTATTGAGCCCTATCAGCAAAAGTGCTGTACAAGAGCCTCCTCCTTCTGCAATGGGGCTTCCCCACTCTCACCAACCCACATGCCCCCAAAATTGTCTTGAGAAGGTTGGGAGAACCTCAAGAACAGTGAGCTGGAAGAGGAGGCAAGGACTCATTCCACCTAGCAAGCTGAAATGCTTTTCCTCGTGTAACATCACCTTAGCATGTTGTTGAATTCTTCCCTGAGACACAATGTTCCTCAGGACTGTTTGCATTTCATTATGCCATACACAGAGAAAGTGCAGAATGGGCTATTATGCTTCCCTGAGAATCTCAGCATTCTTTTTCATTTTTAAAGAAAAAAAATTCTACCACTTAATTGCAAGGGTGGTTTATTTGTGTTGGGTTTTTTTGGGGGGGGCAGTAATACTTCTGTGTTTGCAGCAATGCAAAATAAAAAACACACAAACATTGCATGTGTTCAACCCCCACAAAAATAAAATAAAGGTCACCATGTGAGCCCATAAGATGAATCTCAACATCCACATGAGGGCAATACTTTAGTGGGCCAACTAAAATGACCAAGCTGTGCAACAACATTTTGATTTCATGTTCTCCAGAACTCTTAATCAGGTCAGGTGGCAAACAAAGCAATGAGAAGGGAGGGGGAAAATGTTTGGTGGTGAAGTCAAGAGTCTGTTTTGGGAAAGAGGCTGAAGATGGAATGCAGGTAGAAGGAGCAGACATGCAAATGAGGTTCTGTAAGATGCTCTACAGGTTTCAGGTTGCACCAATGCATCCTGGGAAGGAGAAACTTACAATGGCTAGTTTCCCACCTCTAAAAATACAAAAAAAGCAGCTGTTACATGTCTGTCCTTAGAAGAAACACACAGCTTGCTTGGTAGGTGGAAAGCAGGGGAAAAGTAGATTTTATATAAACAAAGGTGGGAATTAATTGTAGGTGGTGTGCTAGGTAAAAACATTCAACCCAGTAGTCCTTTGTTCTCCAGATGATGCGCAGGGACAGAGGAAGTGTCAGGGTTTTTGGTGGTATTGTGGTTTTTTTTGGGGTGGGACCCAGAAAGTTTCCTGGAGTTTGTTCCTTTTGTAATTGCTAGTCAAGGTCATGGCCAGTCCTCCCCATGCCTAATGAAAGTGTTTGAGAAATGCCTGGTGAAAACCACAAAGCCAGAGGAGGAGCTGCTGCTTTACAGTGATCATAAGAGCACAAGAAGATCCCGGCCAATGACCCCTCTAGCCTAGCATCCTGTTCTCCCACTGGTCAACCAGATGCCCATGGGAAGCCTGCAAGACGGACATGAACACAACACCGCTCAGTGGGCAAGCAAACAGAATGGAAGGATGCAAAAATACAACGTAAAATTCATCTTATCCTTCTCAGATTTCTGTTTTTCTTGGTGCTCAATTGTTATCTTTTGTAAAGTTTTTTTCAATGCACAACCATGAGGATAGTGGGCAGGGTATATTACACCTGCCTTTTCAAATGCATATGCTGGTTCTTTTTATTGTTTGATGGGAAGGGCAGAACAATTTACTGGTAGCAGGACTACCTTTGTTTCCTGCTTGCTTTGTAGGTAGCAACTTACTTAGCTGAAACCCTTTCTAGTAGTTCTGGAAACAGAGAAGCAGTTCTTAGCTGCCTCTCCTTTGTGCCTAGTTACTATGAAAGGAGATCTGCATTCAGGAAAGGGTGTACGCAGTCTTCATACTGTCTCTTGTTTCCTCCCTGGGTTGCCTGGCAGTTGAATTAACACAGTGGTGGCTTCCTACTGCTTCCAGATTTCTTAACCTCAGCAGCCTTAATTTAGAAAGGGGAACATTTGGTGCTCCTGTTGTTAAACAACTGGGAGTCAGAATCCTTGCTTAGATCCTTACAGATCCTTACAGATCTATCCGTAGATCCCAGCCTACTTTCTGCCCAGCTCTGGTTTGTTGTCTGGAAGAGCAGATGGGCAGGAGGCAATTGCCTTGAGGCAAGACTGTGGATGTATGATTGCAAACATTATTTACATTTATACCCTAACTTTCATCCATGGAGCTCAAGAAAGCATGCATAAAAATCCCAGATAGTCTCCCATTTTGGGACTGATCAAATGCAGACCTGTTTAGCCTAGCAAAGTGGTTGTATCATGTACCTGCAGAACATGCTCTGGAACTGTTAGAATGTTCACATATCAACAAAACCTTTAAGAACTTTGAGGTAATGAGAACGTGTATCTCTGAACATCCTCAGCCACAACTGTCATTTTTCAAAACTCCATTCTTCTCAATATTCCAAATGGATGATGCTGAAATTTGTTTCTTCTTTTTAAAATGAAAACAAACCCTGAGTATAATTGGTCACTGGTAATCTACTGATTGATTGACACACACAAGCATGTATTTGACAACCTGGCTTCTCTTTGATGGAGCAAAATCCTAGAATGGCAACTTAATGGTTCCTCTCACAGCATCTGAGCTTGGAGTGTTTTCTCTGCTGTTGCATGCCAGAGACTCATCTTGGCTCTGAAGCGGTAAGAAAGCAATTTGCTTATTCCAGGATGCAGGGCATGCATCCTTTATGGAGAAGTAATGGATTAGAACAAGGTGCCTGGAGAATAATGTTTTGGCACCACCCTCTAAATATTCAGCTGCCATATTCCCCATACTAAGCTGTGTTTACTGCATAGCTTTCCTTCTTGAGACAAGGCCATGATCTCAGTTTACTATGCCCATTTATGTTATTTTATTTTTTTTAAAGAGTGACACATGTGGTTTTACATTTTCATTTTTCTTATCTTTCATGGTTCTTGCACACAGGCTGAACAATATGTGATCTAATAAGGCCAACAAGAAGAAAGTAGTTACAAGCATTGTGTATAAGAGCTTCGGGACTTAATCATGATTGTATGAAAATTCTGTGGGTTTTAGAGGGTTTTCTGGTAAAAAATGAGGTGACGGTGTCGTTTCTTGATAAAAGTGCTGTGCATGTCAGCCAAAAACGCAGCAAAGAAGAACTGGTGGTAGTCTGTGCTGGTGAGTACCATCACAAAAACGCACCATGAAAATTATTCCAAATCAAATGAGTGAGATTTGGCTACTGTAGGCAAACATGACCCTTATGTTTAAAATACAAAAAAAGCCCCACATAAATGTCAGTCAGTTAGACCAAGACAGTTGCAAGATGATTGGCTTCCAGTATTTTATTTATTTTTTAATTGCAGCATATATAAAGATTTGTTCACTTCGTTGACTTGTTCTGGAGAGTTAGTTCTGAAGGTGGAACAGTGGTGTCACAAGGTCTAAAAAAGAGAGAGAGAAATCTGCTCCGTGTTTTGTTCCTTTTGGTTAAGTGCTTTCATTCCAAATAGAAGGATTCTTCCAGTCAGTCAAGGGGCAACTCAGATGCCACCATCTTTTATTCAAAGGCAGGCACAGATGTTCCTTCTGCAGGGGAGGTTTTAATTTATGAAAATGATATTGTTTATGCATGAATGCACTCCACATAACACACAGTACTTCCATCTGATGAGAGAAAACTGCAGAACCAGTGCCAATGTCAGGAACATATTCTGCAAATTTAGTCGCTTAAATGTTTAATGAATATTTGGAAGGCATTTGCGAGCCACAAGAAAGCTTTTCAATTATTTCCCCCTCTTCACAGCTAATAATCATTTTCACCTCCTCCAGCCAATGCAATTGACTGTGGTATGACAAATGTTTGATGCTGTAGTACTTCAAAATAAATAATAATTAAAAGAACAAACAAGCTCACTTGGATGGTGGTGAAATATTTGGGTGGGCAGATGATTAACTTTACACGTTACCTGGGCATTTTTTGAAAATCCAAGCTGGTAATTTTTCTCATGAAGAATTTTGTACTGGAATATATATTTTTTATTAGCTAGCAAAGGCAAGCTGATAAGAATTGTGTTTCCAGGTATTACTATTAATGACACTGATAGAAGTTGGCAGTGGTGCACAGCTCTGATACCAGCAATACTAGGAAGAAGAATGCCAGTAAATTGATTTGTCAATTGGGGGAAAGTGGTGGCTGGGAGTAAATCTCTTAATTTACAAATCCAGCCTTACAGAGTTGCTACTGTTGTTTTGTCTCAAGTTTGTGTAGAAGGCATTTCCTCACTACAGCTGCCACAAGCCTCTTCCATTTTCCTAAAGTGTTTTTGGGGAGTGATGCAAGGTAGTCCGCGCTAAAGCACCTTTCATCTCAAACTCCTGTCCACTCAAGTTAACCTCATTGTACACAGGTGTGTGTGTGTGTGTGTGTGTGTGGGAAATATCAGCCATTGAGAGGTGGCTTAAACAAACAAACAAACAAACAAACAAACAAACAAACAAACAGAATAAAATCTGTTCCAGTCCTTAGAAACTTGTTTAACAAAAGTTATTACTTAATAATCATCAATTATCAAGAGTGGGGTAGTGGGTGGGT
Organism: Podarcis raffonei; assembly: GCF_027172205.1. Classification (NCBI taxonomy): domain Eukaryota; kingdom Metazoa; phylum Chordata; class Lepidosauria; order Squamata; family Lacertidae; genus Podarcis; species Podarcis raffonei. The sequence goes on from NC_070602.1 coordinate 112,807,971, forward strand.
TGTTAACTGTGTCCTGCCAGTTGTTGAAAGTCTACATGACTCTTTGGGTCCCTTCCAGCTCTATACAATTCTATTATTCTAATTCCCACAATCCCTAACAATTGACCATGCTGAAGGGTCCTGATATGGGAGTTGACGTTCAACTGTGTTTGGAGGGCTACATGTTCTCTGACCCTGAACATAATCCTAGCACTGTTCCAGTATATTGCAAAAAGGAGGACATGTTTAGTTCTACAAAAGCACTTTAAAAAAGAAAGAAAAAGAAAGGCGCAGCTCTTTATATTCTACCAAACTAGATTGTGCCCCAAGTGACTGGAATTTACCATGCCCAAAAGAAAGTTGGAAGACCGCTACTATGACTGGTTCTCCCACAACATAAAATATATTAATACATATTAGAGTGGTGGGTTGGAAATTTGGTTTGCAACCGAGCTGTTGTTTAAACGCATATGTGTTTTCCCCTAATTAAAAATACATACATACATTGAAATATGTACTTAACAAGCTGTCACAAGTAAGGTAATCCAAATTAAGCCTGACATCACTCTTAATGCATTCACTTATACTATTAAATTGTTGGCAGGGTGAGCAAGGCATTGAATTGCTGCATTTAATTTTCAGATTCTGGGTACCTTGCGTCACAGACTGAGTGATATTTAAGATGGAAAGCATAAATGAATACCTGTGATATGTAGCCTGCAACATCATTCTGGGAAAACCATCCTACAAAGTGGAATCCCCACCTCACCCACCAGTTAATGGGCATTGCTATTCAAATGGTATGTAGGGGCTGCATCTTGGGGGCAGGAATTGGGCTTACCTGTCCCCCAATTCTTAATTTACCTGGTCACAGGTGAGAGTTGAGTGCAGGATGGGGAGCAAAGGTGGACAAGCCACCCTAGAAGGAGCATGACATGTCCCCCATCAGAGTACTACCCCTCCCCTAACACCCGATACAACCAAGAATGTGAAGCAGGGCCAGTGAAGTTTGTGGCTTGGGAACTTTTTTCAGGACCTGACTGTGAGGCTGGGAGAGTCATATTTGGTTCCCAGGCCTGAGGTTCTGCACAGGCCTTATCTATAACACCAGCCTTGACCACCCTGACCCCCTCAATGCTTTGGATCACAACAGATGTTTTGTTGCCCAAAGGTGTTGGGTTAGTAAAGGCTGCACCAACCCTGCGCTCAACCAGCCTGGCTCTCTATAAACTGCCTGGCTATCTGCATCAATAAACAAATAGGAAAATTCACATCACCAAGGTTGCTACCCCAGTCTCCTTGGACTTAGGATCATAACGCAACAACAACAAGAACAACAAGAACAACAACAATATAGGAGGAGGAGGAGAATTTATTGCCCTATGCTCAAGCAATCAAATTGGAGATGAACATATCCAGTGCTTTTTAAAAAAAATAAAAATGTTTAGGGGTACTCTTATTTTCCTACTCATATTGAAATACTGCCCCTCAATGAGGCCAAACCTAGATTCACAAGATGTTTAGATTTATGCATCCCCCTGCACCCCCCCCCCCAGAAAAAGCACTGAACATATTTATAAAATTCAGGTTAGCAATTTTCATACTGTGCTAATGTTGCATTCACTGAATGGATAGAAAACATGCACTGAGAAGTGGCTTTTTGGTGTGAATATTGCAGCAAAACCAGGAATTCATTAATGTGAGTAGCAAACCTCCCACTATTTTTCTTTTCTTTTCAGAAACAGAGTGTGTACATAAATGTCATATTTAATCCTTCTGAGGGGGAAAGAGGCAGGAATAGGTCCATCTTTTAGGTTTGTTGCATTTGTGAGAGAGTAGGAATAACTTCCTAAAATGAGCTACATACTGACCTCTTTAAGGAAACGTAACAATCGGCTTGCGTACTCTAACCATGGTGACTCAGACCAGGTAACAGTGCAAAGATTTTAGGTTTCAAGAAAGCATTTCTAAACAATCATGTGCCCCAGTTTAGTAACTGTTGATGGACACTGCCACTCCAGTGCTCAACTTGGCCTATATTCCCTTACATTCCTTTATTGGTGCCATATATCCCAGGGGCCAATATTTGGCTGTTGCTTCTGCGCAGCTGTCCTCAATTCAAAAGCCTTTCCCCCAAAGACTTCACTTTCTCTGGGAACATAAGACTTTTGTAATTGTGGTTGTAGAGATTCTCTGCGAACATTTCTGGGTGTGGGTGTCATCTTACTCCCAAACAAGTTAATGAATAGAAGACTCTCTCCAATAACTTCTGCAGGGAAACGAAGAGGATGCATTGGCAGAAAAGGTTGGGGAAGGGTGTCACTTTTATTCTTTTGAGCAAGCAGTTTATAAATTAATCCATTATACCAATGTTTCCCCAACTTTTTTGGACTACAACTCCTATCATCCCCTAGCTAACAGGACCAGCAGTCAAAGGATGATGGGAACTGTAGTCCAAAAACAGCTGGAGACCCAAGTTTGGGAAGCTCTGAAGCAGCCTTTCTCAACCTGTGGGTCCCCAGATGTTGTTGAACTACAACTCCCATCACCCCTAGCTAGCGAGGCCAGAGCTCAGGGATGATGGGAGTTGTAGTCCAACAACATCTGGGGACCCACAGGTTGAGAACCGCTGCGTGAAGTAAACCAACAGGCAGTTTGGTGATTGGATAACACCGGTGTTCTCCCCACCCCTTTCCCTCTGAGGCAACTGAGCCGCGCTTTTCCGTGCGGAGGAATTCAAAAGAACCATCCCTCTCAGTCTCGGGGCTCTTTTCCCGCATTTCAGAAAAAGTTTCCCTCCTCCTTGAGGCCAACCCCGTGACCAGGGCGGGGCGGGAAACGGGCTGAAAAGTTGGTCGCGAGGGAGGCGCGGAGATGGCAGAGGTCGCGCGCCTAAGCTCAAAGCCGAATGCGCGCGCGCGCTCCCCCTCCCCCTCCCTCCTCCAGCTGGACCCGGGACAAGGGGGAGGAGAGCGGCTCGCTGCCTTGGTAGCGGCGGCGACGCGCTGAGGCGCCTTTCCTGTCCCCTTTCTCCTTCCTAGCTGGAGGAGCCTGCCTGCCTGCCTGCCATGCACCGCCCCGGGAGGAGGGTAGCCTGGGCCGCCGAGAGCCCGGAGGACCCTTTCGGGGTGGCGGCAGCAGCAGCAGCGGGCGCTGGGTGGAAGGGAAACGACGGCGCTCCCTCCTCCCGCTCCTCTTCCTCGACGGAGGAGGAGGGAGCAAAGGGGGCGCCCCCGGTGCGGGAGGCGGAGGCGGGGGACGAAGACGAGCAGCCCCTCCTGAGGGGGATTTTCGGCGTCGGCAAGAGGAGCTGCGACGTGGTGCTCAGCGCGCGGAGGCTCAGCTGGAGCCCCATCCAGCCCGAGAGGCCCGTAGGTGAGAGCGAGCCAGTGTGAGGAACAACAGCAAACGCTGCTTGGATTTTTCTTCTGCTCCGTGCAGAGCTTCCTCTGCTGAATTCGGCGGGGTTTACCGCCGCGTAAGCGGAGCTACAGCCCGAGCATAGCAGGAAGGGCTGCTGAGTTCACAACGGGTCTCGAACCCGCTTCGGCAGCGCGTGCAGCGCAGCCTCAGTTCCTTTCCTGCCCTCACATTCCGCCGCCTCCATCCCGCCCCCTCTCCGCTGTGTCACTCAAAGACACAGGTGGGCAGGGAGGGCGTGACGTCAGAGGGTAGCCTGCCTCTCTTAGCGAAAGAAAACTTTTATTAACTTTGGGACTGACGTGCAACCGAAGGGTACTTGCATAGGAGCCAACTCCTAGGGGCTGGTGTCCCTTTGCCCACCCCCCAAATAACATATTTGAGCCCCACCGCAGAAAGTTGATTGGCATTGCCATTCAAATTGGGTGTGTACACCGCATCATGTGATCGATTATGTGGGACAGGGCTTACCTGCCGCCTCTCAATATTTTATTCAAGTTGGCACCCTTGATAGAAGGGGCTGGTATTCCTTCATGAGCCTCCCCCGTTAAATATTTTTTTGGGGCCAGCCCCTCCCCCCAGTTGATGGGCATTGCCATTCAAATACTGTGCGTGAACCAGATCGTGTGATCGGTTTCGCAAGGCAGGGCTGCCTCCCTCACCAATATTTTAGTCAAGTTGACATCTCTGGTTACCTGAGAACCAAATTATACTCTTGAGTGCTAGATCATGGGCATCTGAAACGAGGAATAATCTGCTGTCTCTCAAGCTGACATCAGGATGGATCATTTTGGCAGGGAATAGTTACAGGAAAGAGTTTGGTTCTTTCCTAATGAGCATTGGAATGCATAAAAGAGAGGGTAATGTTTTTAGGCACTGACTGCAAGAGTGTGGCAGTCACACAGGGTCCTTGGACGTTTCACCGTCTATTGATCCCTGTGCCACCACTTTATTTCTCACTGGCACCACTCAGGTCCTACCTGGTACAATACTGAGTCCGGTCAGGGTTAAATTGGAACATAAACTTCTGTTTATTTATTGCAGTTTAACAAGCGTGTGGTTTCAAAGACAGTATCGGTCCATTACAATCATGGGGTGCCTATTCAGACCTATATCTTCCGTTACCTGCTCTCACTCACTAAACCACCTCTCATATTTACTTGTCTTCCTAGTTCCTAACTGTTCCTGACTCAGCTTATTTCGCACAGGGATCAATAGACTCAATAGACAATACCCACAGACTCTATCCCAATTCACTCCCACTCCAACCACCCAACTCCCAATGAACTCCTCCTTTCTGCCCCTCCCAGAGCTGGTATTATAGTCCCTCTGACTCCACCCCCCTGGGTTCTGATTGGGTAACTTGTTTAACTATTTCACCTCCAGAACTCTCATATGTTAACGTCACATAGAGGCCAAACAAAAAGTTGGGGGCTGCCCAATAGCCATGGAAACATGGAATGGGTTGTGCTTGTGCACCCAGTCTCTCACATTTTTGTCGCATGCACACATTAACAGTCATCGCTCTCCCACACAAAGAATCCCTGTAACTTTGTTTTCTGCCCCTTTCTGCATGGCCAACTGAATGCATGGTGTGACGAGATGGCATCCTTCCTGTGCATGTTTATTGGGAAATGAGTTAAATGTTCATGAAATTTCCAACTCTGGTTGCATACTTAGGAGAGTAAGGAAGAGGCATGAGTGTGGTTGCTGATGCTGTTTGCAGAGCAAGAACTGTAAGGAAGTGATAGTTGTGAGTTGATTTGTCAGCCAATAAAGGAACTGGTATGTAAAACTCAGCAAGGTCCTATTTAGGAAAGCAAGTAAAGATGATGACATAATGGCAGCCACATACCTAAAAGAAATAAAATATGAAAGCCTAACATACTGGTTGCTCACAACACAACAGTCTGAAAGGGAATCCTAATATTCATTGTATGTGACAAGGGCTCAATGGTCCATGTATGTTTTGGCCACTGAGCTTAGATACATGCCCAATGCTTTTTATTGTTTTACATTCAGTTCAAAGCATTTGTAGATGAGTTGGTGACCTGGTTGTTGTGCGGGAGACAGTGCTGTGTCCCTGTCTTTCTAATTGCACAACATCAGACTCAGTCTATAGCCATCATTGGGTTTCCTCCTCTCACCTCCTCCCAACCTAGGCATTAGTTTGCCCACTGATATGGGAAGGTTTTTCTAATGTTGCAAAATCAATTTGGATCTGATTTATGATGTTCATGTTTCTTATATTTAGTAAACAAATGAAAAAAGGATGTCATGCTCATTTTACATTGTGTGTGTGCGCGTGTGCTCGCATATTAATACCCCAAACCCAAAAGTTTTTTTAAGTGAAATATTTGATTAGGAAAAAGAAATAATGCATTATAAGAGTGGATTCTTACAGTGTACAGTTGTAAGAGCTTGTTATGATACTACAACAAAGCAGCCTTCTCTGGACACATTAACTCTGTTAAGCTTTAAAGGGTGGGGAATCTATGGCCCTCCAAAAGTTTTTGGACTCCTGACTCCCCCCAGCCAGACTCAGCATGACCAATAGTCAGAGGTGTTGGGAGATGGAATACAATATCTGCAAGGTCACAGGTTGGTTGCAAGTTTATCCTTTTGGGGCAAGGTACTCAAGTGGGTAATAGCTACCCACGTCCAAACATCTTTGTGTGATGGAGATTAAGGGTTATAAACCCATTTCTTTCAGGATTCTGACTTAGTTTTGGGACTGAAACTGCTTTGCTTATTCTGGTTGATGGCCTGTTGCTGGGAGACAGACCTTGATTGATTTTATTGGACTTTTTGGTGGCTTTCACAACCATGGAATCTTTCTTAAGGACCTTCTGTGGCTTTTAGTGGGATTCTAATATATTCATGAAATGACTGGGATAGGTTAATAGATTTGAAGTCTGCTGTTACCAATACAGTGCTAGATGTCACCTACACTGCTGCCTTTCAGCTAATCACTATTATTGGTCCCAGTGAGCTACCTGGTCCAATTCAAGGTTTTGGTATTAATTTATAAAAGCCCTCAATGGTTTGGGACCCAGATATTTGCTAGAACAGCCCCTCAGCTGACCCAGTATTTAAGATTTTTGGGCAGGGGAAACCTCATATTTCATATTTTGATATTCAAAATATGAATATTTTGATATTCAAGTGTCAATTAAAAACACATCTGTTTACGCAAATCTTTGGAGGATGAATCTATTTTAGTACAAACAGCATGAAGCATTTTTGTAATTTACCGTATTTTTCACCCTATAGGACACACTTTTTCCCTTCCAAAAATGAAGGGGAAATGTGTGTGCGTCCTATGGGGCGAATGCAGGCTTTCGTTGAAGCCTGGAGAGCGAGAGGGGTCGGTGCGCACCGACCACTCTTGCTCTCCAGGCTTGCGGAGAGTTGCCTGCATGCTGAAGCATGGGCGCGCTGAGCTCAGCGCGCCCAGACTTCGCGCAGCTCTCCGCAAAGCGCGGGAGCCCAGTGCTGGGCTCCCACGGCTTGCAGAGAGTTGCCTGCATACGGGAGCCCTGTGCCTGGGGGGGAAATAATTCCCCCCCTTTATTTCCCCCCCAAAAAACTAGGTGCGCCTTATGGGACGGTGCGTCCTATAGGGCGAAAAATATGGTACATAGATTTTATTTTTAGAAAACCAATGTATGTTTTTTTATGAGGTGGTTAAAGGTAAAGGGACCCCCGACAGTTAAGTCCAGTCGTGAACGACTCTGGGGTTGTGGCGCTCATCTCGCTTTACAGGCTGAGGGAGCCAGCCAGTTTTTCCAGGTCATGTGGCCAGCATGACTAAGCCGCTTTTGGTGCAACAGGACACCGACACCAGAGCAGCGCATGGAAACGCCATCTACCTTCCTGCCGGAGCGGTACCTATTAATCTGACAATGTACACAATTTATTTTCAGCTTTGTAATCTTGTTGGTTTTTATTTTATGGCACCTAGACACTCCGTTGTGGTGACTGTCACTGATTTGAAAGGTGCCATTTGGTGAATAGTTTATATAGCTGAGTTTCTATCACTGCACTGTCCTTAGCTAAGGACGACATTGAGGGGGCGGGGAGGAGTTAGGATTGCTCTGTAACTCACTGCATTTTTATTACATTTTACTCTTTGTGAAGTCACCTTGAATACAGTTTGCAGAAATGCAGATTTCAAGTTTTAAGAATAAATAGGTGCAACTCTCCCAGGATCATTAAATTGTAGCAAGCATTATTTTCATGGTTATCCCCCCCCCCCCCAGTTTGAACACATGAGACAGAATTGAAGGGATATCAAAATTTTAGTGCATTTTAGAATCTTCCACTTAATTATACCCTTAGCTTGAGGTGGCTCGTTTCTTGCATAGTGGCGTCCTGTTAAGAAAAAAATACTGAGGTGTGAAAGAATTTTACTGTATGTTGAAAAACTCTAAAGCAGTAGCAAAATGACTGTTCGTTATCTTGGCTTGCTGCTTTGTTCACCTTAGCAAAGTCCTTTGTGTTTGCATTATTTTGTGATGTTCTATTTTTGTTGATAGTGGAACTTAATCGTTACCTTTATATTGCATTTACAGATCAAATCTGAATAGCTGTGAATTCTGAGCAGTATGTGCTTGCATGCCTTAATAGCCTGCTATAATCTTTATGTAGCTTCTCCTTGTTGGGGGGGGGAGGAGGGGGATCTGGCATTAATTTCTGCTGGTTATGAATTCTTATCGGAACATTCTGTTGAAACATAATGTGTTGTACATTTGATACATACATTACCATTCTGCCATAAGGGCCTGCTATTATTTTAGACACCAACTGATTTTATGATAGTATTGGATTTCTTTCACATATGCTTATGTTTTTGTCCAGATGAACTCAAAGAACATCTGTTACTCTTGTGGTGGTATCTGCTGTTTCCTTTTAGAATTTGACCTTTTGGTTAATTGCAGCTACAATTCTCCAGTTTTTCAGTATTGTGTGACTTAAACAAAACAAAAAAATTTAGTACTAATCTGCTAACTGTAGGAAGATAGTTGAGTTCTGTCTCCCTTTGTCTTATCTACATATTAGACCCAATTGTTAAATGGGCATGGTTATTTTGTTGTCATTGGGCAGAGCAATTGTAATAGGAGACCACCGTTGCTCAGAGCTTCTGCCACATTTGAAGATCCATTAGCTCCAGCTGGTCTGAGTGCAAGGGTCTGGGGGGGGGCATTGTGTGTTTTGTGCATGTGCAGTTTTGGTTACGCTAACTCCCAGCTGGTCAGCAAAGCTACGTCTCCTGCAAATAGACTGACATGGGATCCAGGGATCCTTGTCTAACACTGCTCTGCCTCTGCATTTTGAAGCCTTACTCTGGCTACTGCCATCAGGAACACCATCCGATGTAGCTTCACAAGAGCCTACTCTTTACGTAGGCACAATGGGGACTTCCCAGTGTCAGAACTTGCTTGCTGCCAATTCCAAACCTCCCCCGGTAGTGCAGGATTAAGATCGCTCCCTTATTCCCTTAATATTTTTAAAGTTATTTGAATTGTGGAAGCTGTATTGTTTGTTTGTTTTGTTTTTAATTTCCTTGAGTTGCCTGCCATTCCCCAAGCTGTCCTATGGGTGTTTCAAAGAAGCAGCCATTTAAAGTAACAACCTTCACAAGTTGCAGTTGGGCTAGACTCTATTCCAGTGCCACATATTCATTCAGAATAAATTATTCTGTATGAGTGTAATGCTTCGGTGAAAGCAAGGGTGAAGCAGGGATAGTATGGCAGCTTTCATTGCACATCATACTAGTATTTGATGCATTTGGGGTGAAGTCTTGGGAGGGACGTGGGTGGCGCTGTGGGTTAAACCACAGAGCCAAGAACTCGCCGATCAGAAGGTCGGCGGTTCGAATCCCCGCAACAGGGTGAGCTCCCGTTGCTTGGTCCCTGCTCCTGCCAACCTAGCAGTTCAAAAGCACGTCAGAGTGCAAGTAGATAAATAGGTACCACTCCGGCGGGAAGGTAAATGGCATTTCCGTGTGCTGCTCTGGTTTGCCAGAAGTGGATTAGTCATGCTGGCCACATGACCCGGAAGCTGTACGCCAGCTCCCTTGGGCAATAAAGCGAGATGAGCGCCGCAACCCCAGAGTTGGCCATGACTGGACCTAATGGTCAGGGGTCCCTTTACCTTTACCTTGGGAGAAGCGGACTTCTGGAAGAAATATGCAGTGTTGTTTGGCAATGGCACCATAATAACAGCCAGAGCTAATATCAGCACATGTTGTTGTTGTTGTTGTTGGTTAATCCATGCCTCCAAATTGCATGGCTAGAACTGCCATCATAGGCCTGCTGACTTCTGGTGGAAAGTTACTGTTGCACGGCACAGTCCCATGAGCGTAAGTTTTTACCTGCTAATGATCCAAAGCACTTGAAAAGAGCAAAATGGGTTTTTTTGGACAGTTACCTTGTTTTTAAACCTTTTTATTACCTGTCAGTGTGCTGGGTAACTTTCAGATAAGGGCAACGGTTGTTTGCATAGAACACTGAATAAGTTGCAAACACTTCTAAAAATTTACTATTGTTGATGTAAAGCTTGAATTTTTTGCTCAGGCATTTGCTAGGCATGAAGGCTGGAGCCTGTTGTGATTTACTAGCTTACTGGTTGTTAACATAGGGCTATATTCAACTTATTCAAAGTAGACACATTAAAATGAACATCCCTAATATCGATCTATTTCATTGGGTCTACTCTGAGTAGGAATTCAACCCATAGTGAACAATGGTGGCTTTTTCTGTTGCATTTCTTTTTAAAATGTAATACTTAAAAATGTAACACACCAGGCTCTGAGATTGTGAAGAGTGGATAAGAAATATATTAATTAAATAATATTTAATTGTATAAACTAATGCTTCTTGAAATGTTGAAAATAGCATGTTTGCACTCTTGTTTGGAACTCTGCAAGATTGCAGGTATCAGTTGAGAATTTAGTTTTCTTTGGGGGCTTTTAGTTCTCTGGTTAGACTAGGAAGCATTCTCTTGATAAGTAAACTTCTAATGATCTGATTTTGTATGCATTCAACATTTAATTTTTTTATTGCATTAATAAATTAATATATTTCAACACAACATAACTTAGTGGGCAATATATTTACAAAGAAAAGAAACTGATTTAAAAATAGATGCAATATTTACTTGCTTTTTGACAAGAAGATTAGAACAGAAACTGATCAGTGCAGCTTTTAAATGACAGAGCTGTATACGGTGTACAGCTAACTTGCCATGTTCTAATTGATTAGAGTTAAGACCGCATATCTTCCCTGTAAATTGACCTAATAGCAGGGTATAGGAAAGTATGCTTAGGCAGGTTCTGCAAACCTTTCAATCTCTGAAGCAACAGATGTTACGATCTACATAGTAGTGTGTATCTTGGAAACAGAGAGAGTGTTAGAGAAACAAAAAAACCTGAGCTAATGACACACTTTCTGATATCAGGAATAAATTATTGCCATTGGCTATGATGTGATGTAGTTATAGAGATTGTGTGTGTGTGTGTGTGTGTGTGTGTGAGAGAGAGAGAGAGAGAGAGAGAGAGAGAGAGAGAGAGAAGATTATATAAGAAATATTAAAGTGATAGTGAAAAATAACTGAAGTGTAATAACAAATTCATGTCCTGAGCTTGTCCCTCCCCCCACCCCAATTTTGAAATAGCCCTATTGGTCATCCTGATCTCTGTACATAGATTAACAACTGCTAAGTGGCCAGTGCCAGGCCCCTCTTATCAATCAACAACAATTTGGGTTGGGTAGCTGTGATACGATAGTGGGGGTGGGTAAGCTGGTCTGTCGTGTGTGTCCCCCCCCTCCACAAGCCAACCTAATGTCATAATTGGGATGATTCTAGTGAATGAGGACTTGGTGGACCCCCCTACCTCGCAGTCCCCTGCTGCAATATAGTAATTAACCGAAGTCTCTTCTGTCCCTCTTGGTCAACAACAGAAGGGTGTTTGTGCTCCCCACCTGGCTGGACCACAGCTTGATAGTTGGCACCCTTAGTCTGTGGTCCATAAGATTTCCTCATCACACTTCAAGCAGGGGCAGGATGTACAGGTGCCCATGCCTGTCTAATGCCTCGGGGGTGGGGAAGGGATTTTAGTTCTACAATGCCAGGACAAGGGTGGGAGGGAAGGGGCACGTTATTATCATGAGTTGTTGTGTATTTATAGGAATCGAATTCCTAACCAAAATTTATGTACGGCACTGTCTCTTTTGTGCCCACTGCTTAGTACAGTTCTTGATGCATATGTGGTCTTTGTTTGCTTGTTTGGATATAGTTGGTAGGAATAATATGAGATAGAAATAAGACTACAGTTGCAGAGAATGGTAGGATTAAGAATTATGGTTACCATGGATAAAGGCTGCAGAGTAATAATGAAATCTACATACAGGATTAGCTTTTCTCCTTATGCAGCTGACAAGTATATTACAAATAAGAACACAGACAATGCTTTTCCAGACTCATCCTAAGTCAGCACTGTACAGTTTTGTGTTCTGCATTGACTGATTGTGTTGCGTTGATGCACTTTCACTTGTGTGCAACATCTTGTATTATCAGGAATGTGAGGTTTTTATATTACGTTTCTGACCAGTCAGCTTACTGTTCTTGACCTGATTGATTGATCTGATTCACAGGTGGATATAATGATTACAAGCACCACACAGTGCAACACATGGCACAAAACAACATGGGGGAAAGAGTACACAGTTTGAACTGGAAGTAGTTTTGTGGTCTGAATGTTGTGTGCTTGCCCATTGTGTGTGGTATCTGCTTCATAGGAAGCACAGATTGCCTTGATGTTTACATACAATAGTATATAAACACTTATAAAACTGTTTTCACTTAGGGTGTGTATGTACACTCATACACACACTTTGGTAAAATATTACAGCACATACAGATTCTTACATGTTTACTATATGTTTTGGAGACTTGCTTATTTGTTATCGGATTTGGTCACCTTTTCAGAGAGCACAACCTAATTTTCTTCATGTGATCAAGGAGCAGGCTTTTGTCTATGTGTGGATATAATTGGGCACCATTTTGCACTGAGTTTAACCACTGGGTACCAAGAATTTCCAAGCAATATTAGGTATGAGAATACTAGGGCTTAATATTATTCTAAGGATGGTAGTCAACAATGTTTTACTCAGAGTAGACACATTAAAATTAATGAACATGACTAAGTCAATTGAGCTCAATGGATCTACTCTGAGTAAAATTTAGTTGAACTCTCCCACCCCCACCCCATGGACACTATGAGAGGAATTAAATGTTGCACTAAAATGTGAGTTTTGTCACGACAAGCATTTTGACTTTTCAGATGGAACAATTCCCCTATCCTTCCACCAAATGCTGTTTTGGGGTTCTCCCAAATCCACCTTGAGCCAGTTTGGGAGGCATGGGACACAGGGGAAGGGAGGTGGGGAAAGTCATATTGCACAGGACTTCTGCAGACAGGACTCATTAGTTGACTCCTACCCTATTTTTAAACATCCTAGTAGTAACTACAGTCTGCATCCTGCAATAGGAACTTTCAATAACTCATTTCACCACATCTTTGAATATCTCCATGTCAATTCACACATGTATGCTCACTGCCTAATGGCTGCAGCATAAAAGGAGTGGCATGTGTTGAGCATGAGAAAGAATTTATATATTCACATGTTAGTTTTCCCCACACTAAATGGTGGTAGTTCATATGCGCAACTGGGAATCAAAATGGTATGAAATACTGTATCAGTAAATTGGTGTGCATGTGTGAATAAGCCCTTAGTGCCATTTGTCTTTTGAAGTTTCTGAGCTTTATCATTTAATCCTGCAGCTATACTTGCTGCAGTTCAACAGAGTGCTGGGTCATATTCAGTGATGCTTTACTATTTATACAGAAGATACGGTACCTCTGAAAGGAAACTTTCATTCATCCGTAAGAAATGGGCTTTTCTAAGAGACTGCACAGTATTATTTAATACTGTGATTTCTTGCTGTGAGTGAAAAGTAGGTTTGGTTCAAATGGATCAGATCATATTGCTGTCAAATTTGTCTGGAAAATATTTGACAGGAACATTGAGCATATTTGCTTTGTACAATGAGGTTTACCTCCAGTTGCTTTGAAGTAAGTGTATAGAATGCAGTGTTAGACATACCTTTATTTTTTAATAGCCATGTATGTAGCCATGATATACATTAAAGTTAATCATAATTCAGTTGGGTATTTTTTGCCCTAAGACACACAGTTTGGCCGTGTTGTTACTTGTGCCCTTTGTGACACAAGACAGAAAAGAGAAGTGTTTAAACCCAGAGACTGAAAATCTCCAGAGTTAATCATTATATGAGATGTTCTGCTTTTTTCAACAGATAGCACTTTTCAACTCACAACAAAGGTGATCCTTGGGTGCTGAGGGAGGGGCTGGAATAGCACACCTCCCATACAAACAAGTAATTGGCATTCTCTTGAATTCAATTCTGTGACAGTAATGAGCTGGTCTCGTTTATTACTTTTAGCATTATGTATTCATTAAAGTCCTCTGGATGGTTAGAGAATGTGGGCCCAAGGGTGTATCTTCTCTGAGGCCAATCCTGTGAGGCCAGACCACCCCATGGTTATTTAATCTCTGTGGGAATACAGCCCTAGCAACTTATATTGCCTGCTTCCTGCCTAACTTCTGTTTTCTGGCACCTTTGGGGATCCAGAAATAAGAAAGGCCTTCAAAGCTTGGGATATTACTTATTCTCATAGCCTCCAAACAAGAAGACAATGCAGGTGCCATTTGGGCTGAGGTCAAGCTTAGCTAATACAATCTCTCCTCACACTTCACCTCAGCCATGAAGGAAAAAATTGCCCTTCAACTTATAATACTCTTGTGAAGGCTGGGATTTTGCCTCGGATGATATGTATCTAAGGTACATATTCTGTGGGGCCAGTTTTCTCTCTTCCCCTATCCCTCAGTTTGCATCCCAAAGCTGAAGGGGGAAGCAAGGAGAAAAGAATGAGAAATCCTCTTCCCCTTCATTCACTCTCAGGCTGAAGAGAATTAAGGTTTAGCAAAGTGTGAAGAATTTTTCAAAGGTAATTATAGATAGTAATTAGAGGAAAATGCACGTCTGAACCCATTTTAGGAGCACTCGTTTACTTAAGAATATAGCATGCTTTATCCAAGTGTGTAACACATGCTGGTAGAAATAACTATCTTAGCCATGTTTATTTTTCATGCTGTATTTGGGGGAAATGGACATGTGCAGAAACTGTGAGTACAATTAGCGTCAAGCAGATAAATCCATCTAATCCTGTTTATGCTCTCTATCAAGCAGATGTGCCAAAATTGATGTAGACAAGCTCTTGGCTTATAATAATATTTTTAAGAGCTGTGTAGTATTGTTTTTGTTAAGACCTTTCTTAACGTTAAGTGTAGTTAAAAATGGAAGAGGACCTAACAAGTGCAGCCTACTTTATGAAGGTCCCTGCTCTGCTCTTACAGTGATGGAACAACCTGGCAGGAAAGATTATCTTTATTCCTTGTAATTAAATTGACTTGGGGGGAAAAATACAATGGGAAGTGGGTGCTGAATTAAATAAATAGCATGATATCTAATGTATACTTAAACCCTTTATAAGAACAGATGGTACCCTGTATCCTTCTAGGTAATATGAGAGGATAGTTAATGTTTTGAAACAGCTAGGAATAATCAGTATGATACTAATGAATGGATAGTTCTTGAATAGAAAGAATTACTGTGTGGGGGTTTTTTTAAAGGCAAGTTTAGCTTATTTAGAAGATTTTGACTATGGGAAATAAAATAGTTTCTTTTTTTAACGTAGTGAGAAGCAGGTGTTCAAAATTCCATAGATGCAGATGAAGTCAAAAGTTTGAAAGTTGAAAATGTATTTCTAATGTTAATGACATGTAATCGTTGTACATCGCCATGAGCACCCATTGCATTGAAAAAGTGATTTTAGAATTGTAAGAAACAATGCACTGTGATTTCCATGGTTCCTAGGAGGAAAGTCTACATATACATTCTAGTAAGGCTTCTCCATAAGATGTCAATCTAGAGTTTCAAGGAATGCAACCAGTCATTTATTTATTTTTACATTCCAGCACCAGCAACCAGAATAGCTGTAAGATTGCTTTTATTCTGTCTTACTATAAAAAAGCTAAGAAAAGGACACAGAAAAAAAGAAATACTTTTGGTTGACCAGTCTTTGTCTGTCTTATAAGTGGCATGTAACCAGAGGGATTTGTTCAAGATGCTCTCTTTGCTCCCTTGATTTGTTGGCCATGGGCCTTTGGCCGTGGTATTTCACCATCTGCAATACCAGCCTTAATGGATGAAAGGACACACGAAAACCATTTTACTCAGGAGCAGGTGGCTTCCCTGCTGCATGGATACTTTATCATCTACTGGAAGGTAGACTAGAACCTCTGAGGCATGCATGTTAAGAGAAGCTTATAGAATAGGTTACTTCCCTTGAAAGCTTCAAGAAGAGGTACGTGGCCAGCTTGATAGTCTGCTGCAACTGCTGTGATCATGTTTTATTCCACATTTTGAAGGCTGTGTCCACAGTGCAACAGAAGGTGATAAAGGAGGTTCAGCCTTTTGGTCCCAGAGTCTATTTGTTTGTTTTTGCTAATTTCATCCTAAAGGAAGACAATTAAAAGAATGGCTTCCTAATGATAAGACTGTTCATACTAAAGGCCATTGTTTAATGGTGACATTGATGGGGGGGAATTGCTGTGGCTAAGGACAAGAAGAATAAATCATAAAGTCCTATCAGAGTCCTTCTAGAAGAAATATGACTCTCTTAAAGTCAGCTATCCAATTAGGAGTCTCAGAGGCCGCCAAATCTTGTTTGATTTTTTGCTTCTGAGCAAAGAAAGGAACCAATAGGTTGCATGTCATGGTAAACCCATAGTTATCAAACTGATGATTTGGCCACTTTGCCCCTCCACAATAGCATACCAAGGAAACACACTACAATTCCTTAGTGTTGTGTCCAAACCAAGGTTCATTGTTTGTTTTCCTGTAAGCTCCTGTTGGGAGTGAAACAAGACAATGATCCTTGGTTCAGACGTACGTAAAATTAACTACGGTTTACTGTGACATGCAAATAAGCACTGTGTCTCTGTGGTGCAAGGAATTCCAGCCATTCTGACAAAGTTACTCAGTGACATATTGACTTGCACATAACCCATTTTGTGAGGGAAAACCAAGAATGGGAGAGAGGTAGTGAACCTGCTGTGGAGCTTCCATGATATATCCCTAAACTGCTTTAAAAAAAAAATTGTGTGAGGGATTTAAAGAAGCACTTTTGGAACTGTATGTAAAAGGGCAGCTGCTATCAAAATTAGGCAGCAGTGGGGGAGGACGGGGCTTGCGCTCAGAATTTTTTTACAGATGTAAAGGGAGATATTCATCTCTTGGCCTTGTGAACCATTGGAGAAGGAGTATAACATAATGTGGAGGAGAGTAGCACAATTCTTTCTGTGAAGAAGAAACAACTTTAAATATTACTGAGTATGGTATGGAAGCAACTGCTGTAAGTCCCACATGGTTGCCAGCGATGTAGAGTCTGGCCCTCTCTTCACAGTTCATGAACAGCCCTTAAGTATCTCTAAAACTATTTTTTTCAGGGATGCATTCAAGAAAAAATAATAGATATTTTGTATGTGCATTTTTAGTTAGGATGGAACCATAAGGGATTAAACTGTGATGTGGTATGAAAATAAACACTCTCTCTTCCTCCTTTGGGCAGGTGGTTCCAATGTGGGCTTGACAAATGAAGAGGAATCTGTCGAAATGAAAGATGTATTTTCCGTAAAACTGAAACGCCGTCGTTTTGCTGGGCAGCAAAAAGGTGGCCTATTATTAGGTATCACAGTTTTTGTCTGCCTGAAAAAAGAAGGAAACAAACTTAAGGATTCTGTCATCAACTTAAGTAATTTAAGTGAGGACCATTGTTACCTGTGGTTTAAGCATTTGAAGGAAATTTTGAATGGTAAGCAGAAAGACTTTATTTCTATATTTTCTAAACATTCTTAACCTTAAAAAATTACAGTATGAGGCTGAACATGTTTACTGAGAAATAAGTCCTATTGATTTCTGTAGGACTTTCCCCCCAAATCAGTATACTTAGAATTGCCATCTTATTCTGTTAGTGACATATTCCACTTAGCTGATTTTAAATTAGTCTAAGCCTCTGTTAATATGTAACAAGAAACCAAACATTTTACTGGCCTGGCTCGCCAATAAAAGTCTGATTTATCACTACATGCACAAGCTTCAGGGCTTGCACACTCAATTTACCATTCCTCCTTTGGCACATCTGTGAGGATGAGATGGGAAGCTTTCACTTCTGTTTTCAACTAATTATAATTACTTGTTTTGCAGGAACTCAAACTGTGGTTATTCTTAACTGTGGTTTACAAAAGCAAGCAAATTTTGAACCATGGTTTACAAACCTGACCTGTTTCTCTAAATTGTAATTAACATTAAGCACATTTATTGGTTTGGACAAAAGAAGTAAAATGCAAAAACTTCTGATCTCATTGCAACTGTGCTGGAGGGAGGGGTTGTACTGGTTGTTCTTGTACTGCTAAACTGGTTTAATGTCACATCAAAACACTGCCAATGCCTGTGCTTGAATAAACATAATTTGGCTTACCAGGCCAATATATGCATGAACTCTTTCGTCTGCATATGCAGCTACTTCACTCCTCCCTTTGTGGCATGCAGCAATTAAACCAGCAAATCTCCAATTAACTAGAGTTTTCCATTTCATCAGAAGCAATGTCCTCTTTGAGGATAAGATTGATACTATTACACTAGCCATAGCAAAATTCCTCTTGGAGGCAGTAAAAATCAGAAATCAGTATGTACAAGCTAAAGCTACTCTGTTGGCTAGCAAGGCCGATATTACACCTTAATAACATTTTATATACTATCATTGTACCATATTTTGGGTCTATGGACTGTAGTAAAGCTCTGTGTGTTATTTCAGAACAACCCAGTCTCATACACCATGATTTGAAGTTTGTTTAGCATACTAGCTTGCTCTAAAGTTGGTTACCATAGTTTCCTGGTTTGGATGAAATGAGAAACTATTGTTAATTAGATGCTTAGTGATTTGACTGTGGATTTCAAGGAAAAGGCTTGTTCATAACTTGAATTAATAAACAGATCCAAACCAGGCTATTTTCTAAGCTTGCGGCTGCCCTCAAACTGTGATTTGTTTGGGAGCTGACAACGTAGGATCTGAAATCATGAGTTTGTGCTAACTCTAGTTTGCAGTAGATCTCTTGTCTAGAAATATGATTTATTTTTGCTATTCGTGGATTTATACCTCACTTTTTTCTGCAAAAGTACACCAGGAAAATGTATACAAAATGGAGATAGTACAAAATAATATAAAAGTACAGCCTAAAACCCAAACAAAATGCAACCAGAAAACAAAACAAACAAGGAAAACCAGCAGCAGTTAAAGACAAAGACAGTAGTATTAAAAGCATATGACACAATAGGAGACTGGGAGTCATGAGAATGCTTTCTCCTTCTCTTCTCTGGTTCCAGTTTGTTTTTCCATACTTACCATATATACTTGAGTATAAACCGAACTGAATATAAGCTGAGGCACCTAATTTTACCACAAAAAAACTGGGAAAACTTATTGACTCGAGAATAAGCCAGTTCACCACACCACAAACCTCCTGGTGGGCCAGAGTGTGTGAGTGCGCGCGCTCATGTACACATGGCAGAGGGGGTTTCTCTTCCCACCCCCACCCCCAGCCCCTCCCATCCCCCTATCTACCCAGGGTGCTGTCAAGAGGCAGAGGCTGGTGGCGGCAGCAACGGAGGAAGAACAAGCAGCCCAAAAGGGCTGCTTTTGGGCTGCTCGTTCCTCCTCCGCTGCCAACAACAGCCTCTGCGGCTCCTGTGCCCGCGCTTGGCAGAGCGGAGGCGGCACGAGTGGTGGCAGCAAACAGCTTGCTCTGATGAGGGGCTGCTGGAAATGTGCCCGGGTAGGACCCTCATTCGAGTATAAGCCGAGGGGGGCTTCTTCAGCATAAAAAATGTGCTGATGTACATACGCGTATGTACGGTAACCAGGTTCCTCCTAAACAAGATTTGATACCAGGAATCTATGTGAAGTGGGGAAGATTGGTGTGGTTACTTTAGTTTGTTGTAGTATTCGAAAGAATACTGTGTAATATAAATCAAGGATAACTCAGTCCATAGAGCATGAGACTCTTAATCCCAGAGTTGTGAGTTCAAGCCCCAAATTGGGCAAAACATCCCTGCATGACTGCTGGGATAGCTCAGTTGGAAGAACATGAGACTGTTAATCTTAGGGTCGTGGGTTTGAGCCCCACATTGAGCAAAATATTCCTGCATTGCCAACTCAACAATTCTATGGTTTTATGAAATATTAAGATAAAGCATCGAAAACCAGAAAAGGTTTGTTTCAACGCAGCCATGTTTTCCTTTTTTAAAAAAATGTGATAATTTTTGGTTAAAATTAAAACTACATAATTTAAACAATCTCTTAGGAGAGATTTTTAGTCTAAATTTTTGCTTGAGTTTAGCAGTGAGCAATATAGAGCTATGCTTTCAGTATAAAAATTAAGAGTGCCTATTTTATAGAAGAAATTTGTTACAGAAGCTCCTTTTACAGCATGCCTCTCACACCAAGTTTTTAATGTGAACATCGAAAGCTTCATGCGTGAAGGTTTAATTATCCCATTAATGTTATACATTAACAGTGTAGCATCAACAGTGGTATATCTCTAGTTAGCATGAAAAATGTTTATTCACATCATTACTTCTGTCTTTATGTAGCAGTTTTCTTATTGCTTGTTGTATAAAATATTAATAACGTATGTGACAGTGACATCATTTCAAGCCCTTAACTTTTGTAAACATAAGCCTGCTGCCATAAAACTAAACAGTGAAAACAGCACAGATGTGTGTCTGAGGATAGCGTCTCTGCTACCCTATGAGCTTTTGTTTTCAGAACTCCCTGATTAACCCCTACCTTTCATGGTTCATTGATTCACTGATAGATCAAGTTTAAACTAGTGCATATTAGCACATTTGTTACTACCAGAGGAACAGTTGGCTATTTTGTTTTAAAGTCCTAGTTCACTTTAGCAAAGGAAGCTACAATGAGCCATTCAATAGAACATAGGCTCTAATGATGCCAAAGGCTACAGCACTTATATGCCGGTAATGAGACCTGAAACTATTTAACATTATTAGATTATAAAGTTGTTTGCTGTAAGACTGCTGAATAATATATTTTGGGAAGGAGAAAACAAAGTCCCTGGTGAATCGAGATATCGAAGCAAATTCTCCAAACCCTTTGGGAAATCATTTTAGGGTTGTATTGATGTTTCTGCAAATCATTTTGCTGGTTTCATATATAACAACTTCCAACTCATAAACCATTGGTTATTGGACTGAGAACAAGCCTTGTACCCATGCATGTCCTTTTACCACCCCCTTGTGTACACTATGCATGACCAGTTTTAGGAAAGATGTGGTTTGTTAAGCCATGGTTTCTCCACTTAGATGTTATGGTTAACTCTGGTTTAGCAAACTCTAATATGTTCATTAAATCTGGATCCACAGTGTGAATGGGACAGAGGAGAGCGTGTCAGGGCCCCTGACCCCAGGGGCCTTCAGTACTTTGAGGAAGATTCAGAGGAAGATGAGGCACATGCTGCTGCCTCCAGGGAATAATCTTCAGTAGCTTCTCTCTTGCTTTCTTTGCCGGAGGACGTGGACCTGAAGACAAAACCCCAGCAGCAACCCCAAAGTAGCTAATGGATACAAAATTAGAGAAAGGCCTTTAGAAAAGCAAAGTCCCCCTTCAGGTAGATAGAGTCATCGTATCACAGGCCTTGTTAGCCTACATAAGGCTTTGGGTGGCAGCATCCCTCTATAGTTGTAGTAGGAGGGAAAGCTCCAACTAGCTAGCCCTAGAGCGATCTGTCCTTGGTCCTGACCTCTGCTTGGAGACTTGACATTATTTTGCCTGTCCAGGAAGATCATGCCTGAGTGTGTCCATTTCCCCTGCAGGCCTCAAGTCCCAATGAAACAATACAGTGCACAAAAACAAAGTTTATTTTTGGTGTGATAAACCATGGTCCTTAGTTAAGAGTCCTGGATAGCTCAGTTGGTTAGAACATGGTGCTGATAATGCCAATGTTGTAAAAAAAATTGTAGCTGTTGTTTTATTTTTTCCACTGAAAATTTTGGGGATATTAGAGGGGGCAAGTAACTGCTAAACAAATGATCCTTTGAATTATCACCTGATGTGTACATGATTAGAATCGATGATAAATAATGTTGTATGGTAGGTGAAAGTTAACAAGATAATTTATTTTTAAATGCTGTAGTGATAAAAGCACAGATTATCAACAAGACATGTTGTTTCAAAATGTGTATTTTGGCTTTCATCCCCCTCCCTTAATCTCATACCTCTGTTTTATTGATCCTTTTAATCAAGGGCAGATTTCTTTTGCACCTGTGCACCTTCTGTGTGGCATGAAACATAATCTGTAAATCCTTAAAATTGTAGTATCGAATCTCCGTGGCAAATGTGAAGGGGTACTATTATCAAATCCTTGCTGACAGGCACTTCCTTTTTTTAAATTCTCTGGTGAATATTCTCTTCTCACTTGATCTCCCTCCTTTCAGGTTTGAACCATGACCTAAAACCTCTTTCGTGCTAGCTGTCACATAATGCTCTTGATGAGGGTGACTGACTCATTTGTACTAGTTATTCTTAGCTGTAGAGATGCACAAACAGGTCAGTTGCTCCAGTTGTTTCAGGATTACGTAGATGGCATATATAAGTAATGAGCAGCTTCGTGCAAAAAATAAAGAAAAAAAGATGGCCACAGACACAAACCAGAATTTGCTGTACCTTTTCAGGATGCATATTCATCTGCAGGTGTTAATGTTTGCAATCCATGCTTTTATTCTTTTGCAATGCTGTGTGTTCAAAGTGGTTTGAATTAGCCTTAAAAACCCTGATGTGGTTTTTTTCCTTGTGTTTTTTTTTAAAGGTTTTCCGAATAGGCCAAAGTCATTAAAGGTGTTTGTCAATCCAAATAGTCATAGAAAAGAGGCTGCTCGCATTTATCACGAACAAGTTGCACCTCTCTTTAAGCTTGCTGACATCAGGGCTGACGTTACAGGTAAGATGCTTTGTGGAACATGATTCGATCCATTTTTGGAGGTAGGATCTCCGCAAATGGGTCAGTCTGCATTTAATGTTTCTATTTTAATGACATCACTTAGCACACATGTTTTTAAAGAAATAAATTCCTTGTTAGCGAAAATTATTTTGTGTTGATGTGCAGTCATTGGTTTATCTTTTAGTTAAATATTTTCATATGCTCTTGCTTTGTTAAATACCTTTCTCCATCCTGTTTATTAGTTACTGAAGTTATAGGAAATTAATGAAAAAATTAGTATAATACAGTGGTACCTCTGGTTAAGTACTTAATTCGTTCCGGAGGTCCGTTCTTAACCTGAAACTGTTCTTAACCTGAAGCACCACTTTAGCTAATGGGGCTTCCTGCTGCTGCCGTGCCGCCGGAGCACAATTTCTGTTCTCATCCTGAAGCATAGTTCTTAACCCGAGGTACTATTTCTGGGTTAGCGGAATCTGTAACCTGAAGCGTATGTAACCTCAAGCGTATGTAACCCGAGGTACCACTGTATGTTATTCACTAACCCTGCAAAAGGCAAGACTTTCTAGGGAGTAAGACAACAAACCTGTACACAATCAAACTGGGAGTTAGCCCCACTGAACTCATTGAAACATGCTTCTGGGTAGCCATGCATAGGATTGCACAGTGATAGAATGGAAGCAGTCCAATCAATTACTCAATCCCGGGTGGGGAGTTGGAACTTGTCCAACCTTATACAGAGTTGCATTCCAAATATGAGTGCCCCCCAATGTAGTATCAAATATTATATTATACACTTATATTTCCCCACCTACGCATTGTCACAAGCACCTTTCTATCAGGTGCACAGCACTTTCTTTCTGTTCCTCTCTCATAAAAATCAACATATGCAGTCACACTCATACACAACCCAGATGGGTTTGCAGGCACAAACAGTAGTAGACTGTGTGTTGTGGCAGAGGCAGTTCCACCAGACCTGGGAGAGGTAAAGCAAGGAAGATGGTGCAAATATACTTGCAGGACCACTGAATCGGCTTCATTGTTGTGTTTGCAACATGCCAACCTCACCACTGCCTTGCCCTTTCCCCTTCTGGTAAGTAGCAGTGACTTACCTGCCAGGAGGTCAGGTAAGCAGCTCTGACCCATCATGCTGGCTCCTAGTAGTCATGCAATCACACACAGAACATATCCTTTCCTCTCTGCTCCACCACTGAGAATGGCTAGAAAGTGCCACCTTTTAGATCTACCTAGGCTGCCATTTACTGTCCAAGAGCAGGCAGAGGGCCTATCTCTCATCTTAGCACTGTGCTGCTGTTGACCTGTGATATCAAGTAATTGGCAGTTGGATGCAGTTTGCCTGAAGCTGCCTTGCTGGTCAAATTCAGAGACCTGGTGGACCTAACTAGGCCTACAGGTCAGAGGTACCCCATGACTGCTCCGTCCAGAGATCTCTGGGACTAGCACTTCTACTTGCTTAGATGCTGAATAGATTATTCAGTTCTGACAGGCCCAGTAGTGTTTTTGGCTCAGTCCTCCTACCTTTCCAGACAGGTGAACAGTGCTTTCAGAGCTGAAAAACTGCTTGCTGGTACATGCCTAGTGCATGTATACGAAACATGTACTCTGGAGATAAATGTATACCATGACAATGACATGCAGAGGAAATCTGGAAGAGTTTTTATGCATTCACACTATTCTTGCTGAAGAATTGTGTCCTTTTATTATTAAATCTCAAACTATCTTAATTGTAAGGTCTATTCATAGCATATTGCTATGGTTAGTGGTTAACACTCCTCCTACAGGTTAATTTGGCAAATGACATGTACTTCGGTTTTGTCAGATATAATTTTATCAAACCAAGAAGTTCTTCTGCTGTGTATCAACTGACATAGATTGCACATGGATATATGAAATTTATTTTTAATAGTAAAATCATAAAAATGTGCACTAGGGATTTATGCAGAACTGCAGATCAAGAAAAAACATGCTTACTGATTTTTTTATTAAAAAAATAAGTGTGTTGCCTTTAAATTAATTCATCCTTCATAGAGTTTATGTTGCTCAGCCAATCAGAGGAACAGTCTGTAAAGTTGAGATATATTTCAGTAGAGCAGGAAGTCTTTAATTAGTAGACTGCCAGAATCTTTTTTGTGGTAAAACCCCTTCAGTCTTTATGTGAGCAAAACCTTTCTTCACAAATCTAAGATGAAAGTAAGGCTTGTGAGGGTCCTTCGTTAAAATGAAAACTCCATACTATAAGCTAAATTCTGCAACCTGCATAATTTAAGCATTTGGCTATATTTACTTATTTTGATTTTGCTGAGGCACTTTTGTTTTAAAATTGTGGATCTGTTTGCTGTCCCAGGCTCCTTCGGAAACAAGGGCAGAAAATAGTTCAATAAATAAGAATGATTTTAGGAAAATTCATACTTCTGTTCCACACAATGCTGCTATATTTTGCCGTGCATCATCATCATCATCATCATCATCATCATCACATTTATTAGATGCTTTTTCTTGCTGCTACTCAAACCAACTTTCAAAAAAATTAAAATTGAATGAAACACTAAACTATGGTTTAATGCTATGAGAAGAGACCTCAACTTGTTTCCTCCACTCCTCTCCTCCTTGGGTGTGGCACACAGGGGAAAATCAAAGCACCTGCCCCTGTTTTCAGTTAATGGTGGTTTGTCATTATGTTTAAACTGGGTCAGGCTTTGCTTAGTTTTTAGCTATTGCATATCCAAGCTGGCCATTGTGCATGGGCTTGGCTTGTTTGGATAAACCATAGTTAAATCCACCCACCATTTTGATTCAGCCATAATGGAAAAACTGCAGTTAGCTGGAAAAAAGAAAGCCAGTGCTTCTGATATCTT
Organism: Podarcis raffonei; assembly: GCF_027172205.1. Lineage (NCBI taxonomy): Eukaryota > Metazoa > Chordata > Lepidosauria > Squamata > Lacertidae > Podarcis > Podarcis raffonei. Next base: position 112,833,466 of record NC_070602.1, read on the forward strand.
ACTTCTGCCTACACATAGCCCTAAACAAGGCGAGAGCAAAACTGGATTCAGACATAATCTGACTCTCCTCTTGGCTTCTGACTATTTGCATTCGAGTTTATTGGTTCATATTTGCCCTTCATGTTGGCCTGTGAGAGTGTCAAAGAAGCAGGGGAAATGTATACCTAAGCATGTTTTGAGTACATGATTCCCGAGCCTTGCTAAGTCATGCTAAAGATGGGATGCGTAGAGCTATAAGAGCATTTCAAACTTGACTCCCAAGGATTGTAAAAAAATCTTCGTAGCTTCTGGCATGATTCTAGCTTTGCAGGCATATATATAAGCAGGGGGCCCTTCTTTCTACCCATCTCTACAGCTTGAAGGGGTCAGAAACTTGTTTACACATTAGTGACAGTGCTACAAAGCTGCTTCTGGGCTCTTCACTTTGCACTCTTGACCTTTTAAGACTAAAGGTCAAGGGTTTAGCATATGTAAAGATAACATGTTATGCTGTTTTGTGGCTGGAATTCCCATTTGCAGCCTCAGGTGAGAAACTGTGCTATGGTGTTCTGCACTGTTGGTTGTTTTTTGTTTTTTGTTTTTTTTTTTTTGCTTTAGGACTTTGCTACCCATCCTAATGAAGCAGGCAGGAGGCTAACTCTAAGGCAAAATACAAATAATGATGTGTTTATGAGTTGTTTTTAAATAACCACCGAGTGAGCACAACAATATTTAAAAGCACTGGAGAGTGAGAATGTACTCTCACCAAAGACAGACAAGCATGAAAGATTAATGTAATCTTGCATATAATAATGCACATTCTTACACAAAAAATCCATCTGGAGGTGTCATGTCAGTCAGCAGAAATCTTTGATGAGCGGATGCAGCTGGGCTGTCTCTTCTGGCAAAGATGCCCTAGAAAATGCTAAATGTGGTTATGATGCTTGATGCCATCTGCATTATGCCAGTTTAGTCTTTCTTTGCCGGATTTGCTGTACTGCGTAGGATATCAACAAACAGAGACAGCGATGTAGAGTGACAGATTCCTTTTCTCCAGAGGCTACAGACTCTGGTGTATACTTGTACTGCCACCCTCCTGTGTTATATTCTTTCGTTACTGGTCTCCGGTCTTTGTTATTTCCATGGTTAACTTGTCCAAGTTAGAAATGTGCATTTACTGATGCAAATACCATTTTGTTTTCAGATAATTCAATTCTGTGTGGTGTGATATGATTGCATCTAGTAGAAGATGCCAGTTTATTCTTGTGCAGACGCTTGCATTTCAAAGATCTACAACTATCATCAAACCTTTATTGCATTAGCATACAGCCATAGCAGGATAAGACAAAAATGCTAGAGAGAAGCAACCTAACAAAATTCAAAACGATATTACTGGCATTGTGACATTTAAATTACCCTAAAACAATAATGTAAAAATTTAGTTGCCAGCGCCAGGAATCTAAAATGCAGATGTATATAAAACATATAATGGCCCCAAAATAGGCTCGGCACATTAGGTTAAAAAGGTAATACAAAGAATTAAAACAGGTCCAGGTCTGGGACACACTACCCAGTCAGTGTAGCCCTGAGTTTCAAAGCCTGCACTATAAAGATTGCCACCCCACGTGAAATTTGGGGATTTGCGTCCACAAGAAGCGATTTCAAACAGTCTTCCTTAGATGTGATGGTGGGCGGGATCAAGAGGAGGAGCTTAGTTCTTATTAGCTCATAAATAGGGCAGTAGAAAAAGAAGTGTATGAAGTCCTCTACTTCATTCATTGTGCATGGACATAGACGCTGAGTAATGGGGGTCTTAAAGTAAATCCCCTGCAAGAAGGCTGTGGGTATAGAATGGAAACGGATCTACAACTATAAATCGCAACATAACCATTGTATCGCTATGGAAAGAGCAGATAATGTACTGTATATAACTGAGTATCCACGTAATCCTAGTTTACAAATTTGCAAATTAGTAACTGACTTTTTCTTGTTCAAAATATAAGGGAGAAATAGTGCCCATGATCACAATCCAGAAACAAAAAAATGGTTAGTTCTGTCTACCCGCTGGGGCTCTAGAATATATTTGTGTTTCTAGAATGACAGCCTGGCATACTGAGTGGCAAATGTGCTTTTGATAACCAGGAGAACTTAGTACTTGGCATAAGGATCTCCTAATCTAAGTGAAAACCCCCAAAGGTCTCCTGGGCATAGCTCTCTGAATTGTGAATTATGACTTCCAAAACAGATTTGTCAATTTAAACTGAGAAGTTGAATGTTGCTGAAATTGTCTGTTTATGCATTATATTTCATAGTTACTGAATATGAAGGACATGCTCTTAAATTACTTAAGGAATGTGACCTGATGTCATTTCATGGGTAAGTGTAACTTTTAACTGCTTTCTTCTACTACAAGGACGCTGCTAATTCAAGGAAAGGATAATCAGTGGCGTAGGCACACATCTTATTTTTAATCTTGGGGTTCTATCCCTTGCATCATGACTCAGAGTTTTGCTACAAACCCATTAGTCAATGCAGGCATTCCTGTGCACACCCAGAATTACCCCGCCACCATTTGATTCCCTACCAAATCAATCAGTCTGGGTTCACAGAAGCTCTCTGTGTCATAGCATCCACAGGCTTTTCTATTGAGCTGGCTAATTTCAGATTTCCCCAAATGAAACAAGTGTAGGGTATCATAATATGTAATTCAAGCAATTCTGAGTTATGGTTTGTTTTATTAGTTTAAGGACATTATTGTTCTTATTTATTTCTTAGAATACTTTAATTAATTTAGAATCTTAATAAATGTTCTTAAACCCTCAAACTTGAAAAAGACAACAAAATAAATTTCTCTTTCAAATAGCCAGTTAATTGAAACAGTTAGTGGTGTTCAATAAATTACTACTTGAGGCTTTTTACAGATAGGCCGTACCAGCTTGCACTAATTTTTATACTTCTGGATGCTATGCAGAAGAGCTGGGAGTAGAAAGCATATAAGCTTGCTCAAAATTTTGGGATCAGCAAGCCAACATTAAAGATAGCTGTGCATTTAGTTGTTCTAATTCTAGCTGTTTAGCTATATCTTGCCCTTCCTTTTAGGAGTTCAGGGCAGTGTAAATGGCTTTCCCACTCCCCATTTCGTTCCCTCAACTCTGTGAAGTACGTTAGGCTAAGAGATGACAGTGACTGGCTCAGAGGCACCCAATGAGCTTCATGGGTAAGTCAGGATTTGGCCCTTGCCTTTGAAGCCTTAGTTCCATACTGTAGCCACTATAAGCAAGCTGGCTACTCTCTAACATAGCTGTTAAAGGCAACACAAATATGGCTAATGGCAGAAGCGGAATAAAATTCACAAGCAAAATGTATGGGATTTGACAGTTCGTGTGGTACAGCCGCTACGAGACCAAGCTACTAATCTGGCAGTCCCTGGTTTGAATCTTGTTTCTGCCATAAACACAGTGAAGGTAAGCTAGGCTGTGAGACTGCTCCTAACGTCCCCTAGTGAGCTTACAATTTCTAAAGTATTGCCTTGAATAAATACAGATGGCAGAAATTTGGGTAAGATAGCGAAGTGTCTTCGTTAATAACTCTTGCTTTGTGTTGCATTTTGTTTGCATGTGTAAGAGGTAGGGGCTCTTATTTTTATTGGGAAGGCTGGGTGATGCAACTAGATCAGCAGAGACATTTTTACTGCTGCTATTATTGATATATTAGTGTTTCCTGTTTTGTATGGTTTTTCCTATGCTGTAAGCTCCAGTGGGGAAGTTGCTATATTTTGAACACTGCCATAGAAATTAGTTAAATAAATAGTTTAGGGGAATGTGATGAAAGTCATTTTAATGGTTAAATAAATGCTACGAACACACACTAGTACAAATTGGGTGATATCCAACTTAGTCACACATAGAGTAGACCTATTGAAATCGATGGACTTCATTTGCATAAATAGCATTGTGTAATTTGACTAATGTGGGATATTGCCCGTTGACTGCATGGCTGCTGGGAGAAGTACAGAGAGCAGAAACACCATGGTGCACCTGTAGCAGCAAATCCGGATGCCTTCATCAGCCCCACCTGCAACGAAACAAGTCTCCCCCATATTGGCAGCAGGCGCTGTAACTCTCAAATGGTTTGACTTTACCCCCAAAGGTGCACTCTTCCATTATCTCCCGAGATAGACGGATGCCAACAACATATTAACGGGGGGGGCGGGGATGAGAACAGCACACTTACCATATTTGTAAAGCTCAAAAGAAGTCAAAGCTATGTAGAAAATTGTTCTGGAGCATATTAGTTCAATAAGCTGTCCTAGAAAGATTATAATCTGTTTCAGCTTGATCATATGTAATGCCTCGCACTATCTTTAGCCTAAAACTAAATGTTTTTTGAACTAAATTGTAATGAAGAGAGACTTGCCACTGTTTTGCTGCAGGGTGGTTTGCGTTGGTGGAGATGGGACTGCCCATGAAGTTGCTCATGGTCTTCTGCTTAGAGCCCAGATGGATGCCAGGAGGGATGTTGATGACATAATTGCACCAGTTAGAGCACAAGTTCCTCTTGGAATAATACCAGCAGGTGAGAGTATATAAAGCAATGAATACAAAAAATGGTACACATAGTTTTTATGGTATTGTGACAGAATCACTTTCAGATTTTATACTCTCTTTGGTTCTGTTATATTGTTCTCTGCTTATTGTTTGATTTATTTCTAAAACCCCAGTTATTTATTTTTGCTACTGACACGGTCCATATTCTTTATATGGCACTCTGGAGATGCCCATCTTTTCCTCACAGACATAAGTATGGTCTATGTAAACCCAACTTTGATTCTTAAGTGGAGAACCGTTTATGGAAGCATGGGCAATTTGCTGATCTCCATTTATCTTTCTGAGTAGTGGTCGGATCATGGCAGACTTCATGTACCATGCTGGGTTACCATGGAGGAATATGCATGTAAAGGGGGTGGAAACCCTGAGTGGAAAAGTCCTCTCTGGTCTACCAGTAGGTACAAGATGTTTCATGCCATGTCGTTCCAGAACAGACTTTCAGGAAGCACAAGAGATTCCCAGGGGAAATCAAAGATGTTGCCTGGGCGATACCCGTTTTTCAACATCGTGATATATCACTAGCTAAACATCGTGATATACTGATACATCACCATGTCTGAAATAAGGATGGAACAATGTAGAGCAGGCACCCCCAAACTCAGCCCTCCAGATGTTTTGGGACTAAAATTCCCATCATCCCTGACCTCTGCTCCTGTTAGCTAGGGATTATGGGAGTTGTAGTCCCAAAACATCTGGAGGGCCGAGTTTGGGGAGGCAATGGCTGGCTTCACCGTTTTCCCCACACTGTGATTTTTGCATCACACAAACACACACAAACCAAAAATTATGAAACCAATATTGCAACATGGATTTCAAACCGGTTTTGGATGATATATTGATATATTGCCTGGCCCTATTCTCTATATTAAATATAATTTGGGTATTACAAGTGAGAGAGATGCTGCAAGCTGATGTGACTAATTTAAATTGGTATCTAACTCAAGTGTTACTTATTTTATCATGGATATGCTACAGTCAGTCTTGAGTGACATGCTTCATGCTATAAGAATGTTAGTTTTATGCAGAATTACAAAACCCGAGTTTTAATTTAAAGGTAAAGGTAAAGGTACCCCTGCCCATACGGGCCAGTCGTGTCCGACTCTAGGGTTGTGCGCCCATCTCACTTAAGAGGCCGGGGGCCAGCGCTGTCCGCAGACATTTCCGGGTCATGTGGCCAGCGTGACAAGCTGCATCTGGCGAGCCAGCGTGGCACACGGAAACGCCGTTTACCTTCCCGCTGGTAAGCGGTCCCTATTTATCTACTTGCACTTTGACGTGCTTTCGAACTGCTAGGTTGGCAGGCGCTGGGACTGAGCAACGGGAGCGCACCCCGCCGCGGGGATTCGAACCGCCGACCTGACGATCGGCAAGTCCTAGGCGCTGAGGTTTTACCCACAGCGCCACCCGCGTCCCTAAGTTTTAACTTAGCTGGTTATTAAAATCAATTCTGAGTAGAAAACTAACACCCAGTTCTAGAATGTTAACAGTTCATTCAGCATTGTGGTAAATTGTAGTTTTCCATGAGAAAAAAACGGAAGAAAGGTTTCGTTAGACCAACATAACAAGCTACTATACTGTGGTCAAAATAAAACCAGTCGGATGGAGGAAGCCTGTGGTGGTACTGCTGGCTATTTAGGAATAGTGTTTGTTGCTATGGGAACTACAGCTCAGGAACTGTACAGAGGGATTTGGAGAAAACTGGAAGGACTGGGGGAAAGCAGATTAATTGTTATGAAATTGTTATGAAACAGAGGAATTTTATATATATTGACTGTAAATCTCATAGCCCTGAGATTTACGTTATTTCCTGCTTCCAATTAATTTGTGGAGAATAATATATTGTTAACGAGATTTTCAATTTCCATGATACTTTGGGCAAAGAACCACAGCATTGGTGCAGCTTTCGTGAGATTCTTAGATATGCTTGACTAGGAAGTCATTACATCACATTTATCTGTTTGGATGTGGTGGAGACATTAACAGACTTATGAATATTCATGTTGTCTGGTTAATTAAGTTAATTGTTCTGCAGGAGTGCTTGCACTTCCAAAGACATTTCCCCCCACAATTTCTGTCTGGTACCTTCATCAGTCAGGCTTTACATGAACTGGGAGTTTTCCCCTTTCTCCCACACTTTAGCACCCTTTAGGAGAAGGTTTGGTTAGGTGGAACAGAAGCATTGGAATAGAAGTTTCATTTTATTGGTAGTGTTGTCCATTTAAAAAATGTGTCTTTTGTAATATGTTGGGAAACACCACAACTTAAGAAGCTGCAACATTGCCATTAATAAGCAGTCTTTTAATTACCTCTGCACAGTGCTGTCACTTGGGAAATGAGAAATCCATTGGCTTGGATCCAGGATACGTTAGTTGTGCTTAGTTCCCATTGAAATCTGTGGAACTTAACATAGCTGTGATTAAATTTTTAGATTGATTTTAATGGACCTTAGTGCAACTAGGACTGCAGCCCTATACATAGTCACCTTGGGAGCAATTCCTGCTGAACTCACTGTGACTTATGAGTATACATGTATGTTAGGATTGTATTATAATTTAGCCTAGATCCAATCCTTTATTTCCATGGAATAAGTAGCCTTTAGTTACAGTTATTTGTTTGTATGCTAGTATTATTGCTAGGACCAAATACATGTTGAGCATCAGTGCAATAATAATATCACGGGACTGCAGAAATAATCAAAAGAATACATTACCTGGAGCCTTTGTTTCGTGGAGGGAGGCTGCATAATGCAAAATATTTAATTAGAATTTGCATCTTTCACACAAGGATTGCTGAGATCCAAAGGTTTTATGTACTTTGACCTTGACATAGCATAACTTCTTATGCCAAAAAAACACAACTGGAGCTCTTCCAGGTGCATGTTTAGGATCTGTGTAACAGACATGTTAGCTGTTGGAACTCACTCTTGTCCTAGATTAAAGCCAGAGTAGTAAATGGAAACAGGTCAGATCATGGCTGGCTTTCAAAATTCCAAGGCAAGAACCCAAGAAAGGAAACGCTGAACTGAACATTGGCCACTGAGGCAACATGGGCTGGAGCCAGACTTCTTGTGAATGAAGTTCTGTTCGTAGGTCACATCTGAAGGAATGGCAGGAAGAGGCAATTTTTTGCTGTTTCCTCCTTTGCCCTGTAGTCTCCTGTGCCCCCTGGAAAGCTCCTCTGGAGAGTTGGGGGATCCTCTGGAACAGCATCAGAGGTAGTGCTGGGGTGCAAGGGGAAAGATAAATGGGCAAGAATTGTCTTCCACAAGGAGGCACAGTGGAACCTTGGGATACGTACCGTCCTCCTTATGAATGCTTCGGGTAAGGAGCTCTGCTAACCTGGAAGTAGATGCTCCTAGTTGCGAACTTTGCCCCAGGATCTGAGCGGAAGTTGTGCGCCAGCAGTGCGGCAGCAGCAGGAGGCCTCATCAGTGAAAGCATGCCTCATGTTAAGAACGGTTTCAGCTTACCTCTCTCGCCCTGACCTAGCCACTGTGATCCACGCGACGGTCACCTCCAGACTGGATTATTGTAACTCGCTCTACGTGGGGCTGCCCTTAAGACTGACCCAGAAACTCCAGCGGGTGCAGAATGCTGCAGCGAGACTCCTTACGGGGTCTTCGCTGCGAGATCACATTCATCCGGTGCTATATCAACTGCACTGGCTCCCAGTGGAGTACAGGATAAGGTTTAAGGTGCTGGTTTTAACCTTTAAAGCCCTATACGGCCTAGGACCCTTGTACCTACGGGACCGCCTCTCCTGGTATGCCCCACAGAGAAACTTACGGTCTTCAAATAAAAACATCTTGAAGGTCCCAGGCCACAGAGAAGTTAGGCTGGCCTCAACTAGAGCCAGGGCTTTTTCGGCTGTGGCTCCGACCTGGTGGAACACTCTGTCACAAGAGACTAGGGCCCTGCGGGACTTGACATCTTTCCGCAGGGCCTGCAAGACAGAGCTGTTCCGCCAGGCCTTTGGCCAAGGCACAGCCTGACTCCCTCCCTTGGCAATCTTCGCGGAGCTCTGGCCCAATGGTGGCCAGTGGCTTGAATTTAATTAATTTTATAATGAATGATTTTAGAGTGTTGTTTGTGTTGTACTTTTGTGTTGTTTTATTGTTGTTAGCCGCCCTGAGCCCGGCTTCGGCTGGGGAGGGCGGGATATAAATAAAATTATTATTATTATTATTATTATTAATATTATTATTATTATTATTAAGAACGGACATCCGGAATGAATTAAGTTCGTAACCGGAGGTAGCACTGTATGCTTCAAATTGTATGCTTTTTTAACATCTGGTTGTGAGACACTGCCATAACCCTACATTATAGAAATCAATCGACTTGGGCAAATGCTTTTACTAAAGGAATTCAGCTCCCCACTGGCTTAGAGGATTCATTTTGTAATATTCTCTTTTGTAGAATTATCTTATTCACTTTGCTTTCATTCTTGGACACATTGTTGAATATTTACAGGTTCTACAAATATTTTGGCATATACTGTGAATGGCATACAACACACAGTAACTGCAACACTGCACATAATAATGGGTAAGTATCCTATATCTGAAATACTTTAGGAAAAGAATTGATTTTAAAAAAAAACAATACTAATTTCCATTTGGAGGAGCACTCACACTTCTAATATACAAAGGTGAAAAGACTGCAGTTGCATGAGGAGGGTGGAGGGAGTTAATTTCCAATCTGCGGGCAGGATGATTTTTTTTTATTTTATTAAATTTCTATACCACCCTTTGTCCAAAGATCACAGGGCAGTTTATAATATCCTCTGGTAGGATGTGACTAGCTCTACCTCTTTCCTTCTCCTGTCTTTGTGAATGTGGGTTGAGGAAGAGGAACATTTGCATTCAAGTTACTTCAGAACCTTTTTGCATTTAGTAATATTAGTTTCAAATAACGATGTGGCACTTCTTAGTAAGATGCTTGGCATTGTTTTCTCAACATGAATGCACAATGCCATTACTTGTTAATTTCTGGAATAAAATCGAACAATAGCTTTGTTTTCAGTATGCATTACAGTTAAAGACAGGACCACTTCTAGGCATTATAATTACTGCTAAGCACGACACCTGCCTTTCGATGAGAGGATTACTTTGAACATTTCTTGCCATTGTTTGGAAGGAGGGTTTGTGACAAATGGTCCACTTTGCACTCACATTCTTCCTTTGGCCTATTGAGAACTTCATACTATTTCTTTCACAGCTTGGTCTCCCACTTAAGTGACACTGACTCATTGTCCCACTGTGACAATGGCTCAAAGGACTCTAAGGAATGCTCTTATTTTGTGTGTTCTGCCTGCCCCCATTTCTTACTACTGTTCTATTGTTTCTCATCCTCTTGTGAAAGGGTGTAGCAGGTGCTAATCTTGCTAGGAGGGCATTGGAGGTAGTCTCACTCTTAATCTCAGGGTCGTGGGTTTGAGCCCCACTTTGGGCTAAAAAATCCTGCATTGTAGGGTTTGGACTAGATGACTTGCATGGTCCCTTCCAACTCTACAGTTCTCTGATTCTCTATCTCTTAATTTAGAGTCTGAAATCACAGAGTATTCCAGATTCATGCTCACATTCTGTATGCCTTGTGCCAAAGTCTGTTCCAGGAATAATTGGTGGGTAAACATTTAACTAGGAAAGGAAATTTCTTACTGGCTTATACATAAGACTGTCACTTTATTGGGAAACAGTGGGTATGGGAGTAATTAGTATTACTAAGATCTGCCCTAGAAATATGTTTGAAAGATAGGGTAGAAATGCCTGCAATCAGTACAGGTTTTGCTCAAAATATGCTATGTTTATTTGCAAGGGGAAAGACAACTCAGTGTAATAAAGGCACATTTTAATCAATGTGCTCTTTGTTTATTATGTTATGTTCACATGTTTGCTTTGTATTTGTGCTGTTTTACCTGAATTCTAAGTAAACTGTCTACTTTATAGCTGAAGGTTACAGATTTTCCACCTTGATTGGGTTAATTGGAGTGACTTTCTGGAGTTAGAAAACAGAACATTTTCATTCATCTAGGAATTTAATATTGACAGAAAAGTATATAGGGGTCCTGACTTTGCAGATATTTTAATTGCCTTTTAAAATTGATAAATACTGAGGACTCTCATTTGGTTGTGGGCCACCTTGAGCCCTGTGATGAAAGTTGAGGAAAAATGAAATAATATGTGTATGGTACCATTTCAGGGCATGTACAGTCAGTGGACGTGTGCACTTTCAGTAGTCCAACCAAGCTACTTCGCTTTGGGTTTTCATCAATGTTTGGGTTTGGATCAAGGGCTCTGGCTTTGGCTGAAAAACATCGTTGGATGCCATCAAGTCAGCGAAAAGATTTTGCTGTGCTCACGACACTGGCAAGTCTGAAGTACGATGAATTTGGTTTTTTAAAATTATGTTTGTGTTAGTTTTTAGTTTGTTTGTTTGTTTTAAAAAAGAGTTGTACCATTTGGACCAAAACACATGATTTCATATTATTACCAGTTTGCAAAAGTTTAATGATTGTAGTTGGGTACCATCAGTAGATATTATACAGATAATAATGACCAGTGGTGGCTGACCAGTGGCCTTCCAGCTGTGGCTGGGTCATTTTTCATCAGCCCCAGCCAGCATGGCTGATGGTCAGGGATGGCTGAAATTGTCATCCCACAATATCTGGAGGGACACAAATTAGGTACTCCTGATCTAGACTAATAACTACTGTTGGGCTGCAATCATACCCAGCTTCGTGTCAGTAAACCTCTCCAAATTCAGTTCTCCAAAACCAGTGGGATTTACTGTGACATAGATATGTATAGGACTGCACTGTAAACCTTACAACATAGTAACGTGAAGAAAAAATTGTAATTGTTTAAACCTTGTTTTGTGTGCACACCTATTAAACATAAGATAAGATATAATAACTTACCGTATATCTTGTTCTGTCCTTAGACCAGAATATTGTGAATTATCATTTCTACCTTTGGAGCAAGATGCTCAGGGGGAGGATAAGTAAGTAAGACTCAGACAAACAACTGCAAGTTTGTATATTCCAAACTTTATTCCATAACAGTTGCAACCCAACTTCAGCTAAGTTGTAATGAATGTAAGCACTGTTTGATTTCAATGCAATTTAAATGTGACAAGCATTAGTTGGATTGGGACCATTGTATTGCGGATCATGTTTTCTTAAAGAAAATGATTAACCATTCACTTAGATATTATTGTTTCCGGTTTTATTATAAGTAGTTCAGAGCTGTCACCAGCACCCTCCTCCCCAAAAGCTTTAATCAGAATTCCTGTTGTTTTAGAAATAATGTGCTTAAGATCAAAATGAAATCCCACTTTTCTTTCAAACAATAATTTGCATTTCCTAGCCAAGTGTCAATCTTCAATTAAATCACAAACATGTTGTGCTTGTTTTTATTTTTTGTTCCACATCATTCCGTGCCCGTTAATTATTTTATCTGATGCGTTTATTTTTAGAAAGCAGCAAAAGAGACTTAAATCTGGTAAGTTTCCATGTTTAATCACTTAGCAGGAGAATTAGGTTTTACTCAAAGTAATACGGTGTGGTGTTATATTTAGACAGCAGGGATCACTGGCGCAGAATCCAGGGTCACTTCCTGAACGTGAGCATTATGGCAATCCCTTGCCTCTGCTCAATGGCACCAAGAGGCTTGGCACCTAATACCAGGTCAGTAAGGATTTACAGAATTAGAGTAATGTCTCTAAATTCTGACAACTTATTCTAATGCCTTGGGTTTCCCAAGAATGTGTGCTTGTGTCATGAACAGTCTAGACCCTCTGAGGTTCATGGGGGGCGGGATGAAGATAGTTGAGTTGGACTACCATTGACTCCCTAATCTCAGGAATTGTAATCAGTTTTTGGAGCAGGCAGCTGAGGTCACCCACCTAGAAATAATCATTGGATAATTACAGTGATTAAATTAGTTTACAAGTCTGACTTAAGTGGTAGTCATCAAGTAATAATCTCCCTGGGGCTTGTTGATAGGAAATCTAGTTCTTTAGATCTGACTGATTGATTGTTTCAATACTTTTCTTTCTTTGCAGTTTTCAGTATTTGTTACTACAATAACATCATCATGACAGGAAATCAGTCAGATCTTATTATCGGAGATTCGTTGACATAGTTTGACTGCAGTATTTGCAAAACTTTAAGATTTTTTATGGTGCAAAAGACAAGCAATTTTAAGATTTTCTACTGGAGCTCACAATCTCAGGGTAGATATCAAACTCTGGTTGTGAGAATTAACTCTTTGGGTCCTCATCAGTTTCTTTAGTGTTCCCCAATGTGGCCAGTATAGGATCCTTGCCACAATCCACAAAATTACCGCATTTCCTTCAGGTCAAGTAAGTTGAAGCCCTTAAGGGTTTGACTTGCTAGTAGCTGCCACTACATGTTACAACATCAGCATCTTATGCCATCAGTGGGACTGACTTGCATATGATTGCACTCCCACTGTACATACAGTTGAGGAATTGATCCAGCATGTGTTTCCTTTTCCTTTCTTGTAGTGCCTCCTACCTTTCATTTTGGGTAGAGTGTCTGTTTTGCCTAGGCTGAATTTGTGGCAGGCATTGGATTTAGTAACAAAGTAAAAAGGGTCATGTAGAAATATAGTTAGAATGGTATTTTAACATACAAAATTGTATGGATACAGAAGACTCCCAAGTTTAGAACAGAAACTATTGGTTAACATTATGTTTACAGAACTGTAGAGTGTGCCAGCGTTTTCCTGTTCCCACTCTGATTTTACCAGAAGGGTGTTTTGTTATCAAAGCAAATCACAACAGGTCAATTACTAAAGGCTGCCCCAAATGAGAAATAAGGAAAGACAATCAGCACTGTAGAGGTGCTTGGACTGAGCATTTTAAGTTTAAAATATTGGCATGGTAGAAGTAATGGAGCCAATGAAGTAGTTCCATTATTTAAAAAATTGTGTTATTATTTAATTCTGAAAATAAGTATAACCCGTAACCTCGCTGATAATAAAAATAGATGATTCTGAATAAGTCAACAATGAGATCAAAGATAATTGTGTTGATTCAATACTTTACTGAACTATGCCATTTTTAGATTGAATGATGGAAGCATGGCGCTTATTGTTGTGCGGAACACTTCTCGTCCGGAGTTTGTTAAGCACCTGAAAAGATATGCTAGTGTGAAAAACCAGGTAAAGGTTTACTCTTATTACCTCTGCAACCCAAACTCATTTTGGTTAGATTTCTTTAATCGCTGTGCCCAACAGATGGCACAGAAGATGGAAATGAGCACAATACATCACTCCCCCCCCCCCCGAAAGAGTATCTAAAACATAACATGATGAAGCAGACAAAACTTTAAGATGGGAGGTAAATGCTCCAGGAGATAGTAGTGCCTTGGTAAGGAGACTTAACCTCCTGTCAGAGTAGATTAGCCCACTTTTATCTGATTTTTGAAAATCACCAATCAGACTAATACCGATTAGCCTATTTCCACCCATCTGTTGTGGTTTAGTTATATATGGTTCTTATATACAGGAGTTACTAGAGTGTAAAGCTGCTAAACTGATTTTAAAAGGGGGGGGGGGGGTAAACCAGAAACACTATTGTGTTTAAACAGAGACTTCACTGAGATTAAGGGCAAGTGGAGACCCTACGTTTTGTGGGTAGGATTTTTTTTTTTTTAGTTTCACCAATATGCAGAGCACAGGTGGACAACATACACAAGCAGCAGGCAACCCAGTATCAAACACCACAATTTATCCACAAAGCTTCAATGTACATGTTTGAGAGTGCATACATGTGTGCATATCTACACACACAAACATGCGCGCACACACACACACACAGCACTCATCCAGTTCAGTAGATCTGGAGTCTTGGGGAAGGTGCTTATCCAGATTCATTCTGTAGTGCTCAGCAATGAACATCACATTAAATTGGGTTGGGAATCCATATGTTTTTTGGGGGCTCTCAGCAGCCTCAGCCAGCATGGCAAATGGTTTGAGAGTTGTAGTCCAAAGCCATCCAGAAGACCACTGGTTTCTCCCTGCCCAACCCCAAGATTTGGAAAACAGGGGATTCAAGAGTTACAGGGGATGAAGTACTATTCTAAATTAATGACCAGTGATGTGAGTCTCCAGGCTAAGGCTCATTGTCTTTGGGCACAAATTCTGGCTGATAAAATGAACTGCAATGTGGGGCTTGGTGCAATGCATTGCTGCCATAAATCCAAAGGAAAAGAATGAGCTTTCCTTCAACTTATTGAAGTGGGTAAGACAAATATTCTTTAGGAGTTATTGGTGGCAGGAAACATGAGAGCAGGGGGAACATAGGCTTTCTTGGTTCTTTTGCTTTTAAAACTACATGTTTAAGGAGATGCAGCTAAACTCTATGGAGTCATTTGAGATTATTACTCCATCTTTTTTCTTTAATGAAATTAAAGCATAAGGTAACACCAATCCTATAAGGGGAGGGGGAATGTCCTGTTATATTTACAAAATTGTATCTTCTGTTTTTGTGTGTTAGTTCAGTTTTCCATTTGTTGAAGCTTTCATTGTTGAAGAGGTAAAAGTCCAATCAAGAACTAGAAAGGAACGCATCACTAGAGACAACTTGAATTCCATAGATCCTGAAGAAAAGAACTATCCATGGAATATAGATGGAGAGTTAATGGAATGGCCATCGGAAGTTTGTGTCCGGTAGGGTGAAGTGTAGTGATATGTGATTGATTGATTGATTGATTGATTGATTGTTGTAAGCACTAAGTGGTCCATTAATTAATGCCTGCTGTTCCCCTGCTTTTTAAAGTTTGGTATGCTATAGTTCAAGACTCTGAACTAGAGAATTGGCAAGTTTATCAAAAACCATGTTGAGTTTTTTGCTTAATCCCTGCATTTTTGCTACATTTTCTGTACAGTCCTGATGCTATTGTAGCTCTGCAGGTGCACACACAGAATGCAATACTGGAATTCCACACTGTGCTTCTGCATGAGTCTTTCTTTAGCCACTACAGTGGTACCTCGGTTTGCGAACTTAATCCTTTCCGGAAGTCCGTTCTTAAACCCAAACTATTCTTAAACCGAGGCGCTCTTTCCCTAAGGAGGCCTCCTGCCGCCGGTGTCCTTCCACTGTTCAGATTCCATTTTTAGACTGAGGTAAAGTTCACAAACCGGGACACTATTTCCAGTTTTGGGGAATTCTTAAACCAAATCATTCGTAAACAGGACTGCTCTGAAACCGAGGTACCACTGTATTCCATTAAGCAAAGTACTTTTACCTTCTTCCTGGGACATTGGTAATATTGGGATCCTTGGCTGGGGTCTTTGCTTCTGACTCCAACCTGATGCTGCTGGCTGAACCCTGCTCAGCGCTGTTTCCTCTGCCGCCTTTATCTAGAACTGTATATGGGATGGGGAGAGCTTCCACAATAACTAGAAGTCGAATCACACAGCCCGCACCTGTATGTTGCCATTGTTGATAGACCACATGTGAATTTTTGTAGGGTACAGGCTCTGTTCTGTGGATGTTAGGCCCGTATCCAGTGTGACAAAATTGGGCAGTGCAGACTTAACATTATACCAATCCCTTATTATGCACATTAGAAATGTGTGCCTAGAGTTTAGTGCTGAGTGACACATTTCAACATCATTTTATGATACATTGTTCTCTTTAATAAATGCTTTAGGCCATATCTAAGCAAATCGCAGGGACGCGGGTGGCGCTGTGGGTTAAACCACAGAGCCTAGGACTTGCCGATCAGAAGGTCAGTGGTTCAAATCCCCGCGACGGGATGAGCTCCCGTTGCTCGGTCCCTGCTCCTGCCAACCTAGCAGTTTGAAAGCACGTCAAAGTGCAAGTAGATAAATAGGTACTGCTCTGGCGGGAAGGTAAACGGCGTTTCCGTGCGCTGCTCTGGTTCGCCAGAAGCGGCTTAGTCATGCTGGCCACATGACCCGGAAGCTGTATGCCGGCTCCCTCAGCCAATAAAGCGAGATGAGCGCCGCAACCCCAGAGTCAGTCACAACTGGACCTAATGGTCAGGGGTCCCTTTACCTTTAAGCAAATAACATAGCCCTGTAGGCCAGAAAATGTCACAAAATTGCAGATGGATTTTACTTCCTTGCTGCATTCTGTTCTTATGCCTGTTGTGATTGCATAGCAAAACCTTCAGCAGGCCATTGAAACCAGTATGAGATTCATGCTGTAGTTCAGTTCTAGCTGATAGCATTGGTTTACTTCTCATGAAGGACAGACTTCAAAATCTCTGTCCTTGAAATTTCACTTGTGCTGTATTTAGTAGTGATGCTACATAGTTCAGAGTCAATTCAGTTTTACCGAGCTTGCTTGCTGAATGAATGACCCATTCTTATTAATTCCATACACAAATATCCCAGGCACTAAGGCAGACCCATATAATCTAGGAAAGTAACTTTATGAGAAATGTTTAGATTGTAATAGGAAGAGGATTTTTAAATTTTCTGTAGTTTATCCTGTGTGTAAATCAGTGCTCAGATAGAATGCCATAGCAATACCGCAGAGAAGTAATGGATTTCCTGTTTTCTTCCTATTACCAGGGTACATCCCCAATTAATTAATCTATATGGCAAGAGTGTTGATGCAGTGGATAATCCAAAAGGATCATGCAGCTGTCTTTAGAAACAATCTAGGAAGAGAAATTATGGATTTTGCTGCTAAATCGAACAACTCAGTTGTATAGGATATGACTGATGCAGATTGAAACCCAAGCTTGGATAAGGCAAATCCCCAACGCATACTTATTTCTGCAGGAAAACTGAATGATTTTTATATACTTGATTGACATTTTTCAGAGAATAAGGAGAGGGGCTGCAGGGATATGCTACAGAGGTAAGGAAGGTGTGGGAGTATGTGGGTTTGTGTGTGCCCTTCACCAGAAGAGAGAGGTTCTGTGGGTTCTGTGGCTGTTTTTCTGCTTCTTTCAAAGCGGCAGTAGGCAGAACATTTAAGCCTCTCCACCTCAGCACACTTTAGGCAGGGTAGCATTCTTCACCCAAGCTCCCATGCATTACTCAGTGAGTCTAGCTTTTCCCATTACTTTTTATGACTTCCATTGTTTCAGTTCTGCAAACCATTCTGCACATTTCAGTATTGCTGGAAAAAGTGTGTTCCATTAAACATTTAAGAAGACTCTTAAACTTTTTGCCATCTTCAGTCCCTCCCTAATGCAAATAATTAAGAAAAATGCTTATTTTTGGATTGTGGCCCTGTGAGAGCCAATTACAGTTGAGTAAACATGTTATAGCATAACTGTACTTGCACCTTTTGGCTGCATTCCTCTGCATGCTTACCTGAGAGTAAATCCACCTGAATACAGTAGGATTTTCTTCTTATTGAATATGATTGCACTGGTAATCTTCAAGGTGGGGGCAAGACAACAAAACTAATTTTTAGTGTAATTACTACTCCTCCTAAGTATTCTGGAATAATTTGACAAATACTTCAAATACAAAAAAGTGAATTTATTGAAGTTGGACTCTGAGCAGTTACAATTGATATGTGGATTTAGTTATTTTTAACTGGCAGAGCATTTTGAACTGACATGGTATCAGATCCTATTTGTATGCAAACTTTTATTGTTATTTTCATAACGACACTTTTATCCTTGTTTGTAAGTTAAATTATGACAACTTTCTAAATATTTGTGCGTCATTGAATTGGTAAAAAATGTAGGTCACTTTTGTGCTATGTTTCAGAGTGTATAATGCTGTTTTAAACTTTGAGGTATACTTTGTGACAGCACAATGATTTGGGGGTTAAAGTGCAGTGTTTCACCTCTGTCTCGAACCCTATTTTAAAAGATGATAATTAAAATATATTGAACAACAAAATCTGCTCTAAATATAATTTCAGACTTCCTTATATAAACCTGCTCTTAAACAAAATAAATAGAATGGAAGGAATACGACTGCTACATTTCCCTGATCAAAGAAGTCAGTGGGAGAAGAATTACTTCAATATAATTTTAATTTGGATGCTCTAATTGGATATATCTACCAAAAAAAATATCTGGCAAACTGGAATCTAAAGACTGCACATTAAAAATATATATATCATAGATTCCTGGTTCGGAAGGTTTTGTTCCATGAACACACAAAGCTTCAGTTCACAGAAGGTGAGCTCCGCATAGGTGTTGGGGCAGCTATCTTGTGAATGGAAACTCCTATTCGCTAAGGATCCTGCAGTCTTGAGTTTCATAAGGGGCAGACCTATCCAAGCTTCTGAAATGCTGGAGAGATGGAAACCTCTCATTTTAGGGGTAGCCAGCAGAAACCCTGAAATGAAGGAGTTTGGGGACAGGGCCATCTCAAAATCCTGTGCTGAATCTCATCCACCATCACCAGGGAAAGCGCCCAGGGCTTGGATTTACAGTGGTACCTTGGGTTACATGCGCTTCAGGTTACAGACTCCACTAACCCAGAAATAGTACCTCAGGTTAAGAACTTTGCTTCAGGATGAGAACAGAAATCGCGCGGCGGCGGTGCAGCAGCAGGAGGCCCCATTAGCTAAAGTGGTGCTTCAGGTTAAGAACAGTTTCAGGTTAAGAATGGACCTGCGGAATGAATTAAGTAACCCGAGGTACCACTGTACTCCTAAACCACTGTCACCTTCAGAAAGTAGATGCTGTGTTGTGGCACAAATATCAACTTCACATGCATATGCTGGGGTATAGAGGAGGGTGAAACAGCTGTGCTCATGTTGCATCTTGGGTCCAGGTTTGCCCTGGAAAAATGCCCTATTTGTTTGTAGCCCTAAAAGTCCACGATAATACGGGAAAGACAAAGGCCATACAGTGATTGTACAGATGACCAAATTCATCTAATTTAGTAGGGTCCCCTTTCATGCTGATGTACATTAGATAACTTAAGCTCTGATGAAGACCGGGGGGGGGGGAATTCAGCTGGGCAGTGGAGCTATGCACTCTTAATTCAAGTATGATTCAACTGGCCAAAATTCGTTTTAGCAAGTAGTAGCTCTTTCATAGTGTTTTCGCTGGTTTTTCTTCATCTTTGGTGGTCTCGCTTATATTTGCCATTTTTCTTCAGACATTCTACGATTTGTATTGTAGGAAGCTGAGAAAGGTGAAATCTTTCTTTTCACTTGGATATATCTGTGGCAAGGATTTATGACATGTCAATTCTTGCAAACGGTGCCTTCGATTTTAAAAAAAATATCCATGTACTATGTAGAAAAACTTTTAATCATTGTCACTGGTGTCCTCTTGTTTGCTGTTTATAAAGCTCCAGCTTTCCCTTCCATTCTGTTCTTGAGGAAGAAGTTTATATTTTCTTGTAAAGAAACCAACCTAGAAGACACAATTTCAGAACCTATGAAGATGATGTTGGCAACTAAAAAATAAAATTTATAATTCTACTATACAGTAGTATCTCCGCTTATCTGTGTGGACAGAGCCCTCTTCCACTGAATTAAAGCAGCCCTGATCACTGCAATTGTCTGTGTAAGCAGAGTCCTCTTCCAAAGCTGAGCTAACTAATCAGTGTTCAAAACTTTCATTGCTCTAGGTGCATTTTGCAACAGGGAATTTCATTCATGCAAGCAGTTTCTGAGCTCTGGGTGCAGTACTACACCTAAGATTTCAGATTAAAACTGCAGAGTGAAAGGAAAGGAGGACCTTTTTCTGCCTCTCCACTTCCAGCTACTCTGTGAAGACTGGAATAGAGACGCTCTTAAGAATATTAGGGGGGTGGGCACGGGAAGGACTAGAGCAGACCATGTGAAAAATGAACATATTTTAGCTGCAGTTCATTCATTTTCAGCTTTGTATTCTTATAAAAAAGTGTGCCTAGACATTCCATTTTTGCGCCTATAACCTAGGTTTAAGGTGCCATTTAGCTCCTAGCTTTCATATCTCAGTTTCTAACACTGTAACTAATGCGTGCCCTCCCCAGATGTTCCTGGACTGCAACTCCCACTGACTGTGGCTAATGGGACATAGAGTCCAACCACAGCTGGAGGGGCCACATGATTTAAACAAAAAGGAAAAATTTAGGGTGACTGTTCAGGAAGTAGCACTATGAGTTTCCAGAAAGCATTCTCTTCAGCGGTTGCCAATAAATAATCACAACAGTGCCAACACAAATGGCACTGTAAACTGCAGAATGTCTGTCATTCATCAAAGGCCATTATTTGGTAAGATAGAAATGAATTTAAGGCTTTGTTGCCTAACTTTACCCCAAAAGTCTGGCTCTGCAGATGTGATAACTTACCATGACTGTTTTAGAAATAAAAGTGGGAGCTTTTCCAGGGAAGAAAAACTTCTCATTCCTTAACCCATGTAATGACCAAAGCCTCCCTCCGATGAAAAAAAGAACTTTTAAAAAAGGAATATAAACGCTGCACTTTAGAATAAATTTGTGGGCAGTGGGGAAGCAAGGGGTGACTCTTCCATTGTGATGAGATCTAGGGGGGAAAAACAGTCCCAAAAGCAAATAGATGTATGAATTAAATCTGCAGTACTTACCTTCCATAAAATATATGCAAGAATCAAAAGCAAAGCAATTCCAACTAGGGAACCCAGTCCAATGAGCAACATTGTTACACTAGGTTTTGGTATTTGGTTATGAAGTCCCTCCAGAATGACCTGCACAAATAAGGAACATCCAGCAGTTAACCATCAAGGATTCTATAGAGACTGTACCAGGTTTCTCCTACACACGAACTTATATGGCTTGTATCCTTCAGGGTGTATAAATTAGACAGTCAGGTTGTGTATCCACAGCAGTGACCAGAGGAGGAACAGCAGCTAGGAGGAGCACAGAAAGAAGAAACACCATGGTGCACTTCCATCAGCACAACCAGATGAACTTTTTTCCAGCTGAAAACAGCTAAGGGTTTGGCGGGTCGCTTAACCATTTTTGTCCCTGTTGTAGCAATGGCTGTGTGTTGATTGTATTTTTACAGACACATCATGGACCACCTGAATGAAGCTCATGTGCGACTGGTCTGAATACTGCTTCCCCAATCAAATGCTGTTTAAAAATACTTACATATGTAGTTTGCTTGTCCTTGTGCAGTTCAATGACTTTAGGATTCTGATCTGCTGAAACACTCGCTTTTACTTCAAATGTAAGTGCAGAAGCTGCATCCTGTTTTTTTAAAAGATAGGTTTATACCACTTGGAGGGAACACGCAAAAGACACTATGAAATATTAAATTGAATTTATAAATATAGGCTCAGGAACCCACTTAGGCCATGCAGGCAATGTTAAGCCCTTTTCAAGTCCCATGGATTTGAGCGGGAGGGAGGAAGAAATTATGCACATGCTTTAGTCCCTGCCACTGAAATTAGTGAGTCTTAAAAACCATTAATGGATTTTGCTCTTTGTGAGGCTTCTGACCCTTGGGTACATGCATTTAATTATGATTATTCAAAGATGAAAATATTTACCATATTCAACACTGAAGGAGTTGCTTCCAGCTGAACGTGAACAGTTGCTTCTTTCCCGTTTTCCATGTTTCCAAAATTGCAAAATATTTGCAAACAGAGTGAGTCATCTTTCATACAGTACTTCAGAAGAAAGAGAAAAATTGTATGAGATGCAACTTATACACAGCTATTAATTTTTTTAAAAAAATTTAAACTGACCAGCCTTATGCAGGGATTAACAAGTTTCTCTGAGCGATTGTCACAGTTTCAGAGACATTTGGAGGCTATAATTCTTTCTGCTTCTGTTACTCTGGAGCTTGCTTGGAAAAGTTTCAGCAACGACTTGCCTGCTTATGCTGTTTCTCATAAAAGGCTACCAGTAATGTTGTTCATTGTTCTAAATCTTTCCGCACTATTTCTCTTGCTAGCTTGCTAGAATATAGCTTTTTTAGATGCATCCACAAATGTGGTTTTGTCATTTTTATCTATCCCCACAAAGCTGGATTTTCTCCTGGTCATATCTGATGGTGATGGGGTTGAACATGAGACCTTCTGCTTGCACAGCAGATGATCTACCACTAAGCTTCCCTCCTTCCCAGGGATTTCAGTGTTTTGGTAAACTTCTGATGAAGGCCTCATCCACACATAAGGTTCTCCATCTCCTAAAATCGTGGTTTGGAGACTGAATACAACACACATTCCTCTTCCCCTCCCCTGGAGCTAACCATGGTTAGCTTTGAAGCAAAGTTTGCAACCAAAGTTATAAAAGTTGGTTTACATATTCTGATATTCTGATTACACCTCCTTAAAGGGGAGAAGTGGGGAACTTACGCATGGAAGAAGAGGCAGTGTGATTTCTTAACCATAGTTGGGCTGATTTAGACACCAACTTTCTGATCTTTCTCACAAAACATTTCTGAAGCACCAGGGGTTATGCCAAAAGTGCCTCAGACATGGATGCCCCAGTGTTGGCTTAATTTTGAAACACCAGTTTAATGAATATTGCAAATGCCAAGCCATTTATGGTAGATACATTACATTTACTGTTTGGCCACGTAGGGAAACTTGGCTACATGGAGTTTGAGTGCTTCCTTCGCTTTGCACCAGAGGTGGGAACCAGACCCATCACATTCACTGAGGAAGCTAAAAGCATGGGTACTGTTAAGATGTGGATGCAGGGATTGGAAACAGAATAGCCACACAGGGGGCTTTCCAGACAGGCAGCAGATGAGCCAGGACTACCCAGAGTCCCTTGCTACAGCATTTTAAGGACTATTGTCAAGAGAGACACAGACCTGCCTTCCTGCCATTGCCAGCTACTGCAGATATCTGGAGGGATGTTACTTTTAGAGGATAAACAGGGAACATATGGACAGCAACATGATTTTAGATATTACGGCATGTCCCTACATGGCAGTTACTAAAGCCCCAAATATGACTGAGTTTTTCAGTATATTTATATAGCCAAAGTGGCTGGCAGGCCTGCAGCTTTAAAAACCACTTAAATGCAAAAAGCAAAACATGCAGAAATCAGCAACCAAGGATTTTTAAAACTTGTTTATGTGTTGATTACATCTTCCTTTAAAAAAAAAAGAAAAAAGGTGTCACAAAAGGTTAAAGGTAAAGGTACCCCTGACCATTAGGTCCAGTTGCAGACGACTCTGGGGTTGCGGCGCTCATCTCGCTCTATAGGCCGAGGGAGCCAGTGTTTGTCTGCAGACAGCTTCCAGGTCATGTGGCCAGTATGACTAAGCCACTTCTGGCGAACCAGAGCAGCGCACGGAAACGCCATTTACCTTCCCGCTGGAGCGGTACCTATTTATCTACTTGCATTTTGACGTGCTTTTGAATGCTAGGTGGGCAGGAGCTAGGACCGAACAACGGGAGCTCACCCTGTCACGGGGATTCGAACTGCCGACCTTCTGATCAGCAAACCCTAGGCTCTGAGGTTTAGACCACAGCACTGCCCGCATCACAAAAGATTAGGAAGTTCAATATTCTACAGTTCCAGCATACCATTTACAGGGTCTGAGTAAACTCTATCTGGCTCTCACCACTCTGAAGGCATTAATTACATGTATGACCAACTTGCGATGTTTTGAGAAATCTTGATTTCAATCCTTAATTGATTTTAAAATGCGTCAAAAGGAGGCTCTTCTCATTTTGTTAATTCTTTTCACGGCTCAGATTCCCCATCTGCAGCTACTGAAGTATAAGCACCATCTTTTCTTATTGTGTGGAATAGGAAGTCATAATGGGTTGGATCCAGAGTGTCCCCTCCTGCAAATAGAAGGGACTGAGATCCAGGAAAGGAGGAACAAGGTGGGAAATTACCGTATTTTTTGCTCTAGAAGACTCACTTTTTCCCTCCTAAAAAGTAAGGGGAAATGTGTGTGCATCTTATGGAGCGAATGCAGGCTGCACAGCTATCCCAGAAGCCAGAACAGCAAGAGGGATTGCTGCTTTCACTGCGTAGCGATCCCTCTTGCTGTTCTGGCTTCTGAGATTCAGAAATTATTTTTCTTGTTTTCCTCCTCCAAAAACTAGGTGTGTCTTGTGGTCTGGTGCATCTTATAGAGCGAAAAATACGTTATTTTTACCAATTCCCCCTCCCCTCTGCAGCCCCTTCCTCAAATCTTCTACAACAGCTTTAAAGGGGCTACAGGGATGCAAGAGACAATGTCTTCCTCTTCCATTGGTAGCATCACATGAATGGATTCTGCTCATGGACATTCTGGATTCAAACCCATCTCTCTAACAAAATTGATTGAATAAAATCAAGAAATTACCAGCCCCCTCTTATCAAGCTTCGTAAAGAATGTAATGAGATCTTGCAATATATTTCCATTTGTCTCCGGCAGAGTGCAGTCTCTTATATACTTCTTGTATGTACAGTTTCCATCAGTCGTCTAAAAAAGGAACAAAAGCAAAATTAGATTGTAGTTTCTAAACCTTGGGTGGTATTCCACACTAGTCCTACTCAAGAGTAGACTCACTGACATTAATGGACATGGCTAACATATTCATTTATTCCAATAGGCCTTCTCTGAGTTGAATTACTGCCCCTTGTGCACACCTTTACTCTATAAACACATTTAAGCTGCAATCCTAACCCTGTCTGCTCATAAACCCTACTGAAGTCATTGGAGTAAACCACATTGTTTTTAATAGTCCTTTAAATAATAGAATCATGGAATTGTAGGGTTGGAAGGGACCCAGAGGGTCATCCAGTCCAACCCTGTGCAATACAGGAATCTCAACTAAAGCATAAGTTTTAATACAGATAGCTTTGGGGAGAGAGAGAGAGAGAATGGGTCCAGCATGTAACCTTTTGGTAAAGGTAAAGGTACCTCTGACCATTAGGTCCAGTCGTGACTGACTCTGGGGTTGTGGCGCTCATCTCGCTTTATTGGCCGAGGGAGCCGGCGTACAGCTTCCAGGTCACGTGGCCAGCATGACTAAGCCGCTTCTGGCGAACCAGAGCAGGGCACAGAAACGCCGTTTACCTTCCCACCGGAGCCGTACCTATTTATCTACTTGCACTTTGACGTGCTTTCGAACTGCTGGGTTGGCAGGAGCAGAGACCGGAGCAATGGGAGTTCACCCCGTCGCGGGGATTCGAACCGCCAACCTTCTGATCGGCAAAGTCCTAGGTTCTGTGGTTTAACCCACAGCGCCACCTGCGTCCCCATCTTTCCCTCAAACTATGCTGAAGGGAGGTGGGCTTGTAAATAAATGTAGGGCCAAACTAGCTGATATGTGGGCTCTGTGCCACCGCAGATAATAGGGATGAGGCAGCTGGAGGAGAATTTTCAGTCCTTACTGGTGGAATTTAAAACAACTATTTACCAAGCTGTGTTTTATGGCTATGGAAAGGACACAAAGTGGATGGACACCACTGGATGACTCAGGATGTCTGACGCATGCAGATCTTTGTACCTGTACATCTGACATGAAAGGTGCCTTGTGTGACACAGCAGCCCAGTCTCTACTGGTTACACAGCTGCAAACCTCTCAGTATTTTACTGCTTTGATACAACCTTCCTACTTGCCATACATAGAGTAAACCAGGCATACCTGGACATCCAGAATATTAAACAACTTGATTTCTCTGGGAACAAAAGAATTGGGTATCTGTATCACCAGGTTTACACCAGGAGCCATACTTAGTCCCGGATTGCTGACCTAAGGAGTAAAGAACACAATTATGGCAGAATCTCATCTGAAACTGGAAATCAAACCAGACTCTTAACTTACATAATACCTGCTATTTTTGCTCTCTGAAACACAAACGTTTGAAAGATATGTTCACGTATCCAGGTTTTATATTAAAAGGCTTATATATCTTATGTTTCAAATCATTTTTAAAGGAGGTGATCCATCATAAGACTTCCAGAAATGAGGTAAATTTGAAGTAGAAATGATGATCAGAGATTATACAAGTAGGAGTAGCGGCCTGCGACAAAATGTTGCTGTTTGAAAGTGCTGTTCAAGATTCCAGCTACTCTGTGTGTCTCTCCTCCCCGCCACTCCCAGTTTTCCTCCCTCCTACAATAGCCCGTCAGCATTCTGTACCTACTGCTCTGGACTTCTTTTTGGAAGGAGAAAAATTAGGAGGTGCAATGGACACACTACTGTCACAACACAGCTACATTACATTCTTTAATGTCTCCATTGAGGCCTTGTGGACAATGTTTGCCCCTGTAAAGCAGGAAGCAACCTTTTCAGAAGTGACCTTTGGGAAGAAGGGTGGCACAAAATTCAATAATTATTAATGCACCTCACGCTTAATGCGTCATATCACTCTACTCAGTGTAGGAAGTTAAGGTTGGGCCTGTTAAAAATCCAAAGGGTTAAGGAGCTGTTTAGGGAAGGAATCCAGAGGGCGAGGTGGGAGGGGGGGTGAGCAGAGATCCACTTAGTGGCAGTAGTGAGCAGGAAGAGGTTTGGCTGGTTTGCTTGCCTTCTTTCCCTCTCATGGTGCAGGGGCTACAACTCGTCTTGTCACAATATATATTCTATTTTTCTCGCTATCTCAGAATTAAATTATTCTGGGGCTATATAGGAGTCCACACACCCCTTTGAAGCTCCCCCCTGCAGAATTATTCTGTGTTTTGCTCAGTGCAAATGTGGCCTTTTCAACCATCATATTTGTAACTGGAATAATGGCAAAACTGCATGTTTTTATTACTTAACCTTAGAAAGCAACTTTGACAGAACAGTTAATTTTTCATCTGGGGAACTAGTGAAGGAATTGTGTTCCAAGAATAGTCCAAAGAGATATAATTGAAAGAGGCACTGCAGGTATAGCCTTATTGGCTCAGAGAGTGTCTAGCTTTATTGAAATCAGCTTAACCTACAAGGAAAAGCCCCCCCCCCCCAGTGAAGTGATAAATTTCATTTAATTCACTTTTCAAAAGTGCCAAGAACAGAAAATGTGTCTGTAAGAAATATCTCTTACATGGAAAGTGAAGTTTATCGTCTCCTTTATGCAGGTAACTGGTGAATTTTCCTCACTGGGTCCATAAACAAATGATGATGGAGATACAGATCTACAAAAAGTGTTTCCCAAAGAAATGATAGAAAATAAATCTTGATGAAATCATTACCAGTGCATCCATTGTCAATTAGCTTCCTTAAGTACCGCTTGCTACACATCTGGAATCCCAGGTCATCAGAATGAAGTCAGCTCACAGGCAGTCTAATTCTAGTTATAGTAGCTGCCTGCAATAGGGACGTGGGTGGCACTGTGGGTTAAACCACAGAGCCTAGGACTTGCCGATCAGAAGGTTGGCAGTTCGAATCCCTGCAACAGGGTGAGCTCCCATTCCTCAGTCCCTGCTCCTGCCAACCTAGCAGTTCAAAAGCACGTCAAAGTGCAAGTAGATAAATAGGTAGTGCAAGTAGATAAATAGGTGCCACTCCGGCGGGAAGGTAAACGGCGTTTCTGTGCGCTGCTCTGGTTCGCCAGAAGCGGCTTAGTCATGCTGGCCACATGACCCAGAAGCTGTACGCCGGCTCCCTTGGCCAATAAAGTGAGATGAGCGCTGCAACCCCAGAGTCGGTCACAACTGGACCTAATGGTTGGGGGTCCCTTTACCTTTAGCTGCCTGCAAGAGGCAAGTATAACAGGATCTCCAACTCTAGGATGGCAGGCTCTTCTGCCAACTGTGCCGAGGGAGTTGGGCACAGCTGGTTTTTATGCACTGCTCACTGACTGGGCAGGCAAGCAGGCAATCCCGCTCAGCCAGTGATGCACTGACCAATTGAGGGAGGCTCCGACTGACCTGTTTAAACTTACCGTATTTTTCGCTCGATAACACGCACCTGACCATAACACGCACATAGTTTTTAGAGGAGGAAAACAAGAAAAAAAAATTCTGAATGAAACAGTGGATGTATCATTTTTGTGCTTCATGCTGCGGCCACAGACATGTGATTTGACGGTGAGTTTGGGGTAGCCCAATGCAAAGATCCTGAGGATCCATGTGGATCCATGCTTTGTAACCACGTTTTTGTACCATTGCAGCCCCAGGCAACAGTGGGTGCGTGATTTTTTTGGTGCAGGCTGTAGCCATGGACATGCTATGTGATCTGATGGTGAATTTGGGGTGACCCAATGCAAAGATCCTGAGGATCCATGTGGATCCATGCTTTGTAACCATGTTTTTGCACCATTGCAGCCCTGTTTTTGCATCAGATCATTGCTATGTGATCTGATGGTGAATTTGGGGTGACCCAATGCAAAGATCCTGAGGATCCATGTGGATCCATGCTTTGTAACCACGTTTTTGTACCATTGCAGCCCCAGGCAACAGTGGGTGCGTGATTTTTTTTGGTGCAAGCTGTAGCCATGGACATGCTATGTGATCTGATGGTGAATTTGGGGTGACCCAATGCAAAGATCCTGAGGATCCATGTGGATCCATGCTTTGTAACCACGTTTTTGTACCATTGCAGCCCCAGGCAACAGTGGGTGCGTGATTTTTTTGGTGCAGGCTGTAGCCATGGACATGCTATGTGATCTGATGGTGAATTTGGGGTGACCCAATGCAAAGATCCTGAGGATCCATGTGGATCCATGCTTTGTAACCATGTTTTTGCACCATTGCAGCCCTGTTTTTGCATCAGATCATTGCTATGTGATCTGATGGTGAATTTGGGGTGACCCAATGCAAAGATCCTGAGGATCCATGTGGATCCATGCTTTGTAACCACGTTTTTGTACCATTGCAGCCCCAGGCAACAGTGGGTGCGTGATTTTTTTTGGTGCAAGCTGTAGCCATGGACATGCTATGTGATCTGATGGTGAATTTGGGGTGACCCAATGCAAAGATCCTGAGGATCCATGTGGATCCATGCTTTGTAACCACGTTTTTGTACCATTGCAGCCCCAGGCAACAGTGGGTGTGTGATTTTTTTGGTGCAGGCTGTAGCCATGGACATGCTATGTGATCTGATGGTGAATTTGGGGTGACCCAATGCAAAGATCCTGAGGATCCATGTGGATCCATGCTTTGTAACCACGTTTTTGCACCATTGCAGCCCTGTTTTTGCATCAGATCATTGCTATGTGATCTGATGGTGAATTTGGGGTGACCCAATGCAAAGATCCTGAGGATCCATGTGGATCCGTGCTTTGTAACCATGTTTTTGCACCGTTGCAGCCCTGTTTTTGCATCAGATCATTGCTATGTGATCTGATGGTGAATTTGGGGTGACTCAATGCAAAGATCCTGAGGATCCATGTGGATCCGTGATTGGAACCACGTTTTAAGTAGGGAGGGAAGGAAAAACATAGAAAGGATAAGGAGCGGCGAAAGGGGTGTGCAGAGAGGCAGCTGGCTAAGAATGCAGGAGAGGGGTTTTACCGGAGGGAGGAAAGGAAGGCAAAAGTCCCCCCCACACACAAGCCAGCCAGCTCTCTCTCCCCCCCCCCAACCTGCATGTTGCCTGCGAGTCCCAGACGCACTGAGAGGAATTAGAAGGCAATACGCTCTGCTTTCCACTCTGCTTGCTTGGAGGGGAGGGGTTTTCTCTGCTCTTTGTTCCGTTTGAGCAAACACAGTAAGGAAACAGAAGCAGGTGGGCAGTAAGACCCTGAGGCAGAGCTTCCTCCTTTCAAGGCTTCCCTTCTCCGGACGATTTGATATTTGCCTGATTTTTGCCTTCACTCGCGCTTGTCAGCTCCAGGGACCACACATTCGCTCAATAACACGCACAGACATTTCCCCTTACTTTTTAGGAGAAAAAATCTGCGTGTAATAGAGGGAAAAATACGGTAGTTTTTTGGCAGGCAAGCCCACTCTGCAGCCCAATCAGCTGGGGAAATCCCCCAAATTGCCAGCTGGACACATGTGCCCTGGCTAGCATGGATGGCCACAGAATGCAAGGGGCCGCAACCTCCGCCCCACCCGGGAAAGGGGGTAAGCAGCCATTCTCTACACTGGATGGTGGTGCCTCTCTAGGATTTCAAAGAGAATTCTTTTCCTGCCCTACCTGGAGATGCCGGTGACTGAACTGGAGGCCTTCTGGATGTTCTACCATCCAGTCTTTCTTCCCTTTCAGAAACCCTCTGGTCCCTCTACTTACAGAGGCTTCCTGTTTCAACTGCATTCCATCACCCATATCTGCCCTTGTTTGTTAAGAGTACCCCATCTCCCAAATAGCTCAATATTCTAAGCTCTTCTGAGAGTTTCTAAGCCACGAAAAGATAACAAGATTGCAGAAACACTGACAGTGAAATCCTAAAGGCATGGAAATGATGTGGGAGATGGAAGTCAAACAGAACTATGCATAAGAACTAGTTAGCACATGAAGGGGTTAAGACTCAGTACATGAAGGGGTTCATAGACTCAGTTAAGTCATGCTCCCTGTTCTCTGATGAGAGAGGAAGCGAAGCCTCTTCTTGTTCCTTCTCTCTCCGTGCCATGTAACTGACCAAGGCAGATATGGCAAAGCTTTGTAATAAGCTTAAAATACATGTTTGAAACCATATTTCTGCATTTTCTACCGGAGAGTATTCTGCCCATGTTCTCCTTGCTTCTGCTTAAATAAATTCATGAACAAGACCTTTGAATCTATAAGTAAAGCATTTTTAAACTTACTTAACACTGTGTGGTTTGCTCATTGCAAGAGGGGTAGAAATAGAGGAGCGCTTTGCAAGTAGACTAAATGGGTTATGCAAAAGGTTTAACAGCCTACACTCCTTAGGCTTCACTGTGCTGCTTGACTAAGTGAGTTTAAATTCTGCCCATTGGGACTCTCTCCTGCTGAAGAGTCTGCTGAGCCCCACATTTTGAATCCAGGCACCCAGCCAATCATTTTGTTATTCAGCCCTCACACATGGGGGCCACAGGGATTCATATTTTGCTCCCAGAAATATGAAGGTGGTTTAAACCACCTTATCCAAAAACCTGCTGGACTCTAGAAAGGGTTCATGCTGTCTTCCTCAAAACCCTTATCAGCTCTAGATACACACTTGAACATTCATTAGCTTACCCATGAACACTCAGCTCAACCTCGTGCTTCTGAGGCAATGTTAAAATTAGGCTGTTATCCAACAATATGTCAGTGCCCAGTTCGTTTTCACTATGGGAGGAAACAAAGATTACAGTGTATCACAACACATGCACAACACACAAGATCAGGTTTGGTTAGATAAAGTTTTCTGAACTACACACTTGGTATCACTAAGAGAGAGCATGAGCCAACTCAAGAAGTCCTATTGGTCTGAGTGAAAGAGTTAAGCACATTTCCACTGCAATTTACCTAAAGTCTTATTTTTGCAACCAAACTACTAAAAACAGGTTTTATTTGGTTTCTGTTACGACTTTTGCACATTATGTAATATATGCTTTCCATGCTTCAGCAACTCCTTGTATAATTCCCAGTTCTGTCATTCAAATGCAGAGACAATATTAGTCTAAAACGGCAATCTGTAGCAAACAGCACTTACCAGGTTGCATTAATGCTGATGCTGAGGTCATCTCCCGCCCTGCTAAGTGAGCTTGCATCCAACCCAAAACTGAAATCCATCTGTGGAGTAAATGAAATGCTTTAGGGTTTAAACGAAAGCATCTGTATTCTATCAGCAAGCATACTATATTAGTAATATCAGTAGAAATTATATTATTGGCGTTTGAACTGCATGCTGCCTTTGTAACTCATTTAATCATCAGCCCAGTCTTCAATGCACCCGCTGGGAAATGGGTACTACTGAATTCGTTTCCTAGTAAGTGTGCTTAGAATAATTGTTATCTTCAGTCTGACTTGCTGTCCAGGCAAGCTGCATTTTTCGTGGCTCATCCATTCCAAATACCTATTTGATCAAGTCCACAGCACATGGTAAACCAGGAGTGGTAAGCCACCACATTTTAGGCCAGAACTGGCCTGCAGAGGGTTTTCTTGCTTTTGTTTAAACTGCCCCACCACCAGCACCCATTTCACCACTGGCAGCAGTGCTGAATGCCTCTCCTCTTCCTGCTGCTACTGAAAAAAGATGAGGGCACTTAGAGAAATGATTTGTTCAGCTGTTTCCCAAGTGCTGGTGATGGCCAAGCTCTCTGGAAACATCAGAGCACTCCAATCGACTCTGAGTGACAGTACTGAGAAGCGGGAGGTACTTTGTTCAGCACTGCTGCTGATGGCAAATTGGGCTGGGTGAGGGGACAACATTGTGGCTACTGTTTTAAACTTCTCTACCCAGCCTGGGACACGGGTGGCACTGTGGGTTAAACCACTGAGCCTAGGACTTGCCGATCAGAAGGTCAGCGGTTCGAATCCCCACGACGGGGTGAGCTCCTGTTGTTTGGTCCCTGCTCCTGCCAACCTAGCAGTTCGAAAGCACTTCAAAGTGCAAGTAGATAAATAGGTACCGCTCCGGCGGGAAGGTAAACGGCGTTTCCGTGCGCTGCTCTGGTTCACCAGAAGTGGCTTAGTCATGCTGGCCACATGACCCGGAATCTGTATGCCAGCTCCCTCGGCCAATAAAGCGAGATGAGCGCCACAACCCCAGAGTCGGCCACGACTGGACCTAATGGTCAGGGGTCCCTTTACCTTTACCTTTACCTACCCAGGCTAGGAACGTGAGGAGGAGGAAAACTCCACTTCTGTTCTGCTGATGTGCACAATACAGTCGAGATGCTAGGGGAGGCTTTGTGCCTGTCCACACACCTCTGTGTGTGCATGCCCATGTAATGTGTGTGAGCTGAGTGTGTAACATGTGGTGTGTCTTCAAGAGTGTGTTGTGGAGTGGCCACACCCACTTCTGATCACAGCCACCACTGGCACTTAGCCGTGGGAGAGGTTTGTGCAAGGGTGAGTGAAGCCCTCAGGCCAAAATAGTTTAAGAATCTCCCTGGCAAACAATCCCCAAAGTACTACATATGCTGCCAGAATCCTATTGACTGCCATGCTTGTCACCCATAAATGCTTCATTTTGACATTGCCAGCTTGTCTACAGTTTTTAGTTCTCCAAAGAACTCTGTTTCCAGAGAGGTGTGAGCTCTGGGATAGATAGTAGAGCATGAGACTCTTAATCTCAGGGTTGTGGGTTCAAGCCTCATGTTGGGCAAAATATTCCTGCATCGCAGGGGGTTGGGTGATCCCAGTGGTCCCTTCCATGTCTATGATTCTATTTTCAAATGTGTGCTGACACAGATCCTAACTGCAAGGCTATTTGTTAATCATCAAAAGGGCAGTTAAGAAAAACACATGCATGAGTCTATTCAATTGCCATGGGACATAAGGTGTGTTCTTTGGTGTAAGTTAGCTCCAGTCAGCATGGCCAGTCAGGGATATAATGGGAGTTTTAGTTCAACTTCATCTGGAGGGTCATAAGTTCCCCACCCCAATGTAAATGATGCCAAAGAAAGTAAAAAAACTAAAATTAAAAAAGTTGATATTTAATATTACCTTTGACAGGTGATCTACATATAAATGCCCCACACTGCAGTCAAGTCTCACCGCATGACTTTCTGTTTCTGACACTTCACAATGTATTTGGGCTTCCTCCTGTGGTAACAATGTACAAGAAGCAGCTGACAAAGGAATATGGATGTTTTGCAAAAGTACATATTAAAAAACAACAACCATGTTCTGAGAGACCAACGTAACAAGGTAATGGAGAGCTGCAATGGGATATCATTACATTTTTGTAGAAAGAAGCCATTGGTCGCTCAAGTCTGGATAGAGACTGGTGCTGGGTGTGTTTATTATTTTTCTGATGAAAACTGATCCCCTCCTTTCTTACCTGCTGTAGAATTTTGGTGAAATAAAGCCCTTTGGGGAGCTGGATATGGAGGGCAGTTGTATAGGCATCATCGCCAGCATTGTACAAGGTAACATTCAACATCAGTACCCTCGTACTTCCCACTACAAGGTAGGGCTTCTTTTCATGAGGCCTGTTGGAAATGAAAAGACTGATTTTGACTTAATTTCAAATGTTACTCAAGAACAAGAGGCTTGTACAAGCTCAGGCTTTCCTCCAAAGTGCCAAGCCATACACGGGAAGCCTGTGTCCCTCCCCAGATGTCGCTGGGATCCCAACTCCCATCAACCCTTTGAGGAGATTTCACCCCTCCCATTGCAAGAATCTGCTGATTTTCTAGAGAGGAGGGGGCAGATTGTGCTCCAGTACTTATTCCGCTCCAGCCTCACTTCAAAGGGGGAGACTGAGTGTTATCTCTGTGTAGATAAGGTCGCTGCAGAAAGCAGCTGTAACACTCAGTGCAGTCCAGCGTCTCCATTTGTATATAGTTTGTATAGTACAGTGAATAAAAGAAGATATTCTTCAGCGCTGGCGTCCAAGTGATTTGTGCTCTGCTATACTCTGCTGTGCACGGCTGTCTTCTGGAAGTGAGTTTGGTGCTCACAGCTCTGAGTTGTGAGTCCACAGCACTTAGACCTGTTCCTGCAGAAGAAGGTCTCTGGAAGTGCTACCCCAGCTCGCCTGGCCCAGTCGGGGCTGACGTGGTTGAGCCCAGTTGGTGGCACTGGCTCAAAGGCGAAGCTGACACCCTTGACCTTTGGCCATGCTGGCTGGGGATGCTGGGAGTTGGAGTCTAGCATCATCTGAAGGATCACAAGGTCCCTTTCTGCTATTATAAGCTCACAGCTGGGAAATAACTCCACTGGAGGAACTGCTATTTTCTCCTAGGAGAGTAAACCAACTCTTCCAAAATAAATCTGCTACACAAGACTACTTCAGGATGTTTAGGCCTATGGGTTCAGAAAGCACCTGCTCTGTACAAAAATGAGATTTGATCACTTTTGCTGGTTCTCCCTCCAGGACACCTTAGCTGTCTGTTGCCCACACGTTTAGCCCCGTTCTCCAATGCCATGTCCTCTTTTCAACAGCTGTGTGTCACTGCAGTGTTGTCTGTCAAGAAAGCCCAACTGATCAGCTCCTTACCACACGTAGGGGCTTTCACACAATCAGGACACCTGGCCAGGCAGTTGTCCCTTGGACGTGAACAGCTAACACCTGGGCAGGGCTTATGTCATTTTGCCAAGTGGTGACAAAAAATTTACCCCAGAATTTTACACAAAGAAGGACCAAAGAGATCTGATGAAGCCCGCTGGACCTGGCACCATCTCTCACCCTGACCTATCTCACAGGGCTGTTGGGGCATAAAGTTTCCTTCAGTGGATGGGTGGACAACCACACATGCCATTTTTAGCTCCTTGGAAGGAAGGATGGCAGGATAAAAATGGCCATCTCTCCTAAGGTAATGTCTTCTTGAGGGACCTTGGTCATCTGCATCTTCCTACGAAAGGGGAAGCACCATTCTATCACATACAAATGTGTAGCAAAATAGACATCTTTATGGACTCTGTTGTCCTATGACCTGGTGGTGGGCATTTTACTATTCCCTGTCTGATCAAGGGGGTGTGGGGCATGATTGTCCTTACCACTTGGCAAGCCTAGATGACCTAGCAAGTGCTTTTACACAAAACATCTCTATTGTAGCTTTTGTGCTGATTGTAATTGCTCTGTCTCATATTGTTAGCAATGACTGCCTTATTTGCTTCCTTTTTGCGTTTTCACTTTAAAAAAGAAAATAAAAGCACATGGCTAGGTGTGTCTGTGCTTAATGCTGTTTTTATGGCCACCTTATGCTGCACACAAGCTCTCATCTTATAAACTCCGAGTCAAGGTTAATATATAGACAGGACTCCTGCACGTGAGTGAGCATGTCTAGCTTGCATTCCTCCTGGTGTTCTCTAATCACGTTAACAAGCAAAAAAAAAAAGATTCCTAAGAGGATTTAAAAAGTAAACTTCAATTTGACATTAAAGTTTAATTAAGACTTGCAGAAGAGCTGCCTTGAAATAGACATTTATCAAATATATTGGCTCGAGACCAACACATTAGTCAATGAACACCTTGGGGAGGCAAGCTGGCACTTCGGCAGGCAGCAAAAGGTAGAAGCTCTGCGTAAGAAGCTAAGTTTCAAATTAAGGAGAAACACACAACTGTTAACATTCCAGTGGCTGGATCTTGGGGTTACAGTATGCTTCCAAGTTAAATAATGGGGTGTTCTTCCCTTTCCTATTGTGTGTGATGCTGTGTTTTGCTTCATTGCCAGTGTGCCACCAAAGCTGGAAAGGGGAGCCTGGACAAAAGGAGATGGCCAGTGTGGAGTATGATATTTGCACATATAACGAAATCACCAGGTGCATATCTGGGAATGTGAGAAAGCTGAACTAGACTTTTCACTAGTAATCATAGTGTGTGTGTATATATATCACACTAAGCAGTGCAGGAGCCCATTTTTATGGAGATATATCAATGTCCATAAAAGTTCTCATCCGTACAAATGTACAGAACACTGCAACACAAATTGCTGAAAAGGGTTCTTCATGATGTGGCATATTGTGCAATGCAAAGAGAAGTATATATACCACTTTGAGCTCCTTGGAAGTGAGGTGCGACATAAGTGTAATAATTAAATAAATAAAGCATATCCAGCCTTTTTTTTTTACCGCATAGAAACCACTAGTTACTTACCTGGGGAATGCAAGTTTTCCAGAAACTTGCAAGTTAGCAGAGCAATTTTCTTGAGAGCAAAATCTTGCAAACATGAACTATAAAAGAGGAAAACAGCAATTATTTAGGGTCAAATACAATACCATATCCATACATATTCAGAAGTAAATCCCTTTTCACTCTGAAACTCAGACTGTTAATTTAAAACAGTATTTTACTGGCTGGTCCTCACTCCTCTCTCTCATTCTTTACACACGTCTAGTACCTTCCACTGTTGTCAACAACAACAAAGCGTGAGACCCAAAAGGAAACAGCTCTTTCTAGGCAACCCCTCAACAGATACCTCTGGGAGGCTCCTAACACAACATCAGCCTACACAACATATACATGGT
Source organism: Podarcis raffonei (assembly GCF_027172205.1). Lineage (NCBI taxonomy): Eukaryota > Metazoa > Chordata > Lepidosauria > Squamata > Lacertidae > Podarcis > Podarcis raffonei. The sequence goes on from NC_070602.1 coordinate 112,870,857, forward strand.
ATTACCAACCATAAAAAGAGACTGCAAAAGGCCCCTCTAACCCCATCTTCTGTTTTCACCATGGTCACTATAAGCAGGACCCAAATGCAACAGCAATCTCCTCACTTGTGATTCCCACTGAATAATACACTGTCAGTGGACTGATGTAGTCCAGGAAAATTTTTATTTGATTTTTTCCAGACTGGCTTGATGCTAACTAAGATGCTTCATGAGGTGTGGAAACAAATCCATTTGACCTTTCATCACAACAGTATTTGCTGAGGGAAACATTTATTAATTTGAAGGGGTTTATTAGGCTCTTAAACACTGCATTGGAGCACTTAAAATTAGATCAGGGAATGTACATATTTGCCCGGATCCGGAAAACTATGCCAGCAGCAGAAGGCTGTGCACACACACATGCACACACATGCACGCACACTTATGAATTAACTGCTATTCAAAGTTTCGTACAGAGCAAGGGGAATAGTTTATTCCAGGGGTCAGCAAACTACGGTCCCCGAGCCGGATCAGGCCCGGCAGGCTTCTAAATCTGGCCTGGCCATTTAAGAACCCGCCGTGAAGCCAAGACTCCCAGCAAAGGCGATGGGAGGAAGAGGCTGAGCAGCGGCGGCTCTGCCTTTCAAACGCCATGCCTGGTTTACCTCAGCGCGGGGACATCTCTGCCAATCAAACACCATGCCTGGTTTACCTCAGGATGGGGTGGGGACGTCTCTGCCAATCAAATGCTGTGCTGTGCTGAGGTAAACCAGGTGTGGCGTTTGATTGGCAGAGACATCCCCGTGCTGCACTGAGGTAAACCAGGCGCAGCGTTTGATTGGCAGAGCTGCTGCCGCTTGGCCTCTTCCTCCCCCTGCCGCCCTGGTGCTCCTGTGGCTGCTCCCGCTCTGTGTCCCCATGAGTGGGGCAGCAGCTGCGTTCCTGGAGGAGGACAGCCGGCCTGGGCTAGGGCTCAGTGGGGGCACAGCTGCCGCGCTCCCATTGGCGGCTGACGTGATGGTGGAGGACGATGAGGCTGGCGGCGAAGTGGCCCATGCGGTGGCCTTCACCTCCGGGGAGCAGGAGGACGAAAGGGCAGAAACACCCACATGGGGTGGCAGCTGCAGGTAAGGCACCAGCTTGTCCTTCCCATCCAGCCCCCAACAGTGTCTGAGGGACAGTGAACCAGCCCCCTGGGGGCCATAGTTTGCTAACCCCTGGTTTACTCTCATGGGTCTGTATCCATAGGACTGGCTTCACAAGTAATATTTCTGAAGCCATTCTCTCTAGGCTAAAAATGTGTCTCAAACTGACTGTAATTGATTTGTATGAAGGATGCTACGATTTAAAAACAGATACTGAATGTACCTTTGCAAAATATTTCGATAAAAACATTTTTTAAAAAAACAAACGAAGACGGCCGTCTTAAAAGTAGCATTTATTAGATGAACACACAGTGCAAGCTGCTTAAATCTAGACCATTCATTTATTTAATAAATTCATACTCCACACCTCCAATTCTCAAGGACTGCTACAGTGGCCCCAAAAATACATAAATACAAAACATAAACATAGGGGGGAAACAACATACACACAAATGCAATTGAAAACTTATTTTGCAACTCAACTGTTTTTACTTATTTTAAGTTGTCCAGAAAACTTTACATTACAGAGGGGCATATAAATGTTGGAGGAAAAACAAATAGCAATAAGTATGCAAAAAACAACAACAACCCCTGTTTCAGGTGCAAATATGCTACTTTTGCAAACACAAACATACCTTGCTGCGTATGACATCATCCTCAGTTCGTTGTTGAAGAACTGGCTGGAGTGGTGGGAGTTCATCTGAACTTTGATTCTTTAGAACGTTCTCTCCGAGGTGGTAGGTGGCTTCAACATGTATAGGAGTCAAGATATCCCTCACATTTTTCTACGGAAATTGGAAACCTAATGAGTTAACAACATAAAAACACACACGTGTGCATGTAAAGAAAACCCCACCTACCTTAGATTGCTACATGAACGGAAATAGCAGAATTTCTAAGTATGTGAAAGGCCACACGATGCAACATGCAATGATCCAGTAGCAGCCAGTACGGTGGGGTGGAGTCATCCTACCAGCATTGCCATTGCTCAGTGTACCTGGACAGAGCAGGGCAGCAGTGAGGTCATGTCTGCAGGGAGGGAATAACAGGGCTGCGTGGACTGGCTACGCCAGTGGGTCCATGCAGACCTGACTGCATTGTCACCCCTGCTCTGCCCCAGTGCTGTCCAGGGAATCTGGAGTGACACCAGTGTGAAGAGGGTGGCTTTGGATCACCACCATGCTGCCCACTGCTGGATAAATGCCACAAGATCATCCCACCTGCCGAATAAAAGCTGCTTTCTCTTTCTCTCTCTTTAAAATCTTACATGTTGGAACTTCACTTGTTTTTCATTCGTTTCTTGAAAAAGAAAAGTTACCTTGTATTTTATTTTGAGCTACCATCTAAAGCTTGTTACAGTGGAACCTCGAATTGCAAGCATGAACCATGCGGGAGGCACGTTTGCAACCCGCAGCGCCACATCTGCACATGCGTGAGCACCGAAACCCGGAAGTAACCCATTCCGGTACTGCCAGGTTCGGCGCAGTGCGCAACCCGAAAACACGTAACCTGAAGCGTCTGTAACCTGCGGTAGCACTGTATATTTCTTAAATCAGGCATAGGCAGACTTGGCCCTCCAGATGTTTTGAGACTAAAATTCCCATTATCCCTGATCACTGGTCCTGTTAGCTAGGGATGATGGGAGTTGTAGTCCCAAAACATCTGGAGGGCAGAGTTTGCCTATGCCTGGCTTAAATTATAGTAAACAAGGTGCGGCCAAAGCAAATTCAAAGGTGCTTCCAATGTTGCATTTCTTCATAATATTCTAATGATGCATTTAGAGAAGTTTCATTGGTCTGTGACTACAATGAACATACCATTCATTCATAGAAGTGGCCAGGAAACAGCTACAAAGCTGGACCAGAGGTGTGGATCCTTTAAAGGCCTGGCGACCACATTCCACTTTGGCTAATCCTCCAAAGTGGGGCCACATATTGGCAGTCACGAAAAGGATGAGTAGGACTACACTCACACATAGTTGATGTAACCTTTTCTCTTTTCTGCTTAAGGCTGCAAAAAAATTCGCTTATTAGGGTGCAAGTTCCACGGAACTTTCTTCTGAGGATGGTGCTGCAAGCTCACGGTATCACAGGCAGGGTCTTCCAGGAAAAAGACCTCTGCTTAAAATCCCAGCACTGAACTGGAATAAGTAAATTGGGATTGAGTCTACTCTGTTTCTCTTGTATGTCTTTGTAAGATATACACATTTTAATGCCAGACCACACTGTGTAGTAAGGCTCTTGATCAAAGTTCAGTTCCCAAGCAAGCTACTTTGCTTGAAACACTGAACATTACAATAGCGAAGATGATTAAATTATTCCCTGGATGGGTGAGATAGGCAGGCACTGATTGCCCTCCCACATGTCTCCTGCTTTTAATCCTTATCTACAAGAAAGCTTCCACCGATTCATATGTTATCCAATTCATATAATTTTCCACAAGGGTTTCCCTACATCTGCTCTTCATTACTTTCCATTATGCCAATTAGCTATTAATTATTATTTTCTCAGATACTGAATATGCAAGGATTATGCTCGACAGATGCTGAGGATTTATTGAACTTGAATGACTTGACTTAAGTTCAAAGGTCACAGAAGGGGGAGACACTTTAAGTATTAATATTTCAAAACAGAAGGGCATTGCGTCAGAAGTAGGGATGGCACAAGCATTTGTGCAAGACAGGTGGTTCAAAAGTTTAGAATCCCCTCTTGAAGATTTCCAAGTTGATGGCCACCCTTACATCTTTTGATAGCCACCAGCTTGGATGGCTTTAAAAAGGAATTGGGCAAATTCATGAAGGATAAGGCTATCCATTTCAGAGAGGAGCTATTCTGCTCATGTCTTGCTTGTCAAAGAAATAGAACAAGCCAGTTTTTGGCAATCCTTCTCCCATCGTTGTTCACATACTGGTGCAATTAATTCACTTCAACAATTCTATTTAGGAGAGAGAAAGAAACACACATGTTACCCTCATGAATGCTTGGTGAGTTGTGCAAGTAACGTTGTTGCTGTTGTAAATGCTGAGGCTTCCAGAAGTCGTTTCAGATGTACCATTATAGGAAAAATAAAACCTTGCTGCGGTATCTGGCCTCCTGCTAACATCCAGGCTTAGATTATAAAGCAATACTGTAAAAAAGTGAAAGAGAGGGGTGAAAGGACAACATTAAGAGGAAGGGTTTGGAAAGTAACTTCAGAGGCTTTTCATATTTATTAAATTGATGGCGAATGCTTTAGAATGCCAGGCAGGCTTTCAAAAGTATCATTTTCAAATTGTTCTAAAAAGTATTGCAGAATTTTCTTTCATACCTTCAGTACGTCAGCAGTATCATTTGCACACTTAAAAACAACAATTGTGCGTTCTGATGAATGAATTGATGGGGAAACCCCCAATTTTTTATTTTATTTTTTGTATCACATATACTGCTCCCACCATCTTATTCTAGTGAATTTTTCTCCATATTGTTGGTCTAGCCACTTAGCTGTTGCCTGGAGAGCTTCTGCTAGTCACTCCACTCTGTGATAATCAGGAATAGCTATGGTCTTCTCTCAACCTACTAGATGCCATCTTCTGCCTCTACAATAAGCATCACAATGCTGGGTCCTCTCTCATTGGGCTTGAACCCAATCTGAGCCTTGGCAACCTTAGCTACGCATTATACCCTGTGCTCTCAGCAACAGTGACTGGCTGATTATCAGAATAAAGCCATTCTGTTTTATTCTGATAAAGTCTACAGGAGGCGCAGGTCAATATGGTGACTTCTAGATATTTGTGGAACTCCAGTTCACATCACCTGCAGACAACATGGCCAATTGTCAGGGGAGGGGGATGAAAGTTGGAGTCCAGCAACACCTGAAAGGGACCAGTTTGGCTACCCATAGTCTAAAGTGTTAATCCAGAAATCCAGTGTCTCTTAATACCATGTAGTAAAACTTCTGAGAAGCATCTGTTTTGTTCCATGGTATACTAATTGCTAAAGCACCAAATAATACAAGCATTTACTTTGAAAATTAAACAGCTACTCAGGATAAGAGACTAATTAGGTAAATTTGATCCTGTTTATACACACACACATATATGTATATTATATTATATATGTATGTGTGTGTGTGTGTGTGTGTAATATAAAAATATTTTTATTCTATTTTCAATGTAGAAAATTACATTTGTTACTCAACAATTATATTTCAATTCAGCAAAACTAGTGACTTCCAACTCATCACTGTTTATAACCCAAATTACATACAATTTTATTATTATTATTATTATTAATATTTCTGTGCCACCTATCTGACTGGGTTTACCCAGCTACTCTGGGCGGCTCCCAACAGAATATTAAAAACATGATAAAACATCAAACATTAAAAACTTCCCTAAACAGGGCTGCCTTCAGATGTCTTCTAAAAGTCAAATAGTTGTCTATTTCACTGACATCTGATGGGTCGGCATTCCACAGGCAGGGAAAATTATCTCATTTCATCATCTCCGACATGTTTCTTAATATATGCTGTTGTTTTCTTACACTTTAAACCCCACTGTGGTCTTTGCATATAAAAAATAACTTTTAATACAGACTAGAAATGGTTTCTAGACTTCTTTAAAAGATTCCAAATTTGTATCTTTTATCAGTGCTGTCAATTTTTGCCACCTCTGCATATTCCAATATTTTTTATCAGCCATTCTTGATCCTGTCTACTATTGAGCTACGCAGTACAGCTATTGTGCGATGCTTTTTCCTATCTGGAACAGGTCATTCAGTGCCAAAAATAATAATGGAAACCAATTGGCTTCAATTTGATGGATTAGTAGGTAATTAAATTCCATTTAACCATCAGCAGTAAGCCATTTAAAAGAAGAAGAAAAAAGAGCAAAGCAATTGAGGCACATACACCATCAATAAAGTATGCTGAGAAATAATGATGCAGAATTTAGCTAATAGTTTACCTATGTAACCTGGAACTGTTCGGCCATTATAGCTAAAACAAAGTGTCAGGTGCACACACACAGCTGGCTGTCCATTTAACACACAGTCCAGTTTAGTTCGATTTACTGTGGGAGGATGTTTTAAGGATGCTTCAACAATGACAACTGCCCTTGTCCTGAAAAGCAAGAAGAATTCATAGTCACAATTTTGTAATTTTGTCATGTTTATCATTTCGTGTGTGCTGCTTTATCATTTCCACACCCCAAGTTTTGAGAAAACAAAACCTAACTTTAATTGACTTAGGAGCCAAGCCTGTGACTGTAAAATATTGTTTGGCACAAGATTCAGAGATGTTCGCCGCTCAGATCATTTCTTAGAGATGTTGACACGTTGTGCGATTCCAGTGTCCTACAGAACTCCCATTCTGGAGTCATATTCCAGAGCTTAATGACCAAGTTCAGAGCTTAATTGAGAGCTTTATGAGGTCAGCAGCACATGGCAAATTTATTTAATTGCATCTCATAATTCACCATTATGTCCAGTTGTCTCCAATTATGGTATGTGGTGTGTGTGTGTGTGTGTGTGTTGGACTCACCTCAGCAGCACGGCAGAGTCTGACAGGAAAGCACCAACTGCCACATCTGTAGACGGAAAAAAAGCACCCCACAGATTGAAGATGATCATTAGTCACCAGAAAACTTTCTCTCATGCGCAATCCCCTTATTGCTTATTCACCTCTGGACTGCATTAAATCACTCTTTGCACATTATTAATGAGAGGGGATAAGAGGATACATTAAGCCAACATATATTATTGGAACTTCCTAAACAGTCATCGAAATGGAGCTCTGTTGCTTTTATTCCTGGCATTAAAATAATTCCACAGTCATTGCATAACACCATAAAGTTAAGCGGCTGCTAAATCTACACTCTTTATACCTCAAGCGTTTTGGAGACAGGGTGGGAAAGAATTTTAATAGATAAAGAAAAAAATGAATTACATTTAAAAACTGACAGGCTAACCTCCTTGTTCTTCTGTGTTTTCCCTTCCTGAAAACATTTTTTTTAAAAAAAATTCTGTTATGATAAGCCTAGCCTGTGCATGGCTACTCAGAAGTACCGTAAGTTCTGCCAAATTCAACAGGGCATGTTGCTGAGTAAGAATAACTCAAGAGTAACGGCGTTGGGTTGCAACCCAGTACTTATTTCCCTGGGACTAAATCCCATTAAACAGAGTTCACTTCTGAGCAGAAATGTATAGGACTGCACATTTAATGGCCTTCTCATCTGACAAGTTGCTACCATCTTTAAATAAATTCAATGCTATCAACAGTGGGCAATGGGAGAGGAAATCATTCATAGGCACCGTCACTACCAATGCAGCATGAAACATCACAGAATATTCCCACAATTTTAGGGATAGTGGGATAGTTGGGAACTGAAATTAATTCACTTTCAGGCATTCTGATTAGTTTGTAACCCACACTGGTTCTGTTGTTGTTTTGTTTTACTAATCTTTTATGGACTTCAATGTTTTGTGGGTTGTTGAGTGTTTTGGTGTCCCCCCCCCCCGTTTTCCTGTTTTGCTTTATTAGTTTGCATCCTGCTTTCAAGGATGTTTTTAAAAAGGGTGGGTACGAAATACAGCAAAGCTTGTTCCTACTGCTTTAAAGAAACAAAAGCAAAGCAAAATGCTCCACTCACCTGAATACCCATTGTTGTCTACATCAATTCTCCCAGATATAGACTGACCAAACATTCGTAAACTGTTGCTGATCTGATGTCCTTGTATCCTCTAAAAAAATTTTTTTTAAGAAAAAGCCTGATATTTTTAGTATATCTAAAAAAAGTTTTGGAGGAATCCCCCCCCCCGTTAAGTACCATTAGTGACTGCAGTTAACCAACAACGGAAAGTACAGTGGTACCTTGGGTTACGAACATAATTTGTTCTGGAAGTCCGTTCTTAACCCAAAGTGCGCATTCCCTACATAAGCCTCCCGCAGCCCCAGAAGCAGAAGGCGTTCATATCCCGGGGCGAAGTTTGCAACCCAGAACACCTACGTCCAGGTTTGTGGAGTTCATAACCCCAAGCATTCGTAAGCAGGGGCCTCCTGGGCCCTCCGGTGACAAAGATGGATCCAAAAGCATCCCCAGAGTGCACACCTGGTCCTTCAGAAGGAGTGTAAGCACATTCAGTTCAGGCAATTAACCAATTTCTCAGACATGGGAACCACTCACTCAGAGTTCTATCACTGTCCCAGATACTGCCAGTCCAGACTCATACAATTTGCTTTCTGTCTTTTTGCTACACAATCTACTGAGTTGTGGAGGAAGATTGAAGCAACAGCAGACTCTAACTTTCTAACAAATACTTTCTAACAGATGAATGGTGGCAGCTATAGTGAGTTATTTCCTTTCTCCCCATCTCTTCCGTCTTCTAGTGACTTCCCATTCCCACCCCATCTGTTTCTCATTTCGTATTCCAGCGGCCTCTTGGGTTGCTGGAAAAAGCATTGCCTCAAAAATTGCAAGCCTTCTAGGCCGAGACGGTGTCACTTCTGTGTTCTGTTTAATGCCCCATTCGCTATGACAACAGCATCTCTGCTAAAACAGTCACAGCAGTGGCTAAAACAGACCTACCTGTGAGAAGGTCGGTGATATCCCATCTTTCCTGCCATTATATATGTAAATTGTGCCCTCCAAATCGTTTTCCTGTGGAGCCCCAATGGCTACATCTGTTAAAATAGATGTGATATACGTCAATACAACGTTATGAAGACGCATTAGCATATTAGCTACACACTCATTTTAATAACCTTTTCTCCAATGCATGGTTTGTTTGGGTCCTGCTGCTGTCCCTTATTGATGATTTCCCTTAAATTTCCCGGGTTTCAAAGGAAGCAGCTCCTCTCCCTCCCTCCCTGCCAACCAGGGAGGAGGGAGGCTCCAACTGTGTTGCCTGGCTGTGTTGCTCACCCAATAAGGAGTCTAAGAATGACTGGGGGGGTGGAGCTTGCATGCCTTGTGCAGATCAAATCGGCCGCATTGCCTGGGGACTCGCCTTTGCTCAGCACTTCCCAGTGGAGAGGTGATGGTGGTTTTCCTTGCTGCATCCCCTTTGCAGGGTTGCAACACTATGGGAACCACCACTTGAGGCTTTGTTTGGCTGCTGGTTGACTAAAATCCCTTATTTTGGCTGCTGATCCCTTATTTTCGAGGCTGCTGGTCCCTTATTTTCAAATCTAAGTTGACAGCTATGGTAAGGACAGGATTTCAGGACACACTTCTCATTTGCTCTGTTTCTCTCTAAGAAGCACAGCTTTGCTTTCACAATTTGATCTTATTGGCCTGTAATGAAGGGAAAGTGATGAAGAGAGCAGCTCCCTCTCTTGCAAACACTACATTTCTATTCAGGAAACTTTCCTAGTCTTGTATCAGTTGTAAATGCAGCTGGAGATTACAACACACACACAAACAATTTGCAATAGCTCTTTATGGTCTCATAACTGAACTTGCTAGAGCTATCTTTGTATAAAGGATTTGCATGAGCCATGCCAACACACACACACCCCATAGCATCACCAGCTCAGCTACGCTCCTCATGACCCCTGGACGAGGTCAGCATGTTGTTTTCTCTTCAGCCGTGCAATCTTCAAAAATGGAACACCACAGCCATTTCTTGCTTAGACTTCTGCAAGTCACTTGTGGTCAAAGCCACTGTGGTTTTCTGTAGAATGTAATTCTATTTCTTTACCCACAAGCCCCCAAAATTGTGTTTCTTTAGTTTAATGCTGCAACCTGTCCCAAGTCTCCAGGTTAGAACAGGATAACTAGCAACTTAGACATCGTTATCTTCAGTCAGACAAAAACTTACTTTTGCCTTCAACTTTCTCATTCCCCCTTCCTTGATAAAAAATATCTGCCTATGCTCCCTGCACCCTTTGTGGATCACTGCTTTGCCGTGACGAAGGGGCTTGAATAACTCAGAGAAGCTATGAACTATGCCGAGCAGGGCACCCAAGATGGACAGGTCATAGTGGAGAGTTTTGACCAAATGTGATCCACCTGGAGCAGGAACCGGCAAGCCACTCAAGCATCCCTGCCAAGATAACTCCATGGACAAAGGCAACAGGCATATTAAAGTTATGACGCTGGAAGATGAGCCCTTCAGGTCAGAAGGCATCCAACATGCTACTGAGGAAGAGCGGAGGACAAGCACAAGTAGATTCAGAGCTGATGAAGCGGCTGGGAAGACAGGAGTGCCTGGCGTGCTCTGGTCCATGGGGTCACGAAGAGTCGGGCATGACTAAATGACTAAACAACAACAAATGCTCCCTGCCATCTTCAAATACAATGTTTCACATTAAAAGCTTTCCACTTGTCTAGTTAGAGACCAGTTCAAATATTGCCTAAAGGTTACTGCAGCTTCTGAAAAATCCTTTTTTACATGGTTGGCTCTTGAAATCACATGGTATAGCATGGGAGGGCCAATCGTACAGGTCATCAAAATTGTGCATCTACTTATCAAGTCGCCACATGGACCAAATGGACGAGAGACAAATGCATGATGCAAATTGAAACTCCTGCCCTCCACCACTAAGTGGTCCCTGGTGAAAGGGGTCAGTTTGCAGAGGACAGGCGCACACCTCCAACAGCCTGCGCAGACCAAGTGATGTCCACTATAGGTCACTTCTCATAAGCCCAACTTCGCAGTGCATATACGTATATCACATGTACAAGTCCATCCCTTCCCAGTCTTAGCTTGACAGTGCTGGCCACTAACTGAAATGTATATTATTGGTGTCTATGTCAGTGATAATCAGCAATAAGACCAAATAAGGCTGCAAATGCTGCATTCTCACAGGAATGTTAAGAAGCTGATTTATACAGAATCAGACTGTTGGTCTGCCTAGCTTACGTTGCTGGTGACAGCTCTCCAGAATTTCCAACAGCAGTCTCTCTGTGCCCTACCTGAATATGCTGGGCACTGAATCTGGGACTTCTGCATGCAAAGCAGATATCTATCACTGAGCTACAGTTTCTCCTTATTCTCTCTAAAGCCCCATCCCCAAATAACTTGCTACTTCCTTCATGGTTCCCTTCCACCATACATACAAACCAAACAGACACCTTCTCATGCCTATGGATGATGGTTTTTGGATTTCTTTCCAGTACATATTGCAGTTAACATCCCCAAGTTTCTAAGTTTACTCATGTTTCCCATGGGTATCTTTAAATATTAAGGATTACTGTATATTGTAAAAAATTCACTGGGTTTTTGGCATGTTCCTTAACATATAGTTCATTTTTTCTACTTCCATTATTTCAATAAAATCTGAAAGTGGGGAACCTAAGATATTAAAAGTAACACATGTGCATAGTTTATCATTCCTCTTTAAAAAGCCTGCAGGAGGTGATGAAAGGAGGTATGTATAGACATTTCTAACTTGACTAAGGTTTGGTAGAAAAAAGAGGAGAGGGCAATAATTTCCAGGAAGTAGCTCTAGTTCAATATCACGCAGTTTTACCTACAAAACAAATGTTAATTAAGCAGATCCAGAGGAGAGTGTGAAATGTAAATGTTGTTTGAGTTGCCTAGCAAATAAATTTAGATATTCAGTACATTAATGTGCATGAAACCTGAAGACGATAAGAAACATTAATGGCTGAGAATGTAAGTCATTATGCAAGTGATGCCTAAGGGATATGATTAAATCAAAATGGCAAGTAGTACAGATTAAAGCAAATTAAAAACAATGTCAAACAAAAACACATTTATTTAGCAGAGGCTGAAGCATCACCACCAGCTGAATGAAGCACAGTTACTGAAAAACCAGACTTGTTGGAAATGTCCATGATTTATTGAATTTGATAGTCATGTAAGCGCTGTGCTTCCCACTAGCTTAGATACGCTTTTACAGAATTAGGCAGATGCATGGATGATGGGCCTATCAAGAACTATTAACAACAACGGGGCTCTGAAGAGAGTGATAGATGAAGGACTTTGACTGTAGCAGTACAAGCAATCCAGGTATATCCTAAGGCAAGCCCAGGGAAGACAGCAGCCTCTCTCTAGACCAAAAGATTCGCTTGAACTTGATTTAACAAATTTTACTTATCTGCCCTGCCTTTTGGGGGTTTTTAATTAAAAAGGTGTCTTGAATGTTCTGGGGGCAGCTGGAATAAGAGTCTAACATAAAGAAGATGTGAAGAGATCAGTGCAGTCTGAATAAAGTTCTCTTCCACCCCTAGCCTTTATTCATCTAAGCCAGGGGTCAGCAAACTTTTTCAGCAGGGGGCAGGTCCACTGTCCCTCAGACCTTGTGGGGGGCCAGACTATATTTTTTGGGGGGGGGACAACAACAAAGAATTCCTATGCCCCACAAATAACCCAGAGATGCATTTTAAATAAAAGGACACATTCTACTCATGTAAAAACACACTGATTCCTGGACCGTCTGCGGACCGGATTTAGAAGGCAATTGGGCCGGATCCTGCCCCCAGGCCTTAGTTTGCCTACGCATGATCTAAGCTCTTCAGCTGAGCTATTAAAAAGTAAGGAAAAGTAGGTCTCAATCTCTATGCCTTGGTGGTTGCCACCCCCACCCCCCAAATCGGGAGAACCATCAAGTGTTCCTTCTTAAAATAAAAACAGGATTCCTTTGGCAACCCTGCATGCTGCTTAGGTTAATCGCTGGCCACCCATCCATGCCCACCAAGCTAGATTCCCCAAGTGCCTTGCCTGCTGCCCCCTTCAGGAATGCATGCTGGCATACTGAGGTCCCCCTTGCTTTCTGTTCTAAGGCATCTCCACCTCTTCAACATTCCAAGGATTCCTAGCCTATCTCCCATCCAGGGACTGCTTAGCTTCCACAAGTAGGATTGGGTGTTTAAATGTTTTAATGGCCATCAGCTCTGCAGCCTACTTAAAACTGGAGAATGTTAAGAGCTGTATGTAGCCCCTGTAGGCCAGCTGCTTGGTGGCACCAGTTGAACCCAAGTTTGCCACCGCTCTCTGAATTTAAACCACCCAAACATGCCCAGAGGCAGTCTGGATGAGGTTAACAGGTGAAGCCACAGGAAGCTTGCTTCAATTATAGCAGCACCCCACAAGTTTTGGGATAGGTGAACTGTCCACTGCTGATCTATAATCTATGATTCCAAAATAAGCTGTGTTATAATCACAAGTATGGTTTCAGGTCTTCCAAAACTCCATTTCTGAATGAACTTTCAGAATTTGTTCTTCATATATGGATACCTGAAGTCCACAAAAATAGTCAGTGGAATCTCTGTGACGATTCCAGTGGATAACTATGCAGTATTCCACTCTCATTGGTATGAGACAGGATACTTAGTTAGCATTCATTTTAAACCTGACACTTCTTTTCTCCTTTAAAAATCTCTAAGCAACCAATTAGAACTTTTGTTATGAGTAGGGCACTTAAAAGGTAAATGAAGGTAACTAGTTTTAAGTAAATTGAAACTTATTTATGCGCCTGAGCAGTTTTATTCCTACAGAAAATTCAGAGACATAAGAATAATAGTCTTCACGATTACCTAAATCTCCAAGATTGTTGTTCGAATAGCTAGAGTAAATGATCCAAGCAGAAAGAGAACTGGAATGTGTTGCCTCAAAATGCATCGTGCTTTTTAAAACAAAGCAGAAACAGGACTTTTATTTACGAAAGAATTTTTCAATCTCCAGAATGGTGCATTATGCACACAAAATGCAGAAACTGAAAATATTTAGCAATTAAAGTGAACATCCCACAGCCCACGACACAAGCCAGGCAAGGGGAGGTTAAGTTAAAGGAGGCTGCAATCATATACAAACTTTGGTAATCTATACTGAACTCTGTATGACATAAACACACACACAAATCATTTTAAGTTCCATAATACCTAGTTTTAAATCATTAGGACATTATACCTTCAAAGCCATCATTATCCATGTCTCCTAAATTGGCAATGGCATCTCCAAACCTCGCTGCGTACAAATCACTCCCAGCCAGTGCCGTCTCCAGCTCCAGCATACTTCCTCCCTAGAGGAAAAGAAATAATAATTCTACTTTGTAGCAGGGCTCCTATTGTATGGGGAAACAATTAAGGAAAACACTTCAGAAGAGAAACAGTCCATGTTGAAATCTTCAGCATATGGGAGACTAACATGCTACACACACAAGAACAACACATTACCTTCCACAAGAGTGTTTCCGTGTGGAACGTGAGCCGAAGTTAACTACTTGGAAACCAGTGAAACTTGGAGCAAGAGAATTAATTGCATACTTGAAATTAATAGAGCAATATATTATTGTTTCTGTACAGTGGTACCTCGGGTTAAGTACTTAATTCGTTCCGGAGGTCCGTTCTTAACCTGAAACTGTTCTTAACCTGAAGCACCACTTTAGCTAATGGGGCCTCCTGCTGCTGCTGTGCCGCCAGAGCCCGATTTCTGTTCTTATCCTGAAGCAAAGTTCTTAACTTGAAGCACTATTCCTGGCTTAGTGGAGTGTGTAACCTGAAGCGTATGTAACCTGAGGTACCACTGTATTGCCATCAGCATAAAGCCTTTATTTGACCCATTTTGACAGATTCATATGAAAACCTGCTGCTCTTCATATATTGTTCTACCAAAGCCAAGTTAACTGTTTTTGTTTTTTTGCACTATATGGTACACAACAGCCTTATTCACTCAATCCCTCTCCCTTCCATACCTGTACTGTGTGAGGGGGAGAGCAGGGGCAAGTCTTTAGCTCTGTTACTTCCTGAATGTCCCTGGCATTAGTCCCTCTTTGTATGGTAGGGGAAGAATGTCTGCATCAGGGAGCTTGCTCTATAAAAGCAAGCTTCCTGTGCAATTTACAATGCTCATCTTCTACAGTATCGGGAGGTATTTAATGCTTGATGTTTTTGTTATGTTTTTAGATATGCTGTAAGCTGCCCAGAGTGGTGGGGAAACCCAGCCAGATGGGCAGGGTATAACAATAATCATGGGGAGAGTCAACTTTAATAGAGAAGTTCACCACTACAGACATTCAACACCTAATATATTTGTTTTTAGGGTGGGAGGGGTTGCAGGTAGGGATGAGCAAATCTATGAATTTCAGTTTCTCATTTCTCTGGTCTTTTTTCAGTTCTCCACATTTCTGAATCAGTTTGCAACTTATTATTTTCTAGAAAGGTATCATAAAAGCTTGTCAGCATTTCAGGACAAATTTCGCCTCATACAATTTTCGTATGCAATTTTGCTTAAAATGGTTTTCCAGCAATTTTCCTTAACATAAAGCATTTTTATGCACACTTTTCCCTGTCATACTCACATGCATTTTACTCGTGTGTGACTGCATATTCCAGACAGGCTTAAGTTCCTTGCTCTTGCTTAAATTGGTCCTAGTCTTTTCAATACATGCAGGTATCAATGAGATAGAGTGTTTACTCATAACATATGATGGGACAATGAATGCACAAGTGTTGCTATTTTTTTCTGGTAGGTTTTCTGTGATAAATTGAGTGAAATTCATCAGGGGACGCTTTCCCCATCACCACATCCCGATGCCAGAAAAACCTTTGCTCATTACATTTCCCCCTATAGAAAGTTGTCAAAGGCTCAAGAGCCCTGTGGAGAAAAGTTGGTCCTATGAACAGAACATCAGCCACCCCTTGGAATCAAACTACCAATAAAGCAATACTTACGGAGCCTGAGTTGATGTAAACATACACTCTTCCTTCTTCCCTGACTTTACTGTGCATTGGGGCGCCAACCAGTAAGTCTGAGAGCCCATCCCCATTGAGATCCACAGCGCAGACAGTAGCTCCAAAATAAGAACCAAGCTGGCCATACACAAGAAAGAGAAAGAAATAATTAGCTAGTCCTCAAGGTGAAAACGCTGCAGGCAACAGTCTTAGCCTTTAAACAATGCATTACCTTTTTGCCCTTTAATTCAGACAAAATCGAAAGCTTTTTCTGTTCGATTTTAAAAATGTATGCCTAAAATAAAGATAAAGAAGTTAACTGGGTATGTGGGGGTGAGGGGGAAGCATTCAACATGCAGTAGAAAGAGGCAAAGCAAAACCAGCTGGCCAAGAACAGCACTTCAACTCTGCATTCAAGCTCAAGGAGCTATCAACTCAATACCCTCCCTTTGGCAATGGCAACATCTGGTCACCTCCAATAGCAGGGATGGAGAATCTCAGGCCAGGGCACCAAATGTGGCCCTCCTGGCCTCCCCACACGTCCTCTTGATTCTCCTCCTCACCCACACCCACTGTCTCTAGGTCACACCCCTCACCAGCCCTACTTTGCACCATCCTTGAGTATGTTTGTTTACCGGGCTGGAATGTGTCCTTGAAATCCGGCGATGCCCCTTGCTTTCCTGGGTGGAGGGATGTGTGAGCACGCGTAGAAACTAGCCTGCTGTACAAATTTGCATTAATTGCTCTGCCCATTTTTGCCTCTGATAGGCTCCACTTATCATTGGTACACATTCCCCAGAAAGCTGCCCACAAGGCAACTCTGCACACAAGACCAGTGTTTTCATACTGCGTCTTTTTGCTCTCGATGCTGGGCTTTGTTGCAAGGTCAGCTATGTCCAGAGCTTGGACTTTTAAGCTGAATTTGGTTTTTTTAAAAAAAAGTTATCCACCCCCACCACGGAATACAGTAGTCGTACCTTAGATCCCGAATGACTTTGTGGACATTTTGGCTCCTGAATGCCGCAAACCCGGAAATGAGTGTTCCGGGTTGTGAATGTTCTGTGGAACCCAAATGTCCAACGAGGTTTCTGTGGCTTCTGATCGGCTGCAGAAGCTTCCTGCGGCCAATCAGAAGCCGAGCGTTGGTTTCCGAACATTTTGGAAGTTGAATGGACGTCCGGAACGGATTCCGTTCGACTTCCAAGGTATGACTGTTCACAGACTGCACCATTCCCTGCTGTCCCTTATCAGATCTGCTTTGCAACTTAGCAAAAGCCTCCCCTCACCTTGGGTTGACTGCAGCTCTCTTCATGTGTTGTACACAGGTGAGGGACAAGTGTGGAGGAAGCAGTTGTGGGGCCAACAGGGCAGCAAGTAATGCTGCCCAAGGTTCTTCCTTGCCTGGGAATGTGGAGGGAGACCCGCAGCACAGAAGTTATTCTCAGCATGACAGGAGAGGCAGGGCTAAATGTACGGCCCTGCAGGTGTGCATCCATCCTCTGCCTTCCTTTACTGCAGCAAAGCAGCACATGGCTGACAGCTCAGAGGTGTCAGCTCCTGCAACTTCTCTTGTTAAGCGTACACAGTTTTGAATGCCATCAGCCACTTCCCAGCTCAAATGCAACATTGACAGCTGTGGTTACGGGGACAAACAAGTCATACATATCAATCTGATTCTTGTTACTTGGCTGTCATGGAAGCTCTGACAGCCAACTCTCCTTCACCGCTGCAAAGTGCAAATTCCTTTCTCATCATTGTAAGAGATGTATATACATGTATATATTAATTCTTACTTTACCAGTCTGCTCCTGTTGGGGGGCACCGCCAATTACTTCAGAACTATTCCACGACAGGAAATGACCAGCTCCAACAGAGTAGCCTGTCCATTAAGAGAGCAGTGAGAAATCGTGGTAAAGGTCCCAGGTTCTATGCAACACAGAGCAATACATTCCACCCAATCCCCAATAAACGAATGAAGTTAAGGAAATTATTTCATTTAATAAATACTTCAGTGTTGTTTCACAGCTATCTGGGATCAAGACAATGGCTTGAAAAGGCCAAAGCAGGCTCAGCTGTGTATCACTAGATATCTGGTTGTGCACACCCAACACTTTGTGGAAAATTCAGCTTTTGGCATGTCACCATTAATGCCATTTTGCAAGCTGCTCTGCTGAAAACTCGACACGGTGGCTGGGGGTAAAGGCACATACTGGCCCTTACCTATTGCAAGCTAACAGGCACATATCCTTTAAAAACACTTGTCAAAAAAGCTGCAAGTTCATGCCTCAGTTTTATTTCTCCAGCTGTAAAATGGGAACTACTTTCCTATTAGGACTGCTATAAGGAGGTTATTCCACCACCCCCTGGCAAATAGAAGGGGAAGAAATGGAGGCTGTGAGAGATTTTACTTTCTTGGGTTCCATGATCACTGCAAATGGTGACAGCAGCCACGAAATTAAGAGATGCCTACTTCTTGGGAGAAAAGCAATGACAAACCTAGACAGCATCTTAAAAAGCAGAGTCATCACTTTGCCAACAAAGGTCCGTATAGTTAAAGCTATGGTTTTCCCAGTAGTGATGTATGGAAGTGAGAGCTGGACCATAAAGAAGGCTGATTACCGAAGAATTGATGCTTTTGAATTATGGTGCTGGAGGAGTCCCATGGACTGCAAGAAGATCAAACCTATCCATTCTGAAGGAATTCAGCCCTGAGTACTCACTAGAAGGACAGATCCTGAAGCTGAGGTGCAAATACTTTGGCCACCTCATGAGAAGAGAAGACTCCCTGGAAAAGACCCTGATGTTGGGAAAGATTGAGGGCACAAGGAGAAGGGGACGACAGAGGATGAGATGGTTGGACGGTGTTCTCGAAGCTACAAACATGAGTCTGACCAAACTGCGGGAGGCAGTGGAAGACAGAAGTGCCTGGCGTGCTCTGGTCCATGGAGTCATAAAGAGTCGGACATGACTAAATGACTAAACAACAGCAAGGCTAAATGCAGTGAAATGAACTGGGCATGTGCTTATACAAAATGAAAGGGAGAGAAGAATACCACTGAGATTTATTAAGATATGCCAAGCATATTCAGAAGGGTCAAGGCAAGTTTGCTCATCTCGAAGATACATGCTGTAATCCAGTAGGGAAGATGCATGTGGGCATTTCTCTCTCTCTCTTTCTCCTGGATCAGGTCAGACATGCATTGGGATGCAAGGTTTCCAAATGCAATCCCCATTTTCCCTCCACAGAGCAGACTGGGATGAACTTTCCTGCCCTACTTGCAGTATGGATGCTAACATCCTCTCAGTTTGCCCTCTTGGGCTGCTAGTTGTGGTCAACACCTCATGATGCACAACCATCTCTGACTGCAAAAATGAAACTTACTCAAACCCTTCATGTCAGAACAATCACAATATATTTATATTTTATATTTCCTCTGGGTTTCCTCTAGAAACCCAGAATAAAAAGAAGTCTGGATGAGCCCTTGTTTCTGTTCTCACAAACAAGTGCTAACAGGTTTTTCCCCTAGCATTTCTATCATGAATAGCAAAAACAATCATAGATAGCATGCTTTCAGAAACTGTATTAAACCAAAGTTTCATATGAAAGCATATTGACAAAACATATTTCAGTTACCTAGATAACTCCCAGACTTTACTTGATTATTGTCGTCTACATACGAAAGGAAGTTATTTGCTGTTTTATTGTATACAAAGATGGATCCAGTCCAATAATATGATCCTGGAGCTCCCATAATAATTAAATCCTGGAAGAAAACAAAAAGCTTAAGTCTTAAGTTCTTAAAGATAATCAGAGTGATTCATATTTATTCCTGCTCTGCTTTAAAGCCTGCAGCATTACCTAGCCCTAGACACATTTGTTCAACTGGTAACGTCATTCAGTAGGTACAATCAAGTCAAAGCCCATTATCTTTCTTTTTCTATATTTGAAAATATACCAGCTCTTCCTCTGCTAAAGATTAAGTCTGCAAGCAACTCCAAATGGGCTACAAGCTAATGAAAAACCGCCCTCCTCTGCAGAATATTTAAGAACTCATAGTTCTTATACAGAACATAAAGATGCGCAGTGAGGTACAGTGATCTTTACAACCCCAGAGGGAATGCTTTCAGAACTTATTACTGCTATGGATAGGTTAAATCTGAATCAGGCAATAAAATCTTACGTTCCGTTATATTATTTATATCTTTTTTGAAATAAAAAGGTAAGTCTATATTAAAAAAAAAAATACAGCTCATGGTGTGTGCTAAAAATTGTGCTGTGGAGTACTCAGTCTGCTCCAAAATACATTGCCTTTGGAACAGTGGTCTGTAGTTTGGCTTACACTGGCAGTGACGCAAGTAGTCATTTATACGACTGCACCTGAAGCATGACTGCATTCTTCAGGAATGGAGCAGAGCCAGCTCATAGGTCAACCCTGACTCCCTTGCAATTACAAGGTGAAGCTATGGGACCAAAAAAATAATAAAATAGCAGCTGTAGCTGCTGCATAATAAGGGCCCCAGCCATGTGACACAATGACCTGTGTGTTGAACACAAGGTGTGTGTGTGTGAGTGGGGGAGAGCTTTGGCATAGCAACATGACAATAGTGCAGTGCCACAGACTGGTTGGATACAGAGGAATGGTGGGAGTCTCCAGCTGGGGAACCCCCAAGGGAAGAAGGCTCAGAGCTGGGGGATTATTGGTTGGATGGGTCTTGGGAGGAGGTGGTGTCAGAAGCTGAAGGGGTAACAGGGCTTAGTGAGCTGGGAGAGTCTGTGGCAGAGAGAAGTCCAGAATCAGAGGCAGAAGCTGAAGCAGGAGAGTAGGATGAGGGCAGCCAAGAGGCAAAGTTGAGTCAAGCTGGTGTAGAGTCGTGGGTGTCTTCTGTTGCGATGAGCCCCCTTCCTCATCTCCCAGAACCAGAAGAGGCATGAAAAGGGTGGAGGAGAGGTTGGTTTCACGCAGGCGCAGTCTCCAATTGCTTGGGGAAAGGAAAGGAGCAAATAGCTATGGGGAGAAGGGGACTTTCAGTCTTGGCAACTGTGCTTTGCACAGACACTCCACCAAGTCTGTGCATATTGTGTTTTTGCCAACAACTTGAACGGTGTTGTTTACTGCCAGCTCACTCCTGACATGCAGTTGTGCGGAATCTCAGTTTAGAGCCCAAAGGCAGCCCTCCTGGCCTCGGTATGTGGTGCTCCCCACATACAGAAATCTCCCCGGGCATATCCCTCATTGGCCCTGCTTCACTCCTTCATTGGGTGTTTTTTGCCAAGCTGAAATTTGCCTTTGAACTCAGACAAAGCCTCTTGCTTGCCTGGACAGAGAAGAGTGTGCTGTTCCACTTCCTTTTGCCTCTGGACCCTGGATGCCTCCTCAGAAGGCAATGTGGCCCTCAGTCTACAATGAGACTAATATACAATGAGAGGATAAAACACACACATATCCAAAGCTTTAACAGAAAAGCAATATTTTTAAAACACACACCTCTGTGTAAAATGACATTATCCCAGCCTGGCATGATCCGTATTTGTCTCCGTATTTGCTCCAGTAATCTGAATATTCACAACAAAATATAGGGTGGGGGTGGAGACGGAGAGTATGTATAAACAACAAGCAACTGAAAACAATAATCCTCCATGAATAATATCACAAATTCTCCACAGCTGTTTGTTAAAGGAGTTTGGGATTAACTAGAACTCCTGGCATCCAACATTGCAAGGCAATATCCCATTTAATGATATCAGAAGAATAAGGGATTTGAAAAGGGTCCTATTCGAAATGTATTGTCATTGCTCAACCTTGCTTTCAAAGCTCTGGTTTAAAGGATTCCAATAAAACCGGCAAACTCATTTTTGACACAGTTCGTTTTAATCAGCTAGAATGCCAATGTCACTGTTTTTAACAGGCTTCGCAGATAAGATGTGTTGGTAGCACTGCTGTTTCTTCCCCTCCCATCTATAATTTCAGGAAATCGCTGGTAGGAAGAACTAGAGAACTTTATGGGAAGAGAAGCTAAGTGATGGCACAATGTCAAAGTATGGATCTAAAGCAGTGTTTCCCAAACTTGGGTCTCCAGCTGCTTTGGGACTACAATTCCCATCATCCCTGACCACTGGTCTTACTAGCTAGGGCTGATGGGAGTTGTAGTCCAAAACAGCTGGAGACCCAACACTGATCTAAAGAAAGTCAAGGAATGCCTTGGCAAGCCACCACATGTCACAGTGAGAGACACTTTGCTCATTCCTAGTCACAACCCTTCCTGAACCTGGTGCCTTCCAAATGTTGCTCCTGTCATTCTTGGCCAGTAGCCATGTCGGTTAGGGATGATGAAAGATATAGTTCAAAATATCTGGTGGGCACCAAGTTAGGGGAGGCTGGTCTAGAGTCAAATGTGGGAAGCAGAATAGAAGGAATCAATTTCCTTCCATCCTGCACAATGAACTGGTAGGGCATGATTTCTCCAGGGCATGTGCTGTATCTAAAACAATGGTGGTCTAGTATTGTCAGCAGCTCAACTCCACTCTGGACTAAAGTTCAGGGCAAGTATTTTTTTCAGGGAGAATCAGACTCTGTTGACCAAGTCTCTGAGGCTGTTGCCTCTCCTGCCTTGGGGTTATCATGCAGGAAACCACTCCAGGGGGAGAATAGCTGGGTTGCTTCTCTGTCCCTCAATCTCCCTAAAGGTTCCAACATGGCCTCCTATATAGATGATGCCTGAATCATTGGGTAAGAGGATTTTTAAAAAAAATAACAACGATAAAGCCATGTTTGTAATCATAATCATTGTATAATCAACACCCATTATAACAGTGCATTTAAAAGACCTTGCCTCATTTTTGTTAAAGATTTTTTTTGTTTGTTTTTCATAGCAATCATGGCAGCCTAAAAAAAGCTTTTAAAAGTTGGAGGCCAGCATTTGGCTTTCCCAGTTATAGAATGTTGAGCATTTGCTTGCTGCAAATGAGTGTTTCTCATAAAGCATCATTTACTTCTATCTGTCCAGCCGCACCGACACTTACCCGTATAGCAAGGACATATTCTTCGACTCAGCAGCGTCCGAAAATTGGAAGGTATCTCATAACAAATGCCGTAGGGAAATTTGTGCGCTGAGATATAATATACATTTTTCCATCGGTGTCCACAGGCCTAATTAAAGACAAAAAGAAAGTGTGATGATCACGAAGGTCGCCTGAAGAGAAAGCACTTAAGACACAAGAAACTGCCTTTCACTGAATGGGACCATTAACTCATCTGGCTCCATGTCATCTAGACAACCTGGCAAGCAGCTCACCAAAATCTCAGACTAAGCTTCTTACCCAGACCTCCCTGGAGATGTCAGGAATCGAACCAGGAAACATCTGCACGAAAAGCACTGAGATATTATCCTTCCCCCAAATATTGGGGAATGTAAGGCAGTACTTACAACAATGGATCCATTTTCTCCTGGCTGTCTTGACAAGCTCACCCCGAACCACTGATCATCTCTTTCTTCTATACAGGTTTTCCCACACTTTTCTCCTTTTGGGTCACCTTAAACCAGAAAGAGAGAAAAGTTAGCACATGTGTAGCCATCTTTCAGAACTTATGAACCACAATTCCACTGCCTTCCTACCCATAATGGGCATAATTCAAAGTTCAGCCAGCGTAGCGATGTTATGACGGTGCAACATTCACATTGCACTAGATAACTTTTAAGGTGATTGCAAGCGCTTGACTATCACAGCGGTGCCAACGTAAGCAGGGGTGGTCTCAGGACATGGTGAGAGATGAGCAGCGCAGTGGGCTGCTTCTTGCTTAGTTTGTTCCAGCTTCCTAAGTCACATTTACAAAACGAATGGCATAAGCAAACACACTCCTATTGGAGGCAACAGGGGTGGTAGAGGAAAGGATTTATTTTCCCATATAACAATAGGAAACTCATTGCACTCATTGCACCATCCACTCACAAGGAGGAGGTATCAGCAGGTCCATGGAAACACCCAAAACCTGCGTAAGTACAAAATAAATGCTTATGAGGGGAGAGAAAAATAACGCAATGAAGGCCAAGTACAATCTGCTCACCACAGAATGATGCCTGAACTGTTGCAGAGGCAATGTAGAGGGAAATGGAAAACCAGGGTACAGTATTAGCATGGAATATTCTGGGAAAGGACATGGCTGCCTGGCTGAACAAAAGCATTCTATATTGCTGTGATGATTCACGTTTTTAGAAAACCTCTATACTCCAAGGAAAACACGTGATAAGAGTGCAATAGTACAAAAAGGAAGGAAACTCTTAGATCACTACTGAAAGAGATCCCGGGATAAAAATATGGCGACAAGTCCCATAGTAGTCTATGAAGGAACTTACTCCATCATCTCATTATCATCATCATGGGGCTCTCCTACCACTAGAGACCAGAGACACACACACACACCTAGAGCTTCAGCTTCAGGTAGAATCAGCCAGTCAAGAACAGTTTTATTTTATGTATTATTGATTGATTGAATTTATACCCCACCCTTCCTCTCAAAGCACGCCAGGGCAGCAAACAATAAGCAATAAAACAATAAAAACACATTCAAACAACTTCAATACAGATCTGGAAAAGATCTCAACTCAGAAGGCTTGTTGGAAGAGTTTTACAAACTCACATATTGAGATGTGCAGCATGGGGCTATATTACTCTGCTCTACTGTCTAGAAAAGTAAGAACTTTGATGAAAGGAAACCCTTTTTTGTAAACAGAGAGGTGAGGCTAACAAAGAACAAGCGGCTTGTGGGTATCATTTCACTTGGGTTCATGGCAAAGCCATTACAGATGTATCTTTACCACCTTAGTTCATTAACTGTGTGCAAAAACCCAGCAAGTTCACAGCCTGTGTAACAAAAAAAACATCCTATGGACAAAACTAACAGAAAACAAGAACTGGGTTTCTTGGATTTCTAGAGAAATGTACAAATGTTTTTGGTGGCAACTTCAGGGACGCAGGTGGCTGACTTGCCAATCAGAAGGTCAGCGGTTTGAATCCCCGTGACGGGGTGAGCTCCCATTGCTCAGTCCCTGCTTCTGCCAACCTAACAGTTCAAAAGCATGTCAAAGTGCAAGTAGATAAATAGGTAGGGAAGGTAAACGGTGTTTCCGTGTGTTGCTCTGGCTCGCCAGAAGCGGCTTAGTCATGCTGGCCACATGACCCAGAAGCTGTACACCAGCTCCCTCGGCCAATAAAGCGAGATGAGCGCCGCAACCCCAGAGTCGTCCACGACTGGACCTAATGGTCAGAGGTCCCTTTACCTTTACATGGGACACTGACTTCTCTAATGAAATGTGAGGCAAATTTACGGGGTTGCCCTCTCCCCATTTTTTATACCAATACAATCAACTGCTTGTAGAAGACATATTCCAAAGTACCTATCATTTTCAGAGAAAGTTTACAGAACAAAGTAGCACAGAAAGACAAAACAGGAAGGGCATGCAGCTGCCTCCAACATAAAAACACTTGACAGGTAAGGAACTGTAAGAACTTAAGAAGCACCGTACTGGATCAGGCCCAAAGCCCATTGACCCAGCATCCTGTTCTCACAAGTGGCCAGCTAGATGGCTATGGAAGCAGGACCTGAGCACAACAGTGCTTTCCCCTACTTGTGATTCACTTCTGTGGGACACCACATTTTGCGGGTAAAATTGCCTATGCTGAGGGAGTATGATTATATCCACTAGTGAACTTGGGTAGTTATGTGCCTATCTGTTTGCAATCAAAATGGAAACACCCAAAAAATAAGGTATTAAGATCTCAGCTGCACTCTTGGTGTTCCAGTTTCAAGCTGTCAGGCTTTTTAAAAAAATAAAAATTCATTGCTCATAGCAGTAACATTCCTACATAAAACCGAAAAGCAAAAAAAAAAAAGTGATAAAATCTTATGCGTCTGGTGACTAATTCTGAGGAAACTCTTGCAGAGCCATGACCTTCTGACCCCTACTGCCAACAGACGAGCCAATTTGCAAATGTATTTTTGATTCATTTCACCAACTTGAAAATGGGAAAGAATAGAAAGCAAAAAATTAAGAATCACAGTTTCAGATTTAAGCTTATGTGCTTGGGATTTTACAGACATATCTTTTGGGGGGAGGTGGGGGGGAGACTTGCACACAGACACACATGCATGCACACATATACATGCATATAAATGCACACAAACACATGCTAATGCTTTACTGCACTTTAATTTAAATAGCTCGCCTCACATCTGTTTCAGCTCAGCAGCATCACGGCCTGGTCCAAGGAAATGTGTGGAGGCTTATCTAACAAATATATCTAAGTTTGTGGTTTAAGCAGGATGACTTCCACCCAAAAGGCAGACAGATGAACTATATGGCTCTGACAACAAGGCAAGATCATGCTTCTCATAGAATTAAAAATGCCTCCAGCTTCACACCCATTTAGAAAACAATTTATTTCAATAGGCATGACTATATTTCCATGTTTTTCACTTTTTACTGGAGTGCTTCTTTCACATGCAATGTATAAAGGTAAAGTTACCCCAGCCCTTACGGGCCAGTCGTGTCTGACTCTAGGGTTGCGCGCTCATCTCGCTCTAGAGGCCGTGAGCCGGCACCATCCGAAGAAACTTCCGGGTCACGTGGCCAGCGTGACTAAGCTGCAGCTGGCGAGCCAGCACCAGCGCAGCACACGGAAACGCCGTTTACCTTCCCGCTATAAAGCAGTCCCTATTTATCTACTTGCACTTAAGAATGCTTTAGAACTGTTAGGTGGGCAGGAGCTGGGACTGAACGACGGGAGCTCACCCCGCCGCGGGGATTCGAACCGCCGACCATACGATCGGCAAGTCCTAGGCACTGAGGTTTTACCCACAGCGCCACCCGCGTCCCCATGCTGCACAATTATCTAACCTACACAAATTTACTTGGGAATAAATCCCATTAAACTCAATTGAGCTTACTTCCGAGTAGACACACAGAGTGTTGCACTGCAAATCTTCAGCCCAGACATTTAAAATACTAGTTGTTTCTAAGATCACAAAGGAATTCAGAACTATAAAATGGAAACAACTTTTCTCTCAGTCTCTCTCCCTGCTCCTAGTGATTAAAAATAACGTAACAGTTTAACTGGCTAATTCTTTGGAAGCTTGGTTTGGGAGGTAGCAGTTAGGTGCATGCAAGATAAAGACTGTGAAATGTTTGGGGAAATGGACAGATTTTTCTGCTGCAAAGGGGCCCTTCATCCAAGCACTTGTTGCCAGGTGGGGGCAGTAGGTGAGACATGGCCAATGGGGAAGCTACAATTGGTTAAAAGGATCCTGTTGCTCTGGGACTGGTGAATTTGAAAGGGTGAGAAGCTTGAGTATTTAAACAACCCCACGCAGGTCATTTCAGGGCTGTGGAGCATTTTGGCATCAGACGGTTACCCACCTATCCTGTTTCTGCACCTTAAGCCCCAATTTGGGGTCATCAATAATGAACTGAATGAATAGGGTGAAAGGTTATGAGGGTCATGGGGGTGGGGAGAGAGTGTGTGTATGAATTTTGCAGTGCTTTGTTTATTTCTGGGTGCTATTTTGTTAACGTTGTTGCTGTTATTTTATTATGAATGCTGTAGTACTTTGCGAAGCCTACAATATGAACTTTGTTGCAATTGTACTGCTTTAGTTGTTCAGTTGATGATGTTTTACGGGTTGTAACGGTTTTACGGGCAATTTGTTAATTCTTCTACATGATTTGTGCTGCATTTGTGATGTTCTATTATGTTTTCTTTATTTGTTGTTTATAATAAATCAAATCTTCAGACCCAGGAAGGCAGATTTGGTACAAGTGGGTGGGGGTTGAGTATGCTAACAATCCCTTCCCTATTGTTTTAGGGTCAGGATGGCCTGCAAACATTCTAACAGGTCAAAATTTGCTGTTTTTATTTCACCACAACTGTGGCAGGTGGAGGAGCAGCCAGGTTAAAAATCCAAAGTTGATGGGCAACATAATTTGGCATCATTTAGGGACATAATGATAGCTGCCATGTAGACAGACGTGGGTGGAGGGACAGCTAGCCCGATTGCTTGGTCTGGTTGGCACAAAGTAAGCTGGAATTCCTCTCCATGGAATGGCAGCTTGCCATGTGACCTCAGGAAGCTCAGCAAATGAGGTGGCCCCTGAGGACCAACCAAACGAAGTCCCAGGGGCTTAGGGATGATAGGGGACTCTCCTCCACCACTGTCCTTTACAGGTTCTCCAGTTGTTAGTTCTCAATTTGCATGATTATTTGGAAAGGGATCCCATGAGTCATCTAGTAAAACCCCCCTACAATGCAAAAATGTCAACACGTAGTTCCCCATCCAGCCTGAAACCATACCAGACCCTGCTTAGCTTCCCAAACATGCTAGCAGTTTTATCGCAGCACCACTAGCCAGTTGGGTATACCATAGTCCCTTTTTTGTCCCCACAAAGATAAATTCCACATTTCACAGGCATGGTTAAAATAGTTCAGTGCTCACTTCAGTTATCTGAAAGTGCCTGGGATCCACAGCCTGCAGGTACACCAACTTCCTAGTAAACAACAGTCATCAGAACACAGAACTCTGTATTCATCCATTTGAGCTAAGGCACAACAGAACACTTACAAGTGCAAGTTCTTCAGCACCATGAGCTTATTCTTATGAATTATTCTTGGGGAATGCAGTTTTCATGAACAATGTTTGAAGCTCGTTATTACATTGCCAATCAGAGGACAGTTCCAACTCAAACATGCTTCATGACAGATCAAATCCATTGCTAGTGTAGCCCCAGTATTTGGATCCTCGCTGGGTCAAGAACTAAGTATTTGCTGCTTTTTGAAAGAAGTGAATGTGTTGAGAGACCGTTAACCCTGCAATGACGATCAGGGGTTGGCATCAGGGCCCATCCCACAGGGTGGGTTAAGCAGGGAGCTTATCACCAACCCCTGGCCACGGACTTCCTTGCTAATGCTGCCTGCTCACTTGTCTCCACTGAAAAGCCAAGTAAACAGAAACAGGAGCAAGTAGCAGGAACGACAGCCTCCTCTTCCACTCTGGGCAGCTGTGCGGATTGGACCCCAAAGATGCCAAGTCAGGGGTGTAGCCAACGCAATGCCCATCATTCTTGGTCCCACTGGCTGGAACTGATGGGAAAGTCCAACATCATCTATTGAAAAATGAATAGTTGGTTGCAAAAGCATATATGTGGAGGGAGGCTCACTCAGTAAGGTGGCATACCAAAAGCATTGTGTCCAGAGGCTTGCTGAAGCCCAGGGCCTGAATTGACAGAGACATGAACACAACAAAAGCCCCAGATCCACAGTGGCGACCCTGACTAGCACTACGTTTCTCAGTTTGATCCTGCAAAAATGAAGTACCAGCTTCCCTACCATCC
Organism: Podarcis raffonei; assembly: GCF_027172205.1. Taxonomy (NCBI): domain Eukaryota; kingdom Metazoa; phylum Chordata; class Lepidosauria; order Squamata; family Lacertidae; genus Podarcis; species Podarcis raffonei. The sequence continues at coordinate 112,899,975 of NC_070602.1, forward strand.
CTGGACAGGCATCGCAAAGAAGCGTATCGCCAGGAGCTTGAGCAAGAAAGGGCGCCCTGTAAGCAGTAGGGATATGAATATTCTCCCCAGCCTTTTACATTCAAGTGGCAAGTTAGATCAGCTTACACAAGTCTCTGCTGCTTGCATATGAACACCTTAGTCTGACCCTTAAGATGTCAGGCTGGGAAACCTATCTTGAAATCCAGCCTGTTTATGGAAGCTTTTAGTGTTTAACAGACCACTGTATTTTAATATTTTGTTGGAAGCTGCCCAGAGTGGCTAGAGAAACCCAGCCAGATGGGTGGGGTATAAATAATAAACGATGATGATGATGATGATGATGATGATGATGATGATGATTATATCTATGGAGAAGGAACTTGCTTAACATGACGTGGGACAACATTGTTCCACTGACAACTGATCTAGTCATGAGTAAGCATGGCAGGCTGAGGCTGCCAGTAGGGATCAAAATGCTGCTCTTTGCACATGTGGGCAGCACGTGCAGAAGAACAATACAAGGGTGAATCTGGACAAGAGGAATGGTATGAAGTCCATTCACACAGCCAGCTACCATTCATCAAGTAACAAGAAGCACAAACGAGAGCTGTTGCTCAGCAGTGCAGCGAAAATGTCCCCAGGGATTTATTTTAAGTGGAAGAGAAATCTGCTTGCATGGATACATGGCACAACACATCACAAGATTATCCTTCACAGGATAAACTGTTCAGGTTTTGTTCCAGCCGCATGGATTTCAAGATGGTCTCTTTTACTGTTACAAGAAAAATTGATGTCAAGGGTGCAACATTTGGAAAGAGAGTACCAGCATGCTTAAGAAGATTGCGCATTCTCTCAGTGCCTCAACCTACTTCAGTAAATGGTCTCTTCCTGGGAATGCTTCACACATCACAGGATCATAGCAACCTACCTTATACAAAGTCAGATAATTGGTCCATCTGACTCAGCATTGCCTACTCTGACCCTCCGGGCTTCCAAATCCTAGCTGAAGATGCTGGTGATTGAACCCAAGAACTTCTGCATGAGCTATGGCCAATCGTTCCACTTATATAACTTATTTGCTTCATAAATTGGAAGCGGTGCAAATCTGTGAACCAGGTCCACTGAAAAGTACTGCACCTGAGCTCTCTCTCTCTGTACTGGTTCCTTCACACATGCATGTTACCACTCGATGTCATGGCCGTGAGATGTTAAGGAATCCTTAACTGGAGAAGAAGAGTAGACCTTTCAGCTAGTCTTCAATCATCAGCACGCAGGTTTGCAACAGTGCACTGTATTCAGTAAAGAGCCTGGAGCCAAAACACTCCATGTGACCCTTCTTCTTGAATGACTCCATTTTCTACCAAACTACAATGTGACAGCATTCCTCAGCTAATTTATCCACAAGGAATGGGATGTATTTATGCAAGAGAATTTTTCTCCAATCTAAACACTTCTTCCCACACACTTTGAAGTACATGGGGTTTCCCCATTTCTCTCGTCCGTGACTGTCATTATAAACGGCATTGGCTCCAAAGTTCTTGGACTCTTGTTGCTACAATGCCTTAAAAGGCTAGGTTTCCACAAGATTATGAATAAGCACTCCATGAGTGTTGGGAGCATAAGGCGGGAAACCACACAATGCATAAGGTTTTCAAGTATCATTTTTAGTCCGGACAGCTAACTCGGTCTTAAAACAGCAAACTCACTTTCCATCTGCAAACAGACAAAAACGATATTTTGGTGGTTGGCAGTTTTAAATGAGTCAGCCCTTCTAAGAACACACACATTAAAAGGCAACTAGGTAAACATAACCCCTCTGATTTCAATGGGCTTAAGCGTGCCAAATTCTACACTTCTTCACGGACCATACCATGTTTCTGTTTTTCATGTGAATGCTGTTATGCCCAACTGCTTGATCCAAAATAATTACCTGCATTTTGACTTGCTGGCTTTTATTTCATTTTCAAGGTTTTTAAGAACACAACTAGAGAGCAAGTCCCATCGATTGCGGTGAGACTGCCTTACAATTAAACATGTTTAGGATTTCACAGCTTGTTGTTCTTTCACTCTTACTTGAGCTCCATTTTTAATTGGCATTGGGCACCTTCTTGGGGGAAGTGCCATGCAAACATGAAATTAATAAGCTGCAATTATTTCTTTTTTTAAAAAAAAAGGATGTAGAGGAATATAAACAAACAGAGCTGATGTGTCATAAAAGGGAGACACATCATTCTCTGCATATTCAGCAAGGAAATCCATCATCTTTGAATACTGATGAAATAAATTAAGGTGGAAAAGTAAACTCGTCTTGTGCTGATCTCGCAATTACAACTGGCAAGTGGACATCCTGCTTTCTCAGGAGCAGGGAGGAGGAGAAGAAAGAAAAAGAAATGAGTCTTCAATAACTCCTTTATCATTTCAGGACTTTGGAGACGTTACTGAGCGAGGACAGATGGAAATAAGGAACAGCGCAATACGCTAAGGATTTCCGAAGAGCTTCACCAAAGCTGGGGTCATCCCGTGTGGCTGCCAACAATGGCCAAGTCACTGAGAGGGTCACTTCCACTCACCCAATTGGAGTATTTCGCAGTCTCTCCCAGGATTATTCCCAATTTGGCATCGGAAAACCGCCCCTGGATTCACCACGGAGCTGTTTGTAAGCCAGCTGGCTTTTGGAGCACCCACTACAAGCCTGGGGGAAGGAAGCAAAAGAAAAGCAAGGGTAAACCAACGGCAAGTGGATCCAACCAACTGCAGACTCAGTGACAATCCCCTTGGGGAACAACGGAGGCACGAGTTTAAAATTAGCGCCTGTAGTCCTCACGGTGCATAGAAACACTGAAGCGCCTCTGTCTACCAGGATCCTATATTTGGGGGGGGGGCAAGCCAGAAAAAAATCTGCACCTCAGAGGGTAGCTTGAGACCAGGATTTATGTTTGGGGGGGGGGCACCCACCCATCATCCTTCTCTGCCTGGCTCTGTCTAGCAGATTCCGAATGCAATGTCTCAACAACAGTTGTTTTAAATTATTCCCTTTTGACCCCAATTGCTCAGCAAAAACCTGTCAAAATCTTTCTATAATTTCTACTTTTAGTTAAGCATTTTTATCTTTTTACTTGATTTTTTTTGGAGGGGCAGCTGCGCCCCCCCCCCCCGCTTTCGTCCATGCTTGAGACCTATGAGAAAAACACAACCAAGACACGCTCTTGGCTCCCACTACAAGGTGCGAGAGGAGAAGGGGTGCAACATTTGCTGAGTGCCAGATCACAAACCCTGTGGAGGCCCCTAGGCAGTTGAAATATCAGGGGGCCCTTTTCAAATGAACTCCTAATACTTATTTTATTTTACCAGCCAACCATTTCAATAAACCAATTTTATGACACAATCCGTTTGTTGTGGGCCACCCCAAAAGGCCCACCCTGCCTATTTGGTAATCCGCCGCTGCATTCCTAAAACTTTCCGACCTTGTCACGAGCTATTATTTTAAATTGGCGAAATACAACGACAGAAGTCCGTGGAAGAAACTTCTCCCCAGGAAGCGCTGCCGTCCTTAACCCTGGACAGCTCAGAGAATAGAACAGGAGACTCTTAACCTCGGGGTTGCGAGTTCAAGTCCCACATAGGGGCAGAAAGACCCCTGCATTGCGCGGGGTCAGACTAGATGACCCTCGGCACCCCCTTCCAACTCCCACAGTTCTATGAACCTGGGAGTAAAACCCTGCTGGATTCAGAAGTCCTAAACTTCCGAGGAGACACGTCGAGGGTGGTCGTCCTAAGAAGAGGGAGGGAGAGACCCTCCCACGCCCACCCTCCCTAACTCACCATCTGCTGCTTCCCACGCTGTGCAGCAGCACCGAATAACCGAACAGTGTCCCGTTCTGACCCGGGAAGACGAGCGCGCTCCGCGGGTCCAGGTTGTAGGGCTGCCCGCCCATCGCGCAGCAGCCCAGGAGCAGAAGCAACCGGGCAGCCCCCGTCGAGGAAAGAAAGCCCTCTTCCGACTCTCTCCAAGCAACCCTCATCACAGTTTTTAAAAATATATATATTTGGAGGGGAGGCAGCTGAGGCAGGACAAGAGAGTGGGCTTGCTTTCCCCCCCTAGCAAACTGGGGAAAACTCCCTCAAAGTCAAAACGGGGCGGGAACTCTCCTCGGCGCTGCTCGACGGCTGGCTGGGCTATGTATATGGGCGAGGCGGGAAAAGTTAAGCGGAGCGCGCAGGGCGGCCTGCCTGTCGCTATTGCAGCTGATATGGGGATGGGGGGGCGTGGGAGCGCGGCTACCTGCGAAATGCTGTAGGGGGCGCTGGCGGAGTCAACCCGAGAGTGGCTGGGGTGTTGTCCCGCCAGCTGCGACCAATTAGCAGATGCTCGGAATGCGGATGCGAGTCCGGGGGGGGGGGGGGTGAGAGGGGAGCTTGGCCGCAGACGGGGCTTGGGAGACAGGCGGACGACCCGAAGGAAGGGGCAGTCATTGGCTGAAACGAGGAGTGGGGCGCAGGGGGGGAGCTGCAGGAAATAGCCCCGCAGAAGAAGAAGAAGAAGACACTGGGGGGAAGAAGCGTGGGAAATAAGGGAAGGGGCGGAGGGAAACCCACGTGAGACAGAAGCTCTCAAAGTTTCATATAGAATTGTAGACCCCTTGCAATGCAGGGATCTTCTGACCGACCTGGGCCTCGAACTAGCAACTCTGAGGTTTAGAGTCTCAGGCTCGTACCAGCTGAGCTGGAAGGGACCCAGCAATTTAGCACTGCTTTCCACAACCTTTTGAGTAGTGCTGCAGCAGCTGTGTCAGAGACTCCCGTTCAACAGCTCCCAGTTCCCATGATGAAGCATGAAGGCGCAATGGTAGATGGTTCTTTTAGTGCTGCATCTATAGCGAACAGAATCTTGTGTTTACAAGAAGTACTGTAGAAAGGTAAAGAATATTCTCTCCCAACAGGAGGCACTGTGATATCAGGGTAACAAGAGCCGCAACCCCAGTTCTTAGTGATAAAAAATTGTGGCCAATACTGTCTATCTCTGATGCTAGCAGAAGATTTTTTTTTTAAAAAAAGTTACTGTATCAAGACAATGCATAAAAATTTACCCAACTTTTGTTTTGTTTTTGAGGTGGGGGCATTTTGCTGAGATGTAATCTATCACATATTCTGGAGTATGAGCGTGCTACTACTGAACTATCCTAAAAACAGCCCAGTTTAACTCAATGGAACTCAATTTTCCCTGAGGAAAATTTGTAGGCTGCACTTCGTACCTATGCTTTGAAAAAAGGCAGACACACAAAAACCCCACTGCATCTTTATTCACATTCGTCTTAATTGCATGTGTTTTGCAATTTTCAAAGATGTTGGGCTTCGTATACAGCGAATAGGGAAAGGTGGGGTGGCATCACAGAACTAAACGTGAGATTGCTTTCATAAAAAGGAACAAATCTGAAATGGAGAATTCAGGATTCATAGTGCCTGAGAACCAACCTTACCATCACCAAGCAGTAATTTAGCACAGAGGACCTGTAATCTAACAACTAGATAAAAGCGGCAATAGGCTGCCAAGAAGTGGGAAGCATTTTTTAAATTCTCCTGCATCTTCTGATCTCTCTGTGTAGATGCATGGCAAAATGTTTGCAGCCTCTTCAGCTGAGCCACAGCTCCCCCCCCCCATAAATTGGCTCCTGTGGGTGCTGAATTAGAATGAGGACAGACTCAGGTTAAAATCCCCACTCTGCTATGAATCTCACCATGTGACCTTGAGCCAGTCGCTATTTCTCAGCCTGACGTACCTCACAGGGTTGCTGTGAGGATACAGCGGGCAAGAACCATGCATGCCACCTTGAGATTCTTGAGGAGAGGCAGGATACAAATGCAATCAATCAATCAATCATCATCATCATCATAATTTATTATTTATACCCCGCCCATCTGGCTGGGCTTCCCCAGCCACTCTGGGCAGCTTCCAACAAAATATTAAAATACAGTAATCAATCAATCAATCAATCAATCAATGCATCGTCTGAATTCACCCAGCAGGCCACCATCATGTAAGGTTCCCACGGCCCTAACTTGAATTCAGTAGTTCTTGCCATATGCATAGCTGTAAATGCACAGCCCTGGTGAGGAAATGTTCCCCACCCTTCACACATCCACCCAGCTGCATTGCAATTGCTTCCCTGTGATGTTGCCTGATGTGGCTGCGGTAAATGTGCAAACTGAGAAATGGTGGGTGGGGGACCAAGCGGCAACCCAGATCCATCACTTGTGTGGTTGTGTCATTCACAGACACACTGCTGCTGCATGGGAAGCGGCCGGCTGCCAGTATGAAGGAATCCCTTAAGGAAAGACTATTGGCGTAACACCAAGCTAGGGCTGGCCAATGTGACGTCCTCCATATTTTGCTGGAGTCAAACTTTCATCTACCTCCAGCAAGCATGGGCAATGGTCAGGGGCAATGGTAGTGGCATGGCATTAGAGGGACACAGGGGTGGTTGCCCCGGGTGTAAAATTGTAAGGGGCACCAAATTTCAATGTCCAGTGCTGCCTTAATACACCTGTGTGCTTCTGGCACTGGGTTCCATTGAAAACAGCTTCTCCCTGCAAACCAGGAAGTGACCTCTCCAGACAACGGAAGGACTCTTCTTATCTCTGCAGCTGTAATGCGGATGCTGTTAGGCAGTTGAATGCACATGCGTACTCCATTTGTTTCCCTTCCACATGGCCCCAGGCCCTGGCAACCCATGTTACGCCACTGGGCAATGGGAGTAGCAGTCTAGCAACATCTGGAAGGCCCAAATTCTCTATCCCTGCGCTAAAAAAGCTTATAGCATATATCAGCTTTGCTCAGCCTTGGGTTCCCAGGTGTTTTTGGACTACAGCTCCCATCATCCCTGACCACCGGTCCTGCTAGCTAGGGATGATGGGAGTTGTAATCTAACAACATCAGGGGACCCCAGGTTTGGAAAGGCTGCCATATATCATGCTAAACCACCAACATGAATATTAGGTGATAATGCTCATATTTGTATGATGTTATATGCATTTCCCCCTCCCTGCTCTCAGTGTCGGTAGTAAAAGTTTGAAACTCCTTGAAGCTACTAGCTTGCAGGGATTTAACTTCATAGCTGTATCTGAGTTATGCAATTTTTAGAAAGGAAAGGAAAAAGGCATGTTTGAGCAGTGATCCTTTCTGAAAGTGCTTACACAGTAACCTTCAGTGATGCTTCACTTCCTCTTTCATTTCTACATTTCTGATACAAACACACCCAGAAACTTTAGCCATGGTATTTAACCAAACAATGAGTTTTTAAAATGTGTCTGTGGTTTGTGAAATGGGGGTGGGGAGCTAGCTCTTTTCTACTGGCACCAACCTGGTGGTGTGACTTATTTGTATTAACACTGTTCACATGAATCAGGGGGTCTGCAGAATTGAGTTTTCATATACGTTGTTCCATAGTACTGATGATGATGAAGATGAAGGATACCTGGTCCTCATGAGAAGCAGGGGTGCCAACTTAAATAAAATATTGGGGGGGCAGGTAAGCACTGCCTTGCATAACTGATCAGAAGATGTAGAACACGCAGACCATTTGAATGGCAACATCCACCAATTTTTTTGGGGGGTGGCCCCTAAAATATTTTATGGGGGGGCTGAAGGGACTTTGGCCCCTAGGAGTTGGTTCCTATGATGAAAAGTAAATGGCAACATCAGATACTAGAAGATGGGATTATTAAAGTCAAGAGAGAAGCTTTGCAGATTGCAGAATGTGATGGGGAAAACAGCAGGCACTTCTGTACACATGATTGAAAAATGCATTTTCAATTCCCTTCTGGGTTATTGGATTTTAACACCCACACACTAATACTCTATTCTGTGGTTTCCTAATGAAAACGACGTTTCCCCCCAGTATGATTCCAACCCCCTCATTTATATGCTCTCCTTTAGCTGCCTTTCCAAGATGCATGCTCTTTTATTTTAAACTTACAGGTATTTTACAGACGTGATAAAATGTGTAACAGGCCTGAGAATATAATAAATCTGAGTGAATAGGAAAGCAGATAAAAGGCAAGAAATTGCCAGTTATTGGATTTAGCTCTTTCTTCTTCTTTTTATTCATAAAATTTAGATTTGCCACCTCATTCATCAGTGTGTTTTGGGTGAGATCCGATGCATAATAAAAAGGACTGTTGACCAATTGCTCGTGAAGATCTTCTGCAAAACTATTCTTCAAAGTCCAGAGCCTTCAAAGTCTGTGAAAGTTTGGGAAATACCTCAGTCAGTATTCTCCACACACACCTATGTGCCCCATCGCCAGTGCTTGGTTCAATGAAATATTCTTCAAGCTGCATAGGAGCTGCTAGACCAGAGCATGAAAATCTTAATTTCAGGGTTGTAGGTTTGAGCCCCACTTTGGGTGAAAGATTCCAGCGTCGCAGGGGGTTGGGCTAGAATTAGATTATCCTTATAGCAACACTAGTATTTCCTGCATGGCACTGTGACTGGGGTAAAGCAGTGGCAATTTCAGGCTGCTGGTGCAACTAATATTTAGCAGGATGCTGTCTCTGAACACAGCGGTCGATAACTATCACCCAACTTTGTGGCAGCAAATTCCACATACTAATTATGTGCTGTGTTAAGAAGCTCTTTCTGTTGCCTATAAAATTATTATTAATATTATTTTTATTACTGCAGATTACCAGGATGATCCTGGGGTGGAGAAGGCTGTAGCTACTTAAATGAATCAGTGGGGAGTGACAGACAGAAAGGCAACCCATTCTTTTTCCTGCAGCAGGTAAGAAGTATTTACTGTCCATTCCACAGGTTTTAGTGAGGTTTGGGAGCAGAACCTAAAGATCCTAGTAACAGAGGAAGAATATTTTAGGAAGCCTTCAACATTCTGCAACAATATTGGATGTCAAATCTGTAAATAAAACTAAAAAAATAAATACAGCAAACAAACTGCAGCAGAATGGAAACAATGCGGCATGTGACAAATACAGAGCAGAATGGAAAATTATGCACTCTTTCATCCCTACATTCTCATCATTTGTTCAGTCCTTTGCTTATCTCTGCAAAGTGGATTTGCAAATGTAACCTATATACCTCCAAGCAAGGGACTATGTAAACGATACTCTCTTATCCCAATTTGCCATGAATCAAATGTTTGAGATCTGTCCCCTGCCTCCCTCTTAAGCAATATTTACCAAATATAATCAACAAACTATATTGGCTCTATCTATCTATCTATCTATCATCTATCTATCTATCTATCTATTCAATCTATGCGTCTCCAGCTGTGGGCATTAAGTTTCTTCTGTGTTCTCTGATGTCCCCCTATGGTTTGGGAAACTAATCCCAGTATGAAATTTTCTGAACTAGCATGTATAATCAACACATTTGCAAGAGCTGAGGTTTAAGAAGGGTTAAGCTGAAAAATGCAACAGCAGTGAAGAGGCTGCTGGTATTTTCCAAATTTGGAAAGAAACACAGTGTGGCTTTTCGTCCTTTTACTTCTGCTTTCATTGAAGGGGAATTGCACAAGAAACTATTCACGTATATTTTACTATAGATGCAACATGCTATTCCCATTGTTCCAGCGAGGTCCTGCATGGCATGCTTGAACTTCATTCAGCACTGCCTCAAACCACAATGCTTGTGAAACCGGGCAATTTCCCAGTGTGGATACAATTTTGTCAAAAGCGCTAAGCAAAGACGTTTTCATAAATTTATTTCAGAAAGGAAATAGCAGTACGTCTTCATAGCTGAGAAGATGTTGTTCTCTAGGGGAAGGGAAATTCTGCTGACATTTTTTCCTGATGACACTTTTTCCTTGTGACAGCAATATGAATGAGGTGATCCATATACTAAATACTCTCTTAATATAAGGTTACCAGATTCTTTTCAATGAATCCGGGGACACTTTTCAACTTCCTACTAAATAGATGGATTTTGTCAGGGGACTGATTTTTTAATCTGGGGACTGTTCCTGGGAAACAGGGACGTCTGGTAACCTTATCTTAATAAGGCATCCTTAATAAGAGAATCAACCCCCCCCCCGCCTTTGTTGGCTTTCAATAGAAGGGAGCCTCAACATGCTGTTTTCAATTTAGACATTCTAGGTTCCGCTGTCCACAAGGGTGCTTGTAGTTACCTGATACACATTTGGAAAGCTTTCCCTTGATTAAGTTATCCACACCTTTTCCTCCCTCCACATGCACCAGGTGAACAAAGAAGGAAATTGTGATTGCGATCTTGGTACATGCCAACTCGCAACATCATTGGTCAGGTATGGAGGCACACACATACCCCATTGCCAGGACGACCTATATCTGTTTTCATCTGTTTCCAAACGGACACTGTACATAATCAATTTGCAATTAGCTTTTACTTTCAGAAGTGGGATAATCTTTATTATGGTCCTGGTTGTGGGCAGGTCCCCAGCCCGGTTCCTCCCCCCACCCTGGCATGGGTGGAGTAAAGCTTCCATGCCAGGGTGGCATCACAATCACCCCAGACCTATTGGCCAATCAGTTTTGAGAGGGGGGATTGTGAGGAGTTTAAAAGTGGCAGCGCAACGTGGCTATGCACCTGCTTCGCACTGCCAGACACCCGCCCGCCCGCCCTGTGTTTTATGTGTTCTCTGGCCTTGCTTTGGACGTTGGTTGGTCGCCTGTCTTGGGACAGGGGCCAGGTAGGAATTTTTTCCACTTGGCAAATTGGATGGGCCACTTGGTTTTTGCCTACCTCTTAGCAATCATCACAACTTTGTAAGGTTTGGCAGTTAGGCATTGGCTCATTGAATTGTGGGGGAGGGGAGGTCAGCCATCACCTGCCCCTCCATTGACCAAGGGTATTCCATTAAAGGAAGCCAGGGCCTGGTTCCTGTCTGAAGTCCGCTTGAGGGGCTAGGGCCATGCCAGGCCTCTGTAAACACGGAGGAAAGCTACAGGCAGGTTCCCCCGATGTGGCTTCCTATGGGGTTGGTTTACCCTTTTTTTTTTTTTTTAAATAAATTTTTATTAATTTTCCAACACATATTAAATAACAATACAAGACAATACAAAAACAAACACACATATAAACATAGATAATTTCTTAACCTTCTTTTCCTTAAACCTTCTTTCAACGACTTCCCCATACCTGCTTTTTCTGCATCCTTGTTTTAAATTTTTCCAGCAACCTCTAATTTTATTTACTTATGGCACTTCCTTTAAATCCTTTTTCCCATGTCCAATTGTTTATCGCTGCAATTCTATTTTGCATTACTCAAAACATTTTAGCACTCATTAATTTTACAACAGTTCTTAAGGTAAACTTTAAATTTCTTCCAGTCTTCTTCCACCGTCTCTTTCCCTTGGTCTCGGATTCTGCCGGTCATCTCAGCCAGTCCCATGTAGTCAATCACCTTCGTCTGCCATTCTTCCAGTGTGGGTAGTTCTTGTGTCTTCCAGTACTTTGCTAAAAGTACTCTTGCTGCTGTTGTCGCATACATAAAAAACATCCTATCTTTCTTTGACACCAATTGGCCTACCATGCCCAAGAGAAAGGCCTCTGGTTTCTTCGCAAAAGTGCATTTAAGCACCTTTTTCATTTCATTATAGATCCTTTCCCAGAAAGCCTTAATCTTTGGGCATGTCCACCAAAGGTGAGGTTTACCCTTATTGACTACCTGCAAAGCAGGCAGGAGTCTGATATCGTCTATGCCAGTGCCTAAGCCAATACCGCTCACATTTCTGTAATTCAATAAAGTTGTGGCCTAATTTTTTGCCAATAACCTTAAACTAAATATTCTGTGTCCGTGTGAATTTATTTCAACAAGGGGCTGGTCTGTCAGCCTTGACCCACAATCAAACTAGTTTCTCAAGAAGCGCCTTCAGGGGCAAAAAAAAAAAAAACACATGCAACTGATCTTGAATATGTGTGGGCTACATAGAAAAAAACAAGTACCCAATCTCGATTGATTCTAGAATAAAATGCCTTCGTGTGCAGCCTTGAATTATGGCCTGACCCCTGACTCCTTTCGGATGCTACAAGGACACGTGGATTCTTCCCAAACATTTTTTGCGAAACCACAACAACCCAACCTGGAACAAATTATAGTGAGGACAAACTCCCAGTCTCAGTGAGATTATACTTTAATGAGACAAAGCAAGACAGAGGACGCTAGTTCAGCTTGGGGGAAATAGATTATTTCATAAAGCATTTGATGGGGCTGTTCTTAGGTGCTTTGATTTATATTATTGGAAGGGTTAGTCAGTAAAGACCGGAAGTTTGCTCCAGACATTTGCTCCCTCTTTCTCTTTGTTTTAAAGCATGGTTTTGCTGCTGTTGTTTTTCCTTTCCAGTACCCCTAGTATAGTAAGATACGCCAGCTCAAGGCCCACGCAAAATGGGGCATACTAGATCTCCTCCATCAAATGCCCCAGAGCCTAATTAGTTAGCTGTGCTCTACAGATGGTATTAATTAAAAAGAGGGCATTACGTTGTTCAAGGCTACAATAGTTCCTTGGATTTAAGCCGCATTTACCAAGGCATTCTTCCCACCTGCTGTTTGCTGAGCTGTCTTGTACTTCCCAGCCTGCCAAAAAGTTTGCCTTATTAAGCATGCAGGTTCTTTTCAGTAGAGCCTGCCCAGGTCAATGAAAATCACCCCGTTGGTATAAGCTGGAGGTAGTTGCTCCTGGATTCAAGACGGCTGTTCTCATTCACTTATGAAAATATACACAACAGAGTAAATATCCCTTCTCTTTCAAAACATGGCACACACTTGTCAGTTTTTACCAGATTTTGATATGTGGTCTTATCACACCTAGGAGCATAGCACACCATAGCCATACAACCTAAGAACTGTCTTGCTGGGTCAGCACAGGATCTGTTAAGACCAGGGATGGAAAACCTGTGGCTTTTTACTTGTTGTTGGACTCTAATTCTCATCAATTCTAGATGAGCAGTCAGGGATGACGAGAGCTGGAATCCAACAACATCTAGGCTGCCACAGGTTCCCCACCTATTCTGTTCCCTCTGGTGGCCAGACAGATTCTTGTGGAAATTCATAAGAAAAGTACATTGGTGAGGCCATTGAGTGTTTAGAGGAGGGAGAGACTCCACCAGGCAAGGCCTCCTTCCACCTGCGTTGCCCCACCCTCCAGCCCTAGGTGTCCTCATAAGGGAACTGTCCCTGGAGGAAGAACTGTGAGGGGAGAGACTCCACCAGGCAAGGCCTCCTTCCACCTGCCTTGCCCCACCCTCCAGCCCTAGGTGTCCTCATAAGGGAACTGTCCCTGGAGGAAGAACTGTGAGGGGAGAGACTCCATCAGGCAAGGCCTCCTTCCACCTGCCTTGCCCCACCCTCCAGCCCTAGGTGTCCTCATAAGGGAACTGTCCCTGGAGGAAGAACTGTGAGGGGAGAGACTCCACCAGGCAAGGCCTCCTTCCACCTGCCTTGCCCCACCCTCCAGCCCTAGGTGTCCTCATAAGGGAACTGTCCCTGGAGGAAGAACTGTGAGGGGAGAGACTCCACCAGGCAAGGCCTCCTTCCACCTGCCTTGCCCCACCCTCCAGCCCTAGGTGTCCTCATAAGGGAACTGTCCCTGGAGGAAGAACTGTGAGGGGAGAGACTCCACCAGGCAAGGCCTCCTTCCACCTGCCTTGCCCCACCCTCCTGCCCTAGGTGTCCTCATAAGGGAACTGTCCCTGGAGGAAGAACTGTGAGGGGAGAGACTCCACCAGGCAAGGCCTCCTTCCACCTGCCTTGCCCCACCCTCCTGCCCTAGGTGTCCTCATAAGGGAACTGTCCCTGGAGGAAGAACTGTGAGGGGAGAGACTCCACCAGGCAAGGCCTCCTTCCACCTGCCTTGCCCCACCCTCCTGCCCTAGGTGTCCTCATAAGGGAACTGTCCCTGGAGGAAGAACTGTGAGGGGAGAGACTCCACCAGGCAAGGCCTCCTTCCACCTGCCTTGCCCCACCCTCCTGCCCTAGGTGTCCTCATAAGGGAACTGTCCCTGGAGGAAGAACTGTGAGGGGAGAGACTCCACCAGGCAAGGCCTCTTTCCACCTTCCTTGCTCTACCCTCTGCTTCTCAATGTGTATTGTATTGTTTTATCTACTGTGGCTTGCCATTGTTTTATTGATTATAGTTTCAATATTATTGTAACTGTTGAGTGGATTTCTGTTTAACTTTTATATGTTATTATTATTTTATACTATTCTAATGATTGTTGAATGTTACTTTTTTGATGGAGGTTGCCTATTTTAAAGTTATGTTTTATTATCACATTTTTGTATTTCATTAGATGGTTATAAGATGTACATTTTTTGTTTCTTCAGCTTGTAAACCACCTTGAGTATTGTAAGATAGAAAGGCGGTATACAAATTAAAAATGATGATGACGACGACGACGATGATGATGTTTCTCATGTCTTCTCCACTGCTCAGAGGGGTATATTGCCTTTCAACATGGAGGACAAATTGAGCTGTTATGGCTAGCAGCCTTTGATGGATTGGTCTCCCATTAATTTGTCAAATTCTTCTACCTTGATCCTTGGCCATCACCACATCTTATGGAGACATCCAGGCTGCAGAATTGGCAATTGACCTTGCCAAAATCATCCAGGAGATACAGAGAATTGGTTTAAACAATTGATCAAGACCACTAAGGAAGTATATCTGAATAGGGTCTGTTGCTTCAAAACAGGCAAGCAAATGATTGGAAAGAAATCCAACAGGGGAAATAAATGTGCCAGCGTGCTAAAAAATGTGCTAAATATTGCAAGAGATCTGTGCTATAAAGATGGCATGTGATGAACTGTGTTTCAAAAGTACTGCAATTAATTAGACTTCTTATGGATAAAAATAAATACTTTTTTGGATACGTGCTCTGATGTTTACTCTTAAACTACTACATGAAATGAGGAAGAAGCCAATTATGCTGAACAGGTGGCACATTGTGTAATGTCAGTCGTACCATATTGCACATGATATTTCTCCACTTTGTTGCAGAGGTTTCGAAAAAAATATTGGGGAGTGTCATCATATGTGGTGGAACTGTTCTAAGGTGGCTATCTTCTGAGACAGAATATCCAGAAGAAATACAAAACATTATTAATCAGGCAGTTGACATAAGTCCTCAAAGGGAATAGATTAATTAATTTGATAATGAAAACAAAGTTTTCACCCATGTTCTTTGAATCTGTGTACACGTGGCGTTACCCACAATCTACTGGTTTCTGCAGTTTCCCAAAAGCCAGTTTCACCCTGACTTCAAAACTTTTTGCCTGGTGAATCCCAGGTTTATACAGTGGGATCTTTTCCTGGGGGTGGCCAAGCTGATGCCAAATGTATTGCTCACTGATGTGGTCCAAAGGAAAGCAGAGCAATGTGTTTGGAACCAGTTTGGCTGCAGGAATTGCTAGAAGGAGGTGTACAAGGCTCCATCCAACCGTCTTAGGGACTCCACTCCAGATTTGTGTAGAGTTTGCTTCTTAGTCTTTTCTTCTTCTGAAGATATCCTGCAAGGCAGCCGGGGCTTATGATCAGAGTTTTCCTTCTCCTTGAAGGGTTACCTTTCTAGATTGATGAGACCCATCTGCTCCTCATTTCCCTCTACAACACATGCAGAAACTGCCTTCTTGACCTTGGACTCACTATTGGTCTCATTCACCAGAGCCTCTTTTCGTATGCAGAGGAAGTCCCTAATTCACTGAGGGTTTGAGATCCATTGGCTACCCTCACCTGACTTAGCAGTAAATTGATCAGGGAGTATGAAAGCAGTTGTTCAGCTGACGAGGCTGAGAACATTTTGCCATGCATGTGCACACAGAAATCAGAAGACGCAGGAGAATCAAAAAGCGCAGGTTATTTATTTCTACATGTCTCTTGTGCTGTAAATCTAAGTTTACTCAACTAAGATTTACTCAGAGTTGTCCTGCGGAAATTAACGGACCTAACTTAGTTATGTCCATTAATTTCAGTGGGTTTGCTTTGAGAAAAAAATGAATGCCACCCTCAGCTGCTTTTGTCATCATAATACCAAGCACTTGAAAACAACAAATTTGCCTTTGTGATGCCCTATCACGAATATCAAACATGCTAGAGCAACAGTTACCTGGAAAAAAGCAATTTAGAATAATATTTTGCCTTCCCCCCACCCAAACCCTAATAAAGAATAACACTAAACACTAAAAGCAAGGCTTGCATCTGTTGCTTCTTTTAGTGATAAAGGCAATAGCTATTGTGTAAGAATGTCCATTGCAAACAAAGGATTTCTTCTGGACTGCCCCTAACTTGCCAGGCAAAATGCCCATTTGACTAATCAGAAGGTGAGCAGAAGAAAGACATTTCCAAAAGGAGAAAGGGAGTGCCCCCCCCACCAAATATCAGATTAACAGTCTCCTCATGTGACATGCCCAGAGGCAATTCCAGATCTATGAGCACAACTGCCTCTGCAGCTCACAAAGTAACCAGATGTTGTTGCTGGAGTCTTCCAGAGCTTGGCATCTGGGGTCCAGCGTGCCTGAAGAAAGGCCTTAGGTGCTAACCCCATTGTCGGAGCGAGGTGTAGGAGGAGAGATGCAGACGGAGAAAACGGACTCCTTTCCAATAGCTGCATCTGAAAGCATCCCTTACGTGAGGCGCCAGCTCTTTAACTGGAAAGGGTTAAGTAAATAAATAAATAAATAAATAAGCCTGGGATGAAGCCAGTGAAATAAATGTTGCCAGTGTAAAACAGTCCTTGACAAACGCTTGTCTGCTTGTCAACGCAATCAAGCTACTTTAGTGCAGAGAGCCAGGGGTAAAAAAGGTGAGCGTGTTTTGTTGCCGCTCTGATATTTTGTAATGGTGATTTCTTGGGATGAGCTTGTCAGTAGAAGATGCTGCCACGACACTATGATACAGCACAATTGTTGGAAGCAGGAAACTGCTTGTCTCTCCTTTCTTCCCCCCCAGGTATCACAGAGGGAAATAATAATAATACCCCACCCATCTGACTGGATTGCCCCAGCCACTTTGGGCCGCTTCCAACAGATATAAGAACACAACAAAACATCAAATATTAAATACTTCCCTCTACAGGGCTGCCTTCAGATGTCTTCTAAAAGTTACACAGTTACTTATCTCCAGTGCCATATTTATGTATAAGCTAAACAAGCTATAGCTCAGGGCCCCACTCTCTTGGGACCCCCAAAAAAAATTACAGGGGAAAAAAATCTGGATGTCCATTTCCAAAATATAAGATAAAAAACAAATAAAATAAAACCTGCATACAGCAACAGTGTTTTGTGTTGAGTGGGCTTCTATGATACCTATTAGGTCCATAAATTACCATATACATAGCATATATTCAACACAAAAACCAGCAACAATTTGTTGTTGACAAAGGACAGCTGGACCCCATAAAGGGCCCCATTACCTTCAGTAGTTTAGGGCCTCATCAAACCTAAATCTGGCCCTGCTTATCTCCTTGACATCCAATGAGAGGGTGTTCCACATAATATACATAATAAATATATTACAGTAATGGTAATGCCATCCTCACCCCCAAGAGTTTCTCCGCTACAAGCACCAAGCGGCAGCCTAATGGGGTTGATCATGAGTGGCAAAATTTGATGATGTCACTTCCCATTTCCCAAGCCGATCTGGCACTCCTGCTGGAGTGTTTGCACCACAGCACCCTCCCAGTTACCAGGCCCCTCTGCCTCTCTTAGTAAACAGCAGCGACTGGCCTGCCTCTTCCCCACACCCTGCCATCTACTACTGGAATTGGAGACATAATTCTATTGCCTTTGAACTTGGGTTTGCTGGACTGCAACATCTGCTGTGTCGCAATTGCATGTTTGGATGAGCTTGGACAGAGAGTACAGGCACATCCCCCTTTCCTGCATAATGTTTTCTGGCACTGAGAGCCCCTCTACTTCAAATGAGGTATGCCAATACAAAATGAGGCACAGAAACTTTTTTTTAACAAATTGTACTGTTGTTGTAGACTCTGGATTGATGTTCCATGGATGGAACTATCTGGTTTATAGAGCTGGCATTAACGACGCAGACATTTAAGGCAGTGGACTTGGCAATGTCTTTCTTTTATTTTCTTTTTTTAAAAACCTTGGCATGGAGAGAGCAATATAAAACCAATGTCTGTCCCTTTCAGCGGAGGACAACATTAGCTCAGCTGTGTGATGGCTGTCTGCAGCAGGAGCTGTGAAAAAACTAGCCGCAGAGCTACAGGCAACTCCGGCGCTGGGCCTGATGAAATTACACTGATCTAATTTGCACGCTGTGAAGCCATTTGGCATGGACTGCATGCGAGCCGTGACATCTTCATCGGAATGAAATGCACACCGAGAACGGCGACGTTGCATTCCCATCTCTTTCGACAAGGCTCCTTTCCTTGTCCTCCTATTTTAAAGGGTCGGTTTCGGGAATGTCGCGTTTGGCTGGTGAGGAGGGCCTGCCATTTTGCTGTGCCTCCATGTGCTGAGCCAGAAAATCTCCGCTGTAATCAAGTTTGGCACCAACGGCCCACCATATACCTGCACCATCCTGTGCAATTTAATTGGCATTCAGTGGGTTGATAAATGGATTGGCTTAATGAGACAATATACTTGACATATGCAGGGCTCTCCTGAGAAATAAGATTCATTTTTGCACTCTGCACATCAACATGCTACAGATACCGACACAGCCAGCTCCAACAGCTGCGCCATAAACAATGACAATGCCGTCCCCCTGTGCTGACCAATAATCTCCCTTAACACACTCGGAGCAGAACGTTAGTCTCTCTATAATGTGCTTCATTCATTCGTAGCTTTAACAGCATGGTCCCAAGCAGGTTTACATGGATACAAATCCCACCAAGGCTTCAGAAATATATGAGGGAATCCCAGAACTTCATCTGTGCTTTATACAACATTCCGGGATTCCTGCATACACTAGTGGCCAAAATTGTGGAAACCTTTTGGGGAAAGTGTGTTTCTGAGGTTTGATGGTGGCACTGTGGGTTAAACCACAGAGCCTAGGACTTGTCGATCAGAAGGTCGGTGGTTCGAATCCCTGCGATGGGGTGAGCTCCCGTTGCTCGGTCCCTGCTCCTGCCAGACTAGCAGTTCAAAAGCACGTCAAAGTAGATAAATAGGTACCACTCCAGTGGGAAGGTAAACAGCGTTTCCGTGTGCTGCTCTGGTTCTCCAGAAGCAGCTTAGTCATGCTGGCCACATGACCCAGAAGCTGTACGCCGGCTCCCTCAGCCAATAAAGTGAGATGAGCGCCGCAACCCCAGAGTGGGTCACGACTGGACCTGATGGTCAGGGGTCCCTTTACCTTTACCTTTAACACCTGATTGGCTCTCTAAACACTCTTGTTCATTGGCTACATTCAAATGAAGGAAAGCTACTGCATCTCAACCTAAGCAAGTTGTACTTCCTTTTTCTGGTTATTTGGCCGTAACTTTTGATAGAATACAGATACTTGAACAAACTTGGTTGCATTACATTCTTCATTAAATTATCTTTCCGTTGATATATATTTTATGGTATTACTCCAAAAGGGTGATATATTTCTGAACAAATTGGGGGCTGGCCACCTCTGACAGAAAAGTGACATATTGATTTTTATATAAAAACAAAAAGCTCTTGTAACAAGCCGAAACGTCAATGGGGATACCATGCAGCTTGAACCAAGGACCTATAGGCTCTTCAAGCCAACACTGTACTTGCACAAAGGCATATCCTCTAGTATTCTTCAGATGACAATAGAGACTTTTCTTACTCCCTGCCCCACCCCTCCTTGACACCCCCCCCATTTTTTGCCCTCTCCACAGAACATTTCTCATCAGAAAAAGAATGAGAGCCACCACTACACCAGTGGGACACAGCACACATACCTGGGTATAGAAACATTTTTTTTGGGGGGGGGAATCCTGTATATAACATATCCCATTATCTGAGGGAAGGCAGTCATCACCTGTGTGCCTGTGTTGTCTGTTGTTCCTGGTCTCCCTTCTTATGGTTCTTTAGCTTTAAACCGGACAGTCCTTCAAATAAAGGACTGTTTCTAAAGACATATAATTTTGCCATTGCAAAATAACCTGTAAGACCATACCCTGCTTTTGCATACTATTGTACTACTGTTTTTATGTCATATTTTTCTTTTACTTATATTGGTTGCTGTTATTGTGCTGCATGCCATTTAGAGCTGGTTTTTTTAAGTGCTTTATAAATGTTTTAAAATAAATATGTAAAATAGGACCCGTGGTCACCTAAGTAGACCAGATCCCATTTAGACCCATTCAGACAGGGACACAAGTGGCGCTGTGGTCTAAACCACTAAGCCTCTTGGGCTTGCCAGTCAGAAGGTCAGCAGTTCAAATCCCCGCGACGGAGTGAGCTCCCGTTGCTCAGTCCCTGCTCCTGCCAACCTATCAGTTCGAAAGCACGCCAGTGCAAGTAGATAAATAGTTACTGCTGTGGTGGGAAGGTAAATGGCATTTCTGTGTGCTCTGGTTTCTGTCATGGTGTTCTGTGCGCCAGAAGTGGTTTAGTCATGCTGGCCACGTGACCCGGAAAGCTGTCTGTGGACAAACGGTGGCTCCCTTGGCCTGAAAGCGAGATGAGCGCCGCAACCCCATAGTTGCCTTTGACTGGATTTAACCATCCAGGGGTCCTTTACCTTTACTCAGAGTAGATCCATTGAAATTAACGGACGTAACTAACAGGTTCATTAATTTCAATAGGTCTATGCTCAGCAGGCCTAGCTCTGAAGGTACTCAGATGCCTAGTGCAATAGTTGCCATATCTTATTTTATTGTAGACAAGAAGAATATTGTCCTAGAAAAGGGACAAAGCCTGTCTGCATCTGGCTACTGCCGAGCGGTGCTCAGGGCTCTTGCGGTACCTGCCGCCGGCTTCTTGCCCATGCAGTGGAAGAGGCCCACGTGTCGGGGCCTCAGATTTTTAACGGGGTGCCAGTCTGATGCTTGCGATTTTGCTCCAAGGGAGCAAATAAGCCTGGGGAAACTTAAAAATGAAACGGTGTGTGACAGTTTCTAATTACTGTGCAAAAAGAACATATGGAAACTTCATTGTCCATTTCATCCCTCAACATGTACCATCAAGTCAGATTTCTTTTGCTCAATCATCGTCTCTGGAGCATTTGGAATCCGTCTGCATGCGTTCAAGGGCGGAAAAGGGCACCGGGGGAGAGGGGTTGAGGTGCTTTCATTTCTCAAATTCAAACTGAGTTATTATATTGCTCAGAGATTTTTTTTTTTTTAATTTTTCTTCATTGGGTACACATTAAGGCATTCTGCTATGTCCCAAAGATGAAGATCTAATTTCCTTACCTGGAAGTATTTTAAGTCCCTTATTTGGAATGCTGGTCCAAAGCAGGGGTGCAACTTGAATAAAATATTTGTGGGGGGAACAGGTAAGCCCCACCCTGCATAATCGATCACAAGATGCGTAGCACACACACCATTTGAATGGCAATGCTTAGTAACGTGGGGGGGCTGGCCCCCTCAAATATTTTATTTTGAGGGGGCTGAATGGACCTCAAGCTTTGGACCACAGGAGTTGGCTCCTATGGTCCAAAGGGTATCAGCATGCATACCCTCTAACATTTCTCTGAGGAAAATAGGGACGTCTTAAATAATAATAATAATAATAATAATAATAATAATAATAATAATAATAATAATATTTATTCCCCACCCATCTGACTAAGTTGCCCCAGCAATCTGGGCAGCTTCCAACATATAGAACCACAAAACTTATTTTTTATTTTTAAAACCCTATACAGGGCTGCCTTCAGATGTCTTCTAAAGGTTGTATTGTTACTGATCTCCTTGGCTCGGAGGTCAAATAAGTCCATACTCTCCAACATTTCTCTGATGAAAATAGGGACGTCCTAAGGAAAAGCGGGACATTCCGGGATCTAATCAGAAAGCGGGACGGCTTCTGTAAATCTGGGCCCGTCCCTGGAAAATAGGGACACTTGGGACGTCTGAACATGGTTCAGATGGGCAACGTCATTTTGCCGAAGTGGAATGATTTCAAATACGTATGAGCAGGGCTTGAACCCCAAGCAAGATATTGCCAGCCATTCCAAAAGGGGGAGGGAAGTGAATCTTAAAATACAGCTTTAATTCTCTGTGTGTGTGTTTGCGTGTACACACACACGTTTCTCCCCATATTCACATTTTAATACTAATAGTGTAGACATTAGAGGAGATTGAAAAGGCTATGTTTGGGTCAATGAAGTGAGGCATATATCAAGGCCCCATTTCTGAGGAGCGAAAAGCCTTCCAGCTTTTCCTAGCATAGCCTCTGGCCACCGAAGCAGAGTCAGTTAATGAATCAGAAAAAAGCTGGTTACCAGATGTCCCGGCTTATTAACACACACATCGCATTCTGTAATGGCATTCACTGAGAGACTCTTTTCTCAGCAGAAAGGAAAAAAAGGGCCTCAAAGAAGCCCTGAGATGCTTCCCCTCCTCTGTGCTTGATTTCAGGAGGAGGCCGTTGTTTCCCTAAGTTTGTTTAAGATGCTGGCAACCGTTTTGTGGAACAGATATTTCACAATCGCATTTGTGCGCAAATGCACACACGTGCTCTTCCAATGCTAAAGAGAGGTCTCAGGAGAGGCCCCAGCATTCATCCCTTTCCAACCTATTCTGTTGGGGATTCTTTGGGGGTGCTAAATAAATTATATGTACGGACATATATACACACATACAGAATCCCGATCCTAAAAACCAAAAAGGGGGGTTTAAAAAGAGACAGAGGGAGGGAGAAAGAGAAATCAATTCTCCCTGATTGGTTTCCCCTGCTGCTGGTAATGCCACCCATTGTTCAGCTTGGAAGTCTAATTTTATGTTAATGCCCTGAAAGTTGTCAAATCTTGGCAAAACCTATGCATAAATTACACAGAAAGTAGCTCACAGGAGGGGGAAAGTAATGACTGTCATGGTTAGCCAAACCCATTAATAGTCTGACAAGCAATAACCCAAGAGTTCTGGTCAACTGCTGCAGACATCTGTGAAACTTTTGCAATTAATTTCAGAAGGGGGATTTGGGGGAGGGAGAGGGTATCAGCTGCAAAATAAGGTATAAGGGACTGATTATCACCAGCTCCGCTGGTGAGGGCATAGCAGAGCAACACCAAGCTTCCCCTCCCCATTTGGATGACAACATTTGTTGGGGATATGGAAATATATAACAGTGCTATTTTTCTAGAAAAAAGAGGTGTCAGAACTCACCTTGAATGATTCCTTCATTCTCTTGGAAGCTGAGAGACCTGAGAGGTGCCGGAACTGAGTTCCAGCTGAAGAAAAGCTGGGTGGGTGGGTGTTTGTGTGTGTACATGTGCATAAACACAGGTTTATACTTCTTTATTTATAACCCACTTTTGGGAATGGAAGGAGACAGGCATGGGCAATCAGATGAGTCAAGAAGAAGAGGAATTGTGGGTAGTACCTAGATGAGCAAAGACAGCCATCTTACCTGCTTGCTGCTATTGTGTGTTTGCTGGGGGAGGGAGAACATTTTCGGATTTTGGGAAGAGAGGACAAGATTCTCCATCACCTCCAGACCTCACCTGGTATAACTAGTAGCCACTGATATACAGTGATACCTTGGTTCTCAAACTTAATCCCTTCCGGAAGTCCGTTCCGAAACCAAAGCATTCCAAAACCAAGGCACGCTTTCCCATAGAAAGTAATGCAGAATGGATTAATCCGTTCCAGTCTTTTAAAAACAACCCCTAAAGCAGCAATTTAAGATGAATTTTACTATCTAACGAGACCATTGATCCATAAAATGAAAGCATTAAGCAATGTACTGCAGTCACACAATCAATCCATCCATCCATCAATCAATCAATCAATCAATAGCTGAACTGAATTCCACACAGTCACAAAAACAAAACAAAAAGTGACAAAAACGTAAAATAAATAGCAAAAACAGACAGACCTCAGAGTAACACTCAAAACGGAAGTGTGGCACTCAAAGTGGAAGCGTAGCACTCAAAACGGAGCACGTTCAGCTTCCAAAAAAAGTTTGCATACTGGAACACTTACTTTCGGTTTTGCAGTGTTTGGGTTCCAAGTTGTTTGAGTACCAAGGCGTTTGAGAACCAAGGTACCACTGTACTTGCATGAATTTGCTTATCCTCTCCTAAAGCCATCCACGTTGGTGGCCATCAATACTTCTTGTGGGATCAAATTCCATACACACTCTGTGAAGAAGCACTTAGTCCTGAATCTTCCGCTATATCCCAAAGTGTTGAGAAATACACAACATCACAACAGGTGCTCATTACAGATGGAGGGAATTTTGACCCAGGATGCCTCTATTTGTGGGTATCCCCCATGTTGCTTGTAACACGTAGGTCCATCCTTAGTAAGACTATCATGTGTGCCATTTCTCATAGTTCTCCTGTTCTCCAGCCACTGCTCAAGAATGCCGTCTTTTCATTGAGTCGGCCTTCTTTCATTAAAATTCATTTAAAGGCATCCGAAACAATGAGCTTTAAGTGTAGCTGTCTGGCTAGAACTGACCTGAGCTTCAGGGTCAGTCTGATAGGAACAAGACCAGGCTGTTTCAACCCCAACCCCACCGGGTTACAAAGAGACAAAGGATTCGTTGATACAATGCACTTTACAGCTCTTGTGCTGTCCTGTGCCCCATCTGCATTTAATTTAATTACTTTAATGATGCTCTCCACTGCAAAAAAAAATATTTAATATTGTGATTTTGAACTAGGGTGGCCACTACTCATGAAAAAATAGAGGAAACGCATCACCCCAAAAGGGGAGGGGCAAAAGGAGGCACAAACTGGTACGAAAGGTGCACATGCTAATTTAGATGTTCTCCCTTCTTTATCTTTTCACCAGGCATGGACTGGGCAGCCCTACAAAGAGAGGATGTTTTCCAATAGAGGAGGGCCCTTGTAGAGTTGGACACATGACCACCACCCTATCAGAAGCATGCATACAAATTAAGGCACGTGCAACCATTCGCTTGCCATTCATGGTCTTTTAAATGGCTTTTAATAATCTGACAGTTAGTTACTTCAGGCCATTGGAATCTGCATTGTACAAGTCTGGAGCTTTTTGGAAAAAAATTGCTGTGATGATTCCAGTTGGCGGAAGGAAGCCGGTTTCTGGAGTTTAGGGTGTTTTGGGATCAGCACTTCCTTCACAGACATTTGCTTCTCACCTGCTCAACCCGTACATTGGAAAATAAACAGTTTAGCAAGACATTCTATGTCTCCAGAAATCCTATTTTGAGAAGGCAATTGATTCTGCTTAAGGATCCCTCCCTCTTGCACACACCCTTTCTTCGAGAGCTAGAGGAGCTATAATCAGAAAATTTGGGTGCTGTGCTATTCTAGCAGACAGCAATTTCAGTTAATAAAGCTCTCCGGGCCAGAACGATGCAATCAGCTCTCTATAAAATGTAATATGGGACTTAACATTGTAAAAGTGCAGGTTGGATTGAAAAGCAAACGTCAATCATACTTGGGGAAGGCTTAAAGGCTTATATTTTCTTTATTGTTTTAGATCAAAATACTTAGAAATCCAAATACTCCCACGAAATGGAACCTCTTTTAAAGGAAGTGTCTGTCTTCAAAACTTGAAGAGAGAAAAGGAAAAAATACCAGTATCTTAAACGAGGCAGGGATAATCCTTTCAGATTGTGTTTTAACGGTCATGTGAAAAAAATACAGGCTGCAGGTATTTCTCTGTTCCCTAATGTTCTTTGTGACCCTGTTTGTACCTTAATATACTAATGACCAGACACATATCACACATGAATTGTTAAGATAGTTCAAACAATATTTGCCCTTTCTCTAAGTCGTATGTGCATATTCTGTTTTCTTCCACAACCCATTTTCTTCCACGATTCTGAATAAAATTCCAGACTTACTACTCTATAAACATTAGGGTTGCCATATTTTTAAAAGTAAAAACCAGAACCCCCCCGAAATTCTTGAGGGTTTTTTTTTCTTACAAAAATGCCAAAAAACACATTTTTTAAAAATTGACTTGCCTAAGATCCAGGATAAAGCACCACCGCCAGACGTCAAATCTATCTTTGAAATCTCAGTAATGTCCGGGAAAATCCAGACGTATGGCGGCCCTAATAAACACAGATCCTCTACATCAACTTCATGTTGGACATCAACTCATCTGGACATTGAGATAGCATATATTGATATATATGTTTAAATTAAGTTGCATGTATTGATGGTTATATGCCTGTTGTCTTTGTCCATGGAGTTTTCTTGGCAAGGATACTGGAGTGGCTTGCCGGTTCCTCCTCCAGGATAACAAGGCCAGTGGAAGTGATGGTATTCCAGCTGAACTATTTAAAATTTTAAAAGATGATGCTGTTAAGGTGCTACACTCAATATGCCAGCAAATTTGGAAAACTCAGCATTGGCCAGAAGATTGGAGAAGATCAGTCTACATCCCAATCCCAAAGAAGGGCAGTGCCAAAGAATGCTCCAACTACCGCACAATTGCACTCATTTCACACGCTAGCAAGGTTATGCTTAAAATTCTACAAGGAAGGCTCAAGCAGTATGTGGATCGAGAACTCCTAGAAGTGCAAGCTGGATTTAGAAGAGGCAGAGGAACCAGAGACCAAATTGCAAACATGCGCTGGATTATGGAGAAAGCTAGAGAGTTCCAGAAAGACATCTACTTCTGCTTCATTGACTATGCAAAAGCCTTTGACTGTGTCGACCACAGCAAACTATGGCAAGTTCTTAAAGAAATGGGAGTGCTTGATCACCTCATCTGTCTCCTGAGAAATCTCTATGTGGGAAAAGAAGCTACAGTTAGAACTGGATATGGAACAACTGATTGGTTCAAAATTGGGAAAGGAGTACGACAAGGCTGTATTTTATCTCCCTGCTTATTTAATTTATATGCAGAATACATCATGCGAAAGGCTGGGCTGGATGAATCCCAAGCTGGAATTAAGATTGCCGGAAGAAATATCAACAACCTCAGATATGCAGATGACACAACCTTGATGGCAGAAAGTGAGGAGGAATTAAAGAACCTTTTAATGAGGGTGAAAGAGGAGAGCGCAAAATATGGTCTGAAGCTCAACATCAGAAAAACGAAGATCTTGGCCACTGGTCCCATCACCTCCTGGCAAATAGAAGGGGAAGAAATGGAGGCAGTGAGAGATTTTACTTTCTTGGGCTCCATGATCACTGCAGATGGTGACAGCAGCCACAAAATTAAAAGACGCCTGCTTCTTGGGAGAAGGGCAATGACAGGCCTAGACAGCATCTTGAGAAGTAGAGACGTCACCTTGACAACAAAGGTCCGTATAGTTAAAGCCATGGTTTTCCCAGTAGTGATGTATGGAAGTGAGAGCTGGACCATAAAGAAGGCTGATCGCCGAAGAATTGATGCTTTTGAATTATGGTGCTGGAGAAGACTCTTGAGAGTCCCATGGACTGCAAGAAGATCAAATGCATCCATTCTTAAGGAAATCAGCCCTGAGTGCTCACTGGAAGGACAGATCCTGAAGCTGAGGTGCAAATACTTTGGCCACCTCATGAGAAGAGAAGACTCCCTGGAGAAGACACTGATGCTGGGAAAGATGGAGGGCACAAGGAGAAGGGGGCTACAGAGGACGAGATGGTTGGATAGTGTTTTCGAGGTTACCAGCATGAGTTTGACCAAACTGTGGGAGGTAGTGGAGGACAGAGGTGCCTGGCGTGCTCTGGTCCATGGGGTCACGAAGAGTCGGACACGACTAAACGACTAAACAACAACAACAAATTGATGGTTATAGTATCCTTAATGTGAGCTGATGGATTGATTCTCTCTCTCCTTCTTCGTTAAATTTGTTATATGATAATAATATTAATCACCATCATCTCCAGTGGAGGCTGGTTCAATTGGGAACAGCCCCACCAACCTCATTCTGCCCTCAGACAGCAACCACCTACCTGGCTCCTTACAGCCAATGCAGCAGGTGTCACCACCTTCCAGATCCCCTTCTCCTTAGTCTCAGTGTTGCCAATGCAGAACTTGACAGGGTGGGGACCAAACTAGAAGCAGTTGGCTCTGCCTGTCCTTGGCTCTGGCTCCACCTACTGTTGGTCTTCCTGCCTTCCACGCTTCCAGTCCCAATAGGCACCAGCCATCACTGAGTATCACACTGAGAGCTACATGCAGTGCCACTAAAGGACGAAAGTGAAATTGGTCCATTTGACACGCTTCCTCCTCGTAGCCCCGCTCCCCCTTTACAGACCCTCCAAGTGCCCTTTGTTTTCCAGGGATAGTCTTGGATTTACAGAAGCCGTCCCAGTTTCTGATTTGATCCCATAATGTCCCATTGTTCCTTAGGATGTCCCTGTTTTCATTGGAGAAATGTTGGAGGGTATGCCTTCTGAAGGCAGCCTTGTATAGGGAAGTTTTAAAGCTTAATGTTTTATTATGTTTTTATATATGTTGGAAACCACCAAGAGTACCTGGGGCAACCCAATCAGATGGGTGGGATATGAATAATAACCATCATCATCATCATCATGAATATGATGATGAATATGAATAATCACCATCATCATCATCATGGAATAGGACGTCTCTATTTTCACCAGGAAAATGTTGGAGGGCATTCCTTTAGCAGCAAGGGGCCTCTTTCCACTACTGAATGATGGTTGAGGGCTGTGAAATCTGCTTCCTTTAAATCTACATCCTGCCCCTCTCCATACCACCCTTTCATAAAATATCAGGGCGATTTATGGCAGTGTAGGTGTACCTAGGTGTAGGTAACATGCTTGTATACTGCCAGAGAGCACGTTATTAAATATATATATTGATCTGTGCTTTTTAATTAACAGAACTGGAATTGAGCTATTGTTTAGCCTTTGCTCTTCATTGTGAGGCTGAATATTGTGGTGAGGCCCTCAAGAATTTCAATCTAAGGTTAATCTTTGAAAATCAGGCTAGAGTGGATTAAATAGCAAGAAAGGGGAGGGCGGGGCAACACCCTTACTGCAGGTTAATGAAATGGACATGATCTAATCCAAAAGAAACTTAAGTGATTATAAATTGGAGATTACTATAGAATAAGTCCTCTGTAAGCCTTTTATACTTGACATTGTTATGTATGACTTTCCAAAGGCAACTTTATTTGATTTTGATCCATACAGTGGGGGTTTTTTTTGTGTGTGTGTGTGTGTGTTTTACTACTTTCTAATGTCTGGACTCTGTTTATATAACTAGATCAGTCGTTTTTATAGGATTTTAATAACAAAAAGACTCCTTTTACAAAGAAAAAAATAAATTAATAACTGCAGGGCAGCACTAAGAAATGCCACAGTTATCTGAAATGTTCTGTTCCTATAAAAGCCAAGGTTCATTGGATTTCCAAAGCAAGGGGGGGGTTGCCTGCCAAAGTAATGCTTTTTCCATGTAGAAGTTTGATCTTTTTTGTGTTAACAAGCACCCCAAGCAAAAATCTGGGCTTCCAATAGTTGTTTTACATTGTTGCCGCAACTAATTAAATTTAGAATATTACTGCACGCAGGCAGTTTTCAGACTGAAAATCTGGGCACGGGCGATCCTCTCCCTCTGTCTTTGTTTCAGAGTGGTCTGTTGCAATCAGATTTGATTCTTCTTTACTTTATTCTAACATTCTGTATAGTGTTCATTAGCTTCCAAACCTATCGAGCTCGTGGGGCCACTTAAACCCTGATGGAACTGCCGTAATTTCACTAGAATTCATCGGGGACGCATTTCACCCAATAGGCTTAAGTCTAATGAATTAAGCTATAATAATGGTGAAGCACATGGCAGGGGAGTAAATATGGAGCGGATCTTGGAAGGAATGGAGTGCACTATATGATGAGTATTAGAATGGCTTCAAAATGCATTCACATAACATTTTGCTTATAAAACACCCAGGATGCTCAGGAGACTGGAGGACAGTAATTCAGCCAGGTTCCATTGATGAAACATCCCCTCCCTTTCCCCTCTTTTGCTTTTTGGACTCCAGTCAAGCACTCTGGACAACTTGGTTTTCCTGCCAGTTGAATATTCCTCAAGCCCCAGTGTATCATTGCTCCAGAGCATTCTGGGAAATGGCAGCTAGACTTAGATGCTCATCACTGGATACAACCCTGCTTGGTGTTTTGCTCCTGCCCACTGCTAGGTAAAGGTAAAAGGTAAAGGACACCTGGACGGTTAAGTGCAGTCATCTCGCTTTTCAGGCCAAGGGAGCCGGTGTTTGTCCACAGACAGCTTCCCGGGTCATGTGGCCAGCATGACTAAACCGCTTCTGGCGCAACGGAACACTGTGATGGAAACCAGAGCAGCGCACGGAAACACCATTTACCTTCCTGCCGCAGCAGTACCTATTTATCTACATGCACTGGTGTGCTTTCAAACTGCTAGGTTGGCAGAACCTGGGACACAGCAACGGGAGCTCACCACTGTCAAGCGGATTTGAACAGCTGACCTTCTGATCGGCAAGCCCAAGAGGCTCGGTAGTTTAGACCACAGTGCCACTCATGTCCACCACTACAGCCAGGTAAATTTGTGAGGAGAGAGGAGGCAGCCCACCAGAGGGCATATAACCTGGAGTTCATCCTGGTTTACTCTGTTAGATTTTTTCCATCCGAATATATTGGACACACTCTAGTGAATGTTAATAATGTCAAGGTCCCACGGATTTCACTGAAGTGTTCAACACACGTTCCATTCTCTCGTTGATATTGATTAGATATGGAAGTGCTTAATTTTGGTCTTATCACTCCCATTGTTTGAACAGGACTGAGAAGGGGGCCACATACCTATAAGTTTTGGGTCTCTGCATGGCTGGCATGCTTGTAGCTTGAATTCCATAAAGGCATTGTGTGAATGGGTGAATGGGTTTGTAGCAATTTATGGAGGAGATGCAGTAAGATCTGTTTTCATTGTAGGGATTTACAACCAAGTGCTTCAGGCCATAAATCTCTAATCCTGAAAGCACTGAATGGGATTTTTTCCAGCCATCAATAAATCTGATTTTTTATTCGCAAGGCTTTAAGGGAAGCCCAAGCATTATTGAATTAATGCAGTTTGAAATTATTTGTATTGGGATTTTTTTTCCCCTTAAAGGAGCCACTTTCACTGAAAGAAGTCAAGAAAATGATTGCAGTTATTTACAATCATCTCAAGGACTGCTTCATTGTCCATGAGAAAGAAAATAAAAAACTTCACAGATAGAACAGATTTCTTTCATTTTCCCTCTATTGTTACAAGTAAACGGAACCACCGCTTTGCTCTGCAAGTAGATCAGCACTAGAACTGGAGTATTTGAAATGGGGATGGGGGCTCAAAAACGTGACTGTGGTGTTTGCCCTCCTAAGTGTGTGACATCATACTGGGTTCATAAGGAAAGGGTTAACTAATTGTAAAATGACCAACCTATAGGAACCCAAGGGGAGGAGTTAGAGTTAGAGTTGTTAAGAAGTCAGTCTGGAGTTAGAGTAGAGAGAGGGAGGATAAGTCTGTGGGTTGGGCTAGTCTGATGTGAGAGAAACTGTTAAGTTGAGATAATCAGTCAGAAGGTATTAGGAAGGTATAGGCCGGTAAAGAAACTAAGGATAAGAAGCCGACAAGAAAATTAACTGAGAAACCATACTTGTTAATGCTTACAAAATAAACGTGTTTATTTGATTTAATTTTAACAACTGTCTGGACTCAGTGTGTACCCGAGAGTAACGTGTTGGTGGCAGCGGGGAAGCAGGTACAGTGATGGCACAGGGATCAATAGACCGTCAAACGTCCAGGGACCCTGTGTGATCGCCACAGTGACTTCCTCCTCCCCATATCTAAAGGGCATCTCACTCATTCTGAGCCCCACTTGGGGCTGGTTTTGAGCCACACCAACTTACCTGGCCAAAAGTGGATTGAAAAGTAAATGCATTTAAGGTCCCCTAGAAAGAAAATAGGAAAGGGGTCAAAAGTATCTCCTGCTTTCACAGATAGTGCTGAATCCATGAGGACTCTCAAGCTGCAAACTTGATCCTTCAGGAGGAGTTCAACCTTATCTAGAACAGATCAAGCACATCCATTTATAAGGATTTAAAAAGAGCCTTCAGGGAGAAGCCAGCAGCCAGTCCTAGACCAGCATCTTGCTCTGATGCCTATGCGAAGCCCACAAGCGAGACCTAAACATAGCAGCAGTTTCCCCTTCTATGGGGAAGTGGGTTTTTTAATTTCTTGTTTTATTATGTTTTTACATGTGTTGGAAGCCTCCCAGAGTGGCTGGGGCAACCCAACCAAATGGACGGGGTATAAATATTATAGCAGCAGCAGCAACGACAACAACAACGGTTTCTACACATCC
This sequence comes from Podarcis raffonei, assembly GCF_027172205.1. Classification (NCBI taxonomy): domain Eukaryota; kingdom Metazoa; phylum Chordata; class Lepidosauria; order Squamata; family Lacertidae; genus Podarcis; species Podarcis raffonei. Next base: position 112,932,323 of record NC_070602.1, read on the forward strand.
TGCCTGCAGCAGCTGAGATAGAAAATAGCTGGTTAGTAGCCATTCAGGCTACATGGTTTCCTTAATCCAGAATCTCATCTGGATTAAGTTTCATCTTGTTAATCTTCATCCATCCCAAAACTTCTGGAAGAAGCAAAGATCACCAGTGCCGAAACAATGATTCTTCAACATCAACTTCATTGGACTGGTCATGTTGTGCGGATGCCTGATTATTGTCTTCCAAAGCAACTACTCTATTCCAAACTTTAAATGAAAACGTAGTGCTGGTAGTCAACAAAGAGGTTTAAAGACTCTCTCAAGGCAAATCTAAAAAACCCCGACAACTGGGAAACAGTTGGCCTGTGAGCGCTCCAATTGGAGAACAGCCTTTACCAAAGGTGTCTTGGCCTTTGAAGATGCTCGAACTCAGGATGAAAGGGAGAAATGTGCTAAGAGGAAGGCACATTTGGCAAACCCTCACCATGATCAACTCCCGTCTGGAAACCTATATCCCCACTGTGGAAGGACTTGTGGATCCAGAATTGGCCTCCACAGTCATGGACTCACTGTTAAGACAGTGTTCATGAAAGACAATTTACTTGGCTACGAGTAATCCGCCAAACAAGAAGAAGAACATAGCTGGTTAGCAGCCATTCAGGCTACATGGTTTCCTTAATCCAGAATTTCATCTGGAGTAAGTTTCACCTTGTTCAAGGAAATGAGAAGTGGCGTATATTGATGACACACAACTTTCTGCATACTGATGGCATTGTAGCCTAGACCTCCAGCTACCTTCCCCAGTAGTTTCACGTAGATGTTAGAGCATCCATCTCAAAAACAAATGGCTCAGAGTTAGAGAAGAAATCCCCATGTATCACCAACAGAGTCCATCCTTCCAAAAATGACTGGAGCCACTGCAACACTGAGCCTAGCAGGCTTAATTAGAGCCAGTGAACTAGAAGGATTCCATAGTATTGGAAGCTGCTGAAAGGACTTGGAGGACCAAGAGAGGCCCATCTCTTCCCCAGCATAAATCATCTGCCAGGGTGAGCAAGGCTGCTTTTGTCCCGTACCCAGGCCAAAACCTGAATGGAATGGATCCAAATAATAAGTATCATCCTACACTATCCCATACATGAGAAGGAGTTTCTGAGACTTCATACACTAGTGAATTTGGGAGTGAGTTGTTATATAGTTCAGGGAACCGTAGTTGGAAGAAGACTCATGGCATCCTGAAAAATGCAGAGAAGTACTCAGATCTCCATAAAGGAATCTTTAGTTTCTGGTCAGCATTTTTGAATTGACTTTGCACCTAATATATCATGGCATTTCTCTGATAATTCTCTTTCATGTACTACATTCATCATTATCATTATTAAAGATTAGAAGTCCAATATGATAAAATTAAATCAAATTCATATCCTAACATATTAATATGTTAACAGCTACCAAGGCAGCTAAATTAACATAATGGAATATAAACTGGAATCGGTATAACCAACAGAGCATTCAAAGTTTAAGTATAGTTCTCTCTCTCTCTCTCTCTCTCTTTAAGAAACAAAGTTGTTTACTTTAATCTACTGACATTTCATTTTGTGATTAATTTTAGACTAACAGTATAAAAACTACAAACTCATTTTAATGTGACAAGCATTTGGTAATTAATTTTCCAACAATGCTATGGGATTCTAAAAGGCACTCTTCATTTGACATGTATTTTATAATTTATTTTAAAACAATGCTGCACAAATCTGCAAAGGCATTATTCATCAGAGAGTTCATTAATTATGCAAATGTGCTGCAATTAACAAATCTGTTCTGAGGATGGCATTTGCATAATAATGAACTTCATGTTTGTGACATTATTTAATAAGATACCTTTGTGCACCCCACCATCCCCCCCCCAACAAAACACCCCTGCGAGCCCTTTGAATCAGGAGGTGGTTAAAAAAAAAGTTTCAGCAGTCCTTGAAAATAAAAATGTGATCCAGGAAACATTATTTAAAAAACAAAATGATTTCCATATACTACTAATAAAAATACTACTATGACTTCTGCAACATCATTTGTCTTTAATTTACATTCAGGAAAACAATGTAATAAGAAGCTGGGCTTATTTGGGCTGCTGGGCATCCATTCAAACGGCATGCAAATAACTATTTTGTATTGCTAGTGTGCACCAAAAATGATTCTTAAATGACAGGTACCGTAATAAGACCCTCTCTAAGAAACACAGAGCCAATTGCCTGAGATGACCAGGCAAAAGCAATTGATGGACTAAGTTGATAGAATAGCTTCACAGAATGGCTTCTCACATTCCAACAGATGCTGAAAAAAGGAAGCAGCCATCAAGCTCATCAACACCATACATTTGCGTGGAGAGGCGGAGTCCCCAGATCCCGAGCGGTCCCCCCCCCCCGTCATGTGGAATAACGACTCAAGACAACATGCTATGGGATTAAATTGGCCACAACTTTATTAAATTTCAAATGTGGGTAGACCTTGGCTCAGGCATTGGGCGTTCTCCGTCCCCAGTCCCCAGCCGGGGACCTAGGGAGCTTCAGGGTTATCCAGTGTGGGGGGGGGGGCCGGCTCTGGAGAACATATGTTCAAGCAGAGACAGCCGCCCCCGTAACGCCGCCACCGCAGGGGAGAGCAATGACGACCTTTCGGCGTACGGTCAAAGCCTCCCTTCAGAAACCCCTTTAACGGGGAACCCTGGTATCACCGCCGCAAAGAGGAAGATGGACTAAAGGATTCTGCCCAAGGCCTGATACCGCCAAAGTTGTGACGTTTTTGCTACGGGAAAGGCGAAACTTGCCAATGCAGGGAAATTCCTTTCCGGCCCTTTAACAGCAACCTTAACGTAGCAGCGCCCGCATACCTGTGAAGAAAAGTTAACCTGCAAAACCTATGAAGAAAAGTTAACCTGCAAAAGATGTCATTAACTGAGGGTGGGTAGGGTGGGAGAAGCTCTGGAGCCAAGTGAGGATTCCCAGGTAAGATCCTCCCTCTATTGTGTGGGCAGGTAATCCCTTCCCTACCTGGCCTGGTCTCCTTGGCAACGCTTCCCCCAGGTGGGATTGGACAACTGACTGAGGTAGGCGGAGACCCCACGTATCCCACCTGAGGGAAGGCAAAGCCAAGCCTATGCTGATGGGGCTGCTCCAGATCTAGGGCACGCACGCGTCCACACAAAGGGCGCCCCCCGTTTTAAGCGGGGAGAGGTCATTAAAGCACATTGCTCACCCTCCAAAGAATCCTGGCAACTATGTATATTGATGTTGCTGGGAGTAGTAGCTTTGTCAGGGATAAACTACAGTTCCCGGGAAGCCATGACTGTTAAAGTGGTATAAATGTGCTTTAAACATATGGTGTGGATGCAACCTCAGTTTTTTTTGCTCCTGTGACATTTCAAAGGACGCCTAACAAAAGGTTGCTAGAGCGTAAATGTGAAAAGAAAGAATGAAAGCCTCTCTCTCCCTCTCTCTCTTTCTCTCTCTCTCTCCCCTATTTGCACGAGTTCTATAATGTTCTATAAGATCAGTGTAGATCCACCCGAGACCAGCCTCCACCCACCAGATGCTCTCCAGATGTTTTGGGCAGCAGCTCCAGTATGATATGGCCCTGCCTCAGGCATGTTCTTCTGAAGCATAATTTCAAGTCTCCATTAGTTCATGTTCTAGTTCCTAAATATTTATCCACAACTAAATTAGTTTCTTCAAAAAGAACTGATAATGAGGCAAAGATTATTTGTCCAGAAATATTCCTGATTTGTCTGTCAAGGCCCTGTGACCACCCGGTCCACTAGTGGTTAGATAAGTGGGGGGGAAACGTATGTTGGTTTTATGGGATCAAATAAGACCTCAACTTTATTGGTTACAGAAGTGAAGGTTTTGGCCATAGGCAATGAGGTAAGCAGTTGCATATTCCACTCCAGCAGTGCTCTAAGGGTAAACCTGACTGGAATAGATGCCCTATGACCTACGTCAAATCGGGGAGTCTCCGTTGGAGTAGTGGTATGACCCTAGCCCTCATCTGGGCTTCAGACAGGAGCCACTCCTCCCAAATCTTTTCAACAAGATACCCTTCCCTGTGGAGGGACAGGCAGAGGCTACAACCTCCCCTCCATCCAAGATCTATGCTTACTCAATGCCTATCCTCCTTACAAAGTTGTGACGATTGCTAGGAGGTAGGTGAAAACCAAATGGCTGGTGCCAATTTGCCAAGTGGGAAAAATTCCTGCCCAGCCCCGAATCTGACGGCTGACAATAGTCTATAGTAAGGTTGTAGTATCAACAAAACCACTAACAGAGTGAGGTGGGAGAACCGGCGAGGAAAAAGAGGCTGAATGGCTTGGCAGGCCTGCATTATATCCTGGCCCTGGGCGTGGGGCAAAGTGCCACCATTGGTCAGTTGATCCCGCGCCCTAGGGAATGCCCCCAAAGTTCTGCCATCATTGGCCAAATTGCCGGCAGGCAGGCAATCTGGCCTGCCATTTGCCAGTTCACTTATGTGGCCTGGGGCCTGCCCACAAAGCCGCCAGCCCTGGAAGTTTTATCTAAGTTTTCCAGTAGATATTTACTAAATTCGATATTTACTAAGATCTATTGGAGGCATCATAGAAACATAGGAAGCTGCCTTATGCTGAATCAGACTATTGGCCCATCTAGTTAAATACTGTCTACAGTGATAGGAAGTGGCTTTCCAGGATTTCAAAAAGGGATCTTTCCCAACCTGACCTGGAGATGCCGGGATTCAGCTAGTAGGTTACAGGCAGGCACACTGGCACCCATGGGCACCGCTCTGGCAAACCCTTCTCTTACACATCTAGCTGCTGCCCAGGGCTCTAGACCAGGGACCAGCAAACTTTTTCAGCAGGGGGCCGGTCCACTGTCCCTCAGACCTTGTGGGGGCCAGACTATATTCTGAAGAAGAAAACAAAGAACGAATTCCTATGCCCCACAAATAACCCAGAGATACATTTTCAATAAAAGCACACATTCTACTCATGTAAAAACACGCTGATTCCTGTACCGTCAGCGGGCCGGATTTAGAAGGCGATTGGGCCAGATCCAGCCCCCGGGCCTTAGTTTGCCTACCCCTACTGTGTTGAAAAATCATAACTTGGCAGGTAGGAACACAGCAACTTACACAGTGATACAGAACATAAACTGTGTATCTATATCTATTCTGTTTTACTTCTTCTCTATCCTGAGCCATTCTTGCTTTGTTGTAGGAGGGGGGGGGATGCGCAGTTTTCTAAAGACGTATATAAAGTTACAGAAGCCCCCTTTTTTACACTGAAAGTCACTTCACATTAGAGCATCAGAGTATGTGTATGTGTGTGTGTTTTAAATCTTGTTTCCATTCTTTATTAAGATGCTTTGCGTAATTAGTAGTGCTTCTATTGGCATAAATGGCAATTTGGAATTCGTCCAAATTGAATGGGGGGGGACGAAAAAGGAGCACTAGCAATGGGTTGCATGTTAAGAGAGACAAACTTCTCTAGGGCAGATGTGTTTGGTGCCGTTTGGCCCTGCTTAAATGAAATCTATGGAATCCTTGTGGAATTTAAGATGGAATAAGAGTAAGTGGGGAGGAAAGGAACGCAAAGCAAAACAGATTTGCAGCCAGAAGGGCAATTCACTTATAGTTTAATGAAAAACCCCTAAAACCAGACAGAATTATGTATGCTACGCTGAAAATTTGTTTTGGAATTAAAGAGCCTATAAATAAATGCAAAATTATGACTACACATTTTCCATTATTGAATTCCTTTTGCATCAAGAGGAGCCGATGTAAAATCCTTATTGCCAAATGGAATTATGTTGAGTGGGTTTTTCGTTTTCGTGACAGTATTATAATAGCTCTCCCGAAGCTGTTCTGGGGGAGGACTGTGTCACTTGTTGAAAATCAGAAATTCCAATGTGGCAATTCTAAATAAGTAAGATTTATATGAAAAATTAAGATTGGGGATTGGGGAGGAGGTATGTACATACATACCCATACACAGTGCGATTCACTGAACTCCAGTGCCCTCTAGTATTTTAGGGTACTTTTTGTGAGGAAATTTAAAAAATAAGCATATTAGTTCTTTGGCTACAAATGCTTCATAAGGGTAATTTTTTCCCATTGAAGACAGCAGTTCTCAACATTTCCACATCAGTCTGTGATTTATTTCTTTTTAAAGTCCTCATGACAATTAATCAAAATTTTAGTGTGATTTTCTCATAATGGGCACATTATTGCAAACCAAGTTTCCCCTTATATAATGGACTTTTGTATGTTATTTTCACTGTATGCATGTTTTACCCTAGAATATGTTTTTTTTCTATGCATTACTTGACTGGAGGGTTGCACTGCAAAATTTGGAGACACATGCATTTCGAAAGATGACTGTTTTGGTTAACATATGATTTTGGAAGGTGAAAATTAGGTAGGTTTGGTTTTAAATGAGAACAGAGTAAAATTCTCCCCCAGGGTGAGAACCTGTTGGTGGAATCTTTCCGGCCAGGTCAGTGACTGGAGGGAAGTGTGCACACCCTGGATATTGTACTTTTTCTGAATATTTCATCTCCGCTAGGAAGGGTTGCTTTTATTTGTTAATCCTTTTATTGTTGTGAGCTGCTTTGAGTTCCACTTGATAGTTAGAACAGTGACAAAAAGATGTTAAATCGAGTCAAACAATTACTGCCAGTGGCTTTCAAAGGTCATGCAGGATAGTCTTGAGGAAGAATTCACAATTCCATGTTGCTGCATGGGAGCCTAGCTTTCCCACCCTTAAAAACAAAACAAAATTTCTGAAAAGAAAGTGGCACCCATGGCCCTCATGGTGATTCTCACTGGTGTCAGCCTTTTGGGGTTAACTATGGTTTTCCCAGTAGTGATGTACTCTGAGAGGTGGACAATGTAAAGAAGGCTGATCGCCGAAGAATTGATGCCTTTGAATTATGGTACTGGAGGAGAATCTTGAGAGTCCCATGGACTGCAAGAAGATCAAAACTATCCATTCTTAAGGAAATCAGCCCAGAGTGCTCACTGGAAGGACAGATCCTGAAGCTGAGGCTCCAATACTTTGGCCTCCTCATGAGAAGAGAAGACTCCCTGGAAAAGACCCTGATGTTGGGAAAGATTGAGGGCACAAGGAGAAGGGGACTCTGCCAGTGCCCAGGGCTGTGCAGAGGTGGGGATAGGGTGGGAGGAAGGGAAACAGATGGAGTACACATGCGCATTCTACTGCCTAACCCCATCTGCATCACCTAGGAGATTACTACTGCAGAGCTAAGAAAAGAAGAGTCATTCTGTTGTCTGGAGAGGTCACATCCTGGTTCGCATGGAGAAGCCGTTTTCAGCAGAGCCCAGCAACGGAAGCACAGAGCTGTATTGAGGCTGAATCAGGTGTTGAAATTTTGCACCCCCTAACAATTTTGCGCCTGGGGCATCAGCCCCTGTGCACACAACCCCCATGTTATGCCATTGGGTTTACTCACTGAAAGGTGACTTGCCACATACTGTGAGCTGCATGTTTTATAGCCCCATAGGCCTAGTCCCAACGGCACAGATCTTCTTCATCGCCTCCCGAGCCAACTTGTCTATGTTGCAGGTGCAGCGTGTCACACAGTTCTGGCTGTTCCCCCAAGACTCATTGCTGAATGTCACATAACAAGCTCATGAACTTTCAACCTGCTGCTAGGGTTTCAGTGAAGAACAAAATGTTTCAAAAGCTCTAGCCTACCCAACAGGAAAATGCTATCCCTGCATTGTTGAGGTTAGAATCATAGAAATATAGAACTGGAAGGGACCATGAGGGTCATCTAGTCCAACCCCCCCCACCCGCATTGCAGGAATCTTTCGCCCAACATGGGGTTTGAACCCATGGCCTTGAGATTAAGAGAGCCGTGCTCGGCCAACTGAGCTATACATATCTAATAATAATAATAATAATAATAATAATAATAATAATAATAATAAATTTTATTTATATCCCGCCCTCCCCAGCCGAAGCCGGGCTCAGGGCGGCTAACAACAATAAAACAGTACAAAAGTACAGCACAAACAACACTCTAAAACCATTCATTATAAAATTAATTAAATTAATTAAATTCAAGCCACTGGCCACCATTGGGCCAGAGCTCCGTGAAGATTGCCGAGGGAGGGAGTCAGGCTATGCCCTGGCCAAAGGCCTGGCGGAACAGCTCTGTCTTGCAGGCCCTGCGGTAAGATGTCAAGTGCCGCAGGGCCCTAGTCTCTTGTGACAGAGTGTTCCACCAGGTCGGAGCCACAGCCGAAAAAGTTGTGTGAAAATGCATAATGGAAGGAGCAGAATGGAGTGGCTATAGCAACTTACCAGAAAGTAATATTTTTGTTGCTGGTCTTACTCATTACAGTGGTACCTCTGGTTGCGAATGGGATCCATTCTGGAACCCCGTTCGCAAAATGAGCAGAACGCAACACGCTTCTGTGCATGTGCGGGTCACGACCCACTACTTCAGCACATGTGTATGACATCATTTTGAGCGTCTGCGCATGCGCGAGCGGCAAAAGTAACCCTTTCCAGTACTTCTGGGTCACTGCGGGACGCAACCTGAAAGACGTAACCTGAACCCAACGTAACAAGAGGTATAACTGTATGTCTTTGCCTCATATGGGGGTGGGGAAACATCCATTGCAGCCTATGAAAACACATCTACTCCCACTGGTAAATTTCATTGGCCTTACTGTTTTCATACAGAGACCACACCGTTCCTTGAATTCATTTGAAGGAACCTTTGGTGCTGCTCTTTGGTGCCCCAGCTGGCTGGACAAAATTTCGGTGTCAGAGGAGAAGTAGTCAAAACAAAACAAAATTTTCCTTCCAGTAGCACCTTAAAGACCAACTAAGTTAGTTCTTGGTATGAGCTTTCGTGAAGTGTGCATGCACACGAAAGCTCATACCAAGAACTAACTTAGTTGGTCTTTAAGGTGCTACGGGAAGGAAAAAAATTTTTTGTTTTGACTATGGCAGACCAACACGGCTACCTTTCTGTAAGAGGAGAAGTAAAAACTGAGCCACAAGAATCGCCTCCGGATGCAGAATCTTTGCAATAACAATGAGACAGATGTTGGTTTTCTGAGGCTTCCCGTTTCATAGCATAAGTCAGCTTGGTTATATTTTGTTCCTTTCTCTTTCGCTGTTTAAATTCCCAAGAATCATATTCATTTTCAATAAATTGATTTGAAAAGATTTATTTCTCAATGGATTACTAACTGGCTGCAGACACACATATGTGTGCATTGGCTGTGTAGCTTCAAGAGTAGTAACATGTCGTCTGTTATGTTTTAGCCACACCTTGGATGCTATCCCAAGTCCATTCACCGGGACCAAATTGTATCATGGCAACTTTAATAACTCCCACCATGCAACCTTCATAGGATCGTATGCTAATGACAGAGATGCTCTAATAATTAGGCCTAAAGCCCCACTGAATGTAACACCTTCCAATTAGCACGCCGCAGCATGAATTCTACTGTTAAGATTAAACAACAAAGCCAAAAGGGGGGGGGGTTATCAGTACACATAATAGAAAATAATTGATGAAGTTGGAGGGTGTGATTATTTGGTGGTTACTTTACAGTTGTGGCATGTGCACACACACACATACACAACACACAAGTTAAAGAAACCCCAGTTAATCTCTGGCTACCTCTTTGAAGATAATGAAATTGGCTTCCTACTGCTGATTATTCATTAACAATTAATTCTTTCTCAGTGATCTGCTTCATTTTCAGCTTCTCACCACAAACAGCCAATGGAATAATTACAAGTGGAAATGAAAAAGCAATTAGTGGCAGATAATGCCAACATCTGATTTAAAAAGTGGGTGGGGGGGGGAGCCTGCAGAACAGATTAGCAGTTTGGTAACTGCAACTCCACTGCCTTCAGCAAGGCAATGCGAGTTACCCAAAGACATTTCCATTCTGGCTGCCTCTTCCATTGTTTCCCCTGCATCGCACACCGCTGTTTTCGACGCTCTCTTTTATTCTAAAAGGTTATGGGATTCTTCTACTTAATTCCTAAAGATCAAGCTGATTCTTCTTTTCATCCTACACGTTCATACAAGTGATATGACACAGCTCTAAATGTGTAGTGCAGATGGGACTTCAGCCACTGATACAAAATTGGACATGAAAGCAGGAACACTTTGGGTTCTATGCGGTTGCTCAGTTTTCTTATGATTCTTAGCTCTGTTCAGTTCTAGCTTACTGCATGGATAGCTCAATTGTTTAGAGTGCGGCACCTTGAGGATCATTCTAATGCAACCCCTTGCAATGCAGGAATATGCAGCTATCTCATACGGGGATCGAACCTGTTCAGAGCAAATATCTGCAGTGTATCCCTAAGAGTACAGCAGGCTCCCTGTTGCACATGGTTTCCCTGAGCATGTGGGAGGCCAGAAGAAGCCGCGTGATGGGGGTGGGAGAGGGGGTGGGAGAGGCATGCTGGGACACAGCCCTTTTGTTCTTGTGTTCCCCCCCTCACAAGAGCAACAGCCAAATAGGGTGAGTTTCTGCAAGGCTTCCAGAGTCCAGAAGCTACTTGCCGCTATGTGGTTTGTCAAGATCAAGGGTTTCCATGCAAGTGTTGCAGATGGTGCTAGTTTCTGCGAGCAAAAGTGTGGCTATTATAGGCTGTTCGGCACAACGCAAATGCCTCTACTTGCTGTGCAATATGATCACGCGCCTATAAAAGGCTGGGTTACTGAAGCAGAGCCAAAGGGAAGCAGAACCCCTAAAATAGCACCGTGTTTGCTTTACATTTACATAGAGGTACCCCTGGGCACAGTACTCTGCTGTTTATTTATTTTAAATACAGGAGAAAAATATTAGCCAGGAAACACAGAAAACTGTAGGCACAGTATAACAACAAATGGAAAAGCACACTCTCCTATTTCTAAATATTTAAAGAGGTATAATATACTACCAATACTGTATAAGAAAAAGGAATCTATGAGTCAGATTCTAGCATTGGTTACAAGCCAGCCATTGTTTCTGTCGCCCAACATTCTGAGAGGCAACCCAGAATGATGGGATAAGAGAATTTCTATGCTGGCACATATATGTAGCTGTTAACTCCACCCCCCAGGCTTTGTGTGTGACCTGCCAAATACAGATCCAGGTTCACCATTTCATCATTTTTTAATTTGTATACTACCTTTCTATCTTACAATACTCAAGGCGGTTTACAAGCTGAAGAAACAAAATGTACATCTTATAACAATCTAATGCAATACAAAAATGTGATAATAAAACATAACTTTAAAATAGTCAACCTTCATAAAAAAGTAACATTCAACAATCATTAGAATAGAATAAAATAATAATATCAACATATAAAAGTTAAACAGAAATCCATTCAACAGTTACAATAATATCTAAACTATAATCAATAAAACAATGGCAAGCCACAGTACATAAAACAATACAATACACATTGAGAAGCAGAGGGTAGAGCAAGGAAGGTGGAAAGAGGCCTTGCCTGATGGAGTCTCTCCCCTCACCTGATGTGTCCAAATTCTGTCTTCGTTCCTCCACAGCCCATCTTCTGACCGAAAACAGGAGGCTAGCTTTAAACCAAAAATTGCTCACCAACCCCCAGGCTACATCTTTTATTAGGCCTACTCTGCCCCCCCTCCATGTTTTGCCCAGTTAGAATTTTGCTTGGCTTTCCCTGGTTCCGTTCCTCAATGGACGAATGCAGAATGTTGACTGACTGTTGGAGACCAACAGAAAACTGAGGAGAGGAGGCCAATGCATTTGGGTGGCTGGCTCAGTGAATGCTGGAACATTTTGTAGCAGAACTCTATGCTGGAACATTTTGTAGCAGAACATCCCACTTGGTTTGAACAGAATACACAATTGTCAACATATTTTGCTAAGGGGTGTGTGTGTGTGTTTAAAAAAGTTATTTTTCATAGAAATATGCACTCTTGCTTTTTATTGTTATTATCCTGAACTCACAGCTTGCTGAACCCCAGAGTGTGAACTTGTAAGTTGAACGCTGGGGTGCAAACCTGGCCCGTTCAGATAACAGGCTTTTCCATTGACTCCAAATGGTGGAGAAAACGGTTAATTGTGGTTTGTGGACAGTTGGAACCTACAGTTGCTGGTTTTTCAGGGTACAGGATTTCTTATCTCCTGTGTGCATTGGTGTAGCAATGGAAAGTCCAGCACGATGGGGCGTGGGAGGAAAACACCTACTGCAAAAGGCAAGAAGAAATATGAGTGTTTTGCCATTTCCTTCCTCTCAGACCTTGAATTTGTTTTGTTTTTAGCAGTCATCATGTTGCGAGCACCACAAAGGTTTGTTCAGCTCCTAGAAAACAGATAATATTTGGTTCATAGCCAAGCCACAAACCTTGAAAGAGAAAACGTTGTTTTGTCCTCTGAAAAAAGAAATTAAAAATATTTGAAGTGCTCAAGTAAGAACATAGCAACATAAGAATATAAAAAGATCCTTGGCTAATGGCCCAGCTGGTGCAGCATCCTTTTCTCACAGTGGCCAATCATATGCCTGCAGGAAGCCTGCAAACAGGACTTGACAGCACTCTTCTCACTTGCGATTTATAGCAACTGGAATTCAGAGACATACTACTGCCTTTGGCAGTCGAGGGAGAAAAAAAGCTATCATGGCTTCTTGTTCCACAGGTGCTCCTGTTGATGGGCAAAGCCAATACTCCTCCTGCCCTCTCTTCTTGGGCGTCTTTATCTTCAGCTGGACTTGGACGGGACAGTCCTTCAAAGAGAAAGCTGTCCTCGTCTTCCAAATAGAAGTCTGCAAAGTAGAACCCATGGATTCAAGGCAGTAGAACCTAGTAGCCAGCCCAAGACATTTTGGCACCTGAGGCAAAACACAACACGGGGTCTCCCCCACCAGGGAAGAAGGCGTGAGTGAAGATCTACATCAGGAACAAGGGTGAGGGATCTGTATCACAAACCCTCCAAGTGACCCGGTTTTCCAGGGACAGTCCCGAAATTACAAAATAATAATAATCCTGGCTTCTGTTTCAGTCCCAGAATGCCCCTATTTCCCCCACCAGAGCTGCTGCTGCTGAGCTCAGGGAAGAGGATGGGCTGGCGCTTGTCCTGAGCAACAACGATGGTTGCAGTGGCGACTGTGAGGCAGCATCCCATTGCCTCTCTATGGCTGCTGCTGGCCACTTCCCTTAGGCAGCAGTGAGGCCCAGCCCCAGTTGATGTGCCAGCTCTGAGGGGAAGGCAGAGGGCAGGGCTACCCTGGGCGGGAAGAAAGGGGGCACAGAGTGGAGCACAAGGAGTCTAGATGATGATAGATAGATGATAGATAGATAGATAGATAGATAGATAGATAGATAGATGATAGATAGATAGATAGATGATAGATAGATAGATAGATAGATGATAGATGATAGATAGATGATGGATAGATAGATGATAGATAGATGATAGATAGATAGATGATAGATAGATATAGATAGATAGATAGATAGATAGATAGATAGATAGATGATAGATAGATGATAGATAGATAGATAGATAGATAGATGATAGATAGATAGATGATAGATAGATGATAGATATAGATAGATAGATGATAGATAGATAGATAGATAGATAGATAGATGATAGATAGATAGATGATAGATAGATAGATAGATATAGATATAGATGATAGATAGATGATAGATAGATAGATATAGATGATAGATAGATGATAGATAGATAGATAGATAGATAGATGGATGATAGATAAATGATAGATAGATGATAGATAGATAGATGATAGATGACATAGATGATAGATAGATACATAGATAGATAGATACATAGATAGATGATAGATAGATAGATAGATAGATAGATAGATGATGATAGATAGATAGATACATAGATAGATAGATAGATAGATATAGATATAGATAGATGGATGATAGATGATAGATAGATGATAGATAGATAGATAGATGATAGATGACATAGATAGATGATAGATAGATAGATAGATAGATAGATAGATGATAGATAGATGATAGATGATATAGATAGATGATAGATGATAGATAGATAGATAGATAGATAGATAGATGATAGATAGATAGATAGATAGATAGATAGATAGAGATAGATAGATATAGATAGATATAGATAGATATAGATAGATGATAGATGTTAGATGATAGATGATAGATGATAGATGATAGATGATAGATGATAGATGATAGATAGAGATATATGCTTTGTGCATCTGCATGTTTTCTTGCCCCATTCTAAAATTCATTTAGTAGTGCGTGTTTTTCTTTTTGTCAATCAACCAAAGAATAAAATGAGATGAAATTGGGATGAAGGAGTTTTCTCAGGATGGAGGAAGGCACTTGTCCCATTGGTGTAGGAGCTGCTCTTCTTCTGATAGGAAATGTTCTGCGGGATGGGGGGGGAGAAAATTGGGGTTGAAGAGGGTCAGTTGGGGGGGGAGAGTGCGAAAAATCCCTATTTTCAGCTGAGGAATGTTGGAGGGTGTGACATGGGGAACAAGGGGGCGAGCGAAGATCTACATTGCGAACAAGGCGGGGAATCCAATCAGTCTTACCCAATGGTTGAAGTGGGACCCAAAGACATTGGTGGGGGGAATGGTCTGCTCTGAATCAAGCTGGCTGGGTGTAAAGCACGGAAGAGCCCAGAGGGCAGCCCCTGCCATCCCCCTCCCCAGAGGTGGGAGGAGACCAGCAGTGACTCCTATTCCCCAAGAGGCCACTGTAGTGGTTGCACAGGGTCTGAGGCTGACGAGGAGGCGGGAAATCCAACGTCCAATGAGCATGCTACTGGTCTTGCTGCCACTGTGGCAGCCGCAGCAGGTGACCATGCATTCATTAGAAGCTGGATCTGCTGCCCTTGTGGATCCTGCCGCCCGAGGAGGTCTCTTCACCTTCCCTCATGAGTGGGCCGGCCCTGCTAGCAGCATATAATGCTTTTATTCCTTCCCTGCTTCAAATAACTGCAGCTGTGCAACTTTGCATGTTCAGCTGGCGCAGACTGTTTTTTGTTTGTTTTGTTTTTTTCCGCAGACATGGCTAGGTGGAGCCGCACCCTTTGGTCAACATCCCAAGCTGCAGTTTTTGTGTGATGGTGTTTTCAGCAAGGCTTGTGGTTCAGCAAAAGGTTGCTAAAGTGCAAATGTGAAAAGAACTCTCTCTCTCTCTCTCTCTCTCTCTCTCTCTCTCTGTGTGTGTGTGTGTGTGTGTCTCATTGAATCTACTTCTGTGTTTGGACTTCATGCAGCTACTTTGCAGCAAGTGAAGAATTTGATCCCAAGGCTGCATTTCTAGGCACATTAATCTGAAAGTAAAAGCTGCTTTATGCATTTGCACACAGTGGAAAGTCTCTAAGTATAGAAACCAAGTTTGCACTTAAGTGTCTTGAAGACACACCTGCTTAGGCAAGCTTTCCTCTGATCTCTTGACCTAACTCGAATCTCCTGTTTTGACAGTTTTAATTGCTATTTTCAATTCTTTTTTATGGCACATTTTAATTTTGGGTGTATATTTTAATGCACTGATATTTTAAATGTATTTCAATTATGTGCTTGTATTCTTTGTTTTGTACATTTAAACCACTTGGAAACTTGGGTCATTAAGCAGTATGTAAAATAACACCCCCGTTGTTCAGCCCGGACACTGGTAACAGGCTCTAAGGGCCTTCTGGCGGTTCCCTCACTGTGAGAAGTAAAGTTACAGGGAACCCAGCAGAGGGCCTTCTTGGTAGTGGCGCCCTCCCTGCGGAATGCCCTCCTTGCAGATGTCAAGGAGATAAGTAACTACAGTGGTACCTTGGGTTAAGAACTTAATTCATTCTGGAGGTCCGTTCTTAACCTGAAACTGTTCTTAACCTGAAGTACCACTTTAGCTAATGTGGCCTCCCGTTGCCGCCGTACTGCCACCGGACAATTTCTGTTCTCATCCTGAAGCAAAGTTCTTAACCTGAGGTACTATTTCTGGGCTAGCGGAGTCTGTAACCTGAAGCGTCTGTAACCCGAGGTACCACTGTATACAGCCATTAGAAGAAACCCAAAGGCAGCCCTGTATAGGGAAGTTCTTAATGTTTAATATTTCATTATGTTTTTGTATATGCTGGAAGCCACCCAGAGTGGCTGGGGCAACCCAGTCAGATGGGCAGGGTACAAATAATAAAATTATTATTATTATTACAGTGGTACCTTGGGTTAAGAACTTAATTTGTTCTGGAGGTCCGTTCTTAACCTGAAACTGTTCTTAACCTGAGGTACCACTTTAGCTAATGGGGCCTCCCGCTGCCGCCACACAATTTCTGTTCTCATCCTGAAGCAAAGTTCTTAACCCAAGGTACTATTTCTGGGTTAGCAGAGTCTGTAACCTGAAGTGTCTGTAACCTGAAGCATCTGTAACCCGAGGTACCACTGTAGTATTATTATTATTATTATTATTATTATTATTATTATTATTAGTATGCTGAATGGTGTCCAGATGTTTCACCAGATGTGTGGGCAATTGGGTTTTTGGATTGTGGTGATGCCTTTACACAACTCTCTGCACAAATGCTTCCTTACCAGTGGCATTTGCTCTTTAAATGTGGGTGCCAGGAGGCAGTCCTATTCAGCACATGCCTGCTCCTCACTCCCATGTGGAGCAATATGGCAGCTCTAGCCACCAACTTTTGTCACCACACACCCAATGAAGAAAGCAAGCACCCACTGACTATTGCCATCCTTCTCCAGCACGCCCTGACCATAAATCGGCCTTTAATCCCAAAGCTGAAAGGGACTCCCTCTCTGTGTGTCAGAGGAGAAACCAGCTCAAGAAATTATCTTGTGGTTCTCTATCTTCCATTTCTCACATAATCAGCTTTGGAAAGTACATGGTTTACAGGGCAGTTCTCGGCTCACTAGGTGAACTCTCTGTTTGCGGGGAACAAAATCCTTAAGGAAAAGTACTTTGGCATCCATTATGAGGCACAAAAAGCCCCTCTGAGCTCCCATCTTAATAGTCGGGAGATATTCACTGAGTTGCCCGTTCCTACCGCCGAGGTTACACAAGACATTTTAATAGCAGCATTACGTTGATGAAAAGGAGAGCTTAAGATGCTCTTTGTGATAATGCCATGAAGGGGTGACAGGAAATAATGCATCGCACTGACTCAAAAGGGCACCGTGCATTAGGGTGAAAGGGTGAAAACACTCATAGCAAACAAAGCTATTGTCGTTACTCGGGAGCCAAATTATTGGAACTGGAGATGTGGAAACTGTCGTTTCAAGTAGTCTTACTGGCAGCATAGAATGTCCCCATGCTGCTTCCATCATCTTCTCCAATGAGCCTCTGCAAAGACTCTATTCAGCAATGAAGTTGAACTGCTGGTCTTGCCGATCTCCTTCTAACTTGCTTCCCTCCAACTTTACTTTGGGTTATTTGTCACTGTGAGATGACCCATTGTCTGTCTGTCTGTCTGTTCCTCCTTCCCCTCTGGTTTTCTTTATATAATTCTCTTTAAGTTTCTCTCTCTTGTTATGTTATGACAGTATAGTATTACACTGAAGCGTCTGTAACCCGAGGTACCACTGTATACAACCTGTATACAGTCCTGGATACCTGAAGGAGCATCTCCACCCCCATCGTTCAGCCCGGACACTGAGGTCCAGCACCGAGGGCCTTCTGGCAGTTCCCTCATTGCGAGAAGTGAGGTTACAGGGAACCAGACAGAGGACCTTCTCAGTAGCGGCACCCACCCTGTGGAACGCCCTCCCTTCAGATATGAAGGAAATAAGCAGCTATCTTCTCTTTAAAAGATATCTGAAGGCAGCCCTGTTTAGGGAAGTTTTTAATATTTAATGCCGTATTGTTTTTAACACTTGACTGGAAGCCGCCCAGAGTGGCTGGGGAAACTCAGCCAGATGGGCGGGGTATAAATAATAAATTGTTGTTGTTGTTGTTGTTGTTGTTGTTGTTGTTGTTGTTGTTGTTGTTGTTGTAGCTTGGGTGACAAATGCCTTAGCAGTCAAGTGTTTTGGCTCCCAAATGCCGCAAACCCGGAAGTGAGGGTTCCGGTTTGCAAACGTTCTTTGGAACCTGAACATTCTACGTGGCTTCCACAGTTTCCAATTACATGCAGGAAGTTCCTGCAGCCAATCGGAAGCCAAACTTTGGTTGTCAAACATTTTCAGAAGCTGAACGGACTTCCAGAATGGATTCTGTTCGACAACCAAGGTACGACTGTATCTGTGTTATACTCAAAACGTTTTAACAATCTTTTTAAAGCAAGAATAATAATAATTATCTTTCTCTTGGGAGGGATTTTCAGGATCTTGTTTCTAGAAAGAAAGAAAAATGGTAGTAAGATTAGGGTCCCACAGTTTGCATGGAAGTGGTGGGCATAAATCACCCTGTTGCTTCCTGGCCCGTTGCCACATTGTGGCAGGTGGTTCTTTTAAGAGAGAGAGAGAGAGAGAGAGAGAGAGAGAGAGAGAGAGAGAGAGTGGTGTGTGAAAATGCAACTCTCAAAGCTAAATATAACTGACAGCTTCAGCAATGTTTCCTTCTAGTGGGGACCTGCTATGCTTGTTTATGCATTAATGTTTTTGCCCTACTTACCTCAGGGCACACCCATATTATACA
This sequence comes from Podarcis raffonei, assembly GCF_027172205.1. Classification (NCBI taxonomy): domain Eukaryota; kingdom Metazoa; phylum Chordata; class Lepidosauria; order Squamata; family Lacertidae; genus Podarcis; species Podarcis raffonei. The sequence continues at coordinate 112,950,958 of NC_070602.1, forward strand.
TTTAAAGCACTTTTAAACCATTTCAACGGCTGTGGGTTCTTCCCTCACCCACCAAGTTCTGGGAACTGTAGTTGGTCAAGGGTGTGGACTATAGCTCTGCTAAAGTAAAGTAAAGGGACCCCTGACCATTAGGTCCAGTCGTGACCGACTCTGAGGTTGCGGTGTTCATCTCGCTTTATTGGCTGAGGGAGCCGGAGTACAGCTTCCGGGTCATGTGGCCAGCATGACTAAGCCACTTCTGGCGAACCAGAGCAGTGCACGGAAACACTGTTTACCTTCCCGCCAGAATGGTACCTATTTATCTACTTGCACTTTGACGTGCTTTCAAGCTGCTAAGTTGGCAGGAGCAGGGACTAAGCAACGGGAGCTCACCCCGTCGCGGGGATTTGAACCGCCAACCTTCTGATCGGCAAGTCCTAGGCTCTGTGGTTTAACCCACAGCGCCACCCGCATCCCTTATAGCTCTGCTAGGGGTCTCCTAACAACTCTCTGCACCCGTAGCAAACTAAAGTTCCCAAGATTCTTTGGGGAAAGCCATGACTGCTATAGCAGTACAAGTGTGGTGGGGAGGTGACCATAAATTCAAAAGCTGTATTTAGGAGCTTGCCTGAGCATGCAAAGGGCTGTGCAATTTTAGGAATTTTTGCAGAAATCAGCACCGCACTGGGCCAAGCCTATAGATTCAAATATCTCCACAAGTCTATAATTTCTCTGTGGGATGACTGCTGCCCAGAGTCACCTCTCCATGGACTTTGTGTGGCTCTTTTCCAGGGTGGTTCAAAAGTCTCACCCTAAGTGGGTTTTGTTTTGTTTTAATGGCAAGTAAAACAAGGAATGGGTAAATATTCCCCTCTGTTATTACTAATTTTCAAACCAGGAAGATGTCATTTTGTAAAAAACAAAAAACACCTGCTGAAGGGGAAATGTTAGATATCTAAGCTGAAGCTCCTCTGAACAGAAGCTGTTGTATTACCGCCAATCTGGAAAAGATTAATTATCTGGATTTAGAAAAGGGATGGCTTCTATGGAACTATCTGAGCTCATTACATGTAACCTTTCTGAGCTGCCATCCTAGAGCCCTGACAGACTGTACAATACCGCTCGGGTGCCAAATGAGATTTTTGAAATTAAAGGCTGGGGCGAAGGAAGGAAATATCAGAGTGCTTGAAGAAAGCTTGAAACCTGGAGTGTTTCCAGGTGACCTATTCATTGAGCAATCTTCCTGATTGGTTTGCAAGGAGATTAGACGAGACACTGGCATTCATTCTAGTTTGTTGTGGAGAGGCTAGATGCTCCTGCATCAGAGCAAGGATTATCCCACACTTTCCACGGCATTGTCCTGTCACTTCCCTTATTGCAAAAAGTCCAGTCTTTGGGGGAAGTGGGTTTGTCTCTTAGGACCTCCAAATTGCTCAACCCGAGTTTGCTGGTATGTGATTGAATCTCACCCCAAAATAGTGACAGTGCAGAAGGAGAGAGCTCAGGTTCAGACCAACATTCAGACCTGAGCCTGATCTGGCACCAACTATTTGCATGTGGGCAAACAGTTCACAGTCCTTTGAGCTCAGCCTTGCTGCCTAACAGCTCTTGTGCCATTTGAAATGTAACCACAATGGGTTGCATCCTATGGCAGGTTTGCACTAGTAGACAGCTCTTGAACCATCTGATTTTCTCTACCCCCCCCCCCCCGCTACCTTCCTGTGCTGTTTCAGAAGGTTGTTCAACCCTTAGGAGCAGCTCTTGGGGAAGGAGGCACAGTAGGGAGGGAGGATGAAACCAGGTGCCCTGCCCAGGGATAGACTTTGTAATATGAAAAGGGAGCGGGTGGCGCTGTGGTCTAAACCACTGAGCCTCTTGGCCGTGCCAGTCGGAAAGTCGGCAGTTCGAATCTGCATGACACAGTGAGCTCCTGTTGCTCTGTCACAACTCTTGCCAACCTAGCAGTTTGAAAGCACGCCAGCCTAAGTAGGTAAATAGGTACCTCTGTGGCGGGAAGGTAAACTCAGTTTCCGTGCGCTCTGGTTTCCATCACGGCGTCCCGTTGTGCCAGAAGCAGTTTAGTCATAACCCAGAAAGCTGTCTGTGGACAAACACTGGCTCCCTCGGCCTGAAAACGGAGATAAGCACCACACCCCATAGTCGAATTCAACTGGACTTAACCATCCAGGGGTCCTTTACCTTTTACCTTGGTAATATGGCGTCCTGAGTGAGGGCAAGATGTGGTGCCCTCTCCATAAATATTTCTTATTTTCACAATAATTCCCTTTGGTACAGTTGCTTTCTATGGATCTTCTCTATAGGTAACTGAATAAATATAGGTGTTGTTGTTGTTGTGAATAACCATAGTTTAGAGGTCCCAGGCCCTAAGGAAGTCAGACTATCCTCCACCAGGGCTCTGTGATGGCTCTGACCTGGTGGAATGCTCTGTCCTATGAGACTAGGGCCCTTCAGGATTTAACCTCCTTCCGTCGGGCCTCTAAAACAGAGCAATTCCACCTGGCCTTTAATTTGAATTCAGCCTTATCTTTTATTTCCCTTCTCTTCCCTCCCCCTCCCCTTTTATGAAGATCACCTGCTCTGAGACCCAACAGCTAATTCTCCCCTGGCCTCCTCGCTGGCCCAAGTAGGACCAATTCAGCCAGCTAGCCCTGGGGATTATCTAAGTGATTTTTGAATTTTATTGTTATTCATGTTTTTATACTGTATTTTATGCTGCTTTTATAATTGTTTTAAAGTGTTTAAAATGTGTTTTTAGCTGCCCTGAGCCCAGTTTTTAAACCGGGAAGGGAGGGGTATAAATAAAAAATTATTATTATTATTATTATTATTATTATTATTATTATTATTATTATTATTAGTTGGCTTGGCACGCTGTGTGGGGGATCCACCCACACTACCCTAAATCCTGTGCTGCCCTGCCTCGTGCTTGCAGAAGTGTTTATTGTAATGCAAGCTGGCAACTACTTCTTTTGTTCATGTTGCTTTAGGTCATCAACTAAAAAGCAGGACCTTTGGAGATTGCTGTGCTATGGTAGTGCTAAGCAGCCCTGCCCAGTACTAATTGTGCAATCTCTTATTTCTATAGCTACAACCAAGGAAGGGGAAAGGGCTGCACAAACTGTCATACTAACCCTGACTGGGCAGAGGGATGTGGGTGAACATATGAACGAATTGTGAGTTGTGAATTGCACTAGAATTGGCGTAAGATAAAACTGGAACAGTTCCATTCTTATCCATTCTGAAGGAAATCAGCCCTGAGTGCTCACTGGAAGGACAGATCGTGAAGCTGAGGCTCCAATACTTTGGCCACCTCATGAGAAGAAAAGACTCCCTGGAAAAGACCCTGATTTTGGGAAAGATGGAGGGCACAAGGAGAAGGGGACGACGGAGGACGAGATGGTTGGACAGTGTTCTCAAAGCTACCAAAATGACTTTGACCAAACTGCGGGAGGCAGTGGAAGACGGGAGTGCCTGGCGTGCTCTGGTCCATTGGGTCACGAAGAGTCGGACACGACTAAACGACTAAACAACAACAAAACTGGAACTAATTTCTTTTTGGAGCGGGTGAACTGGACCGAATTCCTTTTAAAAGCAAACTTCCAAGCACTGCACTAACTTCCCCATGTCCCCCATTTGAGCTACCATACATATGAAGTGGGCCAGAGTATTGTGGAATTGCTGTTTGTTGAGAAATTGTGGCATGCTTTGCTCCATTGTGTGGCTCGTCACATTCATGGCTGACCAGAAACGCTTCTCCGTCTTTCTGAAGTCAACGCTTGCATCTGGCGCTTGGAGACCTCCCACTTCCTGGGTTGACCTGCTGAAATGTTACATGACCCAAACTTTGACAGTAGTTGGTGTTCCACAAAACAGAAGCATACAAATTAAGTCGGGATGCCCAGCAAGGTATGGCACACTCCTCTTTAACCTTGAGAGACTGTCTCCTGTTAGAGGGCATTCAACCATCTAGATCCATTTGTTCTTTGGCTTTTCAGCTGAGGTTGTTGGCCATGATGCCAACCAGCAAAATGCTCTTTTAAAAAGTAATTGACTATGACTTTGGATGCAGTATAACAATTTCAATTATCTGGCAGGCAGTTGAGCAAGCAGGAGTTTTATTTGGTGTTGGGGAATGCCCAGTGTCTCTTGTGCCATGGTGATTTAAATTCATTGCTTCTATAAAAGCACTGCAAATCACCGCATGCAAACAACTAACAAGAGTAGAAATGTATCCCACCTTTTAGGAAATGAGGATTAGGCTGCTGTTGCGTCCAGTGCGATATTAATCAGCTAAACAGAAATGTTGATTTAATCTCTTTATTTTGCAACACCAGAAACCCCACATCAAATGACAGTCTAGGTAAAGGTAAAGGGACCCCTGACCATTAGGTCCAGTCGTGACCAACTCTGGGGTTGTGGCGCTCATCTCGCTTTATTGGCCGAGGGAGCCGGCGTACAGCTTCCAGGTCAAGTGGCCAGCATGACCAAGCCGCTTCTGGCGAACCAGAGCAGCACACGGAAACGCCGTTTACCTTCCCGCCGGAGCAGTACCTATTTATCTACTTGCACTTTGACATGCTTTTGAACTGCTAGGTTGGCAGGAGCAGGGACCGAGCAACAGGAGCTCACCCCGTCGCGGGGATTCGAACCTAGGCTCTGTGGTTTAACCCACAGCGCCACCCGCGTCCCATTAAGCATTTAACCCACCTAATAAATAAACAGGACAGTTGAGTTGCACATTACCCACATCAAACAGATGAACCTAGCTTTCAGATGAAAATCTGTAATGTCCGCGGGTCATATCAGAAAGCTGGCTAGGAGAGCCCATGCAGCGCAGTGTCTGAATGGTACATGGTAGTGGCAGAAGGAAATCCTGGTTCAATTTTTTTTATTATTGAATATGACTGGTTGGCCTTGTGCTTCACTCATTCATTCATTCATTGAATGATTTATTACTATCGCCTGCCTTGTAGGATGCAAATCCTTCCAAGGCAGCTTGCAAGTACCTTTAAACTACATTTAAACAAATGCATGCCTACTTGTTAAAAACATGTATACGGTATATCATCATCAGGATCCTTCCCACAAGGCGGTTGGTTGTAAAATGGGAGCAGGCATTCCATTGATCTTCATTGATCTTCATCTGTGCCGCTCTGTGACAGACAGACCCTGGGTCAACCTCCCGATGAACAAGCAACCAATCGGAGCTGGTTGGAACATTGTGCAATCAGGAGCAATTGGTGGTGAGTTAAAAATTAAATGGTTAGATAGGGATTGTCTGTCCATGAGATAGGGACCTGGGGAGACCTCTTCGGATAGGGATTAGCTAGCCAGGGCTGTGATGAAGAACAACACAACTTTTAGAAGACATCTGAAGGCAGCCCTGTAACAGGAAGTTTTTAATGTTTGATTTTTATTATATTTCTATATATGCCGTAAGCGTAATGCTGGTGGTCAACAAAAGAGGTTTAAAGACTCTCTCAAGGCAAATCTTAAAAAAAATGTAGTATAAACACCGACAACTGGGAAACACTGGCCTGCGAGCACTCCAGCTGGAGAACAACCTTTACCAAAGGTGTCATGCGCTTTGAAGACACTCAAACTCAGGATGCAAGGGAGAAAGGTGCTAAGAGGAAGGCACGCTTGGCAAATCCACACCGTGATCAACATTGGAAACCAATGTCCCCACTATGGAAGGACGTGTGGATCCAGAATTGGCCTCCACAGTCCACAGTCACTTACTGACTCACTTTTAAGACCATGTTCATGGAAGACAATTTTACTTGGCTACGAGTGATCGCTAGAGAAGAAGCTGCCCAGAATGGCTGGGGAAACCCAGTCAGATAGGTGGGGTATAAATATTATTATTATTATTATTATTATTATTATTATTATTATTATTATTATTATCAGTGGGCAGTAAATAGTGGAAATAGTTTATCCTGTGACTAAGTTTAGAAAAGAGTGCTAATTACGGCTTTAAAGTTCTCTGTAAAGAGTGTTTTCTGGAAATTCATACTGTGCCTTACATGAGTAACCACTGAGCTTGAAACCCTCATTGAATGTAAAGAAATAAAAAAAGTCTAAATTTGTTCCAGAAGTGCCTCCTTGTTCTTTCTTGTCGTTAACAGAAGTGCCTTGTCAATTCCAGCAGGTATGAAGACCTGACCTGCCCAGGCCTGTAATGTGCACAAAAAATGCATCTGGATAAAGTCTGCATAAAATGCATATATTGGTGAAAATAACATGCAAAAATGCATATTAGGGAGAAATCCTTTACAAAAACATGGGGTTTTTTTTTGAAGAAAATGGCATTAAAATGCTGATAGATTTGTATCTATTTAAAAAATAATAATGAAGAACTTGATTTAAGATTGGGAAAATGAGAAACCGAGAGACCTGATTTTGACACCTAGCCTTATGCAGATTACACATAATCCTGAGTAAACATAACTCTTTCGTTGATTGCTTATCTGAGTTTCTACTCTGTCCCTTTATGCTATTTATCTTTATATTCATTTTAATTTGGAATTAGATCCCTCTTCGGAAGTTTCGAGTCACAGAGAAACTCAACGTAATCAGGGTTACAGAGATGACACAACATGAAACTCCGAAGTCTATTATATGTAATAATGAGTAAAGAAAGAAACATCTGCTTGATTAAAAAGTGAGTTGCAGTTGTTCAGAACATAAGAAGATGACCCAGGCCATGACCTTTTGGGAGTAACGTATCAGCGATAAAGAGACTTCAGTAGTTTAGAGTTTCATTCTGAATTCAATTGCAGACTTTCCCGTCGATCATTAAGCTTTTGAATGGTCTTTTCTCGTACAACAGTCACGTGTTGTGCAAATATTAGCAATGCTTACCTCCCTGCCATACAAACCTTTCTGCAGAATTAAGCTGCTTTTTCAAAGTAAACAGAAGCAGGCCACTCTACCATTTTCTGGTTATTTTGCAAATTATTCTAATCTGGATCTAAAGCAATGATGTCCAATGTTGTATCCGCCATATGTTACTGACTCCAGCTTCCACCATTCCAGACATTCCAGGCTGTGCTGACTAAAGAGTTGGAGTCCACAATAGCTAGAGGGCACCACAATGGCTGCATAAATGTTGCATGGTCCTAGATTAAATCTGAGTTTAACCTCATAGTGTTAGGCTGCCCAAATGTCGTCATGTGACCTTCATTTATGTACCTAGGGGATTCTTGAGATCTGTAATTGTTAAGGGTATGTGAGTGTTGGTGAATGTGTACAAGTGTAATTTGATTGAGGAACAGATGTGTAAGTAAACATAGATCTTGAGTGAATGTAAGGACTCAGCTACATTAGTTTTTAAAAAGTTATAAATACATTATAACACATTGACACCAAATGGCGCTGTAGAGCTGAAATTGGAACTCCATGAAATTTTCCATTGTGAGCTTTAAAATGGGTTTTTCCAGATCGTTTTCAGAGCGTTTTTCATAGCTGAGTAGATGCAGCCTAAGTGTATTGAGTGAGTGGAATTCTATGCTATGGAATTTGATGTTATATAGTTACTTATGGATTTTGATGTTTTCCTTAAAGGTAAAGGTAAAGGTAAAGAGACCCCTGACCATTAGGTCCAGTCGTGACCGACTCTGGGGTTGCGGCGCTCACCTTGGGAGATCCACCCTCTTCCATGAATTACTCAAACTGCATTGGGGCAGAAAGTAATGGCCTGTTACCACCCTTGTTTGTGGACACACCTCTCTAAACATGCCTGCAGACTACTTCTCTGTGGTCAGGGAACAAGCCCTTCCAGAGCATGAATGACTGGGGATAATTTAGCTAGGGGAACTGGCTGTATTCAGGAGGACAGATTGGTGTCAGTCTGATAGAGCTGACCTAGTAAAGGTAAAGGGACCCCTGACCATTAGGTCCAGTCATGACCGACTCTGGGGTTGCGGTGCTCATCTCGTTTTATTGGCTGAGGGATCCGGCGTACAGCTTCCGGGTCATGTGGCCAGCATGACTAAGCCGCTTCTGGCAAACCAGAGCAGCGCACGGAAACGCCATTTACCTTCCCGCCATTTATCTACTTGCACTTTCGAACTGCTAGGTTGGCAGGAGCAGGGACTGAGCAATGGGAGCTCACCCCATTGTGGGGATTTGAACTGCCGACCTTCTGATCGGCAAGCCCTAGGCTCTGTGGTTTAATCCACAGCGCGACCCGCGTCCCTCTTATTGTTTTCCTTACTGTGCTTAATTTTTATTGTTTAACCTATTCTTTCTTCTTTCTAAATAATTTGTGATCTTTCCGATGACACAGACAAATACTTGAAAATAAATAAATACGCCTGATCTAAAGCATCTGTGAATTACCTACACAGAAACCACTTGAGTTTGTTAAACAGAGCTGAGGAACAGCCTGGTTTTGGGTCTGATATGGATAGCTTTTCAGCTAAAGAGGTAGCCATGTCTTTTCTTCTTTTTAAATCTGGACTAGGTGTCGAAGGCTGGACGTTCTCCACGTCACATGTAATTCCTTGAAATCTGTTCAAAAAACAACCATTGGACTTGTGCCATATGGGCTCATGCGGGCTCATTTGGAAACGCAGCTTGGGATTTGCAGAGAAATGGTGACATTTGCTTGCCCAGACGTGGCTTCGAATCAGACATTTAGAAGGCCAGCTCGTGTCAGCCTTAAAACCAAGCTATTAGGCAAAATCAGTGGAGATCCTCGAATGGCGCCTCTTCTTTGACCTGTTTCAAAGAAGAGGCCAAAATGGTACAAGAAGGAGAAAAGGGGGAGGGATTAGGCTTGGATTCAAGGTTTGGCACTGCCAGGGTATTTGACTCCTGCATGCATGCACAAACCTTAAATTGCTTTTGGATGGTGGCAGCTGCTGTTCCTCCTTCTCACAGCTGCCAGTTCCCCCTCTTGCCTTTTCTCTCTGGGTAGCAAAGAGGAGATGGTGCCAGGCTCTCTGCTATCCAGCAGCATTTTGGGTTGGGCAGAGGAAGATCAGCAGTTAATAGGACATAGCTAAAGGGATAGGAAGAAGCTGCGTTAAAAACAGGTAACATAACATACTAAATGAGCATCATTCATTCATCTAATGCAAAAGGTCCAATGCTCACATGCGTTGCTACTTCAAAAACATTTGCACAGGCAACTGATTATTTTTCTTTCAAACCTTGCTTTAATTTTTTGCCCCCCCCCCAAAAAAAAATATGTGGAAAGGGGAGTAATACAAACAACAGAACAATTGTGATTTTTCAAAACTGAAAAAGGAATTTGGTGCTCATCTGCAACTACAAAGTTTCCATCTCTAACTCTTTGCAGCAGTGGGATAGCATGAGGGCGGGGCTCCCTCTGAGCCCCGCCCCTCGGGGGCATGCACCGTGCCCCGTCCCATACGGAGCCAGCCTATGGTCTGCTGCTGCTTTGCAACAAGGTCTTTTCCTACAACATAATGACTGCACGGCTCTCATCATGCTGGCTCACAAGAGATGGTGGTGGTGATGACGATGATTCCGCAGTATCTGCTACCCTTCCTTAAGGGGAAGGGTTGTAGCCGAGTGATAGATCAGATGCCCTGCATGCAGAAGTTCCCAGTTTCAGTCCCTGGGAAAGAACCTTGCCTATAGTTTGGTTGGTAGAGTATGAGGTTTTAACCTTGGTGTCATGGGTTTGAGCCCCACAATGGGCAAAATATTCCTGCAATTGCAGGGGGTTGGACAAGAGGACTGTTTTCATCCCTTCCAACTATACAATTCTATGAATCTCAAGATAGAGGGAGATATTCACAGCTACACACAGCTAAACGATGCATTGTACAAGCACTTTTTGCTTCTGGCATAACTTACCCCAACTTCCCCTTTGTCAAATTACAAGGGTTAAAAGGAAGGAAGATGATTGAAATTATCCAACCTATCCTTTTAGCAATGTGAAATTTCTCCCCACGGTAACTATATTAGCACATTGTCTACAATAGTTTTCAGTGTGCCAAAGTGATGGCTTTCCAAAGGCTTCCCTAGGATGCTGTTTGACACCCCAGCAAGGTACCACTGTCAGGAGGATTTTCCAGATGTGCTGCTCTTTAATTCCACCCTTCAACTCCTAGTGGTACCCATCTGCCTACCATATATCATTTCTCATAAAATTGTACATAAAATTGTACAGTTGGAAGGAACCTTGAGGCTTTGTTGATAGATGATAGATAGATAGATATAGATGATAGATAGATAGATGATAGAGATAGATAGATAGATAGATGATGATAGATAGATAGATATAGATAGATAGATGATGATAGATAGATAGATAGATAGATAGATAGATGATAGATAGATATAGATAGATAGATAATCTACCTACCTACCTACCTAACTATCTATCTATATAGAGATAACCTTCATGCCTTTCCCTTCTTAATGATATAAATAATATTCTTTGAATATTCAGAGAATTCTTATTCAAGGAATGGAGAAACAGTAGTAAAAATACAGTTTGCCTATACAGTGGACGCTCGGGTTGCGAACGTGATCCGTGCGGGAGGCACGTTCGCAACCTGCAGCGCTGCGTCTGCGCACACGTGGGCCACAATTTGGTACTTCTGCGCATGTGCAAAGCGTGATTTAGTGCTTCTGCACATGCGCGAGTGCCAAAACCCGGAAGTAACCAGTTCCGGTACTTCCAGGTTCGGCATGGTGCACAAGCCGAAAACACGCAACCTGAAGCAACTGTAACCAGAGGTATGTATCTACATTCTAAATACTAGATTACACTTTGTCTGTCTGTTTGTTTGTGCACCGGTTTAGGCACATGGGAATTTGACTTAAAGTGAGTCAGACCATTGTTATCATTTGGCTTAGTATGGTCTACACTGACTGGCAGCAATGGCTCTCCAGGGTTTCAGGCAGGGAGTCTTTCCCAGCCCAGCCTGGAGATGCCAGGGATTGAACCTAGGGCCTTCTGCATGCAAAGCAGCTGCTCTACCACCGAGCTATGGCCCTTCCCCTAAAGGGTTTAAAGTGGATTTGTGACTGTTCTGGCAAGCTGCAAATGATATCCTCGGAAGGAACAGCACAGCTGGTAAAGTAATAATAATAATAATAATTTATTATTTATACCCCGCCCATCTGGCTGGGTTTCCCCAGCCACTCTGGGTGGCTTCCAACTGAATATTAAAAACAGTACAGCATCAAACATTAAAAACGTCCCTAAAGAGGGCTGCCTTCAGTTGTCTTTTAAAAGTAAAATAGTTGTTTATTGCTTTGACATCTGCTGGGAGGGCATTCCACAGGGCAGGCGCCACTACCGAGAAGGCCCTCTGCCTGGTTCCCTGTAACCTTACTTCTTGCAATGAGGGAAGCGCCAGAAGGCCCTCGGCGCTGGATCTCAGTGTCCGGGCTGAACGATGGGGGTGGAGACGCTCCTTCAGGTATACAGGACCGAGGTCGTTTAGGGCTTTAAAGGTCAGCACCAACACTTTGAATTGTGCTCGGAAACGTACTGGGAGCCAATGCAGATCTCTCAGAACCGGTGTTATGTGGTCCCGGAGGCCACTCCCAGTCAGCAGTCTAGCTGCTGCATTCTGGATTAATTGCAGTTTCCGGGTCACCTTCAAAGGTAGCCCCATGTAGAGCGCGTTGCAGTAGTCCAAGCGGGAGATAACTAGAGCATGCACCACTCTGGCAAGACAGTCCGTGGGCAGGTAGGGTCTTAGCCTGCGTACCAGGTGGAGCTGGTAGACAGCTGCCCTGGACACAGAATTAACCTGTGCCTCCATGGACAGCTGTGAGTCCAAAATGACTCCCAGGCTGCGCACCTGGTCCTTCAGGGACACAATTACCCCATTCAGGACCAGGGAATCCCCCACACCCGCCCGTCCCCTGTCCCCCAAAAACAGTACTTCTGTCTTGTCAGGATTCAACCTCAATCTGTTAGCCGCCATCCATCCTCCAACAGCCTCCAGGCATGAGACTCTTAATCTCAAGGTTGTGGGTTCGAGTCAACATTGGGCAAAAGATTCCTGCATTGCAGGGGGTTGGACTAGATGACCCTCGTGCCCCCTTCCAACTCCACGATTCACCCAAAATATGCCAGAAAAGCTTTACTTGGTAAAGATCTAGTTTAGTTGCCAGGAGGCTCTGATGTGGACACACAGGTTTCTAGACAAGTACCGTAGCTTAGTGGCAAGCCATTTGCTTTGTGTGCATCTCCAGGTAATGTTGAGATCGTTCCCTGTCTGAAACTCTGCAGAGTCATGGTCAGAGACTGAGCAATTCTGTTTGTACAGGCAAGGTTAGACCAATGGGTCTTACTTAGGGGTAAGGCAACTTCCTCTGTTCCTCCCTATTCTCTTTCTTGGTGGACAATGCTGTTTGTGGGTGTGCAGAATGACTCCCACTTTCTTCAAGCGCCTTCAAGTTCCACGGCTCACGGAAGAAAAGCCCCTGCCTGTGCTGCTCTTTGTTTGCCCGTCAGAACCCACCGCATGCCCAGCGCAGTGGCATTGACGTAGTTTGCATATCAACTGCACCCCGTCCTTCTGAGTCATAGACGTTTCTTAAACTCATCTCTGTTCTAGTTGGGCTTGAACTTATGTAAATGAAACCGCTCTCAGCTTTCAGGAAACATTTGGAATACACATCTGGGCTTATTTGCTAGGTTCGTTTCTAGTAAAACAAATACATTTAAACATATTACAGAACTGGAATGTAAATCATCATTCTTTGATTTGCTCTTTAGAACAGGCAAGGGAACCTGTGATAGCCCTCCAGATGTTCTTGGACTACAAGTCTCATCATTCCTGACCTAGTGGAAATTCCTGCATAGCAAGGGGCTGGACTAAATGACTCTTGGGTCCCCTTCCAGTTCTACAGTTTTATGATTCTTTGATCACTGGCCATGCAGGCTAGGACTGGTGGGAGGTGGATTCCACCAACACTGGCTTCCTATGCTGACTTTAGAACAATTTTCCTTCCTATAATCATGTTTATGCTCCAGGAGATGTACAGTAATCGTAGTCACAGGAGCAAGCCAGAAGTAAATCACATAGAGCAGGTTGGAGTCAACTCCTTATTAGCAAAAATATGATCTGCATAGGAGTGTCAGGGCTAATGGGCAGAGCAACTCATCTCCAGCAGGTCTTGTTCCCATGGAGCAGTTGCTCGCCTTCCCACAGCTGCCTAAGTCTCCTCCTCTCCAGGGTTTTCCTCAAGCAATCAGAGACTGCACCTGTGTGAAGCTAATCTTTTGCCCTCTTCATGCCTCTCCTGGTTCTTGGAGACCAGGGGGAGGGCAGCTTGTTGCAGCAGGAGTGAGAGACATCTGTGCCTCTTCCCCAGCCGGCCTGATCTCTGCCTCTCGGCCTTCCGCCTCTCCTGCTTCAGCTTCTGCCTCTGCTTCTGGACTGCTCTCTGCCACAGCCTCTTCCTGCTCACTAAGCCCTGTTACCTCTTCAGCTTCTGACACTTCCTCTTCCCAGTCTTCTCCCTCTGACCACTCATCATTTCCCCACTACCACACCCTGGCCTCTGAACCTTCTTCCCTTGGGGGTTCCCCAACCGGTTCCTCCCACCCACTGGAGGGGGAAAGGGGTGAGAGGGGTACGGACTGTCCTGTGTGTCATCACTGAGGGGTGTGTGTGACATGGTGGCTTGGGCAGGTTCCTGCAGGCTCTGCACTACCTGAAACGGCAGTGTGGGACCTGTGTCTGCCCTCCCCCTCCCCCTAAGCTGCTCTACAGCTGAGGGGGAGGCTTTGGAGAGGCTCCATGCAGCACAGCACACCCCCATGGAAGGCTCACCCTGCCCCTGGTTGCAGGACGCGTGAGCTGCACCAGGCACCCAAGCGGCTAGTTACACCACTCTTCTGTGTCCCACCAATCTGCGACAGCACTCCGGAAGCTATCTTAAAATGAATCAGCCCATGATCCATCTCATTTAGTATCGTCTACACCAATTGGCAGTGGCTCTCTGGTGTCTTAGGCAGAATTTCTCCCCAGCCACATCTGAAGTTCCTGGGAACTGAAGCTGGAATCTTCTGCTTGTGCTCCACCACTGAGTGATGCCTGCTTTCCATGTGACCACTTTGAAGCAGCAGTTCTCCTTTACCTTACCTTTTTATTATTTTGAAGCACAGCCTTTCCCATGATCAGACCATGTTTTTCTGGAATGGATGGTGGCAGGCCAAGGCCACCCACCGAGTTTCATGGCTGAGTAGAGATTTGACCCTACCCAGTGGCTGTCTGACACTCCAACCATTCCACTGTCCTTGGAAAGCCCTTGGAAAATGTGGCTTTGGGTTGAAGCTGATTCATTAACTCAGAATTCTCTGCCAAGAGGACAGATGAGGGCAGTGACATCCTCAGTCCTAAGCCCTTTGTGGAGCTGAGTTCTTGTGAAATCAGTGTGACTTCCTCCCAGGGAAATATGTGAGGTTCCTTAAAGATGAATAGCCTCCCTTTCACCACCGAAGAGGTCAAAGCACTGGCAAGGCTTCCACTTCAGGAGTGATCACCCCTCCTTCTCCTCTTCTGTCTTACTCTGATGAAAAAGGGCTACACGCCGCTCTCTCCAGGAACGAGGCGAGTTTGGCTGGCCATCAGCATGACAGAAGGAGATCAGTGCAGCGGAAAATTGGATGATAAGATAAAAAACGAAGGGACCACAGGAAGCCCATCAAAACTGGCTCCTCCTGTCAGAAAACAGACAAACGACAACTGCAGATACAAGGTGTTGTTTGTGCTTTAATATTTATACTGATCAGCAGACTTCTGCACACTACAGACATCTGTTGGGTGTATTCTTCATGGTAAAACCAGGGCTTTTTTTCAGCTGGAACTTTCTGGAACTCAGTTCTGGCACCTCTCAGGTAGGTGCCATTGCCATTCTAAAAGAATGAGGGAGGTGTTCATGGTGAGTTCCGGCACCTCTTTTTCTAGAAAAATAGCACTGGGTAAAACTAAAGCCTTGTTAGTAGATGGTCTAACCTGACAGCTGTCGAATCAGGAAACTGTGGTTCTTTATTTACTTACTTATTTATGAGTAGGAAACAAAAAACACAATCCACTACTCGGACGCATGCCCCACTGAGATTCATGGAATTTGCTCCCAGGTAAATAGGGATGAAGGGACACGGGTGGCACTGTGGGTTAAACCACAGAGCCTAGGACTTGCCGATCAGAAGGTAGGCAGTTCAAATCCCTGTGATGGGGTGAGCTCCCGTTGTTCAGTCCCTGCTCCTGCCAACCTAGCAGTTTGAAAGCACATCAAAGTGCAAGTAGATAAATAGGTACCGCTCCGGCGGGAAGGTAAACTGCATTTCCGTGCGCTGCTCTGGTTTGCCAGAAGTGGCTTATTCATGCTGGCCACATGACCCGGAAGCTGTATGCCGGCTCCCTCGGCCAATAAAGCGAGATGAGCGCTGCAACCCCAGAGTCGGCCACGACTGGACCTAATGGTCAGGGGTCCCTTTACCTTTACCTTTTAAAACAGGGATAGAGTTGCAACCTGAGAAGAGAAGAACAGAAGAGAGGGACTGAAAATATCACTTTGCAAACATAATGCTCACCAACAGAGATACATGATTGCTTATGTCAGGAGTGAGCAATGGGAGGATGAAAGTGGGCCCCTCCTTTTGCCAGAGTTTTGAGGTCAAAACCCACTTCGCTAATCTAGTACCGAAACCACACTGAGAATCTTGTCCTCTCTACTGAAGTCTCTTTGTCTCCCGCAGCTGTGAAATCTGAAATGACAAGGCATGCTGAGTCCCACTGATTTCAATATGTGGAAATTCCCCAATCTGATTTTTTTTTAATCTCCCAGATAGTATACAAATGGAAGCAGGTAAAGTCTGTTCTGCTTGAGTGCATATTTCAGTAGATCTGGATCATGCAACAGCCACATGCGGGCAATTTAAATCATCAGCCAAGAGTTCAAAGCCGTGGCTAATTCATTACTCATGCTTCTCTGGCTGAAGTACTAATTTAAAGTCATGCGTGCCATATTAATTGTAATCTTTTTTCCAAAGTGGGAAGATAAATATCTCCAGGTACATAATAAATTATGGGCAGGGGTAAAAACCAAAGAATGCCTAAAGTAGATTAATACTAACTGTATGCAATATGTTGCAGTTTTAACATCAAAAGAGATCCAGTGTCTTTAAAATAAAATAAAAGTCACACATCACTCTTCGTAAAAGTCATGCTTCAGTGTGTGGCGTCCCGATATTCTTTCCAGGAAAAAGGCAAATAAATTTAGAGCCATAGCCGGTTGCTTACTTACTTACAAAGAGGCACAAGAAATAAAATTTGCAATTTACAGCTTCTTCTTTTTCCCCCATTACTCAGGCTGCAGTTCTGTAAATGTCCGAAATCATAATTTTAATGATTTTAAAATATCCAGGTCTGCAGCAGAATGCTGACTTGGGGCAGAAAATGTGACTCTGTTTCAGTTAAATGGAATATGGACAGAGCCACACCACACACTGAAAGCACATGGCCTCTCCGAAAGAGCCCTGGGAACTGTAGCTTCACCTCAGTGAGCTACAATTCCCAGCACCCTCAACAAACTACAGCTCCTGAAGCTTGTTGGAGGAATCAGTGTGCACCAAATTGGCTTTAACTGTACAGTGTGGACCTGTCCAACTTTCAGTCCAAATGGAGTGGCAAGGAACAAAAGCAGCCTTACTTTAGAAGTCAGTTTGAATTTGGGAGGGTTTTGAAAACACTCTGGTGTTTCATTTTCCTTTTGAACAGTGGCAGCAAAGAAAGAGGGGAGGGAGGGAGGGAGGGAGGGAGGGAGGGAGAAAAGAAAAGAGGCAAAAGCATTACGGGTTTGTCCAATGTCTCATATCATCAGGTTATCTCCAGCAGCAGCTAATGCGAAGAAATATTTTAAAATCCTGTGATAATTTTTGTGTGCATGGAGTTGCATTCACACTAATTGGGACAGATTAGAATTTTAATGGTGGGAAAAGGAAAAAAAACCTGAAGAAGTGTGAGAAACTGGTGACAGGGCTCTGTACCTATTAAACATGATGCAAAGCACACACAGAGGATCGCCCCCTCCTTTTCTTCCGTAGTATAGAACGTGCAATCTTTACAAAGTTAATGCTGTTGGGAGTCTCATCCTTAGAATGCCATTTGTAAATCAGTTCATTTTCCTTTTTTTATTGCTGCACCCACAGCAGAAAAAAGAGGTGCATGGATTATGAGCATCAATGGTACATGCAGAGGACTGGCGTGACTCATCCCTTGCAAACACAGGAGTGGCTGAATCATGCCTGATAGTTTGTGGTGCTGTAAAGAGCACAGGCACCAGTTGTTCACTAAGAGCAAACACTTTATTTAAGGCTGCACCAAAGGAGATGTCATTTTAGGGAACATTCTAACATCCTGGTGGTCTCTCTAGTAGCACATCACTCTTCATTCCTTCCAGCAATGTAAAGAAGCAAATCTTTCCCTCACAACAAGGAAGTGGTGAGCAAGCACCACAATAAGAAACAAACTTTTTCGTGAAGCTGCAGCTCAACTGAACGTTTTGAAAACGGCTGCTGCTGTGACCCACCTTAAGTCAGGCTGCAACCCAGCAATGGATCACCGTCTACCAGTTGAAAACCAATGCATTTTGACTAGGGCTGGATCTAGACACATTAAAAAAAATGTTTCAGGAAAATGTGTTGCAAACTTCATAATAGGAAACCACATTGCCAAAAGATGGAACTCCACGACACCATTTGGTGTCACAGTATTATAACACATTTAAAATGCTTTTTCTTTACTAATGTAGCTGAGTCCCAGAAGTGAGTGACCTGTGAATCTATGGCTTAATTTCATGCAGCCTTATGTCTAAATTCAAAAACCCCATTTGACCTCCATAACAAGACAGATTATGTATTGTTTTTGCCTACAACCCAAGTTTTTTTTAAAATGTGCATACATTATATATACAGTGGTACCACTACTCATGAACGTGATCTGTTTCGGGGTGCCGTTCTCACCCCGAATAGTCCGGAAGTGGAGCTCTGCTACTGCGCGTGCGTGAAACGGAATAGAGCGCTTCTGCGCACGCACAAAGCGTGCAGATCGCTTCTGCGCATGCGCATGCAGCGAACCCAGAAGTAAACTCTTCCGGGTTTGCCACGTTCATAACCTGAAAAGCTGCAACGTGAATCAAACATAACACGAGGTATGACTGTAAATATATATTTTGTCTGCTTTGAACCTTACGTAATTGACATATCCATCTATGTCCTAACAGGTGCCTCTTTGCTTCGCCTTTTTTTCTGAAGTGTTGTTTGTGAACTTTGTGTTCATTGCTCATTGCTAGAGGCAGGCTTTTATCCACCAAGGCTGGAATCCTAATGACATTCAGTGGGGCTTGCTCCCGGGTTTGCAGCCATTGATGGCTTTGTGACAGGCCACCAGCCACTTCATTAGCATTGTCTTTAAGGTGCCACAAGAGCCTTTGTTGCTTTCACTGCAAAAGGATAACAACTTTGAAATTCAACATCTTCAAACGGGGGCACACATGGCAGGCAGCCATCTGTAAATATCTGTTGATCGCTGAGAGATGCGTTGCTATTGTGCACTATGAGTTACGTTATTTAAAAAGGTATCTTTCTGCATCTGTGGAGGACAAAACAGAGGGAGGACCTGTACAAAACAAACGAACTGCTGGGAGAATACCAAGAGGAATGCATTGAGGCACAATTGTACATCCCTATGCAAGCAGTGACAAGAGTGCGGAGTGTGTGTCTCACAGACAATGAAGGCTTCATAATGCCACCTTAACCCTCTTGAAAGCTCTTGACTGTCTTCGGCCACGAGGGCCATTTACAAACCCCTTTAAAGACCCTTTTCAGACATCTGCGGGTTATCAAGAAGGAGTGCGAGCTGAACCAAAGAGCTGTGTTTGAGGTCGTTCTTTATCACAACACTGCTAAGGAAAACATGATGTTGCTGGGGCGATGCACTACAAAGGAGCAATATTTCACTGTGGTTTGACGGGTGACAGCAGCATCTGGGAGTTTTTTTATGTCTTATCGACCGTGCTGGGAAATTAATTTTGCAACTCAGCTGAATAGCAGTCCCTTGACACTAATAAACAACATTCTTTTCACACATTTATTAGGTTCCTGCAAGGATGATTTTTTTTTTTTTAAGATTAGGCTTTACTTAAACAGACAATATTCTTCTAAATAAGGTTTGTATATATCTGTGTGTGTGTGTGTGTGTGTGTGTGTGTGTGTGTGTGTGTGTGTGTTCGGTGTGGAGGGTGGGGATTAGAGCCTGACACCAATTATAGCTATTGGGTTTGGAGCCCAAATGCAAATGTCTCTGGGCTGGATCCAGACGAAGGTGCAGAGCAGTCCTATGGTGTCTACTCAGAAGTAAAGCACATTGAGTTCAATAGGACTTACTTTCAGGAAAATGTGTATAGGATGAGAGCCTTAGGTAGCAATCCTAACCTGACTTACCTGGGAGTAAACCCCATGGAATTCAACTGAGCTGAGAAGGCATGGTTAGGGCTGCTCTGTTAGTTACACTTTTATCCCATTGAAATAAATGAGATAAGTTAGTCATTTGTAGCAAAAAGTGGATGCTGCCCACTAATTTCATGTGGAACATGAGTCTCCCTAAACCTAGTCTGACACACTACAGGCCAATGACACTGCTTCTCATTTTCTTTTTTCTTTTTTGTTTTCAATAATGATGATAGATAGATAGATAGATGATAGATAGATAGATAGATGATAGATATAGATAGTAGCAGTGAGCTTTATCAGTATCAGAAAGAATCTTTAAAAACCTTTTCATGGCTCATTATGCATTGTGAGTCTAATTTACCCGAACGCAGAGTGTCAAGTATCATAACTAAAAGTGGGCGGGGGGGGAGTTAATGGAACAATTTGTGAAGCAAGGATGGCTGGCTGGCAGTGGACCCCTCTTTGTACTCAATATTGCAAAACTCTCCGATATTTCATGCAAAACTCTCAGCAGATGGGAAGGCGTGCGAGCGCCCAGGAGAAACAGATTATTTCTGTAATTAGTGGGCAGGCTGAAAATGCCAGGATTCTCCACTCTTTCTCTTTTGCTACCATACATCCGGAATTTCCCGGACATAGCCGGAATGCGGCTGTCAGAAACAGTGTCTGGGTAGAAATCACTGAAATGTCTGGGAAAATCCAGATGAATGGCAACCCATCTCAGAAGTGCAGATTTTAGCGGATTTCCATAGAAATAGCTTCATATTTAAAGAGATTTTTTGGGGGAAAGGTCAACAACTTTTGTGTTCATATTTTCACTTTTTGAAATATGGCAACCCTACATTTGCTCATTCTCCACTAGGGTGCAATAGTCAGAGAGAAAGGAAGCAGGGCTATTTCATCAACCCAGCTAAGAGACCAGAAACATTTGGCTCCTTCTCTCCCTAGCTCTGTTAGGGACTGGGGAGAACAGTTCCTTAGTTTGCATTCAACGGCCTTGGCCCAGTATACCTGAAGGAGCGTCTCCACCTCCATTGTTCTGGACACTGAGGTCCAGCGCCGAAGGCCTACTGGCAGTTCCCTCACTGCGAGAAGGAAAGCTACAGGGAACCAGACAGAGGGCCTTCTCGGTAGTGGCGCCCGCCCTGTGGAACACCCTCCCATCAGATGTCAAGGAAATAAACAACTACCTGACATTTAGAAGACATTTGAAGGCAGCCCTGTTTAGGGAAGTTTTTAATGTGTGACATTTTAATGTATTTTTAATCTTTGTTGGAAGCTGCCCAGAGTGGCTGGGGGAAACGCAGCCAGATGGGCGGGGTACAAATAATAAATTATTATATTATTATTCACAGGCTACCTAATTCACTCTTTCTGAAACAACACGTGAGCCAAAACACAGCCATGCTTCAAAATTCTCACTTTTATCACACAGTTCTTCCGCCAAGTAATGTGTGCAAAAATACATACATGTACAGGGTAAGATGTACATGGAAAATGTGCACATTACCGAAAATAACGTACAAAAATTGCATTGCAGAAATGTGCAGATTTGGCAAAATAGTGTTGTGGATTTGTGCAGGCTGGGGCAGATCCCTCTAAAAGTCCTGGGTACCAGATTCCTCCCCCTGCCCCAGTTTCCAAAGTCAGTAAATGTAGGAGATGACTAAATACTTGAAGTCTGTGAGGTGGCTTAGCAGTGTAAAAATGCTGGCGGAATCAGCTTCCTAGTCAGGAATTGTCCTGGAGAGAAGAACCATCATGTACTACAAAAGGAAGGTAATGGGCGATTGGATACCCTCCAACGTTTATCCAATGAAAGTAGGGACATCCCATTCCATAATTATAATTTTACTATTTATACCCCACACATCTTACTGGGTTGCCCCAGCCACTCTGGGCAGCTTCCAACATATAAAAAAACACAACAAAACATTAAACATTTTAAAAAACTTCCCTATGCAGAGTTGCCTTCCGATGGCTTGGGAGTCAAATAACTCCATACCCTCCAACATTTCTCCAATGAAAATAGGGACGTCCTAAGAAAAAGTGGGACATTTGAGGATCAAATCAGAACTTAGGATGGCTTCTCTAAATCAGGGGTATCCCTGGAAAATAGGAATACCGGTACTTGGAGGGTCTGCAATGGACACAAACAGTTACCCTGTGCCAAGCGGCAGAAGAGATTGAGCCCTTCCTCCCATGAGGGGATGGTGAGCAAAGAATTTTAGTGTTTGATGATGTGTACCGGAAAGGAGAGTTCCAGGTAGGAAGTGGGCAGTGATGCAGGCCTAAGGAAAAATTGTAGTATTTTAAAACAGAGATATGGAGGAAGGGGAAGAGAACTCCATGTGGGCCTAGCTGGGAGAGACTGCATGCAGAGCCTGAGGAGCCTGGCTGGCTTCCCTTCTGGACCCAGGTTTGCTGAAGCTCTGAGGCACTCTTGGGGTATAATGTTTTGTACTCCCTCCACCTAAACTCAGGTGTAAATGAACCATATTTGTTAAAGACACTACAGTCTCCACTGTGTCTCATTCCAAGGGAACACAAACTCCAGTGCTAACATCCCTGGAATCTCACTGCCACTTGGCAGAGTTTGGGGTGGCTGGTAACCAGTGGCGTAGCGTGGGGGGTGAAGGGGGGGCTGGCCGCACCGGGCGCAACATCTGGGGTTAGGGCAAATCCACGGGTTAGGGGGCGCAAATCCACGGGTTAGGGGGCGCAAATTACTTGCCTTGCCCCGGGTGCTGACAACCCACGCTACGCCACTGCTGGTAACCATAACATACAAATATCTATATACAGTGGTATCTTGGTTTTTGAACTTCTCAGAAGTCAAACGTTTTGGTTTTCAAATGCCAAAAACCCAGAAATAAATGCTTCTGTTTTCGAACGCGTCTTGGAAGTTGAATGGCTTCCACTGAGTTTTGTTTTCCACTTTTCTCTATTGAATTTGCAGACCGCCCTTTGCGCCTTGGTATTCGAACGTTTCGGAACTCGAACGGTCTTCCAGAACGGATTATATTTGAAAGCTGAGGTACCACTGTATTAGGATGTTTAGTGTATACAATCACACTAAAATAGGGTTGCCATACGTCAGGGAAATCTTGGACATGTCCTCTTTTTGGGCTCAGGCTCTGGTGGCTCAAGCACAACATTTTTTGTCCAGATTTTTACCTCTTGAAATATGGCAACCCTACACTAAAATGCTGATGGATTTTCAAGAGGACTTTTTAAAAATGAAAACTGATGTGGCAATGTGGAGAACTGAACTCTACAATGGAAAGATGAGAAACTGAAAGAAACCCAGATTGATTAAAACGAGTCACCCATCCTTAATCTCTGTACATGGCACTAATTTTATGATCTTCTGCTTGATGCATGCCATTGCTTATCTAGGAATGTTGTTTACATTGCTTTTGGTCACTCCTGCATGTAGGATTAAAAGGATATTTCACAGAGCTATAAATACATACACATATTATCACTGGGTTTTTTCTACATTAAAAACGAACAAAACTCTTTTAGCTCTTGCTTATTTCAAAAGATCACAGCCAAGGTGTCTGAATCTTGTCAAAATGTGACTTTTGCTTCTATAGTAATAACTTATCACTATTATTTTGGAGAACCACCCAACTCCCAGCTTTCTTTTATGCTTTCAAATTTTAAACACAGAAAATGGGACGGGAGCCCACACTGTAACAGGAGATTAGACAAATAAGGTATTTTCTAAAAATGTGAGCACTTTTGTGCTGAGAATACTCTCTGTAGTGCATGCAGCATAAAACAAGGAAAATGTGAACGTAGTCTTAGCACCTTGGGTGTCAAGAGATACACTGCTTCTGAAATTAACATGCTGAAAGTTTCAGTACTGGAGTGTCTGGGCTTGACGGCAATTTGAAAGGAGGGCGGATGGAACAGAAATCTTCCCCAATGTCTCAAAAATATTATCTACCTACAAAAACAGGGTGATTTTCTGCTGAAGGAGGAGGAAGGGGGAAATTTCCTCAAAACTTTGCAGCAATTTGTAGCAAAACAAATTGGCTTCCATATAGTTGCATCAGTGGCTGTCTCTCTTTTTATTGCCTTCTCTATTTCCAAAACATCTTCCCTATATTAAAAATGTTAGTGCTTGAATAGTACTGCTTCTGCTTTTTAGTAGAAATGAAAACAAAAGAATGAAACTCCTCTGACCCTCTTTTCAGAAGCTCAGTAGATCTGCTTTCCTATCCTATGATGAACATATTTGTGAGATTGGCAAGCAGGAAGGCGAATTTATGCCACTGATGGGTAAGGGACGTCCTCCACACCATGTTTCATCAAGTAATTTACTACAGCCTCTGGGCCTTGTTTTACTGCCCTGCCCTCATTCCATGCATCAGGGCTCATACCCCTTGAGCCCTGGTGCATTTTTGTCCCATTGGTTGTAGGATGGTCGTGGGAATCTGGATGAGGCGATATTCAGTGCATTAGAGTTCAGCAAGAAGAAATGGTCTTAAATGTCCCTTGCAGCTCTACGTATCTGTGGCCCAGGTCAGGAACACAGTATAAGGCAGCTTCCTACGTTCTGAGCCCATCTAGCTTGGTACCCTCTACACTGACTGGAAGCTCTGAGATAGCTCAGTTGGTAGAGCATGAGACTCTGAATCTCAGGGTTGTGGGTTTGAGCCCCATGCTGGGCAAAAGATTCCTGCATTGCAGGGGGTTGGACTAGATGATCCACTCTACGAGGGTGGCGTTGTGGGTTAAACCACAGAGCCTAGGACTTGCCGATCAGAAGGTCGGCGGTTCAAATCCCCGTGATGGGGTGAGCTCCCGTTGCTCGGTCCCTGCTCCTGCCAACCTAGCAGTTCAAAAGCACGTCAGAGTGCAAGTAGATAAATAGGTATCACTCCGGCGGGAAGGTAAACGGCGTTTCCTTGCGCTGCTCACCAGGAACAGCTTAGTCATGCTGGCCACATGACCCGGAAGCTGTACGCCGGCTCCCTTGGCCAATAAAGCGAGATAAGCGCCGCAACCCCAGAGTCGGCTGGACCTAATAGTCAGGGGTCCCTTTACCTTTACCTTTATAGTAGAGACTATGCAGGTTTTCCTTTCTTTTTTTGAAATCATTTTTATTTGGTTTTTACAAAAATGCAAAATTATATTTTTTAAAAATCCAATTACATATCCATATAAAGAGATTCCTCCAAATCTCAGGACTCCCCCACCCCTCCTTCCCTGGAGTTCCTTTTTAATCATTTAAAACTGCATCTTCTCCAAACTATTATATCAATCCATATTTTCCATGATAATTGTTACACTGCAAGTGAAATCAAAATCCTGCCAATGTTTCCATCTGCTTACAGTGGTCTCTTAAATAACTTATGAATTTTCCCATTCTTCTATAACGCTTTTGTCCTCTTGGTTCCTGAGTTTTCCGGTCAGCTTTGCCATTTCAGCATAGTCCATTAGCTTGGTTTGCTATTCAGGTTTTCCACCAGGAGTCTCTCGTAGCCCTACTTGGAGATGCTGCAGACTGGCTCTAGGACTTCTGCGTGACTGGTGGGTGTTTGTAATATTCCTTTCAGCTCTGCAGATCATTGGCCCAGGCCAGAGACTAATAGTGATCCCTAACTGGCCACCTTGAAAGCATGCACATGACTCTGGGCAGTTGAGAGATCTGGTGCTGGGAAGGTAGAATGAGGAATTCACACAGTGAAGAAACTTCACAGTGTAGAACTTCTACACAGCCCTTGGGATATACCCATTCAGTCTCTCTGGAACATGGGTGGAGTCCACAGGGCTGCTTGAGACTTCTTCATGTAACATACCCAATAACTGCAGCTGGCTTCACTCCAGAAATTGGCTACAAGAATTACAGCAAGAGTTCCAGGGCAAAGAAGGGGTGGCTGGATCTATATGCATGGGAACTGCTCCCGGGCCTCCAGTCTAAGGCAGTTGGTAGCATGTTCTGATAGCCACAGGCTCACATGTCATCCAGAGAGCAAAGAGGATGGAAGACGGAACCACCAAGTCCCTTTCCAAGTGCAGATGTACATTTGAGGGTATGGATTTCATAGGGGTCCAATGGCTGCCCCCAAATGCCCATATCTTACAGAGCAGGTTCCTGTGTAAGAATATGTTTATTCTGCTAACAAGTGGTAGTGTTACCAAGACGACCTGTGGCTTTTCAGTGCCTCCAATATACAGCTGTAGGGGGGCGGGAATGCTTCTCATATGGGGCAGTTCAAAATTCTTTACATTTATGGGTGGACTTGTTAAGATAAATACAGGGTAAGTTATGTTACTCTTTGTGAAACAAGTATGGAATTTACACTTAGCTTAATGCAGGTAATGAGAAATCCAGATACCCAAGGAAAGGGGGGAGTAGATTGGGAGGAAGAGAGTATTTGTTTAATTCTAGTGTGTATATCATCATCATCATCACCATCAATTAAATTTGTATACCTCCCTTCATCCGTAGATCTCAGAGCAGTTCACAACATAAAATCACAATATGAAAATTACAAAATACACAAAAAAGAACAACAACATCAACAAACCAATAATGCCCAACACATTTAAATGGGCATCAGATGTCAATCAGCCAAAAACCTGGTTGAAGAGGAAAGTTTTTACCCGGTACCTAAATCTGTATAATGGAGGCACTAGTCAAACCTTGCTGAGGAGCATATAGTATTCTTGAAAATTAATAAACATATATGTTTTTTAAAATTCTTTACATTTCCCTTCATTCTTGTGGGTTGGCATTATTAAACTGATGGCCTGTTATCTGTGTGGTTAAACTGAGCCTTCATTAGGTTATCTACCACATCCTTTATAACACTTAGTAGGACAGGAAGGTCTATCAATCTTCTTTTATTTGCTGCCCTTTTTTGGAACTAGGCACACTTGGACAACTTTTCTCCTATTATCTAGGGCGAATAATGTAATCAAAGCCTTCCAGATGTGTTCATTAACAGTCAAATTCCTGCAGCATGGCTATTTTGCTAGTGATAACCCTGATGTGATAAAACACCCGGGTTGCTGTTTCTTCATTTTGTTTAAAGTAGTGCTCTGCATGACATCATCGCGATGAAACAAATGGCTCATTGAATAATGTATTTGAAAGAACTGAGGAAGGAATCTGGACACAAACAAGGTCTACAGTTTGAATTTCAGCGCTCTGAGGTCTAGGAAGTGGTGGGAGCACATCAGTACTGGACATACACTTGGAAGAAGATAGCGTTCTGTGTGTTTTAACATGGTGTTCTACCAAGTGAGACAGGAAGACACTCCCCCTAAGATTCCTGGCTTATTTCTTTTCTTGGATGTGTGTGGGAAGCCTTCAAGAGTACAGGAGGCTCTCTGCTTCAGAAGATGGCCCTTGTATTCAGGGCGGGTCAAGAAAATGGCAGGGGACAACAGTGGGTGAGGGTTATTGCCCTGTGAACATCCCAGACACCTCTGGTTGACCACTGTAAGAAACAGGATTCTGCATAAGAGAGGACTTTCATCTGACCTAGCAGAGTTCCCTTGCTCTCCACTGAGTCTTGCCCTCCAATGGATTCATGCTTGTCTTCCAAAGACTTTCATTCTTCCCAAAAACCTCCTTGGAGTCCTGTCAAAGTTTTTTCTCCTCCCCTCCCAAATTCCATGAACTCTGTGCCCTGAGCTCCTGGTGGAGTGTTCCTATGGACACTCCACTTTTTCCATAACCAAAAGGAAGAATAGGTAAATGAATCTCCCTCTTTTGACTCTTATTGTCTCTAATTGTTCTTCAGATTGCAATCTCTCCTTTTCTCCCCACTGGATGCAAAGCACATTCCACAGCCCCGCTGTTCATCCAAAAATCCCACCTTCTCATTCCCTCTCCATTCCTGGAAGGCCTTCAGCGGTTAACCTTTCAATTGCTATAAACTTCATTTCTGGGAAAGCTGTGCTCTCATCGCCATTCCTCCGTGACTACCTTTCATGGGCACTCCACTATCTTGACAATACAATCCCGAATAATCACACCAGGCTCCCTTGCATTTTGGCCAGGTGTTGGCCAGGGACACAGGTGGTGCTGTGGTCTAAACCTCAGAGCTTAGGGCTTGCTGATCAGAAGGTCGGCGGTTCAAATCCCCGCGATGGGGTGAACTCCCGTTGTTCAGTCCCTGCTCCTGTCAACCTAGCAGTTAGAAAGCACGTCAAAGTGCAGGTAGATAAATAGATACCGCTCCAGCGGGAAGGTAAACGGCATTTCCGTGCGCTGCTCTGGTTCGCCAGAAGCGGCTTAGTCATGCTGGCCACATGACCTGGAAGCTGTACACCGGCTCCCTCGGCCAATAAAGCGAGATGAGCGCCGCAACCCCAGAGTCAGTCACGACTGGACCTAATGGTCAGGGGTCCCTTTACCTTTACTAGGTCAGCTCTATCAGACTGACACCAGTCTGTCCTCCTGAATACAGCCAGTTCCCCTAGCTAAATTCTCCCCAGTCATTCAGCCTCTGCGCCTAGGGCTTGCCGATCGAAAGGTCGGCGGTTCGAATCCCCGCGGCGGGGTGCGCTCCCGTTGTTCGGTCCCAGTGCCTGCCAACCTAGCAGTTCGAAAGCACTCTCGGGTGCAAGTAGATAAATAGGGACCGCTTACTAGCGGGAAGGTAAACGGTGTTTCCGTGTGCGGCTCTGGCTCGCCAGAGCAGCGATGTCACGCTGGCCACGTGACCCGGAAGTGTCTGTGGACAGCGCTGGCCCCCGGCCTCTTAAGTGAGATGGGCGCACAACCCTAGAGTCTGTCAAGACTGGCCCGTACGGGCAGGGGTACCTTTACCTTTACCTATTCATGCTCTGGAAGGGCTTTTTCCCTGACCACAGAGAAGTAGTCTGCAGGCATGTTTAGAGAGGTGTGTCCACAAACAAGGGTGGTAACAGGCCATTACTTTCTGCCCCGATGCAGTTTGAGCAATTCATGGAAAAGGGTGGATCTCCCAAGGTCATCCAATGAGCTCCATGGCCGAAGGGAGATTTCTACCTAGTCTTCACAATCCCAGCCCAACATTCCAACCATTACACTATTCTCGCTCCATATTAGCATGTTGCGTGAGATTAAGAGTAATGTCTTTACATAACTCTTTAGGCATTCTGTGGGGGGGGGGGAATTGCCACTAAAAGAATCTATAAAGATGATTTAAACTCAGATGACGTCTTAGGGAATGTCAGCCAAATTCCCGACATTTGGTGTTTCATTTTTTCTGTTGGGTTCCCCCTCACCCATCACCTCCTACTGGGCTTGTTTAGGTTAAACACCACTCCCCAGTGTAATCTGGTTCTGATTTTAGAGAAATGAAAGAGAGAAAGGAAAGCCTTGAAAACATCTGAAGCCAGAGAACTCCCCCAGAGTCCTGACTGTTTCCCAGCAAACCACATAAAACCATCAATGCCTTAATAGCAAATGATTCAAGAATTAGCATGAGAGCAACACAGATTGTGAATTAAATCGCTTTGGCTTTGCAGAGACAAAGAACATGCACCACATGTGCTTTCCAGCCATTTCTGATGTGTGTGTGTGTGCGTTGAAAGAGAGGGGAATCTTATCATTATTTTATTTTGCTTAACAGGATGTGTATATCACTTAATCATAAAAACCTCTAAGCAAAATGCAAAATGCACATTAAAATCACCACTATAACCAGATGTTAAGAACAAGTTACCCTAAGTCCAGGGTGCTTGGCTCTGCTGGTTGCTAATGCTGGCCTTGCCCCAATGAAATGAATGGAGCTGTGCAAGAGCACATTTGTTTTATTGCACAGCCTCCATTTATTGCAATTGGGCAAAGGCAGAAGCGCTTTCCATCGATTTGCGTCCATGTCAGGCCTGGATCATAGGTTGCGGTCTGAGGTTAACCAGAGACCAGGAACCAGGGACAATGGAAAGGGATTGTATCCAGCTAAGCCATACTAATAGAAGACCCATTGAAAGTAATGAACTTAAGTTAGTCATGCCCATTAATTTTGATGGGTCCACTCTGAGGAGGATTGCTCAAGGCAAAGCAAAATTTCTGAAGCTTAATACCTAATTATTTCACTTATTTTTTAAAAAAATCCACACCAGAAATTACCCATGAGTTTATACCACTAGACTGTGGCTGGTAGTAGTCAGAAGCAGGTCACCAGGTGGGGAGAATGGCAATGGTAGCTTCCTGGAAAGTAGGCTGCTGTTGCTTACCAGGAGGTAGAGAGAGAGAGGTCAGCACAGTGCAAATGTACCAGCGGAGCCAATCTGGCACTCCTGACAGTGCATTTGCACCATGCCAACCTCCCTGCCACCTTGCACCTCCACCTCTCCTTCCCTCCCAGTAAGCGACAGCTACTTGCCCACCCAGTGAACTGCTTCTAGTAGTTGTAACTCTCTAACAGTGAATAAAGAATACTATTATTACTCAATTGTCTCTGGTTCCCTGATGCATAACAGAGGTGCCTCTCAACTGAAGGAAAGATGGCTCTAATTCTGAGCCTTAAATATGATGATGGCATTCAAGTAAAAAAGAAAGGAATGGATGGATTATGTAGGCTTCCAGAAGGATAAAATGGGTTTCCTTTCTAACTGAAGGATCCCCCTGAGCAGACAAAACTGTGAAGAAAGAAGCTTTATCCCATCATCCAGAGCTCTGCACAGTAACATTTGGCAGGAGAATGCCAAAGAATGACTCATAACCACTGTCAGATAAGGTTTCATTACCAGTCCATAAAAAGATTACTCCCAAGAGTGAAATGTTAAGCCCCTGAAGTAGTTATGGAAATATACGGCCTTAAAGATCCTTCCCCGATCATTTCTGCTTTGCCTCTCTTTAACTTGGAATTTTATAAAAGCTGCTTCATTCGAAGTGGCTGTGTTTCGCACACACTGAAAGCACTTTCAAACACTGCTTGCAGGTCCCATCTTTGACAACCAGGTAACCATCCATGACCGTGCATAAAAAGAAAAAAGACTTTAAAAAAAAACACCTTGTAAACTTGAGTGCTTCAATATTATTTCCCCATTGAAATTTAAGAAGAACAAAATCACCATGAATGAGAGTTAAAGAAATGACATTATAAAATTCTGAATGTATTGGGCGGGGGAGGGGGTATTTCTCCCTCACAATTTCTTTTTGAGAAAATATCCTGCAAAGCTCTAGCCCTTCTTTGAGTTTATTTTCAGGAAAGATGCAGTATTCTTAATTGATTGATTGCACAAGGTGGTATTTTCATCTTAAACAGCACAAAACCACTCTAATTCAAATTTTCCATACACATTGGCGATATAGATGGAATCTCTATATTAACTATAATTTCAGGGGCAGCACCAGGAATGTGTGCAATCTTAGGCCCAGAGCTAGCTCAAGCATCATTTATTCATTCGCCAATCTATTTCTAGCCCCACCTAACTGGTTGACAAGAAAAGAAAAGAAAAGAAATGTTAAAGAGTTCAAAACCAGAGTCCTTAGTATAATAGTAAAACACTATAACGACTGGATCAGTAAGAGTTCCTAAGATGAGCTTCTGGTGCCATTATTGATATAAGGGTTATTGTGGGAGGCAGGGCGGAAATCTATCTGAATATATATGCTAAGGTCTACTTCTCACTGAGGTGACAACTCTGATTGTGCGTCAGTCTTCCCAAATCTGCTACAGGTCTTGGACCACAACTCCTTACCTGCACAAGCCAGATACAGGCTTCCCACCTCATTTTCCATTTTTCTGTGTGCAAGTTTAGCAAGAATATGATTGGGGGGAGCGGTGAAATGAGATAAGTTTAATAATTTTAATCTCTCCACGTCATGCTTGTTTGGGAGAAAATGAAAAAAGCCTTCATCACAATATTAATATTGGTAACACAGTCTTAAATGATCAGTTCCCGAAATCCTTTGGTTTACACTAAATCCGCCCTTAGTTTTTCTTAATATTGTTCTCTGCCCGCCCTCCCCCGCTACTTTTTGTGCCAAATCTCTTTTAACTCTTTCTAATAAAAGACTCGGGAAAACAATGATTACTTAGGCCACAATGGTGCTTTCATAACCCGTGCAGATAATGTGGACAGTGGTGTAATTACAGTCTTTTAAACTACATCTTATTGACATGTTTAACTAGCAATTTTATGATTAGACAATTCTTGGAAAGCCGTATTAAGTATACAATCCAGCACCAGCTTTAGCTGTCTTGTAATTATGTTGTTAAGCTAAACTCCCTACATAATTAAACATCAATCTTAAAAAAAAAATGTTGTGCCTGAGCACAACATAATTAAATAAAATATGAATACCTTAAATCTCCCTTAAGACTTTAAACACATCTTAAAAGAATTTGCTTCCTTTATTCTTACAAGCCAGAGCCTTCCCTCTGACAATGATTTTACCTCAGCATATATAATAAAAATTTTACCACAGTTTGTTACGGGCTCTGAGAGTTATTAGGAGACGCCTGTTACCATCACAGAGCTACAATTCCCAGAGTTCCCTGGGAAGAGGGAATGACAGTTAAACCACATGGCAGAATTTAGCTCTGCGAGGGGAATAGAGTCTCCTGACAAACTACAGCTCCCACGATTCTTTGGGGGAATCTATGATTGTTTCATGTGGTGTGCTTTAAATGTATAATGCCTGTGGGGCATCAGTATTCAACAGTATTGACAGATTTCCCACTAAATTTCTTGCAGTTTAAATGCAACTTAAAATGGAAGAAGAAGAAGAAGAAGAAGAAGAGGAGGAGGAGGAGTTTGGATTTGATATCCCGCCTTTCACTCCCCTTAAGGAGTCTCAAAGCGGCTAACATTCTCCTTTCCCTTCCTCCCCCACAACAAACACTCTGTGAGGTGAGTGGGGCTGAGAGACTTCAGAGAAGTGTGACTGGCCCAAGGTCACCCAGCAGCTGCATGTGGAGGAGCGGAGACGCGAACCCAGTTCCCCAGATTACGAGACTGCCGCTCTTAACCACTACACCACACTGGCTCACACTGGAAGGAAATCTAAGGCACCGTCTCATTTGCTTAGCAAAGCCGAGGCTGATGAGCAGCAGAGTTTGTTGACACTGCTGAATTGGGCCACAATTCAGTGTTTTCAATGAAATCCTCTGGCAACTGGCATATATGCCAAAGTGACCTCTGCTGACATGGTTCAAGTTCAGTTTGGATATTGCTTTGAAAGGGATCAAGTCTCTCCAAGTGAATACCACATATATTAAAACATGTGGGGACATGTGTACTTGATGCTGTGGAGCTGGATCATGAGAAAGATAAAAGTCAGAAACAAAAGGAGGGATAAACTAAGATTTATCCAGAGAAGCAGAACATAAACATACCAAGCATGTTCAGCAAGCAAGCAATTCCAATTTTCTGTTGAAGTTCTTCAACCTTCTGATTCCATCCTATTTAAGTATGGATATTTCTGACTACGATTTGCTCGCATAACATAAATATGAATAATTTCTCCATTGATATTGAGCTTCTCCGGCCATTTTACTCTAACCATCCCACAAGCTCATTCACAATATACGATATGAACTAAAATCAGTGTTTTCCCTTTCCCCCTTTTTCTCTTACTTAGTGATCATGATGTAAAAATCTGTGTTTAGAAAGAAAATGAAATTCAACTCAGTAATAGTACCTGGTCCAATTTTCTTTCTATCTGCAAAACTACAACTTGCCCATTTTAAGGACCTGACAGTACTTGGGGGCCTGACATGTGACAGCAAAACTAACAGGAAAAGGTAAAAATGAGATTAAAATCCCAAAAGAAGAATAATGTAACTAGGGGAGCAAAGTGGTGATGTCATAATTCTATCAGCCAATGGGGAGCATTTCTCAAGCTCTGCTGTTGCTAGGTCAACCTTTAAGCACATTTTCTTGAGGTATATAATCATTACAGCAATTATTTCCCATTCTTCTACCTACCAAGTATGTTAGGAGAGTTAGGAAAAATCCCCCATTCAAATGCCATACCATGGCAATGTGATTGAGTGGTTTCTCTGTGACTCCACCAGTCCTGAGTGGTGTCAGAAACGGACTGTGTGACTGCTGCTTCTGAGTTCATGAACTACAGCAGGAAATTGGTACACTGAAATCATCCGGCTTCCCTTGTTCTGCTCCACATTTACATCTGGGAAAGCCATTGCATGAACTGTGAAGAGATTTCAGATATAAAAATAGAACAAAGTCAGCAGCTTCAGTTTGAGACTGAACAACAATCCATTTATTCCCCCACCATATCCTGTGGCTTAAGCTCTGAACCTGCATTGAACATGGCAACTGCAAGTTGGTGAGGTTACTTCTCCTGACAGTCCCTCAGTCAGATAACACAAATTAAGTCAGCCTTCTCCAACATGCCTCCCTACGGATGTTGTTGTACTGCAACTCCCATCAGCCCTGACCATTGGTCCTGCTGGCCAGGGCTGTAAAATCAGGGTTCCAAAATGCATGAGGAAAGTGGACTCCATGTGTGGTAGGGTCTTCCCCAAAGCAGACAGCTGTGCTGAAACATGTGGGGCAGAGCTAGTGTGGTCATGCACATTCTCTACACCAATGTTTCCCAAACTTTGGTCTCCAGCTGTTGTTGGACTACAACTCCCATCATTCCTAACTAGTGGGACCAGGAGTCAGGGATGATGGGAACTGTATTCCAAAAACAGCTGGAGGGCCAAGTTTTGAAAATACTGCTCTTCACCTTGGACATTGCTTTAAGCCCTGAGTAGCACTTTTGTAGAAGAGACATCCTTGCTCTCCATGGTGATATCCCATCTAAAATTTGAGGTACATCTTTAGAAGGTGAGGTTGCACCCAACTACATCAGGGGTGGAAAACTGGATCAAGCCAGAAGGCTGGATCCCATGCCCCCTGTGGGCCAAGTTTGACTGGTAGGTTGGAGTTACCCAGTTGTCAATCACCTGGCATCACAAGGGGCTCCATCAGCTGACTGCCAGGTCTTCAGAAGCTCCATTCATGGGGGGGGGAGGTATCTGCAATCACCCTGCCTTTGGCCGAGTCAGGTTTCTACCTGCCTCACACCTGCCATCATAATGACCTCAAGGACCAAATGGGGAAATCTGGTGGGTCTTTATCATCCCCATGGGCAGGAGCTTCCCCACCCCTGAACTATGTCACACCCAGAGTAGGGCCATTGACATTAATACACACAACTCATAAATCCATTGGTTTCCGTGGTTCTTTTTGCTGTATGCAACCCAGGAGGTTTCATTTCTTCACCATGATGCTGGTATAGGGATATGTTTCACTAGGGACTGCGCCCCTGCTCACTTCATTTGCCAACCCATGCTATTTCCCTCTCTCAAATTAACCCCCTAGAGCTTCCTCTTCCCATTCAGCTACGAAGCTCGCTTTTCACCTTCCCAACCGCATTGTTGAAGCCACTTCTCTATTTTCTTTGCAGCTCCGCTTTGCACTCATTTTCACCTTCACACCCATGTCCAAGATTCACCCTCCTTTTGCGCAACCCGCCTTGCACACAATTCACTTCAGTGTATCTTCCTCATGTATCTTCCTCCTCCCATACTTTGCAACTACTTGGCAGCCTTTTTGCCTTCTGCCATCTCCTCTTGGTTAGGCCTTTTCATACTTCTGCTTTTATATTCAACCCCTCCTTTTTTGCAACCCCCTTTGACCTCTCCATTTTTACCTTCGCTCCCTTTTCTCTCTCCCATCCTCCTTTTCCTCAACTCCCCCTTGCACCCAGACCACCCCACCTCCATGTCCCCTCCTCTCATCTATTCTGCAGCCCTGCTTTGTGTACACACACTATTGTATCATTAAGATGAAAATACTCATAAGAGCAAGCCTGTCAGTCAGCTTGTTCAGTTACCTAGCAGTTCGTAAGCACGTCAAAGTGCAAGTAGATAAATAGGTACTGCTCCGGCGGGAAGGTAAACAGTGTTTCTGTGCGCTGCTCTGGTTTAGTCATGCTGGCCACATGACCTGGAAAGCTGTCTGTGGACAAACACCGGCTCCCTCGGCCAGTAAAGCGAGATGAGTGCCTCAACCCCAGAGTCGTCTGCGACTGGACTTAACTGTCAGGGGTACCTTTACCTTATTATTATTATTTATTATTTATTAAATTTGTATACTGCTCTTCATCCATAGATCTCAGGACAGTTCACAACATAAAAATACAAGATAAAAACAGAAAATAGACAAGAACAAAACAAGAACAAAAAACCCAACAAATCAAGGAGCTTCCTTCTCTGCCACCCACCATTTAAAAGGACATTGGATGTCAACCAACCCAAGGCCTGGTTCAAGACAAAATTGTTTGCCTGGCACCTAAAGGTGTATAATGAAGGTGCCAGCCGAACCTTCTTAGGGATAGTGGTCTCTTGCTGGGCAGAGACACTCTGAATCCCTTTTATGCCATTTTCCTCTGACATTTCTTCAGGGGCAAAAGAGGAGCTGCCTTTTCTGGGAATGATAACAACATCTGTTGTGAGAATTGCCCTTATCATCTCCACTCTAAATGGAAAACTTCATTCATCACACTTATTACTCTAGAGCACCGGACGGCGTCAGAATGCCTAGGCAGATTAAACGGATTGCACGGCGTTGCATATTCATCAGCTCTGGGCCCATCCGAGCACAATGTGCAAGGAATTGGTTTAGCGCCTCCGTATCATCCAGTTTGGCACTGCAGGAGGAACACACACAACTTCTTCACCAAAGGTGTGCGGAGGTCAGATGAACTGGGCTTTCTGCTTGCTTTTACCAATCTAGAAGGCCTCCCTTGTTGCTTTTCACTGCAGATGTGTAAAATGCTGCTTTTTCTTCAAAATGTCATTATTCCCCACCTGCAAGAAGTATGCAAACATAAAATCCTATATTCTGCAGATGTTGGAGGAAATTGATAGATACACAACTGCCCCCTCAAGTATTTACTTGATGTGTATTGCATTGCACACAGTGCCCAATCCACCCAATATCAAATATGAATTTTAATGATACAGTTAAGCAAAGGAGCAGCACTTGTGGTAGAGAGGGGTCACTCTCTGAGCAGAGGCAGATTTAGGGTAGTGCGACCGGTTTGCCCATGAGGGGGCACTGCAGGAGGCACCCCAAGAATGACTTAGAATGGAAGGTGAGACATAGGAGGGCACTGATTTTAGGTGTTCAGTGAATCTGTACTTTACCCTCTGGCGGGTAAAGGGCTCCCAACACTTGGCCTCTCTCCAGGCTCCTCAGTGCCAGCAACAGCAACAACAGCCTCGGCCATGTATACCTGAAGGAGCATCTCCAACCCCATCGTTCAGCTCAGACACTGATGTCCACCTCCGAGGGCCTTCTGGCGGTTCCCTCACTGCGAGAAGTGAAGCTCCAGGGAACCAGGCAGAGGGCCTTCTTGGTAGTGGTGCCCTCCCTGTGGAACACCTTCCCGCCAGATGTCAAGGGAATAGACAACTATTTGACTTTTTAGAAGACATCTGAAGGCAGCACAGTATAGGGAAATTTTTAATGTTTGACATTTTGCTGTGTTGTTATTAAGTTGGAAGCAGCCCAGAGTGGCTGGAGAAACCCAGTCAGCACGTTCTCTCTCTCTCTCTCTCTCTCTCTCTCTCTCTCTCTCCATCCCTCTCTCCCCCTCCCCCCAAAATCAGTAAGATAAGCACTCAACTTTGCTGCACAGTACCCGCACAAACTTTAGATGTATTCCAGTTGAAGTTAGCAGCTCAGGGAAGGGTACATCACCCCGATTCACCTTATTATTCAGACCCAGCAAAGAGCTGCTGCAGAGCTGTAGTCAGGATGATTGACATAACCGCTGCCAGGATCACATGAATTGGCAGCTGCCACCTTAAATCCCAGATTAGAGCTAGAAAAGTTCTCAGCAGAGCTTCCAACTTAGCATTAGCTGCTCATAACCTGCTTCCTTGTTCTTAGTTCGTTTTTAGTGTGGGAAGTAGCCAAAGAATCACTTCTGCTCTTATTGCACCCAGCCATGGCCCCACCCAGATCTCTCCCAGCTGTGTGGCCCTTCAAAGACTGGTCTTGCTGAAGGATGTACCCCAAGAACTTGCCACCTATCTTCTCCCTGAACAGGTTTGGAACATTGCGATGCCGTCACTGACAAATGCTGATTCAAAATTCCGGCGGCCTCTTTGCTTTATATGGATTCACTTGAGTTGTGCTTACATGAAGAAGCATTACATATTCTTTGGTATCTCGATTCTTGTAACATCTCAAGCTTTTCATGCTAAGGACTATTTCCACATTTTGGTGCCAAAACCACTTGTAGTCTCAGCATATTTCAACCCTTTTATACCAGTTTTTCCCTCTTGCATAGAAACTATGCGCAAACAAGAGCAGAGTCACTAGAATACTCATGATATTTCATGAACTCAATTAGATTGTAACATTGTGGTTATGATTTGCTAGATAGAAGATAGGGTACAGCTGAAGGGCAGAAGCAACAACTCCATGGAAAACAGGGTGATTGACAGGTAGGTAGCCCAGCCCACCTGCCAAACTTGACCCATGCAGGATGCACAAGGTGAGGATCAGACCTGCTGGTTAGATCCAGTTTCCCAGCCCTGTAATAATGAGGTTTCATGCTCTCTATCAGGACGCGGGTGGCGCTGTTGGTAAAAGCCTCAGCCCCTAGGGCTTGCTGATCGAAAGGTCGGCGGTTCGAATCCCCACAGCAGGGTGCGCTCCCGTTGTTCAGTCCCAGCGCCTGCCAACCTAGCAGTTCGAAAGCACTCCCGGGTGCAAGTAGATAAATAAGGACCGCTTACCAGCGGGAAGGTAAACGGCGTTTCCGTGTGCGGCTCTGGCTTGCCAGAGCAGCGATGTCATGCTGGCCACGTGACCCGGAAGTGTCTCCGGACAGCGCTGGCCCCCGGCCTCTTGAGTGAGATGGGCGCACAACCCTAGAGTCTGTCAAGACTGGCCCGTACGGGCAGGGGTACCTTTACCTTTACCTTTATGCTCTCTATCCATCAGGAACAAAAAAAGAGCAACAGTATAAAGAAATCCTAATTCTCCCACAATGTGTGAGGTATTGAGATTGCTACTTCTTCCTAAATGCAAGTAGATACAAGTGAGATCACAGTTCGTGCTCTATTGTATTTGACATCCTGGGTTTCTTTTGGATTAGAAGCCAACGAATTTAGCAAGGGCATATGGGAACCCTCATGCTTCCAGAAGCAGATGGGATGCCTTTTAAAGAACACAGGAAAAGGTTTGTATGCCAGCTCCCCTCCTTGTGTACAGAAGAATCATCTTCTGCGGCAAAATGTTTACTCTGATCTTCCAGCACTTCATTCTTCCATCCGCTCCTTGCGACATGTTGAAATTGTATGTCAACTGTGGAAAAGGGGAAGTGAGATTTGAAACTGGGTTACCAAATACAGATGATGGGGGCACCCATCAGAGAAAGCATATGTACAATATTATTATAAATCTTGCTCCAGGCATATATTCCAGGTGGGATGACTTTGCCCAGAGGCACAGAGGCTTGGAGAGCAGTGGAGAAGGCAGGATTACATCTTCCCGCTGTGCTGTTGTGAGATCTTGTGGGATACCTATCATTTCATGGGATCTTGTGAGAGGCAGGAGAGGCCGAGGCCATAAAAGACTTGTCCACAATGGTTTGGGGACATTTGACCCCAGTACTGGCACCCAGTCTGAGCTATTTCCTCTGCACTCACAAGTCACAGATATGTGCCTGCCAATCAAATTAATTTTGCTATAAAGGTGATAGTCTAGGGTTCCAGACGAAGGCCATTCCCAACCTTCCCTGAAAATTTTGGGGATTGAACATATGTCTCCAAGAACATGCATGCACAAGCATTAACATGTCACCCTTCAAACACATTTCTTCACAAGAATCAGATCTCTTACCTAAGGGGGGCAATTCGAGAATGAGTTATTAACAGTGAATGGCCTTTTAGGCTTCCTCCATGTGAATAGGAGTTCACTTTTTGAATAGTAAGAATTATATGTCATGGGGGAGGCGGAATCAGGATTTTAGAGATGCTTAGGTGGGGCACTGCCCAAAAAAGGTTGGTAACCATTGGTCTAAGGTGTTCAAAACCCAAGGATTCACATGTTGGAGGGTATGCACCCTGTGACTCCAGCAGCAGTCAGAATCCAGAATGATGAGACATTTATTGTCCTGCATAATGGCTGAATCAACACATGGAGTGGTAGAGCTTGGCACAACAGAATAGTGCAACGTCAGTCTGTGTCTGTGTGTGCACGCGCACGTGCATGTCCAGTCATGTAAAAACATGCTGCAAGCAGAAATCCAGCACCTCAGGGATAAAAAGCTTCACTTTTTATCACTTTTGCCAGCTGTGCTTGGTTTCTGTATGCTAGGAAGTTTTTAATGCAAGAAGCATTCAGTCATGTGATATCTCCACCTGCACTGCTGCAGTACCTTCTTCAGTGCGTTGCATGAATAGACTAGGCTGCTCTTAGACTGGCGTGGCTCAGACCTTAGTTAACCTCCCAGCATGTGATCGCTCCTCCAGAACGTGCAGAAGCTAAGCCACTATGCAACCCAGTTTTGCCAATGAGCAGATTCAGTTGCACACACCCTCTAACTTCTTCACATAGAAGGAGACAACAGGAAGCAAGATGTAACGATTAAATGTACTCTCGTTTGGGAAGTAGTGGGCGTTGAAGCCTGCTGC
Organism: Podarcis raffonei; assembly: GCF_027172205.1. NCBI lineage: Eukaryota > Metazoa > Chordata > Lepidosauria > Squamata > Lacertidae > Podarcis > Podarcis raffonei. The sequence goes on from NC_070602.1 coordinate 112,991,056, forward strand.
TGTGGTTCGCAGAACCACGTTGCTTCTGCTCCTGTATTCGAAGGAGGTTCCTTCAGAAAGACAAAGCCATGCTGGCAGCCTGCTGTGAAATAAGACAACTCCTCTGGCTTCTGTGGTGCTTCTTTTCATAGAACAAAATATTTTATTCTTAATACTGCTGCTGTCTGCAGTTTAAGGTGACAGAGTCTCCGCATAAATGCAGGCTGTCCAGGCTGTGAGACACACAGCTTGCATATACAGTGGTACCTCAGGTTACCACCTGGAGGTCCGTACTTAACCTGAAACTGTTCTTAACCTGAAGCACCACTTTAGCTAATGGGGCCTCCCGCTGCTGCCGCGCCACAGGAGCACAATTTCTGTTCTCATCCTGAAGCAAAGTTCTTAACCTGAAGCACTATTTCTGGGTTAGCAGAGTCTGTAACCTGAAGCGTATGTAACCTGAAGCATATGTAACCCAAAGTACCACTGTATATGGTCAATATGAGGTCACGCAATTCCTGCAACTATTAGGCTAGTGGCTTGGCATAATATAAGGCAGTACATCATTTATCTCACTCAGAGAACTGAAGTTACAGGGAACCAGGCAGAGGGCCTCTTGGTAGTGGCGCCCACCCTGTGGAATGCCCTCTCATCAAATGTCAAGGAGATAAGTAACTTTAGAAGACATCTGAAGACAGCCCTGTATAGGGAAGTTTTTAAATGTTTAATTCTGCTTTTATTGATGTTGGAAGCCATCCAGAGTGGCTGGGGCAACCCAGTCAGATGGCCAGTGTAGAAATAATAAAATTGTTGTTGTAAAATTATTAATATCCTGTTGAGGGAAGAATAGCATTTCCCTCATAAAAAGCGGGCAGGGAAGGGGGAAGATGCACTGGTGAAGGCATGTTAGTTTTTCTTCTCACCCCAAAAGGTTAGCCTTCACTGTATCATTTCTAATTTTATCATTTTCTTGCTTACATTTGCCTGCATTTGTTTTATTTCGTCCATCTGTTCAAATATGTTTAACTGCCTCTAGTAGGAATAGAGGAGAGAGAGAGATTTGATTTGGTTCACATTTCAAGGAGACTGAATTCATACTTTTCAAAATGATACACAGACAAAAATGCAAGTACCCTTCAACAATCACGCTTCCCTGAATTTTGCAATGCAGTTCTCCAATCCTGTTTACAAAAAAACCATATGCTAAACTAAACATAAAAGTGCACAGAATAGGGAGAAGAACATACACAAATGCCTTACGTTAGGGAGAATTATTTTGCAAATATGTGCATAATGGCACACATGAGTATCAGAAGAAATTCACACTAAAATGCTGATGAATTTTCATAAGGACTGATGTGATGAACTGAGCTTAAGACTGCAAAAATGAAAAATATTATGCTGACAGATTCACCTGTCCCTAGCCGCTGCTGCTGGTGGTGCTGGCAGAAAATGAGCAATTGTATTATGTAGTGGAAGCAAAAGGAGCGCATTTGTGCAAAAAAAACCAAAACCCCCAAACCTGGGATTTTTGCTATATAAAAGTTTCAGCTCCATTCTTTAAAAAGCGTAATGTCTTGCTCATGCCTGCAGTGTCTATACAAATGCAGATTGCCCTCCAGTTACTTGTATGTGTTCTCCCAGGCACAATCCACTCAGATAAATAAATACATTTGTTTTGTGCTTTCAGGCCAGGCCAGGGTTATGTGAAAGTGTTTATATCAGCCTTATGAATGAAGCTGCCTTGGCCTCTGCCCCCGTGTCAACTTCCTGTTGTTATTACAAGCAGGAAGTGGCATGATGGAATCAAGGTCACTGTGTTTTATTTAAGCTCTTACTCCTAGCTGAAAAATGTCTACACAGTATGGGTCATAAATCCCCCCCCCCAAAGTGCTGGGATTTAACTGTGGGAATGTTCGATGTACATGAAAGAAGAGAGAGACCGGGGGGAGCACAGCTCCAGTTCCCACAGAATTCTGCCTGATATAACCATCCCTCAAGAATAAGGGCAGAACATCACTCCCCAAATCCTTGTATTCGGAGCTGAAGCTTATATATGCGCAGGCAACTTGATATACACAGCACAATAGTCTGGATTCAGGTTTCATTGCATTTTGTAATGGTTGCAGTTCAACCTCCCTGTCAAAAATGGATGAACTTGTAGGGTTTAAAGTGATGGATGAATGAGAGAATCGACTTTAGGGCAAAACTAATTTGGATTACTGGAGACAGTTATGTGGTCTTGTCACATGGCATGATACAATCCACATACATTTAGGCATGTAGTGATTCAGAAGGCCCATAGCACATTGCTTTTGAGCAGCACAGAGGTACTCCAGAATGACCCCAGTGTTTGAAAACAGGATTCATAATTAACCTACTGCAGAATCTGGTCACCTTTCCCCTAACCATATGAACCGGAAGGAAATTCACTTTGGTAACGGTGTGGGATGTGAAAGTTTTTTTTGTTTCTGAAGACCTAATTTAATCCAGGGAACTAGTCGTACAATCCTCCAATTTTCAACTTGGCAGTCAGAATTATTACCACGTTTGCAACCCGTGCAAAGTCATCACTTAATGATGCTAGGAAAGTTCACACACAGTATGTGTACCCTACACTTCCCTTCCCCAAGAAAAAGGGAGATGAAATAAGAGAGAGGCAGGACGATGGGATATGAATATTGCACATATCTCCTAATTCCCATTTGAATATGTTGTGCTCATTTGCACTTCCTACAGACCCAACAAGGGCCTTTTTAGTTCTGACACCTTTGCACCTTATTAAAGAAAGGAAGCTCAAATGGCGCTCAGTGAGCAGGTGTTACTCCTTCATTAACTGAGAGCATACACACGGGTCACACACTCAAATACCTGCATTCAAATTTAGCTTAGAATACTATGCGGCGGGTGTTGGAGTGAATTTGGCAACTTCAGGATTTAAACCCACATTTTTGGGTCACTTCCTGGTCATCAGGATTCCTGCTATGGTACTGAACATCAGCACTGAAATCATATATTGGGTGATAAATACTCTGAAATTAGTTGTATTGGGTTGTCTGTTAAAGAAAAACTGTTCTTTCCTGGTTTCACTCTGAATATGTAATGTTCACACATTATCCGGGTGGGGGTGGAGGAGGTAGGTGTGTACACCTAATAACATAATATGTGAATGTGTCAAATATGTATCATATAGGATCATTCCTCAGGGAGCCATTATTGGGCACAGACTCCTTTATAAGCAGCTGAAAACTCACGTGCTGTGAGATTATCATTTGCCACTGAGCAATACTTTTGAAAAGCTTTGTGCTTGCAGTGTCATATTTTAATGATGTTTTAATGCCCCTCTTGCACCAAAGGACATTCATAAGGCTAACAGAAATGATCTCAAAATGAATTGCCAAAAATTGGAAAAAAAGAAACAATACTGACAAAAGAAGAGTGACAAGATAATTATTTGACTATATTGAATTGGCTAGATTGACAGAAGCCATTAGGGGTCAGCCCAAGCAAAAATTTCAAAAAGAATGGGGAAAATATAGATAATACCTTAAAACCAGTGCCCTCAAATTAATACTTGGGCTTGTTTTGATTAACTTCTGCAAAATAAATTATGGTATAAAAGCTAAAAACAGAAAGAAAATGGGGTAATAATGAATTAAGAAGGAGGCAGATTACCAAAGACGAAAAGCGAACCGTGTTGAGGATGAAGGAAGTCAATTGGAAGAAAAGAAGAATTGAAATATGAGAGAGAGAGAGAGAGAGAGAGAGAGAGAGAGAGTGTTAACAATTTGATCTCTGTATGTTATTATGTTTTATTTGTATTTCTTTGTTTTTGATTGTGTATTATTACTTTTATGTTTAGTTTTATGAGTGTGTGTGTATGTGTTGTAAAATAAACTTTAGAATTTTTTTTAAAAAATATATCAAAATGCTTCCCTTTCACTGTGGCAAAAAACCATTCTTTCAACGCCTCTCTGTGCCAGCAACCCTCGAGCAAAACCTGCGCCTCTGTCATAGTATTTAAACTGTCATTAGCAGCTGGTGAGAAATCACAAGCCAGAACCACTTTTTTAAGATTGGGTTGCTTCCCCCTCTGATACTTCTGACTGAGAATGTGTTACAATCATAGAACTGTTGAGTTGAAAGGAACCATGAGGGTCAGGATTTGTTTGTCCAACATGGGACTCGAACCCACGAGCCTGAGATTAAGAGTCTTCTGCTCTACCAACTGAGTTATCCCATGTAGTGTTGCTTATTGTTTTGCTGCTGCTCAAGAGCAGCTGTAACAGGAAGGAAGAATGAAAGGAAGTTGTAAGAAGAGGACAAGCACTTTGGCTGCAGCTCAGTCCTCCAAGAGCCACGTACTCTGTGGAGGCCCAACAACAACAACAAAAATCAGTGGTACCACTTCAAAGGATGAATCTAAAGGATGACTATTACTTCTGAATGGTATCTGCTAACCACAAGCATCTAGGAAAATCTGTCAGCCAAGACCTACTCCTCTTCTCACACCCCACAGACTTCAACTTCTGCTTCTGGTACTTAACCTTTGCAGATTCCCAGAAGGGATGGATGAGAAATTAGATTCTGCTGACTTTTAATGACAAACCAACCTAATCTACACTTTCTAAAACTCTATGGGAACCAAAACTTAGTCACATTTTGGAATGTACTCTTCTCTGAATTTTGCAATGCCTTTCTCCAGCCAACTAATGCGTACAAAAATGCATATTCTAGGATTAAGTGTGTATAAAGTGCATATATGAGCACAAAGAACATGTCAGGCAGAACATTAGGGGAAATTGCTGTGAGATTAGATAGATAGATAGATAGATAGATAGATAGATGATAGATAGATGATAGATAGATGATAGATAGATGATAGATGATAGATAGATAGATAGATAGATAGATAGATAGATAGATAGATGATAGATAGATAGATGATAGATAGATGATAGATAGATGGTAGATGATAGATGATAGATGATAGATGATAGATGATAGATAGATATACACACACACACTTTTTATTTGAATTTTTAAAAATAGAAAAATAAAAATAATAAAATAAAATAAACATACATTAAAAAAGCATACAATACCCACATATCGAGATTACATTGAATCTTTTGACTCCCCCCCTTCCCCTCCTTGGGTCCTTTTGGTTCTATTTTCAACTGCATATCAATACTTCTAATATATATTAGGCAAAACTGCATACAAATGTGCTTATATTGGGAGAAATTTGTGGTAAAGTGCGGGTAGATTTTCATGAAGATGCTTTTCTTCTTCTCAAAGGCACTAAGGTGACAAACATATTATTCCCTCCTTGTGTTGCAGACACATAGTAGGTGTGAGACTGAGGCCGTGTGTCAGAGACCAGATTGCAATGGAGGACTTCCTTCCTGGCATGCTTGAGATCCTCCATTGCACAGCATTGCCCCCCCTCTCTTGGGGGAAGGGCCTTAGCTCAATGGTAGGTTTGGAGAAAGACTTCTGCCTGAAATCCTGGCGAGCTTCTGCCAGCCAGCCTAGAAAATGCATTGTGAGATGGTTTGAATTAGTATAAGGCATCTTCCTGTGCCCCTGTTCCCTTTTTCATTTATATATTTTTGCAGCAAGGTCCAGTTCATGCTAAAGCATCAATTAGCCTTGAATGCTGCTCTCTGTGGATGGTGACCCTCTGCCACAATCATTTCTTGCGCAACCTCTTGCCCTGCACCCGTTCAATTTTTTTTAAAAATATATCTTTATTAATTTAAAATAAATACATTTATGAAAAACAGACGTACATACAAGTAAACAAACATACAATCAAACAAACAAATAACAGAAAAATCAACAGAAAAGCACCACACTATAAGATATAAGAAGATCAATATAATTATCATTATATATACTCCTGGTATTGAACGCAATTATAAAATTTATAGAAAAGAATTTTAAAACTGACTTCCAATTAATCTCACTGTACTTTGTCTATCCATTACTTTATACCGCACAGTTACATATTTCTTATATAATTTCTTTTTACCTCCCTACAAACTTATATTTATACAATACAGGGATCAGTCTAATTCTGCCAAGAAGTTTCCTTTTATTCTGTAGTTTTCTAAATATTTTTTAAAGATTCTCCAGTCCTTATAGACTTTTTGTTTTGGTTGGCCTCTTACGCCTCCTGTCGCTTTTGCTAGCTGCAGATATTCTACCATTAGGATTTTCCAGTCTTCCATGTTGGGTATTGTTGTGTTTTGCCAATTTCTTGCTACTAAAATTCTGGCCGCCGTTATTCCATCCATGAACAATGTTCTTTTCGATTTCCCTATTTCTTTTGGCAAAATGCTTAATAAAGATATTTCTGGCCTCTTGTTGAATGTCAATTTAATTTTTTTTTTAATTCTTCATATATATTATTCCAAAAAACACAAATATCTGTACATTTCCACCACATATGCAAAGAAGTTGCTGGGCTGGCGAGAAGGGGCAACAGGGTTGAAAGATAGCAGATCCGTCTGCTGGACAAAGCCACTTCCGACATCAGGAGGAGGTGGGGTTGCGGGCTTCACGCACCCAATACTCGCATGGAGGCTGATTTCCAGCCCCGCGTGATCAGGGGAATCCTCGGGCCGCGTCATCCCCTGAACCAGCCAATCGGCTGGCTCGGGGTGTGTGGCTTGCCTCATTTAAGGCAGGTGCGGCCCATGGATCTCCCCTTTGGTCCGCGCAGCTGATTAGGTTTCCCACCCACCCACCCTTTCAGGTTTACCTTCTGACCTTGCTATGGACTGCGGTTCGTCGCCATTAAGGGGCCTGGTAGGAATTATTTTCACTTGGCAAATTGGCATTGGCCATTTGGTTTTTCGCCTGTCTTGTAGCAAATCGTCACAACTCTTTGGTTTTTGGCGGTTAGGCATTGGTAGGTGTATTGTTATGCAGATCTGTTGGGGGGGAGGGGTGCCATCAACTCCCCCAAATATTGAAGGGCAGTCCGGTAAAGGATTCCGGGGGGCGTTGCCTCGTCCAAAGCCTATGGAGCCCAGGGCCTAAAGCGCGCCCCCGAGCGGTGACCCCGGGGGAGTCCCTAGTTGATGTGCATCAGCAGGGCTCCCCCTGCTAGTGTTAACCCTTCCCGGTCTTCAAGCAAACAGGCTGAAGCCGGATAGTCTGATAGGACCAATGCCTAAGCTAATACTGCTCTTACCTGTAACCAATAAAGTTGTGGCCAATTTTAGCCCATTAACCTTAAATAATTGTCTCCTATGTCTTTCTTCATTCTGGGGGGAGGCAGGAACTCGTCACGCAACTTGAGGAGCAGTTCCCTGCCCTCAGTTGTTTTTGCTGGCCTCGGTCTGTCTCAAGAGACAATGGAGCACTCCTCTAGAGGTGAAGTCAAACCACTGCATTAGCAGCAGCAAAATGACCTCCCTGAGGTGCAAGTCTGGGCAGTGTGTATGGAGGTCCTGGGCTGCCCAGACGACAACCCGCCCCCCCCCCCAGCCTTGTTGAGGTGGTCCAAAGGACAGCAGAGCGATACATTTTGCACCAGCTTGGCTGCAGGAGTTGCTGGAAGAAGGCATACAAGGTTCCACCCAACCATCTTTAGAACTTCACTCTGGATTTGTGTAGGATCTATTTCTTAGCCTTTTCTTCTCCTGAAGATATCCCGCATGGCAGTGGAGATTTAGGACTTTTCCAGGTTGAAGGACCCTATCCGTCCCCACTATAGCTCCCTTTCAAAGGGACCATGAAGGGGGCTGTTTGCGTGTATGAATTAGACCTAACACGGCTGCACTTCAGGGTTGTTGTTGTTTTTTCAGGTGCAAGACTGAAACCCCAGCGCCTACTGAAATGTCAGCTCCGATGAGAAAAGTCAGTCTGCACCATTACATTTCACAGTGAACTTCTCCATCTTCCTGGCAGAAGCAGCTATAGACGTTTTATTCTAATTTGTCCCCCTTCAACAATAAATTGGAGCAGTTCTTCTAATTTTCAGGACCTTCATATATATATTTTTATGTGTCGTCCCTGTTTGATAGTGCCGAGAATAACTCTTCATCATATTAACAGATTGGTGTGTGTTTTATTGCCTGCCTTGTAATAATCTGCAGCATGAGAGGGGTTTTTTTTATTGTCTCCTCCTAAGCTCTGCAAAGCAGACTTGTACCTCTTGGCTGTTTGTTTAACTGACCGGATCTGCCAGTCACAGAAGAGCTGTAGGCTTTCTCACATCAACTTCGATTTATCTAGAAAGGTTGCTGTCAATAAAAATCCCACTTACACATGCCCACTATGCAATACCTGTTGAATTCCAAGGGACGTACTCCCAGGGAAGTGTTATAGGATTGCCACCTGAAGGAGCTGAAAATGTAAATAAGGTATAGAAAAAATATGATCTTCCCATATAGAAGTAGAGTTCTAGTCCCCAGCCCCACCCCCTCAATATCCCCTTGGTTACATCTGTTCTTCTTTTTAAAATGTTAGCGTCTCACACTGAACTTCTGCGTCCTGTGGTGGTTTGTTTGGTTGGTTTCCGATCTCTTCAGGAAACGGTTTGCGTCTCTCTCCGCCCCACCCTTTGCTGCAGCTTTCACAACTGCATGCGGCTACCTGGTTAACCCTTCTGGGTATCTGTGGACGTTATCTGAACGGTATATGGCTTTATCCAGACCTGACTCGACGGAAAGGACAAAGTGTGAAACTGAGTTCTGCAAATAGCCCAAGCTTTTGGATGAAAACGCCCAGAGTTTGTGAAAACGGCCAGCACCTGCCTATGACTCTACAACTTTCTGTTTCTCACGGTCTTCTCAGTCACACCTTTGCTAAAGCAGGCTGCTGTCTGTGCATGTTCACATTAGCCTCTAAACCACCAGCGTTAACCTCACACGTTTGGTTGGAGGGGTGTCAGCCTAGTTTAAACTGCTGTGTATCTTCTCTTCCTCTCTCTCTCCCCCTCTCTTCCTCTTTCTCCCCCCCCCCCCCAATACACAACATTCCTTTTAAAAAATCCTGGAAACTATAGCTTGTACAGAGGTACAAGTCCTAGCACCCCACACAAACTACAGTATCCAAGATTCTGGGGGAGGGCATACTTTAAATGTGCTTTAAAGGTGTGCTGCATATGCAGACATTTTCTCCATTTCCTTCTCTTGCTAATTGCATATCTGCCAAGTGCCCTGGGGGGGGAATGGGACATCCCGTTTTTTCATGCGAGATCACAGGGAACATTTTGGGCGCCGCAGCCTGGTGTGCTCTCACCCCCCAAAAAAAGTGCTTTTCAGGGTGAGAGCGAGGTGCAGGTCACATTACTTGCCTGGGAGTGCGTCCTGGAAGACACTTGTCCTGGATTTGGGTCTCCAAAAGTTGGACGGTATGCAATTACTTTTAGCCTAGTCAGCGCTTGGGACTGGGATTGGGTGCTGCCCAGGCTTACAGAATCTAGAAAGAGAGCGAATGAGCACCAGGCTATATCCAACTATATCCAACTTCAGCCCGTCCACTTGAAGCCCAGGAAGGGTTAACCACCAGTAGGGGGAGTCCTGCTGATGCACATCAACTAGGAACTCTCCCAGGATCACTGATAGGGGACATGCCTTAGGCCCTCACGTCCCCAGGCTTCGGACAGGGCCACGCCCCCCAGAATCCTTTATTGGCCTACCCTTTAATATGTGGGGCAGGTGATGGTGCTACCTCCCCTCTTCCATCTACAGAGCAATACCAATGCCTTACCGCCAATACACCAAGAAAGTTGTGATGATTTGCTACGAGGTAGGTGAAAACCAAGTGGCTGGTGCCAATTTGACAAGTGGAAAAATTCCTACCAGGCCCCTCAGCGGCAACCAACCAAGGTCCATAGCAAGGTCAAGGAACAAAAACCTTATAGGGCGGGAGGGTGGGAAAAGCAGGAACAGCTGGCAGGCGGGGAAAGAGGGAGATCCCTGGCCGTGTCCTGCCTTAAGTAGGGCAGACCACGCCCCTAGAGCCAGCCGATTGGCTGGCCAAGGGATGACACGTCCGGGAATCCCCCCAATCACGCGGGGCTGAGCTCCAGCCGCCGTGAGCGTGGTGGAGTCATGAAGCCCGCAACTCTACCTCCTTCGAAGGGCGGAAATGGCTTTCTCAACAATACTCAACATCCCATTTTTCCTGAGCCTAGTAGTCATACCTGCCCTGGCCGACCTGTTCAGGTGGCAGCAGGAGGACAAGTACGGACATTTCCTACCTGGAGGAACTTCAGCCTTCATGCCACTGAGCAAAATCTTGGACTCGTAGCATCACAGAGTTGGAAGGGACCCTATGGGTCATCTACTCCAACCCCCTGCAATGCAGGAATCTCAGCTAAAGCATCCACGACAGATGACCATCCAATCTCTGCTTAAAAGCCTCCAAGGAAGGAGAGTCCACAACCTCCCAAGGGAGAGCGTTGCAGTGGCAAACAGCTCATAATATGAAGATGTTCTAAGGCAGTACCACCCTTTGGGCTGCTATGAAACAAGGCTGCTCCCCCCCCCCCCAATTTTGGTGGAAGAAGAAGAAGAAGAAGAAGAAGAAGAAGAAGAAGAAGAAGAAGAAGAAGAAGAAGAAGCAGCAGCAAATAAAGATTAATATAATTCAACAGTAGCCACTTCCTCATGAAACCATTAACTTCAGTTTGACTTCTGTATATTTCAAAGGGATGTAGATCATTTTTACGACAGAGGCCTAAAAATAGAATGATTAAATGCTGGCACATAGCAGCAGTTAACATCTTTCTGGGATGTGTTGTTTTGCCAGGATGTGTCCAGTTCTTGTAAACCGAAAAGAAAATAGAAAGGAAGGAAAGGAGGGAGGGAGGGAGGGAGGGAGGGAGGGAGGAAGAACATTTATTCTGCATCCCCCCCCCTTAAAAAAAACCATATCAGTAAAGCCAAATAAGATTCTTCAATTCACATTAGAAACGCACTTGGATAATGTGACTATTGAGTCTCCATTTTTTTCCTTTGAAATAACTGGGGGGTGTTTAATGTCCTGGGCCTTGATGCTTTTTCCAGCGGCTGTTTGGGTACAGAGCCTAATTAGGTCTGATTCAGCAAATCAGCAAAGCCAGGACTAATGGTGACTTTTTGCCAGGAGCTGAAGATTAAGATGTTGTGAGTCATTCCATTGCAACCCTGACAAAATAGGACAAGATGCTGCCTGTCACTTCACTTTGGCATAGGTCCTCAAAATAGCACTTTGCACAGGCTCGTCGCAAGGCTTATAGGAATGCTAGCACATTTTCACTCTTAAAAAAAGCAAGCATGAAGTTTTCTCAATGACAAAGGGAAGTGCAGAGAGGAGCATTTATAGTACATTCCATGTAGCGCCAGCCCATGACATTTCACTACCTGAAGCAGAGCTGGAGTGGCCGATTGTGCAAGTGCCAAAAGAGAGAACAGATAGCTGCTTGTCATAGCCAGTACACCCTCTAAAGCTGAGCAGTAACCACCACTTTGAAATACTAGGCAGGCACACCAGGTTCCATCATACATTGGGGGTGCCCGGCACATGTGTGTGACATCACAAAAGTCACATGCGTGATGTCACACGGCATGACAGGCCCTGTCAGACCCTCCCGTGACTGCGACGAGCCCCATTAGGCCTCGGCACACCATGTGACATCACATGCACTGTGGGCACCCACAGTGAAAATTTTGTGGGTGTCTTGGCACCCAGGGCCCCCCAGAGATGGTGCCTATGCTACAAGGAGACTGTTTGCTCAATCTATGTGGCAATCAATTACACACATATACAGCTCACTAGATCAGGGTTGCCCAAACCTAGGTCTCCAGCAGTTTTTGGACTACAACTCCCAACATCCCTAGCTAGCAGGACCAGTGGACAGGGAGTTGTAGTCCACAAACAGATGGAGTCCCAAGATTGGGAAATCCTGCGCTTGATGATAATCACCGCATGAAACTATTTAACCCCCTACACCAGTCTGTGGCAAGGAAGGGATATGAACCCAGAACTTGCAGATTCAAGCCAGATCTCCCAGATCCATGCCCAATATGCTCAGCACCTTTCCAAAATCTCAGAACGTCACTTCTAGTGAGATAGTGCAATGATTATTTTGCTTGGCTAACTAGCTGGCTAATCAGTCAAGAGACTGGCCATTAATTTATTTCTCTGTGTATATATTTCCTCACCAAAAGATATTATTTTGGGGTAATAAAACGGGGCAGAAGCGTGACACAAGCATCAACTATGTACTTGGCAATGCTACGGTTGTTCAACTTCGTTTCAGGAAGGCTGAGGATGCTCAATAGTTATGATGTGAGAGATAATGGGAGAGAAGATCTGATAAAGGCAAAACACTCTCATTTTCAAGAGATGTGAGGCTCCTGTAGATGCAGCAAAGCGCACCAGAAGCAAAACAGGCTGTTCGAAGAAAAGTATCAAATGATCCAATTTGATGAAATCATTTCTCCCCTTTCTACTTTGCAAATTTGTGAGTGGATGGATACACACACACACACACACACACAGCTATTTTGCCACCAGAAAAAGGAAGCAAGTAGTTTAGAGGCTGTTATTTTCTAATGAGGTTTTGTAAAATAAGCACAATCTCATTTTGGACATCTTAAATAGGAAAACAGGGAGACTTCCCCCACATTTTGAAGGAGCGGCCAAATGGTGCAACAATCACACCATCTGATTGTGAGAACATTCCCAGTTGCTTCGTCATGTACATAGGAGAATGATCTGAAAGGGACAATGAAAGGAAGGGGTAGCGTATATTTTTTGCTGTGCAATATTTATCCCTTAGATGTATCCCGCCTTTCTGCTTCTGTGACGGACAGCAGAGCCAGACCAGAATCTGGTGATGCAGTCCTTGATAATTCCACAACAGTGCTGAAGCCTTTTTTTTCTGATTGGCTACCAAGACAGCCAACCAGAGGGAGGCACGAGGCAGCACTTTAGGAGGAGGAAAGGAGCCATGGGGTTTTTAGATCTGACATGGGAGATAGAGATAGTGGTGTCTAAGACACTACGTAGCAGAACAACTTTAGCCTCAAAGTGCCATGCAAATTGTTCACAACTTTCTGCCAAGTTTTCCAGAGGTTCACTCGCCACTTCTGCTACAACCAGTCTCTGGGACTCACCCAAAACAGCTTGACTGTGTATGCATATGTACACATGGGACTGGCTGGATCAGAACTAGCGTTTTCCAACTTTAGTAAAATGTATTAGGATTGCGCTGCCTAAAAGGCATAAATACATTTTGTAATTCATATTTAGAGCAATGTTCATCCGTTCGTTCCAGCAAAGGAAAGCAGAAGTCCTTGAAAAAAGTAGACTCAGCAAACCCAAAGCAGATCTAATCCCAAGCAATGCGATTTAAGATCACAATAAATCACAGGAAAATGGAAGCAGAATGCTCACAGCATGTTCTCCCGAAGAGTTAACGTTTTCGAGTAATGAGCATTTTTAAAAGTCACAACATCGACATAAAATGGTGTCAAACAGCTGTTGTAATGCTCAACATCAATTTTATGTAGACTCAAACTACTAAACAGCAATCACAATGACATCCCTTAGGAAGTATTAAGGAGCCCCAAGCGGAGAGCAATTTTGGAACCACAAAACAAGCAGCAAGGCCATAATAAGCAGGTTAAATTTGTCTTACACGTATTCCACCAGCCCCATCTAGTGGCCAAACTCTTTGCAAGCTAAGCACATAGCACTGGCTAGGATTTGAAGTTATGCATTTGATTTAATGAGCGAGCTATTCATGTGTGAACATCTCTCCTGTTGAAAATTATGGGGTTCAAAAGGGTGTGACATTGATTGATTATGTCCATAGAGTCTGTTTATTCTGAATTGTGATAGCAGAACAATCTGACTTCCCTTTCTCCCAATCAGGTGGACGGCATGGAACGGGGTGACTAGAACCCAGGACAGAAGCATTCACGCTGCAACATTTTATTGCAGCCCCCCTACTCAAACCCTCTTGTTATGGCATTTTTCTGCCCCAGAGTGTGCAAAGTCCACATACCAGCAGCAGCGGAGGTGCGAAGCATTGCTTTATGGATATTGAATGTGTTAATCATTTTAAGACGTTTTTACAGGTTACTGTTTCTTGTGGAGTTGGGTTGCAGACACTGAATGAGCTTTCTGGTGCTGCACACAGGAGACTGAAGCAAGTTCTCCAGGCACTGGTATGCTTGGCTGCCTGTGCATTGTCCTTGCACCTCTGGCAAGTAGCACAATGTGGGAGAGAATGTGGAGTAGTGAGTTACTTCCTTGTTCTGATGGCCATATGCAATCTCAAGGATGAGGTGGAGCTTACCTGTAAACACCATCTGCTGAATAGCAACAGAAGGAGAGGGCTACTGCACTCATGCATGTCCTGCTTGCTGTTCTCCCAGGGGCATCTGACTGGCTACTGTGGGAAAGAGGGTGCTGGACCAGATAGGCCTTTGATCGGATCCAGCAGGGCTCTTCCTCTCTTTGTAAGACATCATCCATGCTCAAAGGGCCTTTGACAGGAGGAGGAGGAGCAACAACAACAACTGTGGCCTTTTCGGAGCCGTCATTGGGAGGACAACAGAACCTCTGCAGTTTAGAATAAGTTATCTGAAATTTGGACATCCTCCAAATTAATCTGTTTGTAAAAGACCCATTAAAAATCAGTCATGAGGAGATTAAACCAGTGCTTCTAAAAAGGGGAATACCCTGGCTCCTAACCAAAGAATTCTATATTATGGTTTTTTGGTTGTTGTTTTTTTTTGTCCTCTTTCTCTTCTCTTCTCTTCTCTTCTCTTCTCTTCTCTTCTCATAATAATCACCAGAAGTAGTATAATTGTTACTGCCACGAACAATTAAAGGGGGTTATGTAATACAAGAACAGCAGTTTAAAATGCTCTAGCTTTTGCCTCCAGGTCTGTTTTTTGTTTGTTTGTTTGTTTGTTTGTTTGTTTACATCCATGATCACACCCTATTTGTATATTTAATATTTTATGAATATTGGTTGTTGAAATATGGATAAAAGATTTCTTCAGCATTCCAGCTTGTTCTCTGAATTTGGGCTTTTTCTTAAAGCATACTATTGACCTGTTTGCAGAATTCCGCACATTCCTCCCACTGTGCAGCACCAACTCCCAGTTTTTGAAATGTGGAAAACAGGAAAATGAGATACTACTTCGTTCATTTCACCTGTGTGCCCCCCCCCTTTTTTTACAGAGCAGACAGTTTATGTAACACAGGAGAGGCAGTGTGGTGTAGCAGTTAGAGTGCTGGAAGGAAAAAATGGGGCGTGAACGTTATAATAAGATAAATATAATCGTGCTTGTTTTCTTGTTAGTGTCGATCCATTCAACACGTGTATCAATTCCTGAATCTACTAATAACAGCACATGAATGCAAACGGTCTAGGGACATGGATGGCAGGAACCATCTTTATGAACAAAATGGGTAGTGTCTCATTCTTTAAGAGAAAAATAAAGCGAGGCAGTGAAAGGTTTCACCCACATTTTCACATAAACAGAAGGGAAATTTTGATCCGGCCCCAAGCATTTTAAGTGTCAGCACTCAATAAAGTAAGGGCAGCCAATCATTTGGGGAAGTGAAGAAGATTACCCACCTGCTGCAGTCCTGATACCAGTCCTCGCCACCACAGCTTTTCTTGAGAGATGGAGAAGGACGTGTCTGAGGATGCTGCTGTGCATTCGTGTACAGGAAGGGTGTTCAGTTTAAGTAGGCGTTGAAGGGTCATCTGCCCCACATGTATGGTGCATATCTGGTGTGGCTTGGCATCATGGGAAAGCATGTTCTCACTAATAGAGAGCACGGCTTGCGGTGGGGTCTTGCAGGCCACCCCACTGTTGCTGGGCTGATCTGTTTGGATGGCCACAGGCTGTGATTGGGTACTTGTGTTTCTGGGGAGATTTTGATGTTGCCAATTTGTGGGTTGGGCTCAAAGGTTTTAAATACTGGGCACGCAGCTTTGAGCTTCCTCTTTTGCTGCGTGCATTGGATCACCCACCCACACTCCCTGAAATGGGGTTTTGCGCTTGACCTTGCTATGCCTGTCATGGGGTCGCCTGCTTTTGGGGCAGGGGCCTGGTAGGAATTTTGTCCATTTGGCTGATTGGATGGAGCCATTTGGTTTTTGCCTACTGCGTAGCAAATCGTCACAACTTGTAAGGTTTGCAGTTAGGCATTGGTACTCAGCACAATCTCCTGAGGAAATCTTATTAGACTGGCACACAGGAAAGGGTGAAATGAAATGGAGCTGCTTCGGTACTGTGGAAGAAAAACCCCTCGTGAGGGAAGCCACAAATCTCAAAAGCAGAACATCATCATCATCATTTTATTTGTATGCCGCATTTCCCTAGTTAAAACTATGCTCAAGGCGGCTTACAACATGACAAGATTTACATTATTACAAGTATAACAGAAGTCATAAACAATAAATAAAACACATCAAAAAGCACACAACCTAATGGAAACAATTTCGGCGTAAATCATAAGATCTAAAACTAAAGATACAACAATAATATCAATAACAGCAACAGCTCTCTCAGCTCCCTGTAAACAAGACTCCAGCCCAAGAATCCGTTCAACAGCCTCAGCTTTTGTAGCTGCAGTCAGTCAGCACTCCACTCTCCCAGGCCAGATGGGAAAGGGCCAGTAAGGCAGGATGCAGTTCTTCCAGGGCTCACAGCCAATATGGTCTCATTTAAAACAACACAGATGAAAATTAAAAACAATTTAAAAGAGGAGACCTCTCTGCTAAGCAGCAGTCCTTGTGAAGCCTGTCAAGCAAGGCCCCAAGCCATGTGGAAAGAGGCAAGGGTGGGGCCCTTCAGGCCCTCAGCAGGCAGTCCTGCTTGAGAATGTTCTCCAGTTTCATTAAGAACCTGGCATGTATCAGAAAAAGAAGAAAACAAATCTCATAATGGGGATGTATATAATTCTGAGGTGATTTTTACCTTTGAGGCAGCATTTTGAGTGTTGCTTGCCAGTCTAATATCCTGCCTTGAAGACCTGCTCCCCAGGTAAGATTGCAGTGATGCCAATGCCATGCAGCTAATTTGGATTTTTTAAATAAAATAAAAAAAACCCTTCGGTTAATGCTGCATGAGTTTAATAAAATTGTGTGGTCTTGGTTTCACTTTAGCTGGTTCAATAAGTGTTATTTTATTTTTTACAATGACCAGCCCAAACTTCAGGAAATGAGTATTTTTATATGAATTAAACCACAAACATCTGCATTTGAGAGTAACTTAACAGTCTCACTTAGAGACAGAATAAGAAGGAAATTTGAGACCAAAACCACAGACTTCCATTCTTCCCACTTTACTCATGGTTGGTATTGCCT
This sequence comes from Podarcis raffonei, assembly GCF_027172205.1. Lineage (NCBI taxonomy): Eukaryota > Metazoa > Chordata > Lepidosauria > Squamata > Lacertidae > Podarcis > Podarcis raffonei. The sequence continues at coordinate 113,008,379 of NC_070602.1, forward strand.
CAATATAGGATGGCGTCTTATATATTGCTCCAGAAGCAGCCATTTTTGTAGCTGATTCTTGCATGAGGTCAGGAGGTCTGGGAATGCTGTCTTCCAACTATCCTGAGTGAAGGCTATGGAGAATTTCATTTTTGAAGACGTTTGCTTCATAGTTCAGCCATTCAGAGTAAACTCCCAACACAATCCACAAGGACAATAGCTCAAAAGCAGAACCCCACACCACTTTTTTAAAGAATTTCTCTGTTTTTCATCGCTGACATGCTCTTGGAAAAGTCAGTGTTTTAATTGCTTACCCAGCCTAAACATGAATCCTGAGGTGTCTGGGTGTAAAAACAAGCAGACATTCATTTTATTAGAAACACAGTTCTTTCTTTTTTTTAGTTAAATTAATTTTTGCTTCCCTCACTTCCCTCAGAATCTTTCTTAGTTGTTGCCTGGCAGTCAGCAATAGTGAAAGCTTCTGATGGAAGCTATGCCCTGCTTCTATGGTCTTATTTGGGTGAGCACCATCCGTGGGAGGCAGAGATACAAGTAGGGGATATCTCAGTCAGTACCAGTGGTAGTTGGTATCCATGGAGACTGGTAGGGCAAAAGGTAGGAGGACCAACAGCAGGGGGTGCCAGAGCCAATGACAGCTGGAGCTGGAGCCATTGACAAAGAGAGCCATCTGTCCCTATCTCCCTGCCTACTGAGTTGTTCCAGGGGAAATACTGACACTAAGGAGAAGGAAGCTGACAGGCACTTGAACCCCCAGAATCAGTTGGTTTGTTTGTTTGTTGGTTGGTTGGTTAGATGGTTGGAAGGAAGAAGGCAGGCAGGTAAGGACGGACTGAAATTTGGGGAGGCCAATGCTCCATTTTCCCCAACAGACCATTCCTCGACTGGTCAGTACCTAGCAAGTAAGTGTGTATGTCTATGTATGTGTGTGTGTGTGTGTGTGTGTGATCTCTTCTGAGACAAGACACTAAGAATTTACTATCCCCCATCTCCTCTGAGACACACACACATATATATATATATATACACTCTCCTTTTCCTACATGAGCTCTGACCTTGTTTCCTTTACTCCTTCCCAGGAGTAACTTTATTATATATAATAAAGGGAATTATATATAAGGGAAATTGCATGGTAAATTATTAGTGACTTGTCTCAGAAGAGATGGGGGGGGAGGGAGAGAGCTGTGAGTCATAAATGACTGTGCAAGAATACATCAGATTACAGGTGAAAAGAGAGGGAAATGATAAAAGAGAGAAAGAATTAGAGAGGGAGGGAGAGAGGAAGAAGCCAGGGAGATGATATGCAAGATGGTATGATTGGCTACCTATCCTTCCTTATGATCTGCCCAAAAACATGTCAAAAAGGAGGGGGAGTGAGGATCCTCATCATCAGGTTTTTTTCAGCTGGAACTCGCCAGAACTCAGTTCTGGCACCTCTCAGGTGGGCACCATTGCCATTATAAAAGAACAGGGGAGGTGTTCATGGTGAGTTCCGGCACCTCTTTTTCTAGAAAAATAGCACTGCTCAGCATCAGGGTGAATCCAGTCCAAAAAAAGGAAGAAAGGACAGGTTTTCCTGGGACAAGAGTCCCCAGACTGCACTTTCCCATGTCATTAGCTGTTGTCAATGGAACCTGCAAATGCATCTTGTCCAAGTTCATTAGTTCTTGCCAGCTTACATATCCAGGCAAAATTGAGAGCTGAGAGAAAAGATGATATTGCAGGGACAAAATGGCGGGTACCAGTTAATAATATGTCGCTGTCTAAAGTGAAGCTCAAATGTCTCCACACACATTGCTAAGGCCTGTGTTTGAGGGGAAAGAAGAATCCCTTCTTTGTCATTTAAATACTCATTCCTGCCTTTACCAATCCTCGTCTCATGCTAGGGAATTGATGTAGCTTGTCTCTCTTGTCATCCATGTCAATTTGTGGCTGAACATGAATATCGTGTCACATACAGGCTGTGGTTTTACATGCTACAGCTGATAAGATTAGTTGCGTGCATAAGTCAATACCATCTTATGTATTAATTAGGCCTTTCTATTTTATTGATGCTTTTGAATTATGGTGCTGGAGGAGACTCTTGAGAGTCCCATGGACTGCAAGAAGATCAAATGTATCCATTCTTAAGGAAATCAGCCCTGAGTGCACACTGGAAGGACAGATCCTGAAGCTGAGGCTCCAATACTTTGGCCACCTCATGAGAAGAGAAGACTCCCTGGAAAAGACCCTGATGTTGGGAAAGATGGAGGGCACAAGGAGAAGGGGACGACAGAGGACGAGATGGCTGGACAGTATTCTCGAAGCTACCAGCATGAGTTTGACCAAACTGCAGGAGGCAGTGGAAGACAGGAGTGCCTGGCGTGCTCTGGTCCATGGGGTCACAAAGAGTCGGACATGACTAAATGACTAAACAACAACAATTTTATGTTTACCCCTTTATGACTTTTATATCACCTTTATGACTTTTATATCAGCGCAGAACAAGCAATCCCAAAGTAAACACAGCAGATGGAGAAATGCCCTTAGAGATGCTTAACAGTAGAGGCAGGGCTCCTTTTGTGGGAATATGTTTCTGCCATGTTTCTACATGCGCCATGTTGTGGGGGCATGGGATGGCTTTTGACAATTCGCTACATCAGTTCACCATTAGCTTGCCACATATTGAAATTGGCTGGCCAGAAGATTGTTAAAGGGCTTTGCTAGTAGAATTGGACCGTATGTTTATGGCTGAAAGGATTACAGGGTCCTTTCGACAGAAATGCAGTGGTATACCATTTCCCCCATTTTAGGCATCATTCTCGTTCCATTCCAAAGCATACGCTACACACAGGATTTATTGTGTGGCATAAAGGTTCTTGACTTTTATGCCAAAAATGTACATTCCATTAATATTCACAGCACTTACTGGGACCGCTGTGTGTACAGACACATCTGTCATTTGTGACTTCAGAATAATGCACCTATCCCAAGCTCCTGTCTCTATAAAAACCCACATCCCATAGTTTTATTGTCCCCATGTAATGAATGGTGGTATTGCATGCTCCAGCTCTAATGCGTGTACCCCAATAAAATTAATATATCGTTATGGCTGACAGCTTCTTCCCGGCCTGAGAGTCACAGATTTGCTATCTGTTAAAAACTGGCAGCTTTAATATGACATCTAGTGCCACACAAATTAAAGTTGAAACCCAAAGACGCCTACTTGAGAACAAGCTGGGCTGAACACAGGGGAACTTCCACCTGGACAAACCACCACTAAGTCAGGATACATGGTGTGTTTTTTTACGATGACACACTTTGAAAAGAACTGCAGAAGGAAAGTATTTCAAAGGAACGAAAGGCAGCAAGGAAGGAGAATTTGTTAACCCTCCTTCAGCAGCTATTACCTAACACTGAGAGCCATCAGAGATTATAGGGACAGAACTACCTAAACTGTATAGAAATTTATTCATGTATGCTACTACAGCAGCAAGAATGTTACTTGACCAAATTGGAAAGAAGCAGAAGTCCCAGTAAAGGAAGAATGGATACAAAAACTTATGGAAATGGTGAAACCTACTGAAGAATAAGAAATCAAGACAGCAAAACTCTTAATAAAAGAATGGAAATGGTTTGTTGAATATTTACGGATAAATTGTAAACAGATAAGAACATTGGCAGGATTATTGTAATAACCTGCAGTTTCATAAGAGTATATATTTAAAGAAGATGAATAAATGAGCAAATTAAGTTAACTTGGATATGCAGAAGATATTAAAAATAAAGAGGGGGAAGGAAGTCAAGCTTTCAAATGTCAAAATGATTGTAAAATTAGTGAAATGTATAAACTTGAAAAGTATTATTATTATTGATTTTTTAAAAGAGCCATCAGAAATGAATATAATATGTCTGTTGCTGGTCTGAACTACTTCAGAGAGAGGTGTGGGATCAAATGTTCTCCCACAAAAAAATGCATTCATTTGTACAAAACCAGCATGTCAAGGGGGAATCTAGTCTGGAATCATCTTTTAGATATGTAGGCACAATAACGTTTGATGAGGGAGGACTTTTCCCACCAGTCTGAGATGGTACAGCCCAACGATAGCTATCTCCCAGGGGGCCCCAGATAATCTCTTTCTTATTTAAGCCCAGTAGTGCATCACCACACACAACCCTGATTTGCAGCTTCACTACAGCTTCTCAGGTTTTGAGGTTGTTGCTTGCAGATGTTCACCTTTGTTATCCTAGTCAATGGCATCATTCCTCCTGGCTGCTGCTGCTGCCTAAGCATCCTTCTCCTCTGCTGCCATGAGCTCGTGTTTCTGGGATCTGTCACATAGGATGTCCCAGTCAATCAGAGATCATATGACACAGTTACGTCATTATGCCACATAGCCCATCAGATCAGGCTACAGGATGAGATCCACTGAGGGCAAATGGGAACAACTGAGAGTGAAAATAATGCTTTCTAGATCAGTCGTGTGTGTATTCAAGTGGTGGCACCTCCTCTTGGCAAAACTGATCAGCTACAGCTTTGTTGCCATTTCTTCCATCTGACTGTTCTTTTTCCTAGCAATGGTGACCTCATTATATAGCCAGTCAGTGGCAATACCCTCACTCTGAACTAGCACTGTCTGTCCACAGTGACATCATCACATAGACACATCTGATTGATGAAGTGATGGCATCCTTGTTCTTGGGAAGAAGGTAGATGTTATTTTTAAAAAAAATATATAATAATAATACTAAAGTAACAAACAATCAGGGCCGTGAACAAATACAGACATGGTGAACAAGGAATCATTTTGAAGGATTTGGAGGTCCCTGAATGCTCCCATGAAGCGAACACGTTTGTCAGTGAATATTCAGCACGGTCTTAATTATAAGCACCCAACTGCAAACATGTTATCTTGTTATATATTTCAGTACATTAAATATTTCCTGTGAGTCCTGGAAGGCCTCGCAGGCCTTTTCCCACCTGGCATGGGAGGGTGGGGCCCTGACAGACTCCAGCTACAAAAGCTGAGGCTGCTGAAGAGACCAGGGATCATCTTGTCTGCCTCTCAGTGCAGACCCAGGTCACTGAGCCTGAGTTTCCACTGCAGTCGCCCACCATGAACCACCATAGGCAGGAATGGCAGCAACAGCAGCATATTTTATTCCCTTGCGAATTATGCTGTTTTAAATGTACATTTTATATTTGGCTTCCTTTATTAATGTTTCTTCTGAAATCTTTTAAGATTGGTTTTTACAAATTTAACTTAGTAAACCACAAGGCGGGATGGAGTTAAGTCATCAGGCTCAGTTGAGCCAAAGAGATATAAAATGTGAATATGATGTTACGTACTGAGATTACATGTAAAATTAATAAAAATTATTTTTTTAAAAAAATATGATTTTTTAAAACTTTGTTGTGTTAAATGTGCATTCTGTAGTTGGCCTCCTTTGTTTAAAAATAAATAAATCCTTAAGGTAATATGTTAGTTTCCAGTTAATTATCCTGCTTTGAAGGTATACTTTACAGTGGTACCTCGGGTTACATACGCTTCAGGTTACAGACTCCGCTAACCCAGAAATAGTGCTTCAGGTTAAGAACTTTGCTTCAAGATGAGAACAGAAATCGTGCTCCGGCGGTGCGGCAGCAGCAGGAGGCCCCATTAGCTAAAGTGGTGCTTCAGGTTAAGAACAGTTTCAGGTTAAGAACGGACCTCTGGAACGAATTAAGTACTTAACCTGAGGTACCACTGTATATTTGACATTCTTCAGAATTCTGGATTGTTTTATTTGATGTTTGAATGTCGTTTGTAAACTGTATTGAGATCCCCCCCCCAAAAAAAATATAAAGTGGTATAGAAATTAAATCAACAGCAACATATTCTTGTCACGGAGCATTAGAAAGACCCTTCAGCAGATCCTTAGGCACTACAATTTTGTATGTGTACACACACAGGCCAAGAGATGTTTGCTACGGCTGTGCTATGCTGCTAACCTTCATTCAGCGGAATCTGTTTTCCAATTCCTGAATGTGACTTGGGAAATCAACACTGAAATGCTTTGTACCCAGAAGCCAGGCTCAGTTAGAAATTACCTCTGTAGATACGATCCAGGTACAGAGCCAAACCCAATTTAAAAACCACTGTGGCGACAATGAAGTCAACCTATGCCGGAGACAGTATTTCACGCCATTACACTGGTGCCTGCAGGACAAAGGAAATGTCTTACATGGAAAGGTATTGTTGCCACTGTTGCTGCATTCATACCCTAAGCGAGCCGGCACACACCGAAACTGTTTCCACATCAATCCACTTACAATCTGGGGCTGCGAAAAAATTTATCCATCATGCCAAGCTGTGCCTAAAGAGTAGAATTAGGGGAAACCCAGAAGCACTGGAGCAATAGCAAACTTGGGAGATTTAATCCTGGCTCCATTGAAATAATTGTCAAAACCTGCACTGGACCAAGGAGCAATTGGCAGGAGAAAGGCATCAATTAAAATACGTATTGGGAGTTTATTTTTGCTCAAGGCAAGAATGAGTTTAGCAACTACAGTGGTACCTTGGTTTACAAACTTAGTCTGTTCTTAAACCAAAACCTTTCTTAATCCGAGGCGCGCTTTCCCTAATGAGGCCCCCCACCGCCAGTGCCCTTCCAACGTTCGGCTTCCATTCTTAGACCGAGGTAAAGTTCGCAAACTGGGACACCACTTCCGGTTTTGCGGAGTTCGTAAACCGAATCGTTCATAAACAGGACCGTTCTTAAACCGAGGTACCACTGTATTTCGATAGCAAGCAAAAGCTCCCATGTCACGGAGTGAGCCAGCCAGTAAATCGTACTGTTCAAAGTTGGAGTTAACAACACTGACAAAAAAACATGCTCTACACAAACTTTGCTGGGTGTCAGGCCTGATGAGCACAGCAGCTCATTCCCTGTGGGTCTAACTCCATGATTCAGTTGCTGAGAATAAAGATCCCTCCCTCTCCACAGCTGTCTATGTCTCCTTCTCTCCAGAGCTTTCCCAAGAAATCAGAGACTGTGTCTGTGTGAAGCTGACCTCTCCTCCTCCCCTTTCATGCCTTTTCTAGGAGACAGAGGAGGAAGGGAGCTTGTTGCAAGAGGATGGGGAGACACCTATGGCACTTTACACAGCCTCTTGACCTGCCTTATCCCACCCTCTGCTTCCACTCCTGATTCTTGACTTCTCTCTGCCACAGACTCTCCCAGCTTGTTAAGCCCTGTTACCCTTCAGCTTCTGACACCTCCTCTTCTTGGTCTTCTTCCTCCTCTCCCTGTGACCACTCATCCACATCCCACCACCACTCCCCAGGCTTTGAGCGTTCTTCCCTTGGAGGTTCCTCAGCTGGTTCCTCCCACCATTCCTCTGCATCCAGCCAGCCCATGACGTCCCACGACCAGCATGCTCTGTAATATTCTCCCCCTCCCCCCTCTATGGAAGTCAACATTATTTTGAGTGTGGATTCTGGTGTTTTTGAAAGAAAGAATAATCATGATTATGGTATTCTTGCATGCCAGGCGGTTATATCTTAGCTGTGCCAAGGATTTTTTAATATATTTTTTTAAAAAAGATGTGTGATTCTATATACTGTACTTTTCCTGTACTTTTAAGACGAGGTATTTTTTAACTAAAAAATTATGCTAAAAAACTTTGGATTTGGATTTGATATCCCGCTTTATCACTACCCGAAGGAGTCTCAAAGCAGCTAACAATCTCCTTTCCCTTCCTCCCCCACAACAAACACTCTTTGAGGTGAGTGAGGCTGAGAGACTTCAGAGAAGTGTGACTAGCCCAAGGTCACCCAGCAGCTGCATGTGGACGAGCGGAGATGCGAACCCGTTTCACCAGATTACAAGTCTACCACTCTTAACCACTACACCACACTGGCTCTCTCACACTTGGGCTGTCTTATACATGGATAGTGCATTGTGGGGACAGGTGATTGGTTCCACCTGCGAGCAGCATGTTTTCAGCCTTTGATATCAGGGTTAGTAATTTCTGTCACCCCCCCCATGCTTAATTCTCTTGTCAATTATCCCCCCAAAAACTCAACAACTCCAGGCCATTTTTTGCCATTTACTTAAAATTGAGTCCTAAACATGGGGGCGTCCAACACACACAAAAATACAGTAATTGAAAAGAAATGAAGATGGAAGAGAGAAGCCTAATGGTGAATTGTACATAAGTGACTGTAGAAAATGGCGCTTCAGTATGATAGGCAAGTTTCTCTGCTCAGCTGCAGGAAAGGGTTTCTGGTTGTCATCTTGGAAATTCCTCAAAGTCCCCATGATGGGTAGTGGCCATTAGGATTGTTAGGGTGGAGATCAGAGGAGTCAACAGTAGATGGGACCAGAGGAAACAGCAGCAAGAACCAACCGATCCTAGAACTCCTCCTTCATCCTCTCTGCAGAATTCTGCAATGGGGCAATACGAATACTGAGGAGTAGGAAGCTGAGAGGCAGGGACATTGCCTGGACTGGTAGTGAGTCCCTACTCAAGGAGGGATCCAATTCATTCCTCGTTTAAAGTCGAATCTAACAAATTCACACTTTCTGGAAGAGTGAGAAAACAGAAACACAGCCACCCTTCAAAATTATCTGAATTTTGCAACGCAGTTTTCCAACTTAGAAGAATGTGCCTATTAGGGGAAAGCGTGCATGGAACTAAATATATTGGGGAAAATAGCACCAAAAATGAATTATGTCAGGAGAAATTGCTTGCAGCAATGTGCAAATGAGTCACAGAGGTGCACCAAGATGTGTTTAGGAGGAGAAATCAGCACTAAAATGCTAAATAAATTCATGAGGGTTAATAATAATAATGGCAAATTGTTGCAGAAATGTGGAGAACTGAATTGAAGATTAAAGACATGAGGAAGTGAGAGCACCCAAACTGTCAGATCCTTGTTTCCCTAAGAAGGCTGGCAAGGGAGGGATGCAGGATGAGAGCAGCACCCCACTCGCCCTCATAGGCCAACCCCCATTGCCTCAAAAAAATGGTTTCACAATCAAAGCATTGGGTTGAGGGGGGAATGTGTGAAGGGAAAAAGCTGCAATCACATATTTATTCTAATGCCCCTACTGGTTGATGGGTAGGCGTTCTTCAGCTTTGAGTGAGCACACATATGGTAAATGAGCACATCTAATTGCACAAGAAGATTTGTTGTTGTTTTTTTTAACAAAACAATTTTTTAAAGAAACTAATGTTTTTGGAGAAATTGATTCATGGGGAAGCAGCAAAATGATGTAGACTGCAAGGTTCCCTTCCCCCAAGGAAATCTACATTTATCTTAATTCCACGAGCCAGCAAGGCCTCCGCAGGAATATGCACTTTGAAGCTGTTCAGGGCTGCTAATTGATCCTTCCCGCAACGAAGTGCCAGGGCGCATGCTATGTGCAATCAAGGCCAAGCCACAGATGCCTAGCCTGCCATTTGCTGCACCAGATCGCTCTGTATCTTCTCAGGGCCATGCGCCAGTACAAACCAATCAAGTGTAAACAAGAAAGACGGAAACCATAATCACCATGTCAATTATACAGCTCACGGCTGACTTGGATATCCCTTGCAAATTCTCTTGCTGGCGGTCTTGCTAGACCAGATGATCACTACAAGGGCAACGCTCTGAAACATAATAACCCTAGTTACTCGTTTCCACACACACAACCCATTACCATTGCATGAGGGTAGAGCGTGGGCTACTTCCATCCATCTTGAACACCCCTGTAGTGTTGCCATTCCTGTTAGCCCCTTACCACAATGACAGGATCCATTAGGTTGCAACTTACCCCCCTTCCCCATTTATTGAAAGAGGAAAAAGGAAATCCACTGTCCACTCAGCTCATCACACACATTTTAAACGTGGCGGAAGGGTTTGCACAACCCACAGCTGCAACTCCCCAGATTAGCTAAAATATTGTTCTGTTTGCTGCAAAGAAGCACAGCAGATGATCCAGGTATGACAGATTATATAGACTCATAGTCACAATCATTCCCTGACTTTGCAGCCGTGTGTAACCAAAATGGCACCACAAACACAAAAGAGGTGGTGTCAGGCTGGCTGAAGTACCCAAAAACTACCACAAACACACACATTTTTGAGAGGGATAGTGGGAATTAAGTGTGTGGGAGGTCTGCCTTCAAAACAGCCCAATGAGGACTGAGCATGCTTAGTGGACATAGAATCATAGAGTTGGAATAGACCATAAGGGCCATCGAGTCCAACCCCCTGCCAAGCAGGAAACACCATCAGAGCACTCCTGACATATGGTTGTCAAGACTCTGCTTAAAGACCTCCAAAGAAGGAGACTCCACCACACTCCTTGGCAGCAAATTCCACTGTCGAACAGCTCTTACTGTCAGGAAGTTCTTCCTAATGTTTAGGTGGAATCTTCTTTCTTGTAGTTTGGATCCATTGCTCTGTGTCCGCTTCTCTGGAGCAGCAGAAAACAACCTTTCTCCCTCCTCTATATGACATCTTTTTATATATTTGAACATGGCTATCATATCACCCCTTAACCTCCTCTTCTCCAGGCTAAACATGCCCATCTCCCTTAGCCGTTCCTCATAAGGCATCGTTTCCAGGCCTTTGACCATTTTGGTTGCCCTCTGGACACGTTCCAGTTTGTCAGTGTCCTTCTTGAACTGTGGTGCCCAGAACTAGACACAGTACTCCAGGTGAGGTCTGACCAGAGCAGAATACAGTGGCACTATTACTTCCCTTGATCTAGATGCTATACTCCTATTGATGCAGCCCAGAATTGCATTGGCTTTTTTAGCTGCGCGTCACACTATTGGCTCATGTCAAGTTTGTGGTCAACCAAGACTCCTAGATCCTTTTCACATGTGCTGCTTTCAAGCCAGGTGTCACCCATCTTGTATTTGTGCCTCTCAATTTTTTTGCCCAAGTGCAATACTTTACATTTCTCCCTGTTAAAGTTCATCTTGTTTGTTTTGGCCCAGTTCTCTAATCTGTCAAGGTCATTTTGAAGTGTAATCCTGTCCTCTGGGGTGTTAGCCACCCCTCCCAGCCACCCCTCCCATGTCGTGTTTACTGACTGTTGAGGCAGAGGGATGGGAAGCCACTGGGAGGGGAAACAGAATGGGGTATCTTGGAAGCTTCCATGGCCGGCCAGCACCCCACATGGGAGCGCCCAACACTTGGACATTGTGTTGCAGATCCTGCTTGTAGTACTAGGAAGCGCATTGCATTTATGTAGAGCGCTTGGCTGCATGAGGCCAGTCAGTACACAATTTTTAATTATTTCCTCTGCGTCTTGCAAAACAGGGTTGCACTGACATCTAGTGGAGATGTAGTTGCTTTTTAATGAGATTCCTGAAGAAACAATCATTGTTTTGAGGGGGAGAAGGGGATGTGTGTGTTTGAGGGAGGGGGTTGTTTTCCTGAAGGAATTCACCAGTAAATCAGTGTTAGAAAAGGCTTAAGTTTCCCTATAGAAGCTGGCAGACTTCAAGACTCTGAAATATGTATTTATACGAGGCATGGAGGAGAAAAGTGTATGGCCTGGAAAGACAGAGGTCTTCACCGTAAAGCTCACTGGGTGGTCTTGAGCACTGACATTTCTCTGTGGGGAAATTCTGGGTGGGCGGAGTCATTATTTAGCTAATGTTGGACTTGGGATGGTCCCAGGCCTGTGAATTTATATAAGTGAAAAATGGGCCGCTCAAAGGTAAGGTTCCCCCGTGGTCTGAGGACTTCTTAAGCATGTGTTTGGTGTGTAGAAAAACAGCTTGACAAAGGTCTAGGTGGTGCTTTTTTTCTGGGGGGACGCAGGGGTACGCATACCCCTAAACATTTTGTGAATCTAAGTTTGGCCTCATTGATGAGCTGTATTTCTTTTCTTTTTTTAAATCATATTTATTGATTTTCCAATAAAAAACTTCCGATTAAATATCCAATCATAATACTTCAATTAAAAAACTAAAATAAAAAAGATGAAATTATAGCCCAAATTGTATTTATTAATTTCTTTAATTAACGCTTGGTAATTTGAGGGGCTGTATTTCAATATGAGTAGGAAAATGAGAGTACCCCCTAAACATTTGTTTAGAAAATAAAGCACTGGGTCTAGGTGTAAAGACTTGAGGGACCTATGGAATATCAAGGGCAGACTGGGGGTGGTCGAGGGTGTCAGTTGGAGGCAAAATGGAGGTCAGGGAATTGATCTGCTTCAGCAACTAACAACATATTATGGGGTGGTGGGGCATTAGGGTCAGGAAGATTTGAGTCATGAGGTTTGTGGAATGCTCTCCCCAAGAAGGCTCGCCTGGTGCCTTCATTACATACCTTTAGGCACCAGGCAAAAACGTTTTTCTTCAACCAGGCATTCAGTTGACTAACATTCTATGGCTTTTTAAATCTGTTTGTGGAAGCCGAGGTATTGGTTTGTTCCTCTTTACTATGTATCTTGTATTCTCATTTTGTATTTGTTTTTCCTGTTGTGAATCACCCTGGGATCTTCATATGAAGAGCAGTATACAAATATAAATAAGGATAAAGCTCCCCATGGTATTTGGGGATGTTTGGGAGGAAGGAAGGACACTCCTTCCACACACACAAACACACCCCATATGTATCAATAACGCTACCAATCCCGAATCCTAAATCTTTAGCAGTAAATAATCCAGGAAGGGGTGTGTGTGTGTGTGTGTGTGTGTGAGAGAGAGAGAGAGAGAGAGAGAGAGAGAGAGAGAGAGAGAGAGAGAGAGAGAACAATACTTTTCCTTTTCCTTTGCTCCCTCCTGAAACCTCACCCACTTTCAGGAAATTTGAATCATGCTACAAGCTTCCTCTTCCAGGTGGGTTGGAGCCCTGAACTCCTGTTGGGACTGGAGGGGGTGCACTGCAGCGTTCGACGTGGGTCCCCAATTGTCCCCTATAATACTGAAGCTGGGCATTCCTGTTTGGAAATTAAACGGGGCCACTTAAAAATGAGGTAGCTGTTTCTAGATACACAGGGTACAACCCAGGGAAGTAGCAGTTTGTTAGAGTTTATAAAGCCAGGTAACTTGTCAAGTACACAATTCCCATCATCCATGCCCATTGGCCATGCTGTTTGGGACTGATGGGAGCTGTAGTCCAACCCACTCTCTGGAGGACAACAGGTGCCTTTCTCCTGTCCTAAGGTCTGCATCCGACACTTTGGAATCCCAACACCGGACAATGCAACCCTATGTGCTTCTACTCAGAATGATTTAATTCAGTTAAGTCGACATCTGTGTGGGCCTAGGACTGTAGCCTAATTAATTTGAATCCAGAACAAGTCTATCAGATATAAGAAGAATGTTGGTCTATTGCAAGTAGATAATTTTTCCCTGCTCCAAAGCTGCAGCGGAACTGTTCTGTCAAACCATTGTTTATTGACCTAATTTCCCTTTCCATTGAATGTTGAGAGGTTCCTCTGGTAAATAATGAATTGTTCATGTCTTATTCACTTATTTTCTTTATGTCCACTTTGTGTGCTTCAGAATGATGATTTCTCACTAACCTCAGGAGGGTCCTTTTCTGCTGGAGTGTTTCCTGGTGGGTTAGTTTTCAACCAGTGGTGGCTCATAAGGGAGGCGGAGATGGAGACGTCCTCCCAGTGGGGTGCTGGAGTGAGCTCCAGAATGGTGGTGTCAGCCCCCTAGATATGCTAATGTTTATGGGGCTGCGAAACCAGAGCTCCCCCAGCCCCATTGCTGTCTCTCCGCCACTCAGCTCCAAAGAGTGCAGTGCCACCACTGCAGAGAGGACACAACTCCCTAAGCAGACGCTATTTTGTGTCACCACTGAATGTGAGAAGGGGAGTACCGTCAAACAAGTAATCTCACATGAAATCTTGAGTTGGTACTGTTATTTCAGAAGACTGTTGCATGCCGGCTAATGCATGTTTGAATCCAAGTCTTCAATTAAACATTTAAGTGTGAACTCAAGTGAGATTATTATTATTATTATTACTAATAAAATATTTATACCCCGCCCATCTGGCTGGGCTGCCCCAGCCACTCTGGGCAACTTCCAATACATATAAAAACATAATAAAACATCAAACCTTAAAAACTTCCCAATGCTGGGAAGTATTGCCTTCAGAGATCTTCTAAAAGTTGTGTAGTTCTTTATATCCATGACATCTGATGGGAGGGCATTCTGCGGGGAGGGCGCCACTGCCGAGAAGGCCCTCCGATTGATTTCAATAGATCTTAAATCACCACAAATTTGGAAGCACTTTGGTTTGCTGGGCGCTATCTAGAGAACTTGCCCTTTTATGGCTTTGAATTAGGGCTGATGAGGAATTAGCCAATAAATTATCTTAGTGATTGAACATATGAGGTACCCTTATAAGAAGCCAGACGGTTGGTTCATTTAGCCCAGTGCTGTTTGCTCTGCCTGCTAGTGACTCTTGTTCTCTTCCTGGCCCTTGTTAAGCAAGATCCTTGGCCGTGGCTCCCCATAGTAATGCCATTCCTGAGAGCTCCTGGGAGACAGTGTCTAGGTTTTGCACAAGCCAAAGTAAATCCGCCAGCATTTATTTCTTTGTCTTTAGCAGGCCTTAAAATGAGGGAGGGCAGTCTCTGCACAAGCTGTCTGTGGCATACAAAATTACTATTGTGGGGAGAAGCAGAAATAGCAAAATGCCCAACCACAGAGTGCAATGAGTTGTTGTTGTTATGATGATGATGAGAGGAGGAAGTGAGTGTGTACAGGCAGACACAATACTTTGTACAGTGGTACCTCGGGTTAAGAACTTAATTCGTTCTGGAGGTCCATTCTTAACCTGAAACTGTTCTTAACCTGAGGTACCACTTTAGCTAATGGGGCCTCCTGCTGCCACTGCACGATTTCTGTTCTCATCCTGAAGCAAAGTTCTTAACCCGAGATACTATTTCTGGGTTAGCGGAGTCTGTAACCTGAAGCATCTGTAACCCGAGGTACCACTGTACGTGGTTCACAGAGGTGTATGAAACACAGTGACAGGCAGGAACACCAGGCTTTATCGCATAAAAAAGCTGAAATGAGTGACTGGGTCTTTCTCTCGGGCCTTAGAGCTCAGCTTAGTTTTGGGCTACACTTGCAAGCAGAGTACAATGGTAGAACAGTCAGCAGCCAGAAGTGCAGCCAGGAGAATTCATTTTGCACAAAATGACCTCCCGAATCGCCATCCTCCTCCTCGGCAGCTAAAGGGTTTGGCGAAAATTTCTCATCCTGAGGTTTAGAGCTTGAGGCATAGGGCTGTGAAGTGGGGCCTGTCCCCCTCAAGGAAGCTTCAATTTTCATTAAAAAGAAGCAGCAGCTTCTACTTCATAAAATCTCATTGGGGAGAAATATGATACACACACAGAGAGAGAGTGTGTTAAATAATTTCCCTTGCATTTTTTTCCATATATTTCTATTTTCTGGCCAATGTGTTGCATCCCAAACCCCCAACCTGCTCCAGGGGCATGCCAGGGGTATGATTTATGTACAGCTAAACGTGTGTAAAATATCCTTTCAGATCTTTGTGCATTCAGGAGAGAGCAGGAACACTGTGACCATCTACAGTCACATTCGGTTTGTGTCCTCATACGTTTGGCTGAACACCAGAGTAGCGCTATTGTGACTCTCCTTGCATTATCCCATTATCAGAAAGCTGTGTGTTTTCCAGGCCAAGGAGAGTCATGGCTGTTACCTCACTTCCTGTCACCCTGATGACAGAACAGCTAATGTCTGAACTTTGCTTTAGAACAACCGGGTGCAGGCTCCTCCCACAGCGAAGTCAGAGACACACACCCCCCACCAAAAAGCAGACACGCATTCTCCTTTAACAACTAATTGATTTATTTAACAATACAAATTTCTTTCTACCACTTGGTGTAAGCAGAGAAAAGTTCAGAAACAAAATTATTCTTTTTTTTTTAAGTTTAAATGTTTACACAAAAAACCCCCAACCTCTTACTTCAGTAAATATAAAATTTACAGACAAAAAAAAAAAAACCTACATGAAAAAGAACAGGGTTGTGACAAACCGATGACAGAAAGAGAATTCAGACTCAATAATCAAATGTTTGGTAAAGAGGACAACGGGCAATAGTGAGGAAGCATCTCCCTTTGAAGGTTTCTGAAATCTGAGGTGCAAAATGAAAGAAAGTACATTAAAAACAAGAACAAGATTTTTAATTATACTCTATATTTTGCGACATAAATATTTGAAAGCTTTGTAGGTCACATATTTAATATGTGAAATATACAATTTGCAGCTCATTGTAAATCCATGGGAGTGTTGTACATGCAAAGTATGGGTGCATTTTTTTCGGGCATAGGGGAACCAGCAAAATCTTTTGAGTCTCTCCCCACACTCTTACGATGCCTGGTAGTTGTAGGGCCTTAGTTCTCTTAGGTTATAGTGCAAACCTACAAAGCGTGCATGCAGTATAAACTCCACTCATTTTAGTGGGACCTTCCATGATCCACTGAAATGGATGAAGGTTGCCTAGCAGAAGCACCCTACAGATCACACCCTATATAATGTGCTCCCCTTACAAAATGAGATGTAGGCCTAGATCTCGCTGAGGTTTTTAGTGCTGCAGACTGAAGCCTGCGGCTTATATGACCAGAACTGCTGGGATAGCTCATTCGGTAGAGCACGAGACTCTGAATCTCAGGCTCGTGGGTTCGAGCCCCATGTTGGGCAAAAGATTCCTGCACAATAGGTAGAGGGTTGGACTAGATCAGGGTTCCCCAAACTTAAGTCCCCAGCTGTTTTTGGACAACAACTCCCACCACCCCTAGCTAGCAGGACCAGTGGTGAGGGATGATGGGAACTGTAGTCCAAAAACAGCTGGAGATCCAAATTTGAGAAACTAGATGATCCTTGGGGTCCATTCTAACTCTACAATATGGAGAAATAATGGAGAATGAATACTTCCATGTACACAGAAATCTAGCATGCCAGGGATATAGCTAGGCTAAAATCCTGCCCTCCAACATTTAGTTTTCTGTGTAGAGGGAACTTTTGTGTATCGTTCAAATCATGAGTCTCTTCTCTATCTGCAGTTCCGAGGTGGCACATCCCAGAAACAGTCTGGCCACCTCAGTGAGGACTAGAATATAGTGAAAAACGTAGTACAGAACAGTCTGTTCGCCTCTGCCAAACCAGACAGAACCCAAATTTTACAATGACTCTTGCATCAGGTTCTGAAATCGAACCTGAGCCGTTAACAAACCCCTCTCAAACGGCAAGTGAAAATGGCCTTCGGTTGAGAGGTAAAATTGTTTCAGAATATGTAAGTATACAGAATTAAGGAACATGGGTCTGGTGATGTCAGACACGGAGATCAAAAGTTTTACAGGCATGAACCTGCAACATGTTGAAGCCTCTGCATTCTGACAATACTTAGATAATTGCAAATACTGAAATGCAATTTCCAATAAATGCAAAGCACAGAACTGTTAAATGGAGGAGGTGCTCCGAAACTTCCAAAAATGCACAGCAGATCTGATGGGCGAGGATTACAGATAGCAAATTAGTCATAAGAAAGCAGTTAAGGTCTTTCTGTCTCTAAGCTATGGGCTGCATCCAGTTGAAACCCCTCTGCTGACAGAGGGCCCTTTGATCTAGTGGAGCCTTCCGGGATTGAGTTGGTCTTCAGGGATTTCCACTCTCACTTGATGTTCCAGAGGGTACTCCGAGCCTCCAGGGTGGATTTTGGGAGGCTGGACTATAGGGGAGGCTGGCCATTGCCCAAGAGCTCTTTGATATCTGCTCAGCTGACAGAAGGCCCTGCTGGATCAATGAGTCTTTCTACCCGCAGAGGGATATCAACTGGAAGCAACCCTTCGTCACCACCACAGAGAACATAAAAAGAGAAAGTAATCGCCACCGAACAAGTTGCAAGAATTTCATGCCTGTGTCTAAGACTCGATTCATACATTGTTCTGATGAGTTTATGGCTTGCATTGGGTGAAATGTAGATATTTTTATTGCATGCATCATTTCCAGCTGGACAGCTCAGTTGGTTAGTGCATGGTACTGATAACGTCAAGGTTGCAGGTTCGAACCCCATATGGGACAGCTGCATATTCCTGCATTGCAGGGGGTTGGACTAGATGATCCTCAGGGTCCCTTCCAGCTCGACAGTTCTACGATTCTATGAGTGCCAGTCACCCTAACGAAGATGGTGGAACGTGACACAGGAAATACTTGTAATCCAAGCTGATCTAAACATCCACAGCATATACTACTTAACATGGAAGGAACAGAGCAGATTGGGGGTAGAAAATTAAGCTGCAAAGTCATGTATGAATCAGGCCTTAGTTGCAAAGGGTACCTTCTACCAGGAGATTCTCCTGAGCGATCTCCTGAGTGGAAATTGTGCAAAAACACGACTTTGGAGAGATTCCATTAATTTCACTGGGGCTTGTGCAGGAGACCGTCCTTTCGGGTTGTACTCAGAACGACTAGTTAATTAGAACCTATGTTTCCCTTATAAAAGTGCATTTGCCTCCACTATTGTCATTATTAATATTAATGTTCTAGTTTCTGATTTAACAGCTCACTGTTCATTCCACTTTGAGAAAAGCGGGTATACACAGCATGCAGCCAAGCTGCTTTGGAAGACAGTTTAACATGATTAGATAAACTGCAATTTTACACCTCTGTCTAAACCACAGAACTGCCTGCAATCTGATACAAGTTATCATCTCAGCAAAATCCACAGCGCCTTTTGGGGGGGGCAGGGAATTAAGCCCACCAATTTGAAAACCTTTCCATTTTGACTTGCAAAAGCTAGCTCGTTTATGGTAAATTAGAGGCAGGGGAGGAAGAGAACAAACTGTAAAAAAAAAAAAAAAAAAAATCCACGAGGAAACCACATTATTAGGTGGGTTGCTCGAGGATTTGCTATGAAGTAGCAAGGCACACAACTGCCCTGCCCCAACCAACATTTGTTCCCCGCCATTGGCCCTATCAATAAAGGAAGACTGCAGATGATCATGTACCAATATAACCCATTCATAATATGGAATGCATGTAGCCGCTTGATAAACTTGTTGCGTATATTTGTTCAGCCAAGGGGAGAGAAGAATCGTATTGCTCTCAAACTTCTGATCCGGGGAAGAACTGCGGCTAAGAGTCCCCTAGACATTTGCCCAGGCGATACCAGGTGCTTACGTGAGCACACGGTAGCGGTCTGCATCCATCCACCGCAGCAAACCCATTTGCACGGACATCGCCATATATTAAGCATCAATTGCTCCTCAGCAGGTCTGTCCGTCTTTTAAATACAATGGAGGGCCAAACCAAAACAGTAGGCGTGTGATTTGCACTTGCATGCATGTTATTAAAATGGCGAAAAGCAGGAACAATAGGAGGGGGAGGATTTCAAGCAGGACCATGGAGAGAGGTGGTTTAACCTTTTCCTCCCTTGCTGTGGTCCCAGCAATGGCGCCGTCAAAGCTCTGTGGGGAACTTCTATCCCAGGGCTGATAGCAGTTTACAGGTGTGTGTGTGTGTGTGAGCGCACACATGGATTTTCATCAGGGCTGTGGCAGGAGAGGAAAGGGTTATCCCACCTTTTAACATGCCCTAATTCTGACCCCACCCCACTTTGCCCCTCTTGTTGCTTACCATTCATTTCTTTCAAATACTTGCATCTTTGATTTTTGATGCATTTACCTTTCATGGCTACTGACAAGTAAAAAAAAAAAAGAACGATACAAAATAAATAAACGTAAGATCCTGGGGGGGTGGGGAGTGACTTATGATGGCTCCAGGTGGTTGTGGGATGATGATGATGGGATTTATCCATTCTCCCAGGCCTAAGATATTGCTGGTCCTTAAGACTTAACATGCAGAGAACTAGAATAGCAGAAGGTTCAGCATGAAGTTTGTCCCTCAGGAGCACCAGTCAGAGGCAAACTACAAGTCTAGACAAGAGCAATAGATCTTATGCTCAGGTTTTTCCTTTTTTCCTCATACTGGCTTTCTGCCTGTGGGTGGGGGCACTGTGGGCGTCCGTCTCTAAACAGCCCTACATTCTAACCTGCTGCAGTATGCTTTAGATTTTTAGCTTCAAATACGAAAACAAAGAAACTATTCCTTGGGGGGAACATGTTTATTTGTGTTTGAGATGATACAGTGGATGCTCTCTTCTGAGCTAAAAGGTGGTGGCGATGGGAGGGAAAGGGGGGTGAAAGGAAAAGAAAAAAAGAAAGAAAAGAGGGGAGGGGAAACCCTTTCATTACAAACCAACGAAGGTAGAAGTTTAAAACAGTTTTCACAACAGCATGTACCACATATCGGAAATAGATCTGGGCTTAATACAAATGACGTAATTTCCTAGTAATCTACAGCTACCTTTAATAACTTCATACAGATAATGAATTAGGCTAAAATGCACTATAATATTTGGTTGACTTCAGGAACGGTATCCTTAGTTACATCACAAAATACATTTTGATATCCCAAAGAAGCAAGACTTGCAAGTAGGCGTTTTAAACATAACTAATCTACAGCTACAAAGTTCTACTCTGGATAGCGTTTACCTTTTCCTTTCTGTTTCTCGTGGTTGGGGAGGGGAGGGGTTAAGGGTCGAGGGAAAGCGATATCCCCGTCTTTGAAAGGATAAAAGCAGAGAGTAGAATCAGTATAACATATACACAGAAGTCCGTATTGTAAAGGCTATAAAGATCGGTTGCACACTGCAGGGGCTGCCTCCGTGCACCTTGGCGCCGCACACCAAGCCGTCGGTTCATGGCTTATGTTGCGTATCTCTTGGTCCACTGCCTGGCTATCCTGTCATGCTCGGCTCTGTTGGTCAGGTACTGAGTAGCTATGCTTCCTACCAGAGGATCAGCTGCAAGAGTTGGGTGCGTGGGGAAAGGGGGGGGGGAACGACAGGGGGAGAAATGGGAGGAGAGGGAGGAGATGGCGCGTCAAGATCAGAGACACATCAGCATCACAATAGTTCATTTCGCCACACTTGTTTCCAAGCTAAGCTGCGGGGCAGAACCTCCTCAAGCATGCATTGTTCAAAAGACAAGGTGCTTGACCTAAACGTCAGCTGGAAAGAGAATGCGGACACTTCTGGACAAGAAGCAATTTTTTTTGTTTGTTTGTTTGGTTCTCCAACAATGTCTTCCTTTTCTCTGTCAAAACTCTCCCCTTCCCCTGAACATTTCACACTGTGATTTTGTGAATGGTGCCCCCAGCACTCTCTCAACATTCAAAATGTGCCCTCTGGTCCAAAATGGCTGGCAATCCAAGGCAATCATCTATAGCAGTCTTTCTTATTCCACCTTTTTAAAGTAAGTTAGAGCTGGACAAGCCTAGCACTTTGTACATGGGAAGGTATCTCAACGGCTTCGCAGATTTTGTGATTTAACCTTGAGCAAACTGGGAGCGCTGAGAGTGCATTCTGCCATTAAACTGAATGCAAAGTCTGAATCCGTGGCCAATTCTACTTCAAAGTCCAGGTATTCAGAGGTTTAAACACAACCTGAACAAAGAGGATCCGTTTCCAGGCCACCCTGTGTAAAAGGAAAACAACCCACCCTTTCAACCTGAATTTATCTCATCCCGGTCTGATCCCACATTTATGTAATTGTTTACACAGTCAATGTACTTTGAACAATCTCCCCCCCCTTTTTTTTACAGCTGAGGGTAGGAATTGTTTTGACTCTGCTTACTACCCAATTAGTAATTCCTGTCCTTTCAAAAAAATAAACAAAACAAAACAAACCATTGCCTTACCAGGATTGCAGTCTGTCAAGAGAGAACAAATAGACAGCAAGACCTTTGAAATAGTTAAAGCAGGGCTCCAGTTGTCTTTCAGAATATCCAGACAGATGACTCCTTGACTGTTGATGTTGCAGTGATAGATCCTAGTGCGAAACGTAACCTAGAGGTAGAAGTGGGGGGGGGGGAGATTGCGGGAGGGGGGAGAGAATCATTACACGCTCTTCATGCACAGCTTGTTGCCAGCTTTTTGAAACCAGCCTTGAATTATTCACCCTCTGTGGGAGAATTTTTTTCTATAGAGACCTTTCATTTCATTTTATTTTTTGTTGCTGCTGCTCATTCTGTAAGGCTCATCTGAAAAGTGGTTCCCCGCCACTGCCACTTTTCAAGCAGCTGTCTTGACTCATGTTTGCCATGTAGATCTCAATGTTAAAAGCTTTATTGCGGTTCACCCTCCCCTCCCCGGCAGGCATGCACACAGCATTTTGAAATCCCACTTTGAAACCACCACCACAACAACATAGGGAAATTTATTTTGTATTGTCCTTCTGTGCCTGGGAGATAGACAAAACTAGCACTCAGATGACTAGCTCCGTTCCATTTCAGTGCATGTTAAGGCCAAAACATCAGAGAGAGATATAAAGTTATATAAATTTGCTGTTTGATTGCTGCAGAGGAGTCTGGGGTTTGGGGAGAAATGGGTTGAGGAGCCTGTGTGCAACTAAGCCAGTCCATTTAATTTGTTAGGGGAAATTTAAGTACCGTATTTTTTGCTCTATAAGACTCACTTTTTCCCTTCTAAAAAGTAAGGGGAAATGTGTGTGCGTCTTATGGAGTGAATGCAGGCTGCGCAGCTATCCCAGAAGCCAGAACGTTCAACTTCCAAGGTTACCACTGTAATAATAATAATATTTTATTATTTGTATCCCACCCATCTAGCTGGGTTTCCCCAGCCACTCTGGGCAGCTTACAGCATATATAAAGAAATTGTAAAACGTCAGACTTAAAAAAATTCCTGATACAGGGCTGCCTTTGGATGTCTTCTAAAAGTCAGATTTTCAGTTGTTTATTTCCTTGAAATCTGATGGGAGGGCACCACTACTGAGAAGGCTCTCTTGCAGTGAGGGAACCACCAGAAGGTCCTCAGAGCTGGACATCAGTGTCCAGTGTCAAGCTCTCCAGAAGGCTAGGACCGTCAGGGCTGAGAGAAAGGGCCAACTAAGCTTAGGTGTGCCTGCCAGGGGGCAAGAACATTGGAAGATTCAGGGCGGACAAAGGGTAGAATCATAGGACTGTAGTGTTGGAAGGGTTCCCGAGAGTCATCTAGTCCAACCCCCTGAAATGCAGGAATATTTTGTCCAACATGGGGCTCAAACCCACTACCCTGAGATTAAGAGTATCATGCTCTACCGCAGGGGTCAGCAAACTTTTTAAGCAGGGGGCCGGCCCACTGTCCCTCAGACCTTGTGGGGGGCCGGACTGTATTTTGAAGGGAAAAAATGAAAGGATTCCTATGCCCCACAAATAACCCAGAGATGCATTTAAAATAAAAGGACACATTCTACTCATGTAAAAACACACTGATTCCCGGGCCAGATTTAGAAGGCAATTGGGCCGGATCTGGCCCCCGGGCCTTAGTTTGCCTACGCATGCTCTACTGACTGAGCTTCGTGCAGCACATGGTTAAACTTTGGGATTCACAACCACAGTATGCAGTGATGGGCACCAACTTGGATAGAGAGCAGAGGAGCAAGGAAGGAATACACGGCCCCCAACCATAGTCTATGAATGAGGCCAACATAGGGGCTCTGGAGGACAACTAAATATTTTCCAAGTTTCCCTAGAGTGATCTAGAAATGAAATGAACACAATACTGTTCACAATACTTTGGAACAGGAGATCTCTCTCTCTCTCTATTGAACTTGGATAGTCTAAAACTATCACATGATCCAACATTAACATTCCCATGTCCAGCATTAACATTCCCATGGGAGATTTTCACGGATGGAACAGGGAGCTGCTCGCCTTCAAAGGACTTGAAAAACACTTATGTTTCCCCATTAGACGGCATCATTATGTGTGAGGCACACCACGCTCTAATTTGTGTCATCATTCTGCTTTAATTGACTTTAACATTCTGTACAAACCCCGCGCAGAGTTGAAATGCATTAGTTACAGAAGGAATACTTTATGGCGCAAAGGGTAATCCAAACGCTTAATGGCACCGCACGCTAGAGGAAACAAACAAACCAAGACAGCAGTCCTTTCAATGCTTTTTCCTTTTTCTTTTTGCAGAGGGCGGTGCTTTGTAAAAAATAAATAAAAATGCATAACTCTGAGCAACTTTGTTCTGTTCCAAATTCAAGACCAGGCTCTTTGGCTTCTGCAGAACTGTGAGGACAGATTTCATTTCCTCCCTTTGCTAGGCCACGTGGGGACAGGTGGACAGAGAAAAGATCGACTGTACACGATCCGGATAAATGCACAATTAGTTCCACACACAGGCTACCCTCTGCAGGATCAGACCAAAGACCTCTCTAATTTACCATCCTGTTTCCTCATTTTTTTGGGAAGTTCACAAGCAAGAAATGATGGCAGAATCACATCAAAAGGGGCCTTTGGGTTTGGGATCCCGTCCCCCCCCCTCCAAAAAACCCCCAGTAGCACTCCATGCTGCATGGCAAACTATCTGGGAACTTTCAAAAGCAAGCTTGTATGTGGAGGGTTTTTTGCTTGGTTTTTAAATCCAAAAGCCCACTGGGGATACCCAGTCTCTTGGGTATGTCAAAAATAGCTCTTTGGATCTCAGCCAGAATATCCAACTTGTTAGACGAGGCACGAAACGGCAGGGGGAGCAGAGGTGAGGAGTTGGGATCTAGGTCCCTTGATTTTTGCGGCATGTCTTCAACAGATTAACCAGCTTCGCAAACCTAACATTTTGTCTTATTTGTACAACAGCAGATTTCTGAATCTTCTTCATCAAACATCTGCTATGCAGCTGCAATTTTTTAAACAAACATTTATGCTGGCATAAATATCTATACGATATGAGCGAGCACATGAAATTACACTCGGGACAATTTTGTGTGCCGTGTTTTCCATATTCCCAGCCCCCCCCTAAAGAAACAGGGTTAGACAAACAAATCACTAGCATAAACATTGTTTTGCAAATGATAATTGATTCCAACACCAAAGACTCAAATACACACAACTTTAGTTTTGTAGCTCTGCCCTTATGCACAGGATTGGAGGAGGGGACAAGTAATTTCGGGGGGGGGGGCATGATACATATTGGGTTCCCTGCCCCCTCTCCTTGCACCTAAGCTGGATTTCCAACTTGGAACAAGAAATAGCCATTTCTCAAAAAGTATGCTATACTTAAGTGTAGAGCTATTCAAGCATTATTATATGTAAAGGTAAAGGTAAAAGGACCCCGACCATTAGGTCCAGTCGTGACCGACTCTGGGGTTGTGGCGCTCATCTCGCTTTATTGACCAAGGGAGCCGGCGTACAGCTTCCGTGTCATGTGGCCAGCATGACTAAGCCGCTTCTGGAGAACCAGAGCAGCGCACGGAAACGTCGTTTACATTCCCGCCAGAGCGGTACCTATTTATCTACTTGCACTTTTGTGCTTCCGAACTGCTGGGTTGGCAGGAGCAGGGACCGAGCAACGGGAGCTCACCCCGTCGTGGGGATTCGAACCGCTGACCTTCTGATCAGCAAGTGCTAGGCTCTGTGGTTTAACCCACAGCGCCACCCGCGTCCCATTTATTATATGTAGTTTGGCCCTAATTTTCATTTGGTAGAACAGCATTAAGACCAGTGTTCCTTTTCAAAAAAAAATGTTTTTAGATAATTAATATCAAGATGTAGTTCTTGAAATAGAAGGTCCCATTCGTTAGACCTTGCTCTTCCAAGTGATTTAACCCACCTTATTGCAGAAGCGAAACAATTATGACAGATTTTGTCAACAGTTACCAGAAATATGGGTGGAAGTCAAGCAGTTCTCCGTAATCAAAAGCACATTATTTGAGATTAATGAACAACTTTACAATTCAGCGTACATCTCATAATCTCTTAAATACTACTGGAATCAGTGGGACATAAGGGACTATACAATATTTCAGGAAATATCATATTGTCCTCAACCTGTCAGTTTGCTAATTGCTTCGTTTGGGTTTTCCTAATTCGTGGGTACTTTCGAGTCTATTCACACTGGCACTTTTCTGTTCAGGTCACATGAATGCCAGCTAAGTGCCAACAAATTGCGGTCAAGATTGCAGAATGTCAGAGTTACTTTCAGTTTCATCTGAAAGTATCTGAAGAAGCGTGCATGCACACGAAAGCTCATACCAAGAACTAACTTAGTTGGTCTTTAAGGTGCTACTGGAAGGAAAAAAAATTTTTGTTTCAGTTTCAAGTTAAACTGCCTAAAGGTAAGAACTGGCTTTCACCACCCTCCTTATATATTTATGGGCACTTATCAAAATCTCTGTAATTGGGTCAAATGGTCTTACAATGTTGCTTATGCAGAAAACGATAATGATTGACACAAGTCACTGAATACCCTCCAGCGGGTCACTGCAGAAAACCAGGATGTGCGTCACAGGCGGAAGATCGCACCCCGCATCTTTTGGGGCTGTGGCAAAACATCTGTTTTTGGGCACTGTCCTCTCAAGAGCATGGCCCCCCAAAACAGGATGTCCCGACTGAATCAGTTCAGTTGAGAGGTATGGTCACTGTACTAACTTCAGTTGCTGAAGCTGCACTTTAGCTTGCTAAACCAAGAGTTTGACTCCATTCTCACATGAGGCTGAGGCTCTTGCACATAAACCATACTTGCACATGAAGCCTGATCGCTCCTCCCCTGGAGAGAGTGGGGAAAGAAACCAGAAAGCATATAACTTAATGCTACAGCCGAACCCAGCATTGCGGTTTCTTTCGCCTTAACAAACCACTATTGCTTGCCTGCCCTAAGCCATGGCCTGGTGTTGACTTACTGATCATATCTTGGAGTGGAGCAAACCATGATCCCAGACCATGATCCTAACACTAAGCTGTCCCCTTCCTGCTTTACTTACCTGCCTGTGTCAGGAAAAGAATGAAGTAGATGCAATTGGACTGTGTGCACAGCATGGTTTATTATGCTAATAAACTTACCTTGCCATTACGTATGATGGCCACAGAGACCGGACAGGAGGACAAAGTTAGCTTAGTTCAAGCCGAGTGTTACACTTCATTTCATCTCAGAATTTCCCTGCTTTGTGTAGTTAACTCACATCGCTCTAATAAAGCAACTGTTTCTTTGCAATGGTTAATTTTCTGTTTCAGTTTGAGGCAGCCGAAACACAGAGGTTTAGACTGGTGTTTCCCAAACTTGGGTCTCCGGCTGTTTCTGGACGACAGCTCCCATCATCCCTAGCTGGCAAGACCAGTGGTCAGGGATGATGGGAATTGTAGTCCAAAACAGCCAGAGACCCAAGTTTGGGAAACACTGGTTTCCCAGGAAGTCTAGCACACTAGGCAGTACACTGACCTGATAAAAGGCTGGTAGGAAAGGGGGAACTAAGAGGATATTATTAGTCATTTAGGAATGTTTTCCTGCATGTGTGAGAGGGAATGGAATCACAACCATAAACATTCCCTAAACTATCTAAGGGGGATGGGGGCAGATTAATAGCTACTGGCACGCTGACAGAATTCATTTCCTCCCACCTCAGGAAATTGCCAACCCTGAGTTGTAAGTTCTGCAACACACTGAGTGCAAGTTAAATGTGGATTCTTGGGCTGCATATTGTACAGCTTGGCACGGTCACCGGTTTATTTGAGATCCTGGGCTTCTCTTTCCCTGATAGTCAAATGTGCAAGCGTCTCATGAGCACTGGTACAAATGTGAAGAATGGAGATACATTCAAGGATGGAGAAGCTACATATAAAAATACAGATAGCCACAAATCCTTACCTTTGGTGGTTTAAATGGATAATCGGATGAAAACGTGATATCCAGAAAGAAGACACCACCTTCGTACACAGAACCCGGGGGACCGAGGATAGTAGATCTCCACTCGTAAATGTTATCACCTTTAGGCCCAGCACTGTTGAAATAAAAGAGAGGGAGGGATAAACAGAAAGTGATTTGGACAGTTCCTGGGCACTGACAGTCATTACTCATTTCATCCTTAAATCCTCGTCAATGACATCTGTTGTCATTGGTGTGGAGCTTTTGTATGTGTGTGCTATGAACGAAGGAACGGCGCGTCAACTGTGCTTCTGTCAATGTTTTCAAACACAAAACCCATCTTTGTCTTTTATGATATTTAGCTCTGTAGCCTTTTTGTCTGCTGCTCTTTCCGGTGCGTGGGGCATTCATGAAAGAAAGCTGGGGGGGGAGGGGGAGAAGAGGGAATGCCTTAAAACACAAAGGACTACAATCCAAAACAGGGAAGGGTTAGGCCTACTTAAACCCATTCATCCACCGCTCACCATTTATATCCAACCTTTTCTTCAAGGAGCTCGTGGCAGCGTGCATGGGCTTATCCCAACTTATCTGCACAATCTCACGAAGCCAGTTAGGCTAAGAGAGAGAGTCACTTGCCTACGATATATCCAGCAAAGCTTCCAAGCTGAGAAGGGATTGCAACCCAGGTCTCTCTGCTCTGGTCCAGTAAGACTACAATCCTATGCCCATCTGCCTGAGAGCAAACTCCACGAAACACAGCAGTACTGGCTTTTCAGTTAACTTGCCTAAACCTGTGCCAAAAGGTGCAAACCAGACACAACTGAACGGCTTGATCCCACACTGTTCTTGCAGTTTTGCCATACAGTCAGTTCCAAGTAGTTTCCCTCGGGTCCTAAAATACTACAAATGCTTCTTGAATTCGTTCACTCGCTTCCTGAAAAGCCTCCCTTGACCTCCAGAACGAAGATCTGGAAGAGTGGTGGTCAGGAACTGCCATTCCTCAGACTATCACATTATCTGACAGTGAAAGCACCGGGGGGGGGGATATTATACAATCTAATATAGTTTCGAAGGCCATTTTAGTTCCCAAGTGCCTGTATTATATAGTTGATCAGTTTTATAGATATGGACAGCTATTAAAGGATCTGCCCAATACTTATTTTAAGGCTTAAGTGCTCAGCGCATTACAATAATGTAGCAGCAACGATACCACTGTTAAGCTAAACTCCCCCACCCCCCTGAAAAGCCTATTTTGACAGAGGAACTGCTATTTTTATAAAGGAGGCTGCAAAGTTACTGAAAAAGCAACAAATACACTTTGAGGTTAATGTTGTAAGAACATCTACATTCATACAATTATACTATAAGAGGGCCCAATGTCCGTTCTGCTTCCTTTCTTTTTCCCCCTTCTTTTTAACACTGATTCAAAAACAGTTTCCGAAAGACTTCAGCAAGTAACCATTTTTTTTAGAAGAAGATCTCTAAAGTAATGTTTATCACAAATTCTATATGGAAGCATCAAGGCGGTCTTACGAAGCTCCCTGTTCAAGATTTTTTACAACAGTCCCTCCTTCCCAAATAAACTCTTCTGCTGGTATGAAATCTGACTGGCCCTCCAGGACAGAGGTTTTGTGGCCCTGATGCATTAGTGACGGATTTCATAGAATCACAGAATTGGAAGGCACCCTAAGGATCATCTAGTCCAGCCCCTTGCAATGTAGGAATAGGCAGCTGTCCCTTGTGGGGATTGAACCTGCAACCTTGGCATTTTCAGGACCATGCTCTAACCAACTGAGCTTCCCCAATGCCACCCACTCTGTTGCTGATCGAAGGGGTTATAGCACAATGAAAGCAGGACAAAAAAACGGAACGAACCCAGAACATTTGTGGTAAGCAAAATTATGGGATTTCTGCACCAAGTTACAAGATATGTTTTGAAGGGAAATGCAGCAGTCCAACTGCCTCAAAAAAATAGTATTGAAGGCAGGATCATGAGCATAAATCACCATGAAGGTGTCATGAAAAAGATGTCTGGAGGAAGAGGCCCACATGTTTTATTTCCAGGAATCATTTAGAGAAACCTATCTGGGAATAGAACTAAGTTGATAGTGAGCTGGGAACAAAAGGAGTTGGAATAGCATAACAATGTTTATTGGAGGTGGGGCAAAAGATGGCTGGACTCCTTTTCATGGATTTGCCATCCCAACCTCTAGATCAGTGGTACCCAACCTTTTTTGGGCAATGCCCCATCTAAGCACCTCTAAAATCCTGACCCCCCCCCTCCCCGGTGACATATAATTCTTATTATTCAAAAAGTGAACTCCTATTCACATAGAGGAAGCCTAAAAGGCCATTAACTTGGTCTAAGCAAGCTTCCAAAGAACATGACATCCATGAAAGAGAAAAATAAAAGAACAAAAGGCCAGTTGCAAAAAATAAAAATAAAAATCACTGTTAATAACTGATTCTCAAATTACCCCCTATGGGGCGTGTGTCCCACGTTGGGAACCATGGCTCGAAATTTGGAAAGAGATTGGGGTACAAAACTCCTGCAAAATGACTTCTGGGACACTGTACCCAGTTATCCCAAGTACATTCAGCAGTGGGTGATCCTTTTGTGACCTGAACGATATTAAGACCACAACAACTGGTAGTATTTCAGAGCAATCAACAGTTTAAACTGTGCTCCGTTGACAACAGAGGTGATTCAAATATATCAAATAGAATTAAGACGGAGAAGGGACAGCAGGCCACAATGCCTAAGTAATTCACAGGCATTTCCAAAGTCGCTCAGTTAAATTATTCTGCCCGCGTTTCTTAAGTTTGCTAACAGAACAAAACAGCAGAAGCAATAATGCAAAAAAAAAAAAAAAAAAGGCTGGAGAAATGTAGAAATATTTAAAACCCATGCACAGGCCATCCGGTGCGCTAATTAACTCTTTGACATCCATTAAGCATATATCGTTTAATTAGCATTAGGCTTGGAAGTCAAATTTCAGTGGAACAATTCAATTTTGGCACAGGTTTCCTTAATGGCTATTTTATAGCTTAATGCAGAGGTTCATGCTCCTATATCATCTGTCAGCTACCTTTCCTTCAAACACCTCTAATAGCTGGATGCAATTCAATCAGTTTAACGAAACAGCTGAATTGACTTTGCAACATATTTCAGCCAAATTAATCAGTCACAATTAAGGTTACAGCCTCTAGCCGTGTGCCAGACTACCTGGTAATCACTCAAAGAGTCAGAACAAGGGCATCTATCAATTAAATAGTCAAACATCTAAGAGCAATAATTCCTAAGTTACTATTTACAGTCATCTACTGCATTACCATTAGTGCCACTTAAAATTACAAGGGTTGTTCCTAGAGGGGGAAAGTCTAACCTGGCAGGTGCAGAAGGCATTTTTCAGAAGCCTGACACGTCTGTCTAATACAAGACCTGTCTTCAGATGGATCAGGGTGATAGTGTTCTTCCCCACTGCACTGTGAAAAAGGATGTGGGTGGCGCTGTGGTCTAAACCACTGAGCCTCTTGGGCTTGCCGATCAGAAGGTCGGTGGTTTGAATCCCTGCAACGGGTGAGCTCCAGTTGTTCTGCCCCAGCTCCTGCCAACCTAGCAGTTAGAAAGCATGCCAGTGCAAGTAGATAAATAGGTACCACTGCAGTAAACGGCATTTCCGTGAGCTCTGGCTTCCGTCACAGTGTTCCGTTGCACCAGAAGCAGTTTAGTCATGCTGGCCACATGACCCAGAAAGCTGTTTGTGGACAAACGCCGGCTCCCTCGGCCTGAAAGCGAGATGAGCGCCACAACCCTATAGTCACCTTTGACTGGACTTAACCTTCCAGGGGTCCTTTACCTTTACCTGCACTGTGATTTCTGTGGTGGTGGGAACCAAGGGGGGAATTGAGGTATTTGAAATATCCAAAATGCAATAGCCCCTGATCCCCAAAAGTAGGGTTTCCCCTCGCCCTTCCCAACTGTAGTCTGAGGCACCCTTGGGTTCTCAAAGCTTATCATGGCTCCTTCAAGGGGAACAAGGGGAAACCTCCTTAGAAAGAGCAGCTGCCCACTATTCTTAACCTCCCACAGTAATACACAGCTGTAGGACGTGTGCCCTGGGGGTGAACTCTCAAAAATGCATGTGTCAGGGACTGGCTGGATGAGGAGGAGTGGTGGAAGCCGCCTGAACAAGAGCCCCCCAGGGAAAGCGCAGAGGGAGAGGATTCAGACTCTGGCTCCTGGTGGTGGGAAACTGGCCAGAGGAGGGAGGAAAGCTGGGAAGGGCTGGAGGCTGGCAGCTTGGAGGAGGAGGAAGAGGAGGAGGAAACGGGCAGGTGCCCCTGCCCACAGGAATCAGACTTGGCAGCTCCACCACAGAGCCACCCTGACAGCTTCTCTGCTGAAAGCCTGCAAACACCCCTTCCCTTCCCAGAACAACAACAATAATAATAAAATTATATTTATACCCCACCCTTCCCAGTTCAAAAAACCAGGCTCAGGGCGGCTAACAACAAATTTAAAACACTTAATTGATGCAACAAAAAACAGCATAAAATACAGTATAAAACATGAATAACAATAAATTCAGAATTCAAAAATCAATTTGGGGGGAAATCCATCCAATAAACATTAGATGATCACCAGGGCTACCTGGCTAAATTAGTCCTATTTGGGCCAGCGAGGAGACCAGGGGATAATTAGCTGTGGGATCCCAGAGCGGGTAATCTTTATGAAAAGGGGAGGGAAGGAAGGGGAATAAAAGTTCAGGCTAAGTTCAAATTGAAAGCCAGACGGAATAGCTTAAATTCTGCAGGGCCCTGATCTCATGGGACAGAGCATTCCACCAGGTCGGAGCCATCACTGAGAAGGCCCTGGCCCTGGTGGAGGATCTGACTTCCTTAGGGCCTGGGACCTCTAAACTATGATTATTCATGGACCTTAAGGTCCTCTGCGGGGCATACCTGGAGAGGCATACCTGTAAATACGAGGGCCCTAAGTCACATGTCACAGAGCAGAGAGCCAGGCGGAAACAGAGAGGGTCCCTTGGGGCTCGCCATAGACAGAGGGAGGGGCCTGACACACAGGGTTGGAGAGTGAAAGGGGCGAGGGCATCCAAGCAACTGCTTCATCTAGACAGGAGCAACCCTTAGGAGTCTCCATGTGTTCTCTGTTCTGCTTCCTTAACTGTAAATTGACCGGCGTGTCTCTGTTCTGTGAACAACCTGTTCTCTCTGTTGGCTCCCTGACAGCATGCAGGCTGCGTCAGCGCCTTGTGTGAACCGGGTGTGCACCCCCAGAACCCTCTGCAAAGCACAGACAAGCAAATGTGGACATAGCTCCCTCGAGACAAAACGTCTGAAAACCGCAACCCTTTAAAGAACAATGAAACGGCACCAGATTCCATCACACAGTGAGCTGGTCAGGCTGGGCTCTTTGCCCATTTAAGCCCTGCGTTGCCTACTGTGCTGGTCTTGGGGGCTAACCAAGAGGTGAGGTCCGACTCCAGTCCGAGGTCGATGGTGTGGTATGGAGGCTGTCCGTCAAAGCCGTAGCTGGGTCCAAGGCAGGGAGTCAGGTGGGGTCAGGAACTCTGGCAGAAGAGCAGGACAAGGTGCAGGCAGGAACAGGCTAGCAACAACGTTGCTCCCGCAACCTGGGACTGGGCTGGCTGGCTTTTATCTGCCTCGAGGCATAGGGCGGCCCCAGCCTCCCGTGTCTCCTGGCCTGGAGGCGAGCACTCCTCCTGCAGGAACTTAGTTCCCTCCGCCTCTCTGCCCTGAGCCTCTGCAGCTCAGCAGAGGCTGGAGGGTTACCGGACCCAGAGGCCACCTCACCTTCCCCTGATGGGGATGAGAGTGGAGCACCTGCAGGCAATGGGTCCTCCATCCCCTCAGGAGCCAGAGAAGACTCAGCTGGTGTCTGCTCCTGAGGATTCAGCACAGTTGAGGACCCTTGAGGCTCAAGCCCCAGCCCCGGCGCAGCTGGAGGCAGGGACTCCTGTGCAGGCTGGGATTCTTTAGGTTCAGCTTCTGAGTCCAAATCCCAAGCCATCACACCTACCCTGACTACAGTGGCTTTTCAGGGTCACATGCAAAGGTCTTTTCCATCACCTGCTGCCGGATCCAGACCAACCACAGGAGATGCCAGGGACAAAGCCCATGTGGTCCCTCGTCCTGCTCCGTGTGGATCCTATTTGATTTTTATTGGTGTAACTTATACCCTGCTTTTGCTCTCCATTTCGGGAGGCCTTTACAGGTTCACAGAAATGCTTCCTAATTCAAGGCAGCTCAATGGTGCCTTTTTGCAACCGGGCTTATCTCTCGCAGAACCATTCTCTTGCAAATGCTTGCTGGGATGGGAAACCGGAGACATTGTGTGCCAATCCAATGCAAAGAAGAAGATGAATCATACTGAGAGGTGCCTCAGAAAATCACTGCCATTCTAAGAAAACCAAATACACTCTGTAAAGGCTTAAATCTTTACTTTGCAGATTTTTAAAAATAATTTTTGGCCTCTTTCACGATCTCTTTCTCTCTGCTGAGAAAGAGTGCAGCTAAGCCTAAAATCCATGCCTAAAAATACGGACAATCTTTGCTTTTAGGGAGACAATCGTAAAACCATAACAATCAATGCAGCCTCCGTACCTCTCCTGTCCCTTGCTGTCAGTGGTGTGGCCTGGGCAGGGCCACAGGGTCAGTTGCCCCAAGCACAAAATCCCTAGGGGCGCAGAATTTCAAAAGAAAAAGAAAAAAGTATCAATAACAAATAAAAAATAGCTCTGGGAATGGAATGGAGTGTCCTGGAAAGAGGCATGGAACTGGCAGGCTGCGAGTCTAAACAGAAGCATTAAGCGCTGCAACATTTAGTCGCAAGCCCTTCTTGTAAATTTGCAAGGGCTGGGGTGGCAAAGCTAAGCCCTATTCTATGGCCAGGATATTCAAAAAGCAAATGTGTAAATCCTACGGAATGGTAGAAGTGTCAGGTTTTTCCCGGTCGATCACAAGAAACTTCCTACACTCTCTTATTCCCGAGTCAAACTTCACAGCGTGGATTCGGGAACTGCTGTCTCAGAAATACTCTGAAGTGCAGAAGCTCTCTCTGGAAAACAGTGTGAGGGTTTGTTCCCAGTTGCTGGGCTGTATTGAGCTGGTGTGATTCAGGTGCTCTGAAATATTACTAAGGCAGCTGCAGCTTGAGTGGCTTATTGGCACATGCTGGAAAGAACAGTTTCTTGTTACAAGAGGGCTTTTTCCAAAGGAAGCTTGTAGGTTTTATACATAAATATATATATCCCAAGCATTTAGAAAGACTGTAATGTGTGCTTGTAAAGTTCTTAAGATTTTTCCACTTTTTAAAATGTTCTTATTCAAAAACCACTCCTGATCCCAGAATTCCTTAAGTGCTTAAGTGTTACCTTACTAGGTTTAGCTTAACAATCAAATCTGGTTTCATTTCGGACAGCCGTTGGCTAGATTCATTTGGGAAGCTCGCCAGCTGGGCATGATTTGCTGTGTTTCTATTAATTTTTTACAAAATCCTAGAATTGCAGAGTTCGAAGAGACCCCAAGGGTCATCTAGTCCAACCCCCTGCAATGCAGGACTCTTTTTGTCCAAAGTGGACAAAAACCTACAACACTGAGATCAAGAGCCTCATGCTTTAGCGACTGAGCTATTCCAGGTCGGCGGGATTATAACTCACTCTATTAAGAAATTGTACAGAAGGCAGGGTAAAAATTGAAACATTAGAAATGAACGCAAAGCAGACAGTACATTGAAAGTACAATTAAAAACATTCACAAAGCAACGAAGTCAGAAATGAGATTCACAGACCAAGGCTGAATCTAGACAAAATTTAAAACGCTGTGAAAATGCTTACAAAAAAAAAAGTCTTAAAATATATATTGAATTTGCATTAGCTCACCATCGCCATCTAGTGTCACATTTATATAATGCTCTTAAAACGCACTTAAAACTTTATACTTGCAGCTGTATAGCTGAATCCCCAGACCTAAAATGCTGACAGAAAGGGCAAAGTATTTGGAAGGCAAGCAGCAATCGGGACAGGCAAACTTCTTTGGCCACATTCTTGCCCTCTTTTTGTAGGCATACTGTGATCTGGCTGCCAACACAGAAAAGGCTCTGCCCACCGTGCATATCCACCGCAGCGCAGATGTCATGCGGGAGGGAGACGTGCAACAGGCTTCAGAAAATCAATGCAGAAATCAGGCAAATCCATATTAGTTGTTACATTTATCTCCCCATTCCTAGTTCATCCCAAAACACAGCTGAGAGACGGAGCTTGGCCCAAGGTCACCCAGTGGGGATCTGAACCTCTCCCAACTCTTAACCCGACACTCTTAACCACTACAGTACACCAACTCAAGGGATCCAATTAATATGACTGTGACAGCACACATGTGTTTTTGTCCGCGGCATCTGGCTATCAGATCTGGTTACACTTCCTCTGAACGCAGGGAGTCTATATAACGATCAAGGCTAGCAGTCAGGCAGATCTAGCTGTAAACCTGCTAAATCCTTTTTTAAATGCAACCTATTATGGTGGCTGTCAGAACCACCTGTTGCAATCTGATTGAACTGCAAACGGTGTCTCCCCCACCCCCAATCATCCTTTGAAGCATCTATCCCAGTTCTTTTTATTTTGCATTGCTTTGCTGAATATAAAAAGGTAAAGGACCCCTGGGCAGTTAAGTCCAGTCAAAGGAGACTCTGGGGTTGCGACGCTCATCTCACTTTCAGGCCGAGGGAGCCGGCGTTTGTCCACAGACAGCTTTCTGGGTCATGTAGCCAGCATGACTAAACCGCTTCCGGCGCAACGGGACACCGTGATGGAAACCAAAGTGCACGGAAATGCCGTTTACCTTCCTGTCGCAGCAGTACCTATTTATCTACTCGTGCTGGCATGCTTTTGAACTGCTAGGTTGGCAGGAGCTGAGACAGAGCGATGAGAGCTCACTCCCATCGAGCGGATTCGAACCAGCCGACCTTCTGATCGGCAAGCCCAAGAGGCTCGGTGGTTTAGACCACAGCTCCACCTGCACCGAATATGCCAAAGAAGAGTTCTGTGGCATTTAAAAGCTTGCTGAAACAAACTAGAGTGGACGCTCGGGTTGCGAACGTGATCCGTGCGGGATGCATGTTCGTAACCCGCAGCAGCTCATCTGCGCATGCACAGGGAGCAATTCAGCGCTTCTGCACATAGCGCAACTTAGCGCTTCTGCGCATGTGTGACCGCCGAAACCCAGAAAGTAACCCATTCCGGTACTTCCGGATTTGGATGGTCCATAACCTGAAAAAAATGCAACCTGAAGTGTCTATAACCCGAGGTATGACTGTACTATCATAAAACAAGGTAGCATATTGCAGCCACCTCAAGGAACCAGCCAGAACCAGTCCTGCATGGGCCCAGTGGAGAATTGTGCAGGCAAGGCAGTGTTGAAAAAGACACGAAGCACTGGGTAAAGAGGCTGGTGGCCGCAGCATGGGTCGCAAACGGAGTTTCCCATGTTCACTTTGGTAGCAATCTCACTGTCTCACTTACTTACTTCCTCTCCCCTGCGTCGGCATGAGCGCTCGGTTGCCTGCGTGATGACAGACCAGCGCAAATTCAGTATTATGCGCACGCACACATGCATATACATGACAGGGGCACCCAATGCCAGGTGCTTATCTTGGGGGTTGACTAGTAGACTGGGGCAGAGATCAGCAATATAAAGCATGCCACACCAGACAGGTTACCTTGCAATAGCTCCATTAAATGCTTGTCAGCTGCGTTTCATCTTTAATAATTAGACTTAAAACCCAAGAACATTTCATTATCACATAATAACTGGATTAGGGTAACAAAAGGGAGAAGAAAGAAAGAATAATTCAGCCTGTGACCTGACAAGAGGTTGGAGGCTTTGACGGCAATTACCATTCTAAGAACCTGCCTGGGCCCACAGAAGGGGAATAATCCGGGCAGATGTTAACTGTGCAGCTACAAAGAGGCTGCTGACCAGCTCCTGCCTCAGACGCAGAGACTGAAAGTGCCCCAAAGTCACCCGCTGGCTGCGTGCAGGCCTCATTCACTGAAGGCCGGTGGAAAGGTCAGGATTTGATCTCCTTCTTAGCTGTAGTTAAGAAATTGAGAGAAGGCCAATGGAACATATATATCTGAGTTTCTAACACTGGTACGGGGATAGCCTGCATCCCTTCCTGCAAATAAGTTGTTGCCCTCCAACTCCCATCAGTTTCAGCCAGGAAGGCAAGCGGTCAGAGATGATGGGAGCTGCAGTGCAGGAATATCTGCACGTTAGCAACCCCTGTGGGGATTCCAAGCTTCTCTGGCAGTACTAGGCAGTGCCATGTGGCAGCGCCACTCACCTGACCTCTGGTTTGTGTGGTTGCTGAGGCCACCGCCACCCTACAAAGCCATCTGCCGCTGCTGCTTCCAGAGCAGGGACCCGTCCTCTCATTCTTTGCAAAGTGCCGGGCACACAGATGGCACCCTATAAATAAAGCTTGTGCCGGGAAGCTGATGCCAATCTTGCCTTCCCAGAGCATGTGCTGGCAATGAGAACGACACACATGCTATCATCAAAAACTACAAGCAGCTCTCCTTTAGGCATTACACCCGCCATGCAGTCTGACTTGTTCCACACAGGGGACAAAAGATGTTTGCAGCAGCCGACATAGATGGTCTTTGCAGTGTCTCACTTCCTAAAATTAATCAGCCTTCCTTAAGTAGACTGGCAAACATGTGTTTCATGCTGGTCACTTGCTGCTGCTGTTGTTATTACCACCACTCAATAAATTTATTAGTCGCTTTTCTTTTGCCACGACAACTCAAAACGACTTACAATTATTTCAAACAAATGCCTCAGTCTGGTAGAACATGAGACTCAATCTTAAGAGTTGCAGGTTCGAGTCCCACGTTGGGCTCCATTGCACCCTCCATTGCAGGGTGTTCTCAACTGTGGGTCCCCAGATGTTGTTGGACTACAACTCCCATCATCCCTGAGCTCTGGCCTTGCTAGCTGGGGTGATGGGGGTTGTAGTCAAACAACATCTGGGGACCCACAAGTTGAGAAAGGGTGGACTAGAGGATCCTTGTTGTCCCTTTCCAACTCTACAGTTTTATGATTCCATGAAATAAACAGAAACATACTTGAAAACCTGCATTTTTAAAATAAACTCTAAAGGCTAATCCTATTTTTTAAAACGACATTAAAACATCCCCGCCCACTTACAGAGGCCATGGATAACTAAAAGCCAAAGGTCTGGCGAAACAGGAACAATTTTGCCTGGTACCTAAAGATATATGACAATGGAGCCAGGAGAGCTTTCCTGGGGAGAGCACTCCAAGTTGCATTCCTGATTGTTCAGATGACCTTAATAAAGCCCCTTCCTAAGGCACCTTAGGGAAGCTACCTATAGCTACTGCATTGGAGGCTGTATGCCTCTGAATATCAGTTGTTGGGATTCACAAACAGGGAAACTGCAGTTGAGCTCTCAGTGTCCCTCTTGCGCAATTCCCACATGCATAAGGCTGGCCATCGTGAGAAGAGGATGATGGACGAGACAGGTTGTTGGCCTGGTCCATCTTCCTATGGATTCTTAACAGGTAGGAAAGGTTAAAAAGTCTAGCACAAACTTCAAGCTGCTTTAAGTCATTTCTATTTTACTGACAGTAGAAACTTGCACCCTCCCCCAAAACATGGTCATATCTACCAAGGGACCCTGTCTGTTGAGGACAAAGGGAATATAATGGCATGCGCTGCTTGAAAACAGATGAATATGACTGCTGATCGTCAAGTTTTGTTTATTTGCTTTTGCACGTCAAATACAGTATGGAATTATCAATATACAGTGATACCTCATGTTAAGAACTTAATTCATTCTGGAGGTCCGTTCTTAACCTGAAACTGTTCTTAACCTGAGGTACCACTTTAGCTAATGGGGCCTCCTTCTGCTGCCGCCGTGCGATTTCTGTTCTCATCCTGAAGCAAAGTTCTTAACCTGAGGTACTATTTCTGGGTTAGTGGAGTCTGTAACCTGAAGTGACTGTAACCTGAAGCGTCTGTAACCTGAGGTACCACTGTACCGATAGCGAAAGGGAAGGATGGGAGTCAATATACATGCATATAAATGTTGTCTTTTGTTTTTTTAAGAGGGAATAAAAAAATCCACAGAGATTAAAAACCCAGTTTTGACCCAGAAATCATCTTCCCTTTAATAACTGGGACCTAGTTTTTACAAATAAACTCGGCCATGTTTTCTGTGTTGTTAGGGTTCGGATCTGCCATTGAAATGAGACCGAAAATTCATGCAAGTTCCTCAAATGTTGGCAAAGCACACTTGGGGGAGATAAGACTGCTAATGACCGGAAGATTGTTTCGGGGGGGGGGGGGATATACAATTCACACACACAGGGTGTGCCTGACCTAGGAGCTCTGACTCGAAGAATCTATGGTAGCAGCCACAAGGAATGATGAATCGTGTTTCAACAAGGGCTCCAAGTTGATGTTATCTCCGGGCCTTCGCCCAACCGCAGATTACACGGAGTGTTACGTTGTTAAGCAAGAATTCTTGGAGGAAACAGTGCTGGTGTCAGTCCTTTAAGCTAGCAAAGCTGTTGCAAAAGTGAGGGGGGAAAGACGTGGTATTTTGGGATGTGCTATCAGTGGCAGTAACCTTCTTAAAATAAAGTTGCCTCTATAGCAGGAGGAACACAAGGCCAAACTTAGGGGGGGGGGGTTACAAAGAAAAAAAGAATGATTATCTCAGATGCGCCTCTGAAATTCAGAGGTTAAAGCTGTCCCACAACATTTCCCCTTGACTCAGCTTCGTCTACCCACACTTTCTGTTTGTTAGCTGTTGGCGTGGATACAGCTGAGCAAGACAGGCCCAGCATCACAACCTGGCAAATTTGGGGAGCTGCCGGGACCCCAACAGGGCCCATTCACACTGACTCCAGCCCCAGATCCTCCAAGTGTCCCTATTTTCCAGGGACAGTCCTGGATTTACAGGTTCCTGATTTGATTGCAAAATGTCCCACTTTTCCTTAGGATGTCCCTATTTTCATTGGATGAATGTTGGGAGGGTATGGAGTTATGTGATGCCCCCAAGCCCAGGAGTTAAGTAACTCTAAAGCCTTTAGAAGACATCTGAAGGCAGCACTGCACAATGGTACCTCTACTTATGTGCCCCTCTTGTTACATATCCATCGGGATATACACGCGACAAACCTGGAAGTATATTTCCGGGTTTCACCGCATGCGCAGTAGGGCTCTATCGTGTGACACGCATGCACAAAACAGGCACCACCAGTTTCGGAAACCTCGGGATCCGACTGAAGCTCCAGAACGAATCCTGTCCGCAACCGGAGGTACCACTGTATAAGGAAGTTTTTTATTTATGTTTAATGTTCTATTATGTTTTTATATATGTTGGAAGCCAAGCAGAGTGGCTGGGGCAACCCAGTCAGATGGGGTATAAATATGATGATGGAATAGAAAGTCTCTATTTCCATCAGAGAAATGTTGGAGGGTATGCAGTCCCGAGTCTTCCACACCATGTAGGTAGGTCCTCAAACCACCGTTTAAATTTCCAAGAAGCACTATGCTGGGAGCTCTAAGGGCTTCTGAAAAAACAAACACCAGCTCTTTGCCACCCTTAGTGCAGTGCTGCCACCACTATGCCTGAGGAAGCCCACAACAGAGCAATTCCCTCAGGGCTCAAATTTGGATAAGTCTAATGCAAAGGACCCCTGGACGGTTAAGTCCAGTCAAAGGCGACTCTGGGGTTGTGGCGCTCATCTTGCTTTCAGGCCGAGGGAGCCGGCGTTTGTCTGCAGACAGTTTTTCTGAGTCTTTTGGCTAGCATAACTAAACCACTTCTGGCGCAACAGGACACTGTGACGAGTGCCAGAGCGCACAGAAACGCCGTTTACCTTCCTGCCGTAGCGCTGGTATGCTTTCAAACTGGTTGGCAGCAAAATTTGGTGCAAAACAGACCCAGCAAGGTAGGCCCACTCTCGCCAAGGAAGCAGAGAGTTGTGCAAGACCAGAACTCCTGAAACAACTGCTGAAACTGCAGTCATCTGAACGTCTCATAAATGTACATAAATTCATTCCATTTATATCCATTTGTTGTTTTAATGTGTTGTAAACTGCTTAGAGATTTTTTTTCCTTTAAAATATAAAGTGGTAATGAAAATAACAATAATAATTATTTATTTCACTGAGGAAACATATGGTGCCTAAACAGTCTGTTGTGGTGACTGTAACCTAGGTTTAAGGTGCCATTGGCTGAT
Source organism: Podarcis raffonei (assembly GCF_027172205.1). Lineage (NCBI taxonomy): Eukaryota > Metazoa > Chordata > Lepidosauria > Squamata > Lacertidae > Podarcis > Podarcis raffonei. Next base: position 113,050,361 of record NC_070602.1, read on the forward strand.
TAGCTTATCTATTTGAGTTTCTAACGCTACTCAAACCTTCCAACAGCTTAATGCCACCAGCAGGTCTCTTGTTATGAGCCCAACAGTGATTTTAGTGCTAGGTAAACGACAGGATTTTGTAAGCATCCCAAGCCTGTTTGGATGCCAGATCTAATAATTACTTTTCAGAAATGTGACCACTAAAGTATATGTTTAAGCAAGCAAGATTTCAAAATACCAGTATTACAAACTCTCGGCTCGGGGCTGCTTCTTTAAATATAACATTTAGCAGTTCTTTATACAGCTGGCGCTGTCTATTTAAGTCAAAGGCGCAACACAAACAGCAGCTGAACAGGAACAATTATTTAGCATTTCTAAATCATTCATAAAAGACGCTGGCATATTGGAGTGCTGTTCAAAATACCACAGTGCTTGCACATGGCATTTAGCTAAAACGTCTAGAAAGTGTTGCTGGGAGGGTGAGAGTGGGGAATCCCATTCCTTCTCCTTATTTATGTTATCCGCACAGGTGTTATTGTTTCTAACAATGTAGAATAAGTTTCAGCAAAACACATTGGAGAAACCCTGAAGACCTTCCTTGGTTCTTAAAAAGAAATGCGCACACACAAAGCAATCAACCCTACAGTTTTTCTTCATTCACAAAAAGAAACCATAATATATTTGACAGCTCAGCTCTGCACAGCTAATGCTAGCTACACAGCAACCGACAGGAATGTATTATATAAAATGCACTCACTGCTATCCATTAAACCAATTTTTTACACTAGTAATTTAACCCATTTGGTAATATTGTAGTTCTTCAGGTAGTATTTTGATTTATTTTCATTTTCTTGTTTCCCCAGTCATAAGGTCAGTTTGCATTTTTTATAAAAGCCTTCACACAAGAAATCATTTTGCTGCACTTTTATCCTAATATACACATTTTTGTATTCAATTTCCCTTAAAAAAAATACACTTTAGCAAGCTACTCTTCCTAATATAATGCAGGTTTATATTATTTTCACAAATGCATCCATTTTTATGTGCATTTCCTCCAAATGGATGCATTTGTTTGTTGGAGAACCACGTTGCAAAATTTCACGGGGTGTGAATTTCTAAGCATTGCCATGTTTCCATTCCCAGACTGTTTCGGGATGTGCAATAAAATGTGAACTGAATCAAATCTCTCCCTCATTGCTAGAAATAGCCCATAATTTCAAGAAGCGCCAGTACTGTCAGTATAAGGCAAAGCATGGACAAGATGATGCGCTGTGGCATTTTCACTAGTGCAGCAAAATGTCCTGGGATACCAGAGCATTTGAAAACATTTTTCACTGAAGCTACGATTCAACCGCAGCACGAATCAGCTATAGGTGGGAAGGTAGAAGGGTGTGAGGGCTCTCAACAAACCCCATTCAACACCAACAGCATTCTTCCCTACTACAGTAATCTCCAGCAATCGTGGACAGCGGGAGCAACAAAACAGAGGTCTTTAAACTGAAAGACACACAAATGACATTGGTCAAGGCCCCAAGGCCGCAAGCTGAGACCCAGTTAACATGCCATGCACTAACCACTCAGCACATTAATGCAACTGCACATCACCACACCCCTTAACTCACAGACATCCGTTCGCTCGTGTATCACAAAGGAAACAATAGAGGGAAGAGCCCTAAACAGAGGGGCGAAACTGAAAACCTTAGGGCGACCAAAAAGTGCAAAATGCTGACTTTGTTGTTGTTTAGTTGTTTAGTCATGTCCGACTCTTTGTGACCCCATGGACCAGAGCACACCAGGCACTCCTCTCTTCCACTCCCTCTCGCAGTTTGGTCAAGCTTTGAGAACACTGTCCAACCATCTCGTCCTCTGTCGTCCCCTTCTCCTTGTGCCCTCCATCTTTCCCAACATCAGGGTCTTTTCCAGGGAGTCTTCTCTTCTCATGAGTAATTTAACCCATTTAAAAATGCTGACTAGGAACAGGATATTAAGTTGCTCGTGCTGGCGTCAAGTGCCACGACTCCAACAGCTGTCCTCTTGCAAGTGCACCTGCCTCGTGTTTACAGGTATGTTTCCTTCCTGCAAGGTGTGTAAAGGACAGGCGATATCATGCCAGCATCTTTAAACATCTGGGCGCATAATCCCTGGCAATCCTGGCTGCACCTGGGTGCCCTGATGCATTCATAAGCAGAGTTTAAAAGTTCCGGCAAGTTGCCTACACTTCAGCACGTTTGTTGGGAGAGGCGCACCCCACGACTTGTAGGGCTACGTGGCAATTGTTGTGGATCAAGTGTGGAGCTCATGGAAGTGTTCTGCATTTGCTACACTTATTTCTGGACACTCATCAATAAGGATCTGTGGAATGAGACAGCCATAGGGGCAATAAAGTTTAGCTACCCTGGTGTTTACAATTCATGGGGTTTTGCATCTGAATCTGTGATTGACAGGTTTTTTCAAGCGCTCTCCTCTTCTCTTCCTGGAGTTAGTAAGAGGAACAAATCTCCCTCTTGCCAGTTGCACCAGCACCTAGAGCTAACCCCAAAATTTCAAAATCATGGCATAATGCTACAAAATGCATGGTGGTTAAGGAAAGAGGGAGAAAACGAAGCAAAATAAAACAGATGTAGATGCGTCAGTTAGGAGATGTTTTTCACCCTGCATAAATCAGTGGTTATGTTGCATTTAGTAGCCCTTTGTCGATGCCTCTCAAATGTGGATGCTGGAAAGAGTGGTTTTAAAGGTCGGCTGTTGGATACAGTCAGGATTAATAGCATACATGTCAACAGAACGGGCGAGAGGTTTCTCACACAGACATTGGGAAACACTGATCCAGCAGATGATGCCAAACCACCTGCTATGAAAATAGTTTTGAAGCTGCACTTGAGTGTGTGCGCACACACACACACACACCAATCCCCTCCAATACACAACCATGCCCAATCCTGACACAGATCCTGCGCTGAATTCTTCTAGTTTCGCTTAAATTGCTTGAGCGGTTGTAAAGTTTTCTGTAACCACACAGCCTGGAAACATGCCTTTTTTTGCAGGGGAGGGTTTAAAAGGGGGGGAAAGGAAATTAAAAGCTGACATATCCAGCACTGACAACGACACAGATGCCTTTGCTAGAAAGCCAGATGCTGCAATTCATAGTACAATCACAGCCACAGAGATTTCTAGATACCCAATGCATTTTGTTGCCTCTCTCAATATAAAGAGAATCTTGCGTCAGCATAATGTAAAGCAATCTTACATGATCTTTCAAGAGCTCCCTTAATAAAGCCGCCCTCCAACTCCATGTTCAGCTCTGCATTAAGATCAAGCATGAGTAGAACCTATCCAAATAATATGAAGAAAGTAAATAATTAGAATAATAATTGTGTTAGATGGCTCCCCCTGGGGCATAATATAAACAAAGGGCTCACTAACTAATATTAATACAACTTTAAGGGAGCACAAATAGGCACTTTAGCAAAGTGTGGCAAAGATATAGTTTAGCGTTCATTCCCCACGTGGAAAACAATTTGTCAGCACATTCCCACAATGGATTCATGTTGCTACTTTTGCGAGCCTCCAGCCAATGCAGCACATGGGGCAGAATCCAACCAGATGCTCAGCACTTTTGAAAACAACCTAAACAATGCTTAACTTTGCTCTTAACAACAGATAGTCGTCAACTAAGTATTTACTCAGAGTAGACGTACTGAAATTAATAGACCGAACTTGGCTATTTTAATGAATTTCAATGGGTCTACTCTATCAGTAAAACTTGGCTGAATACCACCCACTATCTGCCGCTTAGTAATATGCTAATAAATTTTTTAATAAACCTGCATAAATTGCTAACTTAATCCCTCTTTCAAGTCTATCTGCATGGCCAAGTACTTAAAGTCAGCTGACCAGCATTCAAACACAGACCTGGCCCTTTAGATTTCTCCTTCTCTTAGAAGTCCTTTTGCCTTCTAACATTTCACTTTGCTTTGTTTGCAAGCCACATGCTTTATTCCACGAATGCAGGGGCATTTATGTCCTGCGAACTGCTGCCTCTCGAGCATGATAGAAACTTGTGACCAACCCTTGCTTCTCAAAACAACTTGGGGGAACAGCTGCCTTCATGCCTTGCTTCTAAGCTTCCCATGGATAGAAGCAGAAAGGTAAGATGCAGTTAATGGTTTGCTGTGCATGTGTTGAACACACATGCGCTACTCCCTGCTAGCACAGAGCTACGTCAGAACCAAGAACGGTGGTTTGTTTCGCTTCAAACCATGATCACAAAACTGGCCGACGGAAGGAAGATGTTGCAGCAACTGTTTACAATCTGCTTCATGGGGAGGTTTCTCCATCTGGAATTGACACTTTGCACGTGGACCATATGAAACCCCTTAAAACTATTAAAATATACATCTGTTCAAATAGGTGCGGGTAACACCTGATTCTACATGGAAGTACCAGTACTGATATTCTGGCAAATTGGAGCTGTTCTTAAGTAACATTTATTACAGCATTGGGCTGCATTTCAAAACCATTAAAAACAAACAAAAGCACCTGGAGATGTGTGATTAACATATCTGCTTCATTAAGACTTTACATTATTGTCCCGCTAAAAGATGAGGCCAGAAGTACAGATGCTCAGAACTAAACAGGAGAATATTAGCATTATTTAGATGGTTATTTACCATGATATTTTTCTTTTTTTAAAACAAACAAACAAACAAACAAACTCACTTGCATAAGTTAGGGATTCAGCTTATCACAGCTATTTTGCTTGCTGCTAAGAAAACCCAAGTAGTCTATCAACGCTGTCAGCTAAAATTCCATTCCAAACTAATGGCTTACAGCCATCACAGCAAATTGAAGGAGTTCCAGTTACTACAGCCAATGCGTGTGGTTTTCTGCTTTCCAGAGACACCAAAGACTGTCTGTTAGCTCAGAGCCTATTTTTCTTAAGGCTGCTTCACTCACACTTTCCTACATGGAAACCGGCATCCTATGGGGCTACATACAATCCTATCATGCACATGTTCTTGTTGTTGTTTAGTCGTTTAGTCATGTCCGAGTCTTCGTGACCCCATGGACCAGAGCACGCCAGGCACTCCTGTCTTCTACTGCCTCCCGCAGTTTGGTCAAACTCATGCTGGTAGCTTTGAGAACACTATCCAACCATCTCGTTCTCTGTCATCCCCTTCTCCTTGTGCCCTCAATCTTTCCCAGCATCGGGGTCTTTTCTAGGGAGTCTTCTCTTCTCATGAGGTGGCTAAAGTATTGGAGTCTTAGCTTCAGGATCTGTCCTTCCAGTGAGCACCCAGGGCTGATTTCCTGAAGAATGGAGAGGTTTGATCTTCTTGCAGTCCATGGGACTCTCAAGAGTCTCCTCCAGCACCATAATTCAAAAGCATCAATTCTTCGGCGATCAGCCTACTTTATGGTCCAGCTCTCACTTCCATACATCACTACTGGGAAAACCACAGCTTTAACTATATGGACCTTTGTTGGCAAGGTGATATCTCTGCTTTTTAAGGTGCTGTCTAGGTTTGTCATTGCTTTTCTCCCAAGAACCAGGCGTCTTTTAATTTCGTGGCTGCTGTCACCACCTGCAGTGATCATGGAGCCCAAGAAAGTAAAATCTCTCACTGCCTCCATTTCAACTTTTCCTATTTTTTAAGGGAAATTCCCTTATTCCGAATAGGATTCCTCACAAGAAAAGGGAAAAGTTGACAGCTATGATCATGCACTTGCTATGAACTGGCATGTCTGACAATTGCATTGGAGTACAAATGTGCAACCAGTGTGCACAGAATTATATAAAGATTGCAGAGTCTTTCGCAGACATAAGTACTTTCTACATAGGGAACACACTCCCCCTTTCCAAACTGCAACATCTGAGGTTGAAAGGGGCAGCACAGGGAAGGGCTTTGCAGTCCTTCCAAGCACTTCTCCTTTGTACCTCTGAATGCCTGAGGTGCAAACAAGAAGGGAGAGTTTGCAAAGCCCTTTACTGTCCTCATCTTTCTCTGCAATGCTGGAGGTGCAAAGGAGAAGGGGAAAGAACTGTAAAGGGCTGTCGATTCCTCCTTGCACAGCTGCTTTCCACCTCCTAAGTCTGAAGTGGAGTCAGTGAGAGCCTTAGGAGACATAGTGACTTCAAAGTAGGAAGTTAGCTGGCCACAAATTAGGGATATTCTAACAGAGCAATTTCTCAGCGTTCACCTCGATGTTGATGGTTTCTGTAGCAAATTCACCCCGACACTGTCTTGGCCAAGGGAAACGACGTTTGAGTAGACAACTTGACTGTCTCCTATCATCTTTTTCCTTCGAAACAGGGTTTGTTATTGTTAAAACAGTGTCATCAGATAAACGAGAATCGTAACAGACACTTGTTCATTTTAAAAAAAGAAGATTGCCAGTGCAACTTTTGGATGCTTCAAAATTTTCCCCAGCTGCCAAATGATAAGGAAAAGAGGGGATGCTTCATGTTTGTTTTTCAAAATATATTGATCCCCCAGAGAAATCATGAGCCCAGGATCAGACACAGTGCTAAGCCAAACCACAGTAGCAGCAGCAGAAGCCAGAGAGAAGTGCTGTCTGTGCCCATTATTCTTGCTTCGGCAACCCAGAGGTTTGTTCAAAGCCATGGCCTGGCTTAATGTTAAGAGCAAACCAGGTCAAAGTCAATGGTACATATATCCTGTGCTGCCTACGCTGAATCCTCAAAGATTTTAGACTGAAGTCTTTCCCAGCCCCGAACCCATTTTAGACTGAGACTTTAGAAATGCTAAATATTAACCTGTCACCATGCTACCCCCCACTCCACGTCCCTTTCTTGGGGGCTGACACTGTGTTTTACTAAGCTAAGCTGTATGATGTATTGCAGGCACTGCAAAACTTGCTCTATTTATTTTTGTTAAAGGACAGAAATGTCAGCCAACCATTTAAGCATAATTACCCTGCTGCAATTAACTGAACTTTCAATTTAAGAAACCACAAACCTTGTTTTTGTTTTGTTTTTTTGAGGAGGTACAGAAGAGAGGTTAGGAGGGAAGCTTTGGATAATTAACAGTGTCACACACATCTTGAATCCAAACAGAACTCATGCGTCAAAGGTGGCGTTCATATAACTATTTCGAAAGCTTTTTTAGAGAGAGAGGCAGAAAGTCAAAATTACAAGGCAACTGGATATGCTATTAAAATAATACTACATATATATGTTAAAATTTCCAGACTTTAATTCTTGTCTGATGTTGATCTACAGCAAAACAAGATTTCTTCCAGGGCAGATGAACACAAATGTATCAATGTGTTTCCACATGTTTGCAAACACATGTTTGCAGACTACAGCTGCAATGCTATACATGCTTACCTGGGGGGTAAGCCTCACTATGAGCATTTCTTCCGAGTGGACACGTATATGATTGTGTGGTACCTGCTGTTCTAGATTTCCTTACCAATAGCACACGTAACAGAATGCGTTCCTTCCAATCACTATTAGGAAGAATTGCTCAGGCGACCAGAGCCCTGTCTCCAGTGATGCTATTCATGTTCCCACTTTGACTTCAATCAATCAAAACGAGTGTATGAAAAAGCACTCCCTTTTTATGCCATGAGAACACCTCCACACTGCTGCCAGCCTCTCTGTCCTTCACATTTTGTGTGGTTGACACCAAAGCAGTCACACAGAGCTTCAGATCCCATTGCTCCTCACATGCATTAAGTAGGCCTTTAAAAGGTAAAGGGACCCCTAACCATTAGGTCCAGTCGCAGACGACTCTGGGGTTGCGGCGCTCACCTCGCTTTATTGGCCGAGGGAGCCGGCGTTTGTCCGCAGACAGCTTCCGGGTCATGTGGCCAGCATGACTAAGCCGCTTCTGGCGAACCAGGGCAGCGCATGGAAACGCCGTTTACCTTCCCACCGGAGTGGTACCTATTTATCTACTTGCACTTCCTGCTTTTGAACTGCTAGGTTGGCAGGAGCAGGGACCAAGCAACGGGAGCTCACCCCGTCATGGGTATTCAAACCACCGACCTTCTGATCAGCAAGTCCTAGGCTCTGTGGTTTAACCCACAGCGCCACCCGCGTCCCTCCAGTACGCCTTTACAGGCACACTAAATTCTCCTCCCAGACAGTAATTCTCCCAGAGTTCTCAGGCTAGACTTACAAAGTCAGGCAAAATACAGGATATATACTGGGTTGGGTCCAGACCTGTTCTTCTTCGAACTTATGTCCACAGAAAGGACTCTGTTCCAGCAGAGGCTTCATCTGGAGGGAGTTGAGAGAGGGTAGATTTCCACTCCTTCCCTCTTCCTCTTGCAGTCACCATACATGCCAAGCACCCTGTTTTCAGTGAGATGGCCCTGCTTTCTCTGAGGACACCCCAGGTTTTGTCTTCATCCTGGGGCACCCCGGTTTCATGCCGTGGTGGGAGGAAGCGAGGGGTGGTGCTCTGGTGCAAATCAGCTGGGCCAGAGCACTAGACTGAAAAAGCAGCCTCTTCTGGTTGATTCACGCCAAAGTGCCAAACCAAAATCCACTCGTTTTTTGTTTTTGCGAACAAGGGTTTTTTGGTTTCGTGCGCTTGCGCATGCACCAAAGTTCCAGATCTATCTCTATCAAACAACACGCAATTACCTACGCAGTTTCTATCGATACACAGGGAGTGAAATTAATTTGCTATGAGAACAAACAAGGTGTTGCTAATCCAAGAAGATTAAAAATACCTCCAAAAACTAATGATCCTGGCTGCCAATTGTAATAATATAACATTAATAAAATTATTAAATTTTTTTTTAAAAAAAACCTTTTGTAAAAGATGTGTAGTTTATAGTTAACATGTATATAAAGTGGTACCTCAGTTTTCGAACGTCTCCGTTGACAAACGTTTCGGTTTCCGAATGCCGTAAACCTGGAAGTAAATGCTTCCATTTTCGAACATGCTTCGGAAGTCGAATGGCTTCCGCTGAGCGTATATGTTATTTTTCTCAACTTTCTCTATTAAATTTGCAGACCGCCCTTTGCGCCTTGGTTTTCGAACGTTTTCAAAACTCGAACAGTCTTCCGGAACAGATTACGTTCGAAAACCAAGGTAGCACTGTATCCATCTACATAGAGACATTTATCTGTATAGCTACATTATACAGACAGCTGATGTACTATAGTGGCTAAGAGACCGTGCACCAAATCAGATAGTCCATGGTTCAAATCTCGCCTCTGCCACAAACCCACTATGTGGCCTTAGGCAAGCCACTTTCTCTCAGCGTCAGTTCCCCATCTGCAATATGGGAAGAAATAATAATGACTCGTCTTACAGGGCTGTTGTTAGGATTCCAGCTACTGTAAATGACCCACACGAAGCACTACGAGTGCTATACAAATAATACAGTCATATTCTTGATCAAACGCATCCATTCTTAATGAAATCAGCCCTGAGTGCTCACTGGAAGGACAGATCGTGAAGCTGAGGCTCCAGTACTTTGGCCACCTCATGAGAAGAGAAGACTCCCTGGAGAAGACACTGATGCTGGGAAAGATGGAGGGCACAAGGAGAAGGGGGCGACAGAGGACGAGATGGTTGGATAGTGTCTTCGAGGTTACCAGCATGAGTTTGACCAAACTGCGGGAGGTAGTGGAGGACAGAGGTGCCTGGCGTGCTCTGGTCCATGGGGTCACGAAGAGTCGGACACGACTAAACGACTAAACAACAACAACATTCTTGATATAAATGTTCCAACTTCCGTCTTATTGCAAAAACACAACGTTCAGATTTCAGCATACACTGCGGATTCTGAGCTGTGGAGACCATAACCAGCGGTTTCAGTGAGCTGGTTGTTATCAGAGCTTTGCGTCCTTTGCACAGTAATACGCATTTCTTCAGAAACTGGGGGCAAAAGCAAGGTTTCATCCTGTGGAACATATACAAAACTGTGCATCGTTTGCTTGTTTTGTTTCTGCTCATTGCAGGAAGGGGCAAGGAGGTATGTGGGGCACCTCATCGCTCTACACCAGGAACACTGTTTGGGCAGTCCCTTTCCTGTCTCCTCCCGCCACTTCCTGGGGCTCCTTAAGAAAGGCCTGTGTGACCTAGGGAAAACAGAAGAATGGACACCCAGGCTACAGAGCTCACGGAGTGAGGATTCTTTGCCCCAGTTGTTCTATATTTATACCATTTGTTTGTTTTACCACACTAAAATTATATACAGTCATACCTCAGGATGAATACGCTTCAGGTTAAGCATTTTCGGGTTGTGCTCTGCGGTGACCCGGAAGTAACAGAACGCATTACTTCCAGGTTTCGCCACTCGCGCATGTGCAGACGCTCAAAATGACATCACGCGTATGCACAGAAGCGGCAAAACGCAACCCGCGTACGCGCAGTCGCGTATTACGTTCGCTTCAGGATGCAAATGGGGCTCTGGAACGGATCCCGTTCACATCCAGAAGTACCACCGTACGCCCCATGAGAGAAAGGGTGCAATCAATCAATCACTGGAACACTTATCCCCCTCCCATTCTTGGTTTCTGACATTTCACAAAAAGTTGCCCCTACAGTAACACATAATATACGAGGCCGGGGGGTGGGGGGAATCAGAACTGTGAGTTTAGACCTTTCTAGAATTGTTTCTAATTTGACTCCACGATAATGAAACTTGCCAAAGGGGAGGGGAAATGCAAATGCTGGGCTCCACGCAGAACAGACGCCCGCTTGACAGCTGCCGACAAAGCTAAAACAAATAAATAAAACTTCCTACCTTCCAGAAAGATCGGAATCAGTTCCTATATAAATCTCGGGCAAGGATGAATTATTAGTTTCCTGGCCTGGCCTTGAAATATTAGCACAGCCTTGCATTGCAGTCAATGGACACTTGCCAGTTTCCTGCCAGCAATGGGTTGGGTTTTCTTTTTCTTTTTCTTTCCCAACAATGGAGAAGTCTGTTCAGAAAGATGGAGAAGGAAATCTGGTAGTGGGGGGGCTGAGTTACCCACCCCAGCCCTGAAACTAATGTAAAGCTGGACGGCTGGTACTTTGGCATGGAATCCAGCTTATTCTACCGCAGTGGAAAATTTAGGTACAGGACTGTGAGCTAAATCTCCTGCCGAGCTACCTTCTGATCCTATAATCCTATACAGGTCTTGAAGGATGTTGACAAGCTGGAATGTGTGCAGAGGAGGGCAACCACGATGATCAAGGGTCTGGAAACAAAGCCTTATGAGGAACGGTTGAAGGAACTGGGTATGTTTAGCCTGGAAAAGAGGAGACTGAGAGGAGATACGATAGCCATCTTCAAATATCTCAAGGGCTGTCACATGGAAAAGGGAACAAGCTTGTTTTCTCCTGCTCTGGAGGGTAAGACTCAAGCCAATAGCTTCATGGTTTTTTCCTGAAAAAAGCAATGGCTCCAGGTCATGGTGAGTGAGGAGAAAGCTTAACCATGAGCCTGAACCTAATCTTGTGAGTTCAACATGGAGTAGAAGTATCAAAAAGATCAGGGAGGAATTCAGTGGTTAAAAGCTCCTCCCTGAAAAGCATCCTATGTCTTGCAAGCCTGGTCTATTGTACTGCTGTCTGAAATTAGAGTTGCCTGGAGAAAATGGTTTTACAACAGTACTCCCTAGAAACTGAATAATAAATTACCAGATACCTTGTCAACCTCTCCGACTGGCAAAACATGGGCTATATACAGAAAGATGCTTTCTTGAATGCCCCATTAGAGGCAATTGAACTTATTTCTAAATGAGCACAGGACTGGGCTGTGGAACTGACTTACTTAAAATCCCAAGCCTTATTTGGGGGGGGGGGAAGGGACCTCATGATATACATATTTCTTCAAAAAATTAAACAGTCCTTACATTCCTTTTTCTTGTTCTTCAAGAACGCTGGAAAGACCCAAACTCCAGATGTCGACACTTGGAACAGGAATAAGTTTAGCTTTCTGTTGGGTTTGAGCTAAAACTGCTGGCAAATCCAGATTTATGTATGAATTTATTAATCTTTTAATATACGCTGTGGGTATTGTTTGAAATAACAAACGGAGCTGAGCCGTAGGAAGGAACGCCAGCAATGCTTTTAAATCACTTTAAATGCCTAACGGAATATATGGGCACTAAATAACCTACTATTGAACTTGTCTGCACGGGGGCTTTTCAAAAAGAACTTGTCATTTCCTTCAAGCGGGGAAGCCCAGGCAGAAATAGCTGTTTGCATTGTGACAACCAGAAGGCTGAATCAAATACAGTTGAGATGAGCTGCCACTCTTTAATACATTCCTATGGAGCATCAATCTACACATTATATAATGAGAGAGAGGAAGAGGTGAGAGACTTCTGGACTGTACTACTTCAAACTGCAAAGGGAAGAAGCAGTTGTCGTATGTTTGGCTGGTCTTCGCTGCAAAAGGAAAAAGAACCAGAAAAAAAATCCAACATCATTGCATATAACAAGCTAGCACATCAGAAAGAAATGTTTGGCACCTTTCCCTGCAGGGCTAGCTTACTACATGCAGGGGGTTATGTTTAAAAAACGTGAGAACATTGAAAAAATACAAGCACATCACCTGTACAGTGGTACCTTGGGTTAAGAACTTAATTCGTTCTGAAGGTCCGTTCTTAACCTCACACTGTTCTTAACCTGAAGCACCACTTTAGCTAATGGGGCCTCCTGCTGCCGCCGCACCGCCAAAGCACAATTTCTGTTCTTATCCTGAAGCAAAGCTCTTAATCCGAGGTAATATTTCTGGGTTAGCGGAGTCTGTAACCTGAAGTGTATGTAACCTGAAGCGTATGTAACCCGAGGTACCACTGTAGTCTGGGGTGGTCCTGTCCAAATCTCTATGATCAGAGATACAGCTCATATGATACGTTGTGGGAGGGAGGCAACAGAAGTGGCAGAACCATATAAAAACACCCCTGCCCTTCTAGGAAGTGGAAACCTCCACGTTTCGAATTCCCCTGGGTTCTACAAGAAATGATTGTTCTCACATACACCGACCATGCAAGTAGACTGAGTGTATGAGCTCTCAGGTATTCCCACAACCGAGTCGGGTTTCGATTGTCAGAACTGTAGCGGTTACAGTGTCGTCCTCGGACCAGGGTTCAAATCCCCACTCGGCCATGAAACTAACTGGGTGACCTTGGGCCAGTCACTGCCTCTCAGGCTACCCTACCTCGCAGGGTTGCTGTGAGGATTAAATGAGGAGGAATTAAACGAGCTCCTCTGAGGAAAAGGTGGGATATAAATGCAATAAATAAAAGGAGATAAAAAGAAAAGAAAGAAAGAAATTAGGCCTCAGGACTATCCTGCAACTTTCTGAATAATGTGCTGGAATGGCTCCAAAAGAATGCTTGTAGACAAAAACCATAGTCAATCCTCTATACAGTGGTACCTCGGGTTAAGAACTTAATTAGTTCTGGAGGTCTGTTCTTAACCTGAAACTGGTCTTAACCTGAAGCACCACTTTAGCTAATGGGGCCTCCTGCTTCTGCTGTGCCACTGGAGCATGATTTCTGTTCTCATCCTGAAGCAAAGTTCTTAACCCGAGGTAATATTTCTGGGTTAGCGGAGTCTGTAACCTGAAGCGTATGTAAACTGAAGCGTATGTAACCCGAGGTACCACTGTATATCTATGAGGCTTATTCCTAAGGCTACAGTGGTTTTTAGAGAAGATATGGGGAAAGTCATGAGGGACTATCTATCTGGTCATATGGCTGTGTTTTGTGTAGTTTTTTTGCAAACTTGCAATCCCGCAAAAGCTTTAGGCTCTGTCTTGTTAAGTCATTACGTTATATGGCTTCAGGAAAATGCTGCATTGAGAAGCAAGCTGTGTAAATATTCCAATCTGTATTTACATTTGGTAATGGTGCCCTTGCCTTCTGCAGAGCAACAGACTCTTGCCAGATTTCTAACAGGCATGTGAGGACAGTTTGCTTCTTAAAGAGTGCCTTCTTGCCATATGTCAGAGCAGAGGTAAATTCAGCCTGTGGTTTTCCAGTGACATCATTCATTTATTTGTGGTAAATGTTCCAGCACCCTGCTAATTGGGTTATAATATCCTGTCCCACTAACATCATTTTTGTTGTTGTTGTTGTTGCTTACACTGGTTCCAAATGGAAACTGTGGTGCTAATGTGACAAAACCTTTTAGGCAAGCAGCGACTATGAAACCAACCAAAGGAAAAATCATTTACAACCCACAAATATTGAACAGGGTGGTGGAAGAAACGGCAAAGGAGCTGGTGAAAATGATACGGTAAATATGCTAAGGAAGCCCCCCACAATTAGTGTTAATGAAAGGTCCCTAGCACTGTGTATCTACTCAAAGTAAGCCCCTCTGATTTCCTCCCAGGTTAAGTGAGGACAGAACCGCAACCTAAAATTTCTTTGTCAGCAACTTACGTTCAAGACAATTCTCAAGAGAATTCAAACTACTTATCTTGCACATTCCCAAATACTGCAGGCAGATAGACTAGCAGGAAAGCATAGGATAGCAGAATAAGATTATCAAAGTAGTTTGCTTGTTTAATATAAATGTTGTCATGAGGGTTTCTAGTGGGCCAAAAGGTAGGGTTTAATCATAAACCTAAGTCATAGTCAAAGTAGGCCCATTGAAATAAATGAATTGATTTCCTTTGGTCTACTCTCAAGTAATACTAACTTTGGATATTGCCCAAAAGAAATACTAAAAATTATATAGATAACTTTTTATTATAATTTTTTAATTAAATTTTACAATTTTATAGCCATCCATTCAACTCCCCTCCCTCCACTTCCAGAGTTCTTTTAATTTGCCCACCATTCCTGCATATTTTTATATATCCATCTGATTCAGTTCTCCCATCTTACATCCCTTTTAAAATCTTATACTGTTGAATTTACCTTAATACCGCCCACCAATTATGCAGAGAATTTTAGGAAATATAGTGTTCTGTTCCTGAGGGCTGACTCTGTCTTTCGTTTGTTTTGAGGATTATTTAAATGCCACTATCCCAGATGTCGTAGTCCTAAATTATACAGTGTGTGGTGGGAAGGTCAAAGAAGGGGGCAGAAACGTAATACAGTAGTACCTCGGGTTAAGAACTTAATTCGTTCTGGAGGTTCATTCTTAACCTGAAACTGTTCTTAACCTGAGGTACCACTTTAGCTAATGGGGCCTCCTGCTGCCGCTGTGCAATTTCTGTTCTCATCCTGAAGCAAAGTTCTTAACTTGAGGTACTATTTCTGGGTTAGCGGACTCTGTAACCTGAAGTGTCTGTAACCTGAAGCGTCTGTAAACCGAGGTACCACTGTACAAATTGAGTTTCCACACAACCAGATGCATACAGCAGGGTTGCAGTTGTGTACACACCCTTGTTCACCAAATAAGAGGATTGTTTAGTATATGAGCACAACCTAAATCTGTATTTCTGGCGATTGGCATACCATAGTTTAAAGCAGACATAACATTTGCTACAGTCACAGGGCAAGTAGCAATCCAAAGCAAACCATATCCATCTCTCATGCATGACTCTGGCTCCAGATCATCAACTGAGCAGCCAGATTACAAAGAAATGCACTGTGTTCATACAATGCTACAGCTGCACAGAAATTGTTGTTGTTTTGCTCTCTCCTTAAAAAGCCAGGAATCCCTAGGGCTAAATGAGGACCAGTGTAATGTGTGCAGGTGTCCTAAGCATTTTGTCAATTTAAATCAAGAATGCAGCAGAGACTTGCCAGAAGAGAGACAGGGATTAGAACCTTTCTGCAGTACCATGTCTGAAGGTGGCTGATCGCCGAAGAATTGATGCTTTTGAATTATGGTGCTGGAGGAGACTCTTGAGAGTCCCATGGACTGCAAGAAGATCAAACCAATCTATTCTTAAGGAAATCAGCCCAGAGTGCTCACTGGAAGGACAGATCCTGAAGCTGAGACTCCAATACTTTGGCCACCTCAAGAGAAGAGAAGACTCCCTGGAAAAGACCCTGATGTTGGGAAAGATGGAGGGCACAAGGAGAAGGGGTCGACAGAGGACAAGATGGTTGGATAGTGTTCTCAAAGCTACCAACATGAGTCTGACCAAACTGCAGAAAGCAGTGGAAGACAGGAGTGCCTGGCGTGCTCTGGTCCATGGGGTCACAAAGAGTCGGACATGACTAAATGACTAAACAACAATAACAATAGGAAGGATGAAGTCTCAATATAGGAAGGACTATACCCAAGTGGAGGAAGTCAAGTGAGAGACATCTCCAATGCTGCAATCGTTAGGCTTGCCATATGTCAAGAAATTCCCGACATGTCCTGGTTTTCGAGTGTAAAAATGTCATGGGGGGGGGGGGATTTTTGCCGAATCGGCAAAATGTCATGGAAAACCCAGATGTATGGCAATGGAAAAAGCAGCGAGCTCAAAAGCTTAACAATTTTGGTGGGTTTCTAAAAAAAAAAAACTGAACAACTTTGCGGGTGTCATAAATTTAACTTTTTGAAATATGGCAACCCTAGCAATTGGTAGCTATGATGAAGTAAGATGTACATGCAAAATAATGCAGAATGTTTAATCCCCTAGAGAATAAAGCAAAATGGATGGCTGCTTTGGTTTACATTTTATGAACCACAATTTCCAACTATATATGGTGGCCCCAGACAATTCCATCATTATATTGAAGTTAATAGGACTTGTAGCTCATGGCTTATGAACACAGCCAAAAGGAAATTCAGCTGCTGGGTATCTGCCCATCAATCTGTCCACAAGCTGGGGGATTTTCTTGCAGCAGACATAGAGAAGTGAGGCTTCTGTGCAGCTCCTTATCTCTCACCCCATGCCTGCACCCAAATCTATTTAGGAGGGAGGATGGAAATGTCAAAGCTCTGAGGTTTCTTGCTACCAGTTAAAGGCCAGGAACTCAGCCAGGTGTCAAGGTGGTGCTGTGTGGCTCTAGCAAGGATGGAGTCAGGTTCTGCAGGCACGGCATACAGTTCCCTGGAAAAACAGGAGATGTTGCCAGATGACATCCAAGATCACCTTTGATCTCGACTATGATCTTTGATCTTCTTTATTTTGAAACTAGCAGCATTTGCATCATCCTAGGACCTATTTTTTTCAACACCTTTAGACTGATCTCTGGCTGGCATCAGTAATTTCTTACACCTGCAAGTCTCAGATTTCAATTTGGCAACTGTTCACCACTTGAACAGTAAAAAATAAATAAAAGCAAGTAGTACACACTTGTGCAGTGGCAAAGTATTTATAAAGGACTCATGTGTTAAGGACTGCAAGGAGATGAAAGGCCAATTCCAATTACAAACCTAGAAGAAAATACCAAATCGGTTAACTGGTTAAAACGAAACATGGGGCATTACATTCTGAACAATTGCAATCCCTTATTATTCACGTGCAGATATTAAATACACGCAAGGAAAAGCATAAAGTCCCATTCAAGTGAGTGAATGGTTCCTTCTTGGCTTTCATCCCGGAGCCGTAGGGAAAACCCAAACAGTTACAAAATTGCTTTAAAACAAAGTTTAAAAAACGCAGACAGCAACTCTCAAAGGCCAAAGCAGTTTTTAAACATGGTCAGCATTCTAAAGCAGAATGGGTGGTGTTGATCATGTCTGCTCCCAAGTGAAGTGTGCATTTTGAGAAATTTCCTGACTCACATAGGGCTGGGCAACCCAGACTTCTATCCTTATGGCCTCTTCTATCAAATCACAGCAAGATTCAGTCAAACAGGGTAGGCTACAACTTACACACAAGGGCATTGTTGGTGAAAATTTGCAAATATCTGACCAGCTTTGCAAGTAAAAAAAAAAAGTGTAACAATACAAGCAGCATAAAAACAAAACATAACAAATATCTGAGTAGTGCATCTAAGCAGTGTGTGTTAACTGTAAATATAATTTAATTTTTCTTGCTGTAGACGGAATGCATCCTCGGTATGGAAAAAGGTGTGTGATATTTATCTCCCAAGGCTTCTGATTTATTTATGCCACATGTCGGTAAACAAACATTTACATAAGCCTTTAAAACAAACAGGTACAAGGAAGAAGCATTTCTTATTTCTTTCTCTGAGTCTCCAATTGTAGCATATCAATATAAGGAAAGCCCTTTTCGTTGCCGAATACAAAGTAATGCCATGCGCAGAATGTTACATAAAAGTGACAGTGTATTTGCCTTTCTAAATCTTTGCAAAAAGAAAAAAAATGCCCCAGAAACCTGCAAACATCAGAACTGCAACAGGATAATATTTTGGATAGATGAAACAACATTTTCGAAAATGCAATCCTGCGTGTAAATGTGAGGTTATATATTCATTTGCACAGAGTAACACTCACTCAAATGACTCGTTCAGTTGTGAAAGAATCCCAGTCGCGCCAGGAAACATCTGCTCCTGTGTAATAAAACTGACCAGAGCCAAGCAGTTTGAAGGGCTTGTTGTTGCCCAGATAGCAATCGGTTCGCAGCCAAACAACATACAATGAACTTGCCTGGAATTATGACCCTGACAATTACAGGCCACATAAGGCAAATGAAAGGATTCCCCCCCCCCTTTGATTAAGGCCTGCGAGTACAAGATGAACAACATCTCGCTACCACTGCGTAGATGAAAAGCTACTGAATGAGATCTGTCGCGGTTCTCCTGCTGCCTTTGTCTTCAGAAGAGAGTAGTCTATCTGAAGTCTTTAATGGCTATTAGGCAAAAAGATAAAAACAAAACCTTTGTGCCCAGAGGTGGCAAGACTCTGGAGGACTAGATGCCAGGTGCAGACGACAGCATAGGTGCCAGGTTCCGCCCAAATTGGAGGTGCCCGTCGCACGTGTGTGATGTCACGCACACGGCACAAACTTGTGATGCCACGTGGCAGGAGGGGGCCACAAGGCCCGCAGCATATGGGGCCCTGCCACAGCTACGGGAAGGCCTGACGAGGCCCAGCCCCTCCAGATTGGGGAGCCCCGTCCAGATAGTTTGCGGGGCTGAGGTGTCCTCAGCCCCGCAGAGTTGGCACCTATGGATGACAGGATTGCGGAGTTGAGGGAAGGAAAGTGGTGCCTTTGTGCAGCGCTGTGAGCTTCCAAAGCCATCTGGGGAAAGGGCCAGGGCTCAACAGTAAAGCTCTGGCTTTTCATGCAGAAGGCTGCATCCCCAGGCAGAACTGGTGGTGAATTCTGGTCTGAAACCCTAGAGAGCCACTGCTAGTCAATGTCAACAATGCTGAGCTAATTGTACCTGTATAAGGCAGAGACACGGGTGGCGCTGTGGGTTAAACCACAGAGCCTAGGACTTGCCGATCAGAAGGTCGGCGGTTCAAATCCACGCAACGGGGTGAGCTTCTGTTGCTCGGTCCCTGCTCCTGCCAACCTAGCAGTTCAAAAGCACGTCAAAGTGCAAGTAGATAAATAGGTACCACTCCGGCGGGAAGGTAAAAGGTGTTTCCGTGCACTGCTCTGGTTCACCAGAAGCGGACTAGTCATGCTGGCCACATGACCCGGAAGCTGTACGCCGGCTCCCTCAGCCAATATAGTGAGCTGAGTGCCGCAACCCCAGAGTCGGCCACGACTGGACCTAATGGTCAGGGGTCCCTTTACCTTTAAGGCAGAGATACCTATGTTCTTACGGTGCTGCAAGGAAAATCACTGGTGAGACAGGAATTGGTCTAATCCAATAAGACAATTCTGAGAGTCCTTCTGTATATATCTTTTGATTTTTTTAATTAAAAAAATCATACATGCTTTTTCTAGGAGGCGTATATTATTTGGATCAGTATTAGAGGGGAATATTCAGCCTCTCTATGAGCATAGCTGCTGGATATGGGACAATTTGGATGAAATAGCAAAATGCAAAAAAGTATTATCTGTTCCCAAGCAAGGGCTGGACTCCCGAGTTTTTATGCAATGCTTGGTCAGTCCAGAGGGTTCCTACTGCTTTCCCATGTTAGAAACCTCTTGGCTCAGCTGTCTCAGGGGCAGGGTGAGTGGGTGTTGTTCCTGGTTACTCCCCCCTCAGAATTCTGTGCCCCGGGGCCACCGTCCCTCTGCCCACCACGCTACGCCACTGGCCAAGTAGCAGGTGGACCCATCAACGCTACTGCTGCTATGGTAGCAATGAAGAGAGAGAGAGAGGGAGGGAGAGAGAAGGGGTCAGGGGAGAGCAGGAAGTGGGGCAGAGGGAAGGAGAGGTGGGTGCTGGTGGTCATGTCACAAAAATGAGAATGGGGAAGCAGCAGATGGTCTGGACGCCACTGATCAGCCCACGGCAGTGCCCCCCTCAGACAGGCTCTCTGGTGTCCATGCACACAGCCCAAGCTGTGTATTCTTCTTGTGTACAGCTATATGCACGAAGCCTTTCCTGCTGCAGACTTTGCTCTGTACATCCAGATGCTGGAGCAAGACTACCCCTGCTCCCAGCTCACTCTGTAGCCATAATTTCTGAGGAAGGGTAATTCTTTACATCTCTGTTACACTACAGCTTGAAGAGGGTTCTGGGGGTCTGGCCATACGCAAGAGGCTATGGTAGCTCTGAGGTTTTGTGAGACTCTTAATCACAGGGTTGTGGGTTCAAGACCTACCATTGAGCAAAATGATTCCTGCATTGCAGGGGGTTGGACTAAATGAACACTTGTGGTCCTTTCCAACTCTGCAATTCTATGATTTCAAAGCTCAGAGAAAGTGTAGTTCAACAAAGAGGTGTCTCTGCCCCAGCACCTCTTACCTACTCAGAATGGTTATCCTTACATAAACAAGCCTGTGAGTCTAAGTTTCTGGGAAGAGGACAATTAAAATTTAAGAATAATGCTGGATGGAAGCAGGTGAAAAAGAAGAAGCAGAACAGCTAACTCGCCCTTAGAAGAGCAATAGAGATGTTTTATTGCCTCTGAGGAAAAGTGTGCCAACCGATTTAAATTACAAGGCAATAAAAAAGTGAGAGAAATGAATTTTGCTCTTCGTTGTGCTCCTCCCTGAAGATCTCTTATTACCCTTACTCAGCAATGTCATAAAGAAGGGAAATGAAAACAACATGCAGGAAATAAACCGTTTTAACCATCTAACCCACTTCATAAATGGGATTTAACTAACAGCCATGTTAATCATCACTTTTAAAAACAGGTTTTTTTCCTGCAAACGTGATGCCAAAGCCTTTGGAAAATATAATGAAACTTTTCAACACTTAAACTAAAAGCACTGACTGCAGCTTGCCAGATAAACAACTAAACTGCAAGGATGTGTATGAGCACATGTCCGAAAGACCACCAAACTCCACTTTAAAGAAGTGGTTATTGTTCTCCATAATGCTTACATGAATGAGAGACTGCAAAGCAGACAGATAAGCAAGCAAATGACCTTTCAGATTGAAAACGCTTTCCAGTCTGGTCACCTGCAGGTGATTTTTAAACACCATAGGTGACCACATGAATGGCTCTTTACAAATCCAAATTAAAAAAAAAAACAACCCTAAAATAATAAACAAAGGAAGCAAATTTCCAAGAATTCACAAATATTGGCATTCCCTAGTATAAAGGCAGCTTCTATTTGCATTTGCAACCAACTCCTTCCTCTCCACTGAATGCCTGGAAGAGAATTTATGAAACAGATATAGATGTAGATAAACAGATACACTTGCTGCTTCTTATCTGCTCTAAACCTTAGCACATGTGAAAGAAAAACCCAGCGTCGGAGGAGAGAGAAGGTCTCCTCTCAAATGCCCTGTGGTTTCAAAAATCCTCTTGTTGTTTTATACCATCTCTCAAACTCATTTCGAGTGAGAGGTTGGAGGGAGGGGCGTGTGGGGCTGGGCACCCTCCTTGACAAAGGCCTAGAGTATCCTTTCCCTTGACGAGCAGATCTGTGCACACACCAGATCCGAAGTCCCTCAGAATAAGAACATGTCCTCCTCCCATTATTATTATTATTATTATTATTATTATTATTATACATTACCAAACGCCATGCAGCTTCCCACATGAGAAGTGTCTGTTCTGTTTGTCTTTGGAGCTCAGAGTGAACTGACTATCTGGAGCTCTGCCTCTGGCAAGAGATGACCATGACCAAGTCTGCCCTTCTGTCATTCACTCTGTCACATCGATTGAGGTTGCTGCGCCAATTCACATGTTGCGAGAGCAGAGTGACAACGGTTAAGGTGACACAACAGATGCTGGGGGAGGCGAACACCTGCAAATCCCTGACTTCGACTACAGCATTCCTTTGACAAGAAACTCGGAGCATGTGTATTTCCTGTTTTGGACTACAGTGGTACCTCAGGTTACATACGCTTCAGGTTACCTACGCTTCAGGTTACAGACTCTGCTAACCCAGAAATAGTGCTTCAGGTTAAGAACTTTGCTTCAGGATGAGAACAGAAATCGGGCTCCGGCGGCGTGGCGGCAGCGGGTGGCCCCATTAGCTAAAGTGATGCTTCAGGTTAAGAACAGTTTCAGGTTAAGTACGGAACTCCAGAACAAATAAAGTTCTTAACCTGAGGTACCACTGTACCTGGATACCAACGACAGATTTTATAAAAAGGTAGTGCAGGGGTAGAGAGGCTCCAGGCCAGACACTGAAGGCAGCGCTCCCAGCTTTTCTGTTTGGCCCTCTGAAGCCTCCTCAAGCGATGACTCCCACCTCCCAGGTCACACCCTCACCATCCCAGTTATGTGTCCTCTTCTAGTCTTAAAACGGTGCTAAACTCTTCTTTGTCAAGGTGGAGGTGACTGTATGTTTGTGTACAGAAGCCTCCAGCTTTGAATGGCCGGAAGCACAGGTGCCATCTCGCGCCAAAGATTGTGGGTGCCCACAACAAAGGGCTTCAACTTTGCCCATGGACTTTGTGGGTGGCCCAGCCCCCACAAATAAATTATTGTGGGTGTCAAAGCACCCACAGCCCCCTAGAGTTGGTTCTAGTGGCTGGAAGGTAGCCTACTCAAAGGGAAGAGGTATACACTCTGTTGCTCCACCCACTTTGGCCTTTGGCCCCACCCACTGGCCTCCAGGCTGTAAAAGTGTTCCTCACCCCTGATGTGTAGAAAATACATGGTACAACCCCGTATGGAGCATACCACTTCAGAGTGCGGGGGGAAACTGCATATTTGAAGGCTCTCCCCTTCCAATTCGCACATCCCTGGAAGGATGCCCACAGGCTGGAAAATGTTTCTCTGCCCCTGATGTGGAGGAAATACATGGTACAATCCCATAAGGAGTGTACCACTTCAGTGTGTGTGGGAAGACTGCATATATGAAGGTTCCCCACCCCCAAAATTCATACATCCCTTCCTGTGATGGAAATCTAACATGTCAACAAGAAAGTATGATATTCTTCTTCCCCACAAAAATGTAAAAGCAGGGAGTTGGTTATCCCCCCCTAAAAAAAATTTGCCCTCCCAATAATGACCTCTTTTCACTGTACACACCAAATTTTTGTGTCAAGGGGGAGAACTTTCAGCTCAGCCTTAACTAAAAGCAATTTTCAGTGTAATCTCGTACATTTATTCAGAAGCAAGTCCCACTTCAATCAGTGGGATTTACTGCCATGGAAAAAAGAGAGTTCAGGGTTGCAGCCTTAGACAACAATTGATGTTCAGATTCAGTGTGGTTTAACAGATGTGTTTCCAGGCTCAATGACATTTTAAAATATCTCAGGCTGAGTAGATATAGCAATATCATCAGGTTAATTTACTGTTCTTTCAAGCAAAGAAGCAAGTCTCATTGTCCGTTTCAGTACCAGCTAAATAAACTCTCCAGCAGGATGGGGTGATTTAATTCCGTCATGATTGAAGACACCAAGTTAAAAGGAGAAAAGGACTAACTCAAGTTACTGCCCTAAATCAGTTTCCCCATTTTGTCATTCACATGTTTCCTAAACAAGCAACATGCTAGTTGGTTGTAATAAATATTAAACCACGTTGGTTTGCATATAAACAGAGCCTTTATGCTGCCTAGGAGCATAGTCCAAAATATCTGACCACACAGCCAACATCTTTTTGCACTACAGAATCGTATCAAGGGAGCCAGTTGCAAAATTTCTGTTTGATAATGTCTGCGTGCTCACATGGATACTAAGCCAGTTCACAACTCTAACGGCAAAGGGTCACAGTCAATCGCAGAGTTGAGTACCACTAAGATACTGACATAAACGTGGAAAGCCTGTAATGAAACCCACAACAGCTACGAACCTGAATATATTTTTACTTGACCTATTGGTGAGTTTTGTGCTCCCTTAGGTTTTTGATGTATGTTAAATGAACTGTTAATTGTTGAAGGGGTGGGTATAGCGTGAGGTTGCAGTGCTCTTCCTACTTTTTATTCTGTACTGTTATTCTACTACTGTATTTAGACATTTTTATGAGCACAGAAGTATTTGTGTAAAATGTGGTCTATATAAATTAACTGACTATGGCTACTATGACTATGAATCCTGCAATATGTATCCTTTTTTTTCCCCATCCACTGAAGATCCTCAGTCAGTCACTGAAACGTTCCATGTTAACTTTCCTGAGCAGCGAAAGGGTATGAATTATGCCCCTGTAAAACCACTGTGCCCGCTCCTCGCTTAGCCTATAACAAATCTACCTAATAAATATTTAAACCTATCTTCTCAGTGAACTGTATACAATCTACAGAGAATACTCCTCCCTTCCCATTCCATAAGACATTAATTCACTCATCTTAAACATATGTAAACTAGTCGCATTTCCACATTTCATCTAATGTTCTGTATCGCTCCCGGTCACCCGCCCTCCCTTTTACCTATTTTATAGACAGATACAGTATATGAGTTACGTTGTTAACTCAGTTTTATCTTGTCCTAGAACCAGGAGTGGTTCTAGGACAAGATAAAAGCATTTTGTTGCCTGCATTGTTAAACTATACAACTTTTACATGAAAACCAAAGGCAGCCCATGTTCAGTGATGTTTTTAATGTTTGATTTTTCATTATGCTTTTATAATTGTTGGAAGCCTCCCAGAGGGGCTGGAGCAACAGAGTCATTTGGCCGGGTTATAGAATCATAGAATCATAGAGTTGGAAGAGACCACATAGAATCATAGAGTTGGAAGAGAACACAAGGGCCATCAAGTCCAACCCCCTGCCAAGCAGGAAACACCATAAATTATAAATTGTTGTTGTTAACAGCTCTGGCCTCCCAAGGAAGAGTACAGCCACAGGGCTCACTCAAGAGGATGCCCTCAGAATTTGGCGCCTGAGGCGATTCCCTCATTCTGCCTCATGGTTGGTCTGGCCTCTCTCTCACCAGGAGGGCCGCTTTAGGGAGATAATACTTGTCTAAAAAGAGGGCAATAAATAAGTAACTGTTTTCAGATATCAAAACAACCAGTAAGTTGCAACCTTACACCTGGAAATAAGCCCCATGGAACTCACTGGGACTTACTTCTGAGCAGACATGCACAGACTGCACTGTCAAAGTGTCTCCGTTTTCTCTCACACATGTCAATCTTTTCACTTCTTTGATGCCTAGCTCTGTTTCCCCCTCCCCTTGTCTCTCTCTCATCCCCCGCTCCCACCCCAGCCCAGTGATTTTTCTTTTCTTTTCAGTTATACCTTCACAGCTATACATAACATTAAATCAGACCGCGGCTTTAAGTGCAAAGCTTTAAGCATTTCAAGCATGTAATAAATATTTAAAACAGACGCTAAAACAGGTGCGCTGTGCAATCATGCTTTGTTCCCTTCAGTCTCTCACAAATCCATAGCCTTCCCATTCCTCCCGCAAAAAAGCAATTTCTCCCACTGCCTCTTTCACATCTCTGCGGGGTGTGGGGGCAGCAGGAACCACAGAAAGCCCCTTTTTACTTTGCTCTTGGTTTTGAACATAACTTTCGAAAAGGAAGCACAAAAAGTACTGAGTCCATTTAAGCAGCAAGTACTATCCAGACGCGGGTGGCGCTGTGGGTAAAAGCCTCAGCGCCTAGGGCTTGCCGATCGAAAGGTGGGCGGTTCGAATCCCTGCGGCGGGGTGCGCTCCCGTTGTTCGGTCCCAGCGCCTGCCAACCTAGCAGTTTGAAAGTACTCCCGGGTACAAGTAGATAAATAGGGACCGCTTACTAGCGGGAAGGTAAACGGCGTTTCCGTGTGCAGCTCTGGCTCGCCAGAGCAGCGATGTCACACTGGCCACGTGACCCGGAAGTGTCTCCGGACAGCGCTGGCCCCTGGCCTCTTGAGTGAGATGGGCGCACAACCCTAGAGTCTGTCAAGACTGGCCCGTACGGGCAGGGGTACCTTTACCTTTACTATCCGGAAGCATCTTGGAAGAGCATTCCAAAAATGCTTAGATTTTGGGACAAAGGAAGCTCACAAGAGCAGGTGGCATTTGCCCGAAATGAATTTTGCCCTTTCACTTACTAATTGTTCCTGGCACCTATGATTCAAAAATAGAGGTGAGGGAAAGGCACAATACAGTGGTTCATTATAGAAGAAGAAGGAGAAGGAGAAGGAGGAGGAGGAGGAGGAGGAGGAGAAGGAGAAGGAGAAGAAGAAAAAGAAGAAGTAGTTATGCTACAGGTTTTGGCTCAATGCATTGTAACAGTCCCCAAAACTCCCAGCTACTGAAAGCCCTTTCAGTCTAGTCACAGATGAACTGAGGTTGCTCACAGTTGTTCCTCAGTAGTAAAAGAAGATGCTCAGTGGCTTATTGTATTTTTCCATGTATAACATGCCCCCATGTATAAGATGACCCCTATTTTTTGGGACTCCAAATTAAGGAAATGGGGGGAGATTACCCAGAGTTGTTGAGCTTTTTGGGGGGTATAGTGATAATCACTCACCCGCCTGATCAACGCTGCCAATCGCACGCCTCGACAAAGCCGCCAATCACCTGCCCAATTGCCGCAACACCAGCCAATCGCCAGCAGGCCTTGCCGCAGCCACGAATCACCCGCCCAATCGCCACTGACAATCTCCTGTTCACGGCTGCCACCAATCACCAGTCCCCCCTCTGCACCATCCGTGTATAAGACGACCCCCAGTTTTTAACATTTTTTATAATAAAAAAATCTTCTTATACACGGAAAAACGCTGTAAGTTCTGAAGGCTGTGCCTCAGTTAAGATGCTCGAAAAGAAGCAGGACAAGCTCAGCAGTGGCGTCACTGGTAAGGGCAATAGGGACACTTGAAAAGTATTCATGGAGGCTATGAAGATGGGGTGGTGAGGGGTGTGGTCTGGGGGGGGGGTCCTGAGGGCCAAATATAAAGGTCTAGAGGGCTGCATTTGGCCCTGGGACTGAGATTCCCCACACCTGCTCTTATCCGTTCGGTGAAACACAATTCTCCTTTGGAGATGACGTGGTGCCTTAAGTGCGAGGGGGTATCGCGGTCTGTAGCAAAAAGTCCTGCAGGGAAGAATTCAGAGTCCTGACTGCCTAGTTCGGTCCTCTAATGCCAGCAGAAATAAGAGGTAGGCAAGCTGCACTGGCAGAGCCAGAACACAAAGCCAAAAACCAATGAAAACAAGCGAGCAGCAAGTTCTAGCAATGAGCAGAATTCCATCCTTTTGTTTAAAAACACACAAACACTAAAAGGAGGGGGGATTTCTTGCCATGTGGGGGCATTAAAGATCAAACTGAAGGTAATGTTGTTGTTGTTTGATTCAATTCCCCATTTCCCTGCAAACTATACAGTGCTACCTCGGGTTAAGTACTTAATTCGTTCTGGAGGTTCGTTCTTAACCTGAAACTGTTCTTAACCTGAAGCACCACTTTAGCTAATGGGGCCTCCTGCGGTCGCCACGCTGCCAGAGAACAATTTCTGTTCTCATCCTGAAGCAAAGTTCTTAACCTGAGGTACTACTTCTGGGTTAGCGGAGTCTGTAACCTGAAGCGTATGTAACCTGAAGCATATGTAACACGAGGTACCACTGTATATCATGCCTCCAGATCTTTTCTTTTGCAAATGCAACTTCCCTTCCTCTTTAAGAAAAAATGGAATCAAGGCAGCCAAGGGAGGGGGAGAGAGAAGGAAGAGCTGTGTTTATGCCGCTTGTAATCCAAGATGGACTGGTGGCCTTCGGTTGCCTTCGGTCTCTAAGGAGAGATACCAGCTGCCTCATTTCTTCCAAACCCTGCTAATAATGGCTGGGCCAAGCAATTCCAACAGAGAGGAGGAAACAGAGCTGCCCTTCTATCAGAAGAAAAAAAGAGTTTAAAAGACCCACTTTGAAACAAGGACAATAATAGCTGTGTAATCTAGTCTTCTCTGTTTTGCTTTGGTTTTCCGCCTCCCTTTTTGGAAATGCACCTTTTTTTCCCTTCACCTTAAGCAGAGGAATGCTCATTTCACCTCAAGGAGGAAAATTCAAGCAGTAGAGGCCATATAGCTATCAGGTTCATAGGAAGCTGCCCAAATCAGGGGTCAGGCAAGTTGCCATCTCCAGCTGCCCAGTCTCCTCACTGCTTGACAAGACAGCACAAGACGACAAGCCGTTGCATGCAGGAAACCTTTAAGTAGTCACTTGGCAAATGGTTACTTGTAAGAAAGGTCAAAGTCAAGTCAGCTGCAGTACATAATCTCACCCACCCACCCCTGGCCAGCCAGCAAAGAAGGAAAGTTAGGGGAGGGGAACTGTCCCAGGCACCCGGCAGCACAACTATAACTAATAATTCCTGACGTATCACCATTCTCACATACGAACCTGCCTGGGTTTTGGGTAGAGTCTGCATTCGCTGTTAAGGCAGCGTCTGGTGAGCAGGTGTTAACAGGTACAGGTGAACAGGTGCAGGGGTAACACTAAACCATGGCTAAAATAGAGCACTACTGCAACACACTCCACGTGGGGTTACCTTTGAAGGTGACCTGGAAACTACAACTAATCCAGAATGAGGCAGCTAGACTGGCGACTGGGAGTGGCCACTGAGACCATATAACACCGGTTCTGAAAGACCTACATTGGCTCCCAGTACGTTTCCAAGCACAATTCAAAGTGTTGGTGCTGACCTTTAAACCCTAAATGGCCTCAGCCCTGTAAACCTGAAGGAGCGTCTCCACCCCCATCGTTCAGCTTGGACACTGAGGTCCAGCTCCGAGGGCCTTCTGGTGGTTCCCTCACTACGAGAAGTGAAATTACAGGGAACCAGGCAGAGGGCCTTCTCGGTAGTGGCGCCTGCCCTGTGGAACGCCATCCCATCAGATGTCAAGGAAATAAACAACTATCTGACTTTCAGAAGACATCTGAAGGCAGTCCTGTTTAGGGAAGTTTTTAATGTTTGATGTTTTATCGCGTTTTTAAGATTCTGTTGGGAGCCGCCCAGAGTGGCTAGGGAAACCCAGCCAAATGGGTGGGGTATAAATAACAAATTATTATAAGGAAAGGGAGGTGGGACCATGCAAGATAAGGGAAGGAAGCAAAGGGAGTCTGGAATAACCCATTTGCAAACCATCGTTTGCAGGGAGTCAGCATTAAGCCGGCACCACGTAACAATGGAAAATACGTGCCTGTCACTATTCACAGTGTGAAGACCATTTAACAACAGAGGCACATGGACTACAGAATTTTTTTTACATTCATACACCATGTGTGGGAGGCATTTATTTCCTTTTTTTACAGCGATAATGAATGAAAAGGGTCACAATCTGAGCCTTTCAACTTCCCTCGCTGCTAACGGCTGCATTACTTACACAAGGCTAACAGCGCTGCCCACTCTTCCTTCTCCTTTCCTCAGGAGTTTCTGACATCTGAGTTACTACCCTTCTCAACTTTTAAACCCTTCAGGCGACAAAAAAGAAAGCTGCTGTCTACACTTTAGTTTTACAGTTCCATTAAAGGGTGACCTGCAAACAAAAAAGAAGAAAATCACGGGACTTTAGTATCAAGTGCTGAATGCCTCTCTCAATTAAATGAGTATGGAAAGCAGTCAGTCTACTATGAAGGTGATAATTCAGCCATTTGTTCCCTACAATGAAATAAATGAAGGCTAAACATGTTTTTTTGCTGATACCATTGACCACAGCATCCTCCTGGAACATCTCAAGGAGGTAAAGGTAGGCAGCCTTGTGCTTCAGTGGTTTCACTCCTCCCTCCAGGGCCTCTTCAAGAAAGTAGTTATGGAAGGCTACTGCTCAACACCATAGGAGTTGTCTGATGGTGTCCCACAGGGTTCCAGCTTGCCCTCCATCCTATTTAACATGTGAAGCTCCTGGGAACTGTCACCAGGAGATCTGGAGTGAAGTGTCATCAATATTCAGATGCCACCCAGCTCTATCTGAAACAGGAGAGGTAGTTCAGGGGTTAATATTTTGGTGCCTGCAAGCTGTGATAGGCTGGATGTAGGCAAAAAAAACCCTGAACCTGAATCCTGAAAAGACAGGGGTGTTATGTGCTCCAAGTTCTCACATCCAGAAGGTGTTAAGATGGCCTGTCCTGGTGGGAACTCCATCTCCCTTGGGGAGTGCTCCTTGTTTCAATTTTGTCCCTGGAGATTCAGGTTGTCAGACCTGAAGTCTTTTTCTTGTGCTGGCTGGTTCATCTATTATGGTACTTTTGGGACAAAGATGGCTTGGCCACAGAATCCCATGCTCTGGTAGCTTCCAGACTGAATTATTGCAATGTGCTCTACATGGGACTACCCTTGAAGATGACTCAGAAACTTCCAACTGGTCCCAAATCCAGCTGCCAGAATTCTGGCCGCGGTTTTCTTTGCAGCACATATAACTCCTGCTTTGTTTTTGTTTTTTAAAAAGCTTAAGTGTTTAAAAACCCTAAATGGCTCAGTCCCCAAATATCTGAAATAGTGCGTCCTTCCTTACAATATTTCTTGTGCAGACAGAATTAACAGTGCAATTTGTAAACATAGATACATTAATGTCTTCATTACCGTGGCGCTAAAGGTTCACCCCTTTTGATTTTTTAGCACATAAGAAGTGCTTATTCAGAGGCTACATATCAGAGTCACATCTTCAAAGTACCATTTTTGTGTCTGTTTGCTGCCATTGTTTTCCCTCAAAGCCCTGCTTCAATTCCACTTTTAAAAAAGGTTCTCTACCCTAGAATGAGCTAGCCTTCACAGGACCCCAGAGTTACGTCGCTTACATGAAGGAGTGAGTCCCCAAGACATCCTGCTGCCCCAACTTGTGTGGATCATTTAAATGGGAAGTGGAGTTTATGCGTAAAAATGCTTAAAATCCCTCCATCCTCTTCTTCGTGATGAAGGGGGCATGTTTGCAGGCATAATCTCACATTAACTTTCTATAGTTTCTGAGGGATTTGTTATTGTTCCCTGCTGAGTGGAGTGTGTACATGTTTATAAAACAGTGCATATGAATATGTGTGTGTGTATATATATATACATATACATGCATCTAAAAAATGAATTTCAACAGGAAATATATCCTCCCAATGGGATATATAAAAGTGTGTACATATATGTGTGTTTATATATATTTTCATTCTCCCCTTAGAAGGCAAAAAGGGAATAAAATACAACATTTTCAAAATCCAACACAAAGTTTCTTTATGGCCTTAACTACTCAACAGGCAGTCAAACATATTCCTAGCAGACATAAAACACACTTGGAGGGGAAAGGGAAGGAAAGAAATATACAAAGTTCCTGGCAGAAATGGTTCCAAAGGACAAGTTCTAAGTATTTATACACGCTCTGCGAAGAAATTGTTAGTTATCATGCCCATGGCAAATTTGCACGGCTTTATATAGACTCTCATCTTGCAAAGAGCTGAAGTGGGTGCCAGGGGAGAGGAGAGAGGATGAGGCATTCAGGTTAATCTCCTTGCCTGTTTGGTCAAACACCGGGGCCACAGGCGAGTTTTAATTAACTGCCAGCGGAAACAGGCAGAAACGCACACCCCTCCAAAAGTATAAATCAACCTGCACTGCTTCCTCCCTGTGAAAAAAATTGGGAATTCAGAGTTTCCATTCCAGACACATAGATAGAAGGAGCCAAAGCCAAATTTGCAAACGGGAAAACTTAATGCTTTTCCATGGGCCAGTTTAACTCTGAACATGCTAATGGGTGTTTTATTCAGCTGCCATCCGCTGCACCATTCAAACCACAGGGGTGGCTAACCTGTGGCCTTCTTCAATGTTTCCCAAGCACTGCTTTTGGGCTACAGTTCCCATCATCCCTGACCGCTGGTGTTGCTAGCTAGGGATGATGGGAGTTGTAGTCCCAAAACAGCTGGAGACCCAAGTTTGGGAATCCCTGCTCTAGATATTCCTGGACTACAATTCCCATCATTTCTGACCATTGGCCAGATGGGGACTGGTTCCCCATCTAGAAATTGAATCGAAACAGTTCTATTCCACGGTTTATTATTGTTTATATTTTGAATTAGATATATAGAGGGGCACCAAAATCTTTCAAGTGCTTAGGGCCTCTTAATCCAGCCCCGAGTTGCCCATACACATTTCTCCTACTGTATTTGAAACCTTGGGCAATCGGCAGCTGGCAAATTGGATGGCCAACTGCACTGTGATGGGCAGAAGGATCTGTGGCTGCCTTTTGCACTTCACTTTCTGCTTTTTTACCCTTTGCAGCACACATAACACCCTTTATCTCTCCCCTTTTCAACCCCCCTGCGGTTTAACGTATAAGACCCTCATTTGTCAGCACTCAACGGTAACAAATGCATCATAGGGAATAGCTGTGGCATGTAGGATGTGGCCATCTGCCATTGCAACAGGAGGGCAACGTGCTCCCCAATCTCTTCGTCCGGGGACTCCTAAATCATGCAAATTGCCTCGCCACGTGCAGCTGCAGATGGATGGGGGCTATTAAGCTGGGGCTCCCCCAAAATGCGACATGCCCACATTTATCAAACAGCCAAGAATGCAGAGGCTGGAAGAGAAGTGGTAGCATTTCCCCAACGCTTGTGAAGTTCAGTCAAATGGAACCACAATTAATGGAGTGTAACTATGACACAAGTCGACATGTGGGACTCAGCAGAGCAGGGTCTACGGGAAGGCGGGTCCCTCCAGAGGCGTTCGCTGCTTTCCACAATGAAAAGCAAGACCGGTTGGGTGGTGCGCAAGTGTAAAATGCATTCTTCAAATGAGAAATTACAGGCAGAGGGATCCGCTTTAATCATCTCGGCTTTGAGGGGTGGCAAGGTGCTGGAATTGCAGTACTTTTGCAAGATGAATGCAGGAGGACTGGATCCTGTTTATCCCCATAGGCAACAACTTCCCCCTCCCCCCCCAAAAAAATACAGCACCCCAAAATAACCTATGCTAAATGACCAAGTGCTACAACTGCAGCAGGAGACAATTCGGCAAGACAACATGAAATTCTTAGGCGCAGGGTTGGTTTGCATTTGAAACATTTTCAAAATATTGTTTTAGCTGGGCGTAATAGACCACTGTAAGATCTGACACACAGCAAACACAGAGCTTCAATTAAGCAGCTGGCAGGCAGCCAGGCACAGATAAAAAGGCCCAGCCTGTCACTCGCTAGACAATATATATGGCTATTTTGGCAGTCCAAATTGAATGTGATAATTGAGCCATGACGTATTAAAAAGACACATGCTTTCGGAGGGAAGTGTTCTGGAGCGCTCAAAAACTAGATGGCACTTTTCAAACCAAGGCGCGGCGGGACTGAAAAAGGATGCTGAAATCATGATGCAATTCAGCTGGCCGTGTTTCAGTCTCCCAAAGCTACTCTTCATCTAAACAACAAAAACTGGGACTTGGCTGCCGGCGTGTGTGTGTGATGCAGAGATGGAAAACCTCAGCTTTTCTGCCTCTCTATATGAGCCCTCACAACTCCCCCTCACAAAGACTCCCCCTCCTTCACTGGCACAGATTCACACGTCAGTGTTTTTGACTATACAGTGGTACCTCGGGATGCGAACAGGATCCATTCCGGAGCCCCGTTCACATCCTGAATGGAACGCAAGACACGACGGCGCATCTGCATGTGCGGGTCACATTTTGCCGCTTCCGCGCATGCACGTGATGTCATTTTGAGCGTCTGCGCATGCGCGAGTGGCAAAACTCGGAAGTAACGCGCTCCATTACTTCCAGGTTGCCGCGGAGCGCAACCCGAAAGTGCTCAACCTGAAGCACATTCAACCCAAGGTATGACTGTACAGCGGTACCTCAGGTTACAGACGCTTCAGGTTACATACGCTTCAGGTTACAGACTCTGCTAACCCAGAAATATTACCTAGGGTTAAGAACTTTGCTTCAGGATGAGAACAGAAATTGTGCAGCGGCGGCGCAGCAACAGCAGGAGGCCCCATTAGCTAAAGTGGTGCTTCAGGTTAAGAACAGTTTCAGGTTAAGAAAGGACCTCCAGAACGAATTAAGTTCTTAACCCAAAGTACCACTGTACTTAATTTTACTTTCATTTGTCTGGAATGGACACTGAGAGGTGTGTGGGGAAAAACTAGCCTGCTGTGTAAAGGTAACAAGTATATTCCTTGTTCTTCCCAACTTTGCTTCCGGCTCAGCCCATGCGGCCCTCGGAATAGTGTTTTAAATCAGCCAGGCGCCAGGCACATTTTGCAGCTAGCTGTTGGCCACTTGTGACCAAGTGAAGATGCTTGGGCGCCAGGTTGGCACGTGACATCTCTAGCACCTGGAGGTGCATGCCTGGGGATCCTTGGATCTTGACCGTTTTCACACACTAATACCCCGTCCTGTAGAATTCTATCTGTTATATTTCATCTGCACAATTGGAATGAATTTCAGGAACCAAAACGCTTTTTCTGTGCGGCCTGAGCAGGAGCGGTGAAAAATGTTATAGCTAACTGTTGTCGCTTGTCTTCGCTTGCCCCACTCCACTGCCCTGCTCACGGTTGCGAAGAATATTCTTATGTTGTGAATGGCCTGTGTCGCCATTACAAAACAGAGGTAGGAATAGGCTAATATATGTGTGGACTGTTCATGGATAAGGTGACTTTTCTTCGTCAAGTTCTCAGGAGCTCTAAACCTAGCTCAAGGTTGTCCTCTGAACTAGTCAGATGTTTAACTGATAATCAATCACAGTTCAGTCCATCATTTAAAAAATGAGAATTTCCCCCAAATAGCAACTAGACATTCCGTTTTGGCAACTTTAAGCTTGGCTTAAGGAGCCACTGGGACGCGGGTGGCGCTGTGGATTAAACCACAGAGCCTAGGACTTGCCAATCAGAAGGTCAGCGGTTCGAATCCCCGTGACGGGGTGAGCTCCCATTGCTCGGTCCCTGCTCCTGCCAACCTAGCAGTTCGAAAGCACGTCAAAGTGCAAGTAGATAAATAGGTACCGCTCCGGGGGTAAACGGTGTTTCCGTGCACTGCTCTGGTTTGCCAGAAGCGGCTTAGTCATGCTGACCACATGACCCGGAAGCTGTACGCCGGCTCCCTCGGCCAATAAAGCGAGATGAGTGCCGCAACCCGAGTCGGTCACGACTGGACCTAATGGTCAGGGGTCCCTTTACCTTTACGGAGCCATTTGACACCTAGCTTATATATCTGAGTTTCTAACCTTCCAAGGTTCCTCAGAAAGGAAAGCGGCCCTGACTCCCCAGCCCTGGAATCACCTGAGCTCCTCACAGAATAAGGGCTTAGGATTCTTCATGGCTGGCTTAGCTGCGCTCATAAAGAAACTGCATTCCCACATGCACTCTATTTATTTTGAGGATTCACCTTAAAACAACCCAGCGGCTTGCACAGAGAATACATATATCACCAAAGTCGGCGTTGAGAAAACAGATGCAAAACACCACCTGGCTTTTATTTGGTATGCTGTCCTGGCAGAGCACCGCCGTCTCCCTGCGTGGTTTTCATTAAATAATGCAAGGATACAATAATGAAGAAATGCGCTAGAAAAACACAGGGCTTTTGAGTTAACACCAAACAGTTACGCAAAGACTCTGTGTTGCTGCCATTAGTCAAATTTGTCTGCTGAGATGGATGAGTTTCCTTCTGGAATAAGAAGTGCGGGAGAGGCTGGCGCTCACATCCCAATAGGCAATTTAATAAAAAAATAGGCTATAAAAGGACAGTGTGTTAGCTATGGGAAAGTAACAGTGAGTGCGAGGGGTGAATAATTCTGTGAATCAAGAAGGCGCAAAGCAACCATGTAAGAATATAAGAAAAGCCAGGGGTTTTTCTGAGCAGGAACTGAGTTCTTTTACCTTTTTCAAAGTTCTTTTTTTGGGGGGGTCTGAGGTGGGGCGGACTGGAATACACCCAACGCCTGAGCCAAAAATCCACCTATATCTGTAATCAATAAAGTTGTGGCCATTTCTAATCCAGATCATTGTCTGCTTGAGTTTATTCATCACAGCTTACATTTAGCCACTACAAGGGGTGTGGGTGTTTGGCAGTGAGACTGGGCCCACAATAAACAAGCAAGCAAACAAACAAGCAACTTTGTGGTGAGTTCCCCCACCTTTTTGTCCAGGAAAAAAAAGCCCTGAGAAAAGCCCTGAGGCATCAGGTCCATCTGATCCGACACTCTAGTGGCTAACCAGATGCCCACCAGAAGGACTTGCAAACAACAGCCTTCTGCTCACATGCAATGGCCCAAAAACTGACATTGACAGGCAATACTGCCTGGGACAGCAGAGGCAGAAGATGGCTATTGTGGCTAAGAGCCATCGAGGGGGCAGCTGATGCCATGAAGCCACCAAACCATGGGGCAACTACACTGGCTCAATTGACTGCTCCGATGTGTTGTGGGCATGCAGGATAGCCTCTTCACGCTGCCTGCCCTCTTCCAGAAAAGGTGCCAAAGGTGTCTGTGATCTGTCGCAGCGTTCAAATGACATTTCAAAATGCCAGGCTGCCTGGGCGCCATATCCTCCAAAACAGTCACAGACCATTTTTTTCCATGTGTGTGGCCACACTGAGACCATAACCCTGCAACCGAGGTGGGGGCTCTCAATTAAAATTTGCTAAAAGGCTAGAATAAAAATCCCAGTTTAGCTCTTGAAACGATGTCTAACAGCACTGTCCCAAACACATATTGCTCATCTGCTGCCATGTATATCTTCCGCCAACAATAAGTGCAGGTATGAACACTTCCGTTGAAAGGCTGCATTCTTCAGGATGATAGCTTTTGTGTCCTCTTCCTCATGCTATCTGGGGCTGCTGGGAGTTGTAATTCAAACCACCGGGAGGGCACCAGGTTGGCAAAGGCTAGTGTAGGCATCCCTGAGTTACAAAGGTATGAGATGGGTCCCCATGTTCCTAACATGGTGCTGCCACATTTGCACAAACCTGATTATTTTCTGCAAGGATTAAACAAAGACTGGATAGCTCAGCTGGTTACAGCTTGATGCTGATAACACCAAGGTTGCAGGTTCAATCCCTGAATGGGATGGCTGCATATTCCTGGATTGCAAGGGGTTGGGCTACATGATCGTCGGGGTCCCTTCCAACTCTGCAATTCCATTATTCTATGACATACACACAAATGCATGTTCAGGCCAATGGGTTTAAAAAGGAAAGTTGATAAGGAGGCCATCCGTCTGTGATGCTTTCTAAGATTAACGTCACTAAACTGGAACAGCTAACAACATATGGAAGCACAAAGCAGCAGCACACAGAGAAACCATTGCAAAGCTATTTATTTTCTTGGCATCTGAGTCCACACGAGGTTGCTAAAAACACAAATACACAAAGCAGTGTCTTCCACTGTCAGCAAAGGACAAAGGTATCCAAATCCAAACACTGGGGCCAGGCTAAAGCACAGCTCAGAGGGGAGGGGAAATGTTATTTCTGCGTGTCATTCCTTGGTCTCCCCAAGGAAGCGGCAAGCTCAGAACTGCTGGAATTTAAACAACAGCTGGGAGAAGAGGCAGGGCGGAGGACACCTTCAAATTGGGACGTGGAAACTGAAGCAACTGCATCCAGGGCCCACAACATTAGCGGGAAAGGGCCGAGATTTTATTAGGAATTTGTGGAAGCGAAAACAAGGGCTTAATAGGAACCAGGAAGCATACGACTTACAGATGATAATAATTTGAATTCCTCTCCTCTCCAGACAGAGACTCTAAAGTTGGTGAAGGGTGTGTTCATTCTCGCAGCGAGGGCGGGTTCCGAAAGAGCACCGGGGGAATGGCACACTTTCCGCAGAAAACTAGGAACGAAAGCGTGGCTGCAAAAGAGCTGCGCAGCTGCTGCGAGAGGACGGAGAGCTGGGAAAGGCTGCTGACATTATTGCCTATTTGCGTCTTGCCCTCGCTGTGCCACTTCCGCTTCACCGCTGGAACACTCCCAGTCAATATTTCAGCCCATTCAGAACGGGAGCGGCAAGCACGTCGCTCGGCATCCCTTCTCCAGAAACAGTTGTGAGTGCTAACCAGTTTTTGAAACTCAGGTGTATAAGCTAGGCGCCGAATGGCTCCTTGAACCAGGGTTACAGTCACCAAAACTATACGCCTGCTTGCCGTTTTGGGGTTCGAACGTCGTATTTTTCAGCAAACTTTTTGTTTCCTGAAATTCACTCTGATGGTGCAGATAAAATATAATGGATAGAATTCTACGGGATGTGTTGCTAGTGTGTGAAAACAGTCAAGATCCGAGGATCCGCAGGCATGCACCTCCAGATGGTGGAGACGTCTTGGATCACAGAATCGTAGAGTTGCTAGGGACCCTGAGGATCATTTAGTCCAACCCCCTGCAAAGCAGCTGTCCCACATGGGGATTAAACCTGCAACCTTGGTATTATCAGCACCATGCTCTGAGCTATCCAGTGGTCTGCTATCCATCCTGATGCCCAGGCATCTTCACGTGGTCAGAGGAGGCAAATTTCAAACGCTGGTGCTAACGCAGCCGCTAAGAAGTGAGATCTCTTACACAGTTTCATCTGTAGACAACAGACTGCCCATTCATTTGCAAACTCTTGCGGGAAAGAAATAAGGGGTTTCATTGGTAAATTGACCGGCACTTAACTAACAGGGCTGAGGACAATTGAAGGTGCGGGACTCTTGAAGAGATGACCTCTCCGCAGGCTGCATAGGCTGACTTCTTTTTCCCTGCTCAGAACTTGGTGAAAAAGCAATGATTTCTTTCTCTTAAGAGTAAAAAGTAAAAGCCAAGGGCCACATTTCCTTCTGGGCAACGTCCCAAAGGCCAGGCGAGCAGGGAAGTGAATGTAGCAATAAAAAAATGTAAATTAGGCTGGTTTCCACAGAGTCTCACACACTCTAACCTCCATACAGGCAAGCAAGAGGCGTTATCAAAGTTCAAGGGCACATTCTAGTCGAGTAAAAACTCTCAAGGAGGATGTGAAGTTAAGGTAGGTAAAGGGACATGGCTGAAGACGGAATGTGGCCTAGGGAGAGTCCCCAAGAACCAGACAGATAGTCCTGGAAGGCTCCTGGGCCTAAAATTCATATGTATGTTGTCCTATTATACAGATAGGGAAGACTGAGGCTCAGAGATGAGCAAAGCCAGTTAGCAAATCAAATATCTGAGAATTCTTCAGTTCAAAGGCAAAGTGAGTTAATTCTGGCTCTACAGGTGGAACAGCAAAATATTATAATCAAGTGCATTCTTTGCTCTGCCATGCTGTTTCTGCCCCCTTCCACTGCCCTCCAGTCACCCACTCTAGGTCTGCCCAGAGAAGCAAGCCACTATATCTCTCCGTCTCAGATTCCCCTCCCCGGTTTTACAAGGTAATAAAATTGGTCCACCTTGCAGAGTTCTCAAATCCCAGAGCCCACTTGACTTAGGCAAAAATTACTGAGGCGCACCAGTCCAAATATGGTAGTCAGGTGCAAGGCACAGTCACATGCCAGTGGCTGGCATCGTTTTCTACTGAAACCTAACCCACCTTTGGAAGTCGCTAAATTCTTTGCCATGGCACTTTCCTTTTGGCAAAGCGCTCCACAGCTCAGCTTTTGCAGAGTACAGGTATTGGCTCTGGGGGTTTTGTGACTCAGCCTCCCTGTTTTAGGCAGAATTCAATGACTCAGAGTCAGTGGAGAAGGCTTTTCGCTGCGCAATTCCCCTCAACGTGTGTCTCAACGTATTTTTACCCATCTCCTGTAATTTCTTCTCCCGTTCTTCTTTCGTACCTGACTTACAGACACACACACACAGGAAAATTGCCAGTTTATTTCATCCCCGGTCCTTTTCTATTCACTTCCTCCTCCTAGAACCAGTTTCTTCTCTTATCCCCTCCCTTTCTCTTCCTTCCTTATTTATATATTAACATCCGCTTACCACTTTTTCCTCTCTGTTTCTGGCTTCCTCAACACCAGCTTTGCAAGGAGCTGCTGGTGTTGGCACTGGCCCAACCAAAATGCTACGGCGATGGCATAGCTAGTGCACAGGGCAGGCTGTGGCACTGGGGCCTACCTGAAAGTGCTCCAAGGCCTATAGGCAATGGCCTGGCACACTGCATGAGTAAAAACGCGGTAAAGATTATATAGCGCTAATTGCACACAAGGCCTCTTCCCAGCGCTAAAGCACTATAACAATAAAACATTATTTCTGAGTCCATCTGCCTCCCCCTTGCCTAATGCTCAGCCTGCCTGCGAACGCGTTTGTCAGCCGCTGCCGTAAAAAATGATTATGTAAGACTACTGCTATTACTGCAAATTCAACATCTATTTTGGCTTAAATATAACTTAACAGCTAGAGAAACAAGGCACTGCATCAGCCTAATTCTGCATTACAATTCTGCCTTAAGGTGATACAAGTAAACTGCAATCCTTTAATGCTTTAATATCAAACATTTTCCAACCTTCTGCCGACTGAAACAGCATGAAGCATAAACAATTTAAGGCAGGAGTCTTCCCTCCCCCTCTCTTTGGTTAGGTATATACCCACATTCTCTACTTGTGACATAAAACCCCAGTCTTTTTTCAATGGAGTTATATTTATTTGGCACTGTAGACCAGAGCTTTCCAAACTTTCCATGTTGGCAACTCGCTTTTTAGACATGCATCATTTCGTGACACAGTAATTCAGTTTTACTAGCAACCCGGAGGTTCAGCTAACCCCTTTCCAGCCCCGGGAGGAGCGCAGGGAGTGTTCGCGCGACACACCTACACGCTGTAGCCAACACAGTGTCGCGACACACAGTTTGGAAAGCTCTGCTATAGACAGCAGGGGAAAGGCATGTGATAAATTATTTTAATATCTAACTTAAATAAACGATGGGAGAAATAAGCTCATGATATCTAACACAAAAGTCTGTCCTGACGTTAACATGTTTGTATCTCAGGCTAGTCTTCATTGCTCATATTTACTCTATTAGCCTCAAAGCAAAGGGAGATGTTTGGTCTTCCAAGTCTAATGACATCAACTAGAAACCAGCCAGGGGCGAGTAAAAATTGCCCCCAGATATCCAGTGTGGAGTAGGTTTCCCCTCTATCCCTTTCTATCCCACTGGAGAGCCAGTGTGGTGTAGTGGTTAAGAGCGGTAGACTCGTAATCTGGTGAACCGGGTTCGCGTCTCCGCTCCTCCACATGCAGCTGCTGAGTGACCTTGGGCTAGTCACACTTCTCTGAAGTCTCTCAGCCTCACTCACCTCACAGAGTGTTTGTTGTGGGGGAGGAAGGGAAAGGAGAATGTTAGCCGCTTTGAGACTCCTTCGGGTAGTGATAAAGCGGGATATCAAATCCAAACTCTTCTTCTCTTCTTCTTCTTTCCCCAACTATCAAAAGCTATATACAAGCAAGTGACTAGTAAGAAGAAATGTGTAGACTAATAATTTTAATGGACTTGTTTATGAGGTAGCAGCATCCTTACACCAACATTCAGTCCTGGACTTACAACTCAGGCAAGTTCAAACTCTTTACCTGGAGTGAATCCTTTCCATTGACCCCTCAGCCAGGGATTGCTGAGTGTCTACCATGGGATCCTTCATTGCATTTAGCATAAGAAGAGCCTTGCCGATTGGGTCAGTGGCCCCTCTAGTCAAGAATTCTTAGGGACCTTGCCATATTTCAAAAAGAGAAAATCTGGAGGAAATCCGCCAAATTCTAGGGTTGCCATGCATCCAGATTTTCCCGGACATGAAAGCGATTCCCACCCGGACACTGTTTTTGACGGCCGAATCCCAGCTGTGTCCAGGAAATTCTGGAGGTATGGCAACCCTAAGCATACTGCTCTCGCAGAAGCCAACCAGATGCCCATGAGAAGCCTGCAAACAGGACCTAGGCGCAACAACACTCCCTCACCTGTAGCTTCCAACCACTGCATTCTGCTTCCGGCAAGTGGAGATAGAACATAGCATGGCTAGTTATCCTCTGGGAATGTTCCTGAGTCCCCTTTAAAACCATCCAAGTTGGCAGTCACCGCTGCCTCTTATCTGAATGAATCCCATAGTTTAACTATGTGCCTTGTGAATAAGTACATTTGTCTGTACTGAATCTTCCAAAATTCAGCTTCACTAAACTAATAGGATGCCCATAAGTTGTGTTGCGCTAATATACATAATTGTGTCTGCAAAAGTGTTCAAAATTAGCCAGGCGCCAGGCACGTTTTGCAACTGGTGCAGGTCCAATTGCGACCAACTGCGGAGATCTCTGGGTAACAAGAGGCCACTTAAGAAAAAGATCTGAAATATTGTTACTGAAGCTTGAATTTGTTTTATTCCGGATTGTTTTGTTTGATATTTTTATGTGTAGCAAAACGCTTTGAGATATGTTCTTTAAAATACAAAGCGGTATAGAAACAGCAACAGTCCACAACAAAACAAAAACGGTGCCTAGGCATTCCATTGTGGCGACGGTAATCCAGGTTTAAGGCTCCATTTGGCGATTTGATTTATATATATATATGAGTTTGTCACGCTGGTTCTGGAGAATCCTGACAAAAGTCACTTGCATTCCAGGGTTGCAGGACTGCCATTCCTGCCCTAATAAACTCCCAAGGAGCTTCATGTTCCCTGTGTATGAAGTGTAGTGTAATGTTAGTGTGCTGTCGAGAGTGGTGGGAGCAGAAATTGGGAAAGCAAGGTTCAAATCTCCACCCGGCCATGAAGCTCACTGGGTGAACTTTGGCCAGTCACTGTTCTCTCGGGGCAACCTATCTCACAAGATTCTTGTGGGGATGAAATGAGGGAGAGACCCACATACACCACCTTGGGGGAAATGGGAAGACAAATGTGATAAATAGCTATATAAGCAAACAGTTTTATCTACTGAAAGAAAGAAATCTAGGGAGTTTTGAAAATGCTAAATGCTCAGATCCTACAGATATATATCACTTGAATGTGTGTGTGTGTGTGTGTGTGTGTGTGTGAGAGAGAGAGAGAGAGAGAGAGAGAGAGAGAGAGAGAGAGAGATATTACAGTGGTACCTTGGGTTAAGTACTTAATTTGTTCTGGAGGTCTGTACTTAACCTGAAACTGTTCTTAACCTGAAGCACCACTTTAGCTAATGGGGCCTCCTGCTGCCGCTGCGCCGCCAGAGCACAATTTCTGTTCTTATCCTGAAGCAAAGTTCTTAACCTGAAGCACTATTTCTAGGTTAGCGGAGTGTGTAACCTGAAGCGTATGTAACCTGAAGCGTATGTAACCCGAGGTACCACTGTACCCGAGATTCATTCAGATAGGATGAAGTGAACACTCTTTGGGCATATTGTGTAGCAGAAATTCATCAGGCAAGGAGCAAATCTCAAAAGCTGCTGCTACTTTGTCTCTTCCGTTGCGTGGTTTCGTTTTCAGTTTATTTAAAAAAGTTGGTGGGGGGAAATGTTCACGTGCCTATGTGCGCGTACAAACAGAGTGGAGGAGACTTGCCCTGCTCTCTGGCAGAAAACACTTCCTGTAGTTACCGCTTGCTGTTACGCTTTACAACATTCCAAGTCAAGCTCATTGCCTGAGGAAAACAGCCTTCCCCTCCCCACCTGGTCTGCCCAACCCTTTGATAACAAACACGACACACCAGACTCCCAAGCCAGTGGTTCTGTCGCCATCTTGCAAACACTCCATTTGCCCGGCTGCAAGCTAGAGGGTATGCATATACACAAACACACACACCTATATACATACACCTATATACCACTATCCGATTCTGCGCCCAAGGGATTGCGCACCCTTTTCTCTTTGCCCAAGGATTTCATTTTGGCAACAAAGACCTTGTCACCACTATCCCTTTGGAGCAAAATAAAGCTGCAAATTAGTCAAGCGAGGCCAGGGTGCAGGGAGATCCCTCCAAATAAATCATTGGTGTGCTCATGAGCTTTGGTGTACGTATCC
The DNA here is from genome assembly GCF_027172205.1 of Podarcis raffonei. Taxonomy (NCBI): domain Eukaryota; kingdom Metazoa; phylum Chordata; class Lepidosauria; order Squamata; family Lacertidae; genus Podarcis; species Podarcis raffonei. The sequence continues at coordinate 113,094,391 of NC_070602.1, forward strand.
TGGCCTTTGCTCTATGAATGTTAGTCTCCAATGAGATGGAGGCTGGGAAGGGCGGAGGGGAGAGGGAGAGAGAGAGGGAGAGGGGGAGAGAGAGAGAGAGAGAGAGAGAGAGAGAGAGAGAGAGAGAGGACCAGCTAATCATCACCCACAAGGCTATTTGCTTCCAGGCTCGAGCCAACAGTAGAGACATCCATTCTTCCCCTTCTTTCTTGCTGTTACAGGGATTCATGCTTCTAATAATCTACCGCCCCGACGTATTTTAACTCCAGACTCAGCAAACAAAGAGATACGTCTCATTTTCCATCGTATGTACCGTGGGTTGCAAGGAAGAGATCAAGGCACTGGGGGCAGCGGGATATGAAGTCAAAAGCCCGTTGCAAACGATTGGAAGAATAATTTTATTTGTATAGCTAGTCAGCTTGTAAATTAATCTGCCTGGGGAAAAGAAAATCCAGCGATTCCCCGGAAGGTGTTTAACTGTTTCTTTCATTCTCAGTGATTTCGAGGGGACTCGAGCAAGCCTAACTCCGGCTAACTATGCTAGATAAGGATGACCATTTTTCATAGACGCCAGGAAGAAAGTATGGAACTATTGTTGCTCAATACCTCACTGTAACTGAGCCTAAATGCATATAGTTGAAGCACATCTTCCCCTGTTTAACTCTGCCTCTGATTCCCTTTCCTTCCTCTCTCACCTTCCTCTCTAGACTATTAAATCCCTTGCAGTAGGGACCCATTGAACTCTGTAAAGTGGCTTCTACACAAATGGCACTATAGAGATATTTCATTACCATCATATATACACATGCACAAATGTTCGTTTTGTTCAGAGTGCTGCAGAAACACACAGATATAATACTAATAATAATAATAATAATATATTATTTATACCCCGCCCATCTGGCTGAGTCTCCCCAGCCACTCTGGGCAGCTCCCAATCAAGTGTTAAAAACAATACAGCATTAAACATTAAAAACTTCCCTAAACAGATCTGCTTAATCGGAGGCCACAGCAAAGATAGAAATGTGCAGAAACAGGGTTGCCCCAAAGCCACAGGAGAGTTCACAAGGTACATGCATCAAGTGTCCAATCTGTGTACGCAAATAGTTGAGGTGTACACTCACATACGTGGGATACACGGGTGGCGCTGTGGTCTAAACCACTGAGCCTCTTGGGCTTGCCCATCAGAAGGTCGGCGGTTCGAATCCCCATGACGGGGTGAGCTCCCGTTGCTCTGTGCCAGCTCCTGCCAACCTAGCCGTTCGAAAGCATGCCAGTGCAAGTACATAAATAGGTACCGCTCTGGCGGGAAGATAAATGGCATTTCCGTGCGCTGCTCTGGTTTTGCCAGAAGCGGCTTAGTCATGTTGGCCACATGACCCGGAAAAACTGTCTGCAAACGAAATGCTGGCTCCCTCGGCCTGTAAAGTGAGATCAGCGCCGCAACCCCAGAGTCGTCTGCGACTGGACTTAACTGTCAGGAGTCCTTTACCTTTACCATTTTACACTCATATGGCTATTCACATGTAACATTCAGTGAGTTTACAGTCTAGGCTGGTTCACACTGAAGCTGTCTATACACATGTACAAGTATTTGTGTGGGAAAAGTATACACTTGCTGATCTGCACAGCTCAACCATCTTGTACACAGGTAAACTTGTGCAAAAGACATAGACCAATGAATATAAAACTTAAGACAATGATTACTGCACACCAGAACTGGAACACACGTACAAGACACATCCAGTGTACTGAAATCTATGCAACAATTATTTATTAAAGCACAGTCCCAAACATATTTACCCAGGAATAAGTGTCACTAAAGTCAGTGACATTTGCTTCTAAATAGACATGCATAGACTTCAGCTGCAAGGTGCACAGCTAACCAGTACCAGGAGGATTTTTGCACAGTCTGATTTTACATATGAAAGATAGATGTCAATCAATCTTGAAGTGAAATGGAAGGCTGGTATTAAGCATGGATTTGAAACAAGCTTTGAAAATGCTAAACTGTGTGGCTTTTCTCATTTTTCAGGCCAACTATCACCCAGCATATAGTGTACTTATCTAAAAGGTTCATTTCCAAAGGTTAGAGTCTCTCACCCCAAGCCCTTCTTCTGAAAAAAGAGGCTAATGGTGACCCACCTCACAGGCTTCTTGTAAACAAGAAGCAGGATTTGACTTCATTTGCTCTACCCATGGAGAGAGGATCAAATTAGGAAAGAATGTGTCTTTGGCATTCTTTCAAGCAAAAATATGGGATTAGGATACTGAGGAATGGGTTCCCTTTTGTGAGCAGAATGCTTTCTGTGTATCTTCCAAATCTCCCTCTTAATCATTTGCCTTGGGCCTGTTCAGATGATAGCTCACAAAATATATCAGATGTTTCCTCAAAGTACTCAGTGACAGATCCGGAGCCCAGCCTTGAACTCACAGGCTCAGCCAACTGTGAGGAGAAGTGAGCAATCAAGCCCAGAGACCACTCATTAAAAAAAAAATAAACATTTGCTGGATTGCGTATCTTGGTTGTTTGCTTCTTCCATGGCCAACTCTAGGCTCTTTCTTTATCCCTCTCGAAGAACAATCTCAACAAACTTTACAAACTCAACGATTGAGGCTACAACCCTGTAGACCCGTGCCTGGGAGCGAGTCCCACTGAACTCAGCAGGACTTCCTTCTGAGTAGTCATATAAGATAGGTTTGTGGAATAACACGCAAAGCACCTCTTACAGTTCTGGTCTAAAGTGCAATCCAATTCATCTTCATTTACTCAAGAGTAGCCCCACTATGTTAAATGAAGCTTACTCCCTAGTGCTCGACTAGGATCAGAGAGACTTAGTTTTTCATAATTAATGTTTTTATATTCTGTTGGAAGCTGCCCCAAGTGGTTGGGGCAACCCAGTCAGAAGGCCAGGGCACAAAAAATATTATTATTATTATTATTATTATTATTATTATTATTATTATTATTATTACCACCCTGCAGGCTTGTTGGGAGGTTAAAATGGGGAAGGCGAGACACATGTATCCCAGCGTGAGCTCCTTGGGAATAAATAAAACAAACAAACAAACAAACAGTCTGAGAGCCATTTTTCAGAAAAAGGTATTTTAACAAAGCCACCACTCATTTTCAGGTCACACTTTTAATAGAAATGATGTGCAGAGCAACACAGACACATTTATTGTGGCATCCCCCATCTCCATCCCCAGCAGCTTCATGTCAACATAATCCTGTATAAACAGCCACTCATTTATCCCTGCATGCCATTACCTGAGCATTAAGTGGAGTGATTCTTTAAAGGCAGGATCTGAGGCCTACACACACACACACATGTAAATTCTAAATATATCAGAATCCAAAAAACAAAACAAAACTGCAAACAGCTCAGGGGTGCTTTATTTATTTAAAGATATTTACAGTGGTACCTCGCAAGACGAATGCCTCGGAAGACGAAAAACTCGCAAGACGAAAGAGTTTTTCCTTTTTTTAGGTGCTTCGCAAGACGATTTTCCCTATGGGCTTGCTTCGCAAGACGAAAACGTCTTGCGAGTTTGTTTCCTTTTTTAAAAAAAACCGCTTGAAGAGGTGCAGTTGCGACTGACTGTGCTCCGCAAGACGAAAAACATCGCAAGACGAAAAGACTCGCGGAACGAATTAATTTCGTCTTGCGAGGCACCACTGTAACCTGGCGTTCAGTCTGAGGACCCTCAATGCAGCTAACGCCATCGGTGATGAAATGAAAAAGAAAAGCGAGAACAAACACAGCCGATTTCAGACTGCATAAAAACAACCAAAACACAGAACAGGAACTGCAAAGGTGCAGAGCATAAGGTTCTTAATCTCAGGGTCTTGGGTTCGAGTCGAGCCGCACACTGGGCAAAAGAATCCTGCACTGCAGGGGACGGGCTTCTGACTCTACAATTCTATGGTTCGGAGAACTTGACTGACTCCAGCCTGTCTGAAAAAAAGCCACTTATAAGCCACTCACCAAAAGGCAAGTGGCAAAATGATGAGGCTGCATCTCTGGAGAGGGTTTGGCACAACTGAAACGGCAGAACTGAGAAAGTCCTTGGGGTGGCCATGCCTTCCGCTTCGCCCATGCGGAGTAACACCTGCTAACCAAACCACTCACACACACTCTGACAAAAGTCGGATTCAGCACTAGGCGAAGTAGGTTAGCTGCCCGGGAAGGGGGATTTTAAGGGTGGCAAAATCAGAAGGGCAGTTTGCTACCCCTGGAGGTCCTTCTCCCAACGCCAAGGGAGGGAGAAAATTTTACACTCCCGACTATTTTTAATTTCGTAGGAAATACCTAAATTTGGTTTGATTACTATCATTAAGACCATGGAGATGGATCAAACTTGCAGAGAATTGTTGTTGTTGTTAGTTAAGGGTTCTGGGCAGATTTTCCTTTTGCATCTTCTTTTTTAACCCAAAAAAACACAAACCACATACCCTTAGCCATTGTGTAAGGGGGGGTATCTGGAGCTGAAAGTGGGGCAGGGGGCAGAGGAGATTTCTTGATTCTCTTGAAAATGGCTCTTCTCTTCTCCTCCTGATTTCAGCATATGTCTTTTTTAAAAGCCTCTTTGCACTCAGCTATCTTCCAGGTTGGTGCATATAAATAGCAGCCGCCCTGGCTTGTACCTGGCGAATCGAAGCTTTCAGCAGACCTTTGGGTGCCCCTGCTTTAGAGATAATCTTAAGTCTCCTGCCTTTCCCCACCTCCCTTCACTTTTAGCATTGTCATCCAATTTTCCAAAATGTTACTGGGGGTTAAGAGCAATTCAACTGATTCTTTCTTGGAGAGGAGACAGCAGAAAGAAGCTCTTCTTTTTCAATCTCATTCCCCCTCTCCTAACTTGGCGAATATTTCCCTTTCCCATCCCAACAAGATTCGTAAAGCTCTTATCATTCCTGACCCTCCAAGTGTCCCTATTTTCCCGGGACAGTCCTGGATTTACAGAAGCTACCCCTGTTTCTGATTTGATCCCGGAATGTCCCGCTTTTCCTTAGGTCATCCCTATCTTCATGGGAGAAATGTTGGAATAGGACGTCCGTATTTTCATCAAAGAAATGTTATCATCCCAACTTCATGTTTATTTTAAATTGTTAATTTGTTGCAAAAGTCACCAACAATATTTGTAAGCATTTTGAGGTACATGTATAGTTCTTCCTTCTAAAATATAGATGGATGGATGGATATCTCCTTTACAGGCTGGCCATTAGGTTTGTCCATCCCTATGTCAGACTTGAAAAGTTGCAGAAGTATATTTAACAGCACAATATACCCATGCATAAGGTAAAGGTAAAGGGACCCCTGACCATTAGGTCCAGTCGTGGCCGACTCTGGGGTTGCGGCGCTCATCTCGCTTTATTGGCCGAGGGAGCTAGCGTATAGCTTCTGGGTCATGTGGCCAGCATGACAAAGCTGCTTCTGGCGAACCAGAGCAGCGCACGGAAATGCCGTTTACCTTCCCGCCAGAGCGGTACCTATTTATCTACTTGCACTTTGACGTGCTTTCGAACTGCTAGGTTGGCAGGAGCAGGGACCGAGCAACGGGAGCTCACCCTGTCGCGGGGATTCGAACCGCCGACCTTCTGATCAGCAAGTCCTAGGCTCTGTGGTTTAACCCACAGCGCCACCCGCGTCCCTTGTACGCATGCATACTTGGTAATAAATACTGCTGTATACAGAGTAGCTTCCTCTCAGGTAACTGCGCACAGGATAGCAGCCTTAAGGATTTTCTCGTCCACTGCCAAAAAATTAATTCAGTTTTATTGGGTTCTTCTACGTTAACCCACCGCACAGTTTTGTCTTACATACAGGGCTATTTGCTGAGGAACAGGGTTTTTAAAAAACCATTACGGTGAGAAGCTGCAGAATAGTACAGTTACATCTGGCGTAATTTTAGAGGGTTTTGAGCTGAAATGGCACGAACTTCAAAGATGGAAATTTACACTAAATATTATTATTATTATCAATGAAACTGGTTAGTAGTCTCATTGTCTTGTTCAAGGCAACCCACTAAAATGCACTGTTATATTATGCATGAAGAGAGTTTGCCGAGGGCACAAAATACCCTTACCTGATTCTGACCACACACACGCACACAACCCCCTATCAGTTAAGAATTTGGTGTCAATGAAGATGGCTAGGTTTCTACCTCCACTGTCAAGAAGCAGTATACCTCTGAATGCCAGCTGATGCAGATCACAGGTAGGGAGAATGTTATTACACAGAACCATAGAATTGTAGCATTGGAAGGGACCCCGAGGGTCATCTATCCCAACCCCTGGCAATGCAGGAATCTTTTTCCCCACATTCCACTCACAGGCTTCCCATGGGCATCTGGTTGGCCGATGTGAGAACAGGATGCTGGACTAGATGGGCAGCTGCAGGACTCCTCTTATGAGTTTCATGTGGCCCTTTGCATGTGATTGATGAAGACTGGTGCAGGCCCTGCCCAGTGGAACTCCCTGCCACTGGAGGTTTGGCGAGAATCATCCCTTCTTTCTTTTAGACACCGCTTAAAACCTGTGCTATTCAGAAATGCAAATTTCATTTTTGCCCACTTCTGGTGTTTTTATTTATGTTGCTGCAATTTTCTTTGCTGTATACTGCCTGGCTGTATTTTTATGGAAGTGATGGCTATAAATATTTCCATAAATAAATGTTGCTAACCATCACACCTTAGACAGACAGAGGACAGATAAAGGGATTTTCATTCCTGATCTACAGTATCTTGAGTTTCTAACACTGCACAGGTCTACACCGAAGGGCAGTTATAAACTGGACTCAGATCATTCTCCCGGGTGCAATATTAACAGGGGACTACTTTGCAGGCTGCCCTAGGTAAAGGCAAAGGTAAAGGACCCCTGGACGATTACTCTCTCAGCCCAAGCCCCCTCGAGCTGCAGAATTTTATATATCTGGGTTATTTTTAGCTCACTTTTCAACTCTGTCAGATCCCCAAAGCTGGGTTCAATTAAAAGATTGTGACAACACAAATAAAATTAAAGGAAAGATTATGCTAACGGCAAGGGGGGACCTGAAATCAACTCTCATCTCCATCCCGCCTGCCGCTGTTTTCCATCTGCAGCTGGCTTTGAATTCAAACTCCAAACTTTCTGGTCCAGGAGCGGTGGGCGGGCGCAATATCTGGACCCGGTAGATATTTAAAACAAGGCGGCAGAACAACCACAGAAGAAGACGACACAAGGCAGGGGATGACATTATGGGGATAATTGATGGAATCCACATTGGAATGTCCACAGGCAGAACTATTTTCATTTTAAATCATTTTAAAATCTGATGTTTCACACAAAACAAGCCCTGAGTTAGAAAGAGCTAACTTTTGTTTCTGGCCAGACATGCGACTGCCCAGTCACATCTATGGTAAAATTCTGGACTTCTCTACTGATTTCTATGGACAGTTTTTCCTCCCAACCTGGGGGGGCGGCATTTAAAAATGTTCCCCCCCCCCCAGTATGAACCCTGAAAGCCCACATACCCACCAGAGGCATAGCACTGTGGTTTTCTTGTTTCTGTAGCCTTCGCCAACACTTTGAAATGGGTCCAGAAATAAACCGGCAGCCAATCACTTTTAACTTGAACTGCATCTTCCCCACCCCAGCCCACTATAACAATTCAATAATAATAATTTTATTGCTTATACCCCGTCCATCTGACTGGGTTGCCCCAGCCACTCTGGGTGGCTTCCAACACATATAAAAACATAATAAAGCATTAAACCTTAAAAACGTCCCGATACAAGGCTGCCTTCAGATGTCTTCTAAAAGTTGTGTCTACTACTTAGGATGTATGACAAACTGCAGATGAAACGGAGGAAAGGATCAGAAATTCCCCTGGGATAGTTTTGAGTCCTGAAAAGGCCCAGGCAGGATTTGAATTTAGGCCCTCTGTGTATGTATGTATTTCTGCCTCCTATTTTAATTCATCCCTCTTGTTGGAAATAATTCTGATGTAGTGTTCAGAGTGTTGGGACTGAGATCAGGCCTCAAATCCCCACTCAGCGAATAAGCTCACTGGATGAGCTTTGGTCAGTCATGGCAGCTCAGTGTAACCTACCTTGAAGGTTGCTGTGAAGATTAATAATAACACTAATGAAGGGATATTAAACTCAAAACACTAAACACAGGCCTCCACCTATGAAGATGGCAAGAGTGCAGTTTCACCTCGCTATAGAGGAAGAGAGGAGCTCGGTCTGTACAAAACAAAATCCATTAGGTTTTTTTTTTAATTATGATTATTTTGAAAACACTGAGCCTGTCTTGGATAAAATATGCTCTAATCGTTCCTAAGCGTAGCAAAGTGAGAAAGACCCTCCTGATCTCCAAGCCTTGTCAAGTCTGCTAAATTAATAACTCTCTTAAAATTCTATTAGGCATCTAATTGCCTCGGAATTCTACTGTGTTTAGTATCTAGCACCATAGCTACTCGCATTAAGTACTAGTTACCCTGAAGGACTAAGAGGTGGCAGAAAGAGAGGCACAATGACTAAAATAAAATAATAGATTGTCGCAGCCGCTGCTGTACTAAATGGCATCTCGCTCCCTTTTTCTTCTTTTCCCGAGTTCGCTGCTCCAAAATTAAATCATCGGGTCCCTCCCCAATACGCCAATAAATCACTTACTAATAATAGCTATGGGTAAATAAAGGCCATCGTTAGTTAAACACATCTTTAAATGGCTGTGACGCATTGATTTACCTTCCGAAAAGATTAACGATGAAGGAAGTCGCAGTTTGAACAGACAGTCCTGCCACCGGGATCGGCTAGCTAAGGGCTTCATTCAGCTCCATCTTCCAAAGGATGGCTCCGCTACAGCTGTGTTTCTCAAACTGTTTTTGCACTACAACTCCCATCATCCCTAGCTAGCAGGACCAGTGGTCTGGGCTGATAGGAACTGTAGTCCAAAAACTTCCAGAGAGCCACATTCGGGAAACACTTTGCTACAGCGGCAACCTAAAGGCCCATCTCTACCATTGGGCAGTTGGGATACCCTTAGGATACTCACAACCCTCTCTCCTCTCCCGTTCTCCTGCCTTCCCTCACTATTCCAGAAATCAGCAAACCCTGCTTTCGCTCAATCCTGTCAGCAAGTGTTCACTGACCCGGAAGCAGTACATTTTTAACACTGAAAAGCACACACTCTTTCATACGCATTCTCCAATGTGGCAAGACCACCTCAACCATTATTTGGAGTTTCCTTTCTCCACCCTCGCTCCCCAGGGCAGAATGCAAGCGTGCAAGGAAAACCCCGTCAAGCAGTATTTTCACAAGTGCCAATAACAGATAAACAGGAAGCCCTTTGCCTCGGAGAAAGCACAAATGGCACCATTAGAGACAGCTCCTGTAATAGGGAACCAGTAAGTGCAAGACTAGGCCACGATGGCAGCCGGCAGCATTATCTGACAGCATGACAAAAAATGGTTAATGACCCCTTTTATACATAGATACACACTGTATATATTTTAGCCACTTTGATAGCCAATACAGTGGTACCTCGGGTTACATACGCTTCAGGTTACAGACTCCGCTAAGCCAGAAATACTACCTCGGGTTAAGAACTTTGCTTCAGGATGAGAACAGAAATTGTGAGGCTGCAGCGGGAAGCCCCATTAGCTAAAGTGGTGCTTCAGGTTAAGAACAGTTTCAGGTTAAGAACAGACCTCCGGAACAAATTAAGTACTTAACCCGAGGTACCACTGTATTAAATTTGCAAAGAGTCATCTCAGAGAGATTGAGACCATTCTGGACTCACCAAACAGCAATTTGTGGACTTGCAGATGTAACTCGGGATTCCTTCACCTCGAATAACCTTTGAACTGCGACTATTCCACAATTCCGCGCAAGCGTATAATTTGGTGTTGGATGCGAAATCCGATGTCCAGTCAACACCAGCATCCCTCTGGAGATCCGGCCAAAGTTTAACACGTTTGAATGCCGTTAATTTCAAGCGGGAAACTCTTATTAAGCGTGTAATGACCTCGTGCAACAAAATCAAGAGGACTTAGAAGAACTCAAGGCATGAAAGTATGTTGCGAGTTCCAGGTAAAGTTGCTTTATTATTTCATATCTCCATTCCCACAGCCAGCAGAAGGAGAAGTGTGCAAACAAGTGAGAATGCCCAAGTATTCTTAATTTGCTTAATATATAAAAGCCCCAGCATTCAGCTGTTCCTTGACATGGAGTCTGGATTATACTACCAGGGAGCAGCCACGGCTCAGTGACAGAAAATATGCTTTCTATGCAGAAGATTCCTGATTTGGTTGGTGTGACTGGGAATGCCCGACACACACACACACACACACACCCAATCTGAAACCCTGGAGAGCATTATTAATCATCATCATCATCAATTAAATTTGTATACTGCCTTATCCCCAGAGGTCTCAGGGCGGTTCACGACACAAAGTTACAGTATACGAAGCACAAAACACATAATGAAAATAATCAAAGAACAAAATACATAACGAAAAGGAAAATAAAAATGACCCAAACATAAAAATAACACAAACAATTAACAATACTAATATATACACACTAATAAACAATATACTCCCCAACCAAAAAAAACCCTAAATAATACTTCAGGCTACAAATACAAAAATCCTAATCATAATCATAATAATTTATTATTTATACCCCGCTCATCTGGCTGTGTTTCCCCAGCCACCATGGGCGGCTCCCAACAGAATCTTAAAAACACGATAAAACATCAAACATTAAAAACATCCCTAAACAGGGCTGCCTTCAGATGTCTTCTAAAAGTCAGATAGTTGTTTATTTCCTTGACATCTGATGGGAGGGCGTTCCACAGGGCAGGCGCCGCTACCAAGAAGGCCCTCTGCCTGGTTCCCTGTAACCTCACATCTTGCAGTGAGGGAACTGCCAGAAGGCCCTTGGACCTCAGAGTCCGGGCAGAACGATGGGGGTGGAGAGGTTCCTTCAGGTATACTGGGCCGAGGCCCTTTAGGGCTTTAAGAGTCAGCACCAACACTTTGAATTGTGCTTGGAAACGTACTGGAAGCCAATGAAGGTCTCTCAGGCCCGGTGTTATACAGTCTCGGCGGCCACTCCCAGTCACCAGTCTAGCTTAAGGTTACAGATTTTTATCAATGAATCCGGGGACACTTTTCAACTTCAGTGGATTTTGTGTGGGGACTGATTTGTAAATCTGAGGACTGTCCCTGGGAAGATTTGGTAGCCTTAGTCTAGCTCCCACAACACATAACATTTAACAACAATTTAAAACAACCCCACCCTCCAAAAAGAACAGCACCCACCCAAGTTAAAACCCCATCCCTGTTAAAAACAATAATTTTAACACAAGGGGGCTGTGTCATCCCCCTTTTTTCTCCAAGGGGCTCAAGGTGGTGTGAATGGTTCTCCCCCCTTTGCTTAATCCCCACAACAACCTTGTGAGGTAGGCCAAGGCGGAGAAGGCAGTAACTGGCCGAAGGTCACCCAGTGAGCTTCAAGGCCGAGTGGGGATTTGAACCCTGGTCTCCCAGTTCCTAGTCCAACACTCTGACCACTACACCACACTGGCTCTTTTAGGCAATACTGAGCTAGATAGACCAACAATCTGACAGTTAGAAGGCAAGCTTCCTATGTTTGCAGAACTTGTGATTTTTCGTTCAGCGAAACAGAATCACCTTTGTGAGCCTATCCATCACCGTTTTCTGGACAGCTGTATAATATTGGCAATGATCCACTGGCACGGCGAACTCCTGTCACAACTGCTTAGATGACCAAATGCCACAGCTGCTATCTCTAGTCACTATTACGGCGACAGCAGAGATTCCCACAATCAAAGATCATCTCAGTGGCACGTTGTGTTTATGCGCATGCACTCACTCGCAAAAAAAAAATTGGGGAGGAAACTAAAGGAAAGTAAATTTCCTTTATACGCCGGAGAGAATAATGGGGCGGGGGGGGGAGGAGGCTGGCGCTTCAAAGACGTCAGAACACAAAAAGCCAACTCAGAGTTTGCTTTTGAACTGCGTCGTCCAAACAGAAGCATTGTTTTTTAACTCTTTTTCCCTAGCAGGGAACAACAAAAACAAAAACACGTGGAAACCCGTTTCCGAGGGAAGGAAATTCCACAACAGCATTCAAGGAATTAACTTGCATTTTTTTGCCAAGTGCAAATTTCCCCTAAGATGAGGGTTCCAAAAGTTTCCTTCAAATTAAATGCCATTCTCCCTTGCAGGCTGCTGGTGCTTAGGAGGAAACTCTCCCCCACTCCAAAAAAATTAAAAGTGAAGTGTTGTTACACTGCTGTGAAAAAGAGAGAGAGAAATCCATCTAAATGATAGGGACCTGGCCATTTAATTTGTATTGGAGATCAGGGTTGGGAAAACCCAAGGCCTTGAATACGGCTACAGAAGTGTATTTTTCACAATTCTACATCCTCCACACATTCGCCCTCCAGGTTTAGCTGAGATACAAAGGAAGCCACATTAAGCAAAGTCTGAGGACAGCTCCTGGATGAGAAACTCCTGACCCTTTTCGTTTTTATGAGAAGAAGGGTTACTTCCTTGCTCGGCTATGATTACCAGGGAAGTGAATGGCACAGATTTCCTGTCAGCCTTTGGTTTAACAGGCTTAGTGTATCAATTGAATGTTATGACCAGCTGTCGAGGAAAATGCGCTAAGCCCTGGATGTCAGGCAAAAGGTTGAATTTGAGTGCACGTGTTTCGCGGGCAGAGAGACGAGTAAAATACACGTCCAGGAAAAACAGCGAACTGGGAAACGCTACAACAATCTGCAGCAGGCTGGGTGGTCATTTTAGGTCAAGCTAGGAGAAGGCAACCAGGTGCCATCAAAATATTGCCCCAGCCTGTCAGCCCCAGCCAGGGCAGCCAGTGGTCGGGGATGGTGGGAAATGAAGTCCCAGCAATTTTGGGAGGTTGCCATGGTAGCTATTCCTGCGACATGGACTTAGTAAGACTATTTGGGTTTTACTTCTGAATAGGCAAGGCTAGAATTGGGTGCTCGGTACAGGCTCTGTGAGCAACTGTTCCCAAAGTCCAGCTTTTCCAAATTGTAACTGACCGAGGAAAAGAGAAATTCTGAGCTGATCTGAATGCTGGCTTTGGGTGGATGGTGAGACCTTCACCTGCCTTCTGTCCTCTCCTGGTCGTTTCTCAAAATTCAGCTGATCTTATGTGGCCACTCTGATGAGAGCCAGCCCACAACCTGTTGAGCTCCATTCGAAGTGGCAAGTCAACCTTTATGAGGCTACCAGTGGGTTTATAGTGACTGGTATCATAAAAGCATCCGAAAGGTCTGAACTGAAAACTGTTTAAAACCTAACTCTTCAACACTTAACTATGCAGATTGTGACTGAGCAGGATTTTCCCAAGAGGTTGTGCCTAAAACATGCCCGAGGATTCAGTTCTGGCAGTTAAGTCCAGTTGAACTCAATATGTTTTAGTTCAGGCAAGAGATGCACTGGATTGCAGTCTAGGTTCTATTTTTAAAACCCCACACTCACAACACTGAAAGTCCACTTTTTTCACAGTGCTGACTTGTGCTTTAAAGCTCACCCATAATTTCCACTCAATTGTATCATGGACTGATTAATTCTGATCTCTTTTATTGTTGCCTTGCAAAAATCTGATATTGCTCGGTTCAGCAAAATCTCCCATGATCATTTTACAGTGGACATGATGGTGTAAATCAACCCGTTTGTGGAATAGTGGGCTACTACTTCTGAAATGGGTCTGAAGGCCAGGAAGTGAAGGGAAAGGAAGCACAGAGAACAAAAGCACATGATAAATACAAGGGCAAAAACCTATACCAGGATCAGAGAGTCCATATACATACATGCACAATCTCAGATCTAATGACGCCAAAGTTTCATGACCTTTAATTTTTGTTTCACTTCAGGTGAGGCAGTGCTAAACCAGTGGCAACAGATGAGATGAGGGCCAATAACTCAATCCAGACAAAATGGAGATTCTGCTGGTGGGTGATTTGCCTGCCGCCATGTGTGGTACCCACGCCATGCTCAACAAGGCTACACTCCTCCTGTATGAATGGGCTTGCAGTTTGGGTGTAAGTGGTATCCACTGCCCTGTCTTTGCTCCTGGAGCACGAACTGCCAACTCAGCTTAATTCTCCAGCTGTGACTCTACGTGGAATGAACATGTCTGGTCTAGTGATCCATACCCCAGTAATGCACTCTTCAGAAGGCATTTCAGAGAAACCACAATTGGTCCAAAATACAACTGTGAGGCTAGGTGGTTGTCATCACATTACACCTCTCTTCTGCCAGTTTGTTGTGCCAATCCCAACTCCCAATTAGTTTCTGGGCTAAATTCAAAGCCGTGTTTTTGGCCTTTACGGCTTGAGGACAGTAATCCTGATGGACCACTTATCTCGTCTATACTCCAGTGTTTCCTGAACTCGGGTCTCCAGCTGTTTTTGGACTACAATTCCCATCATTGCTGACCACTGGTCCTGCTAACTAGGGATGATGGGAGTTGTAGTCCAAAAACAGCTGGAGACTCAAGTTTGGGAAACACTGCTCTAGGATCTTCAGCAAAGGGCCTTCTCCAGGCATCTGTGGTGTAAGGAGGAGGCCTTTTTAGTGACAGTTCCTCAACTGGGGAATGTGCTCCCAAAGGAAGCTTGCCTGGCAACTCCTTCATTGTAATTTTGGCATCAGGCAGAAAGATTGCCCCTCCCCTTAATGTTACAGGAGGGAGGTCTGTAAGGGGCTTCTACTCGTGTTCCCTTGAACCCTCTATGTAGAACCATGGACAAGATAAAGCAAAAAAAAACCAAGCGAATAGGAATAGAAGCCCGCTGCAGATGTTTCCAACACAACACAAGGAAGGTTGAGGAGTAAGGGAGGGCAAGACAGCTTCAAGGACAGTGGGGTGGGGCTTGCATGTATATCGCTCTCCCCATCCACACTCTGAGCATTCACACAGTCAACACCTTATTAGCTCGTGTTTCCAAACCAGTGTGGTATAGTGGTTAGAGCAGAGGTGAGGAACTTCAGATGTTGTGGAATACAGCTCCCATTAACCCTGACCATTCATTGGTCATGGTGGCTGGGGCTGCAGGGAGTTGGGAGTCTGGCAGTGTCTGAAGCGCCGCAGGCTCCCCATCCCAAGGTCGGAGCATCAAGACTCAGACTGAGAAACTCCAAGTTCAAATCCCCACTCAGCCATGAAGCTCACTGGGTGACCTGAGATCAGTCACTGTTCCCTTTGAGCCAACCTCACAGGGTTGTTGTGAAGGTGAAAGAAGAACAGGTAGAGGAGCAGGACCTTGAGCTCTGTAGACACGAATGCAATAAATTAATTAATAAATAAAAATAAAATAAAGCATGGATTTGTCTCACTGACACATTAAACTACTGCTTGCAAATGTCTTGGATGTGCATCAGCAAATGGCCAAGATGGAAAAGGCCTGTTCTCTCCAAGTGTCAAGTACAAAGAGGTCAAATCAGGTGAAATGTAAGAAGCTGTTAGATGGGAATGTTAAGTGGATGGTGGGGGAAGAGAAAGAACGAAGCTCAAAAGAATTCACACAGGAACTGAAATCTAACAGCAACGCTGCCAAATTTGGGAAGGGGTGTAATGTGTGAATATAGCTCTAGCTCCGACAAACAAATAAACAGCAAATAAATAAATTGCAAGCCAAATTGTCGGCAAAAAAACCACACTGAATATTCACATTCATCAGATAAAGGGTGATAAACATAATTGTATTATGGAGCAAGCCGCGATGTTTGCAGTACTGCTAGTCAGTGAGGAAAGCTAACGTTTGCTGCACGGTAAATTATCCCCAATTACATTTACCACAGTGGCTTCCTAATTATACATATAAACAAAATAACACACAGCAACCCCCGAAGTAATCCAATCATTTCCTTTGCATATTAGTATCGTTCTGGCACGAGAAGAAGCCAAGCTTCCTCTTACCATTTGTGATTACTTTTTAGCTCGGACGACGAGAAATCACTCTTGGCAGCATCTAACTGGGTTTGTTGCGAATCCCGATTACCCTGAAATGCTGGAGTTTTAAACAATGGAGAGACTGGTTTTCCATTCAAAACAGAGCACTCTCCCCGCCCTGCCCCCCAATACCTCACTTTTTTTTCCTGCTTAGCAGTGCTAAAGTTGTGAGCGGAGTTATACTGCTATCAAGCTCCACTTTTAATGACGGAGAACCTTCTCAACCAAGTTCTGGAAAATAAATATGACGTAGGCAATTCCAAACCAAAACGTTCGCAGTGCACCTGGAAACCTGGTGTGTCTCCGCATTGTGCCAACGCAACCTACAAAGTACAACAGTTTCCTCCTGCTGCTCTGAATTCAGGACATTTGCACGAGTGACGCTAAGCAGGCTTTTAAATCTGGAATGGATTGCCTGCGACGATAATTAATGCAAGACAGAAAGCAGAGAGAGCATCATTTTGAAATCAGATGGAAATGCTAGTCAACTGTGGCTTTTCATCCCATTTGCAGAAGCAGAACGGGCAAAAGGCGTAACCCTACCCAATGCAGTGTAACAGCCAGGAGCAGGGACCACAAGCAAGGATGTCCTGGGTTCAAATCTCACTTTGAACACAAGCTCACCAAGAAAAGCTACTATTCTGAGCCTCGCTTCGGCTGCACAAGAAACAATGCCTTGCCTTTATTGTTGTAAACATTCTGAGCCTGTCGCTTAACGGTGAGGATGTTATTTAATGGGGTAATGTCTGTGATAATGATTTCATTTCACAATCTACATGACGCGCTCCGCATGTCTGAAATGCACTATATAGAAATGCGTTTTATTATTATTATCTTCCTATGGTACATTTTGGGCGCCGGTTCCCAGGTACAAAGCGCAGCGCAATTTCTAAAAGCTGCCCACATGTGCAAATTGCAGCTTTCGCCAAAACACGCCCCAGAAAAGGGATATCCAGCCATTGCTCGTGAGTAATTTGCAAACAGTAATTTGCTGTTTATTTGCACACAAGGGCCCTTCATAAGGCACACATATTTATATACTTGGGAAGTGGTTTCTGAAGACAAAATGCAGTTTACGAAATGGCCCTTAAAACCGTTTAAGAGCACGACTGGAAGACACCCTGAGCTTCCAAGGTACTGGCAATTCCCTCACAAAACAGCTCTCCCAATAACGCTACCTTTTTACTGGGGAAGCTTCACTTTCATTCACCTCTTATTTCTCACACAGAACAAGGAACTTTTTTCCAAATTGCTGGTGTGACAGTAGAATCCAATGGCCTCTTTAAACAAAACCAAAAAACCACCACCAAAATAAAAAAGCAAAACCCTTGTTGTGAACAAATTTGCATCAGGTAGAGAAAGCATTCCATCCCATAAATTATGGCGGGAAATTCCAAAAATTTCAGCATTTACGTTCTCTTCGCTTCAAGCCTGCAAGGGGGCACAGTGTCCACGCTTATTATTTTAACCAGGGGCTGTTTATCAAACTTTCCAAGTAAGCTGCTTTATCAGAGACCTCCCTTAAGAAGTGTACACGCTAAAACTGTATAGAGAAAACAAGAACTACTGACAGACAAATATATGTAAAATAATTATCGGCGGAAACACATTAAAAAAATCAGTCAAACTTTTACAAGTGAACATAGGTAATTTCCACAGATTTCTCCACTGTTGTCAAAAGACCTGCAGAATTCTAAAAATATGGCCATTGGTTCCACACTGGGGACCCTACACTGATAATCACCTGAACTCTGTGAGATGCCCCTACCTGAGTTCTGTATACATCACCGAGAACTTAAAGAGAGGAAGGGGCTCTCACCAGAGGTGTTTTTGGGGAGTGGGGGTGGGGAGATATCCTAAGTTGCCCCTGGAAAGCATAGCGTTCACAAACTAAGAATTCTTTCACCGTACCTACAACCTCCTCAAGATGAGAAGTGCAAGCCTGTTTGGGTGGGCAGGGAGAGAGAGAGACTATCTTTCCCTTACAGTCCTCTGGAATGAGATTTGGTGGGGAGAAAAAGAATCCCTTATCCTGTGGTGCCTCTCGCTGCTTCTGAGCACCTGCAAAGAGACAGGTGGTTCCTTTCTTTTGAGACCTCTCTGCATAGACCAGACATGCCATGTAAGGTAAACAAAGGGAAAGGACCCCTAGACGGTTAAGTCCAGTCAAAGGCAACTACAGTGGTACCTCGGGTTAAGAACTTAATTCATTCTGGAGGTCCGTTCTTAACCTGAAACTGTTCTTAACCTGAGACACCCTTTCTTCTGAGACCTCTCTGCATAGATCAGACACACCATGTAGGAGGGCTGGGGAGCTGGGCCTCCAAAAAAAATTTCAGTGAAGGGGCCAGGCCCCCTTAATGTTCCACAGTGGCTGTACATGCATGGCATGCTGATTTTGCGCAGTCCTGTCAATCGAGGGGGCAAGATGGCACGCATGGCATAGATAGTGGACCTCATGGATATTTACCCCTGGATATTTCTCATACTCCAGGAGCTTTTTCAAAGAAAAAGATATATCCACTACTGATTCCTCTTTTTAACGTTATCATTTCCTTCCTGCACTCTCTTTGCTTTCAAGGAAGAACAACTATGCCTTGGTCCAGTATACCTGAAGGAGCGTCTCCACCCCTATTGTTCATCCCAGACACTGAGGTCCAGCTCCGAGGGCCTTCTGGTGGTTCCCATCGCTGCAAGAAGCCAAGTTACAGGGAACCAGGCAGAGGGCCTTCTCGGTAGTGGCACCCGCCCTGTGGAACGCCCTCCCACCAGATGTCAAAGAGAAAAATAACTACCAAACTTTTAGAAGACATCTGAAGGGCAGCCGTGATTAGGGAAGCTTTTAATGTTTAGTAGGTTATTGTATTTTAGTGTTTTGTTGCAAGCTGCTCAGAGTGGCTGGGGAAACCCAGCCGGATGGGCGGGGTATAAATAAGAAATTATTATTAGTATTATTATTATTATTACTATGCAGTTTATTGTCGTTTTATTATATATTTATCCAAGTTGCATGCCGCCCTTCATCTGTAGACCTCAGAACGTAACAACGCAAGATAAAGACACAAAATGAATAATAAAAACAAGAACAGAAATAAACCCACAGACCAATAAGCCCCCCACCCCTATCACTGTGTGCAGTCTTACTGGATTCCAAAGTTCTCCAAACACATGCAGTGCCTCAAACGGTAAGCAAGGATGGGAAGAACCACATGCACTGCCCAGCACGATAAAATCTACTTTCAGAGAAGCAAATATTTCTTTCACTGGCGCAATGTATCATTCGCCGCCGGTATATGTGTAGCGTTTCCCCTGTGTGCTTGAAACACTTCACACAGGTTACAGCACTCAACAATTTTCAGACTACCACCCAAATCTTGCCGTTTTGCCTTTAAATTAACTGTTTATGCTACCTGACCCACCCCCGCTGCTATAGGAAAACAGGATTGCAGCTGTGCTGCGCAGCAGGGAAGGCGGGCAGAGGGGAGTGGGACGAGGAGAAATGGTCCAGAGAGGCAGCCTCTGCCTCATCTTCCAGTTCAGCTATGAATTTAACAAGGCAGAGCATCAATCTGCAGGTTGAAAACTGCCAACTTCAGCCTGGGCGAACTTTACAGAAACACTGCAAGGTTGCAAGAACACAGTTTTCTGGGATGGAGAGGTTGCAGGGGGAAGAGCCAGAACTTAGAAGGAGAGTATCTACCTTGCATGCAGAAAGGAGGTTCAATCCACAGTTCCTCCAGGCAGGGCTGGGAATTCCCCCTGATAAGTCAGTTTAGAGCTAGATGATGGCAGTGCCAAGTCAAAATTCAAATTGCGGGCCTCTAAGCTCATAGCTCAGTCTCTCTACCAGCAGCCTCAAATGCATGTGGGTTTCTTTCCCTCTTTAAAACGTTCTACCATCATCCCGCTTTGCTGTTTCCATTATAGGATGCCAGACCAGATATGTGATGTGACCACACAGCAGTAACACAAACAACCACCACCACAACAACAATCCACACAAATGCAACAACAAAGAACAGACTATCCGACCTGTTGCAGCAAAGAGCCGGCACAAAGCTCAGAATAGCGCTTGACCTGCCCTGCAGAAGTCAACGCTTTTGTCGCCAATTCCTGGTGTCAAGATGTATTTATTTATTTTGGAGCAGGTAAGGAAAGTGATAAAAGAGACCGCTTGCGCCAAAACACAACAGCAGCAGCAGCAGCAAAAAAATAAAAAAAGCCACTTAGGCTCTGACAGCTATTTCCCCCAGAATCCAATTAAAGAGCAATCCTCGCCCGAATAGTGCAATATTCTCACACATGAGGAATGCTTCCAATATACTGGTCACTGTAAACTGCAACACAAACAGCGGGTGTGGAGAACGGAAGCGTACAAGAATTGATCAAGAGCAAAAAGTCAATAGGTGTATCCAGCACAGTTCAGAACAACTTTTATTTCCCAGCCCCAACACTGAATATTCGAGGGACACATCACAGTTTTGCTTACTGCACATGCATGCATGACAACTGAGCATTTCTCAACGAAAGGCTGAGCCAGCGTTCACTCTTTGTAGAGATCCCCCAGAGTTCTCACATTTTTTTAAAAAAAGAGAGACAAGCATTCATTCATTCATTCGCACCAACTTGCCCTTCTCCTTTGCTAAAAGCTTCCACCGCTCCCAAGAGTCTCTGAGTTGTGTTTACAATGCCTCTTTATCGCAGGACTCTCGGCTGCCCAGAAAACCAAACTTCCAGATGCTGCACTTACAACTTTCTTTCAAAAAAAAAAAAAAAGGAAGGGGGAAAAAAGCAGACTGCAATCGCAAAAAAACCAACAACAACCCAGGGGGTTACCTGCTTTCACTTCCAATTCCAACACACCATTCCGTAAGCCTGAGCTCTCCCTAAGCTAACAAGAAATCCCGTCTGTAATGACAATTTAGCTTATGCAAACATAGCACTTGTCAACAAGGGCTACTATTTCCAGCAAGCGTGACACCTACCCTGTGTAGCTAACAATCAAAGCTTCATGGTACGTTCTATCCAGCATCTGGCTGCACTTGTTCCTCACACAACTCCTGATTTATCTTCAATCCACTTACAAACATTGCAGAGCGACACATCTGTCCAACACCAAGCGTTCCTCTGTTCACACTAACTCCCCGCCCCCCGTTTCTGCCCTCGTTGGCACACTCACTCACACACACCCCGCGGCCCCCCCCTCCCTCCCCAAAAAAAATAATAAGTTTGGGCGGTTTTCCCCGTACCTGCAGTTCGGAGGTGGGTCCAGGGTTATTTCAGCCAGCTCCTTTTGAATCCTGTTGGCAAAATGAGAAGAGACACTGAGCGTTTGCAAGAGCCTGAGGAATATATCGGGGAATTACACTGCCCTCTACCACCATGCAGTTAAATGCAAGATTGGTTTTGCTTCAGTAATGCTAACATGGCTGCTTCCTCTTTGTTCTCAGAGGCATAACCCAAATCCCAGAACAGAGAAAACTTTGCAGCTTCCCTTTTCTTAGCTGTGACGGTAAATAGAGCATTTGCACCTTCAGCCCGGTGGGAATTCCCACCAAGCCCTCAGGAAAGTCAGTCTCAGGGATTTCCAGCCGCTCTTTAGGAGGCATTTTTTCTTTTTAATCTTATATGCAAATGAGACCCAGGAGGGAGGGGGACAGGAGGAAAACAGAAGCATATTTGAGAATGACTTTTCTACCAACATTGCCTGGGAGTTGTAGCCTGCATGACAAACAAGGACACTTTTGGGGGGGGGCAATGCTTCTCCTGCTGCCAATAGTGACTTTTAGCATTTCAATCACCTTGGTATATATGCAGCCAGGTTGCTGGAACTAAGCCTTGACATCCTTCTGCTGCTTTCTCTCCTCAAACCCACGAAACATTTTTCTTTTCTTTTCCAGAAATCCCGTAAAATAAAACAAACACTGATCTATCAGTTGTGATTTCAGCCCAGATGGTATCTCTGGACAGCAGTTATAAAGATGCCTGGATCCCGAGAGAAAACGTTTCCCCAGTTTTGCTACAGTTAATAGAAGTCATCAAAAGAAGGAACAAAATATTCTCTCTTTTTCTCTCTCTCTTTCAAAGGGAGGAGTATTTTACTGCTAATTTTGCAAAGTTCAGATAATTTATGTTTTGCCTGTAGTAGATCCATGGCGATGACAAATGATTTAGATGGAACTGCTCTGGATTTGTACCATGCATGAATTTACACAAAACATCAGGTCAAATAACACGCAGGGCTAAGATTTTGCAAGATCAAGCAGGATATTAAAAGAATCACTCACTGGATTTATGTATCAGCAGTAAACTTACTATATAAATACCTAGTAAGCCGCTAGCAAAAGTTATCTTAAATCCATCGGAAGTTACACAAAAGATCCACTTCTTATCATTTTCCCTCCTCAACGACTGTACGTACTTTTATTTTCAGACTCTACTGTTTTCGATTTAAAAGCAGCAGATGGTAAAAGCTAACACACCCCTCAAGTCATTTTTGCAGGACTGCCCATCTGCAAGGCGAAGTTTCAGAGCTGCTAATGAATGTGTGGCATTTGGCATCAGCATATTCCAACGCGCACCCTCCAAACATATAGGCCCACTCAGAAATAAGTGTTAAACACTCCCACTGACTTTGTGGGAGATTGTTGCACCCTTAAATATCTTGGATGCCATTTGTCAGATACACTACTGGAGAATGTAACGCAGATTCCTAGCTAAAAGTGAGCTTCGAGGAAATGATTACTGGGTTATCTCCAAAGAGGCAGAGATCAACAAGGCATTTTAAGTTTGCCCAATTCAGAAGGCTGTTAAAGAAAATTAATCCGTGAGTGAGGATCTCCAGAACGCTGCAAATTGTAGATGCATAGAGGTAGCCTGTAGCAGGTTCCTCTCAAGTTTTTGAAACTTTCAAGATAGAAGGGCAGTCATTAATCTGTATTTCTGATGAGGTAAAAGGCACTCAAGCTAGCACACCTGCTTGTATTTCAACGAACCAACCAACCAAACAAAAAAACCTTCTATGGATGTGAAAACATGAGGTTCCCAAAAAGAAAAAGAGCAAAAGAGTCGTTTCTCGTCAAGTACTCTTCTACAGCATCCAACCCAAGCCAAATGATGAATCGTCCCATTTCCTCCCATCCCCACCAAAAGAAAGAGTTGAAGCATTCAGATCCAGGTATGAATGTACATGGATGAATGAACCTCTCATGGTGACGCCGCATCGCCCAAGGGAAACTGGAGCTGCTCTACGAGTGGGCAAAGTGAATCGAAGCAGTGCCCCCAGCACACACATATACAGGGGCAAAGCAGTTCACAACTCGACTCCCCATTAAACACACTCACTTTGGGCAGCGCCCAAGAATCAGGGGGTGAACCCAACAGCGCAATGGTCACAACTCTGCCTGGATCCATTCAACCGCCAACGCTGACGCGGTGTTAGAAAGAGACCTCTTAATCCACAGACTATTTCCATGCGGGTCTCGCCATCCCAACAGTGAACAGCAACATCTCAAAGTTTATTAGTTCACCTTAAGGACCTTCCCTTGTTTGCAAAGCAAAGCAAACAAACAAAAATAAAACCTTTCTCCCTCAAAACTTGTGTGTGGGACATATTACCTTTTAGCACTAGTGGAGAGCTTGGCAGTCGTTTTGCTGGAGAGTTTGGTGTTTTTCTTCTGTTGGGTGGCCGAAGGCTTCCTCTCTTCTTGCTCCTCGGGTTCAGGAGCTGGTGGGTCCCTCTGATCTGCATCTGAACTCCCACTGCTAGTACTTGGACTTTCGTCATCTGACCTCTGCCTGTCACTGGACATCTTGGAAAACTTTCAGGGAAGGAGCAAAGGAGGGACAAAAAGAAAAAAAACACACACGTCAATTTCCAGGAAAAATAAATATGACTTAGTTATACATTTGGTGGCCAAGACTACTGAAGCTATACTCTATTGTAATTCACCCAAGAACAACAAATCTTTTGATTCCTCTTTATTATGACTGTGTGTCGATTGTTGATGTTACGTTTTCTCTCCTGCACATAATAATTAAATAAAAATCAGTTCCAGCCAGCGAAGGGCTATTCATTCAGTCCCCTGTCATCTGCAAGCATACTTATTTGGTGCCCCTTAAACTGGTCATGATGAAGATTGGAATGGGGGGGTGTACGAGAGGGGGGAAATAGGGTTGACCAAAATCACGTCTCAGTTTGAGGTTCCAGTGCAACAGTTCCAATGTTTATGAATTTTTTTAAAAGATTTTTTTAAAAAAAAATGGATTTTCTCCTCCCACCTCCAAATCCTATCATGCGTCCTCCCCCCCCCCCACAACACACTCCCCAATTCTTCAGACAGTACGTCAATTGTCTACTTTGTTCGGAGGCATGAGGCAGATTTAGCAGAGTACTCAGGCAATGAGCATTAATAACTTATGACACGTTGTAAATAGCAGAGGCTTGCCAAAAAATATAGGATTTTCCCCCCTTCAAGTCAGTAATACCCTCTAAATATTTACACTGGAGCAGAGGGGGTCAAGGCAGACATATCTCCTCCCCCACCCCACCCCCAAGACTTAAGCTGATATACAAATTGGGAGGGGGAGTGAGAAATAAACCCCCCACCAACACCACCCACTCCCTCTTCTTTCCCTGTATTTAAAGGGCTGGAGAGGATTTGCTATTTCAGACTCAAATGCTTTTCTCTCCGTCCAGAGAAACCCGCGAGCTCGGGTTCTATTTACACGGCCGGCAGCAAGAATTGCATTTGGTCACCACCGAGCAGGCTGGAAAGGAGGAGGAGGGAGAGAGGGGAAAGGAGGGAGAGAGAGAGAGAGAGAGAGAAAAGAAGAAGCATAATTCAAACTGCACCTTCTGCAAAGCTTTCAACGCCACCGAGTCTTGATCAGTTTCTACAAAACAGACCGACATATTTTTTTTCTCCTGCCCCCTCTAAAAAAAACACATCCAGGGAGTCTCAGATCGGAGAGCTTGGAATATTTGTATTATATATCTATATTTTTTTCTATTTTTAGAAGAAGAAGAAAAAACAGAGGATCCTCGTCGGGAATTGCAGGAGGGCAAAAATTGCAGCTCTGCCCCCCCCCAACACCACCACCCCGCGCTCCCTCTCTCTCTCACACACACACACAGAGTCGTCGCCGTCTCGCCCCCCCCCCGCGCCTCGGCTTTGTAGGGAGAGCCGAGCTCCCAGCCAGGAGGGTATGGAGGGGCTGCTATGGCAGGAGCCTCCCCCCCCCCCGCACACACACACTACCAGCGTGGTGTGTGCACACCAAGTGAGGCGTGAACTCAAGTCTCGGCTCCTCCGGCTCTGCCGGCCACCGCCAGGCAGCAAGCGCTGAAAACAAGAACAAAGCTCCCTCTACCAATCTCTCTTTCTTCCTTCAACGCGCCCCCCCCTCAACCTCGGGCGCCGCGCTCCTTTTTCCCTCCTCCTCCTCCCCCTCCTCCTCTTCTCTCCTCCTCCCCCCACCATGCTCGCCCAGGCTCCTGCTGCAGCCACCTAACCCGTTTCTCCTTTTACCTTCGCAGGCGTCCTGTCCCGACGTTAGCTCGGAGGGGGGAGGGATGGGGGGGAGGGCAGGGGAGAGAAAATGTCCTTGGAGGGGATGGAAGCAGCCCCGGGTGTGGGGTGGGGGGGCGTTGAAATAAAGCAGCAGAGGAGGCTCTGTGGCCGGGCAGTGTGGAACATTGAGAGTCGGAGCGGGGGGGTGGGGTGGGGGGAGAGTGAGTGAGTGAGTGAGAAAGGGGGAGGTGCAGTGCGGCTGGATGGCCGGAGGGTGGTGCTGCAGAGGCCTCCTAATTTATTTATTTATTTCCCCTTTGCCGCCTCTCCTCCCCCAGCCCCACCACCAATCCCCACCTCGCACCGTTTCCAACAAGCCAGCTCCCGCGGCGGGGTAAGGGGTAACGTGGCTCGGGGATCGCCAGCTCCCTCTTTCTCACGCTCCCCCCCCCCGCTTTCCCCGGGGGGAGGAAAGGCCGGATGGAACGAGGCAAGGATCGAACGTTCCACCGCCTCCGCCGCCTTGTGTCGCTACGTTCGGCTCCAGAACGTTGCAGTCAGCAAAGTTCCAAAACGGAGGAAGGAGCGGGTTGGCGTGGGGGGGCGGGTGTATGTCCTGGTGGGAAGAGTGTGGAGGGGGGGAGTTGACAGGGAGAAGGTGGCAGCAACGGTGGAGGGGGGCGGCGCTCGCTCGCTCGCTTTACTCGGCTGGCAGAGCGCGCGCGCGCCCCTGTGGGCCGGGGCGCGCGCGCGCGCGCTCTTTACCTTTGCAGGGTGCCTGCTTTCCTCGGTGCTGGCCAAGGACAAAGAGTTGGTGCCTGTCCTGAGAGACGCCCCACGACCAACAACAACTTTGAACCCTGGCTCTTGTTTTAAGCAATGGCTTCTGGAGGCCCTCATCACTGCCCCTCCACCCCACCCCTAGACATCCCACGGGGGAACACTTAACACACACACACCGCTCCCATGTTTTGCCAGCGGCGGCAGTTATTGCGGGTATGTTGGGTGGAGGGGGGATAACAGCTATGGATGGTGGCGGTGAGCAGTGAAATCGTGAATCGGCTGGCTTGAGCTGACAGCTGCCTTGCAGTTGTGATGAAATGGGCTGAGGAAGAATCAATCCATGTTCCTGTGGGCCCCCCCAACTGCTCTTTCTAGAGGTGCCTCCTAAGCCTGGGGAAGGGGGTAGCTGTAGATATGGTACTTATCTGTTCTCAGGGAAATAAATAAAAGTCTAGGGTTGAGTAAGGGAGAGGCCCACTCTGCTGTGCAAGGTGAGCTCTGAAAAAGACACTCAGCCAAACTATTGAAAGGTGACGCACAGGTTTGGGGCTTCAGAAAGGAAAAAGTTGCTCAGGTCCATCTTGCCAGCTCAATATTTCTGGTGGGTCAGCCTGTCTGGGCACTGCTATGGATACAGAGAACCAGGGCTTTTTTATTAAAAAAATGTTTAGGGGTACTCTCATTTTGACTCAAGAAAATCACCATTTTATAGTTCAAATCAGGAAAAATAAATACAGTAAATGGACAAAAGTGCAAAGATTCACAAAATGTTTAGGGGTATGTGTCCCCTCAGAAAAAAGCACTGCAGAGAACAGATCATCTTAGCTCGGTTGGCTAGAGCGTGGTGCTGATAACGCCAAGGTTGCAGGTTTGATCCCCGTATGGGACACCTGAATATTCCTCCATTGCAGGGGGTTGGACTAGATGATCCTCAGGGTCCCCTTCCAACTCTACAATCCTCCTCCTCCTCCTCCTCTTCTTCTTCCCCAGAACTGAACCTAAAGATGTCACACTTCTACTGTTCCACCACAGACATTGGGACTCAATTCTCTTCTCAGCAAAGTATTTTGTTTCCTGCTACTCCACATACGAAGCATCTCACCCTGAATGAACTTTCCTAGCTTCATTCAAGAACCCTTGGATTGTACGGCTGAGGACAAGGGTTGTCGGAACTACTGAACTATTGATCTGTTTGCTTTCAAACAAAGAAGAGGGACAGGGAGAGAAGATATCATGGCATCATCATCATCACTTTTTGTCCAAGTTCAAAATCCATTTCCCCCCATAACACTTTGTATTTCATTCATTCATCCATATCCTTACTCTCCACCAATAAACTCAAGGCAACGTGCATGATTTGTCTCTCTTTAGACAAACAATACAAAACATTCTAAACCTGCATCAAAAGAGCAGGAGGGACGCCCATAGGCTTGGCCAGGGCAAAGGTCTTCACTCCTGCTGCCTGCTCTGCAGGCAAAACCGCTAAAGACAGAATTTCTAAATTTGTGTCTACAAACATAAATTAGCATGTATCGATTCTATGCAAATCTGGATCCTTTTTTGTCCTCCTTTTTTGGTGATGCATGCTTTGGGAGCGGGGGACGGAGGTTGAAGCCTTAAGCGCCCAGCCTATATTCCTCAAGGAATTCACAGCCAAGGCACTGAGACTGTCATCTGAAAAGCTGCGACCTGCACACAACAACCTGTGTCTAGGTGAGCAAGGAATTCTAAGGGTGAATTCACTTGTGCTTCCACCCAGGATGTACAGTCTATAAAGCGGGTGATGTGCAGGAGTGAGTGGCTGCAAGTCCCTTACCCACCCAACTGAATGCCTGGATAAAAACCGCCACTTTAAAAGGCTTGTTGGAAAGGGAAGATCTGCAACAGGTGCCGAGGAAACTACAGAGGCGGTGCATGTCTGCTATTCAACTCGCCCACTGTGCTAGCGGAAGCCAGTGCAAGGAATCCCGCTAGTGCAATGGGATTTCTTCCATCCTCTCCCACATGCCCTCAATCCTGCTGTGGAATTTCAGGAGAACCTGCAGAACAGTGCATGGGGTGGAAAGGGGGAGAAGAGGAAGGGAGATCATTCTGTCTGGCAAGCAAAAGTGCCTGCACTGGCCGAACACTCCTATTAATGTAACATTGAATTCCACCCCAATTACTACATCCTCCTGATGAGATAGCATATTGACCCCCATGCAATCTATCCACCTCTTTTTTTGCAGGCCACAGGTGCACACATACTTAGTCCACAGTAACAATTCCTTATGTGTTGCCGGGGGGCTGCGTGTGACATGCTCGAGAGTCCTTCTCCCTTCCTTCTTGTTGCATGTGGGCAACCAAGCCCTGTGTCAATGGTTCCTAAGATATTTCAGCTGCATAGGTTGGCCTGTGCTCATCTCTCCATGGACCTTGCCATCTCTTTGCCCACCACAGTTCTATTGTATATGCCAAATGATGTGAGACAGGGTCCTCTATCTTGCCAGCATGTGCTGGTTCTCTGGGTTCACTTCAAATCGAGGGTAGAAGATGCATACTCAGGGAGTTGTTCTCAGGGGGAAATTGGTTGTATAGCACAACTGTCCTGCAAGGTAGGCTATTATTCATGTTGACATCTGCAAGGGTTGGTATTGCTGGGCCAATGTCCTGACTCAGGGGCCCACTCCGGCCACCAGAGTCCTGTGGCCCTGATCCTCCTCCACTTAACCACCTCTTCACTCAACTTTTGGGAGCAAGTGACAGGAGCAAGGTAAAGGAGCCTCCTCCTCTTTGGGACTCAACCACTCCCTTGCTGGCCATGTAGAAAGGATGGGGAAGAGGAAGGATCATGTCTCAATGGGTAGCAGAAGGTACAATCCCATAAATCCTCCAGGTAGGGCTGGAGAGCCACTGCCAGCTAGTGTATCAGCCTTTCTCAAACTTGGGTTCCCTAGATGTTGTTGGACCTCAACTCCCATCATCCCTGGCCACTGGTCTGGTAGCTAGGCATGATGGGAGTTGTAATCCAACAGCCTCTGGGACCCAAATTTGAGAAAGGATGGGATACTGAGCGAGGTCAGCAGTAATTCACACGGCATCAGTGAATTTAAATCTTTATTCTAAGAAACAAACAGCTCAGGAGACCAGGCCTTGTGAGCACAGCAATTCTTCCCAGTAGATCTTGCCCCAATGGGGCAGTTGTGAGGACTGAAAGTCCCCATCTTCCCACACTTGCCTAAGTCCCCAAGTCTTTCCCAAGCAATTTGAGACTCCGTCAACGTGTCTGTCTCTGGTCCGCCCTCTTCATGCCTCTTCTGGTCCTGGAAGACCAGTGGGGAGTGGAGGTGGTTGCAGGAGGAGCAGGAAACTCCCTGGCTTCTTCAGTAGCCTGCCTGATCTCTGCCTCTTGGCCCCCTCTGCTGCTGAGTCTGGACTGCTCTCTGCCACAGCCTCTTCCTGCTCACTAAGCCCTGTTCCCTCTTCAGCTTCTGACACCTCCTCCTTCCCGTCTGCTCCCTCTTCTCCCTCTGACCACTCATCATTGTCCCACCACCAATCCCCTGGCTCTGAGCCTTCTTCCCTCGAAGGGCAAGTGAATGAGCAGCAGCAAGTAGAAAGGGGACCTACAGAAGCTCCTCCTGATAGTTCTCATTTGCATGAGTAGGAATTTGAATCCAGAGCTCCATACAGCAAGCCTCGATTTTTAGCCGAGGTCTCCTAAGGCTAAGGACAACTGTGCCCCAAAGCAAATTAATGTGAATGAAATATTAATTTTGATAATGAAGTAATGGGAACTTGACTATCATGATTAAAGGATGGCTAATCAATTATGGAGCAATAAAGCAATGTGCCGTTTGTGCTGGGGGGTTGGGAATCATGAAATGTCACCAGGAGAATTGTGCTATTAGTCATGATGGGAAATAATTTCCTTCCTTCCCAGCTATGCATTCTGCATTCTGATGATCGTGGCGTCGATGTACAATGTAGCCTAATGATAAACATCTGCCATAGATCTGCTTAAAAAGTAAGTGGCAGTGTTCAGAATCAACTTTGTTCCCGTTCCTCCGTTGCCTTTATCCCTTTGTAACTCTGTGTTTCCTTGCAGAGAGGTAGACTTTCATATAAAACTACCCCTGTGATGCCAACCCTTTAGCTGCAGCCTTCGGAATTAAACCTTCAGATTTCCAGCCGCTCTGTTGCTTTTCCTCTTCCCAGTTTTTGGGTTGCCCCGATTTTGCAAGACCCAGTTACGAAGCATTTCTGATCACGGGTTTGATAATAACATAACCTATGCCTGCTTTATTTTACCTTGCATTGTGCAGTCTGTCTCAGCTGTGAGAGTTTACAAAATTGGATATCATTATCCATTGCATGCCAGTGCAAGTAGATAAATAGGTACTGCTTCGGCGGGAAGGTAAATGGCATTTCCGTGCGCTGCTCTGGTTGGCCAGAAGCAGCTTAGTCATGCTGGCCACATGACCCGGAAGCTGTATGTGGACAAACGCTGGCTCCCTCGGCCTATAGAGCGAGATGAGCGCCACAACCCCAGAGTCGTCCGTGACTGGACCTAACGGTCAAGGGTACCTTTACCTTTACCTTTTACCTCGTACTGAATAGGATCTGAATTAGACAGAGTGCAAATTCTTTCTTTTGTTGCTACTTCAAGATGGGGGAGTTGGGGAAGGGGCCTGGTAAGTGTGCATATGACAGTGCCCAGACTCAGCAACATGGAAATCTTGCATTCCTCCATTGATTTCTACCAGCAGCTCTCACTTCTGCCCCTGGGGGCGTTTTAAAATAGCTTCTCAGTGTGAACCAGGAAGTGACCTATCCAGACAGTGGTTTGTATGTGTGTGCTTCTGTCCTCCTCCTTTCAGCTGCTCTATTTAGTCCCCCTCTCCCATCTGCACAACAGTGGGGGGGTTTATTCAGTCTCTTAGCATTCCATGCTGTTGAACTATTGGTGAGTGTGTTCCCCCCGCCGCCACCCCAAAATGAAAAAAGACTTTTTTTGGGTAGTCCTGCAAACCTCCAGATTCTCCTGAGTTTGCCAGCACCCACTTGTTGCACGAATTCTAGACATAGGTTCGAGCAGTTTTGCATTTGCAAAGGGTTCTTTACTGCTGAATCGGAACCAATGGAAATCCATAGAAAACCCGATGGTTTTTTGTGCCATTCCAGCAATAGAGAGTGGGTTTCCCCGGGGGAAAGTGGCAGCAGGGAAAACAGAGGTGTGGACCAGTCCTATCTTCGGCGTGGCTGCAATGGAGTCTGTTGGACAGAGGTCAGAATCACATCCATTGTTCCATCCACTCTTGCCTCTGGCCCTGCCCAGTACTGTCATGTGGACCCCCGGAAGAGTGCTGATGAAAAAAACACTGCGCTTGGTTCCCATCCCTGAGGCTGAGTATTAATAGAGTCTCTACTTAAAGAGCGTTTTGAAGCCGGTTGGGAGTGAGGGAGGGTCTCAGACAGAACTTCGGAGGACTTTCAAGGGAAACCAAAAATAACTTAACAGAACTAAATACCTTTTTAGAAGGTTTCTGCGTATTGCTGGGTTGCCATCAGATTTCGCCTAAAGCAGAATTCAAATATCTGAGGAATATTAAGGGCAGCCAAAAATATTTCAAGGAGACAAGCAGAACTGTGGGTCGGGGTGGGGTGGGGGGAGTGTTGTCACACATCCCTGGAAATAAGCTTCAAGACACAAGCATAAAACATCGTTGGATTCATAATGTCAGAAACTGCCGTATGTCTGAATTAAAGACACTGATGTCTGAATTAAATACATTCTTTACATTATTCATGAAACAAGAACATTGGTTCATGAATTGCATCTACCTGTAGCATTTCGGCAAACTCTGCCTAGTTTATCAAATTGGCAACACCACCGTAGCCTAAATTTAAGAAAGAGATTAAATGCCTACTTCGCAAAGGGGCATGCTGTTTTAACAACGTATTGTTCATTTCATGAATTAAACAAAGGGTTGGCTCCTTTCATGATCTGTGCAAAGCAAATATCTTGTTCTAATAGCAAACTCATTATCCAAGTGCCATTTTTATGTAGGCAAAATGATAGCGCAAGAGGCGGGCTTGGGAGAACCCCAAGTTTTAAAGACGTACAAAAGACACTTTTGCAGAAGGCCTTGAGGGGTGGGCACCCAAAAATGACCTAATAAAGACTGAACACTAACCCCTGAATGCCTGTTGAGGGCTGGGGAATGGGATGGACTCTCCTGGAGAAAGGTGAGCCTGGCCTGCTAAAAGCAAGCACAGGAACACTCAGTGCTGCAACCCTTTGCTGCAGTACCCACGTTTCTAAGTGCTATTGCAAAAGCTTTTCCCTTTGCACATTAATATACCTGTGCTCCTAGGGTTTCAGCCAGACAGGACTATCTGATCTATGCAGGCAGAAACCTTCTCACTAAACACTGGGTGGGGGCCAAGAAAAGCAATATCACATCTCTCCACCACAGGGAGTCCTGAATCGGGGCGGGATTAACCATTAAGCCAAATGAGCACACGCTTAGGGAATCAAGGGAAGGGGGTGGCACAGAAAATTCCCATTGCTGGATTTACCATGGACCATATGGTGCAGCTGAACCAGGTTCTACAAAAAAGGCTCCTACGATAAATGAAAAAATTACACACACACAAACACAAAATTAATAATAATAATATAATGTGAAATAGGTAAAATAGAGATTTATGATCTACATTAACCTTGGGAATACAGCCAAGTTAGAATCTGGTAACTTGGTCCACTGAGTTACCACTCACATGATTGTTCTAATATTTATCATATCAGCTATCCCATTCAGTTGTCCACTGAGAGAAAGTGAAGCAGTTCTCCATACAGTGATGCTGGAGGGGGGGTGTTTCTTCAGATTTGGGTTTTTTAAAAAGACCTTGGCAAAAATTTTGGAAAGAACTTTTCTTTTGGGGGCATTTAGGGGGAGCGAAATGTTAACCGCATAGATTTTGGAGGCAATCAATGTGTCAACTTGTGTTGACATCATATGTGCATCACTATGAACTCGTAACGTCTTTAATTTGGATACCAAACGCTATGTTGTTTGTGATAACCGATAAGGGAATCACCCTAGAGTTTCATTCTATTTATGACCGATTCACCATGTAAAAAGTGACTGTCATGGACATAATAGTGTTATTATGTTATTTTAGGTTTATTATTGTTTATATTTTGAATTAGATATATATGGGGGGAGGCGCCACCAAAATCTTTTAAGTGCTTAGGGCCTCTAAAGGTCTTAATCCGGCCCTGAATCCAGCACATATACATGAGAGTCTCAAGCAAGTGCACTTATCTTTGCAGCAAGAAAAGTAATTCAGCCTGGAGAGAGGGAATGGGCTTCTCCTCTGCTGCGCATTTCAAGTATGGACTTGACACTCGGGAGTCATCATCAGCTGTGCCCATAAAACTAGGCATGTGCCCCTGTTATAGAGAGAGAAGCAGTGGCTGGCCCAGGTGTCTTGCCTCCAACGCTTCAATAACAGTGGCCACTGTGACTGAGTGATAATGTGTGCGATGCTTCTTAAACACTCCAAAGTGCTGCCGCATAAACGGTGGTCTTTGGGTGGTGGTCGTTTTTTGCCTAACATGAGGCTCAAACCCAAGACCCTGTGATTGAGAGTCTCATGCTCTCAATGAAGCTATCCCAGAATTCCCAGGCCCCCTTTCTCCCCAGATTTAGCTCACCCGCAAGATGTACATTTAAGGCACTCTTATTACACCACTTTCAAAGTCATGGGGAATCCTGGGAACTGTGGTTTGTTCAGGGGGCTGGAAGTTGCGGCTAGGCGAGGTCATCAGTGCCCTTAACCAAGCACATTTCCCAGGATCCTTTGAGGGAAGCCATGACTTTACAAAAGGGACGCGGGTGGCGCTGTGGGTTAAACCACAGAGCCTAGGAATTGCCAATTAGAAGGTCGGCGGTTTGAATCCCCGCGACAGGGTGAGCTCCCGTTGCTTGGTCCCTGCTCCTGCCAACCTAGCAGTTCGAAAGCACGTCAAAGTGCAAGTAGATAAATAGGTACTGCTCTGGCGGGAAGGTAAACAGCGTTTCCCTGCACTGCTCTGGTTCTCCAGAAGCGGCTTAGTCATGCTGGCCACATGACCCGGAAGCTGTACTCCGGCTCCCTCAGCCAATAAAGCGAGATGAGCACCGCAACCCCAGAGTCAGCCACGACTAGACCTAATGGTCAGGGGTCCCTTTACCTTTTATGAATGTTTACAGTTATGTGAGAGCACTCAGAATGTGACCCTAATGGTTTTTCTTTACGACGGCTTTTTGGAGCATAAGTTGTTGCAGTCAAAGAATGGGGGGGGGGTTAATGTAAACACAGTACAACCATGCAGCAGAGCCTGTGCTTTGTATACTCTAGATTCCTACATTCAGTCTCGGGTACCTGTAGTTAGAAAGAACCTGGCAGCAGGTGATGTGAAGAGCCCCACTCTCTACCTGAGAGACCCCAGGGAGCGACTGCCAGTCAAAGTCCGCAGACCCGGACTAAATGAACAAGCAAGCTGACCTGGTTATAAGGCAGAATTTGGTGTTCGACTGCAGTTTGGAAGAACAGCAAAGGCTTGTATGTATGTTTGCTTGTTTGTTTGTTAAAAAATAGGCTTCAGAGAATTCCCAGCTCCCCACTACAAGCAAATTGCCCCTGAGACGCACAGTCGAAAAATTCCTAGCATAAACAGTATCTCGGATGATGAGCAGCTTGGGCATAATTAGTAAGCGAGACGCAGGACAATATCAGAAGTCTATCAGTCAGCAGTGTGAGAGCCTTTCGTTCAGCTGCCTGCCGCTGATGGTGCCAAATGAGACTTGGGAGATTAGGAGGAAACCCTGAATGTCAGGATTAAGCATTTGGAAATGTATTTGATCAAAGGTGAGAATTAATGATGCAGCTAGGCTCAAAACTCTCGCGCTGCTTTTTCTGTGCAGCAAATCAAATGCGGCCCAGCAGCCCCTTCTCCCACCAGTCCCTAGGAAGGGTCCCACTTTTATCTGTAATTATAGGGTGCCCAAAATAGGGGGGAAAGGTAGCTGAGAAACACAAAAGCATTTATGAATTAAGATAATTACTGGGGGGTTATTATGTAGATCCCAGAATAGAGAGGATCCTTATTGGGCAATTTCCCCATAAACAGTTACTAACAAACGGTGGCAAGCTCGCAGCTGGTCAATGGAGAGATGTATGAGACAAAACAGAGACAAGGATTCCCAACTTGAGAAATGTTTTTAGACTCCCCCTTGAGCTATTTGTGAAGGTGAACATTTAAAGCAGGAGGCAGGGCACCTTTCGCAGCCCAAGGACCACTTTCCCTCATTGGTAACCTTCTGGGGGCCATTTCAAAGTGGTGGGTGGAGCCACAGTACAAAAGGGGTGGAGCCAGAAGCAAAAGAAGGTGGAGCAATGGATGTGACTCTTGCTTTTGCATAGGAGGCTACATTCCATTGACACAAAAAGGATTATGGTAGTTGAAGGACACATTCTAGCTAGGTCAAAGCAGCGGAGGAAGCCACAGAGCGAGAGCACTGAGCGACATCGCGTAGGGAGAGTGGGTGTGGCTCAGAGTCCCAAGGGCTAGGCAGAGGGCTGGACAAGGAGCTCCTCAGCCATGATTGACAGCACTGGTTCCCAACTCCCCTCCCCTCCTATGGACCAGTTGAAAATTGCCAAGGGTCTTGGCAGACCCTGATTCTTTTCTGCCTACCATCGCAACTGTTGTGCACTGCGCCAGATGTTGCATGATTTTCAATTGTATTTTTATTACCGTATTTTTCGCTCTATAGGACGCACCCGACCATAGGACGCACCTTGTTTTAGAGGGGGAGAACAAGAAAAAAAATTCTCCCCCTCTCTGCTCAGTGCCCCTTCAGCGAAGCGGCAGGAGAAATGGAGCCCCTTCCATTTCTCCTCCCGCTTTGCTGAAGGGGCGCTGCACAGCTCTCCCTCTCTGCTGAAGCCAGGAGAGTCTTGCTCTTCCGGCTTCTGCAAAAGGAACCCGAAGCCTTTGGAGCGCAGCGCGAGGTCCCTCTGCACTCCAAAGACTTCAGGGATAGCCAAGCTCCAAAGGCTTCGGGTTCCTTTCACTGAAGCCTTTCACTCCATAGGACGCACACACATTTCCCCTTAATTTTTGGAGGGGAAAAGTGCGTCCTATAGAGTGAAAAATACGGTACTTCTTTTCTTTCTTACATTACGTTTTACAGTGGTACCTCTGGATGCGAACAGGATATGTTCCGGAGCCCCGTTCGCATCCTGAAGTGAATGCAACCCGTGCCTGCATGGGTTGCGATTCGCCGCTGCTGCACATGCGCGTGACGTCATTTTGAGCATCTGCGCATGCGCGAGCAGCGAAACCTGGAAGTAACGCGTTCCGTTACTTCCAGGTCGCCGCGGAGCGTAACCTGAAAACGCTCAACCCGAAGCTACTTCAACCCAAGGTATGACTGTATTGTGTTGCAGTTTGAACAGCGCAGAATTCAGATTGCAAGTGTCCTTCACAGACACACCACGGGCCCCTGAATGAAGCGTGTGGGCCACAGGTTGGGAACCCCAGATTGACAGAACATGGTCTCTTCACATCCATGTCAGGCTTCTCCAGTGTTTTGTCCAGAAGACTAGTCACTGTTGGGTCTTTTAGCTTAGCCCTCACTTCAAATTCATAAAGCAGAAGCAATTTGTTCGTTGGGACTTTGGCAGTGGCATAGCAGGGATTGTCCTGGTTGTCCTGGGTGTAAAATTGATAGGGGCACAGAATTTCAACACCCATTGCTGCCTCAATACAGCTGCATGCTTCTGTTGCTGGTGGACCAGAAAGTGACCTCTCCAGACAATGGAATGACTCTTCTTTTCTTATCTCTGTGGCTGCAATCTCCTGGGTAATGTGGATGCCATTAGGGAGTTGATTGTGCATGTGTACTCTGTCCATTTCCCTCACTCCCACCCCATTGCTCCATGCAGCCCCCTGGCACTGGCAACCCACGCTACACCACTGGTCTTTGAGTAGATCACCAGTTTCCTTCAGAACCTTCCCAATCTTCCCACATGTCTGGATGCAGAAGGAGAGAGGCTGCAATAGAGAAGAGTGAACCACTTTCTTTGAGCCTAGGAAAACAGAGCTGGGAATTCCAGTTTATGATACAGTACCACATCCTTTTCACTACTTTACTGGACATTATCATCTTTGTGAGGAATGCACGGCTACTTACTTCAGGGGCAGACTTCAGGCTTGCAGGATCTGCTTTGTGTTTTACTAGATCCCTGAGCTCCACCAGCTGGGGCCAGGTGTAAAAGATATAGAGTTAAAGACCATGGTGCCTTTGAGCAGAGGCTGACGACAGGGATTTGTGTCTTGTGCAGCAGAGCTGAGCGGAGTTCACAATCCTTTCACATGAAAATCCATTCCAGGTTACACAAAGTTTTCTTCATTTCAGCAGTTTAATTCATTTATTTATTGGCAGGGGAGAGAGTCATTCCATCATTGCCAATGTATATATAGTTATTTGCTTGGTTGTTTATTTAAAGCATTATTTAAAGAGTTATCCCACTCTTCAGCCAAAAAGCAGCTCCCAGAGTGGCTTACAAATGTCAGTGATAAGAGAGTCCTTGTCCTCAGGTTCACAATCTAAAAGACACAACACAAAAGGGAGAAGAAGAAAAAGAATGGATGGGAGGAAGGAGGGGGAAAACAAACTCAGGCGCTGTTCCTTGGTTTTAACTGTCAGAGACAAACATGTTTGCCAATCTGCTGCAAGCAACCTGGAAATCTACCAGTAGATTCTGATCTCCTTTCTGCCCACACTTGACTTGATTCATATAGCAGCACAGCATTATGGCACCACACCTATCCAAATCATAGAAATAACCTCTGCAGAGGTAACTAAGAGTGCATACAAATGTCTATAATTTGAACAGTGAGCCCACTGTGGAAGCACAAGCACGGAGCTTAGTTCAGTGTCATAACATCATCATGATTTTGCATCGCACCAGAATGAAGCTAACCGTGTGCAGCACAGACTGGCTGGAACCAGTGATGTCACTAACCCAATTTCC
Organism: Podarcis raffonei; assembly: GCF_027172205.1. Classification (NCBI taxonomy): domain Eukaryota; kingdom Metazoa; phylum Chordata; class Lepidosauria; order Squamata; family Lacertidae; genus Podarcis; species Podarcis raffonei. Next base: position 113,132,763 of record NC_070602.1, read on the forward strand.
CCCACCCTCTCCATAATAATCCCACCACACACACACACACACACTTAAAAAATCATGCAGAAAGTGCCAGGTTCAATCCCTAGAATTCTGAGCTGGGAGGACCAATGGTTCTTCTGGCCCTACATTAAGTAGTTTATTTGGTTTGTTTAAAGGGGAAGTGAGTGTATATGTAAACGAACAAGACACTTTCACAGTTAACAAAAAGTAAGCAACCTATTTCCCATTAGACGGGAGGAATAAGCCTGAATTAGTGCTCGGATTGGTAGCAAGGATTGCTGTCCTTTCCAAACAGAGTTCAGAAGAAAATCAGGCTTACTCCAGGGACAGAAAAACCACACCAAGTATCTTTTCTAAGATATGTTGGCATATGGAATTCTGTAAAAAGTAGGTTGTTTTGATCGTGGATGCACAGCCTCCTAGTGGTTTAAAGAAAGGCCAGTTCAGACAACCCATTTGTGACTTTACATTTGTTCTGCGCTGAGTTGTTTCGGCAGTTCAAACTGACAGCAGCTTTATCCGAAGCAGGAGTTGCTCCCTTGTGTGGAATTATGTAGATTCTGTTTGTAGTCTGACATGTGGCACAAATCCATGCATTTGTTTTACCTTCTGCACATGCAGTGGGGATCCCCTGTCAATCATGGCTTCCTGTACATGTTGAAATAGCTCCATGTGCAGTCAGTACACATTATGACTAATGACAATTTCTGCAGTTTCAAGTTTCTGTGTCTTCTGCAACGGCCCTGAATTTGTGCACGGCAACGCAATCATCTGAGCCCTCTGTGTTGTGCCTGGGTCTCGATTTCTTATGCCATCCTACCCCATCTTTTAGGAAGCACTCAGGACCTCTTTACCGTGTGCAAATTCATTCTGGGTTGGTAGGAAAAATCAGCGTGTTTGAATATAAATGGGTTGTCTGCCTAGGCCTAAAAGAGAGTTTGCTGTATACGTTTCCGTCGTCAAGTACTCCAATTCTCTTTATGTAGATTCATGAAATCGAGAAAGATCAAAGTCTGCTGTGAAGATTCATTTCAGCTGTAGATATGCAACCTTTAAGTGTACCAAAATGTTTATGAAACAGAGCTAAGTGAGGTAGTTAAAGAGATAAGCCAATGGTATCTTTCTGTATCTGTTAAGTAACCTGATACACACTAAGCTTAATTCTAGCGTTTTTGATGTCACCTTTCAAAAGACTATTGAGCAGAGGTCAATTGAAAAGGCCGGCCTTGATGTGATTTCCCGATACTTAATGTCACACATTTATGAAATGCCCAGCTGATTCAACAGATGCTTATTTGTATCAATTAATACTTATCCATTTTATTTTTCCATTGAAATCCGGAAAGATTTTACTGATGAATTGAAGATAAAAGTTTTCCCCTTGTTGTCTAACAATACATGAATAGCAATCCTCTTTAAAGGACGTAACGAGTGATGTCACCTATGTGCCAGGCTGTGTACATGCGCACCATATGCTGAAAGCACATTTCAAGCTTTTGACTCTCCCTACTGAATCCTGGCAACTGTAGTTTGTTAAGGGTGCTGAGAATCGAAGCTCTGCAAGGGGTAAACTACAGTTGCCAGGATTCTTTTAGGGGAAGCCATGTGTTTTAAATGTATAGTGTGTATGCAGGGGCAGTCCTAGCCAAAGCATCAACTAATAGGTCACAAAACTGCATTCTAGATGCGGAAAGCAAGCTAGGGATATGGAATTTTGACTGCCCCTTCTTCCTGCAACAAAAACTGTCCTGCTTTAGGAGTGCTATCCAAGAACATTGGTGCAAGCTAGGGTCGATGTTTGCTATCGCTCCATAGGAAGTGAAAAATCACTTGCAGAGCTGGAACAAATAGATGATTGATTCTCCAATCTTGGGGGATCCCAGATCTGAAAGCATACACCTCTCACTTATTTTATTATTATTAACGCTTGTATTTTCATATGTTCCAGTAATAACTCAACCTCAAAGAACCACAGGGACTCATAAATACAGTGGTACCTCGGGTTACATACGCTTCAGGTTACATAGGCTTCAGGTTACAGACTTTTCTAACCCAGAAATAGTACCTCGGGTTAAGAACTTTGCTTCAGGATGAGAACAGAAATTGTGCTCCAGCTGCGCGGCCGCAGCAGGAGGCCCCATTAGCTAAAGTGGTGCTTCAGGTTAAGAACAGTTTCAGGTTAAGAACGGACCTCCAGAACGAATTAAGTACGTAACCCAAGGTACCACTGTAGGGGAAATGGTGGGAACACCATATTTATTGGATACGGTTTAGGAAATCAGAGAGCTCTCAGGCATGCACACACTCTGTAGGGATGCAGTGACTGAAAACAGGTGTTCTGAATAGGTAGATGGCTAATTTAGTAAGGACAGAGCAATGGAAGGAGCGGGCCTGTTGGCATCAGCCGCATCCTGTTGCTCCATGTGGATGCAGAGCTCTTCACCACCACTGCATTTCCCCCAAAATGCTATCTTCTCTCCAAGCTCTTGCATCCCCCCCCACAAGCTCCGGGAGAGGGGAATCTCAGTTTGCGTGGCGAAACCCCTCCCCCAAAGAGAAATGACGACACAGGACACGTTATTTAAGGTTAATGGGCATAAAAAGGCCACAACTTTATTGATTACAGGAATTGGAAGGTATTGGCCTTAGGCATTGGCTCCTATCGACTACCCGGCATGGAGACCGGGAAGGGTTATCCACAAGCCGTGGGGGTCCTGTTGAAGTACGCCAACTAGGATCCCACGGGTGTCACCGCTCGGGGGCGTGCCGGAGGCCCTTACCTCCCTAGGTTTCGGACAAGGCAACGCCCCCCGGAGTTCTCTACCGGACTACCCCTTTTCATTGGGGGAAGGTGATGGCGCTTCCTTCCCCCTTCATTTGCATAACAATTACCCCTGCCAATGCCTAACCGCCAATCGAGCAAAGCTCGCCGCCAATACCTTCAAACCTGTAACCAATTCCTAATCCCTGCTATGATGTCCCCCAGCCAAATATCATTTCCAGCATCTGACAGATGCACGCCATCCCATCTGTAGAGGGCCTCGTTGCTGTACTGGATGCCTGGGTGGCCTATAACACACCCGCCCAGAGCCGCCACTAGAGCAGCGTTCTCCCCGGCCAGCGTGTGAGCCCGCCTCACGTGAGCCAAATAAGCCACCAGATCCATTGAACGTTTGGGAAAAGCTGCGCAAATTACTCCCATAAAGACCTGGTACCCATCCAACCAGTTCTCAAAGGTGCATTCGGCCCTAGGAGTCCTATACTTCCGCTTTCCAAAAGAGCGTTTCTTTCCCCCTTTCCCTGTTAGTTTGGTAGGCGGGAGAAGGGTAAACATATCCACGTAGTCACCATTGAGGATCTTATTCCTCCTTCTCTGAGAAAGGTGGTTCCCCTATATAAAATCGGTGGACTGATTGGTGGAAATCTTTACATCCTCCACCAATGCACCATCCTTCCATTCAAGCGTTCCATTGAACGTCTTACGGTGCGAATTAGCCCTTCTTTCATGCGCCCAAAGTGGAATCCCATGATTATCCTCCCCAAAACCCCAGTAGCCATCCATGGGTCCCTCGCTATCCGAATCAGAGGAGGACGTACCTGACTCTTCCTCCGTCTCTGACTGCTTACTCCTTTTCTTCTTAGCTGATGTGTGCTTCTTCTTGGATTTTCTCCCCCCCCCCCTTGGGCCTCACTGTTGGCCGAGTTCACGCTGGGCACTGTAGGGGCGACTTGTGGTTCCGCCTGCTCCGCCTCCGAGCTGGAACCCGAGCTATCATCTGTTGAACTATGCTGGGTCTGCTGCACCTGTAAAACACTGGGCATGCCTACATTGTGTGAGATAGTATCGCTACTGGCTCCTTTTGCCGGCACCTTTCCTTTTCCCACCCCTTTGGCCGGCGCCTTCCCTTTAACATTGCCAGAGGTGGGTTTTTTAGCGCCTGAAGATTGGGCGCGAGTGGTGAGGCGTCCTATTGCCATCTCTTCACGCTGCACACTGACTGACGCGGAGGCAGATGTGCCCTGCAGCTCTCGCGGGGTATCAGGTCTGACCCCCTGAGATGACTCCGGCGGCGGGAGTGCCAGAGCCCTCGGCTTACATTGCCTGTAAAATGTTTCGAAAGCCATGAAGAATTGTGCAAAGGCCTGAGAATCACAAGGGATGGCAGGCATTTGGGCGCCTGTATTTTCTGTGGAAGAGGACTGCTGATTATCACCAGACTCCATCCTGCTACTGAAGGCAAGAAAAGAAACTACAAAATTATTCAGCCACCAATTATTCCGGTGTTGACCACTACACCCAACACCTGCTTCCGCCCTATCCAAGGGACAAGAGGGAGGAAGGAACCGTGCACGCGCTAACACCTAGTCTAACCTTCCAGCCCCTGGCTATGTGGGAGAAGTCGGTACTAGTTCAAATATATTTTCACACAGACAGTAAACTAGTTCAGTATTTCCTACACTGGTAACCAGCCGCAGGTAGCCTGCACAGGCTACAGATCTAGGCTATTTCAGGTAACGGTTAACAAGGTCGCAATTATTATTAATTAATTATTTTATTTTATTTTATGTATTTTTATTTGTTTATGTATATATTTGTTAATTATTATTAGTATTATTTATTTTATTTATTTATTTATTTATTTATTTATTTATTATTTTTTAAAATTCTAATTATCTGCTGACTACTAGCTCAGTATTGTCCCCTGGGACAACCGACACAGGATGTTCAAGAAAGCCACTTAGTTATTCAGTAGAACACGCACCCAAGCTGTATATTGGAGAGATCGGCTGCCTGAAGACCCTTAACCCCCAGCCGCCGATGCTAAATAAACTCAAAATAAAACTGGTCGCAGGTGACCCCAAAACCCAGCGACCCCAGGCAATTGATTTCTTCTATTTCTTTCTCTCTCTCCTTTTTTTTTTTTAAATGGCTGCAGCAGAAGCCCTAACCAGATTTCTGGTAAAATTAATGTGATGCAACAACTGAGGTAATTATCAGATAAGCGAGCAGGCTGTAGAGGCGCTACAAATAAAATTATCCCCAAAAACAAAACAAAATTCCTATGCACTCAACGCTTTGCCAAAGCAGTAAAATAAACCGTGAAATAGACTCAATATGTACTCAACACTTTGCCCCCAGTGGTGTAAAACCACGAGCTGTCAAGCAACTAAATCCACTGTCGGAGAAAGACACACACTGCCTGCTGTATATACCTCTAACTGGGATAAACACCCAAACACTCCACACTCGCGGCAGCGCCAGACCACGTGACACCAATGCAATTAGAACTTGAAGTCCCTGCCGAGAACACTGGGTCGCTGCCTGCTTAATCGCCACTTGCAGGAGCCACGCAACTCTAGGGGCGGCTTGGAAATGCAAGGCTAAATAGCTTCAAATATAACACTGCCAGCGACCCGTGCCTCACCTAAGATGGCCGCCGCGGCCTCAGCACGTGGCCCTTGCCAAGATGGCGCCGGCGACTTTGCCCTTAACCCGCGCCTTAACAAAGATGGCTGCTCGCGCTTCTCCTCACGTGCACCGCTATAAAATGGCGTCACCCTGCAGCGATATGAATGCCAGAGCTTCCTCACACACACCCGTGAGAGGCAGGGTAATCCCGTATCCTAGCAACCGGGCAAAACTATAGAGGAGAGCTGAAAAGCCAAGCTACTGTACGAAATGGAGGAGCGCGGGAACGGCAATAAGGAGGAAAGAGGGGGGGAACGGAGGCCAATCGCTGGGTCTGTAGCCGATAAGAGAAGCACCCGAGGACGAACGAGCCGCTTGGGTCGCAGTGTCCCGTGCGAGCCTGCTATACGGAAGTAAGGAAGAGATCGAGAAGGAGGCTGTGGGGACAGGGAAGGGGGGGCAGGACGGAAAGATAAACGGAGGAAGCAATCAAGTTCTCTAGTGAAGCACGCGGGGAAAGGTTAAAGTTTACCTGGGGGGAAGCGCCATGCAAGTTTTACGTTACCCCTCCTGTGCCTGCAGTAGGGCGAGAGCGCTCTCCATCACGCCGCAGCTTCCCCTTCTTGAACCTCCGAGGAAGCACAAAAAACGGCAGCCAAATTCCGACAATCACTGGAAAGATTTCCCCACAAGCACCACGAAACCAAGAAGCCCAACCTCCGAACCGCTCGCTACCACCAGCCTTGCCGTTGGTTGCCTGCTATCAGTTCCCACAGTGATTTCAGCTCTTATAGAGACTGCTGTCTCTCAGTGATTTCGGCTCAGCAATGCAAACCCGACACGAGGCGAAGGTGGACCAGCGGGAGTCGAGGCGTAGAGAACCGGAGAAAAAACCGGGCAGCAGGAACGGGGGCAAAGAGGGCGGTCTCCGGGCGCCCTGGCCTTAAATGGGGCCAGGCCACGCCTCCCCTGCCCGCCGATTGGCGGGCCGGGTCTCGGGCACGCCCGGGGATTCCCTCTTCTCGCGGGGGCTAAACCCAGCCCCCGCGTGTGTGGGAAGGGGATGGCCCGCAACGCACCCTCCTCTCGAGCTCGGAAGTGGCTTTCTCAAACCTCCTCTCACATTCTTTACTCTCTTGACCACAGGCTGTCAGCAGACAGTCAGAGGAACATTAGACCTGTCACACCAGAGACTGGGTATATGTTTAACTCCTAGGCTGGACGGGTGCTGTCGCTCCAATGCAATGAGGGATATTTTGAGCATGTGTCTTTGGCTAGCTTTGTTTTGTGGTGTTGAAATAAGCAAGCTCTGCAGCAACCCTGTTGCGTCTCTCCTGGTAGCAGAGTGTTCTTTTCAAAGCTAAACGTCCATTCCAACAAGGCATTCTGTTCAGTGCCATGACTTCCGCCTGCAATACGGGACTTCTTCTCCTCTCTCTGTACAACCCCTGCCACCTCAGATCTGCTCCAGAGGTATGAGACGTGGATCAGATTGGGACAAGGATGTGGAGAGAGGTAGTGCCATGACACAGGGGGAAATCCTTGCACTCATAGGATGACTTTGTTGGATACAATCCAACCCACCGAGTTCATACACAGGAGCTTGACCGGGGTGGGGTATTAAAGGCCTCTTATAGAGGATGAGCATGCATGAATACATGTCATCACTCAATAGATAGTAAGAATACATGAGTCAATAGATAGTAAGAATACGTCCGATGTACCCAAACAGCAAAACAAATGTCGCTTCCGTGAGTGAAAGGTCCAGCTCTCTGGACCAACTTTTCATGAGCCTACAGAAAAGAGGAATAATCAAAGATTACCTTTTCTCTCTCTTTTTTTTCAGCAGGAGAGTTTTTAAGGGTGCTGCGAATCGAAGCTCTGCAAGGGGTAAACTACTGTTGCCATGAACAGTCCACTCCAGAGGATCTTTTTTGGATCCATTTGTTGATCAAACAGCACTCTTCATTTTCTAGCCAAGGAATCACCACAACGGGTGGCTGTCAGGTCCATATGGCCACTAGAAATAATATGCGAGCACTTGCTTTCAAGACCAGTGTGGCACAGTGGTTAGAGCAGGGGTCAGCAACCTTTTTCAGCCATTGGCCGGTCCACCATCCCTCAGACCATGTGGTGGGCCAGACTATATGGGGGGTGGGATGAATGAATTCCTGTGCCCCACAAATAACCCAGAGGTGCATTTTAAATAAAAGGATGCATTCTACTCATGTAAAAACATGCTGATTCCCGGACCGTCCATGGACCGGATTGAGAAGGCAGTTGGGCTACATCCGGCCCACAGGCCTTAGGGTGCCTACCGCTGGGTTAGAGTGTCATGCTGGGACCTGGAAGACCAGGGTTAAAATCCCCACTTGGCCATGAGAATGGCCTAGGGTAAGTCACTCACTCTCAGCCCAACCTACCTCGAAAGTTTGTTATGAAGAGCAAAGGAAGGTGAGGGAGAACCAAGTACTGAACCACCTTGAGCTCCATGGAGAAAAATATGGGCTAAAAATGCAATAAAGAAATAACGAATAAATAACACAATCCCGTGTATTAGGCTGAAGAAACTTGGAGCGCACGATTCCTGGAGAAGCACAGCCTCTTGATTAAGCAACCACAAATAAAAGTTTCACAGGCATCTAGATAAGGAAATGCAACCCATGCGTGAGATCACACTGTGCTACAGCTTAGTAAACAGATTACTAATGAACTGAACCAAAGGCTTCACAATACTGTTAGCAACAACATATATTGAATATGAGACACACATTTTTTTTTTAATAGCAGTTTTACCTTTTGCATTCTGAGGGTTGATTTTGGGCATCGTTCCCCCAGGTGTGGAACCAGTTCATACTAATTGCTTGCCTTGCTTTAAGACAACCCCGTGTCCTGTTTCCCCCTTCATGGATCTACAGCCATGCACAATTCCAGAAAGTAACCCCTGGATGTTGACTTTACATCACCACTAGCTCTTAGAACAGAGAACAATTGAGGCTCTTCTTTGCTCTGCGAGCTGCAGTGAATTGCTCCATTAGCTCAGCTGATAAAGCTTGGGGGGGGGGAGAGAGAAACGTAAATGCATGACTGCTTTGTTTTAGCGTTCAACTTTGTGCATTTGAGTCTAGACAAAAGAAGATGGCTCGAGTCGCGTCAACACTTTGCGATATTTAAAAAGGACAAGAGAGGGAAGGGAAGTGTTTCGTTTTAACAGGCCCACCGGGAATAAGGGGAAGAAGCTTTATATGCGATCCAGCCCAAAATCAAGCACTTTTTAAAACCCGGAATGACTTCAGTAGGGGAGATATAAGCATGCGCTTCTTGGAAACCTTTCAAACTTCTTTGGAAAGCAACTCAGCAATAGAACAAGCTGCCAGAACAGATTCTGAAGCTGTCTTCCTTTGAAGGTTTTGAAGAGAACCAGACCTACCATGGGGCAAAATGAGGCTCTGTGTGTGTGTGTGTGTGTGTGTGTGTGTGTATTTGTGTAGCAGTGTTGCCAAGAGGCTTGCTTCGTACTTCCTAAACTAGGCTGCTGCTTTCAGGTGCAGTGGAGCCTGTTGACCCATCACTGCCGTTCTAGTACGGTTCTGTATGTGGAATAGGAGAGAGGGGCACTATTGTCTCTGTTGCTTCAGGCAGCAAAATGTCTTGGGCTGGGCCTGTTTTCCATAGATAGATACTTATTTATTATAAAAGACCAGTGGTTAGAGAGTTTTGACTCTAACCACTGGTCTTATATAATAAATATGAAGCTTGTTATAGGGATAAAAAGAATTAGGGGCAAACCATGCATGCCACCTTGAGGTGGGGGTGATAATGTCTTGATTTGTTCATTTATTCATTATTATAAAACACTCTATGCTACCCCTGATCAATATTCCAGGGCAGTGTGTACATCAGTGCAGATAACATATTATTCAAAGCCTAACACAACACAACACAAACATCAACGGCCATAATTCTCAGATGATGTTGGATGCCTGCTCCCATCTACCATGGCCAGCATAGCCAAAGGTCAGGGAAGCTGTAGTCCAGCAATGTTTGGGGACCCACAAGTACCCTATTCCCAGGCTAACGCTTTAGTGGACACAGCATTGGCCAGGAGGCCTGCTGAAATAATGCAGGCGTTCCCACTTTTCCCCTGGTGCACAGGTCCTCGTGTTTGTGGAGGAGGGAATGTGGTCACAGAGACATTTCATTCTCCCTTGTTGAACTTGGGGATGCAAGCACAAAACGAACCACAGAAGTCTGCCCAGTGCCAGCAAGGAAAAACAAGCGAGTCTTTTGGCACCTGAAAGACTAATACATTTATTATGACAGAAGCATTCACGGGCGAGAGTCCTCTTCATCAGTTGCTTTAAGTGTTTTCCTGAGTCGCAGCTATAAATACCAGAAGATTAGGGGGAAATGGAATACAGGGAGTACGAACAACGTCATTATTAAGAGTGACCATTTGCATAGAAAGAACATGCTGGCATTGAATACACAAACACCCTGACATTGATAATGAACATGTGTCATGGGAAATATACACACGCCAATTCAAACCACTCAACCTGAGTGAACCTCCCAATCAGTTGTAATTTGGCAGTTTCACAATGAAGTCTCCCTTTGAACTTTCTTTGTTCAAGTACAGGTACCTCAAGAAGAGTGGCAATTTGCCAAGAGGTTCAGTTCTACCACCTGTGGCTTGAATACAGGGTGGGGATGGTGGTTTTGATCGCATGTGTTAATTCACTTACCAATGCCAGGATGTTGGTGTTGTCATCTACACTCTTCTTGAATGGTCCCTGTGAATCATGTAATTGTCACTGTCAATACCTTCCATATTCCGTTCTCCTCCGACCTTTTAAAATCCACTATTCCTCAGCCACATTCAGGAAAAAATATTCAGTGAATCTGATGATGTGGTTTGCAAAAAGCTTCTGCCACAGTATGTTTGCTAGTCTTTCAAGGTGCTCAAAGCTTCTTTGTTGTTTTTGCGGCAACAGGAGAACAAGGTCACCACTCTGGGATTAGTCACAGAATCACAGAATTGTAAGCTGGAAGGGACCTCCCTGTTAGAATTCCTGCTCCTTGATTGCAGTCATGGGATTTTTGTCTATCACATGACGGTATATGTTTTGACTCCACAGAGTGGGAAGTGACGGAGACAGGATGTTTGTGTTACTGTGTTCCATGAAGTGGGACTATTGTCCTTTGTTCTTTTTTCTCTTTGCTGTCTGATGCTAGAAAGAGAGGGAGCCATGCTGCAGTGCTCCATGTAAATAAAGTAGATTAGCCAAAATGCTGAGTTGCTGAGGTCTGTCACGCAAACTGCTAATACTCTGCGGATCCCTATGTGTGCCGATGTCTGTTGGCATCAGTCGCTGTGATGTTTGGGCTGAAGAAAGCTTTTGAAGCTCCTGAACGATTGACCAGGAGGGAGAGAACATGCCAGTCGGGCATGTGTCTCTGCCAGGGTCCTACTCGAGTGTAGGATGAGCTCCTGACACTCCCATGGTCATCTAGTCCAACTCCCTGTAATGCAGGAATTCTGCCCACAGCTGTCTCTGGGTGGGCTTGAACCAGTAGCCTTCTGCTTAACAGCCAGACACATTGACCCATTGTGCCACCAAAGGGCAAATAGCAGAGTTGGAAAGGGGTCATCTAGTCCAACCCCCTACAGTGCAGGAATCTCTCACCCAATGTGGAGCTTGAACCCATGATCCTGGGATTAAGAATCTCATGCTCTACCAACTGAGTTATCCAGCCTTTGAGGGACAGTAATAAAAGAGCATACTCTTGACAGCAGCCAATTCCCATCTTAGGAGTGATCCCGATCTCTTAAAACCGGTGGAAGCCACAGACACATTGCACTCAACTACCAGAGTATCATAGGTCTATGAAATGATGACAGCCACCATTTAAATAATAGTAATATTTAACATTTGCACAGCACTTTCATGTGTTCAAAGCATTTCCCATTATCTCGGCAAACCTTATAGCAATTCTGTAATGTAAAGCAAGCTATTATCACCCCCTGCTTTGCATTTGGTTGGGAGCTGAGACAGAAGTTGTGCGCACACCACACATTTAAAGTGCACCCCCAAGAATCCTCGGAACTGTGATTTGTTTTAGGGGTGCTGGGAATTGTAGCTCTGTGATGGGTAAGTTTCCAGGATGCAGGGATGGGTGGGAAGAATGGGCTTAAAATGTTTGGTGCATCTGCAGCCTGTGTCTTATAGTTTGCCTAAGGCCACTTAGAATATTCATGGTGAGGATTTGCCCCAGGGACTTCCCATCTAATAAGTCATTCCAGCCACCACAGCTCACTAGTGATGCTGATGAAGTTTGTAAATTAGAGGACTGGAGAGAATACGACTTTTCACAGCTCATAAAACTGGCCCTTGTTATGAGTCAGGCACCCTAACTCTGAAACTCTGACTTTGTATTTCAAGCTGACGTCAAACCTTTGCAACTGCAGAGTCAGCATTAATAAGTAGACTAAGCTGGCAAGGCTGATAGTTGCAGCTTGACCTAGACAGGAATTTTAGTCCAGATTCCCATTTCAACTTCTGTTGCAAAACTCCCACAATTCCCATTTCTATCAGAAATGCTTTTACCAACATCAGCTTCTACAGCAGCGGTTCTCAGCCTGTGGTTCCCCAGATGTTGTTGGACTACAACTCCCATCATCTCTGAGCTCTAGCCTTGCTAGCTAGGGGTGATGGGAGTTGTAGTTCAACAACATCTGGGACCCACAGGTTGAGAAAGGCTGGTAGAGCATGGGTAGGCAAACTAAGGCCCGGGGGCCAGATCCAGCCCAATCTCCTTCTCAATCCGGCCCGCGAATGGTCTGGGAATCAGCATGTTTTTACATGAGTAGAATGTGTGCTTTTATTTAAAATGCATCTCTGGGTTATTTGTGGGGCATAGGAATTCGTTCTTGTTTGTTTGTTTTCAAAATATAATCCGGCTCCCCACGAGGTCTGAGGGACAGTGGACCGGCCCCCTGCTGAAAAAGGTTACTGACCCCTGGCTTAGAGGATCCACACTGCTGGAACAGGTACCTGATGCAGGTAGCTTCTGTTTGTCAAACAGGTAATGAGGACCCTTGCCTGGTTAATTCAACCATGGAATCCTCCATTAGATTTTTAACCCTCGCAGACTAACTTGCAACACTATGTTTTAGTGATGCGGGGCTGGGGGGTGGACCAACCCTGATAGGTAAGTATATGTGTGGGAACAGAGCATCATTTTGCAATTGCTCATTATTTCAGAAATCCCATGGTGTCCTTTTGTTTTTGTGTGTACTGTAAATCTTTTCTAGTCTGTGGATTATGGAAGCAAGGAAAACCAGAACTGCCCCTCTCATAGTCATTCATATTAATCCAATGTTTATGTACACAAAGAGAATATCAATGTAGGGGGGGGGATGTGTTGTTGTTGTCTTAAAGGCATGCAACAGTTTTATTTATAATTTCCATGATTATCATTTCAGATTTTGAACATTAATGGGCAGGGTTTTGCCATATTTCGAACAGTGAAAATCCAGACAGAAAAGTTTTGGCAAAGTTGTTGTTGAAGAATAAGTTTTTGAGCAATTTTTAAGGGAAATCGCCAAAACCAACACAGCTGACATAGGTTGCCATGCAACTGGATTTTCTCGGACATTTTCTCGCACACTGCTTCCAACTGCAGTATTCTGGATATATCTGGGAAATTCTAGATGTATGGCAACTCTAATTAATGGTAACAATGAAATCATTTTAATCGTCGTGCAAACATCAACCAAGATCTAACCTTCCTTCCTTGCTTGCTTCCTAGAAGTCAGTTTCTCAGATTTAATTAAGGAAGGTTTCTGACACATTTTTGCACAAAATAAGTTGTAAATCTGTGTTGTTAAGAACTTTGGAGTGGAGTGTTCTGTAGCTGAAATGCTGGCTGCCTTTATCTATTGCCAAGGACGTCAATGATGCATCTATAAGAGAGAATCTCATTAAACTCTCGAAAAGATTGCTCCCCAATTCATATTTGATTATGTCGTGATGCACAAGTCATTCCTCAGGCCATCGATTTAGGAAAAAATAATCACTGTCTGCCAGCAAAGTGTCTGCAACCAAAGAACAAATCCCACAAGGGTTTGATGGGAGCGTGGCTCATTTCAGGTGTATTCTAATGAACACCTACGAGGGTCAGCTTTTGCATTTTGTGAATTTCTCTGAAATGATGCCCTTATCTGAGGGTGAGAAATAATTTTCTACCAGACGAAACTAACTTTTGATGACCCTGAAGTAAGAATTAAAGGAGCCCACTCAGTCAATCAGGTGAGGGAACCACAAAGCAACAGTGTAAACCACCCTGAAACCTGCAGATATATTAATATAATAATAATAATAGTTTTTTCTTTTGTGAAATTTTTACCCTTCCTTTCCTTTTTCTGTGGTGTATGTGATTCCCCTTCTCCACATTCTTATTCTCATAACAACCCCGAGATGTAGGCTCAGCTTTATGGCTGAGTGGAGATTTGAACCCTGGTCTCCCAGGTTGCAGACTAGCGCCCTAACCATGTCTCAGTGTTGACTCGGTTTGCTAAAGTTTGGCCAGCTGAAGTAAAAAATTGTCTTCAGTAAACACAGACTTCCCATAGTCTGGCCCTGACCACAGTATCATGCGACAGGGACAAGAAACTACTGAGAATATCAACATCAGGCAAAGATAACATGGCGGCGTTAAAACACTGGTATTAATAATAATACTCAACAAAGGCCACTACAGAACCTCTGAGGCCCTTCTTCATGTGCCTTCTCCATGAGAGGTCCAAACCTCCATGAGAGGTGGCAACATGAGAACGGGCTTTTCTGAGGTGGTTCCCTGTTTGTGGAACACTCTCCCCAAGGAGGTTCAGCTGGCGCCTTCATTATACATCTTTAAGTGCCAGGCGAAACCATCCAATGCCCTTTTAAAATGCATTGTGTGGCTGTCAGGAGTTCGGCCTACACTCGAGTAGGACCCTGGCAGAGACACATGCCCAACTGACATGTTCTCTCCCTCCTGGTCGATCATTTGGGAGCTTCAAAAGCTTTCTTCTGCCCAAACATCACAGCGACCGATGCCAACAGACATCGGCACACTAAGGGATCCGCAGAGTTTGCGCAGTTGCGTGACAGACCTCAGCATTTTGGCTAATCTACTTTATTTACATATAAACACACATGGAGCACTGCAACATGGCTCCCTCTCTCTCTAGCATCAGGCAGCAAAGAGAAAAAACAAAGGACAATAGTCCCACTTCACGGAACACAGTAACACAAACATCCTGTCTTCGTCACTTCCCACTCTGTGGAGTCAAAACATATACCGTCATGTGAAAGACAACAATCCCATGAATGCAATCACAGATCAGGAATTCTAACATCGGCATGGGGGATTATTGGGTTGTCTTTATTTTTGTTTTAGTGTTGTGTTTTTTATATTGTAATTTATGTTGTGTACCGCCCTGAAATATATGTGTATAGGGCGGTATACAAATTTAATAAATCAAATCATTATCATCATCACTTGGATAGCACTTTGAATTGTTCAGAGCGCTTCACACATACTATCCTCCCTACTGCCAGAGCCAGCCCAAGTGTGAAGCAAGGTGAGGTGACTGCCTCAGGTGGCAGGTTTCAAGGAAGCAGCAGATCCGGCGGCCAAGGAGTGTGCCTCAGTTGTTTCTGCCACTGAAGCAGCAGCAGCAGAGGGCTATGCATTTCTTGGAAGCCTGATCTGCTGCCCCTGTGGATCCTGGCCCCCTGCTCACTTCTACCTCTACAGCAGCTTCTTGGCGAATAAGAGGCACTGCTGGTCTCCTTCCACCTTCGTTCCCAGTGTAGGTCTTTATTCCCCACCTGGTTCCTGATGTTGACCTTCACTCACTCCTTGTTCCCTGGCCATTTTGTGGCTCGCCTCAGGTGCCAAAATGTCTTGGGCAGACCCAGCTTACTACACCCTTGTAAAGTAAATCAAGAGTATTGCCTCTTGTTTTATAGATGGGGTACTGAGACAGACACACACACAGAGAGAGAGAGAGAGAGAGAGAGAGAGAGAGAGAGAGAGAGAGAGAGATGGGAGAGGACTTGCCTAAGGCTGTCTAGCGAGTTTATAGCAGAGGGGAGATTTTAACTGAGGACTTCCCACTTTTATAGCTAAATCCCTTAGCTGCACACAACACCAGCTTAATGCAGCTGACTTGAAGATGACTGAGCTCTGATGTGTTTATGGATCATGTTCCATTACAGCAGCAAGTGAAACAGAGAGGGAGGGAGGGAGGGAGAAACAAACACTGTCAACCTGAGGCAACAGAGGCAGAAGTGGCAAGTGCAGCAATGACTGACAAAGTCTAGCAGTGGCAGTGAGTGAAATGCATAGACTTTGTGGTTTCCTGTCAGCTCCCTTTCCCATGGAATTTTGGCTTGCTTTCTGACATTGCTGGTGTTCCCTGGCATGGCCCCCGTTTAATAAAGCTCTCTGCCAAAACTTGAGAAATCCCTCTGGGATTCCCTCGTGCATTGTATGTCAGCCGTGTCTTCCTGTGGTGACGGCTTCTCATTTTCTCAGGCTGTAGACATTAACAACAAAAAGCCCAGTCTTTTTATTACGTCCCCTTAAGCAGGGTTGGGGAACCTTTGACCTTCCAGACATTGCTAGACTCCGGCTCCCATCATCCCTGACCACTGACCACACTGGCAAGGGCTGATGGGAGTTGTAGTCCAATGAGTTCCTCCAGTTATAGCAGTGATGGAGCTTTGCCAAGTACTATTGTAGGATCTCAAGTAACAAGATTTATTTTATTTTTTACACAAGCTCCACATCTCCTATATACTATATGACACCCACTTCCGATATTTCACCTACTTCATGTTTGGTGACATTTTGGCACCCCGGGCCAAATCTAGCATTTCTTTTTGTTCTGATAACTAATTCCTAAACTGAGAATAAAAGAAAATAAAGTAGATCTTATTGCCATTATGCTTCCTGCTCATAACATGCTTTGCGGTTTGCAACACAGTGTCTTAAATAACTATTGCACTTGCGTGTTTGTATATTTTTATGCTTTTGGACAGATCATTCTGGTACAAAATGTAGTTATGGAAATTGGGGTCAGTAAACGCATGCAGATGTTTCTGGGAAAGGGAAGGAGGGTGAAGGCAACAGTTTTTCACTCGCACTCTCACACACACATGCACAAACACACACTGCAGATGACAAATAGTGATGAGTATATTTTTCTTTCTGTCTTCACTGATTTCACGGGACAGAGATGTGGATCCCTGACTTGAGAAACGTTCTTCTTTGAAAGCCTGTATCTGTCCATTCTTAGACAAGAGATAACATCATCTGAGGGTGTTTTCCTCAGATTTACGCTTTCTCACCTTACACAACTTTCCCTACTTGTCTTATCAGACTGCTTTCTCTTGCATAAGATTATTAAAAGTTTGGCTTTGATCTTCAGGCAAGGTTGCCTAATCTGCTGGATCTTCTGCATGCTGGACATGTAATTCTCATGAAGCATGTGGATACAAGGGAGATTTGCATTGCTAATGTTGGAGTGCAACTGTATGTATCGACCTTCTCCAGGAAACAACAACACTGAAACTTCTCTGGGGCATATTTGTAGTGCACAAAATAGGTGCTTCCTCCGTGACGACCCTGGAATCCGGAACTGACATGGGGAACCTCCAAACTGTCACTATTTTGCGGGAGGGATTCCTGTGTACACCAGAAATTCAGGCCCGCACAATTAAATTGAATTAAAACACTTTGTCAACCTATCGTAGGGGTGGGGAACCTTTTTGGGCAAGTCTTTATCTCCCCTCACCCTTGGGCCAACTCTGACAAGTGGGCAGACCAAACCGCCCGTCAATTATCTGACATCACAGTGACATCAGGTGACTGATTGGCGGGCAGCCCCGCCCTCCAGCCAAAGTGGCCTCGTGAGGGTGTGGGGGAGGGGTCAGTTTCAACACTGCATTTCCCACAGGGAGCTTGCTGGCAAAGCAGTACCCCCAGGAACAAACCTTCTCCACACCAGCTTAGAGTCTCATCAACCCATGGAGCTTAGAACTGAAACTTGAGCAAACAAGAGTCTTCCCCTCTGAGTGTCTGAGGGCCCTGCTTTTGCCACTTACCATCTGGCCTGGGGCGGGGCCTGAAGCCTCAAAAGGACTGCTCTGCTGCCCAGGAGGACTCCCCTGTGAGTGTCTGAGGGTCCTGCTCCTTCCTGCCACTTACCATCTGGCCTGGGGTGGGGCCTGAAGCCTCAAAAGGACTGCTCTGCTGCCCAGGAGGATTCCCCTGTGAATGTCTGAGGGTCCTGCTCTTGCCACTTACCATCTGGCCTGGGGCGGGGCCTAAAGCCTCACAAGGACTGCTCCTGCCACTATCTGGCCCAGGTGGGGCCTCACAGGGACGGTTGTTGCCACTGATGCTGCTACTGCCCAGGAGGACCCGGAGGGGCGCAGAGTTCTTTTTAACATGTTTTAAAATGTTCCTTTCCCTTTAGATTTTATATATGGGGGTGGGATGGATGTTTGGGTGGGCTTGGGAATGCGTTAGATTTTGATGAATTTGTAATTTTTGCAGTTTTTATTTGTATTGTTTTATTGTTTTCTGGGTTGTTTTGTTTTTTGTTTTTATTGTTTTAAGGTTTTATTGTTTTAGGCTGCGAAAGAATAACATTAATTGCCATCAATGGAGGCTACTATGAGGCTTGGGATTGCTACCGTGGAGGGGCGAGGGAGGTATGGCGGTGGGGGCAGATGTTATAGGCGAAGGGGATCGAGATATGGATATGCTCGTACCCCTTCCAATCTGCGCCTCATCCCGAGGGACGAGGGTAGGGCGAGCAAGGACTACTCACCTCCGTCACTGGTGCTGTGCAATGCCAGGTCTATAGGCAACAAAACCGCCACCCTGCGAGATTTCTTTATCTCGCAGGGGGTCGACCTGGCTTGTGTGACGGAGACCTGGGTGCGCGAAGGGGCAACAGTTACCTTAAGAGAGATGGCGCCCCCGGGTTTCTCCGTCCTCCAC
The DNA here is from genome assembly GCF_027172205.1 of Podarcis raffonei. NCBI lineage: Eukaryota > Metazoa > Chordata > Lepidosauria > Squamata > Lacertidae > Podarcis > Podarcis raffonei. The sequence goes on from NC_070602.1 coordinate 113,151,232, forward strand.
CAGTCACGGACTGTGGGCCGGGGGGGAGGGGTGGCATTATTAATCCGGGAAGATTGTTCTTTCAGGGCTCTACCATCACCATCGATCCCCGGCATTGAATGTGTTGGCCTAGTGTGGGGCTCTGAGGAGAGCTTGGCTGTCTGGCTGGTGTACCGGCCACCTAGCGCACCAGCAGCCACCCTGTCAGGCCTATTGGAGGCGGTGGCCGGCTGGGCCTTGGAGTTCCCTAACCTATTGGTATTGGGGGACTTCAACATCCATGCTGATGCCACTCCCTCCTCACAGGCTCTGGACCTGGTGTCTTCCATGGCGACACTAGGGCTCTCCCAGTTTGTTTCGGGCCCCATACATCAAGCAGGCCACACGCTGGATTTGATCTTTGGTGTAGGTATAGATGTGATCATGTCTCCTTCGATGAAGGTGCCATGGTCTGATCACTACGCTCTGAAAGCCAGGATTGACTTTCCACCCCCACCCTGCTTAGGTGCCGAGCCGATTTGGGCTCGCCCGCAGAGGCTGATGGACCCTGATAGATTCCGCCAAGCCTTGCAGGACCTTGCTCCCCCTGGCGACTCATTGACTGAGCTTGTTGAGGGCTGGAATATCCAGCTCCTGGCAGCCATCGATGAGATCGCACCGAAGCGCCCTCTGCGACCCCGCAGAAACCGGGCTCCCTGGTTTACCGAGGAGCTCCGGAAAATGAAGCGGGACCTCAGACGGCTAGAGCGAGTATGGCGGGGTGCCCGTGACGGAGCCTCAAGAACATCTTATAGGGCTTTTATGAAAACCTACGAGATGGCGGTGAAGGCTGCTAAGAAGTCTTACTTCTCGGCCTCCATTGCATCCGCTAGCTCTCGCCCGGCGCAATTATTTAGTATAATCAGGTCTTTAACGTCCCTTGAAGGACAGCCAAATTTAAATAACAATTTGACACACGGCTGTGAGGCATTTGCGAGCTTTTTTGCGGAGAAGGTCTTGTTGCTCCGCCATGACCTCCCTGCCAATTTGGATACAATAAAGGAACTGGAGGCCCCTCGACTGTCCTCGGGTCCAGTATTGGACCACTTTGACCGGATATCCCCAGCTGATGTGGACAGACTCCTCCGAGCTGGAAAGCCCACCACCTGTCCTCTCGACCCGTGCCCGTCTTGGCTGATTAGAGCGTGTCCAGACGAGGTGCGGGCCCTCCTGGGGGATATCATCAATTTGTCCCTTGGCACGGGGACATTCCCAGGGGAACTGAAGGAGGCAGTGGTGCGCCCGCTCTTAAAGAAAACATCATTAGATCCTTTAGATCTATCCAATTACCGCCCGGTTTCGAATCTTCCGTTCCTGGGTAAGGTGATTGAGAGAGCGGTTGCTGAACAGCTTGGTGGGTTTCTGGATGAAACATCGGCTCTGGATCCATTCCAGTCTGGCTTCCGCGCTGGTCATGGGACCGAGACAGCTCTGGTTGCCTTAACAGATGATCTTCGTAGACAGCTGGATCGAGGCGGGTCGGGGCTGCTGATTCTTCTAGATCTGTCAGCAGCTTTCGACATGGTCGATCATGAACTTCTGGACCACCGCCTTGCCGACGTGGGGATCCAGGGCACAGTCCTTCAATGGCTGCGCTCGTTTCTCTCTGGTCGGGGACAGAGGGTGGCGCTTGGGGGGGAATTGTCATCGCGCCACTCCTTGGTGTGTGGAGTACCTCAGGGTGCGATACTCTCCCCAATGCTTTTCAACATCTTTATGCGCCCCCTCGCCCAGCTTGTCCGGAGTTTTGGGCTGGGTTGCCATCAGTATGCCGATGACACCCAACTCTATCTGTTGATGGATGGCCATCCTGACTTGGCCCCAGACACACTGACCAGATGTCTGGAAGCTGTGGCTGGATGGTTACGTGGGAGCCGGTTGAAGCTAAATCCTTCGAAGACAGAGGTCCTGTGGCTGGGACGGGACGATATGGGATTGGGGGGGGCAACTCCCATCTCTTGCGGGGGCGCAGTTAGTGCCAGCACCGTCCGTTAAGAGTTTGGGTGTAATCTTCGACACCTCCCTTTCTATGGAGGCGCAGATTGCAGCTATAACAAAGGCGGCATTTTTCCATCTCCGCCAAGCTAAGCAGTTGGCTCCTTACCTCTCTCGCCCTGACCTAGCCACTGTGATCCACGCGACGGTCACCTCCAGACTGGATTATTGTAACTCGCTCTACGTGGGGCTGCCCTTAAGACTGACCCAGAAACTCCAGCGGGTGCAGAATGCTGCAGCGAGACTCCTTACGGGGTCTTCGCTGCGAGATCACATTCATCCGGTGCTATATCAACTGCACTGGCTCCCGGTGGAGTACAGGATCAGGTTTAAGGTGCTGGTTTTAACCTTTAAAGCCCTATACGGCCTTGGACCCTCGTACCTACGGGACCGCCTCTCCTGGTATGCCCCACAGAGAAACTTACGGTCTTCAAATAAAAATATCTTGAAGGTCCCAGGCCACAGAGAAGTTAGGCTGGCCTCAACTAGAGCCAGGGCTTTTTCGGCTGTGGCTCCGACCTGGTGGAACACTCTGTCACAAGAGACTAGGGCCCTGCGGGACTTGACATCTTTCCGCAGGGCCTGCAAGACAGAGCTGTTCCGCCAGGCCTTTGGCCAGGGCACAGCCTGACTCCCTCCCTCGGCAATCTTCGCGGAGCTCTGGCCCAATAGTGGCCAGTGGCTTGAATTTAATTAATTTTATAATGAATGATTTTAGAGTGTTGTTTGTGTTGTACTTTTGTATTGTTTTATTGTTGTTAGCCGCCCTGAGCCCAGCTTCGGCTGGGGAGGGCGGGATATAAATAAAATTTATTATTATTATTATTATTATTATTCCCCCTCTGAAGCAATCCTTAGGCTTTGGAATAAAATTCCTGAAAAATGTTCCTCATAAATCAGTTTTCGAATGAAATGTGATCCCTATCGCACAGGTGTGATGAACACTGAAGTGAAGTGAGGGACACCAAAGTAAAGAATCAACAACCATTACTGTTGCCGTTATTATTATGGATTCTAAAATTGAGAAGTGATGGTGTTGGGATGTGTTAAGAACATACAGTGGTACCTCAGGTTTTGGAACATCTCCGTTGACAAACATTTTGGTTTTCAAATGCCGTAAACCCGGAAGTAAATGCTTCGGTTTTCAAACGCGCCTCAGAAGTCGAACCGGAAACGCGGCTTCTGTACTGAGTTTTCCGTATTGAGTTTTCTGTTTTGAGGCTTCCGTACTGAGTTTTCAGTTTTTGAACATTTAGGAACTCGAACGGTCTTCCGGAACGGATTACGTTCAAAAACCAAGGTTCTACTGTATAAGATTAGCTCTGGTTGATTAAGCCAGTGGCTTATCTAGTCCAGCATTCTGTTCACACGGTGGCCAACCAGATAAGATCTTCTCCCTTTCAATTTCTAACTGCAAATTTTTATTGACCTGTTTTGACAATGGTGTTTTAAATAGTTTTGTAAGCTGCAACAAACGCTAGGGGAAGTAGGGCACAACTATTTCCAGTGAATTTAAAGCTCTTAAGTTTCCTAAAAGTGCAGTCTTGAGAGCCACAGGAAGCTACACTACAGGGACTTCACAAGTTTTCTCAGCATGGCCAGAGAGACCAGATCTGTTGTCCGTTTTTTCACTAAGCAACTTTTCTATTAGGTATTTAGGAACACTCCAACACTTTTGTCGGCAAAAGTGGACAATGCATTCTTCTAACTCTGCTCCTGAAGCATGAAAGATTCCTTTCTGTTCCTTTTCACCTCACAAAATAAATATGGAGTAACTAGCCTAAGACATTGTACCTGGAATGCTGCAGCAGAGATTTTCTGCAGTTTTCAAGGAGAGTTTCTCCAAAGTTTAAAAATCACAAAACAGGCAGACAGAGAGTGTGTCTTCATGACTTAATGTTGCCATAGCAACACTATAATAGTGCCTTCTTATACAAAGATGCCTAAATGTGCTTGAGAAAAGTTATACAATAATTAAATATAATGTAGTCTTTGGTGCCAAGACTCGAAAAATGAAAATCCAAGCAAAATGAGATGTCGGCATTCAACACAACCCTTTAGCATAGTTGCCCCCCCCCCAATAGTTTGCTTTGATCTGCCATGAAATTATGTAATATACGGAAGAAAATTTTCCTGATTTCAAAGAAAGATGCTATTGTCTACAGCCTCTCAAGCCTTGATTTTATTTTGAATGAAGTATTCTATATAAGTAGACTTCCCTTATTATACATGATAGAATACTCAATTTTTTGTTGGTTGGTAGCTCAATGTTTGTGAAATAAAATTTATTTATTTTTTCTTCAGATTTTGTAAGATATTTATTGAGATTTTACAAAAACATAAGTTTACAAAATAGAAAAAAGTCATATAGAAAGAAAAAGATGAAAAAAGAGAACATACAAAAATACATAAAAAAGAAGAATAAAAATACAAAATACAAAAAACAAATAGATAAAAAAGAATTAAGAACAAATCCGTTTTTTGTAACTTCAAACTCCTTAGCTTGTTTCCTTGGCCTCCTCACACCTCCCCTTTTTGTATTCCCATTTAAATAATCAAATCAGCAAATCCTTACCCTCTTTCGTTTATCTTAACTCTATATCTTAACATATTATAACTCTATATTTTCATCCATTATCAATTCATTTTTGCATATTCTTATTAACTTTGTTGCTAATGCCACTTATTTTCAATCCAACATCATTTTAACATTCATTAATTTTACAGTGTTTCTGCAGATAGTCTTTAAATTTCTTCCGGTCTTCTTCCACCAACTCTTCTCCCAGGTCTCGGATTCTGCCAGTCATTTCCGCCAATTCCATATAGTCCATCACCTTCATCTGCCACTCTTCCAGGGTGGGTAACTCTTGTGTCTTCCAATACTTTGCAATAAGTATTCTTGCTGCTGTTGTTGCATACATAAAGAAAGTTCTATCCTTCTTTGGCACCAATTGGCCGACTATGCCCAAGAGAAAGGCCTCTGGTTTCTTCAGGAAGGTATATTTAAATACCTTTTTCATTTCATTATATATCATCTCCCAGAAAGCCTTAGTCTTTGGGCACGTCCACCAAAGGTGAAAGAATGTACCTTCATTTTCTTTACATTTCCAACATTTATTATCGGGCAAATGATATATTTTTGCAAGCTTGACTGGTGTCATGTACCACCTGTATATCATTTTCATAATATTCTCTCTTAAGGCATTACATGCCGTAAATTTCATACTGGTGGTCCACAACTGTTCCCAGTCAGCAAACATAATGTTGTGACCAATATCTTGTGCCCATTTGATCATAGCAAATTTAACCGTTTCATCCTGCGTATTCCATTTTAACAGCAAGTTATACATTCTTGAAAGTATCTTAGTTTTGGGATCTAACAGTTCTGTTTCCAATTTTGATTTTTCCACCTGGAAGCCAATTTTTTTATCCAAATTATAGGCCTCTCTTATTTGATAATAATGAAGCCAGTCTCGCACTTTATCTTTTAATTTCTCAAAACTCTGCAATTTCAATTTGTCTCCTTCTTGTTCCAATATTTCCCAATATTTCGGCCATTTGGCCTCCATATTGAGCTTTTTCTGAGCCTTCGCTTCCATTGGTGACCACCACCTTGGGGTTTTATTTTCCAATAAATCTTTGTATCTTATCCAGACATTGAACAATGCTTTCCTGACAATATGGTTTTTAAATGCTTTATGTGCTTTAACCTTGTGGTACCACAAATATGCATGCCATCCAAAAACGTTGTTAAAACCTTCTAGGTCCAAAATGTCTGTGTTCTCAAGAAGCAGCCAGTCTTTCAACCAGCAGAATGCTGCTGATTCATAGTAAAGTTTAAGGTCTGGCAGGGCAAATCCACCTCTTTCCTTTGCGTCAGTTAATATTTTAAATTTTATTCTAGGCTTCTTGCCCTGCCAGACAAATCTGGAAATGTCTCTCTGCCACTTCTTGAAACAGTCCATCTTGTCCAAAATTTGCAATGATTGAAACAGAAATAACATTTTTGGCAATACATTCATCTTTATAACTGCAATTCGACCCAACAAGGAGAGCTTCAAATTTGACCATATTTCCAAATCTTTTTTCACTTCTATCCAACATTTCTCATAGTTATCTTTAAATAAATTTAAATTCTTAGCAGTCATATTAACCCCCAAATATTTTACTTTCTTAACTAATGTTAAACCTGTCTCCTTCTGAAACCTCTCTTTCTCAATTGGTGTAAAATTTTTCTCAAGCACTTTAGTTTTTGACTTGTTCAGCTTAAATCCTGCCACATGACCAAATTCTTGAATCAATTCTAATACTCTTTTTGTACTAGATTCTGGCTCCTGTAACGTCAAAACTAGGTCATCTGCAAAAGCTTTCAATTTGTATTGTTTGGCTCCGACCTGAATACCTTTAATCAGACGGTCCCTTCTAATCATATTCAGCAAAACCTCCAGAACCGAAATAAAAAGCAATGGGGAAATTGGGCAGCCTTGTCGTGTCCCTTTCTCTATCTTAAATTCCTCTGTCATCACATTATTGACTATTAACTTAGCCTTTTGTTCTGAGTAAATTGCACTTATACCATTTTCAAACCCTTGGCCCACCCCCATTCCCTGAAGATTTTTCTTCATAAAATTCCAAGAAATATTATCAAAAGCTTTTTCCGCATCTATAAAAATTAAAACTGCTTTGGTATTGATGTTCACTTGCAGCTTCTCCAAAATGTTAATTATATTCCTCGTATTGTCAGACAGATGTCTACCTGGGAGAAAGCCGGCTTGATCTTTATGTATCTCTTCAACTAATACCTTTTTTAATCTATTAGCCAAGATATCAGCAAAAATTTTGTAATCCACATTAAGCAGGGATATGGGGCGGTAGTTCTTGAGTTGTGTCTTTTCAGACTCAGTTTTCGGTATAAGTGTAATGTAAGCTTCCTTCCACGACTCTGGCGCCTTTTTCCCCTCCAAAATTTCATTACAGACCTCCTTTAGTGGCTGAATTAACCAGTCTTTCAAAGATCTATAGTATTTGGAGGTTAGACCATCCGGCCCTGGAGATTTACCCAACTGCATGTTCTGAATGGCACCTTCTACCTCCTGTTCTGTAATTTTGTGATTCAACATTATCTTATTTTCTTGAGAGATTTTTTGTAATCCATTTGTTCTTAAAAATTGGTCCAAATCAGTCTCTTTCTGTGGCCCTTGTGTATATAGTTGTTTAAAATATCTCAGGAAGCACTTTCTAATCTCCAATGGATTCTGTATGTTCTTTCCTTCCACATCCAGATTTGTGATAGTGTTTAATTTTTGTCTTTTTTTCATCTGCCAAGCTAGTAGTTTCCCGCATTTATTAGCCGATTCAAATGTCTTTTGTCTCATCTGCTTAATTTTCCATTCTACTTCCTGATTTATCATTTTCATATATTGTACTTGATATAGCTTTAGTTCTCTCAGAATCTCTTGCGACTTTGGTTTCGCTCTTAATTTCTTCTCTCCTTTTATTTTTTCCAAGATTTTATCTTTTTTCTCATTTTGAATTCTCTTCTTTATTGCGTTCTGTTGAATCAGAAACCCTCTCATGACCGCTTTGCTTGCGTCCCAGATTACTCTTTTTTCGATGGTGGTGTTCATATTTATCTCAAAATAGTCTCTCAAGGTTTTTTGGGCCTTCTTGGTAACCTCTTGATCTCTAAACAAGGTGTCATTCATCCTCCATCTGAAGGAACCGGTTGGTTAATTTCATCTCCATTTTCACAGCATTATGGTCAGAGCAAGTTTTAGGGCAAATTTCCACTTTTCGAGTCTTAGGTGTCAGTCCTCTAGTTATCCAGATTTGGTCAATTCTTGTCCATGTCATTTTGGCTTCAGAGAAGAATGTTCCCTCTCTTCCAAGGGGGTTCTTAGTTCTCCAGATGTCAATCAAGTCCATATTGTCAGTCAGTTCAAAAAAAGTTTTTGGTAGTCTGCCATCTTTAGTTACAACCTGTCTCTGCGACTTGTCCATATTTGTAGATACCACTCCATTCATATCTCCCATCATAATAGTGTTGTAGTCCATATAGTCAAGCAATGTCTCATGCAATTTCTTGAAGAATTCAGATTTCCCCTCATTTGGTGCATAAACTCCTACAATCAGAAATTTTTCTCCTTGTGATTGAATCTCAATTGCCACAAATCTTCCTTGTTCATCTTTAAAAACAAATTTCGGTGATAGGCTCTCTTTGGCATAAATAACAACTCCTCTCTTTGTAACCTTGTCCGATGAAATAAACTCTTGACCCAATCTTTTATTAATCAGTACTTTCCTGTGAAGCCTTATCACATGAGTTTCCTGTAAACAAATTAAGTCCAATTGTTCCTTTTTCAATAAATGAAAGACTTTCTTCCTCTTCTCCGGGGAATTAAATCCATGAATGTTCCAACTTAATAATTGCAGAGACATGGTGTGGTTATTCTATTCTCCTCCAACTGCTCCCAAAAGTTCTTCTTGTTCTGACGGTGGTATCGCTTTTTTTAGTTTGTCCAGTCCCAAAGGTGGTGGTACTATGTCTAGTACTCCTGATCTTAAAGCTCTTAGCTCTTCTAGTACTTCTTTTTGCAGGTCTTCTTCGTGGTCTCTCAAAAATTTTCCCTTATCTTCCACTGATCTTATTTTGAACTTTTCCCCTTTAAAGGTAAAAGATAGTCCCTGGGGGAATTCCCACCTAAAAACAATTCTGTTTCTTCTCAGTAGGGCCACCAGATCTCCGTAGTTGGTTCTAAGATCCAATAGATGTTTCGGTATATCCTTAAAAATCTCCACTCTTGAATCGTTGATCTCCAAAGTCTTCTGGAAGTGCGCACTCAGTATTTTATCTCTCTCTTCTTTCATTCGGAGGGTAACCAAACAGTCTCTCACCCTGTTTTTTCTCCCTCCTCTTCCAAGTCTGAACGCACTTACTATCTTAAAGTCTTTCTCCACCTCCAAATTCCAAAATTTTCCAAATTCCTGCGTAAGGTAGTCACTTAGGTTATCTTTTTCAAATTCCGGTACTGCCCTGATCCTCAGATTGGTCTGTTTCTCCCTCAGTTCAATCATAGACAGAAGTGACGGATGGTCCCCAATCTCTTTGCGCATAGGTTTTATTTCTTCCTCTACAGCCACTGCTTTTTCTTTTGCTTCCTCAGCTATTTTTCGATTAGACGCAGATTCTTCCAGCAATTTTTCAATAGATTCTGTATTGGAATTCACCTTCTGTCCCAGATTATTAATGCTGGCAGTATTCCTGTCTATTTTAGTTGATTGTTCCGTAACTTGTTTACTTAGGCCTTCCAATTTTTCATAAATTTTATTTAACACAGAAGTAAAATCCCCTTCTGAAGCCATTCCTTTTGACCCAGCTTGTGCAAAATCTTCCCCCTGTGTCACAGGAGGGCCGGAAACAGATGATCTACGTTGCTGGGAAACTGGGCTGGGCTGCTGCACTCTAGCCTTGCCCGATCTTGTTGTCCTATCAGTCATCACACTTTTGTCTATGAATCAAGGTCGATCCCACGGTCAAGTCTTACCGTGGAAAATCCCCAAAGTCAAGAATGGAAAAATCCCCCAGCTGGGTGTGCAATTTCAATGTTCCTCTAGGGGGACACTGTAGCAGTCATTAAAGTTACAATAAAGAATCTTTTCCAACTTTCCTAAGTCCCCCTCAAGAAAACAAGCAACAGTTTCAAGTCCAGAGAAGACCTTCAACAAGTATCTCCTTTGCAGAGTTAACCATTAAAAAGTTACATTGTCTATAAATAGTGCGACTCTCAGTGCAACAATTCTAGTGAACCTGGCAGTCCGTTCCCAGGAGTTAGATAATTGTCTCTATTTTTTCCAGAAGTAAAAAAGTCACTTTTCCCTCTTCCCCACCTCTCCAATAGCCTGGGGGGGGGGAGTTCTTTTACTTTGATGTTCGGATTTGTAGCTTTTATAACACCGCTCTCTAGGTCTTTAGCTTAAAGAGTCTTTGCTTTGAACTGTGTACAGAAAACGGAAAGGTGGACTTCCTGTTTACACCTTCCTGCTTCAGTGCCGAATTAATCCTTTTTTTTCTCCTTTAAGTCCCAATTCTTAAACTTCACCTACTCACGGGTAGTTGTTTAGCAGCCGAATTGTCACAGGAAAAAGGTCAGCGCTCTCCGGCAACAGCTGTGCGGCTTCACCCCACGGAAAAAGCGATCGACTCTCAGCACCGCGCCAAACTCCCGTTGCGCTCCGGAGCCCCTTACGGGATCCCTTCGCTAGTCCAGGGGGCGCTACAGGTGCCCGCCGAGTCCCACGGTCACAGGCTTCTCCTGCCTGTGATTTTCACAAGGGTCTCCGCTTCAATAAAATTTAATTTAAAAGGATGCCTGTGTTATCTTTATCGTCAGCTCTGTGTCTTTTATTACTATTTTTTTAAGTCCTCAAAGATACTCTGATGCAACACAAGCTATAACAAAATGATTTTAAAACAGTGTTCATGGAGAGCTTGGTTGTTGTTGTTTGCTCTTGGTTTTTTATTAAATTTTTTTGTGTTACAAAACATCTAAACAAGGAAAAGCGCATCTATCACCTCCACTAAGCAAAATATTACAATCTGATTTAGCTATTCAGGAGTGGGATCCCAAAACTGGTTGGAGACCTTGAGTTATGAATGGATGAATCTGCTAGTTTCTCTTAATCTATCTCTTTCTTTCTTTCTTTCTTTCTTTCTTTCTTTCTTTCTCTCTCTCTCTCTCTCTCTCTCTCTCTCTCTCTCTCTCTGTGTGTTTTCCAGAGTTCTACATCAGTCTGTGAATTGCTATTGCTTTAAGTCCTCATGCAAATCACCAGCAGTATAGAGCACATTTCTCCTAATGAACACAATTTTGCAGGGAGGTTTCCCTAACATAACGCATTCTTGTATGTTATTTTCACTGCTATATACATTTTACCCTAGTATACACATTTTTGTAGCTGTTACTTGGCTGCCAAACTGCATTGCAAAATTCAGAGAAGGGCAAATTTGAAAGGATGAATGGCTGTACTTTGAATTGTATTGCATGTTGTTTTGGCATTTGAAACTAGGGATGAGGGAGAAATATGATTTTGTTTGCGTCTTAATGAGAAACTATCCAATTCACATTTCTCAAACCAAAGCACAATTATCCTTCAAATTCCTCCGTTCTCCAAACATTGTGATGCTCCTCTCCAACCAATGTTTACAAAAATGCATCTATTAGGGGGAAGTATGTACAAAAATGCATGAAAATACTGTGAAATAAATATATTATACTAGGGGAAACTGTTTGCAAAAGTGTATGTATTAGTTAAAACTGATCGTGTTGCTTTTAAGTTAGCTACTGAGTGCTTTGGGAGTTTATGCTTTCAATGTGTAATGTTGGAAGCTGCCCAGAAAAGCTGGGGCAACTTAGTCAGATAGGCAGGGTACAAATAATATTTTTATTTTTACTTTTATTTTTATTAAAACTGCATACATATATTGAGAGAAGTTTGCACTACCATGGTGATGAATTTTCATTGACTTCCTATTAAAATATTTATAAGCACTGGATAGCTCATGCAGCTAGAGCTATAGGCCGCAGGTTCAATTCCCATATGGGACAGCTGCATATTCCTGCATTGCAGGGGGTTGGCCTAGATGACCCTCAGGGTCCCTTCCATCTCTTCAATTCAATGATTCAATACGTACATTGCAAATTGGTGCAGCAATGTGGATGACGGAATTTAAGGTTGGAAAAACGGTGCAAAACCAAAACTCCCAGGTTCATCCATTGCCATTTGAAACCCTTCAAAGGGTATTCAGAACTCGTAACGAGAAGCAGAAGAGGAACAATATATAGCAAAAAAAAATTAAAAATCCTGGGAGTTTCTGTTTTCTTCCAATTTGTTCTCACATGCTCTCCTTCCCACCACACAGCAAATGAAATGCTCCTGTAGCATCTGATTCCAGTTTAGATAAGATTCCTGTGGCCCCAGGAATTATTTCCCTGTTATCCTTCACCATCTGTTTCTCTTCATTCTCTTTCTATAATCTTTGTAGCAGCCATTTCAATTAATTCTGGCACGTTTCCATCCATGATACAAGTTGCGCTGTGAATTTCTTGTGTGGCATACTGTCCTTTACTGTTTATTTTTAATTTTCCTGTTTGTTTATCTGGTTAACCGTCTTTGCCGGGCAATTTGTGGTTAGATGCATTTTGGTTGTTAGGGGGCGTTCCAACGCAGTTAATTCGTGAAATAGATTAGAGCAGCGGTTTCCAACATTTTCTGAACCAAGACTCCATTTCCACCCCAATCTACGACATGGGACCCACTTTATGTCCTTTTTTCTTTTCCTCTTCCTCTTCATCTCTCTCATTGCTGCCCCAATCTTTCCATTTCCCCCCTCTCTTTCACCTCATCTTTTTTAAAAAAAATGTTTAGAAAAGGCGAAATAAAACTATGGTTCTCTCTAGTGTGTCTCACTTTAGATGGGTCTTTGGCTCAGTTTTGGGTTCTGATCTACCAATTGAAGATCAGTGGATTTGATGTCTCGGCCTACTCAGAAACCTGGATGGCAAGGAATGGGGAAGCACCCTAAAGAAATACTCATAACTTTAGGATGAGGGATGTAACCAGTCTCTGGAAGGTCACAAACCATGAAATCAAACCGGCATTGTGAGGACAATCTTCCAGCACTGTGGACAGCTACGATGCCTAGAGAAGGCCAGGAATGGTCTTGAGAATTGAGAACCTGATGCTTGGAGGCACTTGGGATCTCCTTCAAAAGCCACATCCTCACACCTTTGCACCTGCCTTGGGTGATATTGCCTGGCTGGAATGAGTCCTTGAATTCTGGCAATGTTTCCTGGATACAAGATAGAGACAGAGGTGTGCGAAGCTGAAGAACCTACCCTAGGGTACAAGCACAAAGTTCACATCCGTAGCTCTGCCCACCACAGGTTTCCCAGAAGATACGGTGGCCCTCAGGATGAATGCTCGATAAACAGGCTTGCAGAGAAATGCGGAGAATTTTAACTTTCTGGCATTCAGAAGCAGAAGAGAAAAGGCTCCCAGGTTTAGTCTTCTCCCCTCTGTTGAAATAAGCTTCATTATGAAGCTGTGATTTCTCTTGACTACAGGCTGTAAAGGAGGAACTTGCTACCTCTATTATCTAAGACATTGCCTTCCTGTTTTAATCACATTCATTTCCTACTCAGTTACATTTAGGCCGCTACCTACCTGGGAGTAAAACCAGGTGAACTCAGTGGAACTTGCTTCCACGCCTATACGTATGCAGGATTGCGCCCGTAGAGCAGTCAATAAGCAATCTTTTGTCAGTGGGCTGTTTTTGCACTGAGGATTGCCTCTAAAATTTCTTTCTGTGTGCTGAAATCACCCTGAAAGGAAGACTCCCGTGCTGTGATAGAGTTACAAAAGCTATTTTCAGTTCAACTGTCTCGCTTCTTTGTCTATTCCAGGCAACCCTCCAATGAACGATTCTCCTAATGACAGCGCAATGCATTCTTAGGCTGTGGCTAAACAGCTTCCACTCTCCATCTTGCATGTATTCCCTGCCCCCCACGCTGGCGTAGGTGATCCCCATCCTGTAACATAATTAACTCCTAATTCAAGCTCAAATACGGTGACTTCAGCATTCTCTGCTTAGTCTGCAGGAGATGCACAGCTGTGTCCTCAGAGTGATTGTGGCCAAGGGACAAGTGTGGCAAATGTTATTTATACCAGAGGGACGCCATGCTAATGGGGATCCTGCGGTGGAGAAAGCAAGATAACTGACGGACTATGTTGCTCACAGAACAAGGTGCTGGCATTTTGGATAAACACAACTGTCACCGTCAAAGGATAGGAAGCAGTGAGCTAAGTAACTGCTCTTTTGCCCATTATAGTCAGCTATTGCTGTGGCTTCTGACTCTAAGGCCGCAGTCTTAATCTCACTTAGCTGGGAGTAAGCCCCATCAAATTCAATAGGATTTACTGCTAAGCAGACACGGTTAGGATTGCACTATTGAGTGATATTTCTTTTCTTTTTAAAAAATAATTCATTTTGAGTTTTTAGGTTACATATACAAGCACCGGTAAGAGTTCTCATCCTTTCTGCTTCTGTAAGATCTCAGTTGTTAAGCAGCCAAACTTTGGAACTCCTGCCAATTGACATTAATTGACACCATCACTGTACAGTGGTACTTCGGGTTAAGAACCTGAAGAGTCTGTAACCCGAGGTACCACTGTATTGTTTTCGGTGCCTGCTAAAAACATTCCTGTTTAGGCAAGCCTACCCAGATGCTAAACAATGCTCATGTGAATTTCAATCTGTTTTAGTGTTTTAACTTTTTGTATGTTTTAAACTAAGTATTGTGACTTGTTATTGATTTTATTGTTTTATCTTTTTTGTAAACCGTTTTGAGATTTCCTTTTAACGTTCAAGCAGTGCATAACTTTCATGAAATAAATCTCTCTCTGTGGGTTGTATACAGGAACAATATTGTATCCCGCCCCCTCCCCCCTGTCATTCCTTCAGAAATATAAACCTGGCTGAAGGTACATGGAAGTAATTGGCACTGATAATATTGGAACATGGCACTGTCACATAAAATGCTTAAAGCATCTATTGAAGTGCTGCCTGAATGTTCCACATTCCCTTGCTAATCTGTTTGTTTGCTTGTTGTGTCATTTAATTTATAAACGACTTCACAGGAAACATCCTGAAATTATTTAACAGTAGAAACAATGTCGCACCAAAAGCGTTGTTTTCATACTCTTACTTACGTTTCCTCCACCATTCTTTTTTAAGCATTGGAGTGATCATGCCCTGCGGTGGAGTCTGGTATATTCGGTTATCCGGGTTTAGCATCCTGATGAGAACCTGGCTATAAAATGCATGCATTTACAGGAGGAGAATAGGAAATACATTTGCCCATAAAGCCCAGTTCATATCTTCTTTCCATGCACCATGCTATGGTATATTTGCAAATAAAGTGGAGGTACATCATATTACATCAAATGTCAATAAAGGTCATTTTTGCACAATAGGCTCAAACTGGACAATTTTTTTTAAAGAAACTAAATCAGCCCATCTTAGCTGTTAATGACAAGATTCTAAACTTATTTTGCTGCAGCAAAATAACAGTTACCCCTCTCAAGAAAACGGGTCTGCTTAATGCATTATACCTTCATAGCACACCCAAAACATATGTGCCCCAATATTACCCAAGTTCTCTCCCACACAAGAATGACATTTGTACACAACCATCAAAATAGGAGTCTCAAATGCACTTTGTTAAGTTGTGGGCGAACATATCAGACGACACAGTGATTCTTCCAAAGCAGCTTTTTATTTGTAAGCTGGAACAGAACTGACTGAGGAGCTCAGTCAGCCTGCTTATATAGAGTTCCAGAACAAGGTAACTGTTGCCATTTTCTAAAACTATCCAATCACTGAACGTCACTTTCGATCCTTCATTTGCATACAAACTATCCAATCACTGAACGTCACTTTCGATCCTTCATTTGCAGAACTATCTACAGTATCCCCCTGCTGGCCCAGGGTGAGAACTTCAGTACATAACACACTTCTTAGTGTTAAACATGAAAATGCCTCTGGTGAGAGATACGTGCATGGAATCCAATGCACATCTGCCCAATAACACGCAGAGTTAACCTCTCCACCCCAATTTTACCAAACAATGGTTGCTGGGCCTCAGTGCGTTAGACACTATACATAGTTGAATCTAACCAAAACATCCACCAACACATTGACAGGTGCTACTTCACAGAGAACCTCATCTGGTGTGGTTTGTTCAACATCCCCACAATTATTTGGCTATGGGCCCCAATATATTTCTGTAATGAGCAGCTAAGTGTCCTGGAAACAGGCATGCATCCTAAAGGAAGAAAATGTATTTGTATTACCTGATAGTAGATCGTAATTCGTTATGCAGTAGGAAGTACTGAAATTAATTATACCACACAGTTAGTTTCAAATGGTAACTATAAGCTACATGCCTCTATATTACGGAGCATGCATGAAGTTTCTCTTAAAAGCAAGGTGCATCAAAGCAAAGAAATGGCAAGAAATGTATCTCTTGACAAACCTATTTTTCAAAAGAACCCTTGCTTAGAAAAAGATGTGGATTTTTTTTAAATTGAGCTGGTTCTGTATCCATTAAACTCCAGCAAAGCCATTTCCAGAATAGGAGGAAGATTCCTAAGAAACACTAGAATAGCATCAGAATTTCTGATAATTTAGTGGTAGAACGTGCTGCAGCTGAGGCAATATTTATAAATCCCAAAAATATATTAAACTCCAGCGTATGTGAAGTGGTCTTCCTTCCTTCCTTCCTTTCTGATTGCATTTTACAGTTTACATTTGTATTTTAATACCCAAAGGACTGGGGACTTCAAAAAAGCAACTCTTCTATGCCCACCATCTTGTTTAATTCTTGGATATGGAGCAGAAGTGTGAACAAAACTAATCTGACTTCATTAAATAGTATAGCAGATAGATGTATAATATATTTTGGAGGCACTGACATCAGTGTATTGGGATTTAAACAGAAGATGTAATGTACTTGCATATTTGGAATGTGTTCTAGGGAACTGATTAAGCCAGGGTATTAAATATCTCGCAAATCCCACAATCAGACCTAGCCATATAAAACAGAGCAATTTCACTCATACAGAGGGCCAAAAAGTCCTTTAAAATATCTAGACAACTGCAGGTTTGGAGAAATTGGAATTCTGTCTACAGTGATCTAGGACTACACATTTAATCAAGGGTGTATGCACACTACAGTGGTACCTCGGGTTACATACGCTTCAGGTTACATACGCTTCAGGTTACAGCCTCCGCTAACCCAGAAATATTACCTCAGGTTAAGAACTTTGCTTCAGGATGAGAACAGAAATCGTGCTCTGGTGGTGCGGCGGCAGCAGAAGGCCCCATTAGCTAAAGTGGTGCTTCAGGTTAAGAACAGTTTCAGGTTAAGTACGGACCTCCGGAACGAATTAAGTACTTAACCCAAGGTACCACTGTGGGTGAGTCAAGAGTGGTGCTTAGGAATTTGGACTTGGAATTAAGGTTCTTGGGTGTATCTTGAGGTGGTGTGAGAACCATGCAAGATTCTGAGGGCATCCAACTGTCATGACTAAAGTCTTTGAGGGCAGAAACTGGAAAGCGCTAGGAGATTCTGGAAGATTCTAGAAGGTTCATTTCTGATGCAAATACAGTTTTGACTATCTTAAGGTCATGCTGAGCCAGGAGAGATAAATTCCTGCATTCAGTGAGTTGCTCTCTCTCTCTCTCTCTCTCTCTCTCTCTCTCTCTGTCTCTTACTTTCATTTGTACCTTGTGTATCTGAATTTTTTTCTGAAGTTTTTTGTAACAAGCCTTTTCCTTTTAGTAAAAGTGTTTTCTTTTGGACCTTTGACTCTGTGTGGTCTTTTTACTTACTGCAAGACGCTGTCCGTCACTAACATCACAGCCTTCTTGGCACATTGCAATCCTATTCAGAGTTACTAGAAAGTAAATCAGCCCCACTGAAACTCATGTCTGAGTATAAATAAATAAATAAGATTAAATGTGTAGAATAACTCTGCATGTCTTCTGCTCCTTATTTGAGATTACAGGATGTATCTGACAAAGCAATACCCAGATTAGGTCCATGGAAATCAATAGTCTTGTGAGTGAAGTCCATTGGTTCCAGTGGGTCTACCAAATATGATTCAGTTGGATACAACCCTATGTCTATTTCACCCTTTAAATGAAACACACAGCTTCATTGTCAAATTCTTCCAGTACTGCTTCTCTGTTTTCTTCCATGCCCATTAGATTTTGATTTCTATTTCACAATATTCCTCTTCGTGAGCTGATGTTTGAAACACCTTGTATGCTTCAGTGCAAAACTTAAATAAAACGACCCTTTACAGAACTGCCAATTGCTTCTTGCTGATGCCAACTTTTCTGTCATCGGTGGCAGAGAAAATCTTCAATTCCAGCCACCCCATCTTTCCACAGAGTAGACGATGATTATAAAAAACAAAAAAACTCTGCAATTTGGGTTCTATCATCTTTCCCCCCAGAGCATTAATAGCCTTCACCGGGGCAAAGGAGAGAGATCCGAAAGCATGACAAATTGCTTCCATATAAACAGAGAAATATGCCAGTGTCAAAAGAGATGGGGCAAGGTGCAGGCTGTTTTCCTGATGTGTCTGCCAAAGACCTTGGAATCATTTATGGGTTTTTTTTGAGCTTGTATTGCTTCTGTGGAAAAATCCTTCTAATAGTAACCGTCATCAGTAGCAATAGGTTGCATTCAATGGTGCACTAAGGTGACCATTCTGGAGAAATCCTTGCACAAAGAAAATTTATCCTCCTCTCCTCTCCTCATGTGTCCCTTTAAATCTGTTTTCAGGGTTTCTCTAACCCTCTGAAACAGATCTGAGGACGGCATCAGATACACATAGGGTAGGGTGGGGAGAAAGACAGGGGAATCCCCTTACACTAGTGCTAACCTCCGTACTAGTGCAAAAAAGGTCGTTGAGACTTCCGGGTTGGCGCCATTGTTTAATGGCGGATTCCCTCCGAGCTCCGGAGGGAATCGGCTCCGTAGCGTCTGGGTCTGGCCGCTGCGGCGAAGCGGGGACCCTTAAAATCACAGGCGCGGATGCCTGTGAACACAGAGACTCGGCGGGCACCATTTGCGCCCCCCCAATCCGCGACGGAGCTTTTTTAAAGGCTTCGGAACGGAGGCAGGGTGAGGCGTGGTGCTGAGAGTACTCCCTCGCCTACGGAGTGAAGCCGCAAGCCATTGACAGAGAGCGCCAACTTCTTCCAAGACCGATTGGACTCTAAAATATAAACCCGTGAGTAATACGGAGATTGGAACTTTAAAAATTTTTAATTTTGGATTTGGAACGAGCGGGAAGGGGCTAAAAAGGAAGTTCACCCCCCCCTCTTTGTAAACAATCTAAAGCAAAGGACTGGGCAGCTAAGGTCGAGAGAATCTGTTTTTGTTTTTTAATGAAAGATCCTGACTTCACGGTTTTGATACTATAAGAAGATTTACTGGAGGATAAAAAGAATTTTGGGAGCTGAAATTTCACACCCCCCCCGAGACCCGGGAACGTCCTATGAGAAAGCCTGTTGTATTGAAGATTTTGACAGCTGTCAAGTGAGCTGCTAGTCAGCTAGTTGTCAGCTGGAAAAAGAGAACATTGTTTCTGCTGTTTTTGCTGGTTTACTTGGTATAACTTGTTGAAAATAAGGAGGGCTGATACAAAATAACTGGACTTTTGGTTTTGAGCTGAAAGGAACAACAAGGAACTAAAATCCCCCTAGAGGGGTAATAGGGACATTACATCACAAAAATGGCTGGAGTATGTAAAATCCAAGCAGAATTGGACAGAGCACTCGTTCTCTTGGGAAACTTGCAAGTTGAGTACAATGCTTTGTCTACAAAGGTATCACTACTACACTGGACAGTAAACAACAGTTTTGAGCCTGATAAGGACTTGAAACAGGAAGCCCATCCAACTGAACAAATAAATGAAACTGAAAGTGTAGATACGATGGAGCAATATGTTGTTTTTGAAGAAAATGAAGGAGGAGCAGGAGATTTGCAGGAGTCAAAGGAGAGTTACAATATGAGGCCTGACATGATGATAAAAAAGGATAATAAAAAGTGGATGTGGAAAGCCTGGTCTGAATGGGAGTCTGGAAAATGGAGAGATCCCTTTTGGAGGAGATCTGAAGACCTGAGGATTACAAATTTGTTGGTGAAAGCTGGAGCTTTGGGGACATCTGGATTTGAAAGAAATTTGAAACAAGAGTTGGAGCACCCCATAGGCTTTGCCTTTAAGTATGGAGGACTGGCTGGAAGCGACATGGATTCTGTGGGGTGCCGGAGCCCCTCCGAGACTTGGGGTTTAACATCAAGGACTATCAAAGAGACCGGCAGAAAGGAACTGAGAGAGATATAAGGGCCTCGGATGTGAGATCTCCAGGCTAAATAAATAATATAAAGACTGATGGATATTGGTTGGGGACTGGAACCGGGAAAAGGGTGGGTGGAGGTTGGGAATCCAAAGGGTACATAAGGATAATTTGCTTTTTATATTTTTTGTTAGTGGTAAGGAAATTGGGTAAATCGTGGAAGGGAAATTTTGGTTGACTTTAGGAAAAAGGTTTAAGAATAATCAATGAGGTATAAGTATTGATGTGTAATTTTAATAAGGTAAAATTGGTTTCTTTTCTTTTTAAATTAATTGAAAATAAGGTTGTTAAAAATAAATTGAAGAAATGGAAAAAAGAAGTAAAGTAAAGCAATAGTGTGTTAGAACAAATGTTTAAGCTAAGGTAAAGAAATAAGTTAAGGACTTGCTGAACTGACAATTTAAATTGGAATACAAGAAGGGGAGGTGTGAGGAAGTCTGAGAAATAAGGTTAAGAACAATAAGTATTAGAAACTTTATGTGTTTTTTCTACTTTTTCTTTTTTGTTTAGTTTTGAATGTTATGTATTTTTGTGTTTTTTGTTTTGTTTATTTTTTGTTTTTGTTTGTTGTGTGTTATTTGAAAATGCTAATAAATATTTAATAATAATAATAAAAAAGGTCGTTGAATACCACTCAGCAGTAATATTTATTGATCATCTTTCTACAATGGCTCCCCAATGTAATAGGGCTAGTTCAAAAAAACATTTTGCTGCCTGAGGAGGAGAAGCTGATGTCGCCCTTCATGATGAGATAGCCCAACGATGGACTAGTCTTCTCCATCACACCTGAGGCAGCAGGTGCACCAAGGACGCAAAGAAGAAGTTGTGTGCATACACATCTCTGCTGTCTAACAGGTGAATGGCTCTGGAGGAAAAGTGGGGAGCCCCTCTTGCCATTGCCCCCCAAATCTTGCTGTGTGGGCAGAGCCATAGCTAGGTGATCTTGCACCCCTGGCAGAACCGTCCAGATTGTGCCCCCTACCCATGGACAGATTACTGTATTTTTCGCTCCATAAGACGAACTTTTTCCCTCCTAAAAAGTAAGGGGAAATGTGTGTGTGTCTTATGGAGCGGATACAGGCAGGAGGCTCTGCTCAGCGCTCCCTTTAAAGAGCCGCACAGAGCGTGTGTGCAGCTTTTGGGGGCTTTTCCCCGAGGAGGGAGAAGGGACTGACGGGCTGCCCTCTGTCCCTTCCCACACCTCCCAGAAAAGCCAGCAAGAGCCGCTGCCAGGCCCTGCTCAACGCTCCCTTGTAAGGGCTCCCTTTCGTCCCTCATCCCGCTTTGCTGGGAAGCCAACAGAACAAGAGGCACTGTGCAGCTATCGCTCTTGCTCTGCTGGCTTCTCAGTGAAGCGGGAGGAGGGACGGAAGGGTTTAAAGCAAGAAAAACGAGAGCCGCTTACATGTTCTGCGCAGAATATTTTTTTTCTTGCTTTTCCCCTCTAAAAACTAGGTGCGTCTTATGGTCGGGTACGTCTTATGGGGCGAAAAATACGGTAGTTCTTCTTTCCACCTCTCCTCCAACCCCTGCTCCACCCATTCAATTCACCCTCTATTTAAAATATTTTTTTATGATTGATATTTTTATCTATAGATATATTTATGGACATATTTTTAAGCCGATTTTGTGCGCCCACCCTTGCCTGCGTCCCTGGCAGGGACCCATCTCACCACCCCTTAGCTATGGCCTGTGTTTGGGTTGCCAGTTCAAACAGAACAAAGGCCATTACCAAAGCAGAAGTAGGAAGTAGATTTTAAAACCCACCAAAAGCCAGGTGAAACAAAGCTTGTTTTTACTCTTCTTGCTGGGAAAAGAACACTAAGAAAATACTAGTCCTACAGGAAACACTTGAGAGCTTCAGTCAAGGGTTAAGGTCCCTCGCGTGCTGTGCTTTGCGGGAATCAATAATGCACAGGGCAGCCTTGCCATGAAATGGCTTGACACTAGGAGCCAATCAAAATCAATAGGAGGGGCTTAAGGAAGGCAAGGTTGTAGGAGAGAGCTGGGGAAGGGAATGCGGGTGGAACAAAAAAGCTCAGGCTTCAAACATGTTACATAAGCTTTGGAAATAGAAACAGGATTTCTTTCTCTTTCACATTTCAGAAGGGTAACTGGGTCTGGGATTCAGCACTAGAGTGATAAGATATTTTTACTTTGTCAAGATAATAATAAAAAGTTGCATGGCATTTTCAGGACAGGAAAACGTCCCTCAGCATATAAGGTGCTTTCAGAAGGGTGTTTATTGCAGGATTGGTGCTCCTCATGTGTGGACGCACCCTGTCACTATAACCTCATTGGCAAAATGGCTTGTACCCATACTTGCTCTTCCCTAAATGTGGGACGCAGGTGGCACTGTGGTCTAAACCACCTAGCCTCTTGGGTTTGCCAATCAGAAGGTCGGCGGTTCGAATCCCCGCGATGGGGTGAGCTCCCATTGCTCTGTCCCAGCTCCTGCCAACCTAGCAGTTCGAAAGCACATCAAAGTGCAAGTAGAGAAATAGGTAGGTACCGCTGTGGCAGGAAGGTAAACGGCGTTTCCGTGCGCTCTGGTTTCTGTCACGGTGTCCTGTTGCACCAGAAGTGGTTTAGTCATGCTGGCCGCATGACCCGGAAAGCTGTCAGTGGACAAACGCCAGCTCCCTTGGCCTGAAAATGAGATGAACGCTGTAACCCCATAGCCACCTGTGACTGGACTTAACCGTCCAGGGGTCCTATACCATTTACCTTTTCACCTTCCTTAAATGGAAGCCTTTCTTTCCTTCTGCAGAGGAGCTGATAAACACACAAAACAATAAAACAAACTTCAAATAAACAGCAAAACCAGTAAAATCTCACTCATCTATAAATCTAAAACTAGCTTCACGATACAGACAATCCTCCCAACTGTGGAGTGTATACAAATTTCATCTTTCAAGCCCTCTCCTCTGAATAGGTCCTTCTGTTCCCAAGCACCCTAAGACCTCACAGTTATTTTCTGGGAGATTTTCTTCAAATCAAGTGCTGTGCAATAATTCTGCAAAACAGAGGATAGTGGGAAGGTGCCATTTGTTTTGCAGAGCGGAATGTATTTGCTTCTTTCCTTAAGTTATGTTTGCTTGTAAAGGCACACAGCAGGAAAAAGTATCTGTGTGCACTGACGATTGGCTGCAACTAAATGCTCAAGACAGAAAAAAGCATCAGAAATATCCACAAAGAAGCTCCCAAGAGCAACAGAGACATGAACAAAACACACATACCGTGGCAAGAGAAAACAAATTGCCAGCTATTGTAAATCCTATTATTTTCTCAATGCGTCTAAATACTGTACTACCAAGTCTCCCACTGACTCTGCCAGCATGGAAATATAATATTATTGTGAACATATTTTCAAAATAATACAGAAGGCACTGGAGTCAAAGTAATTTTCAGAGCTATACAGAATAGTATGGAGCTGGGAAGCCTTTCTCCTAGTTTTGATGTCAAAGTGTATAACTTATTGTGAACTTTGCATTTGAGTGTAGCACCAAAAAATGCTGTGGGAGGGTTGCATATGCTGAGCTTTAAATTAATATGTTATTGGGGTCACAATGCCACTTTTGCTTTGTGTGAAACCAATGGGACTGGAGGCAGTGCAAAAATTGACTGTGACTTTGTGCGACAGGCTGTTGTCCAGTGAACTGCTCATGCAGCTTGATCTCATCCATGGCTGTACAACCCAAGGATCCATTGACTACGTTAGCACACGGTTCTATCACTTGACAATTCAGATGGCTTTATGGTACTCGGGTAGATTGTCTTCAAATGGCTTAGTAACCACTGAGCTCCTGACCATCTCTCAGGACAAGGCCCATCTCTCTATCACCTATTAACTACAGAACCAACCAGACCAGGGTAGGTAACCTCTGACCTTCCAGGTGTTGTCGCACTACAACTCCCATCAGCCTCAGCTAGCATGGCCAACGGACATGGGTGGTGGGAGTTGTAGTCCGGGTATTAAATGTTGGCGTTACTGGTTCCCCTGGGTTATGAAATTGCATTATATTTATCTTATTGTGATTTTTCTGTTTTGTTGTTTTATTTTGCAAACAACCCTGAGACAGATTGCATTAGGGGATGGGTGGGTGCATATATGTTTATTGTTATAAACACCTGGAGAATGGAGCAGAATAGCCACTTCTGAACTAGGAATGATCCTAAATATGGCTACCACTGAAAATAGCAGCTATGCATGCATATT
Organism: Podarcis raffonei; assembly: GCF_027172205.1. Lineage (NCBI taxonomy): Eukaryota > Metazoa > Chordata > Lepidosauria > Squamata > Lacertidae > Podarcis > Podarcis raffonei. Next base: position 113,175,456 of record NC_070602.1, read on the forward strand.
GTTTTACCCTCTGCCTCCATAAAGTCAAGGAGAACTTTGCTATATCCTGATATCGCAATGTCTTACATTTCTCCACCACTGTTCCACAATTTTGACTACCTGTGGTAACAGGGAATGGTCATAGCTCTGGGAGGCAACCTATGTTTTCCATACCCAATGTCCCAAGTTCAATCCCTGGTGTCTTCTGTGAGGGCTAGGAAAGATTCTATCCAGTAGAATATGCTGAGTTAGACAACCTTTCTGAAAAGATTGAAGACAAGCCTAAGCAGGAGTTCATCTTGAATTGGGAAGGCTTCAGGAGATCTCTTGAGAACAGTTGCTGTAATTTAAACTTGGTAGCAGCTTTTGAACAATCTCTGTAAATAATGCATGTAAAAGGAAAATGACATAGATTGTTGTTGTTGTTGTTTAGTCGTTTGGTCATTTAGTCGTGTCCGACTCTTCGTGACCCCATGGCACTCCTGTCTTCCACTGCCTCCCGCAGTTTGGTCAAACTCATCCTGGTAGCTTTGAGAACACTGTCCAACCACCTCGTCCTCTGTCGTCCCCTTCTCCTTGTGCCCTCCATCTTTCCCAACATTAGGGTCTTTTCCAGGGAGTCTTTTCTTCTCATGAGGTGGCCAAAGTATTGGAGTCTCAGCTTCAGGATCTGTCCTTCCAGTGAGCACCCAGGGCTGATTTCCTGAAGAATGGAGAGGTTTGATCTTCTTGCAGTCCATGGGACTCTCAAGAGTCTCCTCCAGCACCATAATTCAAAAGCATCAATTCTTCGGCGATCAGCCTTCTTTGTGGTCCAGCTCTCACTTCCATACATCACTACTGGGAAAACCATAGCTTTTACTATACGGACCTTTGTTGGCAAGGTGATGTCTCTGCTTTTTAAGATGCTGTCTAGGTTTGTCATTGCTTTTCTCCCAAGAAGCAGGCATCTTTTAATTTTGTGACTGCTGTCACCATCTGCAGTGATCATGGAGCCCAACATAGATACCTATACTTTATTACTGAACAAATAGACAAATGTATGCAACAGGTTTAAAATGAATGAAATATGGAAAGGACGGGAGGCCAGATGCCTTGGAAGAAAATTTATTGTTAAAATGTTTTTATTTTTTCTGACTTTGGTTGATTTGGTTTACTGATAACAATGAATTGAAGTTTGTGTTGTACATATGCAAGTAAGCATAATAAAGCATAATAATAAGTTTAAAAAAGAATGATTCTATCTTGGAATTCCAGAGAAACAAAATGTGTTTGTCAAATGGAACCTGGAACGAAGGCTCTCCCTATAGCTAAACCGACAATTCTGAACACTCAAGGTAAAAATGCACCAAACCTCTTCTGCACATGAGGTGCAAAAATGTTTTTCTTTCTTTCTTTCTTTTGCAAAAGGCAACCTGGAACCTTTCCAAAGTTTTCATTTTTAAATAACAGGGGGCGGTCACACACAAAAAAGGCAGCATCAAATACAAAGTAACTATTAGCAGAATAAACAATCCTGAAGTTCACATAAGACTTTCAAATGATGTTTGGAGCCGAGCAAACAATAAAAACTGTATATTAAATAAAATTCCTAAAGACAGCTAATGCATCAAGCACACTTCAGCAGGTTGGTAATGTTCCTAGCAAACAATGCAAATTCAACAGCACGCCTCATGAATTATTCAACGCCTCGGTGCAGCGAGTGACTCCCCACCGCAAACATACAATATCCCGCCATGCCTGGAATGCTAATTTCACTGTCAATGCACAGCACCTATATATATATATATATATATATATATATATATATATATATATATATCGCACCTAACTCAAATTTCAAGTGAAATGATTAAATATAGTGTGGAAATATTGTAAATGCAATCCCAGGTTTGCATAATGACCCTGTAACACAAATAGCAAATAGTGTCTAAACAGCCAAAGTTTGACTATCTCTATCACATACCCTCCAACATTTATCCAATGAAAATAGGGAAGTCCTATGACAGCATCATCAATCATCATACTCTGCCCATCCGACGGGGTTGCCCAAGCCACTCTGGATGGCTTCCAACATATAAGGTAAAGGTAAAGGGACCCCTGTTCGTTAGGTCCAGTCATGGCCGACTCTGGGGTTGCGGCGCTCATCTCGCTTTATTGGCCGAGGGAGCAGGCGTACAGCTTCCGGGTCATGTGGCCAGCATGACTAAGCTGCTTCTGGCGAACCAGAGCAGTGCATGGAAACGCTGTTTACCTTCCCGCCAGAGCAGTATCTATTTATCTACTTGCACTTTGACGTGTTTTCGAACTGCTAAGTTGGCAGGAGCAGGGACCGAGCAACGGGAGCTCACCCCGTCGTGGGGATTCGAACTGCCGACCTTCTGATCGGCAAGTCCCACAGCACCACCCGCATCCCTTCATCCAACATATATAAAAGCGTAATAAAACTTTCCTACCCAGGGCTGCCTTCAGATCTTCTGAAGGTTGTAATTTACTTATCTCCTTGGATCAAAGGTCGTGTAGCTCCACACCCTCCAACATTTTTCATATAAAGATAGGGACCTCCTAGCATAATTCTCCAGCATTTCTCTGATGAAAATAGGGACGTCCTAAGGAAAAGCAGGACATTCCGGGATCATATCAAAAACTGGGATGGCTTCTGTAAATCCAGAGTCCCTGGAATCCAGAGTTCCATTGTCCCTGGAAAACAGAGACCCTTGGAGGGTCTGCAAAAGGGAAGGCCACAGGTTCTGCACCCTTGAGACAGGCAAAGAGTAACACAAAGTTGAAATTCCCTGTAGAATACGAGAGTTGATGCAGCAGTTCCTTTTGTAGGAAGATAGAAGATGCTCCTGACAGTCTGGACAACAGGTCTTATACCTTAGAGGCAGGGCAGATAGGGCCTTCATCACTTTGGAGGCCCTCCTCATTGGCACCCCTCTATGAACCCTAGCAGACTACTTGGCAGTGGCCACTAACAATGTGTTCTGGTGAGAAGAAGGTGACTTGGAGCTGCTTCCATTTATATTTCCCACAATGATCCAGGTGACACAGTGTCTGAATGGAACTCCAGGGCACTGTAGGATGCTTACGTGGTGGCATCTTCAAGCTTCCAGGCACTTAGTGGAGCATGGGAAAAGAGGGTTCAAGGGCAGGTGTCAGCAGTCCATCATTTTGCTCCAGGTTCTCGGTTATCTCTCATCTTCATCTGTCCATTAAGGACAGTGTTTATGCAACTGTTGCTGAGCAAGTATGGGTACAAGCCATTTTGTCTTGGGTGGCTTGCTAAATTCAGCAGGTGTGTAGAGAACTGATGAACTCAATTTCAAGTCTCAAGTCCCTGATTATATCCATTGGTGGAATTTCATTCCACCCCAGTAACAGCCCCTCAATCGTGTTCTAAACATATGAGAACATCTTACATACTGATAGAATATTTTTTTCCAAGTAGAGCTGCATGTCTTGATCTGATGTTGCAAAAGGAGAAATGGGGTGTTCAGATTGAAGCTTATCCCAACAAGAAAAGCCTTTGGGTGTGGGTAGACGGAATGTGGATATGTGAAGCTATTCACATCACCCAATCAGGTGTGTTTATGCTGGTGCACCACAATTTTCAAGGTAAGGATTGGCTGGGTGATTGGCTTTTATTTCAGCAGTGTGGAAATGGATTTCAGCCATTAGGGACGTTAATTCTCGAATGACGGTTTCTTGCCTATGCACTTCCTTAACCTATGCTAATGATTCAATTGGTCTTAACTGTTTTGAAGACTAGGCTGCCCCACAGTGGCATAATGGAAAAGGACATTGGTGCTGTTTTATTGTTTCTGCTTGATTCTTGCAGTTTGCAAGCATGAGAGTCACTAGCATTTGGTAGCGCCATTGTTGCATACAACTGATGTCAGATTTTTCATGATTTCTGACACTAAGAGATAGTTTATGGCAACAGGCATTCTCCATAGGCACCCCTCTGTTAATATTGACTAGCCAGGTATCAGCATTGACTAGCCAAGATCTACTGAGCTTCAAAAAGGCAGGGTGAAGACCAGGCCCATGAAGTCAATGGAAGTTCTGCCAATAATGTGAAGGAACTCAGAATTGTATGTACTTCCCCCAGTGCTGTAACCGTCAAACTGCAAAATTGCATGAAATCTGTGGAGATGTCACTCTTAATTAACCAAGTATGAAGATTAAGGAATAAGGGACAAATTTGGTTCAGATTGCATTTTCATGCAAACCTACTTAATTTGCACATCCTGAAACAGTATGTGAACCAAAATGGAGATTTCATTTGAAACATGTGCTTCTTTAAATGCTGTGACGCTGTTCTCTAGATAATCTGTAGAAAAATGTGCACATTGGGGAAAGTGCGCATTGAAATGCACTTGCTATTTTAAGCAACATACAAAAATGCATTGTATTAAGGAAATTTGCTTGCAAAATGTATATATTATGCAAAATGTCCTACAAATAATAGTAATAATAATAGTAATAATAATAATAATAATAATAATAATAATGTTATTATTTATACCCCGCCCACCTGGCTGGGTTTCCCCAGCCACTCTGGACGGCTTCCAACAAAGATTAAAAATATATTAAAACATCAGTCATTAAAAACCTCCCTAAACAGGGCTGCCTTCAGATATCGTCTAAACATCAGATAGTTACCAGTATTTATCTCTTTGACATCTGATGGGAGGGCGTTCCACAGGGCGGGCACCACTACCAAGAAGGCCCTCTGCCTGGTTCCCTGTAACTTGGCTTCTTGCAGTGAGGGAACTGCCAGAAGGCCCTTGGAGCTGGACCTCAGTGTCTGGGCAGAACAATGGGGGTGGAGACGCCTATGTGCCTATCAGGAGAGATGCACACCATTTTGCTAATGAAATTTTATTAGGACTTTTATTTAAAAAGAAACACGTGCAGAAATGTGGACAACAGATTTGAAGAGTGCAAAAATGAGAATCTTAAAGAAGCCAAAATCGTCATCCCTTTTGAGGGATTATTGTAATTCTAGTGATGACCTCACAGAAAGCCACATCATATCAAGCCTGGCTAGAAGAAGAAGAGAAGAAGAGTTTGGATTTGATATCCCGCTTTATCACTACCCTAATGAGTCTCAAAGCGGCTAACATTCTCCTTTCCCTTCCTCCCCCACAACAAACACTCTGTGAGGTGAGTGGGGCTGAGAGACTTCAGAGAAGTGTGACTAGCCCAAGGTTACCCAGCAGCCGCATGTGGAGGAGCGGGGAATCGAACCCGGTTCACCAGATTACGAATCTACCACTCTTAACCACTACACCACACACTGGCTACTTGTCTTATCTAGCTCAGTATTGTCTATTCTGACTGGCAGCAGCTCTCCTGCATCTCAGGCAGAAGGTTTCCTCACCAACTTGTTTGTTTGTTTGTTTGTTTGTTTGTTTGTTTGTTTCATATACCTCCTTTCATCATAAGACCTAAGGGCAGTTCACAGAATAAAATACAAGATAAAAACAAGTAAATAAGTAAAACAAAACAGCAAAACAATAACATCTCCACTTCCCACATACACATTTAAAAGGCTGTAGAATATGAATCAGTCCAAGACCTGGTTGAAGAGAACCTTTTCACCTGGCGCCTAAAAATATATAAGGAAGGAGCCAAGCAAACCTCCCTGGGCAGAGCGTTCCACAAATAGGGAGCCACTACAGAGAAGACCAGTTCTTGGGTTGCCACCCTCTGGACCTCACATGGGGGAGGTACATGAAGAAGGGCCTCAGATGATAAACGCAGGGTCCGCGGTGGTTTATTTGGGGAGAGGCGGTCCTTCAGGTATTACAGTCCAGAGCCACAATAATAATTAAATCATAATAGCATATCTCCCAACATGTCCCAGTGGAAAACGTGTGTCTTCTGGGGCAGTGCACCTATGCAAGTCACGAAACCTGCACAAGAGCACAGTGCATCCAAACACACATTTTTGGGTTGCTGTACTCTTGCAGAAGATCGTGGCCCCAGAAGACATGACCTTTCATGAAATCATGGTGCCCTCAAAACATATGTTTTGGGGCAACATGCTCTCATACAAGAGCATGTCAAAAATAGGATGTCCTGATTTAATCAGGACAGTTGAAGTGTATGCAGTAATGTCCTAGTCGGTCATGATCTAGGGACTTATTGCAATTTCATATTTTTGTCACTGTTATTTCAGCTCACTTTTCTCCACTATATTATTCCTGTCTTGATAGATGAAGGCAGCCGGAGCAGTTGAAAAGTCACTTGTAAAAAGAGTTATGTTATCTGTTGGGCTAAAACCTCTAATCTTGTCATTCATCACTCATGTATTTCCTATCCAGTAACACGGACCCGCAAAGTGAATCACAGCCTTTTGAGAAAAGGCTTGTCTTCAGCTCCTGTGTTAACCTACAGTGCATATATTATCGCTCTTATGTTTCTGATCCAGAGAGGTTGAGCAGCAGGGAATTGAAGGCCAGACTCTCAAAAAGTGATCAGATTATGGTGGTCGTAGAGCAAAAGAATATAAAAAAATATTCCGCCACTTCTTCTACAACTAACTTTAAAGGTTTCAGTATATCCTTCCAAAGACTTTTTTTTAAAGGTATTAAATGCATTTCATTTTACATGAATGAAAAAGAATGCTGGCTACAAATAATCAAACGGCGTGGATTATAGGTCATTGAGGTGAGCGTGCTCTTTTCGGTCTCCGGCTACTGAGAAGAATAAATGTGAATATCTGCCTTCCATATTACAGATAATGGGTTTTCAACTGTCGTCAGGAGGGCTGCATTTTCAGACAATTGGTGCCTCTCGCTTGCAGCAGCAGCAGCAGCAAAATGTTTTCGTCTTCCGCAGAAGAATCCAGATACTGTCATTGTTTTGCCATGTTTGGGGGAAACAATTTTGACACAATTTCTACTGCAAGTAAATATCTTCCTGGGTTGAAATGTAGCAGCTATTCTAATTACCATACCTTTGAGTAGACATCGCTAATTTCAATGGGTGTTGAACCGTGGGCCACCTACCCTCAAATCCGTTGTTTAAATGTAGGCATTTTTAGGACAGCAAATCCTTTAACTTGATTAAGCACCTACTTTTTAATGGTTTGACCAATTAGCTGTAAATAAAAGTGCACCTTTTCAAAAGCACAGTATAGGTATGTGAGAGAGAGACTTCCCAAAGGAAGTGTAAGTAAGAAATAATAATAATAATAATAATGGTCATTTGAGGGTTTCAAGCAGAGCTTGGAAGGCCATCTGTCATGGATGCTTTAGCTAAGATTCCTGCATTTCGGGGGGTTAGACCCGTTGACCCTCAAAGTCCCTTCCAACTCTACAATTCTATGATTCTATTATTGTAGAGTATGCATTAGGCTTGCCCAAGGATTACTCACACAAGGGAACTCCTTCTAAAAGGAAGGTGAAGACTTTCTTTTAGTAGTGCATTGCTGCCTCCTGCGCACTTTGGCCTGTGAGGCAGATCCCGGTAAGGATCTGTCCCCTGGGGTGAAAATGGCTCCCCACCCCTGGCCTAAAGGATTACTACTGGGGAAATGGGAGAGAAGGGATTGAGGGTTGGTGAATGAAGTGGGCAGGGTTGCAGCCCCTAATCCATAACATTTGCAGACTGAAAAAACACCCCTCAAACAAACAGAAGGTGCTTTAGGTGTACACCTACAAAAGTGTGAATGGGACAAGCGCACATATTTATTAGTGTACACGTTGTCCAGTATACACACTGAGTGGAAAAACTGGATTGTCTACTGTGTATAATGGGTGATGTGGCCCTTCAATGAGGGGAGGGGAACCTGCGGCCTGCTGGATGTCATTGGACTTCAACACTCATCAGTGCTAGCCAGCATGGCCAATGGTTGGTCAGTGTGAGAGGTCCACTCACCTTCTCTGGTGGGTGCCATTGTGGGCCAGCATCCTCCTGCACACCAAGATCCAATGTGCAAGAGTCCCAGGGGTTGCTTCCCAGGCAGCAAAGGAAGCCTCTGGCCTGGGCTTGTCTGGGTAATTGGTCCTGCCTGCTTGCTGAATCAGGAAATAATAATAATAATAATAATAATAATAATAATTTATATCCCACCCACCTGATTGGGTTTCCTCAGAGACTCTGGACAGCTTATATATAACATATCTAAAAACATAATTAAAAACATCAAACGTTAAAAATGAGCACATACCTTTCAATGTTTCTCTGATGAAAATAGGGATGTCCTACCACTACCTCCGACATTTCTTCAATAAAAATAGGGAGATCCTATGGAAAAGCGGAACATTCCAAGATCAAATCAGAAACAGATTCTGGGACAGCTTCGGTAAATCTGGGACTGTCCTTGGAAATTAGGGACACTTGGAGGGTCTGCGAGCGGGCATGGGCAACCAGTATATAGCATAGGCATAGGCAAACTCGGCCTTCCAGGTGTTTTGGGACTACAACTCCCATCATCCCTAGCTAACAGGACAAGTTATCAGGGATGATGGGAGCCTGGCCTAGGCTTTTCTCTAACAAGCCAGTTTGGGAGTTTCTCCTTGATGTAGGTCAGGGAGTCCCTCATTTCCATTTAAGCCCAAAACACAAGTTCTTCTGGCAGGCTGGCCAGAAGGAGTGGGGTCTACCCAATGTCTAAGTCAAACCTCTTACATCTGTTGTCAATAAAGCTGTGGCCTGATTTCACCCAAATATTGCTTGTTATGTCTCTTGCTCTTGATATTGGGGAGGACCGAAGGGTAGGAGGGACACCTTGCCAAGGGTTGGATGAGCCTTTAGCCTGATCCAGAAGATTGCTTCTTCTGCTCTTAGCATCTGGAGGGCCACAAGTTTTCCACCCTCGCCTTAGACATGACTTCTTCCTCTAAACCACGCTGAGATCTTGTAAATCTGTCTGGGCTTCCATGCGAGACAGAGCTCAACGGTGCATGCCAGCACTCAGCCTTTGAAAACATGCAATCATAATACGCAAAAGAGAAGCTCTGAGTATATATATTGTGCCCTTGTCTCACCCGTCAAGTCACTGGAACCAGCTTCCACACATTTGGGATTTGTGGGAAGACTGTCAGGTGTGATGCTCAGGAACATCTTATTTTAGAAAGTACAGTTATGTATCCTTCAATAAGCTCATATTTCACAAAGCAGACACAATCCAGCTTTGCTTTTACAAACTCTGGACACACACCAAAGCCCCAGATGTTGACCTCTGTTTGAGCAATTGTTCCCTTTCAGATTTAGTACTTGGTAGGAATTAATGCCTTCTAGGTAGACCGAACTAAGTTTCATTGAACTCACTGGGACAAGTTAGACCCATTTGATTTTGATAAGAACTAAGTTCAAATAACATAGCCATTTTGCAAACCACATCAAAAGATTGTGGTGGTTTTGTGGATGGTCTTTACCAAGCCAGGCAGCAAACGGAGGCAAGAACCATTAGCTGTAAAAAGGATTAAATGGGAAACTGATACCTGCACATTTCAGGGATCGAGTTTTTCCTTTGGGAATATTTTTTTTCGATCAGCCAATCTTGGAGAAGGCAGGTGTTTTTATGAAATGTAGCACTGAATACAGTGCTATTTTCACGTTAACTGCTGAACAACTTCCCCCAAAGAGATGCAATTCATAGTGTGCTGGATATCAGCTTGGCATGAAATCATTTTTGCACTCAGTCATTCTTGCCATCTGTATCTTTTCAGCCCGTCAGACATCCACAAGTGTGATCACCACAGAGGAAGCAAGAGGGTATTGTTGTACAACTCCACTGAGGGTCGTTTCAAATGCCCAGAATTGTGGGTACCTCTTCTACTGCAAAGTAGTGTTCAAATTCAGAACTCGTAGTTACAATAACGTTGACATTGCTGTAACTGTTGCAGCTTAGGGGCAGAGCATCTCCTTTGTGTGCAGAAGATCCAGGTTCAATCCTGGCATCTTCAATGCCCCCTACCCTGACATCTTGGAGAGCCACAGCCAATCAGTGTAAACAATGCTGAGCTAGATAGACCAATGGTTTGACTTGTTGTATATAAGGCAGCCTCCTTCATTCCTGTGTAATTATGCTTTGGATTGCAGCTGTCTTGTGCAAAGTGCATTACAACACGTTGGTGTATTTACACTCTGTTTTGAAACACAGTTCCTAGTCATTCTATATTCCCGGGAATGAACTATAGTTCTTTGAAAGGGGAATCTAGGACGGCTTACTGGGAATTCCCAGAACCTTCACCCATCTGCAGTTCCCATAATATTTTGTGAGGAAACAAGACAGTTAAAACCAGGGGTCAGCAAACTTTTTCAGCAGGCGGCCGGTTCACTGTCCCTCAGGCCTTGTGGGGGCCCAGACTATATTTTGAAGGGGAAAAAAGAATGAATTCCTATGCCCCACAAATAACCCAGAGATGCATTTTAAATAAAAGGACACATTCTACTCATGTAGACACACTGATGCCCAGACCATCCGTGGGCCAGATTTAGAAGGCGATTGGGCCGGATCTGGCCCCTAGGCCTTAGTTTGCCTACCCAAGGTGAAAACTATACATTTGCACAGTCTCACCATCTTCCAAGCCATGTTGCTAATCTCATGCTATGGTTGGACAACTGATGGAAAGAGGGAGGGGGAGAGAGAGAGAAAGAGAGAGAGATTTGCTTAAGACCCCCCTGAGCAAGTTGAAGTAGACCTTAAAACAGCTCCATATCTAACCCTCCATCTGCTGGACCACCCTGATGATGTGATGTGTTGACGGAAAGACAGCAGAAGTGTGACACCTGATCCGTTCGTGATGTTTTTCTCCACTGCATTTTTTTATGTATATAAAAAATCTGCTGAACTGTAAAATGTGTTTTCCTTTGCTCTCTGTGACGATATTTTATATCCAAGATTAGTTTCTAAAACCGTCCATGACTATGCAAGCATCGCCGGCTGATATTTTGAACTCAGTGATCCTGTGAAGCTATACCATAAATATTTCCACAAATGAGCCAGCTGCTCATGTTACGTCTGCTAATGCTCTCCTAAAGCACAGTAAACCAGGCCTGCCGTGCAGCTTATCTGTCAGGGGCTGAAGAGTCTCGGGGGCTTCATAAATCTACTGGTTTGTGGTCCCAGGAGAGCTAAAAAAAACCTGGAGGTCTCTCAAGCACCTGAGAGGCCGTGAGACATATTTGGCATGCTATGTCCTGTCTGGGGGCCGGGGGTTGGTTGGACTTGTTGCAAACAAATAGTCTGGAAATATCAACTGTTGCTGCAAGATGTACTACGGGGCCTCATTTCTCTGAGACAAACCAGGACCCATGAGGGAAGAGTTCTCTCAGCATGTAGCACACAACGCAAGGTCCTTGTGGCTTTCAAATCAGGTTTTCAAATACTGCCATAGGACACAAATAAGGGAAATAATTCCACCTATGGGAGCCCTAGATGTAAAAGTAAAGGACCCCTGGACGGTTAAGTCCAGTCAAAGGTGACAATGGGGTTGTGGCACTCATTTCGCTTCAGGCCAAGGGAGCTGGCGTTTGTCCACAGACAGATTTCTGGGTCATGTGGCCAGCATGTTTAAACCGCTTCTGGCGCAACAGGACACCATGACAGAAGCCAGAGCGCACGGAAATGCTGTTTACCTTCCTGCCACAGTGATACCTATTTATCTCCCTGCACTGACATGCTTTGGAACTGCTAGGTTGGCAGAAGCTGGGACAGAGCAACTGGAGCTCAGCCCGTCACGGGGATTCGAACCGCTGACCTTCTGATCGGCGAGCCCAAGAGGCTCAGCCGTTTAGACCACAGCGCCACCCACGTCCCAGCCCTAGACGTAGTAGTGTCTCAGACAAGGAGCACCTTCAAATAACCTTTGGAGCCCATTTCACAACTCAGGTCACATCCGCAGCATACATTTAAAGCACAATCCTCCCACACAAAGAACCATGGGAATTGTGGTTTATCCCTAAGAACATAAGCACATACAAAGAGTCCTGTTGGATCATGGCTAGGGCCCATCTAAGTCCAGCATCCTGTTCTCACAGTGGCCAGTCAGAGGCCTGTGTGACACCTGTAAGCAGGACCCAAGCACAAAAACAATCTCAAGAACACTCCCTGCCTGCAGTTTCCAGCAACTGGTATTCAGAAGCTCATCAGCTGAGCACTGCCAGTCAAATCAGTGAAGAATAACCAGTGCAAATTCTGCAACGTGTCCTCCTTTTTCTTTGAGGGTGGGAAAAAGAGATATTGGTTTTTTTGTGTTTTTTTAGAATAATTTTTATCAAGTTTTCCATTTTAACAATCCAATCAAATCACATTAAATATTCCAAATTATACATATACATACCATAAAGTCCAAATATTTTGCCAAATTATAAATTTTTGTTGGGGCTTCCTATGCTTCAAGTTCAGTGGGGTCCAATCTTCTTATGGTTCTATTGCCTTGAGTTTGCAATAGTTCCTTCTTTAAATCTTCCTGCTGTTATCCTTCTTTCTTTCATAGCCTCTGAGTTGTTTCCACAGGTGAGCTGAAGTGAGCAATAATATGCTTCTGTGTGAACTTTGTATGACTCTCCATTTTTATTTTTTTTTATTTTTTTGCAGCTGGTAAGTCTTTTATTTGCTGTATGTCTTCACATGCTGGTGTTTATGCCGAATCAATCCAAAAGTCCTTCTCTGGTGGCAGACGCCATCTTCTCTCAATTCCAATGAAATAAAGTCTAGGCGTTTGCTCATTAATTTTCTCACATAGGTCGCAAAAAAAAAGAGATATTGGGGGGGGGGGAGTTTTGTAGTAAGGTTAACGCTTACTGGGAAATGATATATAATGAAATGAAAAGGATGTTTAAATTAACGTTTATAAAAAAAACACCCCACAAAAAACAGAAGCTTTTCTGTTGGGAATTAGAGGGACAGAACTACCTGAACTGTACAGAAACTTATTCCTGTATGCTACTACAGTGGCAAGAATGTTACTTGCCCCAAAATGGAAAGAAGCAGAAGTCCCAGCAAAGGAAGAATGGATACAAAAACTTACTGAATATGCAGAAATGGCAAAACTTACCTGAAGAATAAGAAATCAAGATAACAAACTTTTTTTAAAAAAAGAATGGAAATGGTTTATTGAATATTTACAGATAAATTGTAAACAGATAAGAACATTGGCAGGATTATTGTAATAATCTGAAGTTTCATAAGAGTACATATTTAAAGAAGATGAATAAATGAGCAATTTAAGTTAATTTGGATCTGCAGAAGATATTAAAAATAAACTTAAGGCACTGCAGAAAGAGGGGGAAGGAAGTCCAAGTTTTGAAATGTCAAAATGATTGTAAAATCAGTGAAATGTATAAACCTGAAAAGTATATTTATTTATTTTTAAAGAGAGAGAGAGGAAAGTTTGAATTCCTGGAAAAAAAGAAAAAGAGATCTAACCACCCCTCCCCCCAGCTAAAGGTCTTCTGAGAAGCCCACCCATCCTCTTTGGTGGGCCCCATTGTGTGCTAGCATTCCCATGTGCACTGGGGTCCAGCGTGGGAAGTCCCAGGAACTGTTTCCCAGGCAGCAAAGGAACCTTCTGGGTGGAGCTTGCTGCCTAGGTAACTGGTCCCGCCTGCTCGCCTAATCAGCGAATCGTAAGTAGGCATGGACCACTAGGTATCACCTGCTGGTTTGCTCTGCAGCATCGGAGCAAATTCTGCAACGTGTCCTCCTTTTTCTTTGAGGGTGAGAAAAAGAGATCTCAGAGATTTTCTTTCTTTCTCAGATAAAGGCCTTCTGGAAATGTTAGTTCGGCTCTAGCTGAAATAATTTAAACTAAGGATCAAGCTCCATAAAGAAAGGAGAGAAGCGAGCAACGCACACCAGTGGGGTGAGAGAGATAAAAACAACAACCGCCAGGGCACAAGCTTGAACTTGTTGAAATTATTATGTTATTAAATCATCAGCTATTATCTCAGAGCTGGCAGAGGTTGCTTTTGCCAAATCAAAGAAAAGTACATGGGGCACACAGGTGATGTGCAACTCTGCATTAAAGGATCCCCCCCCTCCACCTGCTCTCTTATCAAATTTGAACTACTAAATAGCAAGCAAAGCACCGTAACACAAATACTAGAGTGGTGTGGCAAAAAGTAGAAGCTCTCTGAACTGGTAGGTCAGATCCTTGATACAGTGGTACCTCTGTATAGGCTAAGCGCAATCCTAAAAATCTATTGCGGTCACGTCACAGCATACTTTTAATTCACCTGAACAGCCACGGCTTCTCTCAAAGAATTTGGAGTTGTAGTTTGTAAAGGGCGCTGGGAGTTGTAGCTCTGTAGGTCTCCTAACAACTGACCTGATCTGCAGATCGCCGAAGAAATGTTCAGTGAATGGAAAGAGAGAAAACCTCACACGCCACCCATCTCTCAATGACAAGGTAAACGCAACCCTGTGCCAGAGGAGTCAACTCCTAGGGGCTGTGGGGGCTTCAGCCTCCACAATAAAATATTTGAGGGGGGTGGGCTCCCACCAAGTTGATGGACCTTCCCATTCAAATGGTGTTTCTGTACTGTGTCGTGTGATCGATTATCCAGGGTGGGGCTGACCTGGGCCCCAACAATATTTTATTCAAGTTGGCACCCTGGCCCTGTACACACCAAAATTCTAAAGGATCCTGTGAATGAGGGTATCTTTTGGAAACTTTTCAAGATATTGCAAGACAGAATAAATATCTTGCCCTGCCTTATAGGGTTCTTGAGGCAATTACAGTGGTACCTCTGGTTACAAACTTAATTGGTTCCAGAGGTCCATTCTTAACCTGAGGTACCACTTTAGCTAATGGGGCCTCCCGTTGCCACTGCGTGATTTCTGTTCTCATCCTGAGGTAAAGTTCTCAACCTGAGGTACTACTTCTGGGCTAGCAGAGTCTGTAACCTGAGGTGTATGTAACCCGAAGTACCACTGTACTGAGATCATGGCAGTGTCTGCATATCACAGTAAACAACGGTTAACAGCTTGCCATGAACACACAGGTAGTTCCCACATCACTGTTCCCCAAGCACAAACAGGAGTGACAAATGGTGATTCCTGGCTTAGCATTACATCTGAACTAGGTATGGTGGTTTATTTCGTCATGTTCTTGGCTTACCGAGTATGGTTTGTTTGAGAGAAACCAGCTGTGATACATTTGGTGTAATAAACCAGAAATGGAAGTTGGGGGAAGTCAATAGGGAGGGGGAAATTAGAAAATGGATGTTAAATGATGATATTGAATATTTATGAGAAAAGAAAATCAATAAAAATTATATATATTTTTACACACACACAATTTGTATTAATATTGTCCTTTTCCATGCTGCATTTATGCAGCACACTGTACTACTTTACGGTGTTTTTTAAAATATGCCTTTGCACAACCCCTCCCCTTCTTGGACCACACAAACTGGTTTTAATAATAAAAATCAAGGTAATCAAAACGCTACAAAGTTTTTCTTCTCCTCTTGGCTCCAAATTATTTTTCCTTTATCATTTGATGGGGAGTTCAAGTTCAGCTGGATGTTTCAAAAACTCAGGTGGCACACTGTAACTTCTGAATTGTCTATGGACAATTACTCTTACTATCTTCCCCATATCTTGTTTTCACTGCACTTACGAAGAAAGGCAGACAGACCTGTGTAGGATTGTAGCCAGAGCGGAATTTAACACACTTCCTTGCACCTGTGAAAAGGTTTGATTGCCACAGCTGTCAAAATGTTTTTAATGTGAATGGCTGTCCTGATGGATCTCTTTCTCTACCTGGAACGACCATTCCCTAAACATGAGCAATTTTGTGATAGTGCTTGGAGTGTAGGTATCATAAATTAGTGTAAGTGACGCTTTCATGATTAACGATGCCACTTCCTTTTCTTAATGTTTCATTTATTAGAAATGAAAACAGACCTCCTCATTAAAATTGAAATAGGACTGGGGGAAATCTGGAATTTTATAACTGGCACTCGTTATTGTAGCTGGAATTCCCAAATCACTTGAGCAGCTGTATTTCTGCCTCAATTGTGTAAAAAGGCCACCCTGGTGCTGTTCGTAGGTTTTCCCACTCCTGCCCAACCAATCTGTTGGGGTGTCACCAGCAAAGGAAAAGCAGGAAGTAGACACAGCAACCTCACACCAGTTTCAAGACTCAGGGCTATTCTCAAAACCAGGGGTAGCCATTGCGAACTCAACTCCCATGAACTCAAGCCAGGATGGCCAATGGCCAGGGTAAGGAGTCTCAACAAATTTTGGAGGGTACCAAGCTAGCTATGCCAATCTAAATCAGGCTTTCACAGATGTTTTGGACTACATCTCCCATGAAACCTGACCACCTGCCACTCTGGTTGGGGCTAGTGGCAGCCAGATTCCAAATAAAAAATAAAAAATAAATTTGAAAGAAACCAGATTGGAGAAAGCTGGTCTTAAAGGTACATGATGAACCAACCTAGTTGAAGTTGAGCAATTCTTGGTCTGGTACTTAGAGAGGGATTTTTTTATATTATTATTATTATTATTATTATTATTATTATTATTATTATTATTGCAAATCATCATTTATTTGTATGTCATCTTTCCATAGGCAGCTCTCAACACAGTGGGAGGGAAATGACTTAAGTCACAACTTACAAAATATGACGACATACAAAGCACCAATAAGTTAATGAAAGCATCTCATTAAGAAAGATTCAACAATTTTTTTTTAATCCCCTTATAATTCACAGTAAGGTCTGATAAGAAAATTCAAAAACATAATTACAGAAGCAGCAAAAATAATACACGTGGATATCCTGGCCCCAATACAAGCCCCTAAACACCAGGCCACCTTGATTGTCTCTAGGCATTGTGAGTAACATGTTTTCCAGACCCACAGACAAGATGGTCTCTGGTACCCTCAGAGCAGCTTTTTTAGCTGGAATCAGTTGGATTCCTACCTATATATACTGCCACTAATACTATAATAGAAGGAAGATGGGCTATATAACACTCCTGATTTATCTTGGCTGCACCTGTGGTCCCAAAAGTTACCTACCGCACACTTCAAGGATGCTTTGTATGGAGACCAACCTTAAGGTATATCACAAAATACCAGCTAAGAGCCTTGTGCAATACGTTACTCTGGCATAACTCCATTCCCAAATTGCATCATGCCTGGTCACGCCTGTCCATATCTTTACTTATCCCTTCAACTCTATGTCCCCATCACCCATTGTTTCCTCATATCCCTGCTTTTGTGTCCATGGTGCCCCTTAAAGGTTATAAAGTCAGATCCTGTGGTGTCCATTCTGTATAGAAGCTCTATGCCCCCTTGTCTCCCTGGCCGACCTTCCCCATGAGTTCCCTTCTGCTGAGAGTGCTCAGGCCACAGCTACCATGCCTCCTGAGCATTCCTCTTTCTCTCTCCAACATCACACAGCCCACTTGTTTAATTAAGCAGGGAGAGGTTTCTTCAGATCCCATTCTTTGCCATTCCCTATTTGCCCTAGTTTCCATTCTCATCTGCCCTTTCCCCCAGGCACCTCCTCTTATTCCAGAAACTCTCTCGGTTCATTCTCAGCTCCGCACCCTTCCTTTGACCTCCTTGCACTCCCTGTTCCTTATCTAATCTTCCCTAGGTACTGGAGCCTCTCCCCACACCCCAGTGTCTATGAGATTTTAATCTATGCTGTACTGACAGCTACCACTTTCCTCATAGAAGCTGGACTGCAAACCAGTTCCTCGAGCAACTGAACATTCTGTTATCATATCTGCTAAGCCAATCGGTATCACAGAGTTCACTATTGCAGGTGCAATACCACGTAGAGTGTTCTTTCTTCATTCATTCATTCATTCATTCATTCTCTCTCTCTTTCTTTCTCTTTTGGCTTTTCTCTTTCTTTTCTGGCTTAGTCTTAGAATATTATTTGATCAGAATGACACATTTCAGCCCACACATTTCTCTCCCCTTCATGAACACAGCAAAAGTCCCTTAGTGTAGGCTACCCCCTTTGATTCTCCATCTAAGGATCTTCATGGAGTACCATGGGTGAATCATGGTGACTTGGTGAGTCCCAATGTGACTTGTGGCAACCCAATAACTTTCTGGGTTGAAGAGTATATGCTTGATTATTCCTAGAATCAGATACAAGGCTGAGTTTGAACGTGGTGGTCATCCCCTCCCTTCCCCCCAAGCAAATTCCTCCATTGGTGCATTCTTCCCCCTGACCGCCCAATGCCCTTTATCCCATAACATGGCAGCCACATGCTCTAGGAAGTATACCCTTTATTTCAGGAATACATTTGGAGTGAGGATGAGCCTTCCATCTACCTCTGTTCAACTTGGTGTTGGGACAAGGAGCATGTTTTGCCACATCTCACCAGTGTCTCCCCAAATGCATCCCATGTGCTTTGTTCCCTGGAAGTGAGGTGGTAGCCGTTGAGAACAGACAGTTCCCTTTCTTGGTGTGATGCTAGAATGTTGAGGGAACTGGGAAGTGGTATCGACGAGTGGGACCTGCAAGCCACCTGGTGCTGTGTGGAGTGCTCTGATTCAGGGTGCCAGTCAACCAGTTGTACCCTCTTTAAGGACACTCTATTCCACCCACTAGTCTCCATTCTTCCCCTAGCAGTTATTCAACATTATGTGACCATTGTCAGTTCTCATTGTATTGCATTTGATTCCTTTGAGGTTTTGTCCACCTAAAGCAGTGGCTCTCAACCTGTGGGTCCCCAGTTGTTGTTGGACTACAACTCCCATCATCCCTGAGCTCTGGCCTTGCTAGCTAGGGGTGATGGGAGTTGTAGTCCAACAACATCTGGGGACCCACAGGTTGAGAAAGGCTGACCTAAAGGGGTTTTTCTGTGCTTCTTCAAACTTTGGAGTTCCCTCAAACCTGCAGATAGGTTCCTCTTGTGTGTGGAAGATGCCATTATATAGGATGATGGCAACCTGCATAAGGATAGGCACTTCGCAAGTGGGTTGACCATTAGGAAATGGTAGACTTTGCCAAGCAGGGGCTTCTCCAGTTGTTTTGGACTACAATTCCCATCAGCCTCTGCCAGCAAAGCTGTAGTACAAAACATCTAGAGGGCATCAGGTTTGCAAATGTTGCTGTATGAGTAGAACATTGACCTGAAAATCCTCAAGCTTTCAGAACCATGAGAGTTTAATTGAACTCATGCCTTTGACCACTGTGATAACTTATGGTAATAATTGGGGGATAGCCAAGTCATTTCCCACAGCTACTAAGAAACCTTTCTGCATTAAGTAGCAGCATGAAAGTCCATCCTAGCAGACACTAAGCGAGGACCCCTGGCTAGCTTCCTCACTGCACTGGCTTCTTTGAATTCCTCTTGCTTCTGAAAAATCCTTTTTAAAAAGCTTCCTCTTTCGCTAAGCTCAAACATCCATTTTAATTATACATATGACTTGACGAGCTATGTTTTGAATTAATATTTGCAAAGAAAAGGGTGGATTTTAAAGGCTTCTCTTGGTTAATTTGCACCAGAAGCGCTTACATAGCTCATTCAGCCAGGGCAGAGAAACAAGACCTTAATAATACACTGTGCATTTTGAAGGTCCAGGATTAACGCATAGTCCACCAATAAAAGATGGATAAGGAATTCCATATTCTGAAGAGGCCTCTTCACTCTATTATCCATTCCCCAAATACTGAAGATGTTTCAAATGCTGTGTCCTATACTTTATAGCCAACTGCTGCTCTGAAAAGTCGTTGATCCAAGTAGAATATTGACCAGCATTGTCAGGGATGATGGGAGTTGTAGTCCAGCAGGTTCTCCATCCCTGGCCGATGGGTTCTGAAGGTCTTTTTCATGATGCCTACCACAGTCCTTTTTCATTCAGAGGTACATATCAGAGTGTTCCATTTGGTGTTGCACTTCAAGATTGGTTTCCTAGAGCATGCAGTGAAGAAGAGAATACCTGAGCCCGGGGAGAATATTTGATCATTTCTGCTCTGCTCAAGGACATAGCAGTGTTGCTTTCGTGCAAGAATTAGGAGAGCAGTGTGACTTCGATAAGGGATGGAGGAGGCTGTGGGTGAAGATCAGGCAAAGGATGCTGGGAGATTTGGGGCCCTGCAAGTCAAGGATAAAGGAACATACTGTGACAAATGCACAGAGAGGACAGAGGAAAGATGGGAGAAAGATGCATCTCATTTATTGCAGGGAAGGACTTTTGATCACGCTCGAAGGCTCTTTTCGCGCAGTCAGTGGTAAAGACGCTCCATGAAAAAGATGGCTTTCTTAAATAAAACATGACTTTTAAAAAAGAGTACTTTTCTACAAATCTCTGAAACGAACCTTCAGTATTCTGCTCAGATGATTATGAAATATGCAGAGGGAGGTATCACATACGCGTAATTGTCAAGAAAAATTGCTCACAAGGGAAAGTCAAATTACGAAGTTAAGAACTGTGCCTCTATTAGAGCTCATAAGAGCCCAAGGCGGGAGCTCTCAAAATGTGTGCCAGGGTAACAGTGAATCAAGTTCTCCAGGAAAAAAGAACTTGCCTACCACTGTTAATCTTCCTTTCACGTGTGCAAACACAAGGGAGAGTTGGGTGCATTAGAGGGCACACTAAGCACACACAATGTAATAATTAGGCTCTGGTGAACTCGAGGTTAGACTACTGCAATGCACTCTATCTGGGACATCCCTTAAAAAGCATTAAGAAATCTCGCTGCCAGATTGTAGACTGGTGTTGGCTAATTGGACCATGTCATTCATAATTTTGTTGGATCTTCACTGGCTGCCTCCTTGCTTCCAGGCTTGATTTAAGGGGATGTTTCTGATCTTTAAAGCCCTTGATTGTGGGAACCACCTTATTCATTTGCCCCCATACACCCTCTGCTCAACATCTAAGAACTTGTAGGAGCAGAAGTGGTGCTGGCCTTATGGAATGCTTTCCCTGGAGAGGTTCAACAGCCCCTGAGGGCAAAACCTGGCTTTTCCACAAAGCCTCTGATTGACTTATATAAGGATAGAAATCCAGTCCACAAGCAGGGCATCTGCACAGCTTGTGATCCTCACCAGCACGCCACAGCTCAGGGGTAGAGCATCTGCTGGACATGTAAAGGTAATGGTAAAGGGACCCCTGATCATTAGGTCCAGTCGTGGCTGACTCTGGGGTTGCGGCGCTCATCTCGCTTTATTGGCCGAGGGAGCCGGTGTACAGCTTCCGGGTCATGTGGCCAGCATGACTAAGCCGCTTCTGGCAAACCAGAGCAGCGCACAGAAATGCCGTTTACCTTCCCGCTGTAGCGGTACCTATTTATCTACTTGCATTTTGATGTGCTTTCGAACTGCTAGGCTGGCAGGAGCAGGGACTGAGCAACGGGGGCTCACCCCGTCGCGGGGATTTGAACTGCCGACCTTCTGATCCGCAAGTCCTAGGCTCTGTGGTTTAACCCACAGCGCCACCCGCATCCCTATTGGACACGTAGGCAGTGCCAAATTCAATCCCCAACATCTCCTGGCAGGGTTGGGGCAATTTCCTGCCTGCAACCTTGGCGATCTGCTGCCAACCAATGTATGTAGATAATACTCAGTTAGATGGACCAATCACTTCTCTCAATATAAGGCAGCTCTGTGCATTCCATACTGCTTCTGATATAGGAGATAAGAGAGCCATCATGACTAGTAGCCATTTTTCTCACTTAGTATCTGATTTTTAACAGCTGTGGCAAAGGATTCCCCATTGGGAGTGAGGTTTTCTATTGCTTTTTTGATATTTTGTCTTTATCAACTGATGAGGTTTTGTTATATGCTACTTGATTTTGATTTTGTGAGCTTCTTTGAGATAGCAGGATATAAATCACTCAATGAAATAGTCCTGTTCTGGTGATGCATTCCAGAATAATCTCTTGTCACACACAAGGATCCCCTGGGAAACACCGAGAACCTCCTACAGAGACAAATTGATATGGGTCACATAAATACACAGAGATGAAAATGTCCTGATAATACCCTACTAAGACAATCTGAACAAAAACAGTGTGTATTTAGAGGAGAAAGCAACAGAAGTTTTGCCTTTCTTAGGTCAGACCTTGTACATAGCCAAGAAACAGTCAACCAAACATACAGGAAAAAGTTTCTCAGAACTACCTAACCAATCAGAGCGCATGCTACTTCAGTAAGCACCATGCCACTGAGCTGAGTTGTGAGGAGAGGGATAGAAAGAGATGGAAAGCAGAAGGGAAAGAAAAGGACTACCTATCCAAGGGCAAGCTTTGGAAATAGCTTGCACTTCCTCCCCTCCAGCCCAGAACCTTCTTCTCCTCTTTAGGATTTCATTGTCATTTCATTAGCTTCTCTTTTCCCCCTACTACCTGAGAAACAGGTGCCTTTCAGCAGCACCGCAAATGCCCAGCAAGCACTCTTCAGTCTAGTGCTTATATAAAATCGACATTTGGAAAATGGAACACTCACAGTTGAATATTTACTGCAAGAATTCGTAAAGGAGGCAGTTAAGATCACAGGGGCCTCCTACTGAAGCACGACCAGGCACTTTGCTAGGAGTGGACAATTTAAAACTGTCACTTATATTCTCCCACTTTTCCTCTGAAAATTCACAGCACAACTGGGGCTTTACCAATCCCTTCTTCGTACAGTTGGCCTTCGTCTTTACCCACCTCTGAGATCACAGTGAGCATGAGTCACCAGGGAAGGGTCTTTGCTACTGCATGATTAAGCGAATGTGTGCATTTGCACCACAGCATTTCATATCTTGTGTCTATATAGATACAGATGGAGATTAAAAGGAGACACTCTTCCTATTTGTGTGGCTGCTTTTTACTGCACGGTTCCAGGCTTTACAGGCATCCCTTTTGTAAAAAGGTAAAGGGACCCCAGACCATTAGGTCCAGTCGTAACCGACTCTGGGGTTGCGGCGCTCATCTCGCTTTATTGGCCGAGGGAGACGGCGTACAGCTTCCGGGTCAGTCCCTGCTCCTGTCAACCAACCTTATTGGATGGATTTTCCCCATAAATTGATTTTTGAATTCTGAATTTATTGTTATTCACGTTTTATACTGTATTTTATGCTGTTTTTTGTTGCATCAATTAAGTGTTTTAAATTTGTTGTTAGCCGCCCTGAGCCCGGTTTTCTGAACCAGGAAGGGTGGGATATAAATAAAATTTTATTATTATTATTATTATTATTATTATTATTATTATTTGTCTCTGAGCCCTTTGCTCGCTGACTTTCAATGCTCACCAGGTTCTGGGAGAAGGGGGTCTAGAATGCTTTCTAGTGACAACATGTCAGCCAGCTGCTCTGGCTCTGGCTCTGCCTCCTCCTCCTCCTCTCCCATTATTTCCCAGCTCTGCCCTTCATCTGCCTCTGAGCTGTGACCTCCCTCAAACCACTGTTGTAAATCTATACTGTCTCCCTCTTCTCTGGAAGGTTCAGGCTGGGGAGACGGTCTCCACCATTCCTCCTCTACCCAGTCCCTGACAGTTGGTGGTCAACAGTCCCTCCTGTGGGATGAATTCCATCGTTTAACTATGAGCTGCATGAAGCAGTGCTTTCTGTGGTCTGTCCTGGATCTCCCAAACATCAGCTTCATTGCATGTCCATGAGATCTGGTGTTAGGTGAGAGGGAGAAAATGTTTTTGCTATTCATTTTCTCCATGCCATGCATAATATCTTTCTTTCTTTCTTTCTTTCTTTCTTTCTTTCTTTCTCCAAAATTGTTTTTATTGATTTTCCAATTTTTAATCAACCACAAAGCAAATGTAATATTTTTTTTCCAAAAACGGGTTCCCTGCAGTCCATCCTCAATGTGCTCATAGTCTCCTCTTGTTGCTGCACTGTTTTTCCAGCTATTTACATTGTGGCAATAATTTAAAAAAAAAACTTATTAGCCTTAACCGTCAGGTAGCCACTTACCAATTCCTGCAAGTATAACATTTTAATATTTCCAATTTCTACAAGTGAGGCCATGCATAATTTCATATCTAAATAACTTTATTATGCTAGCCATTGGCCACGACAAATCTGAATTAAAAAAAAATACAAGCAAAGGTGTTGTCACACCACAAATAATAATCTCTATTTAGATCTCTGTGACTCCCTTACAGTTCACTGCTACGTATATTGTCCAGGGTCTTCTTTCTGATCTTTCTGGCTGACAAAAGGCGACTTTATGAGTCACTGAAGTGTTTATATTGCTAGGAAGTCATAGGACCTTCTCTGCTGGGGAGAGACATCTTTCCTATATGGACGGTAGGATGAAAAATTGCCTCCTGGGTCCAATGTACAGTGGGCAATATATTTGCCTCTTCTCTAATCTAACAAGTCCCAAATGCTTTCCACACAGGGGGAGATGCCCTACACCAGGGGTCAGCAACCTTTTTCAGCTGTGGGCCGGTCCACCATCCCTCAGACCATGTGGTGGGCCAGACTATTTTTTTTGGGGGGGTGAACGAATTCCTATGCCCCACAAATAACCCAGAGATGCATTTTAAAGAAAAGGACACATTCTATTCATGTAAAAACACACTGATTCCCAGACCATCCGCGGGCCAGATTGAGAAGGCGATTAGGCCGCATCAGGCCCACGGACCTTAGGTTGCCTACCCCTGCCCTACACTCTTGATTGTTTTGGTCGCCATTTTCTGAGCCTTCTGATGGTCCCCATGCCCTCTTTAAATGGCATGCCTCAATGTCAAAATGGATGTGCCTTATTTCAGATTCCTGCTCTGATAACCTCTAACTGTGTGCTGCCTCTCCCTGCTCACACACCCTTGATGGGAGACTGACACTATATGCATTATTCCTGCTGGAGAGAAAACATTCTCTTACATATGAGTAAACCTGAACGCTTTGTGCTCTCCTTATGGGAACATGTGAAATCTCTACACATTAGTTCCAGTGATGTAAACTTTGAAGTGCAGGTGGCCACAGGTACATCCCCCGGAAAGGGCATAGCCACACACCCCAAGGAAAGTTCAAAAATCCAGGTGGCTGCCTCGATCCATTATTACGCATACTCAACAGGAGCAGGGT
This sequence comes from Podarcis raffonei, assembly GCF_027172205.1. Taxonomy (NCBI): domain Eukaryota; kingdom Metazoa; phylum Chordata; class Lepidosauria; order Squamata; family Lacertidae; genus Podarcis; species Podarcis raffonei. The sequence continues at coordinate 113,200,409 of NC_070602.1, forward strand.
GTGCAAACCCTTGCACTCGGTTTATTAGGATCAGCATGACAGCAGTACTAGACCTAGTCTCCTTGCAAAAAAAACTCCATCAGAAACTGGTGCTCACTTCTGATTGGGTACATTCAAACTGTCAGGCAAACTGAACTCTAGCAAAATATTGTCAGCAACTTTTAACTGGCTTTAGCTTTTAATTAGAAATGCAAACAATCCTCCAAAGAAGTGTTGCCATTTAAGCTGCAAGTATGAAGTAGGAGCCCCATCAAAGAAAATGGGAAAAGGACCTAGCTTCAGCTGATTTTCCTCATTCTCTTCCTTCCTACCCGCCCGTCTCTCCCTTTAAATGTGCTATTTCAACTTTATGTTCATTAAATATATGAGAAGACTAACAACGTATTCCAACAATAGTGAGAGAGAAAAAGAGGGAGAGAGGGAGAGAGGGAGAGAGGGAGAGAAAGAAAGAAAGAAAGAAAGAAAGAAAGAAAGAAAGAAAGAAAGAAAGAAAGAAAGAAAGAAAGAAAGAAAGAAGGAAAAAAAGAAATTGAGCATGGTCAGGTATAAGGTACGGAGATGAAGTATATTTCAAAAAGCAAAGATATATTTAAAAAATGAAAGAAACTTGTACAAAAGAGGCGATTCCTCTCTTCTGATCTGTCACAAAGAAACTTGAAAGCCTCATTATTACCTCAAACACTTGTCAGAGCAAGGATTGCCCATTGGCTATCCCCATGCTCTGGCAGATGACATATCTTATGTCCTAAAAAAGGGGGGGGGAACAGTCCCAGATTTCTGCTGTGTTTCCCCTCCACTATACCTCCCCACCCTTCTTTGTAAAGATGTAAAGATGTATTTACTTAGAGTATTCTCAATGCAGCCCCTGATACATTTGTTCTTCCTGAACTTGTGCAGCTCATTTCTGATGATATACTGAAAAATCACAATCTACATGACCTAGCTGTTTAGATTAGCGAATATTACACTTAGCTACACAACACATGATTCACAGATGAATCAAAAGACCACAGGCAACTCTCATTCAGGGATAATGAAGCATGAAATGGTGTTTTAGAATTAAATTTACATCGGGGGGAGGGGGATTCAAAACAAAACAAAACAAAACAAATAATTAGCAGGGAAATTGAGGAGCAAAACTACAGAATGTATGAATTCCGAGATTATTAGCATAGAGCACGCAAACTGTTCATCATTTCTTTGATGTCCAATTTACACAGATCTTTATATTTTTAAGCACTCGGGCATTCAGAGCCTCTTTGATAAAATAATAATGAGCTCTTTTGTAGGTCTTGGGCAGCAGGCTGCGTGGCATATGTGTCTAAATCAGTAATAAGTCTCAGAAGCAGAATTATATGTATTCCAGGGTTGTAACCCAGAGCTTCCTCCTTTACTTTTAACAACCACCATGCAACATTTGGGTCTCCTGCCCCTGTTCTCCCCTCAGCCCAGCTGCCCACTCTGTTGCCCCATCTGCCAAAGCAAGCAAAACATCAGTGTGGGCTCACCGAAAAGGGTGGAAAGGAGGTGGTCGGTGTGACTTAGGAAAGGAGGGAGCGGGAGGCACAGAAATGGCAAATCCTCCATTGTGTTTTTCTTTTTTTTTATAATATTTTTTATTAAACAATTTTTATATTAACACAAACAAAACATACATAAACAAGCGACAAACAATAACAGAACAAAAAACAAGTACCATTTCATGTCCTAATTTCTTAAACCTTACTTCCTCGACTTCCTCTTGCTTCCCGTTTCTGTATTCCAAGTTCTTACAATTATTCAGCGAATCTTCCCTTATTTTACTATAAATTTATGTTAATCATCCTTATTCTCTTTATCTTAACCATTACTAATAGTGACCATTTATTTTGAACCCAACATCATTCTAGCTGTCATTAATTTTATAGTATCTCTTTAAGTAGTCCTTAAACTTCTTCCATTCCTCTTCCGCCGCTTCTCTTCCCTGGTTTCGGATTCTGCTCGTCATTTCTGCCAAACCCATGTAGTCCATCACCTTCATCTGCCACCCCCATTGTGTTTTTCATCCAGAAGACCCTTTGCTTCGTTATGAACCTTTCTGTCTAAGATGCAAAATGGAGGACCCACAATGGAGGCTCTTCATTTCAGAGTCCACATGGCTGGCAAGCAGAACATGCCCCTCAACTGTCCAGATTTATGCCCCGTTTTTGAGGGTCGAGTCCCAAGAAGTGATGTTTTCGGCATAGCTGTCAACCTTCCCTTTTTTTGCAGGAAATTCCCTTATTTCAGCGCTGTTTCCGATTGTTTCCTGCTGCTATCCCGGATTGTTAGATATCCCGTAGACTGTCCCTGGGACAGGTGAGGCTGCTGATCCCTTATTTTCAAGGCTGCTGATCCCTTATTTTCAAATCTGAAAGTTGACAGCTATGGTTTTAGGGCACCACGCTCTCACATGAGCTTGAATGGTAAAGATTAGGGTAGAGTACCAGTTGTGGAATATTCTCCCAGCAACACCCATTTGGCATCTACTTTACTAGGCTTTTAGTCAAACTTTGAATGGAAGACGCCTTTTTCAGATACTTTATCCCATTTCCAGATATTGTTTTGTTTCCTCCATGCAGTCTTCTTCTTCTTCTCCTCCTCCTCCTCCTTCTTCTTCTTCTTCTTCTTCTTCTTCTTCTTCTTATTATTATTATTATTACTACTACTATTAGAATTTATATACTGCCCTATACCCGGGGGTCTCACAGTGGTTCACAGAATAAAATCAAGATACAAAACCACAAAATACACAATAAGAATAAAAACAACAACCCAATAGCCCCCCCCAAAAAAATCCATTTTAAAAGGGCATAGGATGTAAATCAGATCAACCAAAGGCCTGGTTAAAAAGGAAAGTTTTTGCCTGGTGCCTAAAGGTGTACAATGAAGGCGCCAGGCAAACTTCCCTGGGAGAGCATTCCACAGACGGGGAGCCACTGCAGAGAAGGCCCTGTTCTCATGTTGCCACCCTCCGGACATCTCAAGGAGGAGGCACACAAAGGAGGGCCTTAACGCGTGTATGTATATGTGGGGAGAGAGGCTAGCTCTGCCCATTGGTGTAACCCAGGGGACAGCTCCCCCCCAGTCAAGTAAATAAATGAAAAGAAGTAGAAACAGTCGGAATATTTGAAATTGAAACGCTCACTGAGGTCATTTGGATGATGTTGTGATGCATTCCAGTGACACAGCTGGCAACCCAACTGAGTGATAGGTGTGGCTTCTGTGAACTGACCAATCATGTTGCAGGTAGCTCGGTCCTGCCTCCCCGCCCAACATAAATCCTGGCTACATCCATGGCTCTGCCACACACATATTCACTGACATGCCTTTAACAGCATATAACCATAGCCATGTTGCAGACGTGTCCATGAGCTAACGTATGAGGCAGGGGGTCAGAGCCTGCCAATGGCCTCCACATGTGCATTGACTGCATGTATAATGCAGCCAACATCCGAAGAGAGAGAACATATTTTATTCCCAACACATTTTTGAGTAAACATCTTATGCAAGGGAAACTGCCTTTACAAACAATTACAGTAGTTCTATCTGCACACCCTTCTCAATAGGCATTGTAAAATAAATAAAATCAAAAATAAAATCCCCTTGCCTCTGGAGATAAGGCAGTGTCCTTGCTTGAAACCACTTCAAAAATGGTGGCTGACTGAAACAAATTTTAAAGATTAACTGCTTTTACGCGTCTCTAAAGACAGCTTCCCGTGAAACCTACCCCGCAAATAAAAGCGATTGTGTTTTCCTAGGGAGCCACTGTTGTCTTTCTGCAACCGTTTCAACCTTTCTTGTTGTTCGTTCCGAAGAAGATTCCACCAACACCCCCGGCTGTGCAAAACAGGAGATCAGTGGGGAGAAGGGTGCTTAAGGTTCCTTTTATTGGCAGAGACCTGCTCCTTCATTATATCTCTGTACATATTGTTCATTTGCAAGGATAATATCCTTGCGGCGAGGGCGAATTTCTCTTCTGTGCCATCGAGGCTTTTAATGAAGGATAAATCATTTGAGGAGTCAGGACAGCAAAAGACCTCGATCAATTTATGCATTCATAAGTTAGCTATGGTATTTATGCAGTTCAAGGAATAGACAAATGAAAATCCCATCACAGAAGCGTTTAGGGATGTTACAATATGGGGGGGGGTTACACCTTCTGCCTTATGTTAGAGAAGCCTCCAGTGATGGAACTATCCAAGCAAACAATATTTAGTTTATGATTCTGGCTTGAAGATAAATCCAATAAAGGCTTGGTGACCCAATGTCCCAGCACCAGAACTGGTTCATCAACATGGCAGGGCCAGGTGTTTCCCCAACCTTCAGTTCCTATGCAATGGAGTCTTGCTATGTAAGGATCATTCTACCAAGTATAGCTCAGCACAAGCCCTTATATCTCTTGCTTCGTACAAGCGAGAGGTGTACTTTTCAGTAACACAAGAGGAACCTAGCATGCTGCCATATTCTAAGTCAGACAGATGGCTTCCCCCCCAGCTGTTATCTATGTTGACTAGCAGTGGCTTGTTAAGGATAATGGCTTAATTTCCCGAAATGAGAATGTTTACTTACATTAAATCACTGTGCATTTTTTAACATGGAGTTTTTCCCTTGACAGCAGCTCTCATGTGATTGGCTGACTGTGAGTCACATGAGAGAGGCATCCCATTCTGTTGCGACTGTTATTCCTGCAACTTGCTCCAAGTATCCACATCACATAGGACATCAGCTGCGGGACAGGTGGGTATGGTTTGTGGGGAACAGCCTTGCGGGCCAAATTTGGGACCCATGCCTAAGCAGGCCCATGGGCTGGAAAATCCCCACCAAAGATTAGACAAAGATCAGGCATGGTTTTGGAACATGGGTCCTGCTAAGTGCTGTTTTTCTAGAAAAAGGGGTGCTGGAACTCACAATTATCACCTCCCTCTTTCTCTTAGAATAGCAATGGCGCCCACCTGAGAGGGGCCGGAACTCAGTTCCAGCAAGTTCCAGCTGGGGGGGGGGGAGCCCTGGTCCTGCTTCCATATAAACATGCATAAGACCGTGCAACTATGGCACAGTTCAAACATGGGAACGAGTTCAGGCCTTGCTGAAAACGTCAAATACACGCCGCACGCTGGTGTCAGATGAATTGTAGCATGGCCAGAAAATTAGCCTGTAGACAGAGCCCTTGTTTCCATGGGCTCTTGGCAACCCAATTGTCTCCTAATATAAGAGCCCATATTCCTCTCTTAACAATAGCACTCCTCTGTTGCCAAGATGAAGTGCCTTCCTGAATGCACGGCTGCTGTATCTCTTAATTGCCAGCGCTCCACGCAGCTGCTCATTTGAATGATGCACGGCGTGGCCCCACTTCAATGAGTCCTGTTGCTCATTGTTATGTAAGAGTTCACTTCCCCCAAGTTGTGTTAGCACACGGGCGCCCTTCACATTCCACAACTGGGTCAAAACTCTACCTCTGATTAAAAGAATACGGATTAGATTACAACTTTCTCTACTTACCTTTCCTCCCCACCCCCCGGCCCCACCAAGGCTTCTGCCTCTGGCAAATTGCCCACAGCTGCTCTGGAGGTGGCGCAGTTTGTCAACCTCCTGGCCTCGCGTGAGCATTATGATTTAGCCTCAACAGAACTATATTAAACAGATAAGGATGCCGAACAAGGTTCAAAGCCGGTGGAAATATGGGAGGCAAGGTATTGCTCAAACAAGTAAGAGGCACTTCACACAGGGCCCGAATGAGCACCTTGTTCTTACAGCAAACACACATTTGTCCTCTGTAGAAGACGGGTGGCTTTATTTTTATATAATGATAGATCTAACCATATCGGCGCTGTTCTGCGGGAATTGGCAATGCCGGCTGGGGGGAAAGAAAGCTTTCCATTTGTCACAATTCATGTTCTCTTTGGCGGCTTTCATATTGCATACTCCATGGAGATATGTGGCTGCCAAATGCCACAGGTAGCTGCAGGACCTGCAGCGTCACGGTTTGCTTGAAGTGGAGGCTACTTGAGTTCTTTCACATCCCCAACCTAATGAAGAAGTGCAAAACTGGAACCTTGAGAGGCGTCTGTTTCTGATTATTTAAATGGTCAGTGCTCCCACTCCTGGCTCACCTGTCCTGGACAGCTTGGGAGGAACTAGTTGAGGAACCACCAAAGGGAAGAAAGCTCAGAGTTCGGTGACTGGTAGTAGGACAACGATGAATGGTCAGAGGGAGAAGATGGGGAAGAGGAAATGTCAGAAGCTGAAGAGGTTACAGGGCTTAGTGAGCTGGGAGAGTCTGTGGCAGAGAGAAGTCCAGAATCGGAGGCAGAAGCCAAAGCAGGTCAGTGGGAGGCTGGAGGTCAACAGGCAGAGATGAGTTTTGAGAAGTTTTGAGGATTTCAGTTGGCTGTGGTGTGATCAAGCACAATGCGGGCTGACAGTTTGGGAATGGGAAAAGTGGGACCCATGCGGAATGTAGTGGTTTGAACCATGGTAGGTTCAGGTTGTATACTGTGCAAACAAACCATCTATCTATCATAGACACCGCCACTGTCTCTGCTGTGCCTCATTCCCAAAGGAAACATGAACCCTGGGTAAGCACCTAGAACATCTGCAATCTTGCACCATTTAAGACAGTGGTTCTCAACCTTGGGTCCCCAGATGTTTTTGACCTACAACTCCCATGATCCCTAGCTCACAGGACCAGTGGTCAAGGATGATGGGAGTTGTAGGCCAAAAACATCTGGGGACCCAAGGTTGGGGAAAGGCTGATTTAAGAGATTGGGGTGGCGTGCAACAATATTACAGCAAATGACTTAACTGGGTATTAGGCAAAATTGCATAGGAAAATGGGTATGTTAGGAGATATAGAATCATAGAATTGGAAGGGACCACAAGGATCATCTAGTCCAACCCTCTGCGATGCAGGAATCTTTTGCCCAGTGTGGAGCTCAAATCCATGATTAAGAGTCATACTAAAATGCTGGCGGATTTTTGCGATGGTTTAAAGAAGCACTGCAGTGGGTTTGGAAATGTGACAAAGTGAACTGGAGATTGGGAGGAGGAGAAAAAATGGAAAGTGACATATAGACCACTCTCCCTACACACACCATGTACGAAGTGTACATACACACAAGCAGAGAGCGCATGTGTCGGCAGCTGATTGCACAATATTGCTTCTGCATGTAATAGAATGGGGGGGTTGAACATTTTACGTGTGGACTGGCATCCCTTGCACCTTTGCAAGGTGGCAAGCCCTGCAGTGGTGCCAAGGAACATGTCTCTGCCTTGGCTGGCAAATGCCCTTCTTTGTGTGCTCTCAGACACATGCAGCTCTCCCATACTGAGAGATTGCAAGGTGAATGTGACTTGATAGAAACCCCTGCAAGCAGTCGGTCTTTGGATCTCTCCGGTATTTGCTTATGCCTTGGAGTTCAGCTCTGTTTTTTCATCTGCTTTACTTAGAGATAATGAAAGAGACAGACACTCAAAGTCTGATCCACGGCTAGTTAGCTCTATTGATGTCTGTAGAGTTGGAGTCAGTTTACACCCAGTGGAGAATTATTATTTTTATTTTATTGCCTTTGGTATTTTCGGTACTTTAAACAGACTTCCTTTTAAAAAAACAATGAGAGAGAATAGAACAGAGCATAGCACGTGCAGAAAAGAAAGCAAAACCTCAAACAACTACTTCTAAAGTTCCCTTTTAGGTGAGATTTTAGGTCACTCAGACATTTATATAAGCAAGTCAGGCATATTTAAAGATCTTGCGAAAGAGGAAGCAGGTAAATGTTTGCTGTGGGGTTTTTTTTGTTCAGTGCTGGAGATCCAGGCTGAGAAATTGAAAAGCCTTGGCTATATAAAAAATGTAAATGTTTGATCCATTTGTTAAATGAAATGCTACTAAGGCTGTTGTCTACTAAGGTCTATCTACTAGGAAGAGTCAATATGGTGCAATGGTTAAAGCATTGGACTAGGACTGGAGTGGCGGCACCTGGGTTCAAATCCCCTACTCAGCCTTGATGCACACTGAAGTAGCCTTGGGCCGGTCACCATATCTAACAGCCTGACCTACCTCACAGGGTTGTTATGAGGGCAAAAGGTTATTGGAAGAACTGCCTCGATGGAAAGGCAGGATATAAATGAAATAAATGAACGGGAAGCAAGTCCCAATAAAACTCAGAGAGAGTGACTTCCAAGCACATTTTTGTTATTCTTCTTAACTTAGAGTTTATTAGATTTGTTTGGGTCCATAGTAGAATGCAACGAACCCCCAGCTGCTATAGCAGGGGTGGGCAACCAGTGGCCTTTGAGATGTGGACTTCAAAGCCCAATAGCCTCAGACAACATGTTGCGTGGTGAAGGATGATTGAGACTATAGGTCCCCTGTCTTCAAGCTGTCTGGTTGGGAGGGTTGCAAGCTAAACTGCAGTACCCACCTTCCTTGCATAACCCAACTGTTCTGTATTCAGTGGTCTGTGTTTGTCTGAGCTTGAGTCTGGACTAAGGATTCTTAGCCCCTGTGATCTGATTCAATACATGATATCCAATCACAGAACATTTCAGGATTTGAGCCTCTGCCATTGGCCCTTAAACTCTGAGTCATGATTCACAGCTTGGAAGTTTAGACAGCCAATCATGTTGGGAGTGGGAGTGGCCCAGGCCTTCAGAAATTTATATAAGCAGTTGCTTTGCCCCTATTGTCCAGTTCTGTTAGTTCAATACAGGTTCTTGCTATTATCACAGTGTCTTGCCTTGTGGGAACCCACCTACACTTCACCAACCTCCTTCCCAAACCCAGCTAACACAAGGAGAAGAAGAGATGGTCTTCAATAGAGAAGGAAAGGAGGAGGGAGAGAGGGGAGGAGGAAAACAAGGAAAGTTTAGGTGAGCCACCAGAGCCACCTAGACATTTTGGGAAGACAGGGGAGATCAAGATCTAAAGAGCTCTTAACTATACCTATCAAAGACCATTGTGCTAGCAAAAATACTCTTTATCTTCTGACTGCCAATCCCAGAAGCTTCAGATTTTTCTATATGGTGAAGGAGCTACTTCCAGTACTAGAAAACAGGAATATTGGGACAGCTGGCTTTTGACAAGATGTAATCTCCTGAGTAGGTGCGATGCAGCTCAAAATTAGATTTAGAGCTATAAAAAAAAAATCAACAATGAAACAATGGCAAAGTTAATTAACGGCTTTCAACGATGACAGAGGGGCAAGTCAACAGCATATGAGTGAGAGTTCCTCTGTGAAAAACACATCTGCAGTGCTGGGACATGTTAGCAGTCATCTAGATGAGCTTGAGTTCTCCTATTGGCACTCAAAAATATATTCTCTGCTCCTCACGAGAACACTCAAGGCTGCAAGGTAAGAAATTTCGTAAGGAACATGGGTGATGGAAGTAATCTCTTAAGGCTGGTTCATACCAGTATGTATGTCCCTTGACTTCACATGATTGCCAGCTGTTGAATGTGTGAACCATTGAAAAGTGTCACAAGTTGACACAAAAATTCCAACTGTTTGACAGTGACAATGGATCATTTATATGGGCTGCATACTCACACACTTGCGGCCAGTGGTGTAGCGTGGGGTGCCCTGGGAGCAAAATTCTTAGAGGTGCAAAATTTCAACATCTGGTGCTACCTCAATAAAGCTGTGCACTTTTGTCACTGGGCTCCATTGAAAATGGCTTCTCCGTGTGAACCAGAAAGCGACCTCTACAGACAACAGCTCTCTTCTTACCTCTGTGGCTGCAATCTCCTGGGTGATGCAGTCGCTGTTAGGCAGTTGAATGTGCATGTGTATTCCATCTGTTTCCCTTCTGCCTGACCCTGGGCACTGGCAACCCACGCTATGCCACTGCTTGCGGCTGCTGCCATTGGGCCATTAGGATGCCTGCATGGCCCAGTCCCTTTGCATTTGTGTTACTCTTTCCCAAATTCGCAAGAATAAAAAGGGAAACTTTCACTCCAGCAAGGGGGAAGCAGTGGGTAGGTTACACAAAGAGGGGGAAATTTAGTGTGTAAGGAGTGGAGGGATTGTGGGAGGAGGGTGTTAGCTTTTTGGGACATAGGTAAAGGTAAAGGGACCCCTGACCATTAGGTCCAGTCGTGGCCGACTCTGGGGTTGCGGCGCTCATCTCACTTTATAGGCTGAGGGAGCCGGCGTACAGCTTCCGGGTCATGGGGCCAGCATGACTAAGTCACTTCTGGCAAACCAGAGCAGCACACGGAAATGCCGTTTACCTTCCTGCCGGAGCGGTACCTATTTATCTACTTGCACTTTGATGTGCTTTCGAACTGCTAGGTTGGCAGGAGCTGGGACTGGGCAACGGGAGCTCACCCCATCACGGGGATTCAAACCTCCAACCTTCTGATTGGCAAGCCATAGGCTCTGTGGTTTAAACCACAGCACCACCTGCGTTTTGGGACATAAGACTGAATAAAAATGGCATTTCATATGAACTCAGTCTGAAAAGTTGCAAAACTCAAGCCAAAGGAGTTTAAGGTGATAGGATGTGGGCACTAGCCACAAAATATGCCACAAGTCACAAAATACTATATCTTCATTAGCCAGAGGACTTGGAGGAGGATCTCTAACTGAACACTCCCAATATAGCTATAACATTCTGCTATCCAGTTGTTTCAGATATTCCTATATCCCAGGCCTCTCAGTGTAACAGGAACAGGGATGAAGAAATTGGTCAGTATCAGTTTCGCTCCATTTTCATTTTTCCAATTTTATGTTGAGATCTCAACATTTCCACATCAGGTTGATTTTTTTAAAAAAATACAATTAAAAAAAACCAACATGAAAATTTATCAGCGAGAAGTGCAGGCAGGTGGACTGGCCACCCCTAGCTTGCTAATATTTTTTCAAACAATTTCCCCTGATATAATGAATGTTTATATTTAATTTCACCAATATATGCATTTTTGGACACCTTAGTTGGTTAAAGAGCTACAGTGCAAAATTTGAGGAAGCGTGAATTTTGAAGAGCAGCTTCGTTTTGTTTTCCATATTGTTTTTGAAAATGCAAATCGAGTAGTTGAGCATTAAAATCCAGACCAACCTAGATTCCTCTTCCATGCCTAAACAGGAATGTGCTGGATTCTAAAATGACAATTATTTTCACTACTTTCTCTCCCCCTGCCACCCTCCTTTCATATACATACCTATTCATGAAAAATGTATGGCGACATTTAGGTTAACACACATTTATTTATCTTATTTCCAACATTGCATTATGATGTAGGCTTCTTAGCCTCCAAAAACCCATCTGATCATATCTTGTTCATTCTGTAAGTCTATTTCATTCCTGCCACATGCTTGTATCTAAATCACGGTGACCTTATAACAGTAGAAATTCTGTCATTCTTTCACATTTATTTTCCTATATAGTTCATCAGTGGTACAGGCTTATAAGGTTAGCTGGCAAGGAAGGAATCTGAAAGCTATGCTGTTGTTACATTGTTCCTCTCAGGAGCTCAAACCACTGTGTTAGCAGCACTGAAGTGATCTCCCCAGGACGCAGGCCTGGGCAGTGTGTCCTGAGGTGCCCAGATGACAAGACCCCCTTCTCGACCTCACCAATGTGGTCCAAAGGAAAGTAGAGCAATATGTTTGGCATCAGTTTGACTGCAGGAGTTGCCAGAAGGGGGAGTACAAGATGTCATCCAACCATCTTAGAAGCTAGGGGGCAGATTCTTAATAGTATCTCAAACCAATGATGAACTGGAAATACTTTGAAGATGAATAAATGTGTATGATGGCACCTTGAAACTAACAATTTAGAAGCCGCCTCCTTTATTTTAGAATAGTGTAAGATTTCATAGGTGGCTGCCTACTTCGTCAGATGCTGAGATAGAACTGGAGAAAGTAGGATGGACCTGTAAGTTGGAAGTTGACCAAGAGGTAACATTCTAAAGCTGTCAAAGCAACAATAATAATGGAAGATGCACAAGTGTGCAAAGAAACTATAGTCTCTGTTCAGTCCTCCTACTGATCAGGGCTGAATCTATACAGATATAAAAAACACTGTGAAAATGCTTTTAAAAAACAACATGTAAAATATGTATGTAATTTCCCATTAGCTCATCAGAACCATCTAGTGTCACATTTGTATAATGCACTTAAAACATTATATTTGCACCTGTATAGCTGAGTCCCAAGTCAAAATTCCGTCCTTCCCACTTCCACTTGACACAGTACCAGACTTCTGCTTATCTGCTGATTGCCTAGCAACACTCTGTCTGCCTTCTAACTCTTCCTCTTCTTGAGAGCTAACAGAGTCTTCCCCAGGAAGGAGGGTCAAACTGCCCTTTCTTGACTCTGTCAGCCGGCTCTCATCTGCAGAGTCTGTCTCTTGTTATTTTAGCTCAATTTCTGAGTCTGGCTCTTCCCCCTACGGCCTAGCCAGGACGTGTGGGGTTGTTTAGGATAATAGGCAAAGAAATATTTGTTAAGTATTATCCTTCCTTCACTCACTCTAGTGAGTGATGTAGCCTCTATATTCACGGAAGCTAGTTGATTAGATTCGTTTGAATCTTTACAAGATGACTAATCCAATCTGGCTTGCCCAGGTGGATTACTCCTGGTGTCCCCTTTTCTCCCTCTTAAAATCCAATAAAGGCTCACGAGTCTGTCTTTAAAAGTATAACAATAAGTTTACTCACAAGTTGTTCACAGTACGCATCCTAGAATGGAAGCTTTAAGCTTCAGGTTACAAAGATGTAACGTGGCTCACATCCTTTGTGAGGATGGGCCTAAGTGCTGCTGGCTGAGAGCCAGAGACTTAACTGAACTGAATCAAACAGAGCTGAAATTGAACAGGACAAAATGGCAGTGTGACCAGCTTTTTATAGAGTCCCACTCACCTCCTGAGTCATCTACAAGAGGAACAGGAAATTACTTATTTCCCTGACTCTGTCCACTCTAGGAAGTAAAGCATGTTGTAATTGACAGCATCTTAAAAAGCAGAGACATCACCTTGCCGACAAAGGTCCGTATAATTAAAGCTATGGTTTTCCCAGAAGTGAGAGCTGGACCATAAAGAAGGCTGATCGCCGAAGAATTGATGCTTTTGAATTATGGTGCTGGAGGAGACTCTTGAGAGTCCCATGGACTGCAAGAAGATCAAACCTATCCATTCTGAAGGAAATCAGCTCTGAGTGCTCACTGGAAGGACAGATCCTGAAGCTGAGGCTCCAATACTTTGGCCACCTCATGAGAAGAGAAGACTCCCTGGAAAAGACCCTGATGTTGGGAAAGATGGAGGGCACAAGGAGAAGGGGACGACAGAGGACGAGATGGCTGGACAGTATTCTCGAAGCTACCAGCATGAGTCTGACCAAACTGCAGGAGGCAGTGGAAGACAGGAGTGCTTGGCATGCTCTGGTCCATGGGGTCACAAAGAGGTGGACACGACTAAACAACAACAATTGACTGTACAGACGCAGGCCTGGCCAGGATGGTCTTCCTGCTATATACTCTGGGCTTTACAAGGCATGTGAGCCCCACCTGTCCTGAACCTACTGCAACTGGCCTGGACGGTCTTCCTGTTATATCATCTGGGCTTTACAAGGCATGTGAGGCTCACCTGGTATTGTGCCACTTTAAACAGTCACGTCTATCTCCCCAAATAACCCTGTCATTAATTAACAATGCTGAGAGATGTCTGGAGACACCTATTCCCCTGACATAACTCTATATAACTTCCCAGAGTTCCCCGGGAAGAGGGGTTGGTTTTTAAACCAGCCTGGGAATTGTAGCTCTTGTGAGAGAAATAAGGATCACCTAACAGCTCTCAGCACCTTTTAAAAAAACTGCAGTTCCTGGGATTCTTTAGGCTCTTTAAAGTGGTACAATACTGCTTTAAATGCACAGTGCTAATGAGGCATCAATGTTGCTTTTGTAGAATTCAGCAGGGAGGATCATTGGGACAAAACCATCATTATTTGGCTTTGTCTACTCTAGGCTCTGACTCCATCTGCTGTATGTCTCCCTGCTTTCCATTCTCCCAGTCCCACAACAGGCGTCAAAAACTGTGGTCTATAGCAAAAATAAACTAAAACAAACAAGCAAAATAATTAATAAAGAAATTGTTAATCTTTAAGTTGCTGCAAGACTCTCTCTCTCTCTCTCTCTCTCTGGAATTCCACTACAGTGGTACCTCAGGTTAAGTACTTAATTCCTTCCGGAGGTCCGTACTTAACCTGAAACTGTTCTTAACCTGAAGCACCACTTTAGCTAATGGGGCCTCCTGCTGCCGCTGCGCCGCCGGAGCACAATTTATGTTCTCATCCTGAAGCAAAGTTTTTAACCTGAAGCACTATTTCTGGGTTAGTGGAGTTTGTAACCTGAAGCATATGTAACCTGAAGCGTATGTAACCCGAGGTACCACTGTACTATAGAATGAAGAAACCTGCGGAAAATGTAAGCTGACCTCGCCTGGCTTTGTGAATGATGAGACCACAAAATTGCTAATTATTTGAGACATCTGTCCCAAATAATGATCTCCATCCCTTGTCCGTAAGCTTAAACTTTCCAGGACCTTTGTAACTTCAGCAGTGGCCAGAGAACTATATGTGTGTCACGTAAGCTTTCTATTAAGATTAGCATTTGACCTGTGGGATCATTCCCCACAAATGATGAATGGGCCAGTGAGGGGAAGAAAACCTAAGAACTTCTGCTTTCCTCTCAGGTCACCTAGGCAGCTTTGAGAACAAGCTGTTAAGAGGAATAATGCCATCATCTTCGTTCTTACCTAAGCAACACACAGCTGCTGCCTTTGAGACAGAATCAATATAGGATGCCATGATGCTGTTTTTACAACCGGCACCTGTCAAATGGTACAACAAACAAAAACTTTCCCCTTCTGCCTCTGGAGTCATCAGAGCCACACAGTTTTCTGACAGAAAACTAGAGCCTCAAAAAAGAGGAAGGTGTTTTATTTTTTAAGTTTATTCTAAAGGATGGCTGCACAACATCCCTCTTCCTGCAGAGTAGCGGAAGCCTCGGTGTGCTCTCTAGTCAGATGTGACAATCCTACACAGGTCTACTCAGAAGTAAATCCAATTAAAATCAATGAGACTTACTCCCAGGTCAGGCAGATCTGTCATTAGAGCTAATGCATGCATAAGATTGAGGCTGCAGTTCTAACCACATACCTGGAAGCAGTGCTCTTTTATTTTTATTTTATTTTATTTAGGGGGGAAAGGTGCTGCTACTCACCATGAAAAAAGGGACGTGGGTGGCGCTGTGGTCTAAACCACTGAGCCTAGGGCTTGCCGATCGGAAGGTCGGTGGTTCAAATCCCCACGACAGAGTGAGCTCCCGTTGCTCGGTCCCAGCTCCTGCTAACCTAGAAGTTCAAAAGCATGTCAAAGTGCAAGTAGATAAATAGGTACCACTCCGGCAGGAAGGTAAACGGCGTTTTCATGCGCTGCTCTGGTTTCGCCAGAAGCAGCTTAGTCATGCTGATCACATGACCCGGAAAAACTGTCTGCAGACAAACGCCGGCTCCCTTGGCCAGTAAAGCGAGATGAGCGCCGCAACCCCAGAGTCGTCCACGACTGGACTCAACTGTCAGGGGTCCTTTACCTTTTTTTTACTCACCATGAAGTTGTTACGGTTGCCATACTTTTAACCCCCAGGAAAAAAAGCATTGTCTGGAAGTAAGCTCAATTGAATTCAATGGGTCTTACTTTTGAGCCAACCCATTTAGGATTGATGCATGTTAATACTTAGACTCTCTTCTCCACGCACACCCAACTGTACTGGGCATCTTGATGGGCCATTAGCTGCTTAATTTACTTTGAAAGACAGTTCTAAAACACACAGAGAGACACTGCAAAGAAGCAGGAAACACATCAAACTGAATTCCACATACCCTGCAACTGTCCCGTTTTAAGCAGGACATCCCAGAATCGCAGGAGCCAATCCTAGCTTCTATGTGCATCTCTGAATGTCCTGGGGTTTTTTTAGTTAGTGCTCTGAGTGTCCTTGTGCGAAAAGACACTCACACTGGCACAAGTCATCAGGGTCACGTCAGACGATGGCCAGAGCATCTTCTGGTCTGGTGCTCTGACACACACCAGCAGGATCATGCCCAGTGCTTTTTTTCAAGGGGTACTCAAGGGTATGTAGTATTGCCACCTCTTTTTTGTTGCTAAAAAGTGTGGCACTTACTGGGACAACCTCATGATGAGTACTGGCACCTATTTTTCTGGGGGGGGGGGTGAAGCACTAGTCCTGCCAGATCACCAGACCAGAAATTGCTCTGGCATGACCCTGCTGACATCCTGATTTTGCAGGCAAAAATGTTGGCAGGTATGAAATCACACAGTAAACAAGCCAAAATGCATAAAATTTTGCCCACTTGGACAATAGTATATTTGAACAACATTGCATTGTTCAAAACTGCAAACTTTTTAGCAGGGCAATTAGAATAAGATCTATTATTTGATTATTGATGTAAACCTCCAGAATGTATTTTGTATTGTTAATTTTTCAACTCTATCTTCAGTACATTGTATTTTATTTCATTGCTATGGCTAGTGGCTGATGCAAATAAAGATTCTTCTGATTCTGATTCTGCTGCTGCTACCATGAATGTGGACAGGCCTTTTCTTCTCCTCTTCTCTGGGAGGCCAGGTAAGCCATTTCAGTAAGCCCCTCTAGACTCATCTGCCTGTAGTAGCTGCTGGTACTTCCATCAGCATTCCAGAACAGGTTTGTGTGTCTCTACATGTGAGAAATGAAAATGTTCCTTCTTTTGGAAGGCAATTGGACCTTGACCTCAAAACCACAACTTTCATAAATATTACTATAGGCCTTAAATCCCATGGATTGGGCACTAATAGAGAATAGACTCTTGAGTTCAAACCATGTCCCTTAAACGTTCAGGCTTTCTTTTGCCGGAGCCTGAGTTCTAAATAATTATGACCGCTGGTGGCCAACAGCTTTAACAAGATATCAGATCCAACTGTAGGGTACTATTATTTACTATTTGTCCATATTTATTTGAATCACACTTCTAATTCAAAACCCAGACACTGCCAAGGATGTTGGCAGGTAGAGAAGAAAGAAGAGTTATCACAATTAAAGGTTAGCGTCTGAACATTTTTCTTTCCCACTTGTAATATTTCGCAGTCTCGATGCGCAGGCTAAATAACTCTTAATTAACCAACTGATCAATGGAAAGCAGGACTCTGTCTCATTCTCAGAAAACTGGCCTTCAACCTATCCAAAGCCAAATGGCTTGTTAAACTAAATCACATCAACAGGTTCACGCTGCTAGGAAAGGCCAGCGGGGGGACAGTTATATCACTTTCCCCATAATTATTCTGCTCTTTTCTTATTATCCAGCTGCAACTCCTGCGTATCAAGGAATGCATGCTTCTTATTAGTGCCATGTGGTTCTTCGGAAGAGCTGACAAATAATTCAACAGCTATCGCCGTGCGGAAAGATCACAATGGACACCAACAAGCACGCCCACACAGCAAGGCACCCACTTGCTTATTCTTGCCAGTATGGGAAATTGTGGAAATTGTATCTTGAGTTCAATGAAACGATTTCCAGCGTTTGCATAATGTATACTGCACCACATGGGCCACATTTTCTAGTTGCTGGCTACACGCGCACACACACCTCCTTTGTGCACATTTAGTGCAATATGAATAGAACGCTCTTGGATGCACTTGTGCAGACATCCCATGACTAAAGAAAAGGAATCATTATTTTCTCAGGAGGTGCCAGGAGTTTCTGGCTGAGGGGAGGCAAAGGGGCATTGATTCTCCTGACACAGTTGCTCTAATTTGGAAAAGCAACTTGGAGAACATAGTCTGCTCTGTCACCTCCAGAGAGAGCAATGCAAAGCAGCTTGCATTTGGGTGGTTAGGCCAAAAAACAAAGACGAACATTCACAAAGCCCCAACTGTGAGATGCTCCCTCAAGTGCCAGCTTAGCCCCACAACTGTGGGTGCCTTGGGCCATGGATGCCATGCAGCGTGCATGGCCCTAGCACTGAAATTTGTGGGTGCCCGGCCCCTTCATGGGGAATTTTGTGGGTGCTCAAAGAGCTAGGGCCCCAGGGAGTTGGCACCTATGCATACTCCTGGTGGAATGTTCCTGAATTGGTGGCTTCATCTGCAGAGTGATAATTCATTGCTAGCAATCAGAGAGAGAGAGAGAGAGTGGGGGGGAACATTGCTATACGCATAAATGTTCATTTCTCAGCACTGCTCAGTGCCCAAACATCCTTCATTGCAGAAGTGTGCATGTGAGATTCTGTGAGGAGACACAGATCAGTGGAACCGGTAAAGAATGTGCTTCGTGTGAGCATGGTCCTCCAACAATCCCATGTCCCTTAACTGTCCCAGTAAAATTGGGACATCCTGTTTTTGGAGGCTGTGCTCTCAAGATTGCAGCACATGTCATTCATCAAGGAGCATGGCCCAGAAGACGCATGGCCTGGTTTTTGACCTGAACATGTTGCAGGGTATGCAACCCCCTAACATTGTCATTATAGCATCAGGATTGTCGTGGACTCAGATACCTCTGCATTTGATCTGGTACGCAGGCTAAGACTCTATCTCCCCGCGGACTGCCTCGCCAGAGTGGTGCATGCTCTGGTTATCTCCCTCTTGGACTACTGCAATGCACTCTACGTGGGGCTACCTTTGAAGGTGACTCGGAAACTACAACTAATCCAGAATGCGGCAGCTAGACTAGTTACTGGGAGCAGCCGCTGAGACCACATAACACCAGTCTTGAAAGACCTACATTGGCTCCCAGTATGTTTCTGAGCACAATTCAAAGTGCTGGTGTTGACCTTTAAAGCCCTAAACGGCCTCGGCCCAGTATACCTGAAGGAGCGTCTCCACCCCCATTGTTCTACCCAGACACTGAGGTCCAGCGCCGAGGGCCTTCTGGCGGTTCCTTCACTGCGAGGAGCCAAGTTACAGGGAACCAGGCAGAGGGCCTTCTCAGTAGTGGCACCCACCCTGTGGAACGCCCTCCCACCAGATGTCAAAGAGAACAACAAATACCAGACTATTAGAAGACATCTGAAGGCAGCCCTGTTTAGGGAAGCTTTTAATGTTTGATGCATTACTTTATTTTAATATTTTGTTGGAAGCCGCCCAGAGTGGCTGGGGAAGCCCAGCCAGATGGGCGGGGAATAAATAAATTATTATTATTATTATTATTATTATTATTATTATTATTATTATTATTGATCACTAGCACTTCGGCGACCCTGATCATGAGGAGACTGTTGCAGGGAAAGTACTGTGCAACCACTAAGTGTGTACAGAACAGCCAAAGCCTGGAATCCTATGCATACTCACTAGGGAAGAAGACCCCCTGAACTCATCTTTGGATGAAATATATAAGCCTGTAAAGCAGAGCTCTAACCCCTTTGAATTCAGCGGCACACATCTAATGATATTAAGCAGACATTATTTTAAAGAATGTTTTAAATATTGGGAGAGCCAAACTCAGAGAGTTACTGCCGCTACGTATCATTCCTTCGGTTCTAAACACCCCATCTTGCCATTTAAGGTTTTATGCAGTCAGTTTATGAGATGCCAAGGGCAGGTACGGGCTCATTTGCTCTGCGCAGTAAAAATGTAAGACAAATCCTCACAAAAAGCTTAGTGTTGTTATAACTAGGAATCAGAAGGAGTTCAAACGCTGCGTTCGCTTTCCAAATGGACCTCCAATAAAACAGAGCGATAGCTGCAGCCAGTCTCCAGGAAAACCTGTGGGCGCACATAACACCTGCGCTTTTGATCATTATGTACTGCAGTTGCTAATAAATTTAATGAGCCTTCAGGTCGGCAACAGCCCTTATAAACCGCATCCCTTGGCGGCTGTTGGCATGCAGCAAGTCACCGGGGGGAAGGGGGGGTATACTGGCTCACCACATTGCAAAAGTCTTCATACTGTTGGAGGGACATGCACAGAAACCACCCAGACTGTCTATGTGAACTGCTGCCCACAAAGACCACATTTTATTTATTTATTGAATTTATATACCGCCCTATGCCCAGGGGTCTTAGGGCGGTTCACAGAACAAAATCAAAATATAAAACCACAAAATATATAATAAAAATAAAAGCATCAACCCAATAGCCTCCCCCCCCCAATAAACACATTTTTAAAGGGCATAGGATGTAAATCAAATCAACCAAAGGACTGGTTAAAAAGGTGTATAATGAAGGTGCCAGGCAAACTTCCCAGGTGAGAGCATTCCACAGACGGGGAGCCACTGCAGAGAAGGCCCTGTTCTCATGTTGCCACCCTCCGGACCTCTCAAGGAGGAGGCACATGATGAAGGGCCTCAGAAGATGATCTCAGGGTCCGGGTTGGTTCATATGGAAAGAGACAGTCCGTGAGCTAATGCGGTCCTGAGCCATTTAAGGCTTTATAGGTCAAAAGCAGCACTTTGAATTGAGCCCAGAAACTAACTGGTAGCCAGTGCAGTCAGATCAGGATCAGTGTAATATGCTCAAACCGTCTTGCTCCGGTGAGCAACCTGGCCACTGAATTCTGCACATGCCCAGCACTTTAAAAGGATCCCCTTGTGCATGCCTAAATAGCTCTCATGTGCACACGCTCCCCCTCCTATTTATCTGAACACAAGTTCTGAGTGTAAACAATATTTCATTTGTTGTTGTTTGTTGTTTAGTTGTTTAGTCGTGTCCGACTCTTTGTGACCCCCATAGACCAGAGCATGCCAGGCACTCCTGTCTTCCACTGCCTCCCACAGTTTGGTCAAGCTCATGCTGGTAGCTTCAAAAACAATATTTCATAGAATCATAGAATTATAGAGTTGGAAGGGACCCAAGGGTCATCTAGTCCAACCCCCTGAAATGCAAGAATCTCAGCTAAAGCATCCATGACAGATGGTCATCCAACCTCTGCTAAAAAACCTCCAAGGAAGAAGAGTCCACCACCTCCCAAGGGAAACTGTTCCACTGTTGAACAGCTCTTACCGTTATAATTTTTTCCCGTCTATTTAGTCAGAATCTCCTTTCTTGTAACTTGAAGCCATTGGTTTGAGTCCTACCCTCCAGAGCAGGAGAAAACAAGCTTGTTCCATTTTCCATGTGACAGC
Organism: Podarcis raffonei; assembly: GCF_027172205.1. Lineage (NCBI taxonomy): Eukaryota > Metazoa > Chordata > Lepidosauria > Squamata > Lacertidae > Podarcis > Podarcis raffonei. The sequence continues at coordinate 113,221,536 of NC_070602.1, forward strand.
CTTTGAGACATTTGAAGATAGCTATCATAGCTCCTCTTAGTCTTCTCTTTTCCAGGCTAAACATACCCAGCTACTTTAACCATTCCTCATAAGGCTTGGTTTCCAGACCCTTGATCATCTTGGTTGCCCTCCTCTGCATACATTCCAGCCTGTCAACATTTGCTCGGCTGGGCAACTCAGCTGATGACACAAGTGGCTGTCCTTCTAAGCCAGTGGTGGCCAAACCTGGCCCTCCAGCTGTTTTGGGACTACAATTCCCATCACCCCTGACCATTGGTTCTGTTGGTTAGGAATGATGGGAGCTGTAGTCCCAAAACAGTTGGAGGGCCAAGTTTGGCCATTACTGTTCTAAGCCCTATCTGCTGTGCTCTGGCTCTGGACAAATGCCAGATCCTGAACTGAATGAGGCCAATTCAGGCCAATCTGGGATATTCCTGGAATGGGTCCAAGCAGCCCCAGATTGGGTCAAGTCTACTCAGAGTGACCCAGAGCCAGTTTCTGTACATTTCCCTATCTCTGTCCTTAACAAGGTAAAAGCAACAGTGAAACAGGCAGTCATCACTCACAAACACCATAGCTTATGAGTCATAGGACCTCACAGTACAGTGCCCTTGAAATATACAGGGTATCTTGGAATCAGGCTCCTAAATAGTCATTCAGGACACACAAAAGGCTGAAATATTAAGTGAGGGGGGCAGAAGGAATCTTTATCCCATCTCACAAAATGACTCAAGGCAGCTAACTAAAATAATATGATTAAATTTTAAAACAATGTAACAATGAAAGCAACAAGAGCAGCAACTGAAAACCAAAAATAGCCAATGGCATTGAGCCAGCAAGTGAAAAGCTTTAAAACAACAATAAATTAGAAGAAAGGCTTTAGTTAAACTGCTCACAGAAGGAACTGTGAGAACAAGCTTTCAGAGGTACTCAGGGCAGTGAATGTAAAAGGATTAGGCCCAGTGCTATTCTCACTGGAACACACCATTAACACCTCCCTTGTTCTCTTATCATGGCAATGGCACCCACCTGAGAGGGGCCAGAACTGAGTTCCCGTGAGTTCCAGCTGAATAAAAGTCCCAATTAGGCCGTATTTTGTGCCTTCTGAAGGACAATGGTCTTAGAACAAGATGGCAAATGATGGTGGACGCCACACAAGAACAGAACAGAAAAGGATGAACCTGTTCCTTGAGATGTCTGGGTGATTCTTTGGGGAAAGCCAAATGCTTTAAATGTGATTTAAGAGCATGGTGTGGATGAGACCTGAAAGTAAAACTAGTCATATTAATTGCAATTCATGTGGATTTTTTGTTAAGTAAATATCAGACCAGGAGAAGCCAGAGCACATTTGAAAATATGTGGAGTAGGGACAGTAGGTTTTGCTCTCGCTTTCCCACCCTCACCATGGTTCGGCCAAGCCCTTCTTCTTAGCTGACGTTTGCCTTGCAAGGGAAGCCTGCGAGGGAAGCCTCCATTGGAGCCAACAGGAGCTCCATTTGGACACCTGCTTCAGAGAGGAGGTTCTGAGTTTTGTCAGCAATGCTGGCATGGCTAATGGTCAGGGACGATAGCAGCACTATTTGGAGGGCACCAATTTGTCTACACCTGGCAGGTGGGTTCAGACACAATCCAGAAAAGGAGAGACTTCTTTTCAGAAAATTTCATTGGCTGTTTCTTGATAGCTCACGATCAACGGTCAGACCTGGGAGCCTTCATGAACTTTGATGATCTTCCATGTCTGTGTTAGGGTTGCCATATTTCAAAAGGTGAAGATCCGAACACAAAGGTTGTTCAGCTCTTTTTTCTTCGCAAAATCTCAAGAAGAAGAAGTTTTTGCGCTATTGTTAGGGAAATTTGCCAAAATCTACACTACTGACATGGGTTACCATACGTCCAGATTTTCCTGGACATTTCAGCAATTTCCGCCCGGACACAGTTTCCAACAGCCAAATCCCAGCAATGTCTGGGAAATTCCAGACGTATGGCAACCCTAGTATGTTCCTATCTGTAATCGCTCTGGGGAAAAATGAGACTCCAATCACCACTGCCTCTATTCATATTATACTCAGTTCTCCAAAAAGAGGGAAACACTTCACCCAAAAAGAGACAAAATCTACATAAAATTTACAAGTGCTAAGTTTGCAAGGCACCAGACAAAATCTTACTTCTTTCCCCAGGCTTTTTTTGATAGACTATGATGCTGCTACTTGCTCTTAGCTGTACTGTTAAATTATTTTGCTGCTGCTATTCAGGGTTGCTTTTTGGATTTTTAAGAATTACCATATTTTTCGCTCTATAGGACGCACCCGACCATAGGATGCACCTTGTTTTAGAGGGGGAGAACAAGAAAAAAATAATATCCCCCTCTCTGAACAGCGCCCCTTCAGCGAAGCGGCAGGAGAAATGGAGCGCCTTCCATTTCTCCTGCTGCTTCACTGAAGGTGCATTCAGTGCATTCAAGGTGCATTCAGTAGCCTTCAGTGAAGGCAACCCGAAGCCTCTGGAGCGCGGCGGGAGCTCCCGCTGCGTTCTAGAGGCTTCAGGTGGCTACCTTGGAAGCCTGGAGAGCAAGAGGGGTCGGTGCGCACCGACCCCTCTTGCTCTCCAGGCTTCAGTGACGGCAACCCAAAGTCTCCGGAGCGCAGCGGGAGTTCCTGCCACACTCCGGAGGCTTCGGGTTCCTTTTGACCTGCTCTTTGGGGCTGGCGGTGCTAGCCCCAAAGAGCAGGTCGGGGAGCAGTGGAAAGGCTGCACGCAGCCTTCCCGCTGCTCCCCGAGCTTGTGGGGCTGGCAGGGGAAGCCCGGGTCCCCCCCCCCCCCCGCCCCAGGGACCACACATTCGCTCCATAAGACGCACAGACATTTCCCCTTAGATTTTAAGAGGAAAAAAGTGTGTCTTATGGAGTGAAAAATACGGTGTGTGCGTGATTTTACAATGTATTTTTTACCTATGCCTAAGCAACAACAACAACAACAACATGGAGACAAACTGAGAAATAATTACAATTGGCTTCATCCACAGAAGTTGTCATGTTCCAGCAAGGACTTCCATTTGTGCAGCAGAACCTCCCCTCTGCCTCCTTCCCTTGCATACCCTCTCCAAACTGTTTTGGGAGTTTTCCCAACCCACTGGAGAAGATTGAGCTGGAGCACACAGGAAACAGAGAGGGAGGGGAAATTCCACGGCACAAGGGTAAGTTTTTGCACAAACGGGATGACTTCAGTGGATACAACTCAATATTTTAAATAGAAATGCAATACATCTCTTGTAGTGGTAAAGACAAACTGACCTGTATGCCTGCTCAGTCTGTTGTCCAGATGGGCAACTTCAACTCTCTCTTCTGTTGGTTCTTGGTCTTTCAACCAAACTTTGACTGGACAGGCCTTCAAACAGAGTAATGGCTATTCTACCTACCAATACTTGACCCTCGTCTTTTTAGCTGACACAAATTACCACATCTCCCTCCATGTTAGGCCTTGCAGTTCACCCAGTTCTTCCATCAAAATCCTCATTGTTACAGATTCAAATAATTTTTTTAAAATTAAAGGGCTCCCAAATATATATCTATATTTCAAATTAATTCTGTTACATTATGCAGGAGTGAGCAGCAAAATGTGAAAGATATACCTTTGACCTGAGCACATTGCTAGGTTGTCCTTTGTTTCAATGGCCATGTGCCCTATGTCCAATAACCTTATCCAACTGCTCACTGAAGAAGACAGATTATCCTTTCCTTTATGAGATATTTCTGCTGGCTCAAATGCTAAATTACCATTTTCTTTTTTTTATTTTACAATTCAGTAATCGCTCTTAGGGAGTCATGATGTCATGTGCATTGGAATGGAGCTGAGATATAAAAGAGGCTGCACAGCTTGAGTTAAGCAGTTTTGAATTAAGTAACCAACGTGCCTGGAAAGAAATATTAGAGAACCTTATAGCAGAACATACATAACAGTTTGAACAGAACAGTGCTTGCAAAAAATAAAAGACAGATTTACAAATTTGTATAATTTGTATAAAATATTAGGGTACAGGGTAATGCATGAAGTGCATACTGTATTTTTCCGTGTATAAGACTAGTTCCCCCCCCAAAAAAATAATGTCAAAAATTAGGGGGCGTCTTATACATGGGGGCATCTTATAGATGGAAAAATATGGTACCTTGGCCTCAAATCCGCAATTATTCTCCAGCAGTAGTTACGAACAAGTAGTAATTCCTATTCTGAGTTTGAATTTGCACCTCTGTGCACGCCAGTGGGCAAAGTGGAACGCAATGACAAGGGCCAGACTCTAAACTGTGAAGCACATTAAAATGCTTCATTGTTACACAATGCTCAATAAAGAAACAAGCAAATAAATATTGTGGTTGGTTTACAGTACAGGACAACTCCTATTTAGACAGTACCGCTGAAAAAGTGTAGTGTAGCAAGGAGGGAATAAACTCAAATGCTTAGCCAAAGGCCATCTGCTAATGAAATAGTGTCAAAACAGTATCAAAGAAATTGCAGAAGAATGGTATTGACACAGCAGTTCAGGAAAGCACCTGGGGAATTATTAGGGTTGTGCCAATGTGTGTGGCACTGTGGGTTAAACCACTGTGCTGCTTGGGCTTGCTGATCGAAAGGTTGGCTGTTCGAATCCCCGCAACGGGGTGAGCTCCAGTTGTTTGGTCCCAGCTCCTGCCCACCTAGCAGTTCGAAAGCACGCAAGTGCAAGTAGATAAATAGGTACCACTCCGGCGGGAAGGTAAATGGCATTTCCGTGCGCTGCTCTGATTTCACCAGAAGCGGCTTAGTCATGCTGGCCACATGACCCGGAAAAACTGTCCGCAGAAGCAGACAAACGCCGGCTCCCTCGGCCTTTAAAGAGAGATGAGCGCCGCAACCCCAGAGTCGTTCGTGACTGGACATAATTGTCAGGGGTCCCTTTACCTTTTAATGTGTGTGGAAGGTGATTTGGTGAGTCAATAAGTCTTTTTTTATTACCATCTGTGGAGGCTTCTCTGGCATGTTTGGGAGCCCTGGGTGCCCTGAGTGTCACAGTCAGCTCCAGAAGTTAGAAGGTGATCAAATGGCACATGATCTGCCTCATGTCTTTCCTTCCCCATAACTCCAGGAGAGGGACATTGTGTCACTGTAGAAACTGTAGCAAAAAATAAAGTATATAGATTGGAACCTTGGTTGTCGAACACTTTGGAAGTCAAACGTTTCAGCTTTCGAACGTCAACAAACTGGAAGTGAATGCTTCCGTTTTTGAATGCGCCTCAGAAGTCAAACAGCTTCCGAGGAGCATTTCTCCATTTTTTTCAATGGATTTTGCTGACCGGCAATTGCACCTTGGTTGTCAAAAGTTTCGGAAATCGAACGGTCTTCCGGAATGGATTACATTCGACAAATGAGGTTCCACTGTAATCAAATAAATTGATTAGCTCTAGAAAGGGGTTTTGTTTTAGGCTTGGTGGCAATGCCATATGTGTGTCAGAATATTATTACTATTTATTATTATTATTATTATTATTATTATTATTATTATTAAACTTTCTGGATGTATGAGGTGTAATATTGTGCAAATTCATCAGTGATTCTCACAGGATCACAGACCCACAAACTCAATTTTCCCCCCATTCTTGTTTTGCATAATATATATGGTCGCCCTACCACCAAACACACACCAAATAAATGCGCCCTCACACCTCTTTAACACTAGTTATGCCCTATGTGAATATTGTTAATGCAGAAAAGAAAGCAAACAAAACATTTACACCATTGCCAATGTGTTCACATTGACAGCTGACTTTAATGACAATAAAAACAACCGCCACAACAGACCAAGAAGCTGAGGTTCTGAAAATTGCCTTTATTACACTAGACTATATCTCAGAGTTTTTCTTTCATTTAAAACAAAACATTAAAACACCCCAAAGGAAAGACAAGGCAAAACCATACTGTTTTCATATTTCATTTCTACATCCTCCAGTGTGAGTTGAAAAAGGAGAAAACTTGATGTCACTTAAGAGGATGGCTACCACAGGCAAAATTCTCTTGCTTTTCTTGGCGAAGAGACATGAGCAAAAACGAGACGTTAAAAGGCTTGGTTTTTAAGGGAAAGGAAAGGGGGGGGGGATCACTGTCTGATGCTTTAAAATGTAATGGACCCTGAAAACACTGGAATAGAAACTTAAGACAGAATCACAAAGGATGACTGTATGCTCTGGCAATATATAAAACAGAGCATTAATCCAAAATGAAGCTATACAAAGTCATTACATAAATAACAGCGTGAATGGGCTATTGCAGGAAAGGATGTTATCTCTGATCCTCTCTGATAAATACTGTTAGGTACACAACTCTCTCTAACTTTATCACCTGCACTTCCTTGAGAAAGAAACAAAAGCTAAACAATGATTCTGCTCCCCCTGCCAGAAAGCTGAAAGCCTTATGATAAAACATTTATTGCCTGCGACGTTTACACTCCTCTGGCTATCATCTCTCTATTCACAGGTTTCGCAAGTGTTTGCAGCACTTCAAAATCTGTAACCCCGCCTTTTGTCATCCAAAGGTGAGAGCGGGACAAAATAAATGAGTGTGTACACCACAGGAATTATGGCTCTTGCACATGTGGGTGCCTTCAGCTCAATAAAAAATCTCCATCCGTCTCCAGAGCTTATCCATTGTCAAGGCTAGAGGCTGACTATACTGATAATTACAGCAGGCTGTGCTGAACCCTATGAAGGAAGCTTTCTTCTTTCTTTCTCCTGTTTCTTATCTGTTACATCAGGGCCAGCAAGCAGACACTGGGACGATGTCAAAGAAACGAATCAATGATGATCAAGTGCCGATAGTGAGGAAAAGACAGACCAAGTCAGTGCCACAGATGGGCATAGACAGGCATTCTGATTTTTTGTAAAGTATGTTTGGATAGCGGGACCTGCACATATTACCCAGCAGACTCTTGATGAATTAAATTCCCATTCAATCAGTAAAATGATTATTCATAAGCAATCAGGTCAAGGCCATTCCTAAATATGTGTCCACTATTTAGTCCTGAGAACAGGGTTTCTGTCATCTGACAAAAGAAAACATTTTAAATTATTTCAAATAAATGCATAAAAAACAACAATTATAATTAGCAGTAGTAGCAATTGTTGTTCCTCAGAATGTGTTGAGTAGGATCTGGTTTTTATTTTAGTTTTACGACCCATATAAAAAGTAGTTTGGTTAGAGAAATGCAATTCATTCTCACGGTAGGCATATGAAGGCAGCCTTGTATCAGGAAGTTTTTAACATTTGACGTTTTATTATGTTTTTATATGCTGCTGGAAGCCACCCAGAGTGGCTGGGAAAACCCACCCAGATGGTCAGGGTATAAATAATAAAATTATTAAAATTATTATTATCAGGCTTCTACTGGGGGGAAAGTTTCACCTTAATCTAGTTAGATAAGAACCAGGTTGTTGTTTTAGTTTTGTTGTTGTTCAAAACCCCCACACAATTCCTGTCCATATTTCACCAATAAATGCATGTGATGATCACAGGGCACATATTTTTATATACTGTAAAAATGAATATCTTAGGGTGACAGTAACAAATGCACGCACAAGGTTTTGCCCGACATGTGCCTGCTCTCTGAAATACTCACATGAATTTTTAACCAGCGACATCTTCCTTCACCATCTTCCGCTTCAGGGCGAAATCATAGTTGAATAATTTCTTTCATAATTGTCCGTTAAAGATTACTCCAGGGGCATGGATCATGCACCTTGAATTTTTTAGATTTAACATACTGCCTCTCTTCCCTCTCAGCCATTTTCATATTAATATGCAAAACTAATCAAAGTGATTTAAAAAAAAATATAAAGTGTGGGATGTAGGAGTATCATTTATTAGTCTTAACTGGGAAACACTCAATCATAGTGAAGGCTAGTAACAATAACAGGATAATTTAAGGGGTATCTGTTTGCCCCTCTTAAATTCAATCCCCCTTTTGCCTTTTTGCCCTGAACACTACAGTTCATAATAATTCATTCCATCTTCTGTCCAAGGTGCTCTGACTGCCATGCACAGGTATCTCGCGTAATCTTCCAAAAGGTTAGGCCAGGGGAAATACGTTTGCTAGTCACAAAATGGCTGCCATAGGCATATGTCATGCCCTGTCCCCTCTGTCACTCCCAAGGATCTTCAGACCCTCCAAGTGTCCCTATTTTCCAGGGATGTCTCTGATTTAGAGATGTCATCCCGGTTTCTGATTTGATCCCAGAATGTCCCACTTTTCCTTAGGGTGTCCCTATTTTCATTGGAGAAATGTTGGAGAGTATGGAGTTATCCAACCCCTGAGCCATCAGAAGGCAATCCTGTATAGGTAAGGGTTGTTTTTCTTAATCTTTAATGTTTGGGGTTTTTTGTTGGAAACTGCCCAGAAGGCCTGGGGCAACCCAGAAAGATGTGTGGGGTATAAACAGAAAAATCATCATTATGGAATGGGACATCTCTATTTTCATTGGAGAAACGTTGGAGGGTATGACCCTCTGGGGAGGCTCTTAGTTTCAGAGACCACCTGGTGAGCCCCTTACTCTCACAAGCTTTAGTGCTCACACCATCATTTATCCCATCTGTTTATTTCCTCAGGTAACTACTCCTGCTAATCTACTACTGTAGATTCCATGCTTTATGGAACCCCTTCTCCACTCACTGAAGCTCACTGCTGGAGGTTCCTTGGCCCCCAGACCTTCCTTACCAGCTCCTTCTGTGAAGTAAAGCTTCCCACCAGCTCCTCCCCTGTCCCTCCTTCAGTCCAGTTCTTTCCTTCCTCTCGCCTCTTTCGCTTCCAGTATCTCCCCTCTACATCCATCTACATCCTCTTTCTAGAAAACTTTCCAGAAAGGTTGTTGAGCTTTTGCAGGGAGGAATCGCTCACCTGTAATAACGATGCAGCAGAAAAACTGCTTTTGTTTGATGCTACGGAGTAACAGAGCGACGGAGGACCAGGGCGGGTACTTCCGCTCCATTGCTTTTCACTACCGCCAATCGAGAGGGACTGGTATGTATTTGGTGCCCCCCAGAGTTTGGTGCACCCCTTGCACCCCCAGGTAAAGACAGCCCTGCTTGTTCTTGTGAGTTCCGGCTGAAAAATAGCCCTGCCCACCACCTTTCTGGCTCCTGGCCCCCAAAGCTGTCACCTCTACCTGCTTTCATTCTCTCAGACTTTCCCATGAACTCTAGCCAGCTGCCTCTGTATTCCTCACCTGTGTGCATTCCTTAGACCTGACAGTGTAGCCAGGAGGAGACCTCCCTTTCAGTAGGCTAATAAATCCTGCTGGCAGCTGCGGAACTGGCTCCCAAGGCTTATCATAAAACAGGTATTTGGGACATGGCATAATACAAAATGGCTGCTGGGCGTGGGGGGCAAAGGGCAAAAACGCAGATGGATATTTACTGAAACTTTTTGCTGGCACCACAGGAGGTACTTGGGGCCCCCTTGAGCAACCCCAGGGTTCGTCTGAGGGCAAGTGAGTGGCCCAGGATTATCCAGTGAACACTGCGGCTGAGCAGAGATTTGAACCAAAGTCTTTCCAGTCCTTGTCAAAGTCCAAGTGATTTGAAAATGATTATCTGTTTATACTTGAAAGACAATATTATATACCAACTCATTCTTCAGATTTAATTGTCCAGAGAATATTTAAGCGTGCTATCGCTTTTACTGTTGAATGATTTATTATATTTTCCAGATTACACTTCATTTTGAGTGATCTCCCTTTGTAACAGTTAATCTAAGTGATGGAGACAGTCTCTTCAATTACTGTTTACTGCCATTTATATATTTCTTCAGCATTAATTAGTATCGGCAAGAACATATAATTTAAGGATATATTATAATGATCGAAGGGGAAAATATGGTGCATAATTCTCTCTCAAACAACCAGCTAAGCAATAAATTATTCCAACGCACTAGGGTGGCTTGCGATGTATTAGCTACATAGAGCTGGCACATCAGGGTGCATTTGTCTACATCTTCATGGGATATGTACATTATCCTTCATTTTATGCCAACTCAAGATAGGCCAAATTAACAGTTATGCTAATGATGCCAAGGCACAGGTCTTAAGCCCAGGAAGGTGCCTTCTTCCTTTACAATACTTAATTTATATGGCAATAAGTAAATGTGGAGGGAGTAAGAGCTGCCATTATCATAGGAAGACTGAAGACTGAAGATGGAGAGCCCAGAGAACGAAATGGTACCACAGCCAAAAACAGGCTATACAGATTATAAAACTGGTGTGTAATAAAGAACTGTTACGTTGAAAGTGATGGTTAAGTGTACAGGTTTCAGGCTCAGTAGAGGTGAGAGAGAGAGAGAGAGAGAGAGAGAGAGAGAGAGAGAGAGAGAGAGCGCGCGCGCGCATAGGGTACAATCTGACCCATTCCTCAGCAGAGGCACCATCTTGCACCCAAGACTGGGGGCCCAAATGTTGAATCATAAGGAGGAGGCTGAGCGCAGAGAGCCCAGCGCAGCATGGTTTCCTCTCGCCCTCGGGAGAAGCCAGCCACTAACCACTCCATGCTCAGCTTCCTCTGCCCCCTCAACATTGAGGGGGGCTGTCCCTGTTAAGTTGTGGGCGAACATATCAGACGACACAGTGATTCTTCAAACAGCTCTTGTTTATTCACAGGCCAGAACAGAACTGAACTGAAGGGTTCAGCCAGCCTGCTTATATAGAGCTCCATTGCAACGCAACAGTAACAACTTTCTGTAACTATCCATTCACTGAATGTCACTTTCAAACCCTTATTTGCATATGGGGACCTGAGTGAAAACTATCTACAGTATCCCCCTGCTGGCCCAGGGTGAGAACTTCAGTACATAACAGTCCCCCTGCCAGCAAATTTTGAGGGGGCCGAAGACACTTCCACCCCTAGAAGTTGGTGCGCCTCTCCCACACATGTATGAGAGATTGTGTATGAAAGATGCATGAAAGATTGTGGCAGGGCTCCACCTTCAAATTTATTGAGCCCTCCTCTCTTTTTCTTCGTTCTAGTCCTCTGCTGTGTTCTCCATCGCTGTGCCATGCTTGCAGTAAAGCAGATGACCAGTCAATGTAAACCAAAGTTCTTCTACATCCAGGGGCCAACGTCTACTCGCAGAAGTATAAAGAGTGGCACTGTGCACAGAGGCCTGGTTAGGAGGACCATACCACAGGATGTTTATAGTTTTGGTGCATGAGAACATGAGCTTGCTATGAACGGCTTGGTGGATTGCAGCATGCACAATATAGCAGTGATGCATTGGGCAGAAGGCTGGCAAAGAATGAACGGAGCCAGTCCTATCATTAGGCAGAGTGAGGCTGCTGCCCAAGTCAGCTGATTCTGGATGGAAGGAAAGGGAAGCAATTTATTATCGTGATATTTTTACTGCCAAGGAGGAGAGGGGATTGTGGGGTACTTGTGTCTTGGCTGCACCACATCAGACTATTGGTAGCTGCCCAATATATTATCCATATAGATTAGGGTTGCCATACACCTGGAATTTTCCTGACATAGCTGGTATTCAGCCCTTGTAAACAGCATCCAGGTGGAAATTGCTGAAATGTCCCAGAAAATCCGCACACATGGCAGCTCATGTAGGTAGGGTAGATTTTGACAAATTTTATTAAAAACAGCTTTAAAACAACTTTTGTTTCCAGATTTTCACTTTTTGAGAGATATTGGAGGCAAGGCAAAAAGGTAAAGGACCCCTGACAGTTAAGTCCAGTCGTGAACGACTCTGGGGTTGCAGCGCTCATCTCATTTACTGGCCAAGGTAGCCAACATTTGTCCGCAGACAGTTTTTTCTGGGTCATGTGGCCGGCATGAATAAGCCGCATGACTTAGTCATGTGGCCAGCATGACTCTGGCGAAACCAGAGCAGTGCATGGAAATGCCATTTACCTTTCCGCCAGAGCGGTACCTATTTATCTACTTGCACTTTTGGGTGTGCTTTTGAACTGCTAGGTTGGCAGGAGCTGGGACCAAGCAACGGGAGCTCAGCCAGTCGCGGGGATTCAAACCGCCAACCTTCCGATCGGCTAGGTTGATTGGCTAGTAGATCGAACTGCTAGGTTGGCAGGAGCTGGGACCAAGCAATGGGAGCTCACCCAGTCACGGGGATTCAAACTGCCAACCTTCCGATCGGCAAGTCCTAGGCTCAGTGGTTTAGACCACAGCGCCACCCACGTCCCATTGGAGGCAAGGTAGCTAGGTTTAAATTCCTCTTCCTGAAAACTAGTTTTCTATGTAGACTGAGATCTCTCTTTTCAATGGAAGAGCATTCAGCCAGGCAAGTGTTCCCCCCAATCCAATCTGAAGTGGAACAGCCCAGAAAGAAGGTATACTACCCTAGTAGGGAAGAGGCCTGATTCAAGAGCTTCCTTTCTCCACTGTGCTAGTGTGCGCAGTGCATTTCCTAATGCGAACGAGCTCATAGCTTTAGCAGTTCTGGCAAGAGCAGAAAATACCTCATTTTACATTACGGAAAATGGTTACTGTTCTGCTAAAATAAGGTGCAATCATAGAACAAATTGCAGCCTACCGCACAGGCAAATGAATGCATTTCATCACACACCACTGTAGCACCGGTGTTTTCAGTCGTCACCAATTAGAGCACACAGTGAGTGTCGTCAAACTGCTTGATGCCTGAAGCAAGGGAATTGGCTTTTCATTGTGTCTGTAAGGCACCGTACAAAGCTGTGATTACACATAAATGGCAGAAAGGTGCTGAAGGGCAAAAGACTTAAGCAGCTGCATGACTGGGTTTAATTCAGTGTATTGTCTGCGTTTGAACCGTGCTCCAAGTTCTGGTTTTCGTCTGCTCCCACTAGAAAATCCATGGCCGCGGTGTGCATTCATTAATTGCTTAATTGCAATCTTGGGTTTGTTCTCCAAAGGACCATTCCATTTTCAAAGGCTCATTTGAAAAATCTGTCACAATGTTTTTAAGCACGAGGACGCTTGACGAACGCCGGAGAGCAGTTGGAGGGGATTTTAATTGGCGTTTGGCAAAAGTCACTTTGGCATTCAAGCAATGGTTTCTCCTTTCTGCCTGTCCACCCACCCAGCCCGCTCAGAAAAGCAGCTCTATAAAAGGTGGCCTACTTTGCAATTCCCCACAGAGCCACAAAGCACCTTATGTAGGGTGGCCACTTCTGCATAACCCCACAAAAGAGGAAACATTTTACCCAAAACAAGGATGCAGGTTTGTGTAAAGTTTGCACATGGTGATTTATGTGCATATTATTGCAAATAATAAAGGTAAAGGGACCCCTGACCATTAGGTCCAGCCATGGCAGACTCTGGGGTTGCGGCGCTCATCTCGCTTTATTGGCCGAGGGAGCCGACGTACAGCTTCTGGATCATGTGGCCAGCATGACTAAGCCGCTTCTGGCGAACCAGAGCAGCACACAGAAACGCCGTTTACCTTCCCGCCGGAGCGGTACCTATTTATCTACTTGCACTTTGATGTGATTTCGAACTGCTAGGTTGGCAGGAGCAGGGACCGAGCAACGGGAGCTCACCCCGTCGCGGGGATTCAAACCGCCGACCTTCTGATTGGCAAGTCCTAGGCTCTGTGGTTTAACCCACAGCGCCACCCGCGTCCCTTTATTGCAAACAATATTCATGATAATTCAAATGCAATATATCTCACCACATTGAGGAAAAACTATGTGCCTGCTCAGGGAGTCTGTTGCCCGTGTGTTAATTGGTGGCAATTTGTTACTTCAAGATCCCTCCCTCATACGCTCCAAAACTTCTCTGATGAAAATAGGGACATCCTATTTCATTATTATTATTATTATTATTATTATTATTATTATTATTATTACCCCGCCCATCTGGCTGGGTTGCCCAAGCCGCTCTGGACGGCTTCCAACACATATAAAAATATAATCAAACATGAAACATAGGGTTGTCATATTTCAAAAAATGAAAATCCGGACACAAAAATTGTAGAGTTTTTGAGCTATTTTTAATGACATTTGTCAAAATCTACACTACCAACACCGGCTGCCATACGCCTGGATTTTCCTGGACATTTTGGCAATTTCCGCCTGGACACTGCTTACGAGGGTTATGTCTGGGAAATTTTGGACGTATGGTAACCCTATGAAACATTTTAAAACTTCCCTGTACAGGGCTGCCTTCAGAAGTCTTCTAAAGGTTGTATAGTTACATATCTCCTTGGCTTGGGTCGTCGCCTAACTCCTTACACTCCAACATTCCTCCTATAAAAATAGGGACGCCCTAAGGAAAAGCGGAATATTTTGGGATCAAACTAGAAACCAGTACAGTGGTACCTTGGTTTACAACCACAATCCGTTCCAGAGGTCCATTTGTAAACCAAAACAGGCTGTAACCCAAGGCGGCTTTCACCAATGGGGCCTCCCAAAAAAAATTTGTTCGTAATCCAAAAAAAATGGGTTGTAATCCAAAAAAAGGTTGCAAACTGGGACACGCACTTCTGGGTTCGACGTGTTTGTAATCCAAATTGTATGCAAACCAAGACGTATGCAAACCGAGGTACCACTGTATAGCTTCCGTAAATCTGGGGTTGTCCCTGGAAAATATGGACACTTCGAGGGTATGCTCTCTGCACTCTTTTTTACAGTTCTTTATCTTTAAACTTGGATCAGACACTTGGGCAGCCTCATCAGGACCTATACCTCTGCCTCCCCTTGCCAGTTTTTCTTCACATGGCATGATGTGGTGTTGGAGCTCATTGACACTACCATCTGACCTGATCTATCCCCATCTATCTGAATGGAGATGGTATCTATTTTTAAAAAATAAATTTTATTTTTCAATTTTTCCATAACCTTTTAAATACAATCCAATATTTATCACACGGAAATATATGTCTTCCCCCCACTCATTTTGCGGTTTCTTATTTTTTTTTCATTTATAACACTGCATCTCCTTCATTACTCCAATTAATAATCACTCCCTAGCTAGCTTTTGACATTAATTTTAACTGTTTGGTTTAAGTTAATCCTGCTAATGAACTTATATGTGTACAATAACATTTCAGATAATCCACAAGTTTTCCCCAGTCTTTTATAAAAGCTCCCCCCCCCCTTTCCTGGTTCCTTATTGCTCCTGTAAGTTTTGCCATTTCAGCATAGCTCATTAATTTAGTCTGCCACTCCTGGAGATGCTATCTAAAAGCACATCACAGAGGAGCTAGGTATTCCTAGTTCGCGGGTATTATACATAAACACACTGTAAAGTTTTGGAATCATGTCAACAAAAGAAGGGATTTTTTTCTGACTGAAAGTATTTGTCGTGCTTGTTTCCTTTCTTTTAAATTAAGACAGAAACCCCCGCAATATGAACACTGTTCCTTCATAGTGTTTGTATGCCCACGCCATAAAGAGATTTGAAAATTCAGTACTAGGTGTTTGCTTTAAAAGCCATTGACAGCTACATATATTTTTCCACGAGGAAAACAGCGTCTCTTGACCCTTGTTCTGTACACACAGATCTAGTGCAATAAATTATCATTTGCTCTTGTTGCCATGTGGCTCTCAGATGAGGACGATAACTATTAACGTTGTATTCGTTTGTCTGGGGATTTGACGGGGCCTTAAAATATGCATCTCTCTCTTGTTCACGTTGCTATTGAAGCAATACAATTTTCAATCAAGTCTTCCTTTTAAAGAGCTTAGCAGAGCTTCTGGGAATCACAGAAACATCAAGGAAAAGACAGACAGAGAGAGAGAGAGAGAGGGGGGGGAGAGAGAGAGAGAGAGAGAGAGAGAGAGAGAGAGAGAGAGAGAGAGAGAGAACCCTTTATAAATAAACAAAAAGGATCACACCAAAGTATTTAATAGGATTCACTCTTTCTCACCCACAGTTATTTGAAAATGGAATCCACTTGCCAATCAAAACAAACAGCTTAGCAAACCACCATGGGGAGAGAGAAAACACACAAACCCAAAAGCAGCCATGTGTAATTGCACGGAAATAAAAAATGGAATTATATTATTAACTTAATAAAGTCATCAACAGAAACCACTGGTGACAGACTTGTTTAAATAATATACTAGGTCTGGGGTTAGAATGGGGTCTTGTGAGATAATTCCAAGTTGTACGTTTTTCATTTATTTATGCTTAGTGGTTTGTAAAGCAAGAAGTCTTCTCAGGATAGCAAGCATGATAATTGCCTACTAATACAAAACATACTGCAGATGAGGTCATCTTCCTAGCTTTCGTGTGCATAAAAAGAGCACAGGTGTCTCCTCACTTACACAGGGTTTATGTTCCCAGGTAGGTAAAGGTAAAGGACCCCTGGACGGTTAAATTCAGTCAAAAGCGACTGTGGGGTTGTGGCGCTCATCTTGCTTTCAGGCTGAGGGAGCTGGCGTTTGTCCACAGACAGCTTTTCCAGGTCATGTGGCCAGCATGACTAAACCGCTTCTGGTGCAACGAAACACCATGATGGAAACCAGAGCGCATGGAAACGCCATTTCCCTTCCCGCCACAGCAGTATCTATTTATCTACTTGCACTGGTATGCTTTTGAACTGCTAGGTTGGCAGGAGCTGGGATAGAGCAACGGGAGCTCACTCCGTCGCGGGGAACGCCATCTACACGGCCTGTAAACAACCTCTAAACCTCTGGAAACACTTGAAAACCACTTTTAAAAATTCCGCCAAACTCCACCACAATCGCTCCCTCCAAATCTCCTTTGGCTGGAAGAGGAGAAGTGATGGCAGCAGTTGCCCAGGAGACACCTGGGTTTGACACCAGAGAGGAAGATTTTGGCGTGAGAGTTGGGGTGAAGGGGAGAGGCTCCTCAATGTGGGCACAGACTCTGACAGGGCCTGCATCTCCTGCCCTGCCGAGCCAAATAGGCAGCTGCAGAATTTGGAGCTTTATTTATTTCTGGG
The DNA here is from genome assembly GCF_027172205.1 of Podarcis raffonei. Taxonomy (NCBI): domain Eukaryota; kingdom Metazoa; phylum Chordata; class Lepidosauria; order Squamata; family Lacertidae; genus Podarcis; species Podarcis raffonei. The sequence goes on from NC_070602.1 coordinate 113,238,451, forward strand.
ACATTTTCTGACTGTGAAAGATCAGTGTTTGCCATGGATAACTTTTCTGGCTTCATCTGTGGGCTGTGCTGAGGAGGTTTGTTCCAGCCCTGCATAAGGCTTTTGTGAATGAAGTCCTTAATTTTAAACACATCACCTTCTCCCTCTTTCCCAGTTATGCCTGGATTTCTGGCGGGAGAGGGGGTGGGGAGAAATATATTTCCGGCTAATATCTTCTGCGGTTAGTTTTAAGCTGTCTTGTGCAACGTAGGTTTCTGAGGGAAAGTGGGAGAAAAGTAAGGGAGAGAGCTGGTGAATTGTGGGTAATAGCTGCAAATGCTCTGCCATCTGCTTTTTCCAGGTGTTTCTCCTACACTCTGTGCCTCGAAGCCGCAATAACGGGGGGTGGAAATAGCACTAATAAACATTATTTCTAATTCATGAAGGAGAGACAGGCTGGATGAAGTCATGGTTTGGGCCCTGTGCCAAATGGACAACCCTGCTTCAGGGGACATTATATTTGCTAGCAGCTACAGAGTGGTTGGTTTCCTGTCAGAAGAAAACTAAGAAGAAGCAATATGAAAGGAAATGTAGCTCCCCAAAGTATTATTTAATCCTATTTAGGCAATCTAAAACCTTGCACTCATGTTGATTTAAAAAGAAAAAGAACCAACCCAAGAAAAAAACTTAATTGAGTACTCAGCAACAATAAATTACACTGTAGACAATACAACATCAAGCACTATCAAATATTTCTTTTCTCTATTTAGCCCTTTTCAGAGAAAAACAGTTCCAGAATGAAATAATTTGCCTCAGGAACCCCTTTTTTTACTCCTGGTTTCCTATAAAAGGTTGAAAAGATGCTCCAGGGTAGGGATGGGGAGGAACCTGTAGCCCTCCAGATGTTGTTGGATAACAATTCCCATCATCCCTGACCATATGGCAAGTGCAAATGCTCCAGTCTGACACAGAGAGGCCCATATTTTAAAATCCACAGAGCAAGAGGGAGCAACCAGCTTCTTGCCCTCCAGACTCTCAGGTGTCTGACTAGGCAATTTATTATTGAAGTGAGAAGTATTTTGCCTCTGGGAGCAACAGAAGGCATCTTTTCTTTCTCTACTTGTGTCGGCTTCATAGCCAGTTGCTCAGTGAGAGAAAACTCATGCTCTGTGGATCTCTGCCTTTGGCAAGAAACCAAAAACACCTACAATCTATAATGGCTGAAACCTCCAACTTTCAAGAACAGTCCTTGTGGGATTTCTGGGAACTGAAAAATGTTGTTGAAATTCCTTCTTTCGCCATCCCCTTTTACTATGAGTTCATTGCTGCTGCAGGGTGTTTGCTGTGCGGTGCATGCCAGACCATATAAATGGACACAGGAGATTGGTATTTGGGTTAAAATAAACCACAACATTATTGATTACAGATGGTTGGCCAAGGCACTGGGTGTGGATCTGATCTATATCCACTCGCCTGCAGGTTGATAAACCCTGTAAGGTGGGGTGTAGCCTCTGACATGAACCAGTTGCCACAAACCCTCCCAGGCTGCCATTCAGAGAGGTATTTTGGCCCAGAGGCCCCCCGCCTGGGCTCCTGGACAGTTAACCCTCCTGGACCCCTTTCAAGGGGTACCCGGTCAGTTAAGGATCCAGCCCAATGCCTTGTGCCCAATGCCAAAATTGTGACAGTTGCTATGAGATAGGTGAAAACCTGCAGACCGGCCAGTTTGTCAGCAGGAAAACATTCCTCCCTGGCCCTGAATACAACAAAAACAAAAACCATATCAAGGTCCAATGCCATCCTGTCCATTCACCTCTGAGCAGGCCACTTACAGCCTGGGTGAGTGGTTGGTGAATTTCATGGCTGCAGGTCACCCTCTTAAATTCAGGGGGAACCCATCTCCCCCACCCTTCTTGATAGGTCCTCTGGACAGGACTTAGCTGATGTTCTGGCGCAACCGGAAAGAGAAGTTGCCAATGATTTCTCTTTCCACCCCCTCAGCTGTGCAGCAATCGCCTGCCCAGCCCTTCCTGGAAATGAGCCGCAGCCCAGTCAGTCTGATTATTAAATTATGGGTGAGGGGAGAATTTCACCAAAATCCAGGCTGCAACTTGGCTTCTGATAGAGTGGGTGCAGGATGGCGACAGACGCATCTACGGAACAACTACCAAAAAGCTGCCAGCTTCAGCTCACCTATCCGAGTAGCAAGATCCTTGTCTCCTTTTGCAACTCATCCTGCAGAATAATGAGAATTGCAATGGCTGCTATAAGCTCCCCCTGCACAGTCCTACTTTAAATCTGGGCATCCTATTGATGGCACCACTGAAGTGCAGAGTAAGAAGGTACTGGGAGTGGGCGAGTCATAAATCAGTTTTAAACAGTCACTATATTAGTTAATGGGAAAAGATTGTGTTTCTTTCCTTTCCTTTCCTTGTTATGTGGAGCAGTTTAGTCATCAACAGAAAAATGCTGTCTCAGGGACCAAGCTTTGACTGGCCACAATAAGGCAGAAGCCTGCAGCTAGCATCTCTAAGCCATTAGCAGAGGTTTCAATATATGTATATTTTATGGTTGAGAGGGATGATTTCTAAATATTTCATTGCTCACAGGCTACACTGCACTCTCAGTGTCCCCCTTTTCCATTGCGTGGACAGGCGGAGTCCCCAGATCCCCCGCGGTCCCCCCGTCATGCGGAATAACGACTCGAGACAACGTGCTATGGGATTAAATTGGCCACAACTTTATTAAATTTCAAATGTGGGTAGACCTTGGCTCAGGCATTGGCCGTTGTCCCTCCCCAGTCCCCAGCCGGGGACCTAGGGAGCATCAGGGTTATCCAGTGTGTGGGGGGGGGGATGGGCCGGCTCTGGAGAACATATGTTCAAGCAGAGATAGCCGCCCCCGTAACGCCGCCGCCGCAGGGGAGAGCAATGACGACCTTTCGGCGCACGGCCAAAGCCTCCCTTCAGAAACCCCTTTAACGGGGAACCCTGGTATCGCCGCCGCAAAGAGGAAGATGGACTAAAGGATTCCGCCCAAGGCCTGATACCGCCAAAGTTGTGACGTTTTGCTACGGGAAAGGCGAAACCTGCCAATGCAGGGAAATTCCTTTCCAGCCCTTTAACAGCGACCTTAACGTAGCAGCGCCCGCATACCTGTGAAGAAAAGTTAACCTGCGAAACCTGTGAAGAAAAGTTAACCTTCAAAATAAGACATTAACTGAGGGTGGGTAGGGTGGGAGAAGCTCTGGAGCCAAGTGAGGATTCCCAGGTAAGATCCTCCCTCTATTGTGTGGGCAGGTAATCCCTCCCCTACCTGGCCTGGTCTCCTTGGCAACGCTTCCCCCAGGTGGGATTGGACAACTGACTGAGGTAGGCGGAGACCTCCAGGTATCCCACCTGAGGGAAGGCAAGGCCAAACCTAAGCTATTGGAGCCGCTCCAGATCCAGGGGCTGCACGCGTCCACGCAAAGGGCGCCCCCCGTTTTTAAGCGGGGAGCGGTCATTGTGAAAATTGGTTATTGTTCGAATGTTCTTGTTTGAAGCTTCTTGAGTGTGTGTTTTTTAAAGGAAAAAGAAAATATATCTACCTATCTTCTATCTATCTATTATCTATTATCATCTATCACCATCATCTATCATCTCCTATGGTGCCCTTTGACCAATATTTTATTCATGATCGCTATTATTTGTTGCTTTCCTGTTATTCATCTGTCAGTATACCCTATGCCTTGTTAATGACATAGAGAAGACCACAGTCCTCGAGGAATGCAGAATCTATTTTAAGCCACCTAGTTTAAACATCATGTCTAAGCAACTGAAAGAACACAGAACAGAATTGTCTAGGTAACTTGTCAGGCGCAGGAAAGGGGAAACCTCCATAGGAATGCAAGAGAAAACGGGGGGAGGGTTTGCAAAGCAGACCATTAATGAAACAGGAAGAGGAAGGAGAATGTTGTATTGAAAAATCCATAATTTGTCAATAATAACAATAATAATAATAATAATAAGAAGAAGAAGAAGAAGAAGAAGAAGAAGAAGAAGAAGAAGAAGAAGAAGAAGCTGAACTTTCCTGCACAAGTTTACATGATCCTGTTATGAGGGTGGGGTTGGACAAAATGGGTTCTACGCTCAAAACCCAAGACTCTAGTTTTAAAAAGATACTGCTAAAGATGTTGAAGCCACCAAAAGGTTATGGCTCTATTATGTCTTGTAGATGTCCATGTGATTTGATGCCTTAGGAGCTAATGATGAGAGAGATTCCTTGTAGCTCCTTTTCTTTCGCAGCTCATTCTCACCACTGGAGTCGATGGTCAGGGATGATGGGAGTTGTAGGCCCAAAACAGCTGGAGACCCAAGTTTGGTCTATTTATTCAAATGAGTGGAGGATCAACTGATGTATGTTTCTATGTTCCAGCAGTCCTAGGTGCAACCTGAAACCTTCAAATGACCAAACCAACCCTTATTTGAATGTGTTCCACCGCCTTCCACATTCCATTCTAAGACTGTGATTAAATGCAGACTCCATCAATGGCTCTTAACATCAGCCATTTCCTGCCAATCCTCTCTTCCCATCCCCTTGTTTTGTTTACCATAAAACCTGATGAAGAGTTCTGGAGAACTCAAAAGCTTCTAAGCTGCATTGTAATTTTTTGGTTGGCCTAACCAAGATATTGCCCTTTTGTGTGAGTGTGGCAGGAGTTGGGGGTTCTTACGGGCAAGGACTGCCACTTTTGCTTTTTATACACATACAGAAATCCCTTACTTTACCTCTATCCATCTAAACATTATTTAATATAGAAGATAGATGATAATTTGAAAATAGCGTAAGTCAAGATGTCTTATCGAAGATGAAGCCTGCAGTGATAACAGAAATGAAATTAGATTTGTAATGAATTTATGGTTGAGAGGAATCCAGATGTTTCATTTTGAGTTTCCCATCACTTTTTAATATTATTTCTTTTAATTTGTTGTCATCTGACATTGTGATTAATATGTGCATAATTACCATAAGCTTTAGATGAGACTCATTGGTAGTTTTATTTGGACTTGATTTCTCTCTAACTTGTTTGCTCCCCATCCTGTCTTCCTGGGGCAGTTTTAAAATAAATCTCGCAACTGAATCTTAGGGCTTATTTTAAAACAGAATTTTTTTGCTGCACAAGACTCAAGACGAAATGTACCTTGGATACGGAAATTGAGACAGGAGGCTTGCAGCCAAAGTGGTTTCCTTGCAAGAGAAGGTAACAATTCAAGAAATGGCAAGAGACAATTTTTTAAAAAGAAGGAGCCAAGAGTGCAGCGTCTTCTGTTGTTGCCTTTCATCCTTATATTTAATGTTAATAAAAGTTAAGTGGATGTTGTGAAGTAACATTAACACCAAAGCTAGAAATATGAAACAAAGCACATGCACTTCTTTGACAGCATGAGGATATAATATGCCCACATTGCAATTCAAGCGCTAATCGGTAGCGTTATTCAATTTGTTGGTTTTCTCTCCTTTTTGTCAAAATAATAGTGGCTGCATGCTGTACCGTTAATGGTCGTTTCCCAGAGTCTGTCACTTTTTGCATAAGTGCTGCTGCAGTACAAAGCTGTTCAGATTCCCTCTGAGGACAGTTATTCTTATGACAGCAGTTGAAGGGAAACAGACAGGAAGAAAAGAAAGAGATTCTAGCTCTGATATGGGCTGCAAAAATCCAAATACAATATACTTTAGAACAATGTACATAGTGTCTTAGAGATGCTCCTGGACTCTAGAAATATTTGCAGACTGAGGCAAATTCTGCAGGGCTGATTCTTGCAGAGGGTAGGCCCTATGTCCATTGGGACCTGCACACAGCCAGGAACAAATTATCATCTCTCGTTGGGTGTGGAGACAGCCAATATGCATATTCCCATCGCTCCTCACATTGATTGACTGAAAGCATGGAAGGAAGAGTGAGAAGGCTGCTTGTGTTATATACAATTAGGAAAGAGATTAAAAACAAGTCAGAAAATATCAAAATGCGCACATATATATGGTGCATCTTTCTCTCACTCGTTCTCTCTCTCATAATATTAGAGCCCAGGGCCATCCAATGAGCTGGATGTTATAAGATTCAGGAGAGACAGAAGACCAGCTGCTGGGAAGTGAGGAGACTGTATACCCCTTAACATATCTCTGATGAAAATAGGGATGTCCTATTTCATCATCATCATCATCATCATCATCATCATCATCATCATACTTATTCTGGGTGGCTTCTAACATATATAAAAAACATAATAAAACATTAAAGAGAGCTATACATTTACTAATTGTGAGGGAGAGGAAATGGAGTGACATTTGCTGCTCCTTTTTAAAGTTAATTTCTGATGAAATCGAAAGAAATAATGGCTATTTGACTTCAACCTGGCAAAAAATAAAAATAATCAGTGCTTTTTTTCAGGGGGTACTCAAGGTTATGCAGTACAGGCAGCTTTTTTGTTGTTAAATAGTGTGGCACTTAACTGAAACAACTTCATGGTGAGTACCACCACCTATTTTTCTAGGGGGGGAGGGAAGCACTGAAAATAATAATTGATTATAATTAAGACCATCAAGGTGGGTGGTCACTTAGAGCTATTTCTGGGCTGCATCTCTTCTGATGAGGGATGGGGTCACATGACTGAATGCCACTCCATACCAGAAAAGAGTCTTTCCCACAGAAAACTCAATGTCAGGGAATACGATTTCAGCATAGCCTCCTCCTTGACATTTAGTTGGCCGTGTCTAGGGATTATAAATATTTTTTACATGGAGGCGCATTCTGTCAGCTGAGTCCCCACCTGCAGTCTGAAGCAGTATAAACCCAGGCATAGGTTTGTCACCTCAAAGTAAATTCGGTCTTTAGCGTAATCTGAAGAGGGGCAGGCTGATCACCCCAGAACAAACCAGCCCTTGGTGTGGCATAGTTCTGCATTAAAACACTACAGAGCAAGAAGGCATTTGCCTGTGCTGTAGGCTTGTTTATTATTTCTATAGAAGATTCCTTTTCTGGTCAATAAAAAAATGAAGATAGGTCTATCTGTCTAAACCACACAGATAATTAGAGCATTGTGTCATGTTTTCCTGAGTTTAGATTTCAATCATTTACATTGAACAATCAATAGGGTCAAATGTACAATGTTGATTTAGCATTTAACAGAATAAATGTAATCAATAGGCTCTATTACCAGATGTCAGCTTTCAGGCAGCAGTGAAGGAATATAGTGATATACATAAGGTAAGACAATGTAATAATTATGGAACGGGTTTTTTTGAAATGCCTCGTAATTTGGTCAGGGTGTTGTCTGCTTATTCTTTTGAATCACTTTTCTTTGTGATGAAACTACAGTGTTTTCTTTCTTGCCAATACTATAATTTAAAGATGGTAAATAAAAAGTGTAATTTAAAATGTCACTTTATTCATGCTTCAGTTCCCAAGAGTGTGCACTTACCTGACACTTCAGAGTATAATAATTATACCATAAGGCAGGAATAAATATAGAAATTTGGGGGGGGGGAGGATCACAACCCACAATTTAAGGACACCCATAATAAACTACACATTGCAGATCAAAATACTTTTCAGATAAAATGTTGGAGTAACAAAGAAAATGCCTCAGTTCTCAGCACACATTTGGAGATTATATGATTTTTTTTAAAAAAGAAATCCAGTCATAGATGCTAGTTAGCTATCAAGTGATGAACTAACCTTAGGCACAAACCTCGCTGAGTTTTCAATAATGAAATAACAATGTCTCATCCAACTCTTCATTCAAAAGGTTGTTGAACGTAACAATGGTGTTTCAATAGCAACTTGTTTAAATAGTGTGTGAGAGTTTCAACCCAACCTAGCTAGGTTCTCCCTTATGATGCCTTCCACTGTGACAGCTCTTAGGAAGCTTAGGCTTCCTCATCTATGATCTCAGTGACCATCACCTGGTGCTTAACTAAGGAAGGGAACTATTTTCTTTCTGACCTAGGAGACAGGATGAGCTGCGTGAATCAAAGTGTTGGTGCTGACCTTCAAAGCCCTAAACGGCCTCTGCCCAGTATACCTGAAAGAGCGTCTCCACCCTCATCGTTCGGCCCAGACACTGAGGTCCAGCGCCGAGGGCCTTCTGGTGGTTCCTCCGCTGCGAGAAGTGAGGTTATAGGGAACCAGGCAGAGGGCCTTCTTAGTTGTAGCACCCGCCCTGTGGAATGCTCTCCCATGAGATGTCAAGGAAATAAACAACTACAGTGGTACCTCGGGTTAAGAACTTAATTCGTTCCGGAGGTCCATTCTTAACCTGAAACTGTTCTTAACCTGAAGCACCACTTTAGCTAATGGGGCCTCCTGCTGCTACAGCACGATTTCTGTTCTCATCCTGAAGCAAAGTTCTTAACCCGAGGTAGTATTTCTGGGTTAGTGGAGTCTGTAACCTGAAGCATATGTAACCTGAAGCATATGTAACCCAAGGTACCACTGTATCTGACTTTTAGAAGACATCTGAAGACAGCCCTGTTTAGGGAAGGTTTTAATGTTTGATATTTTATTGTGCTTTTAATATTCTGTTGGGAGCCGCCCAGAGTGGCTGGGGATGTCCTGCCAGATGGGTGGGGTATAAGTAATATATTATTATTATTATTATTATTATTAGGCAGATTTAGACAACAAAAGTTGCCTCTGAGTGATCTCACACACGAAACACACTAGTCTCATTTCAATAAGTTAGCACTCGCTGAGGTCCATTGCTCACCTGGGGTTTTATGCTTATGGGGTTTGTTTTGTTTTGGGAACATCCTTCCACCACCACCTTGCTGTCTTTATGGAAGCAGCGGCCCTTGCATAATCTGCATACACCCCAAAGGGGGTGAAGGTCAGGCCACTTTCTGCCAGCAGGAAATTTGCCCTGAGAAATGCAAGGCTCGTGGCAGGGGCCTAAGACGAATTTCCTTGCAGTTTGGATGACGTGGGTCAGGCTGCTGCTGCTGCCTAGAAAAGAGGATGTAGAACGAAGGGAGCAGCTTTAGACCCTGAGTCCAGCGAGCTCATGATGTGCTGTGTGTCCTGCCCTGTCCCTCTCCAAGGTTTGAGACAGGAGCCTTTCCCAATGCTACCTGGGCTGCTGAGGACCAAACCTGAGACCTTCAGCAGGTACAGCATTTGCTCCAGCACTGAGCAACATCCTTGAGCCAAGGCTCAAACCATATCATGGGAAGCTGCCTTGCACCATGTGCCATTTGGGGGATCACATTATATAGCATCACAGAATTGTAGAGTTGGACATAGAACTATAGAGTTGGAAGGGACGCCAACGAGTCATCTAGTCCAACCCCCTGCAATGCAGGAATCTCAACATGGGGTCTCCCATCCAATTTGAAACCTTACCAGACCCTGCTTAGCTTTGCAAATATGCTAGCAGTTTCATTGCTGCACCACAAGGATTTATGAAAATATGTCAATGGAACCCAAGCAATAGGAAAGGCTCCTGAAGTGGGTTATGGAGGCCCTAAAGCATGAAGGTGCCGATTCTTAAAAGAAAGCATAAAAATAATAAAAAGTGAGGAAGAGTTGTGGGGTATGTCTGTTGAATGTGAACACTTGCTGTCTGCTTCTCCACTGAAAAAGGAAAGGCTTGTGTCTCTTCTATGGAATGTTTTAGCAAAAGACTAACAAATTACTATGTCCTCAGAAGCTTTCAAACCCTCACGCTAATGGCAGAGTACATTTATATCTGGTCTCAGTGCCTGAAAGCTTCGTGCTGTTAGCTGAAGACTGACGCTAGCAAATTAGTGAAGTGACATTTTTTTGGCCAGGTCAGTAAAACATGCTCAACAGGACTGAGTTAAGGCATCTTTAGCAGGAGTGAAATCACTGTGTAAACAGTGTTCCTTGACTATGGTTTCCTCCCCACTCCTGCCCTGCCTGAGTCACTTCAATTTCCCAAAGTGCTCTGCTGCAGACCATAATGTTGTCTGACTTTAACAAGGACTTGGAATGATTGAACTACAATTTATCAGCATATTCAATTCTGATCAGTTTGGTCTTAATCAAGATGCTGGATTTATTTCCCCATTACACCTCTTGAGTTAGAATGACATAGATTGGGGTGAGAAACAGGATACAGTTGGTGGACCAGATCCTGAGCCCCATCGTCTTCTACAGACCACTTTGACATGGTAGGCTTTCTATCTGCCAGCCAATTGTCATTTGTTTTGAGGCCAATTCAAGGTGCTCACATTAGAGCCCTAAGTGATTCAGGCTTTACATATCTGAAGGACCACCCCCTTTCCTACAGACCCTCTTGGGTGTTAAGATCAGTGGAGGGTGCCATATTGGTTGCTGCACCACCCTCAGAAGCTCAGGAGAGAGGGTGGTTTGGGAAAAGGCATTCTCTGTGGTAGCCCCTAAATTGCTGTAATCCTCACTGGGACCTTAGGGTGTGTGGGATGTAACATAAGCAGTCAAGTACAATACTTCCTGTTTGCCCAGAGTGGACACTGGGGGGTGTTACTCCACAGCCAGGAGGACTTCCTGTCACACCTGGTCTGGAGCTTCCTCCCCTTGCATGTGACCAGGTACGTGGGCGTAACCCTTGCAGACCCCACAAAAAGTCCAGTCACGCAGCCATCTTCCTCTTTTGATGCCATTTCTTCTCTTGGACTGCACTGCTGGCTCTCTGCCAGCAGCTCATGGGCTGATCCTTACAAGGATGTAAGCCACACTGTATCTGTAACTACAAGCTAAAGCCTGCCTTCAGGGATCATACTGTGAACTGAATGTAAGTAAACTTTTCATTACTTATAAGGAAGACTCTTGGGGTTTTTTTATTCTTATTGAGGCAATCAAGGGGGTCTTACCAGGAATATACAGTGGTACCTCAGGTTACATACGCTTCAGGTTACATACTCCGCTAACCCAGAAATATTACCTCGGGTTAAGAACTTTGCTTCAGGATGAGAACAGAGATCGTGCTTCTGCGGCATGGCAGCAGCAGGAGGCCCCATTAGCTAAAGTGGTGCTTCAGGTTAAGAACAGTTTCAGGTTAAGAACGGACCTCCAGTACGAATTAAGTACTTAACCCGAGGTACCACTGTACTCCAATCCGGGCATGCCAGTTTGGATTGCTTAACTAAAGAGATTCAAACGAATCTGCAACTAGCTTCTTGCTGTGTAAAACGGGGAATGAACTCTGCTATACACATGACTCACTAGTGTGAGTTATGAAGGATAATATTTAGTCAATATATCCTCTCCTACTACCCACAACATTCCCACAGGGTGAAGGACAGGTAATAAATGAAAACAGCAACAATAAATAATAATAATATTCTGGTGGGCTTGAGGGGCCTAATTAAGTCTGCAGAACAGAGGTTCCCCACCCTTAGCACAGCTAGAAATTCACTAATTTCACAATGAATTACTCATTTCTTATCTTGTATATATTGGGTCTCTGCCTAGTTCAGTTCCTAGGTTTATTGTTCTAGCAAAAGGCCACGACAAACTTGTATTAAATAATAGGATTAATAGCATGATACAGAATATGCATCCATAATATAAAAATCTGCAAAGATTTGCCTAGTTCCTGAGCATTAAAACAGCTTCCCTTGTGCACCTCTGACAGCTCCAATTTGAATATTATTTTATAATATTATTTTGCCAGCATCCATGAACTAATAGAGAGAAGTTACAAAAGACATCAACAAACTCAAATCCAGCTTGATGTCAGATTAATCCTCCAAATCACCACAACAATTTATAGCAATTTTATCTAACTCCTTTTTCCTGATTTCCCCCCCAGCTAGTGCATAGAAGGTTCTGCATAGAAGTACTACAGACTTATCGCTTGCAATTTATGGCCATTGGGTAACATTTTGTATATTTCACCCTCTGTTTTCATGTGTATGTACTATACTATGCTAAGAAGAACACTAAGAATAACACTTTGTTCATCTCACGAAGTGGGCTCTAGTTCCTGAACTCTTAAGCCCCAATAAACCTATTAGTCTTTAAGGTGTCACAAGATTCATGGCCAAAACTAATCTCTGCATCCCAGGTTTATCGCTCTGTCATGGTCACTTGAATTAATGCACACAGTTCATTTACATTGAACCAATGTGTACGCTGGGCTCCTTCACAAAGGAGGAACACGAGCTTCTTTTCACAACCATATCTCATAGAGTCGCTTCTGGATTTTGCCTAAAATGAATTTTTGGCACGACTTTGGAGGTTCTTGCTCAGGCGAAACCAGGGAATATCGAGAGAAGAACAAACATTTCCTAGAAATTTAGTGAAATGTCTTTGCTTTGGGCTCTTTTTTTAGGGTGGGGTGTCTGGTGGCGAATTTGTGCAGCTGGAAAATCTGGGTATCTTTCTTTAAAAAACAACAACACACCTGTTTATGAGCAGGTTTTGCTCCAGCTCCATTCCTAGGGAAATCTGTTTAGCCCCACCCTGGTTGGCTTGCCACCAGCAGACAGAGGCTGTCTTGTTTCGACAGAACTCTTCAGCCTACTGAGATGATTAGTTTTCTCCACTGCTGGTTTTGCTGTTAGATGCTGTTTTTAATTTGCTCTTGCTGTTTCTCATCTGCTCCTGCTTATGTTTATTGTTATTTCCTTTTTTTATATCTATTTTGATAGTGTGTTTTTATAGATGTTTTCTTCTAGGGGGGAAAAAAGGATGCCAGTACTCAACATGAAGTTGTTACAGTAAGCAACACACTTTTAACCAGTGCTTTTCTTCTAGGGAGAAAAAGGTGCCAGGACTGTGTACCCTTGAGTAAAAGGGCAAAGGTAAAGGACCCCTGGACGGTTAAGTCCAGTCAAAGGCAACTATGGGGTTGTGGCACTCATCTCGCTTTCATGCCAAGGGAGCCGGCGTTTGTCCACAGACAGCTTTCCAAGTCTTGTGGCCTGCATGACTAAACCACTTCTGGCACAATGGGACACTGTGACAGAAACCAGAGCTCACAGAAATGCCGTTTACCTTACTGCAACAGCGGTACCTATTTATCTTCTTGCACTGGTGTGCTTTCGAACTGCTAGGTTGGCAAAAGCTGGGACAGAGCTACGGGAGCTCACTCCGTCACAGGGATTCGAACCGCCAACCTTCTGATCAGAAAGCTCAAGAGGCGTAGTGATTTATACCACAGCGCCACCCTTGAGTACCCTCAGAAAAAAGCACTGTTAATATCCTTTACTGCTTCCTATTCCAGAAGGGTGGAGAAAAGGATAGGAAGAGCCCTCCTCTATCCTAAGCATTGAGATACATTTGCAATATTGTCTCTACTGTAGTTTTTTTTCCTGGTCACAGAAGCTGTGAAGATGAAGGTTGCTTTAGGAAGGAAACAGAAGGGTTGGTTTTTATCTTGTCTGAGATGCTGCCAATTAATATTTTAATTGCAATCTTGGTCAGACTTGTATTCCTTGTGGCCAAAGGCCATTGCAAAAAATATATTAAAAAATACTAATAATAATCAATCAGGCTCAAAGGTATGCAAAAAATTGCTTTTGCAAATCCACAGTGAAAATTCTATGCATATAAATTGCAATGAATAGAAGCCAGAATCAAGGCTTAGTGTCAGGGAACTGCCATCAGGGCTGGAGGGAGAGAGAGAGCTCCAGAGGGATTCCGAAGAGCGTCCCGGGATGGGGAGAGGCAGCCCATCTTCTGGGGAAGGGAATCAGCGTAGCACCAGTGGAGAAGGGGGGCAGATGGGGGAATCGGCGAGGCAGTCCCATGACTCCTTGCTGGGAACCAGCGGGGAGAGTGAGGGTCCTCCGCTGCCTACACCTTTCTTGCGCAGAAGGCTTCCGCGCAGGGAGAGTAGAAGGAGACTAGGCGTCAAAGAGCTTCTTTGCTGGAAGAAGTTCAGGAAACGCCCACTGACGGATTCTGCCAATGATTGAGTCAGCCACGGGTGAGTGGCTGTCCGGACAGAAAAGGTTCACTCAGGCAACCCAGCCAGGTGTTGGCCCCGATTTACGCACGAGCAACCCCTAGAACCATTACACTTAGTTATAAGAAAAACAAGCAATAAAATAAAGGATAAAAGAGCAATAAAAATTAATAATAAAATACCAAATCAGAACATCACCATGGCAAATTTGTAGCTGTCTCTGGAAGCACTTTCACACAGGGTCTTGTAGCAGCAAGTACAAGAGGAGGACAGCGTCAGATGGGGAGTTTGACTGGGGAGGTACACCTGTCGAACTGTAACGCAGGTGTCCTAAGGTGAGCTCAGGGAGGGCAGAAAACTCCCATGGAGCAGAAAGGCAGAAGCATGCTTGATCTTTGTTTTTAGTATGAATGCAGACTGCAAAAGTGGGGCCTTTTGGCTTTTTAGGGTTTTAAGCAAGAGGTGTCAGAAAAGTTACCTCAGGGATGACTGGCTAGTGGTGGCCAAGCATTCATAGCAATGCCGTTCTTTGATCCTTCGATGTCGGCTCTTCTTATCATTGTGAAGCAGAATTCGCCAAGTGTTGGTTTGTTCGCCCCCTAAAAGAGAATGTGAGTTGGGTTTAGACCATGAGACATGTTAGGATTACCCAATGAATGATGTGTTGTTGTGATATTAATCCTGCTCAGTTTAAGAGGAATCGCAGATTCAGACATTTGGTGTATGTGCTTGGCTGAGGAGCCATGGAGCAAAATGACAACGATTTTCCAAAAAAAGTCAGAATCTGACAATAGGTGACATATATCTTTTTCTTGGATTATTTTATACTGTGGTTTCAAGTGTGAAGGACAATGTAAGATGGGATGCAGAAGGTCTTCCATCTCAGTGATTCCAGAAAGACATCTGAGCAAAGTTGAGTTTAGGAAAAGTAATATTGACCAAACTGGAAGCTCTGCAATAGACATTTTTATACAGCTAAAACCATCTGGAGCTTAAAACTATTGCTCTTTCAGACAGTATGTGTTGTTCAGAAACACTGTAACATACAAAAATGCATTAGGGAAAATTGCTTCGCAAAAATATGTACGTTATCCAAAATTGCACACAATAAATGCCTATATTAGGAGAAATTTGCACTAAAACACTGATGAATTTTCATGAGGATTTTTTTAAAAAAAGATTGCAAAACTGGTATGGAAATGTGGGAAATGGAACTTAAGTTGGGAAAAATTAGACACTGAGATTGGCAGATCTGCCCATTGTTACCCTAGAGTTAAACCCTTCTTCGCTACAGGGATATCATTCATATGCTACTGATGTGATTAAAAGCCATTTGAAAGATGAAGCTGATGAAAGGATAGTTGCTTTTATTTCAGTCAACCTAAACATCAACATTCAAACCTTAGATAGTGTTTCTCAACAATATTTTCAGGTACTTTTGATATTAAGAAAGAAGTCCGGCACTTTCCTTTGTATTTTTATGTTTTAATTGTACCTCTGTGTGACGTGTGAGCTGTCGAGAGGACATTTGTCAATTGGGCAGTCAATAAATGTTCTTGATAAAGAAAGATGTACAATAGTCTTTTGCTATGTTTATTTTGTGTAGGGCTAACTGTATTATTTATTTGCCTACCACATTATTTTAAAATCACAGAGGAGGGTGACAGATGGTGGCTGTCAAGCTTGGGGAAACGGAGCACTACTGGGTAGTGACTATAAATAATGACAAAAGGGGGGAAATAAGTGACTTGTGCATCAATATTTTACAAGCGTTGTTTTCTGCAAATGAGAGAGGAACAATGTTTTGACTGTAGCCTTCAGCGGCAACTGAAATGATGTTTTTGTTTCCTTTTTATTTGAAAATAAAAGCTGCACTATTATTATTTATTATTAAAAGCCTGTAATGTGGCATCCAAATAAACCATAAATCTCCTCGCAGTTTATTTCCGATGGATCTCATAATCAATCTGCCTGATGCTTTACAGATGTATTTAGCCAAGCAGTCCCCAGTTCAATATTTCACAAGCTGCGGTAGGGTTTCTAGAGGGAGACATTCCAGACACTAGTTTGCCATGCAAACAATTGCCTGTTTTTGGAACTTGCCATTGTGAGTTTGACTTTAATGCTTGCTTGCTTGCTTGCTTGCAAGAAGAAGAAGAAGTTGCAATTATTTGTACCCCGCCCATCAGGCTGGGTTTCCCCAGCCATTCTGGGCGGCTTCCAACAAATCGTGTCCTCCTAATCATGGAGAGCCACGTGTTGCGGTGAGATCACCAAACTGCCTTCTTGTTGCTGGGCTGGGGCGAGCCCGTTTGGATGACCTCCTTGCCTCATTGGTCGCCCCTTTGTTACTGGGGAAAATTTCTGTCGGTTGGGGTTTGATTGGCAATTAAGGGGCTATTTAAGGAGCTGCACGAGGCAAAATACTTCCTCTTTCACATCGTGCAGCGGATCTCCCTCCTTCCGCCCTCCCTCCCTATAATTTAAGGTTGTGTTTTTGACTTTGCTATGCCTGTCTTTTTTTAAAAAATAATTTTTATTAACCGACCAATCAAATCACATCACATAAATTCCGAATTACAAAGCCGAATTTTAAATTTTTTGTTGGGGGACCCATATTTCAAGATCCGAAGGGGATTCCAATCATCTTCTTGCTGCTGCGTTAATATCCACAAATCTGTCCAAATAATGTTCATAATTCTATCCAGTCCTATCTTGCTGTTCCCACATCTCATCTTATTCATATATTTTTCTTTTTTCTTTGTGATCTCTTCTGATAATCTCCTTAAGCAGGTAGGTAAAGGTAAAGGTACCCCTGCCCGTACAGGCCAGTCTTGCCAGACTCTAGGGTTGTGCGCTCATCTCACTCTATAGGCCGGGAGCCAGCGCTGTCCGCAGACACTTCTGGGTCACGTGGCCAGCGTGACAAGCTGCATCTGGCAAGCCAGTGCAGCACACGGAACACCGTTTACCTTCCCGCTGGTAAGCGGTCCCTATTTATCCAGTTAGGGGTGCTTTCGAACTGCTAGGTTGGCAGGCGCTGGGACCGAACGACGGGAGCGCACCCCGCTGCGGGGATTCAAACCACCGTCCATGCGATCGGCAAGTCCTAGGCGCTGAGGTTTTACCCACAGCACCACCTGTGTCCCGTCCTTAAGCAGGTAAACACCAGTTATAATCCTGTGTGAATTTTTCCGTTCGTCCAATCACCATATCGAGATGGTTTCCATATATCATCACTTCCATAAATAAAAGCACTCTTTCCATCATTAATCTTCGCAAATCTGTCGCCTTCTTTAGTCCCTCTGAGGAGGCTTGCCCACAATATGAAAACAGATCCATTCCTCCTCCCAGACATGTCTTTCGACAGAACTTGCCAAAATGGCGTCGCTGTTTTTTACTGCGTCATCCCAAAGCTCTTATACTTTCCACGATCTCCTTAAAACATGCTTTTGGTTAGAAAATTATCTCCACACAGTCTTAAATCATCAGCTTAGGTCATTTAAGCGGCATTTCTGACTTGGGGGGGGGGGATTCTTGGTTAATCACATAGAGAAAAGAAAGGAAAGTTCCCCCCCATCCAGTCCCGTTGCCGACATACCGAGCCTTGGTGTGTCTTCTCATGATATATTCCTGTTTATCCGACCCGTCTTCTTTCTCAGAGATCTCTTCAATTAGCAGTCTTTACTCCCCATTCTTCCTTGAAATATGTGCATTAGCTTCCTCCTAATTGTTTCTTTTGAAGTTGCTGCAGCTAGAGGCGCGAATCAGAGACAGCGTCCAGGAGCTCCAAAGTCCACACAAGGGCTTTCTGCCTAGTGCCCCCACCCCCTTGAATTCGGGGGTGGTATAGGGCACAGCAGGCAAGGGCAGTCCCCCCCACTCGCTTGGGGGGGCTGGGAGGCTGCTTACTCCCATCACAGCCTCTTAATTACCTCGTGTGGGTCAGAGAGATGTTATTGTCTGCCATCTTCCAATGCACCCCTAGTGGGCCCCCTGCTATGCCTGTCTAGGGGTTATCTGTTTTTGGAGCAGGGGCCCGGTAGGAATTTTGCCACTTGGCTGATTGGCTGGTGCCATTTGGTTTTTGCCTAGCATGTAGCAAATCGTCACAACTTTGTAAGGTTGGCGGTTAGGCATTGGTTCATTCTTTGGTGGAGGGGATTATGGATTGGCTGTGCCTGCCCCTCATTTTTGTTGCTGCTGCTAGGGAATTCCGTTAAAGGAATCCAGGGGCTCGATTTGCTCTGTCCGATCCTCTCTCAGGCGTAGGGCCAAGCCAGAGTTCCTGGGAGCATCTGGGGTGAACTAAGAGGCGGAAATCCACCTCTGTGCTTCCTTAGTATGTTTTCCCTTACTGACCTCTGGAGGTTCCAGTTGTCAGTCCTGTTCTTGCCAGTGCAGGTTCAGACAGTCCGAACCAATGCCTAAGCAACCACTCACATGCTGTAAACAATAAAGTTGTGGCCAAATTAATGCCAAAAATCTTAAACAAATATTCTGTTTCCTGAGTGATTTATTTTGGAGGGGGTTTGGGAGTCTTCACACGCAAAGATTAAACATACATTAAAATATCAGTCATTAAAACATCAGTCATTAAAAACTTCCTTCAGATGTCTTCTAAATGTCAGGTAGTTGTTTATCTCTTTGACATCTGTTAGCGAAATTATTTGAGGTGTCGGTTTGTTCCAGGAGCTTTAGATTTATGGACGCCTGTGCAGTTGCAGGATTTCAGGGAGTGGTGAGCTGAAAGAGTCTGTGGCAGATAGAAGTCCAGAAGCTGAAGCAGGGGAGGAGGGATTCCAAGAGGCAGAGATGAGTCGGGGTGGTGAAGAGTCACAGGTGACTCCTCCTCCTTTTGCAACAAGCTCCCCTCCCCCTTGGTCTCCCAGAACCAGAAAAGGCATGAAAAGAGTGGAGCAGAGGTTGGCATCATGTAGGCACAGTCTCAAATTGCTTGGGGAAAGCCCTGAAAAGAAGGGGACTTAGACAGCTGTGAGAAGGCAAAGACTTTCAGTCTCAGCAACTGATTCAAAGGGCAAGAGCTACCAGGGATGAGCTGCTGTGCTCATTAGGCCTGGAGATCGTGGATAATAATAATAATAATATTTATTCATATACTGCCTATCTGACTGGGTTACCCCACCCACTATGGGCATCTTCCAACAAATTAAAACACAATATGACATCATCATCATCATCCCTTATACAACCTGAATGTAATGGAAATTAATAAGATTTTGAAATGCAGAAATAAAGCAAATAATCAAGCCATCAATCCTAGCCTGCTGGGGGGGGCACCTCATCTAAATTATATAATTCAGTATTCAAACTATTGGTATTAATAACTGTATTATAAATTTGTATTGTTATAGTGAGGCTATTATTGGATTGTAATTGAAAACTAATAAAAAAAATTATTTTTAAAAAAAACCGAAAACAATACGACATCAGACATCAAATAAAGAGTTAACTCCAACTTTGAATGGTATGATTTATGGCTGGCTTCTGAAAATAAACTAGTGCATTCTAAATCTGCCCTGTCCTTAGTGTACTTTTTGTTTACTATAATTTAACAATAATTTCTAGTTATTCTTTCAGATTGTTTGGAGCAGTTCACCTACACTATTTGTCTGTAATCCTTACTGCAACCCTACAGGTCACTGTTACTATTCCAGTACTATGGAGGGGAGAGCTGATATTGAGAGGTGGTGAATTGCTTAAGCCCCCTGTCCCCTGGCTGGTGGTGTATTGGAGCCATAACGTGCGCGTAGTAGTACTGTACATCTTCAGGATCTTTTAAAGAGGAGGAGCAATGGCATCCTCTTTCCTCTAGGAAGTTTCTTCTAGGAACTTTCAGTTCTTAGTACGGTTTGCAACAGATATGGAACAGATTAGCATAGAGCAGATTAGCATAAATCAAAACCAAAAAAACCAGACAAACCTGTTGGCTGTTTGCAGTTTAGTAGCGCAGAGAGCTTGCTGGGGAGACCATGCATTAAAAAATAAAGGACTCAAAAATAACTTAAACTAGGTTTTAATAAGAAAAACAAAAACTCCTTTTACACTAAATACATTAACAACCAAACCAGACCCAACCACCAACCCATCCCCCAGGGTAATGGGAGAGCTAGGTGCTGCTCCTTATATACTACACCCAAATGCTGACACACCTTAATCAAATACAACTCAGCAGCACCTGCTACGTTTCACAGCTGTAAAGCTGGGTCTCGTTATCTTACTCTGGCCCTTGCTCTGGCCCCTTAAAGACATACACATCGGGTGGAACAATGATGAACCTTTACATTTAAAGAAACCATTCAACATTTCCCCTGCAGTTCATCATTGTGGAACAAAAACATAAAGCATACTTTGTACATGTCTTTCATGTGTAACCTTTGGAAGTGCTTTAGTAAAAATGTCCGCAATTTGATTGTCACCTGGAACATATTCAAATACAAATCATTTCGTCAGCAATTAGTTTCTTTACAAACTGTAAACGTAACCTTAAGACTCTAGTGCGCTGCGTATTGGTCTCTGAACACAGGATAGCAAGTCCGCTCTGGGAATCAAGGTAAACTTTTACTGGTAGTGTTACTTGCATCTGTAGGTCTGCAAATACTTGCAGATACCATTCTACATCACGAGTGGCCTGAACGCATGCACATAATTCACTCTCTGTTGTGGAGAGACAAATAATGGTTTGTGTCTGGGACTTCCATTCAAATGGACAACCGTTATAACAAAACACCATACCAGACACACCCCTGCAATTATTTTGTTCCACTGCATGAGATGCATCGCAGAAAATTTCAAAACCTTTGTCAATACATGTTGTAAACTGCAACCTATAATGTTTGGTGTGTTTAAGGTAATTTCTGAACATCATTGTAGCTTTTTGGCTCAAAAACTGCCTTACTGGCATACACAGTATTAAAATGTTCATCTGCAAATCGTTGTGGCTTCTGCCTCTTTCTATCTGAACGTCTCAGTCCGGAAGGAGAGTCAGACTCCTCAGACTTAATAGGACTAAGTGAACCACTAGTTTCAGGTTGTAAATCATTGTCAGATTGAAGAGATGCCTGTAGGCTAAGCTCACGGTCAGAAAACTCAAGAGAATCTAACCTCCCCTCGGGTGCCTGTGACTTTAAATCCTCAAACAAATCAGATTCAACAGACTTTTTGTCTTTTCCCATTAATTCAGAAGCACCATTTCCTGCTGCTGCTGCTTCTTCCTCTTCTTCCTCAGTATTATCTATACCATCAGTATCTTGGAAGACAGCAACTCCATTCCAATTTACAGTTTGTATCATGCTTCTGGTAATATGAAATTTGCCAGTTGCTGGTATGTAAATTCTGTACGCCCCCTGCTGGTAGCCCATTAATTTTCCCTGGACACTACGTTCACCCAATTTCTGCTTAGCGGGATAATGCATAATTACATCTGAACCCCAAATGCGTAGGTATTTCAGATTAGGGCGTTTTTTAAACAGCTTCTCATAGGGGGTGACATCTAAACCAGAATGATAAGTGCGATTTCTAACATAACAAAATGCATTAAGCGCTTCAGCCCAAAAGTCTTTGGGCAGATTAGCATCGTGCAGATACGTTTTAACCCCTGCCTGTAGGTCACGCTGCACAACTTCAACAAGCCCATTTTGCCAGGGACTTCGGGGGCAAGATAACTCATGAGTAGTCCCCTGCGCTTCCAGGAATTTCTCAAAATCCTCAGAAACAAATTCCCCGCCCCGGTCAGAAAATAGGTTCTTAATTGGTTTGTTAAAGTGTGTTTTTACCCAGTTGCAAAAAACTTTGTACTTCTCCAATGCTTGGGACTTCTCAGCTATTGCATAAGTCCAACAATATCTACTATACTGGTCTATCAGAGTAAGCCAGTACTTAGAACCTCCTAATGATGGTGGGAGTGGCCCAACTAAATCACAATGTACACGCTCAAATGGCTCAGTTACTTTCCTATCTGAGCATCTACCCTTGCGTGCAACCTTAATCTTATTCTTGCAACAGGATAGACATTGCATAAAAAATTTACATGGTTTTAAGTTGAGGCCATTAACAATATTCTTTGTCTTAATTACATCAGCAAAATTCAGGTGTCCCAGAATTCTGTGTGCCTCATGGACACACCCAGAATGTGGCCTTACATTCCTCAACCCCTGGCTTGACTGTGCTGCTCTGCAATTTATAGGCGATTGGGAGTAGGTGCGAAAATACAGTCTATATAAACCATCAGATTCCCGGGCATATAATAGACGTTTGTTCCCATCGAAAAACTCACACATTGACTTTAAGAAACGCACAGTTATGCCTTGACGAGCGAAGCACCTTACTGACAATAAATTGTCCACTGATGGGCAGTAAATGCAGTTCACTATTGTAATGTTTAAAGAGTCAAGTTTAACAGTACCCCTGCCAAGCGACTGCAAGACTTGTGAATTGGCTAAATGTACATTACCAATTTCCTCTTCGAAAGAAATAAACAAGCTCCGATCATTGCAAACGTGCTGAGATGCTCCTGAGTCAATAATAAAAGACTTCCACTTGGCATCTTTAATTCTTTTACGATCTGTTGTCCGAGCACGAAAAGCTCGGGGCTCGTTTCTGTCTCTACTATACGATGTCGGCTGCTGGGCTGATGACCATGACTGACGAACAGAAACAGACTTAGGAGTACTTTGCTTTCTTTTGGCTCTGCAGTCCTTTGCAAAATGTCCTTGCTTATTGCAGAACCAACAACGCTTGGCAGCTTTAAATGCAGTCGTATCACCACAAGTTTGCATATGGCGTTCCTCATTACTTCTGGAAATAGGAGTGCTTATGGCACAAGCCTCCCTTCTGTCCAACTCGCCCATTAATCTTGCCGTCACCCCTTCCACAGTTAATTGTGCTGGTGGAACAGCAGATATCTGGCTAGCTATACCATCGAAGTCCTCGTTAAGGGAACAAAGAATGATAAAAACATACTGAATATCAGGTATGTCCATGTCCCTTCGAATTAATTCGCCGCGTATTGCCTCCAGACGTCTCAAGTGTGCTGCCAAATCACCACCAGGCTGCAACTTCGTCTGGTACAACTGCTTGAAAAACGTCAATGCAGATGCTGACTCTTTTCTAACATGCACTGCTGCAAGACTGTCCCACATTTCTTTGGCAGTTTTCTTATTTCTTATATAGACTACTTGCTGGTCGCTGACTGCCAAATTAATTATCGCCCTGGCTTTTGCATCTCCTTTCGACCAAGCATTAGTCACAGGGTCAGGAGGGTCATCAGTTACATAGGTCCATACTTCTCTAGAGGTCAAAAGCGCCTCCACCCGAAAAGACCATAAACTATAGTTCTCATCTGTTAGCTGTGGGAAGAACAGAGCCTTCTCAGCTTCAGGAACCCGGTCAACCATTCTGGAACTCTTCCAGACCCACAGAACTACGCTAACAGGAGAAGGAGTTTTCAAACCTTTCTCAGAGTCCAAAAATATGCAGTCATCCACTCAGCAGCTGGGCCCATAACCAAAGATGTTGGCTGTTTGCAGTTTAGTAGCGCAGAGAGCTTGCTGGGGAGACCATGCATTAAAAAATAAAGGACTCAAAAATAACTTAAACTAGGTTTTAATAAGAAAAACAAAAACTCCTTTTACACTAAATACATTAACAACCAAACCAGACCCAACCACCAACCCATCCCCCAGGGTAATGGGAGAGCTAGGTGCTGCTCCTTATATACTACACCCAAATGCTGACACACCTTAATCAAATACAACTCAGCAGCACCTGCTACGTTTCACAGCTGTAAAGCTGGGTCTCGTTATCTTACTCTGGCCCTTGCTCTGGCCCCTTAAAGACATACACATCGGGTGGAACAATGATGAACCTTTACATTTAAAGAAACCATTCAACATCCAAAGAAACCATTCAACCATCCAAACTTCAAGAGAGAGTGTCCCACAAGGGCCAATAAAGCCCTCCAGTGGGTCAAAGATTTTCTCATCTCAGTTAATGTTGACACTGTCCGGCTGATCTCTAAGCACAGGCAGGAAAATACGGAGAAAGATTATCTGTCAGGTAATCTACTTAGGTTACTGCCACCATTCACCACTATCCAGATAGAGGAAACCACCGGAAACCATGAAACTAAAGCAGTCTCTTTTTATCTTTCTTTTCTTTTCTTTTTTGCACTTCTGCATAAAGAGGCAGACTGCTGATTCTTCAACAAGACAGAAAACAGCTGGCCCAATATGCTATCTGTCCCAATATACAGGAAAATCTGCATACTTTTTTAAAGAAAGAAAATAAGGCAAGCCTGGTTTTTACACATTATTTTGTTTAGACACTGGAGTGTGTTGTTGTTGTTTTAAATGCAGGCACGTAACTATCCGTCTAAATTTAGAGACAAGTATTTAATGAAAATCAAGTAATGGATATTATATTTTGATCTATTACTGTGTTACTTGTCTCATAATCAGGGAGATGATCTGTGTGAGATCGCTGAACACTTACACCCGGCTGGATTCGAAGCAGCGTGAGGGAAACAGCTGGGGCATTACAGCACGTTGTAAGCTCCCCCAGCCGGTTTGGTGCACTATCTGCACAAAAGCCAGCATCTCTGTGCAGAAGCACCAGCTGGGTGGGAAATGGCATGAAGCAAATGGCTGCAAGCCATGCAGTTGCCCTCTGATCCAGCAGCTGGGGGCGCCTGAAGGAAGAAGCTCTTTCATAAAGATAATACTCCCATTGATTAGCTGTTCGGGGCACTGGGGATCAGGGAGTGGAATGAATCCAACCCCCAGCTCTGCTTCCCAAGTAGCCAGTAGTGATGCACTGGAATTCTGAAAGGGCTTTGTGAGAGCAGCCCCAGATGTTGCTACAGGGAGGTTCCTGCTTGCAGATAGGGTGGAGTGGGGCATTTCAATGCCTTGTACAAAATGATGGGGATGGTGTTCAAATATCAAAGCAATGGAAAGCTAGAACCAAAAAAAAAATTAGCCATTTTTTGTTAGGCTTCAGGGAATTCGATCCCCCTCCCTTGCGGCTGGCAGCCAGAAACGGGAAATCAAGAAGTTCTTGCAATGGTATTTTATTCAGTATTCACAAAGAGAGATGGATGATGCCTCCTCTCAGATACAGTGGTACCTCGGCTTACAGACGCTTCAGGTTACAGACTCTGCTAACCCAGAAGTAGTACCTCAGGTTAAGAACTTTACTTCAGGATGAGAACAGAAATCGCGTGGTGGTGGCAGCAGGAGGCCCCATTAGCTAAAGTAGTACCTCAGGTTAAGAACAGTTTCAGGTTAAGAACAGACCTCCAGAACGAATTAAGTTCTTAACCCAAGGCAGCACTGTAATGGCATTGTTATGAGTAAAGCCCCACCCTCTCCATCTCTCCTATTCTACATCATCCCTGCGCTGGCTGATCTGTGCTTTCTGCCTCTGAGCTTTCTCTTCTACTACTCTTAATGCATGCCAGGTTCTAAGAGAAAGGGGGTTCAGGAATGCTGTCTAATGATAATGTGTCAGCCAGTTGTTCCAGCTCTGCTGTTTCTCCCTTCCTCTTCCATTATCTCCCAGTTTTTCCCCTCTTCTGTCTCAGAGTCATGACCTTCTGCAAACCACCGTTGTAATTTGATACTGCCCTCCTCTTCTTGGGAAGGTTCAGGAGAAGGAGAGGGGGCTGTATCCACCACTCCTCCTCCGATGTCCAGTCCATGACATTTTTGCAAAAATATGTGTTGCCATATTTAGCTGCGTAGTGAAATGTGCAAGCATTCCCGAATGCAAAGATCTGGTGCACACGTAACTGTAAGCCAAATAATGGCTTAGGACATGACTGTGAGGGTTCCAGGAGAGAAGACTGCAGTTAAAGCACTCCACTCCTGGTCTCCCTACCATTGGGCTCTAAACCATGGTTTGCTTTAGCACATCATCCAAGAACAAACACTGGTTATAGGTTGTGCTTTGTCTGGTGGGAGCTAAACCATGACCCCAGATTTAGATGTCATACTAAGCCAAACCATGGTTTAGTTCACAAGAGTGGAGCAGCACCAGTACCAGAAGAGAAGCAAAGTAGCGATGACCTCCTCTCTGGGATCCCGCATGCTTACACTTCCAGAGTAAGCCATAGTTTGGCTGAGCATTACGTGTGAACCAGCTCATGGTGAACTACAGGAAGAGAGCCTGGATGTGGAAGTTCAAATCTCCAGTTCAAATCTCCACTCGGTTTTGGAGGTCCTTTCACGGCCTTTAGGAAGTTGCTGGCTCCTAGGCTAAACTCTACTCAAAGCACTACTCTGGTGAAGATTCTTGAAAGAAGACAGAACGTAAATGTACAAAGGAAGGAAATCAGTGTAATGCTAAGGAGATCACTCAATCAATGCAAGCGTTGCTGCTTGCCTGATGGAACCATCTCCTCTCTTCTCTTCCCACAAGCTGTTCTGGGGGTTTTCCTGACCTCCCTCAGCACCTGAGTCAATTTTGGGGAAAGAATTAGGTGCATGGGAGGAGAGGAGGAGGAGGAAACCCCATTGTGTTAGCAGAAATCTTTGCAGTGACTTCTGCTAGCAGGACATGTCAGGTGGATCCGGCCCAAAATATTTCAAAGCAATTTATATTGGAGGGGGACTACATTGAGTCAGTAAGAAATACAGACACTTATGTGGTCTGAAAAATGCCCCTCACTGTCTTCTAGATTGGCTTTATCTCTTGCACGGAAATGGGGAACCAGGACGTGGCCCTCTGGATGTTTGATGGACTCCAGCTTCCATCACCCCCAGCCAGTATAGCCAGTGGCCAGGTATAACTGGAGATACCTGGAGGACCACAGGCTCCCCATCGCTGCTGCAGCACACCTCGTACAAGAAGCCCTTCCCCCATGCATTTCATGTCCTGCTGTGTACTATTCATGGACTGCAGAATAGCCTCGACCATCTTCTCCTACAATAGATGAGGCTGACAGCACCGATTTCCCCTTATTTAATTGATGCTGCTCCAGGGGCAGACTTCTTAGGATTCATGAAAAAGCCTGTCAAGCCATTTTCAGCTGAAAGGAGCAAGGTTGCAGAAAGGGGCGTCTCGATCTGAATTTACAAAAATTGTTCAAAGAGGTGGTTACATCTTCATCTGCTGGTCTGCCTTAAAGCACATTCATACAAAGTCTCTTCACACGGTCAGACATATGAAAGTAACAGCACAGGGTGTCGCTTCTGCAATGCTTCTGCACACTCTTTGAGAATTTGGCACCAGTTTGAATTTACCTATGGGCTCAGCATGTTACTGCATCTTTTCTGCAGTGTGCAGGGCCCTGCTCCACTGCGCATGCCCAACTTCACCCAGCTCTACTTTGCCAAGTAAAAAGGTAAAAGGACCCCTGACCATTAGGTCCAGCTGTGGCAGACTCTGGGGTTGCGGCGCTCATCTCGCTTTATTGGCCGAGGGAGCCGGCATACAGCTTTTGGGTCATGTGGCCAGCATGACTAAGCCGCTTCTGGCGAACCAGAGCAGTGCACGGAAACGCCGTTTACCTTCCCGCCGGAGTGGTACCTATTTATCTACTTGCACTTTGACGTGCTTTTGAACTGCTAGGTTGGCAGGAGCAGGGACCAAGCAACGGGAGCTCACCCCGTCATGGGGATTCGAACCGCCGACCTTTTGATCGGCAAGTCCTAGGCTCTGTGGTTTAACCCACAGCACCACCCGCATCCCTACCAGCAGCCAAATCTCTGCACATGCCAATGGATTCACAGAGTTTAGCTACCATGGCTGATGTGGCTGAGAACAAGCACGAGCTACGAATTTGCCACAAGTGCCACATAGCAAGATGGTATCACATGAATTAGGCCGAATATTGGAATGCTCTATATGATGACAGGTACAAAAAGGCTTGCAGGTACCAACAACCAACTGAACGCCAGGGCTCGCAAAGCAATGTGCCTTTGCTGATGCAGCTTGATTTCAAAGTGTGTGGGCAAAATGGGTTACCTGGTATTATTCTTGACAGTTGAGGGTCTCCACCCACCTGTCAAACTTGGCCCAAGGAGAGATGGGGAAAGATAAGGATCTGATCCACTGGCCAGATCCAATTTACTGTGCTTTTATATTTTGCTGGAAGCTGCCCACAGTGGCTGGGGAAACCCAGCCAGATGGGCAGGGTATAAAATCATCATCATCATCATCCAGTTTGCTGCCCCTATCCTATAGAGACTGTCTATGGTATCCCTTTCATGAAACTTCCCATTTGCAGCATAGCAAAAATAATAATGCAACATGGTGCCACACTTTTCCACTCCCCTCATGCCTTACAATGGGAGAGTCAAAATAACTTATGATAAGCTACATACCTATATAGGATAAGATGGTTTTGCTGATGAATGGCTGCCTGGAAGACATTATCAGTTTAATGAGCTAAGAAACAAGGAGGATGTAATTTTTATAGATTGCCCTACAACTTAACAGTTGCTGAGAGACAGAATAACTTGGCTTAATAATTATATCATGTCATAAATAAGATGAATTATTGCAGGAAATGGGGTGCAATTTTCTTGAACATGTTCATCTTTGAATGTGTTTTTAGTGATCGCTTCAAAGGTGTTATTGGTTCAGAAAGCAATGCCCCTTACTCAGAACGGGCATTGGTTGTGAGAAAAAATACTATTTCCACTACCAGAAAAAAATATTAGTTGGACAGTTTTTGTTTGCTTCTTTACAAAATCCTTTTTTCCTTTAAAAATAAACGCTGATGCTTTCTGAAATGAACAATTAGAAAACAATGCACATGGACACTTTAAAGGCTCTGCATGCTAGACCTTCTTAGGATAGTAGGTGTTGAGATTTTTTTTTGTTCTTGTTCTAGCCTTAGGTTCATCAAGGGTGAGTGATAACCCTGCCAAAGCAAAGACAGACACCCAAAGCATTATCAGAGTAACCGGAATAAAACAATGCTCTGAGCATTGAACTAGGAAAGAAGTGTTATATCATGCAGCTGCGGCTCTAACATGGATTAGAGAATGGATGAACTTCAAGGATACAGATTTTTTGGATTTAGAAGGTGTAGGTACACATTTTGGTTGGCATGCTTATCTGGTGTTTGATAAGGTAAAAGCACACAGGGGTTTTTAAGACGATATAATTTGAAAATCATTGTACAAAATATGAGTTAAATATAAAGACCTGTTAGAACCAAAAACTCCCTGGTGGACCTCACCCGCAGAAGCCATGACTGTGAAGAAAAAAAATATGGAAAATAATTGGGCAACATACAAAATATTATTAAAAGAGGAAGAGGACAAACTAAAAATGAAAAAAAATGAAGATATCCGAATATCCTGATTGGTTCCAATATTTTCAAATTAATGAACGTTTGGATAAGAATAGACAAAAAGGATATTCTAAAGAATAGAATGGAAGAGAAATTAATAATTGCAAAAGGGAAATTTATATCCAACATGTATGACCTCCTTCTCGATTGGGAAGTGAAAGAAGAGGAGTGCAAGCAGTTATGATTCTCTGGGCACAGGACATCAGGCATAACATACCTATGAGTGATTGGAAATGATTATGGAAAAAAGATATTAGATTCACTCTATGTTGATGTTTAAGAGAAAACATACTGAAAATGCAATACAGGTGGTATTTAACCCCGGTCATATTGGCAAAGATATATAAGATGAACACAAATAATTATTGGAGGTGTAAAGAAGGAATAGGCATGTTTATCCACATGTGGTGGGAGTGCAAGACAATAAGAGAATTCTGAGAGGTTATTTATAATGAATTTTTAAAAAATGTTTAAATTTTCATTCAACAAAAAACCTGAGGTTTTTTTACTTGGTATTATGTCATGAGAATTTACAAAAACTGCCTGACCTATATTTATGTACACAACCCCTGCAGCATTGATGCTAATAGCCAAAAATTGGAAAAGTAATAATATTCCCACAAAAACTGACTGGTTAGAAAAAATGATTAAAGATTGACAAAATTACACAACAAGACTGGTTGGAAGTCAATAACCACAATATGTCGCTGCCTTTGTTGGTAGGTAGATGGAAGGGGTGGTGAAGGTGAGAGATGTGGTGTATGTTTTGTATGTAATATATGTAATGCAATGTCAAGTATGTAGAGTTTTTGTAATGTATTGATATTTATAATAAAAAAAAATATTTTTTTTAAAAAAGTGAGAGGGATCTATGGTGACTGGCAAGCTTCAGAGAGAATTCTGCAGGTAAGGTAAGGTAAGTTAAGGTAAGGTAATAAAGTAAAGGACTCCTGGAAGGTTAAGTCCAGTCAAAGTCGACTATGGGGTTGGGGCATTCATCTCTCTTTGAGGCTGAGGGAGCCAGCATTTGTCCACAAACAGCTTTTCCAGGTCATGTGGCCAGCATGACTAAACTGCTTCTGGCACAACGGAACACCGTGACAGAAGCCAGAGCGCACGGAAACGCCATTTACCTTTCTACCACAGTGGTACCTATTTATCTACTTGCACTGGCATGCTTTCAAACTGCTAGGTTGGCAGGAGCTGGGACAGAGCAATCGGAGCTTACCCCGTCACGGGGATTCAAACTGCCGACCTACTGATCAGCAAGCCCAAGAGGCTCAGTGGTTTAGACCACAGTGCTACCCAAGTGTACTGCAGGTATTGGGGAAAGAGCCATAGGAACTGAAACCAGCAGGAAGTGTTTTCATTGCTTACTTGTTGACATACTCTACTTTGGCAGCAAAGCATCATCAAACGAAGTGTTGCTTTAACTACCTTCCATCACTCTTGGCTGTGGACAAAAAAATCTGATATTCCTGACTTGGAAGCCTGCTGCACTTTCCTTGTTTTTTGCATTTTTGGTAACGGTTTTTCAAAGCACGCTAAGCATACAGAAGAAGGCATTGATCATGATTGATGAAGGGAACTTGTGAAGCTCAGCCTCTCACCTCCAAATCAGAATAATTGCATGGAAACAATATTGAAAACAAACCAGGGAGCATGCTCATTAAATAGTTGCAAGCCCCCATTCACAGCTGTTTAAACCCTCGTTTTGAGTAATGCGTCACATCAATCCATTCCTTTATTGTAGAGTGTTCGCCTGGTGAATCCAGCCCTGATGAATCTGTCAGGCATGATACATGGCAAGAGGTGGCATTATGCCGAGAAGATATGAAGCATTCTGTAAATGGAGCTTAGGGAGATTGAATATGACACTCACTATGTGTTTTCACACTCAAAGCCACCAAAATATAGTTGAATTTCCATGAGGACTTTAAAAGAAGAAGAAGAAGAAGCAAGCTGATGTAGAAAGGTGGAAAACTGACTATAAGATTGGAAGATGTGAAACTGAAAATGACAGATTTGCCCAAATGGGATCCCTGTACCCCTATGGAAATTAAAGAGAATTTATGGTGCCTGGTATATGTGGGCTTCATCATGACCTGACTGTATATCAAGGGGCATGTTTTCTTTTCTTTATTTTTTAAATTTAAGTTGGCCCACTGGCGAGAGCTCCAGGCTACTAGACAATGCTTTGCAAGATGGTGGAATGACATTATAATAGGTTCTACGCTTAATAGTACAGTATAAGAGGGCCTTTGAAGAAGAAGAAATTGTGAGTGCCTGAAAAATTATCCCAGCAAATGAAGAGAGAAAACAGAAGTGAAATTGCTGTTCAAACAAAGGGTTCTGTTCCCTGAACCTTACATATGTCACCAGCTAGACAATTTGAATTGTTAAGTAATTTTAAATATTAATAATAGAATACAGGAACATATGGTAAGGTAATCTATAAACCTGTGTGACACATGATTAAATGTGTTGCCACACTTCCTTTTCTCCTTCCATTCCTTTTTTATAAACCGTTCTATTCATTACTTGGGTAAAGTATAACTTTATTCCAGTATATATATGATGCATGAACTCTTCCAGCCACTGTTTGCCATGCATCATGCTAAACCTGAAGCATTATTTTTATATGGGCTCATAATTCTTCTGCATTGTCCACTTTACCTGGTTGTTAAGACTGAAGAAATAAAGCACGGCAGGGAATTGTGTATCATTTAATATCAGATTTGCTTCTCCGCAACCGACTATATGTTCCAAGCATCTTGCCTACGTGTCATTTAAAGGGAGACAACGACTAATTGAATGAGCTGAGACTTGAAGTGTTTGCAGTCCCTTAATAATTCATCTAACATTGAGAGCTGTAAAATACCAGCTGAGAGGAAATGATCCAAAAGGGGGAAATAATCAGTGCTCACCCATAATAAAATGATACTCCTTCCCCTCCACCCTGATTGTGATCACCTTTTTGCTTTCAGATTTGACTTGCTATCAAATGTTTTCATTTTCAGTAATTCTACTTTACTTTTAAAAAAAAGAAATATATCTTTGAAGACACTCGAACTCGGGATGCAAGGGAGAAACGTGCTAAGAGGAAGGCATGCTTGGCAAATCCACACCATGATCAACTCCCGCCCGGAAACCAATGTCCCCACTGTAGAAGGACGCGTGTATCCAGAATTGGCCTCCACAGTCACTTATGGACTCATTGTTAAAACTGTGTTTATGGAAGACAATCTTACTCAGCTACGAGTGGTCGCGAAAGAAGAAGAAGAAGAAAGAGAAGATAGGGTGTAGCAAAGGGGAGAAATAAAAAAAACACCATGGAAAATGGGATGGGAAGTCGATAAAATAAAAGAAAACACTCTATTATGTTAAAAAACAACCTGATTCTTTAAAAAAAAGAGATAGCCTTTCTAGTTAGTTTAATGTATTTGTTTTGGGTCTTCAGCTCATCTTTACCAAAATGCTTAAGGCAATAAGGGTGCAATCTGGTCACCTTTCAAGCCATAACTGAAGAGAAAGCAGACCTGAGGAGCCAGTAAATAAAGGGTTAAGATGCTAACAGCAGTATCAGCACAATGTCACAATCCAGGATGTTAAGAGACCTTGCAAACCTTGGATGCAAACTGGATTTGGCCCAGAAAACTAATAGCTATACAACAAGCCCCCAAGGCTTATGTTCCCGGGATTGCACCTAAATAAAAAACTGTGTATAGTCTAAACCCATTGTTTCAGAGGCACCATCTGGGGCAGGGAGGCCGGAGCCAAGCCCCCCCCCCTATTTTTTTCCAAGAAGAGGGCCAGCCCCCCTCAATATTCTGTGGCCTGTGGCGGGCCTTTCCACAACTGCAACAGGCCACGTTCAGGGGGCAGAGGTGATCGAGCATAGAGCCATGGCTTCTGTGGCTGGCTTCTCCTCCTGCTGCTGCTGTGGCTGCTTGGGGAAGACCCCCCCCAAAAAAAATCACTCTCACAAGATGGCACCTCTGGCCCTAACTGTTCCCCTGCGAAAGATTTCACCATAAATCGCTGGTCATGACAGTATATTTTGCAGTGGAGACAGGTATCAGTGGATACTTGCAGCCACGTGCTAAGACTATATGGTATCATCTGCATGAGGAGACTTGGAGAGATCTCGTAATATAAAGTGGATTTTGAAAATGGATTGTCCTTCTTAACTACAATGTTCTCTGTACAGCTCGTTGGATAAGAAGGGCAGCACTTCAGGAGGAGGAGAAAAACCTTGCTTCAAGTGATACTTGCCCTTTGTGCCTAGCAATAATTCCGACATGCTTCTCTTCCCCTCCTGCTCCGAAATGAATAAAAAAAGAATTAGCGGCATTAGTAACTCAGGATGCTAATTGGCTGGGCTCGAAATGGCATCATAAACCTACTTTGCAGAAATGTATTTATTTTTCCCCGATAGCCATACAATTAGAGGGGGAAATGAAAGCTGGAGTGTTGGGGGGGGTGGAAATTAAGGAGCTTCTGTGCACCAGCTATTTTAAACACTGTGTCTGCCTCACCGTTCTCTACTAATAGCACACTCCGTTGTCTGAGTGCCAATTCTCACAGAGCCCAAAAGGCAACATCCACACACAGCAGAGAAGTAGGGCTTGCCAGTCAGAAGGTCAGCGGTTTGAATCCCTGCGACGGGGTGAGCTCCCGTTGCTCGGTCCCAGCTCCTGCCAACCTAGCAGTTCAAAAACATGTCAAAGTGCAAGTAGATAAATAGGTACTGCTCTGGCGGGAAGGTAAATGGTGTTTCCGTGCACTGCTCTGGTTTTGCCAGAAGCGGCTTAGTCATGCTGGCCATATGACCCGGAAAAACTGCGGACAAACGTTGGCTCCTTCGGCCAGTAAAGTGAGATGAGCACCGCAACCCCAGAGTCGTCCGTGACTGGACCTAACGTTCAGGGGTACCTTTACCTTTTAAAAGAATATTTAGAAAAGAGTTTGGATTTGATATCCCGCTTTATCACTACCCGAAGGAGTCTCAAAGCGGCTAACATTCTCCTTTCCCTTCCTCCCCCACAACAAACACTCTGTGAGGTGAGTGAGGCTGAGAGACTTCAGAGAAGTGTGACTAGCCCAAGGTCACCCAGCAGCTGCATGTGGAGGAGCGGAGATGCGAACCCGATTCAGCAGATTACGAGTCTACCACTCTTAACCACTACACCACACTGGCTCTCGCCAGTGAGGGGCTAAAAGGTCCCCCAAGTCATTTATGAATTGGTTCCTGTGAAACATCCCACACCAATCAGCAATGAAAGCATGAGAACCACATCAACGGTTCAAACATTACATAAAAACAGTTTCAAACTCAGTACAGATTTGGCGGTCGTTGCAGGTCTCGATTTTTACCCTCTACTTCATCACATTATTTAGGTGATTTCTGGAGTATGTAGCTGTAGATTTAATAAATAATAATGATATTAGTATGTGCAGCAAAAACAAACAGTCTCATGGCACCTTCCTGAGGAACACATTTATTATAGCCCAATGTTTTCGTGGAGGCTAGAGTTTACTTCATCAGATTCATGATTTTTTTATTCTAAGCTGGCAGGTATATATACACACATCAGTGTAAAGAGAGAGAAATGTAAACCATGAAGTCAGAGGGAAATGGAATACAGGAAATACAGGCTGCAGGTGGAATTCATTGTCACCTTAGGAGATTGTTCCATCAGTGCAAGCATTTTTGCTTGCCGGACAGAATGATCTCCCCATGCATGCTGTTCGGGACGGGGCAGGGGGTTCTCCCAAGAAGAAGAAGAAGAAGAAGAAGAAGAAGAAGAAGAAGAAGAAGAAGAGTTTGGATTTGATATCCCGCCTTTCATTCCCCTTCAGGAGTCTCAAAGCGGCTAACATTCTCCTTTCTCTTCCTCCCCCACAACAAACACTATGTGGGGTGAGTAGGGCTGAGAGACTTCAAAGAAGTGTGACTAGCCCAAGGTCACCCAGCAGCTGCATGTGGAGGAGCCAAGACGCGAACCCAGTTCCCCAGATTACAAGTCTACGCTCTTAACCACTACACCACACTGGCTCTCCTCAAAGCAGATTTGAGGAGAATGGGGGCACAAGTGGGGAAGGAGAGGGGGACAGTTCTTTTGCGCTAACGGGACTCATTACACCGACTTCAACATATTTGAATCCAACCCTGTCACAATAATGTTAAAGCTTAAGGTTTCTATTCAGCTAACTCAGACCAGACCTAATGAAATTATTAGCCATGACCAACTTACATCAATTAATTTTAAAGGGCATACTCTGAGTAAAAGTGGAATACAACCCTAAATGTATGTAAAGCAAGTGCAATGTTTATTTACAAAGCAATATTATTTATTAATAATAATAATAATAATAATAATAATAATAATTGAATTTACATACCTCCCCATACCCGCAGGTCTCAGGGAGGTTCACAGGACAAAATCACAATATAAAACAAAGTACATAATCAAAATAACAACAACCCAATAGCCCCCTCCCCTACAAACAACACATTTTATAAGGGCATAGGGTGTCAATCAAATCAACCAAAGGCCTGGTTAAAGGAGAACGTTTTTGCCTGGTGCCTAAAGGTGTATAATGAAGGCACCAGGCGAACCTCCCTGGGGAAAGCATTCCACAGATGGGGAGCCACTGCAGAGAAGGCCCTGTTCTCATGTTGCCATCCTCCAGACCTCTCATGGAGGAGGCACACAAAGAAGGGACTCAGAAGATGATCTCAGGCTTTGGGTAGGTTCATATGGAAAGAGGTGGTTCTTAAAGTCCTGAACCGTAATAACACAAACACCCTTTCATAAGTTAATTAACACCTGCCAGTGGATAAAAAAACTAAGCTGCTATCTTGATTCAGGCCATGGGTGATGGAATTACATTTCTTGCAAAGCTGATTAATTCAACAGATTAACACTGGTGTCTCCTTTTAAAATTTCCTTCATGCAAGAACAGTCACTTTATGGTCAAGCTAGGGAAAGTCCTGGGAAAGTGTCCATTTATTATTTTCAAGTACAGTAATTGATCAAACCAGAACACACAGCTTAACAAGGGGTGTGTACACATGCATGCTGGTTTGTGATCTGCAAAATGTTTCCCTTTCTCTAGGCCTGCTTTGTACAGCTTGGCACTTGGTGGTGAACAATGGGATGCTGACAGACAGGCATCTGATAAGCTCCTGAAGGACAGTATGTATTCCAAGTTCCCATTCTGTGTCGTGCCCACCTGCCTGGGGGCTTAAACGAGGCAGCTTGGCTAGCAAATAAGAAGGCAGTGCAAATGACATATACAGCTACATCTTCATCAGTGTTAACTCAGAACTGTAAAGCATTTAGGTTCATGAATAACAGACAGGAATAAGGGCTGGCTTTAAATCTACAGCATGGCTTCACAGTTACGCAATCTCAGACCTTCCCCTGATCAAACATCCCCATGTGGCCTCTGGGGCATGACCTCAAATTACCATTTCCTTAATATTGTTGATCATGAAGGGAGCATCTCTGAATTCTATATGTTTTCTTCTTTGGCAATCACTCGTAGCCAAGTAAGATTTTCTTCCATGAACACGGCCTTAACAGTGAGTCCGTAAGTGACTGTGGAGGCCAATTCTGGATCCACACATCCTTCCACAGTGGGAACATAGGTTTCCAGGTGAGAGTTGATGATGGTTTGCCAAGCATGCCTTCCTCTTAGCACGTTTCTCCCTTTCGTCCTGTGTTTGTGCATCTTCAAAGCCCATGACACCTTTGTTCTCCAACTGGAGCTCTCGCAGGCCAGTGTTTCCCAGTTTATACTACATTTTTTTAGATTTGCCCTGAGAGAGCCTTTAAACCGCTTTTGTTGATCACCAGCACTACGCTATATGTAGGTAGACAAGGGCAAAGGAATGGCATTAAAGTGCATTTACCTTCAGAGCAGGACGAGGGTGGTGCTGTGGGTTAAACCACGGAGCCTAGGACTTGCCGATCAGAAGGTTGGCGGTTCGAATCCCCACAACGGGGTGAGCTCCTGTTGCTCAGTCCCTGCTCCTGCCAACCTAGCAGTTCAAAAGCACGTCAAAGTGCAAGTAGATAAATAGGTACCGCTCCAGCGGGATGGTAAACGGCGTTTGCGTGCGCTGCTCTGGTTCGCCAGAAGTGGCTTAGTCATGCTGGCCATATGACCCGGAAGCTGTATGCCGGCTCCCTCGGCCAATAATGCGAGATGAGCGCCGCAACCCCAGAGTCGGTCACGACTGGACCTAACGGGCAGGGGTCCCTTTACCTTTAGAGCAAGCAAATGTTTATCTGCACTGGAAAGTTTGCTTAATGACTGGAACAACTCTGTTGTTAGAACTATGAAGGTTACTGGCACACCTTGGCCAGGATCCAGAACAAGGCATGTTGCTGCCCCATTGATTTCAATGAGGTGGAAGTGTGTATAACTAATTGCACAATCCTGTGCAAATTTACTCTGTGGGAAGTCCCACGGTGTTTAGTGGGGCTTACAGCCAGAGAAGAGGGTATAGGAGTGCAGCCTAAGTCCTGGATTGTGGCCCTTGTTTCCAGCTTCACATGAAGCTGTTATTCATCTAGCCCCTGGAATCTAGTGCCAGGTAGACAGTGCTTTGTGCCGGCCCTACTGTTAGGCAGAGTGAGGCGGCCCTTTCAGGAGATAGCAGATTTTCCGGGCCATTTCTCCAGAGCCCTGCCCTACCTGGAGATGTCAGGAATTGAACCCAGAACCTTCTTCATACAAAGCAGGTGCTCTTCCAGTGAGCCACAGTCCTTCCTGCCAGGGGTGCTGAAATTGCACCCTGATCCTGCACTGAGAAGGAAGTTGGACCACATGACCTTCAAAGTCTATTCCAATTTTGAGTCTGTGAACTTAAAGTGTATCTTAGCTCTGCTTTAGTTGGAGGTAAGGACTTCAGGCTTTAAGACAGAGGGTTAATGGGGAAAGAGAGCTGTGGTTTAGCGTTGGAAGGTAAACTGAGAGGAGAGTGGTGGAACCAGCGAGGTGTTTCAGAAGGGAGTTCTAGGCTTAAGAGGCCTCGAGGGAAAGCAAAGATTACCTACTTCACACATGCTAACCTTAACCTTTAATATTTTATGTTGCAGATCTATTGCACAGCTTGCTTCCAGCTCAATGAATACTTTTGCCAGTCGCTTTAATGGTAGCCAAACCGCAATCAGAATCAGGATTATCAAATCCCTGTTGGCACTGAGCACATTTTCTAAAGTACATTTTGAAACTTGATTCTTCTGTTTGGGGGATAAGGAAAGCCTTTGAAACGAGAGAGATCAAACTGCTGCCAAAAATACGCAACTGAGGGGAGGGAGGAAGAGAAAGCTAGGTTGGGGGGGGCAGTTACCATTGTTCCCACCGTATTATGAGAAACTCTTTCAAGGAAAGTTGTTTTTTAAAAAAAGTTGTTTTGAAATTAGCAAACAAAAATAAATCACACCAACATTTTTTAAAAAAAGAAATGCTATATGTGGATGTGAATAATTAAAAGTTATCATCCTTATAGCAAACAATTTACAAACATCTCAATTTCCCAAAATATGAGGCCTTGTCTGTGCATGCAGCAAAAAGAAAAAGTGGTAGAATGGACTGTAACCAGTTCAGACTGCAGGTGGGGGAGTTACATATTTTAAATGTTCTATAAACTGTTCAATTGCAAATTTAAATTAAAGGTAAAGGGACCCCTGACCGTTAGGTCCAGTCGTGACTGACTCTGGGGTTGCAGCGCTCATCTCGCTTTATTGGCTGAGGGAGCCAGCGTACATGCCAGCATGACTAAGCTGCTTCTGGCGAACCAGAGCAGCGCACGGAAACGCCGTTTACCTTCCCGCCAGAGCAGTACCTCTTTATCTACTTGCACTTTAACGTGTTTTCGAACAACAGGAGCAGGGACCGAACAACAGGAGCTCACCCCATCGCGGGGATTCAAACTGCCAACCTTCTGATCGGCAAGTCCTAGGCTCTGTGGTTTAACCCACAGCGCCACCCACATCCCTAGAGTTGCAAGTGCAGGACAGACCAAAAACTCCCTTTCTGAGGCTGGTTTATGCCACGAATGTGGTGTGTGTAGTGGCTGGATCAGAACAACCCCCCTGCGGAAGTGAAGAGTGGACAGTTCCTACTCTTAGTTGATGGAAGATCAGAGAGGATGAGGGGTGGGAATGGTCCAGTTCCCCTGACCCAGCTCATGCATATGAGGTCCTTGTTAGAAATAAGGCAAGGGAGCCTAGAAATGCACATGACTGGGGAGCCACCTTTCGAAATGTTCTGCAGTCCTCGTGGTCAAGGAGGGAATCAGACGCATGGCTGATTTGGTGTCAATACTCCCATGGCTGCAGCCAAAGGGTCTCGAGGGTCATCCTATTGCCTTTCCTCACCTGATGAATAAAGCAGGAAACCCCCTCCCTTAAAACCAAGTCTCTTTCAAATGACCAATCACCTTCTCTTTAAACAAGTAATTAGAAGGAATAAATTCCTCTCACAAGGAAAGCAGCTGAAACTACTCACCTGCTCAACATAAGGCCCGTGTTTCACCCCACAAAAAAAGAAATATCCATTCTCAGATGCATTCCTTCACATCTTCAAATATTTAGATAGCAAGTTATACAAGGTGTGGGGTTGGGGGAATTGCTATGCTAGTATTACACATACACACACATCACAATTCTCACACATCACAATTCTCATTTTCCTAAAGCCAATAAGTGGAGGAGGGATTGTTACAGCTTGGGGGGGGGGAGATTAAACCTCCCTTCCCCACATGCTGCAGCTTATTAAATCACCAAAGCCTCTGCTATTACTTAATAATAATAATAATAATAACCATCACCCTAATGTGGTTTCTAATTACATATTTGCAATGACATCTTGTTTGACCCCAGTCTAAGGGTTTGGCGAATTAGAAGTGATCCCGGTGGAGTTTTTGTGTCTTCACTACAGCCACCAGGATTGATCCCCTATGGGTATCCTCAGCACTGAGTACAATATAACCCCACATGCCCACATCACCAATCCAAATTAAAATATCAGAGCAAATGTCGGGCACAGCATGAACAATGCAAGATGGACACATTTACAGACAATCTGCACAAATTTTATTGTGCAATTAATGTTAATGGCAGAATCCGAGCTCCTTGATGGAGGATCTGCTAGGAATAGCAATATCACTAGCACAAGCTGGCAAGAGAACATGGCCTACTATTCATTGTCCTGTCCTGGCCGTGAGAAGAACCCACAGAGCACAACGTATGAGTAAGTGGCTGCGTCATCTGGGCAGCACGTATGGTCAGCCTGGAATTTCAGAACTCTGGAGAGCTCCAAGCAGACAGCTTCATATGAGGTGAGGCCTCAGCTTACGCCTTTTATCCATCTTGGGCCAGACTTCTCCTTCCAAGATCTGCCCCCTTCCTTAGAGAGATACTCCTCTGCCCCGGAGCTTCTCTGATGCCCCTCTCTCAGCAACTTCCTTGTGCATTCTCTAGACCAGCAAAACACCTGAAGCCCCTGGTTATAAAATGTTTTCTTGGGGTATTACTGCCTTTGGGACTTCCAGTTTCGGGCTCAATGGGTTCCTAGCTGACACTGTCTAGCAACTCCATACCTTCTGCCACTGATCTTCTTGATCCAGCGGGTTCATCTCCCCACCCTCCACCCCTGTATCAGAGTTGTGGCTGTTGTTCAGGATCTTGGTCATGACATGCATGGTGGGATTCTCCTGGGCAGATCCCCTCACTCCATTATAAATTAAACAACCCATCTGCAATGCTCTTGGACCTCAGTAATGGGCCCCGGTAGTTTTCCTAACCAGTTGACCAGCTTTCAGAGAAGTGATCCGAGTCGTTATGATGAAACCAACAAAAGTGCACTCATTGGCAGGCTATTGCAAGTGAAAATAAAACATGTGGGCATTTCCATTAGCCACTGGAAAATATCAGTGTACAAACTGTTACGAGAAGGAAAAAATTACTAGTCTTTAGTGAATGTCTATGGCGTCAAGAACTACGGAGTGGAAACACGACAGAATGTTGTTGGGTCTTTTCGGCAGAAGCTGCTTAATTGCATCACTTTCTGAATGGCAGTGTAATTATTCAGATATGAGATTATGAACTCCTGTTGCAAGTATCACATTTATTTTCATTTATTTGTTTGTTTTCTTTGCTGGATGTAATGAGTGACTCATTTTCAGCACAGTAAATGTAGGACTTCATCTGATTGGTATAAAAAAGGTACTAATTCTCCCATATCCTGAGCTGCAGAGACAAGGGAAGAAGTCAGGATATGTATGGGATTGGAATATTCCAGGCCACTCCCATGGATTGCCATTTTTTTAAAAAAAGATTCAAGTGTTTGTTTTATTTATAATAATAATAAATTTTTATTTGTATCCTGCCCTCTCCGGCCAAGGCCAGGCTCAGAGCAGCTAACATCATAAAAACAACACAATATGCATAAAAACAGACATCAATTAATTAAAATACATCTTAAAATTAATTCAGACAAGTTAAAATCTGGGCAGGTGGCAATTTTCAGGTTGGAATTGAGAGTGGTTAATACTTGCCAGGACCAACTGTTTCCACTGATCATACAAGGACCTGTGAGCGGGTTGGAGGCTTGTTTTATACAAATTTTATAATTTTATAATTTTATAATGAAATGATTTTAGAAGGTTGTATTATTTTATTGTTGTTAGCCGCCCTGAGCCCGGCTTCGGCTGGGGAGGGTGGGATATAAATAAATTTATTATTATTATTATTATTATTATTATTATTATTATTATTATTATTGGAAAGTAAGTCAAACTGCATCCTGCCCGAAGGCCTGGCTGAACAGCTCCATTTTGCAGGCCCTGCAGAAAGATGTCAAATCCCAGAGGGCCTTGGTCTCTTGTGAAAGAGCGTTCCACCAGGCTCTGCAGGCAGTAGTCCGTATATCCAGATGTAACTTCTAACTATTTGGCTACCTGTATTTATATTCTGGCTGTCGTGTGGATTATTTACCTATGCCAATAAAAATGTCTGGCTAAATTTGATGGAGCGTTTGGTAAAGCCACAAATGGTCTGCTGAAAGGGCATTGTGACAGAAGAGAAGAACATTGAACCAGTTCCAGGGCTGGCAATCCCAGATGTCATGGGGAGCTTCTGTTTCAGGTAGTCAAAAGGTCCACATGAAGCTGGACTGGCTCCTCAACAGATCTCTCAATAGTATG
This sequence comes from Podarcis raffonei, assembly GCF_027172205.1. Classification (NCBI taxonomy): domain Eukaryota; kingdom Metazoa; phylum Chordata; class Lepidosauria; order Squamata; family Lacertidae; genus Podarcis; species Podarcis raffonei. The sequence continues at coordinate 113,280,869 of NC_070602.1, forward strand.
ACTATTGTGGAGAAGCTGGGGGTGAAACAACAGTAATAATTTGCAAATCCAAGGAAACACTGAACACCTTTCAGTTTTCAGTGGGAATCAGTACAGCACTGGGGGGTCCATCCCAGTGCCTTGGGGGTGATGGTATATCCCCAAAATTCAACTTGGGTCAGGTCATAATCACAGCTGCATAGAGTTGGTTTTTTCAGAGGCTCTCCAAGATGAATCATATGTGTAGAATACAGAGGTATGGGATGGTTTAATTAATACTAATTACCCATTCTTCACCCTAAAGTTCCGGGGCAGGTCACAACAATTAAACACAACACTCAAAACAGTTTAAAACAACCTAAATCACGGAAGTAAGGTGAAGACCAAGGAAGCATAACATTAAGACAGGCTTCCTCAACCTTGGCCCTCCAGATGTTTTTGGCCTACAACTCCCATGATCCCTAGCTAGCAGGACCAGTGGTCAGGGATGATGGGAACTGTAGTCTCAAAACATCTGGAGGGCCGAGGTTGAGGAAGCCTGCATTAAGAGCTACAATAACGCAATAGTCCAAGATCCCATGGAAAATATCATTCATTAGACGTTGCAAGACAGGGGGTGAATTGCATAGCCTGAAGGGCATGACCAAGTATTCAAAGAAGTGGAAAATGCACAGAAGCGCTAGCCTCCTTTCACTAGAACTGAAGGAAGCTGGCATATTGGCTGCGACGCTTTTCCAGGATGACATCATTTCAATTACTCATCCGTTCCCCCTGAAGACCGATGCTGAAGAGTCTTCTGAAGGGACCTAAACACAAAGCAAACATGACAGAGCCAATAATCCCTGCGCTTTGAGGTGCTAACTGTGAAGCCCACTGCATAAATGCAAAGCAATTCATCCTTTCTGCTTCTGTTTTCATTGAGAAACATCAAAAAACATCAAAACATTTCAGCTGAAGCAGTAAATGCCATTTACAGAATTACTGAGATTTTTGATGTTTTGTTTGGCAAAGAGGATTACTTTCCCTCCCCTCCCCTCCCCGACCCCAGCTCTCCCCCTCTCCCCCCCTTCCTTCGCCTGCGGAATTTCTACTTAGGAAATAAATGGTAGGATATTGAGCAAAATTTGCTCTTCTCTGTTTAAATTAAACAGAGAAAGGCCTCTCTGCTCTTGCTAGATAAATTTGGGGGTGGCCAACCTAAAAGTAATCAGAATAACTCTCATTCTTTTTAAAACTAACTCCCCACCACCACCACCTAAAAGCAAAAGTGAATTATTTAAATGATTTTTCTAACCCCAAGCTGCTAACAAGTTACACTTAAAACATCACCAAAACAAAAAGACCACCAAGAACAGGACATACAAAACCACAGGACCACCCCCCCAACCATGAAAATGGTATAAAAATGGAACACAGTATCCAGAAGATATTGTGGAAATAATAGAAAAATTTGAGGTGTTTGGAGAAATTTCTGTAGGCGTTGCACAATAGTGGCTGCCACCCGTGTTTATGTGTGTTTGTGTGTGTGTTCATTTTACATGTATTCTTGTTTCATCTACTCATAAATCACTTTGGATATACAGTGGTACTTCGGGTTAAGTACTTAATTCGTTCTGGAGGTCCGTTCTTAACCTGACACTGTTCTTAACCTGAAGCACCGCTTTAGATAATGGGGCCGGAGCACAATTTCTGTTCTCATCCTGAAGCAAAGTTCTTAACCTGAGGTACTATTTCTGGGTTAGCGGAGTCTGTAACCTGAAGCATATGTAACCCGAGGTACCACTGTAATTCTCATTGTTTTGGGTGTTCCTGAGGTTGTCTCTGATGTTTCTCACACATGATTGTGCCCCGATGTTGGCTGGTGTGTCAATTGCACCTGTTCCTGGAATGGCCAGGCCTGGAAATAACCCTACATGCATTTCAGGCATGGCCAAACTTGGCCCTCCAGCTGTTTGGGGACTACAATTCCCATCATTCCTGACCACTGGTCCTGTTAGCTAGGTGTAATGGGAGTTGTAGTTCCAAAACAGCTGGAGGGCTAAGTTTGGCCATGCCTGCATTAGTTACATCTTGGCTGGATTACTACCACATGTTGCATGTGGGGCTGGCTCTTGAAAACTACTCAGAAACTTTAAGTGGCGCAAAACATTGCAGCAAAAAAATCTTCACTGGGGCAAGGTGCTAGGATTCTGTAACACAGAGAGAGACCACCTTATAGCAATGCACCAAATGCCAAGCTATGTCCGAGTACCATTAAAAGTATCAGCTATCACCCATAAAGCCCCAAACAGCTTGTGGCAAAGCTTCTTGAAGGACCATCTCTTATGAGAACCTGCCCATCCTTTAAGATTGACTGCTGTGCATGTGCCAATGCCCTTCTGAAACAAGATGGTAGCAACACACAATGGCCTTGGGCGGAATCCTTTTGTCTATCTTCCTAAATGGGGGGGGGGCAAATAGAAGGGAAAGAAATGGAGGCAGTAAGAGATTTTACTTTCTTGGGCTCCATGATCACTGCAGATTGTGACAGCAGTCACAAAATTAAAAGACGCCTGCTTCTTGGGAGAAAAGCAATGACGACCTAGACAGCATCTTAAAAAGTAGAGACATCACCTTGCCAACAAAGGTCCGTATAGTAAAAGCTATGGTTTTCCCAGTAGTGATGTATGGAAGTGAGAGCTGGACCATAAAAAAGGCTGATCGCCGAAGAATGGATGCTTTTGAATTATGGTGCTGGAGGAGACTCTTGAGAGTCCCATGGACTGCAAGAAGATCAAACCTCTCCATTCTGAAGGAAATCAGCCCTGAGTGCTCACTGGAAGGACAGATCCTGAAGCTGAGGCTCCAATACTTTGGCCACCTCATGAGAAGAGAAGACTCCCTGGAAAAGACCCTGATGTTGGGAAAGATGGAGGGCACAAGGAGAAGGGGACGACAGAGGATGAGATGGTTGGACGGTGTTCTTGAAGCTACCAGCAGGAGTTTGATCAAACTGCGGGAGGCAGTGGAGGACAGAAGTGCCTGGCGTGCTCTGGTCCATGGGGTCACGAAGAGTCGGACACGACTAAACGACTAAACAACAACAACAAATGGGGGGGAGGTGTGAAGCGGTGACCCACACCCTTGTGGCAGCGATCCCAGGGTTCTCCATTAAAGGGGTCTTGAGGAGAGGCATTGGCCATACACCGAGAGGTTGTCATTGCTCTCCCCTGCAATGGCGGCGAAACGGGGGGTAGGCTCTCTGCTTGAACATACGTTCTCCAGAGCCAGCCCAATACCCACACATTCTGGATAACCCTGATGTCTCCCAGATCCCCGGCTGGGGACTGGGCAGGATAAACGCCCAATGCCTGAGCCAATGTCTCCCTACATCTGAAACTTAATAAAGTTGTGGCCAACTTTAATCTCATAGCATGTTATCTTGAGTCATTATTCCGCTCGGGGGTCACCAGGGGTTGGGGGGACTCCACCAGTCCATGCAAAAGTATTAGCTATCACCTATAAGCCCTAAACAGCTTTGAGAGCCAGTGTGGTGTAGTGGTTAAGAACGGTAGACTCGTAATCTGGGGAACCGGGTTCGCGTCTCCGCTCCTCCACATGCAGCTGCTGGGTGACCTTGGGCCAGTCACACTTCTCTGAAGTCTCTCAGCCTCACTCACCTCACAGAGTGTTTGTTGTGGGGGAGGAAGGGAAAGGAGAATGTTAGCCGCTTTGAGACTCCTTCGGGTAGTGATAAAGCGGGATATCAAATCCAAACTCCTCCTCCTCTTCCTCTTCTTCTTCTTCTTCTTCTTCTTCTTCTTCTTCTTCTTCTTGAAGGACCATCTCTTATGTGAACCTGCCCATCCTTTAAGATTGACTGGTCCTCCTGTTCCAATGCCCTTCTGAAACAAGGTTGGTAGCCACACACAAGGGGGCTTTCTCATATGTCTTCCACAAGGACTTAGCTTCCTTTCCATTTCTGTTTGCATTTTTGCAGCTGCATTTTGGCTTTCTCAGTTGGCCAAACAGGGAGAAAGAGATCTCTGCCCACATTCCTGTGGTTGCATCCCATTCTCTCCTCCCACTGAAATCCATGTGATGGCAGGTGTGTGCTTAAGGTAGCCTCTCTACAAGCATATAATTCACCCCATGTTGTGTAACCCTGATCACTACTCAATATGATCTTCCCATCCTCTCCCATTCCGTGCAGGTCGAGAAAACTGAATCAATGGGAATGGGCAGGCCATGCAATTCTATAGCTGTTCTAAAGTTATTTTAGAGATTGGTTTGCCATTTCAATTTTTTATTATCTGAGTATCTTACATTATCTATTTTTAAAAAATCTCTCGCCATGATATTGGCAGCATTTTTAAAGAAGAACTCTCGGAGATTATACAGAATAGAGCCCCTTTTTATTATCTCCTAAAGATCTGCTTTTTTAAAAAGTGCTTATTTCATTTAACAGAAGAGACTTTTATACAGAATGAATTCTACAGTTCCATCTTTGGGTGTAGACAGAGGGAGAAGCATAACAGAATGGTGAAGTTTTTAGCTTAGCCTGTTCATTTCTTCTCTGTTGTATTCAACTCCTTTAACATTTTTGGTAGTTTAGTCTGTTTCTTAACACAGTTGGGCCTCCAAATAGAGAAATCCTAACAATCTATCTTACTTGAACCTTTCAAGTCGCCTTTTTGAAATACTTCATCTAGAAGTTTAATAAGGACTATCAAGAATTATTGTAAAGGAAAGATTCTCACCGGATACCTATTCATCTGGAAAAGGGTATATTTCACTCTCAATCATTTGATCCTGTATGAAAGAAACTCTTTGACGGCTATTTCCTCTCTTTTTAGAATCTCTTCTCTGCTCTTGATGTGATAGGTGTCAGAACTGTGTTTTTTATAGGGCGTCAACAAAATACAAATTGCAATACTTATGCAGACGACCTTTCTGTTCCCAAAGTGGAAAAACAGCTGGAGTCACACTCCCATCAAATCTTCTTCCAAGTAAGTTACATTTGTGTCTCTTAAAAGCCACACATAGTTGCTGAACAAAGAAAACCCATGTTGCCTTTACCTCCCTCTGATTCTTTTCATAGTGAAGCAGGGATTTGTTTTATATTTTTTAATCATAACTGCATATGAAGTAACAATACAGCCATGCTTGTTTTTTTGTATAACCAGTACCATGCAACACTCCATTTTCAGCCCTTGAGGACTGGTTTTGCTTAGGCCTGGTGCCTAAGTGTCAATAAATTAATTACCGTATTTTTTGCTCTATAACACTCACTTTTTCCCTCCTAAAAAGTAAGGGGAAATGTGTGTGCGTCTTATGGAGCGAATGCAGGCTGCGCAGCTATCCCAGAAGCCAGATCAGCAAGAGGGATTGCTGCTTTTGCTGTGCAGAGATCCCTTTTGCTGTTCTGGCTTCTGGGATTCAGAATATTTTTTTTCTTGTTTTCCTCCTCCAAAAACTAGGTGCGTCTTGTGGTCTGATGCATCTTATAGAGCGAAAAATGCGGTAATTTGTATACTACTTAACACTCAAATAGGCCTCTGAGCAGTATAAAAACCAATTATGCAAGTACCGAAATATAATGATCCACAATTAAAGTATGCAACCCAGACCAATGAATCAATCTGTCGCTTAGCAGTTGGTCTGTCTGCAGCAAAGACTGTCCCTAAATAATTGGGAGTCTTGTGATCATAGATGCTCCAGTAGCATAATCACCTATAATGGAGAAGGAATGAAGGTTATGGTGAGAACAAGGAACACAGCTTAACACTATGATATTGGGGAGGGAGGATAGTTCCCTCTTGGCCTTTGGTTTTGTCTTACGCAGCAACTTAGCTTAGAACGATGCAAAATTTTGGTTAATGTGTAGCTTTGAACAGGCGTTGCCGCCCAAGAGCAGCAAAGTGCCATGGGTGGCAACTATTAGGGTGGGAGGAAAGTGTCGAACCTTTCCTCTGCCCACTGCTTTTCCTCCCGCAAAGCATTCTCCAGCAACGTTTCTCGCATCTCCCACCCAGAGAAGGGCAAATGAAATGAGCCCTGCTAGCAGGGAATGGTCTCAAGGGGAAAGAGACAAAGCATTCTTCTCCTGCCTGCCATATCTCCACTGGAAATCACGCCCAGGCTGGATCTACACATGGGGGGATGCTATAAGTAAGTCAGAAATTAAATTGTTCTAACAAAGGGGGGGGGAGCTAAGTCAAACTGAAAGGTTTTCCGCTCTACAGCTGTCATGAAAAATGCCACTTTTCTACAAAAAGAAGTGAAAATTATGTGGCATTGAATCTTCATGGTTCTGAACATGCTCTTCGTCTATTCGGTGTTTGGCAGAGGTCTCCACCTCTGGAATTTTCTGGCAATTGCTACTGGCTTAAATACCTTTAAAAATGGTTCAACAAGCTTGTGGTGCTTAGACCTATAAACTGTTACGAACCATGGTAGCTAGACTGAACCTCTATGTTCAGATGAAGGGATGCAGGTAGCGCTGTGGTCTAAACCACTGAGCCTCTTGGGCTTGCTGATCAGAAGGTTGGCGGTTTGAATCCCTGTCCCAGCTCCTGCCAACCTAGCAGTTCGAAAGCACACCAGTGCAAGTAGATAAACAGGTACCGCTGCAGCAGGAAGGTAAATGGCGTTTCCGTGTGCTCTGGCTTCCATCACAGTGTCCCACTGCACCAGAAACATGCTGGCACGTGACCCGGAAAGCTGTCTGTGGACAAACGGCTGGCTCCTTCAGCCTGAAAGTGAGATGAGCGCCACACCCCATAGTCGCCTTTGACTGGACTTAACCGTCCGGGGGTCCTTTACCTTTTACCTATGTTCAGATACAGTATATCCTTGAGTACCAGGTGCTGAGGTAAAGAGAAATGAAAATGTGCCTTGCTTGTGGGTTTCCCAGAAGTGTATGTTTGGCGGTCACTATTAGCGGGGGGAAGCACTAGACAGGACAGACCCGTGTGGTCTCATCCAGAAAGGCTCTTCTTATGTTCTTGCTTTATGAGTTTGAACCTCCAGGCGACATTCATGTTGGTATCTTAATTGCTTCAAACGGCAAAATACTAACAACGAGCTCGACAGCTGACTGTAGCGGCTCGTAATGACATTGTGCGAGTGGTTGGCTTACAAAGGTCTTGCTGTAATTGACCTGAATCGTTTAAAAATCAGGTTCCGTGACAATTGATTGGAGTATGCATCCCACATCGACATCTCGGAAGAAACAGCCTTAACACCGATCTTTCCTTTCGGCCTACTCTTTTGACACAATTAAGGTGATATTTAGAAATGCTTTGAAGTAGCAGAATGCTACACAAATGAGACCCCTTATATTGCTTGTTATCTCTGACGTGTCTCACCTGGGGGGAGCACGAAATAGTTCACCCTTGCACAGTCCTTCCATACCTAAAATTTACGTCTCGGGGATAACATATTCTTCCTAATTCGACAGGTATGATTTTATATACACACCTTCATTTTCAAATTTAGTGAGCACCTGGGGATTCTCAAGCACTCTCTCAATTTCTACAACTTACACAACGTTCCCCTGTGTGTAATGAGTAAGTACTTATCTCCCTGACTTTGTATTCTTTTCATCCTGACAACAGGCTTTGCTCCTTTGTCCCTTCTTATTATATCTCATCATGAAAGCTCCTGTTGCCTTCAGCCTGCTATCACTTGAAGTGCCTTGGCTTAATCCCATTCCCCCACAGATTTAAGGGATTCCCCCCCCCCTTCTCCTCTCAAGATCTGGAGAAGAAGAGAAAATCACCAGGCTTAATTTAAAAATAATTTGGCACTAACACCTCACTCAAAACATTCTCTCCTGCTTTTCTTCTTAAAAGCCAGAAGATTAATAAGATCTTGTTTGCTGAAAGGAACGGTGTGTCCAGGTAGCCAGCAGCTGACATTTTTAAAGTTTTGAACACCCTGATCATTAAAATCCCAAGTGGCAAGTGTGATAATTACGGCATAAGCTAGTAAGTCCCTGCCAGGCTTCTAATCGGTGATATCAAGAGAGCAGAGGTTAGAGGGACACAAATTAAAAATAGCTGTTAACATCAACAAATTAACCCAAAGCTCAAAGGAGGTCAATTATAAGTAGATAATCCGTCCACTAAGGATGAGGGTGAAATTTGATTCAGGTTGCATTTAAAGCAGAATCTATCCATTTTTCACTTTCCAAAGCAATGCATGGGTCAAAACACAGCTATCTTTCAAAATCTCCGCTTTCAAAATTTGCACCAGCCTCCATTTTGTGCTTGAAATAAGCCCACTACCCTAAACTTTCAAAGGCCACCCCTAAAATGATATTCTGTTCTTCCTATCATATTCTGTAGAGACATTTTCCGTGAGGACCCTAAATAAGATGTCAGAATTAAATCCAAACCTGTATTTCTTATTGATCTATCTATCTTTGATCGCCTGTCAGAAATGCATGTTGTGCATCTGGTGTGGGAAAGGGAAATGGTCTGCTTTGAAGAGAAGTGGCAAGAGACTGCAGCCATTCGCATTATGCACATTTACACAGGGAGTAAGCTGTACCTGTGCAATGTGGTTGCTATAGGTAGTACACTGTTGTTAATTTAGAGCTCAGTTCCATTAATTTTTAATCTTCAAAGGCCATTACTCTTAGGGTATAGCTGTACTAACAAGAAGGATCCCACAGAGACTGGTAAAGATAATGACCCCTAACCACTCAAAAACCTCTATAAAATTAAAATAGGGGACAGAGTTTCTTGTTGTTGCCGCTGTACAGTCCCGGCCTGTAGCCTTACAATCAGTGTTAGAAATGGAGATATGAAAGCTAGGAGCTAAATGGCACCTTAAACCTAGGATATGGGCACAACAACAGAATGTCTAGGCGCACTTTTTTAATAACAAGAATACAAAGCTGCAAATGAATGAAATCTTATATTCATTTTTCACATGGTCTAGTCCTCATCCGAAGACTGCAAAAAACGAAAAGCCACGTTTCCCCAGCCTGCCTCCCTGAGAGGGTCTCTTCTCCAGTCTTCAGAGTTTCTGGAAGTGGGGAAGCAGAAGAAGGTCCTCCTTTCCTTCCACTCTGCAGTTTTCATCTGAAATCTTAGGTGCAGTGCTGCGCCCAGAGCTCAGAAACTGCTCACGCTAATGAAAACCCTTATTGCAAAACGCGCCTAGAACAATGGGAGTTTTGAACGCTGCTTACAATCTCTTATGACCCAAGGAGAAAAGGCATGTGAAGGGGAAAAGAAAATAAGTTCATTCCAGACCCTCCAAGTGTCCCTATTTTCTAGGTACAGTCCTGGTTTTAAAGAAGTTCCAGTTTCTGATTTGATCCCAGAATGTCCCACTTTTCCTTAGGACATCTCTATTTTCATTGGAGAAATGTTGGAGGGTATGGAATTATGTGATCTCTAAGCCAAGGAGATAGGTAACTATACAATCTTTAGAAGATATCTGAAGGCAGCCTTGTATAGGGAAGTTTTTTAATGTTTTATGTTTTTATATATGTTGAAAGAATGCCTGGGGCAACCCAGTCAGTTGGGTGTGGTATATTATTATTAATTATTATTATTATTATTATTATTTAGTAAAGGTAAAGGGACCCCTGACCATTAGGTCCAGTCGTGGCCGACTCTGGAGTTGCAGCGCTCATCTTGCTTTATTGGCCGAGGGAGCTGGCGTACAGCTTCCGGGTCATGTGGCCAGCATGACTAAGCCGCTTCTGGCACAATGGGACACTGTGATGGAAGCCAGAGCGTACGGAAACGCCGTTTACCTTCCCGCCGGAGCAGTACCTATTTATCTACTTGCACTTTGTGCTTTCGAACTGCTAGGTTGGCAGGAGCAGGGACCGAGCAACGAGAGCTCACCCCGTCGCGGGGATTTGAACCGCCAACCTTCTGATTGGCGAGTCCTAGGCTTTGTGGTTTAACCCACAGCACCACCCGCGTCCCTTATTATTGAATAGGGTGTCCCTATTTTCATTGGAGAAATGTTGGAGTGTATGGGGGGAGCCAAATGCCAGATGGTCCTAGTCAAGGTGATAGAGTGGGCCTCAGGGATCTCCTCTCTCCCTTCAGGGGCCAGAGATATTGCTTTCCAGCTGAACTTGTTCTTTCCTGGAGACTCCACGAGCCTAACCTGTTTAGATTACACTTTTGTGGCTCGTTTATTTATTTCTTAGTACTTGGCACCATTTCTATGGCGTCGTTAGGCCAACTTGAAAGAGAATAAATGGTTTTCTCTTACATCCATTTCATCTGTAAAACGTTTGTGAGCTGCTCAGGCACCTGCTGTGTTCTACAATCTGTCTTGGTGGCAGTCAGAAGTGTCAATGAATTCAGAGTTTGCTGGCAGGGAAGCTCAAACAGGTGCCATAAAGCGTAGGTGCATTTGGTCCATCAATCAGGGCGTATGTCTTTATACTCCCAGTCACGAGAAGAGGTCTGCGCTCTTCAAAGAGAAATATGTCGCTCCTGTAGAAGGATGATGCTGTTAATCAGAATAAAGATTTGAAAGACGGCAAGAGTTTGATTAAATTTGATCTTGGGGTACAAGAGCTAATCAATACCTGCTATCTATTAATAACTAAGATCTGGACAGGCTTTTAATTCTGGAATGGTCTCCCTAGGACAGCAGCGAACCTCAGTTTTGAAGAAGCCGAATGAATTGATGAGTATTTGATGATGATTTTTAATGCAATATGACCAATGTCATGAGTGCTAGTTTCATGTGTGGATGACACAAAGCCTATGCTAAAAAAGAGGGGAGGGGAAACAAAAGTTGCTCATTTGTTTCCAGACTGAGTGGACCTTTTAAACTTAAGTCCAAGATACCTCTGAGCAAGAATAGCCAAGGTAAAGCTCTACATATGTTGGTGGTCTACAATTTCATCAGCCCCAGCCAGCCCTGACCTAGAAGTGGATTTAGGGCATTGTGAGTAGTATAGTTGCAGCAGGTGCACAGTCAAAGAGGATGTCTTCTCAAAGCCCATTATGCTCTTGCCTAGCTTCGGGAAGGAGGCGTAAAGGCTCCGACAGGGTCCTAGAGCCCTACATCCCTCTTCCCAAAGCCAGGCAAGGGTTTACAGGGCTCTGGAGAAGAGGTAAGAGGGTTCTAGGTCCAGAGCCCTCTGTCTTGCCAAATGCAAGGTGGTTCTTTTAAAATGAGATTCAGAAGCAATACAAAACACAAGTGAGTGAGAAGATTAAAGATTTTATTCTAAACAGCAAGCAATATGTACATACCAAGCAAGCGCCTCAATCTGCTGCTTGGAAGCCCTCAAGAAGCGACGAAGTGACTCCCCCAGGTAGCTTCAGTTTGCATGGCCCCACAGCTGATCAGTCCATGCACAAGCTTCTCCTAATTCTGGCCCACACCATCCAATTTATGGATAGCTAGATAGCTAGCCTGTGTGGCTTGCCCAACTGACTATGTGCACATCATTCATTACTGGCTACGTGCAGATTATTCATTAGCCACCCCCTCCCAATGCCTCACTTTCTCGAAACAATGTCCAGCATCAAAGAAGGTACATAGCCCTATCACTTCCTTCCAACAGATTAAGATATTAAAGGCTGTTCTCATGCCATCAAAGAACTTAAGAGACAAGGGGAGGGGGGAGGAACAGAGAGCAGGAAGATGGCAACCACGCCAGATCACTAACTCCTCTATATACAATTATCTTCTGGATAGATTGCCCATACACCCTCATGCCTCTTTCCCAGAGCCTGGCTTAAGCTGGTGTCGCAAAGGCTGGGGGAAGGGTGTCAAATGACCCATCCCTGCTGGACCAAAATGTTGCATTACCTTAGGCCAAACACTGTTATACAGTGAGGATAAAATGGGAGGGGAGAACCATATACACAACCTTGAGCAACTTGGAAGAAATGTGGGTGATAAGTGTTGTAATAAATTATATGGAATAGATTTCGAGGGTGTTGCTTGAAGCACCAGATACAAGCAAAACCTATAAGGAAAGAATACAGTGGTACCTCGGGTTAAGAACTTAATTCGTTCCAGAGGTCCATTCTTAACCTGAAACTGTTCTTAACCTAAAGCACCACTTTAGCTAATGGGGCCTCCTACTGCCGCCGCATGATTTCTGTTCTCATCCTGAAGCAAAGTTCTTAACCTGAGGTACTATTTCTGGGTTAGCAGAGTCTGTAACCTGAAGCATCTGTAACCTGAAGCGTATGTAACCCGAGGTACCACTGTACTGTGGAATAATTGTGTGAATGTAGCTTCCAGCGTTCTGCAAAATCTGTTGCTTGCCTGCAGCCTTGATAGGCAGCACTTAGGAGCATCTCTGCAACCACGACTTAAACCTCACGGAATGCACACATAGGAGAGAGCTAAGAGCCCAAGGCAGGGATGTGGCCCTCCCTTCAGGAATCTCAATCTGGCCCACGCAGCCTCACCTCCCTGCTTTGCTACCTCCTTGAGTGTTTTGCCTGGGTGGATTGTGTACAATATGCCTCTTCCTTGCCTGGATGGAGGAGATACGGAGGGGTATGGGACTGAGTATGGAACCGAGGCTACCTGCACAGGGGTAAAATTAGCACCTGTTGCTCCACTAACGCTTCCCATCTGTCCCTTCTCACTCATCTGCCCCGCCCCCTGAAGGAAATGCAGCCCTTGGGCTTAAGAAACAAAACAACATTCCTCACCGCTGGCCTAAGATATATTCTGTTGCTCCCATTTACCCCTTTTCTGAATGATGAGCAGTACTGCCAGGGCCAAATGCCAGAGCATTCAAGTGCTGGCACCAGGAAAGAACCTCCTGCGAAGGAAGTGGTACCCACTGCTTTGTAGCCTGGCAATTGAAACACGTTAATGCCAGGCACCTGTGTTTTAGGGCAAGAGTCCAATTAACTTGAGCCAGCACCGTTCCATACTGACAGATGGGGATTTATGTATACGACTAAGAGTCTATGTACTCGGTAGTATTTGTACTGACAGTGAATATTGATGGCATGCTTTCAACCTGCCTTAACTCAGCCGTGTCAAGCTTTGGAACTTTACAATTAAGGGACACTCCCACCACCAAACAAAGTGCAATGTCTATTCTATTCTATTCTATTCTATTCTATTCTATTCTATTCTATTCTCTGAACACAAGAGTAACAGTCTCTCTTCCATTTTAGCCTGTTAAGAATAGAAAGTGTTCTATGACATGCAATAATGTGACAGCTCTGAGTCACTCTTTAAAAAGTTAACTATCCCTGTATTAAGGTTACCAGATTTTTTTCAATGAATCCGGGGCCACTTCATTGAAGTGAGTCGGAATGATAGGATTTTGTCTTGGGACTGATTTGTAAATCTGGGGACTGTCCCCGGGAAACGGGGATGTCTGGTAACCTTACCCTATATACCATTAGGTTTATTTTGTCCCTGGTCTTTATCTTCCGGAGACGCTTGCTGATATTGCCAATGCCGTCTAACCTCCCTGAAAACCTTGTGCAAACAAATCAGGATGGAATCTCAGAAAACAGGCCAATTTGGAAGTGACTGAGAAAAGGAAATACAGTGGTACCGTGGGTTACTGACGCTTCAGGTTACAGGCTCCGCTAACCCAGAAATATTACCTCTGAAGAACTTTGCTTCAGGATGAGAACAGAAATCGTGCAGCGGCAGTGCGGCAGCAGCGGGAGGCCCCATTAGCTAAAGTGGTGCTTCAGGTTAAGAACAGTTTCAGATTAAGAACGGACCTCCAGAATGAATTAAGTTCTTAACCCGAGGTACCACTGTACAAAAATATGCCCAGCATTCTGACTGGTGTGTCCTCTAAACCTTCCATGACAACCATCATTTTACCCATTGTAGCTACTGAAGTGTGTTTTGAACTGTTGATAACACTGTGTTGGATAATTATGTCTTTCCAGGATACCATTACCACAAGATCAGTCACCCTTTTGGCTTTTAAATATGCAGAGGGTGGATTCTCACAAAGTAAATGAATATAGAACACAGCAAGCCTGAAAGAGCCTACAGCAATATATAATGGAAGAGGGGTAAGCGGCATACGGATGCTCAAATCAGTCAATTTTGGTTTCTCTCATTTTCTCATTTTTCTAATCTTCAGTTCATTTCTCCACATTTCCATAGTTTGTGGGGTTTATAAAAGTCCTCATCAGCATTTTTCTGCAAATTTCTTCTAACACAGACATCTTTACCTACAATGTTGCCCAGTTTGCACATTGTGGCAAAGCAGTTCCCCCTGAAATAATGCATTTTGTATACATATTTTACCCTAGTATAGAGGCATCTTTGTACACTTTATTCAGCTGTAGAACTGCATTGCAGAATTCAGAGAAGAGGGGATTTCAAAGGATGCCTGTGTTTTGACTTGCCTATCTTGTGGCAAAGTGTGAAATAGCTAGGATCACCTTTAAATGTGACCTGGATTAAGTCCCCATGCCTAGAGTGACCTTTGGTGGAAGAAGAGGGATGTTATAAGCTGTGGAACCTTATTTATGTGGCCATAGGATGCAAGGAACAAAGAACCAAGGGTAGCATTGGAACTCTAGTGCCCAACTGCCACAGATGTTTCCTCAGCACAAGGAGGGAAAATCTGACATCAGTTGTCCTTCTCAAAGGTCAGATATCTCTCTCTGTCCAGGGAGAGGAGATACAATGCTTCCTTTGTCCCCTGGGACATAGGACTTCTGGGCCCTCATAATGCTGCTGTTTTGAGAGGTTTTGAAATTCACTAGTTCAAATTGTAACATTTTGATATTGCTGTGGCTATTTGCTTCCGATATCGTCATGGTTTGGGCAAGCTAGTGGATTTGCTGGCTAAATGTGGATAGGATCTTTTAATCTTATTTTTGAAAGGAATGTTTTTAATACGTTTAGGGGAAAATTTTAATTGCCGTCTCTTGGTTAGCTTGCTAATGTGAATTTAATTATTACATCATAAATTCTGTTTGATAGCTGTATGACTCTATAACTATGTTTTGTCATACCTGCAAATATTGATTTGCTTATTGTTCTTGGGGACCGATTCAAGCATAAAGTGGAAACACGGCATATAAATAAATTGATCACAGTGATGATGACAGAGACTATGGTCTGCTCCCAAACATCAACAGGTCCAGAATCAGCTTGTGATCATATAAAATCTCAACAATTCGCCACTAAGATTCAAACACACACACAATGTGAGTGCTATTTTGCAGGGATTCTCGCTTCCAGGTGATCCCTTTTGGCTATGGATAAATATTTGCTGGGTGATTTCAAACAAAGACATCATAGCTATCTGACTGAACTGATGCCATTCATGATCTGCTCACCTCAAAGGCCCAGGAGACCCAAGACGTTGCCTGCCTCCAAGATATTCTGTGTTCATGGTGTATCCTCTCTGCCTCTGAGCTAAAGGTGCACCCCCTATTTTTCAGCTTTTTAAAAACTCTGCACACACCTCAGAAGATTCAGCATGATAGCAGCTACTCCGAAAAACTTCAGCAAAAAAGCCGAGAGCAAAGCCTTATCTGAAAACACTTTTTTTAATTCCTCCTCTTCTTCAATGGAACATGTCTGTGTTCCATAGAAAATCCACTTCCGACTGACACAGCTGGCAGAACAGGAACAGGGCCAGATCAATACCCCAAAAGGGCTAAATTAATTCCTGGAGAGGAAGAGGAATTGGCTTACGCCTTATGATCTTAAGATTCCCTGTTGTTTGCTGTAGGTTTCCCAGCAACAGAAACTCATAAGAATTATTTAAGGGGAGCAAGTACCCTGACTCTTAATTTGTTGTTTTCTTTTATGAGTGGCTCTGAATATTTTCCCGCTTACATGGGCATTCTACCTATATACCATAACAATTCACTCACATCCAGTCTCATGAGCACAGTGCAGTGGGCTGGAAAATATTTATAGCTCCCTTGCAGACTCACAAATATAACACAGCAATCATGTGCTCAGTTTTTACCAGAGGTGTGAGTGAGATTTCTGCCAGTCTTGAGTACCTAGTAGGTCATGTATTGAGAACTTAGCTAAATGACGAAAATTCAACAACATTCTTTCCTTACGTTCAAGCACAGTGTTCTTTATCACAGAAATTCAAAAGCGGTTTTGAAACGACATACTTTTTGAATATGCACCCATATATTCCTCATGTGGGGCTACCTTTGAAGGTGACCCAGAAACTGCAACTAATCCAGAATGCAGCAGCTAGACTGGTGACTGGGAGCAGGCACCGAGACCACATCACTGATCTTGAAAGACCTACATTGGCTCCCAGTATGTTTCTATTCATACTATTCTATTCAAAGTGTTGGTGCTGGCCTTTAAAGCCCTAAACGGCCTCAGCCCAGTATACCTGGAGGAGTGTCTCCACCCCCACCGTTCTGCCCGGACACTGAGGTCCAGTGCCGAGAGCCTTCTGGTGGTTCCCTCACTGTGAGAAGCCAAGTTACAGGGAACCAGGCAGAGGGCCTTCTCGGTAGTGGCACCCGCCCTGTGGAATGCCCTCCCACCAGATGTCAAATAGAAAAACAACTACCAGACTTCTTCTTCTTCTTCTTCTTCTTCTTCTTCTTCTTCTTCTTCTTCTACTATTATTCTACTATATTATTATTATTATTATTATTATACTATACTTATTATTATTATTACTACTACTACTATGTTTTCTACCAATGGTTGGTTTGACTTAACTTTTTTTAAAACCATAAAATGATGTAATACAATAACTATTCTAGCAATTGTTTTTAGCTGTTGTCTAGGACGTTCTAGTACAGGGTTTCCCAAACTTTGGTCTTCAGCAGTTTTTGGACTACAAATCCCATTATCCATGATCACTGGTCCTGCTAGCTAGGGAAGGTCAGAGTTTTAGTCCAGCTGGAGACCTAAGTCTGGGAAACCCTAGTCTAGTACGTAGTTCCTCAACTTGTGAATTCTTGAGACCCACAACTAGGTCACAGTCAACCTGACCAAGGGTTAGGCAACCTAAGGCCCGTGGCCCAGATGCGGCCCAATCGCCTTCTCAATCCTGTCCACGGACAGTCCAGGAATCAGCGTGTTTTTACATGAGTAGAATGTGTCCTTTTATTTAAAATGCATAATCTTGTATTTGTGGGGCCTGCCTGGTTTTGTACATGAGTAGAATGTGTGCTTTTATTTATAAATGCATCTCTGGGTTATTTGTGGGGCATAGGAATTTGTTCATTTCCCCCCCAAAATATAGTCCGGCCTACCACATGGTCTGAGGGGCAGTGGACTGGCCCATGGCTGAAAAAGGTTGCTGACCCCTGCCCTGACCTAAGATAGGTCCACCAACCATCTTAAAATAACAGTAAAGAGGGGGGGAGGGAGAGAACTGTGTCCCATCATTCATATCTGAGCTAATGATAGGACTGCATGTCTGGAAAGTCTACTATTCTAGAATACAGAGTGCTTCTGCTGAGTTGTGGTGCATTAGCAAATCTGATACCTGCATGTGATTTTTCTTCATTGAAGAATTAGCCATGTGACAACATTGTCTCTAAAAGTCATCTGCAGCACTGTATACATTTAAAGCTGTTTTGGGCGCGTGTTTAATGCTTTTAAAAATGAGAACAAATTTAAACTAGCCCCCCCCCAAAAGTATTAAGGGAATAAATTTCTGGCTGGGTATCATGCATGCAAGACTGAAGAATTATTTGTACAACACACAAAAAGCGCCAAGGACATCAACAAAACTGGGTTCCCAGTTCCCAGTCACCCCAGTTGATGTATCTTTAGCATCCTGGGAATGTGGGAAGCCTGCTACAAAACAATGCCTACTTATTAGTCCTGCTTCCTTGTCATTTCTCTCCTCATCTGCCCCAAGCTGAATAAATGGTTACCGTGGCACATTTTGTAAAGACCGCTGGGATTTTAACAGACATTGCGGCTGCTTTTGGGGGGTTATGAATCAGCAAGGCAATGATGACCAAGGCAATTTGGCCAAGGCAATTTGATCCAGTGAGTAGGGGACGAGACGCTGTGTGCATCCCCATCCCCTGAGCCGGTGTATTGAAATAGTTAGTCACTGCCATCCTACTGGTGTGTTGCAGCCATTTCTCAGCAGGCATTCTAATTATGATGGTTAGCAGCTGTGCATTATTTATGGCTTCTGCGGTGTTCGGCTCCACTAAAGAGAGATGCTAACAAATCTCATTCTGCACTACACATTCATTGGAACCATTTTGAGACTGAGCTTCCTTTATCATCTTTTGCTTTATTTAACACACTGGTTTGGGGGGGGGGGTTGAGGGCACAATTTCCATCACTCTTGGGTTTAAAATTAAAAAGGTGCTTTAAAATATAAAATTTATAACCAAGTCCACATTATACCCATTCATGGGTCATAATGGGATGGGGGGCAGGGTTTCCCCAGAAAAATAAGCACTGGGATTTGTCATGTGGATCCAGAGCTTTTGCAATCCATAGAATTATAGAGTCGGAAGGGAGCCTTTGGTCATCTAGTCCAACCCCCACAGTGCAGGCATCTCAAATGAAGCATCTATGACAGGTGGCCATCCAGCCTCTGCTTATAAACCTCCAAGGAAGGAGAGCCCACCACCTCCTGAGTCCCTTCCACTGTCAAACAGCTCTTAGTGCCAGAAAGTTCTTCTTGATGATTAGTCAGAATCTCCTTTCTTGAAATATCATCTAGAAGATTCTAAACAATTGGGAACAATTGATGAAGGTACACCTGTGCCTGTTATAGCTGCCTCTCTTTTTTTCCACAGGGCAGAGAATTATATGAAGAACTATGGAAACCTATCTGCTTTTCCTGGAACTTCAACTCCATGGAGATGGAAATCTGTTCCAAGATCTTGTGAGTGTTTAATGTTATTGGATTACGTAAAAAAGATTATCTGGCCCATTTAACTGAATGCATGTTGGTTGTGGTATTACTCTGATTCAGATGGTGTACCAGCAGGGTCCATACACTTGCAAATTTCAGTGATATTTTGCGGGGCTTGAGAACCCCATCCCTTACAACCTCCAAATTTTCAGCAATCAATAGTTTTAACCTTCAACATCTTCTTCTTCTTCGGCGATCACTTGTAACCGAGTAAGATTGTTTTCCATAAACACGGTTTTAACAATGTGTCCGCAAGTGACTGTGGAGGCCAATTCTGGACCCACATATCCTTCCACAGTGGGGACATTGGTTTCTGGGCAGGAGTTGATCACGGTGTGGATTTGCCAAGCGTGCCTTCCTCTTAGCACGTTTCTCCCTTGCATCCTGAGTTCGAGTGTCTTCAAAGCCCATGACACTTTTGGTAAAGGCTGTTCTCTAACTGGAGTGCTCGCAGGCCAGTGTTTCCCAGTTGTCAGTGTTTATGCTACATTTTTTTAGATTTGCCTTGAGACAGTCTTTAAACCTCTTTTGTTGACCACCAGCATTACGCTTTCCATTCTTAAGTTCGGAATAGAGCAGTTGCCTTGGAAGACGATAATCAGGCATCCGCACAACAGTCCAACGAAGCTGATGTTGAAGAATCATTGTTTCAACACTGGTGATCTTTGCTTCTTCCAGTACACTGATATTAGTTCGCCTGTCTTCCCAAGTGATGTGCAAAATTTTTCGGAGACACCGTTGATGGAATCTTTCAAGGAGTTGGAGATGGTGTTTATAAGTGGTCCATGTTTCATAAGCATACAGTAAGGTTGGTAGTACAATAGCTTTGTAAACAAGGATTTTGGTTTCCCTGCGACTGTCCCTGTCCTCAAACACTTGGAACCCAGTGCCACATGAACCCTTCTGTGAAGAAAGGATATCTGCTTGTGGAAGCCAGGGCACACAATTTTCATTGATCCGACCTATTTCTTGCAGCCCCCCACACCACATCTGGTTATGTTCTGGAGGATCCCCTGGCACCAAACCTCAGGGGCATATTTTTGACAGGAGTGGAGGCTTACTTGGTAAGAGAAAATCAGGAAACTGGGAAGTGCTGTCCACTAAGCCAAAATCACTAAGGGGCTATTCTATAAAGCATACGGTGAAATTGATGGTGGCTACCATTTCAACTGAATTATCTGCATGAAAACTACTGGTTATGGCTCATTCGATTGCCTTGCGTCACTGCAGGAGTATTATTCTGAGTGGCAAAGTTCATTCACAAGATTCCAGAAAAATTCTGCCATTAAAAATGCCAGAAATGACCCCAAATTTTCAAACCTGAAAGTCACAAAGCAATGTTTTATTCTGCCTTTGTCACTTGAACGAGTCAATTCAACTGCTTCTTCAGCCTATTTTCCCACAACAAAACCCATTATAAAGAATATATTCAGTTTGTTTGGGTTTTGGTGTGTGTGTGTTTTGTTATTGCAGTCTTTTAAAGAAGTTGTGGTATAACTTATCTGCCCTATATGCGAGTACAAAGTGTCCTTGAAACGTTCCTGACACAAATTTTGCTGATCCAGGATATACCACGCCACATCTCCCTCGCTGTAATGAAGTCTCATTATCAGAGTTTTCCGCCCAATTACACAGATCCCTCCACCGTGTGAGAGGAGACCTCATTGTGTTTGTATTGCTAAATGCAGGCAGTAACAGGGGGCAGCAGCTAGGAAACAGAATGAAAACCCGAAAAAGATGCCACATAACGAACGGCATACGCTTTGAATGGTCGCCACTAGAGAAGCTGTGGCTAATGATCATCTACAACCCAGCCAAACTCTACGCATTCACTTCAGTGACTCATAAATAGGAATTTTTCTCACAAAAGGTGCCCTTCCCAAGGGGACTGAATTGATTCCATTCTGTGGAAGGGCCTGCGGTTACCACAATCGTCACTTGACTGCAGCAAGCCGGGGGGTGGGGGGAGAGAGAATCTTGCAAAATAAAGTGCCACCTCCTTTGTGACAGTTTCTAGAGGGGCAGCATGTTAGTTTTTAGCTGCAAAAACCATTGCCCTCCTGAGAATGCTCGCCCATGCAAAGCCATGAGCAGCCCTGCAAATTAGGGTAAGACCCCATGCATCTAGCCTGTGGAAGGAAGGTTTCCACCCCAGATACTGAAGACCAGTTGCAAGGGCCTCGTAGTTCCCTCACTGCAAGACCTGTAGTTACAAGCAGGGGGTCTTCTCAGTAGTAGTGCCTGCACTGTTGAACGCTCACCTGTCAAATGTCCAAGAGATAATTATACAACTTTCCACAGACATCTGAAGGAAGCCCTGTATTTTAGAGTTTTTAAATGTCTGAGGTTTCACTGTGTTGTTTTTTTTTTATATTCTGTTGGAGGCCGTCCAGAGTTGCTGGGGCAACCCAGTCAGGTAGGCGGGGTACAAGTAATAAATTATTATCATTATAATTACTGCTGTTTTTTTCTGGTCAGGGAATCCTGAAGGACAGTGCGTGCCCTCTGCCTCACAATGTTCCTTCATACTGTTTAACTTTGAATGAGGTAAAATGTGATGTAATTTGAAGGCGATCTCATGGATTACGTTAGCATCCTCCTTTGCGCAAACTAACATTGTTCATTATAGCAGGGATCTGACACTAACCAACAATATCCTCTCTACAAGCCAACATATTCCTTTGCCCCTCTCCTCGAACCCTTAGGGAGCAAGGTTGCTTCCACTCATCCCTTTTATTTGGATATTTCATTGTTTGTTCACTCAGGGGTGTTTTTTGGTTTTTGGTTGTCTTTTTGTTGAGAGAAGGAGAGAGAGAGAATTGAGATGGTTACTGCAGTTCAGGGTTTTCTGCATTGTTCTCCTGTAATTTTTTTAATGACTAGATGCATTGTCAACAGAGTGCAGTTGCAGTCCAAGACTGCAGACAGGCAAAGAACTTCTGAGGTTTTTAAAGCTCGCCTGAACCTTTCTTTTAAAAAATATCTGATTTGCAGGTCTTCTATGTTTAGTTAATTAATTAACCCAGTCAGTTTGTGCTCCCATAGTGGGGGAAAGCTTTAATCACTGGTTTCCTTTCATTATTGTGTTCTTCTTTTTTAAAAAAAAATTGAATAAGTGCCAATGCAAGGAAATAGAAAATTAAGGACTCCCCCTCTGGGAACAGAAACTGATATTGAGACAATTAAGATAAGCTATTCTGGGGGCAATTCATCAGTAATCCTCTGTCAAGTTCATCAGAAAGCAATAAAATGAGCTGAGCCAACAAGGAGGAAACTTATTGCTTACTCTGAGATTGTGTGAACAATGAACAACAGATAATAATATATGTTGTTATTCATAATAATAACCACATTTCTTTCACCCTAAGGCCCCAGGTTACAACATAAAAACACAATATTAAAAACAGTTTAAGCAACTTACAATCACAAAATAAGGTCAGTCCTAAGAATACATACTTATATAAAGCAGAGAGCCTTTGCTGAATTGCACTTACTTGGGAGTAAATGACTTGGTAATAGGAGTGGCATTGCAAGTTAATACATACCCTCCAACATTCCACAGATGAAAAAGGGGGTATTTCTCACTCCCCCCTCAACTGACCCTCCTCAACCCCCCCATTTATTGTCCGTCCATTCCCCCCCTGGCATTTATCAGAATAAAGTGCCGCCACCAGTACACCAATGGGACACAGCACACAGGCCCCCCACTGTCCTGAGAAAACCCCTTATGCTATTTTATTTTATCCTTTGGTAGATTTACAAAAAAACCCACACACACACCAGTAAATAAATTTTAGAAAGGGACAAGATTAAACACGAATGCACAATATATATATATATATTAAAAAAACAAGACTCCTTGCACTGCACTCGGCTCCCCCTTCCTTCCTTCCTTCTTCCTTCCTTCCTTCCTTCCTTCCTAGGTAGGCCCTGCCCTCTGCCTGCCCCTAAGACCTGGTGCGGCACGCAGGGCTGGGCAATGGCAGCTGCAGCCTCTCCTTCTCCTCGCCCACTCTCCAGAAGCCACTACAAGCCGCCCAAAGGAGGAGGCCGGCAGGAGTGGCCATGAAGAGGCCATGGGATAATCCCTTGCAGCTGTTGTCGCTCGCGACAAGCACCAGCTCATCCTCCTCCTTGAGCTCAGTGGCGGCAGCAGTGGCAGATGAAATGAAGAAGAAGAAGAAGAAGAAGAAGAAGAAGAAGAAGAAGAAGAAGAAGAAGAAGAAGAAGCAGAAGAAGAAGAAGAGTAGTAGTAGTAGTAGTAGTTTGGATTTGATATCCTGCTTTATCACTACCCTAAGGAGTCTCAAAGTCTCCTTTCCCTTCCTCCCCCACAGCAAACACTCTGTGAGGTGAGCGAGGCTGAGAGACTTCAGAGAAGTGTGACTAGCCCAAGGTCACCCAGCAGCTGCATGTGGAGGAGCAGGGAAGCGAACCCTGTTCACCAGATTACAAGTCCTCTGCTCTTAACCACTACACCACACCGGACATTCTGGAATTACATCAGAAGACAGGATGGCTTTTGTAATTCCAGAACTGTCCCTGGAAAATAGGGACACTTGGAGGTTATGTTCATATCACTCAAGTACCAGGAGGAACCTCTGTTTTATTCTGCTTTTAGCTTATTGCAGAAACGCAGTGCCTCAGCAGCATAAGTGTGTAAGCAATCCATGAAACATGAAACTGTGAAAACGGGAAGGAGAATGCTAAAGCACTGAGATGAATTAATAATGGCTGTGGGCCTTAAGAGAGCGAAACTGATGAAACTCCAAAAGCGCACTGCTCAGGCTGTCCTGCTTAGAAACTGGTGTGCAAATAAACTTGGTTCTGCTTCAACTGAAGGTAGGCTGCTGTGATAACAGGATTCTGGGCTAGGTGGGCCTTTGGTCTGGTACAGCAGGGTTCCTTTCTTGTTTTCATGTGAATCAAGTGTCTTTCAATTTAATATTTTCTGTTTTGTGTTTAAATTGCTTTCATATTTATTGTACTCTGCCTGGAAACTTTGTTACTGAGTGGCACACAAATGTTTGGCCAATAATAATAATAATAATAATAATTTCTTCTCTGCCACCAGCTCCATAGTGGCTCGGTGTGTGCATTCATATCACATGAAAAACTGAACTGAATATGGCCCACCCAGCTCAGTTTTCATTTGTTCTGAAACTAATGTGTTTAAGTACCAGATGGTTTTTGCCACTCAAATTTGTACCCATTCCTACTCTTTGGGGCAGGAGCCCTTAGCGTTCTGCAGAGGTGGCGGCGGCAGATGATTTGGGTGGCTGCTGGTGGCAGCTGCCATTTTATTTTCCCAGAATGCCCTAATGATGCAATGTCTGGGGCATAGGAGGTGTTTAGTTGTGGGTGAACATATCAGATGACACAGCAATTCTTCAGACAGCTCTTGTTTATTCACAGGCCAGAACAGAACAGGGCTGAAGGGTTCAGCAAACCTGCTTATATAGAGCTCTACTACATGGCAACAGTAACAACTTTCTGTAACTATCCAATCACTGAATGTCACTTTCAATTCCTTATTTGCATATGCGGACCTGAGTGAAAACTGTATCTACAGTATCCCCCTTCTGGCCCAGGGTGAGAAATTCAGTACATAACAGGAGAAAAATAAAATGGCAGCTGCCTGAAGCTGCAAGGGAAATTAACTGTATTCCACCACCAGCAACAAACATCAACAAATGAATATTGAAATAAATGACCGAAGAAACAAGTAACAGTTTTGATACTGAGAACAAATGGAGTAATGGAAGGAGTGGGAAATTCTTGCACACACCCCCCCCCCATGTAATGAAAGAATATGTTTTACTGCAGGGTCACCAACATGGTGCCTGTAAACTCAATGGAAACTTTGAGGTTTTCCCATTGCCTAAAGGTAAAGGTAAAGGTACCCCTGCCCGTACGGGCCAGTCTTGACAGACTCTCGGGTTGTGCGCCCATCTCAAGAGGCCGGGGGCCAGCGCTGTCCAGAGACACTTCTGGGTCACGTGGCCAGCGTGACAAAGCTGCATCTGGCGAGCCAGCGCAGCACACGGAACGCCGTTTACCTTCCCGCTGGTAAGCGGTCCCTATTTGTCTACTTGCACCCGAAGGTGCTTTCGAACTGCTAGGTTGGCAGGCGCTGGGACCGAGCAGTGGGAGCGCACCCCGCCGCGGGGATTCGAACCGCCGACCTTTCGATTGGCAAGCCCTAGGCGCTGAGGCTTTCACCCACAGCGCCACCCGCGTCCCCCTTCCCATTGCCTACTAAGTCTCTTATCCCCCCCCCCATAACACACACTACCCCCTTGCTCATGAGTTGGTGAGGGTGGTTACCAGTGCTTTTTTCCCCCAGAAAAATAGGTTCTGGTACTCACCATGAAGTTGTTGCAGTAAGTGCCACACTTTTTAACAACAACAACAAAAAGAGGTGCCGGTACTGCGTACCCTTCAGTGCCTCCTCAGAGGAAAAAAAGGCACTGGTTCATTACCTTTTTCTCCCTTAAAAAACACAACGGAACTGAAGGGGGAAATGGGAAAGAGTGGCACTCTCACTTCCTCCTCCAGTTCTAAGTGCCAGTCTTCCCATTTCTTCCTTCCACTCTTTTGTGCTCATCAAAGCTCAGATTGATTCTGCTGGACCCAACCTTTACCCCAGTCCCTTGGAAGGCCAACACATATATGCACACACTCGCGCCCTGTGTTGTTATTACAATAACTCCAAACGTATTAGCTGGTTTTGCACACCTGCCTGTTTTGTGCCCCATTTGCCTACTCTTCATACAGTACTGCAAATGGAGAAATCCCATGCAGAGATGCATCTAGGTGTTATGGAAGAATGAAAACCTGCCTGCTCAAGATATTCTTCTATTCCAACGTTAAGCGGATCGTACCCTAATAAGGAAGAGCCACCTTTCCTGGAAAAAAGGGAGACTAAATAAGTTTCTCTCCTAGGTGCCCTTCCTGTTTATTGACCTGTCGTACAGTTTTAGAAGTCACTCAGTTCTTGTTTAAACTGGCATGTGATCCATTTCAATGTGAACTTTAAACAGTGCCTGAAGTGTGGAGTTAAAATGCAGGATTATTTCTGACATTTGTGAACATATGACCTTAAACAAAGGGAGCGCCAAAGGAATTTTAAACCCCCACTTGCAAAGCTATTAATGGTTTGGCTCTGACATCCTTACTTTTATTTAAACCTTTGTCTCTTGGGTCTCACCTCAGAAATCAATTAGGGACATTTCACATATTACCCAGCAACCAATTTAGGTTTGCCAACTGCACCCAACACACATGCCTGTATGATACATGTGCTTTCAGACATTGGTTTGTCACATTTACATTTTATAATTTTAAGTGTGCACTTTTAATAAACTTCAGTGGAAACCTAAAATAGTAACATGTGAAGAGACTGGGGATATAAGAAGGCATCATTTCCACACAGTCCTTATTTGGCCTCATCTACACCATAAATTTAAAGTGCTATTTTACCACTTCAAACAGTCATGGCCTCTCTCAAAAAAATCATGGGAACTGAGAACTGTTAGGAGACCCTGTTTTCCTCAGAGAACTACAATTCCCAGAGTTCCCTTTGAACAGGGAATGACTGTTAAACCATTCTGAACTTTGTCTGAATACCTGAATGGGGCTCATGTCTGGCAGCACAGAACATGCACAACTTTCAGGATATTCCTAGGCAGGAAATGTTAGAATTGGGCTGCTAGCCTATTTCATGTGTGCTTTTGAATTCTTGTTTTCAACTG
Source organism: Podarcis raffonei (assembly GCF_027172205.1). Lineage (NCBI taxonomy): Eukaryota > Metazoa > Chordata > Lepidosauria > Squamata > Lacertidae > Podarcis > Podarcis raffonei. The sequence goes on from NC_070602.1 coordinate 113,307,419, forward strand.
TCGCACCACCAAAACAGACAAATAAAAAACCTGTCCTTGTGATGTTGACACAAAAACCCAACACATATGCAAAGCAAAAGAATGGAAAATCATTACCCCATTTCTTTCCACCCCCTCTCCCCAGTTGACTCCCCGCCCCACACCTCACAAGGTCTATGGCAGCAGACCTTCACAACCAAATCTAACTGACCTGTAGAAAGGACTCTATGAACCGAGAACAGAGAAGTTGTATGTGCCCTTGCTTTCTATGAAAATCCTTCAATGAAAATTCCAAACTGTGCATTCATCTACTCCACAATCTCCTTTCTGGCAGACTTAAAGTATACTACTTAAAGTATATCCTGAAGATTAAAAGGCATTTTAAAAATACTATGCCAATTTTACCATTTTCAAATGAATGGTTGTGATGCTCTAACCGTTTCTAAAGTTCAGTAAGACGTGACCACTACACTTCTTAGCAAATCAAGTAACAAACACTTTCTGAGGCACGGTTGAAAAACTACTTTCACCAATGTAGAACTTGCTTTTGCATCCTCTGCTCCACAATGTCCCAGTAACTGCGCTCCACTATCCATTTTTTCCTCCTTTTTTTTGTGTCTGTGAGGAACCTTCGCTTGGCAGATTCAACATCAAATATATAAAATATGCTTTTCTGAAATATGCATGGGAATTATAAGCTACATATCAAATATTGATAATGATAATTGTTGCTTAAGGGATTTAGCAGGGCATGCTAGAGTTGAAAGTTAATGCAGTTTAAGAGCCGACAAATTTGTCTTGCACGGGAATCTCAAGGGCTTTGCTAAACATGAAAGTGCAAGACTTAGGCATCAAGTTAGAGTAAGGAATTTTGCTAGTGTGTAAAAGCAGAAAGGCAACTACTGTAGCGGTCCACCCAACACAAGTAGGGTGTTGCCTGCAAACAACCGATCCACAAAAATCTCAGCACTCCCTGGGTATAGATTCAACAATCATTGAGGTGGAATGGGAGTGTGGCGTTTACCCGTTCGTTTAGAAAATAGCTGTACAGGGGGAGAGAAAGGGTTAAAATAACAACCAATAGGAAAGCCGGAGGTGGAGCCTACCTGTTTATAAAAACTACACTCTACAGTGGTACCTCGGGTTGCATACACTTCAGGTTACATACGCTTCAGGTTACAGAGTCTGCTAACCCAGAAATAGTAACTCAGGTTAAGAACTTTGCTTCAGGATGAGAACAGAAATCGTGTTCCGGAGACGCGGCAGCAGTGGGAGGCCCCATTAGCTAAAGTGGTGCTTCAGGTTAAGAACAGTTTCAGGTTAAGAACGGACCTCTGGAACGAATTAAGTACGTAACCAGAAGTACCACTGTACTTCGTTAGTGTGAGAACCTGACTGAGACTAAGTGATTTACCAGGGAGGACCTGGTTGGTGGCAGCGGATTAGTGGTGTACGGGTCAATAGTCCGTGAGACGACCGGGGGCTGTGTATGAACACCACAGGGAGACAAACATTTGACTTTGCGTACTCCCCACACACGTAGAACTGAGTTCACTGGGACTGTTTATCAATAAAGTGTCCTTAGAAATTTATGAATTTAGCCTAGTGTGAAACAAACCACCACATGGTGTAAATTTATAAGCCATTACCCCATCCTTGCAGCATGTAGAAATGAGTGTATAGATCATACAAGGAGCACTTTTCCTTTTACAAATGGTATACAGTGGTACCTCGGGTTAAGTACTTACTGTATTTTTCGCTCCATTGGACGCACCGGACCATAGGAGGGGGAGAACAGGGGAATTTTTTTTTTTCTTGTTCTCCCGCTCTAAAACAAGGTGCGTTCAAGGTACATTCACCAGAGCTTGTGGGTCTGGTGGTGGTGGGAAGCGCTGCTTTCCCCCACCGCCAGCCTCAAAGATCCCTGAAGCCTTTGGAGCGCAGCGCCCCACTGCCCTGCAGAGGCTGTGCGCGCAGCCGTCCCCAAGCTAGACCAGCAAGACGGAGCCCTCCGTCTCGCTGTTCTGGCTTGGGAACAGCCTTGCTAGCTTCTGCAGGACAGCGGGGTGACGACACCCCGCTGCCCTGGAAAGGCTGTGCACGCAGCTGTCCTCAAGCTAGAACAGCGAGACAGAGCGCTCCGTCTCGCTGTTCTGGCTTGGGAACAGCCTTGCTAGCTTCTGCAGGACAGCGGGGTGAAGACACCCCGCTGCCCTGGGGAGGCTGTGCGCGCAGCAGTCCCCAAGCTAGAGCAGCGAGACTGAGCCCTCCGTGTCGCTGTTCTGGCTTGGGAACAGCCTTGCTAGCTTCTGCAGGACAGCGGGGTGAAGACACCCCACTGCCCTGGGGAGGCTGTGCGCGCAGCAGTCCCCAAGCTAGAGCAGCGAGACTGAGCCCTCCGTGTCGCTGTTCTGGCTTGGGAACAGCCTTGCTAGCTTCTGCAGGACAGCGGGGTGAAGGCACCCTGCTGCCCTGGAGAGGCTGTGCACGCAGCCGTCCCCAAGCTAGAGCAGCGAGACGGAGCAGCCTTGCTAGCTTCTGCAGGAACAGCCTTGCTAGCTTCTGCAGGAAGCTCCGCAGTGCTCCGTCTTCCTGTTCTGGCTTTGGGCTTAGCGGCGCAGCCTGCATTCACTCTATAGGACACACACACATTTCCCCTTAATTTTTGGAGGGGAAAATGTGCATCCTATGGAACGAAAAATACGGTAATTCGTTCCGGAGGTCCGTACTTAACCTGAAACTGTTCTTAACCTGAAGCACCACTTTAGCTAATGGGGCCCTCCCGCTGCTGCCGTGCTGCCTGAGCACGATTTCTGTTCTCATCCTGAAGCAAAGTTCTTAACCTGAAGCACTATTTCTGGGTTACCGGAGTCTGTAACCTGAAGCATATGTAAACCGAGGTACCACTGTACATCCTGGCCCTAAAAAAAAAAAAAAAACAGTCAGAGAGCTGACACTGAAACAGACTTGGAGAAGGAAAAGAGATTAGAACCTGAAGATTGCCTATCCCAATGTGACATGTTCCCTTGGCAGCACACTTTGAACAACCCAGTAAGGAATGAACACATTCAGAAGCCATTGAATATCAGCTAGAAAAAGCAAAGCAAAGAGGGTAATGGGATGGTTTGCTTCTAGAGGTGGGTCTACCCACAGGGAAAAAACGCTATAAATAAGTCAGAAATTAGATCATTACAACAACAACAAAATTAAAAGCCCTATGGAAAATCGTATTTAAATATTTCCTGCTCTCTGGCGCCATCTGGCATTGCATGTTTATAGCGCATCCAAATAGTTGTTTCTTTACTAATGTAGCCGAGTCCTAATTAGATCCCTGGACAGGCATATTCCTCTTAGGAGGTAACAAATTGTGCAACATTTTGCTGCAGGTATCACTTGTTATTTTTAATGTTTTATGCTGGTTATTTGCTGATTGGTAGAGTGGTGGTCCACTATTTTACTATTTTTGTAAGCTACCTGAAACGACAGCAGAGGCAGGATGCAATGTTTTTCAATAAATAAGTAAATAAAAACAGTCTAAGGGACCGGTTCCAAGCAGTATATTTCCCCAGATTTCTGTGAAACACCTGCCAATTTGGTTGAACCGCTGGTCTCCAAATATATTGCTGTTTACAGAACCGTCATTAAGCAGAATCGAGCACTGCCCTCCATTTGTGACCAACGAAAACTGTGTGATCGTCATGCTGAGAATCTACGCATCTTGGCAGGTTTACTACTGGAATTCATCATACCAGGATTATTATAGACTGGCTGCAATGACTGTGTTATTTTCCCATTTGTTAACACATGGGTACTCATAACTGCGATAACTGAGAAAAACACATTCATTTACATGCTGATTATTCGTGTTTTCTGGGCTGAAATCACAAAAGCATCCCTGCTCCCCTTATCTTTGCTTTCCTTTCAAATGTAGAAAAATCAGGAAGAATGGCAGGGCTAATTACAGTGATGCCGTCAGTGACAGCAGGAGGACAACTCAATAGATGCTACGACTGCAGTCAACACCAAATGCAAAAATAAAAATGAGAGAATTAAAAATGAAAAAGAGCAGATAAAGAAGGACAGTCACAAGATACAAGTGTTTTGACTCTATCTGATGATCTTTTAAGGGGAAACAGTCACATCAAAATCTGGGTTTGGTCAACATATGCATAGAAACATGCCAAACTAGTACGGTTCCCTGACAGGATGCCAAGGACACTGAACACTAGGAAGTAATTGTGCATTAGTCACACATAAAACAGAGTCTGTTGGCGCTCCTCCTTTATTTTAATTGCAATCTTCCTTATTGTCACCATCATTATTTAATACAATAAGATCATTAAAGAAAAATCCACTACATGCACACACCAAGCCCCCATAATGTGGGGTGTGCCCCAGCGTGCCCCGCTTCCAATTCCATGAAGCTCACCGGGCGACCTTGGAATCAGTCACCATCTCTGCCTAACCTACGTCACAGGGCTGTTGTGAAGATGCAATGGGGAGGAGGAGAAGCACCTACACCAGGCATGGGCAAACTCAGCCCTCCAGATGTTTTGGGACTACAACTCCCACCATCCCTAGCTAACAGGACCAGTGGTCAGGGATGATGGGAATCGTAGTCCCAACACATCTGGAGGGCCGAGTTTGCCCATGCCCATCTTGAGATCCATGGAAGTCAAAAGAGTGGTACAGTGGTACCTCAGCTGTCAAACGTAATCCGTGCCGGAAGACCGTTCGACTTCCGAAACATTCGACAACTGAGGCGCAATGGGCAGTCAGCAAATGCAGTTGGTCCCTTACCTTTCTCGCCCTGATCTGGCCGCAGTGATCCACGCAACGGTCACCTCCAGGCTTGATTATTGTAACTCGCTCTACGCGGGGCTGCCCTTGAACCTGACCCAGAAACTCCAGCGGGTGCAGAATGCCGTGGCAAGGCTCCTTACGGGGTCCTTGCCGCGGGATCACATTCATCCAGTGCTTTACCAACTGCACTGGCTCCCGGTGGAGTACAGGGTCAGGTTTAAGTTGCTGGTTTTGACCTTTAAAGCCCTATGCGGCCTAGGACCCACGTACCTACGGGACCGCCTCTCCTGGTATGCACCACGGAGGACCTTAAGGTCCACAAATGACAACATTTGAGCAGTCCCGAGCCGCAAGGTAGTTAGAATGGTCTCAACTAGGGCCAGGACCTTTTCAGTACTGGCCCCGACTTGGTGGAACGCTCTGTCACAAGAGACCAGGGCCCTGCAGGACTTGACATCTTTCTGTAGGGCCTGCAAGACAGAGCTGTTCCGCCTGGCCTTTGGTTTGGACTCAGTCTGACCCTTATGTTTTCCCTCCCCTTACGGTTTTGAACCATGGGCTACTTTTAAAATGAGGCTGCATTTTAAATTGCATTTTAACCTGTATTTTAAATTGGTTTTTCCCCCCATTATGTTTTTATTGTAATTTTACTGGTGTTAGCCGCCCTGAGCCCGGCTCTGGCCGGGGAGGGCGGGGTATAAATAAAAATTATTATTATAATTATTATTATTGAGAAAATGGAGAAATGCGCCTCAGAAGCCATTCAACTTCCAAGGCGTGTTCGAAAACTGAAGCATTCACTTCCAGGTTTTCGGCATTTGGGTTCCGAATCATTTGGCTTCCGAGACACTCGAAAACCGAGGTTCCACTATATAAACTTAACAAATAAAAAAATAAGCTGGAGACTTTCCCTACATTTATATCGTTCTGTTTGAAAGATGTTCTTTTCTCTCCCTTTTCACACTTTACACTCTCGGTCTGGCAACTGGAGGGCCGGACAGAGACCTTTGGCAATGCGCCCTCAGTTGGACATCCTTCAACTAAGTCCATTAAGAGAGGACTCCCACGATGCAGCGGGTTGATCTATTATTACAAAATCTGACTGGGAAGAAAGCAGGGGAGATTTATATTTCTTGCAACCGCTCATGTCTCCATAAAGGGAGACCCGCTTCATGCTCTCAGCACCCAGCAATAAAGATATACAAGCCATATTGTAAAAGGAGCACGCCTATATAAATCAGCTAACTAGGCAGATAGCTAATGCTCCTCGAGTATTTTGTGCAATACATTACATATATATATATATATATATATATATATATATATATATATATTGTGTGTGTGTGTGTTATAGGAGGCATTCACCCTCTTTCATGCATGTTGTTTAACATTGCATCGCTTGACATCTAAGTCCTTTAGGATTTGCAATTGAATGTGCGAACTGACTCCGCTGAAAAGTGTGGCATTTGAAAGGACAGCAAGCGATTGGGAAACGTTTCATTCCTTGCAAAACATGCTCTGTTCCTGAAGTCATTCTAACTCCGATTGTTTGCTTTTATCCACGTTAAGATCAGTTTTCTTTCCTGTTTCACACATCCATGACAGTCATCAAGCAATGTGCACATGTGTACTTTAAGTGAGCTTTCATCAACGTTATAAAACAAAATGAAGATTATAACAAATATGCCACTTCATCACCCAACAGTAAGAATTTTAAAATGTGGGGCCGTGTACAAGCAAATTCCCCTCAAGGATCCTGAGAATCGTAGTTTACATAGAGCTATAATTCCCAGCACCCTAACAAACAACAGTTCCCATGATTCTTTTAGGGGAAACCATGTGCGTTGAATCTATGGTGTGTATACAGCCATAGACTCCTCTGCTGAACTGTTTTTACTGGTTTGATGTGATTGTAATGGTTTAATGTGATTTTAATAGTGTCTAAATTAATTAATTTAAGTTAATTGTATTATGGCCTTATTATGTCTGTTCACCACCCTGGGATCCTGCAGGATGAAGAGCGGTTTATAAACGTAACAAGCAAACACGGTTTTATTACCAACCTAAATCCAAAATTATTTGAGACGCGAATAGGTCTCATTTAAACATCACATGCTGCAATTGTATTTGAGGCGGTCTTAGACATGCTTAGAGTAGATCCACTGAAATCAATGAGGCTGGAAATGACCAATCCATTGATCGCAGTGGGTCTATTCAGACTAAATGGGGATCCAGTCAATAGTATTTTAAGATGCCCATGTTCAAAAATCCCTTCTCATTTGATTGCTGTATGACACAAAGAGCTTGAAAGTGCGGCCTTCTCGTTTAAATGGCAACACGCTTTTATGAAAGCTTTGATTTAAAACAAAACAAACCACAGTACTATTTGATAGTTAACTCCAATGTATGCAAGGTATTTAAGCAGTTCAGATGAAGAATGGGTGAACCGAGTTGAAGTGATCAAAGGTTTTGTTGCGATGCAAGGAATGCGGCAACAGAAATACGCTTCTATTAAGGGAGAGGGAGCCTTTATTCTTGGATATTGTCTCTGACTTCAAATGACATTATCAACCTGTGTGGGGAATTGCCGTTTGGGACCACATGTGAAAAATAGGGCTTTCTGGCTTACGAAGATGAAGGTGTAACAACCCACATGTTTGTTTTAAACTTAACAGCAAAAAGAACCAAATAAACCATGTTCTCATGTCCTGGTCCAGAAAGTTGCTAAAATGACTTCTCTCTTTCACTCTTTCCCAGCACCCTTCCTAGACAGACAGCTGTCAGATTATCCCATCACCAGCATCACTCCTGTGGAGTCCATAGCTGAAGTGTGGGCCCTCCTTTAAAATGGTTTTTTTTCCCCAGTCCCAGTGCTCTGAGTGGTACTGCCTCAAACCCTCCAAGTGTCCCTGTTTTCCAGGGACAGTCCCGGATTTACAAAAGCTGTTCCAGTTTCTGATCTGATCCTGGAATGTCCCGGTTTTCCTTAGGATGTCCCTATTTTTATTGGAGAAATGTCAGAGGGTATGGAGTTACACACACACACACCCCAAGCCAACTTTAGAAGACACCTGAAGGCAGCCCTGTATAGGGAAGATTTTAATGTTTTATTATGTTTTTAAATATGTTGGAGGCGGCCCAGGGAGGCTGGGCCAACCCATTCAGATGGCTGAGATATTATCATCATCATCATGGAATAGGATGTCCCTATTTTCATCAGAGAAATGTTGGAGGGTATGCAATCAGTGTGACTTACATCAGGGTGAATGCTTATAAGCTTGGGCAGCAAATTGTGATATTTGAAAATAGAAGGCTCTGTTCAGGCGACTTGTTCAATGGCAGCCAAGTCAATTTGTGCCTTGGAAATATGCACAGAGGCTTCCAAGTAATGCTTTCCAGAAGGAAGTCTGCAAAACCATTCCAGAAACCCTGATAAAATATATATCTCGTCTCCAGCTCCTTACAGCACTACTGAATTATTCTGTCAGTCAGTATGGCTGAGAACGCGTTGGCTGACCCTCGGACATCATGTTACATCCTGTGATAATTTGAGATAATATGCCAAGACAGGCACACAATAGTAAACAGAGGCTTTCCTTGCTATGTAATGTTCTGGGGTTTGTTTTTTTTAAGGGACTTCCCTGGTATCACTGCTCAGAGAATGAATTTATATACAAATGTGAAAACCAGATGTGACATGCAATGCATGAATGACTAGATAAATATTGCTGAGTGCTGCTTAGGGAATGAGTAGCAGACATACAGCACCACTCCCTCACAAATAAAAGTTATTCTCTGCTGGGAATTTCCCCAATGCTTAGCAGCAAGCTCTTCAGCATGGTTGCAAACTGATTGCCGACGTTCTAATGCTTTCAAACCTTCTCTCGCTTTTCTGCGTCTTACAGCAGAGAACAGGACAATATCAAATGACTGTCGGACTGTGGGCGACACTTTTGTGGCTTGTGGGATGTTAGTACAGTCCTGGCAAACTCAATATTTTAATGTTTCCCCTTGTTCACATGAGGTGTTAGATCTCACAGTTGTGGGATTTAATGCTTAAGGTGGGATCAGGAGGCAAAGGGAAAGAAGCACAAAATTCACACAGACCTTGAAGTCTCAAAGCTCAGTTCAATATTTAAAGTATTTTAAGCCATTTTTTTAGAGTTATGCCCCACACAAAGCAATATACAAAGGGGAGTCACAGCAGAACAGATGGATAGATTAAATAGGACTCCGCTCTGCAGACACACGCAATTGGTGGCATCAATTAAAGGCAGCTATGAAGAGAAAGGTCTTCAAGGCCCACCTCAATGCCAGAGGTGTCAAGGCATAAGTCCATTGGAAGTTATTTGCATCACCACAAAGAGAAAGTCCTGTCTTTTCTGCACACAAACCTAACTGATCATAGCAACAGGCACCCAGGAAGGAGCCCTGAGGTAGATCTCAAGATAACAGCAGGATTAAATGGAGGAAGGTGGTCCTTTCGATTAGATCAGGGTTTCCCAAACTTGAGTCAGTTTCTAGACTACAATTCCCATCATCCCTGAGCACTGGCCTCGCTAGCTAGGGTTGATGGGAGTTGTAGACTAAAAACAACTGGAGACCCAAGTTTGGGAAACCCTGGATTAGATGGAGCCACACATTTTTGGGGATTGGAAGAACATAAGATTATGGAAGACCTTAAGAAGAGTCTACTGGATCAGGCCTATGGTCCATCTCGGCCAGAATCCTATTCTCACAGTGGCCAACCAGATGTCGATGGGAAACCTGCAAGCAGGATGTGACCACAAGAGCCGTTTCCAGCAAATGGTATTCAGATGCATGACTGAATGAGTGATACCTCATCTAGGAGACTGCTGCTCTGAATATTGTCTCACACTAATAACTTCTGGAAAACGAGCAAGCCCCCTTGCCCACTCACTACAAAAACATGTGGCGATTTCTCCTATATTTCGTCTCATGCCTTCCGCTCATCATAGGAAACTGACTGAGCTGCGGCCTTCGTGGCTTTTCAAGCCCTTGGCTGCCAACCAATATCTCCTCTAGCTTAGTCAGATGGCATCCCCCCAAAAAAGAAAAGAAAGAAAACGAGATTGAGGATGAAGAAAGGGTAAAATTCTCTATCTGACCTTTTGGAATGCCCAGGAGAAATGCGAAAAAAATTGATTGACCGCAAGGGGATGGCTATCTGTTGACATTACAATTTTCAGCTTAACCTGCTCTTTGCCGACAAGAGTTAACACTGGCTCGTTTTCATTTCATTACTCGTCGAATCTTTTGCTGCAGGTTAGAGATGCAAAATGGTGAGTTCGCTTCTTTGCGTTTCTTCTACCCAAGTTAAAGCACCAGATGTAAGCAAGACAGACCAGGGTTACAGGAACAAATAAAACAAATGCTTCTGTTCTGGTCCTTTTTATTTACATGCTTGGACTCCTCAGAGGCGAAGGAATGGGGATGTCCTTTTACTGTGCAGCAATTCATTTTAAAAGAGAGAGAGGCGGTAGCCCCCACCTACCTGGTCAGCCTTCAGCATGGGTAGGCAAACTAAGGCCTGGGGGCCGGATCTGGCCCAATCGCCTTCTAAATCTGGCCCGCAGATGGTCTGGGAATCAGCATGTTTTTACATGAGTAGAATGTGTGCTTTTATTTAAAATGCATCTCTGGGTTATTTGTGGGGCATAGGAATTTGTTCATTTTTTCCCCTCCAAAATATAGTCTGGCCCTCCACAAGGTCTGACCAGCCCCCTGCTGAAAAAGTTTGCTGACCCCTGGCCTTAAGCATTTAGTAGCTTAGTTAAAATATTGAACCGATATTCTCCCATCACATTTTTTTGTATATTCACACAAAAGGCAACCCAGTCAGATGGGAGGGGCAGAAATATATTACAGTGGTACCTTGGGTTACAGACGCTGCAGGTTACAGACTCCGCTAACCCAGAAATAGTACCTCAGGTTAAGTACTTTGCTTCAGGATGAGAATAGAAATCATGCAGCGGCAGAGGAAGGCCCCATTAGCTAAAGTGGTGCTTCAGGTTAAGAACAGTTTCAGGTTAAGAACGGACCTCCAGAACGAATTAAGTTCTTAACCCGAGGTACCACTGTACTTTTCTTCTTCTTCTTCTTCTTCTTATTATTATTATTATTTCTCTATGGGTGGTCCACCTCACACACACTGCTTGCTGTTGTGCCTTGCCAACCCCAAGAAAGCTCCTTTCAAGCACAAGGGAAGCCCCACATACCGTGCATTACAGCAATGTAGTCTTGAAGTAACCAATGTGTGGCCTCCCGATAGACTTCATCTGCATTGGCATTCACAGAGTAATTTTTAAAATGTTTTTGAACTCCGGAGGGGATGGGAATCACATGTTTTGGTATGAAATAAGACTGGAGTAGGAATGATCATGAACTGCTCTTTTCACTGCTACCTTTTGTTGACGCACTACTCCCCAAGCACAGCCTACCCTAAACTCCGGGATACATAAATTTCCTGTGGAGAGGACAGCAGCAATCACTTCTCCACCAGAGAAGACCAGCAGAAACGGCTTAAAAATGAGCCCAAAGTCTAGATAACGGGTGTGCCATTCTAGTCTTCTCTTCCAGTCTAATTGGCCGCATTTGCTTTCCTTAAATGCAGGGTGATTGTTATGAGTTCATGAATTGATTAAAAACACTGAAAGGTGGGAACATGCTGGTTTTTCCTCAAAACCAATGAGGAGAGTAGTACTTTCACTTTTTGCCTCCTAATTGATGTTCTGCAAATGTCTGAAACGTGTTATTTTTATGAAATGAAAGCTGAGAATCTGAGATCATATTTCATCCAGGGAGGGCCACTGTCTGCTTATGATCCCTGTGGTCATAAGGATCCATGTGGCTGGATCAGTTAGATTATTTCAGTTGAACGCAACAGTTTAATTGTATGTTGCTGTTCTTTTAACTTTACTAATAGCACGCAACATAATATTTCACTCACCACAAAGGGTTATCCTACCTGAAAACAGAACTCAGGACTCACGTTTCAATGGCCCAGCTCATATTCAATACAAAGATTGTGTGTGTGTGTGTGTGTGTGTGTGTGTGTGTGTGTGTCCACCCTATGTGTTGCACATGTGTCCACCTGCAATACATTTCATTTATGCTGACATTAAACTATTCTGAATATTCAGTACATTCCCGCCTGCCTTAACCAAACCTTGCCCAACAGATCAATTATTCAGAAAAATACAAACTTAATCATGGCATCATTGATTAAAAGTTCCCATTCAGATTCTAGCATAGTACATTTTGAGGGACAGAATATGTGGTGGAGGAATTTGGGTGCTCTTATTTATTGGTTGGTACAAGCGAGACACAGTGTCCTTTTTCATCACACTTTGCTGTAGCTTGAAGAGCAAATGATAACAATCTGTCAGGGAACTGCCATAGGAGCCTAGGGTGGAGGTAAGGCTCCCTGACGATGCAGGAGAAGGAACCAGCAGGGAGAGAGAGCAAGCTTCCTTTGAGGAAGGAAATAGGAGGGACACCAGGAAGCAAGGGGAGACTGCGGAGAGAGGGCTCCGAGACTCTTCCACAGAGAGCAGCAGGGAGAGCCCAGGACCTCCGTTGGGCACGCCCATGCTGCGCAGGAGACTTCCGCGCAGAGAGGCTAGGCGGAGACTTGGAGTGAAGGAATTTTTATGTTGAAAGAAGTTCAGAAAACGCCCACTGACGGATTCTGCCAGTGACTGAGACAGTCATGGAGAAAGGGCTGTCCAGCCAGGGAAAGGTTTATCCAGGCAACGTTGCTTAGAGCTGCAGCACCCTTTACGCACAAGCAACCCCCAATTCCCTTTACACAATCTTTTTCAAATGCATCTCTCTGGGAAGTAGGACCATAAGCTGTCTGTGATGGAGCTGCTTCCTATTAGGGATGGTAAGAAATTCAGTTTGGTTTGCCTTTGAATATGAAAGCATCTAATTTGCATTTCCCAAAACAATATACAAATCAAAATATACAAATCCTTCAAAAATTCACATTTTTCTGAATTTTGTGATGCAGTTCTCCAACCAAAAAGCATCCTCAAAATGCATATGTTACAGGAAAGTGTGAATAAATAATAATAATAATAATAATAATAATAATAATAATAATAATAATAATAAAAATAAATTTTATTTATATCCCGCCCTCCCCAGCCGAAGCCGGGCTCAGGGCAGCTAACAACAATAAAACAGTTCAACACAACACTTTAAAATCATTCATTATAAAATTAATTCAAATCAGGCCACTGGCCACCATTGGGCCAGAGCTCCGCAAAGATTGCTGAGGGAGGGAGTCAGGCTGTGCCCTGGCCAAAGGCCTGGTGGAACAGCTCTGTCTTGCAGGCCCTGCGGAAAGATGTCAAATGTTGTTAATAATAATTAACAACAACAACAATAAATTTATACCCTGCCCATCTGGCTGGGTTTCCCCAGCCACTCTGGGCGGCTCCCAACAGAATATTAAAAACACAATAAAACATCAAACATTAAAAACTTCTCTAAACAGGGCTGCCCTCAGATGTCTTCTAAAAGTCAGATAGTTGTTTATTTCCTTGACATCTGATGGGAGGGTGTTCCACAGGGCAGGCGCCACTACTGAGAAGGCCCTCTGCCTGGTTCCCTGTAACCTCACTTCTCGCTGAGAGGGAACCACCAGAAGGTCCTCGGAGCTGGACCTCAGTGTACATGCATAGAGATGCGTCTAAGTGAAACAGCATAGAATAATGCATCGCACTAGGGAAAATTGCTTCCAAAAAGATGGCATTGTAATAGAGTTAGTGTAATGATTACAACCTAGACTATTTATGAGAATACACAGATAATACATGGAAATCCATAGTACTTTGAACACTTGAAAGCACTATACAAATAATACTGATGATTATGATGGCAAGCTGGAGGTCATGACTACATTCTTACTAAAATGCACAGGTTCCAACTGCCTGATCCATACACTATTTGTTGTTTTTATCCAATGCACCAGTCAAGTCATTGGAGCCTTTTCATTGGAGGCCAGGAGTGGGAAACCTGTGGCCTTCCAGATACTGTTGGAGTCCAGTTCCCACCATCCCTGACCATTGGGCTAGTGGGAGCTGGAGTCTAGCAAGTCTAGCAACATCTGGAGGACCACAAGTTCCCAGACTTGATGTAGGTCAATATGCAGATGTGCCTTCCAACATATGAAACACAGGCTCACTACATATATGCTGGAAGCCGCCCAGAGTGGCTGGGGAAAGCTAGCCAAATGGGTGGAGTATAAGTAAAATTATTATTACCACTACTACTACTGCTACCACCACTACTACACAGGGAAGCACAGCTCCTGTGGGAACGGAGGTCCTCATGTAAACACAGCAAGCACCAATCATTCTTTGTACAACTGTACCCTTTTTAAAAAAAAAAAAAAACCTTCTTTTAACTGCTAGGGTTGCCACATGAACTCCAAGTTGAGTGGCTTTGAAATTTCAAAACTTTTCTACATTTATTTCAGCTGTGTGATTATAGCAAGCCACTTGGTGTCAACATAATAACAGGTTACAATTGCATAGGTTTGATCAACATAATTAGAGGCACTGCACTAAACCCATGCCCTGCTATATCTAAGCAACTAGATTTGGAAGAGTGAACTATAGAAGCCTGTGGATTTGCTCCCGCGATTGACTCGAGTCAATGCACCTCCACACAGGAAGAGGAAATTGGAAAAGTGAAGGATATAAATTGAGTTTTAAAACGTGTATCATAGCAGTTGTCATAGTTGGAAGCCACATCTTATTTAAAATTGCGGGTTTGCGGTAGCAAGTCTCAGCCTTCACTGTAATTATTGTTCTTTTATCAAGCCTAAATCTGAGGCAGTATTTTAGGCTGACAAAAGGCTGCTAACTCTTTGTTTATTCATCAACTGCCCGCCACACCTCTGAGTTAAAACTCAGATGTTAAACTGATTACAATAGGAAGCAGAGATCATCAGGAGAGATTAGTGCCTCAGTGAATCGGGAAGCAGAGCTTTCCCTAGCCTTAAAAAGGAGTTACTATGTGAAAAATAACCTTCCAGTAAACCCTGAAAAATGAAGACTTGTCATCAATGGACTACAAGTTCTCATAGCAAAAGCTTCTGTATTCCAAACTTATCTATGTGTAGTCAGAAATAAGACCCATAGGCCTCAATGGACTTGCTCCCATTCGAGTGTGTACAGGATTGGAGTCTTAATTATATACTGTGTTTTATTGTTACTGTTGACTTTTTAATCAATGTAAGCCTTGAAAGTTCTCAGAACATAATCATGATCCAGTTAGCAACAATCTAAATTCAATAAGGCAGAGAGTCCAGGAATGGTCCAACAAAGCAATGCAGGACAACTAGACTCAGAAATAGCAAACTAGAGACCAGCATTTTTTCCCCACCTGACACACAAGAAGATTGACATAGACATATACTATATTATTGCCCTTTGGCTTGAATCCAAAGCCTTTGGCACTAGCATTCTCTAGCATTGGGGGTGAGCGGAAAGCCAACCAACCAGCAGAGTCTCTGAGGGGTACTTGCCTAGAGGCAGAATCAGCATCCAAAGTCAGGTCCAGTCCTAGGGTCATCCACATGGTCAGATGATCCAGGGGTCAGGGAATCCAATGGGGTCAGGGGTCAAGGGTCAAGAAGAGCAGGAAGCAGCAAAGTAGGGCCAGGAACTACAAGTGTTGTTGCCAGCATCTGACTACTGCTGGAAGCTCTCCTGAAGAAGGCTGAAGCCAGCTGGTTCTCATCAGTGTCTTCTCTTTTGTGTCCTTGAAGGCTGATCAGTTGCAGGTGGAGTCAGTCCACTTTCTCCCCCTTCAGGCTGCTGTTCAGCAGACGAAGCTGACTCCTGGCCCATGACAGCCAGTACTACTAATGGAGCAAGGGGAACTGTAGTCCAACAACATACGAAGCACCTCAGGTTCTCCTGAATTGCTCATGAAATAGCTTTATATGACTGCAATTAGCAAGTAACAATAGCTTCTTATAAGAAGACATGGAGGTGGTGGTACTTTGATTAGCTAACAGGGAAAGGCAGTAAAACAACAACAAACCCTGATTGAAAACCTTTTACACAATAAATGACACTAATTATACCTTTGAAACAGATTCAAAATTACCAGAGCACAAGCTGTGCTGTGAGCAGGCAGGCAAAGCAACAAATATAGGTTATGACATAGTTGGGACACGACAGAGCTGGGACCCAGCTTGCAGAAGGCAGAACTTTATGTTCTATTTCATTAGGGATGGCGGTGAAATTTGTTTCAGTTCACCCACCCAATTGGGTGAACCCACCTAATTCGTACTTCCCAAGCCAACATCATAGCTGTCAACTTTTTCTTTTCTTGCGAGGAATCCTATTCGGAATAAGGGAATTTCCCTTTAAAAAAGGGAAACGTTGACAGCCATGGCCAACATGAGAACTGAAACACAGCTGTCCTCCGAGATATGGCAATTTCCCAAATTCTGTGGTGTAAGTCGCCAACCTAAAGAGGTCTTCTTCTTCTTTGGTGATCAATTGTAGCTAAGTAAGATTGTCTTCCATGAATATGGTCTTAACAGTGTGTCTGTAAGTGACTGTGGAGACCAATTCTGGATCCACATATCCTTCCACATTGGGAACAAAATAAAATAAAATAAAATATAAAATAAAACATTTCTCCCTTTCATTCTGAGATCGTGCTTCTCCAAAGTTCATGATGCCTTTGGTAAAGGCTGTTCTCCAATTGGAGCATTTGCAGCCAGCGTTTCCCAATTATCCATGCTTTATACTATATATTTTTTAGATTTGCTGTGAGAGCGTCTTTAAACCTCTTTTGTTGTCCACCGGTATTTCACTTTCCATTCTTAAGTTGGGAATAGAGTAGATGCTTTGGAAGACGATAATCAGGCATCCGAACAACATAACCAGTCCAAGGAAGTTGATGTTGAAGAATCATTGCTTTGACACTGGTGATCTTTGCTTCTTCCAGTACATTGACATTAGTTCACCTGTCTTCCCAAGTGATGTGTAATTTTTTTTGGAGACACAGTTAGTGGAATATTTCGAGGAGTTGGAGATGGTGTTTATAAGTGGTTTTACAAGCGTACAGTTGGTAGTACAATAGCTTTGTAAACAAGGATTTTGGTTTCCCTGCGAATGTCCCGGTCCTCAAACGCTTTGCTCTTCAATCGGGAGAAAGCTGCACTCACATTGCTCAGGCAATGCTGGATTTCGGCATCGATGCATACATGAGGTGGAACTATATACTAGTGAAAGTAACAATAAAAATTGCATTATGTTGGGGAAAGGCTTACAGAATTAGGCAAAGTGTATGCAACATTGTGTACATTAGGAGAAAGGTGCAGGAAAAATGCATGTGGATTTATTACTTATTGCACATGTTAATATGTATTAAATTTCTTTTGCTTTCTTTCACAAAAGTGACTCAAAGCAATTTACAGGAACAAACATGAAAAACCAGAGCAAAAAACCTAACAACCTAAAGTGCTCACCTGTAACACACATATAAGAGGGCAGACCCGACTCAGTTTTCATGTAGAATTTTATTTTTATTTTTTTTAATTGCAAACTGATGCAGAAATGGCTAAAGTAAACATAACATTGGGGAAGTGAGAAACTGGCAGATACCAAAAATGTCAGATTCATCCATGTCTACACTCAGTGCAGAGGTGCTGCTGAACACCACCACATCCTTGTGTCAATTTCTCCCCCTTTTGCCAATGGATTGTAAGCCCCCATTTCCCCATGTCTAGATGCAACTATGCAATGCTAGAGGCTGCCTGTTCCATCAGTAGCTATGGAACCACATAGTGTGATGATGTTTGTGATTGTATCCATTCATTCATTCATCCACTCATTCAACTGGCAGTATACAAAACAAAATGCATGAAAAACAATACCAAATTGTGTGTTTAATCACACAGAAACATATACACTTTGCCATGTTTTAGAAAGTAAGAATTTCATATTGTAATGTAGTAATGCTACTCACAAATCCATTAAGCTCATATATATTCCCACACTGATGATGTTAGTGAGTTATAACGCCATAATGTGCCCTCAAAGCATATATCACAACAGGCATAATTATAAACATTTTGCCACTGAAGGGTAAAACATTCAATTTTTACGATGCTCTTAATAATCTTCAGTGGGATAATGGTGATATACTTTAGTAGAGTTGCTTATATTTTAAGACTATTGAAATGCATATATTTCTCCCTCTTTTTTATTGATGCAAGCCACTTGGACACCACTACTTACATAAGGAAGTGAGCTCATTTTTGCAGAATAAGTAAATAACCCCTCTCCCCATCCCTTCCTAAATTAGAATATATCCCTTCCCACCTAGGGATACTAGAGAAATGCCATATTTCCAAATTTCAGTATGAACCATCCCAATCCATAACTCATGGGATCAGAACTTCTTTTTTACCAACCAGCTTTCACACTTCCGAATGTCGTTCTTAGCATTTTGAGATAAAAATATATTTCAAAACAGGCATTTTGAATGAGTGTATTATTGAAATGCACCATGCATTTGCTTGCTTGCTTGCTTGCTTGTTTTTTTTAAAAAAAATACAGGCTATGACAGAATGAGATGGAATTGAATGGACGAACATACAGGATGAAAGTTAGCTGGAACTCTGCAATGGAGCCTGGACAGCTCAACTGGTTAAAGTGTGGCGCTGACAATGCCAAGGTTGCAGGTTCAATCCCCATATGGGATGGCTGCATATTCCTGAATTGAAGTGGGTTGGACTAAATGATCCTCAGGACACCTTTCTACCTTACGATTCTATTATACTTCCCACCCCACCAGGGATGTATGTAGCACAGCACTGCTGCTCAACACACTTCCTCAGTCCTTACCCCTTTCTTTCTTGGGCGCAAACTGCATGTCATATCTGCTACTCAGGCTCTTGGCACTTGGGAGTGTTTATTTTTAGGACCTATCTTATTTTCATGATTGTAAGTTGTTTAAAATTGTTTAAAATGTTGTTTGAATGTTGTGACCTGTGCTGGGACCTGTTCTTCCCCTGTCCTACCCTCTTGCACCCCTCAAATCTAATCTGGGAGTCACCTCTTGATTCTGCAGAGTGGATACAGCAGGGGGGGCACATGGGGGGGGGAGGGGAAAATCCAGTGTGGTGCAGTGGTTAAGAGCGGTGGACTCGTAATCTGGTGAACTGTGTTCGCTTCCCCGCTCCTCCACATGCAGCTGCTGGGTGACCTTGGGCTAGTCACACTTCTCTGAAGTCTCTCAGCCCCACTCACCTCACAGAGTGTTTGTTGTGGGGAAGGAAGGGAAAGGAGAATGTTGGCTGCTTTGAGACTCCTTCGGGTAGTGATAAAGCGGGATATCAAATCCAAACTCTTATTCTTCTCTTCTTCTATATCCACCCAGTGCTTTTTTTCTAAAAAAATGTTTAAGGGTACTCTCGTTTTCCTACTCAAATTGAAATACTGCCCCTCAATGAGGCCAAACTTAGATTCACAAAATGTTTAGGGGTATGTGTACCCCTGCACCCCCCAGAAAAAAGCACTGCGTCCACCATATTTACTATGTTTTTGTGTGAAGGTGAAACAGCTGGAGTTACTGAAGCAAGCCGAATTAAAAGCTGGCTACACAGCACGCCTTGAGCCGAGGTTGACAGAATCATCTGGTTACCCACTCTTGCACTGCTTTGAGCATGGAGACACGCAGATCGAGAGCCAAGAACATATCAGTTTTAGGGAAATAGATAACAGATCCTGGACCTCTCTGAAATCTAAAGTAGCCCTTTTGGGCCAAAGGTCTGGTGCATAGGTTTGCAACCAATGGTATCTACTATACCCTAGCGCTTGAAAAAATTATCAAGCAAACTGCTTCCTAGATTCGGCTAAGACTAGGTTCTTTCAACCTCTGTGTAAGCAACTCAAACACACATGCACACAGAGCTATATTTAGGTTATAATTGGTACCTTTTGTCATGCAATTTTCTAAATTCAAGTATCGGTCTGACTCACCTGGCATCTTTCTTTCTACCTAAATGAAAAACGGCTTCTACATCTTGTTGCAGAGATCTAATGGAATTAATTAATTACTACATGGATTTTTTTGAGACCTGTAATTAGCTTCTTACAGGTACTGTAGGCTCATTTACATTTCTGATTATGACACTTCCTTGGGTGCTGTTTCAACTCCTGCTAGCCTGCTTGACAAAACATCTTAAGGCCAGTTTGCATGCACAGCATGTCCAAAACCCTGTATTCTTAAGAAATTATGAGTACAGCTTGAAACACAGAAGTGGTGCATGAAGCATCCTTAAAATAAAATAGTGGCAACGTGAGCTGAACTTTAGACATAGATCTTGGGGTGAGTTCACACTTGCCCCTGAGTGTACGGTCATATGTACTTAATACCATTACACAGCAGTAAAGTCAGGTCTTCACAGCTGGGAGAAATAACCAGTCCTGGCTTTCTGGTGATATATGAGACATTCTATGCATTTTAAAACTCCTGCTTGTCAGATTTGCACCTTTACATTTCTTGGCACGCACATTAAAAAATATTTGTTTTAAGACCCTCCAAGTGTCCTTCTTTTCCAGAGACAGTCCTGGATTTCCAGAAGCCGTCACGGTTTTTTATTTGATCCTGGAATGTCTCACTTTTCCTTAGGACATCCCTTTGTTCACTGAAGAAATGTTGGCGGTTATGGAGTTATGTGACCCGCCGAGCCAAGGAGATAAGTAACTATACAACCTTTAGAAGACATCTGAAGCCAGCCCTGTATAGGGAAGTTTAAAAAAATGTTTTACCATGTTTTTACAGTGGTACCTCAGGTTAAGTACTTAATTCGTTCCAGAGGTCTGTTCTTAACCTGAAACTGTTCTTAACCTGAAGTACCACTTTAGCTAATGGGGCCTCCTGCTGCTGCTGTGCCGCCAGAGCAGGATTTCTGTTCTCATCCTGAAGCAAAGTTCTTAACCCGAGCTACTATTTCTGGATTAGCGGAGTTTGTAACCTGAAGCATATGTACCCTGAAGCGTATGTAACCTGAGGTACCACTGTATATGTTTTGGAAGCCTCCCAGATATTTTATGTTTTATTGTGTTTTTATATATGTTAGAAGCCCATCGGATGGGCGGGGTATAAATAATAAAATTATTATTTTTATTATGGAATGGGATGTCCCTATTTTCATCAGAGAAATGTTGGAGGGTATGTATTGTATGCCTAAAATTCTAGGCCAGGGGAGGGGGAAACTGTGGCCCTCGGGCCGGATTTAGGTTTGATGAGGCCCTAAACTACTGAAGGCAATGGGGCCCTTTATATGTCCAGCTGTCCTTTGTCAACAGCAAATTGTCACTGGTTTTTGTGTTGAATATATGCTATATGGTAATTTATGGACCTAATAGGTATCTAAAGCCATTTGCACATAACAAATAGGAGCCTACACAACACAAAACACTGTTGCTGTATGTAGGTTTTGTTTTATTTGTTTTTTATCTTATATGTTGGAAATGTATATCCAGGGGGTTTTTTTCCTTTAATTTTTGGGGGGGGGCCAAGAGAGTGGGGCCCTACGCTATAGCTTGTTTAGCTTCTGCGTAAATCCGGCACTGGTGGCCTTTCAGATGTTGTTGGACTACAACTCCCATCCACCACAGAAAACATGGGAAGCTGTAGTCCAACAAGATCTGGAGGTTCCCCACACGTTATAGGCAATGAACCAAACTAAGGTAAGTGTATTTAAATCCCATTGGGTGAGATTCAACTAATGAGCCCCACCAATAGAAGCCAGTGCAAAGACTTCCACTAGTGTAAAAGAGGTTTTCCCTGCTCCTGCGCATCCCCACATATTGATGCAGGGAAGTCAGAAGCAAAACTGGAATTGCACACGGCGGAGGAGAGTGCAGATAACTCCAGCAGGAAAACAGAAATTCTTACACTCGCCAAGCGATCTGCTTAGCAGTACTTTTCGACTGAAAACAATGCTGTTTTAAAACGTGCTTCACTTTGGGTGGATCATGGCCCTTCCACCACATGTTTACCCAGAAGTAAGTCCCGTTGGCTTCACTGCAGCTTACTTCTGAGTAAGCGCACATGGCTTTGTATCCCTTGGTGTCTAAAGTGGCCCTTAGCCTCATGCTTTCTGATAACAAGATTCTGACACGTCTGGAGGTGATTGTAAGCAGAAGATCAATATACATCTCTTCAATTGTGTGTAAAAATGAGCAAATTCAAAACAATGATTTCTCGCAACTGGATCTATTCAGCTCTGAGCAGATACATCAGTTGCACAGAGGGCCCTTGATTGTGCTGTTTATGTCGCCGTTTCATCTGTTATTTCCAGGCTATCTTGTTATGTATAAATGGAACTGTCTTACTTTTATTTTCCACCCCTTTTCTTTCTTCAGCTAGATTGTTTCAGGATATCTCCTGATATTTGCCATTAAATTGCTTTAATAGTGCCAGCAGGACATGTTTCTTCATTGCTTTTACAGTTTGGAGGGGTGGGGGAATCCATCCCAGTTGCCTCCTATCTCAACATGTTACAATTGATCTGTTTAAATCAGGGTTTGGGTGGAATTCAACGTAGCACTAAGTGAGGTATGTGCATCAGGAATAAGGTCCACTTGTGCAAAAGTACACCAGGAATAAGGTCCATTTCCTTCTTCTCCTTCCCCTGAGCACCCCTGCACACCCCCTAAATGTGTTCTGGGGGTTCCTCTAAGCCTCCAGAGCAGATTTAGAGGTCACAGAGGAGAGGAGAGGAGAGGAAAACCCCATTGCACAAGAAGACCTCATTCCATGGATGTAACAATTTCATTAAATCCTGTCTCCTGAGTTCATTGACCGTTTCATAAGTGTATAATGCTGTCATCAACCCCCAACCCAAAGTTCAGTAAACATCAATATATGACCAACATTTATTAATCATGAATCACCATTATTAGAAATCATAACTTGTAAA
Source organism: Podarcis raffonei (assembly GCF_027172205.1). Classification (NCBI taxonomy): domain Eukaryota; kingdom Metazoa; phylum Chordata; class Lepidosauria; order Squamata; family Lacertidae; genus Podarcis; species Podarcis raffonei. The sequence goes on from NC_070602.1 coordinate 113,330,193, forward strand.
AAAAAAAAGCAATATTATTGTATTGTGAAATACAATACAGCATCTTATTAAATGCTGAAGTTTCTCCTTGGCAAGAGGGGTGTGCTCCATACATGTCAATCCCCTTTATCTGCAAGGCTCATAATATAAAATTTTGCACTACGCCTCATAAACCTCCCCACCCCCACCTCCATGAAAAGAAGTTCTTTTCAGCCCCTAAAGGTAAAGGGACCCCTGACCATTAGGTCCAGTCGTGGACGACTCTGGGTTTGCGGCACTCATCTCGCTTTATTGGCCAAGGGAGCCGGCGTACAGCTTCCGGGTCATGTGGCCAGCATGACTAAGCTGCTTCTGGCAAACCAGAGCAGCACACAGAAATGCCGTTTACCTTCCCGCCAGAGCGGTACCTATTTATCTACTTGCACTTTGACATGCTTTCGAACTGCTAGGTTGGCAGGAGCAGGGACTGAGCAACAGGAGCTCACCCCGTCGCGGGGATTCGAACCGCCGACCTTCTGATCAGCAAGTCCTAGGCTCTGTGGTTTAACCCACAGCGCCACCCCTAGATCTTCATTAACCCTCTGCATGGTCCCATCGACCCCAGCAGGGTCAATACCAACTACAGGTTTCCCTGGTTTAAATGATCAGTGCTGTTAGATGTTTTCATCATGGTTGTTGTTTTTTCCTGCTCAGAGAAAATTTGACTTCCAAATATGAACTGTAGGGCCAGAACTCTGTAGCAGAGCACATGTCTGACATTCAGCAGGTGTCAGGAACAATCCCCAGCAACTCCAGGTAGCATTGGGGAAGATTCCTGCCGGAAGCCCATAGGAAAAGGTAAAAAGTAAAGGACCCCTGGATAGTTAAGTCCAGTCAAAGGCGACTATGGGGTTGTGGCACTCATCTTGCTTCAGGCCGAGGGAGCTGACGTTTGTTCACAGACAGCTTTCCGGGTCATGTGGCCAGCATGACAAAACTGCTTCTGGTGCAATGGAACACCATGACAGAAGCCAGAGTGCACGGAAACACCGTTTACCTTCCCTCTGCAGCAGTACCTATTTATCTACTTGCACTGGTGTACTTTCAAACTGCTAGGTTGGCAGGAGCTGGGACAGAGCAACAGGAGCTCACCCCGTCGCAGGGATTCTGGTCAGCAAGCCCAAGAGGCTCAGTGGTTTAGACCACAGCGCCACCCGTGCCCCCAGAGCCACTGCCAGTCAGAGCAGTCAGCACTGCACTAGATGAGCCAAAGGTATGACTTGTTATAAGACACCTTCCTGTGTTCCTAGTGGATGTTTCAGTCTCTGAGCTACTTGGATGTTCAGAGCAGAGTCTGAAATCTCTTCCGTGAACATCCTGCGCAATTTTGTTATGGGTGAAGTCCTTTGAAATGTTACGACTGGGGAGCAAATTAGCACCGAGATCATTTTCTAAGAGGCAGCAGGAAGACACAGAATATAATAAACCAAGTAAGGAACCCAAAGCAAAGGAATCAGGAACTTCCACGCATTAGCTTAAATGGAGGGGCTGCTTCAGATCCTTTTGTAAAAGGCTATGGAGATTATTATTATTTTTCCCCCGCGCCTGTTTCAGGGGCAGAAATAACACCAATGATGACTAACTCAGTGCATGTTTGCTGTAACTGAACAGCTTCCACCTATATCTTGAGGTACGAATGGTGAACATTAATTAGGTCACAGAAGCTATTTCCTTCCTGTAGCATATTGGCTGAGTACCCGAGGTCATTCATTAAATATCTGGGCACTTTACGACCTTGCTTTGGAGTGATACTCTTAATGCTTAAACTGGAACAATGTCATGCCCTCGACTTGATTACATTTCCTAGTTATAACTGTGTTTCACTCATTGAAACGTAATATTTATTTGGCACTATCGATTTGCTCCAGGTCACATTCTATATTGCCTCCAATTATGATTTAAACACAGACTTGAGCATCTGATTTTCTTGAATGCGGGTTAACATATTGATATGAGCTGAGTTCCCAAGTAAACCCTTTTAAAAGCAGCTGTGTATTGAGCTGTCTCCACAACATGCCCTCCATCAAATGTCTTTTGATACAACGCACCCAGTCATTCTCAGCATCAATCTTTCTTCAGGCTGGGAACCACTTGTAAGTATCTTAAAAATTTGATTAATCAAGTCCATGATAAACAGAACAAGACAAGCACAGGACAACATGCCATTAATTCAACAAGCCCATTAGGTCATCTGGGAAGATCAATATCTCAATCTACAATGAGTTGGGGGGGTGAATGTCATTGGATTCTATGAGATATATAGTAATAATATCTTATAATAAACACTTAAATGCTTAAAAAGCACACATGAGTAACTGAAGACAATCACAATTTCCTTGTGCAGAAAGAAAGAATTATCCCATAAGAAGAGCCTGACTGTTGGATCATACCAAAGTGCCCACTGTGGCCCAAATGTACTGGCTGCCAATTAGCTTCCAGACCCAATTCCAAGTGCTGGTGTTGGCTTAGAAAGCCTTACACAGCTCAGGACTGCAATACCTTAAGGACTGCCACTCCCCCATACAAACCGCCCCAGACCCTGCACTTGTGGCCCTGTGGTCTAAACCACTGAGCCTCTTGGGTTTGTCGATCAGAAGGTTGGTGTTTCAAATCCACGCGACAGTGGTGAGCTCCCATTGCTCTGTCCCAGCTCCTGCCAGCCTAGCAGTTCAAAAGCATGCCAGTGCAAGTAGATAAATAGGTACCACTGCAGCGGGAAGGTAAATGGCATTTCTCTGTGCTCTGGCACTCATCATGGTATCCCCTTGTGCCAGAAGCAGCTTAGTCATGCTGGCCATATGATCTGGAAAGCTGTCAGAGGACAAACGTTGGCTGCCTCAGCCTGAGAAGCGAGGTGTGTGCCGCACCCCATAGTCAACTTTGACTGGACTTAACCATCCAGGTGTCCTTTACCTTTACCTTTTACAATCCAAGGAATCAACACTCCATGTGTTTCCTAAAAAAACCCAACCTGTTAGCCGCTGAAGCATTGCAATTAAAGAATTTAAAGTGGATTGGTGATATTTTCCTTCAAAATTATAAGAGGGGCTTTGTACGGCAGCTTCACTATTTCCTTCATTTGGTGCAGGTATTTTATTTTCAGTAGAAACAGGACTCCATTTTTGCACCTACATACAGACAGAAACCACTTTGAATTGTTCTCCAAAACATGGAGGGCAGCAAAAAGGTAAAGCAAGATGTTCTGGGATCAAAACAGAAACCGGGACAGCTTCTGTAATTCCAGGACTGTCCCTGGAAAATCAGGACACTTGAAGGGTATGAACCAATGGAACAAGGCAGCTACTTATGTACCTATCAAGTTCAAGTCACAACATCTACACTTAGTTAAGCTCAGAAAGAGTTCTACCTGGAACCCTGGGGAGGTTCTGCCAGTCAAAGTATGCAATATTCAGTTAGGTAGATCAGCTGAGGCAGTATACAACAGCTTTATACATTCATGCCTTGATTTTCATGGGCACCAGCAAGCCTATACAGGTCTTCCAGAACATTCAATGCACTTTAAATCTTTTCCCCATTGAACTATTACAAGTTCTGTCCGAGGGCTTTGACTCCTCCATCACTTGCTGTGCCTGGACCATGCCATATTGTGGTATGTGGTGGGGGGCACTATGATGTAATGCCTTCCACCCCTACTCTTCCTTTGCTCCACAGAATACTTATTACAAGATAGCTAAAGAACCGCAAGGTGTTTGGCAGGGGGTTGTTCTGCCCTCTTGTGGCATTCAGCTGCTACGTCATGAGTTAGCTTAGCCTTTAAAATGCCAACACAGACAGAGACTGTCACACATATTATTATTATGGGATTTAACTATGGTTTGTTAAAACAGGTCAGCTTCATAAACTGGCTTTAAGTAGCAAGCCATAGTTAAGTCTAGCCATTGTTTGTTGTAGCTTGGACACAACACTAAACTCTAGCTAGTTGAAAGTGAAAGTGTCTAGCCACTTCCTCATTGCAGTGTCAGTGGAGGAGAGGGGAGGAAGAGGCTGTTATATCCAAGGCCTGCTCATTTAATGATAAACCATACTTTATAATTATGACTGAAGCAAGCCACAACTGGGTTAATCCAGCCACTTTGGGTGGCTCACAGCAAAATATTAAAAACACAATAAAACCTCAAACATTAAAAACTTCCCTGTAGAGGGCTGCCTTCAGATGTCTTCTAAACATTGCGTAGTTCTTTATCTCTTTGACATCTGTTGGGAAGTCATTCTACAGGGTGGGCACCACTGCCGAGAAGGCCCTCTGCCTGGTTCCCTGTAACTTCACTTCTCACAATGAAGGAAGTGCCCAAAGGTCCTTGGAGCTGGACCTCGGTGTCCGGGCTGAATGAAGGGGGTGGAGACGCTCCTTCAGGTATACAGGGCTGAGGCCATTTAGGGTTTAAAGATCACCACCGACACTTTGAATTGTGCTCAGAAATGTACTGGGAGCCAATGTCGATCCTTTAGGTGTTATGTGGTCCCAGTGACTGCTCCCAGTAAAGTTAGTTCAGGAAATTTTGCTAGTGTTTGTGAGGATACACAAGCAATAAGAGTCAGCAGGATCCATGAGCTGTGGAAAATTAAGCATAATATCATGTCTGAAATCTCCAGGCAGATGGCATAATTGCTGTTGCAGGATTCTGGGCTAGACAGAATGATCCATTTATAAAAAGCTTGACTGAACTTTTGAGTCCAAGTTCTTAATTGTATTGCAAATGCAATGAACTGAAAAGGAAGAGAGTGACCATTTGTACCATCATATTTTCCTCTGCTGTTAATATTATATTGTCTTGATTTCTTCAGGCTCCCTAATGCATGTGTCAAAACAGTGGCGCGCAATTAATGGTTAAACGTCTCTCTTCATCAGAGATGTGGCACTCCCAATGACGCGCTGACATCTGATTACCATTTGCACAGAAAGGCTGACATCAGCTTTCACTGCACATTCATTAGTGCCCTCGCAGAAGCCACTGTGGCCTGGACTGAGTTAAACATGAAATGAAAGGATTTTTACATATCAGGACCGTAATTTATAAATCTGCGGCTATCACAGAAAGATGACAGGATATTCATGGCTATGTATTTCCCACAGATATGTTTTTAAAATATAGACAGGGTATTAATTGCACTTTTCTGGCTGTATGGCATCATATTACACTTCTTGTGGTCCAAATATCTTTTTCTGAGGAACACAGGCAGACTTTCCCCCATCAAAACAATACAGAGGTCAACACTGAATGTGGTGAATACTAACATTACAAGATTAATTTGATGAATTCATTAGATGATAGATAAATAGATAGATAGGTGATAGATAGATAGATAGATGATAGATGATAGATAGATAGATAGATAGATAGATAGATAGATAGATAGATAGATAGATGATAGATGATAGAGTAAATGAATGCTGAAAAATAATTTGAGGTGACAACAACCTTTTTTAATTTTGTTTGGGATTTTCAGGGAAAGCCCAGAGGTAGAGCTTCTGTTTTGCATGCAGAAAGGTTCCATTTTTGATCCATGGCATTTCCGGGTAGGCCTGGGAGAGAGACTCCTGCCTGAAATTTTGGCGTCAGTGTAAACAATACTGAGCAAGATGGTCTGACTCTGTATAAGGCAGGTAGCGATTCAGGGCTTCTGCGCATGTGCAGGCCGCGATTTAGCACTTCTGCACATGTGCAAGTGCCGAAACCCGGAAGTAACCCGTTCCGGTACTTCCGGGTTCGGTGTGGTGCGCAACCCGAAAACATGCAACCCAAAGTGTCTGTAACCCCAGGTATGACTGTAGTAAGAAGGACTGTGGTCATCTGTCCTGGCTCATAGGCAAAGGTACAGCTTCAGAGGACAACTCTGGAGCATTTGATGAACAACAATAGCAGTGCTGCCCAAGCAAACCAAAGCTCAGATCCTGCTTATGTCAAGAGCTATTGCAGAGGTAAAGCATGTTCAAATCCAACACACAAACTCTGAATTCAGGGGCAGGGTGTGTGGAATGGAATGCCTGCAAGCTCCATCCCCAACATCCCTGTGCATAGAATCACAGAATTGTAGAGTTGGAAGGGACCCCAAGGGTCATCTAGTCCAACCCTCCACAATGCAGGAATGCATGTCTCTCCCCATGTACTCAGGGCAGTATTCAACTAAATTATCGTGCAAGGGGAATGACTTCTGCTTGCCAGCAGGACTGTCCCCTCTCTCCTCCCCTGTGCACAGGCTGCGCCCTGCCCAAATCTGATCCAAAAGGTTGGGGAATCCCCAGAATTTTCCTTGTGGGAAAACTCTGCATTTCTTCATACCCAGGGTACCAACATTAGCTCATCCTTCGCTTAGAAACTGCTAGCCCTGTGCACATCGTGGGATAAATTATTCAGCTGAACCAGCCAGATTGGTTAGAACACAAATGTACAGCTGGAGAAGCTAAATGAGATCAACTGTAGGAGGATGAGAAATTCTAAGCAGAGAAGTCTTCAAACAACCCCATCAGTGGGGGTGGGGAACATCATTTCATTTAATTGGTACAAAATATTTAACTGGACATAGATACACAATGGGATGGACAGACATATGAAACAACCTGTTGTTTGCAGGGGGTGGGAAGACTGGAGAGAAAAGATCAGTTGTTAAGATTCAGGAAGAGTTCAATTGATTTTTTTTCCCCTTCTCAAAATCTATTGTCTGTCATTTTCATTTGTCTCATATATCTCATTCAACATAGGGTCGGAAACAGAACTGTTGAAATGTTTTCCAAAGCCTTTCCCATGTCATTTTAATCTCGGGGACCTAAGAAATGTCAGCACCAGCGCTGTGTAGCAATAATGCTATTGTGAGCTGTCGAGCGAGGAAGATGACCTGTCCTCAAGTCTTTTTGTTTAGTTGGTAGGTGGAAGGGTTGCTAAATGAACCCTCTCAAAGGTGGGTGCTAGGATCAGTTCTGCATGTGAGTGTGTGTGTGTGTGTGGCTGGATGCACCATTGTCAAGACACAGACTCCCAGGAGCAGCTTGGACACTGACTCAGAAGGGGAGGGAACCCAGTGAATTCAGGAGCAGTAGCAGCAACAGCATCACATCTCACAAAGGCCCTGGATCTGGAGCCTGACACCAAGGAGCCTGACAAACATTTTGTTTCAATGAATTTGTACAATGTTACTTGATGCGGGTGGCGCTGTGGGTTAAACCACAGAGCCTAGGACTTGCCGATCAGAAGGTTGGCGGTTCGAATCCCTGTGACGGGTTGAGCTCCCGTTGCTCAGTCCCTGCTCCTGCCAACCTAGCAGTTCAAAAGCACATCAAAGTGCAAGTAGATAAATAGGTACCGCTCCGGCGGGAAGGTAAATGGCAATTCCGTGCACTGCTCTGGTTTGCCAGAAGTGGCTTAGTTATGCTGGCCACATGACCCGGAAGCTGTACGCCGGCTCCCTCAGCCAATAAAGTGAGATGAGCGCTGCAACCCCAGAGTCGGTCACGACTGGACCTAATGGTCAGGGGTCCCTTTACCTTTATCTTTACTTGATTCCATAGTAGTGTGATGTTCTTAAGTGGGTCCCTCATGCATTTACTCCTGCAGTTGCATATCTTCTTGCTAACCATGTACCACAAGAGAACAGCAGAGGGATGAACCACACAAACACACAACCTGAACTGAATCACAGGAGAACCACAACTGAGTCACAGGAGAAGCAACTGAGTCACTCTTTGCCACGTAAGTGTACATCAGATTGTAGCCTCGGTCTTCAATATGACAACACAGTGGCTTACCGATAGCCTGAAGAGCTGCCCCCCCACATTATCTCTCCTCCAGCTCCCAGCCCCACAGTTTGTGTGGGTGTTTCAAACTTGGCTTTTCTTTTATCAGATTACTCAATTTCAGTTGGCAGAGAAGTGCCATGTCAGCAGAGGAAAATCTCATCAAGCAAGTGGTGTTTTCTGTGCCTTTACATTAGTTATTCAGTTGCCCTGTCTGGAGCTGTTAAACCAAGCTTTAAAACACACACATGCACAATAAAAGGTGGGGTATTTTTCCTATCAACCGAACTGCTTACGTCTGCAATCCTAAAAACTCTTACCTGAGAGTGAGCTCCAGTGACTTACAATGGATAAACATAAACATGGGAAGCATTGCACTGTGCCTCTTCCGAAATAAAACCAGATATGCTGCAATCTCTATAGCCAGATAGAGGTACATTGCAAGCTAGATAAGCTCTTTTCTGAGGTAAATAACAAGTTTGTGAGGGAGGATGTCCCTGCACAGGTTATCCAATAAAAAAATTATTGCTCAGTTCAACATAACTTATTCATGTCAGTATTTTGCTTTCTTCTGGAAGTGAAATATAAAGGCACCAGAGGCTTATTTTACTTATTCTTGTTTTTCCTTTGGTAGAACATCTCTTAAGCTATCCTACCGGACATGAATAAAAATAAATTACCTGTGCAATGTGACTTACAGTGCAATCCTAACTATGTCTACTCAGAAGTAAGTTGCATTTAATGCAATGGGGCTTACTCCCAGGTAAGTGTCATTTAAAATTGCAGCCATAGGGGGAAAGTGCCTTAAAGAAAGCTACTTTGTTTACTTCTTGCTCTTATCCTGAGACTCACATGGGATTCATTTTGAAGGGATGATTCTACACTAATATTGTGGAAGAATACCTGTTTTGGTTTCATTGTTGTTGTTTAGTCGTGTCCAACTCTTCGTGACCCCATGGACCAGAGCGTGCCAGGCACTCCTGTCTTCCACTGCCTCCCACAGTTTGGTCAAACTCATGTTAGTAGCTTCAAGAACACTGTCCAACCGTCTCGTCCTCTGTCGTCCCCTTCTCCTTGTGCCCTCAATCTTTTCCAACATCAGGGTCTTTTCCAGGGAGTCTTCTCTTCTCATGAGGTGGCCCAAGTATTGAAGCCTCAGCTTCAGGATCTGTCCTTCCAGTGAGCACTCTGGGCTGATTTCCTGGGATAGGTTTGATCTTCTTGCAGTCCATGGGACTCTCAAGAGTCTCCTCCAGCACCATAATTCAAAGCATCAATTCTTCGGCGATCAGCCTTCTTTATGGTCCAGCTCTCACTTCCATACATCATTACTGGGAAAACCGTAGCTTTAACTATACGAACCTTTGTCAGCAAGGTGATGTCTCTGCTTTTTAAGATGCTGTCTAGGTTTGTCATTGCTTTTCTCCCAAGAAGCAGGCGTCTTTTAATTTTGTGACTGCTGTCACCATCTGCAGTGATCATGGAACCCAAGAAAGTAAAATCTTTCACTGCCTCCATTTCTTCCTCTTCTATTTGCCAGGAAGTGGAATTTGCCAGTGGCCATGATCTTGGTTTTTTTTTTTTTTTATGTTGAGCTTCAGACCATATTTTGCACTCTCCTCTTTCACCCTCATTAAAAGGTTCTTTAATTCCTCCTCACTGTCTGCTATCAAGGTTGTGTCATCTGCATATCGGAGGTTGTTGATATTTCTTCCGGCAATCTTAATTCCGGCTTGGGATTCATCCAGTCCAGCCTTTCACATGATGAATTCTGCATATAAGTTAAATAAGCTGGGATACAATATACAGCCTTGTCGTACTCCTTTCCCAATTTTGAACCAATCAGTTATTCCATATCCATATCCTGTTCTAACTGTAGCTTCTTGTCCCACATAGAGATTTCTCAGGAGACAGATGAGGTGATCAGGCACTCCCATTTCTTTAAGAACTTGCCATAGGTTGCTGTGGTCGACATAGTCAAATGCTTTTGCATAGTCAATGAAGCAGAAGTACATGTTTTTCTGGAACTCTCTAGCTTTCTCCAGAGCATGTTTGCAATTTGGTCTCTGGTTCCTCTGCCCCTTTGAAATCCAGCATGCACTTCTGGGAGTTCTCGGTCCACATACTGCTTAAGCCTGCCTTGTAGAATTTTAAGCATAACCTTGCTAGCGTGTGAAATGAGTGCAATTGTGCGGTAGTTGGAGCATTCTTTGGCCCTGCCCTTCTTTGGGATCGGGAGTAGACTGATCTTCTCCAATCCTCTGGCTGAGTTTTCCAAACTTGCTGGCATATTGAATGTAGCACCTTAACAGCATTTAAAATTTTAAATAGTTCAGCTGGAATACCATCACTTCCACTGGCCTTGTTATTTGCAGTGCTTTCTAAGGCCAATTTGACTTCACTCTCCAGGATGTCTGGCTCAAGGTCAGCAACCCCACTACCTGGGGTGTACGATACATCCATATCTTTCTGGTATAATTCCTCTGTGTATTCTTGCCACCTCTTCTTGATGTCTTCTGCTTCTGTTAGGTCCTTTCCACTTTTGTCCTTTATTATGGTAATCTTTGTACAAAAAGTTCCTTTCATATCTCCAATTTTCTTGAACAAATCTGTGGTTTTTCGCTCATTTAAGAAGGCCTTCTTGTCTCTCCTTGCTATTTTTTGGAAATCTGCATTCAATTTCCCGTATCTTTCACTATCTCCCTCTCATTTTGCTTGTCTTCTCTCTCCTGCTATTTGTAAGGCCTCATTGGACAGCCACTTTGCTTTCTTGCATTTCCTTTTCATTGGGATGGTTTTCGTTGCTGCCTCCTGTATAATATTACGAGCCTCCATCCATAGTTCTTCAGGCACTCTGTCCACCAAATCTAAATCCTTAAACCTGTTCCTCACTTTCATTGTGTATTCATAAGGGATTTGACTTAGATTGTATCTTACCGGCCCAGTGGTTTTTCCTACTTTCTTCAGTTTATGCTGGAATTTTGCTATAAGAAGCTGATGATCTGAGTTACAGTCAGCTCCAGGTCTTGATTTTGCTGACTTTATAGAGATTTGGTTTCATACAGAAGTTGAAATGGCTCTTTTGGGGGGGGGTGGCTTTTATCTTTTGTCCTTTTCTCTCTCTAAAAAAATGCATCCAGCTGCACACACAGAGAGAGAGACAAATGGGATGTTAATTTTGGGCAAACAGTTGTAACCATTCACTTTTCCATGGCTAGCTAAACTATCCTTCCTGATAAAAAGATCGTCCTTGTGTGTTTATTTTATATCACACCTTTCTCCCAGTGCAACAGTCAAGGCAGCTTACAACATGAATTAAAACAGATAAATTAACCCACGCAGTAATGGCTTTAGGGGTTGCTTGTGCTTAAATAGCCGCCGCTCTGGGCTAGGTTGGCTGGTTAAACCATTTCTCGCTGGACAGCCATCCACTCCGTGGCTGTTCAATCGCTGGCAGAATCCGTCAGTGGGCGTTTCTTAAACCTTTTCCAACATAAAAGTTGTTTGATGCCCAGTCTCCTCCTACTCTCCCTGCGCGGAAGTCTTCTGCGCAGGGAGGGCGTGGGTAGCGGAGGACCTGTGCTCTCCCCGCTGGTGTCCAGTGAAGAGTCCCGGAGCCTGCTCTCTGCTTCCCCCATTGGCCGCCCTCTATCCCTGGTGTTGCGTTGATTTTCTTCCCCAACAGGAGACCTGCCTCTCTCCCTGCTGGGCCCCTCTCCAGCATCGCTGTGGAGCCTCGCCTCCTCCTCTTCTAGTTCCGATGGCAGTTCCCTGACACACGCCAATAAATATAAATAGTAAACACACACACATGCACACAATTAAATAAGTTACCCTATTGCAATAGCTTTGCATTCGAACACTTAAAACCATCCTGTGTCCTGAAACCCTCTGTGAGCTAGGAAACAAGTATGTCAAGGGACATTATACCTAGTTTTCTATGTGCAGGGAATACATGCAACTAGGTGAAACCATCAGCAGCCTGAAGTGGTACAGTCCTGATCCAGGAACGGACCTACACTCCTGGTTTTTAACATTAAGAAAGGGTTAAGGCATGGTTTTTGATAACCATATGGCCACATGACGTTCTGCTGTTAACGTTATTAAAACGTGACACCAGAGGGCACTGCAGAACAACCAGAAACCAAGGAGACAGTGGGGAGAAAGCAAAAAGAGAACGTTTCCTGTTTTGATGGAGGTGTGAAACGCTTTATTTTACGAGTATGCCCTGTGACGTTTTAGAACGATATATCTAATATCGTTCTAATAATGTTAAAACAGGTCAGTGTACATCCAGCCCAGGTTTAACACCTCAGTGGGAATTGCCAAATAAAGCTGCTTCAGCATGATCAGAGTGAATTATTTATAGAATAATGAATATAGGACATGATTATTTTTTCCCTAAAGCCTGACACTTACAGGTAAGCCCCACCCTGCATAATCAATCACATGACGTGGGACAGGCACCATTTGAATGGCAGTGCCCATCAACTTTGAGGAGCTGCCCCCTCAAATATTTTATTGGGGGTCCCAAAGAGACCTCGGCCCCCCAGAGTTGGGTCCTATGGTTGAGAGACAGGAGTGGAGACTAGAGAGTCTGGAGTGCAGGAGGCCATTATTTTCATTTGAAGTGGCAAAGGAACTTAAGCAGGGAAATCTGAGGTAAAATAGGTTGGCCATGAGTCCTACTGAGCTATTACAGAAAGTCGCTGTAATGATGTCATGAAAGGATCATGAAATTTCAGCTTCTGAGGAATAATCCATCAGCACAAAGAGTCTCTATTTTCAGACGGGATTCCATCACACATTCCTTGACTGGAGAACTGGACTGCAATATTTGGAGAATTTCTCGCCCAACCCTAATTCAGAATAACAAACCAATAAGAGAAAAAATATTCAGTGAATATTTTATGCTTCCACTTGTTTTACATTAATCAACAGAAGAGGGTTTTGGAACGAACTACATTTCATACCTGCTGTGATGGGATGATGAGCTGCTTGTGCGTAAAATCCTAATCCCTCAGAGTTTGGCTAAGTCCCCAAACCTCTGTCTGTGATGGAGCTCCTTAAACATGACTCCATCAATCGCTCGTTGAATCGGACAGTGGGCGTTTACGGAACTTCTTCCAGCATAAAAGCTCCTTAACGGAAACGCGACTTCTGGACTCTCGGCGTGACAGTTTCCGCCGAGGAGTGGGTGTCCCTACAGGAGGTCCTGAAATCTCCCCGCTGCTCCCGCTTGAAGTGTCTCTGAGCCCTCCCTCCGACTCACTTTCCCTTGGAACTCCACTTCTCCCCCTGCTGGTCCCCTCCTCCGCTGAATGGTCTCTCTCACCCTCCATGAGCCCTTTCACCTCCTTAGTCTCAGATGGCAGTTCCCTGACATCCACCTCCCCTCCAGGGCCCCCTTCACCCCCTTCCCTCCCCTCCTCTGCGGGAGGCGAGGGAGCAAAACCCCTGAAGGAACCTCCCTCATCTTCCGAAGTTTCGAACACTTCCCTCCACCTTTTGCTGTCTCCGGTTTCCAAGTACTCCTCCTCATCGGAGTCTGTTCCTCCTTCCAACTCCGATTCCCTGAATCCCTCCAGTTCCTCCTCATCGTCGGTGGTGCCAAAGTACTGCCTCCGAAACCTCGCTACTGGCTGAGGTTTCCTGGGGAACCTTTGGTGGAACGTTTCGATCAAGATCTCGTCACGGACCTCCTCTGCCTTCACCCAGGTGTTTTCCGACTCCGGTTCCCCTTCCCACGCGACCAAATACTCCACCTGATTACCCTTCCACCTGGAGTCGATGATTTCCGCCACATGGTTGCGGCTTTCCCTTTCTTCTATGGCTGGCCCCCGTGTGGATACCCCTTCACCTTCCCCCCTGTATGGTGACAGTAATGACCTGTGGAATACTGGGTGCAGTTTCATGTGGTTAGGTAACCGGAGTCTGAACGCCACTGGGTTGACCTGTTGGATGACCTCAAATGGTCCCAATCTTTTGGGTCTCAATTTCTTGCAACCCCCCTTGAACGGCAACCCTTGGGTTGATAGCCAGACCCGACTCCCCACCCTAATTGTTTCACCTTCCCTTCTGCTCTTGTCTGCCTGCCTCTTATATTCTTCCTTGGCCCTTTCTAAGTTGAGTTGGAGTTGACGATGGATCGCTTCCATTTCTTCTACAAAAAGTTCCGCGGCCGGAACACTCCATCTTTCCCCTCCTTCCCCTGGAAACGCCCTGGGGTGGCACCCATAATTAGCCAAAAAGGGGCTCATCCCGGTGGACACATTCTCAGCATTATTGTAAGCAAATTCCGCTAGTGCCAACTTTTCGACCCAATCGTTCTCTCTGTCATTGACATAACACCTCAGGTATTGTTGGAGAATACCGTTTGCTCTCTCCGCCTGCCCATTGGTCTCAGGGTGTCTGGCAGTCGAAAAGTTGACCTCTACGTGCAATAAGCTCATAAGTTTCCTCCAGAATCTGGACATGAACTGTTTCCCTCTGTCGGAAACCACCCTCAAGGGGGCGCCATGCAGCCTGAAAATATGTTCTACAAACAATTTCGCTGTTTCTTCCGCCGTGACTGCATGTGAGCAAGCTACAAAGTGACCCATCTTAGTTAACAGGTCTACTACGACTAGTATGGCGGTTTTCCCCTGGGATTTGGGCAGATCAGTCATAAAATCTATCGACACCGCCTCCCACGGTCGTTCTGGTGTGGGTAACGGTTCTAATAATCCCGCTGGTGCCCGCCTTTCTCCTTTGGCTCTCTGGCATTGGTCACACCTTCTCACATACTCCCGTACATCCTCCCTCACCTTGGGCCACCAAAACTCCCTGGTCACCAACCACATGGTCTTGTGTTGCCCAAAATGCCCCGCTGTGGGATTGTCGTGCAGCTGTTTGAGTACTCTCCCCCTCAATTCCCCTTCGGGTATATATAGCGCCCCTCTGTAATACAATGCCCCGTTTCTTTCTTCAAAACCCCCGGGGTCTTCTCCCTCTCTCCTTAGACCTCTGAGCTTGTCCTGGGCGTACTCATCATTTACCGTTCCCTCTACCAGTTCTCTTTGCCCCACCCAGGCCGCACCACACACCCAGTGGTCCTCTGGGATAATAGGTCTCTCTTCCGGCGCTCCCTCCCCCTCCAAATATTCAGGTTTGCGAGAGAGAGCGTCCGCTCTGATGTTTTCTGGACCTGGCACATAGCAAATTTCAAAATGGAATTTGGAGAACTCCTGGGCCCATCTCACTTGTCGTTGGTTGAGCACCCGTGCCGTTCTCCAATACTCCAAATTCTTGTGGTCCGTACACACTTGCACCTTATGTTGTGCGCCAATTAGTAAGTGTCTCCATCTCCGGAACGCTTCGTGAATGGCGAGTAGTTCTCGGTCATATACCGTGTAGTTCCTCTCGGATTTGTTCAGCTTACGCGAAAAGAAGGCACACGGTCTCCATTCCGACTTATTGCTCCCTGGCTGAAGCAGCACCGCCCCCACCGCCCGGTCTGAGGCATCAGTTTCCACTCTCATGGGTTTTTGCAAATCCACATGCAGGAGCTGTTCTTCCGAAGCGAATGCCCTTTTCAATTCCTCAAAAGCATGCTCCGCCTCCGCCGTCCAAACGAATTTCTTCTTGCTGCTTAGACAGTCCGTGATGGGAGCCGTTAAGTGGGCAAAGTTCTTGATGAATTTACGGTAAAAGTTCCCAAACCCTAAGAACCTTTGCACATCTTTTTTCGTTTTCGGTGTCTTCCATTCCAGCACCGCCTGGACCTTGCCTGGATCCATGGCTAATCCCTTGTCTGATAAGCGGTACCCCAGGAATTCCACCTCCTTGGTGTGGAACTGACACTTCTCCAATTTCACCCACAACTGGTTTGCTTGCAGCTGGCTCAGCACTTCCCTGACATCCTTTACATGCTGCTCCTCATTCTCTGAATATATCAGCACGTCATCGAGGAAGGCCACGCAATTCTTGTAGAGCAAAGGTCCCAGTACGTGGTTCATGAGCGATTGAAAACAGGCGGAGCCTGATTGTAATCCGAATGGCATAACGAGATATTCAAACGCCCCCAAAGGGGTGAACATGGTGGTTTTCCATTCATCCCCCTTCTTTATTCGTATCAGGTTGTATGCTCCTCTCAGGTCCAGTTTCGTGAATATCTTTCCCTTCCTCACCCTGGTCAAAATGTCATCAATCCTGGGCATGGGGAAAGTCACTGGTTCTGACACGGCATTTAGGGCCCGGTAGTCCACGACCAATCTCGGTTTATCCGTGTTTTTTTGTCCACAAAAAACACTGGGCTCCCCCCCACCGCTCTGGACTCTCTGATGAAGCCCCTCTTCAGGTTTTTATCAATAAACTCCCTTAACTCCTGCATTTCCCTGTCTGACATGGCGTACAGCTTGCCCACGGGGAGCTGGGCCCCAGGGACCAGATTAATTTGGCAGTCAAAGTCTCTGTGCGGTGGTAATTTATCTGCTTCCCTTTCACTGAAGACCTTGCTCAGGTCAGCGTATTGTTTGGGCACCTTCCCTTTGTCCGCCACTTCCGTCCCTGCTAGAGAGGCTTTTGCCCCTTCTGGCACCTTTCCCTCTCTGCAGTGTTCCAGACAATGTGCTGACCCAAAGGAGACCACTCTCTGATGCCAGCCCACTAGCGGGTCATGCAACGCTAGCCAGCTCATTCCCAAAATGACTGGAGCCCCTCCCAGGGTGGCTACATTGAACGCTATCCTCTCAGTGTGCCTGGCCACCCTCATAACCATTGGGACGGTTTGTAGGCTGACTTCTCCTCCCAGCAGCTCCCTCCCATCGATCGTGGTGACCTGCAGGGGGTTGCTTAAAGGGAGTGTCTGTATCTGGTGTTCAGCTGCAAACTCCTTGCTCATAAAATTACAGGAGCTGCCTGAGTCCAGCAGCGCCTTAGTCTTTAGTGGGTATCCGTTTGCCAGCTCTAGCAACACCTCTATTACTAGGGCTGGTCTTGGAGGTTCCGGAGTGGGCACTTTTACTGCTCCTTGGCCTGTCTGCAGTGCCCTGACAGAGGCAGACAGGCGTTGGCTTTTACTGGCTCCTGGACTTCCTCCTCCTTCCCCCCAACAGCTCCCGCCATCCCTTGCCATTCCTTTCTTTGCGGGCAGACTCTGGCAAAGTGACCTGGCTGCTGGCAGAGATAACATTTCTTGGCGCTCTTTCCCTCCTTCTTCCTCCCTTCACTGGGATTTGAAACTGCGCGCGCGCGCGCTGTTCCAACTTCCATCGGCTCTCCTGGCGGGAAACTTGGTTCTGGAATCTCTGGAATGCGGAAATCCCTCCAACGCTCTCCTTTCCCTTCCCGCTTCTCCAAGGCTCTTGCCTCCTGGCGTGCTCCAATGGTCAGCGCTGATTTGGTCAGCTGGTCCATAGACTCCGCCCTGGGCGCCCGGGAAAGTTCATCTTTCACCGCCGAAGAAAGCCCCTCTTCAAAGAGCATTTGAATGGGTTCCGCCGAAAGGTCCCACCCCAATCTATGTATCAACATTGTAAACTCAGTCCAGTACTCACGAACCGATCGGCTCCCCTGTTTGCACGCCATCAATTGTCTGCGCACCAGCCCCTGTTCAATCTCGCTGGAAAACATCAAATCCATGGCGCGAAAAAACTTCCTCGCGTCCTTCAGCATGTCACTATTCCCTGCCATCAGGGGTCTGACCCAATCTCTCGCCCCTCCTTCGAGATGGCCAATCACAAACGCCACTCTCGATGCCTCGTCGGGAAAGTCATTAAACTGCAGTTCAAGAGCATACTGCATCTCTGTCCTAAAGGCTTGGTAGTTCCTGGGGTCCCCCCCAAACTTCTGCACCATTCCTGGCATCTTTCTTGCTAGTGTAGCGCCTTTTGCCTTTTCTGCATCCTGTGCCCTCCTTTCTTCTAGCCTCGCCGTTTGCATTGCTAGCTGGAGTTCCAACACTCTGTACCTTTCTTCCAGGCTTGGACCCTCTCCAGCTCCTGCTGCTCCTCCGGCTCCGGCTGGGTTACTCATGATGCCTCTCTGCACAAGCTGCTTTCAGGGTCTGTCCGATTGCTGTGATGGGATGATGAGCTGCTTGTGCGTAAAATCCTAATCCCTCAGAGTTTGGCTAAGTCCCCAAACCTCTGTCTGTGATGGAGCTCCTTAAACATGACTCCATCAATCGCTCGTTGAATCGGACAGTGGGCGTTTACGGAACTTCTTCCAGCATAAAAGCTCCTTAACGGAAACGCGTCTTCTGGACTCTCGGCGTGACAGTTTCCGCCGAGGAGTGGGTGTCCCTACAGGAGGTCCTGAAATCTCCCCGCTGCTCCCGCTTGAAGTGTCTCTGAGCCCTCCCTCCGACTCACTTTCCCTTGGAACTCCACTTCTCCCCCTGCTGGTCCCCTCCTCCGCTGAATGGTCTCTCTCACCCTCCATGAGCCCTTTCACCTCCTTAGTCTCAGATGGCAGTTCCCTGACACCTGCATAGTTGGAATAATGGCCGCATTAAATCGTTCATATTTAGCCTCTCTTCAGTCCTAACCTATCCTCTGCTCCCAATTTTTCCTCGTGTGAGAAGCTGAGACCTTCCTTTAAACGTCTCCTGCTGACATGAGTTTCCAAGCTCAGCAAGCTCTCCGTGACACAACGCTCATTTAAAGTTCAGCAACTTCCTTCTTTCCCCGCAAATCACTTATCCATACTCTTGCCCTGAACGTTCCTTTCGCTGCTAATTTCATCCAGGTTAAAGCAAAATTATGTTGTAATTCCAGTTTAATACAATCACCAGCCTCAGGTCACTCACTGAAAGTCGGATTTCTTTTTTTTTCCACACACTTCGCGTAATGGATTTTTTTCATCTTCCAAAAAGCAGCGTTTTATTTTCTAAGAAATACAATTCTGCAGAGTGTAAGAAAGCTAATTTCAAGGTGTTATCACACTCCGGGGCTTAAAAGGAAGAGTAGCTGCCTTTAGTTAGTGTAGCTGAGGAATGGGAATTTAGAAGAACTCCCCAGCTATGAGACAGAGAATAGTTTTGTTTGGTTAATATAATTTGTTGATGTGTTTTCCCCAAGCCGCAATGCCACCTTTTCCCTCCGTTGTCTCTTTTGGCTCCTCATTCGTTTCCTTTCCTTTAGGTAAAGTTCAGCTTTGATTTATTTGATCACATTTTCTCTTTATAGTCTTCATACAAAATACAACATATTGAATAGTCTGAAAAACACATTCACAGCAGGTTATAGATTCTTTGTAACTACCATTTCCCTCCCTTTGTTGTTCAAAGCCTGACGATTTTATAAATAGATCTGTTGAAAGTGTTCCTTACAAATATTTCCAGCAGCATTTAAAGTTAACGTGTGTAAATCACTGCCCATCACAACACGCTTAATCATGATCAGCCACTTTCGATTCGAGTAATTTTGAAGCTTTGATTTATTCCTTTGAGGACTCCATCATATTTTATAAAAGCCATGGAATAGAATGTGCCGCAATCTGTCTCCATAACAGCTACTTCCCAACGTTCTCTCTCTTTGTCACTCTCTAAGCTGCCATGCTCAAAATGTGTCAGAGAAGCTTGAGGACTGGATAAGGCTCTGGAAAGCAAACTTGAAATGTATAGATTGTAGATTGCTGAAAGAGAATTACAGGGAAATGATGTATAGGTGGTACATTACACCATTAAAACTGGTCAAAATGTATAAAACAGAACAAAAGAACTGTTGGAGATGTAAAGAAGGGGAAGGTACATTTTATCATATGTGGTGGGATTGCAATACTATTTTTAAAAATTGGGAAATGATATATAATGAACTGAAAAAAATGTTTAAAATAACTTTTGTTAAAAAAACCAGAAGCTTTTTAGTTAGGTATTTTAGGACAAGAATTGCCGAAGAAAAATCAGACATTATTTATGTATGCTACTACAGCAGCAAGAGGAACATTTCTGCCTGGCACCTAAATATATATAATGAAGGTGCCAAGCCAACCTCCCTGGGCAGAGCGTCCCACAAATAGGGAGCCACCACAGAAAAGACCCCGTTCTCATGTTGCCACCCTCTGGATCTCACGTGAAGGAGGGACATGAAGAAGTGCTGCAGATGAAGAACGCAGAGTCCAGAATGGTTCATATGGGGAGAGGAGGTCCTTGAGGTATTGCTGTCCTGAGCTGTTTAAGGCTTAATAGGTCAAAACCAGCAGTTTGAATTGGGCTAGTTGGGCCAGGATCAGTGTAATATGCTCAAATATCAGCCATGATCCTTGCTGCTGGGGGTGGGGCAGTGCAGTGTTCCTTGCTTCCACTGACGATGGTTTGTTGCTGTGATGGCCTGGGATTCGGACACGGAGGCTGAACCTGAGGAATCCCAGCCTGCACAGGAGTCCCTGCCTCCAGAACCAGCTGAGCTGGTGCTGGGGCTTGAGCCTGAAGGGTCCTCACCTGTGCTGGATGCTCAGGAGCAGACACCAGCTGAGTCTGGCTCCTGAGGTGATGGAGGACCCATTGTCTGCAGGTGCTCCACTCTCAGCCCCGTTAAGGGAAGGTGAGGTGGCCTCTGGGTCTGGTAACCCTCCAGCCTCTCCTGAGCTGGAGAGGTGAAGGGAACTAAGTTCTCGCAGGAGGAGTGCTCACCTCCAGGCCAGGAGAGGCGAGTCACCTGTGGACCGGGGCCGCCCTATGCCTCGGGGCAGATAAAAGCCAGCCAGCCCAATCCCAGGTTGCAGGAGCAACATTGTTGGTAGCCTGCTCCTGCCTGCACCCTGTCCTGCTCTTCTGGCAGAATTCCTGGCCTCACCCGATTCCCTGCCTTGGACCCCGCTTCAGCTTTGATGGCCAGCCTCCATACTGCACCCTCGACCTCGGACTGGACTCGGACCTCGTTGCATGGTTAACCCTCAGGACCAGCACAGTTGCTTTCACAAGTTAGGGCGGGGGCAGGTCTACAAAATCCATTCTGGAGATATGGAAATGGAAGGGGAGGCTTATGCCATGACAGTAATAAATGAAATATTCAAGGTAAGATTACTTGAAGATCTGTTATTATGTCTTTTGAATTATGTGGCCAAAGAGGAACCAAGGCCATTCATGTCCAGGTATAGTCATACATAACCACCCAGGCAAGGATTATGTTCGCCAAAGGAAAACCTAAATAAGCCTGGCAAAATGGAGTTAAATCAGAAGTCTGTGGCAGCAAAGAACCTTGATGAAGTTAACAATTATGCTGAAAAAGCAAGGGACAGCAGAGGAAAATGGAAAGAAGGGAAACATGCAGAACTTGGGGATTCCCAATGTCACAATACTGGATTCTCACAGAGGCCTCTGTTTTACTTCCAGAATTGCTGGCCATTTTTTTCTCTGCCCCCAACTGCCACAAATACTGGGAGTATTGTGTGAAACCTTGGAGAGCCTCTGTCAGTCAATGCAGGCAATAAATATGCCAATAGTCAGACTCAATATAAGGCAGCTGCCCCACGTTCCTGCTGGGGAATGTCCCACATGCAGCAAGAGGGGGAGCCAGTCTGGTGTAGTGGTTAAGTGCGGTAGACTTGTAATCTGGTGAAGCGGGTTCGCGTCTCTGCTCCTCCACATGCAGCTGCTGGGTGACCCTGGGCCAGTCATACTTCACTGAAGTCTCTCAGCCCCACTCACCTCACAGTGTTTGTTGTGGGGGAGGAAGGGAAAGGAGAATGTTAGCCGCTTTGAGACTCCTTCGGGTAGTTATAAAGCAGGATATCAAATCCAAACTCTTCTTCTCTTCTTCTACCTGGTGTTATATTCACCTGCCTTCAAAAATTTAAACAGTAAATCAAAGTTGAGGACCTTGTAGTCTTCCATAGGATGCTGGACTAAACTTCCCATAATCCCGGTGTGATGCCCTGGGAATCAGATTCAGAGGCTGAACCTGAGGAATCCCAGCCTGCACAGGAGTCCCCGCCTCCAGGACTGGCTGAGCCGGGGCTGGGGCTTGAACCTGAAGGGCCCTCACCTGTGCCAGATCCTCAGGAGCAGACACCAGCTGAATCTGCTCTGGCTCCAGAGGTGATCGAGGACCCATTGCCTGCAGGTGCTCCACTCTCAGCCCTGTCAGGGGAGGGTGAGGTGGCCCCTGGGTCCAATAACCCTCCAGCCTCTCCTGAGCTGCAGAGGCTCAGGGCAGAGAGGCGGAGGGAACTAAGTTCTCGCAGGAAGAGTGCTCACCTCCAGGCCAGGAGAGGTGAGTCACCTGTGGACCGAGACCGCCCTATGCCTCAGAGGAGATAAAAGCCAGCCCAGTCCCAGGTTGCGGGAGCAACATTGTTGGTAGCCTGTTCCTGCCTGCACCCTGTCCTGATCTTCTGCCAGAGTTCCTGACCACACCCAACTCCTTGCCTTGGACCCCGCTTCAGCCTTGACGGACAGTCTCCATACCACACCCTTGACCTCGGACTGGACTTGGACCACGCCGCACGGTAACCCCCGGGGACAGCACACCCTAGCTGGCTGAAGCTGATGGGAGTTTGCGAATCCTGCAACCTCTGGCTCCCGTCATCACAGTAAGCAGTAATGCACACAGCATAAGCTCAGCTGCGCTTTTGGGAAGATAGCAGAGATTTCCAATGCTGTTCACATAGGCTCCTGGTAAATTGGCTCCACTTGCTTTGCTAAATAATTGAATCTTATTTAATTATAGATTAAATACATCTACAAACAGTTCATTAATAAATAAAGCACACTTGTTTAAGCTATTTTGAACGAACAAGTTGTGTGTTTTTCACTCTGCTGGAATACCTCTAGACGGCGGGCGTATATATTTCTTAAGAAGCCCGGCATGTATGTAATATGAAAGTTAAAACATATTGCCAAAAGGGGTCGGGATTACCGTATTTTTTGCACCATAACACTCACTTTTTTCCTCCTAGAAAGTAAGGGGAAATGTCTGTGCGTGTTATGGAGGAAATGCCTACGGGTGGCATGCCTACGGATTTTCCTTCTCTAAAAACTACATGCGTGTTATGGTCGGGTGCGTGTTATAGAGCGAAAAATACGGTAAGTTCTCTCACTCATCCTGCTACCTCTGGAGTGGTGGTCTTCTGCAAGTGGAGAGACCAGTCCTCTGACAAAATGGCTTGGGGCTAGACCACAGCTGGCATTAAATGCATTTTTGCATCTAATCAACACACACACAAAACTTTAGCTGGGGGTAGGGGCTGACAATTGATGGGGTCAGAGCTGACATGAAGAGGGGATTTAACCTTGTTTTCCCCTGAATCAAATTCCTGATATAGGTAGCATTAAAGTGCTCAACTATGACAGACTTTTGCCTGTTACCATTTGTGTCAACTTTAGCTATTTGGATAACACTGATTTTTTTTATTAAAAAAAATTATATTGTTCATGAGCTGATTCCTGGTAACATCAACACTAGATCACCCTTGCAGATCTGTCTTATATCACACCTCCAACATCTCTTCTGTGAAAATAGGGTCGTCCCATTCCATAATAATTTTACTATTTATACCCCACGCATCTTACTGGGTTGCCCCAGCTACTTTGGGCAGCTTCCAACATATATGAAAACATAATAAAACATAGGGTTTGCCATATTTCAAAAAGTGAAAATCCAGACATAAAAATTGTTGGGCTTTTTTGGGCAAAGCTGTTGATTTTTTATTTATTTTTGCAACAACCGAATCCTGACAATGTCTTGGAAATTGAGGACGGATGGCCACGCTACCCTCCTTACCCTCAGAGACATCCTAAGGAAAAGTGGGACATTCTGGGATCAAAGCAGAAACAGGGACAGCTTCTCTAAATCAGGGATGTCCCTGGAAAATAGGGACGCTTGGAGGGTCTGTTATAGATCTAGATATATGTATTTGTGCATCGGTGGTGGTGGTTGTCATTACAAAATAATAACTACGCTTTGTTGTGATAATATTTCAGATTCTGAAGTGCCTGAAAAATGATTTACTGGCCCTGTGGCACCTCTTTGCTTGCAGAATATAATTGCGCTGATTTTCTACAATCATTTGAACAGCATTGTTGCTCTTTCGTTGGGGTGGGGTATCTCCTGCAAGTACGGCTATACTGATGTTATTTCACTTACTATTAGTTGTTGGTTTTTTTGACATGGAACACTTTATTTTTTCTCCAAACACGGAAATGTTGCTTAAATGTTTTTTTGGTGACAGAAAGCAGCATTACTGTCTAATGGATCATCGTAATAAAAGGGTACAAAACCAAGCGAGTCGTTTGTTTTGTATACCTTGTGTCAGCTGGTGTAACATGGTGACAAAAGGATCTGGCTTTTATTATTATTATTTAAATAATATTTCTTTGGATCTCTTTTATTTATCCCTATCCATTTTCCCTGACCGTGAAGAATAATCTTGCTGATAATACAGAGCCGGTGAACACTGAACCATTAAATTGACAGGGTGATTTATCCCACTTCACGCTGCTTTATAAGCAGAACATACCAGCACCGTGAGCTTTCTTCTGCTTAAAAGAATTGTAAGGAATACACCTCTTTCCATTACTTATATTGATAAAACACGGCACAGCATCTCTCATTCCTCACCCTGATTCTCTCCACACAGCACACGGGCAATTGGGATGCTGCTGTTTCACTCCTCGGGACCAAACTTGATGTGATGGCAGTAATTCCATGTCCCGGTCACGTAGGAAGGGGAGGAGGAAATGGCAGCCCAATTTTATCGAGAAAAGGAGGGTGCAGGTGATGAATGCATTGACACGAGGCTCACATTGTGGGGGCAGGAGAAGGTAGAGAGAACCTTTAATGGAATCCAAAAACCTTACACACAAACACCCCTTTAAAAAAAAGGCAAATCATGCTTCTCAAATAGCTTCAGTGGCGTAGGAAGGAGGGTGCGGTGGGTGTGGTCTGCCTCAGGTGTAATCACTGAGAGGGGTGACAAAATGGCAATATATATATATTTTTAATTTTTATTATTAAAATAATTCAGCATTAATACACACATAGGCGCTGTGGGTTAAACCACAGAGCCTACGGCTTGCCGATCAGAAGGTTGGCGGTTTGAATCCCTGCAACGGGGTGAGCTCCTGCTGTTTGGTCCCTGC
This sequence comes from Podarcis raffonei, assembly GCF_027172205.1. Taxonomy (NCBI): domain Eukaryota; kingdom Metazoa; phylum Chordata; class Lepidosauria; order Squamata; family Lacertidae; genus Podarcis; species Podarcis raffonei. Next base: position 113,355,023 of record NC_070602.1, read on the forward strand.
TCCTGCCAACCTAGCAGTTCAAAAAGATGTCAAAGTGCAAGTAGATAAACAGGTACCGCTCCGGCAGGAAGGTAAATGGCGTTTCCGTGCGCTGCTCTGGTTCACCAGAAGCGGCTTAGTCATGCTGGCCACATGACCCGGAAGCTGTACGTCGGCTCCCTCGGCCAATAAAGTGAGATGAGCGCCGCAACCGCAGAGTCGGTCACGACTGAACCTAATGGTCAGGGGTCCCTTTACCTTTATTGCGAATATACAAGCATACATTTCATACAATCCTTAAAAATGTTCAAACATACCTACACTCAATCCCACAGATAATTTTCCCAAAATGGCAAAAATATGTGTTTTTAAAATAAATAACAAAAATGAGCTCACACTTATGTTTTGAAAAAGTAATATTTAAACAAGTTAAGTAACTTCGTCTGACAATTGATTAACCTCAACAAGACAACATAATACGTACTGAAACTTTTCAGTTCAGTCAACAAATGCAATGAAACACAGTTGTCCAGTGGAGAGCATATGGATAAGGAAGGGGAGGGGGTGCTTCTTTCCGCCGATTGGCCAAAGTCTGCCTCTGCAGTTTGTACTCGAGTGAGACGTGAACAACCGGTGACTCGTCATCACTCAACCCGCAACCAATCCTATCCACTGCCATGCCTGTCAGTCGCCCCATGTCATTCTGTCGAGTTAGTTGTGCGTTATTACTGAAGCTTGTAAGTGCCGTGCTGAATTTGTTTTTGTTACATTTTTTTAGTTCATTGATTCATTGTGATCATCCTCTATGATACAGTGTTACCTCGAGTTGAGTACTTAATTCGTCCTGGAGGTCTGTATTTAACCTGAAACTGTTCTTAACCTGAAGCACCACTTTAGCTAATGGGGCCTCCTGCTGCCGCTGTGCCACCGGAGCATGATTTCTGTTCTTATCCTGAAGCAAACTTCTTAACCTGAAGCACTATTTCTGGGTTAGCAGAGTCTGTAACCTGAAGCATATGTAACCTGAAGCGTATGTAACCTGAGGTACCACTGTATTGAGTTTGGTAAGTAATGTAAACATTATGATGCATGCTGTTTGTTTGCATTTGTACGTTAAGCCAAAGCTTCAAAATAGCAAAATTACGTTTAAAAAAAATTAATTCATAAGAAATTCCCATCGTGAAAAAAGTGGTTTTAAGTGCTTATGCTCACAATATTAAGTAAATAAACCATAAAATAACACTTGCAACTGTATCTTATTTTTCCTCCTTTTAATAATTTCAATGTGTGGGGGGGTGACAAGAAATTTTCCGAACCGGGTACCACCTGACCTTGCTATGCCACTGAATGGCCTTCTAAAAACAATAGCTAAATGAGTTTTATTTTTAAAAAACAACCAGAAAAGGCAGAGGACCAAGAAGCACACACACAGAGAGAGCACCTGCAGATGTCTCCCTGCGCAGCATCTTTCTCTAAGTGCTAGAACTCCCTTGGCCAATTTAGCCTGAAATATGTCCTCCATCCACAGTAACCATTTTTGATTGATAGACTCTACCCTGAAGTGTGGGCTAGAGCAGGGAATTCTAAAATCAAACTGGAAACCCCATCTCAAATAGCAGCTTCCTCATCAGGATAAGAGGCCAGCAACTGGTCTATGGGTCCCACTCCATGCTATAATTTCCAGGGGGCAAGGAAGAGAGAGGCCACATTGGTGCATGCGGTACCTCGTGTGCTTGTGACAGCTTTCAATTCCTCTTCCCCCGTCTATCGTTTCTGTGGTCGGCCATCCACATTGTTCTCTTGCGTGTTATTTTTCTGCAGAAGAATCTCTTGACCTTCCTGTTTTTCTATGGGTCTTAGTTTCTAATAGCAGAACTCTGAGTGCAATTGCTCTGGGACTATTTTGTATGAAATGGAGAGCATAAAAAGCTCACTATGGGGAATGAAATGTATGGAATGCACTTCTAGATTTTACTCTTCTAGGGGGGAATTTGTTTTTGTAGACACGACTCAGGGCTATCTTTCAATCTGTTTACAAAATGAGCTTGTTCGAGATCATCTTGGGGAGCTTTAATGTATTTGCCCTTCAGCTTGCCTTTGGCACATTTTTGCTACATGAGCAGAAAGGCTTGTGCTGAAAACATGTGCCTCTTTCTGACATCAGTGAAATGAGAAGGAGAATGCAAAGAAGCTTTCTCTCGGCCCCGAAATAAGCAGAGAAGTTCTGCTTCCGTCATACAGCAACTCTCCTTCAGTCAATTCAAAACCTGTGTAAGGCTCCGCAGGAATAAGAGGGCATGTGGTTAGAGTACCTGCCAATTGAATCCTAAAGTGCTGAGGTCAAACGGCACATGATGCATACAGGTGCGTGCAGCTTTCACCAGTGTTTTATTTCTTTATGAAATGAAGCCAGAGAAGCTGCAATAAAAACCCAGCGGAGAGGAAAGAGGCTCCTTAACCTCTGTCCCTCCAGGATCATTCCACCAGCGGTTGCCCCTGCCAGCTGCTTCCCCTAGCCAGAGAGGTCAAATCTTTTATGATGGCTTTACGTTAAAACATTTATAAGCCACTTAACATTTAAGAAAATTCTGAAGTGGTACACAAAAAGAATAAGCAATGCATTAAAAAAAATGGGTAAGAATCAATCATTCCACAAACCATTATAACCAGGAGTCCAATTGACCCACAGAACTCATTACCTCTGGGAAGGCCTAATTAAATAAATAAAAAATCTTTAGCATGCACCAAAAACATGTGCCCAAAACACATGCCTGATTTCCAGCGACGACAGGTTCCAAATAGCAACTCCTGGAGCTATGCAAGCACAGATGACGAGAAGGAAATAAACTGTATTTTACCCAGGGCTGGCCCAAGACATTTTGGCACCTGAGGCAGACCCTGAAATAGCACCCTCCTCCCCCCCCCCGCCCACCCCAAGAGAAATAGGAGTGAGAGAAGATCTACATCAGGAACAAGGGGAAAGAAAAATCAACATCAGGATAAGCTGGCCCAGTGAATCCTGCCGCCTGAGGTGATTGCCTCACCTTGTCTCATGTGTGGGCCAATTTCTGCAAAACAAATCTTCATCGTTTGCCCTTCCTCTTTTTCTAGCAACTAGGATGCATCTTTCCTGAGGTGGGTTTGCCTGAGATCAGGTGCTCCCTAGAAGTTGTTTTCTGCAAATGCTATCACTAACCTGGTGCACGTTAAAGACCTCCACACCCCCAAAATGGCAAATGCAAAATGTGAAAACTTTGCAGGAAGGTTTAAGCATGTCAGCTGCTGTACAAGAGCTAAAGTCCAGACACACTTTAAGAATCCACTGCATAATTAACTTACAGTATGTTAGGGCTGTCATAGGTCCGAAATTTTCCGGACATAGCCGGGATTGGTCCTTCAAAAATGGAGTGTGTGCCAAATTTTCGGAAACTGGTTAAAATGTCTGGGAAAATCCAGTGTCACTTTTATGTCCAGATTTTCACTTCTTCAAAGAGGACAACCCTTGTATACAGAAACAAGTCTCTTTGTGTTTAATGAAGCTAATTCCCAGGTAAGTGGGTATAGGATGGCATCTTAGTTTTTTTTTAGGATTGGCATTGAGGGGGGGAATGGTTATTGTGCCTTTAACAGCTATATCTCCGCAATCAGGATCAGGAAGACTTTGCGTGGTAACCACGAAGTTGTTTTGGGGAGCAGAGGAAAACAGCAATCACTCCATTCTCTGTTTCTGTGTTATGCCAACGGCAGCCATTTTGTACCTGGCACCCACAGCACTCCCTCAAAGTTAAAAAAGGCACTTTTTTGTGAGCCCCATTTTAAACCCGTCCTGTTATGTACTGAGTTGAATAGGATCCAAAAGGCAGCAGTCTGATTGGTCCTAGAACAATAGGATTCAGAATGCAGCAGTCTGATTGGTTCTAGAACAATGCAGCAGTATGATTGGTCCGCAGGAGCCACCCAATCCAGCTCCAGGTGGAAGTGAATCCGCAACCTGATTGGCCTACAGGAGAATCCCAGAATTAGCCAATCACGTGCGGCCCATTGTATAAATAATGTATATAAAGCAGATATTTTAGGGGAACTTTCATTCCTCACTACTATGAGCTGAATAAAGAGCATGAAATCCTCTCTCGACTCCGAGTATATTTCACATCCATAAGCATCTATAATTTTCTGTGCTCCAGCAATGGAGAGCTGAAGCAGTTCTAATGTCCTTTCATCACCCGAGGCAAGTGGCAAATTAAAGGCGGCCATGTTGCCTTCTCCATCCCTAAGTAGGAGTTGTGGTGGAGCGGGAATTCCAGCACCAAGGCCAGGCTTGCCTCATGTGTTAAGTCTCTGTTCCTTATCTTAAATTCTTGTGAGGGACTAATCTGTCTTGGGTATAATAAGCGCAATTTATCCTCGTATGAAAGCCGGCTCCATATGTTCCCACCTTATTCTGGGAAAGGAGTCATACAACGGTGATGAGATCTGCACTCTTAAAACACTGCCGAAACACAACCCCTGTGGAAAAAAAGTGGGTTAGCAGGCTATGTCAGGGGAAACAAGGAAGTTTTTCTCTCAGACACTTTCTTAATTCTTCCAAATGACAGCTGTGTAACATGTGCAGGCTAAGATAATCGATCTTTTTTAGCTTTCTTATTACAGCCTCAGGAGACATTGCTCTGCCCTTTAACGCCCCTAAACTATTTCATTTGTTTTTCAAGAAACAGGCTTCTAGCTGACAGCAACACTAGGACGCCGAAGGGTATTTGGATAGTCCTGCATTATTTAATCTGTTTAAGCAAAAATCATACCCACATTGGTAGCGGTGGAGGCGGGTGGATATCGGCTGCATCAATTAGCTTAATCAGCTAGCTTAATTGATTAAATCAGGCATAGGCAAACGGCCCTCCAGATGTTTTGGGACTACAACTCCCATCATCCCTGACCACTGGCCCTGTTAGCTAGGGATGGTGGGAGTTGTAGTCCCAAAACATCTGGAGGGCCGAGTTTGCCTATGCCTGGATTAAATTATTGTACGCCACATTGATTATTAGAGCCAACAGCAGCCCCCGTCAGCCTCATCTAGCATGGCCAATCATCACAGACGATGGGAATTTGGTGCACCAGGGTACACACAAGAAAAAACACGCTATAAATAAGTCATAAATTAAATCGTTATAATAAAAGGGGGGAACCCCTGTGCAAAATCACATGGATAAGTTTTGTGCTCTACAGTGCCATCTGGTGTTGTACGTTAATAACACATTCAAAACGCTGGTTTTAGACTAATGTAGCTAGCTGAGTCCCCGGTTGAGGGAAGCTGGTCAAAAACCTGGAAAGAAATGATATATAATTCCAGTCGGGTTCCCCCAAAAGTCCTCTACACTCGAGCCAATATTGGACCAGGAGAATTCTGTGAAAGCTAAATATAGGCATTGACCTACAAACCAAAGAAATGAATAGGAATGTCTGCTGCCGCCATCCTTGCCACGGAAACTCCGTGAGACTGTTACAAAACATGGAAGAGGTATTTGCTCCATGAAATTCCCTGTCCAGGGATAACAGTCTCTGTTAACCCATTTTAAGTCCAATAAAGATGAGACCATTATCTATTAAATCATCCAAACCTAGTGGGGAAAGCATTTACAAAGCATCATTTTACCCATGGTTGTACAGCACGCTTCCCATTGGCTGATTGTGCAAAGAATATGGCTCTATTCAGTAATGCTTCTTATATAAGGTAGTTAGAAAGCCTTTGGGAAGGCTCCTGCAACTGAAATGGGTTTCTATGAATTGTAAGATTAACATCTGGTTCTTTGCTGCATTATTCATTGATTTTTGAATTGTCATTTTTTCCAGGTACGGAATGTGTTGTTGGATTCTGATAGCTGGCGACGAGCAATACCTTAATGTGATATAACATGTCTGAAAGAGTAAGGGGAAAATCAATTAAAGTGAATACCTGCTGCTTTCACTTCTGATAGCAAAAATCAAATATGACCTAATATTTCAGGTGCGAAAATAGAGAACTGAGCTGCAAGTGGTCATGTTATCTGTGTAATGCAGCTACTTCCTTTCTTTAAATAATTTTTTTTAAAAAAAATAAATCCTTGAGGTACTTTAACATCGATTCTCTGGCTAGAGGGAGGGATATTTCATAATATGTGTCTCAATAAGAGCAAATCCATCAAATCTCAAGCAGCAATCAGTGAAAAATAGAATTATATTGGCCATACATAACTCTGATTCCAAGCAAACACAGTTTCAAAGGGCTATTTAAAAACAAGGTTTGGGGAGATGCAGAAATGCTAACTTTAGATTACCTAATATAATTGTGCAAAGTTGATGCTGTACATAGAGGACAACGCATGTAAATGTCTGATACGTGAAATATTTCTTCCACTTCCTTCTCCCTTTTGTTTATCAAGGAGAAGAGCCTCCTCAGTCTTCACAGGGAGCATCCCATATCATTATGTGTGTGAAACATGCCTACTATGCCATGGGAATCTGATCGATCAACTTCTATGTGTATGGCCTGGTCCACGAATCTTCCCAAATTTTAGAAGGGTGTCTGAGTGAGTGATGGAGGGAAAGCAATTAAAGGCTGACGCTGATAGACACATGTCTACCATCTCAGTGAGAACTAAATCATAGCAAAAGTATCCTAACAAGAGTTGAAAGGGATTAAAATAGGGCAGCTGTTTCATTGACTTATGTTCATCGACTCAGCATTGACTTGTGCTCATTGACTCTCATGTTCATTGATTTTTAAGATACACCTGCATCAATCAGTAAAGTATTTCTATCGTTTGTTTTACGGATGCCAGCTCCTCGGTAGGAGATCCTGCGGCTGGTTTGGGGTTTTGTTGTTGTTTTGTGTGTAGGGCATTTGAGATATTCTTGGAAAGTTTCACATTGTATGAAATAGAGATCACAGAGGTATTCAGAGCTGCAAATCAGTTCTGGTCCTGCTGCATCATTTTCAAGGAGAGAAATAGCTGTTGACGCTGCTTTAGGACTGAGCTGCTGGTATTTTAACTGCCAGCCAGCCATTTTAACTGCCAGCCAGTCAAAGGCACAACGCAATGATGAAATGTGAGGAGACAGCCTTCTTTTGGCAGACTATATCTCAGTGTCACAAAGGCTCCTCAATGGGAATCTATTAAGAAGATTGATTAAAATTTTAATTTATACGAGTTGATCTTTTCCCTCCTCATCCAGTAGTGTCTCCCATTATGAATGTTACATAACTTTGATATGCTGATGTATGCCACTCTTCAGCTCAAAAGGAACTAGGGCCGCATATTTTTCATTAGCACAACTGGTATGTAAAAGTTGAGAAACTTGCCCCTTCTTGCCGTGCAATAGAAATCATATTATCTGAATGATTATCTAGAACACTTTTGTGGTTAATTTGCTGTGTGTCCCACTAATGTCCCAGATCAACGTAACACAATGATAATAACTCTCCTGTTTTATATGTATATTAATATCTAATTACCCTGTCATTTGGGGGGTCACTGGGTTTTTGCTACACGGCTCATTAGGCACCGTGTTATTACGATGCTGTTCTCCGAGTGTAGCTTTGCTCATTACATTGTACAAACATGGGATGACTGTTTGCTGTGAGATCATGGGACAACTGCAAAATTACACCAACATTCTGGCCTGTTCCACCCAAACTTGGTGGCAGGAGATACTCAAAAACAGCTAGCAAGGTGACAGACATGAGAATACAGACAACAGGCATAAAGTACGGGTGTGAAGGAATAGGAATTTCTGCCATTTCCGAATTGTTTTTGGGTGAAATTGTATATTGTGGGTTGCAAAACAATTGTTTCTTGGGGTTAATGGTTTTCTTGCTCAGGAAGATCAAAAGTTCACTGGAGGTTGTTTTGCACAGCAGGGTCAAAGGTTCAGCCTTTAGCCTACAACATTGCAGAACTGATGTGAAGCAGTTACAAATATTTATCAATGAGAAAAAAGGGCCATGCTGCCCCCCCTCTTCTCCCTGTGCACCTGTTGCACACACACACACACACACACACACACACACACCAGTTCTGCTCTGGAGGTTTGGAGGAATGCCCAGAACAGATTTGGGGGTGTGGGGACACTCAGGGAGAGGATAGGGAAAGGAGGTCCCATGACACAGGTCAAAGTCCTTGCACTAACAGGCCAATTTGGCTGGATACAACCTGATGCCTGAAAGACTAAGGATGAACCAAGGATGCACTGCATCCACTTTCCTCTTGCCATTTGCCTCTGAAATAGGCTATGAAAGCTGTAGGCCGATAGGTAAAGCCTAGGCAGAAAAGCTGGGGAGGGAGAGAGCAAGCAACTTCTACAGTAACAACTGGCAATGACTCCTTTTGTCATTTAACTACCCAGGTGCCCTGTGCCTTTTCCTTCTTGACCTGCAAATTATTTCTGTTCATGACCCTAAATACTACCTCTTCTTCCCTTGACAGAGATGACCTACCAAGGGCTTCTTTTTCTAAAATAATAGGGTATCCTGACCTCCTTCACCCACTGGCACTTCCAAAGGCTGCGTCTCATTCCCCAGTTCTCCTTAAACCTCATGCAATGCAACATCAAAGTTCCTCCCCAGCTGTGCCAGCTATTGCTTTTCTGCCTTCAGATCCAAATCTACCCCCAGCTGCTTCCCCAACTTTTAAAAACTTTTTTTTTTTGAAGTGTAGCTACTTCTGTGTTCCTTTCCATAACCGGCTTTCCAAAATTATTTGGGACTTAAGAGTCCGTTTGTACTAAATTCTCAAAGGCGTCCTCCATCTTTTAATCCTTTGAGACTCCTCTGTCCCTCTACCTCAATGCGTTTTATGTCACACTTAGAACGTAAATGATTATGCTTCAAAGTTCTTGTAACACCCCCCCCAAAAAAGTTCAACCATTATAAGTATCAATAAATGTTTGAATTGTCGGTTTGTTGACAGCCCCTCTCTACGGTGCCTTCTGATCATGGTTTTCCTATCAGATAGCAGTTGTGGTGTGTGTATTGCATTTATGGAAGTTTGCCGGTGGTGCAATGGACCCATCTTACGGATAGGTAAAACTGAGTGGCTGCTACACAGAAATGACACCGCAGAGCTCAAAGTATGAAAGAGGGAGAGACAAAAACTATCAAGAACCTTCTGCAACTGAGCTATCGCCTCTCTTTCCCACTGGGCCACTGTCAGGATGCTGTCAGTGGCTCCCAGATGGTTACCCAGGGCGGTATAAAGACAAAGAAAAGTTTTTTACAGCCCTTTTTTATTTCAATATTACAGAGAGATGCTGTAGAACCCAGCCTCTTGGATAATGGCGTTGTCCTGAGTAAATCTCCACCCCACCCCCATCTCTCCCATGTCCTCATTCGTCATTCTCATCATCTCCTCTATGGGTGCTGCTACATGTCCTGTCTTTGAGCTCTTTGCTCTCCTACTTTTAAGGCTCGCCAGGTTCTGGGAGATGGAGGGTCTGGAATGCTTTCTAATGACAATGTGTCAGCCAGCTGCTCTGGCTCTCCCATGATTTCCCAACTTTCCCCCTCATCTGCCTCTGAGCTGCGACCTCCCTCAAACCCCTGTTGTAAATCTATAGTGTCTTCCTCTTCCTCCTCATTGAAAGGGTGAGGGCTTGGGAAGTGGTCTCCACCATTCCTCTTCTGCCCAGTCCCTGACAGTCACCTACCACCAACCAGTGGGAAGAATTCTAGAAGAGCAAAGCAGGCAGGCAGGCAAGGCATTAGATACCTGCTTCTCTTACAGTCCACTGCCCTATACCGCTACTGGGCTACCTGCCACCAGCTGCCCCATGGGAAGGATTTTGATGCCTATTTAGATGTCAATATTGGCTTCGAAGTCTATTTTAGTGCAAGCTACACTGGAAGGATTTAGATCTTGAAAGGTGGAGAATAACTATTTGTTGTAGGGGGTAGATGTAGATACGAAATGTATATTATTGAAGCTCCATTGGTAGAGCAGGAGACACTTAATCTGAGGGTGATGAGTTTGAGTCCCATGTTGGGCAAAGATTCCTGCATTGCAAGAGGTTGAACTAAATGACTCTTGTGGTCCCTTCCAACTCTACAATTCTGTGATTCTGTTATCAATCCTTGCCGCCACAGCCACATGCCCCAAGAAATGTCCAAACATGTCCAAACCAAGGCTTAGTTGAAACTTTGGCTCAGCCTTGGAACCTGATTCTGAATGTCAGGGTTGACCAACCTGAAGTAATATTAAAAAAGAGAGAACACCTGAACATAGTCTCGTAATCTAGGGAACCAGGTTCGCGTCTCCGCTCCTCCACATGCAGCTGCTGGGTGACCTTGGGCCAGTCACACTTCTTTGAAGTCTCTAAGCCCCACTCACCTCACAGAGTGTTTGTTGTGGGGGAGGAAGGGAAAGGAGATTGTTAGCCGCTTTGAGACTCCTGAAGGGGAGTGAAAGGCAGGATATCAAATCCAAACATGTGCAAAGTGAATTTTCCTCATAAATGGGTAACGGCGAGTGCTTATTACAGTGGTATCTCGGGTTACATACGCTTCAGGCTACATACGCGTCAGGTTACATACTCCGCTAACCCAGAAATATTGCTTCAGGTTAAGAACTTTGCTTCAGGATGAAAACACAAATTGTGCTCTGGCGGCGCGGCAGCAGCAGGAGGCCCCATTAGCTAAAGTGGTGCTTCGGGTTAAGAACAGTTTCAGGTTAAGAACAGACCTCCGGAATGAATTAAGTACTTAACCTGAGGTACCACTGTACGTATTTGAGACAGAGCTGGCAGGGAGATTGTCCTTAAAATAAATTATTACACATCAGGAGGCTTGGGAAAGTGAAAACTGAGGGATTTGCCATTGGTTCAAACCAAGTAAAATGTAAAAGAAGAGAGTGGGATCCTTGAAAGGTGCGACTGCAGTCTCTGAAATTCACTTTCCTACCCAGAATTTAGTGGTTGCGTATTTCTCTGTAGTCTATGAACATTCGCCAGTTATTTTCCATTTCTATTCAACGATGTTTCATTTCTGTATTTTTACCTTGCCTGAGATTTCACTGTTGGATATACGGCAATATCTGATAAGCAACAAGCAATGGCATCATTATGCTGCAGTATTTGATAGATGACACAAGATAGTCTCATAGCATCTTAAAGACTAATAGATATATATTTTTGCATAAGATTTCACAGACTAAAGCCCATGTCATCAGATCAGTAATACTCTGTGTGACAGGTACATGTGTATAAAGGGGGAAAGCTTGGTGTTAAATGGCAATGAAACGTGAAAAGTACAGCCTGTGACAATTCAATTAGAATTTAAATGCATGCAAACTCAGCATAGTGAGTCTTCACAAGAACAGTAAATTGTGATAATGCAATCACGCCTTTGCATTGCTGAGCAACTTAACTCCGGTAGTTATTTCAAATTCTAGTATCTAATATTGAAATAAAGTTGACAGCTGAAGGTATTTCATAATTATGAAGATAAAATGCTTCATTTGCAATCTGAACGAACCTGGATTTTCAGCAGTGGTGTAAAAAACGTTCAACAATTTCGGTGGTTTCCTAAAGAAACTCAGCAATTTTGGGCTCTTCCTAAAAAAACACTCAACAACTTTTGGGGTGATGTATCAAATGCAGAACACATGGAGATGATCATGTGATTAGAAAGCTGACACTCTAAAAAGTCCTGCAAGCTGCCAAATTCAGGCTGATACAAGCTACGATCTTTGTGTGTGAAAGCACCCGGGGCGTTTTGGTTTGGGCTTTTTTGCAAGCCCCGGGGGAAAGAAGAGAGAAAAAGACTGAAGTGTCAGGGAAACAAATTAAGTTATAGCCTGGAAGGCATAGATGTTTCTCCAAGATTTGTTTGTGGAAACTACTGCCATCTTGTGGAAAATGTCCATCATTACAGGCACCCCCTTTGTCTCTTGAGAAATGATGGAAGAATTCATTTAATTCCTGCCGAGTACATTGCGTTCAGCTTTGAAAGGTGAGCAGTGAGGCTGATGTAATTCCTGGCAGGGTTGTACTGAGGGGCAAGGCTCAACAAACTCTTCCCAGCAGAGCAATGATCTGAGAAAGAGCTACCCGTTTTGCCTTCTGCTCCCTTGGATCTGAAGGTGGTGTTGCACAAAACACTTGAAAAGCATGTAGGACAGGAGATTGTTATTCGTTTGGGAAAGAGTGCAAAAGATAAAGCATTCATTATATATCATAGAATCATAGAATTGTGGAGTTGGAAGGGGCCACAAGGGTCATCTAGTCCAACCCCCTGCAATGGGGGAATCTTTTGCCCAACGTGGGGATCCAACCCACCACCCTGATATTAAGAGCCTCGTGCTCTACCGACTGAGCTATATTAGGCAATAAAGGTTTCAGAAAACGGCAGCACAAAACAGCTCTTTCCCCTTAAGCAGAGGGATGTAAGAAGGAATCGTTTCCCATCCCACCCGGTATGCCTCATCTATGGCCCTGTTTCCATTTCGATGCAGTTCACCTTCCACCAAAAATGACATTATTTGCTCACCGTCCACTGCGGTGAAATTACACGACTTACATAGCATGCATAATTAATTTTCAAAAATGATGTAAGCTACATACCTCTCCTGGTATGCCCCACGGAGGACCTTAAGGTCCATATATAGCAACACCCTAGAGGTCCCGGGCCCTAAGGAAGTTAGATTAGCCTCAGCCAGAGCCAGGGCCTTCTCAACACTGGCTCCGGCCTGGTGGAATGCTCTGTCTCATGAGACCAGGGCCCTGTGGGATCTGATTTCTTTCCGCAGGGCCTGTAAGACAGAGTTGTTCCACCTGGCCTTTGGCTTAGAATCAGTTTGATTCCCTCCCCCCCTTTCTTTTTCCCTTTCTCCTCCTGTGAAGAGGCTGCACCCTAATGTTTTAATGTTGTATCTCAATCTTTTAAATTGTATTTTAATCAACTTGTTTTTATTATTGGTTGTTAGCCGCCCTGAGCCCGGTCTTGACTGGGGAGGGCGGGGTATAAATAAAAATTTATTATTATTATTATTGCCATTGCGTTGTTTCATCCCTTTCATTTCAACGCAAATAGGGGGCGAAGAAGGTCATCCATTGCGTAGCGTTTGTGGACTGAAAGCAACAACAACAACAACAGTGAATACCAATCGTATTTGCTGGATTGGATTATTTTCTGGATGTGAGAAACACTGGCCGTTCCTGCTCCTGCTTCTTGACCTATCCCTTTAAATTCCACCGCCTGAAGCAGCCTGCTTCTCCAGCTACACAGTACTATGCAAACCTACTGGAAAATCCATTTGTCTTCACATGTTCTCTTTCAACAAGAGAATTGGTGCTGTGGCGGTTTACTGCCCACAGAGATCTTTTCCCGCTCCAAACAACCAAAGCAGGGGCAGACCTGAAGGCAAGACTCAGAATCTGTTGAGACATATGGTTTGTACTTTCCAAGAAAACATAAGCCCTTGCCATCACCCACGCAAACAAGGAACGTCGCATAGCACTGCCAATTGTTCACACCAAGTACCCTCCTTAGTATGAGCATATGAGCAGAGCTTCTAAATTACGATTTTTAGAACAATAAGGATTTACGAGCTATACTTGCATATGGGAACCAGCAGGTAATAAAGGTGGATCAGTCCACCGGGACCTTATCTGGTCTTTTCTTTGGCCTATCTTGTGTCACTCATATAAAATATACCTGTGGCTCTATGGGTTGTATCCAAATGAGTTCTCAGAAAGGTTTTTAATCCATGAGAGGCCTCCGCTAATGGAAAGTGGGAGGTGATTTCTGCCGGTTCTTGTGGCAGCTGAAAATCTGCACTGGAGGATGGGAAGTTCAATAGAAAACAAGTGAGGTCCCAGCCAAAGAAGAATGGCAGCTTAAAATGATGGAATACGCACAGCTTGCAGATTTAACATATAGAATAAGAGCACAAGAAGGATATACGTTTAAAGAAGACTGGAAAATGTTTACTGATTATATGGGTGAAAATTGTGTACGTTTAAAAACGCTGGTAGCATTAAGATAAATTCAAGAGTGTAAACAAGTTTTGATAGTGCAATAATGGATTCCTGAATGGTTTAGTTCATGTAAAATATGCAAAGATGTATGGTATGCAAAATGAGAAAAAGAGAAGAAGTGAAGTCATTGATTTAAGGTTGCCTAATTGAATATTTTGAAATGTAAAGTTATATATATATATATATATATATATATATATATATATATATATGAGAAGTTCCTCCCAAGTAGTGTGAGATACAGCCATTAGAAGCAACAATTATTAGATTTATACAAGTGGGAGTGTTCCTTTTTGAGGGTTCTAGACCAGGCATAGGCAAACTCGGCCCTCCAGATGTTTTGGGACTACAAATCCCATCATCCCTAGCTAACAGGACCAGTGGTCAGGGACGATGGGCCTATGCCTCTTCTGGACACTCCGTTCCATTCACCCCTCCAGTTTTCTTTTCCACCTCACACAATAGCCAGGCAGAATTCTGTGGCCACTGAGCATGCTCAGGCCTCACAGACTCCTGGTGTTGAAAAGGTCACTGAGTCCAACCCTTGTTCCAGCATCCCTGATGGGTGGCCATTCAGCCTCTGCTTAAAAACCACTAGTGAAAGAACAGCCCACCACTTTCCAAGGCAAACTGCTCCATTGTAAAAAAAAAAAAAAAAAAAAAAAGCTCATGCCATCTGGGAGTTCTCACGTTCAGTCTTAATCCTTTTTCTTGCCGTTTGAAGCCACTGGGTGGTATCTGATTAACTCATTGTGCAAGGATGTATGCTCATGTATACATTCCCTCCACCTCCTCCATGCACTCTTGCTCCCGCCATCTGTTCTGGGATGTTCTCCCCAACCCTGCAGAACAGATTTAGGAAGGGTATGGAGGGGCACACACAGGAAGAGGATAGCGGGAAGTTCTACTGTACAAGGGTAAATATTTCTGCAGACTGAACAACTTACGTATCTCTACATTGGATACAGCCTCTGAAACAACCAGAAACAAATTTGCTCCATTATCCGCATGACAACCTTTCAAGACAATTCAGAAAATTCACACGTATAGTTTTTAAAACCAATGGAACATGCATGCAGAAACAACAGCTGCTGTTCTTCTGTACAGGCACTTTTGATCTTTAACTCACAGATACATTCCCAAGAGTCGCTTTATGATTTGTCCTGCAACTGGCCTTGGAGATGGCTCTCTGTAGGTGTTCACAGGGTTAGGTTTGTGCTGAGGGAAGAAATAATAAGAATCGGCAGATAGCTCAGGGTGACGTAAGAATTAGGAAATGAAGAATTAGGAAGTTAAGTTTATTTGGGAAACATCCCAGGGACCGCTGTACTTTACTGCTTTTAAAAGCCAAAGCAAGAAAGGTCACTTAATTCCTTTTGCTTCTCTCTTGGAGGCAGCTGGGTTGAACCACCCACCTTTAGCAAATTATAAAGCCACTCCAGAGAACTTCTGCCTGGGTCTTATTTCATACCTTCCAACTTTTAAATGAAAATAGGGATGTCGTCTTCTTCTTCTTCTTCTTCTTCTTCTTCTTCTTCTTCTTCTTCTTCTTCACCACCCATCTGACTGGGTTTCCCCAGCGACTCTGGGCGGCTTCCAGCATATATAAAAACCATAGCATTAAACATTTAAAAACTTTGCTATACAGGGTCTATTCAGGTGTCTTCTCAAGGTTGTATAGTTACTTATTTCCTTGGCTCAGCAGTTGCATAAGTCCATACCCTCCAACATTTCTCCGATGAAAACAGTGACATCCTAAAGAAAAACAGGATATTCCAGGGTCAAATAAAAAACTGGGATGGCTTCTGTAAATCTGGGATTGTCCTTGGAAAATATGGACACTTGGAGGGTCTGGTACGCTTCTCACAACTTATAAGGAAATCTCACCCAAAGGCTTGCAATATAATCAAGTTGTGTTGGACGTAGGTCTGAAAGCTTCATTGCTCATGAATATTAGAAAAGGGATTGAGTTTCACTGACTGCAGGAACCTTCTGAACAGCCAATAAATAATCAAGTCCATATAAAAATAACAGAGGGAGGGGGAGAGATTGAGTGAGACCAAGGAAGATGTGATTTCCTTAGGATGTAGCACCATCTATTGGACATGCTGACATGGCCATGATACAGGCCTCGTTTCTCAGAAAGACATTTTGAGTAAAACGTGGAGAGCATTTCCCCATTATTACAAAATCTGTACAAGTTAGCAAACTCACCCTAATTTCAGACTTGAAGATTTTTTAAGAAAGTGAGTATATGAGCCATTCATACAATACAAGGTGGAGGAATTGTCAAACGCAGCAGAAGAAAACGTGTTTTTTTTTAAAAAAAATCATTGGTAGGAAGCAGAATAGGAGGCCGCAGAAGGCAAGTTCCCCTGACTCCTCCAGACAGCCTTGGCCAAAAAAAGATGGCGGTTCCCATTGGCCAATATGGCCAAATTACAAAGGCAGGGCCACCAAGCTGCTGAGGGGAGCCAAGCCACTAACTGAAAACCCTCAACAATCTCACGTTTAAATGTAAGGCAACCTACCCAAAATTTCTTAGACCCCCCACGTTGCCCCAACTGTGATTCTGGAACAAAAGTCTGGGCGTTATTCAGCTCAATACTAGGAAGCAAATTTGTTAGGATGCCCTCCGAAGTGTCAGCCTGCTGGGTATTTTATTCCATCAGTATATTCCCCACCCCCCAGAATTTTTTGTACATTTATGCCAGTAGCAGAAACAGAAGGTTTATTGAGAACTTGGTGGATTGCTGTACTTGGTTTGTATGCAGGATTAGGCATGTTAGCTCACCAGTAATGCAGGCTTTGGGGTGGCATGGCATGCAGGAAGTCATGTGTAAAATTGCCACTGACTCTGGAAGATACAGGGTGCGTTTATACGTTTCTGATATTTTTACAGCAAATCTTTCTCCAATCACCAATTGCTGTGGTCAGGCAGATGGAGGCTACCAAATGTAGCTGTTCAGGAGACTAACATTCCAAGAGTGACATTATTTGGCTTGGATGTAATGAATGGACATAGACATACTTAGAGCTGCAGTCTTGCACTGTAGTCCTATACAAGTTCAATGGAAGTTGCTGCCTGGTAAGTGTGTATAGGACTGCAGCCTCTGGAGCAGAGGACCCCATATTTACTTACTACTTCCACTACCCTACTAATGATCTGTCTTGTAACTATCATTATCATGTAGCACCACAAGTTTCTAAATGACTCATTGGTGTGGGAGAGAAGGCAACACATCTATTAAGTAAACATTACTTCATTTCCATGGCGTCTGAGCTTCTATCAATGTTTTATTGACATTTTAATTACCAGCATAAGCATAATGCACACCCTATGTTTTTACAGCTTTCTAATTCGCACCATTAGCAGTGTCCCAATGCATTCATAATTTTACAAAAATAGAGTGGTGGCAGGCGGGGGGAGAGAGAGAACAGACAGGGAGGGCAATGTCTGCACCTCTGCTCTCAGAGCTAGAAAATCTCTAGGGTCTTTAGACTCCTTCTCCCATCAGCCCCCCCCCCCAGCCTGGCCAATGGAGAGTGGGCTACAGGTTCCCTGCCCTTGACCTAAAGGCTGTTTCACACATACATCCCCTATGGACTTGCAGTGTCTGCTGAAGGTCTTGCCTCTAGATCAAATACCCGAAACAGAACCTTCAAATCAAATCAAACACAATGCTTTTGATGCATTTATGATTACGCCAACCTTGCACAGCTTGTTAAGGAGAAACAGAGCTAAGTGTCATAAACTTGCTGAAGGCACCTTGCCCCCAAAATCCTAATGACCACTCCCAGGAGCTTCGTTTGGGTATTAAATAGAATTGGGGACAAAATAGTGTAGCACCCCCAACTGCCAGGGGACAGAAAAACACTCCCCCAATGCTACCTTCTGGACTCAGTCCCAGATCCAGATCAGGACCAGATCCACTATAGCACAGTGCCCCCCCCCCAATTCCCATTCCAGGAAGACACCATAGTTGATGGGATCAAACGACTCAGAGAGATCAAGAAGCACCAAGACATGCATTTATTTTGCTGGCAAGTCAGCATCAATTGCCTAATAATTCTTCAGAGAAACACACATTCTCTCTCTCTGCGCCTGGTTGAGGATTTGTTGTTGTTTAGTCGTTTAGTCATGTCTGACTCTTTGTGACCCCATGGACCAGAGCACGCCAGGCACTCCTGTCTTCCACTGCCTCCCGCAGCTTGGTCAAACTCATGCTGGTAGCTTCGAGAACACTGTCCAACCATCTCGTCCTCTGTCGTCCCCTTCTCCTTGTCCCCTCCATCTTTTCCCAACATCAGGGTCTTTTCCAGGGAGTCTTCTCTTCTCATGAGGTGGCCAAAGTATTGGAGCCTCAGCTTCAGGATCTGTCCTTCCAGTGAGCACTCAGGGCTGATTTCCTTCAGAATGGATAGGCTTGATCTTCTTGCAGTCCATGGGACTCTCAAGACTCTCCTCCAGCACCATATTTGAAAAGCATCAATTCTTCGGCAATCAGCCTTCTTTATGGTCCAGCTCTCACTTCCATACATGAGGATGGAGGTTGAGGATAGGGAGTATTTAAAGTACTTATTATATCATCCCATTCCTAGTGAAGCACACAAGGGCAGCATTTCTCCCCCCCCAAAAAAAAACCTCCAACATTTTTCTAAATCTTCTCTCACATCTGCTCTTATGCAGAAGATAAAATACAAAACCATGGTGTCAGTCAAGACCACTGGAAAGACTAGACAAAAAGAGGAGGTGGGCTAGACAGAGAGCAACTATTTTATCAGCATTGATTTGAATTCATTGTTTTGGTTGCAGACCTTTGCAATTTGGCTGTGTTATTAAAAGGATGTAATTATGTAGCAAAAAACCCCAATCCAAAATCCACCTTTATAATCTATAGTTTTTAAAATGACACCTGTTAACCTAGTAACTTGAAACTTGGCATACACAATGTACCTGATGAAATCTATACTGTAAATATAACAGACTGATCCCAGTAAAATTGCAAAAGATACCGCCTATTAATTTTTTTTGAAAACTAACACATTTCCCATTTTCCCCCTCCAGTTTTTGAACAAGTATATCATACATTTCTTTCCAATTTTGGCAAAAACTGCTGATGTACTTTATTCCAGTTTACCAAGGAAGACAATCTTTCATTGGTTTGGTGAGCCTTTGAGCGGTGGTTATTATGGTTTTCCTGCCTCCATTAAAGCCTATGTGGCAGTAGCTACTGGTAAAATAAGATTGCATGGAATTTAAATTTTGAAGCAAGAATTCTGCCAGTACTACAATGCTTGAAGAGAGAGCCACCTATCCGATGCTACGTGCAGTGCCTACCCTACCAGTTACTGATATAAGAAATGAACATATGTGGGTTCTAAAAAGTACCAAATCTACTTCCACCTCTGTAGCTGGTTCGGTATGCCGCTTGGAGCTCCTTTTTAGAAAGGGCATATGCTAAATGTAGCAAATCAATATTTTCTATAGAGGTAGAAAGTACAGAGTACAGAGGCATTGGAGTAGTATAGAGGCATTTCCATCAAGCAGAAAACTTGCTTTTGCCTGAGGGTTGAGCCAAAGATAATGTACACACCTTCAAAATGTTCTACATAAAAAAAGAAACAAATGTAAGAGCCCAGATCTTGTTTTGCTTCTAACATTACACAGCATAAACTCTTTATTTTTTTTTATATAAATGTTTATTAAGGTTTTACAAATCAAAAGATTCATCATTTCAAATGTATCATTACCATAAATGAGGTTCACATAGAAAACAGAAACAACAAAAAAAAAACAAAAATATATAGCAAAAAACAAGAAAAATAGGGGAAAAAAAGAAAAATCCACTTTCTTAGATTTATAAAATTCCATACCCCTCTGTCTTGACCTCCTCACATCCCCCTTTTTTGTGTTCCTCTTTATTCCAATCAAATTCAGCAAGTTCAAAACCTTATTTAAACCATGCTTAATTTTATATTCTTCTGAATATTATGTCCCAATTTTTCATTATTTTAGCCCATACCTCATCTTATATACAATGACATAATAATGTTCTGTTCATAACCCCTTGTCCTTTTTAACATTCTTCTTTTCATTCACATTTAACCAAATCACACAAACCCTGTAACCTTCACTTCCCACATCATATTAACACTCAAACATTTTGCAGTATTTTTGTAAATAGTCCTTAAACTTTTTCCAGTCCTGTTCGATCAGTTCTTCTCCCTGATCACGAATTCTGCCAGTCATTTCAGCCATCTCCATGTAGTCGATCACTTGCATCTGCCATTCCTCCACGGTGGGTAGATCTTGTGTCTTCCAGTATTTGGCAAGAAGTATTCTTGCTGCTGTTGTTGCATACATAAAAAATGTTCTATCTTTCTTTGGCACCCGTTGGCCACAGCATAAACTCTTTAAGGGGTTCTTGATCTAAGACTGAGCCCTTATATGAACCTTCTGCCTTGGCATTATTTTCCTTTCCTTTCCTTTTTTCAGGCCTTTTGTTAATCACAGAAACGAGCTGCCCTTGTCTCAACCTAGTTTTATCGGCTGAATCATCATTTCACCCTGAAAGCTCCACCGAGACATCAGACACAAAGCCGATTTATTTCTAACCCGATCTTAATTTTGTTCAGAAATGTTGCCAAAGGCTTACTTGAAAATTATCTTTAATCTGCATGGGGACTAAAAAGGAAGAAATTTTGTACTTTTCGCAGAGACAGTAAAAGCTATGCTCATGCTATTAAAATGCACTGCAAAATGTATGGTATGGAGCTAAAACTGGAAAGAATGAGTTCTGAAAAAGCAAACATGGCTTTGTGAACAATGCAATAATTGAAAACCCAGTAACTTAAGCACGCCAAAAATTCAAGTAGATAAATAGGTACCGCTCTGGCAGGAAGGTAAATGGCGTTTCCATGCACTGCTCTGGTTTCGCCAGAAGCGGCTCAGTCATGCTGGCCACGTGACCCGGAAAAACTGTCTGTGGACAAACATTGGCTCCCTCGGCCAGTAAAGTGAGATGAGCACTGCAACCCCAGAGTCGTCTGCGACTGGACTTAACTATCAGAGGTCCTTTACCTTTTTAACTTTTGACAAGATTTCTTTGTGAGAGTTATTTTTAGTATCTGGATATTTTATTCAGTTTGCCAAAGCATGTGCAGGGAGATTTGTTTTCCGTTATGCACAGCATTAATTGCACGCAGTACTGTTTCTATTCCGCTGCAGTCCAACTTCCACCAAAAACTACATTATTCATCTTGCTGTCCACTGCTGCAAAATTACATAAATTATGTTGTCATTAACTTATTCAAGTCCATCAACCCCATTCATTTCAGTGTAAAGGAAACTCAATGAAAATAGGTGGCGGGGCATAATTACATATCATTTGTAGGCTGAAAGCAACAACAGCAAAGACAAATCATATTTACTGGATTGATCTTTGGAACAAATAAGAGAACATCTTCTCTTTCTCACTCTCTCGGAATTGGAAGAGGCTGTGTGGGTGTTGGACTGGTGTGCAGGCAAGTAATTGAAGGAGAACCATGGCTCAGTAGTACAGCATAGAAAGAGATTCCTGGTTCACTGTCTAGCATCTTAGATAGGGCTGGGAGGGACCCCTGCCCAATATCTTGGAAACCCATGGCCAGACAGTGTCAGCAATACTTGGTTAAATGGACCAAAGATCTTCTTCAGTATACGGCATCTTCCTGTGTCCTAGAAACACTTCAAGACAGAAAGCTTGTTAAGTCACAAGATTTAGGCCAAATTAAACACTCAGGCCCCACATGGCCATTAAAATTGCTTTTGCATAGCAACAGTCTAGCAAGGAGGGAGAGGAATGTTATTTGCAAGTTTTACCAACAGCCTGGAGAGTCTCCTTTCCAATGCCAACACACACTGTCATGCATAAAGGGTTTTCATCATCAGCTTCCGTTGAAAGTGGTAACATATCGAAGAGCCTTGAGTAACACATCAATCAACCAGCCAAGAAAAAGCGATCCATTTGGCCATCTCCCTGTTTCTTACTAGCAGATCAAAACATTTCAATTTAGGAAGGCCTTTGCAAAGGTGTTAAATACTGCTGCTGGTTTTGGATTACATATTGGATGCTGCTAATTTGTCCTTTTTATAAAGTAACTTTTATAGCTTTATTTATCTATTTGGTTTTGGGAATGGGGGTTTTGTAGGGTTTTTTGTAATTTAGGATTTTTAACGCTACCTCGAGCACTTTGGAGCAGAAAGAGTAATGGCATGGAGTGCCATTCTAGTCATATTTACTCATAAGTAATCTAACTGTTGGACGCGGGTGGTGCTGTGGGTTAAACCACAGAGCCTAGGACTTGCCAGTCAGAAGGTCGGCGGTTCGAATCCTCACGACGTGGTGAGCTCCCATTGCTCGGTCCCTGCTCCTGCCAACCTAGCAGTTCAAAAGCATGTCAAAGTGCAAGTAGATAAATAGGTACCACTCTGGCGGGGAGGTAAACGGCGTTTCCGTGCGCTGCTCTGGTTCTCCAGAAGCAGCTTAGTCATGCTGGCCACATGACCCGGAAGCTGTACGCCGGCTCCTTCAGCCAATAAAGCGAGATGAGCGCCGCAACCCCAGGGTCGGCCACGACTGGACCTAATGGTCAGGGGTACCTTTACCTTTACTTTACGTAATCTAACTGTATTTGATTGGACCCAGCTAAGAGTTGATAGGATCACGTAATAGAGTCACTTCAATTCTTGTTGTTAGATATAACCCCCTCCCCAAATTCCTAACCTTTATTAAGCTATTCTTTCCAAGAAGGGAGTAATATAACTTTCCAGTTTCAATCCATTAAAAATATTGCAGCTGCAGATAGGATGTTTTCTTTATGATAGGTGGCATATAGTTCAGCAGCATCAGTACTGGATTCTAAGGGAACTTAATATTTCAATATTTTTGTTATTATTCTAATAATCATCTTCTGGTATTTGGGGAACTGGGCCCAAACTAACAAAATAAATTTCAACAGGAAAAATGTAAGCTTCTACACTTAGACAGGAAGAACCAGCTGCACAAATATAAGATGGGGGGGATGCCTGACTTGCCAGTAGTACATATCAAAAGCATCTAGAGTTCTTAGTAGACCACAAGCTTAACATGAGTCAACAGTGTGATGCAGCAGCAAAAAATGCTAACGCTCTACTAGGCTGCATCAACAGAAGTATAGTGCCCATATCAAGGAAAGTCAGTCCTGCTCTGTTCTGCTTTGGTCAGGCCACACCCAGAGTACTGTGTCCAGTTCTGGGCACCAAAATTTAAGAAGGATATTGACATGCTGGAATGTGTGCAGAGGGTTACTCCAAGATAATCAAGGGTCTGGAAAACAAGCCTTATGAGGAATGGTTGAGGGAGTTGGGTATGTTTAGCCTGGTAAGGAGGAGACTGAGAGATGTAATAGCCATCATCAAATATCTCAAGGGCTGTCACATGGATGATGGAGCAAGGTTGTTTTCTCCTGATCTGAAGGCTAGGACCCAAACCAATGGATTCAACTTACAAGGAAGGAGAGTCTGACTAAACATCAGGAAGAAGTTTCTGATGTCAAGAGCTGTTCGACAGTGCAACAGTCTCCCTCGGGAGCTTGTGAGTTCTCCTTCCTTGGAGGTTTTTAGCAGAGGGTGGATGGACATCTGTCATAGGTGCTTCAGCTGAGAGTGCAGGGGGTTGAATTAGATGGCCCTTAGGGTCCCTTCTTGCTCTGCAATTCTATGATACTATGTAGACCTCGTGGCAATATGTTCTGTTTTTTGCATATTTTTTGAATATAATTAACTTAATACACCAATAATTACAGGAGTCAGATGCCACTGTATCACTGAAACAACGTTCTCTTACATTTGTGTTCAGCAACGATTTGTGGTCCTTTCCCTATCATTTCTCCTGCACGTCCATGTTTTGTGTTGTTCCCTATGCCCTGAGCCCTCCTTATCATGTATTATTTTACTTGTTCCTGTTCACTATCATACTTTAGCAAGAGGTAATATATCCTAGATAATTGATGTTTGCCTTTCTTTATGATTGTATTTTCAATCTCCCTTATAAATCTTAATACTATATTTCAGATTTGGAAATATCCGTACCAACGTATCTTATCATTCTGTATTGCTTCTTTGACCACTGAAAATTGAATCCTTGTTGAATTGTTGTGTGCAGGCACAGAAACAGTGCACCAGGTCAAGCATGATCTATTTTTTCCATGCGGCTGCGTCCCTAGAGTTGCTCATGTTACTCTGTATAAAGGAACTGACAAACATCCAATCTATCCTGGGTGCTTGCATATGTGTCTGTAAGGAAGCTTGAAATGATATTTCATCTTCTTAAGCAATTTAGGAAGAATTTTCAGGATTTGGATGTCAAACAAATTTTTGGGTGATATCGTTCCTAGGCAATGAAAAGCAATACCAGAACTCATTACATAAAGATAGAAAATATCTATGGGTTACCCTTTTGTACATATATTGTTTACTCTTTAAAGGTTTTATGATGGGGGGGGGAGAGACAGAGATTACTTTTAATCACCTTTTAAACCTCATTTGAAAGAGTACTCTTTTAAAACATTCTCGCTAAACTTACAAGAATCCGTGGTGGGATTTGTTGTTTGCATTTTTCCATGTTCTGTGCAATTTCTTTGCAAGGGCAGATGAAAAGCATAATCTATAATGTCTCTGAAGTAGTGGGGAAATTGCTTGCGCTTCAGTGGCAATCAGGATGCAGAATCAAATAAATTATAGGCACTGATTGGAGACATGGCAAACCACTTTAGAAATCTGCACTTTGCAGTGAATTTTAATGGTCCTGTTCGACTCCCTGCTGCATCAAACCAAAGACCCATCTAGTCCAGCATTCTGTTCCCACAATGGCCAACCACAATGCCATATAGTGACATAAGATGCTGATTTCTAATGAGTCAAACCATTGGCCCATCTAGCTCAGTACTGTCTACACTGACCAGCAGCACCTCCTCTGAGCTTCAGGCAGGGTTCTTTAATCTGGGGATTCCAGGAATTGAAGCTGAGACCTTCTACAAGCAATAGAGATTATCTACCAATATGCTGTCCAGCTTGTGTTCCACTGCAACTGTCATTCAGAGGCAATACATATGCCATCAATGACTGGTAGCCACTGATAGCCTTATCCTCTGTAGCTTTGCTTTCAGACTGTACAGCAGGGTCTTTTGGAAGTGAATGAATATACAGACAGGGAACAGACATGACACAGCTGAGACTGCTTTGCAGACATCTGATTTGTGGGGAGCAGGTCTGGTGGCCACCTTTGTCAGGGTTGTAGGTTTGAGCCCCACGTTGGGCGAAATATTCCTGTACAGCAGGGGATTGAACTAGATGGCCCTCATGGTTCCTTTTCAACTCTACAATTCTTTGAATCCTGGCAGGACAGAATGAGCAGAAAGCCAGCAGGTAAAGTTTTCCCCATTCTACATGCCCTTTCCAGATGAAAATACAGCTATTTCAAATCTAGTTGGTAGAACCTTAAGTGCAACTTTCACCGTCCTGACATGATTTGGGCTCAAACTATCAGCTTGGATTTCTCTTGAACTGAGGCAAGCTCATTCAAATCTGAAAACAGCTGTGTTGCGTCAAAAACATTGCTTCCTCCACCCTCATTGATCATGTAATATTTCAGCTGTCAAAACATTTAACTCCAAGCCACCAAGTGAATCATCAAAACAGACAGAACATTAACTAGACCGTCATGTGAGGTTAGAGACCAAAAATGGTTAACTGCTTTTACCTGAATCTTCATGCTCATCCCCATAGTGCAATGCTCCCCAGTTTAAAGGCAGCAAATGCAGATAATGTTTAGAGTTCTCCAAAATTGCTCTGCAAGAAATATTCCTTTTTCTTGCCCCATGCTGCGAACAGGTGTCCACAGATATAGGGCCATATGGCCATCAGTGAAGCAATTTCATTTCCCAATAAGGATTTCCTGCTTGGTGTGTGGGTGAGAGAGAAACATACAGTGTTACCAAGCTGTCCAATCCAACGTCAGAGAAAAAAGGAACAAACAATCTCATGAAAAAACCGTAAGGACATAACAGTAGCCCAGGATGGCATGTTGTGACTGATTGTGAATCTTCCTTTCAAGAACTGATCATAGTTTATATGGGGTTTTCAATCCAGCCACTGATGAGGTTAGTCAATGGGAAGGAAGCATAAGTAGCTATAATTAGCTTTACCATGAGTTATCTAGAAAGAAAAATAAATTATCATTTGCAAGTAGGTCACCAAGCACCAGCTATAACCATGATTTTTACGTGACAACATTGTTCATCCTCCAAGTTCCTAAATTCTCAGGGATGCAGGACCCACCAAACTGCACTGGCTCTACTCAAATACAGTATCTTGAGGCTGCCTCATGCAAATCTGGCTCACTGAACACCCTAAAAGCTGGACAGTCAGTATTCATCCCAAAGGTGCAGCGCTAAACTGGTACAGACAAACCTGTATTGTTCTAATGCTTCTTAAGTTGCTGCTGCATAGGGGTCCATGCTGCCCTCACCAAAGCAGAACAAGCTCCTTACATAAGAACCAGTACAATACAACCATTTCTCCTGCAGCATTGTCATGATCACAATACTTGGTAGAGACTGACCAGTAGTCTTCTTACACTATCACATGAGACCTTTATGCCTCATCACGGCTTGCTCATAAGCTCCCATTTAATTCAACAAAACTGAACCCATTATGCAGAAATATTCATATTTGTTTATTCATTTGCAGTCTTTATCGCATTCCCTGTCACTGCCCTCTGGCATATGCGACTTCCCATTTCACAGATGCAGAGCTGTAACTTCCCTGCTAGAATAGAAGGTTGTTATTCAGCCAGCCAATGCTATTTTAAAATTGCATAGAAGCACTCTCTTCCTTTTAAAAATGCACAAGTCAATTCTGCCTTCAATTACATCAGCATAAATCAGGGGTGAGGGCATTATCCTGATAAGTCAGAACTACTCTGGTATAAAATCAGCAGAAAGGTCAGAAACATTGGGATTAAATGACACAAAGGGTTGAAGATAAAATGGGAACCTGTTTTAATTCCAGGGCACCATTTCAAAAGTAAGCTATTAACCATCTAACTGCATCTCCACCAGCCTGTGGGAGTGACCTGATGTTTCATTAAGGACGAGCAAAGTCATTTTGTTTCATTTCAAATTTACTTTAAGTAAACTTACTTAAAGCATCACAGTTAAAAACCAAGACACAAACTAGCAGAATGGTACATTTTATGTTACAGAATGGTGTTTGCTTTTCAATCTGTTCCGAAAACATCTGGCTCTGAGTAAAATTATGTCCTTCTGTCAGAATATTTGATTTGACGTGACACAGTACCAGGTGGTAGGGCCAAACTCATGTTAATACAACATGATTTAAATAGGTTAACATGGCAAATTCTATATTAATGCATTTCTGTTATCCCCTGAAGAAGCATGTATCATACATCAGAGCACACTGTTTTCATATCAAATAAGCGCAGCACTGGACTTCGCAACGTTGTAGAAAATCCAAGAAGCAGCAAGTGTGTTGAGCTTCCTATTCCTCTGGATCTTTATTTTGTCTGAAACAGAATTATCACATGTTCCCCATACCTGGAATATGGTCATTTCCTATGACAATTCTATATAAATCAAGATGGAGGTGCAGAGGAACAGGAAGCCCAATACACTTGCACTTCCTGTTCCTTCTGAAACACCATCTCACTGAAAACGACTGAAGCTCAAGGCCAACTGTACCACACAGAGAGCTCCAGTTTCCCTGGTTGCCTTGCGTGCTAAGGTCACCTAGGTAAGTGGAATTGTAAATAATGTGGTAACAGAAGAGTTTAAGATTGAAAAAGGGACACGACAGGGGTGCCCTATCTCCCCATTACTTTTTATATCGGTCCTGGAGGTTTTGCTTAATATTATCAGGAGGGACCAGTTGGTTAAAGGGATTCAGGTCGGAGCTAAACAATACAAACTGAGAGCATTTGCAGATGACCTAGTACTTACATTGCAAGAGCCAGAAGCTAGCACGAAAAGAGTTTTGGAAATAATTCAAGAGTTTGGTCAATTGGCAGGATTTAAATTGAATAAGTTAAAGACTAAGGTATTGGAGAAAAATTTAACACAGATTGAAAAAGAAAGGTTTCAGAATGAGACGGGGTTGACTGTGGTTAAAAAAGTGAAATATCTGGGTGTGAACATGACAGCTAAGAATGTGAACCTATTCAAAGATAATTATGAAAAAACTTGGATAGAAGTGAAAAAAGATCTGGAGATTTGGTCAAATCTGAAGCTTTCCTTGTTAGGTCGAATTGCAGTTATAAAAATGAATGTATTGCCAAGAATGTTGTTTCTGTTTCAAGCATTACAAATTATGGACAAAATGGATTGTTTCAAGAAGTGGCAGAAAGATATATCTAAATTTGTCTGGCAGGGCAAGAAGCCCAGAATAAAATTCAAGATATTAACGGATTCAAAGGAAAGAGGGGGGTTTGCCCTGCCAGACTTTAAATTGTACTATGAAGCGGCAGCTTTCTGCTGGCTAAAAGAATGGCTGCTTCTTGAAAACACAGACATTTTGGATTTGGAAGGATTTAACAATATTTTTGGGTGGCATGCATATTTGTGGTATGACAAGGTTAAAGCGCATAAAAGTTTCAAAAATCATATTGTCAGGAAAGCACTATTAAATGTCTGGGTTAGATATAAGGACTTGTTGGAAAATAAGACTCCAAGATGGCTATCACCAATGGAAGCTAAGGCAGTTAAAAAGCTAAATATGGAGTCGAAATGGCCAAGATATTGGGAAATCTTGGAAAAGGAAGGGGACAAATTGAGATTGCAGAGTTTTGAAAAACTAAAAGGGAAGGTGAGAGATTGGTTACATTATCATCAAATAAATGAAGTGTTTAAATTAGACAGTAAAATAGGCTTCCAGGTGGAAAAATCAAAATTAGAGACTGAACTGTTAGAATCCAGTACTAAGAATTTGTCAAAAATGTATGATCTGCTGCTGAAATGGAATACACAAGATGAAATGGTAAAATCAAGTATGATTAAATGGGCTCAGGACATTGGTCATAACATCATGTTTGCTGATTGGGAAAAGTTGTGGACCACCGGGTTGAAGTTTACGGCGTGTAACGCCTTAAGAGAAAATATAATGAAAATGATTTATAGGTGGTACATAACCCCAGTCAAGCTTGCAAAGATCTACCATTTGCCTGATAATAAATGTTGGAAATGTAAAGAAAAGGAAGGTACATTCTTTCACCTCTGGTGGACGTGCCCGAAGATTAAGGCATTCTGGGAAATGATTTACAATGAACTGAAAAAGGTATTTAAATATACTTTCCCCAAGAAACCAGAGGCCTTTCTCTTGGGTATTGTCGGCCAGGGGGTGTTAAAGACAGATACAATTTTTTTTATGTATGCTACAACAGCAGCTAGAATACTTATTGCAAAGTACTGGAAGACACAGGATCTACCCACACTGGAAGAATGGCAGATGAAGGTGATGGACTACATGGGTTTGGCAGAAATGACGAGCAGAATCCGAAACCAGGGAAGAGAAGCGGCGGAAGAGGAATGGAAGAAGTTTAAGGACTATTTAAAGAAATACTATAAAATTAATGACAGTTAGAATGATGTTGGGCTTAAAATAAATGGTTACTATTAGTAATGGTTAAGACAAAGAGAATAAGGATGATTAACATAAATTTATAGTAAAATAAGGGAAGATTCGCTGAATAATTGTAAGAACTTGGAATACAGAAACGGGAAGCAAGAGGAAGTCGAGGAAGTAAGGTTTAAGAAACTAGGACATGAAATGGTACTTGTTTTTTGTTCTGTTATTGTTTGTTGCTTGTTTATGTATGTTTTGTTTGTGTTAATATAAAAATTGTTTAATAAAAAAAATATTATAAAAAAAAAAAGGTCACCTAGGTAAGTGGAAGGCAAATGCTCTCATCTGGATACTAGATAATGGAGCTGTCAACATGACTAGTTAAATGAGCAGCACTGAGTTTTTTAATACTGCAAGCCATTTTAAAGGTCTTCAAGTGGAACAGTAGACTATAAATAAAGAATATTAGTATAAAGAATATACTCTGTCCACAGGAATTCAGGAGCAGGTACCAACTTCATAAAGAATAAAACATGTCAGAAAAAAATGTAAATTTAGTTATGAATAACTACAAGGTTATACAGTTGACTGGAACATACAACATGCAGATGGCCATCCCCATACTAAGAAGCTGATTTATTAATTTACATTATATCCCACCTTTTCCCTCAAACTGAGATTCAAGACAAATACACCTTGTCTCTATCGCACAAACATCTAAATCAGAGATGGGGAGCTTGTGGTTCTCCAGACATTGTTGGACTCCCATAATCCATGACCACTTGATGTGTTGCTTGTAGCTTATGGTCACAGGTTCCCCATCCCTGATCTCAGAGTGTGCATCTGACTAATATGGCACCATACGGTGCACATCTTGCAATTTCTCACAATGCAGGTGCTGAGATATATTTTTTAATTATCCATAGCATATTGTGGAATAATTAGGTTTTATACAAAGCAGAACTAAGTAGACCTTGCATTGTGCAAGCAGAAAGATTTCTGTTTGCATAATGGAGTATTTACCTGCTCTCTTCATGCCACATCACCCTAAATCTGTCCTGGGGATTCCCCCAACCCTCTGGAGCAGATTTGGGGATGTGGGGGACACATCATTCTGCTCACACAAATATTTTGCTGAATATCACCCACTATATTATTCTAGTATATTTTTCAGCCTGAAGAAGAAACACCCGTTTGATTTTTAAAATCAACGGAGGTAAGGTTTTTACATAGGAAAAGAATACAAAATACAGCAGAAATAATAGGACCTTTGGCAAATAGCAAAAGTGGAGAAGGTGGCTTTTGGCTTTCATCCTTGGTTTGTCCTTGAAAGATCAGTCGCTATGGCTGAGCAGAATTTTTGTGTAGGTTTTAGAAAAACAAATCCAGAGCTTATTAAAATATGTGGATAAGCAAAACTTGTACATTTCTAGGTGCTGGGAAATGTTTTGCCACTGCTGACTTCAGTAAAGTGAACTGGGCTTGTAATGGTAAATATGAGGTCAGAGAAATAGAACTAAAGGACAGGCACATTTATGCATTCTGCTGTCACAAAATAATTTTGCAAATGAATCTTTCTCCTCTCTAAGTCAGATTTCTATAGACAGTTTCTACAGATGCTTTCTGTATATACCCACAGCACATTTGGTCTCGCCTTTCAGAAAGAAACTGCAAAGGGTAGCATTCTTGTAGTGAAAGAGCCTGCTGCTTCATCAGCAAAACGGGTTATAGCTATAGCATCTAAGCAGACGGTTGTTATATTTCCTCCTATGAGATAGGTGTTAAAACAGCGCTTC
Source organism: Podarcis raffonei (assembly GCF_027172205.1). Classification (NCBI taxonomy): domain Eukaryota; kingdom Metazoa; phylum Chordata; class Lepidosauria; order Squamata; family Lacertidae; genus Podarcis; species Podarcis raffonei. Next base: position 113,386,460 of record NC_070602.1, read on the forward strand.
TGCCAGACTGTTGAATTGGGGCAATTTCATCAACAACTCACTGTGTTTAAATAAAAATGCTAATTAGCAACCCCAGCATATTCACCACAAACGAGTTGTTTGAAAAGCAGCTCATTGAAAGGATAATTATCATTATTTTATTATCATTCTTGTTATTATCTGCATTTCAGATTAGACGTGGCGCTTTTTGAGCTACAGGTCCTCCCCCTCCCGTCGAGTCTGGTTGCAAAATGTTAAGATGGCAACTTTTTTTTTTTACTTTAAAATATGAAATATAAATGGACCAAAAATAAAGTCTTAACACTGACTAACATTCTTTTGAAGCCTAGCGCTTTGCCATGTTTACCATTATCTCTGTGAGGCAAAGTCACAGGCTGCTAACCTAAGAATTATGCTTAAATGGGAATTGACGCATAAATGGGAATAAGCCCTGTTGAACATATCATGGGTCTTAAGTCTGGGGTTGCCACACCTGTGGGCACAATGGCACCCTCGAGAATTCGTACAACTTGACAGGTGCAACTCCCCAAGGAATGCTGGGAAACGTGGCCGCCGGCGGCGGCAAAGGATGCCGGGAACTGTAGCTTCATTAAGAGCTGCTCGAGAAGATCCACCCTCGCTGTTAACAGCCGACTTGGTGACGTCAGCGCCCGCCTCCTCCCCCTCCCCCAAGGTTCCCGCGCGGGGCCGGAATATCTCCTCATAAAACGGGTACCGCTCTAACTAAACGTTCATAGATAGCTAAATAGATAGCTAGATATAGATATCCCAAGAGGAGGAGAAAGAAGCCCAACTGCTCTTCCCCGCCTCACCCGCGCGCCCGGAAGTCTCACTCGGGCCAGGCCCGCGAGGCAGCGGAAGTGACGTCGTGGCCATATATGGGCGCATGTTATGGCGGAGCCCGTGAGGCAGAGGTAAGTTTTAAGGAAGGGGAGCGGAGCGGGAGGGAGGATAGACTTCTCTCACACACACCCTTTAGAATCTTCGGTTCTGCTCCGTTCCATTCCCCTCCCTCCGATTTATCGCGGGAACGGGGGGGGGGAGGGGAGGATGGCGCGTTCCTCTCGACCGCCGCTCTTCCTGGCCTTCAATTGGGTAAGGGCGGAAGGCCCGGCTACTTCGCTTCTCCTCCGACTCCTGGCGGGGCGGCTCTTCTACGACACGCGTGTGGGCCCGCGTTCACACGTGAACGTGACCAACGAGGCCGGGTCCTGGCGCCTTGTGGAGATTGCCAGCTGGCTGCCTTGTCACCCTGCCACAATGCCCTGTGGGGTTGTGTCAGCCGGCTTCTCTCCCTTCAAGGGCAAAAACCAGCTGCCAACTCGTGCTCCCCTTACTGGCGGGCTCGCACCCCCCATCTCCCCTTTTGGGGACAGTGGGGTTTGGTGGCCTGCCAGCATCTGGAGGGTTATGGGTCCCCCCACTTGAGGTACACACCTTTGTATTTCCACATATGTCACCACCAGCCCCACCTCAGGAAGCCTAGAGTTCTCTCTCACACGTATATAATATATATAATATGTTATATATAATATATATAATATAATATAATATAATATAATATAATATATACATATATATATAATATAATACTATATATATATATATAATAATATAACACTTTACTGATTTTACTGGAAGCTTTTGCAGCTGCTTATTCTCTTGCAGGATCTATATGCAACTTGATCAACAAAATTAATGTTTTATTGCACTTGTTATTTCAGGCTGTATGTTGCCCTAGGCTGCTGCTTCTTGCTTCTTCTTTTCACAGAAGGGCAGCTTGTAAATGGACCAAAGAAGTACAGCTTTAGTTCTAGTCAGGATGTTAATAACTGCCCTGTTTTAGAGATACCTGTAGCATATGGCGATGGTGGCTGACAAGTGGTGTAATCTGCATCTTCGTTGTCTTACTTTCATGTAGGTTAATTACACCATATAATTTTTCAGATACTTAACTTGCAAAACTCTGCGAAGTGATGGTACTGTACTAGCTTCAAAAAGACACTAACCAAATTCATTTGTTGTACAAACCAGGTGATTTAATTTTTGTTAATAGAAATATTAGCTTGTTCAGGTCTGCTTTATTTTCAAAGTGCTCTTTTTAAGAAAGAGCAATTTCAGAAAGTCTCGTCTTTTTTTTCCTTTCTAGATGAGCTATTTTTGCTGGAAGAATAACAGGATTTCCCCATATTGATTTTTGTACATTGACATTAGTAATTCAGAGCTTGAAGTGGATTGACAGAAAAAATGAAGAGTGGAGTAGCACAGATTAATGTAAGTATTTTAAAGAGTATGCTCTATGCTGGCTCCAGGATTTGGGGGCGTTCTCAGTCAAGACACTTTTCAGTGAGTCCACATCACCTAGTCTGCATGGTGGTGCTGTGGTCTAAACTACTAAGCCTCTTGGACTTGCTGATCACGGTGGTGGTTTGAATCCACGTGACAAGGTGAGCTCCCGTTGCTCTGTCCCAGCTTTTGCCAACCTAGCACTTCAAAAGCACACCAGTGCAAGTAGATAAATAGGTACTGCTGTGGCAGGAAGGTAAACGGCATTTCTGTGCGCTCTGGCTTCCGTCATGGAGTTCCATTGCACCAGAAGCAGTTTAGTCATGCTAGCCACATGATCCGGAAAGCTGTCTGTGGACACACGCCAGCTCCCTCTGCCTAAAGCGAGATGCGCACCGCACCTCATAGTCGAATTCAACTGGGCTTAACTGTCCAGGGGTCCTTTACCTTTACCTCTTTACCTGGTGATGGTAACTCCTGCTTTCCAGAGATAGATGGCAGAGGACCCGTTGTAGTAGTAGTATATATTGGTTGTTAGCTTCCATGTAAAATAGGGGAAGCTGTTCTGTACAGTGGTACCTCGGGTTAAGTACTTAATTCGTTCCAGAGGTCTGTACTTAACCTGAAACTGTTCTTAACCTGAAGCACCACTTTAGCTAATGGGGCCTCCCGCTGCTGCCGCCCCGCCGGAGCCCGATTTCTGTTCTTAACCTGAAGCAAAGTTCTTAACCTGAAGCACTATTTCTGGCTTAGTGGAGTGTGTAACCTGAAGCGTGTGTAACCTGAAGCGTATGTAACCAGAGGTACCACTGTACCAGGTCAGAACATGCAGAAAAGAATTGTTCATGTTGATTAGCAGCTTTCTCAACCAAACATGGATACCAGAATTCAACCTGGGGGGCCTTTTGCACCCAAAGCATGTGCTCTGCGAATGAGCTGTGACTTTTTCCTCATATAAGAGCTACATGCATATGTGGTCAATACACATTCTACTTTCACACATAGTGGTGTGAATATTTTCCCCAACACTCTGTAGGTAAGCAGGCATAAGTGAAACAGTTTGAGCCTATGAAAGAATGTATCATATGAACAAAAGCTAGCCATTAAGTGTCTTGTCTCTTTGTCGCTCTTTGTGTAATATAAAAATGGCATTTTGCATGTCTAATATGGATATAGCATTTTGTGGATGGTATACAGATACAGGGATAAGAGGGTTTCACAAATAATGGCCTTTCTCCCCTGTTCTGTTAAAGGACTCATTTTCTCAATTGGATGCCACCTTTTCTGTTTGGGACTTAGTGAATTGTGAGAATTGAGTTGATATCAAATACTGACAAATACCAGGGTGTGAAGGGGAATAGGGCAGTACTCAGTGAAGTAGTTCTGTTCCTTCAAGGACTTCTGACTGCAACAGAATCTCTCTTCCCTCTCCACTCCCTGTGCATCCCCTAAATCTGTTCTGAGAAACTACTTGGTTGGATGCTGTCCTTTGGTGATATACAAAAACAGCTTGCATAAAATGCTGGTGGCAGCACAGCTGGAGTTGCTGTGTCCTGCATTGCACCACTTTTTAAGAAAATACAGTGGCTAGAATCCAAGAAGCCTTCTATCTGAGTGCAAAGGGCTTTGGCTTATAATGGAAGGAGTTGCCTTTTTAAATTTTCAAACTGAAACCCTTTGTCTGGCAGCAAATCCCCCTTCAGAGCATTCACCAGTTGTCTGGAGCAGCTTTATTGGGGTGTTCAAGGAGCTGCAGTTGGAAAAGTTTTGTTAAGTGACTGGAAGTTGCATACACATTCATTTAGTTTCTATGTAAACTAAGGCTTTTACTTTAATGGGACCAGTACTTTGGAGTGCTCTCCCATGAACATAAGTTGTGCACCTATAATTTGATATTTCATCTAATGAATGAAATGGTTTTGTTTCTCCAAGCATCTTTAAGAGAAGAGGGTTTGAAAATACTGTTACAAATAAATGAAATACTGTTTTTAGCGTCCTGACTGGTACTTTGCATCCTTGAAATATCTAATTTATTTTGTATTTAAAGTCCGGTTCTAGTTATGAAAGGAAGGAAGATTACAGTCTTCGCCAGAGAAGTTCCTCTCCAGAAGACAGGTATAAACATTTTTTTATGATTAGTTATGTAGTTAACATTTGATAGAAACAGCAACATGGGTGCGGGGAGAAGTATTTTCCTGTTATTATAAAAGCTCTGAAGCTAATTAAAACAATAGCAGTATTTGGGTTTCAGACTTTTGAGGAATACCGTATTTTTCGCTCCATTGGACGCACCCAACCATAGGGCGCATCTAGTTTTTAGAGGAGGAAAACAAGAAAAAAATATTCTGAATCAAATGTTGTATAAACTACTGTATTTAATAAACAACCGGTATATCAGAATCATATTACAGCCATGTAAAGTGAACAGCAGTCAACAATGGCATTAAGAACCATCATCACTGTCATTAACAAATGAAGAGAGACTTTAAGGTTTGAGTACTCTTCTAGTCTTCTGTGAACCCCAAGAACTCATCACTGCTAAAGTCAGAATTTATGAAGCTCAGTTGCTCACAATCACTGACATCACTTTCTTCGCTATCTTCATGTAAAATACCATCTTCGTTTCCATCCAAAGCATTGCTAATGCCACATTTTTTCCTCTCAATCATCTTCCTCCCCTCAGCGAACAGCCTGCCAGCTGCTCGCAAACATTCCCTTTACTTGAATTATAGTCATGAAACAGCCAAGCAGAGCCTCTCAGCGGCAGGCTTGGGAGGCTTTCCTTTTCCCCACTCCCCCCCCCCAAGCAGAACAGTCCCCTTTTCCAGCCTCCTCCTCTCCATCCCTTTCACCCAAACTCCTCAGGTGACGTCTGCAATTTCTCCCCTTCACTGCTCCCTCTCCTTTGCCCTCTACCATGACTCTCCACTCACACCTCTCCCTTCACCCAGCTTCTTAGTCCCCCTCCTCTCCATCCTCTTCCTCCCCTCTCTCAGTGAACAGCTTGCCCGCTGCTCCAAACCTTGAGGGGAAGGGCAGGCTGCTGGCAGAGCAGCACCCCCACCCCCATCCAGCAGCCCAGGAGTGTGGGGCAGGCTGCCCGCTGCTCCAAACCTTGAGGGGAAGGGCAGGCTGCTGGCAGAGCAGCACCCCCACCCCCATCCAGCAGCCCAGGAGTGTGGGGCAGGCTGCCTGCTGCTCCAAACCTTGAGGGGAAGGGCAGGCTGCTGGCAGAGCAGCACCCCCCACCCCCATTCAGCAGCCCAGGAGTGTGGGGCATGGGCGCACAGTCCTCCCGCTGCTCCAAAGCTTCCCGGGGCTGCAGAGGGAAGCCGAGGCTGCCGGCAGGAGAGCGCGGCTCCACCACCAAAGAGCAGTCCAAGAGTGTGCCGCACTCCGGCAATTTGGCTCCAGGGACCACACATTCGCTCCATAGGATGCACAGACATTTCCCCTTACTTTTTAAGAGTAAAAAAGTGCGTCCAATGGTGCGAAAAATACAGTAAGTATCACGTGCGCTCTGTTTTAAGCAATGAAAACAAAGATCAGTATCGCAACAGGAAAATAATTTTTGGAGAGAAAGTAAGTTTGAATCAGTTTGAAGATGGCGTGCAGAGGAGAAGAATGGCTGGGAAACCCTTTGTACTAGCAGGAGTCCTTGTGCTGGCTCCAGCCCCTAGCTTCGAAAGCTGTGTGGTGTCCACAGATACAACAATGTGTGTTTGTGTGTAGGGGGGAGACTTAGTTTATAAATAGCTGCTAACTTTTGCTCTCAATCTCTGCACAGACACGTGGAGCGTCAAAGGTCTCAGTCACCGCAAGGCAGAAGTCATTCAGATTACAGGAGATCTGACCAAAAACATTCCGAAAGGGGACGTCATGGAGACAAATACACCGAGTCAAGGTGAATGTCTGGAGCTGCTAAAAACAAACACTAAAATGTTCAGGTTGCAGTTGGTTGCTTCTGTTCTCTAACGTGATTTATAAACAAAATCAAAGCTACAGCATGTTACATGCTAATGTATAATAATAAATAATAATAATTTATTATTTATACCCCACCCATCTGGCTGGGCTTCCCCAGCCACTCTGGGCGGCTTCCAAAAAAAATATTAAAATACTGTAATACATCAAACATTAAAAGCTTCCCTAAAGAGGGCTGTCTTCAGATGTCTTCTAAAAGTCTGGTAGTTGTTGTTCTCTTTGACATCTGGTGGGAGGGCATTCCACAGGGAGGGCGCCACTACCGAGAAGGCCCTCTGCCTGGTTCACTGTAACTCAGCTTCTCGCAGTGAGGGAACTGCCAGAAGGCCCTCAGTGCTGGACCTCAGTGTCTGGGTAGAACGATGGGGGTGGAGACGCTCCTTCAACTGTTTCTGTGCTTCATAAATCTTCGGAATTTTCTGTCTATTAGTGGGAGAGAGAGGCATGAACGAGAGAGGGAGTCGGACTGGAGAAAGTACCGAAGATCCCCTTCGCCCGACAGAAGAAATGCGGCTGAGAGAGCAACACCACAGAGCTCTCTTTCTCATGAGGAACCCCCTCCAAAGAAGAAGAAAGAGGATTTGGATCCAATTCTCACCCGCACTGGGGGTGCCTACATTCCTCCAGCCAAGCTTCGGATGATGCAAGCACAAATCACTGATAAAAATAGGTGGGTCAAACAAACACATTTCACATTTGTGCTTAACTGATGAATAGTATTGGGCAATATATTATTTAAAGGTGGGGGGGGAAACAAAACAGTATAAGATTTAGTACTTCCTCCTTGTCTCTCTGACACACATATACGCACGTACCCCTTTGGTACAACATGCCCACTGAAAAGTTCAGAATTAAAAAGTTTGCCACAATTTTGTGACATTCTGGTTGGTCCTAATAAAGATACAGCTCAGCTGTCGACTGGGGAATTTTTAACCGGCCCTGCCCAAAAAACTTGTAGAAATTGGCTATCCAGGAGCTCCCATCTTAGAGGGAAGAGACAGAACTGAGATGGCAAGGTTGGCTGCAGGCTTGCTGAGCAGATCCATTGAAATGAGTAATGACCAGTCACTTCAGTGAGTCTACTCTGACGCGGGTGGTGCTGTGGTCTAAACCACTGAGACTCTTGGGCTTGTCAATTAGAAGGTCTGGTTTGAATCCCTGCGACTTGGGATCCAGCCCTCAAGAAGGTGCAGAGAGAGCAGGGTAGTAGCCTGAGTGGTGGCAGAGACGTTTGTTGTGTGCTGAGAGGGACCTTTTTGGCCTCTGAAGTGTGAAATATTAAGACAGTTTAACTTGGGAGTTTCAGATAACCCCAAAACAAACCTGTGCGTCTCCTTTTTTTAAAACAATTTTTTAATTCAAAATTAAAACAAAACATATTGTGGTTCGAGGACCCGATCCCCGCGCAGTGAAATGAAGACACAAGGACAAGTAATATAAGGTTAATGGGCAAGAAAAGGCCACAACTTTATTGATTACAGCAAGTGAAAAGGTATTGGCTTAGGCATTGGATCACGTGGCTTGACTCCACCCACTCGGAGAGGGGTGAGTCTGAAAGGGGGGGGGTTATTCACCAGTAGGTGGAGCCTGTTGATGCTAATCCAACTATAAGCTCTCCCCTGATGTCACCGAGGGTTGTGCCATGGCCCCCCGCCACACAGGCATCGGACAGGATCCACGACCGCCGGATTCCTTTAACGGAATACCTAACGCCCCCTGTGAGAGGCTGGGGATCAGATCCCGCCCACAACTACTCCCCTCTTGAAGGCGGAGAGTCTTTATCCAAAAACATACCATCCTTACCCCCCCCATTTTCCTCCCTCCCCCCCCAAAACCCACCCCCCCACCCCCTGGCTTCCCTCAGTTCCAGTCTTTGGTTTCTCTGAGAATGCTGTTTTCTGCATTTTACAAAGTTGTATAGATCCTCAAACTATTTAGCTGATTATTATCAATAAAAAGTTTGTGAATGTTTATTCAAAGCCAGCCAAGGAGTCCAGTTCGCTTTGTTCCGTCTTCAAATACTTTGTAAAGGGTTCCCATTCATCTTTAAAGTCACAGTTATCCTCTGTGTATCTCAAAATTGGTCATTCTTTGGAACTTTTGACTTCACTTTTTGGTACCTGCTAAAACTATTTCTGTTTAGTCAAGCCTATCCAGACATATAGAAGCTGTTACGTGTTTTAATCTTGTTTTTAGCATATTGTTGATACAAATTGAATGTTTTAAATGTTTGTCAGAAATTATTTTTTGCTGATATGTTATTATTTTTGTAAATGGCTTTGAGGTTTAATTGCAATCAAGCGGTGTGGAAATGTTACGAAATAAATGACAAATGCTTTAGGTTCTATACAATTCTGGCGTTCGTCACATGAGAATAAAACCAAAGGTTTAAATAGAGATCATAGATTCATAGAATGTTGACTTGGAAGGGACCAACCCCCTGGATCTTAGGAATCTTTTGCCCCTTATGGGGCTCGAACCCACAATCCTGAGGTTAAGAGTCTCATTCTCTACCGACTGAGATAGCCTAGCTGCTGGGAGCCCTGATTTGTTCTGGACATGCCAACCATATGTGTGAGGCACACTGGAGTGAGATGTAAATGGGAAAAGTTGCCCTTCCTGATTGTCTCTTGTCATGGTTTTCTTATTCTGATTATTGCAAAAGACAGATCACTATTCGGTGGTGTAACTATTCTGAAAATCATTTACCCTGGTAAAATTGATGTGAAAGGAGGCAGGTAGATATTTATTTTTGCACACCGTTCTTGCAATATGCTAACTGAAAAGTACTATTGCATATTTGGTATTCTAGCTGAATAAGCAGATACATTCCTTTCTTGTTCTCTTGATTTTTATCAATGATTTGTTTTGAAAACAGTTTAGCATATCAAAGGATGAGTTGGGAAGCACTGAAGAAATCCATCAATGGTCTCGTCAACAAGGTGAACGTTTCAAATATTGAGAATATTATCCATGAGCTTCTTCAGGAAAACATTGTCAGAGGGAGGTAAGCATCAAGTTCTTGATATGCAGTCTTCTGCTCATCTGAGAGATATTGATTAAGTCTCAAGTCGCTTGTTAGAAGTAGTCTGATATTCTCTTCGTCAGCTGCTGTTTGAGTCATGTTAGGATTTTCATTTTAAATATGAATGACTTGTTGAGTGTTTGCAGAATGATCAAAGTATAATCCTGTGCAGACTTACCTGGGAGTAAGTGCCTTTGAACGTAGAAGGTTTTGATCATATTTGTTTTTAGAGTCTTTTTCACTCATGAAAAATTTGATGTATGGTTGAAACCAGGCTTTCCAAAGCAAACGTACCAAGTGATTTCTATTTGTGTATTACATAAGTATTTTTTTTAAAAATTCCTTTTTTTCTAATCGAGAATTTTGCTGCAAAACTTTAGGAAATAAGTTTTCATCTTGTTAGTTATAGGTTTTTTTTAAAGAAAACTAAGTTATTAAATATTTTCTTGGTTTACAAAAGTGCATGCCTTGTCTCTTTTTCAGGTTGTAGAATCTTTTACATTTTAAGTGAGACGTTAATGTTGTATACAGAATAAAGTTGGGGGGAGAGAGAGGGGTGGGGTGGTAATGCTTGGTGTATATGTAGGGTTTTTAATTTCAGCTTCACTTAGGTAGGTTCTCTCTCTATTCATTATATTTCCCTGGTAGTGAGAGAGGTTGAGGGAGTTTTCTTATCCATGCTAATGAGCAGGGTTTGTGGTCACTAGAGCTCCTAGGGCAGGAACCGTTAATGTTTTGGCTACATTATATTTTACAAAAAGAAAGAAACGTGAAGATGTCAAGAATGAACTGGGGCTTTCTGCGTGCAAAGCATTACCATTTAAGTGTGCCATGCATTGCAAAGTTTACTGTGTTAAACTGTTTGGGTTTTCCTTCGCTATAAGCCAGCGGTGCTGGCCTGCTGACTGCTCCTGGCTGCTGGATCACTGTAGATTGAGGGACCAGTTGGTGTGAACTATAAATTTTATAGATCTAGTGTAGTGGCTTGAGTGTTGACCAGTGACCAAAGAGAATTCTCTACTCAGCCGTGAAACTCCTTGGGTAACCTTAGTCTAACCACTCTCAGCCTGACCTGTTTGTTGCCCTGGGTTCATTGGAGGAAGAGTGGAGTACAAACCAATACTTTGCAGAGTTCAGTCTTCTGAAAAGTAGGACTTATGATTAAATCGGTCGCCTCTGGTTCTCAAGAGCCCTTCCACTGATTTTTCCAGGAAATGGCAATCAAATGGAAATAAGACCCATGTTCCGTATAACGTTTGCTCCTGTAGTGGAGCATTTGGCCGTTTGGGCTCCCACTCTCTTTTCAAGTCATGATTAGAGGCACGGGGAAGTGACTGTTCAGTCGCACTTACTCCTTCTGTAGATGAGTAAACAGTGGCATCAAATGAACTCCTAATCCAGGAAGATCCTCTCCTGACAGATTCCCTAAGTACGGTGATTAAAACATAGATTGTCAGCAAACATTTTTCTGCAGGATGTCAGTGGCTTGGTAAATATCTACCATCATGAAAATAACTATGTGCTTTAATTGGGGAACAAATTATATCTGCTGTAATTAATTGACTCTTGCATCTTTAACATTTCACACACCACTGGTTTTCAGATACCATGTTTCTTTGAGAAGACATTTTGTGTGTGTGCTGTAGCTGTGCCGTTTTTCTAATGGATCCATACAGCAGGATTATGTTATTGTTTCCTTAAAGGCCCACGGGTAATAATTTGGGCTCTTTCTTGCCTATATTTTTTAACAAAATATTTTATAGCAATTTTCTCCAGTAGAGCAATGATGATGTTTTTACAATAATAGTGTTGCAGCTGGTTTTTCCTAGGTCTGTATTCTTTGGAAAAAAAGCAGTAGATTGTGAAACGAAACTTAATCTGTTAAATGGAAACATTAATGCACACTTGAATAATGAGAGTGTAGTTCTCAAGTGATTTGGGAATATTTCCAATAATATTTACTTGTCACTGATTAGGATTTGTGTATGAGAGGGTGGTTTTTTGTTTTTGTTTTTTTGCTTTTTAGCAGTGATTTTTTTCATCAACTGTTGCTTCTTGAAACATGATTGTAGATTAATCTGGCCTATTCACAGAATAACATATGAGCTTTTGAAAGGCTAATTTTAATACAGACATGTATTGGGGGATAGTGGAGCAGGAAAGAAGATGGAAACCCAAAAGCATATGGTCTGGGAGACTTGCTCCCTGCCTTGTAGGCCTTTTTCCACCTAGCCTGGGAGGGTGGGGCACGGACTGACTCCAGCTACAAAAGCTGTGGCTGCTAAACAGACTCTCAGGTTGGAGTGTTGTTTGAAGGTGTTGTCTTGGGGGCAGGGTTGTTGTTGTTGTTGTTGGGTTTTTGTATCTTTATTTTAGATCTTGTTGTGATTTATATTGAAATAGTTCTGTTTGTGTATTTTTTATGTTTTAGTCTTTATTTATAACCCCTTTCATTATGTTGTTATGTATTTTTCCTATCATGTTGCAAGCTGCCGTGAGCGTGGTTTGAACTGTGGAAAGGTGGCAAGCAAATAAAATTATGTTTATATGTATAAGTGAGCATGATCTAGCTGTGGATGGCGGTTCCATGTTGGTGGAATTGAGTTCCAGAATAATGCAATCTAGAAAAGTCACCGGCCATCCCCCAAGCTGCTGGGATAAATGCTACTGTACAAATCACATAGTTTTTGTTTTTTAATTTTTGGTAAAGCTGCTTCAGCACGTCTGTATTTTTGTTCATAGGGGATTGCTATCAAGATCTATTTTGCAAGCTCAGAGTGCTTCACCTATCTTCACTCATGTTTATGCAGCAGTTGTAGCAATCATCAATTCAAAGTTTCCAAATATCGGAGAACTGATTCTCAAGAGGCTCATTTTAAATTTTCGCAAAGGATACAGAAGAAATGATAAGGTATGTATTATTACCACACAGGTGATAGGGTAAGATTTATTGTGCTTCTCTCTTGCTTATAGCCTGAGTACTGTTTTGGGGAAGTGTCATTGTGTTCACTGAGATTTATTTCTGCATTAGTGTATTTAGGATTTGAGTACAAATTATGTGGGTGTCAGGAGAGCTGAAAGTCAGAAAATGTCTGAAAATTTTGAGGCCATGGGGAGAAAGCGGGTACTGGGAGTGGGGGAGAGAATAAATAGAAAAAAAATTGGGGAAATGTGATATAAGTAGTACTTATTTTCTTATTAATTCTGAGTTAACTTTACTGCTTTAAGAACATAATATTTAATGGCTTGGATCGAAAGATTTCTTGTGCTAACAGAAAGGCAGTAACACTTGCACAAAATAGACTCTTGGGGGGTGTTTAGTGAGAGAGCCAGGGTCTGTTATGGGGAGAGTAACTATGAACAGAGTTATTTCCTGCATTCAACCCATTCAATATAACTTAGCACAATTTCCCCCCTCTTTTCTATATTTATTACATTTTAAATTATAAATTCCTTAAATTTAACATTCAGAGTAAGTCCAAATACGTTCAGTGTAGAGATGGAGTAGGATGCTGTTGAACCCTAAGGTGCTGAGTATTTATTGGAACTTGTTGGTTTGAAAAAGAAAGAATTTAAAATGGAAAAATAGTAAGCAGAACAGTGTTCTTATTACGATGGGCTTCGAAACAGCCCCTCCAATCAGCATTTTCCAGAAGAAGTTATGCAGAAAGTTCTGTAATTCCGTGAGGTAACAGTGGGGTGGCTATTGGTATCAAAAGCTATAATCCCTCTTTCAAACTGTTTCCACATCTCTTACAATAAGTAGTTTCTGTCTACAACAGGTTTGCATTTGAATTGTACGTATCTGCAATATACAGTGTTTGTAACTTCCTCCTGCTGTAGATTATCTTACATAGTTGTTCTAGAAAACATTTTGAGGGAGTAAATGACAACTAAAAACAATATTTTAACCATAGCTTTCCCTTATATGCCCATCTAGTAAAAATGGTTTGTGAGAACACCCCTACAAAATGAGACTGCAGTTGACTTCACCCTGATAGCCGGTCCCCCCCCCCCCAAAGCAGTTTTCTGAAATAGGGCTAGATTGAGTTAAAATGATTCCACCTTAACAACGTTATTGTGTGACTAGGGAAGTGCTCTGTGTAGCATCATTTCTACATCAAAAAATGATATTGGACTTGATCTCCTAAGTAATGAGAATCCAATAGTGCCAGATCATCTAAAAGTTTCCTGAGCTCTCATCTGCAGCAAGATACATTATTTGCAGCTTCCGCAAAGCTTGTTGTCTGAGCTCACTGCATGGCAAATATCCTGAAACGACCTACTTCCATTTAATCTTCGTCACCTGTTCACTCCAAAGTAATCCTATGTTTGGAAGAAGACAAATAGTCATCAGATGCATGTTTCTGGCAAAAGTTGTAGCCTTCCTGAGGAAAAAGAGGGGCTGCTGGCACATCTCCTTTCTCATCTGCCCAAAATAATAGTAATAAGAATAATGCCAGCAAGAGAAAGCCCTTTAAATGATTTGTGCAAGTCACATAGAACCTCTGGGGCAGTTTGGGATTCAAAGCCATGCTAATAGACATATCACTTGCAGTAATACCTATGAAATCGACTTATCACTTGCAGAAATACGTATCTTTGCATTTTGTTTTGCAGCAACTTTGCCTGACAGCTTCCAAGTTTGTGGCACATCTTATGAATCAGAATGTGGTAAGATGTTCTGTACTACTAATATATTTGCAGGGATTTTGGCTTTTAACATTGCAAGGGTTTGTGATGGAAATGTGTCATCAAATATGTTTATAGCATTTGCTTTCCTCCCCCATAGTGTGATGCTATCTGGGCAGCTTTCAGTAAATAAATAAGAAAGCACTTTAAATAGAAAATAGAACTACAAAAGTAAAATATAAAAAATTAACAACCCCCAACTCATTGCACTGTGGCTCTTGCTAAATATTACTTGCAAACCTTTGCTCTAGGGTAGACTTTCCCAGCTCACATCAGCCGTGGCCAGCATGACTAGTGGTCAGGGATTACAAGCTGCTTATGCATGTTCAATATGTGAGTGACTGCAACATAATGATGTCACTAAAAGGGCGGAACCAGGTGTTTGCAGGCTTTTAAACTGGCTTTTCAATTATATGTTATTTCACCGACACGCACGTGTCCCAGAACGTAACCCCCACATAAACATGGGGGGGTGCCTATATTATGTTATTCGTTAATTTATATGCCATCCAATTGCTAAGATGGCTTCTGAGTGGTTGATCCACCATCATCTTGGTGAACGATGACGGTCATATTCCCAACAACACCTAGAAATTTTGGGTTTTTCTCTGTTTGGTTTTATGTTGGTTCTAATGTACATGTTATTTAATTATTGTTGTACATCGTTTTGAGTTACGTTTATAAAAAAACAAGTGACCAATAAGTGTTAATAATTATAAGCAGAATAATAATGATGATGATGATGACGGGGCACCAGGTTGAAGAAGGCTTATATTGAGAGCTAGTTCAGGCACACCCATATACTAAATGGGGCATTGATTTTGAGCAGTAAGTTCTTTAGCCTAAACTTCTCTTGTAACTCACATGAGCAGCAACGTTGGTTGGAGGGCTGCCCTTTAAGAAGCACATCCAAAGCTCCTTTTGGGACGCTGAACTTGTAGTGCCTTTCTCTGAAATGGTGCTACGCTTGTTTTGTTGACTACATATGTCAGATACATGCAGTCAATGAATTTATTTTGTCAAAACAAAAAAGTTATTTGTGTTGTTACCTTCTTCCTGCTAAGGCTCACGAGGTTTTATGCTTGGAAATGCTCACATTGCTTTTGGAGAGACCGACAGATGACAGCATTGAAGTAGCAATTGGCTTTCTAAAGGAATGCGGCCTCAAATTGACGGAAGTGTCTCCTAGGGGTGTTAATGGTATGTATTTATTGCTGCTGTATTTCCTTCCTGACCATTAGTTTTGTAGGAATTAGATTCACCTCAGTTTTTTTCTCCCCCCAACCACAGCCATCTTTGACCGCCTTCGTCATGTCCTGCATGAATCTGAAACCGACAAGCGAGTTCAGTACATGATTGAAGTCATGTTTGCTGTGCGTAAAGACGGGTTCAAAGATCACCCGATAATTCCAGATGGACTGGATCTTGTGGAAGAAGAGGATCAGTTCACCCATATGCTGCCTTTGGAAGATGACTATAATCCAGAAGATGTTCTTAGTAAGTATGAATAAGGAATGTTGGAATGAACTTTTCAGTCTGAATTTTTTGTTGTTTTGTTTTTTTAAAAAATGGCTCTGCTATAATTTTGGTAACTTATTTTTCTGTTTCTGTGAAGATGTGTTCAAGATGGATCCAGATTTTATGGAGAATGAAGAGAAGTACCAAACTCTGAAGAAAGGTATGTACGCCTAGTCAAATTTACTGTAATGTATGATGTTGGTCTTTTGTTTTTGTTTTGCTTTGGTTCTTGTCTGTTTTTTGTAAGTTTTGGCGGTTTTAAATTTGGAGGTTTAAGTATATTATGTTGGTATGGGAAACTGTCGTGTGATGGGCCAATGGACGTAATAAAGTTCAATACAATATACAATATGTACGCCTAGCTAATTTGAGTTTGCACAGCTGTTCTAACGCAGGGATGGAGAGCTGTCAGCTGTTAGGCGGGGAGGCCAAGCAGCCTCAACAAAGCCTATGGCTCGCAAGTAAACCCTCCCCGGAGCCCAAAGAGGATGTCCTCTTTGGGCTCTGGTGAGTCTCCTCACAAGCCACAAGGACTTTGCAGCTCTCTTCCCTGCCTCCGGGTTCCTACATGTGCGGTCACCCACAAGTGGGGAGTTGCTGCTTCCCACACCCCTCAGCGAACCCTTATTATCATGTCCTAGCACTCCAGTCTTTTTTATCTAAAATTCTAATTCCTGTGGTTTTCTGGGAAACCTGCTATGCAATCCTGTGCATGTCTGCTCAGTTGTAGCTCCATTGAGTTCAGTGGGACTTACTCTCAGGCAACTGAGCAAGACTGCAATGTTTCCTGTTTTGATGTTGAAGCATCTTCTTCCATATACACGAGTTTCTGATACAGACTAGCCCCTCTAACCAACCCAGCCTGGTATTGGTGTTCACTTAAACATGTTTTTTCTCTTTTGTAGAAATTCTTGACGAAGGTGACAGTGACTCAGAAAGTGGTCAGGATGCTGCAAGCAGTGAAGAGGAGGAGGAAGAGGATGATGATAAGGAGGAGGAGGAGGACGAAGAAGGTAAAGGTGCAATTTAAAGAAACAGTTTTATGCACTCCTCACTACTGTGGAAGTTAGTGTGACAAAACAGTAAACTGATTTTAGTTAATATTAAAATGTTGCTTCTATTTACTCCATTGCAACTTCATTGTCCATTATACAAATAGCGCATGTCCCATAGCCTCTGCCAGACACTATTTGCATTTTGGGTTGGTAGCAATAGCAAGGCTGAATTTAGAGGACTGTATTCATAGTACATTATTTAGTTACCCTTACCCTTCTAAATGACAACCCAGCCAGATGAGTGGGGTATAAATAATAACATTATTATTACTATTATTATTTAATCAGGACATTTCCAATATTTTATCTTTGTGAAATCTTTCAATCCAGTTGTTGTTTGCTTAAATTTGGACCTAGAAAGTCCAGTGGGAGGTATTTTTTTTAACTTAGCCAACAGATTCCTGTTCCATGTCACAATCTGCATTTTGAAAGTCCTCTCATCTTCAAAAGTGGTTTGCTATTTGATGTGAGGCACTGGTGTTTGAATAAGCCCAAATCCAATGCTTCCCTGGGTATTCAGAGCTACCTGTGTGGGTTTTTGTTCCAGCCTTTGATGTCCTTCAAATATCAGTGGTTGGGTTTTTTGTTTTTTACCATTTGTCTGTGTTGTCATAATGAAATTATACACATTTTGTGGGGTTTTTGTCTTGAATTGTAGCAGAGTTTCCTGTCCCCCCTCCTGTTTCCCAGTGCAGGTTAATTCTTTGTATAATTCTTAACACTATTTCTACGAGGTGTTTTTATTTTTTTGTGTGTGTCTTTGTCTTTTTCCTTTCCTCCCAAGCGTGGATGTATTTCATGCCTCCTTGGGATTCCTCTGAGTCTCTTCCTGGTTTCCTTAAACGCTCAGTCTTTGTTACTCTGGAAATGTGAGAAGCAGCATATAGCATGTTAGCCAACAAGCTGATAAACTGAAGTTGTTGCATGCAGAGAGAGGCTGGATTGAGTTTACAAACAAACTTTGAGACAGGTCTTTAGCATTTTCAGACTCTTCCTGAGTGCGCTGTCTCTTCAGTAGGACTGTTGGGAAAGGAAAATAAACTTTTGCTTTCAAATGAAAAGATGGCAATTACAGCACTCTGCCATTACTTGCATTGCACATATGGAAAATCTGAAATCCACCCCATAAACAGTAGGGCATTAATTCATTTAAGAGCAGCTAGTTTAGGTCTTGGTTCCTGCATGACCATCCAGATATACCGCTCTGTTTGTAGGCCTAAACCGTGGAATTATTACCAGTACAGGAGAATTATCTCTTCTCTCTCTCTCTTTCTCTCTCCCTCTTCCTCACGCCCCCGTCCTCCCAAACTGTCAAGGGTTTTAACCATTAATCTCAATATGAAACCAGATTTACATTCCTAAATCACAGCTCCTTTTTGAAATTAATGAAGCAAGGCTCATTAAGGAGTATTAGGTTGGTTTCCATGCACGAGGACACTGATAGGTTTGATATGCCTTTGTTGTGCTGTGAGCAGGGCTGGGTGATACCTGGTTTTCAACATCATCAGCTAAACATTGTGATATACTGATATATCACGATGTCTGAAATAAGGATGTAACTACGTAGAGGCGAACGGGATAATGTTCTGGCAACTGCTACTGCTTAAGGGGTCTAAAACTGATAACTTACTTTATGGTACAGAGCGACAGGGGCAAAAGGAATCATGAGAAGCGATGACTGGCTTCACAGTTTTTCCCATCTTGCAATTTTTTTTACATAGCACGCACACACATCGTGATTTGTGACATATTGCCGTGTCAAATATTACGAAACAGTTATCAAACCGATTTTGGGTGGTGTATCAGTACATTGCCCAGCTGTGGCTGTGAGGGGACACTAAGTCAGGTTGCCTATTGTGCTGGAATTTCATTGCTATCTTTTAACTTGAAATTAAATAAATACTGCCATTTATTGCTTCACAAATAGTTCATTTGCATTTGCATATTCAGTAGTATATTAGCAGTCCTTGAAGTAAACAACCATTCCTGATTTTTTAAAACCATGAAACCTATGTCTCTCTCCCTCTCTCTCTCTCTCTCTCTCTCTCTCTCTCTCTCTCTCCCTCCCTCCCCCTGCTCTGAATCTTCAAGGGCAAAAAGTGACTATCCATGATAAAACGGAAATCAACTTGGTCTCCTTCCGACGAACCATTTACCTAGCAATTCAGTCAAGGTAAAATGAAACATAATTTTTGTTTGAAATGTGACTCCCTTGCACTATGGTTGCAAATACTTTTTGGAAGCTAGCAAGTTTTAGATCAGAGCGGCCCAACTTTTCATACCAAGGGGGCCGCAAGAGTCCTTTGAAATGAAACCCATGGGCTACATGTGGCTTTGTCCCGTCCAGGAATGGGGCGAGGCCAAAATTTGGCAGGCCCCCTCCCAGCCTTTGTGCTACCTTCCCAAAGCCCTGTAAGTGAGGCACTGGGATTTGTGAAGGAGACACGAGGCTCTGGCAGAGCTCTAGTGCTCTCCCACCTCCTTCCCAAGGCTGAGAAAGAGCTAACTAGGCTTTGGGAAGGAGGAGGGAGAACTCTAGAACCCTGTCAAAGCCCTTGGGCCACACATTAGACCGCCCTGTTATAGATGCTCATGTGAGGCAGAATTCTTAGAGCTAAATCTTTAGAATAACGTATTTCTCATTGCTATGGATGCTGCTATAATGAATCTCTAGGTGAAAACTGAGATGGTCTGGTTTAAATGGCATGGCTTTGTTCACACATAAAGCAGAACCATGGCTTAGCGCTATGCTGAGGACCCCAAACAAGCCTGTTTAAACATCTCCTTCTCCCACCCAGCTGAGAAGAGAAACTTGTCAGAATTTAGTTTCCCTTTTTAAAGAAGTGTGACTTGGCTTGCAGTCAAACCCTGCTTTAGAACTAGCACTAGTCATTATCCAATTTCAGATCTTGGGTCATGAAGCTGGCTTTTTAAAGTAGCCAGAGTTTGTTTCAAACCAGGCATCCCCTTGTTTGAACTTAATGCTCAGGATTCCTTTAAAAATGAAACTAACTCTGGCAAAGTTCTCTTTCTAGTCCCATGGGATTTGGGGGTGCAGATGTGGAGAGAAAAATATAAATGGGGTGCTTTGCTCAAGCCCTTTCAGGCTCCTCCACCTCGTACTAAACGATGATTTAGTGTTATCTCTGTCTTTCTGTCTGTCTGTGTGTAAGAGGGAGAGAAGGAACACTGAAGAGGTTTGCTTAGTGTAAGGAAACATTGTTAATTGACAGGTTGTTTATAGTGTCCCCCTTTCATCAAATATTAATACTTTCTGTGGGAGGACATTCTGAAACAACATTTTAAGATTTTTCAAAGAAGGACATCATGTTCTCATTTGTTTAATTGCTAGACTTTCTGCTTTCTGTTTAACATGATGTTATAGCAACCGTGACTCACGAATGGGAGTCACCTTGTTTTTAAACTGTCTGAAAATTATTGATTTTGGACATAGTTCATATAAAAATGTGAAATGGCTAAAATACATTTTTTTCAACACTGAAAAAGATTAAAAGTCTGCTGCATTCTTTATACTTTTTTAAATAAAATAACAGATTTTAATTTTTTTATGCTGTGGTGGACTTTCAGTTGCCATCTGTAACAGTACAGATCAGTACAGTTTTCTTTTTAATGAACTTCTTGCAACTGTGCACATGTTAGCATCCATTAGATCTAACGTCCATGGAGCAATGATGATTGTTGGGATTATGTCTGATGAGTGAAATGGAGGGAGATTTTGGATTCTCACACCCCAAAACACTGAAGGACAGCCGATTTAATTCTCAGCCTGGAAGACTAGCTGAACCCAGTATTGCTTGGGTATTTCAACAAAGCCTGTTTCAGGCACAAAATATTTAGGCTTTCTAATGCAGAAAATACTGTTGTCAGCATAGAAATGTTTTAAGCTGCTGTGGTTCTGGAGACAAATTCCCCCCTCCCTTTTACAGTTTAGACTTTGAAGAATGTGCTCATAAATTGCTGAAGATGGATTTTCCTGAAAGCCAGACAGTAAGTCTTCCTAATTCCTTTTTTTTTTCTTTCCCATTTCTAGAATAAGCATCTTTCCCCACCCCCCTCATTCAGATATTGACGTAACTAATCATAGAGTATACTGGATAATGCATAGCAGATCAGCTAAAATGCAAATAAAGTGGTACCTCTGGTTACATACTTAATTCGTTCTGGAGGGCCGTTCTTAACCTGAAACTGTTCTTAACCTGAAGCACCACTTTAGCTAATGGGGCCTCCTGCTGCTGCCGCGCCGCCGGAGCCCGATTTCTGTTCTCATCCCGAAGCAAAGTTCTTAACCCAAGGTAATATTTCTGGGTAAGCGGAGTCTGTAACCTGAAGCGTATGTAACCCGAGGTACCATTGTAAAGCCGTTTCTTCCAGAGGATGATGGTGATGATTCTAGTATTTATAGTACAGTCATACCTTGGTTTTCGAACAGCTTAGTTCTTGAATGTTTTGGCTCCCGAATGCCACAAACCCAGAAGGGACTGTTCCGATTTGCAAACTGTTTTTTGAAGCTGAACGTCCGACGCGGCTTCCATGGCTCCTGCAGCCAATCTGAAGCTGTGCCTTTGTTTTCGAAAGCCGAACGGACTTCCAGAACGGATTCCATTTGAGAACCAAGGTACAAATGTAAAGCAAATTTTGGTCGCTAACATTGTTGGTTTTCCTTCATACTCCTAACATCCTCTCAGAATGGAATAAATAAGGTTCTGTGCTTTAAAATGTTTGCTGTGCTGAAATGCAGTTGAACGAGAAACACTGCAGCTGAGCAGTTCTGAGTGCAAAAGAAAATAGTCCGACAAAGTTGAACTGTGTGTGTTGTTTTGCTGAAACAAGTATTAAATGGTCCTATGGAGGTTTTCACCTTCATGGATCACTGCCTTGCTGTGGCGAAGGGGCTTAAATAATTCAGAGAAGCTATGAGCTGTGCTGTGCAGGGCCACCCAAGATGGACAGGTCATAGTGGAGAGTTTTGACCAAACGTGATCCACCTGGAACAGGAACTGGCAAGCCACTCCAGTATCCCTGCCAAGAAAACTCCATGGGCAAAGACAGGAGTGCCTGGTGTGCTCTGGTCCATTAGGTCACGAAGAGTCGGACATGACTAAACAACTAAACAACAACAACAACATGGAGGAAAGAGAGAAAGGGAAGAAAACCGGAGTTGTGAAAGTTCCCCCTTTGGAACATGTGCATACTTTCTTTGTGCCCTCCTGGTGGGTCAGGAGATGCACACATATACCGGAACATAAATTGAGCCAGTGGCCCATCTAGTCTATTATCCTGTTCTCACAATGGCCAACCAGATGCCTGTAGGAAGCCTGGAGATTTCATGGCGCTTGACAGACCGTCTCCACACTCATCATGGGGGAAGAGAGGTGCCCGGTTCTTCCTTGGCCTTTTCCCCCTTTATGAACGAGTAGCCCATTTCATAGTTCTTCCACATGAGAGCAAAACCTCAGGGTGAAACTCGCCTATCATCTGGTATCAGCCATGAGGAAGGCACTGGAAGCACCTACTTTCCATTTTCCTTATTAACTGCAGTTTATTGTTGCACACCTGAAGCATAATAAACCATGGTCTATTAGAACAAAGCAGGAGCCTGCCGTTTCTTATCATCATGACATGTTAGTAAATCGTTACTTTAAATCATCCGCAGTTTGCCCATTTGGGCTGCAGCGATAAACCGCTGTTGGTGGAAAACGGAACGTGGATGCTTCCATTCTCTTTACGGCTTTGCTAGATGGGAGAGGGACCACACAACTTCAAGTCTCATGCCTGCTCATTTACATAGCATTAAACCAAGACTTTATGCTGTGTCCAAATCAGGCTGGATTTTAGGACTGCACACTGCAAAATCTGTACCCTTTTCTATCCCCATGTCTTGCCACTTCCCACTTATTTTTGTAAGCATCCTTCTAAATTCATTTCTGACGGCATAACCATTACTCTCTTTTGCAGTAGAACTTTCTGCCATTGAAAGCGCAACGTGTTTCTAGTTGATCAGGGACATGTTAGGCACTTCCCTATAAGTGGTGGCAGGACCACCTCAAACATCTTGAAAAGTGGTGGAGGAGAAAAAGAGTCATGTATGGGAGTTTGCCTTATGTGAACTAGCTACAGAGAAATTAAATACTTTCCAAACTACGTGGCAAGCCTACCCTGAACTCTGTAAATGAACAAAACCTATGAATGTCTCCCCCTAACAGTTGCACTCTGCCCCAATTCCGGTTTTATTTTAGCTTCCTTTTTTTTTTCTCGCTGTACTGATAGAACCTAAACTATTCAATACAACATTAATATTAAAAATGGAGTTTATTTTAAAGATGAGGGACTATGATCACTCTTCCACAATTGAAAGGGCCATCTGTGCATTAGAGCTATTCTGGTAGCCCCAGGCCATGGCAGCACAAAGAAAACAGGTCTTTTAATCTAGAGTCAAGTCTGATCAATCCAACTTAAATCATTCCAGCCTTTTGTTTTGCAAATATACGTGACTAGGCATACTGTGATATAAGATTGTGCCATGATGATTCTGCCTAAGCTTTAATTTTATACATTTTACTTTTTTGCATAAAATACTCTTACGCAACCGCGTCTCATCACTGCTGACCCTACAAATTCAATAGATTAAAAATAGTTCCTTCTCAGTGAATTGCTAAAAATGTTAAGTCTGATTAGCAAGTGCAGGGAAGGGGGTGGCAGCCTGGTTCTGTTTTGCACCAATTAGTCTCAAATGGAGAATCAGGTTGCTTTTAAATAAATATATATATATATATACTGTAAGAAAATGGTCAGCAGAACTAAGCAGATGAGAGGGAGCCAACACGGTTGCCTGCAAACTTTGCCAAGGAACCAGATGCTGTTAGAAGATTGCCTTTGACAATTTTGTCTGCTTTCATCTGAGGAGCATCCTTGATGCCTAGAGAGAGAGAAGCGATCTGGTGGTAAAAAGCCTTCAGGGTAAATAGAAGCAGGTGGTGGTGACTTTGGATTAAAACTTGAGAGGCAGAATTTAGAAATGGTGGAAGATCTGCAGTTGTAAAACCCTCTGCATCTTCTGCCCACGCTCTTCGGAATTTGCAACTCCGTTACCTGTTTCTGCGTCAGCTGCCTTGAGATGTGTTGATCTTCTGCAGAAAAACTGGCAACGATGAAAGAATCTTGTTGCACCTAAAGAAATCAAGACATTTATAGTACTTATAATTAACTTATGTTTTAAGGTGCCACAAGACTGTTCTTTTGTTGATAATTCTTTTTTAGTTGTCCAGCTGGGATAAACACAGTGCTCAGCCTTTAACCAGAGGTTGGATGGCCATCTGTCATGGATGCTTTAGTTGAGATTCCTGCATTGCAGGGGGTTGAACTAGATGACCTTTGGAGGGTCTCTGTGATTCTAATTTTTTTTTGGGGGGGGGATATAGCCGGCTAAGTTATACTCAAGAGTAGATCCATTTTAATTAATAGATTACTAGTCAGTTATTAATATTAGAAACAGCAGGAGAGAACCCCGTAATTTGTTTATAGGCAGCTTTGGGTATCTTCACCATAAGGCTCGTTTCACAGAACTATTCCGTTTCCTCAGAAGGAAATAGAAAAATCATAAACTTTAAATGACCAAAATTCAAAAAAAGGGTAGAACCCCCCAAAATTCTGAAGTATTATAATCCTAGCTCGACCTAGGTAAAGCAAAGTGCAGTAATAAAGGATAGAGAACTCAAAAGTACAGTTACTAATACTGAATTTACAAAAATGGTTTGAAAACCTAAATGGCAAGTTTTAAACAAAGCCCAACTTGAAGAAAGCAAAGCACAGTAATAAAGGGTTGAGGACTCAACTGTGAAAATTCTAGTGCTGCTTTTGCAAAAAGGTTTAAAAACCTAAATGGCTATTCAGCTTTGAAGCTGCCACTGAATCCCTGCCTTCCATCATATACAGTAATTAAAAACATGTTAACGTTTAATCTTGAAGACGGGCACTTTGGTCCCAGCCTCTCCTCCTTTTGGAAGGTGGAGAAGGAGTGTCTTTATAGGCAAATTTGTTTTCCTGCACGTGGCTACTCGAGATATTCTGCTAGGAATCATTGTAATATTTAATTAAAATGTTAAAATATTTAATTACTTTAACCCACAGGGGATATTAAAATGTTGTAACTGCAGTTAAGGGAGCAGAAAGTAATTTGTTCTACAAGTCATGCTGACTCCACCAGTAACAACATCAGCACTTTGCCCTGTTTTATTGTATGGAAACTGATTGACTGCAACATTACTATAATAAAACAATGTAAGAAAGTTAATATGCGCCCTGATATATTAAACTAATGACATATATTAGAAAAGAAAGCTTTTAAGAGACGGATTAGTTTGCCCTCTCCACCACCACCACAAAGTAACAGTCTCTTTCTGAATATATTTTTGGTTTTGGTCTTGTTTGATATAGAGTAACTGTAAAACCGGCTTGTGTTCTGTCAACACAGTGTGTTGAAGAGAAATGTTTCAGTACGCCATATTGTAGCAAAAAGAATAAAAAGGCTAGGTCGTAATCCTTTACTAGTGGAAGATTAGATTTTTAAAAAAATCCCTTTTAAGAGTGATTTTCTGTTCTGAAAGTAAGTCAGGGTAGGTTGATATACGTAGAATTGCTATTATTGAATCCTGCAGCGTTGTCATTTAACCTATAATTTATTTCTAATGTGTTGTGTTTCTAATGTATTTCACACTTTTATTAGGTGTGCAAATAAATCTCTGGCTTCCTATTTTCAGTATGTGTTGCTGCAATATTATTATTTTAAAAAAATAGAAGATAAGTACTGTAATTAATTTCAGTTGATACATAGGATTTTATGAGTTTTTCCTCCTCCTCCCAATAGAAAGAATTGTGCAACATGATCCTTGACTGTTGCGCTCAGCAGAGGACATACGAGAAATTCTTTGGTTTACTGGCTGGGGTGAGTTGCTTGTTCCGTAGATGGCACACATAATGCACAAACATCCCATTCAGCACCCTGCAAAAAGGGCTGGTTTACAAATGCAGTTTCAGCGTTTGCAGAATGCAAGGTTGAGCCGTCGTAGATCAAATATCACAGGCAGAAGAACATGGATACTGCTGAATTTCACCTCGGCTCAGGCTAGCATCCGCTCATGCATCGAGCACTGAATCAAGAGTGTGCATCTCAGTCCTTAAATAAGCATGTTCATCCCATAGAACAGACTGCATAAATCTGGTAGATTGGCGCACCATTCATGTGCAACCTTTTATTGAAATCTAGCAGGACGAGGTTAGTTAAGCAGAAGTGTTTTTGTTACGCCAGATATTCAAGGGACACATTTCTTTTCAGGATTAGTTGGGAAATCACATGATAGAAAAGCTAGCCAAGATGTGTTGCATTTTTTCCTTTTTGTTTCCAAGTCGGGCCGGCTAGCTGACATTGGCTTCCAGGGAGCTGAACTAGATCAGGGCAGCCCAGCTTTTCCTACCAAGTGGCGGCAAGAGCTCTTCAACACAGAACCCATGGGCCACACACTGCTTTGTTGTGCTGGGAGTAGGGAGGGAGCCCAAAATTTGATGCCCCACCCCTTATGCTGTGTTCCCGTAGTCAACTAAGCAAGGCACTGGCTTCGGCAGGAGGCCTGAGGGCTCCACAGGATCCTCCCACTGCCTTTCCAAAGCTGGGAAAGTGCTAACTAGGCTTTGGGAAGGGGTTGGGAGGGCTGGGGCAGGTGTCCAACGTTGCCGAGGGCTGCAAAAAAAGACCTAGAGACCACCCTGAACTAGATTACTGTTAAGGTTTTCTCCATTGTTTTCAAGCCTTCCCTTAGCAACCGTGAACTTTAAAGCATTTAAAAACTCAAAACCTGATTTTTATTTGGGGGAGTCTACAAAACTATAAAAGGAACGCAGGTGGCGCTGTGGGTTAAACCACAGAGCCTAGGACTTGTCAATCAGAAGGTCGGCGGTTCGAATCCCCACGACGGGGTGAGCTCCCGTTGCTCGGTCCCTGCTCCTGCCAACCTAGCAGTTCAAAGTGCAAGTAGATAAAGAGGTACCGCTCCGGCGGGAAGGTAAATGGCGTTTCCGTGTGCTGCTCTGGTTCACCAGAAGCGGCTTAGTCATGCTGGCCACATGACCCGGAAGCTGTACGCCGGCTCCCTCGGCCAATAAAGTGAGATGAGCGGCACAACCCCAGAGTCAGCCACGACTGGACGTAATGGTCAGGGGTCCCTTTACCTAACCTACAAAACTATAAGAAGCTCATCTTTAACTAGTGTGGAATTCTGTGCCATCCATCGAAAGGAAATTAGGATCCAAGCCATTTTTTTCAGCACTATTTCTATAGGAGTTTGAAGTGTTTTCTCTGAATAGAGAAGCATGGAGGACAGCAATGCATTAGGTCTTAGGCCTGAGGCTCCCCACTTGCTGCTTGAAAGGAAGGCACTGCTGTCCACCTGCAATTTACTGACTTTCCCATTCATTCGTGTTCCCCATAACCTTGCAAAGCCCCACCCCAGACATGGGGCAGAAGTGTCTTTGCTTTGCCCCCAAGGAGCTTTAGGACCCAAGCCAATATTTGAAAATTAAGATTTATACAGTCTCTTCATTGTTTTCCTGTTTTGGTCCGCCATACTTCTATATTCAGTTTCTAAACTCTTTCTTTCCCCTTCTTAACTGTGTCCTGCATTTTCAGCGCTTCTGTATGTTGAAAAAAGAATACATGGAAGCATTTGAAGCCATTTTCAAAGAGCAGTATGACACGATACACCGGCTGGAAACAAACAAGTTGAGGAACGTTGCAAAGATGTTTGCCCATCTTTTATATACGGATTCGCTTCCGTGGAGTGTGAGTAGAAAATGCTTCTAGGCATGGGTTGTCCATTTGCTTTCTGAAAAGGCAAAATTGATCTGTCTTGCAACACTTAAAAATGTAGGTGGGATCTGCCAGAAGTCATACCCTGAGCTGAGCGCCAGGTTTGTTTTGGCACTGACAGGTGAGAGCTTTGAAGCCTCATTTCAGCAAAAAGTTCAGATAAACTGTTTGGAATTGAGACCGGATGTTAAATGAACGGAAAGTGTCAAAGCTATGTGATGGCAGCTGCGAAGTCATCTGAAGTTTGTATGAATTTGTTATTTAAAAGAAAGACCACGCATGTGTGCCAGATCCAGGCATCGCCGTCTCTAGGCAGAAAGATGCCTCTTGTCCAGATAAGGCTTTTAATCTGGAGGAATCCCACTAGGCAATTTCCCAACTCCCCCTGCCTCTTCCCTCAGTCCCCCAGCATTCCAGAACCATGTAGGGGCTGGTACTGTGAGGTCACAAGTGGAGGGAAGAATAGGCCAAAGTTGTCTCTGTCAGCTGGCGCCAAGTCTAGAACTTACTATTTGGGGAACAAATAATAAACTAGATTGTTTTAAAGTGGGGGAGAGGATGTTTAGCATTAACCCACTATTACTTTGACTTGTAGGTTCTTGAATGCATAACGCTAAGCGAAGAAACTACAACGTCCTCCAGTAGGATTTTTGTTAAAATCTTCTTCCAGGGACTCAGTGAATATATGGGACTTCCTAATCTTAATGCAAGATTGAAAGATGAGTAAGTAGAAGCTTCACACTGCAAGCTAGTTTTACAGTGTCTTGATGTGAGCAAGCCCTGTTCACTGTAATCCTTTGGAGCCGATTGATGCATTGGTGACCTGAAGACTTGATTCCTGCAAAGCACTCTAGGTGGAGCTACCCTTGGGACTGATTGGGAAACTCTGGTTGGCACAAAATGCTGTGGCTGTAGTGTTGACAAAGGTCAGGCTGCTGCCACCACATAACACTGGTGTTTAACAGCTTGCACGGGCAGCCCTTTCACCACCATGCCTGCTTAAGGGTCTCAAATTTATTTGTAAAGCCCTAAAGCAGTGGTTCCCAATTAGGGGTCTGGGGATCCCTGGGGGGTCTGCAGAACGCACCCAGGGGGTCTGTGGTCCCATCTCTTGCCTCTCCCCCAAAACTAAATCTTTCCATGGTGATAACACAAATTTATGGTCTTATGTGCTGTTTAGTATACAGTCATACCTCGGGTTAAAGTCGCTTCAGGTTGAGCATTTTCAGATTACGCTCCGCGGCGACCCAGAAGTAACGGAGCACATTACTTCCAGGTCTCGCCGCTCGCACATGCGCAGACGCTCAAGATGATGTCACATGCATGCGCAGAAGTGGCAAATCGCGGCATGCGCAGACGCAGGTAGCGTTCGCTTCAGGATACGAACGGGGCTCCAGAACGGATCCCGTTCGCATCCAGAGGTACCCCTGTACCTAAAATCCTTTGCTTATTAGGGGCTACCCCACATTTTGTTCAAAAGATTGCTTTGCAGCGGTAACTACCATAGAGTTATCAAAGTTTTCAAAAGTAGGAGATCCGTGGCTGGCTTTGTTTTTGAGACTCATAATATACTTGTGTTCATCAGAAAATGGGCAGGATGTGATATTCTTTAGTATGACATAAGACAGACATAGAGAAGTAGAGTGAAATATGGAAAACACCCCCTTAAAAATAAGACAGGTGAAAAACCTAATACATGCTAAAAATTTCCTAACAGCCTCCCCAAACCAGATGGAACCCAGACTCCAAATACTACCTCAAGAGAGAACCACACATCCTCCAAGCCATCATTATTTCAGTGGAATCTAGATTCTGGCTCACCCATATTTATGACCAGACCGCAATTACTAGACTAGCCTCATCTTTAATTAACTCACAAATGCCTGGCATTTACCACTGATCTTGTGTCAAAAAACAGCACATCAACACATCAACATTCTGGAGAAGCACAATAGCCATCACTTCATCTACCTCATTTTTTCCCCTCCCACTGCCAGACCATCTACTTTTAGTTGGCCTCTTGTTTTTATTTTTTCCCCATCTGCACCCTTCACTTCATAC
The DNA here is from genome assembly GCF_027172205.1 of Podarcis raffonei. NCBI lineage: Eukaryota > Metazoa > Chordata > Lepidosauria > Squamata > Lacertidae > Podarcis > Podarcis raffonei. The sequence continues at coordinate 113,415,960 of NC_070602.1, forward strand.
GTTCATGGTAACCCATGTTCCAAACCTTTCATTAAATTCCTGGCAAAACTCTTTTTTTTATGGAAGCATCTTTTTAAAAGGTTGTAAATTATGATGAATCTAACCGTCTTGTTCCTGTGTTGGTCCCAAAGAATGAGATGCAAAATGATATGAAGAGCCAACATTTGTTAGTGTAGAAATTTGGACAGTTGAAAAATGCAGAGGAGTTTTGATTGAGCAAAATGGGTAGATACTAACAGTTCTTGCATTATTGACCAGTACTGTCTTAAGACTGGTAGATGAATATCATTCTTAATTTCAGAATGTTTAAATGCATGTTTTGTTTCAGCGCTCAATGCTTTGGGGGGAAACATGGGCAACTTCCCCGAGCCCAAGCACATCAATATATATAGATATATATATCTTTATAGCAATTCTCAAATTAGAGCAACTGTCAAAGATTTTAAGACTTGTTTAGGTACATGGTAAATTAGAGATAGCCTTGCTGTGCAATATTGATTTTGAAATGTTTAATCACAAAACACCTGTTTCTTTTGGACAGAGCTGATCTATTGGCTAGCTTGACATTACTTATTGTAGTAAAGAGAAATATATTGATCCAGGCCCATTATTTTTGGACTTACAGAATTAACTTTTATTATCCCTAATTGTTTTAAGTTTGATATGAGAGACAGTTAGTTGTCTAGGGACCTAGTTGCCTTAAATCTCTGGCACTTTAATATATGTTTACATTTTAAAAGGGCCATAGATTCTATCTGTATGTGTACTGCTGCATAAATAGAACCATCCTGTTTTTGCTTCTTTCAGAATTAAAGTAGCTCAGAATATTTTTTTTAATGACATTTCTAAATCGCCTCTGGATCAAAATTGAATGTATATTTTTAGTTTACAGCTATCCAGCATTTTAAAGTATTGTTGCCATGTTTCATCTTTAACAGAACTCTGCAGCCGTTCTTTGAAGGTTTGCTACCTCGGGATAACCCAAGAAATACTAGATTCGCCATCAATTTCTTCACTTCGATTGGTCTTGGAGGACTGACGTAAGGAAATCCATTTTGTTACACAATAAAAGCAGTCAGGGTTAACAGCGAGATGTTAACAGTTCCATGAACTGGCCCATATACATGCTAGGTAGATTACAGACTTCTTCTCTGCCTTCCCTGCCTTTGATGTCTGCACAGAGGCACATTGTTCAGCTATGGCCTGCATGTGTAAAATCCAATGTGCATAACCCAGATTGTGCGATTGATATCACAGGGACTCCCCCAGAGTGTGGAAATGGCCAGTGTAACCGGCACTACCTGCCCAGGTCCTTTTCAAACACACGTAGACATGTAGGCGTATTGAATGGGGGGGGGGAGTTCTCAGTCCATGTCTGCAGACCACATCGTACGCCATGTCTGCAGGACAAATCAGTGGCAGGTGTCATATAATCCAGTCCACACCCCGGTACCATATTTCGTCATCTCAAAAAGAAACAGATGGTGGGATGGGGCTTCACAGAGCAGAGGGTGGGGCTTTGCAGATAGGGACTGGCTCAGTGGTACCTGGGTCAGTTTTGTGAAGCAAAAACAAACAAGTTCACATTTGGGACACACAGCTGAGAGAAGTAACGCTTTGCCTTTGCACCAGCCAATTAAATTATAACGTGCTAAATGTGTTTTAACTAGCGATGAGTTACGTGAACACCTGAAGAATGCACCAAAAATTATCATGACGCAGAAGCAAGATGTGGAGTCCTCAGATTCGTCTTCATCTTCGGAATCTGATTCGTCCGGTTCAGAGGATGACAGTAGCGACAGCAGCAGCAGCAGCAGTTCAGAGTCCTCCAGTGAAAGTGAATCATCATCTGACAGTGAGCGCAGCAGTGACTCTGGTACTCAGTTCCACCTTTTTTTCCTTTTCTTTTTACTCTGCTTGCCCTGGTGCACATTACCTGAGGAAAAAAATAGCAGCGTCTATTTACTCATTTATTAGTTCCTGTGTGCTGTTGATTTTAGCTATTTGAAACTTGCAGGAGTCTTTTCAACAATGCATTGTCAGCCTGAAAACGGCACGTATAACTCTTTCCCTAATCTGGATAATGTTAGGTATTTTATTGCAAAACAACGCCCACGTTTTAAATCTAGGCAAATACAAATGTTTGCATTTCAACCACAGCCCCGTGTGGTTTCAGCAAGTCAGATCACCTTGTTGGGAGAGTGATTTATGATGCATTATTTTCATAATTATTTACACATGGAGTTGTTAGCTTGAAAATGAAATGGATACATGGTAAAAAGAAAGAAAGAAATATTGATAACTAGCCCTTTCCTTGTTTGGAAAAAAAGTGTTATCCCAGGGTAAGCCCTGCTGTGTTTAAATGGGTCATAGTCCCTAGTAGGTGTGTTTGGAATTGCAGCTTGAGCGTACTTGTGAGTGGCTAGTCTGCAGAAAAACCGGATCTGACTCATTTGCACAATTGAAGGTTTCAAAATGTGAGCACCTGGATAATTAGAATGGCTCATGTCGTGTCTTGTAATAGGCAGCCAAACAAGCCTATTGCATGGCCATCGTATCATAGTGACGCAGAAGAACTCACTTCAAGCTGTATAGCAGTGAGATACTGAACTACCAATGTGGACCATAGTGTGTTTGGAGCTAAAGGGTCACCTTTAAATCCTCTCTCCCCGCCTTAGGCAGTGCCGGTGTGTAAACAAGTTATTTTCTCCGCCTGTTTTGTCAGTTTAACAAACAATAAGCAGCTCTTTCTCTGTTGCTGTGTATGTGTGTGTCAGATATGTGTATCCAAAGCAGAAAATATTTATGGTAGCATTCTACCATTATTATGATTGAACGTAAAACAGCTTGTATTGTGTTTTTCTTTCTGGGTCCAAGGTACTTTTGCTGACAGCAGCACAGTATATCTAGTAACTTCCATTCTATAATTAGTATTTTTGAGCGAGTGTTTCTACTGACTTTTCATTCCAACTAGTTGATATGAATTATATAGTTGAACCTTATTAAGTCCAATAATGCCTGCTAGCCCAGTCTGGATCACGCACGCAGTTAGCTGTGAGAGCAGATGATCGCCCAGCATGAGCTTATGCAGGCAAGAAGCATGCTGACTTAAAATAAATTAGATTTATCGGTGGGTTTTAAAAGCAGAAGTCTTCTGATTCACAAAAACCCAGTGTAGGTTATGAATGCATGAAAAGCAGCCCTCTGTAATTTGCGGCGTTTGCTTTTTATTGCTATTACCAGGCAACTCATCAGTAACACCAGAGCAGTAAAGGAAGGCAGAATGGAAGCGGGGTCAGGGAAGTGGCATTTCAGCAGAGAGCCAGATGGCTTCTGCATAGACAGCTGCAGCAAGATGGGAACCAGGGAGGTCCTTGGTGAGAAATTAACGGATTCTGCTAGAGTGCACAGGGCTTTCTTTCTTTCTTTTTGCTGTTCGGTTTTAATTTAATACGTTCTCTTCTAATGTTTTATCCTTTCTCCCATTGGAGGGGAAAAAAAGATACCCTAATGAAATGATTTGATAGTCTCAGCGGTACGCTCTGAATTGTTACGATTTCTTTCATTTTTTGTACACCACAAGCAGAAATATTGCCAAAATGATGAAAAGCCAGGGGTACTTAGACTGTTTGATGCAAGAGTCAGCTTCTATTTTACTTGCAAAGTTTTGTGAAGAGAACTTCAGGCTAGTAGTTTGCTGCTGTTCAAATTGTACTTTTTATCTTCGTGTAATTCTGCAACAATGAAGATGTTGCATTATTTTAGAGGAGTGCTTCCAGAATGTCTGGCAGAGGATATCTAGAATGTCTATCTAGCAGTAGTAGTGGGAGTCAAAACTTTGTTTTCAGCAACATTCAGACCTCAGGGTTGTACCAGAAAACTCAAGAAGATACTACTATAAAACTTGACTATTGTGCTAAAGCTTCATTGGTCTTACCCTACTGTATCTTTTTGTAAAGGGGAATGCAGGTCTTTATATTTTAACAGATACTTAAGTTTGCTATATGCCTCTATACAAATGCCACTGGGCTTTCCTTAATGTATCTCCTTTAAAATCCCAGTGTCTCCAAACCACATTGAATTACTTCTCAAAATGCCCAGCATGTTAAATTTGTACTCCAGCATAAGGTTGGGTGGGCAGGGACAAAACTGCACTAAAATTAACTTACAGTCCTACAATCAAGGGAAAATCGAAGACTTAAATTTGAGAGGTCAAACGACTGAAAATAAATACAGTGGTACCTCTGGTTATGTACTTAATTGGTTCCGAAGGTCCGTTCTTAACCTGAAACTGTTCTTAACCTGAGGTACCACTTTAGTTAATGGGGCCTGCCGCTGCTGCTGCGCCATTGCGCGATTTCTGTTCTCATCCTGAAGCAAAGTTCTTAACCTGAAGTACTATTTCTGGGTTAGCGGAGTCTAACCTGAAGTGTTTGTAACCTGAAGCGTATGTAACCCGAGGTACCACTGTAATTTGAAGGATCATCACCCTTTTGAAACTCCATTGTAACTTTCAGTTAAAAGTCAGACCATGGGACAGTTACTGACAACTTAATTCATCATATCACAACACAGCATTAAAGCTGCTGTGTTGAGAGCATTATGGTCAGGAACTGCTCATTTTATTGGTATAGTATAGAAGTTAAGAACATGCATAGGAAGCCCAGCACATCTTACTTTATCACTGGACGATTCTAGGCAAGTTATGTCTGTGATAGGGGGATAACAATACCTTACTGCTTCGTTGCAAGGACCATAGAGGCAATGTATATGAGGTATGGTGATTTTGATCCAAAGTATTGTGAGACTCTTTCTGCTCATATAAGGAGAAATTTCTGCTCCCCCTTTCCCCCACTCCAGATCCTCCAAAGGCAGGTGGCTTAACATTTTGGCATAACTGTCCACTTCAAGGAGGGCTTTTTTGCCACTGAAGACAGATCAGCCAATTCCTTGTTATCTAAAGACAGGAAGACGAATCTGGTCAGCATGTTGTACAATACATGCAGTAGGAAGAAGTACGGTCAGTTTTCAGTGATGTGCTGTGTAGTCATCTTTTCGTCCCAACAGCGAGTCTGTTTAGCATATTATTGCTGATGGTGAATATACCTTGGCAGCTCATATTTTAAGTCCCAATTTCTAGTTGCAAATTCTTAAAATAGTACAAAGAAAGAACTGCATGCACATCCATTAGTCTAGGGCACATGCAAGGGCTCATGTTGCAGCACAGAAGTTACCTTGAGTACTAAGAACTTGAGTAAAGGTAAAGAATATGTGTCTCCTAAGATACTTTTTACATGGTCTAGAATTCCAGTTCCCATGATAAATATCCCCCCCCCTTCCCTACCCGTTTACTGATCTAAATGTATAAATGAAGCCAGTACACAGATGGGGAATAACATTATTTTTAAGTAGTCCAAATAATTTGGCCCTCTGGATTTTGAGAGGAAAGTAAAATGGAGCTGAATTGAACTGTCTTTCCTGACTTTTAAAATCTAATAAAGTCTGTAGAAAATAGTAGTATGAGCAATGTTGACATTACATAGATTTCTCTCTCTTTTTCTCTGAGTGGTTGTCCAAATAACAGAGCAAGCTAAATATCTCCCACAAGTTTTGGAAAAAAACTTCAGCAAAGAGAAGGAAATGAACACATCCACGGTTACTAACTCAGGCTCAGTACCCAGAGCACAACTTGATAATATGATTGTCAAAGTATCTGTAAAATTTTCTGTAGCTTGGATCGAAAGGTCTCACTGCATGAGAAGAAAATATTCCTTGTTGTCTATTTAGGTTTATTTCTGTCTGCAGCTCAGTTTGCTCCAGAGAGTTGAGAGACCCCTCAGAATGGCTTAAATGTCTTTGTTGCAGTGGGGTGGTCCTTCCCCTTACTGTAGGTCAGGCTTCCTCAACCTCGGCCCTCCAGATGTTTTTGGCCTACAACTCCCATGATCCATAGCTAGAAGGAGCAGTGGTTGGGGAAGATGGGAATTGTAGTCTCAACATCTGGAGGGCCACGGTTGAGGAAGCCTGCTGTAGGTTCTTTAAATGAAGCCAATATATTTTGACGTGCGAATAAAGGAATGTGAATATATTAAAAGGGTAAATTCTGTTTATGATCCTTTCAGATGCGAGAAAGCGGAAATCACAGAAGAAGAAAGCATTGGACAGAGACGCCAAGAGAAAGCAAGGAAGTCGAAAGAAACAGCTTGACAGGAAAAAAGAGAAGAGGCAGCCTGAGAGGGAAAACGGTGCTGAGAGGAATGCTGACAGGAATTCAAGAGACTTAAGTCGGAGAGATGATGCATCACAGAAACTCTCCCATGATAGAGATTATTCCGCTGACAGGAACACCTACTGTGGTGGAAAGGACAGGGATCAGGAAAGAAATACGCCTTCCGAAAGCAAAAGTAGCCAATCTAAGAAGAAGAGGGCCGAAAGGCAGAATTCTTTTTCTGATAACGAAGGGAGGGACAGTCGCCGTGATAAGGATGGTGAACTCCACAGACGGAGGAAAGACAGATCAAAGTCTAGAGAGAGACCCCGTAACTATCCCAATCCCAGGCTGGATGAGCCCAGGCAATATCCGGACCAATTTAAAGAGTCGAGGAGAGATGAGGGCAGGCGAAAGCACAGGGGCGATTCCCCACATAGGCGCAAATGACTCTAGTAGACTGCTTTTGAAATGCAAATGCTTCTGCCTTGTGGTGAAAGCTGTATTTTTTGCAACATACGGAACATCTTTAAAGGACTTTTTGTACAAAGTACTTGTAAACATCATTGGAATTTTGAATGTTTCCAGTAACCCATCTTTTTATGATCGCTGCTTACAGGTTTTTGACTCCAGGAGCAATCAAATGTAGTTTATTTTGATAATAAAACAGTCAAGCAGTTTGTTTTACTGAAATATTAGTGCTTTACAAACTTGTTTGTAAATTTTATTTATGTTCTTTAAAAGTGCTACACATTCCTTAGTTTTCGTTCTTTAGGTGATTTTCCAATTATGATACAGACGTTAAAAGGTTTCACGTCAGAAATAACAAATCCCCTGTATGTGTTTGTACTGCAGAACAACATTGATAGTGGTTTTTTATTTGTTTTGATGAGAAAACTGCAACCTGCTGCTTAGAATTTAGACATTACAGAACTCAGTTGTGTATGCTTACACCTGATAATCCCACATTGTTCACATTCAGAGCTTCAAAAAAGTTCAGAAAACTAATGTGAGACTTTGGTTTCATCAAATCTGAAGGAAATAAGCATAAACTATGTTAAAAATCTGTTAATGGATCAAGTTCTGCTCTTGGGAATGCAGTTGAGAATAGATGACAATTTTTTAAAGCTGGCCTACACAGCAGATAACATTTTATTTTTCTTTAGATCTTAAAAACCTGTAGTTCAGCGAGGGCCAATACCAGAGTTCTCTTCTAGTTGAAACAGAACAGTGTCTTAGATGTTTTCAGCATATTTGGGGCAAGATTGGATATGTCATTTGAATTAGGACTAAAATAACCAAAGATTGCTGGATGTTTATTAGTTTCTTTTTTAAAAAAAATGGATTCATGGGTTCGGAGAGATTTATATGAAGACGGCATGTGGATTTCTCAAGTATTATTTCACTACCACTGAAAAGTGTATAATTATGGAAAATGAGACACGGTTGATATTTTGAATTACTTTCTTTCAAGGCTCAGTGTTATCATCTGGTGTCTTGCTTGTACAATGGATTTCCCCTTTCTTTGCTTCCCCCCAGCAATCTCAAAGAATCTGCTTAGGGTGGTTGGTGGACCAACCAGAGATATGGGGGGTGGGGTGGGAGAGAGAGAGGCAGAGAGGCAAGAGAAATCCCATTGTATTTGCTCACATGATGCTGGATCTTGCTCAGGGTTTTTTTCTCTTCTGATTTTAAGATCACAATCCCCCCTTTTTAAAAACAACAACAACAAAATCCCTTTTTAATGTGCATTTCAACTGTTGCATCAAAATCAGAACTAAATACTTAAACATAATGGCAAACTTTCTGGATACCAGCCATATAGATAATGGTATTGCTCTATAATCTCTCTGAAGAATTGACTTTTTTTTTCAATAAACATGAACAATTACTTCGGCTTTTCCAACACTGAAGGTAGCACAAGTGAAGCGGATTTGAAAATTGTTCTATCTCCGTCAAACATAAATGTGAATCGGGGGAGGGAATCAATTCTCCCGCCAATTTGGGAGGAATTCAACATTGCTGTCTTTTGACTCTTCCATCAGAACAAGCATTTCTGATTGCCAAACAGAACGATTCCACCCTCCTCCCCTCTGTGCACTGTTCTGGGGTTTTTTTTCTGACTACAAGGAGCAGAACAGCTATTAGCAGACCAGAAGTCCCTTAGATTGTTCACCTGTCTGTGTAAACTGCAAGTTGGCCTTTTTTTAATTCTCTCCCACTTGCCCATAATGCCAGTTGTTGGCCAAAATTCTCATATTATGAAGTTGTGATTAAACATAAAACTTGACTTCAGCTAGGGCAACTCAGATCTGAAGCGCTTGAATGAATGGAATGGCAAACTCCCGTTTATTCTTTCCCCTCTTTGTACTTCTCGTCGTGTAGATTTATAGGGTGGGATTCACCTAATTTATCAGCAGGCGCTGTACACATCTGGCAAGCTGAAATGCTCGTGCAAATGCAATGTTTTCTCATAGCGCAGTATTGAATTCCACCCGCAGTCTGCCAAACGAGAACAGCATTTTTTACATCAGACATGGTGAAACTCTCTAGTCCATGAACTAAATGTTTCTTTTAGCCTTATAAGTGCCATTTAAGATACTCTTCGTTATAACTGACTAATACAGCTTATCCCTCTGGGGCAGAAATCAGTGTGACTTCTTTCATATAATGTATTGGACACTGCGATGCAAAAAAAATGGGAATCTAATGCACCTTAATTGATGCAGACCAAGATGCAGTAACAGCTGTCACAAAACTGGTTAGCCATTACTTGCCCCAGGGACCTTAGTGTGAAAGGGGCTGGTAATAAATGTGCCACGAAGGCTTCTTGTTAAAGAATTGAAAATCTGAAAGCCCTCCGATTTGCAGTTCTGGTTGTGCAGCCACTGTCTTAACAGGTATTCCAATTTTTTCTCTGTGCCTATTTCTGTTTTCGGATTTGGAATTCATTTTCCTAAATAAAATCTCTAATCTGGACATGAGCAGACTTAGAACATCTTGCTTGTTTATCAGAATAATTGTATTTTGATAGGATTTATATAATGCTTAATCATCAAAACCTCTAAGCTGTCCATATAAAGTACAGAGGTACCTCAGGTTAAGTACTTAATTCGTTCTGGAGGTCTGTTCTTAACCTGAAGCACCACTTTAGCTAATGGGGCTTCCTGCTGCTGCCACGCCGCCGGAGCACAATTTCTGTTCTCATCCTGAAGCAAAGTTCTTAACCTGAGGTACTATTTCTGGGTTAGCAGAGTCTGTAACCTGAAGTGTATGTAACCTGAAGCGTATGTAACCCGAGGTACCACTGTATATGTCAAAATTATCGACCCTTCCAACTCTACAATTCTAAATTGTAAATCAGATGTTTTAAAAACAAGTTAAATATCCCCCCCCCGAATATTAACAAAACCCATTTTAAAAATACACATTGTAAAAATCAAATGGCATATTAAAATACATGTCAAATATATGTGTTTGGATAGGCTTAGTTTAAAAAGTTTTTAAGAGGTGCCAAAAACTGCAGCAAAGGCACCTGCTGATATCATCTACCAGCTACTACTCAAAACAAAATACCTTTATGTGTACTGGTGAAATATGTCTATTTAAAGCCTGAAAACACTAAACCCGTCAGTCACAATCATTTTAACCATCAGCCTTAGTTGTACCACTTGAATAGATTTCCTAGAGTGGACACTAAAAGTGCATGAATGTGCAGTTAAACACGGTAACAATGTAAAATAATCATCATCACCATCATCTTGTTTTAATTATGCAGTGTGAATTACCGTATTTTTCCGTGTATAACACGCCCCTGTGTATAAGACGCCCCCTATTTTGGGGGACTCAGCATTAAGAAAATGGGGGGAGATTGCCAAGAATTGTTAAGCCTTTTTAAGGAGAATAATTGCCCAGAGTTGTTGAGCTTTTTTTGGGGGGGGGACTCGCAGTTGCACATCACCCCTCAGCACTGCCTGGTGTGTATAAGATGAGCAAAGACTTTTAACATGATTTTTAATAACATACCCTCGTCTAATACACGGAAAAACAGTAGATGTAAAAAGTATATCATTCTGGCAGTGAGCCGTCTTAAAGTATGCACAGCCACAATTGGTTCTTCAAGTGTGTAGTTTGGAAAATTCAGCAGTTTACATATTTGCAGGGGTGTGTGTGTTGTCACCCCTGGTTCTTGCAAGGCTAGAAGCTAACCAGTACAAATTTAAGAGCCGCATCCATTGTTCTGCCCGCTTTTGCCCTTTTTGTGCACCTCGGTATGCAGCCCCAAAACGTTCCCTGTGTGGCTCTGAGGCTAGAAAAAGATTCCTCGCCACTGCTATACAGACCTTAAGGTAAAGGGACACCTGACCATTAGGTCCAGTCGTGACTGACTGGGGTTGCGGCGCTCATCTTGCTTTATTGGCCAAGGGAGCTGACGTACAGCTTCTGGCTCCTGTGGCCAGCATGACATAGCCGCTTCTGGCGAACCAGAGCAGCCGTTTACCTTCCCGCTGGAGCGGTACCTATTTATCTACTTGCACTTTGACGTGCTTTCAAACTGCTAGGTGGGCAGGAGCAGGGACCGAGCAACAGGAGCTCACCCCGTCATGGGGATTCGAATCTCCAACCTTGGGGTAAGTCCCACTGATCACCAATGGGTCTTACTGATGAGTAAGCATTTATGGGGTTGCACTGTTTGTGGCTTTGAAACATGGCCTCCTTTTGCAAAGTATTGCGTTTCTCTCATTGACCTCCTGCTGCCTTTGGAACTTTTACAGGAGTCATCTGAGGCTATAGCTAATTGCAGGTGGGTGCACACGTCAAGATGGGACTGAGCCGACCACGTACCCGTGGCAGTGTGTGCCACATTCTGCAATCTGCCTTCCCTTTGATTACAAATGTGGAGGTAATTGCCGGTTTGGGTAGAAAGGGCAGAAAATTATAAGTAGAGGTTACTTCGCTTTGCGGGCCTGTATAATCTAAACTGCTCTCAATTTCACACTATTTATAGCAGATCTTATTTCCATGATTGCATTGGTTGTAGGTTTGTGTAGAAGAAACGTAAGCGCAGAAAGCCTTTAAGTGAGCTGCATGGAGTGTCCTGGTTGACCGTTTACAAGGTCAGCTCTGCAGTCTTTTGTTAAATCATTGCCTTCCTGAAAGTCAAGATGAATGTCCGTTTTAACTCTAGCTCAAACTTTCAACGTTTGCTTCCCAGCTACAGGGCTTTGTTTCTAAAAATGAAAGTTGTCAGAGCTATGAATGCCATGCAGACCTTTATCAGTTAAGCCCCAATGGCATACCCTCCAACATGCCCAGGCCACAAACCAGGATGCGTCCTCCGGGCCATGCTCCCGGGGGAGTCATGTTACCTGCATGAGGTCGCAGCCCCTAAAAATAATAAATTAATAATAAATTTTATTTATACCCCGCCTTCCCCAGCCAGAGCCAGGCTCGGGGCGGCAAACACCAGTAAAATTACAATAAAAACATAATGGGGGGGGGGCAATTTAAACAGGTTAAAATACAATTTAAAATGCAGCCTCATTTTAAAGTAGACGATAAATCAAGACCATAAGGGGAGGGAAATAGAAGGGTCAGACTGAGTCCAAACTAAGGGCCAGGTGGAACAACTCTGTCTTGCAGGCCCTGCGGAAAGATGTCAGGTCCCGCAGGGCCCTAGTCTCTTGTGACAGAGCGTTCCACCAAGTTGGGGCCAGTACTGAAAAGGCCCTGGCCCTAATTGAGACCAATCTAACCACCTTGCGACTTGGGACCTCCAAAATGTTGTCATTTGTGGACCTTAAGGTCCTCCGCAGGGCATACCAGGAGAGGCAGTCCCATAGGTACGTGGGTCCTAGGCCACATAGGACTTTAAAGGTCAAAACCAGCACCTTAAACATGACCCTGTACTCCACCGGGAGCCAGTACAGTTGGTAAAGCACTGGATGAATGTGATCCCACGGCAAGGACCCCGTAAGGAGTCTCGCCACGGCATTCTGCACCCGCTGGAGTTTCTGGGTCAGCTTCAAGGGCTGCCCCGCGTAGAGTGAGTTACAATAATCAAGCCTGCTGGGGGGGGGGGCAAGATCATGCCACCCAAAATGGCTTTGGTGTTCTCGTGCAAAAGACCATGTCCCAGTTTTTCCGGGATAGGGTTACCCAATGGCTGGGAGAGCATGTTCTGCCTATGCCCAGTTGTGATGGATGTGTGACACACTGGACTACATCACCCCTGACCCTTAGCCATGCTGGATTGGGGGGGGGCGGTGATGGGAACTGCAGTCCTACAGCTTAAATCTGAGTGGGCATGTGTAGGACTGCAATAGTACATTCACAGAAAACAGGAATTGACATACAGGCAGGAGTACACAGACATGAACATAATGGGTTCATTAAACACCAATAGGAATTCCTAAACTAGCAAAACCAATTTCAACTTTCAACCAAAATAGAATCAAAACTCTTTTTTTTCTGAAACAGGTACAGCTACCTGGATAAAACAGGGTGGCCTATATAACCAATACAAACAAATACAGTCGTACCTTGGAAGTCAAACAAAATCCATTCCGGAAGTTCGTTTGACTTCCAAAACCAAATTGCAGCTTCTGATTGGCTGCAGGAAGCTCCTGCAGCCAATCAGAAGCCGTGGAAGCCCCGCCGGAGTTTCAGGTTCAAAAAGAACGTTTGCAAACTGGAACAATCACTTGCGGTATTCTGGGGACAACATCCGAGTTCCAGGGCGTTTGGGATCCAAGGTACGACCGTAGCAAGATTTTTTATTTTTTTGAAGCAGCAGAAGCAGCATTTGAGCTTAAGTACACCATGTGCTTGGGTGACTAGCAATGTAATCCCAAGGTCTGTGCCATTCCTCTTAGGTGCTTAACTACTATTAGATATATAGCTAAAGCTTACTTACTTGGCACAAGTCAACATTACAATTAAGCTCAGTCAACAGGAGGAATTATGTAAGCCATGGAGAAGCCACCTAGATTTCTCCTAAAACAATGAGCCAATTACTTTAGCTTTTATTTACTGACCACCCTTGTGTGGGTTACTGTGGGTGTGGGGTACTGGAGATCAGAAAGTTGTGAATCGAGTATGCCATTTGTCAATGATCGCCACTAGAAACTAGGATAATATGCACTGTGACGTCACTGAGATGCTGTAAGGGGCCTTTCTTGGGATATTTTACATCAAATCAGCTAGCCCATGCTTTACGGCATGGGTAGGCAAACTAAGGCCCGGGGGCCAGATCTGGCCCAACTGCCTTCTAAATCCAGCTCGCGGATGGTCCAGGAATCAGCTTGTTTTTACAGAGCCTAGGACTTGCCGATCAGAAGGTCAGTGGTTCGAATCCCCATGACGGGGTGAGCTCCTGTTCCTTGGTCCCTGCTCCTGCCAACCTAGCAGTTCGAAAGCATGTCAGAGTGCAAGTAGATAAATAGGAACCGCTCCGGCGGGAAGTTAACAGCGTTTCTGTGCGCTGCTCTGGTTCGCCAGAAGCGGCTTAGTCATGCTGGCCACAGGACCCGGAAGCTGTACGCCGGCTCCTTCGGCCAATAAAGCGAGATGAGCGCCGCAACCCCAGAGTCGGCCACGACTGGACCTAATGGTCAGGGGTCCCTTTACCTTTACACAGTTGCACAGGTTATCCAAGACGACCTTTGCAAGTGAGCATCCCCATCCATTTCAGTGTAGGGAGCAATTACACACATGTGTGTGCGCGCGCACCCCCCCCCCTGTGTGCACAAAACTGGCTCCTCCATTAAAATGGATGTTCTGAATGTGTCCCCTTTGCATATGGGAAATTACTAGATTAAGGATGATTCGTTCATCATAAAAAAAATGAAATTGTCAATGTCAGGATGAATCTCGTAACAGTGCTCTTTTGTGCATGCTTACTCAGAAGTAAGCCCCAGTGTTTTCAATGGGTTTGCTTCCACATAGGAGTGCAAATGATGTAGTGTAAGTAAAACTGTTTTTTAAAATGCTATCCCTATTATTTCTTTTACAATAAAAACCAGTTTTAAATTATTACATGAAAACCATTCATTCGGTTATACTTTTGCTTGCTTGGGAGATGGCAGTGAAAATCATTGCTAATGGAAAACCAAGATAAATAAGGTGCAGCAATAAAAACAATAAAAATGTACTTATGAAGGATTCTTAACCAGTCACGTTGGGTTAGATCCAAACTGAGTTGGTTGAATGTCGGTCCCATTGAAATCAATGGAGCGAGTTAGCCATGAGCCATGGCCCGATGATTTAAATGCACACTTAAACTAATTTACAGTCCAGGCCTATTTGTGTCTACTCAGAAGTAAATCCCATTGAGTTCAGTGGGGCTTACAGGCAAAAGGGTTTATTACAGCATTGGTTTGGATTGGATTGACTTCAGTGGAACTGAGTGCGTTTAAACAGAAATACCCTGGATGAAATCATTTGTGTCATGCCTATGGCCAATTTTCCTTCCATTTGCTGCAGTAGTGAATCCTTCACCGGGTGTGACATGCTGACTGTTACACCAGCATTATGTTAGAAAACGATTACGCTAGAAAGCAATGTGCTTGCACAAATGTTTAATATGAGAGTGCCAAGCTCAGATACTGCTGCATACTATTCATAAACTAAAAGAGTGTTGAAGGTCACATGGGCCCCACTACATATAGACACTTGATAGATAGAGCAATATGACTGTGATGCAGAACACTGTTTCTCTGAACAATGTGTAGCTGAGTTATTCATGTCAGTGAGCTGAGAACGTTTGGAGGCTGCATTAAGCAATAGGGCATGCAATCCAACTCACATTGTTCGTTGACATTTACTTCCGAGTAAGGGTATATAGATTTAACACCTAACAGTGCAATCCTATGCATGCTTACCTACAAATTCGTCTTCCTGAGTTCAGTGTGGTGTACTCCTAGGTACCTGCGTGGAAGGTTGCAATCTTCCATGCTGAACTGTGGAATTAATTTCCACCGCTTTACTTGAGATGCAGGTATGTGTGACTGGATGGCTCAGTGTGAATGCAAACTATTTTTGAATGGCGCAAGTAAACGGTATACGCCTAGGAATCGATATTCAGAATACCTTGTATAACTAATCCGATCTATAACAAATACTCTTAACTTCCAATGTACAATCAGTGGCCTGGTTTGCACAAAACGCTTGTTTGGCTTAACGGAGCAAGCAAAACACAGGCTCTTGAAGAAAAGGTTACAGCTACTTTGGTCCTTCCTTGTTCTGCTGCTGTGCTTTGCTAAGCCAAGCCATGGTTTGGCTTAGTGTATGGTCCTGGTTTAATGAATAAACCTGGTTTATCTCGCTCCAGACAAACCACATCCTGTAGCAAAGGTTTGTTTTACGTTTTATAGCTTGTGGTTGGTTGGTTGGTTGGTTGGTTGGTTGGTTGGTTGGTTTGTGAGAGCTAAACCATGTAGCCTGGATTTAGATGGCATGCTAAGCCAAACCATGGGTTAGCTCAGCATAGCATAACTGGAGCAGGGAGCAAAGTGGCTGCAATATCTCTAGAGGCCCACATGTTTGCTCTTTTATGCTAAGTCTTGGTTTGACTTAGTGTTATATGTGAACAATTCTGATGACTCTTCAGCCTGCAGTAATAATGCAGTGTATCGATGGAGACAAATGTGAACAGTTAGTAGGATTGAAGTGCAATGTAGATTCTAGGTTATGATAGCAAAAAAATGCTTTATAATGCATTAAACTTTCAGATACAACCCATGTTATATTAATGAATGTGTTACAGTAATAATATTGTACAGCAGGGGTGTTAGCATATAGGAACAAAAAGTATTGCATATATATTTAAAATTATATATATAGATATATAATGTAATGGCAATAACAAGCATTTTCTCAGTGGGAAAGCAATTCAGGACACAGCAATTCTGTTTGAATCAATATTCTAAGCTACCTCTAGACTTGTTCACGATTGCATCCCAACATGTGGACAGGCTGGGAGCAGGCCCAGCATGTCTCAAGCTGGCCCCATTCTGCCCATCATCTAAAACCGCTGGGGATAGGTTTGAAGAGACCAGCCTGTTCTATCTACATGGGTTCCCTGCACAATTCAGAGCCCTCTGACTGTCCCAGATTCTAAATCACACGATACTCTGTGTGTTTCAGAGCAAGCTCCCTGCTTTAGACCTTTCCCACCAAACACACACATATGCAATGTGGGAGGTGGCGAGGGATGGAACAGCAGGAGTAGCCCTTTATGAAAAAGAAAATCAGTAAATGGCCAAATAACTACAGTATTATTTTTTACATAATTAAAATCTCCATCCAGTGGTCAGAGTGAGTGGTACAACTCATATAGCTTTGGAGCAGCAAAGTACATGCTTAACTAAAGTGCATGAAACTTCACCCAGGGCTGGAATTTGGATGTCAGTCCCTTTGAACTCCATAGGGCTTACTCCCAGAGAGTTGGAGACATTGGCTGTTTACACATTGCACATTTAAAGAATGTTGCTTTCCACAAAGAATTCTGGGAACTGTAGTTTACTCCCCACAGAGCTGCAGCTATCCCCACCCTTAACAAACTACAGCTCCCAGGAAGTCATATGTTTAAAAGCATGGTGCGTGCACAAAACTAGTGATGCGGGCAAGGCCATCACTTTGCTTTATGGTTAAATGGGGATTTGTCTCCTGCAGTCCTGAACCAACAGCCTATCTTCCACAACACAATTACTTCATCTGTTGGTGGAGATAATAGGTGAAGAAGACTGTATCTCAATTAGGAAGAGGCCAAAGACCAGAAATATTTCACCATAAACTTTAAGCGAGAGGGATTTTTGTCATAGTTACACGTGGAACTGTAAACAGCATGTGATGTGATTCCCCCCCCCACACGCTATTAAGGAGAACTACCATCTTCCAAGAGCCGAGATTGAAGTACTGTACAATGGAAGTGTTATCCAATCAGTGCTAAAGTGTTTTTCTTTTCTGCTGCCGAGCAGCAACAAAAAATGGATTAAGCATAGTACTTCTGTCCCTGCCATTTAGAATCACATACCCTAGATGGCCTAAATATTTGTCTGACTCGTCTGATTTCAATTCAGCCTCTGATTGTCTTCCACTCTGGGCTTTGCTCAAGCACAGTCCTCTCTGACTTTGCTTCCAAGGGCACACTTGTGAAAATTAGTTTCTCTCTCTCTCCCCCCCCACCTCCAATCCTTAATACAGTACTTCCTTTTCTGTGAGTGCAAGCCGGCTTCAGAACTGGAATGAAGCATGGGTTACAAAACAGCCAGGAAACTAGCAGTACTTTGAAGAGTCGTAAAAAGTTAAATGTGGGAATAATAATAGTAATGATAATGATAATTTATTATTTATACTGCGCCCATCTGGCTGGGCTTCCCCAGCCACTCTGGGCAGCTTCCAACAAAATATTAAAATACAGTAATGCATCAAACATTAAAAGCTTCCCTAAACTGGGCTGTCCTTCAGATGTCTTCTAAAAGTCTGGTAGTTGTTGTTCTCTTTCACATCTGGTGGGAGGGCGTTCCACAGGGCGGGTGCCACTACTGAGAAGGCCCTCTGCCTGGTTCCCTGTAACTTGGCTGCTCGCAGTGAGGGAACTGCCAGAAGGCCCTCGGAGCTGGACCTCAATGTCCGGGCTGAATGATGGGGGTGGAGACGCTCCTTCAGGTATACTGGACCAAGGCCGTTTAGGGCTTTAAAGGTCAAGGAAGAAGGGGATATTGGGGTTGCATCAAACCAGCTTTTACTCTGAATAAACCCATTGAAGATAATAGCCCTGACATACTTAGGTCCACTAATTTCAATGCATCTACTCTGAGTAAATCTTAGGGACAAACCAGGGAGCCTTGCACTCTTGCAACTAAAGATTTATACATGTGTCTATATAAAAGAAGGACACTCTGAGGTGGAATCTAGACACATATTAAAAAATGCTGTTAAAATACTTTTTTTAAAAGTGTTTATATAGAGAGAGAGCAGGGTTCAGCAACCTTTGTCAGCAGGGGACTGGTCCACCGTCCCTCAGACCATGTGGGGGGCGGGACTATATTTTGAAGGGGGGGGGAGAACGAATTCCTATGCCCCACAAATAACCCAGAGATGCATTTTAAATAAAAGGACACATTCTACTCATGTAAAAACACGCTGCTTCCCGGACCGTCCACAGGCTGGATTTAGAAGGCGGTTGGGCCACATCCAGCCCCTGGGCCTTAGGGGCCTACCCCAGAGAGAGAGAGAGAGAGAGAGAGAGAGAGAGAGAGAATTTGCCATTAAGCTCACCACCGCCATCTAGCGTCACATGTGTATAATGCACTTAAAACGCACTTAAAATGTTTTATTTGCCCTTGTATAGCTGAGTCCCCGGTGTCAACCTCTCTGTAGGGCGAGAGCAGCAATCGGTTTTGTAGCATGGTGCTGGTGCAACATGTCACACCTTGCAAAGAATCTGTTAGTGGAGCAGCTCTTTATGAACAGACCATAGGTGTGACGCAAATGATTTCAATTAAAGTGGAGGGGATGAAGGTAGATAAAAGTGCTGGGGTGCATAAGCTTTTACGATGAACAATTTTGTATTGGCCTGATCCTCAGTGATTTCCTGAGGATGTTGCAGTAAACATACATAGAACTGGGCTGCAGTATTTTTGGTGCAAGGTTATTTCAGTCAGGCATTATTTTTAAGCACTAGTCTGGGGAGTATTTTGGCAAAAGAATTCTTACAAGCATCAGAAAAAGTTGATGGTCGTTGCTCCAGTGCACAACCTCTAGCTTTGCCAGGAGAAACAAAATGTATGAAAACAGTGTATTTTCTCTCTCTTATTCTGAGTAATCTATGAAACAGCTGCTCCAACATTTGCCTTGGATGTGCACCACTTTACTGTAAAAAAACCCAACTATGTTAATACTCTCTTCTACTACCACTAATGGTTTAAAACAGTCAGGCACGCTTGCGTCTCAAATCACTTGCTTTGGATTTGTTTGAGAGAACTTATAAATACTGCAATAGTGACCCAAAGCTCTGCACACAGTGTGCAAGATCAAACTCAAATTAAGCACATTGGAAGTTCATAGAATCATATTGTTGGAAGGGACTATGAGAATCATGTTGTTGCTGTTGTTGTTGTTATACCCTGCCCATCTGGCTGAGTTTCCCCAGCCACTCTGGGCGGCTTACAGCATATCTTAAAAACATAATAAAAAACACCTAACTCCCTGTAATGCATGAATCTTTTACCCAACTGGTGCATTTCACTGGAAGAAACAAAATTTAAAAATTCCTTCTATTAGCACCTTAGAGACCAACTAAGTTTGTTATTGATATGAGCTCACGTGTGCATGCACACTTCTTCAGATACTTAGTTGGTCTCTAAGGTGCTACTGGAAGGAATTTTTAATTTTTGTTTTGACTGTGGCAGACCAACACAGCTACCTACCTGTAACTTCACTGGAAGAGTTCAACATGAGTGGAAGGCAGGCTTCTGGGTAATTTTGAAGCCAAGCATTGTACACCACTAGGCTATATAAGCTCAGCAGGGTGCGTGAATCACAACTATCAACGCATGGGGCTACATCACTTTGACAGTTCAGTGCAGTGAACAAGGGGCATACCTTGGGAATGGGGACTTTGGTGATGGAGGGATTCCATCACAGGCCTTCATTTAGTCTGCTCCTGTAGCTATGTTGCTACAGAGTAGTTCTGTAGAGTGAGAGCTCAAGCTAATGTACTGTGGTGCAATGGGTCAGTGTGTCTGGCTGTTAACCAGAAGGCTGGTGGTTCATGCTCACCCAGGGACAGCTGTGGGCAAGATTCCTGCATTGCAGGGGTTTGGACCAGATGACTCTCAGGGTGCCTTCCAACTCTATAACTCTATGATTTTGGGTTCTGGTATTGCTGTGCTTCTCTTTTTCCATGTAAACTTACTGTTACCAGCAGGGCCCCCAAAAGGCACATGGATTGGTGCCTTGTGGAGACACTAACTCACAATTTCATAGAAGCAAAGTTTTGGGCAGTGTTTTATGCATTTTATTCCCACTATGAAATTTCAACCTCTCTTCTGGTACACCTCTGAATTTTCCGTACAGGTCTCCTACCTGCAGTGCCATCTGTGGCTTATTTCTAGCTGCCAGGTTGCGTGTGCATGCACAAAGGATACATGCACTGACGTCAGCATTGATTTCCAAGGGTGGCCCTCAAACCAACAGAGGACTTACTGCCCCTAGCAGTTCCACTTTACACAATGTCCAAGAAGATCAGACGCAGCCTAAGAGAATTGTCAGTTTGCATGTCCCATCTCTTCCAAGTAGGGGTGGTGATGCCATGCCTGAGAGCTCCCCAAATCCTGGAGCCAGCACTAGATGACATCATGAGGTTTACTTGACCATTGCTGTTTATCGATTGACAGCTTCAGTCCCTAGATGCTATGGCCGTACTGTAAATTGCACATGGTCATTGTGTGACAGTGAAATTGCCAGAAGAACCTATGTAAGCTTTAGTTCCTACCCGGGCTTTTTTTCTGGGGGAATTTACAGGAACACAGTTCCAGCACCTCTCAGGTAGGCGCCATTGCCATTATAAGAGAACGAGGGGGGTGACTATGTTGACTTCCAGCCCCTCTTTTTCTAGAAAAAATAGCACCGGACTTCCTACAGATGTTGCTGTCTCTGTGGCAAGTTGCACATAATTGTACAACTCTCTGATGCAGTTAGCCCTACCGCAGTGACCGCCCCTTTCAAATGCGTTTTAAGGGCAAAGCAGGTACACAGCAGTTCATTGGCTGCAGAGGGCAGCGTGTCACAGCATGCATGCCCCTGGCGGCATCTCACTTCGCTCATTTTCGTTCACTCCACAAACCCATAACTGATTGAGCAAGCTTATTTATTATCCTCCGTCAAATGTGTAGGGGCAGGGGTGCCAACTTGAATAAAACATTGGGGGGGCCCAGGTAAGAACCACCCCACATAATTGACCACAAGACGCGGCACACGCAAACCATTTGAATGGCAATGCCCACCAACTTGGGGGGGGGCAGCCCCTTCAAATATTTTATTGGGGGAGCCATGGGCATAGCCTGGATTTATTTTAGGGGTGCAAAACTGCGACGCAGTTGCTCAGTTAGTTAAGTATTTTTATTTATTTACTTACTTGATGGGGGGGAGCTGCGTCCCTTGCTACGCCCATGGGGAAAAGAAGGGACCTCCTTCACTGGGAGTTGGCTCCTATGGGGCAGGGGCGCAGGGTATATTTCAAAGGCAGCCCGAAGCGACGGAATTACCCTGAGAACCAGAAGAGAAGAGTCCCGCGCAGCTTTTGACCATGGAGCCCTCTTGGAACAGGTGCAGGAGGAGGAAAAGTTGCAGAAGGGCTCACTCACTCAGCGTCTTCAGGAACGCAAGACGGCGGCAAAGGTGGGGCTTCCCTTTCCCACCCGCCTCCCGTCTACATTCTGACTCCCCCCCCCTCAGCCCCCTGCGCGCGCGCGCGCCTTCTCTCCTCACCTGCTTGGCTAGGGGTCGTTCGGGGGCCCAGGCTGTGGCGGGCGCATGCGCTTGGCGGGGACCAAACCGGCGCCGTCCCCCCCTTCCGAGGTTGGGGCTGGCGGCTTGCTGTTGGGACGGGCAGCTCCGCGCGCGCGCGCACCCCCCCCCCCGGCCCTCCACGCGCCAAAGAGCTCACGCGCCCTGACACTCACACATGCGGACCGGCTGCGGAAACGGGCAGCAGCAGCGCCTGGTCGAGGTAAGAGGGGCTGGGCAGGCGGGAGCGCACCTGGCAGAATCTGCTCGCCTCAACTTTGACGCGCTGAGGGGAGGAAGAGCCGCGGCTGGGAATGGTGCCTCTTTCGCCTGCTTGCTTGCTTGCTTGCTTTGCCTTCGAGGACAGGCGGGAGGCGAACCTCCCCCCCAAAAAAAAAACCCCAACCCACCCCTTGCCCTCCCCCCCGTCCGTCCCGGCAGCGCGAAAGCGAGGCTAGCCCACCGAGCCGCGCGCCAACCCAGGCGGTGATTTGTCCGCTGGCGAGGCTGCGCGAAGGGCGCCCAGCTGCTGCTCCTCCAGGCAGCCGGCGAGCGAGCAGCATCCCGGGGCGGAGTGTGAGGGGAAGAGACGGCAAAGAGGCACCGGCGGCGGCAGGTCAGTGCAGGCGGCTGTTGTGGGGGCGCCTGGGCGCGCCTTCTTCGTACCTCTCAGCGCCGGGCGCGCTGCCTTTCCTCGGAAAGTTTTGGCTGCGTCGGGCAAAAGCGTAAGAGCCGCTTCTTCTTCCCTTGGACTCGGCGGGTGGGAAATTCCCGCGTCCCCCGCATCTCTCCCTTTTTCCTCTCCCCCCCCCCCACGGTGTTATCTCCTCCTCGCTTGTTTCAGGCGGGCGCGGAGTTCATCATTTCTCATGTCTCTAAATAGGTCAGTGTCTGCAAACCGTGTCAGGTTTGCAGAGCCCACGGGTGTGTCGCTGAAAGGTAGGAGAACTTAAGGGGGAGAGAAGTGAAGAAGCATGGGATTTATATCGGCGTGGGGGGGGGGTAGCAGGACACCCACCTGTCATCTTCCTCTGTCTGGCTCTGCCTAGCCGATTGGGAAGGAAAGGTCTCAACAACAATTGTTTAAAATGACTTCCTTTTGACCTCGAGTGGTCAGAAAAAACCTGTCAAAATCTTTCTACAAATTCTACTTTTAGTTAACGATTTTTATTTACTTGATTTTTTTTTTTGGAGAGGCAGCTGCCCCCTGCCCCCCTGGCCACATCCATGGGGAGAAAAGTGTGTGTGTGTTTACAAGAGAGAGAGAAAAATCTTTGCTTAGAGGTTTCTTGTAGACTTTGGTTTTCATGTTGAAGGAGAGAGAGTTCCTTTTGGCAGTCCTCTTAGCCTCACTTGACTCCTAGCGCTTTTTTTTTTTTTAAAGCTCTGGTTGTTCTTGGAAGGAGGAATTTCCTTCGTAAATGAGGAATTAGCCTACTTTGAGGAATCATCCTTGATGATCTAATTACAGAGCAGAGATGTGTGTGTGTGTTTTTGAGGTTTGAAGCTTTCGCAGAGAGGAAGGTGCACGTAGTTGCCGGACCACAGGCCATGGGTCTTGATGCCGGGGCTAGCCCAAGACATTTTGGCACCTGAGGCGGACCCCCAAATGGCACCCCCTTCCCGCCAGTGAATAAGGGGTCAGGGAAGATCTACATCAGGAACAAGGTGGTGTGTGTTGGGTGGAGAGATTGACAGCAGGATCTGCTGCCTTGGTTGACCCTGCTGCCTGAGGCATTTGTCTCACCTTGCCTCATGGGTGGGCCGGCCCTGCCTTGTGATTTAGCTGTCGATTTCAAGGGGCATAATGGTAAAGAATGTGATATCTTGCTACCAATTGTGCTTTCTCTGGAGGAGGATTTCTCAGAAACACGTGGCTCTCAGTAAAGGAACAAATCAAAAAGTGGAAGCTTGTTGCTGTTTATTATGCTTTCAATAAGTTTTTTTTTAAAAAAAAGGCCCATGAGCATAAGAGATTTCAGAAACAGCTGATGCAGCAGCAAGCTCTGTGCAGGATTATTCCGCAATAGTGCCTTCTCATCTACCAAGATGCACTAATTCGCAAACGATGCCAGCAGCAACAACAAAAAGTTATTTCCCACCAACCACCCTAGTGGTGTCGTCAAGAAAAGTCTGAAGGTTATGGAGGATTTGTAACCTTATAATCAATTCAATAGAGGGAACATGGGAAGGCAGCCAGCTGTTGACAAAACAAGTTCAGGATAAATTTAGAAATGTTTATCTCTTGCTGAAACTGATGCATTTTTATTTTAACTTTCTCTTTGATGTCTCATGGCTTATAAATAAAAAACGAAGAATAAAATAGTGAGCTGCTGTTATCAGGATTGTAAGATACATGCACTCATGGCAAACATCATTACTGATTTATCTAAGAATACATTTACACTGACTTGGTTAATAAAATGTAATGTTTAGCATAAGGTGTTTGCATATCAGGTGCGTGTTGATTTGGAGGTGAGATATCATTGGGAAACGCAGCACTCCCAGTGTGAGGGCTCCGGGACTAGAAGGGAATGCTCTGGTGGAGAAGCTCAAATAATTGGATAAAAGGTAGTACAGCATGCTGTCCCTGGATCCCTGCTTAGGAAACATCTGGCTAGTAAGCAATTGCAACACATGGTCTTCCGGACTCCACTTTAGTTAATTGCTCAAAGAAAGAGTACACGAGCTTCTCCCTTTTAGTTAATAGAACTCCTTCAGAGCTGTAAATTAATGAGGAGAGGGTCTCTAACATACTGCCCATCTCCTAGTCTTTGGCCGGTGTAATCATGCAATTGTGGAAAGGTTGTTTGCTTAGCAATAGCTGTACCATCAAAGTCCAGGATAGATTACAGTGATTTTTGTTCTCATAAAATGCAAATTCCTGTTTCAAAGGGTGCGAGGAAATAACTTTGTTAGAAATATACGAGGACTTTACACAGCTGTTTAGTAGGACTCTCCAAATTTAAAAAGGTAAAATGTATGAATTCACACAATTATGCTGATAGCAAGCATTCCATGCCTATGGCGCAAGGTCAGACAATGTTGATATTTACATTTTCCAGATAGCTATATTGTTAGAATGAAGAAATGGGAAAATTGAGTTGAAAAAGTGTACTGACATGATAGTAACTATGGAGGTCAAGTGGGTTGTCTGACTAGACCATGTACCTTGTTGAGTTATTAAACATAAAAGTGTCTTGCCTTTAGTGTGGGTAGGGAATACATATTTCAAATGTTTAAAATATTTCAGATATTAGGGTGGTGTTGACCTGCAGTTGGTAACAATCTGCTATCCTCTCCTGTGCATTCTCTTATCAGAGATAGGTAGTTTAGCTATCATTCCCATCTATTTCTCAGGAGTGAGTGCTGTTCATTAATTAGACCAGGTGTGGGGAAACTTTGGTCCTCCACCAATTGCTGAACAACAACACCAGAGGATAGCTCAGTTGTTGGAGCATGAGACTCTTAATCTCAGCGTCATGGGTTTGAGCCCCACGTTGGGTGAGATTCCTGCATTTTCAGGGGGTTGGACTAGATGATCCTTGTGGTCCCTTCCAATTCTATTATTCTACCTTCTATCCAACTCTCCTCATCCCTGGCCATTAGCCATGCTTGCTGGGACTGATTCAGACCTGTAGTTCAGCAACATCTGGAGGGCCAAAGCTGATTGATGTCAACCAAACAGATCCATCTAAGCACAAGAGAGAGGTATCATCAGGTTCATGAGAGCCCTGACATGCACACAATTACATAAACATTTAAAATTAAAATTGCAGGGCAAAAACCCCAACACAGGGGAAAAGAGAGAGAGAGAGCCCATGTGTGCAGTTGCATGGAAGAAAGCAAAGGGAAAGAAGGAAGGAAGGGACACAGGAACAATAACCTCTCCTCAAGTGGTGTGACTTTCCTACTATGGGCAACCACCCTGCCTGAGAAGGGGTGGCTTTGAAGCTGCAGATCAGGCCAGCTAATAGCTCCAAAGGTTTTTCTTCCTCGAGCAGCATTTTGTTTTGCTTCCTCACTTGCATATAATTAAAAGTACCATAACAAGCAGGATATTTTCTGAAAATAAATGTTCACTTCTTGAATATAAAAATCTCATTTGCTGTTTGCACCCTTTCTCCCTGAGAATAAAGGAATATATTGACTCATAGGCACTTTATGTCCTTTTAGTTCCAAACTCTCTCTCTCCCCCCCCTCTAATTTTAACAGTTTTACGTACATTTATTTCCCACCCTTCTTTTCCATTTCCCATGACTAATGAATGCAAATAATGAAAACGGCCTGAGAGATGCTGTGGTAGATGTCTTAAGCATCAGCAAATTGACCAGGAATTGTGCCATTTTAAAGACTGTAAGGTCTGATTCCGTAATGCAGTTTTGCCTAGCATCAGTTTTATCTGAGTCTACTTTACAAAGCAGGTGAGGCTCTTCATCTTTGAGAAATTAGCTGGTGCCAGCATGTAATTGGGTACGGAAGTTCAGTAGAAGGTTATCCCTAACATACTCTAGTTAAGTTGCAAAGATCAGGCCAGCGTTATTTATTCAGAAGAAAAGAAAGGTGTCACAGTCTCAGCATCATTTTCATGCTTAAGTTCCCTTGTACTTGTGTGGCACCTTGCAGGCAGGATGCATTTAACTCGACTAGTGAGCTTTCTTCTGTTTTAAGTGAACAGGTCTACCCTTGATAAAGCTGCATCTCCTATAGTTTTCTTAAGCATTCTAAGGAATGCAATAATTTGCTATTGAGATTTTAATAGTAAAATCAAATAATGATGTATTGTGGTTGACATACACTGAGAAGCATAGTGAGGATTGTGCTGAATCCCCTTTTTTCTTATGATTGAAGGTGGCTAACAATATGCAAGAAGACATCAAACATTCATTAAAAAGACACAGATCCAGAATATTATATAAACTAAACTATTGAGAATTGAAAGTTTTCCTGAAGAGTGGGTGGGTGGAGGCTATAAAGAGCTTTATTTTGCAAAAATAAAATAAAATGGTAATTTGAATAGATGCACATTGAAGTGAATTGTGTTTTGCATTCTCTAAGTGACTTTGCTGGGTTCTTTTCAGTGGCAACCCAAATGGAGCAGCTCACTGCAGTAAATAGTTGAGGCTACAAAAACGTTGGTGGCAACTGCAAAGCCCTTATAACTCCCAGAAACCCTAGCGCCTGTCTCAGCAGATGCAGACAATTAGATAATAAAAAAGCTTTCATCTCTCTTGTACTGGATGTCCAGTGAAAACATAATGTTGGAGATGGTAAGAGCAGTTTGACAATAGCTAAAGGAGGGGCAGGTTTATACTTGCTCATAACTAAACGAATTTATTTATTTACAACCTTTTTTTGTGCCGCTCAGTAACAGTGTTCTCTGGAAGGCTTACAACGATAAAACATTAAGGTATAATACCAACCAATAAAGCAATAAAAAGCAACATAAAATTTCAGTAACAGCAAGTAAGTTGGCATAATAAAGTACATGGAGGTCTGTATTCAGTTGGTTAAGGTCCAAAAAGCCTGGGTTTTTTGTGGGGAGAGGGGTGGGGGTTTTCACCTGGTACTGAGAAGAGTATAAAGAGCCACTTTCGGAGGACACGCTATACTTGTGCGGATGCCTGATTATTGTCTTCCAAAGCAACTACTCTATTCCAAACTTAAAAACGGAAAGCGTAATGTTGGTGGTCAGCAAAGGAGGTTTAAAGACTCTCAAGGGAATTCTAAAAAAAATGTAGTATAAACACTGACAAATGGAAAACACTGGATGGCGAGTGCTCCAATTGGAGAACAGCCTTTACCAAAGGTGTCATGGGCTTTGAAGACACTCGAACTCAGGATGAAAGGGAGAAACACGCTAAGAGGAAGGCACACTTGGCAAACCCTTACCATGATCAATTCCTGCTTAGAAACCCACTGTGGAAGGACATGTGGATCCAGAATTGGCCTCCACAGTCACTTACGGACCCACTGTTAAAACCCTGTTTTGGAAGAAAATCTTACTCGGCTACGAGTGATTGCCAAAGAAGAAGATACATGGGGTATCATTACGCATATGAAAACCCTTTCCCCAGGATCCACCTCACCTGACGTGCATGCCCAGCAGTGATCTCAGAGTCTCAGAGGATTAGAGATGCCCAGGAGAAAAACAGATAAATGGGGTGATGTACCCACCCCCACAGTTTTCCAGGTATCTTCCTCGTCTTCCCCCGACCATCACATCTCCAGTCTGGATAGGTACATGAGGGAGCAGATGATCCTTCATGTAGCTTGGGTGTAGGGTTCTGCTTGCTTATTCAGCAGGAGGGAGTAGAAGAAGAAAAAATGCTGTTATCCAAGGCTATGACTCCTCTTCACAGCTTATGGATCACTCATAGTGTGCATTCAACTTTAAACACTGAAAAGTTCCTACAGTTCTGTGACATGCCATAGTTACATGTACGATGCACAAAAGCTTTTATTTGCTGTCTTCATCTATTTAAGTATTGCAATCAGACGTTGATTCCAGATTGGCACTGCTGCTCCCAAAGTGTTGTGGGTGTGGTATAGATCTGAGGGTCATCAGCATATTGATGCTCTCTCTCTCAAAATCTTCAGCTGGTCTCCAGGTTTTGCATTAGTACAGTTTTGCATTAATATAGTGGTACCTCGGTTTACGAACAGTCCTGTTTATGAACTATTAGGTTTACAAACTCCACAAAACCAGAAGTAGTGTTCCGGTTTGCAAACTTTACCTCAGTCTATGAACGGAAGCCGAACGGTGGAAGGGCACCGGCGGCAGGAGGCCTCATTAGGGGAAGCACGCCTCAGTTTAAGAACGGATTTGGTTTCAGAACAGACTTCCGGAACAGATTAAGTTCGTAAACCGAGGTACCACTGTACTAAGAAAAGTATCAGGTCAGTTCCTGTGGGAAAGATATACAGTGGTACCTCAGGTTAAGTACTTAATTCGTTCCAGAGGTCTGTTCTTAACCTGAAACTGTTCTTAACCTGAAGCACCACATTAGCTAATGGGGCCTCCTGCTGCCGCCGCGCCGCCGGAGCATGATTTCTGTTCTTATCCTGAAGCAAAGTTCTTAACCTGAAGCACTATTTCTGGGTTAACAGAATCTGTAACCTGAAGCATATGTAACCTGAGGTATCACTGTATAATTTTAATATGTTTTTAATCTCTTGTTGGAAGCTGCCCAGAGAGGCTGGGGAAACCCAGCCAGATGGACAGGGTACAAATATTATTATAATATTATTATTATTATAATCACCCATCGCTACTGTCTGTTACAAAGTACCTGATTACAAGTGTACACACCAAACCTATGAAGCACATTTGAGCCACATTCTTCCCCTCAAAGTATTCTGGGCACTGCAGTTTGTTAAGGGTTCCTGTGAATTGTAACTCTGAGGGGTAGTGCCCAGAATTCTTTTTGGGGGAAAGAATGTGTTTGGAATGTGCTTTAAAGTTAGAGTGTGTACACAGCCCACGTGAAGTACCTTGCTGAAGACTATGCACCAGATTATATGCTCTGTGTAAAAATTGATTTTACAGTGAAGTTTATTTGGTCCTGTGGGTGATGGAGTAAAAGACTCTTTTGATAATTAACTAGCCAGAGGACTGCCATCCTCAAATCTTTTTGGTTTTGTAAGAGGGCTTCCTTTATGGAATCACTATCTTATTCCATTTGGGTTTACTGGGTTGGTGTTCTCATTACAGTGCTAGAATGTGTGTGGAAGGTTGAAAGAATTACAATAACTTCACAGTTGTATGTGATGCCAGGCAAATATATCATTTGCTTGACATAAATTTATAATTTATTTCTAGCTTGGTTGTTTTTTTGAGCCAAAGCTGATGTGTAACTGACCATAAATTGCCATATGTGGTTTTCTCCCCCATTTTTAATACACAATCCAGTCAGTTAAGCACTTTTTTGATAATAAATTTTATTAGTTTTCAATTACAATAATCCAATAATAGCCACATTATTTATAACAATGCCAAATTATAATACCGTTACCAATACCAATCATTCAAATGCCAAATTATGTAATTTAGGTGGCCCCCCACATGCTAGAATTGATGGTTTGATGATTTGCTTTATTTCTGTGTTCCAAAATCTTATTAATTTCAATTACACTCCAGTCAAAATAGCAATCCCTTATACAACAACTGCAATATTAACGACTTCCAGTCATATTGACACATTAAATGATTTATAAAGCTACAGGTGAAGCATTCAAACTATATCCTTGCTCTTCCTGTGTGCGGCAATTACCGTATTCTGTCTGTGATGTTTCTTTCTGTCCTTGTAAAATATTATGTCTATCTTTTCCTGGTTGTTGCTGTTCTCATTCATGCCTTGTTGTTGTTGTTGTTGTTTAGTCGTTTAGTCGTGTCCGACTCTTCGTGACCCCATGGGCCAGAGCACGCCAGGCACCTCTGTCCTCCACTACCTCCCGCAGTTTGGTCAAACTCATGCTGGTAACCTCGAAAACATTATCCAACCATCTCGTCCTCTGTCGCCCCCTTCTCCTTGTGCCCTCCATCTTTCCCAGCATCAGTGTCTTCTCCAGGGAGTCTTCTCTTCTCATGAGGTGGCCAAAGTACTGGAGCCTCAGCTTCACGATCTGTCCTTCCAGTGAGCACTCAGGGCTGATTTCCTTAAGAATGGATGCGTTTCATCTTCTTGCAGTCCATGGGACTCTCAAGAGTCTTCTCCAGCACCATAATTCAAAAGCATCAATTCTTCGGCGATCAGCCTTCTTTATGGTCCAGCTCTCACTTCCATACATCACTACTGGGAAAACCATGGCTTTAACTATACGGACCTTTGTTGGCAAGGTGACGTCTCTACTTCTCAAGATGCTGTCTAGGCCTGTCATTGCCCTTCTCCCAAGAAGCAGGCGTCTTTTA
The DNA here is from genome assembly GCF_027172205.1 of Podarcis raffonei. Classification (NCBI taxonomy): domain Eukaryota; kingdom Metazoa; phylum Chordata; class Lepidosauria; order Squamata; family Lacertidae; genus Podarcis; species Podarcis raffonei. The sequence continues at coordinate 113,446,592 of NC_070602.1, forward strand.
ATTTCGTGGCTGCTGTCACCATCTGCAGTGATCATGGAGCCCAAGAAAGTAAAATCTCTCACTGCCTCCATTTCTTCCCCTTCTATTTGCCAGGAGGTGATGGGACCAGTGGCCATGATCTTTGTTTTTTTGATGTTGAGCTTCAGACCATATTTTGCGCTCTCCTCTTTCACCCTCATTAAAAGGTTCTTTAATTCCTCCTCACTTTCTGCCATCAAGGTTGTGTCATCTGCATATCTGAGGTTGTTGATATTTCTTCCGGCAATCTTAATTCCAGCTTGGGATTCATCCAGCCCAGCCTTTCGCATGATGTATTCTGCATATAAATTAAATAAGCAGGGAGATAAAATACAGCCTTGTCGTACTCCTTTCCCAATTTTGAACCAATCAGTTGTTCCATATCCAGTTCTAACTGTAGCTTCTTGTCCCACATAGAGATTTCTCAGGAGACAGATGAGGTGATCAGGCACTCCCATTTCTTTAAGAACTTGCCATAGTTCATGCCTTGGGTGGAGCTAATATCCCATTATTGTTTCAGAAGTTCTCCATAGTTAAGCACTTTTTAGTGATGTGCACTGAAGAGAAGATTTAGTTCTTAGCATCCTGGTAGGCTTGTATGGGAGAAAGTGTTGTTTATGGCTTTATAAATCAGCAGAAGAACCTTAAATCTAGCTTGGCAGCAAAGTGGTAGCTAGTGCAATTCTTTCAAAATTGGTGTGACACAATCATGATAGGCTCATCAGCTTCTGAACCAACTTTAAGAACAGCCCCACATTAAAGGAGTTACACTAATCCAGTTTTGAAGCTACCAAAACATGAACCACTGCGGTGATGCCCATTGTTCCTGTCAGCTGAAGCTGGCAAAAGGTGCTCCTAGCCACCATGATCCACAGCAACAGTGATGAACCCAGAAGCACCCCCAGACTATGACCTGCTCCTTCGAAGGACTGCAACCAGGTTCAGAACATGTAACAGTTTTCAGACATGGGTACAACCAACCAACAAGGTTTCCGTTTTGCCAGGATTCACCTTCAGCTTGTGGGCCCTCATCCAGCTCACAGCTGCATCCAACATTGGTGCAGGATCTATACAACCACATCTAATACAGATGTAACAGAGGAATAGAACTGAGGGACATCTTGCTCCAAATCGTCAAGTGACCATTCCCAATGGCTTTATATGGAAGCATAGGAGCCAACTCCTAGGGACCGAGGTCCCTTCAGCCCCTCCGATAAAATATTTGAGGGTGCCAGCCCCCCCCCAGTTGATGACCATTGCCATTCAAATGGTGTGCATGTGCCACGTCTTGTGATTGATAGGCAGGGCTTACCTCCCACCAACCCCAGTATCTTATTCAAGTTGTTGGACACGTGTTAAACAGCATTGGGACAAGAAGATGGAATCCTGCAGCACCTCCAGCATAATTGCATGGGGACTGAGGTACCGTCTTCCAGTGCCCCCTTCGCACTCCCAACCCACAAAGCCACTCTGCTAAGATACCATGAATTGATGGTATCAAAATCCAGAGATAAATACAGAATAAGCAGCGGGGTTACACTCTTCCACTCTTGATAAAAGCCAACCAGCAGCACAGTCAGGACCACCTCAGACCAGGCCTCAACCCAGACTGGAATGGGTTCAGATAATACATTTCCTCCAATAGTGCTTTTGGATGGGCATCTCAAGCGCCTTCCCTCCACAAAGGGGATATTTGTGACCAGGCAGTAGTTACTAGCACAGACCTCCAGGTCCAGAGCAGAGCTGCTGTCGCTTCTCGGCCTAGGACCCTCGTACCTACGGGACCGCCTCTCCCGGTATGCCCCACGGAGGACCTTAAGGTCCATAAATAGCAACACCTTAGTGGTCCCGGGCCCTAAGGAAGTTAGATTGGCTTCAACCAGAGCCAGGGCCTTTTCAGCACTGGCTCCGGCCTGGTGGAACTCTCTGCCTCATGAGACCAGGGCCCTGCAGGATCTGATTTCTTCAGGGCCTGTAAGACAGAGTTGTTCTGCCTGGCCTTTGGCTTGGAGCCAATTTGATTCCCTCCCCCTCTTTCTTTTTCTTTTCTCCTCCTGTGATGAGGCTGCATTTTAATATTTTAATGTTTCAATATGTTGTATTTTAATCTTGTTTTTAAGTTTTATTCATTCAAGTTTTTATTTTTGCTTGTTAGCCGCCCTGAGCCTGGCCTTGGCTGGGAAGGGCGGGGTATAAATAAAAATTATTATTATTATTCTCCTTCATGAAAGGATGCATTTTTACCGTGATCTGGATCCATGCTCTGGTTAGCCCCCCCCCCCCAAAAAAACTTACTCAAATCAGCCACGATTGGTATGAGTTGAGAGGGCATGTAATCGGCTGAACAGTTAGGAGCATATCCTCAGGCTTCAAGAGCTGAAACTGATCCCCTAACACCAGACTAGATGCCGTGTTGCACGGTTTATCTAGAACTGCCACAACAGAGGCATCAGAGTCAATACAGAGATGTGAAACTTCTGTCCTCAAAGTATTCCTTACAAGCTTGTCACAGCAGGCTAAAGACTCTGACATCAGTTGCCTTGATGCTTAATTTTGTTTGGCTAGGCATGCTAAAATTGCATTTGAACTGAGCTGTGTACCTAAGTATATCTACCTGGCAGTAGCAAATGACAGTTTCCTTTAAAAATAGGAAAGTGTATAAATTCTAATTTCACAGTATCTAAGGGATGGAAGAGTAATGGAGTCATAAGGCCTTTCTATAACCTTTGATGTATCTATCCATGATTGAAAAAAGGAGAGAACAAAACTCGTGGTATCTTAATGCCTGACCATTGAGTACTTTCTCCCATAATATTTTAAGACATGTGTGTTCATGGATGCTTGGGTAATTATGATTAGGGTTTAATATTATAAAAATGTCATGTAGTAACTACCTAATAATTTTACAGAGAACTGCTTGTGCTTCTGCATACCACAGAATGTGCTTTATTAAGCTAAACATAATAATCCTGAATCCAATTAATCAAATGCACTAACTTTCATTTTTTTATTGGCTTCTTTCCTGTGCCATGAACTTTTTTCATCTGAATTCCTGACACGATTGTTGTTTAATCTCAGAAGAAGTTACAATTTATTGAACTTTTGGCATGCACACTTAAAAGAGTTGTTATACATTCTGCACAGAGTTGTGATTTTTCTTATGCATCAGCTGAAAAACTGACAGTGTCTTCTATAAACAACATATTAATTGACATGTTAAAAATGCATTAGAGAACTTGAGCTGCTGAGGTTTGTAGATACACAGCGCTTGGAAACCAATCTGAGCACTTCAGTTCCACCAATTAGCATTGCTGCTAGCTTTATAACAATTGTCTACCAAGGAAACTTCTTTAGGTGTTAAGCATTGCTAATAATTTATCATTAAGATGATAAAGTCCTCTTCTGCATTATGCTATTAAAGTGACAATTCATTGAAGCTATTTGGTCTGCTGTGATGATGACACAGCTAAAGCATACAATTTTCTATGTAAAATAAAAATGCATATGTTTGCAAGGAATATGCAACAACAAAATTAATACAAATAGCAAAAGAAAAATGAATGAAAAGAAAAACTCAATGCTGAAATGCCTGGGTATGTCTTATAATAATCAGTTCTCATCAGTCATATCATTCTGTTGTTCTTGGTTTCTATGCAGGAGTTACATCTTTTCTCCTAAGCCGTATTACATGGCGATAGACGAAGGGAAATCAAAACTGGCAGGAAACTTGCAGTCTTTACTGAAACAAATATGGAAACCATCAGGCAGGATTCAACTAAGTTGCTGTGTGCCTGGAGCAAGATCTGCTTTTGCAATGAGACTTCACCTTCTCTCCTCTTTCTGTGCCCTCCCACTGTCACCCCTAAATCTGGTCCGGAGGGTTGGGGGGAAGGGACCAGGAGTCTGACTGCATGAGCAAACCTTACATGCACACCCCATTTAGCGCTATGTTGAATTCCACCCTGTATTATTAAATATTCTTTAGGAGGGCCTAAAGCTACAGATCATGGAGGATAATGTGTGCTGAAGTATAGTTCTTTTGCAAGAAGTGGGCAGTGCTTTTTCTTTCTCAGTGCTTCAGTTTATTTCAGGAGAGGATTGTATGTCCACATATAATAATGTATCACTCAACCTTTCAGTTAATTCGTTGATCCAGTGAGCAGACTCAATATAAAATACACAAATCTGTTAACTATTTAAAATTACAGAAGGCGTACTTTCACAGTGCTTGTCTGAAACCAGGAGTATTACTACTTTCTGCATTATGTGGAAACTTGTTTGGGCTGGGTGAGTGAGTGAGTGAATGAATAGAATACAGTTTTCTTGAATTTCTGGTGTATTAATGCACAGCTGAAAGGAGGGATATGCCCCCCCCCAAAAAAATATTTCTTAAAACAGCAAGCCAGCAATGTGAACAAGTCCTTGGATAATTTGTTTTTAGTTACCAAACTGGCTATGTTGCCTCAAATGAAAGCTGAGATTATCGGTATTGTCCAATAGATGTCTCAGATGATCTCAGCTTTCACCCATGTGTCAAAATGCATCCGCCCCTCACTCAGAGAATTATCTTCTGGAGGCCCTGAAAGGGGGGTAGCTCTGGTACTATGCCATGTGTTCATAACAGAACTGGACTGGAGACAAGGCACTGAGACAGGAATTAGAGGTGGGAAGAGAGTGCAAGGCATGTACCTAGGAGGGAAGGAACTGAGTAAATATGCAAGTATTTAGTTCAAGGAGGGCAGTGGTGGATTCTGTAGATGTTGATGGCACAAGAAGAGACTATAATCGACTAGGAAAAAAGAGATTAGTGGTGACATGAGAATAAATAGGGTTAGTGGTCTGTTGTTTAAATCAGTCTGTGAGTAGATTAATGAACTGTGTAAGGTCAGTAGGAGTGTCAAAAATCTTTTAAATCCCCATCCGCTCGTTATATGTCCCATTTCTCTTCTGCTACTTTTAATACTTTTATATGTATTATATTTGATTTCTCTTCACCCCCACCCCATCTTTAAGTCCAGTTCTCCACATTTCCACATCAGTTTGCAGTTGTTTTATGTTTTAGAAGTCATAATGAAATTGGCCAGCATTTTGGTAAATTTCCCCCCATAACATGCACATTTCCCCTAATATACACACTTTTGCAAAGCAATTTTCCTTATACATCTTTGCATGTTGTTTTCAGTGATATCCGCATTTAGATGCACATTTCAAACTAGTACATGCATTATTACCCATTACTTGGTTGGAGAACTGCTTGCAACCCGTGTTTGGTACTGAATTGCCTTTTTCATACCAAACAGGAAAGAGCTGGAATAGGTATCCTGAGAGAAATAAAAACACATGATAGACAACAGTTGGGGGGGTGGGCGGGGGGCAGGATATGTTAGTTGGTGAAGGCTGAAGAGGAATATGCTGTAGGAAGATCCATATTATTCTAAGTCAACAGAGAGAGCCACTTCTTCCTCCTTGTGGAAGGCAATCATGCCATAGCCTGTGGCTGTTCTTTTAGTAATTATCACCTGAAGTAGATCGAATTGGGAATTTAGTTATTAATTCTGAAAGCGTGTATCTTGTGGGTTTACCTGTGTGACTGTTTTAGGTTTGGCCAAGAACAACAGAAGGAGTACAGGAGCTGGAATTAGAATAGCAGCATGCAAGACCTTTTGGTATATCTACCACAATTTCTGTCCCTCTGTAGTGATGCAATATTGGAGAAAGAAGGCAAAGTTCCACTATAGGTATCAGGATATGTAAATAGGAGGGAGATGTCCACAAATTATAAAAAGGTTCTGCATGCAGAGAGGCCGTAGCAAATTCTCCCCAATGTTTACTTGCTTGGCCTAAGGAAGGGAGTCATTTCTAAGAAGCCATGCTGCTTTGACAGCTATTATCCTGTTCAAATCACTGATGCAGTAGGAGATACTGCAGAATAAATATGAGTTTCAGATTACTCTGTTAAATGCTCATTGCAAAAGTATTTGGGTTAAGTGGGTGGTGATCTGCCAAAAAAGGCCTCCAGCCTTGCGAAAGGTGTTCAGATACTGATTCTGTGAATACTGTAGCTGTTATTTGTATGCATTTCCCCACCAGTTGGTGTAAACTCCTCAGTTTTAAAAATACAGTTTTACACTGAGCTTTTCCCGTATTTTTCTTTCACAGCTGGAGGGTTGTCTGGTTTACAAAAAAACAACAAACAAACCTAAGAAGGGAGAGCAAGAAGGGCCTGGAAGTTGCCCATCTAGTTAGTACCTGGACTGAGCAGACACACAGCTCACCTGAATGCAGTCTTCCCCACCATGGCGAGATGCATTGCATTTCTATTTCAAATTATAATCATTCTTTCTAAATTAGCAGCTAGACATATAAAGTAACCCATGCAAATATCCTGTACATCTGTGTCATCTTTGGTCCTCTTTTTCTCTTTGAATGGTTAAATGGCTGTTTACTAATTAAGCAACATGAGCTTTCTTTCCTTTTCCTTTTTATAAAAACCTACACTCTGATCAGGCATTGCAGTAACAGCAAAACCATAGGTGAATGACCTAATCAGACAGTGAATCCACAAAGGAATAAATATAAATATCAATCTGACATCCTCTCAGTCGGCTGTGGAAGGATCTATAACAAACTTACTGCTTCTCAGTAGAAATGAAAGAACCTTCAAAAACGTTTATTCACTGCAGAGACTTGTTACTGTGGTCAATTGTGTTTCGTGAGATAAGCTTTTAAAAAATTGTTTTTATAAACAGACTATAAGTTTTCACAACACTCAGCTTGAAGCCATTAGCAATCGTGATGCCATCTCAAAGGCTGGTAACTTTCAATATTATTGGCATATGAAGTTGATAAGCATTGGCACTGATCATGAGCAATGCGGCTGCTTCTTATTTTTTAAATCCAAACTGCTGCTTCTTGAAATATTTTTCTATGTGAAATATATTAACAGCACAAGCGGAAGGCTAAATTCTTGCTGCTAATCTATTGTATTTTCTTCACCAAAGTGTAGAATATAAATCACTTCCTTTGTTTTACGAACAATTTTCCTGTTCTTCGGTGACTCCTCCCTGAGTGGACCTTTTTTCATTGTAATTACTGCTTCTTCTCATAATATTATAAGAGCCATACTGGATACAGTCCTGAGATGGATTGGCACTTGCTGCAATTAGCATATTACAGTTGTTGTCACAGAGCTGCGCTGGCTTCAAGCGTCATTTCAAACTCATTTCAAAGAGCTAGTATTGCTTTGCCATGCCTTAAATGGCCTGGGTCCTGGTTACCTTTTCCTGTGTGAAACCTGCCTGTATTCATAATCAGGGGCCCTTCTTCCAGGGTTTTCGAATCAGAGAATTGGAAGGGACCACAATCGTCATCAAGTCACCCCCTGCAACGTAGGAATCTTTTTTGCCCAGTGTAGGGTTCGAACCCATGACCCTGAGATTAAGAGTCTCATGCTCTATTGACTGAGCTATCCTGCAGGCTGGAAGTTAATCAGTTTGCTGCAGGAAGAGCCCTCCAGTTGTGGCCCTTTCATTGTGAAACCCCTTTACTTAACTCAGGAAACACCTGATCTCCTTCATGAGCCAGGTAAAAACTTTCTCTGGTTTTGTAGCCTTGTTTTACTGTTGCTGTTTCATTGCATGGATTGTGTTATTGATTTATATGTTTATTTTAAATCGCGTCCTTCTAGGTGGCTGTCAGGGAACTGCCATCGGAGCTAGAGGAGAAGGCAAGGCTCTCGAGCGAGGCTGGAGAGGGGCCCAGCAGAGGGAGAGGCAGCCCATCTGCTGGGGAAGGCAATCAGCGTAACACCAGGGGTGAAGGGGGGCGGATGTGGGAATCGGTGGAAAGGCTCCAGGACTCCTCGCAGGAGACCAGCGGGGAGAGCACAGATCCTCCACTGCCCACGCCCACCCTGCGCAGAAGACTTTCGCGCAGGGAGAGTAGGAGGAGACTTGGTGTCAAGGAACTTCTGTGTTGGAAGAAATTCAAGAAACGCCCACTGACGGATTCTGCTAGTGACTGAGCAGCCACGGAGCTAATGGCTGTCCAGACCAGAAAGGTTTAACCAGGCAACCAAGCCCAGAGTGGCAGTAACTTACGCACGAGCAACCCCTATAACCATTACAGTGGCTAACCCTAATCCTATTGGAATGGGAAACACTTCCCTGTAGGTTCTGAACTGTATTTTATTCCGTGCAACGAAAACCTGGCTATGGCTGGTGTGCTTTATATTGCCTGCTGCTTAATGTAATTCTCCGCACAAGAAAACACCCTTAACGCGGTGATATTTTTCTGTGAAATACAGTGCATTTCGGATATTTTTTTTTGTCATGCATAGCAATTCAAAATTATATGCTTAGCTGACCCTTTAATTAGTTCTCATTCTGTCTTACATGATTTATAGCTTCATGGTGCCTATGTTAAAAAAATGATATATGGCTTAATGAAGTGGAAAGCCAGTATAAGCTCACACCTCCAGTTAATTGGAAATGCCATGGTGTGCTGAGGGAGAAGGAAGTAGAAGTCAGCATCTCCCGCAGAGAAGACAGAATGGTCCAGCTTCTAGTGGTTTGAGATACTGAGTCATCTGTGCTCACAGTGTTTCTGTTCTTCTTTGTTTGTGTGTTTTTTGTTTTTTGCTTTCTTATATAAAGCGGCCGGGGCGATAAGGAGCAGAATCCAATGATCTCTGAATTCAGAACTGAGACCACCAGCAGTCCACTATGTCACAGTGATGATGACAAAAGACAATTTTCAGTTTCTGGAGGCTTTGTTGAAGTTCGGGAGCTAGATGGACCTGCAGTTTGTTTCAATGCAAGGGAGCTTTCTCTGTTTCTAAGCTGCTGCCTTAGTTACCTGACACAGCGGAAGCAGCGGTGGGGCATCTGTAACTAAACCTGCAGCTGCACATATGCTTCCTCATCCAAAAGAATTAATGTTCAGATTGAACTGAGAGGTGCACTGTGCGGAGGTGTTGTTAGGTTTCTGCATGCTCTGTAGAATGGAGATGTTTGTCAGTCAATATACTTTTGTTCTGGGCTGCAACTCATGCTTGAGAGCCTCTTAGCACATGGAAGGCCTGCAAGTTTTATATGGTGCACATGGTGAGCAGGGCTGGGCGATATCTGGTTTTCAGCATTGTGATAGATCACCAGCTAGACATTGTGATGTACCAATATATTACAGTGTCTGAAATAAGGATGGAGCTATGTTGAGGCGTTGGCTGGCTTCACGGTTTTCCCCGCATCATGATTTTTTGTATAACACATACACTGGGGCTTGGCAATGTGTTGGTACATTGTCAAAAACCAGCTTGAATCCACATTACGATAACAGTTTTATAATATTCAACATGGCGATGAATCGTGGATCACGATGTGTGTTTGTGCTGTGTAAGAATTTGTGATGTGGGAAAAACCATGAAGCCAGTGATCGCTTCTTTCAAGATTCCTTCTCACCCTGTTGCTCTGTACTACAGTGGTACCTTGGGTTAAGTACTTAATTTGTTCCAGAGGTCCGTACTTAACCTGAAACTGTTCTTAACCTGAAGCACCACTTTAGCTAATGGGGCCTCCTGCTGCTGTTGTGCCGCCAGAGCACGATTTCTGTTCTCATCCTGAAGCAAAGTTCTTAACCTGAAGCACTATTTCTGGGTTAGCGGAGTCTGTAACCTGAGGCGTATGTAACCTGAAGCGTATGTAACCTGAGGTACCACTGTATAAAGTAACAGCTGTAACAATATGTTAAAGGTTAGTAAAAATTCATCAGTTTTAGACCCCTAAGTACAGTGGACGCTCATGTTGCGAACGTGATCCGTGCGGGAGGCACTTCTGCACCCGCAGCGCCGTGTCTGCGAGCGCATGGGTTGCGATTCAGCCCTTCTGCGCATGCACAAAGCGCGATTTAGTGCTTCTGCGCATGTGCGAGAGCCAAAACCCAGAAGTAACCCGTTCTGGTACTTCCAGGTTTCAGCGGATCCATATCCCAAAAACGCGCAACCTGAAGCGCCTGTAACCCGAGGTATGGCTGTAATAGCAGTTCACCTCCACATCCTTATTTCAGACATTGTGATATACTGTATCAGTATATCACAATGTTTAGCTGGTGATATATCATTATGTTGAAGCCAGCCATCGCTCATCCTTAACACACATCATGATTTGCAATTTACTGCCCGGCTGAAATTTATGAAAACAATGTCACAATAAAAGTCAATCCTTCATTAGGCATAGCAAACCACAATGTCACAATATGGACTTCAAACCAGTTTTGGACAATATAATGATACATCGCCCAGCCCTAATGATGAGCAGCTCTCACATGTTGAGACTGGTATGTACAACCTCTATACGTGTTCAGTTTAAGAGATTTCCAATGTGGCTTTAATAGAAGCTTGATATAAAAATTAAGTGTCTCAGCAATAAGCAATTTCAGCCTGTTACTTCACAGCCTCCTGTTTTGTTCACTCAGCACCATCAGGCAGACTTTGGTAATATAAGGCATCACCTAACCTATGTTGTCTCATTCTCCATGGCTGCTGAAGCTCCTATATATACTGAGTCAAATCATGAGTTTAAAAATTACTGAACGTAAAGCTGCCACATGTAGAAAAGTCAACCAATAATACTTTTGTCCTTGCATTTGTGCTGCAGGCCTCCTCTTAAGCAAGTGAGCTGAGTAGATTGTACTGTATGTCGCTTGCCAAGATAGGAAGTAGAGTGCAGGCATCAGTAAGTGGGATTAAGCAACCCACAAATTTATTGAAAATAAAGTAAGTAGATTGCATGGTCAAAGCAGGCATTTTGCTTTCTAGTGCAATAACTTTGAGCAGCTTTTGAGCATGATTAGTGCTTTCCTCTCTTGCACTTCATTTTTCTGTCCCTTCAGAATGAGGCACGAATTACAGGGGTGTGTGGAGCTCTGATACTCTGCAGCAAGGAACCATGCGTTTCAACATGATACACACAAAAAAGCATACACGCAAAAGGAAATGCAAGACTTAACCAACGTGCACTCAGAGAGGAAGTGTAACATATGAAGCAACCCCTCTTTAATCTGTATAAATACCACCTAAAACTGATTATAACCTCACATTTCTTAGGCAAAGGATGATTCCACACCAGGCACTTAGTGTGAGATTGCAACATTTTGTTTATTGGATTTTTACAAGACAAGGTTGTTGTGGAAGGGAAGAAAAAGAAACCTTCTGCATAGTCCCTGCTCTCCTCACTTTCCTCAAACCAGAGAAAGTCCAACCTTTTGAGAAGAGCAGTGTAATTGCTGCTGTTGTGTTAGAGTTGCTGCAGGTGGAATTCCTAATTCGGACCTTGAGCAGGGTAGAAAGGATTTTGCTCTCCACCACAGGAATGGGTTTCAAAGCTGTACTGGAAACAGTCTTAAAATAGCTACAAATAAATGCTACAAAAATATAAAATAACACATTGCTCTTAAACAAGCAAAATACAGGACAAGTCAGGTGGGTAGGCATTGGGGGGGCACACATGCTTTTATGACACCAGATCCCACCCCCCTTGTGGAGGAGTGTGCTCCGCATTTGGCTTCCTGCCTCCTTTACCACTCTGGCCCTGCTCTTCTCCTTGACTCACATAGACGGGGCAAGGGCCAGGGGTAGATGACCGGCTTCCACACATGACTTGAGCCACTGCTCCAGCCTGTCACCCGTGCTGGTGTCAGAAGAGACTCCAGCATGAAGGAGGAGGAGGAGGAGGTGGAGGAGAAGTCAGGTTGGGGCAGTGGAGGGGGCCAAGCACCAGTGGATATGTACCATGCTAGACTGGCAGCGGCTAAGGAGGAGCAGCAGCAGTGAGAGGGAAGGAAGGAGGGGGCAAAGAAGGGAGAGGAGGTCCTTCCACCCCCCATCTTTCTATTGTTGCTCAGGCTGGGCAACTCCTCAGCGGCACCCACAGCAACACAGCCACCATTTGTGGTTGGCTGAGCTCGAATATGTCTAAGTAGGACAGGAGACACTTTTGTCCCAATACGGGGTGATCCCATTTTTTCCTAGGGACGGTTGGCAACCCTACTGCCCCGTGCCTCCTCTCCCTTTTGTGACTTTTTGGGACACTTCTGGGTTTGGGGCAATGGTCACACACATGTTGAATGTGCGCAAATGGGGTGTTGCCTGTACAATACAACGTAAAGGTAGTTGAACTGCAGAGTCGAGGAATAAAAGGCAAGAAATCTTCCTCTAAAAAAGTCTTGCCCAAAGGAAGCAAATAAATAAAATGACCACAAAGGCAATGCAAGTGGCGGCAAAGCAAGCAAAGAAGGAATCTGAAAAACAGTTTGTAGCCTTTCAGTCCTCTATGTTTCATTTACACACATACACATACCGCTTTAAAATACAAGGGCTCAGATTTGCAGGGTCACTCATAGCGTTTTGTGCATGCTCAGGGTTTTTTCATCTCCTCTCTTCTTTAGGCAGCTGCCTCTCCCCCAAGGGTCAAGAGGAGCACATCACCACCTTCTGAGGTGCCAGAGGCTGTTGTCTCCTTCGCAGGAGGGCTGTGTGCACACGCATTAACCTCCCTGGATGCCAGCCTTTGAGCTTATTGAGTTGTCTAGTCTGTTTCCTGTAACCTTGCTTGTGTCAGCTGAGACTGTTCTGTCGCTTGATTATATTATAAACTCAAGGTCTTATTTCCCAGGCAAAGACCCTGCGCGACTGTATGTTTGATGTGTGTATATATAGCTTCAAGCGCCTTCTTGATTGTTGTTTGTTTCCGATTCATTGCCTTAGAGCCGAAGGATCTAAACTTCATGCACATGGAACACTGCCGCTTTTGTATATCAAGTAACACTGTATTAAAATGGATGAGCCTGTAATCTCACTTTCATTTCTGGTCTTGCAGCGATTTAAGAGTTCTTTTGCAGAGTCCAGCTAAGTTAAAGACAGCATGGGGTGGGTTTTTTTGCTGCTTGGTTTGCTACGGAGAGGCATGCACATGGAGCTAAGTCATTTTGAACTAGTCGCATTTTTGTGCTGAATACTGCTTCATACATTACGCTATGCCGCTGTCATATGCTGAAGTAGTGATAAGATAAGCACTGCTGAGCATGTGCAGAGTACTTTCTCCTCACATGGAGCCATAGCAGCAACAGAAGCAGCCAAAGTACTGTGAAATGAGTTATGTGAGCCCAAGCTGTGAAACTGGGCTGTGAAATAAGGCAAATTCTGTTGGGCTAAGGCAAGCTCTGCACCTTCTCTGCCAATGCAATCGTTTCAATACCAAGGACGCGGGGACAGTGTTTCTTCTTCTTAGGCTTGACCCCAGTCAAAAGGAAAAAGAAATTCAGGACTTCCTCTAGAGTATTGATATAAAACTTTGTTTTTACAAAATGCTGCCTCAGCGTCCATTCCTTTGTAGTTGCTTGTCTGTTAAGCTCTGCAGTAACATGCTGCAAATCTGTGGTTATGCAGATTCATTTTCTCGGATTAATTTACTGACGGAGGAGTCTTTCATGGCTCCAACTCTCCAAATGAAATGTTAGATGATCACTCTCTCCCTAAGTGGATTACCCTTTAATTAAAAAGCCACACCTACTCTTTGTTGTGGTATATTTTAAATGGTTATTTCTCATCTTTGCTGTACAGTAACTGAATACTCTCTCTTCTAAGGAGATTTGAATTTTGGCAGTCATAGGGCGCTGGCAAGAGAATATGATTGGAGCTGTATACATGGAGCTGTATAAAAATGCTCAGATAATCTATTCTGCTCCCCCCCTTACTCCTGTGTTATAAAATGGGCACTCCCAATATTCAGAGTGTGGAATGAGCTTGATTACAACATTAAGCAAACTTCTTTAAAAGGTCTAGGAGTCTGTGCCGCTGTTTGCACTGCCACTGCTTACAGCTTTTGTGCAACGTGTGTGCTGTCATTATTGCTTTGTTCAGAAGGGCCTTAAAAACACAGCATCATCAGCATAATCATGGTGATATATCTTTTGTATTTGCTATCTGTCATAAAATGGAAAAAAACTGGAAACTGTACTTTAGGACTCTAAGGATTAGGGTTTATCTGTCTCCATAAAGGACACAAATCATCTAGATTAGAAGTAATCTGATTGTATTGAGGCACAAATTATAGCACAAAGGCTGTTCAAGTGGGTTTAAGGGTGCAGGGCTGGTAAACACCATATGACCACTGATTGGTCCATGAAAGAGTATTAACCGAAAGATAATGATGGATTTTAATCCAAATCCCTAAAGCACAGCAGCTGCAGTTCCCAAATGAGTTTGCTCTCTCGGTCTGAGTTTTTCAAATACTGATGTACTGTGTTCCTAGTTCATGTCTCAAGAGAGAGTTAATTTGAATAATTATTTGCTCTTATATTGAGCAGGTTTGTTTGTTTCTCCAGTAAGGTCCGCCCTTGCTTCTGTTTTTAAATTGATCAGAGTTGGCCATATCTCTAAGCACAATCTAGGAGAGGGGATTTTGTTGTACAGTGGTACCTCGGGTTAAGTACTTAATTCGTTCCGGAGGTCCGTACTTAACCTGAAACTGTTCTTAACCTGAAGCACCACTTTAGCTAATGGGGCCTCCTGCTGCTGCCGTGCCACCGGAGCACGATTTCTGTTCTCATCCTGAAGCAAAGTTCTTAACCTGAAGCACTGTTTCTGGGTTAGCGGAGTCTGTAACCTGAAGCGTATGTAAACGGAAGCATATGTAACCCGAGGTACCACTGTATCAACCTGTTCCCTGTGTCTCGCACTCCTTCTTTTTCAATACACATTTAATAATTGTGAAAGAATCACATATTATTATTATTATTATTATTATTATTATTATTATTATTATTATTATTTTATTATTTGTACCCTGTCCATCTGGCTGGGCAGCTTCCACAAAGACCAAAAATACACATCAGGCTTGTTCCCTGATGAATGGCATTGAAAAGCAGTGTATATACATACTTACCACACTGCTCTGAAAAATGTTATAATAGTGTTATTGCTGCTTGCAGTATAGATGTATTTTCTTACTGCCCTGTCCCCTTGCAGTCTGCAGTAAAACTGCATTTCTTTAGATTTTGGGTGGTTTCTTCAGACTGGACATGGGGGGGGGGATGGATTCTTTTTTCCTAGAAGGCAGATAAAAAGGGCTAACACAGTATGTGTGTGGGTATCTGTTTGCTAGTGCCCATAATGTCACTTGAGCAAAAGTTTCTGAACTTGTTCTTCATCCCTGCAGCAGTCTTGCCACTGTTTGCAAAGGCTACATAACTTTGTTATCTCTCATGCTGGCATCTTGGATCGTGGTGTATTAAGTTTCAGGGTCCTGGCTCTTGCTCATCACAACAGCATTGGAGATTAACATCCTAGCACTGTAGAGTTGGAAGGGACCCTGAGGATCATCTGGTCCAACCCCCTGCAATGCAGGAATATGCAGCTGGTCCATACAGGGATCGAACCTGCAACCTTGGCGTTATCAGCACCATGCTCTAACCAACTGAGCTATTCCCTTTTACAGTGGTACCTCAGGTTAAGAACTTAATTCGTTCTGGAGGTCCGTTCTTAACCTGAAACTGTTCTTAACCTGAGGTACCACTTTAGCTAATGGGGCCTCCCATTGCCGCTGCGCCACCGCCACGCAATTTCTGTTCTCATCCTGAAGCAAAGTTCTTAACCCGAGGTACTATTTCTGGGTTAGTGGAGTCTGTAACCTGAAGCATCTGTAACCCGAGGTACCACTGTAAATGTGTTTGTGGAAGGGGGGGGCAGTGTTAGAAACTGAGAAATTCGGAGCTAAATGGTACCTTAAACCCAGGTTATGGGCACAACAATGGATGCCTAGGCGCACTTTTTAAATAAAAAGAATACAAAGCTAAAAATGAATGAACTGCAGCTAAAATACAGTGGTACCTTGGGTTACATACGCTTCAGGTTACATGCGCTTCAGGTTACAGACTCGGCTAACTCAGAAATAATACCTCTGGTTAAGAACTTTGCTTCAGGATGAGAACAGAAATCGTGCTCTGGCGGCGCGGCGGCAGTGGGAGGCCCCATTAGCTAAAGTGGTGCTTCAGGTTAAGAATAGTTTCAGGTTAGGAACAGACCTCCAGAATGAATTAAGTACGTAACCAGAGATACCACTGTACTATGTTCATTTTTCACATGGTCTAGTCCTTCCCCTGCCCACTCCCACCCCCTAATATTCTTAAGAGGGTCTCTTCTCCAGTGTTCAGAGAGTAGCTGGAAGTGGGGAGGCACTTGCACTCTGCAGTTTTAATCTGAAATCTGCAAGGCCTATGCAGACAATTAAGAGTGCACCCCTCTACAGTGGTTTAGTATATTCTCTTTTTTACTTTTATGCTTTTTTGTTTGTAGAGGGGGAAAAGGGAAGTGGCAAGTTTAGCAGTCCTGGAAGAAAGCAATAAATAAATATGTTTCCATTGATAAAATATTGAACACTTGAGTGTGTTGAGAGTGCGCACTCTATGGCTTTGAGGGACAAGGTCAAATTCTTCACAGAGTTGTCAAATTACAAGAGCACCATAGTGCTGGCATTTCTGTGTAAACAGAAGACCTCTATCATAACATCCATTCTAGTATACCACCATTGACTCGTGGGACCACAGACCAATGGTTCTGCATCGGCTGCAGAAGAAGGAACATAGGGTGCAAGATCAGCTTAAGGCACAAAAACAAACTTTAAGAGTATTTGCAAGGATGTGATGAAGTGTTACCCAGAGGCGGAGCAAGGTGGGTGCGGTGGGTGTGGTCCACCCTGGGTGCCATCCCTGAGGGAGGGTGACATCGACGTGGGCATCGCCCCCCCCCCAGGACGCTCCCTGCCGCCAGCGCACCCCATGGGACACACGCCACTCCCACGGGCCGCTCCAAGTACTGGAGCAGCTAGCTCCACCTCTGGTGTTACCTTCCCAGATATGTCGACGAAGTAGGCCAAAAAGAAGGAGGTGTTTTAATGTGGTTTGTTAGTATGTACACTAAGCAAAATGTAAGGTAAAGGTAAAGGTACCCCTGCCCATCAGGGCCAGTCGTGTCCGACTCTAGGGTTGCGTGCTCATCTCGCTCAAGAGGCCGGGAGCCGGCGCTGTCCGAAGACACTTCCGGGTCACGTGGCCACCGTGACGAAGCTGCTCTGGCGAGCCTGCACCAGCGCCGCACACGGAAACACCGTTTACCTTCCCGCTAGAAAGCGGTCCCTATTTACCTACTTGCACTTAGGGGTGCTGTCGAACTGCTAGGTAGGCAGGAGCTGGGACTGAGCGATGGGAGCTCACCCCGCCGTGGGGATTCAAACCACCGACCTTTCGATCAGCAGGTCCTAGGCTCTGTGGTTTAACCCACAGCGCCACCCGCGTCCCCAAGCAAAATGTACCCTTATATAATTTGTGTGTGTACAGTCCCTGACATTGACATTCTAGTGCTTTTTAAGGTGTCTAGTCACACAACCCTTTTTTCAACTGTACATTTTGTGTCCAGCTGCATTAAAAAAAAACCTGAATGACAAAAATAAAACCCTGAACAGTATTAAAATTCTAAAGCTGTGAAAATTTTGCAGTTTTTCTGTGGACCTAGGGATGGGTTTAGAAAGTGCTTTTTCACTTCCTAAAGTGCTTAAGACTGCCTTTCCCCGAGGGCCTATGTAAACCTTTCACTTCACTTATTATTTTTTTAAAGAAATATTCTTCATTCAACAGAATGGTTGAGTCCAGCT
This sequence comes from Podarcis raffonei, assembly GCF_027172205.1. NCBI lineage: Eukaryota > Metazoa > Chordata > Lepidosauria > Squamata > Lacertidae > Podarcis > Podarcis raffonei. The sequence goes on from NC_070602.1 coordinate 113,464,312, forward strand.
ACTTACAGCCTTGTCAACAGGTTCTGTTCTCTGCCCGAGGCATTCACGGACTGTCTCAAAGTGCCTTCTCTTTATGCAGCTGTAGTAGCTCTCTGTTCAATAGTAGTTCTACATACAGGTGCCATAGATACTTATAATGAACAGCAGAATCGGCTCTCGGGCTGTTCTGCTTCTCTTATAGCAGTCGGCACCATTTCAGAGTTTGCTAGTTCTATGTGGAAGAGCCTGTTGATTTTGGATGCTATCATGTCAAAGACATTGAAGGATGATCTCTACGATGTATCTCTTCAAGCAGGTTCCATTGCAGATTCTTCCCTGGATGCCAAATACACTTTAATGCTGGACCTATGGCTTTCCAGCACTGTCGCAAGTACGAAGGACATCAAGCTTCAGGGAGCAGGTATCATTATGATAACATCTCACTGGCCCAGGAGAGATTGCTTAAAGATGTCAGTCAGAGCCCACTGGAAGTCATCTGTGTCATGAACCAGTAGTATGTCCTTACCCTCATGGGAACCTTCCTGCAGTAGTGTGAGATTAAAGGCAGAGTGCAAGGCATAGAGAGGAAATTACCCTCTGTTTGAGAATTAGTGTAGGACTGGTTTAGCATGGGTTGGTTTTTTTTACTGGTACTTTTACAAGACAAGTCATGAGTAAGTTAACTAATATTGGCTCATAAAAGGCATAGTGGCAATGTTATTTAATAATCTTATGCACAGGCTGTATGCAGTTTTTTTTAATAAAAAAATGCAAAGGCTACTAATGTACTTTATAAAAATAGAAACATTATTCATCATCCTGAAAGAACAAAGAAGCAGAAGAAGAACAACTGCAGAGGGCTGCCACTTCTCCCAACCGTGATCTGTATACTGGGGTAATGCTTACTCAGATACTCCATGCTTCCTGTAGCCCCTGTCCAGGCAGGTCGCAAAGCCCTGCTGTTTCTTTGTTGCTCTTCCCAGCTTGGCTACCCATTTGTTTAAAAGTATAATTGTGTTCATAGGGAATGTGGCTCGGATGAATATTATACATTAGGTGAAGCTAAACATTCAGTAACAGAGATGTGTTTGGGAACCCGAATCACCATTGGAGGGTGGTAAAGAAGGGCACAATTTATAGAGAAGAAATTATATGTGCTTGGAAGGAGTATTTAATTGTTATCTCCTGCACCTTTGTCCTGCAAGCCCAGCAGGCAGAAATTTCTGAAATATCATGGGGAGAATCGCATGGTGAAAAAAGAGTTTAGGTTACCACCTGCTCATTCACATAGGTAAAGGTAAAGGTACCCCTGCCCGTACGGGCCAGTCGTGTCCGACTCCAGGGTTGTGCGCCCATCTCACTCTAGAGGCCGGGGGGCCAGTGCTGTCCGGAGACACTTTCGGGTCACGTGGCCAGCGTGACAAAGCTGCATCTGGCAAGCCAGCGCAGCACACGGAAACGCCGTTTACCTTCCCGCCAGTAAGCGGTCCCTATTTATCTACTTGCACCCGGGGGTGCTTTCGAACTGCTAGGTTGGCAGGCGCTGGGACCGAGCAACGGGAGCGCACCCCGCCGTGGGGATTCGAACCGCCGACCTTTCGATCGGCAAGTCCTAGGCACTGAGGCTTTTACCCACAGCGCCACCCGCGTCCCTCATTCACATATTCTACCCTAAAAATAACACCCTCCCTGCTTGCCACCCTTGCAGTTTTGAAGACAAGGTTCCCAGACCTGTTTCTACTGATGAACATCTAGTTTTTACCTGTGGCATAAAATGTGGAAGTGGGAGCTAGGATTCTTTGAATACAGTTTTTGTGCGGTGTTTTTGTTTCTAACAGATGTTTTGTTTGTGCTTCAGCTGGTCGAGGCTTTTGTTTTGTTTATGGGATAGTAATTTAATAAACATGCAGAACTTTAATTGAGTAATTTAAACAGTGCTTCAGCTGATGCTGCTGTCTTTGAATTCTTCATTTCTTTACGTGCTTAATATACATTCCATTAATACTGAAGTTTCACAATATAGAGGCTCTAAAAAAAACTGCTGTTGAGCATTATTCTATTTAATTCTTGGTGTCTATTGCCCTTTACAATAAAATACAATTTGCAGTGTGGGAACTGAAAAATCTGTATTTTAAAAAATTAATACACTCATATTTTCTGAATATGAATAAAACTTCTGAGTTTCGGATAGCAAATAGCAGAAGGGAAGAAGAGCATATATAAAATCAATTAGTTTAGTGATTCTATATCGAATATCAAAACTGAATAGAACATTAAGACCCAGAGCCAAAGAAATACTTAGGTGTACACAAAAGTTTGGGCATGTGGAATTTTGACTTCTTGCTCTCCAACTGTCCCATTTCAGCTGTGACTGCCATGTTTCCCCCCTGTTCCAAGGAAAACTCCACTTGCCAAACAACCTGATTTTTCAGGAACTATTTGCCTTTCTTCCATTCTCTCATTTTTCTTTCTTTTTTCCTTTGGCATCATCCTTGCATGTGGTCACTTAAGCTGAGGCCTAAATAAGTATCACAAATCAACCGCATAGCAAGATTTTAGATATATGCTAGCTTGTATGTTGAATGCCCAATAAATTTGCTTTAGGGATTTATATCTTCTCAGGCTTCAAAAACCTCCCCATAGAGGTTCACACAACATAAAACAGCGGTGGTGAAACAGGATGAAAACCAGCACTGGAAATAAAACTAAAAAATGAATGGAATATTTATTTATTTATTTATTTATTTAGTTAGTTAGTTAGTTAGTCTTTGCCTGCTGATAAAATGAGAACAAAGTGGGCACCAGGTGAGCCTTTCTGGGGAGAGCACTCCATAATCAAGGCATCACCAAAGAGGCACTATCTCTAGTTGTCAGTCATTGCATCTGTGATAGTCTTCGCAGGGGTGTAGCTAGCTGCTCTGGCACCCGGAGCTGTGGGGGGTGGGGGGACGATCTGTGCACGGTGGCGGGGTGGGGATCCGGCCATGGGGGCGGCGTGGTGAGCTGCCCACGGAGTCCACCTGGTGGGCCACACACACCTTCCTACACCTCTGAGTCTTGGTGCGAATGGCAGCCATAAAATGCTTCTCTGATTATCTCTGTGAACAGGTCAGTTCCTATGGAGAGAGTCAATCCTTCAGGTGCCTTGATCCCAACCCATAATTTCAGTAGCAGAGTTTGTTTGTTTATTTGCTTGCTTGCTTTTTTCTAGACTGTCCTTTATCCTTACAGATGCCAGAGTGGTGTACAATAAGAACAGTATAATAAATTGCAGCACATAAATGTCCTTTACAACAATAAAAATCAAGAGTCCTAATACTAAAAAACAACAATTGCCTTATTATTGCATTTTTAACGTGGTATAGAAATATTTTAGCAGTTGACAAACTGTTGTCAATTGACAAATCCTTGTAGAATATCACCTGTGAAAAGTCAATAAATCTAATTGCTTATTTTCCCAGTTTAACTACTCAGGATGTTATTTTGAGTTATAATCCTTTTCAAAATGAAGATCCAATGCAAGAGAAAGAGAGTTCACACTACATCTGTACCCAATCTGTTCTCCCCACCCATATATGACAACATTATCTAATACTGCATTTTGACATAGCAGGTATTTCAAAGGGGCCAAGATATATTTTTTCCTGATGAAGGAACTCCTGTTAACAAGCCTTGTTATAAGAGCAGCACCTGTAAGCATAATAGCTACCAGGTTTACAAATAACACCCTCATTGGCAGCATCTGAAAAAGCATAAAGTAATCTCCTTCAGCTCTTGCGTAACATTCTGAAAGCAATGCTGCTTGTTTATAAAAGTTGTGGAGACGGAGGGAAATGGCAAACCTACTATGGGATGAAAATCTGTCAGTGTATGGATTAAAGGATGACTTCATAAACAATGCAGATTTTAGCTTATCACTGTGTATCACAGTTCTGCATTCAGTTTTGGGGTAGAAAGAGGTTTCCTTTCATCTTCCTCACCCCACCCCCAAATAAAATGCACATGAAAGGCTATCAGCACTGCCTTTGGGAAAACAATAGCTCCTCTTGTGTTTTTGTTAACGCTGCTGGATATTGCATGCAAGGTGTCCTGCATATGCTGCTCACTGCAGTATCCCAGTGGAACTTGTAACCCAGATGGCTCAGACCATATGCTTCTACAGTTTTTAGCTATGCATCATGAAATAATACATAGGCCATGAGGAAAGATGTGTAACATTTGCTCAGTACCAGATATGGCACATACTCCTTCCAAGCATTGTAGAGGGACTATATAACACTAGAGGAAGTATGAGTGAAACACCTTTGAGGGCTCTTCATTCCCAAGCTAGGGACTTCAGAGAAGCACAAAGTTGCCAAGATACACTAGTGTTTGCCTGATTGCCCTTAGCCCATCTATTAAACCAAATGGGGCTAAGGAGCAGAAGAATTAATGTTGCACAGACTGGAAAAAGGTGGCTCAGCCAGCAATCTACCGTCTTGCGCATCAGGCTCATCTCACACTTTTAAAAAAACAAACAAACCCAAATTGCCTTCAAAGATACTACCCTACATCTGAATTCTACCCTACATGGGAATCTGAGGCAGACCATCAGTCTGTCTAGCTGACTGGGAACAGCTCTCCAGGTCTGCACAGCGGGAACATTCCCAGCCATATCTAGAGACCTTCTCCATGCAAATCAGATGCTTCGCCATTGAGCTTGTGACCTTTCCCCATAGTCATAAGTTATAGAACTAGGGATGGTTGTGTGAGAAATAAGTCACCACCTCGGGGCTGTGTTTGTGGTCTGTGGTGAACAAATGTATGTGCCACCACTATCAGCAGCTGCAGCTTTTTCCTAGGTACATCCTCTATAATTTATCTGCCTCCTCTGATGCTGGAGGGCTCAGAGAGGGGCAGTTGGATTAGAGAATGTTGTGAAGTACAGAAGCCTGCACCTAGTGCTGGGAATGCAAGTTGGATGCCCTGTCAGAATGGCAGGAAACTCCAGCTGATGCATAAGTCCCAAGGTCTGGGGGGGGGGGGACGAGGACTGGGCAAGGCTTTGTGTTTGTGTCCTGAGCTACTGCTTCCCCCTCCATTACCAGCTAAACTTCTAATGGCACCATCTGAGCTCTACAGAGTTAAAAGCCTTCCAAGTACCCCCCTGCCCCAATCCTCTTAAGTCTCATGCTGCTGCAAAACTGCAAGTGGTACCATACCACATAGGGTGGGGGGAAAAGTGATTTGAGAATGTTTGACCTTGTATACCTGGCTAAGCTTTTTAGATTTGATTTGGTGAAGGGAAAAGGCACCTTAGCAGAAAGGATTGCAGAAAAAGACAGACTGCTGGAGAACCTGAGGGAAGGAGGGAAGAGGGAGGATGCGGGCATTAGACTTTAGAAAAGCAGATTTCGACAATCCCAGTGTCATTAAGCAAAGTACCATGGAAAGATTAAGTTATATGAAAAGGAGTGTATGAATAGGGATGGCAGCTTTTGAAAGCCATTACTATAGTTAGGAGCCACAGCCATGCAAAATGAGAAAGAATGGTGAGAACTGCCGGAAACTGATGTGATTTGGTCAGAGACCTTCTTAATGAACGGAAAGTCAAAAGGGGGAGTACAAACACTAAGAGAAAGTATGTTTGCCTAGATGAAGTAAGTGCAAAGGCATAAATTAGTTGTAGCCGCTGAGAGTTGAAATAAAGTTCCTTGCTTAGAAGAGAAAGGAAAACAATACTGCAGGACAGATAAGGAAGAGAAAAAGTCACAGGACAAAGAAAAAGTGTGTGCCGATGAAACATATGCATAATCAAACCAAGTTGCAATAGTCCTGATGACGTTTACCTAAATGGTACAGGAATTGTCAGTGTAATGCAGCCTTACAAAAAGCTGCTCTACATTGTGTTAACAGGAGCTATATTTCCAAGACTTGAAAACTAGGCTATGCTGCTGTAGTCAGCACTAATAAGACCTCATGTGTAGGACAATGTTTTGTCCTTGGTGCCATTCTTCAAGGAGAATGGTGAACTGGGGCGGGGAGGGGGGAATTGGAGGAACAGAAAACTATAAATATAATGAAGGCATTGTACATAAACTGTGAAATAGCTGAACGAATGGAATGAGTTTATCCTAGAGAAAACACACTTGAACCAAGAGAATATGGTTACCTGTTTATGATAACCCTGGAACAATCTATCTCAAGATAGATTTAGGAAACAGCAGGGAAATAATGCATGGATGTGATGCGCTAACGACTGACAAATGTATCGTGGCAAGAGCTTTGTAGGCAAGGGCTTCATCAGGTGCAGGAGTTGGCCAGGGATCTTGAAAAGGGTTCATGTGTAGTAGAGAGGAAATAGTCACCCAAGCGACAGTCAGAAAAATACAATACTTAATCAAGTGAGAGTTTGTGTCACGTCACATTGAAATCTAAGGCTAGAAAGACTTGAATGGGACGGTCTTGTTCCCGTGGAGCCAAAAATCCAAGTTGGATGCCCACGAATGCCCAGTACACCCCAAAGAGGATTAAATCTCTGTGAGCTGGACAAAGGTTCTTATAACACTACATGGAGGATATATTTCTTTAGTGTGTCAGCCATCCTTATACAGTCCAAAAAGATGCAACATCAGTTTTGCTAATAGACTTGTAACACAGCAATATCCATGTCCCCTGCTTCCATCTAATCCCTCCAAGTGTATTTTAAATGTGCTGCTGATTTAATATAGGTATTATAACAACTGAGCAATAGTATACATGGTGCCTAGAGATGCCTTGTAATTTCTATCCTTGGTGGTTTCCAGGAAAAGATTATCATTAGGCAGGCAACTGCTGGAGATGTTTTAAATATGTGTACCTCATTTTAAGGCCACAGATTTGATGATCCAACTCTATGGTTCTGTGGTCAGTCACTGAGAGTTTGACCCCGGAGCTTTTATGAGGGTGGCTAAGCACAGTTGCTGGCACCACTATCCTTATGAATTAAAAGTTACTTGGTAATAGAGATGGGCAGGTACTTAATCTGATTAGTTGTAATGTTATATCATGCCTTCCAGTGACTTATAGCACTTGGAGATTGTTAATGGAAAGGGCTGCTGCTTAGGCATTACATCGTTTCTATGAAACAACTGCATGGTGCCGTACAGCATTGGCAGTGACCACTAACAATAGCTGAATTAATGTGAATAATCTCTGTGCTTTTCAGCAGTCATTAGAAAAGTGATAAGATTCTCAATGTCTGGGGTCACAGGACACCCTATCCGTGTATTAAACCTCATTAGCACTTCCATTTCTAACTTCAAAAAAATGATTTAGTAACTGGTTCACACTTTGAACTGGTTCGGATACATTCCATATTATAATTATATCCAGTGTGGTTTTTTTTTCTGGGGGGAAAAGGTGAGGAAACTCACCAGGAAGTTTGTTTGTTTATTGCGGGGCCCAGTCACAGTGCCACCCCCCACCGCTGCCCCAGGCAGTGGCTAAAAGTAAGTAGTGATTAATAAACACAAGCAGGCAATGAACTGGATTAGAAATGCCCACAACTTTATTGATTACAGATATAGGTGGATTTTTGGCTCAGGCATTGGGTGTATATCCACTCCGGCCCCACCCCACCCCAACAAAAAAATAATTATTTAATTTAAAAAAGATAAGGGAACTCAGTTACCACAAGTTCCTGCTCAAACCCCCCGCCCCCCGATTTTATCATATACCACACTTTTATAACTGTAATATAATTCCTACAAACTGAATATAAGGATAAATATTTATCTGAAGGAGACCTATAATAGCGTATTTCTATACATGGCTACCCCATCCTTCAAAATTGTTAGATGCTTTTGCCCACTGTTAAGGCATTCTGCAGCGGGAACAGAAGACACTTTTAGCTCATTTCGGGTATATTTATTTTTGGGTCTCCCAGCTAAGAACAGTAAATATTACAGAATATTAAGTATCTAGATCAATGACGTGGTTGCATTTAGAATTCCGTGTACACATTCCGGTCACCCCACCCTCAGAAGAGATGACATAGTGGTGCAAAGTACATTTCTCCGTCCTTCTCCTTGGCTACAAGGATAACAAGAAAACCTGCCTGAACTTTGCATGAGGAAATATATGGCCATGTGAAATTCATGGAGAAAATATTGCAGCCAGAGGCTCCCTACATTTAAATGCAATATGTGGGGGGAGGGAAGATGAGATTTGAGCTGTATGGCGCCCACAGAATTTGGAGGACTGTAGAGTGGAGACCACCTGGAACAGGAGTAGGCTAACCTGTGTTCTTCTAGATGTTTAAGACTCCAGCTCCCATCAAGTACAACCAGCAGGGCAAATGGTCAGGGATGGTTGGAAAGGTAACCGTACAACATCTGGAGGGTTGCCAGATGTACAGAGTTCTATACTTACTAAGTCTTGGGAGAAAGTGCTGGAGTGTATAATTATGACCGCCCAGAAAAAGCTAAAATTTTCATCGGAGAACATTCTTCTGAACTATGTACCTATTGTATGGAAGTTAATATCAAGGCAACAAAAATGGATTCTGCATGCTCTAATGGTAGCCAAGAGACTGATATTGATGAAGAATAAAGGATATAATCCGCTTTAATAAATGGATTGATATTATGGTAACACTCACAACTTTGGATAAATAGGACAATATTTGGAATGACTTTATACAAAATGTAGTAGGCTATAAATATTTACTTATGTATTAGGATAATAATATCAAAATTATATAAGAATGTATGGGTTAGGGTATTTTTCGTGTATTGCCTATGTATATTCTTCCTTTCTACACATTTTTGTGCCTTTTTCTTTTCTCTCTTTTTCTTTGCATCACTTTTATTTCTTTATAATTGAAAACTTTTCAATAAAAAAATATTGCTACCAAACATCTGGTTAGCCTCTACAAGATCTGGCCATGCTCTACTATTTCTCGTTTGAATTGTACACCATCACTTCTGATTAATTCCTCCGTTTCAGAGAGAGGAAGGAGGGAGGTTGGGGATACAGGATAGCCTTTGAAGAAGAACATGGAACTTCAATTTCCTTACACACATCCACACACATTAGGTGATATGCTGAATGCAAGCCACAATCTATATGCTTGCCTTCAGTTTAACAAGCTCTGCCTCATGCTCCCAGGGTTCCTCATCCTTATGGTTTTTTTCTGTGATTTTGCCTCCTTTTGAGGAGTCATTGGGAAAAGTCTTTATACTTCTGGAACAAGCACAAGGGAAGCTCTACATAGAGCATATTGCAGTAATCCTATAGTGCTTAATGCAAGGTAAGAGAGAGAATGCATGATAAGTGAAATGCTGCTGCTGACTTTTACTTAAAAATAATAAAAATAGCTCAGATGGAGACTCTTATCAACCAGCCTAAAATTATGGCAAGTGGTCCAGAGATATATATATATATATATTTAAATGGTCTCCTTATATGCCCCCGCCCCCGCCATAGCCAGTTAGTAACTCTGCCTCATATTCCTTAGAGGGGTGGCCCTATTTAGATCCAAATGGAATTTTCAAGCCACATGTAAATTAGACTATCAGAGACTATTCTAAATTATATTAATAGGATATTGTCATTTCTCCTTAGAAGGATTAACATCTAGGTGGCACTGTAGCACAGAAGTCAATTTCAGCAGGCTCCTGGGGGTTATAATTAATATCCAGAGCTAAAAATAAGTAAAAGAGTGCAAAGTAGCAATTATAATTATAACTTTTTATAAGCGACAGAAGAGTGACAAAGGCAACATTGTATGTGGAAAGCTGCCTCTTCTTCAAGTAGTACTTCTATTTAATTAGGGGGGGAAACACTAAAATGCAAAGGAAAAAACCTAAGAGAATGAACATTTTGAACAATGTCCAGGTTAACGTGGTATTTTTTTAAAAATAGTACTGCCCTGCCTATCTTTTTCCAACATCACTTCTTAACTTTTATATATGTAAAAATATGTATATAACCTCACTCACCCTCTGTTAGAAGCACTCGGATCTGATCCCAACAAGTTAAATATATATATATATATGCTGGGAGCAAAAGGGAGAGAGAGAACTACCACCATAAAAATAATAAATAGAAATAATAGAATAGAATAGAAATACTTTATTATAAATCCAGTTCTTTATTATAAATCCAGTTCTTACAGCACTTTTGGAAGATGCTAAGGCCCAGATTTCTATGAGTCCCTGGGAGAGTTTCTTTGATGATTGGGAAACCACCAAAACCACCTCTAGTTCTGTTTTTCATTTAAGAATTTATTTTTATTACCCAAGGAAGTATATTTTACTTCTCTAGTTCTCTAGTTGTGCTTGTTGTCTTTCAACATGGTGCATGGGTGATGCAGTCAAAATTGTGTTTCCAGGTGTCCTAAAAGGGTGTGCTGGAATATTAAAGGTGCGTCCCCCAAAATTCATGTGTTTTGCCTATTCCGAAAGACACACTTTGTTTTGGTCTGTTTTTAGTCGTTTATTTTGAAACAGCAAAACTCATGTATTTTGGGTATGTGTTAAGAATGCCATACCTTTTCAATCACAACAATAAATAATTGAGATGCATAATCTTAATTTATCTGCTTGGTTGGTTGTAAGTCGCTTTGGGTTGCCCTGGGCAAGATAAAGCCACTAAGAAACTAACAACCACAATAAGTGATGATGATGGTGATGCCACATTTCAGCACCCCTCCACAACACCCTGCACTCCCTCTAAATTTGAGGAAGTGCTGCTGGGGGAGGGTGGGTTGATCAAAATCACCTCCACCTGCATTCTGCTAATAGATTCTTGTCTGTCAGTGAACAGCCACCATTACATATTACCCATAACAATAGAAAGTAACGTGCTTTGTGCCAGTACAGGAGAGGGCATGGATTTAATAAATCGTTTTCCTAATGAAGAGCTTCTCAGGCTTGTAGAAGGTTTTACTGAATAAATTGACACCTTCAGGGTTTTTGACAGTATGAAAGCACATAGTACCCTTTTGTTTTTCCCATCGCATGTTGCTGTATCGGGTGTTGAACCACCTGAAGTGACTGAGCAGCATTTGCACGTAGTACCTCTCCACCCTCAGTGCTGCTACTCCAGAAAAATAATACAGAACCCACATAATCTCCCATGCTGCAGAAAAGCAAAAGTGTAAATGTTGGGAGATCTGATCATGGATATAATACCATGTGGTTTGGTCCTGGAGCAGCAGTTTTTTAAAGGTGGTTATTAACTTTACAGATCATTATGTTAACTTGTACAGAGGGAGATTAATAAAGGTATGAGGAATGAAGCAGAGAAAGGGAACATTTTTTCATCCATTGGCTTTAATATATTGCTGATTGCATTAAGCAACTATATGCACACCCGAAATTTAAAGGAGGAAATGAAAGTGGGAGGCGGAAGGAGAGAAATGGGAATATTGTATTGAGAAGTTTTATACTGGAAGAAATATAAAAACTCTCTCTAAAAAGAAGAGATAACTACTGGAACAAGAAAATGAAGATTGATCCCAATAATTGAATACTAACAGTTTTTATTTGCCATTGAGCCACAGCCTGTGTCACGTATATCTGCAGGAACAGCAGCCTATGAAGAACTGTGAGAAGCACTGCCTATATTTACTTTTTTATATTATGTATTTTTATTATAATTATTAGCGGAACGGAATAGAATAGTGCATAATAAAAAAACAGGTTTATGAAAGAGAATGCTGACTTGAAGTACTTTTATATTTGGTTTCTGACCTCGTTCCTTTCTTCCCCCCTCCCATTTGTGTAGGTATGAAACACCCGGCAAGTCCTGACCACATATTTGGAGATGGAATTATGAATCAATCTGCATTTCTGAGGGGCTTTGAAGATAAAGGACAAAGACACGACAGGGCTGACTGCCAATTAAGTAAAGAGAAAAAGAAGATACTGTTTTCCTTCTGTGATGTGTGCAATATACAGTTGAACTCAGCAGCGCAAGCTCAGCTTCATTACAATGGAAAGTCTCATCTGAAAAGAGTAAAACAGCTGAATAATGGGAAGCTACCTGCAAACACGAACGCAGGCAATTTGTTTGCAGGTTCCAGCACAGGTACATTTTTTCATTATATATGAGAGAGAGAGAGATCTTAAGTTTAATCTAAAGTGTCAGAGACATTAAGCCTCCCCCCTTTTGTTTGCTCCCTGTAGTGCCAGCCTTTGAGTATTGTACTGTAGACCAAGGGTAGTCTGCCTGGTCCCTACCGCCTGGTCCCTAGTGGGTGTTTCAGGATTCCTGGTGGGCGGCAGGGGGTTCATGTTACTGCAGCACTAGTGGGCGGTAAGGAAATTTTACCATCAAGAAAGATGCATTAGTGGGCGGTAGGTATGAAAAGGTTGACTACCCCTGCTCTGGGATGCGGGTGGCGCTGTGGGTTAAACCACAGAGCCTAGGGCTTGCCGATCAGAAGGCCGGTGGTTCGAATCCCTTCGATGGGGCGAGCTCCCGTTGCTCGGTCCCTGCTCCTGCCAATCTAGCAGTTCGAAAGCACATCAAAGTGCAAGTAGATAAATAGGTACCGCTCCGGCGGGAAGGTAAACGGCGTTTCCATGCACTGCTCTGGTTTCGCCAGAAGCGGCTTAGTCATGCTGGCCACATGACCCAGAAGCTGTACGCTGGCTCCCTCGGCCAATAAAGCGAGATGAGCGCTGCAACCCCAGAATCATCCGCGACTGGACCTAATGGTCAGGGGTCCCTTTACCTTCACCTTACCCCTGCTCTAGACCAGCGTTTCCGAACCTTGGGTCTCCAGCTGTTTTTGGATTACAGCTTCCATCGTCCCTAGCTGGCAAGACCTGTGGTCAGGGATGATGGGAATTGTAGTCCGAAAACAGCTGGAGAGACCCAAGTTTGGGAAACCCTGCTCCGGACCAGGGATGAGGAGCATATGGTGCTCCACATGTTATTAGAGTCCCATCAGCCCCAGCTAGTGTGGCCAATGGCCACAGCTTCTCACTTGGTTCCATTGTGATGTCACAATTCCCACCCAATAAACTACCACCACCACCACTCCCGATAATTCTTCACCTACTGAGGGAACTTCAGATACAGATGGGCTGGGCAGAGTGGGTGGGTGGCTCTAGCAGCCTGGAACATCTGCTGCCTGCTACCCTGTGCATTGCATCTTTGAATCCGAAGATAGAAGGAACATAGCAGTTACAAAGTGTACTGATGCAGGCACCATCCCACTCCTTCCTCAACTTTGCGTGGGCTTGTTTGGGCAAGAGTGGAGAACCTGTGTCCCTGCAGGGGGACCCTTAACTCCTGTCCCTCCCAGATAGAATGACTAATGGTCAGAGATTATGGGAGTTCTAGTCCAGCAACATCAGGTTCCTCAACCCTGATTCCCCACAAAGAGTTGGGGAACATAATTTCTGAAAACTTCTGTATACATGAGTATCCAAAAGTGCTATATTGATGGTTCAGTTTAGGCACCAAGAAGTGATGTAATGTCATGTGCAGTTGTGCTAAGACAGCGGGTGGGGCAATGTTTTATTTCATTATTTTATGTTGTTTGTTTTAATACGAGATAGCATAGCTTACCTTATTAATGTCATCACACTTCAAATCAGCAGAAGGGGTAGGGCTCATAATCAACCACATTTCACCTAATTTTCACAAGATTCCTTAAGTGAGGGTCAAATTGAAATCCCACACTTCCTGCAGCTTATCCATGTGCCTTTAGAGAAGCCTGTCTCAGCCTTACAAGAATAAAATTATCGCTGGTTCATTTGGGGCTGTGATATATATAGAGAGAGAGTGTGTCTCTTTTCTTCTCATAAAGATGCAGAATATGCTTGGATCCTATTTTCTCTTTAAATAATCTTTTGGAGGTCACCTTTTAAAAAAACAGTATCCATCATCCTTTCTTATGCTAAGACAGATGGAAAAGGGTGTCTGTATTTAAGAAACACTATCTGGAGGAGACAGAGGTAGCTGCTTTTGAACAGCTTCTGCTGGTGCAGCAAAGTATTAATGCAGTGACAGATTTAAAATCTCAGTAGCGGAAAGCTTATTTGTTTTCATAGATGTGAAGCATTCGCCCTTTTACACCTTGGAAGTTTCACTTTTTTTGCAGTTGTTCCATGTAAATACTTCACACTTCTAAAAAAAAAAGAACCCCCCTTGCTTCTGTACCGCCTTTGTTTGATTTGAATGGAACTATAGAATGATTGGCATTTGCAGTTCACACCTGTGGCAGATCAGGCTGTGTTTTGAAGGAATAAACACAAAACAAGATGTAAGCGGCCTGTTTCAAAGTTACATTTAGGGGGAGGTGCAGCTGTAACACTGGCTCTTCGCTAGTTCTGGTTAACAAATTAGTTCCCTCCTTCCCAACAGAGCAAGTTCACCCATCACCTAAAGTTAATGCTGTTTGTTGGCACTGATGTAAACTACTTCATATTTTTTTCAATGTTTGCATCCCTCCTTGCTATAAAAATGTTCAAGGTGGCAAACGACACACCAAAGTTCACACACACACACACAAAACTTGGATATGAAAATGGCAGGACACAAAATACCATCTTAAAAAGCAAAGCCCCAAAACACCCACTGAAAAAAGATACAGTCTTGGCAGTGCTGTTTTTCTAGAAAAAGAAGGGCCAGAACTCACCATGAACACCTCCCTCGTTCTCTTATAATAGCAATGGCACATACCTTGACAGGTGCTGGAACTGAGTTCCAGCTGAAAAAAGCCCTGGGTCCTGGTTATTTGCTGGCAGGTGAACAGCCACATGGCCAGACAGACTTCCTTCAACAGAGCATTACAAGTGACTCAGGGCTGTGACAACAACAACGAAAACGTCTTGTCTCTCATGTCCGCTCTCTATTCTTTGGATGACAGAGGCCATGAAGCAGGGCCTCAGTAGAAAATCTTGGATGACAGGACAATTCCTAAGGGAGCTGGTGGTTCTCAAGATACACTGGTCCCAAATCATTCAGGTCTTTAAGACTCCAGAAACAAACTGGTAAGCAGAAAGGCTTTCCTAGCGCGTATGTGTTATTTCTTTTCAGCGCCAGATGATGACCTTATTTATAATTCTTCTTGACCTTCTAATTTTGATATATATTGCTGTGTTTAGGTTTGGGCATAAATTGCACTAAATCTCTCTCTCTGCTGTTTTTCGTTCGTTTCTATAAGTGGAACAGAGGAAAAGCATCTCTCCTCCTCAAGCAGCAAAGGGCCTTGGTCCATCATGCATCCAACTCAAAGAGTATTTAAGTTGTTAAATATAATATAAAACCGTGCCTCTTGTGCTGTGGAAATGTGTGTGTGAGGGTGTGTGGGGGTGAATTTCTGTAGCTCCATATCTTTCGCCAAAAAAAAACTTGCCAGCATTTAAGCTTACTGGAAAACTGGGCTCCCATTCCAAAAGTACCTGTGAGGTCATCGTCCAGTGATGGCCTTTTCTAGTGTTTTGCTCAACTCCACAGTGGCACATTTCAGTATATTAGTACCATTACAACCAGCATTGTGTGCATTCTCACTATATTCCTGCTTTTTATTTACTAAGGTCACTATGGTCGCAACTTTATCACTTTCAGATTTTGAATATTCTCCAGATACTGTTTTCCTTAACTATTTAAAGAGCACTGGGGGGGGGGGGACCAGAAACATGGTATGTGTAGGAGGAAATAGGAATGAGGAAAGGACTTCTTGTATATGGGGCAGTGGGGAAGAGAATAAAATCTGAGTACCCCAGATAACAATGACAACTGTATCAAATGTATAGTAGAAGCACGGTAGTGACTCCCCGCCCCCCCTTTTTTACTATATACATACAAACAAATATAATTCATACAAATACCAAAAACACTTAGATCATCTCCAGCGACATAACTGTAAAAAGAAAATACTCATCCCTATGACATTGTCTTTTTAGCTATCACCCAGCTAGTTTCAGTGTACGTTTAAAAAGCTTCCACAAGATGGTGCCGTAAGCATTCACAGAATGATGGTTTTTAGTGAACTGGCTACAGTCACTCCGCATGGAGATGATTTAGGGAATGTAGCTGTGTTCACACTCTCATTTGCTCTCACTGTGTTTCCAGCCCTGAGCTTTCAATTTCGGTTCATATAACGTTATCCAAAAGGTATACGTTTCCTGTAATTTGTTACAAAATACTGCTTTTCGTTTCTCAAACCTGTTTCGCAGTCCTTTAAACCATTCCTAATTTGTCTCTAGCCAAGGACTGAACACATATGCATAGAGTAAAGATATTCCCACTAGTCAACACCCCCTGGTATGTGCACAAACGCAAACCAATCTGATACTAATGAAGCTGTGCTGATGTGATCAGCTGTGCGGCACAGGAAAGCTGTAAAACACACCGAAAAGGCAACAACTACACTGTTCTCTAAGGTGGTAATGTGAGTATGTCTCCCTCCTCCTCCCTTTAGCTGCAACCTGTACGTACTTACCTGGGAGTAAGTACTACTGAATTCAAATGTGAGTTACTTCAGAGTAGATATGAGAGGAGTGCTCTGCCGGTATCTATTTGTACAAAGTAGATTGCAATCATTGCACGTAAGGCCCGTTTTGTGAATCAAATGTCTCTTCTATCCCTTTAAAGCTTCCTATTATTGACACTGCTATGACTGTTCTTTGTGGGTGTATGGCACAGGGGAAGATACACATGTCTTTGGGGTTTGTTATTTCCTTAAAAGAATGTTTAAGCAGCCGTTTATCAATCAGAGCCAAATTCTGACGTGTTTCATATCTTTGTACTAAAATATGAGACACTGATTGTACAGGAGTACCAAAACAGGTTAACACTGCAAGAAGCTGAGGCATCTGTTCGAAAAACACAGGTGTATCATAGAGTATAATTTACAGTAACCAGCCTTTGAGAGGCACGAACTGAAATCAGGTATGCATGTATTTGTTGTTGTTGTTTAGTCGTTTAGTCGTGTTCGACTCTTCGTGACCCCATGGACCAGAGCACGCCAGGCACTCCTGTCTTCCACTGCCTACCATAGTTTGATCAAACTTATGCTGGTAGCTTCGAGAACACTGTCTCGGACATCTCGTCCTCTGTCGTCCCCTTCTCCTTGTGCCCTCCATCTTTCCCAACATCAGGGTCTTTTCCAGGGAGTCTTCTCTTCTCATGAGGTGGCCAAAGTATTGGAGCCTCAGCTTCAGGATCTGTCCTTCCAGTGAGCACTCAGGGCTGATTTCCTTCAGAATGGATAGGTTTGATCTTCTTGCAGTCCATGGGACTCTCAAGAGTCTCCTCCAGCGCCATAATTCAAAAGCATCAATTCTTTGGCGATCAGCCTTCTTTATACATATATGCAAAAAAGAAAAAAAGCTGGGGGTGGAAAACAGAAGGGGAAACAAGTGATGTTATTAGACAATGATAAAGATCTCTTTTTTGGAGAATCAGAACAATTTTAGCTTAATAAGGCATGGTCTGTGTTATAGTTTGCCCTCTTGTAACTGAATTTAGCTGAGCGCAGCTGCAAAGGGATGTTTGGGAAGGCATTTGGGGATACTCTACGAAGTACAGAAAACTGCAGGATTTATTTCCCTATGAAGTTCTGTCGGTGTAGAGTGCATGGGCAAATGGTGACAAAATGACAAATGTGTCAAGTTTTGAAACATTTTAAGCCGAGCCATCTGGTTTTACTTGGCAGTGCAGCCTCTGTAGAAATGGCACATGTCATTTCAGGGTTTTCCATGGCATGTGAAGTTTTCATCTTCTGCCAGTTTTTGCTGTGTTTGTTTAATTGGGTGGAAGTATTAATCAGAGTAGTTTATTAACAACATTGAAAAATGGAAATCTCCATGCAACTGTAATGAAAATATTACTGGCTGAGATGCAAAAAAAATCCCATTAGTTCACCCTTTTCCCCCATGCTGTTTTTTTAAAAAAATAATAAAATAATATGATTCACTCTTTATCCTGCCCATGAAGATACATCAGAGGTCAGCTTGGGTTACAGAAAGTTTGTAAAAACATTATCAACTCAAGTTTGTGCTTTCCACCCCCGACCCATTTTTGCGTTCAACTCCGCTATATTTTAATGTCATCACAGTGATTTTTCCTCTTTAAGGAATGTGAAATAGTACCCAAGCCATAATCAGTGTTCTCCAGCAATTTAGAAGTAAATGCTAAAACACTTACTTTATTTCATGTTTTATTTATCAGAATAGCAAATAATTATGCTGTGCTAGTGTAGTTATGTGTACCTACAAAATCTGTTTTTGTGATGTTGTTAGATGATTAAAATGATTAATTTACATAATTACCATTTGTAATGAGTTTAAAAGTTTGGTTTTGATCTTTAAACCAGATGCACTACAAAACAGCTTATAACTATATGAAGTTAATGTGGGTATTTTTAAAAGAAAGACTTCCTTTTGCATGTTGCAGTACACATTTTATTCCCATGGAATATATTATAGCTGTCTCTTGATTATTGAAACCAGTTTCACAGTGATGCTATCACAATAATTATTAGGATTCCTGAATACTTTTCACATGTAGTTTTTTCAGTAAGTGAGAAAGGGCTTCTTACACCTTTTGTAACTTATCACCAGATCCCAAATTGATAGGAGTAAGTCTCCGGGCGTGAATACTTCTTGCTCATTGTTCTCACAGAAACAGCTGGTTGGTGTTTATTTCCCCCAAACAAATTGTAAGGTATTGGGATGTTGAGGTATAACATCTAAAAGGAAACATACTTATTTCTGGGATTGTGAGCACCACTTACTTGTAAGGACCTATGCAGCTGTTCAGCAGATGTGCCTTGTTTGTGTACGCCATGTGTACACTAATATTTGCCACAGTAAAGACTGTCAGGTGTAAGGAATAAACCAATAATATCTTTCTACCTGAGTGGTGCTGTGGGTTAAACCACAGAGCCTAGGACTTGCCGATCAGAAGGTTGGCAGTTCGAATCCCCATGACAGGGTGAGCTCCCGTTGTTCGGTCCCTGCTCCTGCCAACCTAGCAGTTCGAAAGCACGTCAAAGTCCAAGTAGATAAATAGGTACCGCTCCGGCGGGAAGGTAAACGGCGTTTCCATGCGCTGCTCTGGTTCACCAGAAGCGGCTTAGTCATGCTGGTCACATGACCCGGAAGCTGTATGCCAGCTCTCTCAGCCAATAAAGCGAGATGAGCTCCCCAACCCCAGAGTTGGCCACGACTGGACCTAATGGTCAGGGGTCCCTTTACCTTTTTACCTGAGAGAGGAACGTATCTGCTCTTCATACCTCATGATGATCACTGAAAGGAGCTGGGGAAAGGCAGGACCTGCAACCCATCCTCAGCTGCAGAGTGAGTGCTTTCTCATACCTTTTTGCAACTTCATTGACAGATAAACCATTGGCTGAAATGCACATTCAGCCGAGTCTGGCCTCTTCTCCATGTTTGAGGTGAGCTTTTTGCTTTTTTGTTGCCGTATGTACAATATGTGTTTCCTTTTTATCAATTCACCCTTTATCATTGTTTATCACACATATATCCTGCCTTTTCTCTTGTGCTGTTTGGTGTGATTCCCCCCGCCCCCGGTCTCTCAGCCTTGGGGATGGGAGGTACATTTGGGTTCAATGTAGCGAAGCGTACTTTTCCAGTTGGGGCTTTCTGCTTTTAAAAAGCGTTTTGCAGTCAGGAATAGAGAGTCAGTTGACTTCAGCCAAGTGGTGATGGGTAAATAGAGTTTTCCTCAGCTGCATGTTGTTACCTGTCATAAGCATTTGGGGGGGTAGGGAAAAATTAAGATTATGGAGAATATTTTAAAGTGTGTAATCAAAGTGGAAATCACTTTTCAGAATAGTAGATTGTGATTAATAGCTCTTGTGTGCATAGGCCCAGTTGTCTTTTTGTCAGGGTATTTTTATTTCTTGTATTAATAATGTTAAATTGTATCAGACAAGGACAGAGGGGCTCTTTAGATGTAGTGCTGAGAGGATATACAAGGACAGCTTTAGTGGAGTGTAGCTGGAGAGGACAGAAGTCTGATTGTATATGGACTAGAGAATGGAGTTGGAGAGCGATGGCTGAATATATTAATTTTTGTTTACCTCAGTTTCTCATTTTTCCAATATTAAGTTCAGTTTTCCACATTGGTTTGAGGTGATGTTTTGTGAGCACAGGCTCAGTCAGCCTGTAACCGGGCCTAAGCAGTGGCATGAGTTGTAGTCACAAAACAAGGATTTGGGATCAAATAGGCCGCAACTTTATTGGATTACAGGTGTCAGTCGGCTTTGGCTAACGTGTTGGTTATATATCCATCCTGCTGGATGGTTGTTCATTAGGGTTGATCCTAAGTTAGGGATCACCCTAGGACATAGATGCGACCCAGCAGAATCACCACTATAAGTTTAGTAACATGGCCCAACAACCCTGTGTGGGCACCTGGATAGAAGCCCCTCTCCCCTGGACCTCCTTAACAGGGTATCCCTTTCCTTGAGGGGGGTGTTGAGACTCCCAACCCCACTGCCTTGACTAACAACCCATCCCAATGCCTTATCCGCCATTAAGTGGTGACAATTGCTATGAGGAAGGTGAAAACCTTGAGACAGACCCAATATGTCTGGAGGAAAAAAATCCTGCCTGGCCCTGAAAATAGGGACCGAGATTTAGATAGGGAGATCGTGCATATGACCAGCCCACTCCTTTGGGCGAGTCGTAGTGTGCTGCCAAGAGAGGGAGGGTGGGTGGGTGATCCGGCTCTGACGGAGCTGCCAAGATTGTGTGCACTCCTTATTTAAGCCCAGTGAGTGGAGCTGACTGAGGATCTCAATGAGAAGCTCCCAGTCAAGTCTGCTCCTGAAAACTCAAGCCCCAGCCCACATGTGATTGGCTGAAGTTGCAGGTGGGCCATGTCAATCACCACAGCTGGCGGAGGAGGATGTGGCGTCCTCCACCAGCCATTTTAATCTCTCCCCCTGCCCCAGCAGCAAGCCACACCGTGCTGCAACCACCGCCTCCCTGCAGAGAAGGTAAATGGACTTACCTCATGAAAATTCACCAGCGTTTTAGTGTTTAGTTTCTTCTACTGTACACATTTTTACATACAGTTCTGCCTAATATACACATCTATACATTCTTTGCATTTTTTCCATCTCATCAACAAACACTGGCATCTGAGGGAGGTGGAAGATGAATGGATGCAGTGAAGGGACAGAGAAAGATTTTGGCAGATAAATTGCAATTTGTTACTGAAGTTGGTGAGGTTCTGACAGAAACTGAGGAAGAGAAGGCAGGCTTTAGGTGAGCATAAAAGGTAGAAAAGAAGCTTCAGGATTGTTGAAAATGGTCAGTAATGATGCTTGGCCAGATAAAGAGCAGAGTATGAGGCATAGCAGCCAACTCCTTGGGGCTGAGGTCCCTTCGGCCCCACAATAAAACATTTGAGGGGGCCAGCCCCCCCCCAAGCTGATTAACATTTCCATTCAAATGGTGCGAATGGACAGCATCATGTGATTGATTATGAAGGGCGGGGCTTATCTGGGGCCCCCAATATTTTATTCAAGTTGGCACCCCTGGTATGGATTTAAAATGAGCCAGGCTTTTTTTTAATGCCTCAAAATGCACATAGCACCCTGAGGACATGAATGGGGATAATGTATGGAAGACCTATGCTGAGCTGGGAGCAAGCGTGCCGAATAGCTTGGTAGGACAGTAGAACAAACAAGCTAAGATTTAAGTATAGGGAGGAGTTGGTGTTGAAACAACAGAGTTTGGAGTGGGGTGGCCAACACGGTGCGCTCTAGATGCTGTTGGATGGATGACAATTCCCATCTTCCATTGGGGCTGCAGGTGGGAGTTGTACTCCAACATCATACATTGGCTACCTTGATCTAGAGCAGTGGTCAGATGTGCCAGGTGACATAAAGGGATGATGACATTTCAAGAGAGTGTTATCAGACTGCAGGTTACAGTAGAGACAAGAAGCAGAGGTGTGGAGGTAGAGAAGGTACACACTGTGAGTGATAATGTGGTGGTCAGAAAGAGGGTGTTCTCTTAGGGCAGGGAGCCCAGTACATAACAGTTCTTGTAGAACACAAGGTCAAGGGAGTGAACGGGACAGTGAGTGGCCGAGTCTGTCCAAAGTCACAGGCCTCTGGAGGAGTTTAGTTGGGGGGGAGGGGGGAAGTGGAAGGTAACTTGATCAGTGAGATGTTCATGAATACTGAAGTCATGAAGGGGCAAGGGTCGAGTGTTGTGAAAGAGAAGAAAGGTAAACAAAGGGCCAAGATCAGTTAAGAGTGTAGAAGTAGGTCCAACAGCAAAGGGGGAGCACAAAGGTACAGAATAAAATTTCAAAGGTAAAAAACAATTGGTAGCTGGAAGCGATTTGGGAAGATGACTACCTGCCCCTCCATTTTGACTGACAAGAGTTTGGGGACTAAAAAAAAAAAAAGAGAGACCTTTGAAGAAGAAATCAGCAGTGGGGCTGGGGCTGGTGAGAGCAAGTGAGGGAAAAGCAAACGGGTAGAGATGTACACATCATAAGGTGCAGTTCAACTGAAGGAATGGTTGGACACCAAACGAGCACCATATGGTCTAGCGTCCAAAGCACATGTTCTGTTTGCTGCATATCTATATACAAGGAAAAAATGTTGCTGAAATGAATTGGGAAGCATTTTTCCACAGTGCAAATTGCAGGCACAGGCCACCAAATCTGGATTGGGGCCATAGTAGTGGACAAAGGTTAAACGCACCCCCCCCCAATTCCTCTATGCTAGGGTTCTCATGTGAACTGGTCCCCCGCATTGCCAGTCTGTGCTGGCTACAAATGGCTAGCCAGTTTGCAAGGTCAGTAGTCCATAGTTTAGCTCTAAATGTTTACCACATTCATTTCTGTCTTGGTGGGAAAAAAGGCTTTATGTTTTTAGCTATTTTAGGATAGCATATAACTGATGTTTCTTGTTTTCTGAACATGTGTTGTTCATTTTCTTAGTAGCAAAAAACAAAACAAAAACCCCTCAGTCAATATGTCACTGTTTTCATTTTTAAAACCACCTCCAATAATAACCTCCGCCTCCCCATCAGCATATTGGCTCCGGATGTTCCTCTGTCACTGTGGAAAACCCAGAGCTAATTTTGACACTTGCTCAGTTTGGGAAGATGATTCTTCATTCTGCGTGGCTTGCAGCTATATCTGTAGAGCCATTTCATAATCATCCGTCTTTTGCTTGAATTTGATCACAGCCACTGAATCCCCTGCGTTGGTAATGAAGCCTTAAGGTTGCCTTTTCCTCACCATAAATCCATCCCAGAGACCTTACTTTGACAGTGTGTGTGTGTCTGTGTGTGTGTGTGGTGTGTGTGTGTGTGTGTGTGTTTCAGTACGAATGAATGTGTGGAACTGAAATTGCTCTGCTTTCTTTACAAATGACTCAGTGTGCTTGTCCTTCCCTAAAATGCTGCCAGCATGTAAAGGATTTTCAATGAGCAGTGCAAATAAGCCGGCAGCAGAGAAGGTTTAGAGCTGCACTGTGTAACAGTTTACTGTCACACAGATGATCAGGGTTGGAGAGCCAAGCCTCTGTAGTGTTCACCATACCTCTTTCTGCTCACATACTGGAAGTTTTGTGTTTCTAACCTGGTTTCTTTTATGAGCTGGATATTTAGTACTACCAAAATGTGGAGTGGACTTCCTAGCAGAGGTGAGCAATGAATTTTATTATTATTATTATTATGAGTAAGCATTACAGAATTGCTTTGAGGCACATTCCTATACATTTATCCCATGCTTGGCATCATTTCTGTATGTGTGTGGAAGTGGAATTTTGTGTTTCATTTGTGCCGGCAGAGACAACACAAAAGGCTAGAAAAATAATGAGAAAATGATGACATTGTAAACGTTAACCCCTTTCGGTTTCCTGTCATTTTACTTGGAGAAGAGGCTGTTCTAGCTCTTAGTTATTTCAAATATATCAGAATCCATCTATTGGTACAATATGACATGCTGATCATTAATTGATGAGGCTAATCATCAGTGAGATTGTGTACTTGTGATCAAAAATGATATGCAGGGCACTGAACCCTACTTAGCAGAAAGCTTGACTCGTGGAAGGGATATTATACAGGAGATAAATTACTAACATGACTTGCAACTAATAAAATAAGATAAAAGCAATGGACTGCATACTGGAGTAATGAAAACGGGAGTCTGACTCTGTGAGTATTAAACGGTATGACCTGTCAGTCACAGGACAACCTCCACTAATTCATTTGCAATGACAACTTGTTTTATGAGAGGCATAAAATTACTGTCACTGCCATCTAAGCATGCTTTAATTAAATATGACATTTTAAGTGCTGCACATCTTTCTTTTTTTTAAAGCAGAAATATATTGCTGAAACTAATTTGTGAAGTTCATATCGCCCACCCCTTAAGTTTCAAAACATTCTGGCAGAGGATTAAGTTATGTTTACTTGTCTAAAAAGTTCTAGCCAATCACTTCAGTGTGAATATTATTCATTAAACCTTGCTGTGGGCTTGCTTATCTTCATTGAGGTAGGTGTTGTTTTAGTTATTTGTTTTAGGTCTGGGTAGTATTGTCCCCAATGAAGAGAAAATTACAGGCTAGCATTATGAAACTGGCATTTCTTCTTACAAAATAACTATTTAAGTAGCTTTGCAGATCTTTCAGTAGAAACTAACCTATCTAATGCTTTCCCCATTAAATTTATTCATGAAGTATTTGTTTTTATAGCTCCCAACGACTGAGTTACAGATAAGAACATGTTTGTTTGACTGAAGATTTGAGAATTTCCATTTACTGGCAGTACACGTAAAGCATGGCTAACCAGGAGCAAACCCATTTGTATTAGCCAATCTGTCTTTGCAAGTCCCAGGGCCACTATCTTGCTAGAAGCCACTGTGTGCTTTTGAAAGCATGAAATTAGTTTTATACTGAGCACATGGTTTCTCATTTAGCAGCTCTTTTTATGGAAATGGTCAATTTATAGTTCACTGCCAGGATTTCGGCCTTCTGTCAAAGCTGATAGATTCGGCTAAGGTGTCCATTGGAGATTAAAAAAATAAAAATAAAGAAAGTGGAGAAGAGAAAAATGCTAATTAGGACCAAGAGAACGGACTTGAACCCATCAGTAAAATATACTCATGACATTATTTTAGATCTCCGGTAGATAGGGTTGTTGTTTTCTTCAGTCATTGCCAGTTCCTGAGTTGGATTTTTTTTTTTTATGAACCATAATGAAACTAGGAAAGAAGTTTGTCACATGTAAGTGCCTTTTAAAGTATATTTTCTAGCTCCTCTGACAAACTGCTTTCAACAATTTGGTCAATATTACAACCAAACTGTGTTAGCTTGTCAAAGGATCAAGTATATATAGAAAAGTAGGAATATAAAAGTTTCTTTGTTTTGTGCAATCCTTCCTATTACTGTTGTAATACTTTAAGGCTGCAAACCTGTACCTACTTACTGAGAGTAAGTCCCGTTGAACTTGAAAGGACTTATTCTGAGTAGACTTGCATAGGATTTTGTTGTAAAGCTGCAATCCTATGCACACTTGCCAGGGAGTAAGCTCCGGTGAATTGTTTCTCATGGGAGTAAGTTCCACGCAACTCAGTGGGACTTGCTTTCAGGTAAACTTGCACAGGTCAAGCTGTACATTAAAACAATGGAGATACATGTGGACAGCTTGCAGTTTTTCTTCCTTTGTACTATAAGCAATATTTGGTGAGAGAAGGGGAAATCTCTACAACCTGATGCTTATATTTGACTATATAGAAATCAAACTCAGACACATGAGAAACCACATCATGTCCTTACATGGTTTCTATTGCAGATATTGTCACCTTCTGGACTGCCCCAACCTCCACAAGTAAACTTGCTTGGAACTAAATTCCATTGAGGAGGTGCACATACAGGAACAAATGTTGAATGATGATTGCTTGCGTCCATGTAAATGTCAAATGAATGCAACAAGATGTTTACAGAAGCTTCCATTTTAGTCATATGCAACAGAGAGCTACACATAGTTGTTACATCCTGCGATTTGTACACATGGTGGCATTTTTTTGTCTACTGTGAAGTGATCTTTACATAGTACAGTGGTACCTCAGGTTACATACGCTTCAGGTTACATACTCCACTCACCCAGAAATAGTGCTTCAGGTTAAGAACTTTGCTTCAGGATGAGAACATAAATCATGCTCTGGCGGCGCGGCACCAGCAGGAGGCCCCATTAGCTAAAGTGGTGCTTCAGGTTAAGAACAGTTTCAGGTTAAGAACGGACCTCCGGAACGAATTAAGTACTTAACCTGAGGTACCACTGTACTAAGAAGTTTCAGGGGGGGGGCATTTATATTTTTGGGGGGGAGGGCACTAATAATCTAATATTGTGCATGTTTAATATAGGCCTGTCTGCTTTCAGGCTAAACCCACAGCAAGACTCTCTGTTATTATTATTGATTGAAACAGTTCTATTGTTGATCCGCCCCATCCTCATAGTTGGCAGACTTGAGGTGCTTCCTTTATGTAATGTGCTTGAGAAAAATAGATGGAAGAGCTGACTGGATTTTCTTCCAATATGTTGTTCAAACAACTTTATGCTGTTGTCATTCTTTTGACAATGAAGGGGCCCATCAGTTGGAAGAGACTCCTTCACAAAATGGGGCCATTTCTCTATCTACTGCCAGAGAGCCACTGTGGTGTAGTGGTTAAGAGCTGTGGACTCGTAATCTGGTGAACCGGGTTCGTGTCTCCGCTCCTCCACATGCAGCTGCTGGGAGACCTTGGGCTAGTCACACTTCTCTGAAGTCTCTCAGCCTCACTCACCTCACAGAGTGTTTGTTGTGAGGGAGGAAGGGAAAGGAGAATGTTAGCCGCTTTGAGACTCCTTAGGGTAGTGATAAAGCGGGATATCAAATCCAAACTCCTCTTCTCTTCTTCTGCCACCCCCTTCCCCCATTCTCAGTCCGTATGCCTATTTCAGGAAGCCTCAAGCTAACAGAGATGTTGCTCCACGAATGGGTCAGCTCAGAATTGGGACTTGGAGGCTTCTCCTTTTTTCCTTGCTCGTATCCAGGCCCTGATCCAGGGAGCGGCTTCCATGTGCTTCCACCTCCTGCCAAGTACCCTAGCTGAACACTTTTGTGGTGGCCCCGAAAGTCTTACCTGGAACCCTGTCAGCTATGCTTCTGTAGCTCTGGGGCAGATAAGGAGGAGCGCCTGAGAGCCAGCCAGGAACCCAGTGCACTAACCTCCAGTCCTGGGGCAGGCATGTCTGGATTCAACATCTCCTCAGTAGCATTCATAGTGTGGAGATCTGCCAGGAGGTCCTGCTTCCCTTGTTCCTTGGGTTCCAGGCCTGGCCTGGGCTGAATCCTGACACACACTCTTTTTTTTGCCACTCACTGTCACCCCCCTGCATGAAACTAGGCCAAGGTCTGTAGGTTGTCCACCTTTACTGTAGGGCCTCTGGTGATTTAAAAGGCATACTTCCATTTTATATGTGTAGATTTATATTTTATTGGTGGTGTCCTTTCGAATGCGGGTACTCTTAAACAGGACAATCAATCCCTTCTGGGTTATGTAAGGGTGGAAAAACATTGTAGATGACCTGTGGACGCAGAGTTTCATCTGCATGACTTTCTGATCTTATGACTCTGTGTACATTTCAAAGGTTATCAGATGAGGAAGGTTGACACTAACTTGTTGGGGAGAAGTATCCTGTATCAGCAGCACATTCCAAAATACATTTGTATGAAAGGCAATGTCCTTCATTGCCATCTTTTGTTCTTCTGTTTTGTTGTCATAACTACATGCTTGTTAAGCACTGAATAGTCAGGATATGTCTTTATTTTAAAATTTTGCATTAAAGAACAGTTGTTTTTGTTTCCCAATATGTCATATCCAGTTCCTGGCATTTATTACGCTCTAGAACCGTGTGTTTGGCAGCTCGTGGATGGTTTGAATAGTACTTTTTAATTGTTTCAAAAAGTTGGAGCAGGTAAATTTATTTGGAAACTGCTTGCTGTTAACATACTTATTGATCATTGTTTGTTGAGTCTACATTTCCAGAGAGGGTCAGTCCTTTATACTGAGAATAAACAGACACTGCAATGGGATCAGAGCCAGGCTAGATCTTCGGTTATGCACTTGTAACATTTTCCAGGTTTTTTGCTCAATGAAAATTAGACTTGGGAACCGACAAAGTAATATGTGGAGTGATTAACCCTCTCTACTCCAGCCACTTCCCCCACTATTTCCATCAGATGCTTTCCCCTATGGGGGGAACTTTTTTCCTCAGGAGACAAAACAAACTGAGTTTTAATGGGGGGGGGAGGAAGGTTGGATGCGAAAGGGTTAAGCATGTGAAGTTAGAGATATGCACATAACAATTGCACTCTCTTACCTGTGATCATACACTTCCAAGACTGCTACTTATTTGTTTCTTTCTTGGAAAAGATGGGAGAAATTTACACTTTCTGACTTGTTCATAATGGATATGTTTGGAAAATAATGCAACAATTAAGGCAATAATCACCCGCTGAATAGAAACCTGATAGGCAATTCTTTTCTGTTAAGTCTGCATAAGACCTCAAGCTTAGCCAATATTTCATTCAGTCTTTCTTTTTGATTTTTGCCAAAGTCTGCCTGTACATTGCTTTAAAACAGTGTTGCTTGAGGTTGGGATTATTGGAATATGCAGCTAGCTTTTGGTTCAAATTTCAGCAAATCAGTTTTTCATACTTGAAGGTCTCTGCTCAAATCTCCAGCACCTCCACTTGTATACCCAGGTGCTGTGACCCACTACCCCACAATATGTATTGAAGAGACTACCCGTGACCCATTATTTTGGTTTCGAAATAGACACGGGTGGTGCTCTGGGTTAAACCACAGAGCCTAGGGCTTGCCTATCAGAAGGTCGATGGTTCGAATGCCCGCAACGGGGTGAGCTCCCATTGCTCAGTCCCTGCTCCTGCCAACCTAGCAGTTCAAAAGCATGAAGTGCAAGTAGATAAATAGGTACCGCTCCGGCAGGAAGGTAAATGGCGTGTCCGTGTGCTGCTGTGGTTCACCAGAAGCGGCTTAGTCATGCTGGCCACATGACCCAGAAGCTGTATGCCAGCTCCCACGGCCAGTAAAGCGAGATGAGCGCTGCAACCCCAGAGTCATCTGCGACTGGACCTAATGGTCAGGGATCCCTTTACCTTCACCTTATCCCTGCTCTAGACCAGCGTTTCCCAACCTTGGGTCTCCAGCTGTTTTTGGATTACAGCCTCCAACGTCCCAGAAGCAGGGGTCCCTTTTCCTTTACCTTTACCAGATTTTTTTCAATGAATCCAGGGACACTTTTCAACTTCAGTGGATTTTGGGGACAGATCTGTAAATCCGGGGATTGTCCCTGGGAAACGGGGACGTCTGGTAACCTTAAAATAGACCACAACTTTAATGATTACAGGTGAAGGTGGTTTGGGCATAGGCACCAGGTATAACCTGTTTCAACCAGCCCATTTTCTGGTTGATTCTCCCAGGGGTCGAAAGAATGGCGGGGGAGGCCTATGGCATCCACCAAATAGGTGCAACCCCACCCAGTATGCCATGGCGGAAAGCTATGGCCCTAGTCCCCATCTGGACAAGAACATCTCCTTCAGTATGCCTTTAATGGGATACCTCATTCCCTCGTAGGGGCAGACCAAGACTTCCAACCTCTCCTCCAACCATGACTAAGGCTTTTACCCAAATCCAAATGGCCTGGCATGAGGCCAGCCTCTTTTACATATTCTAGGAGCAGACCTGAGCAAAATCTGAACCTGAGTGAAATCCACAATGGACTCAGTCAGACCCACCCCCTGAGTGTGCCTGCCCCCTGGTTTGACTGCTATTGGCCAATTTGCAGCTGGACCAAATTCAAACAATCCCCAGCCAGCAGGTGTGATATTTTGCATCTTCTGTTGGCTGGGAA
The DNA here is from genome assembly GCF_027172205.1 of Podarcis raffonei. NCBI lineage: Eukaryota > Metazoa > Chordata > Lepidosauria > Squamata > Lacertidae > Podarcis > Podarcis raffonei. The sequence goes on from NC_070602.1 coordinate 113,494,194, forward strand.
CCTTGGTGGAAGAAGTGGTGGGATGCTGCCTTGCTACCATGCCACGTTACCTGTGATGGCAAGCAGAATTAAAAAGTTCTCAGCGCATGGTCAGGGAGGCCTCTTTGCAAACTGGACTAGATAATGCTGGGCTAGATGGATTAATGCCCTGATTCAGCATATCAGGCAGATGTGTGTGTTGCTATGTTTATTTTGCTTGCAGTCACACTGCATGATAGATTTTGTAGTTCTGAAGTTGCACCATATCTTCCTTGCAATAGCACTGTATAAAGGATTTAAATATTTGAAGAAAATGGTGCCAAAATCTTGAAATCAGAATGCTGTTACCATGAGAGTACAGAATGCTCATACCATTTGTAAGAGCACTTGTTGGAAAAGCCCATCCAAATGCTGTATGATAACACAGGTTTCTGGCACACGAAACTTAGATTCACCACCTGTTAATCTTTGCTAAACTGTTGCTGATTGTACATATTATGGCACTGATGAAGTAAGCTTTCCTTGCTGCTACCTCCCTGGCATAATAATTTCTTAAAAATGTATATTTGCCTGAGTACTAAACATAACCTTCCACTGAAAGTAGAAGTGCCTGCTTCTGAGTACACCTTTTTGGGTTTAGCTTTATGATACAATTTTGTGCTCTGCACAAACATCTGCATGTACCAAATGGAGGGGGCCCCAGGAGTGTGTCTACTGACCATGCCCCTTAGTGCCCTTGTGTTCAACAGTCCTACATGCATAGATTTCCTCCATGTAACTGGGAACCAATTGGGCCAAAGATAATTGCTAATTATAAGTGAGAGCCCTGCATATATACATCCATATGCACATTTGGGCTGTCCCCCACCTTTCTTTAATTTACTAATGGTGAACACGTGGTTTTCATGGGAAGACATGGCCGGCCAGCACAGTTCTTGTCCTCAAATGTTCACTGAATGCATTTTGCGTGTGGGGAGTGTATGCATACAGGGGCTATAGCTTCTGCAATTTTTATAGGACCAAAACACTTTGTATACTGGAGTGACCTCTGCGAAGCACTAAAAGGAGAAGGCAGGCTTTCTCAAGTTTGATGGAACTTGTTTAAACCATGAGCATCCACTGCTTTACAGCGCATTTGTTTTGCAGAGCAGAGAATGTGTTTCCCTCCCATTTAGAAAGTCTGTCTGTCTTCATGCTGGAGTGTGCCAGGGGTATCAGTCTGCTGTCTGACAATTTTAACAAGGCCATCAAGACAGCAACTGCAAATGTTGGCCCCTGGAAACTTGTGCCAGATCAGTTATTAGACAGGGTGCACACATGGTTGCCAAGAAGTCCCCAGAGACCCTCTTTAGTTGGCCTCATAAGTTTGTTGAAATGCAAGTACTGCACAACAGTTCTCAAGAAAGTGAAGGAACAAGTGTCCTTCGTTTCTATGTGCTGTGTCCCTGGTATGTTCATTGTTCAAGAACTGTCTGGAATTTCCAGTGGTGGATAAATTTTTATAATGAAATGCCAGGTTAAATATAGTTAACCTTATAATGTTACTGCTCATATGACTAGGACAAATGACTCAAAACCAGAATTTCACATAGAAGCAGCCTTCTGTATATTTTATGTTCGGGATATTTGTGTTGCCAATTTTTATTTTTGTAACACTGTGCTCAAATTATTCTTGGGTTCAGCATTTTTAAACAAAGAAGACAGTGTTGATTTAATGTATGATTAAACGTTTCAAGGATTCCAACCCCGTGAAAGCAAATCCTGTTATGTCCAGTGGGTCTAACTCTCAGGTAAGTGCCCCTAGAACTGCAGCCTAATGAAACAATTTTAGTCCCGTTCTATTAAAGACAACTTCCATTTAAAAATGAGGCTTCACCAGTCCCCCTGAGCACTTACTTAATAAATTTCATTGAGTAGTGATCTGTATATACAAGAAATACATCTAAGGGACTATAAATTGATTGAAGGTCAGCTCCCCAGTAAAAATCATTGACTTGCCTGAAGTTAACTTTATAGATTTCAACTGCAGTTAATATGTCAACAAGTATAATGGCGCAAGAATAGGCCAAGTTTCCTCATGCCGGTTTATTGGCTAATGATTCAGTCTATTGCATTTTATTCCTATGAGTATCTTCCCTAGCAGAGAAAGGCCTTGTACGCAGCGAAATGCACTTTATTGTGGCTAAACTCTGAACAGATACTAGAACGAATAGCTTCAGGCCTACAGTGGTTCCATATTCAGAAACAAAAATTAATGACACTGTGAATGCATTTCTGACATATTTAGTCCCCAGCTCAATGAGGTGAGAAGGTGCTGAAGTTTCAGCACTTCTTGAAATCTTGCTATTGCATATCCTGGTTATAAACAGAAAGGAAACTGACAGTCCAGTCCTGTAGGTCAGCTGCAGTCTGTCACAGTGCCATCAATTATTTGCCTTGCTCTAGCTGAGGTCAGGCTTTCTTTGCAGAGAGTCATTCACCTTCCAACTCTTTTATTTTATTTTTTGTTAAAAAAACAAATTGGTTGATATGCATTTGTGTTGCATATCCCGGAGATCTTATTTTCCAGGAAATGCTCACAAAATGTTGCAAAGTGGAGACCCTACAGTTGCTGCCAAAATCGGTGTTATAACTGATATTTGTATGGCATTGTTGCACAGAAGCAAAGTCTGGAAGAGCACCGGCAGGTCTTCCTTAGCTGGCAGCCTGTCTCTGCTAGGTAGGGAAACGAGTGGCGCTGTGGTCTAAACCACTGAGCCTCTTGGGATTGCTGATCATAAGGTCGGCAGTTCAAATCCGTGCGGCGGGGTGAGCTCCCATTGCTTTGTCCCAGCTCCTGCCATCCTAGCAGTTCGAAAGCATGCCAGCTCTAGTAGATTGCGGCATGAAGGTAAATGGCATTTCTTTGCGCTCTGGCACTTGTCATGGTGTTCCTTGCACCAGAAGCAGTTTAGTCATGCTGGCCACATGACCCAGAATAGCTGTCTGCAGTAAAACGCTGGCTCTTTGGCCTGAAGTGAGATGAGCGCTGCACCCCATAGTCAAATTTGACTGGACATAACCATCCAGGGTTCCTTTACCTTTACCTGAGCTAGGTGAGGTCCCATTGCTGTCTCTCTCTTTTGTCTGTCCTTGACTTCTGCATTCAGCTTGCTTCTTGGCAGTCCTCTCTGCCAAAACTACCACACAAGACAGCATACTTATACCTCCTCCAATCTCTCTACTCAATCTGTCTCCTGTCAAGGTTTCAAGCACCCTTCTCACTCTCATACCAGAGCAAGTGACTTCCATACTCCAATAAAATATTAGGTCCTGTAAAAAAAACCCACACACAACCGTACAGATTCTAAACTCTCAGCAAAACATATATACATTTCGCCAACCTTCATTAAAAAAATAAAAATCCTTCAGTTACAGTATAGTCTGTAGGAATCTTAGCTTGCTGTAGCTGTAAGGCATTTAATTATTTTGTGGTGCTATACAGGTGATTCATTTTGTGCTTTTGTTTTATGGTCACTCTGTATTAATAAATAACAGCCCAGTGATGGCAAGCAGACAAGTAGTGGCTGGATGTGGGACACGGAAAAATCAGAAGGGTGGGGGATACAATTGGGGGATTGGGGGATACAATTGGGGGAATCAGAAGGGTGGGGGATACAATTGCACAAATGTAGGAAGAAAATCTCATTTGTTTCAAGGGAGATACGTACCGTGTAAAATTGGTCAGCCGATTCTGCTTTATTCTGTAAAGGCATCACACCTGGGGACTGAATGAAATAGTGGGGACTTGAGGAAAGTGCTTTAACAAGCATACCCCAGCATACAGCTTCTCCTGCTTTTTCTGCTACTCTAGGAGGAGGCCCTCCTGAGTCCTAGGTTGTGGTGGTCAGCATTCCTTCCTCTGACTGCTTAGCAAAAGTGATGAAATGATTATGTATCCTAAGCAATGGTGTAGCCTGCTGAGTGCTGAAGCATTAGAGCTGCCTCCACAAATTGTGCTCTAACTTTCTTCAGAAATGTTTGATTTTATTTTATTTTTTAAATGAAGACGAAGAGCATCAGGGGTCCTGCTGGCATGGGCCTAGTACATGTGTGCCCCCATCACCACGTCAGTGGCCCCGCACTTGTTCCCAAGGAACCTTTTTATTTCTCATGTTTATGTTCAAGGTTCTTATTATTTAAACTGCACTTTTCTTAAAGCTTTAGATAACCTATTTTGGTGCTTGATATTTCATTTTGATTTATTGGTGTGCTCTCCAAACTCTGTTTTCCACCGTGAATATAGGATCTATATATTTCTTGCCACATTTTTTTTTGTCTCTACAGTGTTTTGTGCATAAACAACCATAAATATCCATTAATGTTCTTTCCTTAGCCCTGACTGATCACTTTTGCGGGAGCCTTGTTCTGGCACATTCATTTCCTTTAGCTAAATTTTAAAGTACAAAATTCTGTTTCCAAAGTAAAAAGTAGGCTTGCTCCTGCACTCCCTTTATTGTCGACACTTAACACTTGTCTCAGTGTGACATGCATACGGAAATCATCCTTGCAGATCAGTGGGAGCAGGGCTTTCCGTGGTACTCTCCCAGATCCAGCAGAGTAAATCAATATCCAAATGTAACCTGTAATAAAAATATTTCCACCTTTAATATCAGATAAAGTCAGGGACAGGGAGACATGCTCGAGAAGAGCATTCCAAAGTTGGGATGCAGCAGCCAAGAAGGCCGTATTCCTTATTCCACATGCCCCAGATGCCCAAAAAGAGATGATCATGAGTAGGACCTTCTCAATAGCCTTTAACCATTGCAGTGGTTCTTTTTTTTAATATATAATAATTTTTTATTCATTTTCCAAACATTTTTATACAATCAACTCATATTAACTCTCACATTCATCAATTTTTGACTTCCCTCAGTTTCTCTGCCAATCTTTCGTTAAAATTTCTATTGTTAACGCATTTCTGAACTTATTATTGCCTTTAACTATTCCTCTTCCTTTCTCCTACTTTCTTTTTTACAATATTTCTTAATTTTTCACAGAGACCCTTCAAAACCAGCAAGCGTTGTCTGTGCGTCACATATGCTTTTCAGATAATCTGTAAATTTTCCCCAGTCCTCGATAAACTTTTGGTCTTTCTGATATCGAATCTTCCCAGTTAGTTTATCCAATTCCGCATATTCAGTCAGTTTTATTCTCCATTCTTCCACAGTTGGAATTTCTTCCTGCTTCCATCTTTGCGCCAGAAGTATTCTTGCAGCTGTTACAGCGTATTGGAAAAGTTTACAATCTTTTCTATTAATTTCATTACCTACCAATCCTAGTAAGAAGGCTTCTGGTTTTCTAACAAATGTATATTTCAACATCTTTTTCAATTCCTTATATATCGTTTCCCAGAAGCCTTTCACCTTTTTGCATTCCCACCACATATGATAGAAAGTTCCTTCTTTTTCTTTACATTTCCAACACTTGTTACATGTTTTATACATTTTAGCTAATTTAACTGGCGTTATGTACCATCTATATACCATTTTCATTACATTTTCCTTCAACGCAGTACACGCCGTAAATTTTAACCTTTCATTCCATAATTTCGTCCAATCATCATATTGTATATTATAACCAAAGTCTCTGGCCCAATGTATCATTACTGATTTCACCTCTTCATCTTTTATATGCCATTCCAACAACATTCTATACATTTTAGACAATTTTTTTTACTCATTATTCAATACCTCTATTTGAATTTTTGATTCTTTTCCTTCATATCCACACATTTTACAGTCTTTTTTAAACATTTCACTAATCTGGTAGTAGTGCAACCCATTGCAGTGGTTCTTAAGGGGAGAGGTGCTCAATTGAGTTTACAAGTTTTTGGAGGGTTCTGCCTTCATGGCTGAGATTCAAAATAACTGCAGAGAGTTGATTGGCATTCCCCTCTCCAATTCCAGCTGGACTGGACCTTCTCTTTGGAAGGTTCAGCACCATCACTAGTCCTACCATTTGGACAATGTCACAGCCTAAGCACTTTGTGAGTTAGGGCCGTTAATGCTCAGAAAGGGCGCTGTGAGCTGCTCTCAGCCCATGGGGATATAGCGTGGATATAAAATAAAACAACCAAACAGTGGTTTCCACACATACACCCAAGCTTTTGTGAGACTCCCATGAGCTGACAAAGTTCATAGTCAACCCCAGTGCCCTTAGGCGTTGTTCATAAATTAATTGCTCCTGCTTGCTTCCTCCGTTTGTTGACTCTCACAAGTGACCTACTTACAAATAAATAAATAAATATATTATTTATAAAAATACAAAATGCATATGTGACAGAAACATTTTGCACCAGCACCTACTTGCACCCACTTCTTATTAGGAGGCATTACCAAATGCATCTTTGAGATTTTGCCCATATTGTCTAATGTAGTTTATTCCGCAGACAAAGAGCCAACAGTCAAGTCTGGTCATAATGATTTAGCTCCTTTTTGGCCAACTATGGAGGTTAGAAGAGCCAATGTTGTTGGCCAGCCCTTGAGAAAAGTTTCAGAAGCCACAATTTCATGCTAGTATTGTTCCATGAAAGCTAATGCCCTGGAGATCATAGTTTAACTTATTGCATTCTGTATGGCACCTAATTTTGCATTCTCACATAACCTGTAGTTTGTCCTGCTTACTTAGGTGTTTTAAGTTTTTACCTGTAGGCAACTCCTGTGTGATGCACTGACCTCTTTCATACTATGTATCGTACTTGTTGGCATACTATAATTTAAATGATATGAGACAGGTCTAGTGTCTAGTGTGCTTCAAGATCCTTCCTGAAGGCATTACATTAGGCTAGAATCTTTGGATTTTTCCAGTGCCTCTTATGCCTCTTATGAGACTTCGGCTAATCAGAGTTTTCCATACACCTGGTGATATTTTGCATGGGAGTAAGCCACATTTCTCCACATTTCAGATATGAATGAGCATATCAGCAAGCATGGTTTGCAAGAAAAAAAATTGTCCAAATTTTTTTAGCTCTGTATAAAGACAGAATACTATTTCTAAAAAATATTCTGCTTTAAAGTGGGACTTCATGTACTCCACATAGAAACCATTTTCTGAGACCACAAGGTCATCAAGATAAGAATAAAATCAATAGATCTTTCTTCCTGAGTTCCCTGAGATACTATGCCTATCTATCTCTTGAGCACACTCCTTTCAACCCTGAGCCTACAGTTATTCAAATATTTACACTGTCTGCATGTTTAACATATTGTTACGCTTTTTTTTTCCTCAGCAGCAAAGAGATGTTTATTTGCTGCTTTGCAAACAACCCCAGCCTGATTCTCACTTTTCAGTCTCGGGATTTACTTCTCACCGTGCACAGATTGCAAAGGAGAAAGGTCCAAGTACAGTGGTACCTCTGGTTAAGAACTTAATTCGTTCTGGAGGTCCGTTCTTAACCTGTAACTGTTCTCAACCTGAGGTTCCACTTTAGCTAATGGGGCCTCGCGCTGCCGCGGCGCAATTTCTGTTCTCATCCTGAAGCAAAGTTCTTAACCCGAGGTACTATTTCTGGGTTAGCGGAGTCTGTAACCTGAAGCGTCTGTAACCTGAAGTGTCTGTAACCCGAGGTACCACTGTATGGCAGGAATGGGAAAGCTCAGGCCCAGGGGGCAAATGCAGTTTTCCAGGTCTCTCTCATGCCACACACCCTCTCATGGGCTCTGCTCTTCAGCCTCGAGTTCTTTTTCCTAGGTGGAATGTGTCATTGAACTGTGATCATTCCTCTTGCTTGCCTGGACGCAGGGTGGAGAGAAGGGTGTTTGTGTAGTAGATAACTCTGACTTTTGCATGGCTGGAATGTCCTGACTGATGTACATTGCTGATAAGCACATCTGTTGCTCCCAGAGCTTGAGGCGTTCGTTTTTAAAAAGGAGCTATAGTGAGCCTGCCACTTTTACAAAGGTTCAGTTCCAGGTGTCTGTGTGCAAAGGTAAAACCCCCAGAGCTGGCCCCACAGGGTGGAGGGCTGCTTAATGAGAGCTTCCTTAGGGACCTCCTGTGACCTTCCCAGACCCTGGTAAGCAAGGAAAACCTGCTTGGGTGCAAAATAAATAAATGGAGATGAACTGGGTAGCAGAGAGGGACTGATTCATCCAGGGAGCATGAAAGGTGAAATGAGTTTTCAATACCTCTTGGACCATTTTATGATCATTTTATGCCAGTCAGCTCCTCAAGTTGCCTAACCAAATCACAATTAACCTGAGAAACATCAGTCAATTGCTGGACAGTTCAGAAATGTATGCATAATCTGATTTAGTGAAAAATCAGAACAGGAAATGTTACCCATCTAACTCCCCCTCTCCAGTCAATTCCAGCTCCACATCTAAGTCTGTAACTGGTAAGCATATACATTTCCTCCTTCCTTCACTCATACAATACCCGGCATCCTTGTTGAAAACCTTTACAATCTGTTTTCACTCATCATTAAATGAGAGAAGACCTTTGGTACTTCAAGAAAGACTGGACGCGTGTATATGAGTTGAGGGAGCAGAAGTGAAATGGAAGTGAGAGTGTCTGTCTGCACTTGTTCCCCAATACTTGATAGTTGCTGATTGCCATTTCAAGGTCTAGGTTAAAAAGGGGAGGAATGAGAATTGTGTAATTTTATCAGCCTTGCACCACTTATCATACATTCTATTTTGGATGAAACGAATAAACATGTGCAACCAATATATTAATAAACCACACAGTAGAAGTTATCTTTCTTCCCAGAAGAAATTGTTAATGGGCGTATTTTAAAAGATTGCTTGATATATCTTGGTGATTTTGGAACATAGCTGTTAATATTATAGGTGGCAGCTTTCGCTTATAGGTTGATAGCTGTAGGCATCATGACATTTCTTGGTGCTATTTTAGAGCCCAAGAATATAGGCTAAATTTAGATCATCCATCTATTAACAGAGAGAACAATTTCTCTTCTACAGATTATGTTATACATAGTCACTGTACATCTCAGTCAACTTTGTTTTCAAATCCCTGGAAGAGAATATAATTGTGCAACTATTTATAGGAGAGGTTCCAAGAACTGAACCTAATTTGTATAAAGTGCAGCGCCGTACTGAAATCCGTCCTCTGGTTTCTTGAAAGTTTTCTTTCCCCTGTGAAAGAACCTTCCATTTTTTCCTGCCTAATTTTTATGGCATTTGAGAATTTCCTTAGCATTTTGGTGGGTCTGAAATTTTGATACATGCCACCCTTGGCAACCTTACAAAGATATGGTGGTATGTCCTTCCTTCCAGTAAACATTTCTGCTGCTCAAGGCTACCTCATGATGGCTGTCATTGACGTGTGGGCATCTGGGAAGACTGCAAATTGCACACCACTTTTGAAATACTATGCAGACACTCTCATAAGCTTTTCAACCAGCTCAAAAATCAGAGAAGTGCATCAAAAACCTTGCACCCATGAGAATTTCATTGGTTTCTCCCCTTGCTTTACCTTTGATAAATTTTTTATGCAATTACTTTGCTCGTTAATTGATGGAGGATGGTCAGAAAAATGACAGAGGCAAACATGTTCAACAGAACATGAGTTGAGTGGCATGCTGGATTTCATAACCATATCAGCAAACTGTTATTCTGAAAGTTTTATTCATTTTACATTTCAAAGTTTATTAGACTTGTCCATGCTGCCTCCATCCCAAGGCCTACATCTGTGTTGTCATTGCATCCTTTTGCTGTATTGCTCTCACCTGCTTTGCACTCTTACTTGCAATAATAACTGCCCAGAAGTATGGCTAATTATGACTCTTGGTTGGAGACGCTTGATGCTATGAACCGTCTAAGGAAGAGGTCCGCAAAGAAAATAACCAAAATTCTCGGATATGTCTCTGAGTGCCAGGTGACCAATTAAAACCTTAGTGACAATGCGAGATGAATTCACAATTGGCGCAGTGACTGAAAATATTGCAAAATACAGTGAGAATAGCCTTATTAGTAAGACTGTTTTCTATAATATAAATCTTCAGAATTCCTAGCTCAGCATTTGTGGAGGACCACAAACTAGTTGCTGGCATACTATTTACTTTTAAAATACAGATTGCTTAAATACACATATTGTAAATATGGGAAAGTGGTTTGGGGAGCAAGCACAATAGACTACTGTTTTTGCCTGGACAAGGAGGAAAATTTGCATTATACACAAACTCTTGTCTAAATTTGTATGCTTTTGTAAGATGGAAGAATACCTATGGAGGAAGGCATTATAAGAATAAGTATTCCACAGTGAAGGTGAATGATTTGTGTCAATGAAGAATGAGTGTTGAGACCTTAAGGTTAATCTACCAATGGTCATCACGCATTGTGTTTAATTCTGTGCATCTGTGATTTGAACTCTTCTCCTATAGAAATCTAAATAGCACTTTACATATTATGAGAAGAGCAGGAAGTTAGGAGTTTGACGGTGCTGCTAGAGCCATCCTTGGCACTACGCCCATCTTCAGTTGTTAGGAGGCACTACGCCCGTCTTCAGTTGGTGCATCAACCACTGCCTTTTTTGGACCAAAATACTATAGCTACACTCCTCCATGCTCAGCTAACCTCCAGACTGGACTACTGCAATGTGCTTTATGTGGGGCTGCCCTTGAAGGTGATCTGAAAGTTGCAACTAGTGCAGAAAGTGACAGGCATAGTGTTGATGGGAATAGCAGGTCAGTTGCATATATCTTGCTGACTGGTTGCTAGTTATATTCCCAGCCAAAGTCATGGTGCTTATGTTGACAGCTGAAACTCTAAATAGGCAGGGTCCCAAATATCTGGGGAAAAACACTTCCTCCATTTTCAACCTGCCTATGTCTTAAGATCAGCGCAAGAAGCTGTACTGGTGGTCCATGCACTTAATGAGGTCTGTACTGTGGGGCCCATGGAAGAACCTGTTTCATAGTGTGTGGAATGATCTCCCCACTAAAGTACATCTCACTCTAGTTCTTATATTCTTTTAGTTGCCAGGTAAAAACCCCTCCATTTTCACCAGACCTTTTGAGGCTGATGAGTTAAGTAATTTTTAAGAGAGCTCACTTGGTAGAGCATGAGACTCTTAATCTCAGTCATGGATTTGAGCCCCACATTGGGCAAAAAGATTCCTGCATTCCTGAGGGTTGGTCTAGATGATCCAAAGAAATATCTTAGTTATAAATAAATAGTATATTAACCAGGTGGAAGTTCACTGTGCTTGTATCAAATTCTTTTTTTAAAAAAAGTACCCAATGTTAGCTTTTTATTGAGTAGAGGCCACAAAGATTACAATAAGTGAAGTGGTCCTGCTGTATTAATGGCTTTTGTTGCTCGACAGCAATCTCCATTCAGCATTTGTTTTGTATCAAGCGCCATATTCATTTAGGTGCATTAGTAATGGCCAGATTATCCAGAATTGTTAGGAGGTTTGTTTTTTTAAAAGAATAGCTAACATCTTCCAATTTACAATCTTTCTTTTTGTGGAAGCCATTCTAGGTGTGAATGAATGGTTCAAATGTGTTCATCCCATTTGCACTCTGAAACGTCTTGCACGTACACCTCAAATTAGAATGTGTAAAAAGCCCCTTTGGCAATCACACCTTTTTTTTCTGAACAGTAATTAAAAACAAATATCTTCTTGCTTATCATGGTTCTTAGAACTGGAGTCAATGAGACTGTTGATTTTATGTGGAAAATCATCGTGTATAAATTTATTCCATCAACATTTAAGAAACCCCTGACATCTTGTTTGCTAACTTTCAGATAGCTCAGTTGGATAGAGCGTGGTGCCCATAACGTCAAGGTTGTGGGTTTGATCCCTGTACAGGACAGCTGCATATTCCTGCATTGCAAGGGGCTGCACTAGTTCCTTCCAACTCTACAGTTGTGTGATTCCATGATCTCCCAGTCGGATGGTCAACTTATAGCACCCCCTTATCACACAGCCCAGCCAGTTAGAAACTGGGATAGCAAACCCCGAGCAACTTGTATATGTGTTTTCACACTCACCTGGTACATTTCATTTTCTTTTTTAAAAAGTTTTTGGCTTTAGCATAGGGCTTTAAACTTAATATGCAAAGAGCAGTGGCAAAATTTGTGACGAGCCCTCTACTTGGCCAAATCAGGGGTGTATTGATTGTTTCTGCCATCTAGTTGCTCAGGTAGGTGTGTAGCTCTGGTGTGAATTGACTTTAAAAGGTGCATGAGCGGGGAAATAGTTGTTGCTCCCATATTTTGCTCCAGTAAGATGCCATTCCATTCCTCCCCCCGCCCCCCCGTTGCTAAAAATAATAAAACTTCATTTCAGAATTCTGAAAGGATGCCAGGGGTGTTTTTAATGAGCCCGCCTCTAAACGAAGAGGGATAAGTATGATGTGTGTTGCTGTCAGCTCTTCTTGCCTGGATATTTGTTCTTTAGGGATTCAATTTCTCTGTGTAACTCTTGTTTTGTGCTGATATTTGTCCTGAAGACAGAAGAGCATTTTGGATATGCTTGCCTTTGCAAATGCAGGCTATCTTCCCCGCCACACCTAAGCCTTTTCTATTTATTGGAAGGATTTGACTGCACTTTCAGGCTACATTACCATTCACACTGCTGCTCTATAAGCTTGCATGGCTTTGTGTCGCCGTTGTTGTTTTAAATCACCAGTATGACATTTTTGGTAACTAGCTATCTCCACTTCTACTTGTGTCACACAAGCTGACGATCAGTTTGTGAAGTCCTCTTACGGTTTACAACTTCGAGGGAAAGCTTGCTGATCAACTGACAGTTTTTCAGTACGCAGCTTTATTTCTGGTGACACTGTATTATTTTCACGTTTTTAGCATCAACAAAGCAAACTTCAAAAGCTATTAAAAATTCCTTTCTAAATAACAGTGTTTGCAAAGTCAAGTTCCTGCCCTTTAAAAGAAAGTGGAGGATATTGTTGCATGGTGTGCATTGTAAGCACGTTGCACACTATTTCTTTGAGTTTGTAAGAATCACTTCTTCCTTCCTTACTTTGTTTGACCTCCTTATACCGACCCCCTCACAACCTTTGAGCCCTCGTCCTTCAACAGCAAAAATCTAGACTCTGTAGTTAGTAAGCATAAAAATAAATCTGTGCTGCAGATCGAAGACCCAAATTCTGCATCTCGTGAAACCTGAATTCTGAAGTTCTCTGTGAGCAGAGTACAAAACTACAAAAGGAATGCTAAACTTTTGTTTGTTCGAGAAGCCTGAATGTCATTCGCAGGGATGCTGCTGCTGCTGCTGCTGCTGCTGCTGCCTCTTACTGGAATGAACAGGCAGGGTCCGCTAAAGCCTTTTGCCTCCTCTGCAGGGGGAGGAGTCATTCCTCACACAAGGGGGAGGGAGTTCTTTTCTTTGGGGGTGGGGGAAAGGCAAGTTGATGAGGTGTCTATTGCAATCGATGCAGCTTCTGCAGCGTTAACATTCTACCCCAGTTTTCAGTCTCTGAAGAACAGATTCAGATATGCAAGTATGTCCTTAATGAAATGGCAGCATCCCAGGAAGCATGTGGGAAAATTGTGGCATGGGCTAGTCATGTGGAGCAGAGGCGCCAGGTTGCAAGGACGATTTGGGGGGGGGCATCGTCCTGCGTGTGAGCATTGCACCTCCCTGCATAAGCCGGGCAGAAGCTTCCCAGGCTGTGTGAAGGAGGTGCCTGAGGAACATTACGGGGGACTAGCTTAGTCCCCCTAGTCCACTGACCGCACATCACTGATGTGGAGGTCTGTATCAAAGCATACTTTCTAACTTTTGAATGGCCTCTCAGTTAACAAAGACTTGGAGATAGGTATGCCATAGTTTGATTATGACTGTTTCTTTAAAAGCTCTTCATCTCCAATGGCTCAGTGTTTGTCTGCTGTCCTCTCCCCATAAAGGTAAAGGTAAAGGACCCCTGACAGTTAAGTCCAGTCACGAACGACTCTGGAGTTGCGACGCTCATCTTGCTTTACTGGCCGAGGGAGCCGATGTTTGTCTGCAGACAGCTTTCGGGTCATGTGGCCAGCATGACTAAGCTGCTTCTGGCGAAACCAGAGCAGCGCACGGAAATGCTGTTTACCTTCCCGCTGGAGCGGTACCTATTTATTTACTTGCACTTCGACGTGCTTTCGAACTGCTAGGTTGGCAGGAGCAGGGACTGAGCAACGGGAGTTCACCCCATCGCGGGGATCCGAACAGCCAACCTTCTGATCGGCAGGCCCTATGCTCTGTGGTTTAGACCTCAGCCCCATACTCCTGCTATAAAAGAAGAAAAAGAAATGCTGTAAAGTTTTCTTAACCTCCAATGAAAAATGTAGCCTTTGTCCTACTTTGCAGAGGACAGCCCTCTATTTGAAGGGCAGCGCTGTCCGAATCTTTGATAAAGAACTCTAAGAAGGGATGGCAGGGACCTTGAAATTGCCCATTCATGGCTAGTACCTGGACCGCAGACTAAGCAGGCACACAAGCCACCTGGTCATTGTCTTCCCCACTCCAGTGAGATGCATTACATTTCTGTTTAAACTTTAGTGATTATTTGTGTCTATATGCCTAAGTTAGCATACGACATTTTAATGCAAATCTGGGCCCTCTCCTGTCCTGTCCTCTTTTCCCCCCTTCTTTTTCTTTTTGGTGATGTATTTTTCTTTTTCTGTTAATGCATAAGTAGCCATCACAAAAACACTGTAGGCAGATAGATTGCTATGGAGCCACAACTGGAAATGTCACAGCTGCTGGTTCAGTACTTGCATGCTGTTCTTTGATGGTTCATAAAGGCTTGGGACCCACAATGTTTGGGACAGCAATAGAGCAACAACTGCCTAGAACGTATGGGTTGTACTGAATTAAGTCCTACTCTGAGCAGACTCTTTTTTAAAAAATAATAATATTTATTGCTTTTAAAAGTTACAAAAAAGGAGAAGAAAGAAAAGAAAGACACAAAGGAAAAAAACAAAAGAGAAGAAAAACAAAAACAATACAATACAATATATAAACAATACAAAACCCAACCTAAACCCATTGAACTAAACACATAAATAAAGCAAAACAAAAACAATTTAAAAACATCCCTCCATTTCCATACTCTATCCTTCATTCCCTTGTTTCCTCAACTTCCTCACACCTCCCTTTTTGTATCCCACTTCTAGTACTTGTTTCAGCAAATCCTTTCCATCTTTCTCTATTTTCTATCATATTATAAATAACATATTTTTTAACCTTATTTCCCATTAAGACTAAATTACTTATATGTACTTAACTTCTTATAGCATTTCTGCTAAATCCATAAAATATCATCCCACCATTTTTCTAGCAGTCATTACTTTTACAATATTTCTAAATATACACTTTAAATTTTCCAGTCTTCTTCCACCATCTCCTCTCCCTGGTTTCGGATTCTGCCAGTCCTTTCCGTCAGTTCCATATAGTCCATCAACCTGGAGATCTTATGTCCGAGGCTCTTAAATCTTTTCCAAGTCCCTTCTGCAGATCTTCTTCATATTCTTTAATGCTCAGGAGCAAATCTCGGGGAAACTCCAACCTAGCAGTCCTTTTATTCCTTCTGGACAGTTCAGCCAAATTTCCATGGTTAAAACTAAAGTCCATAAAGAGTTTCAGGACGTATTTCGGGATCTCTCCAAATCTAGAGGCCCCCAAAACTTCAGGCTCCTCCAAACCCAAGCCCATGTCCCAAAAGTCAGTCAATCCCTGGATAGAGGGATCTTTCCAACTTTCCTTCTTCAGTCCAAGCCGGGATCCAATCCTCAAAATCTGACTTTTGCTAGATTCAATCATGGAAGACCTCAATTTATAATCCTCAATTTGCTTCTGAAAAACTAAGGATCCCACTTGTACTACTTTAGGTTTCCCAACAACAGCTTTCTCCTTTTCCTCCACCATTTGTCCTGCCAAGGTATTTTCCTGTGCCAAGTCCTGAATTGTTTCTGTGTTGGTACTCGCTTTTTGACTCAAATTAGTCACTTTCTGTTCCAAATTATCAATTTTAAAGATCGTGTCATCTGTCTTTTTATGAAGCTGTTCCAGCGAGTAGTTTATCTTATATAATACAGTCACAATAGCTTCTCCTATCAACATTTTGAATGGTCCAAGGTCAATCTCTGGTTCTCAGAAGCCTTATCTTGCAGCTGGAGATCTCCCTGTTACACTCCTGTAACAGTTTCACATGCTCCCTCTAGACTTGTATCAATTCTTTCAAGCACAACTTGAGCAAATAAAAATAGTTTTGATTTTCAGTTACTTTTTTCTCCTTTTTTGAACGCAGAAGAGGACAATGGAAACAGTATCTTATTTTAGCTAGCTGTCAAATCCATTCTGTCAATGAACATTCCCCAAACGTCATCTGGCAGCCCTTTCCCAGGTTCAGAGCAGTGGTAATTTGATTTTCACTCTCTCCTGCAGGCTCACTAGGTCCAAAACTTCCCCCCTCTTCTCCTGCTTCCAAGGGGGGTTTTGTATTTTTGACCGATCGAAATTTAATCCTTTGTCAAAAGCTTTCAGAGACTTTAGCTTATAGCGTCTTTGCTTCAATCTATTTACAAAAGCGGAAGGCAGACTTCCTGTTTAGAACCTTCCCGCTTCGGTGCCAAATTAAAGTATTTCAAGATCCAATTTTCCGTTCTACTCACGGGTAGTTGTTTAAAATCCAATTGTCCATAGGAAAAAGTCAGCGCTCTCCGGCAGCAGCAATGCGGCTTCACTCCGTGAAAGAAGCGGTCGATTCAAAGCACCGCGCCACTCACCCCACGTCGCTCCAGATCCCCAAAATAGGGTTTCCCCGCGAGTAGGGGAGGCGCAAAGGGTGCCAGCCAAATCCCAAGTTCACAGGCTTCTCCTGCCTGTGATTTCAATGAGTCTCCGCCTTCGCCGTGGCGGTCAGACCCTGCTTTTCACTGAGCAAGTTCCTCCCGATCAGAGGAGCTCTGCCATTGCCGGAGGCGCCAACCCGGAAGTCCTACTCTGAGCAGACTCATTGAAATTAAATAAACCTAAGTTAGTCATAAGGGACGTGGGTGGCGCTGTGGACTTGTCGTAGGACTCCTAGGAGCCTAGGACTTGTCAATTAGAAGGTCGGCGGTTCAAATCCCCGTGGCGGGGTGAGCTCCCGTCGCTCGGTCCCTGCTCCTGCCAACCTAGCAGTTCGAAAGCACGTCAAAGTGCAAGTAGATAAATAGATACTGCTCCGGCGGGAAGGTAAACGGCGTTTCCGTGCACTGCTCTGGTTTCGCCAGAAGCAGCTTAGTAATGCTGGCCACATGACCCGGAAGCTGCAAGCCGGCTCCCTCAGCCAATAAAGCGAGATGAACGCTGCAACCCCAGAGTCGGTTACGACTGGACCTAATGGTCAGGGGTCCCTTTACCTTTTAAGTTAGTCATTTCCTTTACATGCAGCGGATCTACTCTGAGTATGACTAACATTGGATGCAACTCTCATGTGCTAGATAGTACTGAGCTTAAGATTCTTTTGTACAAAAGCACAGGCCCTAAACACAATGGGTTGGATTCAGCTAATGAGTCCCGTTGGCACCAGCCCTGTGCGAGGGCACTGTGGGGCTTTCCCTCATGCCCCCTTGAAATTAGCTTATATGTGGGTAAGGAGAAGGGGGACTGTTTCATCTGACAAGCTGCAGTGCTTGTGTTGAGCGGGACACTCACCGGAATGTGATGTTTAATTCCGCCCACTGTTTATATATACATACATACATACATACATACATACATACATACATAGCCCTACAGGTAAATTGTATGGCATTCCGCAAAAGGCGATATTTATTTGAAAAGAGGGGCCGATGCTAATTCCTTCTGTCCTTGGTCTTGATTCACTTCAGTATGTTATTCATTTCTGTTTGTTCCTTTGTGGAAGACAATCAGAATTCTAGCCATGAGTATAGGGAGGGGGCAAATCTGGGGTGTGAGAATATATAAAAGATTATTAAGCTTTAGACAGAGTAGTGTGTAACTATGTGAGATGTTTTTTGAATTTAAATGCATAGCTTTCTGTCTGGTGGATTCGGTAAAATAAGCATATTATTAGGGCTGGGGGGGGTGACCCAACTTCTTTCCCATAAAACATAACAATTTCTGATGTATCAAACAGTATCAGTTAAAGTGTTGATTGTGTGAAAGGGCACTGGGTACCAGATGTTTACCTACAGTAGCTGAGCCTCCACAGAGTTGTGAAGTTGAAGTATCACATGAAGATAACTTTTGATACATCGATTTTATTATAGCGTCTGAGTACTGCATGCCAGTTCAGTGTAGAGCAACACCTGTGCACCTTTTGGATGCTAATTGGCTCCACGGAGCATTGTTTTAAGTTGAAACGGTTCTTGTTGCCATTCTGCATTTGGGGTGGCTCTGCATCATTGACTTTGCTCAGCTGTGCTGGTTCATAAGGGCCATAGCTCAGTGGTAGAGCATCTGCTTTGCATGCAGAAGGTCCCAGGTTCAATCCTCAGCATCTCGCGGTAGAGCTGGAAATGGCCCTTGTCCGACACACTGGAGAGCCACTGGCAATCAGTGTAAGGCAATACTAGGCTAGATCAATCAGTGGTCTCACTTGGGAGGAGGCAACTTCCTGTGTTCCTATGACTGTCTCTTAAAGAGGAAGTTAAGCTTGGCTGTACCCTGAACGGCAGGTGCAAATTGACTCACTTTTGGGTCAGAAGCAGGATATGTGCCACCCACATATTCTCGGGGCTCAGGAAGGGATTGTTTATGTCTCCGTGCAGCTGGTTGGTTTTGACCTGAGCTTAAAATCTGCAATCCTACACACACTATAAGCTCTACTGAAATCAGTAAATATAGTTAGAATCTAGATGTGGGTTAGCATAATAATATGGCACACACTATACTTAATTGTATTTTTCACAAAATATTGGTGTCTGTTTTTTATTATTATTTTAGAGCTGCAGTTAATACTAAAGGGTTGTTACCTGATGTGTTTAGGTAGTGAACTGTTACTTTTTTTTTTACAGGTTTTCTTTTGCATAATAATAATTAACAACAACAACATAGCATATATAAAACATAGTATACAGCATATATAAAACATGCATGTTCTTTTGCATCTTTTTATCGTTGAAGCAGATAATAGGTGAATAGATGAGAAAAGATCATGACATTTTCATTATGTTGACATGCCAGAAAGAATTTCTGTCTCTAACCGTATATAATGCACGTCTCTTTATTTATCGGAGAAAAGGGCTATTATTTTGTGGATCTTAAATAAATATGCCCTTTAGGATTCTGCGGAAAAACCCATAACAGCATGTACAATAAATTCTAACAGAGACGAATATTTGAAGAATGACTTCTTTATATGCTTAAAGAATATTTTGGAATTGTCCAGTTTGTAAAATATTGTGTTGCTGTTTTCACTCTACTCCTTCTTCATGAAGGATGCAAAATGAGGAGGAGGAGGAGGAGGAGAGCTCATGCAGGGAGGGAGGCCAACTGGGGGGCATGCTATTGCCCAAGTGCTCCATCAACAACCAACAAACCTGTAGCTGGTCCTGCAGATATGTACTGACTTGGTTGTAAGGTAAAGGTAAAGGTACCCCTGCCCGTACAGGCCAGTCGTGTCCGACTCTGGGGTTGCGTGCTCATCTCGCTTAAGAGGCCGGGAACCAGCACTGTCTGAAGACACTTCTGGGTCACGTGGCCAGCGTGACGAAGCTGCTCTGGCGAGCCAGCACCAGCGCAGCGCACAGAAACGCCGTTACCTTCCCGCTATAAAGCGGTACCTATTTATCTACTTGCACTTGGGGGTGCTTTCGAACTGCTAGGTGGGCAGGAGCTGGGACCGAACGACGGGAGCTCACCCCGCCACGGGGATTCAAACCACCGACCATGCGATCGGCAAGTCCTAGGCACTGAGGTTTTACCCACAGCGCCACCCGCGTCCCTGACTTAGTTGTAGACAGCGACAAATAACTTTGCAATATCCCAATGGCCACTTTCTCACACATAACACATGAATGGAATCTGCACACTGAATGAAGCAGCAGGAAGACACTGCTGGCCCAGCCCTCAACGTTGTGCAACTTCCCTGGCCACCCACCCCAACATCTATATCATGGGTCAGCAAACTTTTTCAGCAGGGGGCTGGTCCACTGTCCCTCAGACCTTGTGGGGGGCTGGACTATATTTTGGAAAAAAATAACAATGAATTCCTATTCCCCACAAATAACCCAGAGATGCATTTTAAATAAAAGCACACATTCTACTCATGTAAAAACATGCTGATTCCCAGACCGTCCGCGGGCCGGATTTAGAAGGCGATTGGGCTGGATCCGGCCCCCGGGCCTTAGTTTGCCTACCCATGATCTGTATGTTAGGCATGAAACCCTACGCATGTAGACCTCTCCAGGAGCTGGAACCATTCATGATCAAGAAGCTTAACTGTGTAGGCGTATGCTGCTCAAATGTCTGTGCCTAATTTGTAGGTTTCAAGGGGCACAGCCAATGAAACTGTTTGACATTGATGCAGGCTAGCAGCACAGTTCCCGCTACTTCTTTCAACAACTGGGTTCCTTTCACACATGCATCATGTTGTGGGGGCTGGTGATGATCATCCTTGTTATCAGTTGCCTCATGCAATAGATCTCTGGGCGACATACAATCCAATATAAAACAAAACAGTTAAAAACACATCAAAATACAAACTATTTATCATCAAAATCAAATTAGGCAGCAACAACAAAAACAACTAGCAGTTAGTGAATGTTTGTAAATAGAGAGTAGTTATACTGTTGCTCTGTTGCTACCCAAATAAACATCCCTCAAACCAACAAGGCCAAGTTGTATTGCAGAAAGAGAAATATGTCAATAGCAATCCATGCAGTTATGGGGAGAAATGAAGAAGGATCATATGCACAGCTCCTGTGGAATTGAGACATACTCTTGTTTTCTTAAATTGATTTGATGTATTATATTTCTATGCTGTTATTCAATCAAAACATAATAGAGGATCACAAAATACAGCATAAATCATTTAAAATAATTTACAAATCACAAATAAAGCAATTACAGTCTATAAAACACTGTCAACGAAACAGCAATTAAAAAATAAGCTAAACATCACAATTACAGCAAAAACTCATATTGTACGTTATAAAAGATTAATATGGCATCTGCCATATTTTTCAGTGTATGAGATGTCCCCATGTATAAGACTTTTGGGGACCCCAGATTTAGAAAATGAGGGGAGATGGACCGGAGTTGTTGAGCTTTTTTGGGAGGGAGATGCCCCCAAAATCACTGAAGAAAACAAGTGTCTTGACACCAGCATCTGCCAATCAAACACAATCAAATTGCCAAAGCAGCATCCAACTATAACCCACACAATCGCCACTAACAAGCTCCTGCTGCAACGAGCCACCCGTCACGCATATGTACTGTCCGTGTATAAGACACTCCAAGATTAAAAAACTTATTTTAAAGTACAAAAACATAGTCTTATACATGGAAAAGTATGGTATAATCTATAATGCCATATTAATAGCATAGCAACTAAAAAAATAAGCTAAGCACTGTTAAGTTCATACGCACATTCCCCATGGTCCCATGACTTAAAATCTTTCACTCTATCCAGTTCATTAAAATACACATAAAAGTACATATAATGCCAGTTGCTAAGCCAGCTCAAGTCATTTAGGGTGACAGTATCTTGGCCAGGTACTAAATCTGACAGGTAAATACCACAGTGCCAGAGACTGGAATTTCTTCAGAAGAAGTGCATGGTGCTTAGTTATTTTTTAGGTTACCCAGCCACCACCCTTCCCCATTTTTACTAGATAGATGATTCAGAAAGCAATCCTCCCAATGACTAAACCTGCTGAAACCTTCCGAGGGGGAAATAGTTCCTTCTTGAAACTCTGATGAAAAGAACACTTGTGCATTCATCCCTGTGGTGTATTCATACCTGCCATGAGGTACAGCACTTTTTGGAACATTACACAAACTTCCTTGTTTTAAACCATGCACTAGTTCAGAATATGCAAACAAGAACTGAAAGAGACCTTGCAGGCCAGTTCTGCGTAAGCAGGAAACCCAATATTTACACAATAATCAATAGGGCAGCGAGCACAAAGACCAGCAGTGACTTCTTCTACAGAGTGTGGTTTAAACCCAGTAGGAGAAGCTAGAATCTTCTCTTACATTTCCTAGGGAGACCAATAAAATCTAGGACAGTTTTGAATTAGAATTGGGGGGGGGGGGAGAAAGTAAACTCGCTTAAAATCTTTCCATCTAGTTCAGAGCTACAACCTTATTGTATATCTATACAGAATATAAGGTTCTGTAAACATGGGTTTTTGGGTGGTGGGGTATGTTGCCTGGTTTTGCTTTAATATAGTGGGTGGGGGAAAGTAGGTGTTAATAAAGTATCAGTGATGATTACCGTAACTGCTACTATTATTTCTCAACAGGGAATAAGCCATGTGAGAAACTGTAGACTCGGTCATGTTGTGACTCAGGGTGTGGCACTGTGTGATTTTTTTAAAAAACACTCAGTGATACAATAGCACAGTGGTTCTCAAACTGTGGGTCCCCAGATGTTGTTGAACTACAACTCCCATCATCCCTGAGCTCTGGCCATGCTAGCTAGGGGTGATGGGAACTGTAGTTCAACAACATCAGGGGACCCACAGGTTGAGAAAAGCTGTATGAGCACTTTCCATATAACCCTTTCATCAAAACAGTCACTGGTGTGTGTGTGTTTTCTTGCAGTAATATATGCACACATACAATTCAGCACAACCTCCCGGCCAATATATGGGGCTAATGTATAATTTCCATCTGCTCTGCAGCCCCAGAGCAACTAGCAGTTGGAGCTAATTGTTTGTTTCTGGTAGGGAGGAGGGAAGCAGGCTCCTTGCAGCTGCTCCTTTTGAGGCTGATGGAATGGGCCATGCTGATGCGTTCCCTTGACATGACATCCCCGTCCCCCAGTTGATGGCGGAGGCCCAGTGAAAATTGCCACAAACTACCATGGTGCTTTTAACTGAGGATAGCTCAAGACCGCTGCCTAGGGAACTGTTTAAAGAGTGTAAAACTGCTAAAGAAGAAGGAAAAGACTTTTCCAGTGCTGCCCTGACACACATTCTTCTACTGAAGAGAAAGAGCAACAAGAAGGCAGAAAGTGTCATGCTGTAAGGAGGCAAAGAAGAAGCAAGGGAAAAGGCAGAGATTTAGCCTTCAAGCAAGAGACTCAACACTAGGAATATGGGTGAACAAGGAATTTGAAATCTCACTGACACATGGAGGGGAGGTACCATGCTGTTACCATGAGATAAGTAAAGCAATAAAGGAGATTCTTCTTCTGGGTTCAACAAGCCATGGGTGACATAGGATGGGTAAAGCGAACTAACTAGGGATTTGGAACATCAACATAGTTGGGCGTTGTTTGGATCATTTTTAGTTGATGCTGCCTGAGGATGTTGACAAGGCACTCGTGGTGATCATGTGCTCCCTTGAGCACACAGTTTAATCTGGCCAGCAGGGCTGTAAGAAGATACCTTCTTGATGCAGAATCGCTCTGAAATGTTCTGCATAAAAAAGGAAAGAAATGGTCACAATAGCGGTAGTGGGTGTACATTCTCACCTCCCCACTCCAGCAGCCCCGGTAAAGATGGTGTAGTCAGGTCTCTCTGAGAAAAGAAGCAGTGTAGTTGAAAATAACTTGTAGTTGTGTGCCAGAGAGTAAGACAAACTGAAAGCTGAGTTTTGGACTTTGTACGCTATACAAACACTATGCAGTGATGGTTCCCTCTGGTCTTGAGATCAGATTGTGAGCAGTGGGATTTGCTGTTGGAGTGTTTCAGCTGTGTGCTTCCACTGTGATTAAACTGTGTATTTGCAAATGTAATCAAATATTGCACACACACACACACACACACACAAATTAAAAAATGGTCTCATTGAGTCTTTGGTGAGTCCTCCATACAAAGGAAACCAAATCCAAGTTAAGCTCTGCAACCTCTGGAATTTTCACTCCTTGAGGGAATTGGGATGAGCATAACAACTTGAAAGAAAATTTTCTGTTCCAGACAGTGTAGGATAAGGTTCACAGTGACATCATTGGGAGGTCAGCCAGTCAGCATCATCAATAGCTTGTTTTGGTTGTAAAAATGTTGTGTGTATCCTGACCACTTGCGATGTTGCTAAAGATGGATCCAAACAACTCCAAGTCACAAGCAAGTTTTTCCTAATGAAACATATTGAGGTTTAGTTTGTTTTTTTTCTGCCCTTTTGAAATAAGTAAGGAATTTTAAGGGACAAAATAATAATAATTTCAATAAACTACAGTCATACCTCATATTGCATCCACTTCATGTTGCGTCTTTTCGCCTTACGTCCCGCGGCAACCTGGAAGTCCCAGAACGGGTTACTTACGGGTTTTGCCGCTCACGCATGCACATAAGTGCTAAATTGTGCTTCGCGCCTGTGCACATGCAGCGCTTTGAGTTGCGGGCATTTTACCTTACGGATGGGCCTCTGGAACGGATCCCGTCCGTAACACGAGGTACCACTGTAATTAACTTTTGTCATGAAGTTTCTTCATATCCTTAGAGAGGGAGTTTTCTTTTCTTTTACCCTGCTATGATCTCTGCTCAAACCATCCGTGGACTTCCTTTTGGAATACTTTAAGCAGCACCTAGAAAAAGCCAAAAGGAAAGACTAGCAATACAACCAAGTAAATGAGCTGAATTATAATATAGCAATGAGAGGGTTTCATGGTGCTCCTGTTTTAGCAACTACCTTGCCTGAAACTACCCCCTACCCCATAGGGGATGGAAATATAAGCAGCTGACTCTTTAGGTGGTAATTTTTAAAGGAGTTTTGGTTTGAAGCCATGGCCCATTGCTGAATATATATAAATTTAGATTAGGGTTGGAGTGTTATCAGTCTTCTGTATGGTTAGTAGTGAGTTAGCTGAGACTCTGGAAATATAAGTCACTTTCCTCTGTCCAGAGGAATAGAGAGACAAAGTCCCTCCTACTATGATTAATTTTTCCACTCTGTAATTCTTTTGTTAGGAATCCATTGTGGGTGGCTCTAACAATTTTAGTCTGTGAGGGCTAATATTTTACTCTCAGCAAACGGATAATGTCCAATAATTATAGGCTGATATTTTTAACTCTGCTAACGCAAGGCACGCCGTGTGTAGCAGCAACAAGACAATGCCTAGCTATGAAGTCAAATCTTTCCCGTGCATATATCTTTCCGTATTGCAGCATTCACTCTTACCAATTTCCCGGGCAGTATCTGCATCAAGCCGCTGCCACCTGCTGCAGCTATTATCCATTCTGACACAAATTTGAAGCATAGGGCTACTTCCACTATTACTTCCCCCCTCTCATTTTGCAAATGTGTGTAGGAAAATTGAATTGTAAAACATGGGAATAGGCAGATATGAAAATGAGACACAGATCTGTTAAAGTGCTTGGGAACTCCTCAGCTGTTCTTTCTTTCTGAACTATTTAATTGTTATTTTAAATATGAGTAAGGAAATGTAGCATGGTATGGATGTTTGGAAGACACCATGGCAGAGGAAACATGAGGGGCCATGCTCCTTTCCCACAACACTTCCATGTCATATCTGAAGAGTCATGCCCCACGCAGAGGCGTAGGAAGGTCAGGTGGTGCCCAGAAAATTTATTGTCCCACCCCCCCATTGATTTATTTATTTTTTGCCTGCAAAATGGTTTTATTTCATATTTTCTTACAAAGGACTAATAAATAATAATTTAATAATAATAATAATAATAATAATAATAATAATAATAAACAACTTTTATTTATATCCCACTCTCCCCGGTCGAAGTCAGACTCAGGGTGGCTAACATCAGATACATAAAGGTAAAGGGACCCCTGACCATTAGGTCCAGTTGTGACCGACTCTGGGGTTGCGGCGCTCATCTCGCTTTATTGGCCGAGGGAGCGGGCGTACAGCTTCCGGGTCATGTGGCCAGCATGACTAAGCAACTTCTGGTGAACCAGAGCAGTGCACGGAAACGGCGTTTACCTTCCCGCCGGAGAGGTACCTATTTGTCTACTTGCACTTTGACGGGCTTTCGAACTGCTAGGTTGGCAGGAGCAGGGACCGAGCAATGGGAGCTCACCCCGTCGTGGGGATTCGAACCACCGACCTTCTGATCGGCAAGCCCTAGGCTCTGTGGTTACATAACATTGGTTTAAAATCAAACAATAATTAAATTACCTCCTAAAAACACGTCAAAATCAAATTAAAGTCTAATTAGATGGCTTTGTGCAGGGTTAGGGTTGGGAACAGTAAGTGCCCCACTGAATTGAAATTTCAGCCTTCACGACATAGGAAAACGGCCAAGTAAATAGCTATTTTCATGGAGGAGGGTCAAGATACTAACTGATATGTATGAAATTTCATATATAGCTATATAATCCCTAGTGTAGTAAGATAGGACCTTTGGAGCAGGCATTTTTTAAAAAAAGTTTTTTATGAACCGCCTTAGCAGGGCAGTAATTGTTCCCCTACACCCCTGGCCCCACGATGCACACCTACCTTTGAGGCATGAATGATGCCCTATTTACCACAATTCAGTACTTACTGTTTTTTGGTATGAGTTGTGTTGTCATGAGCTGCTAAAGCACTGAGACCCAAAGAGCAAGGCATTTGATATCATTTTTCATCTGAGACAGTGTTTTGTTGCTTGTTCACCCACACATGAAGTCTTATTTTCCTCTTAGATAAATCAGTGTAAGCCCATTAAGGATAATAGGGTTAACTCTGATTTATACCCTCAAATGTCTGAAGAGGGTAACTTGTGTGAAGTTTATAAAGAGCAGTGGATTGGTTTTCGGCAGTCGGAAAAGCCCTGATGGATCACCGAAAACCAATAATTAATTTTGGAGCACATATTTTCCAGAGTGTAACAAAAACCTATATGATGTCCTTGAGTGTTGAAACTAATGCATAGAGCTCTGCAGTGCTGAAAGATGTGTACAAATTCATGAAGATAGATCAGTTTTACCCGATACTCCATTTTTAAAGAAAGATTATAGACATGAATTCCATCCTTCCAAAATTGTTTATAATTTGTGCTTTCTCCACTGGCTTCCCATTTAAAATATTAGCAAACATTTGAAAAGAGAACTCTAGCTTTTCCCTTTTCATCCTTGAAATGAAACAATCTTATCTTTGTCATGGGAATTTAAGCCAAATTTTATAATCCTAAAATATCAATATAAAGCTACTTTGACTATCATTTTACACATACCGCGAAGTCTTGCTTTCTTTCCTATGAAAACCCATGTCACAATAAATCCACTAAGTCTTTAAGCTGGTATCACAGGACTTTTTGTTGTTATCCTGAAGAAATTGGGGCATCCGAAAGTTTATCTCGCAAAGAGCTGTAGGATACACAGACAGATTTATTCAATCTATAGGAATTTCTTATGCACACACAAGGATAGAGCACGTGCGAGAGAGAGCTGGTGTAATGCAGTGGCTAAGAGACTGAGCTATGAATCAGCAGGTCCCTGGTGGAATCTCACCTCAGCCATGAATTCACTAGGTGGGCTTAGGCAATCTACTGTCTCTCTCAGCCTCAGTCCCTGCATCTACAACAGGGAAGGATGGCCTGAACATATAAGACAAATTCTGGCATGACTGTGCTGGCTACCAGTTGGTTTCTGGGCTCAATTCAAAGTGCTAGTTTTGACCTTTAAATCATTACCCAGTGCAGAACCCACACTGCCTCTTCACACATGCACCAGCTTGGACACTGCCACAATCACCTGAGGCCTTTCTTCCTGTACCCTTCCACAGCTGGTCTGGAGGGTAGCCAACAGGGATGGACTTTGGTCTTTCAAACTTCAGCAGTGCCCTGCAAGAGGTCAAAATTCAGTGCCCCCAGCCTCTCTTTCCATTCTGCTCAATTCACAGGAGTTAGCGCTGTGGTCTAAACCACTGAGCCTCTTGGGCTTGTTGATCAGAAGGTTGGCAGTTCAAATCCCCATGATGGGGTGAGCTCCTGTTACTCTGTCCCAGCTTCTGCCAACCTAGCAGTTCGAAAGCATGCCAGTGCAAGTAGATAAATAGGTACTGCCGCGGCAGGAAGGTAAACGGCATTTCCATGCACTCTGGTTTCCGTCACGGAGTTTCGTTGTGCACCAGAATTGGTTTAGTCATGCTGGCCACATGACCCAGAAAGCTGTCTGTGGACAAAGGCCTGCTCCCTCAGCCTGAAAAGTGAGATGAGCGCTGCACCCCATAGTCGCTTTTGACTGGACTTAGCTGTCCAGGGGTCATTTACCTTTCACTACGTCATAGTTGTGACACCCTGCAGCACCCTCTAGGCTCAGCGCCTAGTGCGGCTGAGCTGGTTGCACTGCCCTAAATCTACCTCTGGTGGCAACAAGAGAATGGACCTTTTCAGTTGTTACTTCATGCTTATGGAATGTTCTCACCAGGAAGGCGTGTATGGCACTAGCTTTATCTAGTTTTTGGTACTTTTGTCACTACCTGGGCTTTTGGCCCTCAACTTGATGGCATTTTAGCCACTTTTAGCTAGGTGAGAACTGTAGTCCTGCCTTTTATCTGCATTGCTGTGTTTTGGGGGTTTTAAATGGATCTTAATTGCTTTTAACGTAAGTTGCTATGTGAAAAAAGTGACTAACAAATACAATAATAATAATTTGTTGTTGTTGTTGTTGTTGTATTTTGGGTACCTCAGTGCAGCTACCCCAAATTTCTATTCGATGCAGTGTCAAGACACACACCTATTTAGCTTGAACAAAGCTGTAGCATTTGGTACTCCCAGGCTATTAATTAAATGCTGTTAAAGTGAGACAGAGAAATCTTTATTAACCTGTCTTTCCCAACTTCGACTCACTTCTTGATTGCTTAGCCTAGGTCCACCTCACTCAGTGTAGTTCTTGGCAATTTATTCCCAGGGTTTTTACTTTTCATGCCCCTTGGGTGTGAGCAGTGCTGTTTTTCTAGAAATTGAGTTCTGGCTGGGGGGAAAAGCTCTGGGTGTGAGTCTGGAAGTTTTAAGGCCGTACAGAATATTCCCCTTCCCCATACAGTATATCCAATCCATGACCTCATCTGAAAGCCAGAGCCCTGGTTTGGATACAATCTTTGACACCGGCTTGTTTGAAAGTCTTCCATTTGCACTGACACCTCTCCTTCATCATTAGCTTGTTCAAATGGCATCTTGTCATTTTGGAGGATGACTCTTTCATACATTTATTTTTAGTGATTTACACCTCTGTCCCAAACACAGCACTCGGATAGACTGGTGCATTGATTTCAGCGGCACTTAATGCTATGCAATGTGTTCAGGATCAGGGTGTTAATCTGTTTTTGGAACTAGATGTGGCAGATAGAATATCCCTCATATCATTCTTTACGCAGAAGTCTTATTTTTAGCTTCGGAGAATGGTGTCTGTTTATTCACCAGCAGGTTCATTAATAGCACTGTATTTTTTCCTGTTCCTCCCTCCCCTCCTTTTAAAGATGCATTTCCCAGAAGAGTCAACAGTAACTGCATCACATGGAAAGTTTTCTTTTTCTTTCTTTCTTTCTTTCACTCTCTTTCTCTCCCTGTTTTCTTTTATTTGATTGGATGCTATATAAAAAAAAATACTTGTTTCCACTGTAGAGCAGGCAAAAAATAATATTATTTTAAATGAAAACACTACAGATCAGCTTTTGGACAACTGACGGGAGATTATGAGACAGGTCCAAAAAATAAATAAATGGTGAGAGCACAAATACTAGGGAATTCTGATTGATGGAGGAAGCGCTTGAGCAAGCAGCCATCTTATCTCCTACCTCCATAAGACAAGAAGTCTCCCCTTTCCTTAGTTGCAGGGATGTTTATAGGAATTAATGGTAAATCTTCCCAGTGTGGTAGTTTGCATAGCAGATGTTTAGCAAACTTGAGCAATAAATAGAGGCAGTTTAGAGTGTGTGTGTGTGTGTGTGTTTTCTCTTGAAAAAAACTAAACTACCTCCTAGCTTGGGCACAGGGCTGGGTTGATATAGCTTCCTTGCTCTGGAGTTCACTGTCAGGTAAGTGGGATAGGATTTGAGCCTGAAATCTCTGTTAAAAAAAAATTAGGAGAAAGTAACAGCCGCAAAGGAAGGGAACCTCTTTCCAGAGCTACACTTCTGCTGAAAGTCTCACTACAACTCAGTTAGTTACCCTCCTTTCCAGTGGGCATACTCTTACATTGGAACAGTGCTTTTTCTGGGGTTACGCAAGGGCACGCATACCCTTAAACATTTTGTGAATATTGTACTTTTGTCCATTTACTGTATTTATTTTCCCTGATTTGAACTATAAAATGGTGGTTTTCTTGAGGCAAAATGAGAGTACCCCTAAACATTCTTTTAAAGAAAAAAAGCACTGCATAAGAATATAGGTAGTTGCATTTTACTGAGTCAGACCATTGGTCTAGCTAGCTCAGTATTGCGAACAATGCCTGGCACCAGCTCTCCAGGGTTTCAGACTGGGATTCTCTACTTGCCTTATCTGGAGATGCTAGGAATTGTAACTGAAACTTTCTGCATGCCCTTACCTTCTGTGGTTCACACCTCTGATCAGGTTCTGCCCATTAGGAAATGGGAATCTGGCAGTGAATGATGCATTGCAAATGTTATAGAGGCCCTTTCTCCAGTTGCTTTGGCACAGTTGTAAATGAACCTGTTCTTAGTCTATGCTGTAGCCTCCTATAGCAGAGGAGGCTATAGCAAAACTGTAGTGACAATGCACAGACACTCAAGCTTTCAGTCTACAGTGGTACTTCGGAAGTTTAACGGAACCCATTCGACTTCCAAAACGTTCGGAAACCAAGGCACAGCTTCCGATTGGTTGCAGGAAGCTCCTGCAGCCAATCAGAAGCCGCATCAGATGTTCGGGTACCAAAGAACATTCGCAAACCGGAACACTCACTTCCGGGTTTGTGGCGTTTGGGAGCCAAAACGTTCAACTCGCAAGGCGTTTGGGATCCAGGGTACAGCTGTATGAAGTTCTGCATACTACTCGGTCTTTATTTCCCACCCCTATTTCAGGTACATGCAACACCCCACCCCCTTAGTGATAGCGAAGAATTACAGGTGTGGCTGCTTTGAAATGCAGTAGATAAACTTATTTGGCAGCATCAACACATGACAAATCGAGTGCCCATTCCTCCTCTCCCCCTCCCCTCCCCAATGCCAATCTAGTATGGTGGATTTGTTTCTGTCAAAATAAAATACATGATCCTTGCTCAAAATATTATGAAGTATGATGTTTTTTTCATAATATTGCATTTACATAGAAATACCTTTTCCCCAGAAGGGAAATAAATCACAAAACACTTACCTGTGTGCAAACACAAAAGTTTATAATGGAGCCAAATGGTTTGCAGGCAGTGTCTATGGGGACCTCTCCAGAAATGCACTGGGGGTGGTGGGTGGAGAAGTCCTAGCTAATGCAAGAAGTTTAGAGGAAGCTATAGTATTGCACAGTTTAAATGGCTTTTCTCACCTGGTGTTCTTAAGTGCTAGTATTAGGATTCCATGGATTTTTCAGTTATGATGTTGGCCACTTACAACACTGGGACAGAACAAAGGGAAAGGAAAGACAGCAGAAAGTACAAGGGCACATTAGAGATTTGATTGCAGCCAGCATTATTTTCTTCTTCTTCTTCTTCTTCTTCTTCTTCTTCTTCTTCTTCTTCTGGCAGTCAGGAAGGGCAGAGCAGGGCAAGGCAAAAGGGATGTTTTCATCCTTCGTTTTCTGTATTAATAATAATAATAATAATAATAATAATAATAATAATTTTTATTTATACCCCGCCCTCCCCAGCCAAGGCTGGGCTCAGGGCGGCTAACAAGCAATAATAAAAACAAGTTGAATGAATACAACTTAAAAACAAGATTAAAATACAACATTAAAATATTGAAACATTAAAATATTAAAATGCAGCCTCATCACAGGAGGAGAAAGGAAAAAGAAAGAGAGGGAGGGAATCAAATTGGCTCCAAGCCAAAGGCCAGGCGGAACAACTCTGTCTTACAGGCCCTGCGGAAAGAAATCAGAAACTGCAGAGCCCTGGTCTCATGAGGAAGAGCGTTCCACCAGTGTTGAAAAGGCCCTGACTCTGGTTGAAGCTACTCTAACTTCCTTAGGGCCCAGGACCACTAGGGTGTTGCTATTTATGGACCTTGAGGCTCTCCGTGGGGCATACCGGGAGAGGCTGTCCCGCCGTGAAGGGCTTTAAAGGTCAAAACCAGCACCTTAAATCTGACCCTGTACTCCACCGGGAGCCAGTGGAGTAATAAGAAATTTGGCATTTCATTCTGCAAGCCACCATTTACATCCAATTTTTAACTGGCCAAATCTTGATTCAGGTAGGTAGCCATGTTGGTCTGACACAGTCGAAATAAATTAAAAAATTAAGAAATTGTCCAGTAGCACCTTAGAGACCAACTAAGTTTTTCTGCACGCACACAAAAGCGTATACCCAGAACAAACTTAGTTGGTCTCTACGGTGTTACTGGACAATTATTTTTTTATTTATTTGGCCAAATCTTGCTACTGAGGCTAGAACTTCCCTTGTTTTCAGTCACACATGGCATTAGGTTGGTCCTGGGGATGAGAGAGAGCCAATGGCAGATTCACGGTTCAGCATCCTAATAAATCAATGCAGGAAGCAAATGAAACGGAATGCAGATGACCTGTACAACATGATATAATATTTTATGCATTTAAATCTGCATTAAACGTCTGCTCATGCCCCCTCTCTTCCAGTGAAGAGATTTCCAATAGCCACCTTTTTAATGGCAGGAGCTAAAATGCGACCGGTCTGAAAGATCTATCTTATGTTTCACAACACTGATTTAAATGGTCTGGTAGCTCACACAGAATAGATAACATGGTATTTGAGGATTTGTTGCCTTTTTGAAATAGGCAGGGATGAGCTTTTCTATCAGGATTGCATCAACAATATCTGTTCCATTAAACAAACACATTACACAGGAGTGCATGCCTTGTCTGCATGAGGAAACCTGAACAAACAGATAAGAATTGGCTTTGACAGCCTTTTGTTGGTGGTCAGAGGCAGCACCTGGTGCACAGCTTTCAGCAGTAGTATGTCACTAGCCAAGCAATGCTGCTTTATAACAGGACTCGCTCTCTGTACGTTTCACCCTTGAGATATCTCTTTTATAATACAAAGTGTTTTACACGTACAAGTCAGAACTTGCAGTAATAGTTGGCACTCTTCTGTTTCCCTGTTACTTTAGGTACGTGTGTTCATTCTTGTTTAACAAGTCTGGAACTATGACACTTCCGCTACATGTTTCAGTGCAGCCCATGTAAAAACAAAAACAAAAAGCCCTGCATGTAGAAAGTTAGCAGGGCAAGGAAATGGCAGATTCCATTGATATACTAGCTTTCCATGGGCAGGGAATGTGTTCACGTGGTGAAGCATTCAGATCATGCAGCCCAAGGGCTGTAATAATTCTTAAAGAACAACAAAACCCTGTGCTTTTGAAATGTGTGACATGGCAGTTTCCACTCAAAGAGCTCATTTTTAAAATAAGAAAATTCCTTTTTTAAACAACAACAACAACACATCATTGACAGCAATGGTTCTAATTCAACAGAAGCTTCAGAGAAGAGTTATTTAAGGTTAGTTGCTATAACCACCATCTCCATTTGGTCATCTCCATTCATCAAGCAATGTTTTCACCAAAGTGCTGTTATGATCAAGTCATCTGAAGGTTACTAGACCTTGAAAAACTAACAAAGTTGATGTTTTTAAAGAAGACGAAAACTGGAAAATTTGATGCACAGCTCTACTCATGAAGAATTTGGCATTTCAGGTTTGCTTGTTGTTCACAAGGAACATCCTTTAAGTTCTCAGGGCCTATAGGTAAGAAAATTTATCCAGTATTGGCCTATTCAAGGTGGGACACCTGACTGGGAAACCCTGTGGAACAGTTTGGGGTCTGCAGTAAGGTGGGGTGTCAGGGGAAAAAATATCAAGTGCCTCTCTTTACATAGGTGGAAATGCTTTCCCTAGCACAAAGCTACCATTGGATAAAACTCAAGGTTTTAAAAGGCCAAAAAAAAAAAAAAAAAGAAGGCTGGAGGAATCTGTAGCAGTTATCAAGATGGTTGTGTAAACAGTTCCAACAACTTGGAATGATTATATCTCTGATGAGGTTCTCCAAGAAGCCGAAAAACCGAAGGAGTTTGAAAACAAAGAAGAAACCCAGTTCAAGAGATTTAAGAAAGAAAAACAACAAGAGTGTATTATGGCATCTTCAAGTCTAGAGGTTCATTTAGGCATAGGTAGAAAAGGTAAATGGTAAATGACCCCTGGACAGTTAAGTCCAGTCAAAGGCAACTATGGGTGCAGCGCTCATCTCGCTTTCAGGCTGAGGGAGCCGGTGTTTGTCCATAGACAGCTTTCTGGGTCATGTGGCCAGCATGACTAAACTGCTTCTGGCGCAACGGAACACCGTGGCAAAAACCAGAGCGCACAGAAACGCCATTTACCTTCCTGCTGCAGCGGTACCTATTTATCTATGTGCACTGGTGTGCTTTTGAACTGCTAGGTTGGCGGAAGCTGGGACAGAGTAACAGGAGCTCACCCTGTCATGGGGATTCGAATTGCCGACCTTCCGATCAGCAAGCCCAAGAGGCTCAGTGGTTTAGACCACAGCGCCACCCGCGTCATTTAAGCATAAACTGTTAGGAACTAGAGTCTATTTGCATCTCATGGTACATGTCCACAAAATGATATGCCATGGTAAGTCTTTTAGTCTTTAAGGTGGTATGGGTCTATTTAGTGCATTTGCTGGACAAACTAACATAGCTACCTCTCTGGAAGAAGAAAAGTGTTACTTTTGAAGATTATCCTTAAATAGAGAAGGCTGGTGGAAAAGGTGATTCGGATTCAGAAACTGGGAACAGCGAAGACTGTTTTTGAAGCCATTGACACTGAATTAAATAGACAATGCATTTTTAAAAAATGCTAGAATAATAACTGCAAGACGACCTGTTCATTGCTTGATCATTAATGAAATAAAGCCTCAGGAAGTAGCAGCTGGGGCTATGAGTCAGATGAGAACCAAGCAGACCTATGGCAGAGCTTGGTGTCTATCAGATAAGGCGTCAGTGACCGTGGAGACAAGAGAGGAATCTTTCCCGAAGTTGGTTCCAAGGAGGGAGGGCGAGGGGGGAAATGAAAGAAGCAGAGTGCCAGAGGCTCTGCCTCTCTTCTTTCTCTCTCTTCGGCTGACAGGTTGGTGGAATCTCACCTAGAAAGCTGAACTTGCTTCTCAACCAGGCAGGTGGTACTGGCTTTCAGTTGCACAGAGAGAAGGAGGCAAGGGGATGGGAGAGCAGCTGGCTGAGACTGGCTTGCAGAGTTTGGAAATCGTTTTGCTTCCAAGCTATTCCATACGAAAACTGGATGAGGACTTGGAAGGGCAGCAGAGGAGGAGAGGCATCCAGTCCATCAATAAATCTTTGGTGCACAATTTCTTTATTTTATTGAGCCCAACATGCTTTGAACTGTGTTAAGGGCTCTGCTGAACAACCTGTTTCAGTCTTGGGCCTATTTCCCCTTTTATAAATACTTTTTAGCAAACTTGAGAGTAAGCCTCAAGAACTCGTATATGGAATAAAAATGGACAAGCGCCTCAAGTGCCATTGTTTACAAATGGCTCAGTTTTCTAGCCAGGCTGAGAAGCAGCTGCTGAAAGTGATGGCAAGGTTAAGGGCTGCACTTGGCAGCTTGTGTGACAGGGAAGGTCACCTTGAAAATATTATTGCTATCATGGAGCCGGCACCCAATATACTTTGCATGAACATTACACAACTGAGGTGCACATCCTCTGTGACATCGCTGGTGCAAATCCTATCGCATTAATAATCTGAGTACTGTGGCCATTCAGTAAGGTGGAGTTGGCAAGTAGTGGTACTGTTAAATATATAGTAGATTGTGTGTTTTTTAATATGTAATTGACTCAGGGGTGGACTTTGGTAATCCTTCATAATACGGTGCCCCATGTGAGGCCAAAATCTGGCAACCCCAAATGGATCTTCTCAGTTATGCATCGTCTCAATTTTGTACCCTCTCGGCTTGGCACCCTGTGCAGGGGAACCGCCCACACTGCCCTAAATCTGGTGCTAATTGACTCTTACTTCTAAGCCACTTTGGAAGGATTTCTATCCTGAAAGGTGGGGTATATTTATTTAATTGGAAATTCTAAAAAAAAAAATATGTAGGGGACTTGTTCACACATGCTAATACACAATTTTGGCTTGCAGTGTATTGGGTGGAGCTAAAGCCAGGCTTGCATTTCATGTGACCTCCTATGGATGAATCAGGCTTCAGCAAGCATATGGCAGAGTGAATAATCTCTTCTAGGTAAGAAGCATTTCTTGTGCAGGAAAATCACTCTTTGTCTACTCGGTTGTCTCCATAACAACAGAGAGTCTTAACAACAAAAGAATAGCCACTGAGGCTGTCACCTAAAAATCTCATGTTCAAGTTATTGTTGATAGCAACACAACAGATGCCAGGGCAAGAGGTTACTAGCAGACAATAATAGGCACTACACCTATCCCTGAAGTATTTCATGTGATGCTTTTCAAGTAGAAAACATACCAGAGAATAAGGCAGATGCAATCGTCGTCATTACATAAATTGCACATGATAGTGTGTTTTTTTGGTTTCGCAAGAAAATGCTGTTTAACTTCCATAATGGAAAAAATTGAAAAGCACTTGCTGCAAATGTTGCATTCCTCTTTAGGGTAACTACATCCAGGTCTTGAACAGTGAGGCTTGAAATCATTAAACATATCTGATCATTCATATATGCAATACATATTGCCGAGGTGTGGCCACGAGAAATGGGTACCTTAAAAGGGTGACTTTTTATTTTATTTTTAAAAAACAAATCCATCTGCAACTAACCTTAATGCCAAGATGCCCACATTCATCTTCGCTCTGTGCACTTCAGCCTATACAAAAGCACTAGGCAAAACTGCTAGCAATGACTGGAACTTTTTTGCGGGCGGGCGGGGGGGATTCATAGTGCTAATCCATTAGCATTGGACAGCAGCGTTATATGTGATTCTTTTCTTGAAAAGAGCTTTCCCTGAAACTCAAAAGCACACATAATAGAGCAGTCATCTACATAATAGCTAAATTTCCTAGAGTCTTTCTGTTAGGGCCAAACTACACAAGGCAATGCAAAATGCAGCCATGGGGTTTTCCATTTTGGACTATGATGATGGTATTGAGAGGTATTCGCCTTCTGTGCCATTTTCCCAATGAACACGCCCCCTACCTCCAGAGCTGGCTTTTTGTACACCAGGAGATGGTGCATTTACAGTGCTTCACACACATGCAGTGGAAGCTATTTCTTCTAAGAAAGAGAAAAAACAAGGGATGGTTACTGGGAGAGGGAGGGAGGCATAACCTTCAACATTTCTCTGATGCAAATAGAGACATCCTGTTCCATAATAATAATTTTACTATTTATATCCCACCCATCTGACTGGCCCTGAGTAAGCATGGTTAAGTTTCTGCTTCATGGCTCTCCTTGGACGCACACACACACAGTTTTTTAAAGCAAGCCTCTGCATCTATGTAGTCATTTCAAGCCCGGTGCATCTGTCTGCCATGCAGTCTCCAGCTGACCCTGACGTAATATGTGAGGCATGTTACTCATTTCAGTTCATGTAATGGAGGGTGGGTATTAGGAAAGTCTGGCCCTCCAAGAGTAATTTTTCCACTACAGCCCTACACATGGACGGTGCACACAAACCCACACTACCTGTGCCTTTGACCTTACTTCTGGCTGCTTCTGTATTGTATTCATCTTTGTCTTTTGGATGAATGCAGTGGTAGAGATTTTCAAGATGTCTCTAAACTAAAGGTGTCTCCGGCAGTTGGTGCATTGTGTTTCATATTGTCCGATTCCATCTGGGATGACTTAAAACACCTTAGCAAATACTTGAAGTGCTGAAAAATGGTGCCAGTGGTGAGCCTGTTCTTTCACTATTTTATCTAAGTGTGGTGTTCACGTTTGTTTTCCAGTTGTTGCTTGTGAATGGCTTCAAGATGTTTTGCATAGTCCAGGGGAAATAGTTATAGCAGATGGCTTTAAATTGTGACAGCCTCTGAGTTTGCCACAATTGTTTCATCAAACTAACTACAGTCATACCTCGGGATGAATACACTTCGGGTTAGGCAAATTCGGGTTGCGTTCCGTGGTGACCCAGAAGTAACGGAGCGCATTACTTCTGGGTTTTGCCGCGCGCATGCGCAGACCGTCAAAATGACGTCACGCACATGCACAGAAGCGCTGAAACGTGACCTGCGCGGGTGCAGACTTGTGGACACGGGTTACGTTCGCTTCAGGATGCAAACGGGCCTCCAGAATGGATCCCGGTCGCATCCCAAGGTACCACTGTATTAAATATTGTCCATGGAATGGGAGGGGGCAGTGTTAATTAATACTGTCAATCCAGTCTCTTACGCATTGTTTATTTTACATAAAGGTAAAGGTATCCCTGACCGTTAGGTTCAGTCGCGGATGACTCTGGGGTTGTGTGCTCATCTCGCTCTGTAGGCCAAGGGAGCCGGCGTTTGTCCGCAGACAGCTTCTGGGTCATGTGGCCAGCATGACTAAGCCGCTTCTGGCGAACCAGAGCAGCACATGGAAACACTGTTTACCTTCCTGCTGGAGCGGTACCTATTTATCTACTTGCACTTTGATGTGCTTTTGAACGGCTAGGTGGGCGGGAGCTCGCTCCGTCGCGGGGATTCAAACTGCCAACCTTCTGATCGGCAAGCCCTAGGCTCTGTGGTGATTCGGCAAAAGGGAGTGTAGATGATACCATTGCATGTATGTGTGGGTTGCCTTACCTCCCTCCACCCAACCAACCAACCACCCATATGTAAAATACAACATCAGTTCTCTGTGGAACTATGTATGTATGTATGTACGTATACACACATATGCATACGCACAAGCAGTGATTAGAGCATGGAAGAGTCTGTTTTCTCCAGTGAGAAAACTTAATAAAACTATTCCTTTGATTGCATTTTAAAAGTCATTTTGTGATCCACTGCAGCAAGAAATTAAACTTTATCCACATCAGTAATTCTTTTACAGTTATTTCACAAGGCCAGAATCCTTAGCACATGTATTTAGAAGCAAAACAAGAAAAATTGCTTCCTATTAGGTGTGGCTAAGACCAGAGGAAAGCTATGCATAACATCCCCGATATAGTGGTACCTTGGTTTACAACCATAATCCGTTCCGGAGGTCCGTTTGTAAACCAAAACAGGTTGTAACCCAAGGCATGCTTCACCAATGGGGCCTCCCAAAAAAATTTGTTCGTAATCCAAAAAAAAATGGGTTGTAATCTGAAAAAAGGTTGCATACTGGGACACGTACCTTTGGGTTTGATGCGTTTGTAATCCAAAATGTATGCAAACCAAGGTACCACTGTATACCACTGTACCTCCTATTTTGTAACTTCAGAGCACTCTTACAGGTAGAGGGGCCAGATGCTAAAGACGACAAAGCCCCTGCACCTTTATTTAGTGCTGTGCCCCCACCCCACAAAATCCTCTTTTCTGAAAAAAACAAAAACATTTTCAACCATTCTCTGTCTTGAAAAAAAGAAGTTGGTTCATAAATTATTAGAGGGCAGAGAAACGTTTGGTGAAATTCCTCTGGGTGGGGTACAGGATTGTTGATGTGGCAAGGGGCACCTTGTGCTTGCCCTTTCATTCTGCAAATCATGCACTCTGAAACCTTCCTGCATGCTAGTACTTTGAATAATGTCCAGAGGAAAATATCACAAGGTAACTCCTTCCCAGAAAGGTTCTTTCAGATCAGAAAGTGGGAGCAGCTGGTAAGACTGCAAATTGCTGTGAAATGTTTACTGGAAAGAAAACAAAACATACATACCACCTCACAGTGATGATGAAGTTAACTCAAAGCCCCACACTAGGAATGGGGGAAAAATTTGATTCCCTTCCCATTTAGATGTGAGTTCACCTAATTTGCACTTTCAGAAACAAGGTGTGAACTGAAACACAGCTGTCCTTCAAAATTCACACCTCTCTGAATTTTGCAGTGCCATTCTCCAACTAAGTAACATGTACAATAATGCATATACTCAGGTGAAGAGTCCACAAAAATGCATCTACAGTGGTGCCTCGCAAGACGAAATTAATTCGTTCCGCGAGTCTTTTCGTCTTGCGATGTTTTTCGTCTTGCGAAGCACGGTCTGTCGCAACTGCACCTCTTCAAGTGGCTTTAAGAAAAAAGGAAACAAACTCGCAAGACGTTTTCGTCTTGCGAAGCAAGCCCATAGGGAAAATCGTCTTGCAAAGCAACTCAAAAAACGAAAAACCCTTTCGTCTTGCGCGTTTTTCGTCTTGCGAGGCATTCGTCTTGCGAGGTACCACTGTATTAGTGAAAGTAACATGGAAAAATGCATTGTTTTGGGGAAATTGTTTTGTAAAATATGCATATATTAAGCACACCGCATATAAACTTATACATTATACAATTTCACACTAAAATGCTGGCAAATTTCCATGACTTTTTTTTTTAATGCATCTTGCCATGGAAATGTGGAGAACTGGATTTAAGATTGGAAAAACAAGAAACAGGGAAGGAAAATTGACAATTCCCTCATTCCGCCCCACATCCACCAATGTTCTAAAGATGTTTTCAAATGTCCTGACAGTGAGGCAGAAAAACAGAAGTCTTTCCCACAGAAAAATAAACGTTTCACAAAACTGAAGGACCAGTTTCAGCACAGTGCCACCTTAAATAGTTCTGGAGAACATATAATTCCAGCAGGTATAGCTTGGAGGACAAATGCCTTATTAATTTATCCCTATCATTTTTATCTTTTTCATATTTAACTTACAACTGAAAATGACGCTGAAATCTTTTGAAACACATCTTTAAATACTGTGTTTCACAAACAAGATAATGTACTTGGATTTATAGAGCTCTAGTTCCAATAAAACCCATGGAATTAAATTAAGTTAAAAGCAATTATTGGGTACTGTATGTTTCCGCAGGTCCCCCCCCCCCTTATATCCAAGTAAACATAAATGGAAAGGAGTGAAATTGTACTGGTTCAGTTGAAGTAATCTGTGGATTAGATAGACTTTCCCTTTGTTGATTTGCTGCTTCACTCAAGCTATATGAAAGCATGCTAAGTAATTCTACAGGGTATTTGACTCGATAGAGCATTTGATGACACCCCACTGCTATTATAATGGAAATATTAATCAAATTCTCCACCATTTTTTCCTCATACAGCTTGATTATAAATCTCCTTTTAAATTGTATTCCATTATTCTCAGTTCCTTTCTTTATCTTCCTTCTTTATAATCTTGGGAAGGAAGCAAACCTCTTTATTGATTTTATCATCGTATCCTCAGTTCATGATCACTTACTCAGGGTATGCATATTTTAGCCTTCCCTCTTCAGTCATAACATTCAACATGCTAGACATCTTATCTTTCTTTCATTTCTTTCCTTTTCATTAGTTTCTTGTAATTAGATGCTTGGTACCTAATAACATAATAATAATAATAATAATAATAATAATAATAATAATAATAATAATACTGTATAGGGTTCTGTATAGGGTTGCCATACATCTGCAATTTCCCCTCATCGGCCCTCATTAACAGCATCTGGGCAGAAATCGCTGACATGTCCGGGAAAATCTGGATGAATGGCAGACCATACAAAACCAAAAAAGTTCAACAACTTTGGCCAAAAAGGAAGGAAGAAGAGAAAAGCTCAACAACTTTTGTGTCTGGATTTTCACTTTTTGAAATATGGCAACCCTAATACTGTATGAGGAAGCAGTTCGTGTTTGCCAAGTCTATGACATGTACATAGTGATATTTGGGTAGCATTTGATCTGTCCCAAGGCTAGATAGATCCAAGTAAACTGAATTTTGTTCACAGTCTTGAATGTTTAGCCTGGAGAAGAGGAGGTTAAGGGGTGATATGATAGCCATGTTCAAATATATAAAAGGATGTCACATAGAGGAGGGAGAAAGGTTGTTTTCTGCTGCTCCAGAGAAGCGGACACGGAGCAATGGATCCAAACTACAAGAAAGAAGATTCCACCTAAACATTAGGAAGAACTTCCTGACAGTAAGAGCTGTTTGACAGTGGAATTTGCTGCCAAGGAGTGTGGTGGAGTCTCCTTCTTTGGAGGTCTTTAAGCAGAGGCTTGACAACCATATGTCAGGAGTGCTCTGATGGTGTTTCCTGCTTGGCAGGGGGTTGGACTCGATGGCCCTTGTGGTCTCTTCCAACTCTATGATTCTATGATTCTATGAAATGGATACTGAGGACTACTTCAAGAGTTAGGCATTGTCTATGTGAGAAGTGTATTTGTGCAAGAAAAGAAAGTTAAATCCACATATTGATTATATTGTGTGATGATTGCAAGCACACCTATTTCATGTCAGCCAACACCAATTAAAGCGTGGAATTGGTTGTGACTATCTACACATATCTAACGTGTGGTTTTTCTATGTCAAAGTTTAGAAGTTAAATAAAAGAGTGATTGTCATGGACTGGCTGGATGCAGAGGAGTGGTGGGAGGCACCAGCTGGGGAACCCCTGAGGGAAGAAGGCTCAGAGCCAGGGGATTAATGGTGGGTGGTCAGGGGGAGATTAGGGAGCAGACTGAGAGGAGGAGGTGTCAGAAGCTGAAGAGGTAACAGGATTTAGTGAGCAGGAAAAGTCTGGCAGAGGGAAGTCCGGAATCAGAGGTAGAAGCAGGAGCTAGAGAGGAGGGGAGCCAAGAGGCAGAGAAGAGGCAGGCTACCCCTACCCCTGGTTTCACAGAACCACAAAAGGTATGAAGAGGGCAGAGCAAAGCCAGACAAGGCGTCACAGTCTCAGATTCCTTGCATCAGGGGTCAGCAAACTTTTTCAGCAGGGGGCCAGTCCACTGTCCCTCAGACCTTGTGCGGCGGTGGACTATATTTTGGGGGGGAAATATGAACGAATTTCTATGCCCCACAAATAACCCAGAGATGCATTTTAAATAAAAGCACACATTCTGCTCATGTAAAAACACGCTGATTCCCGGACTGTCCGCGGGCCGGATTTAGAAGGCAGTTGGGCTGGATCCAGCCCCCCGGGCCTTAGTTTGCCTACCTATGGCTTGGATGGAGGAGACTTAGAGGGTGGTGCCTCATTGGGCAAGATCTACTGGGAAGAGTTGCTTTGCTCACTAGGCTTGAGTTCAGTGATACCTTGTGAGTTATTTCTGACCTGCTCCCAACACTTGCCCCGACTGTGATGTTTGAAGTAGCCCTTAATCTGTAGATGCCTATTTATAGGTTTACCTGCATATTTATGCTGACACTTTCTAAGAGTCAAGCCATTTCACCCTTTCACAACCTCAGTTTGTAACACTGGCTGATATCCCTGAGCAAGTATACAGTGCTCCACATTTGTTTTGTGACAGTGTTTGATGCAGTCTAATAGCATTTCATGAAGCTCATGTTTGAAAACCATGTGCCGATATTAAATAAAATAAAAATTCAGAAATGGTAAACTTGTCCCGACTCTACCACACAGTGGTGATAAAAATAAAAATCAATCTAAACTGTGGCTCCAATCTGCATGGAAATGTTTGTGCATAAACCCCCGCTTTAGAATGGATAGAACTTGCCGCTGTATAACTGGGCTAGGATTACAACCCTTTTGTCAATGTTCCTCAAATTTCTATTCGTATCTGTCAGGGCTACCCTAGGTCCCAGCTCACAAAGGACCAACGCTGCTTCGTTGTTAAGTATAAAAGTCTTTATTGAAGTTCAGTTTCACTTCCAGAGCCGCAGCGCGCAGCCCCACGTCTAAAGTGTCAGACCACTGATGCTCCGTCTGAGTCTCCTCCCCCCTGACACCAATTTAAGATCCTAGCCTTGCTCCACCTTCTCCGCTGCTCCTTCCTCCTCTGGGTCCGCCTGCCCGCCGGGGTTCCGCCCTTTCTAGCCTCTTCTCCCGCTGATTCCCCTGAGCCTTCTCCCTCCCTCCGGCGGGCTTTAGGAGCTGGTTCCCCTT
This sequence comes from Podarcis raffonei, assembly GCF_027172205.1. Classification (NCBI taxonomy): domain Eukaryota; kingdom Metazoa; phylum Chordata; class Lepidosauria; order Squamata; family Lacertidae; genus Podarcis; species Podarcis raffonei. The sequence continues at coordinate 113,538,307 of NC_070602.1, forward strand.
CCGGGTCTCCTGCTGTTCCGCGCGCCTGCACATTTGAACTTGGCGCGCGCGCCCAGCCAGCAGCTTTCCTCCTGACCGTTTCACTGCTGCTGCCACTGCTTCCCCCTTCGGGGGGGCTAGCTGCAACTGACCTCCCTTCCGTTCCCCCACTCTCCGATGGAGGCGTGGTCAGCCCTGACTCCCTCTCTGGAGGAGACGCTGGCCCTGACACATGTGACTCCTCCCCCCCACTATGCTCTGGTGGGGAAACTGGTCCCGATCCTCCACTGCTGCTTTGGGGTTCCCCTCTGGCTCCTTGTTTCTGGTGCGTCCCCCCTGGGACCCCCCTTGCCCTGACCATCGGCGCCCCCTTCTGGGAATCTTCTGATTCGCTGGAGAAACTCATGGAATCTCTCGGGCCACTGTCATACTCCCCTACGCTGCCCTCGGATTCTTCCCCTTCGCTCTCCCAATCCTCTCTCCCCAGTGCTCCTGCTCCTGATTCCCTGACAGTATCATTCTCAGAAATGGATATTAAAAACTATTCATGGTCAAAATGAATGCACTGCTGAAATATTTTTGCCTATCAGTATTCCATTACTGGGAGATACTTCAATTATTAATCAGTGGCAAATTATGACTGTGAACTTGGACAAAATAAGCTCCCCTTTTAATTTAAAGTGTTTAGTGGCACTCCCATGATATTTCCCATAGAGTCTGTGTTGCTGCTTTGTTGTCTACATGAGGAGTCAAATCATAAAGGTATCATTAAATATTGCTTTGTGCTATTGACTCTTTAATAAGTCACACAATAAAGAATGCCCACTTCAGCAATGAAACGAGGGGGTGTTACAGCAGCTAAAAGCTTTTAAAATTAAAATCTACTGCAGTGGTATTACATACATTTAAAGTGCCCATAATCTAGGTTTTAAAATGTTCATAAATAAAAGCTGTTAACATTTATTTTGTTGGCTATCTTCCTAGTAAACGAAAGGCATATTGATCCACCGGGTATTGTCAGTCCCATTAGCTTCGTGATACGATGTTATCAATATTTCATGTGGAATATTTATTTGTCACAATTCATCAACAAACAACTGTTGGCTAAGCGTATTTTAATGGGCTAGTTGTAGAATGAAAACCAAGGTAGCTGTAATTACTACAACAAGCACATTTTGCTTCAGCTTCTGCTAACCTGCTTCCTCCAGATGTTTCACCCTACAGCAGCCATCAGCACTACCCCAAAACCACTGGAGGGCACCAGGCGAGGGCTGTTTTACTTTCAGGATACTGTTTCCTTAAAAGGGGGGGGGGGAGCAGTCAAATTTCACCTTGCAGGAAAGTTTCTTCACTTTCATCCTCAGTGGGTGTGAGTCAGGCTAGAGCTGCTACTGAAAATAAGAGGTCTGCATCTCCTCCTCCTCCCTTTCCCAAATAATGCATAATAAAATAATCTGCATCATATGATGTCATTGGAATTCGGGTGGCGCTGTGGGTTAAACCACTGAGCCTAGGACTTGCCGATCAGAAGGTCAGCGGTTCGAATCCCCGCGACGGGGTGAGCTCCCGTTGCTCGGTCCCTGCTCCTGCCAACCTAGCAGTTCGAAAGCATGTCAAAGTGCAAGTAGATAAATAGGTACCGCTCCAGCGGGAAGGTGAACGGCGTTTCTGTGCGCTGCTCTGGTTCGCCAGAAGTGGCTTAGTCATTCTGGCCACATGACCCAGAAGCTGTATGCTGGCTCCCTCGGCCAATAAAGCGAGATGAGCGCCGCAACCCCAGAGTCAGCCACGACTGGACCTAATGGTCAGGGGTCCCTTTACCTTTACCTATGATGTCATTACGTTCCCAAATTAACGGGCTGCCACTTGTGGGCTGAGGAAACTCAGAACCATGAAGACCATGATATTGTGTCATATCACATTGCCTCTTGTAACAACACATTATCAGGGATAAATGAGGGTGAAACACAAAGTTGTTTTTAGTAACATTCACGCATCCCTGGTAATGCGTAGTTACTGCCTCATTGAAGTAAGGATTCCCATATTATATAGCATCCAGATTAGCGCATAATGTGTTGTGTGCCCAAATCAGCAGCATTTTAACTGTGTTTATGTTAATGTTGGTCTCTCCCCCTGCCATATCTTTGGGGTTGTTTTTTTTCAGGGGAGAGGTATGCTATAGGCCTGTCAGAAGCACTAACATTTATAAATATACCGCCTCCCTTGCCTCACTGAATATTCATGTTGTTTTCATCCTATTTGGTGGCCTCTTGGTCCCCTGGCTGGTGCTTCTTCTCAGAATAATATTTTCTTTTTTAAATTTTATTTGCATTCTTACAATTTCAAGAACCATATTCACATTGAAATCATTCATACACATCTTACTTTATAATGATGTAATCGTTTATGACTTCCATTCTTCCCCTTCCCTGGTTCCTTTGATTTTCTCTCCATTCCTGCATATATATGCATTTAGTTCTCTCTCCCCTTTATTATTCCTTTATTTTATATTATACTGTTGAATTTACCTTAATCCGGCTAATGTTTTCACGTGTTTACAATTATTTTCCAGATAACTCCACAAAGTTTTTCCATTCCTCTTTATATACTTGATCCTCTTGTTCTCTTGTTTTACTAGTTAAACCTGCTAACTCTGCATATTCTATCATTTTTTAATTTCCAATCCTCCTTGTTAAGGACTTCACTCACCCAGAATCATAGTTTCTCCTCCTTCATCTTTGCTGACTGTAGCTTTCACTGCTTGGTTGTGGCAATTCATGCAGTTTTGTTTACAAGTGTTCGCTATGTCATTGCATCAGATATATCATTATGGCAATGTGGCAAACATACGCACAGCCATTCAGAATGGCACTGAGTGCAAGTGAGACTGAGGTTTAGTGAGGGCAGAAAAATGACGAGGAAAGCAGCATCAGAGATTAAGCCGCATCCACCAAGTCAAAAAGAAGCTCTCATTCATTAATGCAAATATAGTTGCATCAGCTAAAAACAGAAAACTGTTCAACACACAAACAAACAAGCAACTAAGTCATTTCAGCTCTCCCTGAAGCCCCATAATGCATCTCCCTGAGTATGTTTCTCAGTGTAATGTAGTTGTAAAAGTCTCCCAGACCTTTCAGTCATGAGTACTTTAGGAAACAAAAACAAAGGGGTTGTTTGGGTTTCTTGTCTGGTTATATTGCCCATTAATCTTCATCCTACTTAGCACCTGATCTCTCCGGTAAATTTATAGACAGCAAGACTCTAATGAGCTCTTCACAAGTTTACAACTATGCTTAATGCTTCTTGAGCATGTGCCCTGTGCAGTTATGAAGTACACTTAGGTGCACTGTTGCAGGATTCTTGAAAACTCTTTTCCCTATTCCGTATCTACATACTATATTCTTATTTATTTAACCGATCTGTTTCCATGCTACCTTTCATGTAAACATCACAAGGTACATTAAAATAGCATTAAGTCTTACTTGCAGAACAAAATAGCAAGCCAACAGTAGTCCAAAACAAGCATGTTACTGTCAACTAGCATGACAATGTCACAAAGGACAAAGAGAAAACATTTTAACAGATGTTAGTATGCCATCGTTGTCAGCACCAGCCTTAATTTAGAAGGGAGGTTATTTCAAGGAAAAGATGCCACAGCCCCAAAGGCCCTTCCTCTGGTTGCTGCCAAGCAGATCCCACATACCAGGGCCACTAGAGCAAGTTCATCCACACACACTCCCCACCAGAAAATCAAAAATATTCTTGCACGAACATGAGTTGCCAAATGCCATTGCCTTGACTTACTGCTGCTGCTGCTTATATAGTTATGGCTTTACCAACAACTCTTTAGAACAATGCAATGAAATGACACCATCTTTTGCAGAGCTGCGATTTCAATGGATTGTTCTAGAAGTTGTTAAGTGGTTTTTTTAATAAAACAAACAAACAAAACAAAACATGAAGGGGAATTTCCAGCAGCTTGCACCTGTGTGAAGAAAATAAACATAAAGAAATCTTAAAGTGTCTGGCTTTTAGGTTATATTTGGTCTGGTGATGTCATCAAGTAGGCTGTTCTCTTTCTGGAATCAAGTTGCAAACCTTCTCCTCAACTGTAATTAGAGCTAAGCAGCGGTGTCAGGGAGCAGGATTTGTTCAGGCTTATCGCTTGCCTGCTGTCTCTTAGCACCAAACATCACAAAAGCACCGTGGTGAAATGAAGGAATTATTTATGTCTAGATATGTACTTTCACATCTAGTGCTTAAATGCTGTCATGGGCTATAATCTTATAACCAAGGTAAGCATTAAAGGGTCTCTATAGCACACAGATTATAGCACTTTTTTGCCATTTTAGAACATTGCAATGATGTGTCAAAGGAAATAATTTGGGCGATGGGGAGGGAAACACCCAGGGACTGGGATACAGCTGTAGTTTTCCGAATACCAGTCAGCAAACAGATACAGGTAGGTAAATAATACCTGATGCAATAGCATGGGAGTCGACTGTGCATCAGAAGTGGCAATAGCTGTAGGAGAGGAAGGCAGAATCTGAACAGTCTAACCGAAGCATTTCTTGATTCTTGTCTCCAAAGTTCTTCGATTCAGTTGAAAGGAAAGCTCTTAAATTATATTAACACAATATAATTTAGTTCTGCTCGGGTTGCTGTCGTCTGCCACTCTACCACCACCTAGCAGCTTGTTAAAAATATGTAGTGCCCTCCTTTGTTTGTAGAGCCTCTTCTGAATTTGAGAAGCACTTGAAAATCCTGGATTGGCTCTCAGCATGGGGGCTCTTGGTTTCGTGTGGGAAATTTGGAGGCCGGTAAGATGAGGCAAGTATATGCACTTTTTTGTCATGCTGGGTTGTAGGGAGAGGAGAGGTTATTGATGGTGCCTTGATTATTCATTTGCCAGAGTAACGATTAAACATGCTTTCATCCATATGGTGTCATATGCTTAATCTGTTTCAAAAAATAGGTACCTGAAGCCAGACAGAGAGTCTTGTCTGTCTACTGATGAAGTCCATTAAGTACTGGAAATTTTACTTTCATGTTTTGCATATCAGTTTTAAACGCATGTTGATTAAGGCAAGGTGGATGGAGTTAACCTTTAGATTGCCAACATTTTACAGTGCCTGCTCATTTGCCCTTCAGCAACAGGCAGACACAATGGAATCTGCGCTGGCAAAACTTCTCACCTCCATTTTTTACAGGCATGCAAAATATGGTGAGCTTTCCTTACCAATTTTCTGTGTGTCACACTGATGTTAAAGGCACACACCTTAACCCTTAATTTGAAAAAACAAACCAAAAAAATAGAAAAGGGAGAAGGGACCATCTGTAAGCAAGTGTCAAGCTGGGTTTGGCAACCCAGAATGCTGTGGAGAATGGAAGCGCACCAGGTCCTGCAGATAAGCCTACATCTACCACATATGTTAATATTGTTCCCACCATTTTGGAGGGGATGAATTTGCTGCACCCCTCCTCCCCTGGAAGAAGAGGAGAGGTGGTATCTCCCTAGGGGCGATTCACCCGATGGGGAGAGGTGGTGACAGGCTATTTAAGCTTGCTCTGCTCAGCACCCTTCCTCCTTTATTCGGCACTCACTCTCCCACCCTTTTGCAGTGTGGACCTACAGGCTACTCATTTGTTTTCCATGGGCTGAGTAGGATTTTTTTTGGGGGGGGGAGACCCTAATTGGCTCTGGGTCTTCTCTTTTTGCCTACTCCATACTGCTGGCTGATGTTTGTTGCAGTGCTGTTTCTTCTCTTTGGCTAATTGGTGCATAATCCGGGCAGGTGAGAGGGTTTCAGGAAGAATGGAACACTTAACTGAGTCAGGGTTGGGTTGTGGGTGTCCCTGAGTCACTGTTGTCGGGTATGTCCTGTGGGTGCTGGAGGTGCCCTTTGGCCTGACGGACACATTGGGGCAAATGTTGGCCAATGGGGCTACAGTGGGCCTGTTGGGCTCTTATACCCAAGGTCCACGCAGTGGGGAGGAAGGAATCTTAGGAAGCCTTGCTGCATGCACACAGTGCTAACTTGCCCAGGCCACAGGGGTAAAAATTACCCCCATCTGTTAATGAACACCTGCCTGGACTTAAGTTGATTAGGTTACATTGGTTGAATCTGACTAGTTAATTTGTTCTGCAGATCCTCAAGTTGTTATATTTAATAGATATAACCTATTCTTCCATATTTGAATGTCTTGACTCTTCTTCCTGGTGTGCTGGCAAATTGTGGTTGTCTTTCTAAAACATGTAGCAGCTCTGAATGGTGCCTGTTCTGTATATCTTGATATACAGAACTCCGTATATGGACTTGGGAGTGGGATCTGAACATGCAAAGCTGCCTTAGTTAGACCATTGGTTCATGGCTAGGTAACTGATAGCAGCTGGCTTTCCCCAACTTTAGACAGAAGATCCAGACCTGCTGCCTAGATCCTTTAACTGGAGGTGCTTTCAACTGCCCCTGGAACTTTCTGCTTGCAAGGTTAATGGTGTTAATAGTGGTGCTAATGACTTCAGATATATGTGTGGCCTTACTGTGCATTTTCAGGGAGCAATCTGTGTGGGCTTCCTGCCTAGTTGAATAAATTGGCTTGTTTGCTTTAGAAGTCTGCAAAATCAGATTTTCAAAGAAACAAATGTGTCTGTGCTACTTCATTATAGGAGTAAATTATACTTGTACAGCAGCCATCATATATCTTCTAAAAATAGTGAGGACTGATTCTTAATTTATGTAATTGCTTAAGCTTTGACAAAGAGCCAATTCTAATAAGCACACATTTATATTATTAGCATGCTGGAGCTAGAAAGAGCTTCTTTTCCTTGTGATTATAAATATTGAAAAGGAAGTAAGTGCAACAGTGTCAGATGTCAAAACAGCCCATGTCAAAACGAAAGCCATATACGTGTAAGGAAATAAATGTGAAATATACTTTTAGCATCTGCTTGCACAAAACAATAATAAGTGACTGACAGCCACATTCAATGAAATAACAGTTCTTGCTGCATTTGAAATGCTAGCTTTTATAAGTCTTCATGCTGGCCAAGAATTTCCTTGTCAGCTTCTTATACATACATATGTAGCATCAGTGAAAGATGAACAGAGTGTTTGAGAAAGCTTGAGAAAGTATTGAGAGGTGTGTGTTTCTGGATTTCTGATTATATGTACTTCAAAATAGACCCAAGGAGGATTGGTAAAAAACAAAACAAAAAAACCTCTCTTCATTAGTAAAGCAGTGGTTGTGATCCAGAACTCTGAGGTGATAATAAGTGTCATGTTTCCTCTTGTCTATGAAAAGGCATGGAATCGTCTTTTTCAGACTGATGTTCTGACTGAAAAGCTGCCGTTTACAAGGAACTCAAATGATAAATTATGGGTGGGTGGCCATGTTGCACATAAGGTAAAGGTAAAGGGACCCCTGACCATTAGATCCAGTTGTGACCGACTCTGGGGTTGCGGCGCTCATCTCGCTTTATTGGCCAGGGAGCCGGCGTACAGCTTCCGGGTCATGTGACCAGCATGACTAAGCCGCTTCTGGCGAACCAGAGCAGCACACGGAAACACCGTTTACCTTCCCGCCGGAGCAGTACCTATTTATCTACTTGCACTTTGACGTACTTTCAAACTGCTGGGTTGGCAGGAGCAGGGACCGAGCAACGGGAGCTCACCCTGTCGCGGGGATTCGAACCGCCGACCTTCTGATCGGCAAGTCCTAGGCTCTGTGGTTTAACCCACAGCGCCACCCGCGTCCCATATGTTGCAACATAAGAAACAACAAAAGGAAAAAAGCTTTGTGGCACTTTAAAATATTGACAGCTTTATTGTGAAAACTTTTGCCACAGTGTCAAAAAAAAAGTTGCAATCTCTTAATAATCTCGGCTACAGATTAATTAAACATATGTTCCTTGGATTTGGTAGTGTGGTACATTGTGAAGCGAGGGGGCCTCCATTAAGCGTGTGAAGACTGTTTAAGCAAGTTGCTTGGTTTTGTTGACTGAATTCTTCAAGCAGTCATGTAGTAACGCTGAGGGGAACTGGTGTCAGGTTGAGGGAGTTTGGGAATGGGTAAAATAGGAACAAAGAAGTCAAAGTGAGAAAATGGCCTTCATTTTCTTTAAAAAATTTAAGGAAGGTCATGCTGGATCTCACTAGATTAGGCCACGTTTAACATCCTAGTTTAGCATCACTAGCTTAGGTCAAGTTTAGCATCCTGCTTCCACCATAAACCAGTCAAATGCTTCCAGAAAGCTTACATGTTTGGCAGAAAGATAACTGGCTCCTCTATTGTTTGCCGTCCCCCCTTCCCCTGCTCCTACCACCAGCCACTGGTACCCAATATGTACATTGCCACTAACCCCAGAAGCTTCACTTAGCTATCACAAATACTATCAACCCTACATGAATTAACCCTTTCTAAAGTCAGTGGCCATCTCCACATCTTGTAGCAGCAAATTCTACACTGGATTTCCTAGCAGTTACAGCTTGTACCAAGCAGAGGACGCTGCTACACCTGCCAAGCCAGAACTAGTTTGTCTCTACCTGGCTAATCACAGTGGGGTAGGCATAACCTAGAGTGATGTCATTAGTCAATTATTATTGTGGTAAAGAGTACTTCTTCAGCTCTCCTAAACCTTTGGCCCTTCAAATGTTGATTGATTTGGGTTTTTTAACAGTTCAGTATTTAAACTCATTCAGTACTATTCTCTATGGAAGGACAACGGTGGAAACAAAAATGAACTTTATTTGGCTTAAAAGAAAAATGCTTCCTTTGGTGCAGCGATACCTATAAACGCATCCTTAAAATACAGTGGTACCTCGGGTTAAGAACTTAATTCGTTCCGGAGGTCCGTTCTTAACCTGAAACTGTTCTTAACCTGAAGCACCACTTTAGCTAATGGGGCCTCCTGCTGCCGCCACACCACCGGAGTACGATTTCTGTTCTCATCCTGAAGCAAAGTTCTTAACCAGAGGTACTATTTGTGGTTTAGCGGAGTCTGCAAGCTGAAGCGTATGTAACCCGAGGTACCACTGTAATAACCTGAGTTTATGGTATAAGCATGTTTCACAGAGCTTACAAGATTTCGATAGTGAATTAGTAAAGTCTACCCGGTGCAGTAAATCTTTAAAGGGGGAGAGGGGTTGTATGTTGAATTTTGACATAACAATGTTGTTAAGGTTTTGCTTGGGGTTTTTTTGGTGGTTTTTTATTTTTTAAGGGAAAACAAAAACATTAATTTCCTGCTTACTCTCCAGTGCTGGTACTTGAGAGGTTTAAAGGGAGAGAATAATGTGAGTAAATTAATATGAAAGTGTATGGTGAGCCCATAACCTTAAAGAAATGCAACCAAACCTAGACCTTCATAGGGGGTACATTGCTTGAGTGCCTGTCTAGTGACCTGATATTTCCTTCTGAAATGGCAGGACTTGAAAAAAGAGAGAAGGGGGGTTATCGCTTTTTTCACACACCTCTCTCCCAAGTTCTTGTAACTGAATTCCCCCAAAATCTAAGGTATTGCTCATAAAGAAAATAAGACTGCAATCCTAACCACATTTACCTTGGAGCAGTAGTGGGGCAACAAGGGGAATATTGCTTTGTTTCCCAGGCTTTGGAACACAGTGCTTCACTGCCACTCAGCAGGAGAGAGAGGAGAAGGCCCAAGGCAGCACATTGTGGATGCAGATGATTGTCTGATTGAGTCTGCCACTGTGCCCACACCTGTTGAGCTCCCAGCTGCCATGTCCCACCCCCCACCAGTAAGCAGAAGCTGGGAGAGCACTCGCACCCTGCTGGCCACTACTAATTTCAATAGGAGCTATTCTTGGTAGACAGGGCTAGAATTGCACTATTAACAGAAACAAACCGGACAACGACTCTGGGAACATATAGAAAACAGTGAGAAAGAATTCCGGAGACTTTATGGGTACTGTTTTCTTCTGACTCCAAGGTGCCTCTCCTTTGGGGAAAAATAAATTCCAAGGACAGCTGTAACAAGAGACTGCAGAATGAGAGATGGAAGTTTGACTGTGATTTAGTGTTTGAAGAAGGCTTTTCAATGCTTGGTTTATCCAAAATTTAGCACTTTTTAAGTTCTCCACTATTTCAGTGGGAAAGTTTGTTGTGAGAAGTAATTCTCTTCATAAAGCATTTAGTTTTTACATTGTAATCAATAATGATGTTTTGTAAAGTGCCGTGCAATTGGCAGTGATCCTGACTTTGCTACCACTGCTGGGAGCGTCCCTGCAATGGAACTTCCCTGAGGGGGCTGCTCTGGCCAGCAGAAGTGGGGAGGGAACTTTTACTGCTTCCCCCTGCAGCACCCAAAAAATCTAATACCTTTCTGTTGTCAAAACCAATCCTGCACATAGTTATCCTTGTGCTGTTAGTTGAAGGATCAGGATACCCTTTTATCTTGTGAAGTAATGGAACTAACTGAATTGAAGCTTGTGAAACTAATTTCATTGAAGCTTATGAAAGTAATTTCAGAATCTTAAACCAAAGTTAAAGGATTTTTAATGGAAACAAACCTTCCTATTTTAAACATGACTATAATCATTCTGATACATTTTCATCATTTTCCATGGCATTTCATGCATTTTGTGCATTGAAGTCCAGAATCTGTTAGGGTCACCTTTCTTCCTTTAGATCTGCGTTGTAATGTGAGAGCTTTTAAAAGCAAGCAGATGTTTGATGTAATGTCTACGAGATAGCCCAGTTTTGAGCACATGGGTACAGAAGAATTAATGGGTGCTCAGATCTTTCCCATCTGCAACACCTTTTCCATTTCAGTTCAGTTGGTTTGGCTAGTTGGTTGCTAAGGCAACTTTCAATGAATGCCCAGAGTGGCTTGCAAAATTAAACTTATAATAAAGTAAATTGCCCACAATATAAAATAAGAGTTTAAAATTGGAAGAAATCAAATCAGACAAAACTCTTCATGAAAACCGATATGCAGAATATTAAAAAGCATGGGAAAATAAAAAGGTTTGTACCTGGCACCAAAATGACACCAAGGAAAGTAGGATCCACAGCTGGGGTGACACCACCAATTGGGCCCTTCCTCCTCCTGTTGGATAGCATAGCTCCATGTACACAAAGACCACAACCCTTTTCACACATACTTAGAAATAAGTCCCCAATAATTTTAATGGATAATTTTATTCCCAAGTAAATGTATACAGTATTGTATCGTAACATCTCTGTGCATGCCCATATGCAGAAAGCTCTTCCTTCCATTGAGCTGAATTTGAATGCATTCAAATCAGAGCACACATCAATCTATGAATTGTTTATGCATGCAGACGAGGCAGTTGTCACTAGGGATCATGAGGCTGGCAAATGCTAGAATCCCTAGCTGTGGTTTGCCTGGCCTCACTGCCATTGTGACAAACCACAGTTTACTGTGATATTTGAGCAGAGCCTTTGTGATAGAACAATTATTCAAAGTGGGGGGGCGGTCTGGATATATGAGCACCCCTGCTTGAATTATAATAGTTTCAGTCTGAGGTGGGCACAGATTGGGCTTTGAACTTGCTCGGGCTTGATTTGGGATCGCACCACATCAATAGCTCAGCGGCAGAGAGCACTTTGCATGCAGCAGGTGCCAGGTTCAATCCTTGGCTTCCCCAGGTTGAGCTCTGAAACCCATTGCTGGCCAGTGCAGTGGACTGAGCTAGCTTGGCAAATGGTCGGACTCACTGGAACACAACTTCCAAGCATTTTGATGATTGCACGCCTGTGCCAAATCCAATGCAACCTTATGAGCTTAGGAGCCTTGATTTGAACAAAGGGCTTACGGTAACAGAGGTAACTGTTCCGTTTATTTAAATGGACGCAACCAAGTCACATGTACAGCTCTTTGAGTAAAGAGAATTGCTGATCCATTTGAGTGAGTGGGTCATTCGGACACACAAGTGGTCTGTTGATAAGCGGGTGGCTTTTTTCTCCCCCTCATGCAACACTGCTTTTCTTCTACAGCCTTTCAGAATTGCATACAGAGCTCTGGGCAAAGGGCGATAACATTTTGGCAAAACCTATTGGTTCTTTTGCCTTGGATTTTGTTTGTAGGAGGCATTGCTGAAATAGGCAAAGAAGGAAAATAAGCACCGAGGAAACTAATGCAGCAAAATAAATCCATGGCGTGTTTTAACTTAAAAGACTCTTCAATCCAGGTAATTTGATGCCTAAGTAAGACAAAAAGTGAGAAATGTGCGTGTAAACAATCTTCTTTCTATAAAATAACTTGCAAGCTTAAAAATTGCTTTAAAGTGGTGGGGAGGGAATGACTGATGGAAGTATAGTCAGGATTCCAGTGTTGTTCATTCCCTGGACCGAAGTTTTTCAAGCACCCATTGCTGGAGCTCCCTGTACCCTGTGAAAAACCATTCCTGAACTCAGGAATGGCCTTTGATGTATCACGAGGACAAAATAGGACACAGGTTGCCATAACAGTTGCATGTGCAAGTTTACAAGTACAAATGCAAATTTATAAATAATTGTTATAATTTAAATAGAAACACCATGGCAGGTGAGACTGTCCAGGTCATCTTTACGCCTGCTCAGTCTGCTGCCCAGGTGTCAGTAGTTGGGGTGGGGACTTCAAAGCCATTCCCTGTTTTCTCTGCTTATGATTCTTTATCTTTAAACTAGGATTGGACTGGAGAGCCCTTCAAACACAGTGTCATCCTCTGTAAAATAGGGCACATTGCCATCTTTAAATCTGTTCTTCTTGTGTGTGCACAGTCCTCTTTAGATTCCTAAATTTATAGGGAAATATCAGGAATATATCAGTCATTGCTACAGAATACTACAGCTATTCTGTAGTTTGGGGTACTGTGTGTCCGGCCTGTTGGAATTTTGCAATGTTGTGTTTATTAAGCTGTCTTGTCATACTGTGTTTGGTAAGCTGTATTGAAAACGGAATGCAAATCTTGCAAATGAATATTTGCGTGCCCAAGGTTGACTAACAGTTCGAAACCGTCTGTATTTTACACACTAAATTGTCCTTATCATTAAAATGCTAATTAAATTGTAAACATCTGTTACATTCATAGTTATAATGAAAATTGGCAGCTACATCTTTCTTGTGTCGGTGTTCTTGCTAGCTTAAGTCCAATTTGCATACAAATTTGATTGGGCATTGGTGTAAATGTCCCTGACCTTTAGAGGAAACGTTGGCGGGATTCTGTGTTTGATGTGATAGTTCTTGATGGAAGTGAATATAGCTGGCCCCTCTGGTTATCTTTAACCTGCTAGTATTGTCAGAAATGTTTAGGGAGAGAGGAGCAAACACTTGCTTGACAGTGGCCTCAGAGTAGAGAGAAAGGGTGGGGTGTTAATATATTTTGCAAGTACTGGTCTCATTCTAAGGCTGCAAATCTGTGCACATGTCTCCCAAGAGTAAGCAGTACTGAACACTGTGATTTATTCTAATGATCCTAAGCATGCATAGGAACACACTCTTGATTATTTAATCCGTGGCTGTCACCCACCTCCTGCATTTTTCACCCTTGCTCGTTACATTTTTTTGGTATGTTCTTGAATACAAAATTAGAAGTTTAGCTTGGATTTTTACAACTGCAGTGAAGTTGCTAGGAGACAGCTCTAGAGCTCTGTGAAGCTCTTAGTGGTAAAAATGGTTAAACATACTACAGTCCTATACATCAGTAGTGGAACCTTCAGACTCTTATTTTCCATCATCCTTAGCCAGCTTGGCCAGTGGCTGGGAATGAGAGGGAAAGTAGTCCATCCACATCTGGAGGGCCACAGGTTCCCCACCCTGCTGTGCATTCCTGCTGAGTTCAATGGGAATAGCCCCCAGATATGCTAAATAGAAAGGGACGCGGGTGGCGCTGTGGGTTAAACCACAGAGCCTAGGACTTGCCAATCAGAAGGTTGGCAGTTCGGATCCCCGCAACAGGGTGAGTTCCCGTTGCTCGGTCCCTGCTCCTGCCAACCTAGCAGTTCAAAAGCACGTCAAAGTGCAAGTAGATAAATAGGTACCGCTCCTGCAGGAAGGTAAACGGTGCTTCCATGCACTGCTCTGGATCGCCAGAAGTGGCTTAGTCATGCTGGCCACATGACCCAGAAGCTGTACACCGGCTCCTTCGGCCAATATAGCGAGATGAGCGCCACAACCCCAGAGTTGGTCACGACTGGACCTAATGGTCAGGGGTCCCCTTTACCCTTACCTTTTATGCTAAATAGAATTGTAATCCAAAACATTGGGAGGAGGGAGGTACCAGGTTTGCATAGACTAACCTAAGCCATGACTTTAGTGATTAGGAATCCATTGTGGTGGACCTCAGGCTCTTGCTCCCCATTTCCTCTTCTCATGAGAGGAGGAGACCAAATACTTTTTTTAAAGAAAAGAACAAGCTGCAGTTCATCATTTAAAAAACAACAACATTTCCTTAGAACAAACCACTGTTCCCCAAGTTCCTACAAAATGTTCTAGTTCACACGTAAAGTTAAACCATGGTTTACATTAGTGACTCCTCCACTCCCATCTTCTCCTCTCATATGGCCAGGAGAATGGCGTCTGTGCTTTCCAAGAACTTCAGCTTATAATGATATCATTACATATGATTACACACAAACCAGGAGTCCTGGTTTAAAACAAGCCAGCTTCATAAGTAATGTTTTAAAGTTAGCTTGCTTAGAAACTGACCAGAGGGTATTTTTTTTTAACAATGATCCTTGGTTTCAACATCATGCTAGGCTAAGATTCTTGCAAAGCAAAACTGTATTCTGCAGAAGCCCTCCTCTTGGTCACTTGGGGGGGAAAGGACAGGAGAGTACACAAGCCTGAGATTTCACTCATGAAGGCTCATCTGCGCTAAACCATTATATGCAAATATTACCAAAAGTGGAAACTTCAATTTTCCTCCTCTCATGCGTGAAGGAGAAGGGAGGATGAGATGCACATACATGTCTGTGGCTCTCTATAGTACATTCCCAATGACCTCTAAACCATAGTTTGGGATAACCTAAGAACTGTGACAGAATGCTGTTGGAACTGTATTCCAGCAGTGGGTTGGGCAAACCCCAAAGTGGGTGAGTACAGATACCCACACCTCAAACATACATGTAATCACACAAACATAGACATGCCATATCTTCTCCCTACTCAGCTGATCTGTGTAGGAACAGGTGGGTTGTTTTCATTCAGATTGGAGCATGCTGGCTAGAGAAGTTCAACACACACATCCCAAGATGTAAATGAAAATTGCATCCTCTCTGCTTCTCAGCCGATTGGTCTAGATCAACTGAGGAGTTGCAACGCACGCAGGGTGGAGATGAAAACTGCCTGTTGCTTCAGCCAAAGTGACAGCTGTCAGTTTTCTTCCCAGCCACAGCATGAGGAGGTCAAAGCCTCCCCATGCAGCACTCTGCAATCACGATGAAAACTGGACCACCTCTGCGCCTTAGTTGGATCTATACTGTTCAGCTAAGAAGTGGGGAGGGTACTGCTTCCATCCCAGTGCTGGAATGAGAGAAGCCTGGCAGGCTGGAGTGGGGGTCCACATCCCTAGTTTATTTGTTTCTTTATGGTCCTTGCCTATATCTTCTCGCCCGGCATGACCTTGAAAGCAGGTCGTTTTAAAATATGTATATAAGAATAAGATGGACAAAAGCCATAAAGCTGAGCCAATGAGTCAGTATTTCTTCTCATGTCAGTCTTACCTAGAGCCTGTACAGACAGAATTGCTGGCTCCCTCTGAATACTGGCAGCTACAAGAGATCAAGAAACGGCGACAGGAAAGCAAACTCTCAAGGAGTGACCTAAGTGCTGCTTCAGGACACATTGGCACCAATGTCGACTGCGCCTGAAGCTTTTTAGGGTTCCCATTTAGCCATCATTTGAAGCTGTGGTTGTGTGTTTGACCCTTGGACTCTTCACTGGCTTCCGTGAGAAGGCCTACTCAATGTGTGCACAATTCCCAAGCTGTGTGCCAAGGCACACACACTGAAGTTTAGGGGGGGGGAGTGTGCTGTGGCTGTCAGATATTCAGGGATCACAGCATTATGCCCTGTACCCTATTATGTATCATTTTTTTGTTTTGTGGGAAGCTTTTCATTTTGAATGCTGATGGCTTCAGGCTAAATGCTTTTGGGTATTAAGTGCTCCCTATTTGCTCAAGTGGTGATGAGTCATGGGGAAATGCTAACTCCCTTGATGTTAGAAAGCAATGGGTACCTACAAATGCAAATTGTAAGGGTGCTTAAAAGTAAAGGTAAAGGACCCCTGACAGTTAAGTCCAGTTGCAGATGACTCTAGGGTTGCGGCGCTCATCTCGCTTTACAGGCTGAGGGAGCCGGTGTTTGTCCGCCAACAGTTTTTCCAGATCATGTGGCCAATATGACTAAGCCGCTTCTGGTGAAACCAGAGCAGCGCACAGAAATGCCGTTTACCTTCCTGCCGGAGCGGTACCTATTTATCTACTTGCACTTTTGGGCGTGCTTTTGAACTGCTAGGTTGGCAGGAGTTGGGACCGAGCAACGGAAGCTCACCCCGTTGCGGGGATTCGAATCGCCAACCTTCTGATCGGCAAGCCCAAGAGGCTCAGTGGTTTAGACCACAGCGTCACCTGCATGCTTACATACTAGCAAAATTCAGGTTGCACAACTAAAGTTAATTTGATACTCTTGTGTAGCAAACTTGCTCCCTTCTCAGTGTCACTCCCTTCTCATTCCCATGCCATGGCCCCTGCTGTTGTGCTACCTGCCTTCGCTTTTGTTCCTCTACCCAGCTCTGACTTCATGCAATTCCAGGATTGTGACGCAGCACTGCAAATCCTCTAGTTGGGGCTATGCAATGACATTCTATTATACAGAGCGATAAACAATTGATGAGCATCAGAGTGTACTGACAGACTTCAATTTGACAATAACTGTAACATCCAATTGAAGGAAAGATACGTAATTAAATATAACATGTGGATATTGTACTGGATTTATGGTTAATTACTCAGAGCGAGCTGTTAAAGCTTTAGACGTTCTCCTCCAGTTTTCTTTTCCTGCTTTCCCCCCCACGTGCAGATTTACAGAGGATGGTATTTGCATGTTAGAGTGCCTTTAGCAGTATTTTTTTGTATTTATGAATACACTTGAATAAGCTCCTGACTTGCAGATAATTAAGCACAACTGTCAACGTGCTTCTCAGGGCTTATGCAAACTACAGGCACCGACTTACTTAGAAGATTTTAAAGAAAGTTTTGCATTCAGTAAACAATGGGGGAGGAAAGTTGGATTGTATTTTTTGCACATTATCTGTCAGGATAAATTCCTCATAAAGTAGAAACACAGCCAGCCAGGTAGGGACATTAACAACAGTTTGTGATTATTCACTTTGTCAGCCACGTCTCATGCTATATAGTTTTCAAAATGCTAGTAATCTCAGTGCCTAAAAATAAGTGCAAACATGAGGCCTGAATGACAACACAAACAACATGGACCAAGATAAGTTGCACAAAAGACAAAAGGTGGGGCAGCAGCTTTGCCAGAGATGGCTCAGCTTTAAGCAAGTCCTTTTTAAGCCATGTTGACCAGGTACTCAACAGAGTACACAGCATGAGAAGAAGAATGAAGGGAGTTTATTTGACAGGTATGACCATTTATCTAGTGAGTGAGGTTTAAAAGAGCACTCACCAGGGCATATAAAAGTGCACTTAAGAGGAGCCCCGCAGAACTAGACCTAAGGTCCATCAAGTCCACTATTCTTCTCCCACAACCAATTTCCTATAGCCCTGGAAGTAAAACAAAACTCAGCTAAATTGGCAAAGAAAAAGTGATTTATATGCAATATAACATGGTGCCACCAGAGGGCGCTGTGGAGTCCCATTTTTCTCTACCTGTTTTTCCCCTGTTTAAATTTACAACGCATTTAACTGAAACGCTTCTTTGACGTGTCTCGACCCAGCCTTAGTGGTGATTGATTGAGATGAGATGAGATGCCAAATCAAGTAATATAATGCTCCAGCATACACAGAACCGAAACAGCAAGAGGTCTGTGGGGACTTGGCCTTCCCCTTGTTGCTGCTTTGGTGAAAGTTTTATTCTGTGAACCGCTCTTGAGATCTTGTGATGAAGGCTACATAAAGTTAATAAATGAATAAAATACATGGAAGCATTAATATATTAGTATGTGTCAGAAATAATATCTCCAGGGCATACTCTCCAACATTTCTCCAATGAAACAGGGATGTCCTGTTCCATTATTATTATAATAATTATTATTATTATTTATATCACTTATATCCCACCCATCTAACTGGTTGCCCCAGCCACTCTGGGCAGATTCCAACATATATAAAAACATAATACAACATTAAACGTTAAAAATAGTTCCCTATACAGGGCTGCTTTCATACGTTTACTAAAGGTTGTATAACTGGTTATCTCCTTGGCTTGGGGGTTGCATAACTCTGTACCTTCCAGTATTACTCCGATGAAGATAGGGACATCCTAAGGAAAAGCAGGACATTCTGGGATCAAATCAGAAACCAGGACGGCTTCTGTAAATCCGGGACTTTCCCTGGACAATAGGGACACTTGGAAGATCTGCCAGGGGGATGGCTATTTCCAGCAAATCACCTTGTGCTATATAATCCCTTGGAATGTAAGATGTGGATGTGGCCGTGAAGGATTCTGAGGCCAGGTATGGAGCATAGGCGAGTATTCAACAGCGCTTTGGGATCCTATGGATAAAGCAGGGATCGCTAACCCTTTTAGACTAATGGGCACATTTGGATTTTTGAGCAAGGGAGGAAAAGGGTACCGATTCTGAGCACTTCAGGACCAAGGGAGTGGCGGTGGTGAACTTTGTGGGCACCAGGAGAAGATCTGAAGGGCACCAGTGCACTCATGGGTGCCATGTCAGCAACTGCTGGCATAGAGTTATTGAGGCAAGTATCACAGTGGAGACATCTGTCCGCCATCACTATCAGAATGGAATAATAAGTGATTTGTACGAAGGAGAATCTCTGCTTTGGCTTTGTGATGTGTGCAACTTTTATAAAATGGTGCTGATGTATCTTTAAGGAACAACTTTTTTGTCCTGTGTAGCTTGTAGAATATGAGCTGTGTGTGTGCAACTAGCAAAGAGCAGCAAGTCTGCTTGTTTTGTGTGCTCCTCCTGTTTCTTAAACATTTGGCCTTTAGCCTTCAAATAAAGTCAGTTGATGCCATATAATATATTTGGTGTGTAGCCTGTACTTAACAGGCTTGACAAGTCATGGTCAGGTAAGTTGCACGTATAGAGGGCACAATTTTTAATATTTTTCTGGAGAGCCAAAATGCTTGAGGCTATGATTGGGCTCTTCGTTTTATCTTTGTGCTTTGAAACAATCTGTTGGAAGGTGGAGGAAGACACCCGTTTGATGGAAACGTATATTTGAAGAGCTTTTGTGGCTGGCAGTTTTGAGGAAGATAGATCAGTTGACCGAAAACTCAAGAAGGTTTGGCATAATGAGAAACGGCAGTATATTACTTCCTTATTAAAACAAGATTTATAGAAAAACATAGGAAGAAGCATCCAGTAAAGGATTACTGGATGAGACTGATGGGAGTTGAGGTTGTTTTGATGAGCTAAGTGGGAAAGATAATGAACTGGGTGGTTTGAACTGAAAAAGCAGATGGATTATGAAGCTGTCTCATTGCTTGTCAAACTAATATAATTGATTCATAGACTGAGGTTGTAAGGGACTATGGATTTGGTAGATAGTTCATTGGAGTGGGATAATTTATAGTAGTGCATTCTTTAACCTTATGTAGTTATGACAGTGCTGTGATAAATATAAATAATTGTAATAAAAAATATTCATATGCCTGGTTTTAATAATTAGCAAAATCCTCAGTTGAATGTGCAATTAATTTGTATCATCTAAAAATCATGTGACACACATACATTGTAGAACATCATGCAACATGTACTTCTTAAGGACCTTTTTATGAACTGAAACTTCTAGCTTTGGTTGCTGGGGCAAAGTTTCTCAGTTTTGCAGACTCCAAACAGTTCTGATGATGTAAAAGTCCTTTTTGTTCTTTATGAGGACAAATTGCATTCATTCTTACCACCAAATGGTGATGTTTAGGTTCAAACAGAATTCAGGATTGGGGGGGGGCATGTTTTAATGCCTACAGTGTGGATTAAAGTGTGGGGTTTTTTTTAATTAAATAAATCCTTTTTTATATAAATATTTTTCTCTCTGCAGGCAGCACGTGCCACACAACTACGCTCTCTACCCTTGTCCGCACACCTACGCTCATGATGCAGCCCTCCCTGGATATCAAACCATTTATGTCCTTCCCAGTGGATGGCAGTCCTGCTGTCGGACTTTTCCCAAATTTCAATACCGTGAGTAACCAATGTTGCAATTCCCCACCCAACTGCCCTTGCTTTTTTGCTTTCTTTGCTCCCTACAGTGAAGCACATCACATGTTGCTCATTGCCGATGGAGTCATAAATCTTAGAAAAAGGTAGACTGGAGCTATGATCCCAGGAGCAGCAGAGACTGGTGAGGCCATGGTGGAGCACTGGTCCTCTCCTGGCTTTCCAATATGGTGGGTCTCTGGCGCTTACTGAGAGAGCAGAGAGACAGGAAGCTTGGCAGGATGGTGTGGTGCAGTGGGGCCGATCCGATGCTGCACCGTGCCAAACTCCTAACTCCCCGCTCCCACTTGGCAAGTCTCAGTTGCTCATGGTTTTTGTGCCACCTCACCAGCCACTACTGCCCAGAAATATTTGTCCCAGGGCTTAATGAATCATTTGACCTTTGTGAATGCTTGCCGCCTATACAGCTTGCTTCATAAACTTTGGCTTGTGAGCGCAGCTTCTTGTGGAAATATTGAGAGGTAGGATGAAAAATATTCGTTATATTCACCCTCCTGTTAATTTTGATACACCTAATCTCTCCTCTCTTCACCCTGATCCCTGTCTGAAACTTTCTACTGACACCAGCGGATTATTTCCTTCCTGGGCAGCCATTAAAGAGATATTTAAACTCCCCCTCCCTTTTGCACTGAGCTTATGAGACTTGATCAGTGAAACAGCAGGCAATGTTTGCCTTCCCTTAGGATACAGCTTTGCTCACTGTGCTAGGGCAGCCTTCCTCTCCCTGATGCCCCGATGATGCTTTAGAGTCCCCCTCTCACCACTCCTGAATATTGGCCATGGTGGCTGGGGCCAATGGTCCAAGAAATCTGGAGGGTCAGGAAGAGGTTAGGAAGGCTGCGGTTGTGTCATATGGAGTCTGTGCACCTGGCTTTCTGCACCTGTGTTCTGTTTGTGGCACGTTGGTGATTTGGTGTGTGTAACTCGAGGTTGGGAGAAACAATGAATACACAGCTCTGCCTTAGAGAATGGAAATTGGTTTGGATGGTTTTTAAATTGCATGTAACTCTACAACTCTCTGGTTTTGTATCTAGGAAACTGGAGAAGTTATTGTAGTATACCTGCCTCTATATTATGTTCCTAATAACTGTTCAGTCAGTCCGGTTGCATAAGGCTTAGTGCTAAATCTTGCAAAACATTTCAGAGTTAGCAAGCAATATTTCCACATTAATGTTGCTCGTTTTTGTTTTTTTTGTTTTGTTTTAATTTGAGAATATAGTAGAAAGAGAAAGATAAAGGCAAGCAAATAATAATAATAATAATAATAATAATAATAAATAATAGAACAGTGTGATGGGATGATGAGCTGCTTGTGCATAAAGTCCTAGTCCCTCAGAGTTTGGCTAAGTCCACAAACCTCTGTCTGTGACGGAGCTCCTTAAGCATGGCTCCGTCAGTCGCTTGTAGAATCGGACAGTGGGCGTTTACGGAACTTCTTCCAGCATAAAAGTTCCTTAACGGAAACGCGTCTTCTGGACTCTCGGCGTGACAGTTTCCGGCGAGGAGTGGGTGTCCCTATGGGAGGTCCTGAAACCTCCCCACTATTTTCGCTGGAAGTGTCTCTGAGCCCTCCCTCCGACTCACTTTCCCTTGGAACTCCTCCTCTCCCCCTGCTGGTTCCCTCCTCAGCTGATAAGTCTCTCTCAGCCTCTGTGAGCCCTTTCACCTCCTGTTTCTCCGATGGCAGTTCCCTGACATCCACCTCCCCTCCAGGGCCCCCTTCACCACCTCCCCTCCCCTCCTCTGCGGGAGGCGAGGGAGCAAAACCCCTGAAAGAACCTCCCTCATCTTCCGAAGTTTCGAACACTTCCCTCCACCGGTTGCTGTTTCCGGTTTCTAAGTACTCCTCCTCATCGGAGTCCATTCCTTCTTCCAACTCCGATTCCCTGAATCCTTCCAGTTCCTCCTCCTCGTCGGTGGTGCCAAAGTACTCCCTCCGGAACCTCGCTACTGACTGAGGTTTCCTGGGGAACCTTTGGTGGAATGTTTCGATCAAGATCTTGTCATTGACCTCCTCTGCCGTCACCCAGGCGTTTTCCGACTCCGGTTCCCCTTCCCACGCAGCCAAATACTCCACCTGATTACCCTTCCACCTGGAGTCGATGATCTCCGCCACATGGTTGCTGCTTTCCCTTTCTTCTAAGACTGGCCCCCGTGTGGAGACCCCTTGACCTTCCCCCCTCTACGGTGACAGTAATGACCTGTGGAATACTGGGTGCAGTTTCATGTGGTTCGGTAACCGGAGTCTGAAAGCCACTGGGTTGACCTGTTGAATGACCTCAAATGGTCCCAATCTTTTGGGTCTCAATTTCTTGCAACCCCCCTTGAACGGCAACCCTTGGGTTGACAGCCACACCTGACTCCCCACCCTAATCGTTTCACCTTCCCTTCTGCTCTTGTCTGCCTGCCTCTTATATTCTTCTTTGGCCCTTTCTAAGTTGAGTTGGAGTTGACGATGGATCGCTTCCATTTCTTCTACAAAATGTTCGGCGGCCGGGACACTCCATCTCTCCCCTCCTCCCCCTGGAAACGCCCTGGGGTGGCACCCATAATTAGCCAAAAAGGGGCTCATCCTGGTGGACACATTCTCCGCATTATTGTAGGCAAATTCCGCTAGCGCCAACTTTTCGACCCAATCGTTCTCTTGGTCATTGACATAACACCTCAGGTATTGTTGGAGGATACCGTTTGCTCTCTCCGCCTGCCCATTGGTCTCAGGGTGCCTGGCAGTCGAAAAATTGACCTCTACGTGCAGTAAGCTCATAAGTTTCCTCCAGAACCTGGACGTGAACTGTTTCCCTCTGTCGGAGACCACCCTCAAGGGGGCGCCATGCAGCCTAAAAATATGTTCTACAAACAATTTCGCTGTCTCTTCCGCCGTGACTGCATGTGAGCAAGCTACAAAGTGGCCCATCTTAGTTAACAGGTCTACTACGACCAGTATGGCGGTTTTCCCCTGGGATTTCGGCAGATCAGTCATAAAATCTATCGACACCGCCTCCCATGGTCGTTCTGGTGTGGGTAACGGTTCTAATAACCCCGCCGGCGCCCGCCTTTCTCCTTTGGCTCTCTGGCATTGGTCACACCCTCTTACATACTCCCGTACATCCTCCCTCACCTTGGGCCACCAAAATTCCCTGGTCACCAACCACATGGTCTTGTGTTGCCCAAAATGCCCCGCTGTGGGGTTGTCGTGCAGCTGTTTGAGTACTCTCCCCCTCAATTCCCCTTCGGGTATATATAGTGCCCTTTTGTAATACAATACCCCGTTTCTTTCTTCAAAACCTCCGGGGTCTTCTCCCTCTCTCCTTAAACCTCTGAGCTTATTCTGGGCGTATTCATCATTCACCGTTCCCTCTACCAGTTCCCTTTGCCCCACCCAGGCCGCCCCACACACCCAGCGGTCCTCTGGGATGATATGTCTTTCTTCAGGTGCTCCCTCCCCCTCCAAATATTCAGGTTTGCGTGAGAGAGCGTCCGCTCTGACGTTTTCGGGACCTGGCACATAGCAAATTTCAAAATGGAATTTGGAGAACTCCTGGGCCCACCTCACTTGTCGTTGGTTGAGCACTCGTGCCGTTCTCCAATACTCCAAATTCTTGTGGTCCGTACACACTTGCACCTTATGTTGTGCACCAATTAGTAAGTGTCTCCATCTCCGGAACGCTTCGTGAATGGCGAGTAGTTCTCGGTCATATACGGTGTAGTTCCTCTCGGATTTGTTTAGCTTACGCGAGAAGAAGGCACACGGTCTCCACTCCGACTTATTCTTCCCCGGCTGAAGAAGCACCGCCCCCACCGCCCGGTCTGATGCATCAGTTTCCACTCTCATTGGTTTTTGTAAATCCACATGCAGGAGCTGTTCTTCCGAAGCGAATGCCCTTTTCAATTCCTCAAATGCTTGCTCCGCCTCCGCCGTCCAAACAAATTTCTTCTTGCTGCTGAGACAGTCCGTGATGGGAGCCGTTAAGTGGGCAAAGTTCTTGATGAGCTTACGGTAAAAGTTCCCAAACCCTAAGAATCTTTGCACATCTTTTTTCGTTTTCGGTGTCTTCCATTCCAGCACCGCCTGGACCTTGCCTGGATCCATGGCTAATCCCTTGTCTGACAAGCGGTACCCCAGGAATTCCACCTCCTTGGTGTGAAACTGACACTTCTCCAATTTCACCCACAGCTGGTTTGCTTGCAGTTGGCTCAGCACTTCCCTGACATCCTTTACATGCTGCTCCTCATTCTCTGAATATATTAACACGTCATCTAGGAAGGCCACGCAATTCTTGTAGAGCAGAGGTCCCAGGACGTGGTTCATGAACGATTGAAAACATGCTGAGCCTGATTGTAATCCGAAGGGCATAACTAAATATTCAAAAGCCCCCAAAGGGGTGAACATGGTGGTTTTCCATTCATCCCCTTTCCTTATCCGTATCAGGTTGTATGCCCCTCTCAGGTCCAGTTTAGTGAATATCTTTCCCTTCCTCACCCTGGTCAAAATGTCATCAATTCTGGGCATGGGGAAAGCCACTGGTTCTGACACTGCATTTAGGGCCCTAAAGCCCACTACAAGTCTCGGTTTATCCGTGTTTTTTTTGTCCACAAAAAACACTGGGCTGCCCCCCACCGCTCTGGACTCTCTGATGAAGCCTCTCTTCAGGTTTTTATCAATAAACTCCCTTAACTCCTGCATTTCCCTGTCTGACATGGCGTACAGCTTGCCCACTGGGAGCTGGGCCCCAGGGACTAGATTGATTTGGCAGTCAAAGGCTCTATGCGGTGGTAGTTTATCTGCTTCCCTTTCGCTGAAGACCTTGCTCAGGTCAGCGTATTGTTTGGGCACCTTCCCTTTGTCCGTTACTTCCGTCCCTGCTAGAAAGGCTTTTGCCCCTTCCGGCGCCTTTGCCTCTTTGCAGTGTTCCAGGCAATGTGCTGACCCAAAGGAGACCACTCTCTGATGCCAGCCCACTAGCGGATCATGCAACGCTAGCCAGCTCATTCCCAAAATAATGGGAGCCCCTCCCAAGGTGGCCACATTGAACGCTATCCTTTCGGTGTGCCTGGCAACCCTCATAACCATTGGGACGGTCTGTAGGCTAACTTCTCCTCCCAACAGCTCCCTCCCATCGATCGTGGTCACCTGCAGGGGGTTACTTAAAGGGAATATCTGTATCTGGTGCTCAGCTGAAAACTCCTTACTCATAAAATTACAGGAGCTGCCTGAGTCCAATAGCGCCTTTGTCTTTAGTGGGTGTCCGTTTGCCAGCTCTAGCAACACCTCTATCACTAGGGCTGGTCTTGGAGGTTCCGGCGTGGGCACTTTTACTGCTCCTTGGCCTGGCTGCTGTGCCCTGATGGTGGCAGCCAGGCGTTGGCTTTTACTTGCTCCTGGACTCCCTCCTCCTTTCCCCCAACAGCTCCCGCCATCCCTTGCCATTCCTTTCTTTGCGGGCAGACTCTGGCAAAGTGACCTGGCTGCTGGCAGAGATAACATTTCTTTGTGCTCTTCCCCTCCTTCTTCCGCCCTTCACTGGGATTTGAAACTGCGCGCGCGCTGTTCCAATTTCCATCGGCTCTCCTGGCAGGAAATTTGGCTCCGGAATCTCTGGAATGCGGAAATCCCTCCAACGCTCTCCTTTCCCTTCCCGCTTCTCCAAGGCTCTTGCCTCCTGGCGCGCTCCAATGGTCAGCGCTGATTTGGTCAGCTGGTCCATAGACTCCGCCCTGGGCGCCCGGGAAAGTTCGTCTTTCACCGCCGAAGAAAGCCCCTCTTCGAAAAGCATTTGAATGGGTTCCGCCGATAGGTCCCACCCCAATTTATGTATCAGCATGGTAAACTCAGTCCAGTACTCACGAACCGATCGGCTCCCCTGTTTACAAGCCATCAACTGTCTGCGCACCACTCCCTGCTCAATCTCGCTGGAAAACATCAAATCCATGGCGCGAAAAAACTTCCTCGTGTCCTTCAGCATTTCATTATTCCCTGCCATCAGGGGTCTAACCCAGTCTCTCGCCCCCCCTTCGAGATGGCCAACCACAAACGCCACTTGCGATTCCTCGTCGGGAAAGTCGTCAAACTGCAGATTGAGAGCATACTGCATCTCTGTCCTAAAGGCTTGATAGTTCCTGGGGTCCCCCCCAAACTTCTGCACCAATCCTGGCATCTTTCTTGCTAGTGTGGCGCCTTTTGCCTTTTCTGCATCCTGCGCCCTCCTTTCCTCTAGCCTCGCCGTTTGCAGCGCTAGCTGGACCTCCAACACCCGGTACCTTTCTTCCAGGCTTGGACCCTCTCCAGCTCCTCCTGCTCCTCCGGTTCCGGCTGGGTTGCTCATGATGCCTCTCTGCACAAGCTGCTTTCAGGCACTGTCCGATTGCTGTGATGGGATGATGAGCTGCTTGTGCATAAAGTCCTAGTCCCTCAGAGTTTGGCTAAGTCCACAAACCTCTGTCTGTGACGGAGCTCCTTAAGCATGGCTCCGTCAGTCGCTTGTAGAATCGGACAGTGGGCGTTTACGGAACTTCTTCCAGCATAAAAGTTCCTTAACGGAAACGCATCTTCTGGACTCTCGGCGTGACAGTTTCCGGCGAGGAGTGGGTGTCCCTATGGGAGGTCCTGAAACCTCCCCACTATTTTCGCTGGAAGTGTCTCTGAGCCCTTCCTCCGACTCACTTTCCCTTGGAACTCCTCCTCTCCCCCTGCTGGTTCCCTCCTCAGCTGATAAGTCTCTCTCAGCCTCTGTGAGCCCTTTCACCTCCTGTTTCTCCGATGGCAGTTCCCTGACAAACAGTATTAACATTAACAATAAGAATATTCTCTTAGTTCTGACGTAAATGTGTAAATTAGCATAAGCAGTCCAAATGTCCAAATGAAATAGATAATTACAAGCCATGTAATTTAAGATGGGCAGTGAGATCTTCATTGGGTGTTAGGTAGTTGATGTTTGTCTTTCCAGCCTTGCAGAGTAATCCTCTTTGCCACCGTGGTCCATCTGTTAGTCCTTACACACAGGAATATAACAGGAATATTTGTGAGGGTTCACAAATACAAAGGATCTCTCCAAAACAAAGTTAGTATGAGCAGTTATTTTTATACTGTAAACCTATGATCCTCAGATGAAGGATTGTATATAAAATAAATAAATAGATAATTTATTACGGTCAAAGACCCGCTCGCATAACACAATAAAAACAGTGTTCATAAAGATACAATATACAATCAGAGCAGATTGCAGCAATAGCTCATGAGTTAAAATTGAGATATATACATACACCCGTACAACTGAAATTTGGGCTACCCTAAAAATTGACCCTGAGGCACCCCAAAGGGCGACTTCACCATTTCCCTAGAAAGCTATTTTATTCTAGAGGATGATCTGTGCCTACAAATCCAGGCACAGAATCTGGTTACCAGCCAGGTCGTCTTGTGTTCTTTGCCTAAGAGGAGAGAATTAAGTTTAGACTTGTCTGAAAGATCGGCGAGCCTCTTCAGCAAAGGATCAATGGTGTCTCTACGAATCTCAACATAAAAAGGACATCTAAAAAATATGTGTTCGGGGCTTTCCTATTTCCCCTAATGGGCAGGCGCGAAGTCTCTGTGCGTACGGGACTCTTCTAGAGGAGCCTTCCAGAACCGGTGAGGGCAAGGCCGAGCTTCTAGCAAGAGTGAAAGCCCCTCTTGCGTTTCTGGATGCGAGGAAATAGAGATATGTTGCTGGAGCGGCTACGTATCTCCCGTTTTCTATAAATAAATAAATAAATTCTAACCCAAGGGCCTTGGTTCAGCTCCAGCCTTTGTCAGAGCAAGTTGCTCGCTAGGAGCTCTTGCTGGTACAGCGGCAACCAGCCTGCCTTGGCCCCTTGCTGTGTGAGCTCTTTGGGACCACAATGGGATTATTAAGCATTTAAATGCTTGAGCTACCAGTGCAGTGTCGTGAAACATATTTACATCATTACTGCGCTGGTCTTGCACAGGCCTCAGTGTGCATTAGTTCTCTTCACTCGACAAAATGTGCCGTGTTTGTTTATCTATAGAGCTTCATTCAGGCTTCTGTTACTCAACCTGAAGTGCCTGCATTCTCCCATTCCTTCTGAACTGGTTTTTCCCCCCCTCCTCCTTTGCCTTCTCTGCCACCTTATTCTCTTTGCTCACCACCAGTCTTCATTTTAAGTTCAGGAGTTTCCGCTTTCATCTCCTGCCTTTGTGCCTTTTCCTTTGCTGCACCTCATCTTTTGAATCCGCCCTCCCCACCCCACAGTGTGTGCATTGTTTCATCCATCTCCATGAAGTGCTGAAATATTACCTTTGCTCAGGCCATCCTTCCCCCATAGGATTTGCTTCTTCTGCCCCTTGCATTTCCCGACCCCTTATTTATCATGTATTTCATCTTACGCTGACTGCTGGGAACCGTCTCTTTCTAATCTCTGTAAAGTACCTAGCCTGTGGGTTGGACCTTAATAATTTAATATTAGGATGCCAAACTGATGAAAAAAACTCTCCACTTAATCCCTGCATTAAGTTGTGGGTTGTGTATACAGTGTACAGCACTGGTTTTGAAGGATAGCACTTCGCCTCCCCCCTATAATTTAGTAAATGGCATAACCCACCCACCCCAAAAAAGAGGTAGAGGGGTTTCTTAGCTAATTTTTTTTTTAGGAGGGAGATAAGCTTCAAAAAGTCATATGTCACTCTTAACCTTCATTTTTATAATTCCTTTTCTTGATGCTCTCAAAATAGTTCCCAAATAGATTCCAACAGAATTTTCCTATAAGCTTATATTGCATACCATTTAAAACCAATATCTTGCGTGTTTGCAAAGCCAGCATTGCCCTGTTGAGGTTATTCAGCAGGGACCCATTGTGTAAATAACAAGCTCATAGCATTAGAAAGAAGAGTGACTCAAGTCATTTTGTGGATCATGCCGTCCAGTGCGTACATACAGTTTGCTCATGCATAATAGTTACAAGATATGCAAAGCATTATATAATAATTGTAATTTCAAGGGTGGGGGGGAACCTCTATTATCAGCACCGCCAGACACTGGGGGTTGAACCAATGCCAGCTGTTGCTTTTCATTCTTCCCCTTTCTGTCTCTCTCCCTCTCAGAAGTTTCCCCTATTACTTGTAAATAAATTCTGCTGACAGACTTTGTGTTTCAGTACAAAGTATTAGAGAAAGATGATAGAATAGCATTTGCAATCTTGAAAACAAGAATAAGTAATACCTTTAAATATTAATGTATTCATTTCAAAGCAGCCGAATCTGAGAATCTGATAATAAGTATGTGGCACATATTTATTTAAATGTGGGTGACAGTCTGGGAGGTGTCGCTTTGCCTCTCTTTCCTACATCAAAAAATATATATATTGCTGGATTTTGTCACACGTGGGCAGTGTCATGTTATAAGTGGCAGTGCTGTAGGCTGAAAAACTGGTCACGAGCTCTTGATAGTTACTTGATAGGAGTAGTCACAGTGCATGGCCCTAGGCTAAACTATGGGCAAATAGAAGCTTTTGCTTGTTTATTTGCAAAAATGTATATACTGCCAGTGCTAAGAAAAAATACATAATGGCAGTGAACAGCATAAGATCAGCAATAAAATTATATTAATGAAACAAGTACAAAATATATAACATTATAGAAACTAGTATTGCCATCAAACCTTGAACCTCCTTCATTGGAATCCTGGTGGTTCACAGTAGCTCAGTTTTGAGATGAGCATTACAGCCCCCAAAGATCTTATCTGGCTTGGACTTTAACCTGAGATGGAGAAGAACTTAAGTCATCTCTTACCCATGCACTAGATAGATAGATAGATAGATAGACAGATAATTTATTATGGTCGGATACCAGGTTATAAAACACACTTGGGGGTACAATCCCAGAAGGAAAACAAACATTTAAAACAATGTACAACAATAAATTTAAAATTTATAAATGGGATAAGCGTATAGACACTTAAAACTTTAAGATAAGCTACCGCAGAGAGATGACCCAGAGTCACCCATGGAACCGAGTTTGGGGATTTTCTTAACGAACTAGTTTGGGTTGGGGGGTGGTCTGCGCCTACAGATCTGTACACAGAATCTGGTGACCATCCAGGTCGTCTTATGATCTTTGCCTAACAGGAGAAGGTCAATTTTTTGCTTTTCCAGGAGATCAGCGAGCCTCACCAGCAGGGGATCAATGGTCTCACTACGTGCCTCTTCATAAAAGAGACATCTAAAGAATAAGTGCTCTGGGCTCCCTATATCCCCCAATGATCAGGCACAAAGTCTCTGAGCATATGGGACTTTTTTAAAGGATCCTTCCAGGACCGGTGAGGGCAGAGCTGTACTCATGCACTTATTCACCCTTCTTCTCCATCAGCAGTGATATAATGAAGGAAAGAGAGGGAGGTTTCTCTCTCCTTTGCCACAGTACTGTGGGTACAAGCTAGGCTTCAAGAGTACACCAAAAAAAGAGGATGTGGTACTCAGAGAGATGTTTCAATTCCAAGCCAATTCTTTTCAGCAAGCCAGGTAAGCAGCAGGGTCAGAGGAGCAGGACCAATAGTTGGGTGGGGAGGAGGAGGCTCAGAGGCTTGCTGACGAGGTGAGGTTGGAATGGCAAAACCCATCTCACACCAGATGACATCAACAGGTTTGACAGGGTTCAGTTTTGCTTGGAATAAGCCAAATTGTTTACTAAGTTTTGGGGTAAATAGATTGGTTTTGAAAACCAATTGTCAGGCTCGACTGGGGAAATTCCTTCCATCACTATCCAAAACCCCAGCGAAGGAGCTTAGAATTCACTGTCAGGCAGCTCACTTGGTTTCTAGGAGTGCATGTTCAGGAAGCTGTCCCTTCAGTACCATTGCTGATTTATTTATTTATTTTAATATCTTCTTGGCATTTGAAATAGTTGCACTCTTCACGCTAAACCTGTTCTGCTTTGAGCATCAGTCCCAGCAGTACTGGGGTTCAGGTTTGGGCAAACAGCGCGAGGCAAGGCTTAATTGGTGTGCTGGGCTCAGGTTGGAGACTTAGTGAAAGAAGAGCTCAAATGTTGAGAAAGTCATCCTCAAAAGGAAGTTTCGATAGGTGCTGCGGCTCTGAATAGTAGCCAACACTGCCTTCTGTGCCTTCTTCATTTATTGGAGTCCAGCCTCCTTTCATAGTTTTTGGCTCACAGAGCTGGCGAAGGTTCCACGAGGGCTTTGAGCTGGAGTCACTAGGGCAGCGTGACCTCCTTAGGCACAGCAGGCTCCTCTTATGCATGTGCTTCTGTTCCCTGGGAACAGATTCCACTCCTGATACTTGGCCTCATTCTCCAAAGGGGTGTGCATCTCCAACCTTGGGGCCAAGACAGTCCTACTGATAAAGAATTCCTGAGCGAAATAAGTTCCAGCTACTTTGTATACCTTAGATGCCACCGGTACAATGCAGTCAGCCTAATTCCCTCTTGAACCTTTTGCCTCTAAACCGTGTCAGAAGCAGCTCAAGAGAAGGAGAGACTGCCAACCACATAGTACAACAGCCTCCTGTCGGAAAAGGGAGATACTTTTCATGGTACACTCAGTGCTCACCCAAAACCCTCATTATTTAACAGACATGGGTTTTGCAAGTTACAGTGGTACCTCGGGTTACAGACGCCTCAGGTTACAGACGCTTCAGGTTACAGACTCTGCTAACCCAGAAATAGTACCTTGGGTTAAGAACTTTGCTTCAGGATGAGATGAGAAATCGTGTGGCGGTGGCGGTGCAGCGGCAGCAGGAGGCCCAATTAGCTAAAGTGGTGCCTCAGGTTAAGAACAGTTTCAGGTTAAGAACAGACCTCCAGAATGAATTAAGTTCTTAACCCGAGGTACCACTGTATATTTTCTTCTGGCTCTTCATCTACTTAGAATTCTGTATGGTGTCTTGTGTGAATATTGTGCACACATCACCAGTTATAAGCTTTCTTTAATCAGTATTGCAACATGCTCCCCACCTCTAGAATGAGGATTTGGTACCAACAATATGGTCTTGCAGGCATTTACAAGGGAAGCTTCTGAACAAGTACAAATTTTGAAGAGCAGAACTCAACAAAGTTGGATTTAATAGTATTACCTCTAGTTATAAAATGAAATATATGAAACCATAAAGGTTTCTGAAAACGAGCTGTTAGCAGTTACCAGGCACCATGTTATATTGTGCAGCAAACAACCATCTTCCTACTTCCTCTGATCTACACTATTTATTTATAGCTTTATGGATTGAAAGCCCCTTGTCTTTAATCTCCTCTGTTTATGATTTAGGCCTGTTTTCTTTGTCTTCAAGGAGCTGTCTGTCATTGATCCTCCTCTAAAATTAACTTTTTAACATATGGGGTTTAAAAAAAGAAGAAGAGATGTTGGTTAATGGCTTTTGCTGATGAAATGTTAATAATTGATTTTAGCAGAAGGATGTACTAATTCACATAGTGCTTTCGACAGGGCCAACTTTGTACTTTGGAGTCTTGATACCTTTATGCTTAATATTTTGTATCTTGATTTTTTACAACCTTTTTCCCTCCAGCTATTTTATTTTGGAGACATAGCAAAATTAGCGGTATAAGCTGTTAGGCCATGAAAAACAGGCACTTGCAGCTTTCTAGCTTAACAGTCTTCATCGTCGATCCGAGATTCCTGGTCTGCAATATGCTTTCATTCTGCTGAGTATAAAAACAGGATGAAGTTCCCCCTTCACACTTTATTGAAAAACCCATGTTAGATCCACCAAATGGGGGAACAGATCTGATTGCAGGTCTTCTGTTATCAGTATATGGGTCACTAATTCTGTGATTTCTTTAACTAATTTTGAAGCTCCAGCCAGGTCTCAAATTCGGTTCGCAGCAGAAGCAAAAAAGAGGCAAGGATTGAGAAGGAAGCAGATCAGGACAGAGGCAGCCCTACTGTTAGGTCATTATAGACAACAAATTGCCAATTGTTTTATTTATTATTACGTTTCACCACCCACAAGAGTGACATTTGGATTTTCTGCCTTAGGCACCAAATTGTGTTGGCCCTTGTCTGTAAGGAAGGAAGCTATACCCTCAGGCCACTGCAGATCCTATCCAATTCCATCTGTGATTTCTGACTTTTTATGTCTACTACCTGCATATTTTCTGAACTTTCTCTACAACTCAAATGGATATAAACTATAGGACTTAGTGAAAATGCCTTCCCAAATTGGTGGTCCCACTTGCGGGTGGTAAATTTGGGAGAACCACTTCAGAGATTGGGGGCGGGGGAGAGACAGTGAAATGATATGCCAGCTTTACAGGTGGGTACTTACTTGTACTTACTTGGGATGCAGGTGGCGCTGTGGGTTAAACCACAGAGCCTAGGACTTGCTGATCAGAAGGTCGGCGGTTTGAATCCCCGCAACGGGGTGAGCTCCCATTGCTCGGTCCCTGCTCTTGCCAACTTAGCAGTTCAAAAGCACGTCAAACTGCAAGTAGATAAATAGGTACCACTCCAGCGGGAATGTAAACGGCATTTCCATGCACTGCTCTGGTTCGCCAGAAGCAGCTTAGTCCTGTTGGCCACATGACCCGGAAGCTGTATGCCTGCTCCCTCGGCCAATAAAGCGAGATGAGTGCCACAACCCCAGAGTCGGCTACGACTGGACCTAATGGTCGGGGTCCCTTTACCTTTACCTTTACTTACTTGGCAGAGCAATGGCCCTCCCCATCCCTTAAAAAATGGTTTGTAGTGGCAGCTGCTTCCCATTGACCACCCTGAGAATGATGCTATGTCATTCCATGGTCAATATGAGTGTTTGTGGGAGTCAGCTGGATAGCTCAGTTGGTTAGAGTGTAGTGCTGATAACACCAAGGTTGCAGGTTCGATCCTTGTATGGGGCAGCTGCATATTCCTGCTATCCTATCTTTAAAAGACATCTGAAGGCAACCCTGTTTAGGGAAGTTTTTAATATTTAATGCGTACTGTTTTCAACATTTGATTGGGAGCCGCCCAGAGTGGCTGGGGAAACTCAGCCAGATGGGTGGGGTATAAATAATAAATAATAAATTATTATTATTGTTGTTGTTGTTGTTGTTGTTGTTATTATTATTATTATTATTATTATTATTATTATTATTATTACTACAGGGAGTTGGACTAGGAGTTGGTCCCTTCAAACTCTATAGTTCTATGATTCTATCTCCTACCTGGTCCTCTTAAAGTAAGAACACCAGGAATTGAACCAGGGACCTTCTATATGCAAAGAATGGGCTGTACTGCTGATCTATGGCTCCTTCCATAGAAGAAGCTTCTTACATCTTCAGAGCAAAGACATGCTTGAAGAAAGAAAGAAAGAAAGAAAGAAAGAAAGAAAGAAAGAAAGAAAGAAAACCTCATCCAGCATTAGGGAATCAGGTTGCACTGAGCATCAGAGTGGTGGCATCACACTACATAGTGTATTTGCATAGGAATGGATAACACCTTGTGCTCTCTGTTATCCCATAGCTGTGAGGGAATGAGCTTTAAGTTTACCTGGCAGCCTCACCATTTGCATTCTTTTGTTACTGCCCAAACTGGGTTTGTCACTTTCAGACAAAAGGGGATGAGCATTAGACACAGCAGGAGAAAGGATAGTGAGGTGGGGGTAGTTGCACATTCTAATTTCTTTTCTGAAAGACCACAGTTGAAGAATATAATTATTTGCTCACTTGGCAACTTATACACTGCAGGTACTCCTCTCATTCAGACAAGTTTCTGCTAGTCTGCATCCATATTTCCTTGTTCTGCTCTGCTTGTGAGAGACAGAGCTGTGGCAGGTTTGTCTTTTTTCCTATAAAGTGGGTTACAGGCGTGTTTATGGATAAACTATGGTGGGATAAAACTGAAAGATGGACAAAAGGCAGAGGGGATAGTAAAAACCTTAGAATACTTCCAGTTGTTTCTCGAACTGAATCCATAGATATGGGGTGCTGCAGTGCTTTGTTTCCTCCAGGGGGCACTCAGGGGTATGCAGTACCGGCACCTCTTGTTGTTGTTGTTAAAAAGTGTGGCACTTACTGTAACAACATCATGGTGAGTACCTGCACCCATTTTTCAAGGGGAAAAAAGCACTAGGGTGCTGACACATAGCGTGGCAGCTTACCATGGATATCGTGCAGCTCATGCAAACAAGATTTTACATGATGTCATAAAATGCCATCTCACCTCATACACACACACACAGTTTAATGCAAATTTACAATTTCTGGGTTGTTACTTTTAACTTGCTGGATTGTCTGCATTACTGGCAAATCCAGATTAAATGGCAAAATAATACGCGTCCACACTTCGTTGAGGATGATGTCGTGCAGGTGCCAGGGCTGGCCCAAGACATTTCGGCACCTGAGGTGAACCCCAAAATGTGCTTCCTCTCCGCCAGGGAAGAAGGGAGTCAGGGAGGAACTACATCAGGAACAAGGGGTGAGGAAGAAAGATTGACATCAGGATATCCTGCCGCCTGAGGCGATTGCCTTGCCTCATGGGTGGGTAATCCCTGAAAATCTTACATGAATAGGCAGCACCCAATAGCCTTGTGGAGGTGCCCTCAGTGCTGTGAGGCCTGATGAGAATATCTTTCATTCCCAGATTTAAAGAGGTAAATTCCTAGGTTCTAAATAGCATATGGAGAAAATGTATTTATCTGCTCTCTCTCTGTCTGTCTAATTCCTTGTCTGATGCTGTGTGGAGATAATCACAGCCACAGCAATTCATGGTATCGGATACCTGCAATGCAGGCGTTAGTTTCCCTCCTAAATCATTGAATTCCTTTTTTGAAAAAATGTGTTTGTGACTAAAGTTATAAGAAATCTCATTTGGTTTTTTTAAAATAGAGGTTGTTGTGTTGAATTCTCCTGCTTTACTGTGCAGGTTGGAGGCAAATAGTTGGAAGATCCCAGTAGCTTAGAGCTAGTTTATTTGTCCTGGGGCCCTTTAAATTTCCAGAAAAGCAGCCAAGAAACATAAACAAGGGGACTTGTTTCATAGATAGATTTTTGTCATCCCTCAGCCCCCAGGAAATAATTGTCCAGGACCACCAGAAATCTAAAGGAAAATAGGTACATGATAGTATACACTCACCATACTAAAAAAAATTAAAATTGTTAATCTGTGCCCCCATACAACTCCAAGAGCACACATGTTCAACCAAAATATTTGATAAAGTACTTAAAATAAAGATTGGTTTTTATGTTTATTTTGTAGTTTTACATAGGCCTAGTTCAGACACAGTGTGAAACTATAGTTTAGTGCAGGGTTTCCCAAACTTGGGTCTCCAGTCGTTTTTTGGACTACAATTCCCATCATCCCTAGCTAGCAGGACCAGTAGTCAGGGACGATGGGAATTGCAGTCCACAAACAGCTGGAGACCCAAGTTTGAGAAACACGGTGTAATGGCTTTAGGGGTTGCTTGTGCGTAAGTTGCCGCCGCTCTGGGCTAGGTTGGCTGGTTAAACCATTTCTCGCTGGACAGCCATCCACTCCGTGGCTGTTCAGTCGCTGGCAGAATCCGTCAGTGGGCGTTTCTTAAACCTCTTCCAGCAAAGAAGTTCTTTGACGCCAAGTCGCCGCCTGCTTTCCCTGCGCAGAAGTCTTCTGCGCAGGGTGGGTGTGGGCAGCGGAGGACCTGTGCTCTCCTCGCTGGTCTCCTGCGAAGAGTCCTGGAGCCCCCTCTCTGCTCTCCCCATCGGCCCCCCTCTATCCCTGGTGTTGCACTGATTTTCTTCCCCAGCCGGAGACCTGCCTCCCTCCCTGCTTGGCCCCTCTCCAGCATCGCTGTGGAGCCTCGCCTCCTCCGCTAGTTCCAATGGCAGTTCCCTGACACACGGGTTTAGTGTTATGTGCATGAGCAGCAGATTTATACACTTGCTCACTCATTCCTCCATTCTCCTCCTCCAGTGTGGCCATCAGGAGAATACTGAAATAATCTGCTCCCCATTTAAAACTAGCTATAGTTTCTTGTTATGTCAGAAGTGAGAGAACCATGGTTAGTTTATACTATCGTTTCAGGGCCAGCCCACCCGTGAGGCACATACCTCAGGAGGCAAGACCCACAGGAGCAGCAATGTAGAGCTTTATTTCCACCCTGTTCCTCATGTAGAACTTCACTCACCCCTTCTTCCCAGGCAAGGAGGGGGCCACCATTTTGTGGTTCACCTCAGGTGCCAAAATGTATTGGGCCAGCCCTGTGTGGTTTGCTAACAAATCCAGCAAGGTTTGATCCTGACCTATTTGAACAAACCATGACTTATATTGACCATAGTGTGCACGAGTTCAGCTATAACTAGGAGCAACACTCCTCAGTAAGAGCAATCCATTTTTCTTCGTGTAATGAAAAACTGAAGCTGCTGCTGTCTCTCAGTTATTAACCATTATTGTTTAGTGTTATGTTCACTAACAGCAGTGAGCCTTGAGCTTGCATTCTCCCTCCTCCCCTCTCCTCCTCCAGCACAGCCTCAAGGAGGAGATCAGAAGTTTCCACTCTTAAGCTAAACAGTTTAATGGTTATTTAGGTGTGTTGTTTCCAGAACACCTGGGCAGAATGTAGTGTGGTAGTCTTATAGCTAGTAAAAAGCTCCTGAAGTGAGTTATATCATTGTGATCTTCCATCAGCCACCAGCTGCTGTAGGAGCCTGAATCCTTTGAGCTGAGCTATTGAAACACCGATCTTAAATTATTTCAGGAAGTGAGTTCCTAAAATCACACACACACAGAGTCTTCTTTAAAAGTTTGGTACATAGAGATTGCCAGCAATATCTTTTAGAGCACTCTGCTTTTTGAGCTAAAAAATGTTCAGTTGCATTCAGATGATGCTGTGATCCTTAGTAATCTAGTAGCAACATAAGCCCTGAGATTTCAAAATAAGTATCTATTTGGGACTGTTTAGGGATAGAGGATTTGACCCATTCAGTGGGTTGTATGAGACTAACCTTCACCTCTGCCTATTTGGCAACTTAGTACTGATGAGAACAGGCCTTTTCTGTGGTGGCTCCCCATTTGTGGAATGCTCTCCCCAGGAAGGCTCGCTTGGCACCTCCATTACATATACAGTCAAACCTCGTTTTGCAGACGGGATCCGTTCCGGAGACCCGTCCGCAAGCTGCAAATGATACACGTCAAAGTGCCGCACATGTGCAGCACAATTTAGCATGCACGAGCAGCGAACCCGGAAGTAACCCATTCCGGTACTTTCGGGTTTGCCACAGACATTCACTGAGGCAGACGCAGAACGAGGTTTGACTGTATTTAGATACAGTGGTACCTCGGGTTCCATACGCTTCAGGTTACATATTCTTCAGGTTACAGACTCCGCCTAACCCAGAAATAGTACCTCGGGTTAAAAACTTTGCTTCAGGATGAGAACAGAAATCGCGCGGTGGCGGCGCGGCAGCAGCGGGAGGCCCCATTAGCTAAAGTGGTGCTTCAGATTAAGAACAGTTTCAGGTTAAGAACGGACCTCCGGAACAAATTAAGTATGTAACCAGAGGTACCACTGTACCAGGCAAAAACACTCTTCTTCTCCCAGACCTTTGGCCAGTTAAACAATCTATGGCCTTTTAAACTAGGGACCGGTTTTTGTTTGTTTGTTATTACGTTGTGCATTTTTGTGTTTTCATACTGTACACAGCCCTGTTATCCTTAGATTTATTAATAATGGAATGAAGCTGCAGAAGCAGTAGCTTGTTCATGAAAGTTAGGCTGAGCAGAGATTGTGTGAGGAACCAAGCAGAGGAAGGGCGTGCAGTGGATGCAGTCCACCCCGGGCCACCACTGAGGGGGGTGACAAAATGCCGGGCAGCACTCAACACGGGGCCTGCAGCGCACCTGAGCCCCGCATCTCTCCGCGCTGCCCAAACGGTCGACCCGCTGCCTCCCCCCAGCTGTAGGGCGGCTGAGTGAAGACTCTGGAGGCCCTGCAGTGCGCCCCGCCCCTGGACACGCCACCCTAGGCATCCGAGTGGCTCTTCCGCTGCTGAGCAGGGGTGTTCACTTTTGCCCCTATTTGAGTTCTGGATGACATCCCTAATCACCTGGACAAGAGAGGGAAGCTTTGCTTAAGATGCCATGCAGTCCCATGCAGTTTTGCACAGGTTGACCCAACCTGATGCCTCTCTCTTGAGCAGAAGTGATGCTCAGTAGAAGTTGGCTCCTGTGCCACTTCTGGCTGGGAAGACGAGGAAGAAAAGGTTGTTGTGATGAAATCCTTGAAGTTGAAGATAGACATGAGTCTCAGTAGGATCAGTTCTGTTCTTCAAGCGTGTGTGATAAAGTAGTTTTTTATTACATGGCATGTTTTTGTTAATTGTACGCTATATCTGCAGTTGCAAGTCTTACAGAGGTATTTTGATGCAGAGGTTTGTGAAATAAATTAATACTAAAAATAAGAAAGAGAGTTCTTGTTTGTGTAAGGATGCAAAACTAATATCTGTACTCATGTGAAGATGAACAGATAACTTCAGGCTTTGAAGTGGCTCTGTACTGTTGATGAATTTATAGAAGAAAGAAGGTGGAATTGCTGGAATATGTTCCAGGGTATTAGTTTAAATCAAGGCAATTTAAATCACCAAGAGAAAAGACTAATTTAAATAACTGATATAAATCAAGTTTCCCATTACTACTTTTCTTATTTCCTAGGCAGAAGCGCTCAATAATTTGTTGGTAGACGCATAAAAAAATGATCATTTGCAACCAGAAAGAGCACTCAGATTCCTAGAACTGCAACCCAAAAGCACACATGGGGGACCTCTAGATCAGGCTTCCTCAACCTCGGCCCTCCAGATGTTTTGAGACTACCATTCCCACCATCCCTGACCATTGGTCCTGCTAGCTAGGGATCATAGGAGTTGTAGGCCAAAAACAGCTGGAGGGCCAAGGTTGAGGAAGCATGCTCTAGATGTTGTTGACAACTCCCATCAGCTCCAGCCAGCTTGGTTAATAGTCAGGGGTAATGGGAGTTGTGGTCCAGCAACATCTGGAGGGCCAGAGGTTCCCCATCCCTGCTTCAAACATTTGCTCAAGCAATCCATGTTGTTGTTCTTTTGCACAGCATTATTCTATGGTCTTTATCCAGCCACCCTTAAATTCTTCACAAATCAATGGTGGTCATGGTGGAAGGAGGGGACGAAACAATTGGGCCCAATCCCTTCATAAGCTGCAGGTTGATGCAATGGTCAGGTCTGGATGCAGCAGATTCAGGGCCAACTCAGTCATGCTGCCTCCATGCTCTCATGGTGCCTCATTTTGGGACCTCCCACTGACAGGGAATTTGCCACCTGCCCACAACTTCAGCAGCTGGCAGGAGGCTGACAGTCAGCAGAACTGAACAAAAGGACACCTCTGCTCAATCTAACATCCCCCATCCATCACAGGGTTGGATTTATCTGCCCATCAGAAATAATTTAAGTCCTATTGAGTTAAGCATGAATACCTTCCGTTGGATTAGGAGAAAAAAGATTTTAAACAAATAAAATGACATTTTATGTGTGTACAGGCAAGGATACTAAATAAGACCTCTTAGTTGAAGAATGTGCCCAGAGTGTTACAGAATCAACTAAGAAGGGCTAGTAGTTACTGGGCATATTGAAATTGTCCCTAAGATGGGAAGTGTATATCTGTGTTGCTTCTACAAACCTTTATATCATGAGAACTGAGCAAATTACAGAGCTCTGAAGCTTTAAGAATATAAGATTTAAACTGAGGTAACCAGACAGGCTGGAAAAGATCCTGGTAAAGTACAAAATGATGTCTTATAGAGAAAAGAAGTGGTTCCCAACATCTGTAACGATCGTAGTCTATGTAGAATCAAATCCATGTTCATAAACACACTAGACGATATGGCAAATCAAGGGCAGTATTTATAACACGTGATCTCAAACGGCTCACAGTTCATTCTTTACCTTAAAGAACTGACAAAGCCATAGATCCAGATTTAAGAGAATATAAACAACAGCTTGCATTTTAAATGTTTGCATTATATTCAAACTTTATTTTAAACTCTTATTATTAAACTATATGTGAAATTCAGAAAACACTAAAAATCTATACATTCATTTTTTAATTTCCATTTTCATATTTAAAAATCGTTCATTTCCACTCACCTTTTAGTATCTCATCAAATTTAGGAAGAAAAAAGGTGGGGAAATATAATGTGGGGAAATATTGCATAGTAATCCATGTTAACCAGGGCAAGTGACTCACATGAATAGGGATTATTTTCCTTTGTATGGTGCAGAAGAGAACAAGTTGTTTCTGATTCTTGATGTACTACTACTGATACAGTCCAACAGGTTTGCCTATCCCTGTTTCAAGCAACTGTTTACAAAAGAGATTAAACGGAGAGTACACCTGGAACTTGCCTGCACCGCTAACCATGTTAGTTGTATGTTTTGCCCATAGCTAGCATCTCTCCAAAACACAGCGAATACTGGGTTAAACGCTTGTCAGTTTCTTTTCAGCTAAATAGACCACAATTATTAGTACTTGACAAGCTACATAGTTTCTCTGAGAAGCAAGCAGCAACTAACACCAACAAATTATGCCAGTTACTCATCATGGCATGTTTAATTTTATTTAGCAATCCAAGATCGGTTTAAAAACACAGCACTAACCTTCTGGCAGACAGGTACTATTTTGCTATTCAAACATGCTGTAATCCACCCTGCCTTCTGACATATTTAAAGAGTATTAATTGTTAATGCTGAGCCTTCTTGAATTCTGTTCTGGAAGCAGGCTGCATTCGGTCCTCCAGTTTGGGAAAGAACATCAGTTTGCTCCCACAGGAGTACTGATCTTAGCCTCGGGAGACTCTGCCAGCCGTATTGTTTGTGTGAGTTTCTCCTGGTTGCCGCTTGCTGTTGGAGACGAGGATTTTCATCACAGCCTGTGTTGCATTGTAGTGTTGCCTTTTTAATTTTAACTACCAACTGCCTGGTGTTACCGCTGCGGATTATTATCTGGAAATCTCTG
Organism: Podarcis raffonei; assembly: GCF_027172205.1. Lineage (NCBI taxonomy): Eukaryota > Metazoa > Chordata > Lepidosauria > Squamata > Lacertidae > Podarcis > Podarcis raffonei. The sequence continues at coordinate 113,580,634 of NC_070602.1, forward strand.
GAGGAGCACTGCTGGGTCTTCAAACAGCTCTACAGACGATAGTGTTTCTTTCTGCCTTTCCTCTTTACTGGTGCCAGCTACTTCTGATGGTTCAGGTACTTTGCATTTCTGCAGTATTTTGTGATTAACAGCTGTGGTAATTAGCAGACTGATTTATTATTTATTTATTTATTTATTTATTTATTTATTTTTTAGAAAACCCTAAAAGACACCATGGTACATTTAAAAAGCTACCTGCCGATAAGAGAATTTGCTGCATAGGTGCAGAAGTATGTGTGCATCACCTGTGTACTTAACAATATTACATGCTAACAGAAGCAGTAGCAAATGGTGAAAATCATACTGTGGTACATCTTGGAGCAGGAATTGGATATTATTAGTTAAGAAATGTCTTGGGCATTTGCATGTGTAAATTTAATAACTTGCCTTAGGGCATTTAATGTGTACAGTGATTTTGTAAGCGTCTGGCTTCAATAGAATCTGTTGCTCTGAAGAGCAATATTAAATTTCCAGGAGAATTGTTCGAAGGTGTAGCTGTTCTTGTGCGGTTGGAATAGAAACGGGAAGGGTTTCATTCCATGTGCAAGAAATTTTATTAAAATTAGTGATTTAGCCCTTGTTACCTGACTACATGTTGTTAATAAAATATATTTAATAAAATATATGTAATCCTGTTTTGGGGGTCCGCCAGCTGCGGGGCTTTGTGATTTGGCCAATGCCTTGCTACACCAGCAGAGCATAGGGTACACCATCACTGTGACAGGTGTGCTGGCAAAGCACTTTGGATACACCAGTGGAACTCTCCGCTACTCGAGGTGTTCCACCAGTGAAGATATGCTGGCATAATGGCTTAAATTGGGCATAATGGTGGGCTGGATGTGGGTGGCACATGGGAAGAGCCATTTAAAAAGAACTGTACCATTAAAAAAAAAAGTAGCCACCGTGTCAGTTTACCATCCCAGCCGCATCACTGTGACAGAGCTGAGCGCTGGACACCGTGTCCATTCCACCAGTGTTATGGCAGCATATTTACAGTTCCGGGGTAATATGGGTATAGAATTGCTTAGCCCATAACAAAAGCAAAACAGAATTATCCAAATGGTCCTGAATGAACACATTTTAGCTGTGAAATCCCCTTTTATCTGCCATTTGGAAGCTAATTAGTCTCAGTCATAAACTGACTGCTGGCTGAACACGTGGTGTTATGCAAAACAGCCTCATGTGCCTGTGTTCTACTTTGGTGCAAATGTGTATGGGAGTGATTTGCATCGGCTCCGTTGATTGCCTGGTTTGTGTGATTTAAGCAGGTGGTGGGGGACTTTCTCCTGCTGCACTTCAGGTGCACAGTTTTCCTAGCACAAGGCAGAATCCAGACAAAATTAAGCACTAGTAGTTGACCCATGTGGGTGAGGTATGTGCTTAAACTTGCCCAATTAAAATCATTAAGATTTTTTTTTTAATGCTTTACTTTGGCTCCATCATACCCACAGTGATCATTTCTGTGTGAGAAAAAATGTAGCATGTGAAGCAGCCCATAAACAAAGCCACTTCCCCATGGGGGCTGGTTATTTCGATAGCCCGTGTTCTCTGATATCTACCTGAAGGACCATATCTCTCTACATGAGTCTGCCTGAGCTTTGAGATCTTTTGGGGAGGCATTTCTCTCTGCCCCTCCACGTTTGAAGGCACATCTGGTAAGGACACAAAAGAGGGCCTTCTCAGTGGCTGCTCCTAGATAGCGGAACTCGCTTCCACAGGATGGTAGGCTAGCCCTCTGTTTGCTTTCCTTTTTTGCCAGCAGCAAATTCTTTTTTGTTCTTACAGACTTTTTTGGCCGCTAACTGGCTGTTGTGAAAGAGTCTTTTAAGTATTGTTTTGTGTGTCTGTGCTTTCAAACAGTTTTAGTGGGGTTACTTACTTATTATTTTTAAAATACTTATATTTATTGTGTGTTTTAGTTGTATCTGTTTTAATTTCTGCTGGGAGAAAGGCAGGATAAAATTTAAATAACTATGTTATGTGTTTGATTTAAGGTAAGAGTGGGGGACCTGAACTCAAACTCCCATCAGCTTGCAGGCAGCATGGCTAATTATTGGAGTCTCAGATTCCCCTTATTCCTGGTTTAAGATATCACTCCTCAGATTTGCCACCGGGGTGTTAGAAAGGGATTCACTTAATGTACCTGTGAGCAATACCAGAACATCTGCTGTTTTCCATGGAGAACCGTGGGACTGCTAGTCTCAGGCCAATGAGTACCTGTGGCTATTTAGAAAAACAGCTGTTCAGTTAGGAAAGACAGGCCATTACTATGGAAAGTTCAGGGGAAGGGTGAGCTGTAAGCATCTAAATGATCTCAGGAAATTTGGAGATAGTATCAGAAGACCACCTGATAAAACCTCCTGGCATACCTGGTTTAATGCATTCCACTGTCAAATGGAGACAGTGCTGTGTAAGCAACAATTAAGAGTTGTCCCTGAAAGACAACTATTTTGATGGTACCTAATAAATCCATTGGTTTATTATGGCCATTTGGAAGGAACCAATTGTCTACAATGGTTTTTTGGTGTAATTTGTGTTTCAGCCCAGTGTTTTATGGTGTTTCTTTGCTCAGTTTTGCTTTTCATTCTTGTGTTGGTAGTTTTACATTTGTTGAGGTGGAAGCCAAAAGAGGCTGCCTGCTCTGGGTCCAATAAAGTCCCTGTTGTCTTATGGTGAGATGGATTTATGGAAGTATAATCTAACATAAGAACATGCAGTGATTGTGATTAATAGAGCAATTGGGAAGGGAATGAGGAATAATAATAATAATAATAATAAATTTTATTTATATCCCGCCCTCCCCAGCCGAAGCCGGGCTCAGGGCGGCTAACAACAATCAAATAATCAAACAATCAAATAAACCAACATTCTAAAAATATTTCATTATAAAAATTAATTAAAATCAAGTTAATGGCAACCATTAAGCAAAACTCTGTGCAGGTTGCCAGAGGAGGGAGTCAGGCTGCGCCCTGACCAAAGGCCTGGTGGAACAACTCTGTCTTGCAGGCCCTGCGGAAAGATGTCAAGTCCCGCAGGGCCCTAGTCTCTTCTGACAGAGCGTTCCACCAGATTGGAGCCGCAGCCGAGAAGGCCCTGGCTCTAGTTGAGGCCAGCCTAACCTCTCTGAGGCCTGGGACCTTCAGGATGTTTTTATTTGCAGACCGTAGGTTTCTTTGTGGGGCATACCAGGAGAGGCGGTCCCGTAGGTACGAGGGTCCTAGGCCGTATAGGGCTTTAAAGGAAGACCTGAGTTGGGTAAACAGCCTTTTCCCGTGCCATGCCAGGCTTACACTGGGATGGCAAAAGTGAAGGCAAAACAGCTTTTCCTTTACTTTTGCCCTTTACAGTTTGTTACTGCCCTCCAAAAAAACCATCACATCCATCATTTCCAGTGAAAGGAAATGCCTGCACCAGCTCCAGGGTTGGAATGTGTAGGTTTTAGAGATAGGCTTTGGGATGGGGAAGTTTCTGCAGCAGTAGAAATAGGCCTTTTGGGGAGTCCGATCACCCTCTCCAAGGGCTGGCTGTCTCCCCACCCAGCCTTTCTCAACCTGTGGGTCCCCAGATGTTGTTGAACTACAACTCCCATCACCCCTAGCTAGCAAGGCCAGAGCTCAGGAATGATGGGAGTTGTAGTCCTACAACATCTGGGGACCCACAGGTTGAGAACCGCTGCCAGAAGACCCAAAACATCCCAATGTCTTCCTATGGACCATAGATTGCAGCCAGAGAAAGTAAGCTAGAAATCAATTTTCAAACCACAACCACAAACCGTGCATTAAAAATCATGTAAGAAAGATGAAAATCAATTAACCATGGTGGAAAGATTAATTGCCTGCATAGATAGGCTTGGCGGAACAGAAAAGTTTTCATTTAAAAGTTGAAATAGTTGAATTACTATCAATGTTATACCTCTCACTAATGCAAAACAAGTCTTAAAAGTCATTGTCTGAATAATCTTTAGAATTGCATCACTTGTTGATTCTATAATAGAGGACATAGGGGAATACGAGTCATTTTTTCCTAGTATGATAAAAGTCTAAAGATGCCTGCTTTGAACAAACACTCTTACCATAGATGAGTTTCCCAATTTATTTTTTGTGCGAGAGAAAATGAGAACACTTTTGCATTTCCTCTAGGATCAAGAGTGGAGCAATTTGTCTCCAAGGAAAGATTAAAGCATTTAGAGTTTTTTTAGCTTTGGAAGAAAAAAAAGACTTACCATGGCTTATAAAATTAAGGTTGGTTTAGAGAGGATGGATAGAAAGGTCTCTCTCTTTCTCTCATAAAATGAAGCTCAGGCTCACCCATTGAAATTGGTTGGCACTAGATTCAGAACAGACAAAAGAAAGAACTGTTTCACACAACTCAAATTAGCTTATAGACTTCACTACCACCAGGCAAGGTTCTGTGGTCTTTTACAATAATCCCACCTTTGTTTTTATTGGTCCCGCCCACCCCTCAGTTTGAAAAACAGCCATTCACATTCCCCGGGGTTGTTTTTTTTTTTGCCAGACAGTTCTCATCTTAAATTTCAGGCTTCCAGGTCAGTTTAGCAAGACTGGTTTGGCAACAAATGCAAGCTAAAGAAGCCCTACGTGTATTAAGCATAAAAATTCTCCTCTTCCTTCTCTCTCTTGAAAGGTGGCTTTAATTTTCTCTTTTCCAAGAGAGCAAAGAAACCGAAGTCCCTTTATGGTGGTCAGCATTTGGCATTCTACAATATTTGTCCATTTTACAAACTGCTTCCCATATTCACTTAATTGTTCGTTTGTTTCTGTTCAATTTGGAATGCTGTTCGATCCTCTTAAGAGCAAAGATTTTTTTCCGGGAATGGGTCTAATTTTCAGCTTTTCGTTTTCTTTGCTGCACGTCGTGTGAAACTGTAACTTGGATATTTTATTTTATTTTTTTATTTGCTCTCTTCAGATGGATCCGGTGCAAAAAGCAGTCATAAACCACACATTTGGTGTGTCGCTCCCCACAAAGAAGAAACAAGTCATTTCTTGTAATGTCTGTCAACTTCGCTTTAACTCTGACGTGAGTATCATCAGCTCTGTGTGTTTTCTTTCATACTGCTGCTTCCATGTGCTTGGAATAATTTTTTTAACATGTTCATCATACCAGTAGGTGGGGGGGGGGGATATGACCGCTCTTAAGTGGATCTTTGAATTTATTCAACTGCTTGATGCGATGCCTTATAGTATCTGCTGGTTGTTAGATTTATCAGATTGCATGGGCAACCGGCAGGTTAGCGTTTCATGTTTAATAAGCAGGGACGGACAAATGCAGTGTGCATTTCCCTTGATTTTTCATCCTATACGACGAGCCTGTAGCCAAAACTGTTTTGGTGAGGGGCAGGGGAATCATTGCAGAGCAGAAAGAACATAAATACAGGTAGACTTGAAAGCTTAATGTCATTCCGCTGTATTAAATATTGATAAAATATACTTTTATGAACTTTAAAAATAAGGGCTTGCCAGTTTCCCTACCGCCTTTGTATTCCTCGGTGAGTGAGACTGGAAGGTGGGAGCAGCCCGGTTCCCCTTTTAAGTGAGTGATTAGGCAATATTCTGCCCACATACTTTCCCTCATAGGTTAGGAAAGGATATTTTGTTTACGGGAACCTATAGCTTCAGGGAAGAAGTCTGGCATGTCTCTAAGAAGGCTAGTCCATTACAGTGCGCATGCACATCCCTGCCTACAACTCTTATCGGCTAACATCCCTTTTCAACTAACCTCAAAGGAAAGTAAACTGTCCAAAAGTGGGTTGGTGAGCATTAGGTGGGGATGTGGTTACAGGGACGAACGAAGGCCTCTTGACACGCGGGGTGGGGCGTCGCCACATAGGGCGCACGTGCAGCGTCGCTACATATGACGCATGCGCTGTATGTAGCGACACCACACATGCACTATACATAGCGGTTGGGCGGTGGTGGCACTCCAGCGCCGTACGGACGGTGCCGGGAGCCTCTGCTCGTGGCTGCAGCTGCAAATGGAGGTTCCTCTACATGCGGCTGTAGCAGCGATGGAGGGATCCCACTGCCGTCCGTATGGCGCTCAAGCAGTGCCAGTGGCAAACATCTATGTACAGCGCAAGTGCGGCGGCGTTATATACAGCGCATGCGTGTGACGCTGCACATGCACATAGCAGTTTGCTGCCGGCGCCAGGATCCTCTGCTCGGAGCTGAAGCCGTGAACGGAGGATCCTCCACATGCAGCTGTGGTGGCGCAATGGCTGCTCACACCGCCACGAGCCCCCATGGGGTGCCTTCTTGTCACCTCCCAGACACGGCACCACCCTCCCGTTACGACGCCACTGTGTGGTTGTGGGTTGTGTTCCTGTTCTGCATTTTAGGCCAGCCACACCTAGAGCCAGTGTGGTGTAGTGGTTAAGAGCAGTGGACTTGTAATCTGGTGAACCGGGTTCGCGTCTCCACTCCTCCACATGCAGCTGCTGGGTGACCTTGGGCTAGTCACACTTCTTTGAAGTCTCTCAGCCCCACTCACCTCACAGAGTGTTTGTTGTGGGGGAGGGAGGGAAAGGAGAATGTTAGCCACTTTGAGACTCCTTCAGGTAGTGATAAAGCGGGATATCAAATCCAAACTCCTCCTCCTCTTCTCCTTCTTCTTCTTCTTCTTCTTCTTCTTCTTCTTCTTCTTCTTCCAGAACTTTCTGTTTCATTTGCCCTCCATCCTGGTGTTCTGTTCTCCCCCAAGTAGCATCCCTTTGGCTGCGTAAGGGCAGACCATTGGGCCAGGGAAGAACCCCTAGTGGTGCAGCAGTAAAACTGCTAGCACATTCATAAAAGCTAAGCAGGGTCCTGTATGGTTTCCAATTGGATGGGAAACCGCCTGTTGAGATACCTGCACTGCAGGGGGTTGGACTAGAGGAGCCTTGCGGTCCCTTCCAACTTTACAATTCTCTGATTCTTATGAGTTTGCTGTTAGTACGTCGAATATTTGTTCTGAATAGGGACAGATGCACATATGTGCTGGTGTGCTGCCATGCCTTTGGTATTTTACTTGACTGTTGGAAATAATAATGGAAATAATAATAATGGAAATAATTGATGATGATGGAAATAACAATAATAATACAGACTTGGGCTTAATATGAGCAGGGCTGGACAAACCCTGGAGACATTTGAGAGCCTGTGAGTGTCTGTGGAATAGTTTTCTTCTCACCAGTGGATAACCTAAGCAGGCATCACACATCTGGAATTAGGGAGCAGAGCCTCCTGGCTAGAAGACATGGATTCTAGGCAGAGCTAAAACTTGAAGGCAGAGCTTCTGTTTTAAGAACTTCTAGGTTTGTCCTCAGTTTTTTGAAGAGTTTTTTATGTTTATATAGGAGGCTCAAAACATTTCACTAGAACAACTCAAAACAATCCAAAAGAATTAGGGGGCAGAGATAATTACAATCCCTTTTCAACAGACATCATTAGTTTTCTTTGTGATGAATTATAACCTTATTTTCTTTGTTCGTATAAATGCAACCTGGGCAGTGTGATCCTATGCATAAAATCAGAAGTAAATGTCAGATTGTGTTCAGTGTGTCTTGAAATTGTATGCAAGATTGCAGCTTCACAGTACTCTGCCAAATAATTTCAGTCAATATGCATGTAATGCACGCACACGCACACATCGTGGTGACTTCAGTTTCTGTGAAGGTTCTGTGTAAGAGAACCCAGATCAAACAATCGATCCTACTCAAATAGTCCTCCTTTCAAAAAGCACATGAAATGAATGCCAATTATAAGTTTACATCTGATTAACATTTCCCTTCAGTAGTTAACCTCAAGGCAACTAATTATCATGTGCAACACATTTAAAACATTATTACGCATATTACTGAAGATTGCTGTTGATGCTGCTTTGCTGTCATTAGCACAGGCATGACATATAACATAAAGAGCAAGCATGTGACATTTTGAAATCAAAGGGCTTGCAACGTTCGCTTTAGCTTATTTATTTGTTAGCTTAGTTTCCAATCTTCCGTCCAGTTTGCAGAAAGTAGTTTGAGCCTCACAACAACCTTGCAGAGTAGGTGGGGTTTAAGAGAGGGTGACTTTCCAATCTGCCTGTGAGCATCAGAGCTCAGCAGGAATTTCAACATGTCCATGCCTGAGTCTGACATCGTTGCTCAAGGCTAGGAGCCAATATGCAGCACTATATGGTGCCCTCCACCAGGTGTTTGTTGGACTACAGCTCCCAGCCATTGGCCATGCTGGCTGGAGCCGATAAGAGTCCACAACAAGGGGAATCTTGGAATTGTAGAGTTGGCAGGGACCCCAGGGGTTATTTAGTCCAACCTGCTGCAATGCACACTGGTTATTTCTCTTCTAGCCATTTATACACACTGGCTGCTTCTTATAACTGCCTCTCCAAACACTTCAGCAAGAACAGCAGCTACGTCATGTTAAAATCCTGAATTCTTTACAATGCTGTTCAGGAACTGCATGTGGCTCTTCTCTCATTTACCTTCCTTGCTGCCGCGGGGCTGGCTCAACAATTCACCTCGAAGAAAGCATGCTAAAGATGTGGTTTATCACGTTTGGCAGCTCTGTTCTCTGAGGCCATTTAATAGTCTTCCCACTCCAAGCCAAGTTCAGAACCAGCTCAGGCTATATTAATCTCCTCTGCCTTTCTTCTAATTGTGTCCTTTAAACTCCCTGCCCACCACTCTCACTGGTACTTTCTTGTTAATCTATTTATTATCTTTAACTTTTGGCTTTTGGAAAAGGGAGCAGAAAACACCAACCCCCAATTTTTGGTTCTTCAACGAAGCGTGATACTTCTTTCCCTGCTGATAAGTGACATATCTACCAGCTGCTTGCGCTTTTGTATGATCCAGGACTTTCCCAATTCAAATCATGGTTCTGCCAGGAATTCATTAGATTTTAAGTAAGGCATTCTCTCTTTGAGTCTCTCATTGCTCAGTATTATTGCACCAGGACACAATTCCCTTTGCATCCTTATTCTCTCCTTTTCACCTGTGAGGTCAAGGACTCCCTCTTCTGGACTTCTGTCACACTGCACCATGATAAACCACTTTGTGCATGCTGAGATGCATGACTTTTTACTGAGGAAGTTTTGGTGCTGATAACTTTATAATACTGCTAATAACTTGAATGGCTTGTGATAAGACGATATGTGGGTTCATGTCTCTAAAGAACCCACCTTTATGATGGCTTCACCTGTACCTGACTACTCGACTTGCAAGTTTTCCCCTCTTGGAATGCTCTAAATACCTGCCAACCTTTCTGGATTTTGTTTTTTTGAATCAAAACACTCCCATTTACTCATCCACTGATGCAGATTTATGGAACTCTTAGAGAAGATGGAAATGGAAATCATTCAGCCTTAACTCGCTATTCCAGAAGAGCTCTTAATTCACTCAGCTGCTAACCTCTTTGTTTCTTTGAGACTTTGTGAGCAGTTTCCTCTGGAAAGATCAGTGCACAAAGATTAGTGGCAATTATCAGTAATTTCAGCCATTCTGTCATGTCTTTTTTTGGGGGGAGTGGAAATAACACTATTATCAATATATTAAGAAGTGTGAGAGGGCTGTCCCTACCATTAGGGAGAGTAATAGATTGTGGGTGTCACGAAAGGCAGCATACTGTTTAGTGATTTAATTATTGCTGCATTTTTACTACTGTAGAGAGATGCTTGTGGGATTTTCCACATTGGTTGTCAGAAAAAATGCTTAGCACCATGCGCCTTGACTTAGAGAAAGGGGTGCCATTTGCTACTCCACCTGAAACGGCAAATTCTCTTTGGCCAGCCCAGACGATACCATGTACAATGGAAGTTCAGGAAAGGAGAAGACTTTGTTGTTTAGTCATTTAGTCGTGTCCGACACTTTGTGACCCCAGGGACCAGAGTATGCCAGGCACTCCTGTCTTCCACTGCCTCCCGCAGTTTGACTAATGTTGGTAGCTTCGAGAACACTGTCCAACCATCTTGTCCTCTGTTGTCCCCTTCTCCTTGAGGATAAGACTGGATATGCTTATTCATGTCCCAAGAGTGTGTGATACTGGGAAGAATTATGCTGTATAAGCAATTGTAGGCACAGAGGTTGCTACTTCTCAAATAGCCATTTACAGAATGGCTTTCAACAAAAGATCCAAAAGCCTTTAGAATAAAACAAACATCAAGGTGAAAAGTCCTCCTTTTTCTTACTTTCACATACAATTCTTTCAACCGCATACACATAAACATAAAATCACACAAACCCTACTTAGGAGTATAGCATCTAGATCAAGGGAAGTAATAGTGCCACTGTATTCTGCTCTGGTCAGACCTCACCTGGAGTACTGTGTCCAGTTCTGGGCACCACAGTTCAAGAAGGACACTGACAAACTGGAACGTGTCCAGAGGGCAACCAAAATGGTCGAAGGCCTGGAAACGATGCCTTATGAGGAACGGCTAAGGGAGCTGGGCATGTTTAGCCTGGAGAAGAGGAGGTTAAGGGGTGATATGATAGCCATGTTCAAATATATAAAAGGATGTCATATAGAGGAGGGAGAAAGGTTGTTTTCTGCTGCTTCAGAGAAGCGGACACGGAGCAATGGATCCAAACTACAAGAAAGAAGATTCCACCTAAACTTTAGGAAGAACTTCCTGACAGTAAGAGCTGTTCGACAGTGGAATTTGCTGCCAAGGAGTGTGGTGGAGTCTCCTTCTTTGGAGGTCTTTAAGCAGAGGCTTGACAACCATATATCAGGAGTGCTCTGATGGTGTTTCCTGCTTGGCAGGGGGTTGGACTCGATGGCCCTTGTGGTCTCTTCCAACTCTATGATTCTATGATTCTATGACTTGCAAGTATATCTGCTTGTGGAGACTTCCAGGAATGGAACCAGGAATTTTGCTATTTGCCATATGTACACATGAAAGTTCAGATTTTAGAACTAGTTAAAAGTTACACAGGTGTTCATTTTTTAAAAAAAATGCAATTTGCACTGATCGCTAATACTTCAATAAATGCCTGTATGTTGGTGTTGTATATTCTCTCTCAAGCATACAGTGGTACCTCAGGTTACATACGCTTCAGGTTATATACGCTTCAGGTTACAGACTCTGCTAACCCAGAAATAGTGCTTCAGGTTAAGAACTTTGCTTCAGGATGAGAACAGAAATCGTGCTCTGGCGGTGCGGCGGCAACAGGAGGCCCCATTAGCTAAAGTGGTGCTTCAGGTTAAGAACAGTTTCAGGTTAAGAACGGACCTCCGGAACGAATTAAGTACTTAACCCAAGGTACCACTGTACCATATTTTAGTATGCCACTTTGAAAAGTAAACGTTGCCGTTCTTATTTGTATCACTTACAGCTGATTGAATTGATTTGGTGTCAGTTACCCTTAAACCAAGTCTTTCGAATGTGGATAAACAAATGCAGGGATATCCTTCTGCCTGCTCAAGTTTCTGTTTCTTTGCATATCGCAGATCTGCAGTTCTAAAACTACAGTGGCACCAAGTGCTCAAGGCTGCTTGTTTTACGGTGCAGTTGTGCCACTAGAGTCCATTGTGGTCTGGATTAAGGATATAAATCTGTGCTTTGTCAAGAAAGCTGTGCAGTGGAGAGGATCACATGTAAACATGTAGACACTGTGAGGTACTGGAGAAATGCAAGGGGTAAGCTTGTCTGCATCAGACAAGGTGAGGGCCCACATTATGGAGTGCTCTTACACACAGAGGGGGGACGGACATAAACATAGAAAACTAGTTTTAACTAGCAAACACTGCTACCCTTGCTTGCATGCTCCCCAAAGATTGCCAAACGAAGCCTCCTTTTTGTGTAGTATGAAAATGATACTTCCTTTCAGCTCTGCTGTTGGAGGCACAAGAACCTTTCCATTAAAATGTGGCCACAGCCCATCATGCTTCTGGGATTCCTTCACTTAGCTTCAGGCTCTACAGCCCCAGTGTCTCTGTCTTTCTGTTCAGTTGCCCTGACAACATCTCTTCTTCTTTTTCTTTGGTGATCACTCTTAGCCAAGTAAGATTGTCTTCCATGAACACAGTCTTAACAGTGAGTCCATAAGTGACGGTGGAGGCCAATTCTGAGTTGACGCGTCTTTCCACAGTGGAGACATAAGTTTCCAGGTGGGAGTTGATCACGGTGAGGGTTTGCCAAACGTGCCTTCCTCTTAGCACGTTTCTCCTTTCCACCCTGAGTTCATGCTTCTTAAAAGTCCACGACAGCTTTGGTGAAGGATGTTCTCCAGTTGGAGCGCTCGTAAGCCAGTTTTTCCCAGTTATCAGTGTTTATGCATTTATTTATTTTTTAGATTAGCCTTGAGAGTGTCTTTAAACCACTTTCATTGTCCACTGGTATTTTGCTTTCCATTCTTAAGCTGGGAATAGAGTAGTTGCTTTGGAAGATGATAATGAGGCATCCGAACAACATAACCAGTCCAATGAAGTTGGTGTTGAAGAGTCATTGCTTCAACACTGGTGATCTTTGCTTCTTCCAGTACACTGGCATTAGTTCACCTAAATTCCCAAGTGAAGTGTAATTTTTTTTGGAGAAACCATTGATGGAATCTTTTGAGGAGCTGGAGATGGCGTTTATAAGTGATCCATGTTTCACATGTATACAGTAAAGTTGATAAAACAATAGCTTTGTAAAGAAGTATTTTGGTTTCCCTGCAAATGTCCCGGTCCTCAAACACTCTGTGCGTCAATCAGCAGAAAGCTGTGCTCACAGAGCTCAGGCGATGCTGGATTTTGGCATCAATGTTGGCCCTTATGGAAATATAACTGCCCAGGTAGGAAAAGTGATCAATATTTTCCTACATTACACCATTAAGTTGGATTTGTGGCGCTGTATAAGGGGTTGTTTTGTGCTTGTTGGTGCAGCACTTTGGCTTTTTGGATATTGAGCGATAGGCCATGCTTTGTTGAGTCCTTTATCTGCTAAGCCGCTATGAATGTTTGCGAAGACTTCTTGACATCACTGCAGATTAGCCATTGGTTCAAAGAGGCTTGTATTGATACTCAGGGAGCAAGACCAAAATTTAACCCTTTGTATAAGTGGATTTGAGAAGGAGTCCCTTTTTGGAGAGCATTACAATCAAACCTCAACTCCTGAACAGCTCCATTTTCGAACGATTCGGCTCCCAAACACCAAAAACCCGGAAGTACATGCTCCAGTTTTCGAACGTTTTTTGGAAGCCAAACGTCTGACATGGCTTCCGCTTGAGTGCAGGAAGCTCTTGCAACCAATCGGAAGCCACGCCTTGGTTGTCAAACGTTTTGGAAGCCAAACAACTGAGGTTTGACTGTATTTATTTGCTTGCTACATTTATATCCTACCTTTCCTCCAAGGAGCTCAAGGTGGCATACATGGTTCTCTCCCTTTCCATTTTATCTTCATCACAACCCTCATAAGAAAGGTTAGACTGAGAGACAGCAACTTCCCCATTCATTGGTTGAATGGGGATTTGAACCCTCATCTCCCAGATCCTAGTTTTGACACTGAAACCACTGTTTGTGGTGTTCTCTCAGATACACCACTGGAGACAAGAGGTCAGGTTCCTTCAACACCATGTTGTTTCATTTACTTAACTCTTGGTGGGATCGTTTTGACCTGGCTTTTTTTCAGCTGGAGCTCACCGGAGCTCAGTTCCAGCCCTTCTCATGTAGGCGCCATTGCCATTATAAGAGAACAAAGGAGAAGTTCGTGGTGAGCTCACCTCTTTTTCTAGAAAAATAGCACTGCCTCACATTCAACTCTCACCTGTAGTCTGCACCTTCTGACTTGAACCTTCCATAGAGCTTCCCTTCAAAACATAGCAAGCCTCTTAAACATCACACTAGCTTTCACACCAAGTTTGCCTTTTGCTTCTCTCCAGTTTTGTGATAATTATGACATTTGTATGCATAGATAACGGCCAATTAATTAAACAGTGTATTTGGTCTTTTGGTGTTTCAATTGACTTTTTCCCCCTAAACAGTGGCAGCAACAACAAAGCCTTTTTTCTATCCTTTTCCCTTTCTGTGTTAAGTAACAGAGCAGGTCAACAGTAACAGAGCACGGAGAAAAGAATCCCAAATAGCTCAGTTTCAAGAGTGTACAGCTTTACCACCATCTGCCATGTGACAGCTATCCTCTACGGCAGCTGTTCCGTCTTAGGCAGAATGTCCCTGAAACAGCTCTATAATGTCAAGTATCTAAAATACAGCTTTTCCAATCTGCAAATCCTGCTGTGGATCTCTATGCATACATCCACCAAGTTGATAGCTGGCATTGTTGGCACAGAAAATGAAGACAGGGAGGCCGTGATTCACTGCCCCTTCTTGCCCACTCCTAAACACTTGAGGGGTGAACCCAAAGCCTACACCACCCCACTATCTGTTAGTAAATGCACAAGATCCAAGAAACGGAACTATGCTCAAATACTTAAGTGATACGTCTGGCCAGATCCAGGTAGCTTATTATTGTTATTGTTTCAACATCTATGGACCTGGAGTTTTACAAAGGTCCCTGCCCCAAGGGATGTAACAATCCAAATATACACACAGTCTAAAAGGGAACACAAGAAAGGAAACGAGAGCAGGGATGATAGGAGCCAGAGCTCAACAACATCTGGAGGAACACAGGTTCCCCATTCCTACAATAGTGGGGGGAACACTTTAATGATGAAGTGGCCTTATTTTTTGAGAACTGACAAAGTGGTCTTAAATGCTGAAGTGGAAACATCCCAAAGAAAATACTTAAACACGAATTAGGATAATAAAAGCAACTCCATAATGGTAGGGTTGATAGGGACCCCAAGGGTCACCTTGCAATGCAGGTATCACAGCTAAAGAATTCCGTACAGGTGGCCCCCCAACCTCTGCTTAAAAACCTCCAATGACCAGCTCATTCTGCTGTAGAACAGTCTTTTACCGTCATGTTTAGTCAGAATCTCCTTTCTTGTCATTTGAATCCATTGGTTTGGTAACCAGTAACTTGTGCAATTTTCCACCTGCCATTTATTGTTATTTTATGCATGCTCCTGGCCTGTACTATTTCTAAAGGCGAGGACCACATTGAAAAACAGATGAATTGCTAGTGGATGCAAAAGATGTAGAAGGAATCAATAACATCAAGTGGAAATCCACCAAAAAAAGTATAGCTGGAATTTTTGTCAAGCATTCCCCACCCCTGTCTAAATAAGACTATTTATATTGATTCTTTAAGTTTGGAGGGTATTGAAGCAGATAGGTGGTAATTAAAAGCATAAATCTCAGGGAGCCTGTGAAGGTAATTCTCTTCTTTGCAGACAGAACTGACAAAATGATGAACACTTCAGCTCCAACATGACAGAAATATTACATGATTACAGGCTGCTGGGGCATAATGTGCAGAAAGTTCTCTTCAACAGAGGCTATTTAACAAAGCTTTTAACAAAAGTTCTTAGTTTTCCATTTGAATCAATTTAATGGTTATTAGTAAAGGGTTGATCTATGTTTCTCCTGTCTCTGTGTCATTTTCAGTGATACCCTGTTTTGCATTAATTTTTTTAAAAATAAACGAAATGCAAAAAGCACTGATAATTTGAGGAGGAAAGGAAACTGTTGCATTTTGGAATATTGTAAGGAAAGCTTTGCATTAGTTTCACTTGGTGGGTGGGTGGGTCTGTCTGTCTGTCTGTCTGTCTGTCTGTCTGTCTGTTTATCCATCATCTTCAGATGGCAATTCAAAGCAGGTCCTACCTTGGTAACAACATTCAGTCCTACTTCTCCTTAGTAAACTTAATAGGGCCTTCTCGGTAGTGGCACCCACCATGTGGAACATCCTCCCATCAGATGTCGAGGAAATAAACAACTTTCTGACTTTTAGAAGACATCTGAAGGCAGCCCTTTTTAGGGAAGTTTTTAATGTTTAATGTTTTATGTTTAATGTTTGGAGCCGCCCAGGGTGACTGGGAGAACCCAGCTGGATGGGCAGGGTATAAGTAATAAGTTGTTGTTGTTGTATTTAAATGCAGAAAAACGTGGGCCAGGCAACCATATTAACTTGCTCCTGGAGGTAATCAGGAGAACAACATGTACATAAACAAACTAGCAGCTTTGGTAGTTCCAAAAACAGAGTTTTGCACTGTTAAAATTATAGTAGTCACGTAAGACAGACTCACGATATTCACAGTTTGTTTCTGTTCATGGACCACTATTGCTGGATTGATCTGAATATGTTTAGGACGCTGGTGTGAAAGATTTATGAAACAGAGTCAAAGTTTCAGTCTCTTTTTTACATTTTCAAAGTTAGCTTTGGCAAGAATGAAATACTCTCCCATTCCATAGCTTTCAGTAATGTGTGGTCTTTAGAAGTAAATAGAAGTGCTATTATAATGCGAAAGAATGATTGATTCACACATACAACTGTAATAAAACACTTGAGGAAGCTTGTGATTTTTAAAATTTATTTTTAACACTGTTTGATATTTAGTGCTCACAGTGCTGGGGGTTTCAGTAAGCAATCTCAAAGCTTTGTGTGGACTACAGGTATCATAAACTAAAGGTTAACAAGATTTCAAAAAGCCCTGCTATTATCTTTGGAATTGTTATTTTTCATTCGTTTTACTTTTTCATGCATTTGATTGTTACTTTTTCATTTCCATTTCTGGAACTGTGAGGAATTTCATGCACTGTATGTGTAGAATGCACACCTAGGGCTGGTCGTGCTTTTAGTTGATATGGACTAATCTGTTAACAAGTTTGTTCTTGAGGATTTGGCCTCAGAGTAGTGAATTTGACTCAGTTTTTTTCATCCCCATAACTATATATTCCAATTAACTGTGTTGTTTAGTCGTTTAGTCGTGTCCGTCTCTTCGTGACTCCATGGACCAGAGCACACCAGACCTTCCTGTCTTCCACTGCCTCCTGCAGTTTGGTCAATCTCATGCTGGTAGCTTTGAGAACACTGTACAACCATCTCGTCCTCTGTCGTCCCCTTCTCCTTGTGCCCGCCATCTTTCCCAACACCAGGGTCTTTTCCAGGGAGTCTTCTCTTCTCATGAGGTGGCCAAAGTATTGGAGCCTCAGCTTCAGGATCTGTCCTTCCAGTGAGCACTCAGGGCTGATTTCCTTAAGAATGGATAGGTTTGATCTTCTTGCAGTCCATGGGACTCTCAAGAGTCTCCTCCAGCACCATAATTCAAAAGCATCAATTCTTCGGCGATCAGCCTTCTTTATGGTCCAGCTCTCACTTCCATACATCACTACTGGGAAACCAATTAACTGTACATGCTCCATATGTTTAGCATTAATGTGAATGTATACATTTTTAGCAGCTTCTAATGATGAGAAGTTTCTCTGAGCAATTAGTCTTTATTTATATAATTATTTATATAATTAACTCAAATAACCAGTATATCACAAACACAGCATAAAGAATGACAAACAGCACAATCCGTTGTCATAAACATAAAATCAAAGGCAGTGCTTCATTCTTAATATTATCCTTTGGTGTTGTTTTGTTCAAGGATTGAATGAAAGAGTTCCACTGCTCATCTGACTGGATTTCTCCTAGCCATAGTGATTTAAAATAAGTTACCATATCTTTCCATCTATAAGATGCCCCCGTGCATAAGACTATTTTGGGGGACTCAGATTTAAGAAAATGGGGGAGTCACTATCCATGTATAAGACGCCCCATAATTTTTAACATTATTTTTAAGGGGGGAAACCTAGTCTTATTCACAGGAAAATACGGTAATTCGCTTATCAGTGTAATATTCCTGAGTGGTTGCTATAATGCTGCAATTTAAAAGACATTACCAATACTTTGGAAGTATTGTAATGATTTTTAGAAAAACTGGAAAAGGAACTCTACCTTATTTATTAGACCAGTTAAACATTTCCTACTAGGAACTTTATATGCTATTTCAGATAAGCCTCAAATGAGCCCAAATCCAGCGAGAAATTTACTGGAGATCCGTTAATGGAAATCAATTGGTGTGGATTAATGTTCTCCAGCTCTTGCTCTCTCTTTTTTGCAAATTGGTAGTCAATCTATATGCCTGTATTGCATATTTGTACTTTCTGTTTCATAGCTATCCATCCTAACTAATCACTTGCAGCAATGGCTCCATCACTGGATTTTGTAATCTGTGGGTTGTTTCTTTAACATTATTTCTCCAGCCTCTAGTTTTAAGTAAAGTTGTGAAGCTAGGAGATTTTCATTTCTCCATACAGAACATCTTCAAAAGAAATAGCTGCTGTTCATTAAGACCAAATCTAAAATATTTACACATATGAGAATAGACTGCTTCCCCCAAATCATAACGCTTTCATGCCTCGTTCCCCACCCCCATCCCCGCCACCTCATCCCGAAGTTTTGAGTGCATCTAAAAGGCCAGATTAATCAAAGGAATAACAGGCATATATTTTATGGAGCTTATATTTGAAGAGCAGTGGGTGGCAACTGGCTAATTTGCATGCCGTTACCCAACCTTGTTACAACCAAGGAAGGCAAGCACCAGGCTCCATACATATAATTTTTATAATTATGATTCTATGTTTTAAATGAGTGGAAATAAAAGTCCAACTTAGTGCAATGTATCATTATGAAGCAGGCCGTCTCTAACGTTAGTCGAGTGAGACACACAGCTTATTTAGACTGGTATGACTCAAGGTAGTGCTGGTGGTGTTTACTGCCCTGGTTAAACTAAAATGCTGCCCATTCCCATGTGTTGATGTAGTAGTAGTAGTAGTAGTAGTAGTAGTAGTAGTAGTAGTAATAATAATAATAATAATAATAATAATAATAATAATAATAATATGCCTCCCATCTGACTGGATTGCCCCAGCCATTCTGGGAGGCTCCCAACAAAATATTAAAAACACAATAAAACATCAGGCATTAAAAACTTCCCTGAACAGGGCTACCTTCAGATGTCTTCTAAAAGTCAAATAGTTTATCTGTTTGACATCTGATGGGAAGGCATTCCACAGGGCAGGCACCACCACCAAGAAGGCCCTCTGCCTGGTTCCCTGTAACTTCACTTCTCATAGTGAGGGAACCGCCAGAAGGCCCTTGGAGCTGGACCTCAGTATCCAGGCTGGACAACGGGGGTACAGTTGCTCCTTCAGGTGGACAGGACTGAGGCTGTTTAGGGCTTTAAAGGTCAACACCAACACTTTGAATTGTGCTCGGAAACTTACTGGGAGCCAGTGTAGATCAATATAACAACAACACCTTAAACACGCAAGAGTTAACCGGGATGACTGTTCTCTTATTTTCATTTTTAAAAAATGTCTGTCACTTCTCTCTTTCCTTTCCTTCACAACTATGACTTTGCCCTCAGGCAGCTGGTAGAGATGGGAGGGGGGAATGCTCTCAATCCTGTCCCTTGGAACGGAGGGAATATCAAAACTGCCAAGGAGCTGCTAACCTGCTTCTGTACCTGCCTCCTCCAGAAATGAAGATGGCAGCTTGCTTGCTCTCCGCAAGGCACTTTTGTAGCTGAGGCAGGCACCTCGGGGATTGTGGCGCCTCAGGTAGTTTCCTAGTTTGGTTCTTCGATGTTTCTGTTGAGCCACATAAAGCTAGTATTTCACTGTAGTGACCAATACAGTAAGAAACTAGGAAGCAGTCCTATACTAAGCTAAGCCTGTTGGTCCAACCAGCTGGCTTTTGTCTATTATTTATTTATTCATTAAATTTGTATACAGTGGAACCTTGGTTTTTGAGTGTCTCAGAAGCCAAACGCCGAAAACCCGGAACTGAATGCTTCTGTTTTTGAACGCGCCTCAGAAGTCAAACGGCTTCCAAGGTGCATTTCTCCATTTTCTCAATGGAAATTGCCGACCACCCATTGCACCTTGGGTTAGCGAATGTTTCAGAAGTCGAACAGTCTTCCAGAATGGATTACGTTCGACAACCGAGGTACCATTCTGCCACTCTTCATTTGTAGATCTCAGGGCGGTTCATAACAGGTCTATGCTAGGGGTTCCCAAACTGTGGTCCTTGGACACATGTGTTTCATTCAAGTGGTCCATGGCATGTCCATGTTAAAGATTCATACCCAATCCACAAACACACTAGATAGAGAGGTATCGGATATGTGGCCTTTGTACATGCAGAAAAAAAATCCTAATATGAAGCAGACCCCAAAAATAGATTACAGAGTTCCTGAATGCATTCAAGTAGTAAGACATTACAGACCACATGTTACAGAGGAGCAGTAACTAAAAAACTTTCAGGCAAAAGGTCCCATGTTGGGCAGGCGTCTGAAAGCAGAGGGGGGCTGGATGGGAGGCAATAAACTGAAGCTGAATTCTGGTAAGATTCAAGCACTGTGGATAGGCAGTTCCTGTGTGGACAACCTGTTCTGTCAAAGGTTGCATTCCACTGAAGGAGCAGGATTGTAGTCTTGGGAACACTCCTGGATTCCATTTTGCCACTGGCATACCAAGTGCTTTCTGTGGCTGGAAATGCTGAGGCCCCGCACAGGCCAGCTACAGCCTTCTCTGGAATGGGATAGCCTGGTCCCATTTGTTCATGCTAGATTACCGCAATGCACTCAATGTGGACCTGTCCTTGAAGATAACACAAAAGCTGCAGCTAATGCAGCTGCTAGGTTGAGTGCGCAGCCCAATTGTTGCAGGAAAGCCTGCCCTATCTCACGAGTGAACAAAGAATCACATGAAAAAGGGAGTCCAGAGTTTATTTCTGCACAGAAGTTTGATCCAGTGGGATTGCTCCACAAAGACTGGGCCCAGAACATTGAAGCACACACCTTTTCATATAGTTTATATACATTCCATTTCAAATCCTCCATCCAATCAGAATGCTTAGTTCCCTTCTTCCCATTTCCTTATAAGGCACATAAGTACAGTCATACCTCGGGTTAAAGTTGCTTCAGGTTGAGCATTTTTGGGTTGCGCTCCGTAGCGACCTGGAAGTAATGGAATGCATTACTTCTGGGTTTCGCCGCTTGCGCATGCGCAGACACTCAAAATGACGTCATGCGCGGAAGCGGCGAATCGTGATCCGCAGATGCAGGTTGCGTTCGCTTCAGGATGCGAACGGGGCTCCCGAACGGATCCCGTTCGCATCCAGAGGTACAGACAATGCTGCCTCTCTGTCATTGGTTAGAGTTTGCCACAAAGCTGAGCATGCTCAGAACACCAAAACCTTATTTGGTGTGTGTAATTCCCTATAATGCATTACATCACAATGGTACCATGTGCCACAGGTCCTGAAAGTTCTGCACTGACTGCCAGTGAGCTACTGAACCCAGTTCAGGCAGTTAGTGCTGGTGCAGAAAACTCTAATCAGTTTGCTTAAATATCTAAAAGACCACCTCATCCAGTAACAACAATCTAAGACCTTAGAATCAGCAGGAGAGGCTCTGTTGGTACTGCTGCCATGTGGTGCTGCCCAGTTAATTTTGACCTTATTGTGGAATGCCCTCTCAGGTTAAGGTGCATTTGTCTCACTCTTTATTAAGATGGGAGAAGGGATTTAAAGACATACCTGGTGGCTGAAATACTGTTTCTGGCAACCTTGAAACTGATAGCTGTGAGGTTATTAGACTGTTTTTAAATGTTTCTAGATGTTCTTAAATGTTTTTAAATGTTCTGTTTTTATTTTTTATCGTATTGTTTTGCTTTGGTGTTTGTTGCCCTGGGCCACTTTGGGAGGAAGGAAGAGATGGAAAAATAAATAAATGATCTTTTTGCAGCCATCCTTAACTATGATTTAGGTATTCAGACATAATGCTTAGCCATGGTTTGTGAAAACAAACAACAGTTGGTCCTTATGTCTGCATAGGGAGATTATGTTTTGGTTTCTTCAGTACACACAAAAACCAGCAAACTAAAATTGTGTCCTACAATACAAACGCATTCAAATCAAACAATATACAAGGTGGGTCATGAAATGCGGGGGGGGGGGGGAGAGTGGGTCAAATTATTTTTCATTACATCTGCTCCTCTTTTCATAATTGCAGTGTTGTTGTGCCTGTTGTCATTGTATCTGGCAAGGGCAGCTATGCTGGCTGGTGACAAAAGCAAACAAGAATATTGTCTGAAATATAATACATGGCTCTAGTTCTGCTGTTATGCAGGATAATCCTTGAGTGCAATGAGAATACTGCTGAATTACATCACTACACGAAGTAATGAGTTGCCTTACGCTTATTCTCTTACCATCTGGCTCCTTCATTGATGCAAGCCAGTAAGGGGAAAGGGTATATAATTTTGTCAAGATCAGGTAACAGAAAGCTACAATTAAAGTTCCC
The DNA here is from genome assembly GCF_027172205.1 of Podarcis raffonei. Lineage (NCBI taxonomy): Eukaryota > Metazoa > Chordata > Lepidosauria > Squamata > Lacertidae > Podarcis > Podarcis raffonei. The sequence goes on from NC_070602.1 coordinate 113,602,913, forward strand.
AACACTTCATGCATCCATATTAAAACATTAAAAGAATTTCCAAACTTCTATTACAAATCATGTAATTTTAACAATCCAGAGCTAAGAAAGAAATATGTACATAAAGAGAATTCAAAGTAGTGTCTTGTGCCTGCCTCGAGCCATTAAAAGCATCTGAAAATATGTTCTCAGAAGGTTCTCAGTAGTGAGTTTCCTTATGCTCCTTTCACATAATCCCTAATTCAAATTGCTAAGTAGGAAATAACTGAGAGCAAAACACTGAATTTTTATTTGCTGTTCATTTCTTAGTATACTGTACTTTTGTTTTGCTTCTCTCCTGTTAAATTTGCAAATCAAAAAATGGCTTTAAAAATTATCCCCCCAAAATATAGTTAAATTCATATGGACTATTTCAGGGGTTCCCAGATTGTGGTCTATGAGCATCATTCAAGTGCCTGTGGATCAATGGTTGAAGGGAGAAGATGGTGCATCCATCTCTTTAAATATGTATATTAAATTTTAATTACATTTTAGTGCGCTTTTAATTTCTTATATTGTGTTTTATTGTATTCTATAGAATTCAGTTTGTAATGCAACAAAATAAAATATCTATGAAATTAGAAAGCAATTAAAATACAATTAAAATCATGCAGCATTTAGCACAGTGCATTACACTTGCTCAACAGACTGATGATGATGATGTGGTCCTCCAAGACCCTCAACAATTTTTAAGTGCTCCATGGGAGGGGACGTTTGGGAAACACTGGACTATCTTCCTTTTTCTTGAGTTTCCTGCTTAGACAAAGCATCACATTCAAACATATGTTCTAGAGATGGAATGTGGGGTTTCAAGGTAGATGACTGCTTGTACAACACTCAGAGACAACCATCAATACAGTGAAACACTGAAAGGATTATAGGCCCTGTTTTTGCATCGATATCTCTGTTGAACCTGCTGAATTAGGACAAATGTTCTTCTAAGATGCTGAAACATTACAATGCCTTTGTGTCATCGTCCCACAGTGTGGCACAACCTTATGGATTTCATTTTGTAGGTAGGTTCAGCCCAAACATTAGGCAGAGTGAGGCAGATGTGGCTGGGAGGGGAGGGGGAGTTTGCAGGGATTGGTGACAAGTTGTGTCCTACAGCCTAACTGTGCCATCAAAGATAGCTTACTTTCCTCAGGTGTGGTGGAGAACATTGTCCTATCATCGGTGTTTAAGTACAAATCATCTGCAAGACCAGTTGGCTTTAGTACATGGAATGGGAAAGTGTAATGTTTTCACCTTGGGAAACAAAATGTCTTGGTCTGGCCCTGTTTGCAGGTGTCACCTGTTGAAAGTCCCATCGAAAGGTTGTGAGATGGTGTATATCTGTGTACTGTAAATTTAGAAAGTAGCAGACCCAAAGCTTTGTGTTTTTTATATTGTGATTTTATGTTGGGAACCGCCCTGAGATCTACGAGTATAGGGAAGAAGGAGGAGAAGAAGAAGAAGAAGAAGAAGAAGAAGAAGAAGAAGAAGAAGAAGTATATAGATGCTTACAAAGACAACCAAAGGCTGGTGTATTTAAAATAGTACACACACCAAACTGCTGCCCAGTTCTACTTCCCATAATGCTCTTGAGCCCTGGTACAAATTTTGGAGTGGACTCCTGCATTGCAGGAGGTTGGACTAGATGGTGCTCAAGGTTCCTTACAACGCTACAATTTTATGATTATATAATCCTGTAGTTGCTGAGGCTACTTTGAGATAATGGTTACCTTTGGAGAACTGAAACCATCATAGGTAAAAAGCAGTGCTTTGTAGGTTGTGTTGCAATATATTTTCCAATGAAAATCAGTCTATATGACAGTAGTTGGAGTTAGCTCTGCATGCCCCAGTACATTTGAAAACCTGTGTATAGCCTTTTTAAAACTATGACTGAGATATTTGTTGCAGAAAACACAACATATAAAAAGATCTTCTGTTAACCCATCATTGAATTAATGCCATCTTCACTCGTAGTGGGGATTTCAGATTTAAAAGATTTTATTCATGTGTTGTTGTTGTTGTTTTTCTTTCCATTGAAGTATCTCACTTGGGTGTTCATTGGTTAAGTGTTTGATATATTTCATAACTGAGTTTATAACTAGTTTAATATATGTCTGGGCTTTGTTTGTTTTCAACAGGTTTCATGTACAGTAGATGAGGAATGAAGTGAATCAAAGCCAGTAGTAGGTTATCACTGATATTGCAGGCATCCCCATTGTCAATATCAGCCTTTCTCTTCAGTACGCCTCTGTCTATCATGTTGTAGTCTTTTGTTTTTTGCCTTGGGCCTTTTCAGCAGCACAAGCTATGCAGTAAACATAGTTACAGTCCAAAAAATTAAAGGGACACTATCTATTTGAAAGTTGCGTAGCCATTTGAAAGCTTAACAAACAGTCATGGTAATTTAAAGGTCTATTGACCCCAGAAAATATCTGCTTCTCAATTTCCATGGGCCTTGTCCTCACATTCTGCTTCAGCCCTTGGAAACTAGGTCGTGTAAACCATGTGCAAGTCAACCCGAGCTTCTTGGAGACCTGGAAGAATAAATAAGTATGTGTAAATAAATTAAAAATACTTAGGTAATAAGAACAGCAGCTGAGATGGTGGCTCAAGCTCTCCCAACCCTTCCCTTGTCCATTTCCTCACAAGTAATGAGTGAACCAAGAGAAACTGCATTTGTTTGAATATGAGAGATCCCCGACCCTTTGACAAAGAAGCTGGAGAAAACAGGAGAGTGAAAGGAAATGGGGGACAGCGCCGAATCCTAACCACTAGACCACCAGGCATTTGGGTCATTTCCCTCCAAAAGAATTGATAATATCAATATTTAATGGTTTCAACAAGGTATCTTCCAAACACTTTAAATAAAATCACCTTTTTAAAAAAAGAAAGAAGGTTATATTTCCTTCTATCCTCCCAGGCAGATTTAGCTTCTGGAAACGAAATACAGTCATACCTTGGGATAAATACGCTTCAGGATAAATATTTTCGGGTTGCGCTCCACGGCGACCCAGAAGTAACAGAGCGCATTACTTCCGTGTTTTGCCGCTCGCGCATGCGCAGTCAAAATGACGTCACGTGCATGCGCGGAAACGGCGACCCACGAACACGCAGATGTGCAGTCGCGTCTTACGTTCCGTTCAGGATGCGAACAGGGCTCTGGAACGGATCCCGTTCGCGTCCCAAGGTAGCACTGTAGCTTCAGAGCAGGCCCCATCTGTTGACACAGTTTTCATATATGAGCGAGTGGAAGGACACACTACATGTCTTAAGCTCAACAATTGTTTATTTAAACCTACAGAACACAACGTAACTGAATAATGTACGGGTTACTGATTGCCTTCTTGACCAGAACTGCCTAGGACTTTTAATAACTTAGTGCAGGGGTGGGGAAACTCTGACACACTGACCAGAATTGGCCCACAAGAAGTTCAAATTTGGTCTCTAAGGCTGTTTTCTCCAAACCACCCCTCCTCACCCCACCCTTCGACATCATATATGATGATAGATTGTCTAGCATCATACATGGTGAAAGGCAGTACAGCTGAAGCCTCCTAGGTCACCTGCACAGATCACACACCTGATACCTGCAGAAAGCAGGCTTTAGCTGTGTGGGATGCTTTGAAGTTCCAATCAAAGCTCCTAATCATCTGACACCAAGTGATTGACAGGTGGGCAGCCCCACCCACTTGTCCAATCTACAGCCACCAAAATGGTTCCCTGCCTCTGACTTAGTGGACCTAACCTCTCCCTCAGGCTTTGCATCCAAAAGTTAAAGCATTATTTCCTGTTCCTCTCACATCCTAGTCCGAGCCATTCTGGGCTTCATCTTAAAGAAGCAGTATAAATATTCTGTACATAGAGCACATGGTTTGTTTTTCTATAGCTTCTAGAAAACTCAAAGCAGCTCCAAAATAGATCCTCAGAAATGCAATGTGAGGAATACAGAAAACACATTGTACAGTTTACTTCAAATACCTCCCTACCAAAAGAAAAAAATAAATATTTTTTTAAATAAAATTGTAAAGGATGGTGACGGTGCAAAACTTCCATCAACCTTTTTAATAGCAACCCACCATACAGCAACTTGTTAATATTTAATAAAAGCATATATCTCAAACAAAATGACCAATTCAAAAGGTGAATTGTTGTTTTTAATTGGTTTAACTTTAAATGGAGCAGTGTCTCTTTAAGTACTGTACATGTAAAAGTAATGATTATTCAATTAACAGTACAATCCTAAGCTTACTTACTTGGAAATATATCCTGCTGAACTCAGCGGGACTTACTTCAAAGTAAACATGTTTAAGATTGGGCTGCCAATTAATCAGATTCCCTCTTTGTGTGGTGCCTAATAATAATGAAAAGGATGTATACTTTTGCAAGCAGTCATCCTTAGCATTTCTGCTATAAATATTATAGCCAGTATTTTAACAATTTATCCTAAGTTTCTAGATATCCCCCTCCCCATGCTAACTCTTTTCTTTTCTTTTTTTAAAAAAAGTTTCTGCACAGTCCCCTACCAAAAAGTACAATATAGAAATACAGTATGTTTTATTCCTTTTCCAGGTGGAAAAGTTGGTGTTTTGCATCACATGCACCTTAAGCCTATCTGCTGGGTCTTAATGGCTGTTTTTCCTAGTGCGAATCCATGAGGGCTGTGTTGCTGAACACAGATGTACTTGTGTGTTTTCCCTTCCGTTCCATCTGTTCCTACCCATCACTTGCACCCAAGTGACGAGGCTTTGTTATTACACAATGTCCCTAGGTGACTTTTCAATGGCACCTAGTTTCACTGAGACTAATACAGTTGTCCTTCCTATAGCAACAAGGATTTAACAACACCCAGAGGGTTTGGAACCCAGCAGAGGTGTTGAGGAAAGTTTGTGCACTTGGTTTTATAGCTTGTTTTCACTTTTAACACAATGAGCAAAAGTGCAACCTTCCTAATCCATGTCGGCCATGGTATTCTTAACAGTACCACCTGCATGATACAAGAAATGTCCCTTGCATTGTATTTCTATATGTGAGATGCCAAGTTGTGGCCATATCTCTGTGCACTTTATGAAAAGCATGATTTCTTGTTCGCCCCACCTCTAAACATGTCAGGTGGGAGCATTTTGTTGTTGCTGCTGTTAAAATGAGTGGGGTTTATTCCCAATCAATGTGCCTATGGATGGGGGTGTCCTGTGTGTTAGTTTTTATTGCACTTATAATATTAACTTAAATAGTTAATATGTACACTTCAATAATGGCACAGGCATGTCCATGTTCTGTTATTTAAGTTAACAGGGTAAACATTGGGTTTAAATATGTATCAGGAAATGTTTCTAGCTCTTTGACCTCAGTCAAAAATATTTCAGGAACGAATTTGTTATGATAATGCTGTAGTCAATGGATAAATTTCCTATCATATTAACAATGTCTAGGACATTTACCGTATTTTTCGCCCTATAGGGCGCACTGGCCCATACGACGCACCTCGTTTTTTGGGGGGGAAATGAATAAAAAAAATTATTTTTCCCCCCCAACCACGGGGCTGGGGTGGGGGAAGCCCGAGCTTCCCCCGACCCCAGCCCCCAGAAAAGGCTGCTATCCGCAAGCCTTGCGAGCCCGGCGGCAACTCCCGCCAAGCTCGCAAGGCTTGCAGACACCTGCGCGAAGCACGGGGCACCCTCCAGAGGGCGCCCCATGCTTCGGGCTGCAGGCTGCTGCCCACAAGCCTTGCGAGCTTGCGGGAACTCCCGCCGGGGGCGCAAGGCTTGCGGATAGCTTCCTGAAGCCTGGAGAACGAGAGGGGTCAGTGCGCACCGACCCCTCTCGCTCTCCAGGCTTCAGCGAAAGCCTGCATTTGCCCCATAGGACGCACACACATTTCCCCTCCATTTTTGGAGGGGGAAAAGTGCGTCCTATAGAGCGAAAAATACGGTAATACTGAAAATATCTGGTTTCCCCACCTACCCTTTAATGCCATTATAGGTTTCGCTTTGTTTCTTAAGAAATGCAGCAAGAAAACCCAGTGGATGCTACTGTGAACCTCTGGAAAACAAAATGCACAAAAGCAACCTTATAAAGTTAGCAGCTGGAATCCGATGCATGTCTTCTATACATGTGGAAGTAAGCCACATTGCACATTAAGTTCAGTTTGGCTTACCACCATATAAGTGGGCATTGGATTGAAGCTGAATACAAATGTTCAAAGATTGTAAAACACACCCAATAAATATATAAAGCAGCCATCCCTCTAAAATGGTCTGGCTTTCAAAAAAACACATCCTGTGAGAAGTTGAGTTATGGTGTAGTATGGTGCAATCCCATACATGCGTGCTTAGAAGTAAATCATATTGAGTTCAATGAGATTTACTCCCAGGTAAGTGTCCGTAGGATTGCAACCTGACCTGTATAATTTTGCCAGCAAATATGCCTTTTTCCTTAGTATTATGAAAGGACCATACCTTTTAAATTTGAATTTTATATGCTCCAAAATCTATAGCATTGCTATATTTTGAGAAATAAGGGGTTGGAGTGATATCCAACTAAGTTGTACCCAGAGCAAACCCACTTAATGGATCTACTCTGAGTATGACTAATAATCTAATTATTTTATGCCTTTAAGACTATAGCAATATTTCCCCCATTAATAGCAATATTTCCCCCATTAATTGCCTGATTAAATAATGAAGTGATGCTCCCCGGAATGAAGGCTTGTGAAGAAACAAATCTGTTTCTACCGTTAAAACAAATGCGGGAGCTCAGTGTGTGTTCATCAGCACTCTCATGCCCATGAGAAATTGATGAATCACATGGTCTGTCTTAATAAACCCCAACACACCTGCTGGCATTGTAGTGATGTAACTATTCGTAGCCTTATGTTGGTACAGGCCTACACAGCTTGCCAGCTCCCAAAATGAATGAAATCTACCAACCGTATAAGGTGGCTCAATGGAGGTTCCATAAAACCTCCTGTTGTTGTTTTTCTGCAAGCCCGGGAGTGCAGAACCTTAGGAAGGAAAGGTGAGTTCCATGCACATAGAAGGACATAATATGTGGCTGGCCAAGTGCATCCACATTGATAGGCCTGCAAGCTGTACTAGGGTACACAGAAGATAAAGGCCACCATGCACAACAAGTATATGCATTATATGCACTTATGTGCAGTGATTTCTGTAGACTTTGGTACTTCTCTCTGTTTAGGACTGCAGCCTTAGCAATCGGACTAATATGCATTTTCTAAATTGGTTATATTTACCTCCAAGCAACAGCTTAAGACTTCAGATAGAATTCTGCTAAGAGATTAGTAAAGAGGATGGTCCTCTTTTTGTATGCCATAAAAAAAAAAATGTTCTGCATTTAAAAAAAAATATCTGTTAATATTTATCTCCTGAATACATTAAAAAAAAAGTGAGATCAATAATATCAAGTGTTACAAAAACTTGTCAGGCAAAGAAATGTGGTGCCTATTATTGAAAGTTGTATAACTTTTTATCTCTCTCTCTCTACATTGTCATCCATCAAGTGATATGAAGTGCAAAGTGTGAGCCTGATTTGTTCTCCTTTGTAGAGCCAGGCCGAGGCCCACTACAAAGGAAGTAAACATGCCAAGAAGGTCAAAGCACTAGAAGCAACGAAAAATAGACCAAAAGCTGGTGCTTCCAAGGACAGCGCAAAGGCTAATGCGAACTGCTCTGCTACACCAGTCCCAGCCAGCATCTCTGACAAATCAGGTCAATTTTCATTCTATACATTCTTTGCTTCTTCTTCTTTTGCGTGAGATTCTGAATGCATGCTTCCTATCCATTATGGTGTTGATAAATACTTTGTGATGAGAAGAACAAAACCGATGGGCAGTGTTCATACATTAGCACAGCAACTTTTAGATCTCCAATGTAACTTCTTCTCCATACATGCTTGTCGTGTGTCCCCTAAATCTATTCTGGGGGTTCCTTCAACCTTCCTGGAGCACTTTTAGAGAGCATGTGAGGGTCATTACACTAGTGTAACTGTTCAACTGGATACAGCCCCTGTTTTCTTCAAACCACACAGATGGAATATAAGTTTCAATATACGTTTTGCAGCTTAATCCAAATCTCCGATTGCAAAAACAAAAAGCAAAACCAGAACACTTCCCCCCCCCCCCTGGCATATTTCATCCTCCTGTGTAAAGTCGTAGACTTCTACTTAGACTGTTATGTACTGAGTTGAATAGGATCCAAACTGCAGCAGTCTGATTGGTCCTAGAACAATAGGATCCAAAAGGCAGCAGTCTGATTGGTCCTAGAACAATAGGATTCAGAATGCAGCAGTCTGATTGGTCCTAGAACAATGCAGCAGTATGATTGGTTGGCAGGAACCACCCAATCATGCTCCAGATAGAAGTGAATCCACAACCTGATTGGCTTACAGTAGAATTCTGGAATTAGCCAATCATGTGCAGCCCATTGTGTAAATAATGTATATAAAGCAGATACTTTGAGGGGATTTTCATTTCATTCCTCCTCACCACTATGAGCTGAATAAATCACTTTGCGACTCTGAGTATATTTCATAGACCATATGATGATCATTATCAGAATCACCATTCTTAGTGCTGCCACCAAGGATTCAGTGTGTATTTCAATATGACAAGAAATATCATTACAAACCTGTCTTTTCTGAAAACGGAAACAGATCAGTTAAAACAGCAGGTCACATTCCCTGTACAGTTTGACCAGCATATCCATTGTCCAGCTGAACGCAGCCATTTAGGTTGTGGATGAGGACAAGCAAAGATGAAATTGCCCAGTAGGGATGTGGCAAGAGAGCTACTTCCCTGTCTACATTAAAATCTACCATCAAAATGGTGGGTTTCAATTGAGTGCAGGAGGTGAGATGGTGTGACAGTCCTGCCTTTGGGGTATGAACAAGGGAGCAAGCAGTGCTTCCAAGTGGCATCAAACAAATCCTGCTTTGCTGTCTATGAGCTTTCATTTGTCTGTGGCTCCATGCTCTGAGCTTGTTAACACTGTCAGTTATATTGAGATGGAGATGATAACCTTAGTCACTTGTGTTTGTAAGAGAAAATCATTTTTATCAAAAGTGATGTGAAGTGGAGAAATAGAGCCGTCGGATAGCTTCTTGACTGTCTTGTTTTCATCCTGGGATAAATGTGGCATAGCCAACCGAGGTATGCAAAGATGGATGGAATCCAGACTTCATCCCAGAGATGAAGTTATCTACATTTGTAGTGAATTATCTACAGTAACAACTTGCAGAGAGTCATCTAGCTTCCTGGAGGTAAATGCCAGCTGTTTGATACGGTAACCAGAAGAAGGAAAATACATGCTGGTTGTGATCTAAAGATATGAACACTCAACAGTGGGCTGCTCGTGGCACTGCTGCAAGCAATTAAAACGTCATCTGCTTGCGAACCAATTGATGGCCAGGGTTGTGAAACCTAATGAGCTGCTTCCCTTTCTCCTGATAGTAGGGAAAGGTGGTACGAAACTGAGCACCCCCTCGCTCCACAGCTGCCAAATAGGTGATCAGAGCTGAGAGGGCTGCTAATTTCAACTGATGCTTAAAGACACACACACACAGACAGAGAGAGAGAGAGAGTGAGAGCGCCCTAAGCACTGGATACAGGGATTTAGTACCACGGTTCATAAACACAGCATCCTTCTAGAGGCATGGTTCCTCGTCCAGTGGGGGATACGTATATGTGTGGAATGGATTGCTTTCACACATATGCCGCTGTCACTGGATCAGTGTGCCTGCCCCAGAGTGGCTCAGAATAATGAGCAAGAGGGCTGGAGGTCGGGGCTGGGGGTCTTGCCTATGTAGCCAGTGCCCCGGGACACTCTGGTGTTTATTCACAATAATAAGCCTGCAGCAAATAACCTCTGACTCTTCCACAGATATTTGGAAGCAAATAGCCATGTAAACAAGCCCACAGGTGCTCCCTATAGCACATTTCTCAAGCTCTCGCTTGGTAATGTTGACAGCAAAATCTAGTGGGAAGCCGTGCTCTGGTCTTTCTGCATAAACCAGTAAACCTTGGTAAACCTCATGAATAGTCCTGAAACATTACAGTCCCTTATAGAGTAGACCATAGAGGCATCATTAGTTCCACATGCAGTGGAACGAAACAGGCTGCTATTTCTTTTTGAATCATATTAAGTATATGTTATGAAATATATTCCTACCCCACACGACCCTTACTTTTATTTATAAATGCCAGCTTACATGTGGACCCTGAGAAGAAATGTTTTGCACTTCACAAATTGTGCTTTGGATAGTAGGGTTGTGGGTTGAGACTCAGGACCAGCAACTGAGTTGCAGCTGCCCATCACTGAAAATGGTTAAAATATGGTTAAAAACTGGGACTCATGCTACATGATTGAGCTAAGGGGTGGTCTGAAGTCTGCAAAGGTTGACGTCCACAGCAAGGTATTATTTATATTTATCTATTGCTCTTCTCTCTCTCCCTTGAGAACTCTGTGAATTAGCTCAATGTTAGGACTCTTCTACACAGCTGCAATTATAACGTTATAAGTGCATTATAAAAATGTGACACTAGATGCCAATGTAGAGCTCAATGGCAAATTGCATATATATATATATATATATATATATATATATATATATATATATATGGGAGTTTTCATACCATTTTCATAGCGTTTTTTATATCTGTGTAGATCCAGCCTTAGAGTTAGTGACTAGCCCAATTGGTTCAGAGATTATGTACAATTGATCATGTACCAAACTGAAACTTGCAACTTGGACAGACAACCACATGGGACCACCTACCCATGAAGTGGAGACGGTTTTAAGAAAGTATCTTCAGCCACACTTGCTCAGAAATTCAAAGCAGCCATCTTTGCCCGTCCCCCCAATTCAATGTCCCTGGCAGCCTTAGGAACTGGAGGCTGATGGAAGGAAGCAAAAGTGGTAGCGCCAAGAATTAGTAATTCAGTTTTAATTTAAACCCCACAAAACCAATCTTAGCTGTGTGAAGATGATAAAAAATAACCCCTACAATAAAGACACGTAACACATGTGCACACACATTCACAAATTCTCTCCAGGCAGAATAAACAGAATTAAATAGTCAAGGTACTCAGCTTCGTGAGCTACTGAACAAGATGAGTGCCCCAGCTACTCAAAACTGCACCTGTTTACTTATCAAATGAAAATAAGGATCCTTTGATCACACATTCTAAATCAAAACAAATATACTTCAGAGTTGGAGGGTCACAAATTTGAATTCCACATTTTTGTATCTTCCTTTTGTGATATAAAGCATAAGAAAATAAATGCAAATGTGTTGGGTTTTTTTTTTACATAAAAGAGAACAATATATGCTTCTCAGAATATAAATGTAGGGCCTATTGCTCCCTTTGAGCCTCTCTTGCCTATGATCTTGTCTCAGCAATGTCAACTTGGGCTTAGTTGTGAGATTTCAATATTTAGTCCTAACAGTTCTTTTTCTAGGACTCTGCAATATTTTTTATGCTGTTGGCACCCATCTGTCTCAAGGGACAATGGACTGCTTCTCTGGAGGTGAAGACAAACCTCTGTGTTAGCAGCACTGAAGTTTTAATTAATTTAATAAATTTTATATTTATGTCTTACGGTCCGGGGCTGCCCAGATGACAAGACTCCCCTCTCAGCATCGCTGATATGGTATAAAGCAGAGCAATACATCTGGCACCAGCTGAGCTGCAGGAGTTGCCAGGAGGAGGCGTACAAAGCACCATCCAGCCACCGTAGGGATTCTATTCTGGATTTCTGTAGGGTTTAGTCCTTAGCCTGTTCTTATCCCAAACATATTCCACTAGGGAGCAGAGGTGTAGGACCAGAGCTTTCCTTCTCCTAGATGGGCTACCTTCCCAAGTTGAGGAGCCCCATCCTCACCTCACCTCCCTCTACGATAAGTGCAGAGACCGCCTTCTTGACCATGGGACCCACTATTGGTCTTGTCCACTGAATCTTCCGGAGCCTGTCTTCGCATGCAAGGGAAGTCCCTAACTCACCAAGGGTTTGAGACCCATCAGCTACCCTCACCTGGTTTAGCTGGCCAGTTGAAGCTGTTCCCAGGGTGCAGCCACTGTCTCATCCTGACAACTTCTAGGAGCCACAGGTGGAGCTGAGAGCAGGGTGGGGGCCAAAGGTGAACGGATTACCCCAGAAGGTGTCCCCCACCAGATGTATTAAAGGTAAAGGGACCCCTGACCATTAGGTCCAGTCGTGACCGACTCTGGGGTTGCGGCGCTCATCTCGCTTTATTGGCCGAGGGAGCCAGCATACAGCTTCCGAGTCATGTGACCATCATGACTAAGCTGCTTCTGGCGAACCAGAGCAGTGCACGGAAACACTGTTTACCTTCCCACCGGAGCGGTACCTATTTATCTACTTGCACTTTGACGTGCTTTCGAACTGCTAGGTTGGCAGGAGCAGGGACCGAGCAACGGGAGCTCACCCCATCGAAGGGATTCGAACCACCAACCTTCTGATCGGCAAGACCTAGGCTCTGTGGTTTAACCCACAGCGCCACCTGCATCCCACCAGAGGTATTACACCTCCCCTAATACCCCATACAGTTTCAGTTTCAGATTATTTCCTTGGCTACTAATGCTGTGGAGAACTCATTCTAATTTGTTGAGAAAATGTATTTACCATCTGGAAAATGGGTTGACGGTCCTTGCTTTTATATACATTATTGAAAAAAGAGGTCCATTCCACCATGGCACAGAATGTCGGGGTGGTGTGTACATATATTATTATTATTTTTAAAAAACCAAAAACCTTTAAAAGTAGGACATTGCAGGAGTCCCTGTTCTCATGTTGAAGGGAAGCATCTCCTATTCTGAGCACCAGCTCTCAGTCAGCTCCCAGCACTTCTGCATGAGAATCAGCAAGGGGCAGATGCCACTTTTTCCTTCCCTCAAAAGGACACAGGTCATTGAATGAGCAGACCAAAAGGGAAAGCAGCTTTCATCCCAAAGCATAACTGACAATTTAAGAGATTAACATTGGACTTTCTGCTCTCAGAATTTCGATTCCACGCTTTCATTCCAGGTTTTATCTGTCCACCTGTTCTCTCTCTCTCTCTCTCTCTCTCTCTCTCTCTCTCTCTCTCTCTCACACACACACACACACACACACACACACACACACATATATATATATTCCCTTTAATTGGCATCACCTCAGAAAATAAGAGCTCCTGTGGTTCCACAGGCATTTCAGAATACAGTGGTACCTCGGTTTAAGAACAGACTGGTTTAAGAACGATTTGGTTTATTTTTGAACGCCGCAAAACCGGAAATAGTGTCCCGGTTTGAGAACTTTACCTTGGTCTAAGAATGGAATCTGCACAGTGGAAGGGCACCGGCGGCAGAAGGCCTCATTAGGGAAAGCGCTCCTCGGTTTAAGAACAGACTTCTGGAACAGATTAAGTTTGTAAACCGAGGTATCACTGTAGTTGGAAAAGTGATCTGGATAAATTATTAAGCTGCAATTTTGATAAACCGTTCAGTATCTCTCCCCCCACCACGCCAATCTTTTAGATCGTATGTGATTATTCTCAGGATTATTCTCATATTTTAGGATAAACTGCTAGATTTGCAATCCCCACGATGGTTTCCTTGATCTCTGTTTGCCCCTTCATCCGCTGAAAAGAAGAATGGTACTTGTGACCAGTTCTTCTTCCCAGGCCCCTCTCCCCCAACTGAACATTCATTAGTCACTGTTTGAGCCTCTGATTGAGCACTATCAGAATATGACCTCCACCTTTAAAATTGTGGCAGGTATGTACAATTTATTCAAATTTCAGAATTGGCTTGCATCAGTTTGAGATGGTTGAGAAGTGAATGGAAAGACGTTGTACAGAAAGAATTAAGAGGTGTTCTGCTCCAAGCTGATTTGCATGCAGGTCTACAGGATTATTCTATTTTCTGCACCATCCCATGGTTCTTTTTTTCCTCCCCCCCCCCTTAAGCCTCATTTCTCAATAGAATGCACAACCGTTTAGGAAGTTGGTACTCTGAGTGACACCCATTAGTTTCTCATTATTCAGAAAATGGGGCAGTAAAGCAGAAAAAGAATTGTTCTAGAACTCCTTATCAAATCTGCCTAACTTTGTCTTAATGAATGTCAAGGAGTAATGTGGTGCAGTGTTTTTGTTTGTGCATGTGTGTTTAATGATAATGAAATTTAGGACAGCAAGCCTTTACAATTGAAATAAAAAATATCACCTTGAACAACTTTTTAACTACCCTTTCTTATACCATTTATTGTATATGTTATTAACCCTGCCCTTCAAATAAACAATAATAATTTTGCAAATGAGTGATCCTGAACCTTAAAAACATTTGGTTGGGGTAGGGAGCCTTCTAAACTAGAACAGTTCCTTCCTTAGTATTCAGACGGTTGGTCCATAACCCAGTCTTCTATGACTGTCAGCTAATTGACTACTTTTCCGAAGTTTCAGTTGCCTTATTTTGTGTGGGAGAAAGAAATGCATTTTGAACAGGTAGGGAAAAAAAGAAACGTCAATTTAAATTTTGTTTCAGATATGCCAGGTATCTAAAGTGTCAACTCCAAACCTTTTACTGAAAGTTACTGACAGAATTCTTTCTGTATGTTAAATATATAAATTCCACTCTCTGTCTGGAATTATTTGATTAGATTAGCCTTCCACAGCACCCAAAAGGCTTGTGGGGAATAAAAATAGGTAAAAGTCATACAGCTCCTTAAAGTGATTTAAAAAACCACCCCCATTGTACCCTTTCCCAGAGCATCAATAACTAACAGATTAAAAAAGAAACAAAAACCAACCACCGCTTAAAGACCCTCAATTTGAGGCCTAAGTCTTACATTATGGTTTTAATTCGACTTCACTTCTACATCATTCCGGAAATGTGAAAAGGTATCATTTATGTGTATATATGTATGGTGATTGGGTCATAGGAAAGTATCACATTTAACACCATCTTGTCTTGCCGCTAATGACCATGTGCACTGTTCTTAATTTTTAATTTCTTCTAACTCATAAGTATTCAGCATCCATAAAATGCCATACGTTTTAATTTTTATGCTGTCATTTTCATTTTCATTAACTATTTAGGAGTTCTTTACACATTCAGTAGAGAAGGGTGAAGGGGTGCGTGCAGAGGGGAGCCTTAAACGGCTCAGGACCGCAATACCTCATGGGCTGACCCTCTCCATATGAACCTACCCTGACCCTGATAGCATCTCCTGAGGCCCTTCTTCATGCGCCTCCTCCACATGAGGTTCGGAGGGTGGCAACATGAGAACGGGTCTTCTCTGTGGTGGCTCCCCATTTGCGGAACGTTCTCTCCAGGGAAGTTCGCCTGGCACCTTCATTATATATTTTTAGGCACTAGGCGAAAATGTTTCTCTTCCACCAGGCCTTCGGCTGATTAATATCCTACAGCCTTTTAAATGTGTCTGTGGAAAGGGGGGGTATTGTTTTGATGTTTTGTTTTAATTGTTTTTATTCTGTGAACCGCCCTTATGATCAAGGCCGGTATATAAATCTAATAAATCTAATAAAGAAATAAGGGTTGGTAGGGAAATTTTACAGTTTATCAAAATATGATGGCCTGCATCTCACTTTTGTACAAAAAAGCACGGCATAAACATAGTACTATACACAAGCAAACTATTAATAAATGCATGAAAACTACTTCAAGACAATGCATCCAATAACATAAGAGACAACAGCTTTTGTCATATTCAGCCTAAAGTTATACTTAATTAGAGGGATTTTTTCTCAAGACTTCAGCATAAATGGAGTTATTATTTAAAAATAAATGAGAAGGAGAAAGGAGTTTACATATACGCCCTTTGCAGGCAAAAGTATATTCAGCGTTTGAAAAAATTATCATAAAACAAATATTTCCTCTGTTCATTGCTTAAGGAATACAATTAATTTTATAATGAATGATTTTAGAGTGTTGTTTGTGCTGTACATTTGTACTGTTTTATTGTTGTTAGCCGCCCTGAGCCCGGCTTCAGCTGGGGAGGGCGGGATATAAATAAATTTTTTATTATTATTATTATTATTATTATTATTATTATTATTATTATTATTATTATTACAAGAACAGTGCCAGACCGGAGGACACAAAATATTTTTTCCCATGTCCATTTGTGACCAGATCGTTTTGTTTGCTTTGTAACACAAAAAAACCCTTAATAAAAACTTAAAACTTAAAAAAAAAACCTCCTTCCCTCCTCAGAAGTGCTGTTGTTACCATAGCATTAGGATTCCCAGAACTGTCAAAGCTTTTCTGCAACAGCTTGTTCAAATTTCGAAACAAGAACAAAGGGAGAATACAGTGCACTCTTGAGAAATATATTCCAGTAGGTGCTATCTGCAGGTGTTTTAGAAGTCTGTACCTCTTTTATGCGAATGGCAAAACTAATGAAAGGCATGCTCCTATGCTTTGCTGAGCTGTCAAAGGAAGCAGTGAGGATGAGGTGGATTGCAGCCTGCTGCGGAAACACATCAGGATCGCGAGCCCAGGGTGACAGGGTGTCAAAGCTAACTGGGGACAACTTTCCTAGTCACCACTCATTTCCCCCTGAACGATGCTATAGAAGTGGTAAACAGTCGTGTTGTTAAAATACTCCCCTGCACAGATAAATAAGATGCGCTGCTGCTTCTGTTTTTTACAACCTTGCATCTCCTACACGGCCATGCTCTTGAAAGTGCCAGATTAGGAAAAAAGTTCTCCAATCTTTTACAAAAGCCGAGTATTACATAGTAGGTGCCTGATTGTGTTCACTTCTTTGTTTAAATTACATTAGAGGTGTCCTGATTGCTTTGTCAAACTCTGTCTGACAACATGATAATAAATTTATTCATCCCTTGCAAGTTTCCTGTCAGTGGGTTACACTCATTGTATATAACATGGCTTTAAAAAAAAGAACTATTCGTTTATATAGTGCCATCAATGTGCACAGCATTTTGTAATGAAACATACGACAACAGCAACCAATAACCCCCACTTTGAGGAGCTCCCTATCTAATAATTAACACAATAAGTGGAAACAAAAGGAGGGGAGGAAGATGTGAGTAAGGGAAATGGAGAATTATGCTGAAGAACTAAATAAAAGGTTTAAATTAGGGTGGCTCACCTGGGCCCTCTAGCGGTTGTTGGCTTGTGACTCCCATCAGCAACCCCCTCCAGCCAGTATGACCAATTGTCAGGGATGATGGGAGCCACAGGTTCCCCAGCCATGGTTTACAGGGGTCAGCAAATTTTTCAGCAAGGGGCCGGTCCACTGTCCCTCAGACCTTGTGGGGGGCCGGACTATATTTGGGGGAGGGATGAACGAATTCCTATGCCCCAAAATAACCCAGAGATGCATTTTAAATAAAAGGACACATTCTACTCATGTAAAAACACGCTGATTCCAGGACCGTCCGCAGGCTGGATTTAGAAGGCGATTGGGCCGGATCCAGCCCCCAGGCCTTAGTTTGCCCACCCATGGTTTAAATCGGGTCAGCAAACTTTTTCAGCAGGGGGCCGGTCCACTGCTCCTAAAACCAGCGTGGTGTAGTGCTTAAGAGTGGTGGACTCGTACTCTGGTGAACCGGGTTCACGTCTCCGCTCCTCCACATGCAGCTGCTGGGTGACCTTTGGCTAGTTGCACTTTTCTGAAGTCTCTCAGCCCCACTCACCTCACAGAGTGTTTGTTGTGGGGGAGGAAGGGAAAGGAGAATGTTAGCCGCTTTGAGACTCCTTCGGGTAGTGATAAAGCGGGATATCAAATCCAAACTCTTCTGCTTCTGCTTCTACTTCTGCTTCTGCTTCTGCTTCTTCTTCAGACCTGGTTTGAGGGCCGGACTATATTTTGAAGGGGGGAAAATAAACAAATTCCTATGCCCCACAAATAACCCAGATATGCATTTTAAATAAAAGCACACATTCTGCTCATGTAAAAACACCAGGCTGGCCCCACAAATAACCCAGAGATGCATTTTAAATAAAAGGACACATTCTGCTCATATAAAAACACACTGATTCCCGGACCATCCGCGGGCCAGATTTAGAAGGCGAATGGGCCGGATCTGGCCCCCGGGCCTTAGGTTGCCTACCCATGGTTTAAATTCTTGTGAAGACCCTTTAACAGTGGCATCCTCTCCCTCCTCCTGCATCTCTTCTTCACTCTCCAGTCCTCAAGCTTCTCCTGCTTCTATTTTCTCTCGCCCAGTTCACAGATTCCTTCTTCCAAGCCAGTCTCCAACCCCCTTTCTCCTGGTGCCCACTCATCAGAATCTGGCCACAGGAATTTTTGGGGTAACAAAAGTACATACAGCATCTCTGCTTTCAGTTCATAGAGACTTTTTAACAGATCAATGTGAGTCACTAATGTTATGGTGAGTGTCAGGTTGGGGGAGAAGAGTGGTGGAAATTGGAGGAGAGAGAAAACGGTGGGTGGTTGTAAACTTTCATTCTTTTACATCTGTTTGTGCAAGGTTTTTGTGTCAGCATCGTGTGGGTAGGTTCTTTCTCCATTCATTTGTTTTTCGTTGGCTGTGAGAGAGATTGGGGGACCCCAGGGAATGGTTGGTTGCCTTCAGTTGACTGCAGTGAGTATTGTTTACTCCACATCTCTGCAGCAATTTGAAAATTCAAATCATGAAAATTCATCCGTATTTTAGGGTCCTAAAAAACACCTTTTTGTATGCAGTTTTGTATTTTTTTTGCAAGCAACTTCCCCTAATATAATGCATTTTCCCCACTAATATTTTAATTTTTATGTGCACCTTCCCCTAATCTTGTAAATGCTGTTTGCCTGGAAAACTACATTGTTTGCAGATTCCAACAGAAGAGCTGCATTACAGTTCACATGTTGCTTCAGAAAACGCAGTTTGGGTCGATTGGCCTTTAAGTGTGAACCGAACTGAATTTCCCTGAGATAGTGCCCTAAGACACTGGTCGTGTCTGGTCCTCATAGCATCATCTGGATTACAGGACAACCTGGCAGCCTAATATTCTTTCTCTCTCTCTTTCAGAAGATAAGGCAAACCTGACAGTGAATGGCTCTAGTCAGCTTCCAAATGCTGAAGTGGTCTCTTTTATACCTGAGCCTGGAGCTACAGCAGTGCTTGTCACCTCCGCAGCGGTAGCAACAACATCCACACCCTCCTCATCAACTTCTTCCAAGAGCACAAATGGGACTACTAATGCCATTTCTGAATCAGAAGAGGAGAAAGCCAAAAAACTGCTTTACTGCTCATTATGCAAAGTGGCTGTGAACTCCCTATCACAGCTAGAAGCACATAACACAGGTGAGTATCTGCCAGAAATAACTAAATGCATCATTGAGGGGTGGGGGGAGGGCTGAAAGAAGGGCTGGCATTTAGACATGGTGGTGTATGTAATAATTCTTTGCCTCCTTTATTTATTTTTTAAAGGAGAGGGTGTTTTATGTAAAATATACAGTGGCAATTACTAGATTCCTGTCTGCAGTCAACACGGGATGCATAAATCCTGTTCTTTATTAAAGCTCTGAATCATCTGGTTATACGGAAATAGGCATCTACTGCATGCTTAGCGCTGCCATTTCCTGTGAATGCGCTTGTTGCCCAGACTGACGGTTTCGCCCAACTTCCTGGGATCTGTATTTCGCCCTCTTACTCCAGGAAATGCTGTTGCAGAACAAAAAAATCAGAAGGCAGTTTTCATGATTCCACATTTCAAGGAGAACCATTGAGGGCCACCTCACACGCATACCCTCCAACATTTCTCCGCTGAAAATAGGAACGTCCTATTCCATTATTCTTATTACCATTGCCATTACCATTGTTTTATTTATATCGCTCCCATCTGACTGGGTTGCCCCAGCCACTCTGGGCAGCTTCCAACCTATATTAAAATATAACAAAACATTAAACATTTAAAAACTTCACTATACAGGGTTGCCTTCAGATTTCTTCTAAAGGTTGTAGAGTTGCTCGGGGGTTACATAACTCCATAGCCTTCAACATTTCTCCAATGAAAATAGGGACGTCCTAAGGAAAAGCAGAACATTCCGGGATCAAATCAGAAACTGGGATGGCTTCTCTTAAATTCGGGACTGTCCCTGGAAAATAGAAACACTTAGAAGGTCTGCATATGGTAACTGCTGAAAAGGCCTTCCCTGATGCTCTCAGTGACCAGGGTAACACTGGTCAGCTGCTGCTTATTCAGTGTATCTCTCCATTCCTATGTAGGACCTACACGCCTTTTGTCCTGGTGCAAGGACTATCCAGCGCTGGCACAGGAAGGGCTCCGTAAGAGATATTTTAAAAATAAATAAATAAGGAAGACTTCAGAAATTCACCCCATCTGAATTTCTCCAAGGGTTTTGGAGTTCCGAATTAGCCTGGTCTCGTTTCCAAAGCCAAACCAATGTAATGGAAACCCTCCATCACTCATTTTTATTATTTCTTTATTTTATATATGGCACCGTGCATGTTCAGTTCGCCTCAGCTTTCAGTTCCTTTGTGTCTTTTGAGAGCCAGTGTGGTGCAGTGCTCGAGAGGGTCTTACTTTGGACTGTGGAGACTCTGATTCAAATCTTCACCCAGCCATGGAGATGGCTGAGCGATGTTGAGTCAGTCACTATCTCTTTGCCCTGCCTAACTGGCAAGTTTGGTGTGAGGACAGAGGGGCCTTGGTGGAAAGGCAGCATATAAATCTAAGAAATAAAATAATTTTCCCCCTCTCCAAATTTACCGTGTGCCTTTGCATCACTGGTAGACAGAATTGCGTCAAGACTCCTTTCTGTGGAGTATTTTTCCTCAGTGAATATTTTGATTATTTGTATTGATAAAATATGGCCAAAAAAGCCCACCATCCGATCGTGATGTGATTGTACAGTGTTTGTATTTTCTTGCATGTTTCTCCAAGGGACATGAGCACATGTATGAATGAGTAAAGCACCTCATAAATAATACTGATGTAAGCATACATCTTAAATCTGCTTCCCTTCCCCAGTGTTTTAACTAGGTATAAGTATGTTATTGTGGCAGAAGCCTTTGTGAGCTAATATCACTCATGCATAAGAAAAAGTAATGCATGAGTGGTATTAAGTAGATGAAATGAACCAAGTAACTGAAAGAATATAGATTTTAAAAACCTACTATTTCTTCTGCGGGAGAATATAATTATGCCTGTGAATCTCATACCTCAAAGTGTTTTTGTGCCTTGATTTTTTTTTCTTTAAAAAAAGACCAATAACAAGAAGCCATATTTTCCTTCTGTTTCCCTCATGATAGTAACAAACTGCAGAACAAAAGTCCTGTGTGCCTTTTTTTCATGCAGTCTTTACTTATTTTCTGGTGAATAGAAGCTGCTTGCATAACTTGAAAGTTGTTGGAACCCTAGAAACACCATTGGTGTTTCCCAGACACAGAATTGCTGGTTGAGAGTAAAGTGGACTGCAACAGGAGAATTAATGGCCAGGGAGTGGGTGGGTGGTTTTTTCCTTGTGCACCAGTTCTCTGCCACATCTCCTCAGAGAAACTTCCTTCCTCCATAAAGCTTATTTCCAGTCATTGAGCCAAATGTGGGATGAATGGGGGGAAATGGAGATAGCTCAGTTGGTAGAGCATGAGACTATTAATCTCAGGGTCGGGGTTTCAGCCCCACATTGGGCAAAAGATTCTTGCATTGCAGTGGGTTGGACTTAGATGACCCCGTGTCCCTTCCAACCCTACCATTCTATGAATCTATAAAATGGAAGGTCACGAGAGAATCAGATGGGAGGAAATGGTCCAGCACCTACACATCTGCCTACTGATTCCCCTTTGCCCCCTACATTAAGCACTTTGAGTCAAACTCAGGAGGACTGGGTTTTCCAACCCTCACGTAGTTCTATCCTTGGTTTCTGGTTTTCTCATGAAATTCCATTGTTAGGTGAACAAGCTGAAAAGCTTTCACTTCAGCAAAACAGATAGGTGATCTGTTTTGCTGAATTGAAAGCTTTTCAGCTTTCTCGTGCTTTCATTTGTAGCACTGGGTGAACATGATTTTCCAGTACTTCTCCTTTGTGCTGAAATGAAAAACTATTTCTTAAGATGGCAAAAATGACTTACAGATCAAAAGGAAGTAATTGTGAGGAAAACTCTATTTCCTGGGGGAAAATATTTTCCTCCTCCTATGCCAAGGATTCTAAAGTGGTGGATTCTGGGATACGCTTTTAGAAGGTCACCAAGATCCATATAGTTGGAACTATGGATTATGTGGCAAAAGAGGATTTATCTTAATCAGTGCCTGTAATGATAGGTGGTTCCTAAACAATCTCACAGTTCTGCAAAGGGTTTCTCATTGAGAAGCATTTGAAAACTTAACTTCACAGAACAGGGGTGGGAAAAACGAGTCTTCTAGATGGATTCCCATCATCCCTTACTGTCAGGGAAATGCCATCGGTTCAGGGGGGAGACGGGAAAAGCCGGATGGATTACAGAGAGCCCCCAAAGATTGTGGGAAGCAGCTCCTCCTCAGCGGAGGAGAGTAACCACGCCTCCAGTGGAGAGGAGCTTCAGGGCTCGGAGGAGGCGAGGCAGTGCCAGGACACCTTGCCTGGGCAAAGCAGGGAGGAGAGAGGTCCTCCGTTACCCACGCCCTCCTTGCGCAGTAAGCTTTCGCGTCGAGAGGGGAGGCGCAGACTGGGCGTCAAGAAACTACTTTGTTGGGGAAGGTTTAAGGGCCGCCCACTCACGGATTCTGCCAGCCACGGGAAAGTGGCACTCTGGACAGAAAGTTTATTTTGGCATCAAAAGCAAGGCTTCACAGCCGAGCAGGGAGGCATTTGCCTGCTTGCTCTCGGGTAACCCCTTGGAGCCCTAACACTTACCATTGGCCATTTTGATCTGGGCTGATAGGAGCCCAGCATCATCACAAGTTCCCTACACATGGCAAACAAAAAGGCTTAGTATAATGTTTGGAAGATTGCAATGGCCAAGAATATAACTGGTAAACCTTGTGCCAGGAAGGCAAAGAAGCAGTCGAACTTCTCTATTCTACCTGGTGCATCTTGATTTCTTACATTTCAGAAAACAACCTACACGATTCCTTACGCAAGCCAAGGAGAGAAATATGGACTTCTTGATTAAAAGGATGGATTAAATACATAAATGCAGTTATACTTACCTGTATATAACGTAGTCATCTCCGTACTGGCTTTCCATGTTGATGTGTTAAGTTTTTGTTGTTTTAGTCTCTCCTGGGTTTGGGGGGCGGGGTGTTGTTTTGTTACTGCTTGTAAGAAGATATTGTTCACTTGCAAAAACCCAAGGGAAATGAAGGAAAAAAGCCTTTGGGCAGGTAACAAAAAAAGCAAAGCCCTTCCTTCATATTTACCCTATGTGTAAATATGGAAAGTGATGGAAATGGTATTATGGCTGAAAATGTTTAGTTGGTCATTTAAGGGAGAAACAATCTCTGATGCTTTTGCAATGTGGCTCATCAGGTTCCAAGCACAAGACAATGGTTGAGGCTCGGAATGGTGCCGGTCCAATTAAGTCTTACCCTAGACCAGGATCCAGGCTGAAGGCTCAGAATGTCACTATGGGCTCAGGACTGCAGAACAAAACATTTCATTGTGAGATCTGTGACGTCCATGTCAACTCAGAAATCCAACTTAAGCAGGTATGGCGACAGCATCAGGAATCACTGGGTTTGCATAGCGCATGCCACATTCATAGATCACGGGAGTCCTTTGTTTTGTATCACACGCTCGTCGGATTAAGTGGCTAATTTTAATTTGGCAGACCAAATTCCACTTTCCAGATGTTGGCAAAGGAATCCACCTGCCTTGTGCAAAAATATGGTACCAGATCCTGAATCTCAGGTTTTGCTTTTAAATTGGCAGATATATAAACCTCATAGGTGCTCAAGAACAAGTCTGAAAATATTTAGGCAGGATTTACTAATGGCTGAGAGCCACTTCCTCTGCTGATGAGAACAGCTTGTGTACAGGCCAGGATGATTCCAGTCAGCCACTGTGTGCTGGCATGATACTGGCTGCAGCACTTGCAGCCTCCCAGTGCTTAAATATATAGGGATGAGAATTCCCTTCTTTCCTGGATCTTCACCATCCATCTGCTGCTGGCAATTTCACATGGTAAGACCAGTGCTGTCATCCAGAACCTTCTCCTCTTGCTCTCTTGATGCACAATCTATCGCTTTGATTTTATTGTCTCCTAATGAAAATCTGAGTATACACAGATTTTAAGTAATAAGTTTGGGAGTTTTTTTTTAATGTACCTGATTTGTACAATCATAATATCTAAATGTTCCGGTTGCATGGTTTTACAGGGGTTTTACTACTGAAATCTAAATCTTCTGCTGGAGCTCTATGCAGTTTATTTTCTTGGAGTAAGTTCACAGATTTGCACAATAAGTGCAGCAGGTGATATACAGCATTAGTCAAACCCGAGTGAAATCATTGGACTCGTGTAACTGAAGTCCCCTGATTCCTTTGAGTTTACTCCAATTATGGCTAACATTAGATATTATCCCGTATTAGGTAATGACTTTTAAACTGAACATTTTTTGTTTTGTTTTACATTTTCAGCACATTTCCAGCAGAAGACACAAGGACAGAGTTGCAGGGAAGCCTACAAAACCGAAATATAGCCCTTATAACAAACTACAACGTAGTCCAAGTATTCTAGCAGTAAGTGTTGCCTGAGCATAGCAGTATATTTTTCCGTAACTGGGGGATTCCAAGTGCATTCAAGTTTAGGTGTATGTCAAATGTGAATCTTCCAGTCGACACACAAAGGAAGTTAGCTGCTGCTGGAGGGGAGGAATAAACCATCTGAAATGGAACGAGTAGTGTGTCATATTTTTCTTTTTAGAAATGCACTCCATCTCTTTTAAAGGCCGACGCAGGGCACGTTAGGGGAATACATTTCTGCCTTTAAGCAAGCCTTTTTGCAATGTCCCGTTCTTCTCATGGTTCCAACTGAAGGCAACAGCAGGCAGTGCTTAAATTGAACCCTAGAGGGCAGAACAGACTCCACTGCATTTCTCTTGATTGTTTCTCATCTTCCTCTTGCCCATTCCTACGGCGGCTATTAAAACTACTGTGGTGCCACGGAATAGTTCCAAGTCCTCAAAAAAACAGAGCTTATCTTGCAATGTAGAAATCCTTCCCCGCATAATTTCTCTTTCGTGGGCACTCATGTCCAGGATACAGTGTTGGAAGATTCTGTGACCATTTCTGTGTTAGGGAAGATATCTAGAAGAGGCTCTCAAGGGCTGCTAGCCATGATGGCTATGCTCTGCCTTAAGGGTCAGATGCAGTGATGCTTCTAGATACCAGTTGCTGGAAAGCACAGGAAGGGAGAGTTTGCTTGGGTCTTGCGTGGCCAGGAGGCTGGAGCAGCTGGGCCATTTCCCTGATCCGGCAGACTCTTCTTATGTTCTTACGATGGGTGTGAGCCTCCTACAGAAAGAGGCTCCCCACTGAAGTCGGCGATCATTATTTTTAACGAACCTGGAGTGCATCCAGGGTGCGCTGCAAGCCAAGGATGCCTAAGGAACGTATATTCTCAGTTTTAAAGTGCAGCACGTTCCAAATGACCTTTAGAAGCAAGCAAGCAAACAAACAAACACTAATATCCTTGCATAATTATAAAGAATAAAATTAAAATGCTTCAGGCTATATCCACTTATTAGTTTCACGGTAGGGGAGCTGAAGCAGGTGCGTGCTGGAGCACAAGACCCAGTTAAGTGTTTAATTTGTATCTGTAAGCAGGCAGTGAGCTCTTAGGACCAACTTCATACATTGCTGCTTGTACAATGTTTTCAGGACTTTTGACCACCACTGTTGTCTCTGAAAGTATAGTCAGGGTCCATGAAGCTGACTACCTCAAGAGGTGCTATCAGGCAACTCTGCATACACATCTTTCTCAGTTAATAAAGTGCATTAACCACTTGTGCATGCTAATTTTAGCTGTATCAGGGACTGTCGGGGGGGAATCACCTGCTGACTCCTATCCACAAATAGAAGCGAAAACGAAGAAAATAAACTGGTAAAGACTCTCCTCCCTGGAAGAGAGGGGAGGGGTTGTGGGCGGGAGCCCGAGCACCGCCCCTAGCAGGGGGCGTAGCCCCCTGCCTCCACCTCACATGGCTGGCGCCCACGCCCCTCTGGAGGCATCCAACCAGGTGCCTCGGAGGGGGCGTGTTCAGCAGCCTTTTGCTGCGGCGCCAGCCTCTCCCCGGCCTCATTCTTCGCCGTCGTCTCGTCGCGAGTCACCCACCCTCCACTCCCTTAGAGTTAGGGCTTAGGTCATTGGCCTTGCTATGGACCTTAGGTTGGTCGCCCTGGTTGTCTAGGGGGCCTGGTAGGAGTTTTTCCATTTGGCATTAGGCTTTTTTGGTTTTTTCGCCTACCTCGTAGCAATCGCCACAACTTTTGTGGTATTGGTGGGTAGGTTAGGCATTGGAATAATGTGTTGTGGTATGTCGAAGAGCTAGGTGTGGCCATCGCCTATGCCTTCAATTTAGGGGTATTCCGTTAAAGGAATCTGGCGGTCGTGTATTCTGTCCGATGCCTGCTTGGCGGGAGGCCATGGCACGACCCTCGGTGACATCAGGGGTGAGCCTATAGTTGGATTAGCATCAACAGGCTCCACCTACTGGTGAATAAACCCACTTGCTTGAGAGATCCAATGCCTAAGCCAATACCTTTTCACTGCTGTAATCAATAAAGTTGTGGCCTTTCCTTGCCCATTAACCTTATATCATGTGTCCTTGTGTATTCATTTCGCATCGCGGGGGTCGGGTCCTCGAACCACAATGGTAGGCTGTAAGTGCCCTTTAGAAAAATAATCACATTAACCTTGGCAAGAAACATTTTAGTGGGTCAATTCTGCTAATCCATATAATGCGCAGCGATATTGACATTCGGTAGAAGGTTAACCTTAATGCAAATAGCTAATTGCAGTCTGCTTTACAGTGTTATGGTATCACTTGGATGTTTTTAACCTCCTGGGCAGAAAATTTAAAAAGGAGGAGTGGAATTTTAAAGCACTTACTCGTTGGCTTAGGTATTTATACCCCACTTTTCCAGGCAAAATCCTCCAGAAAACAGCTTACAACATGATCAGTGCAGCACAATGTAATTTTTTTATATATATATATATATATATATATATATATATATATATATATATAAAAATAACATTAACATATGCAAACCCAATAAAGATAAAACACTGAACAAATAGTAATGTTTAAAGCATGTATAAGCATTAGCAATTGAAACAGAAAAAAGTCAGTAAAGTAACTGAAGAAAAGGAAGGTCCAAATGTACATCCCATAGGAGGGTG
The DNA here is from genome assembly GCF_027172205.1 of Podarcis raffonei. Classification (NCBI taxonomy): domain Eukaryota; kingdom Metazoa; phylum Chordata; class Lepidosauria; order Squamata; family Lacertidae; genus Podarcis; species Podarcis raffonei. The sequence goes on from NC_070602.1 coordinate 113,630,274, forward strand.
TTCAGCACTGATGGGGTCACTATGGAAAAGGCCCTGCTGTCTCTCGTACTTACTAATGTAGCTGAGCTTGTAAGGAGGGCAAGGGAACCCCTTGGTTGTCACAAGCTGCTGAGCTGGAACTTACAAACCATCTTCAAAGGGCACTCCACATTTGGTGCATTGCACTCGTCTAGTCTGCATGTAAGCAGGTAACAAGTAACCATGGCAAGGTCTGCTTTTCTTTCCTAGGTAGGGGCAGAACAGGTAAACCAGCCCAAGCTGATAAAAGGCCCTCATTGCTGGTCTTCCCTGTGGAGGTTGGGGACATTTATTTGTTTTGGTCCCCCCCCCCATTTTATATTGTGAACTGCCATAAAATCTTCGCATAAAGGGCGATTAAAAAATTTAATTAATAATAATAATAATTAGTGCTTTTTTTCAGCTGGAGCACGCCAGAGCACAGTTCGGGCACCTCTCCCCTCCTGCTTCTTGCGTTTATATACCTCTGAGAAGCCCGACACAAACATTTCATGTCAAAACAGAAGCTGGCCTGCATATTTGAGTCTATACTTCTTCTTTTTTTAGATCTATGACTCCACTTAGCTCCTAGCTGCTCCTAGCTATAATTGGTCAAGCTATAGGGCGGGGCCAATTTGTATTTCCTTTTTATCAATCTGACTCCTGTGTAACAGCGGCAGGCTTTAAGTTTCCAGCCGGGCCTCTGCCGTTGCATGTGTGTGCATTTGTGCAAGCGCCCTTCCTAGGTGCCCTAGCCAACTGCCTGAATCTAAGAGAACGAGGGAGGTGAGGGAGTATTTATTAGACCTGCACCAGAACCAGAGGCGACCCCCAAACCAGCTAGGGAGACTGCTTGCCATAGTTTTTAGCACGTCCGCAGGTGGCGAACGTGGCTGTCGTCAAACCTGTTCAGGGCTGCCTCGAGTCTCCCAGAGATTGACTGTAACAACTTCTTGTTGAGTTATGGCACTTACTGTTCTTGAAAAAACAGCGCTGGTTGTTGTTGTTGTTGTTATGTGGATTCCCCCTCCCCTTTGGGGGGGGGTCTCATAAATGGGTGAAATTTAATGTTTTTTGCCCCTTCTTCCTGTAGGCAAAACTCGCATTCCAGAAAGATATGATTAAGCCATTGGCCCCTGCGTTCCTTTCGTCTCCTCTTGCTGCTGCCGCTGCTGCTGCAGTATCTACTGCTTTGACTCTTCCTCCACGTCCTTCAGCGGCTTTGTTCCAGACACCTGCAATACCCACGGCTCTCCTAAGGGCAGGGCATGGCCCCATCCGAGCTACTCCCACATCTATCCTGTTTGCACCCTACTGATGGTTGAATCAACAGCATCTCATTGCTACGGCCATTTGGAAGAGAGACCGGAGGAAGCAAATAAAGATTCCGTATTTTTCCAGTGACTGCGTTTTTAAGGCACTAACGCTTGAAAGTGGGTTGTGGGACTCTGCATTGACGGGTATTGCAGTCTAGACAACAGAGGCTTGTTGTTTCGGAGTTGGTTTGGTTTGATTGTTTCAACGAACACAACTTGGATCGATGGTTTACGAAACGTTTAATTGTGCACAAAATATAGCAAGGGTTCATCTGCTTTTTAACTTAGACACACGACATGCATTAAAAAACAAAGAACATGGGATATTTTCCTGTCTGACTTGAAAACTAGGATCTTCCTCCCTCACTGCAGCACAAACTAGGTGAAACAAATGCTTGAATTGCTGACGACAGCTCAAGAACAGATTGCAACTTATTTCCTATGTGCTCCTGTTGCTAGGGATTGTGTGTTGTTTTGGGGCTCCGTGCTAGTGTATTTTGTGTAGTACCCGAGTTTTACCTCTCCTTCGATTTTAAAGCATTTTAGTTGCCGTGTAAATGTTTGGAAGCAGAGCAACCCTGGAGCTTTTTCTTTTAAAGAATTTAATGTATGTCTTTAATTTAACATTTTATTTAGAGAGATCCAGAATAAGAAAGCCATATATGAGATCGTTAAGATTGTGACTCATTTACTATTTTCATTTAACTTATTTTGCTTTGGTTCCCACACCCCTCCCACTGGTGTTGCTAAACAACCGTTTCAAAAGAGAGTTTCCTAATTTATATGTTTACCACATTTTGCGCTTGTTGAGGCAGCGGACCAGTGTATTTATTCATAAATATATTTGCCATTTCTAAACTTCTTTCCTATATGATGACGCTACATAGAGTTGTGGCTCCCAATGCAATAATGTACAGAAAATAAGATATTTATAAAATTAAGTGTCTCTTCTCTTAATATATTGCTGTTCTGGCCCTTTTCTTCCCTTGGGTTCCCCCACTTCATTTTATAAAGGTGATCCGGATACCGAAGACACACCAGGTGTCGTTTGGGACAACAAGGATAATCTCCAAAAACATCTTTACCTGCAGTCTGTAAAGAGTAAAATATATGTGTATTTTTTAAAGAAGGCACGTTTTTAATAAAACAACATGGAAAAATAGCAAACTGTTTATTAATGAGCAAAAGAATTCGCGTGGAACCTTTAAATGAGACCTCTGTTTGAAAACAGCATCATTACGGCACAGCACACTAGGAAGTTACCAAACGGCGGCACAGTCACTTGATTACACCGTCATTGTTAATGAATGACTGAAATTATGAATACATGGATATAATGTACTTTGCATATCACTGTGGAATGCTTAATGTCTTGCTGTGCTGTGTTTTTAATTCGGTGAAAGCAATAATGGAAAACCGTATGAGATACACCTACCTAAGGCTGTGGTTCTGTGGTCCTTGGGAGGGCATGCCAGGAGCCCATAGGACAGATCGGGTCACCCTCCCTGACGTTGGAGAAGAAGATCCAATGTCAGGTCCTCCCTGCCACCACAGGATCATTCAACCGGAGCACCTACATCAGTATGGGAAAAAGAGCTGTGTTGGGGGAGCAGCACCAAGCAGGATTAAAAATGCATACGTGTTGAGAGTCACCTCTAATTTTCTCCCTCCCTTTTTCTTCCCACTGTTTCCAACGGGAGGGCAAAGTTTTTTAGAAGATGGTGATGATGATCTAAGAACCTGGAAATGGATGGAACAATGCAGAGCATTCTTTTCCCTGCACTCAGCTTGGCATGGCATAGGACAGGCATAGGCAAACTCCGGCCCTCCAGATGTTTGGGACTACAATTCCCATCATCCCTGACCACTGGTCCTGTTAGCTAGGGATGATGGGAATTGTAGTCCCAAACATCTGGAGGGCTGGAGTTTGCCTGTGCCTGGCATAGGATAAGGTGGTTGAAGCACCTTTGGATTCCTTGCTAAAGTGAGCGATGCCCTGAGCACCTTTCAACATCCCTGCACAAAACACTTCTGAAATGAACTCCAGCAGTCTGGTGCCATTATAGTTCAAGTGGAGCTGTCTTTTTGATACATGGCTCACTGGCCCAGAAACATTCACCATATGGCATCGTTGAATCACACTGCTTAATTTGTAGCATAGTAATGCCACTGAAAAACAACAACAACCTGGAATTAATTTTGGATAGCCAGGTGAAGCTAGTGAACTTTGGGATGAATGGCCTGTGTTGTACACCCGCACATGTTTGGAAATTTCTAAATCACATTTGCTGCTGGGATTTTAGAAGGGACTGTACCTTAGCTACAACACATGGTCCATAAGAGTTTGAAGGCTGGTGTGTGTAGAAAATGTGTGAAAGGATGTGGAGTTATTTCTGTTCAAGCAGGGGGATCTGTTTTGGCATAAGTTTTAAAACACTGAATGGAAACTTTTGCCTAATGAAGTTTTGGAGCAAGATGATCTGCAACTGGTAAATGCCCATGTTTTAGTTCCTTCAAAAAGATATTCTGCTGTGGGTTATGGACAGTGCGTATTAGCCATTTGGAAAAAGAGATCCATTATCTCAACAATGGATGGGTTGACATTTGTTTATTTACACAAGCTATCTGGTGCCCATAACTTCTTGCTAGTCCTTTTCAACAGGAAGTAGCCACATTTTAGAGGGAGATCTCAGCATGGTTTCCAGGTGAAAAAAGAAGCCTGGGACCTTAGAGTGAAGGGCAGGTAATTAATAATGATAATAAATTATTGTTTATCCCAATTTTTTGTTAGGACAAGGGTTGCAGGTGTTTAGCCTGAAAACAGCATGGAGAGAACCAGAACATAAACTCTAATATATTACAGCATGGAGAGAACCAGAACATAAACTCTAATATATTACATTGGCCCATCTCTGACCATTGTTCGAAACTTCCATTGTTCTAGGCGCATTTTGTGACAGGGAATTTCATTAGCACAAGTACTTTCTGAGTTCTGGGCTCAGTACTGTGCCTGAGAATTCAGATTAAAACTGCAGAGTGGAGGAAAAGGAGGACCTTTTTCTGCCGTGCCACTTCCAGCTACTCTGAAGACGAGAATATTAGGGGAGTGGCCAGGGGAAGGACTAGACCATGTGAAAAATGAGCATAATAATTCAGCTGCAATTCATTTTCACCTTGATATTCTTGTTATTTAAAAAATGAACCTAGACATTCCATTGTTGTGCCCATAACCTAGGTTTAAGGTGCCTTTTAGCTCCTAGCTATCATATCTCAGTTTCTAACACTATCTCTGACCCAGAAGGCTCATTGAAGAAGACTGTACTTCTGGTGCTGTGTAAAGTTGTCTCAAAATAATAATTGGTCTCCCTTTGCACTTATATAGACAGCTTTAAGAAACAAATAATACCTTGTGTCAAGTGTCATTCCCCAAAGCGCACCTGAAGTTTTAGCCACCTTGTCCACCCTCTGCGGCTTCAGAAGCATGAACAGCAGATCCGGAACCTTCCGAAGGGTTTCAGATTCAACTGCATTCAAAAGATTCAGAATTACATTCAGCTTCTCGAGCGTCTCTGCAAAATGACTAGGCCTTTCAGGAAATTTGGGAGTACACAGGGTAATTGTGATTTGATAATTGAAAAATTCAACTTGATGTGAAGTAGCGGAGTAGCTTAGAGCCAAAAAGGCTAATAACTCTTCCGGGTAACTGAATAGATTCTTTTAATAAATATCAAAATGAAGAACATGTTTACATGCTCGTGTTCATACGAGCATGGGTCCAATCTCACTTAGTTTCCACTTCACTCTTTACCTCAGCAAAGAGTTGTTTCTTTATTCTTTATAAAGAAATCTCCTGGACAGAATTCTCCCTATTTGCATTATAGGGATCACCCTCTGTCTGAGTTATTACAGAGATACAACTGTCTTTTACAGTGTCCTGTATTCTCCTCACAGACATACCACGGAGATGCAGTAACAGCTGGACAGACAAACTCACTAACTGTCAAAAAATACCTCACAATCACATGAGAGGTGTTCCTTAAAGAAACTCCTCCCCCTTTTAAAATACATACAGCTACACAAATAAATATTCCCATTTCAGGAAAATTAAACATCTAATATCCTTAACAGTAATGGCTTCTGTAATCCTCATAGAACTCTAGCCCAATGGTTGCCATTAATTTGACTCTGAATTGATTTTAGAATGTATTTCAATTAATTGATTGTGATTTTATGTAAACTGTGTTATCTTTACTGTTGTTAGCCGCTCTGAGCCTGGCTTCGGCTGGGGAGGGCAGGATATAAATAAATTATTATTATTATTATTATTATTATTATTATTATTATTATTATTATTCCACAAACCTAGCGTTCTGTGACCCACCCTGTCTTTTCTGTGAACCGCCCTGAGACCTCCAGGTATAGGGCGGTATGTAAATAATAATAATAATAATAATAATAATAATAATAATAATAATAATAATTGAATGTGACCCTGGGGGCTTGAATTTTGCCTCACCTTTGCTTCTGACACTTTTAGGGCAAATGATGTATGGTGCTGAGAAGTATTGCAAAGAAAGTTGCCTTTTTACAAATCTTGGGTCAAGTCACCTGAAAATGAGGCTTTGACATTTTTTTGTTTTATCTGCTTTATGACAGAGCTGTTAATATTATTGACTGAATTTCTTTTTATGGATTCTGTAATTTTTGATCCTGAACTTTGTTCTCCCCCCCCCATATATTTTTAATTCTTTTTTATTATTATTTCATGGTCCCCTACTCTGGGAATGAAATGGTCAGTGAGTGGTGGGTGGGTGGTTGTTATCTGTTTCTCTCTCTCTCTCTCTCTCTCTCTCTCTCTCTCTCTCTCTCTCTCTCTGTGTGTGTGTGTGTGTGTGTGTACACGCACTTGTGTGTTTGTATTGCTTCGTTCCAGAGACGACATCTTCACAAGCTGATTGAGGGGGCCCAACACAACGGCCAGAGGTCACATTTGTGATGTCTCAGGGAGCCAGGGGTCAGAGCTGAAAACCCTCTGAACATTGAGGGGGTCCAGACCCCTAAAAATATATGGGGGGAGAGGGAGAAACTGCCTCAGGTCCTAGAAGTTGGCGTGCATGCTTCGTTTTATATTTAAGAAGCAATTAAGCAAACAAGCACACATACACAGAGAGAGAAATCTACAGGAAATTTACCTTTGACTTTCAGAGGTGAAAAGTTGTTCCTCAATGAATTATTCACAGGGAGAAAGAAGACTGGAGGCAAGCAATGCCACGTCTCTGTGGCACAAGTTCAGATTTCATTAGCTAACTTCTTTTCACCTGTGACAGTCCCCAGTCTGTAAATCTCCATGCCTGATGTAAATAGGATGCCATTATGCTCCGCTCCCCTTGCTTGTCTTCACGCTATGGAGGAGGGGAAAACAGACTTCCTTGCTTGCTTCCCTTCTTTCCCTTCTTTCTTTCATTTAATCTTTCTGCCAAGCTGAGCCTCTGAACTGCCAGCTTTGGCATTAGAATCATAAATCAACTTCAGCAATTACTCCCTGAAAATGATTTAATGCAAGCTGTACAAAACTGATTAATGATACTTACGACCCAGAATGTGTGGGGGGCCTGGGGGGGGTGTTAACACAGTGCATTGAGTGATATGTAATCTTCAAAAAGTTAATGGCAAATCAAATCCTTTCTGATGAGTGCCTGAAAATGAATTTTGACAACAACAACAAAACTTCCTTTGTCCCATTCCTCTTACAGTATTATTATCATCAGTCTGCTTTTATATTGTCCACACCTGAACAGATTCATATTGCAGGTAAAGAATAACATGGCTGAGTGAGTCCTTTCAGATGAGGCTAACCCAAAATGGAGGCAGAACATCGCCATTGCAGCTCGGAGCCTTTGATACCCTTTGTTGTTGTTTGTTGTTTAGTCGTGTCCGCCTCTTCGTGACCCCATGGACCAGAGCACGCCAGGCACTCCTGTCTTCCACTGCCTCCTGCAGTTTAGTCAAACTCATGCTGGTAGTTTCGAGAACACTATCCAACCATCTCGTCCTCTGTCGTCCCCTTCTCCTTGTGCCCTCCATGTTTCCCAACATCAGGGTCTTTTCCAGAGAGTCTTCTCTTCTCATGAGGTGGCCAAAGTATTGGAGCCTCAGCTTCACAATCTGTCCTTCCAGTGAGCACTCGGGGCTGATTTGCTGAAGAATGGATAGGTTTGTTTGAGTTCTCTTTTGCAGCCATCCAAGTTAGTGGCCAGCACCGTCCTTCCTTGTTGAGGAAGAGAAGTGGTGGTTTAGTGTATGGCTGGCAGAACATCATGAAATGGTGTCTGCTATTCCAGCAAATGCGGTTCAATTATGTGGGCTCATCTATTCCAGCAAAGGAGGTTTAAAATATTGGGCTTGTCAGGTTCAGGGAATTGTGACAGGGAGTTGTATAGAACAACTGCACTTGTAAATCACCTCAGTGTATGGCTCATAAAGTGCAGTAGCAAGAGGGCTTAGAAAGCTGGAAGGGGCAAAGGAGGAATTGTGTTTTGGGAGTCACCAGGCACTCCTACTGTATCAAAAATCAATGGTAATGGAGCTGTGCCCTATTGCAGGTTGCATATATACCGTACATTTAAAGCAGATCTGTCCCTCCCCGCAAAAGAAAATCATAGGAATTGTAGTTTACCCCTCACAGAGTTAGCAAACTATAGTGCCTAGGAATCTTTTTGGGAAGAAAATGTGCTTTAAATGTGCTTTTGACGCATGGTGCTTATGCAGCCTCAGTGAAATAGCACCAGGGAAATGATTTCTCTTCTCCAGAGGACATCAGAAGCAGGTAGAAGAGGCCTCTCGAGACTTTTATCAACAAAGCTGATCTCTTTTGCAGCATCTTATGGTGGTAGTTTATCAGCAGCCAAACCTTCTGTAAATTACCAGAGTTCTTCAAAGTACACACAGATTTTATTTTATTTTAAAAAAGAGGACCTTTAGGGGAAGTCGATAGGAGCACAGCAAAGAGGAAAGGTAATTTCTCTTTCTTTTTTGAGGAAATAGGAAGGATAAAAATAAAATGAAGAAGATGACACTTGCATGCAAGAAGAAAGATAACGCTCCTGCGTCAAAGGAGCTGCCTGAATATTTTTCTCTTATCACAACTGAGTGAGGAGATTAAAATGATCGAATGTTTGCAGCTCCATATTTCTAACACAAATAGTTTACAATTTCCCCCTCATTTCCCTGAGCTTGTCTGCATATTTCTCCCACTCTTTGTGCTGAACTGTCTTTCACCCTGTAACTTTTTCTGTTTCATTTATCTGAAGCAAGGGAGAAGGTATTTTGGGAACGTATTATCTTTCGTTTGCACATGATTGAAACCAGAGGACCTTCTCACATTGTTAGAACGCGGGGGGCGGGCAGCATTGCTATAAACTCCTCCCCTGAACAGCAGCCTGGGCTTTTGAGCGAGACAGAGATTGGGGCTGGCCAGTTCCATCAGGCCAACAGCACCAGAGGAAGAAACCAACCTGAGCTCCAGCATCTTGACCAGGTCAGATCTTGAGCCCATGAATCAGATGGCCTCAAATCAGAACCTCTGTAGTCCGTACCCTCAGAGCATTGTGGAACCAACACCACTTCTGCTCCAGGGACCCACATTTCCCTTAGGAAGGGTCATAGCTTAGTGGTGGAACATATGCTTTGCATGCAGAAGGTTCCAGGTTCAATCCCCAGCACATCCAGTTGGAATGGAAATATCCCTTGTTATCATGGGCCCAGGAGTCAGCTTCACCTGCTAAACAGCAGCCTGAAGGAGGAGAAGGGAGAGTGACTCCACCTGCAGCTGATCAGCCATCAAGGACACAGAAGAGAAGGCACTGATGAGGACCAGCTGGCTTCAGCTTTCTTCAGCAGAGCTTCCAGAAGCAGTCAGATGCTGGTAACAATGCCTGTAGTTCCTGGCCCTACCTTGTTGCTTGTCTTGATCCTTGACCCCATGATCATCGGATTCCCTGACCCCTGGACTGTCTGACCATGTGGATTGCTGTTTGTCGAACCCCAGGACTGGACCTGACTTTGGATACTGACTCTACCTCCAGGTAAGTACATCTCAGAGACTCTGCTGGTTGGCTGGTCTCCCACTCCACTGAGTTCTGCATGTTGTTGCTCAGCAATGAAACTACAACACTTCTCTAAAGCCCCTGAAAGCTGCTGCCAGTCAGTGCAGACATCAGCTGGATGATCAAAGGGTCTGACTTAGCTTATGGCAGCTTCTTATGGTCTGTGTCAGTATACTACTACTAATAATAATAATAAATTTTATTTATACCCCGCCCTCCCCAGTCAGAGCTGGGCTCAGGGTGGCTAACACCAATAAAATCACAATAAATACATAATAGGGGGGAAAGAGAGGGGGGAACCAATTTAAAATGCAGCCTCATTTTAAAGTAGCTGATAAATCAAGACCATAAGGGGAGGGAAACATAAGGGTCAGACAGAGTCCAAACCAAAGGCCAGGCGGAACAGCTCTGTCTTGCAGGCCCTGCGGAAAAATGTCAAGTCCCGCAGGGCCCTAGTCTCTTGTGACAGAGCATTCCACCAAGTCGGGTCCAGTGCTGAAAAGGCCCTGGTCCTAGCTGAAACCAATCCAACCTCCTTGAGGCTCGGCACCTCCAAAGTGTTGTTATTTGTGGACCTTAAGGTCCTCTGCGGGGCATACCAGGAGAGGTACGAGGGACCTAGGCGGCATAGGGCTTTAAAGGTCAAAACCAGCACCTTAAACCTGACCCTGTACTCCACCGGGAGCCAGTGCAGTTGGTAAAGCACTGGATGAATGTGATCCCGCGGCAAGGACACTGTAAGGAGCCTCGCCACAGCATTCTGCACCCGCTGGAGTTTCTGGGTCAGTCTCAAGGGCAGCCAGGGCAGTTACAATAATCAAGCCTGGAGGTGACCGTCGCATGGATCACTGTGGCCAGATCAGGGCGAGAAAGGTAAGGGACAATACAAGGAAGACGCCTGGTGGGAATCCTTGGAGGAGAATTAGGCTCCAAGCCTGCCCTCAAAAAAATGCTGCAGCCTGAAAGGGACTATCTGGACTTGGGGAGCTGAAAGGCTTCAGTCAAGTCCCAGACTGAGGGCTCATCTATGCTTTGCTTCTCTCACACCTAGAAAGCATGGGTGTGAGTCGTTTTCCGCTCTTCCTGTGCTTTCTAGGCATGAGTGGGTCCACATGTTTTTTTCCATTTGCCCTGCTGCTTTCCCTGGGAAAACACACTCTTCAGTGCTGAATCAGAGCAAATGTTGATCCATGGAAAACCTAATTGACATTTGCTCCGATTCAGTGGTAAAGAGCAGATTTTCCTGGGGGGAAGTTGCAGGACAAGCGGAAGTGTGGATAAGCCCATAGTCAAAGCAGGTTGTTCACCTGGAGCTTTCCATGGTGCTGCAACAAGCAGCCCTGCTTGCTCCGTTGTGCCCTGGTGATCTCCTAGTTCTGGAGATTCACATTAGGAAGCCTCCTTCATTGTAGAAATAGATGAGTCAGTCACAATGAAAGTTCCTCTCCCTGCCCTATTGCAAATAAGCATTGCACTCCAACAAGAGAAGTGAACAGCATGCATTACTGATGTAGAGGCACATGAGAAAGAATATCCTGATCACAATTATTATGCTCCTGTTCAAGGGGCTACATGTGTCCTTTAATAGGGAGCCACATCTGAAGTTACAGGTTGTAGGTGACTGGTTGCTCACAACTGCACCTTAATTGGGACCATTATTATTGGCCGTGATTGGTCCACATTCAAGCTTCACTACCGTTATACTTCCTTTGTTTTGTATCTGGTGACCCATTACAGTCTTAAGCTGCGATTCTATCATGTTGTTGTACATTGCCACTAAAGTCTGAATGTCCTGGGTCAACATATCAGCTTGTCTTTAGAAGTAGCCTCTGACCACTCTTCTAGGATACTATGTATATTGCTGTTGGAAAAGAGTCTATTCATATCCAATGGTGGACATATATTTTAAGTTATATATGAAGGAAAATCACATATAATTACATATAGCAGAGAATGATTGGGGGGGAAACTTGGGTGGGGGAAGAGAGATGCTGTAGAATTGATTTAGCACCTATGACAAGTAGCCAAGAAGATGGGCTCTAAAACCAGTCACAAATATTCACACCATTGCTGTGAAAAACCACAGTTTTGTTCCAATATTCTCAGTGCTGAACCTCAATAACATCAAATGGACTTGCTACAAATTTGAAATGTGTGTTGCTGCTGCATCTCTCTCTCTCTCTCCTTTTTGTAAGAGACACATTCATAGAAGGCACTTAGGCTAATTCCCCACTTTGCAACTCTGATGCCTGTCGATGGGACAGTTGGCTTCAGTAGTTTTCATTAACAGTAAAACCAGACAATTAGCTGTGTGGTGAGGTAATCTCTTTTTCTCAGTTCCTTAGTCAATATATTCTACATGCCCAATACTTCTAAAAATCAAACATTTAATAACACTGTGCTAGCATCAAAGCAAAGTCATTACAGTGGTCTCATTTCCTTTCCATTATCTGCACTGGGTATTTAACCACTTCCCATTCCTAGTGTTTCAGGATAAGCAACCTGCTAGTTCTATGGTTATTATTAGCACACATCCCCTGAAAGGAATCACGGCTAAGTCCCTGTTAGAAATAGGCTTTGCAGAAGTTGATACACTACCAGCCACAAACACCTCACACTCCCTAAAGTGCCGGGACACAGTGGGTGCTTCCAGATGGGCATTCACACTGTATCTAGGGTGCTCTGGGTGGTGATTGGCTTATGAAGAAATTTGATTTTCTGCATCTACATATTTTTCTAGGAGTCCCTTTTTTCCAAACAAGTTTTTTAAGCTGAACTGAATCCACCCAACCAGACTCCTGCCTTTTCACTCCAAGCAACGGTCAGGTTCAGAGAGAAGCAGCAAGGTAGTATCTGGAGGATCAGAGGCCATGACACAGTTCCAAGATCAGCTGGAGGTCAGGGTCCCAAGTAGACTGGAAACATGGTTAGCCAAGGCAGCTATTCCCAATAAAAAGTTGCTCGGGTCTGGGGCCAGGGCTTTATAGGGCAAGGCAGGTCTGGATTGTGTTGAAGGGTTGGTGGGGGAGACTTCAGCCCTCCATATGCTGTTGGGCTACATCGCCCACCATCCCTGAACATTAGGGTTGTCATATGCCCTCTTTTTCCAGGACATGTCCTCATTTTCATGGGTAGAGTCATCATAGCGAACCATAGTTAAAACTAGAAGTCGGGGAATGTGTCCTCTCTTTTTCTCTCTCTACAAAATATGGCAACCCTAGCATGCTGGCTAGGGTTGATATCAATTGCAGACTATAACTTCTGGAGGGCAACAAATTGTGGAGGGTTGCTCGAGACCAGCTCTCTATTTTGAACCCTTCCATTGGTCACTAACAAAATTAATAGGTTGACTCCAAAGGCTGGGTCCTTCTGCATGTGACTAATGATAAGACACTGGTCACATACAGACAAAGTCAACCTTTAGATCCAATCCATTTTAAAATAAAGAGGGGGTGGGGAATGCTACCCTGTGAAGGACAAGCAATTTTCAGTTTAAATTGTCATTATGTCTTTGTTGTCCAGAAAGCTGTCTCATTAGTCAGTACAAGGGAATTAAAAGCCCTTGCCAAGGATTTGGGAGGTGATGAAGAAATGTTTATACCAGACAGAAGAGTCAAACTTTTTATGGGATTCACCAGGCTTGGAGCACCTGAAGGCTATGCCAAAACTAAACTCTTTTGAAAGTGAATAGAGATTTGTAATAAGCAATCTTTGCCTCTCATTTGAAGAAAAATAATAATGTAATATACAGCTCATAACTAGGTTAAATCCCTTAATCAGAATCTGCTTTTCTCAAGGTTCCTAGTTGTTTGCTTTTTAGGAAGGAATGTGATATAGCAGAGAGAGTGTTGGATCAGGAAGAATTGTGTTGAGAGCACACTCAAGGACCTTGGGGCTTGCTGCCATCTCTCCCCCCAACCCCCAGACAAGGTCATTTAAAGACAAAAGAGGATAACTCCAATGTATGCTGCCCTTGGCTCTCTGAAAAAAGAGAGGGATACAAAATGTGGCAATAAAAAAGTGGCCGTCTGTTCCATTATTACTTTTTTGCCATAAGTCTACAGTGACTTTCGTACAACTAGCTTTCACAGGCCTAGATTTCTCCTGTGCCAGACAAATGTATTGTTACATGCTCATCAGATACATGTTCTGGACACATCTGTGTTAAGTTGTGGGTGAACATATCAGACGACACAGCGATTCTTCAAACAGCTCTTGTTTATTCACAGGCCAGAACAGAACTGAACTGAAGGGTTCAGCCAGCCTGCTTATATAGAGCTCCAGTACAACGTAACTGTAACAACTTTCTGTAACTATCCAATCACTGAACGTCACTTGCGATCCCTTATTTGCATATGTGGACCTAACTATCTACAGTATCCCCCTGCTGGCCCTGGGTGAGAACTTCAGTACATAACAATCCACACCAGGAATGGGCTTGGATCTGAAGGCCTTCTGCTCACGCAAGGGGAAGCCACCTCCCCCTTCTGTCCACAACCCCTAGAATTGTATCCAATGCCATTCCCAAACACCTCCTTTAGGCTTTTCAGATGGGGCAGGTGGCTCCAGTGGAGATGGAAAGAATGCATTCCATGAACAGTTTTTTGCTTGGGGTTTTAGGAGATAAACCTGCGTATCCCCCCCCCAAAAAAAATTCGGTAGATGCTCCTTGTTGTCATGCAAAAATGCTAAAGTGGCTCTGGGTATAATGTAACATGCAAAACTTGAATCATGTGGCCTGCATTCTGTAGCTACGCGTTCAGTGGGAGGCTATTCTGCATGCAGATTAGCTGTTGCAACAAATTCTGCATAAGGATTGGCTATGTGTGAAAAGCTGTAGCTCAGGGTTAGAGCATCAGTTTTCCGTGCAGAAGGTCCCAGGTTCAGTTCCCAATAGCTCCAGGTAGGCCAGCCCTGTTGGAAACCTTGGAGAGATACTACCAGTTAGGGTAAGCAGTGCTGACCTAGATGGACCAGTGTATCTGACTCAGTGTAGGGCAGCTCCCTAAGATCCTATGCTATTGCAGGAAAACACTTGCATTCAGCTGCCCCTTCTCTCCTGTGCTGTGTCTAGAGACCCATGAAAGCCGTAACAAGTTGCAAAAGTTGTGTATTGCCCTCTGTACATTCTTTATTGCTCGCCTTCCACCGATCGCCAGTTTGGCTGGGAAAATAGCGGAACAATAGCAGAACCAGCAAGAGCGAAAAAACATAAAATAGCCAAATATTTGCTCAATCAAGAAACAGCGGGTAGTAGAATAGGCTGGGAGGGGGAAAACTTGGGACAATTGCCAAAATGTATAGGTAAAGGTAAAGATCCCCCTGACTGTTAGGTCCAGTCGCGGACGACTCTGGGGTTGCGGCGCTCATCTTGCTCTATAGGCCGAGGGAGCCGGCGTTTGTCTGCAGACAGCTTCCGGGTCATGTGGCCAGCATGATTAAGCCGCTTCTGGTGAACCAGGGCAGCACACGGAAACGCCGTTTACCTTTCCACCGGAGCAGTACCTATTCCTCTACTTGCACTTTGACATGCTTTTGAACTGCTAGGTGGGCAGGAGCTGGGACAGAACAATGGGAGCTCACCCCGTCGCAGGAATTCGATCCGCCGACCTTCCGATCGGCAAGCCCTAGGCTCTGTGGTGTAGACCACAGTGCCACCCGCCAACCCTGCCAAAATGTATAGTACTATTCATGAATATGCCCCAGAATAAACAATAGCTCAAAGGTGTTTTTTTCAGCTGTTTTGCCTGCTTTTTATGAGCGTACATTTTGAGTGGGAGTACTAGGTAAGCCCATTGCAAAACTGCCTCTTTAGAAAAGAAAAGAAAAGTCTACAGAGGCTTCTTCAGTAAATTCAGAGTGGTTGCCATTTCTAAGACTCAAGAAATCAATGCCTGTATGCGCGTAAGGTACAATTAGGATTGCTGCATACTGCACACCAGAATATCAGCAAGACTGAAAAATCACATTCCTTCACTGTTTACCTTTGCAGGTCAATGATGTTATATTTATGGTGTTGCCTTAAAAGGCAGGGCAACTTCCGCTCAAGGCAGGATACACAATTATGCAGCCCAGAGGACAGGTAAGACAGACTTATGGGAAGAGGAGAATTCACCTTTCTTTAGCCTTTGGGCAGAGCTGGGAACAGCTCTATAGCTCTGAATATAGTTGGATCAATGTTTTGCTTAACAAGAGAAATGGAAAGATAACCTGATCCAGCACCTGGTACAACTAGGAAAAATGGTTTTCTGCAGCAGTCTTTTTGATATAAAACAGAAAGCTATTATATGTTATCTTTTTAAAAAATCTAATAGGAGTGTTACACTGAGTGTACAGTGGGCTGGATGCAGAGTTAACCATGCATAGAGTAGGCCCATTGAAAGCAAATCCCATTGATTTTAATGGGGGTTCTCTATGTATTACTAACTCTGCATCCAGCTCAGTAGTTCTAATATGTTAGAAATATATTTGATCTAATATATTAGAAATGTATGGAGGAAGACTTCATTTTACCCTGCAGCTATGGTCATTGTGAAGGACTGATTTCCTCAGCCAAGGGGAAATGGTTCACAAATAACCATTTTGTATTTTCACATTCTTACCATTCATTATTATTTAGCCCTGATTGACCATCTTGTATAAACTCCATTGTGTTTGCATATCAGGCAAAGGAAAGCAAGTGGCATAGGTTGAGACAGCAAAATGATAATGCAACTTTACTGAGGTATTACAGTGCTATTTTTCTATAAAAAGGGGTGCTGGAGCTCACCCTTGTTCTCTTATAATGGCAGTGGCGCCTACCTGAGAAGTGCCAGAACTGGGTTCTAATGAGTTCTGGCTAAAAACACACACCCTGAGGTATGATATAATAAAACTATTCTGTATTCAGAGAATCCTTTGACACTGCAACAACAAAAAGGAACAAAAATGTGAATTTTAAATGCATAGTATAATTTGAGTTTTGGGGTTGTATGCACACACCAACCTAGTGCTCCAACATGACCTGGGGAGCACCTGACCTAGCCCCAAAATATTGATGAAAATGCTCCACCTCCACACACAAAATGGGTGACGTCACACCAAAGTTACATTTCAGTCCACCATCTTGATTCAAAATGGTTCCTGGTGTCCAAACATCAACAAAAACTGCCACCCCGGTCTCGAGAACCCTCATGCTGAGTTTTGCAACAAGAGATGTCCAAGCCCAGTGCTTTTTTCTGGGGGGATGCAGGGGGACGCATACCCTAAACAATTTGTGAATCTTTGCACTTTTTTCCATTTATTGTATTTATTTTTCCCAATTTGAACTATAAAATGGTGATTTTCTTAAGTCAAAATGAGAGTACTCCCAAACATTTTTTTTAGAAGAAAGCACTGTCCAAACCTATAGAAAACAAACATATGAGCAGACAGACAAACCACTATCCAAAATATATAGTAGATAAGCAAATACATGACCCATAGCATACATATCTTAGGAAAAGAACGGTGCTGAAAAATTCAGTTTGGGTTCATGTCAGTGTTCAGGACAAATGTTAAGTTGTAGAAAAGGAAAATGTGTGAGCTAATGAGGAATGGAAATTAGAATATATTTCCCAGTTGATTTGCCACAGTTTGATGCAGTTCCATAGCCGTTCCCCATTCAATCTATATTTGACAATACTGCTTCATCTGAGCACTGTTGATATAGCAGAATGGAGAAAGGTAGATTTTCAATCCCTGGTCATGTTTTCCCCCCCTTCAGAAAATGTAATATTTATTTATTTATCATAGCCGTGTAAATAAAATGCTCTCATTTCATAAGTAACTTTGCCCCAAGGAATGCAACATTTAAACAGAAAAGGAGCATTAATTCTAACCGAATGACTTCTTGATTTTTGTACTGGAGTCTGGAAGTGAAAATTAGAAGGACTTTGAACACTCCATACATGTCTAGGAACACATTTATTATGTAAACTGGAATTCTGAATAAAAAATAGATGGGGGACCAAATAACCATATTAGACATTGTGGTCGAGGGCCTTTTTCAACTTAAGACATTGTTTGTTGGTTTATTTATTGGGGGGAATTAGAGTGCCTTTAAGAGCAAACCACCCTTATTGGAACTCCTTAATGTCTAGAATCTTAAAACTGTTTGTTGAGCTACTGAATGGTGTGATGATAATGCACTTTTGACAAGGTACCTCACCAAAGGCTCATGAAGAGACTTAGTTGTAGAAGGAGAGGTCTTCTGGTGGATCAGGAATTGGTTAAGAAGCAGAAAGTAGGAATAAATGGACAGTTCTCCAAAGGGAGAGTTGTGGAAAATGGAGGTCCCCAAGGATCAGTACTAAGGCCTGTGCTTTTTGATTTGCTCATAAACAATCTAAACGGCCCAGGACCCTCGTACCTACGGGACCGCCTCTCCTGGTATGCCCCACAGAGAAACCTACGGTCTGCAAATAATAACATCCTTAAGGTCCCAGGCCTCAGAGAGGTTAGGCTGGCCTCAACTAGAGCCAGGGCCTTCTCGGCTGCGGCTCCAATCTGGTGGAATGCTCTGTCACAAGAGACTAGGGCCCTGCGGGACCTGACATCTTTTCGCAGGGCCTGCAAGACAGAGTTGTTCCACCAGGCCTCTGGTCAGGGTGTAGCCTGACTCCCTCCTCTGGCAACCTGCACAGAATTTTGCTTAATCGGTTGCCATCAACTTGATTTTAATTAATTTTTATAATGAAATATTTTTAGAATGTTTGATTATTTGACTGTTTGATTATTTGATTGTTGTTAGCCGCCCTGAGCCCAGCTTCGGCTGGGGAGGGCGGGATATAAATAAAATTTATTTATTATTATTATTAAAGTTCAAGTTGAGCAGATAGTTGGCACAAATTGTGGTTCTGGCCAAGAGGGGTGTTGTCACTCATTCTCTTTTGTTTATAGTTTGCTACCAACCCTGTGCCCTGAGCTGCTTGGGAATTCTAAGAAACTAAAATATATTTGAGATTTGAAATCAGTGATTAAAAATCAGCACAGTTTTACAAGGTTCAGTCTGACATTTTGATTCAAAATGGCATGCAGTTGTATCCAAATGTAGACATAAACCCTGCTTCTCAATCTCAGGAACCATCACCCAAAATTTGGTGCCAATATCTTGAGAGGTGTTCAAATGCATAGCGAACAAACAACTTTCCAAACTATATAGTAGACAGATAACCATTGATCAAGTAATGCTGATGCTATTTCAGCACACATGGGTTTGTCTATTGACTTAAAATGATCAGGCCACTAAATGAAATGTGTTTGAACTGAATCGCAAGGCACTTTATAAATGTCAGCCTGCAAAAGGGGGATTGATGTCTGTGTATTTTTCAGTTAGATACCACACTGTGTGGTGTAAGGTTAGGTTGGACGCAGAGAGATTATTAATTATGCTTTGGACTCCTTCAATGAATCTCCGAATGGATAGCATTTGAGAAATAAAATACTGGATTGGGCATCCTTCAGGAGCAAAATTGGCTTACTAGATGCCCCTTTCTTTCAAGCTGACAAGTTACTAAAGGTCACTTATGTTTGCATAATAGAGAGTCTATTAAAATGGCATAGGAAGATTCCATACAAAGGAACAGCTGGAAATACAGTGAAGGCCATTTTAGGGTTAACAGAATCATAGAATTGTCGAATAGGAAGCAACTACGAGGGTCCTTGGTCCAACCCCCTGCAATGCAAGAATCTTAATTAAAATCATACATCCAATCTCTGCTTAAAAATCTCCTAGGAAGGAGCACCCATCACCTTTTGTGGGAGTCTGTTCTACTGTCAAACAACTCTTACTGTCATAAAGTTCTTCCTGGTGTTTAGTCATAATCTCCTTGTAACATGAATCCATTGGTTCGCGCCCTAGCCTCCTGTTGCAGAAGGAAGCATCTTAGACAGGGCATCTTAGGTGAATCTCACCCATTATGTGACCTCCCAAACTGTTCATTGAGTTAGTCTGACATGCTTTAGGAAGTGAGCGATTGTAATGAATGTTGCTCCCAGGGCTTACAGCACGTCAGGTCACCGGAGAGCTATATCTTTAAAAATGTTTTTCCCTATGCGGAAAAGCAAAGGGCGGGAGCATTATTTCCTCCCGAGAAGATCTGTCCTGATTGGCTGGCTGGCATCCACCAGTTTCATGACTGATGACAGAATAATGCTCCCCTGAATATTCACACACCCTGGGCATTTCCCCCCAATTTAAATAAACCTGTTGATAATGTAACATAGTATTCCTGCTCCCAAATTCCTCTCCTTACCCACACAGCAGTGAGGTCATTTCTCCTGATTTTCTAAACATGCTCACAGGCGAAAGCATGAATCACTTGGGACTAAGTCACTACCCAGAGACTCTGAGCAGGCTGCCCACACAGAAAACCACCAATGGCTGTCATAAATCTCCCAAGATAATTTGGGGGGTTGTTGAGCAAAACTGGTTATGGTCACAGTCCCCATGGGCCGTTTCTGGTGGCAACAGAGTACAGATTCTGCCTCAGAGCTGCGTGCGTACGATAAGGAGATGAATCATTAAGCAGAATGAAGTCACAGCACCTAGACAACTATGAACATTGAGCAGTGTAGAAGCTCATGTTTTCTAAATGGAAATACTGTGAAATTATTAAGGTACAAAATAATTCATGCTTTCAAGCTACCGTTTCCAGGGAGTAATAATTGATGATACTCCATTTGAATTATTTCTTCTGAAATGAGTACCAAACAGCCTGTTAGGTGCTTAGAAATGGCCAAAGAATTACAGAGCTTGGGGCACCTTGTGGGATGAATGGCAATCTGTAATGCAGAAAAATATGAAGAATGTGGCCCTGTACCTGCTTTTCTACTCCAGCTTTCCACGCTGCTATAATTCATTCTTATCATCTACATTTCCACAGCGGCACACCTACAAGATCATTTCACCCCCTTCATCGCCCGCCATGTATTATATTCATTCTCCTGTCTTCACCACACTTAAACCTGAAGTTCAGAAATGATCCCAGGCTCATCCACACAACTACCTGAATCTGTGGGAGTTCAGTGTTATTGGTTTCATTTTAAGGTTGTGGTGTTGACATGGCACCAGATGAGCCAGTCATGTGACAGATGTTTCACAACCACTTGCAGCTGAGTGCTATTTCCTGGGGAAATAGCCACATGCTGACAGCTTCCTGGAGTCACAGGTGAGAGCTGAGTGCAGGGTGGGAACCAAAGGTGGAGAAACTATCACAGAAGGAGCACAACATGTCTCCCTCTAGAGGTACTGTCCCTCCCATAACACCCCACATAAGTTTGTTTTGATTGTATCTGTTGCTGTTTTAATGTTTGCACTTTAGTGACAAGTCACCTACACCATCCACCTTTGCCATTTGTCACCTCATTCACAGATCATTTGAGCAGCACATTTGCTCGTAGAGATGGCAACATTCCCTTTAGTGGCTTGTGGTCACTTCCTTCCTTCCTTCCTTCCTTCCTTCCTTCCTTCCTTCCTTACAGGACTGTGCTAAGGAGGGCTGCACTGAGGAAAAATGGTGGGAGCCTACCCCTGCCCCTGATCCCAAACCTTCCCAGGAGCAGGACGACAGTATAGATATGGAACAGTGGTTTGCAGAGAGGCATAGTTCAGAAGGCAGAAGCTGGGAAATACTAGATGGGGAACAGCTAGGAGAAGAAAAACTGGAAGAGAGAGGGTTAACAGATTCACAGTCTCTGGACAGCATTCACTCCCCTTCCCCAAAGACAAGAACAGCTCAGAAAGTGTTAGAACAGAAAGCACAGAGAGTACAAGCTCAGGTTACAAGATGTAGGAGTGACGTATATTAATAGGGACAAAGCAGGGGAGTAAACCTTAACTGGGAGCACCACCATTTCTAGGAGATGTGTCCTTTGTTCTCTTGCTGTGATTATTAAAGATTCTAACTGGTAAGACATTCCTTTTGTTTGATCTTATCATTCATGGCCACGGCGGAGGTAGCCGATTCCCTGAAGCCTGACTCCTTCCTTCCCAGCCATTCCCTGGAAAGAACACTGCACCATCACGTAATGGTTATTCCGAGGGTTCCAAATTTCATTTAGATAGTCTGCAGAATGTATGTGGAAGAGGGGAAATGGCACATCCATCACTTTGAATGTTCATATTGAACATTCTTTTTTTCCTAGCGGCTGCTAAGCAAGTTGCTACCATCACTCCTGATCATGAAGAGTGTATGGGGGACAGTCCTTGTGCCAGAGGAGATGGTGGGAAGAAATTATTGCATTATAATGACAATCAAACTAGTAAGTAATCCCAACCATTTAATTTGCTGGTGGGACCACGGCTTGGATCCTGTGAGTAAATTCCATTCATATGTTGATGCCCAATTTGCTTGCTTATTCTGGTACGTTGAGCACAATGCATAAACGCATCATGTGTGGCAATTAGATAGAACCAGAGCTTGCAAGCAAGGGCTATAATCTTATCTCCAGCTTTATGTGTTCCGGCTTAAGCCTAAAGCTGACAAGGCTACATTATTAGCAGCCAAATTTCTGTTCGTTCTAACAAGAATCTGTGCAAAACCAGTTTTCCAATTCTCATTTAGTGGGGCGCTATTGGGCAGACCAAGCAAGACATGGGAATGTGCTCTTTCATGTTGTGCAATCTGACTCCTAAATTGATTTTTTTTTATAAAAAAAAACTGCAGCACTTGAGGATTAGATTTTCTAAGCTACACAAATACAAATATTACTTCCTACCTCATTACTGTGGTTATTTCTTCGCTAATATCGAGGCTACATTGCATTCTAGACGTCAACAAATGGTAAATAATCTGATTCTAATAGCAAGAAGAGAAATCACGAAAAATAGGGAAAGTTTGGAAAGCCCCCTCTCTGGCTAAAAAAGAATGTGTGCTGTGAAATTCAGTCACTTGAATCCATTTCATCACTAAAAGGGGAAAGCTATTAAGGTTAAGAAATCAATATGAGATTCAGATTTTTTAAATCAGATTTTTAAAAATTATTTTGGAATAGACTCTAGATTCAAAATATTTCACTGGAATTAGTGGCATCTTGAGTCTGATATAATATTCTATTATATTTATTGATCTAATAACGTGAACAAAGTTTGTATTCCATAGCTGACAATGGGCCAGACATTGTGTGTTTCTCTGGATTTTGGACATGGCTTCCTTCACAGAAATAACTTTAGGGAGTGTTTCCGATGTCCCTATATCATGGCATAATGAAAGCTGGCTATAAATTTGACCTTTGGAAATTAAGGGCTGGGGTTCAAGTACAGAGGGATTAGACTACAAAACTTTTTTATGTTCAGTTTTGTCTTTCAGGTCCTTTGTTTTTGTTCTGCCTTGGCAAAGAACGACCCCCCCTTCTTTTATTGCCCCTTTTGAATTTCACTCCCCCCCTCCACCTTCTCCCAAAATAGCTTTGCAGAGAAAGGATTTCTATTTAAAGCCCAAACGTGCAGAGCGTGTTCAAAGTCTTTTGCCAAAGAGCACACCGGGACAACAGCCAGAAACCTGAATCCAAAACCAGATTAGGCTGGTGGGTTTTTGCTCTTCATGTGAATGAGAGATTAGAAAGCCTGCAAAGAGACTTTGCTTAAAAGCTGAGAGAGGGGAGTGTGGGCTTCTGGTGCTAGGGAGTAATCTATATTGCAAGTTTCCTTTTAAACGTAGGATTAAAACAACAACACAAAAGTAGATTGCTTCTAACAGCTTTCATCTTCCAGATGTGGGAACAAGATTGTTTAAAGAGCTGATCACTGACAGCGACTCCCATTTTCCCTAACCACTGGCCATGCTGGCGGTGGGTGGTGGAAGTTGAAATCCAACATACTTGAGAGGATATCCTTTTGAATACCCACAGGTGCTTGTAAGAATCTATAGATGAGCCCAGGAAACTGAAGACAGCGGGTCTAAGTGGCACCTGGTATTATTAATGCAAGTGTGGTCTCAAACAAATACTTTGAGGAAAACTTGTGTCCAGCTTGTGGAGAGATAAGAGAACTGGAGTCCTAAGTAAAACCTAGGCCAGAACTGCATCAGGGTCCAGTTATGCTAAAACTGCTGGGGAAACATGAAGTGGACTTTTAAACAAAAAGCGCTCATTTAGAGTCAAAGTTTTTGTGCTGTTTTGTGGGGCTTTAATGTTTGTTCTATTATTTTATTGTGTGACACATACCCGCCAATATTTCTCCGATGAAAAGAACATCCCAATCAATAATAATGATAATAATAATAATGATAATTTTATTATTTATACCCTGCCCATCTGACTGGGTTGCCCCAGCCACCCTGGGCAGCCTCGAACATATATTAAAAATTTAATAATACCAGTCCTTTTTTTCTAGAAAAAGAGGTGCCAGAACTCACCATGAACGCCTCCCTCATTCGCTTAGAATGGCAATGGCACCCACCTGAGAGGTGCCAGAACTCAGTTCCTGTGAGTCCCCCCTGAAAAAGCCCTGAACAAAACATTAAACATTAAGAAACTTCCCTATACAGGTCTGCCGTCAGATGTCTGCCAAGGTTGTATAGTTACTTATCTCCTTGGCTCGCGGGTCACATAACTCCATACCCTTCAAAATTTCTCAGATGAACAAAGGGACGTCCTAAGGAAAAGTGGGAGATTCAGGGATCAAATCAGAAATTGGGATGGCTTCTGTAAATCCAAGACTGTCCCTGGAAAACAGGGACACTTGGGGGGTCTGGAGTCTCGGTTTCTTACATAGCTTGCCCTGAAGACAGAAACTTTACAATTACAGTGGTACCTCGGGTTACAGACGTTTCAGGTTACAGACTCCGCTAACCCAGAAATAGTACCTCGGGTTAAGAACTTTGCTTCTGGATGAGAACAGAAATCTTGCTCTGGCAGCAGTGTGAGGCCCCATTACCTAAAGTGATGCTTCAGGTTAAGAACAGTTTCAGGTTAAGAACAGACCTCCGGAACGAATTAAGTACGTAACCAGAGGTACCAATGTAACAGAAACAATCCTTGGATTTTGCATGCAGACTTGGACTTCACATCCAGTTCAGTCCTATCAACTCTGACTAGCAGTGTTTATTTTAGACAGGGACCTCCTCCAGTCCTACTTGGAAATGCTGGGGCTTTCTCCATCAGTAGTTTATGCCGTTTCTTCAATAGCATATTCCAACATCACTCTTTTTACTACTCCCTGTATGAAATTTCTGTCTGGCAAGGAGAGGAGGAAGAAGAACAAGAAGCACTTGTACTATTCAGTGAAGCTGGGTTGGCTGTCATAACTGTCAGTTTGCTGACCTCCATTTTGTGTGGAAAGATGAACCAAAAAAAAAAAAAAATAGGGCAATGTATAGATTTTTTCCACCACGGACTTAACACTAGACATCACATATATTAACTAGAAGCCAGGTACAAGTCTTGACATCCCTTGAAGTGAGCTGCTCCAAGGATGAAATTGAAAATCTCTTACCTGAATCCTCACACATATTCCCTAAAAATTATTAATGGGAAACTATATTGGCGTTTATAGCAGAAGCCGTTTCATATTATAGTGTCAACATTTTGCAATTAAGTGCTCTGAATTATTAAAACATCTTATTACAGCGAATCACACCTCGGGTTTATGCCAGCTGCCCCTTTCTTTCTTTTTAATCAATGTGAATGAAATTAACTGCCTCTCCGTCAGTTTACATCATGGTGCTTAGCAAACCTGCACACCTCACCAAAGCCTGTTATGGCTGCCATAAGTTGTCAAGTGTGTTGCCAGGTGCTTCAGTAGATAGCTAGAAAGGAGGTATAACTGGTAGCTACCAATGGCCACTGTGTTAAGAGTGTCAGTGGGCTAATTCACAGTGAGCTGAAGTCAATGACCATCATTCAAGACGCCAGGAGACCGTCAACATCTTAAATAAAAAAATCACACTTGGTTTAACTCAGCTATTTAATCAATGTGTTTCTCTGGAAGGGTTCCCAGTTTAAGACCGAGACTGACTTAAGTTTACAGTGCTCATGACACTATATCTTTAGCAGGAACTAAGATCACCAAAAGAGTAATGTCATTTACCGGATGGCCATTTGTCCTGATCCGCAGGCCCCATTTGAATTATAAAATAATTACTGTTATGATTAAATTATATTTGTATACTGCCCTATGCCCACAGGTCTCAGGGTGGCCACAACATAAAAACACAAAATACATAATCAAAATAAAAATGGAAACAACCCAATAAGTTAGTTATTCACCAAAAAATCAAAACAAGTACATAATTAAAAACAAAACAGTGAAATGGTAACTTCCTCTTTCCAGACACATTTAAAAGGCTATAGGACTTGGGCATCTCCTCCTATAACAGTCAGGCCTGCCATCACATGAAAGAAATAATATCTGAATTGGAAGTCATTCATGGGACTGCAATGCTTCCTGCAGTCGCGATCGCTCCCATAAATTTCTTCCGGGATTGGGGAAAACTGTTGCAATCCCATCTATCAGCATGAGCAAGCACATCTGGTTCCCATAAGACCATGTACCAGCGGCTGAGTGTACAACTTGGCACATGTACTAATGAAATTTGGCTGCGGCACCAGACTTGTCCACTGGAACTAAATCCACAGATTAATTACTGAAAACGAAAAAATGGTTCCACCAGAAATTCAGTCCTTTGATACCAGGTTTGAGAAAGCTGTATGTAATTCTTCAACTTTCTCATTTAGGCAACATAAGCTGTCTTTCTCCCCCGCTCTTCTCTTATATATAGATAGGTGAATGTACGTGTCCATGCATCTGAAAAATGGTTTATATTTCTGCAATTTGAGATTGTAAGTAAACATCAGGTTATATCTATTGCTCTTGGTTTGCACACACACAAAAGCCAGAGTCCCTTGAGAAAGATCATATGCGGTGATTTGTTCAGACATGAACAAATAAGATTATCTCAGGCTTTACAAATATGAAAATATCAAAGCAGGGGACAGCAGGCCTCAGTAAACAGAACTACACCCAGGAATGAAATGTTCTCTGGGGGTGTTTAGCCTTTGTCAAAGAAAAAGAATATTATTCTTAAGCACAATTAAAAGTGCCCACATCACTGTCCAAGGACTGTTGTTTTTAAGTATTGGGGGTGGAGTCGTTTTAAAGTTACAAAATGCAATTAGTGTGAAAATAAATCTACGTGCAACCACACGCGCGCACACTAGATATGGATGTTTCATATGGGTAATATTGCTTAACCTTATCCCCACTTTTCAGCTCTCATCTGATAGCTTTCTAATGGTTGTAGTTTTATCTAGGGCGGCAGAAGTCTCCCAACTATATCTCTGAGGGATAGACTTATCTCTCTGGCTGACCAAAATGTGGTATAAAAAGAAAAATAACATTACTTTGTAATGGGAACATATAGAAGAACATATATTCCAGCTGCAATCTTTCTGATTCATGTCAATTTAAATGAGCTTTCAAAACTTTTAGAAAATTAATAAATGCGCATCTGAACCCATATTCTGATGTAGCAGCTTATAAGGACTGAGAGCTATTGCTTATGCCTTGTTAATGTTACAAGCACCCCTCTGCATGCAAAACATTCCAGGTTCAGCCTCTGAACTTAGCATAAATCAGGAATGGAGAACCTGTGGCCCTCCAGATATTGTGTGCTGGTCCCAGGGGGAGGTTACCGTGGGGTGAGGTCCAGGACCTGGGTCGAGGGTCTGTAGACTGTCCTCCATGGGCGAGGCGGGATCCAAAGCGAGGAGCTGGGCAGGGACGGGAACTCTGGAGGAACAGGTCTGGGTGCTGGCCGAAACAGCTCTTCAGTGGCGTTGCTCCCGCAACCTGGGACCGGGCTGACTGGCCTTTATCTTCTCTGAGGCCAGGAGCGGTCCCGGCCCCCAGGAGACCCGCCTCTCCTGGCCTTAAGGCGAGCACTCCTCCTGGGAGAAACCAGTTCCCTCCGCCTCTCTACCCTGAGCCTCTGCAGCTCAGGAGAGGCTGGAGGGTTACTGGACCCAGGGGGAGACTCACCTTCCCCTGACAGGGCTGGGAGAGGCGCACCTGTAGGCAATGTGTCCTCAATCCCCTCCGGAGCCAGAGTGGATCCACCTGAGGTGCAGGTGCCTCAGAGTCAAGGCCCTGCCGCAGCTCAGCCTCCTGAGCAGGCTGGGATTACTCCGGTTCAGCCTCTGAATCGGATTCCCAGGCCATCACACCTTGTTGCTGTTGGTGTTAAATTAAATCTGACACTGATTTTCAGTTGTTACATTCAACCTAGTCATGGGCGTAGCCAAGGGGGGCAGGGAGGAGCAGCTGCTCCCCCCTAAATCAATAAAAATAAATAACAAAACAAAACTGAGGTTCTGCTCCCCCACAACAAAAGGCCTGCCCCCCCCCCGACAAAAATCCTGGCTACGCCCATGAACCTAGTTGAAAGGAAACAATCCTGATTTTAGCATTACATCTAAAAAGCAATCATTTATTGTATGGCAAAACTGTGTGCTGAAAGCTGAATTTTCATTTTCATTTTTGCTAGATTAATAGTCACCTAACCGTAGTAGTTCTTCTTCTTCTTCTTCTTCGAGTTATTGTTGTTGTTTATTAAATGTGTTGTTGTTGTTTAGTCGTTTAGTCATGTCCGACTCTTTGTGACCCCATGGACCAGAGCACGTCAGGCACTCCTGTCTTCCACTGCCTCCCGCAGTTTGGTCAGACTCATGCTCGTAACTTCGAGAACACTATCCAACCATCTCGTCCTCTGTCGTCCCCTTCTCCTTGTGCTTTCCATCTTTCCCAACATCAGGGTCTTTTCCAGGGAGTCTTCTCTTCTCATGAGGTGGCCAAAGTATTGGAGCCTCAGCTTCAGGATCTGTCCTTCCAGTGAACACTCAGGGCTGATTTCCTTCAGAATGGATAGGTTTGATCTTCTTGCAGTCCATGGGACTCTCAAGAGTCTCCTCCAGCACCAGAATTCAAAAGCATCAATTCTTCGGCGATCAGCCTTCTTGATGGTCCAGCTCTCACTTCCATATATCACTACTGGGAAAACCATAGCTTTAACTATATGGACCTTTGTCGGCAAAGTGATATCTCTGCTTTTTAAGATGCTGTCTAGATTTGTCATTGCTTTTCTCCCAAGAAGCAGGTGTCTTTTAATTTCGTGACTGCCGTCACCATCTGCAGTGATCATGGAACCCAAGAAAGTAAAATCTCTCACTGCCTCCATTTCTTCCTCTTCTATTTGCCAGGAGGTGATGGGACCAGTGGCCATGATCTTAGTTTTTTTTTGATCTTGAGCTTAAGACCATATTTTGCACTCTCCTCTTTCGCCCTCATTAAAAGGTTCTTTAATTCCTCCTCACTTTCTGTCATCAAGGTTGTGTCATCTGCATATCTGAGGTTGTTGATATTTCTTCCAGCAATCTTAATTCCGTCTTGGGATTCATCCAGTCCAGCCTTTCGCATGATGAATTCTGAATATAAGTTAAATGAGCAGGGAGACAATATACAGCCTTGTTGTACTCCTTTCCCAATTTTGAACTAATCAGTTGTTCCATATCCAGTTCTAACTGTAGCTTCTTGTCCCACATAGAGATTTCTCAGTGACAGATGAGGTGATCAGGCACTCCCATTTCTTTAAGAACTTGTCATAGTTTGCTGTACTTGACACAGTCAAATGCTTTTGCCTAGTCAATGAAGCAGAAGTAGATGTTTTTCTGGAACTCTCTATTTTTCTCCATAATCCAGCGCATGTTTGCAATTTGGTCTCTGGTTCTTCTGCCCCTTCAAAATCCAGCTTGCACTTCTGGGAGTTCTCGGTCCACATACTGCTTAAGCCTGCCCTGTTGAATTTTAAGCATAACCTTGCTTTTAAATTAAATTAAATTAAATTATTAAATTAAACTAAATTAAATGTGTTAGTCACTTCATCTTGCCCAGGGCAACCCAAAGTGACTTACAAAAAACCAAAAAACCTAGATACATTAAAACCAAGAAATACATTAAAATCATCCCACCCACAGATAGTTAAAGGCCACCACTAGTTAAAGGGTCAAAGGCCTGATTAAAGAGGGAAGTTTTCCCCTGGCACCTAAAGATATGCAATGAAGGCGACAGGCAAGCATTCCACAAATGGGGAGCCACTGCAGAGAAGGCCCGCTCTCGTGTTGCCACCCTCTGGACCTCTCATGGAGGAGGCACATGATGAAGGGCCTCAGATGATGATTGCAGGATCTGGGTCAGTTCATATGGGAGGAGGCAAAGTTTTACATGTCTAAACCAGCACTTTGAATTGGGCACTTTGAGTTGTGCCTTTAAAAATAAGATAAGAATTTTGTTGATGACACAATATGCTAGAAGGAGACAAGGAGCGATATGGGGAGAATTTTGCCTTTGTGTGCTTAAAATGTAATACTCTCCCTGCGTAAGCTTGAAAAGGTCAGGACTTGATTTAATAAATTCATCTTTCAAGAATATAACATTCCTTCTTTAAAGTTTAACGTTAGCACTTACTGGGGGAATGGATGCGTGGGGCATCGGTAATGAGCTCTTTAACATGCAGGTCACAAATCAGGACACACATCACAGAGCCAGAGAAGAAAGTCCTACCTCATGGCATTTGTGTGATCTCTTCTGTTTGGTGAATTGGATGGTTCTTAATGGAAAGTAACAACTATGGAGCCTAGTCATCTTTTACCCACAAACTACAGTTCTCGGGATTCTTTAGGGAATTCATGGCTATTAAAGTGGTATAGGAGTGCTTTGAATGTACAACCAATTTTGTGCTTCGTTGTACATTCCGCACAGTATGGAAGTTTAGTTATTTATTATTACATGTATATTTCCCCTGCCTTTCAAAGAGCTGAAGATGATGGACACAATTCTTCCCCTTCCTGTTTTATCACCAAAACAACATTTCTCTGATGTAAATAGGGATTTCCTATTCCATTATTATAATTTTATTATTTATATGCCACCCATCTGACTGGGTTGTCCCAGTCACTCTGGGCGACTTCCAACATATATAGGTAAAGGTACCCCTGCCCGTACAGACCAGTCTTGACAGACTCTAGGGTTGTGCGCTCATCTCACTCTAGAGGCCGGGAGCCAGCGCTGTCTGCAGACACTTCTGGGTCACGTGGCCAGCGTGAGGAAGCTGCTCTGGCGAACCGGCACCAGAGCAGCACACAGAACACCGTTTACCTTCCCGCTATAAAGCGGTACCTATTTATCTACTTGCACTTAAGGGTGCTTTCGAACTGCTAGGTGGGCAGGAGCTGAGACCGAACGACGGGAGCTCACCCCGCCGCGGGGATTCGAACTGCCGACCATGCGATCGGCAAGTCCTAGGCGCTGAGGTTTTACTCACAGCGCCATCCGCGTCCCACTCCAACATATATAAACACATACTAAAACATTAAGCAATTTTTTTTAATCCCTATGCAGAACTGCCTTTAGATGCCTTCTAAATGTTGTATTGTTACTGTACTTATCTCCTTGGCTCAGGGGGTCGTATAATTCCATGCCCTCCAACATTTCTCCAATGAAAATAGAGATGTCCTAAGGAACAGTGGGACATTCAGGGATCAAATCAGAAACTGGGGTGGTTTCTGTAAATCTGGGACTGGAAAATAGAGACACTTAGAGGGTCTGTCAACCCTTTGAAGCAGGTTAGGCTAAATTGGGTCCTCCCTTAAAGAGGGCACGTATTGAGGTGAGACCTGGAAAACCGACACCCTGTGTTGTGGGTGGGTACGACTGGTCAGCCACAACACACGATTGGTAGGTCCCTCGAAGCTGGGTGCAATCTGGCCAATGGGACGCAGTCCAAATGGTTCGAGGGTCATGCATGTGACCCAGAGCATCCTCTTTCAGCGCAACACCCGCCCACCTCTCCCTATTTTTAGGGCTTTGCGCTTGACCTTGCTATGCCGTTGTGTGTCGTCTGTCGTTGGGACAGGGGCACGGCATGAATTTTCCCCACTGTTGTTTGGCTGTTGCCATTTGGCTTTCACCTGCCACATAGCAAATCATCACAACTTGTAAGGTTGTGGATAGGCTCTGGTTCAGGTGATAGGGATGGGAGAATGCTCTCGCCATCCCTATGTGAAGGGCATTCCGTTAAAGGAATCCAGGGACTCGATGGTTTCGTCAACCCCTGAGAGGGGGTTGTGCCCATGCCTGAGTCCAGGGGGGTATTTGGGTGGCAGAGATAGCCTGTTCCCAGCTTTCCGCTTATCCAGGTGTTCACCCTAGGCTGACCTATGCTGGTGCCCTGGGTCAGTGCTACCTGCATGGCAGGGTGCTAGTCAAACCAGAGACTATGCAACCAGTCACTTTCTGTAACCAATAAAGTTGTGGCCTAAATTCTGCCAAAAACCAAACCAAAATTTGAGTCAAGTGTGAATTTATTTAGGGGGGAGGTTTCTGGGTCTGAACACGCAAAAGATAGTGACAGATTCAAGGTCAGCTTCGTGCCTGTGTAGGGATTTGAACCCTGATCTCCCACGTCTTAGTACAACATTAACCACTACACCCCATTGATCTGTTAGGGTCCCAGCTATAACATGTCATGCCCCCTCCCAATTTGCTCTGGTGCTCAGCTCCGACCCTGTACACCCCAGAGAAACTGACATACCTAGCGGAGGCGTTAATAGCAATCTGTAAACGAAAAAACAGCTACACAGGCAAAAGAGCTTCCATCAGTCTGTAGTGCATGTAAGCAACTTGGCTTGTAGGGTTATCACTCTTCCCAAGGACACTGGATTAACTGGGCAGGGTTGAAAAAGACAAATTAGCCAAAACAGACTTTCAGCCAGTGTGCCATCTCCAGATATATATTACACCCTGTTGTTTACTTATAACATTATTACTTTTGATGCATCGATTCTTGGTTCCGTACAGTGCCATTTTCATATCTGGGGGTCTCTTTGTTGTTTATGCGCTGTTGCTTCAGTACAAGCAGCCAACTCCTGTGAGGCCCAGCCTTTTGGAAAGCTGTGGGGGGGAAAGGAATTTCTTCGCAGTTTTTAGACGCCTTTCATTTGGAGATGGTGATCTCAAAACGGTTTTGCTGAAAGAAGAGTCGTCTGCATGGTTGATGATGTGTAGAAATAATAAATGTTCATCATCTGCTGTGGGGTTACCTGGAACAAGGGTCCTCTCTTAAAACAAAGGATCGCTGGCAACGCTGCAGAAATGCCTCTGACGTTTGGCTCCATATTCTTATGGCAAGCTCTGTGATGTGATCACTCAAAGCAGGTTGTGACTCTGCTCCTGAGTCTGCCAACGTCTGTATTGCACAACAAACCTAGACTTTGTACCAATTGACATCTTCAGAAGGCTGTGAAAAATAAATGGAGTGGCTTACACAGCATGTTTCGTGGGTGGTGCCTTGTGCAGAGAATTTCTTGCCCTGTGGTTTGCTGATAAGGGAGTCGTTTTAACCCATTGTTGCCAATTAGTTTCATTATCGTGGAATCATAAGATTGTTGAGTTGGAAGGGGACCCTAAAGATCCTCTAGTCCAACTCCCTGCAATGCAGAAATAGGCAGCTGCCCCATGCGGGGATCAAACTTGCAACCTTGGTGTTACCCCAGCACCACTTTTTAACCAGCTGAGCTATCAGACAACAGCTATTGGTGAAATCTGCCATGCAAAGTCAATCCTTTTAGGGGCTGGGCTACTTTAAGAGCTGTCTCATAGGTAGACATATAGCAGGCAAAGTTTTCTCCAGCAGTCTGACTCTCTAGGTAGAGAAAAGCACCACCTGTTTAATTTCTGCCTGTCGTGCAGGTGTTCATGGTGAAGCAACCCCCGGCAGAGAAAAAGGAGGCACCAGGGTACATCATTCTAGCCATGGCAATTCTGCGACTCACATTCTTGGCAGCCAGGGTAATCTGGCTGCAGCGAGCAGCAAAGTTGTTTGGCAAAACAATAACTCAGCTGCAGATAATGGCCGAAATCCAACGGAGCCATTTATCCTTGGACAAGGGAATGGTGTGCACAGCTGGAGGTTTCTTTGTCGCTTTTCATCATGCCGTTCCCGGCAACCTCTGCAATTGCTGACCACGTGGTTAGAATACATCTCATGGTGACATACCGTGCTAGTGATAAACGTGGGCATTGTTAGAACCATATAATCTGCCCTAACCATACAGAAAAGTCTATCGTTAGAGTCTGCAATTTAGCCGATGTTAGGCTGCAATCCAGGGACGTGGGTGGCGCTGTGGGTTAAACCACAGAACCTCGGACTTGCAGATCAGAAGGTCAGCGGTTCGAATCCCCGTGACGGGGTGAGCTCCCGTTGCTCGGTCCCTGCTCCTGCCAACCTAGCAGTTTGAAAGCATGTCAAAGTGCAAGTAGATAAATAGGTACCGCTCCAGCGGGAAGGTAAACGGCGTTTGCCAGAAGCGGCTTAGTCATGCTGGCCACATGACCCGGAAGCTGTATGCCAGCTCCCTCGGCCAATAAAGCGAGATGAGCGCTGCAACCCCAGAGTCGGCCACAACTTGACCTAATGGTCAGGGGTCCCTTTACCTTTACCTAGGCTGCAATCCTATGGAAACTTAAAGTTCACACTGGAAAATTCTTCTGAGTAAAGATGCAGAGGTTTGTACGGCATGTAATTCAAAACAAGCAAGGTGGTATATTTTTACACTGGAATAGCTTTTCGTAGTGTACAAATGTGCAAGTTTCTGGGTTATAGAGAGCTCTGCATTGTTCTGCATTTTAAGCTATTTGGCAGTGGAACGGTCTGCCTCGGGAGATGGTGGACTCTCCTTCCTTGGAGGTTTTCAGACAGAGGCTGGATCTCCAGAGACGGTTTTGGGAAAGTGTGGCTGGTATTGCCACACTGGGCACCAACACAAGAGGGCACTGCAGGGTCCCTTACAACTCTATAATTCTATGAATCTATGAGATCTGTGTACAGTGATACTTCGGGTTATGAACTTAATTCGTTCCAGAGGTCCGTTCTTAACCCGAAACCGTTCTTAACCTGAGGCGCGCTTTCGCTAATGGGGCCTTCTGCTGCTGCCACCGCGCTGCTGGTGCACGATTTCCATTCTCAGCCTGGGGTAAAGTTCTTAACCCGAGGTGCTACTTCCGGGTTAGCGGAGGTTGTAACCCAAAGTGTTTGTAACCTGAGGCACCACTGTAACTCAAAAAGTTCAGAGACTCCAAAGAGATCAGATTAGTGGTGGTGGTCTGAAAAAAAATGTTGCAGGCCAAATGATGGAAAGTGTGAATATTGGCTTTGGATCCCATTCTGTTACGATTGAGGCAATGCAAGTGAATGGGCCACTGGATGGCCAGAGATGGTTTTTAAAGCAATAGAGAACATGAATGTACTTGCTCCCCCTTGTAAACATTTAGCCATGCAGAGAGAAGAACGAACACTCCTGAAATGCATTACTGCATGTAGTAATGTAACTGATATGATGCCCGTCAGGCACTGGAGAAATGTAAAATGTTGTTTCAGTAATGGAAAAGAGATGATGAAACAGTCCCTTTCCACTACGCACCTGCCTTTTCTGTGGATTTTGTCAATTGGGTTGTGTGAAATGTCACTGCACGGCAACTGCAGGCCTCTGAAGAATTGTTTTATTCTGGTGAACTGTGGACCGAATTACTTCACTGATAGCACTTGAGATTTTTGTGTTTGGGCGGCATGTTGGCCTCGAGAGCCACTTACATTCTGAGATAAAAAGGGGAGGAAAGAAAAAAGAAAAGAAAAGAAAAGAAAAGAAAAGAAGAGCAGCTTGTTGTAAAGAGGGCACTACTCTTCTTTTTTGTTGTTGTTTAGTCGTTTAGTCGTGTCCGACTCTTCGTGACCCCATGGACCAGAGCACGCCAGGCACCTCTGTCCTCCACTACCTCCCGCAGTTTAGTCAAACTCATGCTGGTAACCTCGAAAACACTATCCAACCATCTCATCCTCTGTCGCCCCCTTCTCCTTGTGCCCTCCATCTTTCCCAGCATCAGTGTCTTCTCCAGGGAGTCTTCTCTTCTCATGAGGTGGCCAAAGTACTGGAGCCTCAGCTTCACGATCTGTCCTTCCAGTGAGCACTCAGGGCTGATTTCATTAAGAATGGATGCATTTGATCTTCTTGCAGTCCATGGGACTCTCAAGAGTCTTCTCCAGCACCATAATTCAAAAGCATCAATTCTTCGGCGATCAGCCTTCTTTATGGTCCAGCTCTCACTTCCATACATCACTACTGGGAAAACCATGGCTTTAACTATACGGACCTTTGTTGGCAAGGTGACGTCTCTACTTCTCAAGATGCTGTCTAGGCCTGTCATTGCCCTTCTCCCAAGAAGCAGGCGTCTTTTAATTTCGTGGCTGCTGTCACCATCTGCAGTGATCATGGAGCCCAAGAAAGTAAAATCTCTCACTGCCTCCATTTCTTCCCCTTCTATTTGCCAGGAGGTGATGGGACCAGTGGCCATGATCTTCGTTTTTTTGATGTTGAGCTTCAGACCATATTTTGCACTCTCCTCTTTCACCCTCATTAAAAGGTTCTTTAATTCCTCCTCACTTTCTGCCATCAAGGTTGTGTCATCTGCATATCTGAGGTTGTTGATATTTCTTCCGGCAATCTTAATTCCAGCTTGGGATTCATCCAGCCCAGCCTTTCGCATGATGTATTCTGCGTATAAATTAAATAAGCAGGGAGACAAAATACAGCCTTGTCGTACGCCTTTCCCAATTTTGAACCAATCAGTTGTTCCATATCCAGTTCTAACTGTAGCTTCTTGTCCCACATAGAGATTTCTCAGGAGACAGATGAGGTGATCAGGCACTCCCATTTCTTTAAGAACTTGCCATAGTTTGCTGTGGTCGACACAGTCAAAGGCTTTTGCATAGTCAATGAAGCAGAAGTAGATGTCTTTCTGGAACTCTCTAGCTTTCTCCATAACTCTTCTTTTTAAGGAGTGCTAAATTCTGTAGTTTAAATTATTTCTTGCTTCAGCTAGAGAAGGAGAGGTGTGGGAGAAACCCTTTGCATGGTGTACAGTTTAGACAGACTTGTTATTCTGGCTGTGGGGATCAAGCTCGATGTGTTGTGCTTGTTTAAACCAGGGGTAACCAAAGAGATGCCCTTCAGATATTGTTGGACTTCAACTGCCATCAACCCCCATCGTTCAGCCTGGACACTGAGGTCCAACTCTGAGGGCCTTCAGGAGGCAACCTCACTGCAAGAAGTGAGGTTACAGGGAACCAGGCAGAGGACCTTCTCAGTGATGGCACCTGCCCTGTGGAACACCCTCCCATCAGATGTCAAGGAAATAAACAACTACCTGACTTTTAGAAGACATCTGAAGGTAGCCCTGTTTAGGGAAGTTTTTAATGACTGATGTTTTAATGTATTTTTAATCTTCTTTTTGGAAGCTGCCCAGAGTGGCTGGGGAAACCCCGTCAGATAGGCGGGGTATAAATAAATATTTTCATCGTAGAAATGTTGGAGAGTATGTTGTTGTCGTTTTGTTTTTTTAACTGCTTTTAATTATCTTATGTGTATGTTGCCTTGAGATTGTGGTTTAGAAGGCCATTAATAAATCTATTGAAGTATTAGCAGCATTAATAGTAATACTGCTTTTAATTTATTTTACTGTTTTAATATTTTAAAGGGTTAAAATGAATTCCGTATAGTCCTTTGCAGTCGTTTTGAGCCTCTTTGCATGCCCGGATTAGTTGATATGGTGGATTTTTAATAAATAAATTACCTACAAATAGACCACTCCCAAGAGGCATTGTGCTGACATGTAAATCTTTACTGAGGAATAAGGGTAGGGAGTACAACTAGCCATAAAAGTTTAATGTCATAAAACATGATAGTGTGTCAGCACTGTGGAAAGATGCTCTGATAAAATAGGTATAATGTGGGTGACAGCATATGCCTAAAGAAATGTTATGCTTTATTTGCGTTCTTTAAGGCTGGCTTGCATTTTCCAAGCCATCGGAGTGTCTAAACTGGCCGCCTTGGGTGAAAGTTAAGTTGCCACCAACAGAAAAAGTATGTATTGCCAGGAAAAGGTTGGTTTTTTGCCATTCCTATCAAATCCTGACCCCTCTGGTCTGCATGGTTATGAGGAGGGGGAACTGAATGAGATTCTGATCCTGGGGGAAGGGCAGAGGTCAGAGATCTTGCCACACACTGATCAACCCTTCACTTTGCCTCTGTCATCGCTACTTAGTGCTCACATTGGAAAATGGGATAGGGCCCATCATTCCTGACTGGGGATGGTGGGAGGTGGAATCCAACAACATCCGAAGGGTACCATATTGGCTACCCCAATATAATTGTTTCAGTTCCCTTTATTATTTTTCATTTTGAACCCTTGCTGCAGGGGTCCAGTTGCAGACATACTATTGAGGGAGTAAGCCTAAATGGATGCAATAGGGCTTACTTTCAAGTAAAAATGCAGAAGATCGCTCTGTTAATCAGCTTCTCCATCTTTCATCCTTTTTCCCCCTGCCCTACTTCTCTGAATGCCTCCTTGACCATAGATAATAACTATCTACATGGGCATTTCATGTATTAGTGATTTCCCACAAAGGCTGAAAATGCAAGGAATGTTTCAAAAAGAAGAGAAAACCACTCTGGCCTGTTTCTCAGCTTTGAGATAGAAAATTCTCAATAAAAACTCCCAAGCTACTTTAAATAATTTAAAAATAACTGGCACTATCATCATCAGGCAGCCAGAGTAGAATGTTTTTAAGCCAGCCTTCCTCGTGTCTCTGAAGAAATGGCTGTGATCATTTTTAACCTTTCATCAGGATAATTGCCAAAGAATTAACAATGATAAAATGATTACAGAGTGTGAGGCGTTAGAGTGATTAGCATGAAAGTGCATGGCACATTTGACTGAGATGTGACCTATATATCCTGCCTGCCGTGCGTCTGGCAAAGGCTGTGGCAGTGAAGTCAAAAAAACACCTGCATGTTTTGGTGGTGCTGTATTTCTTACAAATGCTTCCCATAAGTCCTGACATTCCCAATGGGTTGTTCAGCTTTTCTTCTCTGTAAATCCTTTGAATATAGTACCGGGCTCATGATCCTTTCGAGCTGGGTTTATGAAGTGGTCCAGGATATTCCAGCAGCAGGTAAAGAAAGATGAGCGATAGTTAAGGAAGCTCCCTTTCCTTGCAGGGCCCAAGACGTTTTGCTGAATGAGGGAAAGGTCAAGATGAGACTTTCTTCCTCCTCCCACTTTCTACATACAGAAGTTAACAAGATGAAATATACTCAGAGTCGCAAAGTGATTTCATGCTCTTTATTCAGCTCATAGTGGTGAGGAGGAATGAATGAATGAAAGTCCCCTCAAAGTATCTGCTTTATATACATTATTTACACAATGGGCTGCACATGATTGGCTAATTCCGGAATTCTACTGTAAGCCAATCAGGTTGTGGATTCACTTCTATCTGGAGCATGATTGGGTGGTTCCTGCCAACCAATCATACTGCTGCATTGTTCTAGGACCAATCAGACTGCTGCATTCTGAATCCTATTGTTCTAGGACCAATCAGACTGCTGCCTTTTGGATCCTATTGTTCTAGGACCAATCAGACTGCTGCAGTTTGGATCCTATTCAACTCAGTACATAACACTAGACTAGCAGTGAAATCTTCCTTTGGCCATGTTCTCACCATACTGCTTTGACAGACATGGCTTTCCTCAAATGATCGAGGGGACTGGGATTTTTTTAAGGATGCTGAGAGTTGTTAGGAGATGCCCTCGTTTCCTCTCAAAGCTAAACTCCTCTGAGAAGAGGGGTTGAATGCTAAATCACTCTCAAAACTCTAGCTCAGGCTTCTTCAACCTCGGCCCTCCAGATGTTTTTGGCCTACAACTCCCATGATCCCTAGCTAGCAGGACCAGTGGTCAGGGATGATGGGAATTGTAGTCTCGAAACATCTGGAGGGCCAAGGTTGAGGAAGCCTGCTCTAGCTCTTTGAGGGTGGTGCTGTGGGTTAAACCACAGAGCCTAGGACTTGCCGATCAGAAGGTCGGCAGTTCAAATCCCACGACGGGGTGAGCTCCCGTTGCTCGGTCCCTGCTCCTGCCAACCTAGCAGTTCAAAAGCACGTCAAAGTGCAAGTAGATAAATAGGTACCGCTCCGGCGGGAAGGTAAACGGCGTTTCCGTGCGCCGCTCTGGTTTGCCAGAAGTGGCTTAGTCATGCCGGCCACATGACTCGGAAGCTGTACGCCGGCTCCCTCGGCCAATAAAGCGAGATGAGCACCGCAACCCCAGAGTCGGCCACGACTGGACCTAATGGTCAGGGGTCCCTTTACCTTTACCAGTTCTCAGCATCTTTAACAAACTACAGTTACCAGTATTCTTTTGGAGAAGTCACAAGTGTTTAATAGTGCTTTAGAGGCATAGTGCAGCTGCGGCCCTCGACACTGGAGATGGGGCAGAATTGTTCACTTCACCTGAGGACAGCAGGCTAGTCTATAGGCTGCAGCCAGGTCAGATTGCTTGGCACACAAAATGTTGTCCTCCATCATCTCATGTCCATCATCACCCTCCAGCCATTGCTACCTGAGTTGCCCCCTCTCTGCCCAATGGCAGACGGGCTCTCTTTCTGGGACTGAGTGCAATTTTATGAGTTTGTGGATTATTATTAATAATAATATATAATAATAAAGGAAACTGTAGTCCTTTCATTGTGGGAGTACCAAATATTTGGTTATGTGGACTGCTAATGTATCTGATGTCATATTTACTGTTGCCATATGTGCAAATAGCTTTTTCACATTCCTGGTTATTTAAGCAACTGAAAGTCATTAGTATGAGTGAATGTTTTTGGAACAGCTAATTAACAAGAACACTGTGATTCAATAGAATAAAAAAACCCCACGTATTAAAAAAAAAGTGTTAGGCAAGTCATCCCTTTCCTCACAACGCCTCAGCAACGCAGATAGAAACTCCCTTAGCAAGCAAGGACATGTTACTCTTTATTATCTTTGAAAAGATGTTAATAGAACCTTAAAAAATGTCATTCATAAATAACAACTGCTAGGAAAATAATTGCATGAGGTCCCATTCCATTACTGATAAGCAGAATTTGTTTACCCTAGTTATAATGTAAGCATAATCATCAGGTTTTATTAGGTTTTCTAGTCTCTCTTTTGCATGGTCTAATTTCATTAATTCTAAGTACACAATTCAATATGTATTAGAGTGGGTTTTCTTGTTTTTTACTTGAAAAATTAATTTATTAAAATAAGCTTGATAAAATCCAGATTCTAAGACAGACAAGTGTGTTCCGCACATATAATGTATTTGTCTACTTCTTGGACAAAACGTCTGTTGTTCTTTTTATATTTTATTTACTTCTGGCTATATAACACCTCCCCTCAGCAAGAAAGGAAACAATTTGTTTTAAATAGCATAGAGGGGGCAAGGAAGCAAAATAAATAATAATAATGTGAAAGTTCGGCCATAATAGAAAAACTATCCGGGTGAATCTTTGAAACTCAAATTAAAATTAAGCAAAATTGAAGTCCCGGTGCTCATTTTAATCTTTTACGTGCTTAAACCACCATGATGCACCTTTCCCCTGTCATTTCCCTTGTGAAAAATGTCACGACAACTCACCATCCCATGATGAGATCTGGACTTACCTTATCAGGGAGCTAGAGAGAAGAAAGGATATAGGGAACCATAACTGAGTAGGTTATATATCTAAACATTTACCTTGTAAAACCAAAACAATTTGATGAGACAGAACTTCAAATATTGTACATGGCAGAATGAGAGACAGGATTATGTGCGTGAACCAAGAAAATATATATATATATATATATATATAAAATTGTGTGTGTGTGTGTGTGTGTGTGTGTGTGTGTAACTTAAGCAATAATTTTTACATGGTTAATCATTCAGGAAGTTCACCTGTAAGAATTATTGCAAAAATAATTTAAAAATTTTATCCCTTCAGAGTTTCCCAAGCCACTTAACATACTTCTCAATTATAATGATGAAATAATTCATTTCACAGGTAAATGAATAAAACATTTACTTCTTGGGTCCTTAACACTCCACATGTTCTGCAGGGTGCGCATTGCTCAATAGCAAAGCATCCAAAAATATACTTCTCTTTTGTCAGTCTCTTTTCTGATTAAAATAAAATGAAGCTAAACTGAGAAGCAAGGAACTTTTAAAACTGTCCGTGGCCTAATCCACAGAATGTCAAACTTTGGTTGGATCAGCTTCTGTATTAAAATAAAGCGGGGGGACGGGACATTTTCTTATAGAGCGACAAGCTTTGAGTTGTCACCACTAAAAATAGCTCACATTTCTCATCTTTATATTCAGTGTGTGGGCTATAGGAATGTCTGATTAGCATTAGCAAGTACCCAACGACTTGGTCACTGCATGGAAAAATGAAAATCCAAGTCAGAAGGAAGTGATGGTTATATATAGAATATATTTAAGATCCATAACTAAATGTTCTAGAAAGTCCAGGTGGCAGGAGACAACCTGATATTAATAGGTCCACAAGAATCCTTCCTGATCCACTTTCACTTCTGCCCTTCACAAAACTAAAACAAACCGTTTGCATCTGCTCTGCTCTGGTTTAAGATACAGCAAATCTGAATTTGAATATATATAATTAAGCATCCAGGCCATGATCACAACAACCACTTGAATCTTTCTTTGAGCAGATTCTGTTTTAATAGCTGTATCTTTTATTAAATAGCAGTAAACGGGGGCGGGGTGATCATACAGCCAGCCTGGATAAATATCAGCCTCTACTTTCCCTTCCCCTCCATAAGAAATAACTCTCCGCCTTTCCCTTTCAGTCTCTCCAAGCCATGAAGGGCAGCATGTTGGGTGATGTAAAAAATGCTGTTAGCATTCATTGCCATTTGATAGTAGTACAGCTTCAATCCTGTATTGGGCTGGATCTAGAAACATTTTTTTTAAAGTATCAGGAAAACGCGTTGTAAACCACATAATGGGAAATCACATTGTCGAAAGACGGAACTCTGGTGTCACATTTAAAACGCTTAAAAAATATATATGAATGTAGCTGATTTAAGAAGTGTCCTAATTCTTTACTCGTGCCTTTCTTTGCTCAATTTTCTGCCCATGTCTTAATTATTGATTAGTATTCTGCCTTATTTTCACTCCCGTGGCTGCGCTCTCCCCCCCCTCCGCCAGATTTCCCCCCCTGCTTTAATAATTTTTATATTTGTGGTTCTCCAAGTGTTTACTTAATTTAATACTAAGAACACGGACAGGCCTGTTTTCTTAGTTAACTAACTGCATAGTGCAGAATTTCTATTTTATTATTAATAATGATGGTAGCACAGTATGATGTGCTGAATATCTTTTTGTTGCATACGGGGTCTCTGAATGATCAAATACCCATGGTGGTTTGTTTTCTTCTAGGGTGGTGTGCACAGGTCACATAGGTCCGTTTTTCTGCTGTGTGTGTGGTATGCAGTGCTCTGGATTGGGCAAACTGGTTTGGGAATGGAGTGTAGCTGGTGGACAGGTAGGGCTCTTTCAGGAATCTGTTTGTTCAGCATTCATCCTGATTTGCTTGCACAAAGCTTATGCGGAGGTTTGATTATATCCGGTGTTTGCGGGAAGCTTTTGGGCATTTTCAGATGGCCTGTTTATTGAACATTCATCCTGATTTACTTGCAGGCAGATTAGACAGCATTGACTGTTTAGGGCTCATCCACACTTTGGTTTGTCCTGTGATTTCTAGGCTGAAAGGTTTTTATTTTGTCCCCACTGCTCTCCTTGGGAAAACCCACTTTCCTAAAAAATAAATAAAAAATCATACTTGTTCATATACTTATAATAGATAAAATAGTGGCAAACTACCACTACTCCAGCTTTCAGTGACATGAAAACATGGCAGTGAAGAGATGGCTGTATAACAGCTGAGAACGACATGGGGGGAGGGAGGGAGGATGAGATAATAGCCATAGTTGTTTGCATAGAGAATTGCAAAAACACTGTTTTTCCCCTCAGGAATAAGTAATGGTTGATGCAAAAGCTGCCAATTGGTGTAAAAGCTTTATAACATCTCTAAAGCTGTTGTAGCAGTCATAATGCCTAGCTCATCATTTGGAACAGAACAGATTCTAGCCATTTTTTTATTTGTGATTGACATAGGGACAAAGAAATGTGTTGTTCCATGCCTATTTTTTATTATGGGGCGGGTAGACAAATAATAATAATCATTCTATGTGCTAATGTGATGAAAGGATTCACAAGAAAGGCTCCAGATCCAATTCTGGCTCTAGGAAATATAAGGGAACTTTGTGTTCTGATCTGGCAGAGGGTGGGAGGGTCATACCTCTACTTAGCCATATGAGAAAGTCAATATATGTCAGCCTCAGTTTCCCATCCGTACAGTCAGTGGGAGTGATTTAAAACAAGAATGCTGTAAAGTCAAAACAAGATAAAGGGTGTTTTTTAAAAAATAAAATAAAATGTACCAGCTAAAAGTGCTGTGTAAATGTTTAATAATGGACAAGATTCAAAGCACCATGTAGGATCATGTAAGCTCAGTGGAATGTTTAACCATTTTCTCTTTGAACAGCTGAATCCATGCCATATCACACACTGCTGTCCTTCGTTTTAATAGTGCTCTGCTATGTCAGATCAGATAGTGTATTGCTATTGAAGAAAAACATTCAAAAACACTAGTTTCCACAATTCTTTTGTTTGTGGCCTGAACACTCACAAACACTTTGAGAGGATAATCCTATGTAAGGTACTTCATGTTTACATGAGGTTAATGGGGTTTACTCACAAGTTAATGCACACAGTATTTATTTTACTTCCTTATTGTAAGCCAGGCAACTCTTTGTTATGGAATGACATACATATGTTATAAATATACTGGACTCCCCCTTTCTCTCTCTCTCTCTCTGTGTATCTATCTATAATTAGCCTAAGTCATAGAACATGAAATGCCTTGCCTTTTAATAAACCATAAAGAGCTTGAGTTTGATTAGAGACTCATCCATCAGATACTTGATGGTTATTTGCATCTTGAAAGTGACAATAAAAGGATGAACGCTTGCTTTTTTTATTTGTGAACATATTTTAGGGTGGCTTTGATTTTATTGCAGTCATGCTCCTGTAAACATCAATCTAACTGGCAGGGAAGCTTTAAAACAGAGGAAGGTCTTACAGAATATCCTAAAGGTGATTAAATTGTGGATTAATCTAATCGCCTTTGGAAGTTAGTCCACAGAGCAATCCTTCTCAATGAGAATGATTTATCTTTGGCTCTCACAAGCTTTTTAAGCGTTCATGTCCTGAAGGTACGTAGCTCTCTTGACATATCATAGTTAAGGAGCTGGAACTGGTGCAGGTGAAAACTCAGAAGACAGGAAAGCTCATTTTAACAAAAGAAGCTA
This sequence comes from Podarcis raffonei, assembly GCF_027172205.1. Lineage (NCBI taxonomy): Eukaryota > Metazoa > Chordata > Lepidosauria > Squamata > Lacertidae > Podarcis > Podarcis raffonei. The sequence continues at coordinate 113,675,067 of NC_070602.1, forward strand.
CGAAGCAATGAATGTGGCTGAGGACAAGGCCTCCTCCAACTGTAGAACCAAACCAAATCACCACAATGTTTTGAGGTCTGGGTTGCTTCACTTCAGACTTGGGGAGTGTCTTATGACAGAATGTTCATCAGGAAAACAAATTCCTGCAGATAATAAACTAGAATATGAAGAAGCTGTCTGTCTGCCTGACATGTTACATTTCTAAACACAGGGGACTAGATACTGTTTCGTATATGGACATGTTCAGTGCAATTCAGACACAGTTGAAAATAAGTCTCCACAATGAGTAGGCTGTTAAATTATTTGCTCTAAAGGAGCACTGGGTGCACTGAGTTGAACAGGAGTAACATTTTGGTGCATTGACAGGGAAGGAATATTTTCCTAACTGACTCTTTAGGGGCACTCCACACACAGTGGACGCTTGGGTTGCGAAAGTGATCCGTGAGGGATGCACGTTCGCAACCCACAGCGGCGCATCTGTGCACGCGCGGGTTGCAATGCAGTGCTTCTGTGCATGCACAAAGTGTGATTTATCACTTCTGTGCATGTGCGACCGCCGAAACCTGTTCCGGTACTTCCGGGTTTCAGCAGTTCGCAACCTGAAAAAACGCAACCTGAAGCGTCTGTAACCCAAGGTATGACTGTATTATAAAGAAACTCCCCGCCTTGCCTGAAGCCACACCACCACGCATTGCTGTTATGTGGTGAATCAGCTGTGGTTGCCTGTTCTGTGGTGAAAAAGTCGTAAAGTTTCATAGGATGAAAACACTGGTGTGCTGATAGGCAGAATCAGCATTACCGTGTATTACTTTAACTGCTTCACTACACCTTTCTTGAAGGAGAAAATAAAAGAATAAACAGCTACCTGGTACTCAAAGGCTGTCAAAAGAAAACAGAAAGGGAACATGTAATAGGTGATAAATAAACCTGCCTAATACTACAAAGAGAGAAATTATGCCAAGAAAGTCCCTGATTCTTATGCAAACTAAGATAATCACTAAAGAGATTATTACTGAGGTAATCCACAAATGGCTGGAAACCAAATAAAATGTAAGGCTGAGCAGCCTGCACCTTCAGCCATTTACCTCACAGTGTGGTTACTGTGATAAAATGGTGGCAGGGAAGAGCCAAGTACACCACATTTGGATCTTTGGAATAGAAGAGGGATAGAAATGGCACACATGCATAAATTATTATTATTAAAATTAATTAGGCTTTTTGTCCCAAAGTGGCTAACAGCAGCCAACAGTGAAACAAACCAAAACATTTCGAATTGTGCTTGAAAACAGGCTGAGAGCCAAAGAAGATTGAATAAAACTGGATTAGCATTTTAAAAATTGGGCTCTGGTCAAGTAGTCTGGCAGCAGTAGCATTTACATCAGGTGAAGTTTCTGAACACTTCCAAAGGCAGTCAAATGTAAAATGGTGTTGCAGAAATTTGGCCTGCTATGAGTCACAATAGCCACATATGCCCTTCTGAAGAAGGGACACAGCTATCTGGTCATTTATGAGCAAAGCTGGTTATTAAGGAGCACTTGCAACCTATGAACTTGATTCTTCAAGAAAAATACTACCCTGTCCAAAACATGGCGCATCCTTCAATTGGCTTTCCTACTGACTAAAAGCACTTCATCAAGTTTTTGACCCTTGAACATGTGGAAGCTACATTCCTCCTGCACAACTTTGTATTGGATAGCTCTTACAAACCAAGGTGCGTGACAACTTACATTTTCTGAAATAAATGCAAAAAAGGGGTCCAGAAATTCTAAACAAAAATCTAAATGAATTGCATTTGCCGCACTAACATCACTTGGTTCAGCCATTGGGATTACAGTGGTACCTCGGGTTAAGTACTTAATTCGTTCCAGAGGTCCGTTCTTAACCTGAAACTGTTCTTAACCTAAAGCACCACTTTAGCTAATGGGGCCTCCTGCTGCCGCCGCACCGCCGGAACACGATTTCTGTTCTCATCCTGAAGCAAAGTTCTTAACCCGAGGTACTATTTCTGGGTTAACGGAGTCTGTAACCTGAAGCATATGTAACCTGAGGTACCAGTGTACATAAAGTTCATGAACATTTCTGCTGCTCAAGGAACAAAGTTTCTGGAATGTCTGAAGTCTGTGAGAAAAGGGAAATTGTCAGTTTAGCAGTAACACTGGCCAGAGGGCCAAGAATAGCTTTGGAAGGGCATCTTGTATTTTAAATCTGACCTTAAAAACACAGGGTTGTTTTTCCTCCTTGCTGCCAAAATATTGAGCTGTATTGCACCTGTAGTTGTGTTTCTCCATTCTCTGCTAGTGGTCAAGGGAGTATCATCATGGGAGGGGTGTTTCTGGGACTAAGGTGAAACTGTTCCTTTGTTATTCCTGATATTGGATGCTGCATGCTGTTTAAGTAATTTTGTTTTGTTCATCGTATCGGAATGTGCTTTTTTTTTTGGCATGTCATTATATTGCTGCTATTGTTTTTGCTTTGTTGTTATGAAATAAGTTTTGTTTGAAACTCCAGGGACCAACTTCTAGCGGCCGAGATCCCTTCATCGTCATCCCCCCAATAAAACATATGAGGAGTCCAGGGCCCCAAGAGTTGATGGGCATTGCCAGGGCCAGATTTGTTTGATGAGGTCCTAAGCTACTGAAGGTAATGGGGCACTTTATATGCCCAGCTGTCCTTTGTCAACAACAAACTGTCACTGTTTTTTTTGTGCTGAATATATGCTATATGCTATATATAGACCTAATGGGTATCTTAAGCCATTTGCGCATAACAAAATATGTAATTGTTGAACTGAAATGCAATTAATTAGTTGTTTTTTATCTTATATTTTGGGAAATGTACATCCAGTTTTCCCCCCTTTAACTTTTCTGTGGGCCCCCAAGTGAGTGGAGCCCTACGCTATAGCTTGTTTAGCTTATACAGTACGCAAATCCAGCACTAGCCGCATTGCCATTCCAATGCTGGGGGTTTACCTGTCCCTCTCCAATGCCTTGTTCCAAGTTGGCACCTCTAGCTTGAAATGCATCCCTGCTTTTCGTTGTAAACCGCTTTGAGCATGTTTTTTAATTATTATTTTTTTGTGCGGCACAGCGGCATACCCAGAAAATGAATGGACGCGAAATCGCGCTTGGGAATGTGCAAATCGGTTTAAAACCAATACACGGCTGCTGGGGGGGAACGAAGAGGCAGCCTCGGCCGCCCCTTTTTCAAACCCTCCGAGTGTCCCTATTTTCCAGGAACAGCTGGGGATTTACAAACGGCGATTTGATCCCTGAAGGTCCCCCTTTTCCTTAGGAGAAATGTCCCGGGAGGGTATGCCTCTCCCTTTCCCAGAGGGCTGGGTAAGTGGGTGGGGGAGGCAGCAGCGCGCCTTCTCCGCCGGCGCGAGCGAGCTTCTCCTCCGGGAACTGGGGAGGCTTGGCTGCTGCCTCGCTTTTCCTTCAGGGTGGGGCTTGTTATTGCGGTCTCTTGGCCGACCCTGCCTCACAGCAGCCGCTACGGCACCTCGCGAGAAGGCGGCGGCGGCTGCAAGGGAGAGCAATGCACCTCGCCGTTTTGCCTTGACCCCGCGCTTAGGTTCCTCTCCGGGAAACGAGCGCGCGCCGCCGAGGGTAGGTGGGCGGGCTCGGCTGTCTTGGCACCAAGCAGCACCCCCACCCCGCTTTTGTCCGGCGGGGCAGCGCCAACAGGCCCGGGCAGAAGCAGCAGCAGCGTGGCGGCCTCCTCCCTGGGCAATCCCGCCCCCTCCGCCTTTTCTCTGTTGTTTCGTCCCGCCTTTTTCCTCGCTCCAGCCCCCGCGGCCGAGCAGCCTTGCGCGCCCTAGCCGAGGCCCAGGTGAGTCCTCGCTCCGCCTGGCCAGGCGCTCCTCCTCGGCGGCTGCGGCGGAGAGGCGAGGAGGGGCGGGGAAATTGAGCCGAGCAGGCCCAGCCTTGCGGCCTCGGCAGGCTTTTGTTTCTCCCTCCCCCCGCCTCGTGCGGGGCTGCTGCGGCTTCCCCTCCTCCCTGGAGCTGCGGAGGTAAAAGCGGTGCTTGGGGGTGGGGGGCTCGTGGGAAGGGTGGGCGGGCGAGTGCGGGGTGTGTGTGTGTGTCCAGGGCGTCTGTCCCCAAGATGCATGCCCCGTGGGACGGGGCGGGGGGCCGCATCCATCCCTCGGGAGTCTACTCTCTCCTTCCTTCCTTCTCTTTCCAAACGCTGCCTCCATTTTCCCACCCCAGGTTGACCATTTGTGCCCAGGGGTTTCTCTTTTCGTGGGGGCAGGCGAGGGTCCGCATGCAGCAGCAGCAGCAGCAGCGGGGCTTTTTGCTTCCTTCTTCAGCCCAGCCCAGCCTCCCCCCTCCTCAATTCCCCATCTCTCATGCACGCCGCTATGAATCAAAGCCCGTGTTTGGGATCAGAGCAACAGGTTTCTTCTTGCAACTTGCATCTATATCCATGTATATTATCCGTCCTATGAAGCGCGGCGGGACAGAGTCCGCCTCCCGCCTCTCCGCTGCTTTTCCATTGCTCCCACGTCTCTCCTCCTGTATTTCCTTTCCCTTCCCTTTGTGTTGTCACTTTCCAAACCCTGCCTTGAGTGCAGGCGGGTGAGTGCCGAACGGCACCAGCCGATCTCTGTCTCTCGGCATGTTCTGCTTCTAAAAAACCCCAAACATTTCCTTCTTCCCTATCCAGACTTTATGCTGGGTTGTGAAAAGAAAAGAAAAAAAACAAAACCAGAGGGAATAGTTAGTTTTGAGAGAAAGAGAGCCTTGCCTCGGAAGAGAGAAGCTTGCATCGTCGGTAGCCTGGAGGTGGCTTTTTAGGAGCCCTTCACTGTGACTTGCAACTGATAGTAAAAACATAACCCAGAGCACTGTTCTCTGGCCATCTTGTGACTTATGGTGTAGTAGTCAGGGCTTTGTCATCCTTTTGGTTTTGCAGAAGAAATGCGTGACTGGCGTGGTTGATTCAGCACAGCATTCAGTGTTGCGGTTACTACTATATCCGTTGGTTTGGGAAAGGTCCATTCTTTTTACAGTTTTGTCTTCCCACTTATCCTACCTAGTGAAAAGGTGGCTGATTTAAAGCTCTCTGAACGCATTCCCGTGTATTGTGTGGCAAATTGAAAGACGAGAAAGGTGTATGTGTGTGCATATGTGTATTTCTTTAAAGATCTGGTATAACACCAGATCTTATGACTGTAATGATTAAAGCCAGGTCTGTGGTCCTTGTCAAGCAGCAAATTTGCCTGTCTCCTTACTCTAAGAACATGTAACGGAGCTTTGCAGTCAAATGAACATGTAAAAATGGTGGCTCTGCAGATACCTCCTCATATCAGCATTTGTGTTGTAATTTAGTGAGCATTGATTTTCTTCTCCCTTTGCTTTGCTTCATAATTGTTGAGGTGAAACCAGTTACAACTACCTTGTTCTTTCATTGCCATGGTGAAGTTTTAGTTTTGCACTAAATAATTGAGTTTTCTAGTTTGCAGAGGGCATACATTGTAAGATGCATTGTAATGGATACATTATAAGAGGAAGGGTGACTGCAGGTTAAAACTGAGAAGCCATTTTCAAAGGCCTAATCCTGATGTTGCATTGGAGATCATACCATTTTTTTGCACAATCCACTCCCCACATATACATAGGTAAGGTTTGAAAGCATATAAAATTATGCCGACCATTATAAAAGTCCACATTGTGATTCCATGCCTTCAATATAACTACAGTGGTACCTTGGGTTAAGAACTTAATTCATTCTGGAGGTCTGCTCTTAACCTGAAACTGTTCTTAACTTGAAGCGCCACTTTAGCTAATGGGGCCTGCTGCGCCGCTGCTGCACAATTTCTGTTCTCATCCTTAAGCAAAGTTCTTAACCTCAGGTACTATTTCTGGGTTAGCGGAGTCTGTAACTTGAAGTGTCTGTAACCCGAGGTACCACTGTATGCCTCTAAGCCTTGGGATCTGGTCTGCACCACAATATTGGATCACATTCTTGGATAAATTCTGAGCCCGTTTAGGTGTTGAGAAAGGTAGGAAACGCTTCATGGAGAATTATGCTTTATTCAAACATTTAAATCAACGGAAATCTGAGCTTTTTCTTTTCCTGAAACTTTAGGTATAGATAATTCCTCATTGAATTTGTAGGCTGATATTTGCAGTGGTGCTCACTTCAGTTGCTTATTTATAAATAGCTGGAGGCATCAGGATGACTTCAATGCTAGGTGATCAAAAGCGAATTATCTTGTACATCTCTGTTTGCTGCTTCCAGAGATATCTTTTTTCAAGCCACCAACAGAGGAATTGGTCAGGAAAAGAAGAAGTTATGAGCAGGCAGGGAATAGCAAATGACATAGGGAAGAAAACAGTTGTAAGTGTCAGATATGACAGAGTTGGAGTTCTGATACAGGAGCAAAGAAGTGCCTCTGAGCAAGTTGTAGTACTTTGTACCACTTCAACCTTTCTAGGCTGCTTTTTGGTGTGGGTGGGTGTGACTTTTTGAGTGGGTGGGTGTTTCTTTGGTGAAGGCCAGTCTATTAGACTACTTTTGCATACTTCTTCAAGCTCGATAAGGTTAGGGGTGCAATCAAGAATCCTAAGAACATCAGGAGAAGCAAAATTAACAGTTGCTTTATCCATTCCTATGGATCTGGGAAGCAGCACTTGTATAAGTACAAATTAGGCTTGAATCCAGGGACTAGAACCTTCTGGGAGGAGAAGCTAGAAGTATAGGTCAAATTGATGAATTTACTGAACAGAAAATTATTATCCCTTGCCATTGTATTTTTCTGTAGCGTTTAACTTTTGTTGCATTTGGTAAGCTTTGGAGGTTTATACTTTGATACAAATCAGCCTTGCATTTAAGCACTTGCCTGGTAACTACTATAGACAACAAGGAATTCCATGCAGGCAGGTCCATGGAATTGTATGCAGGAGAGGGAGTTAGCTGGTGGAGGAGGAATAGAGCACTGTGTCCATCCTCTATGCCCAACATAGATACTGTGGGCTGCAAGAGGAAGAAAGCCCCTTCCTCCACACCCTGCCCAAAAATGCAGTGGACTATTTATAGCCTAGTATAGAAGGCCTATTGGAGAATTGTACCTTCTCTTTAAAAAAAAAAATCAGACTCGGTTGGGGAAAAATCATTATCGAATGTTATTCATTTAGCAGACAGACTTTTTAAAGGCGTTGTGCTTCATATTCTATGCTGGAGAGCGTCCTAGCTTGAAACGTGTATGGAATTACTTTCTATGAAAGGAATTTTGATTCTCATTTACTGAATTATTGTTATTGCTCCTATTTTACAGCTGTCTTCAAAGCTACCATCCTTTGTTGATAACTCCCCAACTATCCTCTTTCCTTCCTCCATAGTCTTAATGGCGTGATAATAATTAAGTGTGCTGGCCCAATTTTACTTAGGTTTGTGGGCCAGGTATACATTGGAACCCACATGATTGGAAGCCTTACAGGCTGATGTGTGTTTATTGTGCCCTCTGTTGAGACTGCTATAGACACTGAGTTGTCCTTCTCTAAGATGCTAGTATTTAAACCAGGGGTCAGCAAACTTTTTCAGCAGGGGGCCGGTCTACTGTCCCTCAGACCTTGTGGGGGGCCGGACTATATTTTGAAGGGGGAAAAAATGAACGAATTCCTATGCCCCACAAATAACTCAGAGATGCATTTTAAATAAAAGGACACATTCTACTCATGTAAAAACACGCTGATTCCCAGACTGTCTGCAGGCCGGATTTAGAAGGAGATTGGGCCGTATCTTGCCCCCGGGCCTTAGTTTGCCTACCCATGATTTAAACCCATGATTGTATTCTGTTGTAAAAGTGGACTCCTTGCAACATTAACACATAAGGAGGTGCAAATGTGGCTGTAAGCTGTTGTTGTTTAGTCATTTAGTCATGTCCGACTCTTCGTGACCCCATGGACCAGAGCACGCCAGGCACTTCTGTACCGCAGTTTGGTCAAGTTCATGCTAGTAGCTTCAAGAAGACTGTCCAACCATCTCGTCCTCTGTTGTCCCCTTCTCCTTGTGCCCTCAATCTTTCCCAACATCAGGGTCTTTTCCAGGGAGTCTTCTCTTCTCATGTGGTAGCCAAAGTATTGGAGCCTCGGCTTCATGATCTGTCCTTCCAGTGAGCACTCAGGGCTGATTTCCTTAAGAATGGATAGGTTTGATCTTCTTGCACTCCATGGGACTCTCAAGAGTCTCCTCCAGCAACTAGCATCCAGTTATTTCTGTAGTAAGAATTGGCGTGGTATCTTCAAGATTGGGACTAGAAAGCCACATGTAAATTCAAGTTCTGTTTCTAGCCCTTAGCCGCTAGTGAGTATAACTACTCTTAAAACCGTTTTTATTGTGTAGGGAAATGTTATGAGGGAATTGTGATGCCTGTGCACCTACTTGGCTTGCTGATACAACAGCAATCCGAAACCACTGATTTAAGAACGACATTGAAAGGGGTCTTTATTTAAGGCTCTACTGCTTAAATTTAAGACGTGTTTGAATGGAGTGCCATCTGTTGATTTGCGTCCTAGCGTGAACTTGGCTTGGAGGAAGAGTTCTGAAGTATTCACTTTCACTTCTGCTGAACTGCTTACCTTTTCCAAACCACGGACTGTAGTTTAACACTCACTATGGTTAGTTTCAGCAAGCCAGACTAATCGCCTGTGATTTGAAGCTGGTTTGCTTTGGCACTAAACATAAATGGTGTTAAACCATGATTCCTAGTTTAGATGTGTGCTTCCCCTTCCTTCTTCCTGCATGAGCAAGCCCAGGTTCATTCAGGTGGCATTAAATCATGGGTTAGCATGTTCACATGTGGCCATTGAGTGAATACTTTGGGAAATGCCTTTTTGACAGTTTTCTATCTGCTGTGCAGCTTTCCCCACCAGTTCCTATCACTTGAGAATCTGGAAGCAATGCCTCAGTGTAAGAAAAGTTTCCAAACAAATCTGTACATTAAACTGTGAGAAGAAAGCATGGTTGTAAAATTCTAATTTAAATCCACAGGGCTTGAAAAAACTGAATCAAATCTGAAAACGATTTTGTCAAGGGACATCAATGTTTCCGGATACCACAACAGACACAGTAAGTAAAACCATTCACATTTTGAAGCCTCCTTTCGTTGTGTGGGATTGGCATGGCAGTATAGATATGTTCAAAATATCTAACTCAAATCATGCTACAGCAAGAGATGTATTTGTGTAATGTGATATCTTCTCAATTGATGACACAGACTCCCTCTCAGCATAAAGCATTTGTTTATGCCAGCCAATGAAATTTACTAGTCTTGCATTGCCTTGTGTGTAACCCAAGTTCTTTAGTGAGAATTTTGTTGTGAACAGGTATAATAACTGACACCACAATTGTGTGTTTAAGAAAGTCCCATTTTGTTCAGTATGGCTTACACTCAGTTTAGAGTGCATAGAATTGTGATGGAAAGTACTTAATGAAAATATGTGGCATTATGTAATGGATTTGGAGTGTAAAGGCACAAAGCTTATATCTGGCTTTTTTAATTCCTCGGGGGACATTTCTTTTTCTTCCATCCTTCAGTACAGATGTGTTACTTTTATTTTTAAAAGGACCCTCTGTGAAGTAGCTTAGGCTTACAGGTAATACTAAAATGGTGGATGAAGAAAAGCCTAGGTATAATGAATTGTGTTGCATACTCTATATTATGATTTAGGCCAGTGTTCCTTTTAAGCTGAGAAGGAGTTCCTCAATGGGAGACTCAGTACAGTGGAACCTTGGTTCTCAAATGCCTTGGTACTCGAACATTTCGGCCCCCGAATGCCAAAAACCTGGAAGTAAGTGTTCCGGTTTTCAAACATTTTTCGGAAGCTGAACATCCGATGCGATTTTCGGCGATTGCTTCTGGGGCGCCTGTGCCAATTGGAAGCTGCGCCTCGGTTTTTGAATGTTTTGGAAGTTGAACGGACTTCCGGAACAGATTATGTCCGAGAACCACGGTACCACTGTAATTGTAAACAGGCCATACTGGGAATATGGTAGAATTACAGTCGTGGTTCACGTGTTGAGGCACAACAGATAGGTCCAGTGTCTTGCTTGGCGCGTGGCTTCCTAGAACATCCCCTAGAACCTTCCATAGTATGCATGGTTTCTATGACAGATATTCATTGGAAGACAAGTCAGTGTGAAATGTTTCCTTGCAATAGAAAATATGAAGACCACCTATTTACATAAAATAGCAATAAGAGTTGGAAAACCAGGCTGAGTGTTCTGAGGCATTTACAGAGGATAGTATTGAGTGTGCATGTTTTTAGCAGTCGTAATGCCTCAGGGATTTTAGAAGATGTCTGGTTTGGACGGACATGGGCAGATGTAGTCATGGATGCTGGAGAGCCAGTTGGCTTTGTTTACCAATGATGCGGTCCCACGATTTCAAGCAAATAAGTGTTTGGAACATTGCGAAATGCTGCATTGACACATCATTGCAAAACACGAATGTTGGCTCACAGATATCCAATGCCAGTGCAGAAAAGTGTATGACAGTAGAAAGAAGAGAACTGGCATTTAATTTGGACTGTGAAGTTGTCTTCTGTAAAGAGATAAATAGGGGGTATTGTCTTCTGTTTTTAGGTGAGAAGATGAGTAACTACGATTCAGAAAAACTGAAGTTTGTGATAGGTAAAGGTAAAGGGACCCCTGACCATTAGGTCCAGTCGTGACCAACTCTGGGGTTGCGGCACTCATCTTGCTTTATTGGCCGAGGGAGCTGGCGTACAGCTTCCGGGTCATGTGGCCAGCATGACTAAGCCGCTTCTGGCGAACCAGAGCAGCGCACGGAAACGCTGTTTACCTTCCCGCCGGAGCGGTACCTATTTATCTACTTGCACTTTGACGTGCTTTCGGACTGCTAGGTTGGCAGGAGCAGGGACCGAGCAACGGGAACTCAGTCTGTCGCGGGGATTCGAACCGCCAACCTTCTGATCGGCAAGTCCTAGGCTCTGTGGTTTAACCCACAGCGCCACCCGCGTCCCACAAGAAGTTTGTGATACTTGCTCATAAATCCAGAGAGAGAGATATTACAGTAATTAAGCTAAAAAGAGATGAAGGTATAATAGAGTGGATTAAACATCACTTGGAACAAACAGTTTGGAACAAGTGACACCCAGATTTAAAGGGTTGTATCCCATTGCTGTGCCAGTGGACTTCTGCTGATGCAACAGGGCTCCTTATTTTGGAGGGTCCCTCAACACTCTGGATCTAGGGGCTGCAGAGAAGGTGATGGGAGTTCCTTTGTGGAAGCAGAAGACTGCAGCACAAGAGGAACAGCAGCTTTGGATACAGTCCAAAGAGCTTTGGGATAGTACCAGGGTTAAATATGAAGCAGCCCCATACTTCTTTGGTTCATCTGGCCCACTGTTTGTTTTGACTGGCAGTGGCTCCCAACATCTGCAGTTGTACAAGGTACCACTGCATAAGAGAAAAACCAGCAACATACAAAACAAACAAACAAGCCATTGAACAAAAGCAGCATCAAAAGTTTCAGAAGTTAATAATAATAATAATAATAATAATAATAATAATAATAATAATAATTTTTATTTATACCCCGCCCTCCCCAGCCAAGGCCGGGCTCAGAGTGGCTTACAAGCAATAATAAAAACAAGTTGAATGATTACAACTTAAAAACAAAATCAACATACAACATTAAAATATTGAAATATTAAAATGTAGCCTCATCGCAGGAGGAGAAGGAAAGGAAAAAAGAAAGAGGGAGGGAATCCAAGCCAAAGGCCAGGCGGAACAACTCTGTCTTACAGGCCCCGCGAAAAGAAATCAGATCCTGCAGGGCCCTGGTCTCATGAGGCAGAGCGTTCCACCAGGCCGGAGCCAGTGTTGAAAAGGCCCTGGCTCTGGTTGAAGCCAATCTAACTTCCTTAGGGCCCGGGACCTCTAGGGTGTTGCTATTTATGGACCTTGAGGCTCTCCTTAATGCCCAGAATGTCAGCAGATCTGTTGAAAGGCTTGGGAAAATAAAAAGGCACCTGGTACCAAAAAGATGTGTGTGCCAAATGAACTTGTGTACATCATCAATTGATGCTGCAACCGTGAGGTGAATACAATGGTGCTGGTTCACATGAGGTCATTGCATTGTGTTTGCTATACAGCGCATGCTCTTGATTCATCTTTGCTATGTAGGTTCAGTGTGATACTTTTCCTTCTTGTGAGAGTTTGTGTGCAAGGCATGTTGAGCAGTATAGAGAATAAAAGGGTCTGTTCTCATGAAAAATTAGTCCATTTGCGGTTGGTTCTTAATTATGTGCCTAGGGATATGGAAAAGATTTAGAAAGTAAGTGAAAATTATGGATATATTCAGAATGGTGTTCTGATCCCAGTTACAGTATGGACTTCATTAGGCAAGTCTTTTATCCTAAAAATAAAAATGTCCAGGGTTCAAATTAATATACTGGAAAAGTCAGCCTTCATTATTTCATAGGATTATATAAGTTTGGCTCCTAACTTTTGGTTCTGTGAATGGAAAGAACTGCTTACAGAAGGAGGGTTGTGCTCATGAAAGAAGAGTTGCACTTGAAAAAGCCCTTCCAGGAGTGCAAATCTTCTGTGAAGAGAGCAAAAAGTTAGGATCAAAGACATCAGGTTGGATCGAGACTTAGTTGTGCTTATAGTAGACCCTCTGAAATTAGCGGGGCTGAAGTTACTCATTTGCACCACTGATTTCAGTAGATCTGGATCCAATTATTGGCGTATACAGCAATAGAAATGTAAAGTTTTACTTTGATCTGGAAGTGGTTTGAAATTTAATAAGCAGATAGTGGAAAATAAACATTTTAAGATGTCAGTGCATCTGTTGAATGTTTTGAAGTGGACAAACTTCAGATTTCACTAGGTTGATCCGTGCATCTATAATTATTGGCTTTTTGTTCTCTTCCTGTTTACAAAGAACCAATGCACATATCATAAATTTCGTGCATGAACAGGAAGCTACCATTGAGAAAGGAGCTTTTAAAAGTACAGAAGGTCTCTCAGGGCACTAGCTGAATTGCTCTTGAATTATGCATACAAAGAAATGCAGTAATAGGTATCAAAACCCGGTGCTGTTTATACTTGCACTCGGCCTTCGTGCCAATCAGGAGAGTCAGATTTTCTTGTTCTGTTTCTGATTTTATCCTCTCCCCCAAGGATCAACATTTTACATATCCCTGTTGAGACTAATGTTGGCCCATGTCAGAAACAGACTGCTGGACTTAGAGGAAACTTCCATCTGATCCAGCGGGGGCAGTTCTTATGATCGGGATTCAGCGTATAATCATTGGCTGCAAAAACCGCATTTCATATTGTTTCTGGAAACAGTTGCCTGAACCAGAGTTGTACATGATAAGGATATTCAGCTTCTAAGTGGGTATGAATGTTAAAGCAAAGTTGGAGAACTTTTTTTCAGCCTAAGGGGCTTGTAAGCAACCATCCAGGAAACCAGAGGCAAAAGCGACTCAACATTTATACAGTAGGTTGAGTAGGAGAAAACAAGAGCTTTCTATACACATGGTCCCCACCCCTTTTCACATTTCTCCATTCAGGCAAGCAAGAGTCATCATCACTGCTCAATGACTCATTCTAGCCAGGCAAAAGTACTCAAGGGTGTTGAGCAGTGCTGGTTAGGAGCATGTCCTGGGGGAATCTTAAGGGCCAAATAAAGGCCTAGAGGTCTGCATTTGGCTCCTGGCCTGGGGTTCCCCAACCCAGTGTTAAGGGGTAAGGTAAGCATTAATTTTAGTGTGGGTATCTGATCTATATGTGGAAGAGAATATGCATATGGCTTGGATCTCGGAACAGATTGTTTGGAACAGGACAGGTTTATATACTTCATTGTACCTGGACAATTATTAGTTTTATAGTGGTATTTCTGAAGACTGTGTTCAAAGCCAATACACCCATTTTCATCTGTAGCAAATATTCATTTACTGTGTTTATATGGCTGTGTATCAACATACGTTTTCTGGATGGCTTAAAAAGAAAGGTAAAGGGACCCCTGACCATTAGGCCCAGTTGTGGCCGACTCTGGGAGTCTGTGGCCGACTCTTGCAGCGCTCATCTTGCTTTATTGGCTGAGGAAGCCGGCGTACAGCTTCCGGGTCATGTGGCCGGCATGACTAAGCCGCTTCTGGCGAACCAGAGCAGCGCACGGAAACGCCGTTTACCTTCCCGCCGGAGCAGTACCTATTTATCTACTTGCACTTTGATGTGCTTTCGAACTGCTAGGTTGGCAGGAGCAGGGACCGAGCAACGGGAGCTCACCCCATCGCGGGGATTCGAACCGCCGACCTTCTGATCGGCAAGTCCTAGGCTCTGTGGTTTAATCCACAGCGCCACCCGCATCCCTTTCTGGATGGCTTACACACACACACACACACACACACACACACACAAAATACAGTATTAAGATGCAATGCAACAATAAAACAATACAAATAGAAAAATAGAGCTGGGGAGAATCTCTTCTTTTCTGGCAGCATATTCCATGTTTTTACTGTTGTGGCTTTTTTGGTTTTTGTTTTTTTTTTACAAATATATATCTTTCCCATTGTAACATGATTTCTTGCTGTCAGAAACCAAACTTGTTTATATTTTTGTCTTTCTCCATCAGTGTATGTGCTTAGGCTTTTATGCTATCTTTGCCATTCCCCCTATTCAGTCTTGCCCTCTGTTATTTCACCAGGACTTTGTGGCCTGCCTTAATCATTTGGGTAGAAAGACGAAGGTTGAAGGTAGATGACCAAGTAGGGTGATCTGCGTTATTTTATCATGGCTTTTCATTTTCCCTTTCTTTAAGTACTTTTAAAAGACATAATGTCTTTTGTCTTTCAAGAACATAATGGAAGTAACACACAGTGGCTTCTTCAACAGTTAGGGCAGCAAAACAAGAACAGTCTTTGTGAAATATAGAGGGTATCAGTGAATAAATATGCTTATGTAATGGGCATTTTGGCCGCTGATAGAAGAGCAAAAGCCACACAGGTATAAGGCAAGTATTATGTGTACTCAGCAGCGCTTAAAATGCCCTTAGCAAGTTCATTCTTATTGCTCAAACATGCATAAACCGAAAGGGATAAGGCAAGAGAGGACACTGTGGAAGGTAGGAGATGAAGACTGATAAAACAGCTGGGGGTTGGAATAAAATTCTTGCTGTCCAGCCTCTTTCCTGAAACACTGAAGCTCCAAATTTACACAAATAATGTATAAAAATGAATGTGATCATTATTTTGGCGTGTGCTTACTTGAATTTGGGGCAATATGGAGAAGCTAGGTAATCAAGATAGAATGGAGCACAGAACTGTCGTTTAGCAGTATAAAAAATGGAGGAAAAAATTGACTTCTTGCAAAAAAAATACTTGGAAATTTTAATTGGAGAGATTGGTTGGGTATTTAAGGAAGGCACGCTATAAATGTTAACATTATTTGTTTGTTTGTTTGTTTGTTTGTTTGTTTGTTTATTATAAAACAGTCTGAACTTCTTGCTAGGAAGCATGCATAAATCTGTCACAATCTGACTGTTGAGCAGCTTTAGTGGAGCACAGTAATTGATTTCCCTTGACTTAGACCCTCTGACACCAACTTCTTGTGTTTCAGAACTCTGAAAGTTAACTGGAGGCAAGATGGATGCTACAGTGATATTACCTATTCTGAAGAAAAAGTTAGCCTTCCTTTCAGGTACAGTGTCCTTGTTTTTTATTCAGACTATTCTGTTTCATTGAGATGTGTTGTTACTTGATTCCTTCCCCATCCTTCCTGATAAAGTGCCACAAATATATTGTACACCTCATCTATACTGAAGCTCAGGCTGTTAGTTATTGTGGATACTTGGAAAGTAAGTTTTTTTCTCCATCTTGGATGATTAATTGTCTACAAGTTTTGCTTTGTTATTTTTCACTTAATGTATAATACTGATAAGTAATGTGAGATCAAGGATCTGCTTACACCTGGCTGGTAATTAATTCTAAAAACACAGGAGGTTCCTGACATCTTTTTCTCCAGACACTGACCAGAATGAGATTCTCCCTCAGGCTAAACTACTTGGATGTCTTCTCTTATGATGTGTTTGACTTTTTAACTGCTTAACCTTTGAAATTATGCACTGAGAAGAGAGCTGACTTGGTAATTTGAAAAGCTGTGAATTTCTGGTTAGTACTTGATAAATTTTGTACTACTGAAATTAATGTTGGACCCTGGAGTGCTGGCTAGCTGCCTAACTATCTCGCTGGCTTTGTTGTAGAGAAGAATTGTTCCCGTAAAGCAGGTTTTTATTTGATAATTGAGACCTCGTTCATTCCTAATCATTCCTTTTGAGCACCCGGAGAAAGCTTTCCTTTCTCCCTTAGAACAATATATATATTATTAAACATTTTGTGAAATATGATCTAGGTTTAGCATTTGCTACATTGTAGTCCTAGGAAAAAAATCCTCAAGGTTTGCATTATATCTGATTACTAGTTCATTGCTAAATCAGCACATCGTGAAACTCTGTCTAAGGGAATAACTCAACTACCATTTATACTTTTGTAGTCTTTAAGGCTATGGAAATGTGTAACTGGTCCCTAAGTGCTCATTAATAGTTGTAAAACTTACTGCATATTCAGAATTACTGCATATACTAAGAACTTTCTCTTGCCTTCAAATGTCTTAGCAGATAGTTATGTAGTTGATTATTCACCGTATAGGCTTAAGGATATGTTGCTGAAGTAAGAAGTTGACTGCATTAAATTCACATATATATATATATTTGTGTGTGTGTGTGTGTGTGTGTGTGTGTGTACATGCTTAATGGGGCCCAAGCCTTGCCAGCCTCTATGAGCCAGCAGCACATTTTGAAATGTGTGGGTGCCAGTCACAACATGGCTGCTGTAACGGGTGTAATATAACAGCTTGGCTGCTGTAAGGGGCATGGTGTGAATGAATGAATGAATGAATGAATGAATATAAGGTGGCAACAACCACACTCACTTCCTTGCACTCTCACAGCACACACCACAGACACACATGCATCTCTCTCACAGACCACAAATACGCAGACCACACAGTCATACTCTTAGCTCAGTTGGTAGAGCATGTGACCCTTAATCGCGTGGTGGCGAGTTCGAGTTGGGCAAAAGATTCCTGTGTTGCATGGAGCCTTCATCACCTCTTGCAACTATGCTTGTTTCTGCCCAAGTGCGTTTCTCTCACTCACAGAACATCTGCCCCACAATTCGGAAAAGTCCCTTCACAGGCAAAAGAAGTGCCTGCCATTTCTAAACAAAAAATCACAGTGCTTACCAACCTAGTGCCAGATGGCACCATGATGCCCAAGGCTCCAAGGAAGGCCTTCCTGGGCACCCATGGGTGAATGGTTGGCAATCCCTGCCTTAAGAATTGTCAAGGTGTCAGGTGTGGGCAGTGGCATTGGTCATCCCTGCTGCCCAGCCTCTTCCCTCCACTGAAAAAGAAGGGGCTTGAGAAGAAGTGATGGCTCACCTGGTCTACTCCTAATTACTTTAAAACTGTTATGGGATTAAGCACTTGGTTCTCTCCAGCCCCATCTTTAAAAATAAAACATTCCAGCCTCATAAGTAAATGCTTAAAATTTTAACTGCACCTCAAAGCAGGAAAATTCCATTGCCAGCAACAGGGTTTATGTCCAAGAAATATGGACAGAATTGGACAAGTGGAGTTTTTTGGGGGGGAAAGGGCAGAGGAGGGCATTGCCAAAATACTGCTTTGATTTCTGATAATCAAAGTGAAATTTCTTTTAGACTCAGTTTTGGAATCCACATAGCAAACAAACAGAAGCTGACATGTTATAATTGAGTAATAACTCATTAATAAACGTTACAGAAAATGAGGAGCAACAATAGAGTAAAGGAAAGAATTTACCAGCAGGGCATCTCTTTCCTGGCAGAGAATTTTTACAGTAACTTTTCCTGGCAGCCATTAAATGGATGTTGGGCAATCATTTTAATTGCAACTGTGAAATATTTCACCTGTTGCAAACGCTTAACTTGGCATAAGCTTTTTACTGATGTCTTTAAAGGCTATTTTCAAATCATATATTATTAATATTTTGCTGGGTTGCATTCATTGGTGGGTGTGCACTTGCAGAATGTGCTTCGGATCATACAAGGTTGGGTACCAAATCTCCACTGATCCCCCTTACTGACTGCAGCCCTCTGTGACATGTCCCATTAAGTTCCAGATGAGCTATCAACCCTCAGGAGCAGGTAGGTGGTTAGGGGATCAGAGGGCAAAAGCCACCAGTGGATACAACCCATTAGTTATTATTTGGATCTAGGGATGCTTCCAGATGGGTACTGGGTGCTCCTTGTGAATGCACTTTACAGTGGTACCTCTAGTTACGAACTTAATTTGTTCCAGAGGTCTGTTCTTAACCTGAAACTGTTCTTAACCAGAGGCGTACTTTTGCTAATGGGGCCTCTTGCTGTTGCTGCGCCACCAGCACACGATTTCCATTCTCATCCTGGGGCAAAGTTCTCAACTAAACGCTTCAGGATACAAACTCCCGACGCTTCAGGTTACCGACTCCGCTAACCCAGAAATAGTATCTCGGGTTAAGAACTTTACCTCAGGATGAGAACAGAAATCGTGCGCTGGCGGCGCAGCGGCAGTGGGAGGCCCCATTAGCAAAAGTGGTACCTCAGGTTAAGAACAGACCTCCAGAACGAATTAAGTTCTTAACCCAAGGTACCACTGTATTTTGACTGCATCCACACAATGTTGTTTGCCTTAAAAATGCCAACGTTCATTCCCACGCCCCCAATCTAATCCAGATCTCCCATTTCTAAGAACAAACATGCTCTTGTTGGGGTGTTTCTCCTCCCCCAGCTCTGCCAGCTAAACTGCCCACCCACTGCGAATGGAGTAACAGGAGCATCACTCCATCGGTGCTGCAGCAGAACATCCAAAGTGAGATGTTCCAAAGAAGATTGGAAGAAATTTAAGGACTATTTACAGAAATATTGTAAAATTAAAGAATGTTGAATGATGTTGGATTGAAATTAAGGGGTTTCCAGCTGTAATGATTTGAGATAAGGATTTGCTGAGTAAATAATTTGAATTGGAATACAAGAAGGGGAGGTATGAGAGGTCAGGGAAATATGTCATTGAAAATTAAGTATTGAGAACTGTATGTGTTTTTTTTTCTTTTTTCTTTTTTCTTTTTGTTTGTATAAAATTGGAAACTTAATAAATATCTTTATATAAAAAAAAACAAAGTGAGATGTTCCAAGGGCAGGCAGTAGGAGGGACTGAGGCAATTTAGGGCTCATTGAATCTCAATTCTCGAGCCAGTTTCACTGCTATCATGTGATGGATTCGGGCTCAATCATTGACCGTCTACAACCTGACAGAGTGGTTTTCCTTTCTTCTTAGAACCATGTTTGATTTTGCTATAAGCATGCTTAAAAAAAACCACACACACAACTTTTTCCAAGCTGGATGGATGTCCTTCTAAAATAGTGTTTTTTTCCTATTGTTAAACTCTTGCATGAACCTTTTTTTACTCCCAGAAGCAAAACCACGTGAAGGCCGGGGGGGGGGATGTCCCATTGTCCAAAAAGTGCATATTAAATAGGAAATCATGATTGCAAATGGTGCAACAAGGAAGGAAAGTAACTTCTCCTTAAGAGGGCTCAGCTGCTTCAAGTTAAAGTATGAATGTGATCTTTGTATTCTCCTGAACAATGCTGAGTCATTTCCTCTTCACCTGCTTCCTTTTGTGTCCATTTATTCTTGGCTGAGTTCCTATTCTGTGGGAGAAGTACTGTAATGGCAAACTGTTTGCAGTTTCTGATGCGAAGGCTTGGAAGCTTAAGTCTGGAGAAATCTCAATCACTAGCCTACTTTGTTGATTATTGATCGAGGAAGAGGAGATTGATAGTGTGAGGGAGACTTCCGCATCTCTATACTAGGTGTAGCAAAAGATAATACAGTTGTACCTTGGAAGTTGAGCAGAATCCGTTCTGGAAGTCCGTTCGACTTCCAAGATGTTCAGAAACCAAAGCGCAGCTTCTGATTGGCTGCAGGAAACTCCTGCAGCCAATCAGAAGCCCTATTGGACGTTCAGCTTCCAAAAACAGTTTGCAAACCGGAACAGTCAGTTCTGGGTTTGCGACGTTCAGAAACTAAGCTGTTTGACTTCCAAGGTATGACTGTAGTGGTAAGTAAAGGTAAAGGGACCTCTGACCATTAGGTCCAGTTGTGACCGACTCTGGGGTTGCGGTGCTCATCTCGCTTTATTGGCCGAGGGAGCGCCGGCGTACAGCTTCTGGGTCATGTGGCCAGCATGACTAAGCTGCTTCCGGTGAACCAGAGCAGCGCACGGAAACACCGTTTACCTTCCCGTCACACCGGTACCTATTTGTCTACTTGCACTTCGACATGCTTTCGAACTGCTAGGTTGGCAGGAGCAGGGACCAAGCAACGGGAGCTCACCCCATCGCGGGGATTCGAACCGCCGACCTTCTGATCGGCAAGTCCTAGGCTCTGTGGTTTAACCCACAGCACCACCCACGTCCCTGACTGTAGTGGTAGGGACATGAAAAATAAAATCAGGTTTTGTGTTTACCAGTATTACTATTCATATATGGAAGTGGACCCCATCTACATGTTTTGAAAAAGCCGGAGTCTTGTGCTAGGAGCAGTGGAGATAGGCCCATTAGGGCAAGAGGGGCTCCGCCCTACCCAAGTGCCCAGTAATTTATTTATCCTTCCACAATCCATTTCAAGATCCCGGATATTTCCCCTTCAATCTTGTGTTTCGTAGCCAATCCGCGTTCTCACCACGCAGCTAATCTCAATCCAAAAAGATTGCTATGATTAGACGATTCCACCCATCCGTCTTCCTATCATGTATACCAGCTCTTTGTTCTGGCTGGGCAGTTTTACGATTACCACAGCACTGTGTTGAGCTCATCCCAATGAATTTCTTTCTTCAAACGCCATAGAAATGTTTCCAGTTATGCCAAATCAGCTGCTGCAAAGGATATAGAATGATTTTTGTTCTACATACTAGCCATTACAGATTGCTTAATGAGCCATTGAGTTCACCTACCAATGAAGTCAGAAATGTGAGGAAATAAAGTGGTTGCAAAAATAGAATTCCTTTTCCTCTACTTCCTTATAGAACTTTATAAGTCTTGAAAATATATCCTGTGCCTTGCTAAAAAATCTACTTATACACAAAGCTGCTTTAACATAGTTTCTGGTGAAGGTTAGAAATGGAGATTATTAAATCGTCAGATTGAATAAGCTGTACTTAAATACATCTCAGAGATGTATTTCTCTGAGATGCTGGTCCTCTGCAGCCTCGGTATTGATCCATATATGGCAAGCTGTAGCCTCTTTCTCTTGCCAATTTATGATTTATCTAGTCATGGAATATACTTTGTTCTCAGCTACAAAAGGCTTGGAAACTGTCCCCCTCCTTAATTTAAAGTTTAAAATTAGTAATGGATGAACTTGTTTTAGAGGGTATATATATTATTTACTGAACAATTTACTGAATTTTTATACTGCCCTGTACCTGGAGGTCTCTGGGTGGTTCACAGAATAAAATCAAAATATAAAACCACAGAATACACAATCAAAACAAAAACAACCCAATAACGCCCCCCCAAACCCCACAAATTAAAAGGGCATAGAATATATGCATTACAGTGGTACCTCACGTTACATACGCTTCAGGTTACAGACTCCGCTAACCCAGAAATAGTACCTCAGGTTAAGAACTTTGCTTCAGGATGAGAACAGAAATCGTGCGGCGACAGCAGGAGGCCCCATTAGCTAAAGTGGTGCTTCAGGTTAAGAACAGTTTCAGGTTAAGAACGGACCTCCAGAACAAATTAAGTTCTTAACCCGAGGTACCACTGTACATCTTTAAGCAGAGCAAAGCACACCCGACGGGGGATTTTTACCACTCTGGGGAACTGTGTGTAGCCCCAGAGAAGCTTTATAGCCTTGGGAGAGAGGGAGCTGTGGAATCCTTGAGCATATCTCACCAAGCGCTAGGAAACTTCTCCAACAAAAACACCCTGTCATTTTTGCAAAGGCTTCCCCCCCCCTAACCTTTTAGGTCTATGGTAAGTCCCAAAAAATTTTCCACCTAGAACCCACAGTGTTTTAAAATGCAAATTACAGTTTTCAGACATTTAGGAGGTTTTTCTGTTGCTGAGTGGTTGGTCATCGTCTTCTGCTAACCAAATAGCTATTTTGGGTTTACACATTTAACAAAGCTTTGCCCTTTTAATTTATTATCTATACTTTTTTTTTAAAGTTACAAACCAGCGTATAGTTAAAAGCATCAAGTATGTAATGTGATCTCAATTTATGTTCTTTTTGAAGCCTATAGGGGAGAATGTGCATTTCATTATGACTGAGTTGTGCACAACATAATATAATAATAATAATAATAATAATTTATTATTTATACCCCGCCCATCTGGCTGGGCCTCCCCAGCCACTCTGGGCGGCTTCCATAAAAACCAAAAATACAGTAAAATATCACACGTTAAAAACTTCCCTGAACAGGGCTGCCTTAAGATGTCTTCTGAATGTCAGGTAGTTGTTTATCTCTTTGACATCAGCTGGAAGGGCGTTCCACAGGGCGGGCGCCACTACCGAGAAGGCCCTCTGCCTGGTTCCCTGTAGCTTTGCTTCTCGCAATGAGGGAACCGCCAGAAGGCCCTCGGCGCTGGACCTCAGCGTCCGGGCAGAATGATGGGGGTGGAGACGCTCCTTCAGGTATACTGGACCGAGGCCGTTTAGGGCTTTAAAGGTCAGCACCAACACTTTGAATTGTGCTCGGAAACGTACTGGGAGCCAATGTAGGTCTTTCAAGACCGGTGTTATATGGTCTCGGCGGCCGCCCCCAGTCTAGCTGCTGCATTCTGGATTAGTTGTAGTTTCCGAGTCACCTTCAAAGGTAGCCCCACGTAGAGCGCATTGCAGTAATCCAAGCGGGAGATAACCAGAGCATGCACCACTCTGGCGAGACAGTCCGCAGGCAGATAGGGTCTCAGCCTACGTACCAGATGGAGCTGGTAAACAGCTGCCCTGGACACAGATTTGACCTGTGCCTCCATGGACAGCTGTGAGTCCAAAATAACTCCCAGGCTGCGCACCTGGTCCTTCAGGGGCACAGTTACCCCATTCAGGACCAGGGAATCCTCCACACCTGCCCGCCTCCTGTCCCCCAAAAACAGTACTTCTGTCTTGTCAGGATTCAACCTCAATCTGTTAGCCGCCATCCATCCTCCAACCGCCTCCAGACACTCACACAGGACCTTCACCGCCCTCACTGGTTCTGATTTAAAAGAGAGGTAGAGCTGGGTATCATCCGCATACTGATGAACACCCAGCCCAAACCTCCTGATGATCTCTCCCAGCGGCTGCATGTAAATGTTGAAAAGCATGGGGGAGAGGACAGAACCCTGAGGCACCCCACAAGTGAGAGCCCAGGGGTCTGAACACTCATCCCCCACCACCACTCTCTGAACACGGCCCAGGAGGAAGGAGCGGAACCACTGTATGACAGTGCCCCCAGCTCCCAGCCCCTCAAGACGGTGCAGAAGGATGTTATGGTCGATGGTATCAAACGCCGCTGAGAGATCCAGCAGAACTAAGAAACAGCTCTCACCTTTGTCTCTAGCCCGCCGGAGATCATCAACCAGTGCGACCAAGGCAGTTTCAGTCCCATGATGAGGCCTGAATCCCGACTGGAAGGGATCCAAATGGTCCGCTTCTTCCAGGCGTGCCTGGAGTTGTTCGGCAACCGCTCGCTCAATCACCTTGCCCAAGAATGGAAGATTTGAGACTGGGCGATAGTTGGCCATCGTGGCCGCATCTAAAGATGGTTTTTTAAGAAGCGGTTTAATAACCGCCTCTTTCAGCGGGTCTGGGAAGGCTCCCTCACGGAGGGAAGCATTCACCACCCCACGAAGCCCATCGCCCAGTCCTTCCCGGCTAGCTTTTATAAGCCAGGATGGGCAAGGATCCAGGAGACAGGTGGTTGGTTTCACTCGTCCAAGCAGCCTGTCCACATCCTCGGAGGTAACAGATTGGAATTGATCCCACTCAATTTGACTAGACAGAACTCTAGCACTCTCCCGCCCCGGCCCTGCTCCCACGGTGGAGTCTACTTCTTCCCGAATCTGAGCGATTTTATCTGCAAAAAACTTTGCAAAATCATTGCAGGAGAACATGTGGCCCATACTGGGCCCCGATGTTGCAGGTGGTTCCGCTAAATTGTGAACCACCTGAAAAAGTCTCCTGCTGCTGTTTTCTGCAGATGCAATAGAGGCGGTGAAGAAATTCTTCTTCGCCGTCGCTATCGCCACTTGGTAGGCTCGACGTTGAGCTCTAACCTGTGTCCGGTCAGATTCGGAATGAGTTATCCGCCACCGGCGCTCTAGCCGTCTCAACGATTGTTTCATTGCCCTCAGATCCGTGGAAAACCACGGGGCTGTCCGGGCTCCATGCAATCGGAGAGGGCGCTTCGGAGCCAAACAGTCAATAGCCCTGGTTAACTCCACATTCCAGCGGGCCACCAGGGAATCAGCTGAAAGGCCATCAACATGGCATCAACATGGCATCAATATCCTAAATAGAGTGTCTTGAATGATTATTTTGATGGCGAATCTTTTGGCAATTTAGGTTATGTGCTTCAGTACACTTGTGAAGAATTAAACAGAAGTTAAGCCTGATTTGGGAAGCTGTGATTATGTCCGCATATAGCTTCTATTTTAGTCCAGTATCTCATTCACTTGCGTGTACTTTTGCTATAATACATCCATAGAAAAAGGACACGTATCATATTTCATTACAATATTTTTCAAAAACTGTTCCTTTTTTCTATAATAAAAGAAAAACGGTTTTAGTGCCAATTGGTTAATAGTGAATGTTATTTTTAGTTCAAACTAACAAATATTTTATTTATTTTACAGGTGGGAAGGATCGAAGAAGTGGCCTCATTCTGACAATTCCATTATGCCTTGAACAAACAAATATGGATGAGCTGAGTGTTACTTTAGACTACCTGCTAAGCATACCAAGGTGAGCATGCCCTTTAAAGCATCAAATAATATCATTTTGCTTCTAAACTAAATGGTTTTTTTGATAGATACCACCATATTTTCTTGAGGGGGGTGTATCTCATTATGTGATTTGTGACTTAAATAAAAACTATTTGGAAAGCTCTTGGAAAGAGCAATGAGTGACTCGCTAAAGTTTAAGCAAGTAAATAGATGATGATATATGTCGTGATAACTGAACTATGCCTTTTTATGTTTTGAATATGTGTCTTTTTTGCAGTGAAAAGTGTAAAGCTAGAGGATTTACCGTTATAGTGGATGGTAGAAAATCTCAGTGGAATGTTGTCAAGACTGTTGTGTTAATGCTACAGGTAAGATGCCTTCATGAATCTGTAGTGAAGAATTGAGTTCTGTGGAGGTTAATCTGTCTGTATTATAAGACATTGTCGTGCTTACTTTCTGGGAAAGTAGACCTTGTGTGATTTTACATGTTAAAAATGTAGAGTCTGATTTTTAAAACATATCAGCAAATCATGGTACTTTGATACTTTTGAAGCTGAAGTGAGTCTTGAGCTCTTTGCATGTAAAGGGAAGAGTTGATGACCTTTTCATTTGCAGTTTGCAACGAATCAGTTTCCTATTTTGTCCAACCATGGTTTGTAGGAACTGTGACAAACCAACGTTTTTAAAATACTGCTTTGTGAACAAACCTTGAGAATAAGCTTCCAATCTCTCACACATAAGGAATTCTGTGATCCTGAGGATGTCCACAGCTTGAAGAAAGAAAAAAACATGGCTTGTTGCTGCCTCTGAACTGAGTTGTAGTTTGGGAATTTTTTTGAAAGCGTTTTGATTCCCTGGTCTCAATTCTCAGTTTCAGTAAGGCTGCTGCAGGTATAAGTTAGTTTTTACACCATCCCTAGAAATCCTGGAATTGCCTCTAACAGTGCAAACCCATAAAGGAATAGGATTGGGCTTTGACGTTTATTATCTCAACTCCATGTCATTTCTTTTTTCAATTTCTATAATAGCATGTGCAATTTCTCCCTGGTATGGCTAGGTTTTAACAGGGACTGAACTTCATTGTGCCAGGTCCTGCCTTTTGGATCACTTGGCCGATGGCAGTCTTGCTGGAATCATCCCTGGTTCTTTTTAATATGGCCTTTGCAATATGGTGTGTTGTTTTTTTGTTTTATAAACCAGTTTTTATTGACATGTTATTGGTGCTTTTATTGTTGTTTTCATAGTATTATGTTTTTATGCTGTGTACCACTTTTGTTATATTTTCTGTGAAAGTACATACATAAAATTGGGAAGAGGGAGCAGCAGGTGAGGCTGCATTGGAGATACAACGCAAGAGTTGTTCATTATTATTTATTCTACTTGAATGAACTGTCCTCTACTTGAATGTTGCTATTTCTAAATAGACCTTCGTTAGAAAGCACTTGGCTTTATGAAAATCTTTAACAGATGTTGCCTTAATGAGATTTGACATTTTGACCCCAAACCATTTTTTGTCAAGTGGCAAGACATACTGCTTTCTTCCTTTTTAGTTCTGTATGAATGCACTTTTACAGGAAGTGTGCTGTCAAGGTCATTGAATAATAAGCACTTTGTTCCTGCCGTCTGTCTATTTAATAAGTTGTGTGTGTTTCCTCATAGAGAGGCAAAATTATGAAGGAACTTGACAGGCAGAGGAAACAACTGTGTATCACAAGGAATTTTTAACTGTTTTCATTTGTGAAGAAAGGCTATCCAGCTGCTTAAATGGGTGGAATATAGAATCTAAACTGCATAAAGAAGACTGTCCTTACCATATACAGTCGTACCTTGAATCCCAAACGCCTTGGCACTCGGGACGTTTTGCTCCTGAGCGCCGCAAACCCTGAAGTGACTGTTCCGGTTTGCGACAAGTTTTTTGGAACCCAAACGTCTGATGGGGCTTCCACAGCTTCCGATTGGCTGCAGGAGCTTCAGCCAATCGGAAGCCGCGCTTTGGTTTCCGAATGTTTTGGAAGTCGAACGGACTTAAGGAACGGATTCCGTTCAGCTTCCAAGGTACGACTGTAATCTGTCATATAGAACAAATCATCTTATAGTTGATACTTAAATGAAATTCATTCAGTTTGAAGGCCTTGGCCTCTTTCAAAAGAGACATTTATCAGACTCTCATATTGAGATGCTTCACTTACCTGGGAATAAGTCCAGCTGAGCTCAGTGAATCTTGCTCCTGAGACAGACATGTATAGGATTGCATTGTTAGTGTATGTCTTGGGTTGCTTAAAACTTGTCTTTAAGGTACCAACTTATTACCAGTTACTTTCTTAGATGTGTTGAGTGGTCCATGAAGACCATCTAGCTCATTGAGGTTGTCCACAGGTTCTGATAAGTGCCAGATTTGCTATCACCACTGTTTCTGTTGCTTGACTGCTAGAAAGTTTCCTGTACATCTAAATTCTATCTGTGCAGGTCTAGGTTACCACACAGTAACTAATGAGTTGTATTTCATTTAAGGTTTTGTATCTTTCATCTTCTTAGAACGTTGTTCCAGCTGAGGTATCACTTGTCTGTGTAGTAAAACCGGATGAATTCTGGGACAAGAAGGTTACACACTTTTGCTTTTGGAAAGAGAAAGATAGACTTGGCTTTGAGGTATGTGTGTCTGCTTTTTCATTTGTCAGATGTGAACACCAAAGTTGCACATGCAACTGAGTAAAAATTGATCACTTATAATAGCTACTAATCTACAATGCAATTACCGAATGATTCATTTGGCTTCGCAATAAAGCTCACTACAGTGGGTTTGCAGTACTTTGTTGTATTAGTTAGTAAGTGTAATTAGTCTGATCATTAGTTCAGACATGATCATTAGTTCAGACTTACCACAAGACCTTCAAAACATTTTCAATGATTATAGAACATTATCACTTGAAACATAATACTTTATTGCCATGAATTTAACTAACTCCTGTTGTTAACCTATATTATAGTTACTCAGAATATTTAAGGTGGATTTTAATTTGTCTGCATTACAGTTTATTGTAACTATTTCTCACTGAACAACTCCTTGTGCCAGCACTTTGTCTTTTGATATTAAACAAGTGCAAAAGATTTGGACAGATCAAGAATTGAAGCATGTTGGCTTCAGACAGATTCAAGTCTTGTTCAAACCAAATCAGGACTTCTCTGGCAGACTCCAAACCAAAGCAGGGATTGCCAAAGCGATTTGGGGAGATTCAAATGTGCAGACATTGTGCCTGCTAAAAGCAAAACTTTTATCTCCAGTATTCTCTAAAAGGAAAATGCCAGGGTGGGGAAAAGATGAGGGAAAGTTCCTTTTTGACTGTCAGGTCCCACATTTAATCAGAGAGAATGGGTTGCGTGTGTTGCTATGTTGTTGTTTTTTACTAGAGCTGTCCAATCACAGTGCTTTGGGGAAGGGATGCTGAAAAAATATATTGCTTGTTCTTGTATGTTCTGTTCTCTTTGCTAGTTTTGTTAGTGGTGCTTGCTTGGCAAATGCTGAGCATTCAAGTCCTTCTGCCTCTATGCCACATATCTGCACATCTACTCTTGCCAAATCAGCTTTGAACTTTTGTTTCCTTGAGTTTCAGTGGCATTTTGGCAGCATTCAAGCCTGAAGCTTATTTTTTTCATTGATCATACCCCTTAGCCCCGGCACTTAGCCTTCTGAAATTTTGCAATCCTAGGGGCCTCTAGGATGCAATTTTCATAATAAAATTGGTTCCCACAAAAACACAGGGAGTAGAGTCCTTTTTTGTTCTCTCTTCACACTTACCCCACCCCTAAAAATCAGTTTTGAAGATGCTAAGCACAAAACCCCATGGAACTATTGGTGCATAACTTCATGGGCTTCTTACTTGGAGAACCTTTCTTATGTACGTTCCCTTCATACAAACAGAACAACAGGCGAGATTCAGTAAATCCTTTATAATTACCCCAGTAGGTTGCAAAGACCTAAAGTCTGTCTCTGCAGAAAAACTGTTGCAACTACCCTTTCGACATGTGACATGATGGATGCTCTTAGAGGATACTAAGAAGCTTGCAAATTTTATCCACTTCTGTCAGAAAAAAGATGTTGGGCTTCCTTTTTTAAGGTGCCTAGTCAAAAAGCCCCGGGACCTGTATCTCTTTAAATTGGCAGGGCTTGTGCACTTGCAAGGGGCTGCTATGCCTGTGAATTTCACCTAATTTCATAAAAAAAGAATAAGAAATACAAACATTAATAATAATGAGCAGGGAAGTCGTAGCATTTTTAAAAAATCAAACTTCCACGTAATAGTGAATGGGGGAAGCACA
Organism: Podarcis raffonei; assembly: GCF_027172205.1. Lineage (NCBI taxonomy): Eukaryota > Metazoa > Chordata > Lepidosauria > Squamata > Lacertidae > Podarcis > Podarcis raffonei. The sequence goes on from NC_070602.1 coordinate 113,704,439, forward strand.
AAGCTTAATTTATCTGAATCTGGATTCAGACTCAAACCTAATTAGATTGTTTTCTGAAATGCTGAATTGGGTCTGACAACATCTGGAATGCACCATGTTGGCTACCCTTGTCAAAGTGAAATACATATTTTGAAGTTGTTTTGTGGAGGTTTATCTAATGTCATCTGGGCCCTTGGTTTGCTTGTAATAATTGTAAAAATGGCAACCTTCTGTAGGTTGAAATTTACTTTTGATAAATGTTTTCCCCTATGACTGATCTGTCTCCTACTATGTCTTGGCACTGACAATTTTCCAGACATAATTAACAGAATGCTTGAAGTAAAAATCTGATGTACTAATGAGCCTGGGATAATATCCAGATTCTAGCACTTTTAAGAAATGTGGGCAGTTTTTATTATTTGACTTGAAGGTCTAATTCAATATCAGTCACTTAATCATAAAAATGTATTCAATTAAATTTATAATGGAGAGGCTTTTAATTGAGAATTTTCAGTGGCCATGTGGATAATTTCTGCTGCTGTAGCTGAACCTCAATTATGAAGATAAAACCTTGTAAGTTTAAATTATACAAAATGACTGCACTGAAATTTGAATGTGTTGGTTTCCGTAATTGAGTTCCACTATAGTCTGTTGAAAATGCAACAGGAAACTAGGGAACTAATTGGTGTGGTCTTTGTCTTCATAAGAATGTTACAAATGGATGTGATATGTTCACAATAAGGGATTTTCATGGCTTGAGTATGAACTTGTGACTGCAGTATAAATAGAAAGAAAAATGCTTTCACCGGACCTACTTTTGTGATGTTTGTGTAGATAAGCTTGCTGAGGTAATGCATTTCATATCATCTAGTACAAAAGTGTATCCAATTGTTTTCTAGTGTAAGAAATGTCTATTCAGAATTAAGTCCCATGGGTATTGTCTTCAACAACATCCATGGCTTATCCAATGATGGCGCAGTCATTAACAAAATTGACAACTGCAGTGATTTTACGAAATTTCCATTTCTTTCAAGGATAAAGAGCTTGCTTGCTATTTCAGCAGAATTTCATTAACATGGGCGGAATTGCAGCTGTCTGTAGATATGAAGCTCTTGGTAGAAAGAAGTAAAACCACTGGGGAACTGAATAGAGCAGGGTTAAGCCCTATCACCACCGTTCTTGCTAGCCATGAATAGCACCATAGGGGTGGCCATAAGAAGCCAAAAGGGAAATAAGAGCCCTCAGGCATAAATTATTGATGCTGTTTGTCTGTGCCACCATCTGTCCAGTTATATCTTGATTCTCAAAGAAGCTTCATCTTTTCACTATAAATTGATATTGCACCCAAGTCTGTTGCCAAATAAGCCATTTGCACTCAGGTGTTTTTTCTTTTTCTTTTCACGATTCTCCCCGCCCCAAAAATTAATGCAAGAAATGGAAACTGTAGTATCGTATATAGCCTTCCTGTTGCTGACACTAAAGCATCTTCACATCTTGTGAAAGGAAGGTATAAATTCGCATAAGGAGCAGGAAAAAGCATTTGGTGTGAATGGCTTCCCTTTGGAAAAGATAAGATCTGGTATAATAGCAGTGGTTAATGTGATTTCTGAGGGGAGAGTAGCTTGAGATGCGGATGCAAAAGATAGATCAAACTAAAAGCTTTTAATGCCTAGGGCATTGTTAACTGAACAGTTTGGAAATTATTTTTAAAAAGCAGCATGGTGTCCAAATTAATTTTTTTACCATGAATATGTTTAAGGATATCTACATTAATTAGGGGGGAAGCATGCTTTCTGATATGGAACGTGGGTAGCGCTGTGGGTTAAACCACAAAGCCTAGGACTTGCCGATCAGAAGGTCGGTGGTTCGAATCCCTGCGACGGGGTGAGCTCCCGTTGGTCGGTCCCTGCTCCTGCCAACCTAGCATTTCGAAAGCAAGTCAAAGTGCAAGTAGATAAATAGGTACCGCTCCGGTGGAAAGGTAAACAGCGTTTCTGTGCGCTGCTCTGGTTCGCCAGAAGCAGCTGAGTCATGCTGGCCACATGACCCGGAAGCTGTACGCCGGCTCCCTCGGCCTATAGAGCGAGATGAGCGCACAACCCCAGAGTCGGTCACGACTGGACCTAATGGTCAGGGGACCTTTTACCTTTTATACTTTCTGATACAGTCACACCTTGGTTGTTGAACGCCTGTACACGTACGTTTTGGCTCCCGAACGCCGCAAACCCGGAAGTAAGTGTTCCGGTTTGCGAACTTGTTTGGAAGCCGAACATCCAACTCAAGTTCCACGGCTTCTGATTGAGTGCAGGAATCGGAAGCCGTGCCTTGGTTTTCAAACTTTTTTGGAAGTCCAACAGACTTCCGGAATGGAATCCGTTCGAGAACCAAGGTATGGCTGTGTATGCAGCCTGTCCATGAAAAAGGTGAGACCATTTGAAGTGTGAAACATTTTGCTGTTGCAGGTTACTTGTAATCATATTTCACAAGAAGGGTTCCACCTTGTTGTGAAGAATTGCTTTCTTGGATCAGGCCAGTTGGTATATACTAGTACTGGGTCACTTAGTAGATTTTATTTTAAGGAGGCTGCTGAAGAGACCAGAGATCATCTTGGCTGTCTCTTAGTGCAGACCCAGGATCATCGAGTCTGAGCTTCCACTGCTGCCGCCCACCATTAAACTGCCATGCAGCAGATACGTTCTGTGCTTATGGTAATATTTTATTCTCTTGTTAATTATGCTGTTTTAAATGTGCATTTTATATTTGACTTCCTTTAGTAATGTTTTCTTTTGAAATCACACACACATACACATACAGAGAGAGCGAGACACTGGAACCTCTGTTGTCGCAGGTAATCTGTTCCAGAAGTCTGTTCGACTTCCAGAAACATTCGACAACTGAGGCGCAATTGCCGGTCGTCTTCCGACTTCTGAGGCGCATTTGAAAATGAAAGCATTCACTTCCGGGTTGTCGGTTGTCTGAATTGTTCGGCTTCCAAAGCGTTCGACAACTGAGGTTCCACTGTAGTTAACTTTGCTGCATTGAATGTGCATTCTGTAGTTGACTTCCTTTGTACAGTGGTACCTCGGGTTACATACGCTTCAGGTTACACATGCTTCAGGTTACAGACTCCGTTAACCCAGAAATAATTGCTTCAGGTTAAGAACTTTGCTTCAGGATGAGAACAGAAATTGTGCTCCGGTGGCACGGCAGCAGCAGGAGGCCCCAATAACTAAAGTGGTGCTTCAGGTTAAGAACAGTTTCAGGTTAAGTACAGACCTCTGGAACAAATTAAGTACTTAACCCGAGGTACCACTGTAATGCTTTATTTTGAAACCTTGTAATGTTTTATTTTGAAATTCTTAAGATAATATTTTACTTTCCTGTCAAGTATGTTACTTTGAATATATACTTTATATTTGACTTTCTTCAGTAATGTTTTATTCTGGATTGTTTTATTTGATGGCTGAATGTATTATAAACCACTTTAGATTTTTTTCTTAAAAATATAAAGTGCTGTAGAAATGAAATTAGTACTAATAATTACTATAGTAAGCTGCTTTCCTGCTGAATTCATTGAGAGCAAGGAACCAGAGCATTACTAACCCTAGCATCTCTTACAAATGAAGCGGAATCTTTTATATCACAGAAGTATTTAAAGTGCTTTCAACAGGAAAACGCTCCATTAAATTACTTTTTTTTTATTAAATTACTTTTTGTTAAAAAAATCACATATTGTTTGAAGATGTTTAATTGCTACTTAGTGCACATAACTAGAAATTATGATAATATAATTTGGGAGCGCAACATATCCACTAGCCATGCATATAGCATGTACTCTCTTTATGCAGGGAAAATGCAAATCAGTTGCTACCCTCAAGGTTAGCCTGCATTTTCCCAGGTGGTCCTCTCCTCCTTTGCGTCTAACAAAACTGTACTGTTGAAACTTAATGAAGATAAAAACTAGGCTAAGTGCAGATTGCTAATGAAATGTATTTTTAATCATGATCAACAAGTCATTCTGAAATGGCCAGGTGCTCAAATTGGAGTATAACAAGGGGTGCCAATATGGTGTCCTTCAGTTCTTGCATATTACCATATTGGCCTGAATATAAGCCGCACCTTTAACATTCAAGGGGGGGGGAGAGGGAAAAAGACAATACCCGAATATAAGCTGCTCCCCTAAAATTCTGCAGGCACTCACACCTGTTCCGTTTTACCGTATGTCTGTTTCAGCAGCGATACCGCAAAAGCCCATGTTTGTAAGGTCGCGAATTTAAGCCGCACTTAAACTTTTCACAGTCGGAATTTGGGGGAAGTGCGGCTTATATGTATGGTACAGCTTATCATCTTGGACCATTGGCCATGTGAACTAGGGATGATGGACGTTTGTTTACACAGGATCTGCAGGACATCCCCTTGGCTTTCCCTTGAATACATGGTAGCCCTTTTCCGGGTTTAGATTAAATATGTCTGCATAGCTGCTTTCATTATTTTCTTGTTTTATTAAAAAGCCACCACAGGGGAGGGGCTGAGCAGAATTGGGACCTGGAAGGGACACGTTTGCTCCTGTTGTGGTCCCTATTGGAATTGGGACACCCTCAGTTCCGACTGTTTGCCCATGGGATCTTTCCTTCTGTCGTGACTAGCAAGGGTGGGAGGGAGATGGTTTGATTCTATTTCAGAGAGTGGTGGAAGTACCAAATTACGGATGGGCACGTACACTAGTGGCCAAAATTGTGGGGAAAGTTGCATTTCTAAAGTTTGATGGCTCATAACATCAATCTTTTTTAAAAACAATATCATACAATTATATATCATTAGACCGATAATTTAATGCAGAATACAATGCTACAAGGGACGCGGGTGGCGCTGAGGGTTAAACCACAGAGCCTAGGACTTGCTGATCAGAAGGTCGGCGGTTTGAATCCCTGCGATGGGGTGAGCTCCCGTTGCTCGGTCCCTGCTCCTGCCAACCTAGCAATTTGAAAGCACATGAAAGTGCAAGTAGATAAATAGGTACTGTTCTGGCGGGAAGGTAAACGGCATTTCTGTGCGCTCTGGTTCGCCAGAAGTGGCTTAGTCATGCTGGCCACATGACCCGGAAGCTGTACACTGGCTCCCTTGGCCAATAAAGTGAGATGAGCGCCACAACCCCAGAGTCGGCCACAACTGGACCTAAAGGTCAGGGGTACCTTTACCTTTACAATGCTACAAACCATGTTGAATGATCTTTGTTCTATCAAAAGTTATCGGCAAATAACCTATATTGTATCTAACAAGACATGGAGAGTTGACTGGTCACCTAGAAAGTGATGTAATAGCCCTGACTTGAATCCAATAGAAAATCTGTGGAGCCGATTAAATAAACTTGTCAGTCAGAAGCAACCAAGGAATAAAGCACGTTTGATAGAAGCAATCATGCAATTTTGGTTTCACATCAACACCTGGTGAACTTAAAATCCTTGGGTTCACTCCCTGGGATGCTGTTGTAGGACATTAATTGTGGCAAAAGGTTTCTACGCTACTAACAGAAAGGGTGAGAAGTTATGAAAATACCCCTTATCATGGTTTTCTGTGTATAATTTCTGGTTATTTGGCTATAATGTTTGATAGAATAATGGTAATTCAGCACAGTTTGTTGCAATATATTCTGCATTAAATTGTTTTTCTAATGATATATATAATCTGTGGTATTCTAAAAAAGAATGATGTTATGATCCACCAAACCTCAGAAACACAACTTTTTGTAAAGGTTCCCACAGTTTTGACCACTTAGTGTCTGTTGTAGCCTTGGCTTTGTCGCAGTCCCCATCCTCGCTATTTTAATGAAAGAAACAGAAAAGCTATGCAGCATCAAACTATGTGATAAATGTCATTTCTTGGTCCTCAGTGTATATATTTGACAGGAAGATTAACTTCAGTAATATTCTAATTGTTGAGTTCTTTGGTCATGCAAGACAAAGGCTAGGCATATCCATCCAATTTCTTGTATAACCTACGGCTCCCTTAGACTGGAGGAATGTTCAGGTAGTCAGAGTGATTTTTGTATGACACAACTGAGTGAGGAGAGAGAACAATTTCCATTTTTTAATAAATGAAAGTTGGGATTCTGTCAGAGTCTTGCCATTGCTGGCGTTGGTTGGGGGAGTACGGGAATAGGTTTCTCTCTGTTTCAGAAACAGACACACTTTAAAGCTGTAAAAGCAACGCATTTTGTTAATGTTTGTCTCCAACAAAACTTGTTTCACAATCCGTGTATTAACATACTGAAATATTCATACTTAAATTTGCTTATGCTTTAATTGTAAATATTAATAATGAATCATGGGCACGCAACTGAGAGCTAGCAAACTGTAGCTCATAGTTATTTAGTACAAAATGCTTCTTTGTATACCTAACAGTAAATGAATTTAGGGATTGTAACATTTCAGGATGGAGAAAAGGGAAGGTATTGACCAAGGCTGGAACTAAATCAGCCCATTGGTTAGCTTATGTTTTGAAACTTTGGCATACGTTTCTCTGCTGAGCTGAATGGACCGAAGGCATTTTGTAGGGGGGAAAGCAGATGATGAGCTTCTTACCTCCCCCCGTCCCGTCCCCCAAGATCTCCTCCCCACTCCCGCCCCCCATTCCCCCCCCAGCCGCGTATTTTTGATAGGAAATACATGCCTAGAACTGGATGGATGTGGAAGATTCTGAGGAAAAGCAATAAAGACAAACATCACTGCCACCCGTCTGCCACTTCCTCCCGCAGATCGCTACTCCTGATGCTATACTGCATGATTTGTCTGCAAAATCTGTAGTTCCTAACTAAAGTTGCAATCCTAAATGCACTTACTGTTGAATTCAGTGGGAACTCTTTCTGAGTAAACATGCTTTTTGGACCACCAATCAGTAGCCACTGAGTTGATTAAGTGTGTGACGCTGTTGTTGTTGTTGTTAATGCCCATTTTAATTTACTTATACAGGTTATTTTAGTATCTGCCAATAAGCTTACACGATACATAGAGCCATGCCAGCTGACAGAAGATTTTGGAGGGAGTCTTACCTACGATCATATGGACTGGCTGAACAAGAGGCTGGTTAGTTGCTTGGCAATTTTTTGTCTGTTCTTTTTCAGTACACTTTCTATGGGAAAGTGGTGGTTGGAAATATTAATAGCTGTGTTAGGTGTGTCCAAGCGGCATCAAAATGCTGGGGCAAAAAATGAGTCACCTGATATCACTGTGATCCAGTTCCCCACTCCTAGTATACCTCAATTTCAGTCTTCAGGCTTGATTTTGGGATGGCAATTGCTTTGATTGCCCTAGTTGAATTGCCCTGGGAACTGGATAGGAGGAACTCTGTCGGTTCAGCAGTTTTCAATACCATCAGCTACAGTATCTTTCTGGATTGCCTGGAAAATAGGAGAATTATTTTATTATGGTTCTGGTCCATCTAGAGGAGTTACTTTCTGAAGGTGCCTGTGTTCAATAAGCCCCATTGTACCTGTTTCCGGGAAGGTGTGACCAAACTACAGCCACTAATGTTTTGTTTAAATCAGTATTGGACTCGTGTACAAAGAGAGAACTGCCTTTGAAGGGTCTTTGGGAGTTAACAATCCAGAAAGTAGCAGCAACAGTTCTTTGAGAGCGCAAGATATCCATTTTACAACATGTTCTATGTTGTTTGTATGTGCCTTTCTAACTCACTTGTTATTAAGCTGCTAGGCCTTAGAGATGATTTCCCAGTGTCAGGGTTGGAGCACTCAGACAGGCAATCCGTCTTCAAGCACGAGACTGTAAAAATCAATTGCAGTAATGGTAACTCTAAATATTTTACATAGGCATTTGAAAAGTTTACAAAAGAATCTACATCTTTACTGGATGAGCTTGCCTTAATCAACAGTGGAAATGATAAAGGAAACCAACAGGAGAAGGACAGGTAATTATTTTTCTTGTTTCTGTTAACAGTTTATTAGTAATTAAATCCTTTGACTATAAACTATAGCTCACGGAAGGGACATAGGTGCTTTCAAAAGCAACATTGGAATGGGAATAGTTTGTGTAAAAGATCCCTGATGTTTCTGGCTAGGATACTGAACTTTTTTAAAATACAAAAACAAAACACCTCTGTCATACAGAAATCCAAAACACAGCATCCTAACTTACCTTTCATGTGCAGTGCCGGTCTGGAATTGTGGCTATTTATCTCTGGCTTAAAGCTAGCCAGAAAGTAGGGTTGCTTATGTCTATGCTGCCAGGAAAGTGCTTCAGTGCAGCTGTTGCCTTCTCTGCATTTGTGTTCTATGTTTTGCTCTTTCTGGTGTCCCCAAATTTGAATTTCTGTTTGTATCTACAGGTAGTATTTATCACTCCCCAGGAACCATTTGTCACTCCCCAGGAATGTATAGTTGTAGTTTCTAGTTCCTGTTATCTTCCTAGGTCTCCTTAAAATGCAGTATTTCGGTCTCTGCCAGGTTGTGAGGTGTGTGGCAATGACCCTTGCTTTTTCCATGGAGACTACTGGGGTTCCATTTGTGCAAAATATTATTTATTTCTCCTTGCATAATTGAACACACACACCCCAGCACACCTGCTGCATCTGTTTTGGGAGTCCCCCTGACCCTCCGGGGTGGTGTAGCAGGAGGAGATGTGGAGAATCTCCTTGAATTAAGCACTAATCCTTGTGCTAATGTAGAAAATGTAGTTGAGTACTGCTATCAGTTGGGTGTGTCTTACTAGTTTTTTGTTTTCAAGATTGAGAATGCCTGGGCTATTTTTATTTTGTATGAAAAGTAACTGAAAAGAAAAATAGCCTACGGTGTCAACTATGCCAACATTTCTGAAATTTCGATCCCTCTTTGTCTCTTTTTCTTTTTTGACATGACCAAATATGGTTTTGACAAAGAAAATGAAAATGTGAAATTTAATTAGAATGTTTTATAGAAGTCAAGAAGCTATATACTTGTGTTCAATGCTTGAAACTTCAGTTATCAACGTTAAGTAAGTAACAGCCATTTGCCTTTCTATTTCAAGGTCTATAGACTTGAATTTCCTTCCATCTGTTGATCCTGAAACTGTTCTGCAGACAGGTATACCCACTATGGCATCGTTTTTCTTTACTGGATTTTGTGAATTGTTGTGGATAGGGGTAGTATATAATGCTAAAGCTTTGTTCTTGGTGTGTTAGACTTGTTCTTGGTGGAGGAGTGTTAACGAAACAGAATAATAAGTGTTATGAATATCTTCCTTATCTACTTAAAAGTACATTTCCCTCCCTCCCTCTGCTGTTCTGCTCTTCCATTTCTGGGAACCGCAGCTGTAGAGAAATATTCCGCTCTCCTTTTCTGTTGGAATTACTAATCAAGCTCTGAGAACGCCAAGAAGACAATTAACAATTTAAGTTATTTTATAAATAATCAAGTGGGAAGCATAATGGGGAGCATGTACTTCGACATATGCTTACTTAAATTTTTTATTATGGAAAATAAAATGTAGACTTTGGGCCTACATTAGTTTCCAGTGCAATAATTTTTTTGCTCATCCATTCCTTAGGATCTGGGTACCATTCCTCAAGGAAGTACAGTTGTTTATTTAGGGATTGTTTCATTTTTGCAGCAAAAGTTAAGCTTATCTGAAATTGGAGTCAGTGGGAACATAAAACGTTAGCTCTTTATTGTTGTAACTGGTGTTCAGTATCATTTTTTTAAAAATTCAGATAATCTATATCCCTTGCTTTTACATTGATGGCTTACAAGTTTAAGAAAAGTAAGGAATAAAAATAATTGTCGTTGTAACTTGGACTGCTATCTGAAATGCAGCTGTGTGAGTGCCCAGGCACCCACTGGATAATGTCTTTGACATCACTGATCAGTGTATCTTCTACCCGGTGTCTCCATAACTCTCCATATTACACCCTTGCTAAGCATCTCTCCAGTGCAAGGGTTACCTGCAAATTTGTGAACCGTTCCATATTTTCACATACAGAAGATTTTTTTTATCATGCTGTTACTGTCACCCCCGAGGGAAAGTTGCATAGGATGTGAAAGTGATTTATGATAACCCATAATACGAACAACCCCCCCTTTCACTTTTAGCCTACCACAAGCCACCTTCCTTTTATCTCACGTCTTTTACACCCTAGCTCCTTTTTTTAACCTGACTATGCCACATCTGAGGCACCATTTGAATGCTCAGTTTTCATTCTTCAACCATTCAAGGTCACGAGCTGTTATCTGAATTGCAACAACGCCGCTTTAATGGTTCGGACGGAGGGGTTTCGTGGTCTCCCATGGATGACGAACTGCTTGCTCAGCCCCAGGTTATGAAGCTGCTAGACTCGCTCAGAGAACAATATACACGGTACCAAGAAGTATGCAGGCAACGGAGCAAGCGCTCTCAGCTAGAGGAGATTCAACAGAAGGTAATGCAGGTAGGTGCCCCAAGCTCCACTTGGCTTATATCATTTATTGTTAACTGGGCATCCAATTGGCTCGGTCTAGCAGACTATCTTACTCTTCTGCATCTTCTTCTTACTTCATATGTATGAATACAGCCAGATTATAAGTATCAGTAGAGTTTCCCCAACCTCACTTAAAAACTGGCTGCTCAATACATTCCATTAAATAAGCGGCAATCTAGCAGTCTATTAAATAAGCGGCAGTCTAGCAGGGACTCGGGTGGCGCTGTGGGTTAAACCACAGAGCCTAGGACTTGCCGATCAGAAGGTTGGCGGTTCGAATCCCGGCGACGGGGTGAGCTCCTGTTGCTCGGTCCCTGCTCCTGCCAACATAGAAGTTTGAAAGCAAGTCAAAGTGCAAGTAGATAAATAGGTACCGCTCCGGCGTGAAGGTATACGGCGTTTCCGTGCGCTGCTCTGGTTCGCCAGAAGCGGCTTAGTCATGCTGGCTACATGACCCGGAAGCTTTACGCCAGCTCCCTCGGCCAGTAAAGCGAGATGAGCGTCGCAACCCCAGAGTCGGTCACGACTGGACCTAATGGTCAGGGGCCCCTTTACCTTTACCTAGCAGAATGCACTGAGGAATGCACTGAGAATGCTACTAGATGTGGTCAGTAGCTTGGAATAAAGGCTTTTAGCTATCCGTTGTGTGTGTGTGTGTGTGTGTGTGTGTGTGTGTGCGCGCGCGCGCTTATACTGCCCATCAGTTTCTTTATTGAGACAGTGTCCCTCACGACACGAGACCTACAGCCTTGTCGCTATTGGTCTTCCCCACTTCCAGGTGTGACTTTGTTCTGTCATGTGATGAAGCAGGTTACGTATAGCTTAGCATTTGGGCTGGTTTTGAAGCTTTCTTACATTGTTGGGATATTACAGATCAGTCTTAATTGCACCCACTTAACTTGTGGTGTTGTCAAAGCAGTTAATAATGCCTATCTGTTTCTGGTAGATTTTGGGTTCAACTACCAATAAAATTGAATGGAAGCAACTACAAGCTAGCAAAGCAAAGGTCGTTGGGTGGCTCTTGCTTCTTCTTTTAAAAAGTGATTTAATATAAACAAGATAATTAGTCTATCTAGTGATTAATAGATAAATAGGGTTAGCATATCCATTGATCAAAATCCAAAAGAACAGTTGTCATACAAGGCTCTTCCTGACTAGAATGAGTAAAAACCCGTGTAATGAATTGTATGCTAGAAGGTCATGAAGGGCTGGGCTGGTGCTTTGGAAATTGGTATGTAATTGATGCTTTCAACACTTCTTCAGACAATGTCTCTGTCGAGATAATAAAGGAAATGAAATCAATTCATTTATTTCCCCAGGCCTATTATTTGAAATTGAATGTGTTTATATTTTAGATGCTATGCACATGAACCTTCACCCTTTTAAATACTGGAGAGGCAGGAAATCAAAATATTCCACTTCACAGTATTCTAGAATAATCATTTATTTCACTTTTAAATCTCTTTTAAAGTGTTTTTTTTAAAAAACAGTCAGGCATGGATATTACATAGGTATAAAAGAAACAAAATATTATTTCTGTGGTAACTTGAGCATTCGAGTCATCTGAGCAAATATGGGCTGATTGGAATGAGGTTTATAACCTAGTTTGGCAAACTGCCATCATTAATGCATTTAAATAGACTTGTTTACTGGGGCATCAACCTCAATTTGCATCATTCTGATTAGAAATTGTCATCCATTTGCTCTGCCTGTGTTACTGAAGCTGCATGGTAAATGAATTGAACTTTTGCAGGCAAAGAAATTGAGCATTCATCTGTGTTTTTATTTAGAAGATATCTGCAGAAGATATCTAAATGGGGAGCCAGAAGGAAGACCTTTTTTTTTTGGAAAAAAAATATTCTAAAGATCTTTGGGCAGAAGTGATCAAAAATCATATTGTTAAGCTAGCTGCCCAGGTATATCAGAAGTATATGTCTTCTTGGTGATAAAAAGAAGAAACTGAACTAAAAGAAATAGAAACAGGACGATGCCAAGAGATGATTTGCAGTATCATTTGATAATTACTGCAGTAGGAGTTTTCTTTCTTGCTGTTTAGTAACTGTAAAATAGATAATCACTAGCTTAGACTAACTATCCACATACAGGTGTATGGTTGAGGTGTCCTCACATATATTTTTGTGGTGCAAGCAACAAAAATGCTAGTGGTTGCCTTATTATTTTTACTATTACTATTATTTGTACCCTGCCCATCTGATTTGGTTGCCCCAGCCACTGAGAAGCTTCCAACATAATATACAGAAACAACACAACAGAACATCACACATTAAAAGCATCTCAGTACAGGGCTGCCTTCAGATGTCTTCTACAGGTTATATAGTTATTCATCTCCTTGACATCTGATGGGAGGGCGTTCCACAGGCAGGCGCCACTGCCAAGAAGGCCTTCTGCCTGGTTCCCTGTAACTTCACTTCTCACAATGAGGGAACTGCCAGAAGGTCCTCTGAGATAGACCTCTGGCTTGTATGGCAGTTTTTTGACACTTCCCCCCACCCCCGCTTTCTTATTAGTAGTTTCTCCCTAGTTCTGATTGTAAAACGTGTGGAAGTTTCAAAAGTACACAGTGCAGGATGCTGCTGTAGAAGTTGGCGAAGGTGAAAAGAATCAAAAGGTTTAGGCCGTATGTTCCTACCAGTAGTGGTGGGGCAGTGGCGCTTACCTAACTTTTGATTGGTTGCTGCTCCTTACCTGAAGGTAGGTGGGCAGGGGTGAGGTCGTCATGGTGCAAACACACCCGCAGGAACACCAGATTGAATCTGCCTGTGCATTTGGGAAGTCTCAGCTGAGAACCGCCACCCCACTACACTGACAGCTGCCAGTGCCAATCCTCACAAATGCGCGGAACAGCCCTTGTCATCCATTTTCCTTTCCATATTCAGGAGATACAGCCTGCATGTTATTAGTGTCCTAGTGTGTTTCCTCTTGAACACCTTTATCTCTTGTGTGTCCATTGGTTGGAAGCTGATAGTTCTCATTTTCTGTTGCCATACATGTAGGTTAGGCCAGAAGGATCATTATGATGGCTTATGTAGTGCAAGGTAGGAGCCATCGCTCTGAAACCAATTCTGACAAATATTTATCCAGCCCCATCTGTTCTGTTTTGACACCTGCCATTTAAGGCCTCTGTTAAGCAACCTGCAAATAGCCTGTAATAAAAGAGCAGCAAATAGTGTAGCAGATACTGATATTTATCCCTAAACACACAGTCAGGTGGTGTAGTTCTGCAAGTTAGAACAATTTAGATTTCAGCAGGGGAACTAAAGAATCCACACACACCCTGGTTTTCTTAAAGAAGCCAGCTTTTCATCTTACCTACTAATACAGATATGAATTGACAAAACAGTGAATGAGCCAGATATCTTCATGCTCTGTTTCTAATGTGAGACGACATATTATTAAGGTTCACAAAGAAGACATTCTTCCCCCGAAAAAGCATTGGGAAATGTTTGATCAGCTTTGCCGGGTCTGCTAGCTTATGCACCTAAAAGGAAGTAAGGACCCCCGCTGCCTTTATTTATCTTGAGGTAGCGAGCACGTTGCCGTTAAAAGCGAACTTTATTTTGAGCAAAATCTGAATAACAATAATTTCTTTTAAAAATTAGTCTTGACCGCGTGGGTTTAATTATTTGCTGTGGTGAAAATGTTGCTGTTTTGATCAACAGGTAGTGAACTGGCTTGAAGGACCCGGCACAGAACAGCTTAGAACCCAGTGGGGGATAGGTGATTCAATTAGAGCCTCACAAGCTTTGCAGCAGAAACATGAAGAGATTGAAAGTCAACACAGTGTGAGTTTTCATTTTCCCGAGGAAGTTGCTGCATGATTGTTCTTATATATAATTCATTATGTGCAACATTTTACTGTGACATTTTTCTAGTGAATTTTAGACAGTGATTTATGAGCTATATCAAACTGCACCTATTCTTCTGCAACAGACTGTGTTGCTGATCTTAATCATTGTTAATTAAATTCTAATGTCATGGCAGTATACTAATTTTTATTCTTTTAAAGGAGAGTGATCGCATTTCTGGTGAGATTAAAAACACAAAAAGGAAGCATTGATTTAGGAGTAATATATGTCATCTTTTCTTTCTATCTGGGAGCCACTTATTGTAATTACTTGAATGCTCAGTTTTAAGATCATACATAATCTCGGAGCATAGATTGTTTGATGACTGGCAAAGGCAGATTTTGTTTTTCCAGGAGTTCAAACACTGGACTATAGAACATATTGGGGTTAATGTGAACTGAATGGAGAATTGGGAGGGAGGAGACTACTCTGACCACTGTTTACATTCAAAAGACATCATGTTCTCTACTAGGAGGATGTAGGGAATGGCATTCATTCTCCAGTCAGTGTGTATCACCTCCATATCATTGTGAATGACAGTAGCATTGCACACACTGACCAGTAAACAAGCATCATCTTGCGCTGAATTATATGCATAGTGAGTGGACAATGTGTGATATACCCTGTTAGTATCCAGCGATCTTTATATGTTGTTGTTTAGTCGTGTCCAACTCTTCGTGACCCCATGGACCAGAGCACGCTAGGCACTCCTGTCTTCCACTTCCTCCCGCAGTTCGGTCAAACTCATGCTGGTAGCTTCGAGAACACTGTCCAACCATCTTGTCCTCTTTCGTTCCCTTCTCCTTGTGCCCTCTATCTTTCCCAACATCAGGGGTCTTTTCCAGGGAGTCTTCTCTTCTCATGAGTTGGCCAAAGTATTGGAGCCTCAGCTTCACAATCTGTCCTTCCAGTGAACACTCAGGGCTGATTTCCTTCAGGTTTGACCTTCTTGCAGTCCATGGGACTCTCAAGAGTCTCCTCCAGCACCATAATTCAAAAGCATCAAATCTTCGGCGATCAGCCTTCTTTATGGTCCAGCTCTCACTTCCATACATCACTACTGGGAAAACCATAGCTTTTACTATACGGACCTTTGTTGGCAAGGTGATGTCTCTGCTTCACATACCCCACATCATTTCACTGAGCAATATAAAAAGTGCCCTGCTGGTTCTGTTCATCCACATTCTCTACAACATCCAGATCACGTCCCGGTGGTCAGTTCTACCATTTTATTTCCTGTCTTTGGAAAAAAAGCTTAAAATTTAATATTGTTAAAGGTTGGTATAAAATGTAAGCTTGTTATTCATTTACTGAAATGATTAAAAAAAATTGCAATGCAGTTAGTTGCTGACCATAGCACCTCACAGTAGCTGAAGCTTAGTGGTCTGAAGCACCAGTGTCACAGTGACTAGAAAAAGTTTTGCAATCTACAGCAAGTTAGGTGGTTCATTCTTATTTAGTCACCTGCCTCCTAACTTGCCTGTGGAGGTGTTCGATGAAAGGGAGGTTCATGGCCACAGACTGCAATGAAGCATCGTGAATAGGAAGTTTTGTTACTTCTGATATACTATCCCAAGTGTCTCCCATTTTTCAGCCTGTATGGCCAGCACTACTTTTTTCTATCTTAACTTGTGCCTCGTTTACTCTTCTCTGGAACGAAGTGATCAGATCAGTTCCTGAAATCACAGAGCCAGTTTCTTCTTGGTACTTTGCCATAACAAAGAGAGATTCAAAGGTACCCTTGACCTTTTGAAGTATTAACATTTCATAAAGCTCAGTAAATTGCAGGTAGTTTTCTGAGCCAATAATCTTCCTTCTGGGCAGAGTTTCTCCCTCTCTGCTTGTTCAGCAGCAGCCAGGGTTGCTAACCTTTTTTGACACAAGGCTTACATTCACTTTTGGCCACTTACTAGCATGTGTGGTCAAGATACACAGCCCCACTACCTCAGCTGATCGTACAGATCAGGAGGGTTAGCGCATCCACCCCACTCAACAAATAATCAGTATGACTGGGTCGAGGTAGTTTCATCCTAATCAGAGTGCTCAGCTGAGTCTCCTACTTCTTTTCCCCCTTTATTTCCAGTATTGGTGAGGTCATAAGAGGTAAAATATTAAAAATAAAAAATTTGGGGCGGGGCTGGGCTGATCCAGTCCTCATGCCAAGACTTTTTAATTACTCGCTTATTTATTAAATTTGTTTCCAACTAGCTCATTCCATCAGCACAAGGATTTCTGCTTGCACAACAAAACTCTGTGCCATCCAAACCTGTTCTGGGTTTTTCTCCAGCCACGTGGAGCAGATTTGGTGAGGGTGCAGGGCACGTGAGGGAAAGGGGAGTTCTGTTATATTTCTGCTGACAGAACAAATTGGTTGGATATTGCCCCTTATTTCCTGCCCCTCGTCCCCAACCAATCGGAGTCTGATTTGAACCACATAGTAGATCCAGTTCATTACTTAAAACACTCAAGATGGGTTGAATGAGGATTAATGTAGACTCCTTTGTTAGCTTGGTCAATAAATTATATTTTTTCTTTAGAAGTTGCATCCAGTATCTTGTGTTTTTGTACTTCAATCCACATTAACTGCATTGATTTTTGTAAAGTGAGTTCTTAAGATACTGGCAAATTCTGACATTGCATTTCAGCATGACCATTAGTAGACAGTATGGCTTATGTCACAATACTTACGTCATCATGGACTTATCCTGCTGGGGCTGGGCTTCCAAGTTGGATTCTGCTGCTAATCTCCTAGTGTCAACACACCAATGGTCAATAATAGCAGTGCACAATGTTCTGGCCTCTTCTTTTTGTTCCTTTTGGGAAAAAGTTATCATGGCTACCAAACTTCACAACAATAAGCAGGGGGGCTTCTTGTTGTGGGCCTACACAAATTAGTGAGAGGAGAGTCCCATGGACTGCAAGAAGATCAAACCTATCCATTCTTAAGGAAATCAGTCCTGAGTACTCACTGGAAGGACAGATCCTGAAGCTGAGGCTCCAGTACTTTGGCCACCTCATGAGAAGAGAAGACTCCCTGGAAAAGACCCTGATGCTGGGAAAGATTGAGGGCACAAGGAGAAGGGGACGACAGAGGACAAGATGGTTGGACAGTGTTCTCGAAGCTACCAGCATGAGTTTGACCAAACTGCGGGAGGCGGTGGAAGACAGGAGTGCCTTGCGTGCTCTGGTCCATGGGTTCCATGAAGAGTTGGACTAAATGACTAAACAACAACACTGAGGAGGACAATTCTTCATAAAATCATTTGAAATACGAAACACTAAAATAAATCACATTCACGCTCAAGCATAAAAATGCAGCAGATTAAAAGCTGAATTTTTTGCCTTCTCTTAATTCTTTTTCTTTGTGATGTCAGCAAACACCAAATCTTATACAGCCAGGAGATGTCCTAATGTAGGGGAGCATTTTTGTTTTTTGAAAAATCTATTTCCAAAAGTAGTGCATACAATGTCCAGAAATCATGTCAGTTGTATCCAAATAGTTTTGTGGTGGCCCCAGCAACCTTGATTTATCTCCATCCAGTTATTATAGCAGCCTATTCCTGTCATCCTTGGGACGCAGGTGGCGCTGTGGGTTAAACCACAGAGCCTAGCACTTGCCGATCAGAAGGTCGGCGGTTTGAATCCCCGTGACGGGGTGAGCTCCCATTGCTCCTGCCAACCTAGCAGTTCGAAAGCACATCAAAATGCAAGTAGATAAATAGGTACTGCTCCAGTGGGAAGGTAAATGGGATTTCCGTGTGCTGCTCTGGTTTCACCAGAAGCGGCTTAGTCATGCTGGCCACATGACCCGGAAGCTGTACGCCGGCTCCCTTGGCCAATAAAGCGAGATGAGCGCCGCAACCCTAGAGTCGGCCACAACTGGACCTAATGGTCAGGGGTCCCTTTACCTTTATTCCTGTCATACCTGCAACAAAGTCCCCCAGAAATGCTGGGAAACTATCTAGATCTGGAAGTCTTCGAGGAGGACCATCGTTAACAGGTTCCCCATACCTACAGAGACCTTTACGCAGCCTATATACTGAAAGTGACAAAAGTTAAAGTTACAGATTAGGTCCATCTGTTACCTTCTCCATTATGGATTTATAATGGTGTTAGAGGACCACCAGTAGAAATCTTTGGAACCTCATGAATTTCTAATTGTTTCAAAAGATTCCTTAGTAAATAAAGCATTATGGCAACATCAGTCAATCTGTCTCTTGCTGCCAGATTTTGGAAATTGACACCAAGGCTGCGCAAGGCAGCAATTAGAAGTTACTGCCTTTATATACATAAAAGCTTTTTAAATAACTCAAGTGTTTCTTTAATCTGCTGTCTCATTGATTTACTAGCTAATTACTTTTTAACTGTGTTTACTAAAAAGGATTCTGACTTTATTGCAGGCAATAGTCTTACTACGGATGCCATTTATTCCACTGGCACTGCAAAATAGTTTAAATATTCATTTAACACTGAGTCATTGCCTTTCCTTTCACCTTTTAAAGGCCTGAGTCATAGTCCGTTTTCGAAAAGTGACATTATTGCTATTTACTGCCTAGCAGTTTTCAGACAATGATTAGGTTCAAACCATGATAGATAATGAGTGCATATATAAGATAGACTTCCCCCCAAAAGATTTGTCACTAGAATATGTGACTAGACAAAACAAAGTAGAAAAGTGATTAAGAACGCACACGGAAGTGGTGAAATTATACCACTCTAGATGGAAAGGGAAGTCAAGGCACAACAGCCTCTTTGTTTGTTTGTTTCTTTGTTTGTTTTCTTGATAATACTGCATTTCCATTAAATTATTGGGGCAGTTAACAAAACAACAACAACATGAAATTATAAAAATATACAATGAAACCTAAGCTTGCCTGAAATAAAATAGTTTTTAGGTTGCTCATTTAAATGCAGGATAGAGAGCTTTGGTAGGCTATTGCAGGGACAGGGCCGGCTCACACATGAGGTCAGGTCAGAAGACCACCTCAGGTGGCAGGATCCACAGGGCCACAGATCTCAATACAGTGGTACCTCAGGTTAAGTACTTAATTCGTTCCGGAGGTCCATACTTAACCTGAAATTGTTCTTAACCTGAAGCACCACTTTAGCTAATGGGGCCTCCTGCTGCTGCCGCACCGCTGGAGCACGATTTCTGTTCTTATCCTGAAGCAAAGTTCTTAACCTGAAGCACTATTTCTGGGTTAGCGAAGTCTATAACCTGAAGTGTATGTAACCCGAGGTACCACTGTATAGATCTTTATCCCTCCCTTGTTCCTGATGTAGACCTTGACTCACCCCTTCTTCTCTGGCAGGGGTGGGGCACCATTTGGTGGTTCGCTTCAGGTGCCAAGATGTCTTGGGCCAGCCCTGTGCAGGGAGGTGGGTACCCATCAACCAACTTTTCATGATCAGACTTCTGAGGCACTTCCTAAGCTGGCAGATACATATGGGAAGGGGTGGCTCTCAAGGTATCCTGTTCATCCATTAACAGGCTTTCAAGTTAAATTCCTAAATTGGGTGCTATCAGCACATCTACATGTAGTAAAAAGTGCAACGGGTGTGTGGGGGGTGGGAAGGTTTTCCTGAGAGCCTGTATGGCCTAATGGTTTGAGAATATAAACCTAGAAATTCCACCTTGGGTAGAGGCTGTTGGAAGAAGAGGAGCTTTAGAATAAGGCAACACCAAGAAGACGATGTTCTTTTGTGTTTTTTGCATGTTCACAGATCTCATGCAGGGTAGAAGTTCAAAAGTTGTATGCGCCGTACATTCGCACTGGCGCACAAGGGTTATTAGAGCGAAAGCATGGAGGTGCTTGCCCATATGCTTGTCTGCTTTTGTCCTGTGTATCCTGTTGCTTCTCTTGGCCCTTGGTTGCATCAGCAAGTTATCCGTGAGCTCAATGTGATCAGTGGTGCACAGTGTGCTGAAGTATAGAAATGCCGTATAAATAATAAACTAGTAAGATAACTGATGTGCACTCCTGATAATACTGAAGGAAAAGAGGCTGCTGAAATTCTGTGAAGCTGCAGAGGCAATGGAAAGGAAAGCTGCAGCAAGGAGGGAGGGAAGAGGGATGTGATCAAGGGAACAAGAGAAGACGATCAGTTGAAAACATGTTGCTGTGTGCTAAATATTTTTATTTTTTTGAAATTTGATTATTTTCACAGAACAAATTATTTCAACAATTATATGTGTGCTAAATAGATACAAGTTTGTTTTTAAGAAGCCTACTGGGCTAAAGAACAGGATATTGCAGTAGGGGAGAAATTAAAGAGACCGGATAAGAGCATAAGCTTACAAAATGAATGAGAGGCTACATTTTGGCAAGGCGGCAGGGGAAAACCCAGAAATCCTAAGATGATGAGAAAAAGAGGACTTGCTGAAAATGGTTCCAAGGGTCCACGACTGATTTTGCTAAATGACAGAATTGCTCAGTTGAAAAAGACATGACATTTTCGACTTGATATGGACGGAGACTTGAGCAGGTCTGTGTGCTGCTGGTTTTAATGCATTACTGTTAGACAGAAGCATATGTAAACCTGTGTAATAAGTTGGTTGAATGTGTGTGTGTACACGCTGTCTTAAAAGGAACATTAAAAAGCATTGCAGTTCTGATATACTTTCTGCCGTGCTGTTTTTGCAGGAGTGGTTTGCAGTGTATGTGGAACTTAATCAACAGATTGCAGCTTTGTTAAATGCCGGGGATGAAGAAGACCTTGTGGAACTGAAAGCATTACAGCAGCAGTTAAGTGATGTTTGCTACCGGCAAGCCAGTCAGCTGGAGTTCAGGCAGAATCTGTTGCAGGCAGCACTTGATTTCCATGGTGTTGCCCAAGAAGTAAGTCAGTATACATTCTTACTCACTGTACAGTCTTGCTGTGTGATGATTACTACAGATGGCAAACAGGTTTTTAGGAATGAACAAATTCCAAAATACACCAATCCATTTCTGAGGACTTTCAGTAGCTAAAGCCTTCTGTTTTATGAGGATTTTTTTTTAATGAATTAATGAATCTTTATTTGCATCAGCCATTGGCTATAGCAATAAAGGAACAATATGATATACAAAGAATAGAAATACAATGGTACCTCTGGTTACGTACTTAATTCGTTCTGGAGGTCCGTTCTTAACCTGAAACTGTTCTTAACCTGAAGCACCACTTTAGCTAGTGGGGCCTCCTGCTGCCGCCGCCGCACGATTTCTGTTCTCATCCTGAAGCAAAGTTCTTAACTTAAGGTAGTATTTCTGGGTTAGCGGAGTCTGTAACCTGAAGCATATGTAACCTGAAGCGTCTGTAACCCGAGGTACCACTGTAAAAAAGTCAGTTATATAGGGTTTTGAATCAGTAGTCAAATAGTGGATCTTATTCTGATTGCCCCAGCTAAAATTTATTGCAGTGTTGTAGAAAGATTCTGATGTGTCTATTACTTATGCAAAATTGAATTTATAGTCATTGAGGGCGCTTATTTTTATTGCTCTTGAGAGAGGACATTGGGCATTGACTACTGTAGAATGTCGTGACCACAGTGCTTAGTGTCTGTGCTTATCTGACACTTTAAAGCACATCCTGCTTCTCCTCCTGTTTTGTAATGCCCACAAGTGATGACTTTTCTTCATCTTAAACTATTGGCCCTCTTCCACTCTGTACCTGGGGCCCTTATCGATGTTTGCACACACACAAAAAGAGGCATATCAGGTCTTGTTGGGAGTCCACATCTTGATCATTGGAGACGGTAGAAAGTGTGGCAGCAGCATTCTTGATGAAGGGTGTTTGGTAAGGAGCATCTGCTGTTCAGGTCATCTGCCTGTGAGCTTCCCTATCTCCTAGGTTTATCTCCCTTTACAGCTTGTGTGTGTGTGTGTGTGTGTGTGTCAGTGTCACAGCACACCCGGCTATTGCAGCACATCCTTGGTGGAAGCACGAGAAACACAGGTTTTTGAAGTAATATGATACCTGGGGTTTTTCTTGCTGTCTTTTTCAGTTGTCTCAGCAACTAGATGGCCTACTAGGGATGTTGTGTGTCGATGTTGCACCAGCAGACGGGACGTCAATTCAGCAAACTCTAAAGCTACTGGAAGAGAAACTGAAAAGTGTTGGTAAGCCCATACATTGTAGAAACCTCCAAATCTATAAAACAGTGAACAATTGGGGGAAAATAAATTTTGAAGTATACATTGATGTTTCTCTCACGTTCGTAACTAAGCATAGAGGGGGAAACGGACCTTTCTGGCCACAAGTCAGCAATTCATGCAGAAGAGATTGGGTGAGCATGGCAGGCCTTTTCTCAGATGCACATCCCCCTCCCATCCCTTTCTCTGGGGGATAATTACAATTCCCTTTCTTTTAAAAAACAACAACTGTGCAATGGGGGGGCACAAGCATAATTGAATAATTGGATTTGCTTTACAGTTGTTTGGATTTTGCATGCAAACTCTTGGCTTCCTTTTGCAATTGGCTCAAATACTGTTGAGATGTAAAAGTCTTAACAGTACATTTAAATTCATTTGTATTGCAGCAAGGAAACATCATAAACAGTGTACGTGAATCCCTGACAATCCACCTGCTTCCAAGGCTGAAAACTTACAAAGCTGCTTTCGTGTATTAAATTGCATGTAGAGGGAGTCCATGTGTTGAGACTGGACATTGCAG
This sequence comes from Podarcis raffonei, assembly GCF_027172205.1. Taxonomy (NCBI): domain Eukaryota; kingdom Metazoa; phylum Chordata; class Lepidosauria; order Squamata; family Lacertidae; genus Podarcis; species Podarcis raffonei. Next base: position 113,727,379 of record NC_070602.1, read on the forward strand.
ATGGGCAGCCTCTATGCACAGACCTCTTTACATTTTGGACCTCCATGCAGTTGGGGTTCCAGCTCTCTTGGAAGTCTGTGCATGTAAAGGTCTGTGCATTTAGGCTTCCCTCTTTCAGACACAAGTGTTGAGCGTTTGAACATTACAGTGAGGATGGAAAAAAACACACCACATGTCTTCAGCCTGCTGCCCCTTGTGATCATATGGATCCCCTTCACTTAATTAACAGTTATCATGTGGAGGACGCTTATGATTAAGCTGCATAATATGTCCAGACTTGGAAGATTTGTGCCAGTATTTACAAAGCTTTAAGAAGAAAACTAGGGATGTGGATGGCGCTGTGGTCTAAACCACTGAGCCTCTTGGGCTTGCTGATCAGAAAGTTGGTGGTTCGAATCCCCACAAGAGGGTGAGCTCCCGTTGCTCGGTCCCAGCTCCTGACAACCTAGAAGTTCGAAAGCATGCCAGTGCAAGTAGATAAACAGGTACTGCTGCTGCAGGAAGGTAAACGGCGTCTCCGTGTGCTGCTCTGGTTTCGGTGTTCTGTTGCGCCAGAAGTGGCTTAGTTATGCTGGCCTCATGACCTGGAAAAATTGTCTGCGGACAAACGCCGGCTCCCTTGGCCTGTAAAGCGAGATGAGTGCTGCAGCCCCAGAGCCATCTGCGACTGGACTTAACTGTCAGGGGTCCTTTATCTTTACCTTTTAAGAAGAAAACTAATCTCTTTCGTTTTGAAAAACACCTGTTAAACGTAAACTGAGATAATGCATACAATAGTCAAATTAAGAAAGTGGGCAAACTTCAAAATCCCTGCTGTGCGATAGCAGTTCATAAGACTGGAAGGGACAGAAATAATTAACATATAAAGCTGCCTTATTGGTCACTGTCTTCCACTGTGTTTCAGTCTTTCTTAGCCCTTAGTATTTCTTTTTTAACTGGTGACACCAGGGTTTCAACCTGGGTCATTCAGCATGCAAGCTGTACGTTTTGCTAGTAAGCTGTGACCTCTCCCCATAATAAATACTAACTTTGTGACTGTAAGAAATTATACTTTTTTAAAAAAAAGATGCATTCGGAAACTTAAACACTAGCTATGTATATGTTTATACAGTTAGGGTTGACTGCCAAACTTGCTCATTTTAAAGTCTAGTAAGTTAAGTGACGTATCATTTATTGAATGAAATCACTGCAACTAAACTTGCACATGGATGAAGAGAGAATTGGACAGAAATTCATGAGTAGAGGGAATATGTCATTTGTTCACATTTGCACCTGTTTGAGGGTGGGAAATGTACTAGTTCTATGAAACAAAGAATTTGGGTTTTTTGTACCTTAGACTTAGGTCTGCAAGGTTTGCGTGAAAAAGGTCAAAGTCTTCTTGATCAAATATCTAACCAGGCATCTTGGGCTTATGGAAAAGATGTAACCACGGAAAACAAAGAGAATGTTGATCACATCCAGGGAGTGATGGAAGACATGCAGCTCAGGAAGCAAAGGTAATAACTATGCTGCCTAGCAGCCCTGAAAAGTTCCCTCTAGCTTAACTGTGCCATTTTGTGTGAAAATTCTGTATGACTTTAAAATTGCTTTAGTTCACTTGATGCCTTTTGATAACTCAGCAACTGCAGTTGTGGTATTCTTTTTAAAGAGAACATTAAGATGTCATAATGTGCCATATAGTACTGCACAAAAGACCAAAGGATCAGGCTGAAAACGAATAGAGTTAATAATGAAAGAGAATAACTTAATAATGAACAAAACCCTGATCTGCTTATATCTGGAAACTGAAAAAATGTATTCTTTACAAGTTATGACAAAGAAAATGAACTGAAACCAGTCTTGAAAGTCCTTAGGATTTATCTATCAGATGATTATCTTGTAGTGTTTAAATATTAAATCTTTCTCCCCTGATATTAAGACTCAGAGGCTGCCGATCTCAGTCTCCATTTCCTGCTTCTCTATGAGCAAAACAGGCTCTGCTGCTGCTACTTTGTCTAAACCCCAAGAAATGTCCACTGCAAAAGCCACACAGAGATGGAGGTTGGCTCCCAGCAGAAAATTAAAAGCACAAGAAAATGTCAAACATTAAAAACTTCCCTAAACAGGGCTGCCTTCAGATGTCTTCTAAAAGTCAGATAGTTGTTTATTTCCTTAACATCTGATGGGAGGGAGTTCAGCAGGGTGGGCGCCACCACCGAGAAGGCCCTCGCCTGGTTCCCTGTAACCTCACATCTTGCAGTGAGGGAACTGACAGAAGGCCCTCGGAGCTGGACCTCAGAGTCCGGGCTGAACAATGGGGGTGGAGACGCTCCTTCAGGTATACTGGGCCAATGCCGTTTAGGGCTTTAAAGGTCAGCACCAACATTTTGAATTGTGCTCGGAAACGTACTGGGAGCCAATGTAGCTTTTTCAGTACTCCTATATTATATGAGAATAGCAATAGCTAAAAGAAATTATATCCCTTCACAAGGCAATGGTTTAGGCTTTCCCTCCACCTGCCCTGGATTGTGTGCTATTAATTCATGATAAGTATTTAAGTGACCAAAACAGGATATGGACAGTTTTTAAGAGGTCAGTTTTTTGGGGGGAAATGCAGTGCTTTTGTTGGGCCAGAAACCCCAGTTAAACTAGCAGTACAAAATACAATACAATAACAGTACTTACATAGGTATATCAGGTGATATTAGTTATACTAAGAATAGACCCATTGAAACCAGTGGACTTATTCAACTATATTGTAACCCCAGACTATTGCCCATCGTGTATGAAGTTGGAGAACTATGTTGGCCAAGAAATGATAGTGCTTATCAAAATTTTGCTGATTTTTCAAACAATTCTTTTCATATATTTATATATTTTCATGGTATGTTGTAGTAATATTTTTACCCAACCTTAGGGTTGCCATATGTCCAGAATTTCCCAGACATAGCCAGGATTTTCGGCCATTGGAAAAATTGTCCGGGTGGAAAATTGCTAGATGTGCAGGAAAATCTGGGTGAATGGCATGTTGGAAGTGTAGTTTTTGGCAAATTTCCTTAAAAATAACTCAACAACAAGTTTGCCCCAAAAAGGCTCAACTTTTTCACTTTTTGAAATATGGCAACCCTACCCAATCTTTAGTGGCACATGAAAGAAAGCAAGAGGAATTGTTCATGTGTTGCGTCTACGACGAGAGTGATGGGTTGAGTGCTAGGCAATAGTGTTTAGCTTCCTGATGTGGTTGCTTATTATTCCGGCTTTCACAGATGTGAAGACATGGTAGATGTCAGACGATTGAAGATGCTTCAAATGGTTCAGCTCTTTAAATGTGAAGAGGATGCTGCGCAGGTGAGATTGAGCTGCATATGTATTGTGGCCAGTGTTGTTCATATAAACTTACTGCAAAAGAGAGAGAGAGAGTGCGTGCCTAGTCAAACAAGTTTTGGAAATTTAATCGTTTCGGGTGTTTGGGCACCCCTGTAAAATACACTGCAGACTTCTTATTACTTATTGAGCACATCTGTGACAGATGGATTGTGTTAGTTTAAATGTTTTCTGTTTTACAGTCTGTTTCTACTCTTCCCTCTAGGCAGTAGAATGGTTAAGTGAATTACTCGATGCTCTACTGAAGACCCACACCCGCCTGGGGGACGATGCTCAAGAAACCAAAATTTTGTTGGAAAAGCATCGGAAATTTGTTGATGTAGCACAGGTATATGAAGGATTTCTTTCACTGTGTAAGCAGGCTAGGTGGGTCACTATAGAAAGCTGCCTCTAAGCCTTCTCATTGATATTTAAAATTAGCATTTTCATTTAGACTATTTGCTGAGCTTGTTTTCTGAGTACAGTTCTGATTGCCAGAAACCTTGGCTAGATCTGACAAGATTATTCTATTGGAACATCCCCTTGGGGACAACCACAGTCCCCCCCCCCAAAGTGTTTTCATGCGTCATAAAATGTACAAGATTGGTTTTGAAATGCTTGAATTCACTTCATATCTGACAAATGTGGAGTGGTTACTCCATGTACCCTGGGCAATGCTCTGCATTTTTTTTTTTAGAAGTTACTTCCCTGATCAGCTATTTGATTTGATAAAGGAACTAGTGTGTTCAGACAAGTAAATGATAAACAATAGGACTACTGTGTCCAGAAGCAAGGGACCAAAGGTTTTGGCATGGTTTTACTAAGCAGATGTTAATTGCTGTGCAAATCCAGAGAAGGGTGTTCCTCTGTTGTTACTCAGGGCTTTTCGGGGGGGCACTCTCAGCACCTTAATGACCTTCTGGAAAGGCGCAGCGGGAGGGTGGGTGGGAAGGACAGCCATAGGGTCCTTTTTTCATGAAAACGGGAACAGGAAGTGAAGATGTTTACCCCTGTCACTGTGCTCCTTGACTCCTTTGTAGTTCACAGAGAACAGAAAGGTGGCAGAATATGGGATCTTTGTGCTGAATATTTGAGACCTAGGCAGGGGTGCAGGCCAGAGAGTATGGTACAGTGGTACCTCGGGTTACATATGCTTCAGGTTAGATACGCTTCAGGTTACAGACTCCGCCTAACCCAGAAATAGTAGCTCGGGTTAAGAACTTTGCTTCAGGATGAGAACAGAAATCATGCTCCGGCAGTGCGGCAGCAGCAGGAGGCCCCATTAGCTAAAGTGGTGCTTCAGGTTAAGAACAGTTTCAGGTTAAGAACAGACCTCCAGAGCGAATTAAGTACTTAACCTGAGGTACCACTGTACTTGCTGTTGTTGTGCAGGCGAGTGGGTTTTTAAAAAAAACAAGGTGGGTTTAGTGAGGGGAGAACGTTCTCTGTTCTCAAAGCACCTGTATGGGTTTGTGCAGCAGGCTCCATCCATAAAAGTGTGTGCATCCCCTACCTGCCAAGTCAGTTGTTCAGACCAAGCAAACAAACCCCCAGAGGGTTAGCTTTCTGTTTCCCTCGCCTTTCATCGTTCAGTTGGATTTCCCAAGCAAGGCCATTGCAGTTCGTTCCTGCATTTGGAAAAGTAGGCCGATGTGTTAATAGTCAAATGAAGTGCAAGAACGCCTTGTGACTTACATTTGAGGTATTTTGTTTCTTGCCGCTGTGTCGCTCTTCTGTAGTTAGATCTGTCCAAGGATTTGAGATTGAAATTTTGCATCTTTCTTCTTTTTCCTTTTTATAGAGTACTTACGATTATGGAAGGCAGTTACTACAGGCTACCGTCGTTTTGTGTCAGTCTCTGCGATGCACTTCTAGGTCCTCAGGAGACACACTTCCAAAGCTGAACAGAGTCTGGAAACAATTCACCATCACTTCCGAAGAGCGAGTAACTAGGCTGGAGATGGCTGTCGCTTTCCATTCAAATGCTGAAAAAGTTAGTTGCTACCAGCTACCAACATACGAATATTGCTCTGTTGTTTTAAGTGAACTCTGAAAGCAATTTTCTTTTTCTTAATACCACTTTGTTACAGGTTTTGCAAGAATGCCCAGACCAGCCTGAATCTATAAATGACCAGGAACAATTTGATGAGATTGAAGCTGTTGGAAAATCACTTCTGGATAGATTAACAGTACCTGTTGTTTATCCTGATGGGTATGTAGCTTATCCTTAGAATATGATTATTCTAAAATGTTTTAGTTTGCAATACAAGTCAAACAGATTTTAAATGAGGGAGACATGCAAATACTGCAGCTGAAATATTCAATTTGGAAAAAGAACAAGTAGTCAGATGCTATAGCAAAAAGTTAAATATTTAAATAAAATTTATTTCTTTACAATGTCATCAAAAGGTATCTTTAATCGAGATGCGCACCCATCAATTGCTTCACAGACTAGAATTAAATGAACGAATGCAATGTCTATTGCTCATAAATTGAAGCCGCTCCAAACAAATCACATTAGTTCGAATATGTACTATCAAAGTTTTGAGTCTGGTGTAAAAAAATAATGGTGGCATAACATCCATATTTATCAGTCAGGTCTGGGACCTCATCCTAAGACATTCAGTACTGTACTAGCCAGGTGTAGTGTAAAGCAATTGTGTGTGTGTGTTTCTTAATCAAATTGGTATGCACTGAGAACAAATCCCATGTGCCTTGCTTGTTTTTTCTTTGTTTTAGTACTGAACAGTACTTTGGGAGCCCGAGTGATATGGCTTCTACAGCTGAACACATTAGAGAGAAGATAAAGCTGGTTTGTTTGAAAAAACAGCAGCTGAGACAACCAGAAGTCTGTACAACAGAGAGCTAATAGTGTCCATTTGCCAGTTCATAAGATGTCTCTACGTTACCCAGCATGTCATCTGCATTCTGCGCCTGCCATAATACATTAAAACGCATTTCTACAGCTGTTATGAAAGAATCCCGTCCTTCTTGAAGTAAAAACTTACTCTACATCTTAACAGTGTATTTCTACCAAGCCATAATTATTTAACATGCTATGAAACCATAGACTTTAAATATTATCAAAAGGAACTGAAAATATTGCACTGAACCCTTCTTTCTCTGAAGCTTTTCCCCCAACCAGTCGGGTGCTTCTTTGCCTAAGCAGCTGATGCAAGCTTTGAATGGTGCTAATAAGTACAAGTTCCGTACAGAATAGTAATTCTCTTTATTCTCCAGATGATGTAGTATTTTTAGGCTGTAGGCAAGCTATCTGTTGTTTAGACAGTGGTGACCCTATAGTTATAATTTGTATTACTTTTCAAATGGTCCCTTTTATTGTGCCAATATACATCCTGCCCATCAAATCTTTGAAATTCATTATAGTTGGTTTCCCCCCTTCCAATTTGTATGGATAATGTATTGAAAGCTGTTTTGTGCTTAATAAAATCCATCTTTTTAAAATCTTACCATCTTTTATGCAAGCCTGTGTTTCCTAATGTGTAGCAGACCTTCCTCTGTAGCGTTGGGAAGGGCAGCCCCTTCCTTTACCTTCCAACTTCGGAACAAACATTCCTCCAGTCTGCTTCTCTCTTACAACGTGAAATGAATGTACAGTCTGGATCAGGGGTGGAAAAAAACATCTTAATAAGTAAGCCTCACATTTCTTCTGTTGACTAAATTCAAAAGATCTGAGCCAAGCAGAAAAGAGAAGGGAAGCGCTTATCAGCAATATTGGTGCTCAATTTCCTCCTGCCTTTGGGAGAGGTGTGGCAGAGAATGTACGTCTTTCCTATGTATAGCTCTCTGCAGAAAGGGCAGAAGATTTGAATGTTCTAAAAAGAAAAGCTCAAGAGATATAAGGAAGCAAGTGAAACAGTTCAGATAATGAATGATGAGAGGGTTTGTTGGGGTGAGTTTCCCCTCCAACATGTCATTCTTTCCCCCCCATCCCCCCTTTTTGTACTAGTGAACATTGCAAGTACGTTCTTTTAGTTAATGTGCTCTTTCCTGAATAAGCTCGTGTTAAATAGGTAGTTGGTATGCAGTTTCCCAAATCGATAAATGCTACATATTGTAATAAAAGATTATTACACATAGGGCATAAGATTCGAGCTAATTATGTGTATTTGCTCTTTCAATCTGCAAAAACCAAATAATAAAAAAAGATTTTATATTTATGCAGTATGGGATTTTCAGTGTTTCTTAAAACGCGTAGAAAGGCAAGATTATAGCAGGATGCAGTTTTACATGCCCCTGTGTTTTTTTTAACTACCCTGTGTATAAGATGCTCAAAGTGCTCTATCACCTTGGCTCTTAAAAGGAGCAAAGTTTTATACTAATGCTGCTGCTTTGAAAAGCAGGCTTCAATTTGGGCATTAGGAATGCAGCTCGCATATGACTCCCTTCTTTGCTTCCTTCCTCTCATGTAGTCAAAGTCTGTAGGGGCTGCCAAACTGGCTTGGACATGGGAATAGTATTAGAAGCTCCTTTCCGAAGACACATGGCCTGATAAGATGGGTAGCAATCTGCTCTGAGTGATGGGGGGGGGGGGTTACACATACATATTTTAGGTGGGGGGCGGGGAGAGTGGGCAGTTCCATGTGCAAACATGAATTATTGCACTGATGAAACTAGTTACTTAAAGCTGCACTGGATGCAACCCTTTGTTAAACAATCTCCGTTTAGTCCAAAGTGTGCTGAATTCTACCACTGGCATTGTGGAAATTCACTGGTAGTTTCTTGCTTCCCATATTTTCTTTTTCAAGAAAATGGGGAGGGTGCAGATCTATGTTGGAAGGTTGCAACCTTAACAGCTTACACACAAACACAGACACACCACATCCCTCACCTTACGCAGTTGCCATTGGAGACGTCACAAGAAATTGGTCAGGAGAGCTTGCAAATGTGAATTTTCCTGCTTGTCTTGATCCTTCGTGGGAAATCAGAAACATCCCTGATGGTAGCCTGCTGAGAGAAGGCAGCTCAGGGTTATGCCTGTCAAAGCTGCCACATCCTCATCCTCCTGTTACCTTGGGGAACTTCCCCAGGGCTGCTGGGGCAAAAGACATTCTGCGTCCCCAGCCTACAGGCTGTCTCATTGGTGGGAGAAAATGCTTTGTACTCCAGGCATGCTGGGCAGAAGGTTCCTGGGGGCCTTCACAGCTTCAACATCGTTTGGAGAGTCTTCTCTCATCGGGGATGTGTAGCCTCACCTGCTCCCTGGTGAGAGAGGAGTTGTGACAGAAGGATGCTAAAAGGGGTTCCTTTTGAGTGTTGCTAGGGCACAGAGCATATCTCCTTGGAGACTGGGCTACAGGAGTAAGCTCCAGCCTGATCTGCAAAAACAGATGTTCTACTTTCTCCTTGCCCTAGGTATGCCTTTGTAGAGGAGGGTTCTCGAGTAGGGAGAGAAGGCAGAGCTGAACATCTTGCATATGTTCAGAGTGAATGCACGGAAAGATCGTGATCCATTGTGAGTAATAGCTTTGGCCACTTGTGAAGGATCTTGCCCTTTTAGGGTAAAGCGTGAGAAGCTCATGCACCCCTAAATGTCATTAGACATTTCCCACATACTTCCAGTGAAGCTGTTACCATAGGTGCTAGAAATAGTCTTTTTTTAAAAAAAAAAAGTCATATGGAGTAATGGATCTGGAGCTCTGTGTTTAATTGCTTGCATTGGTTGGAAAGCAGAACAGGTTAGGGTATCCTGATTTTTTGTTTTCTAGAAAACCTTCATGCATATGTCCATAATCTGTAAGTGATTTCTTCTCTCTCTCTCTCTCTCTCTCTCTCTCTCTCTCTCTCTCTCTCTTTGCTGTACTCAACTAAGCTGCTTACGCATAATTGAAATTGTCAAATCTGTAATGATTCTAGTACAGTCATTGCAGACATAATCTCTCAATGCTCTTTGGCAAGAAAGCTATAATTACATTTAACGTGCATTAATAAATGTAATAAACCGCTACATTTCACTTACTTTTACAGTACATTTATGTAATTGAAAATAAGGTTTACAGTATTGATGTTCTTTCTCCGCTCCCTGTAGAAATTTGTAGAAACTCTACAAATTTGAAGTAGAGTTTAGAAGTTAAAGTTCTTCTTTTAACTCCTTTGGATCAGATTATTGTACTCAAAAGGAAGAATGGTTTTGAGCATGCGGTAACAAGAAACAGCAGCTGCTTTGCCGCCTAGCAGGGCTCAGCCCCAAGCAACGGAGGACAAAAACATGACTTTGAAGGCTAATGAATGCACAAAGTTCAAGCTACACAGTTCACTGGGGGTTAAGCACAGAAGCCTGACAAGGCAATATCTGCTGAGTTTGCCCAGTGTGCATATCTCTGACCTAGCTTAGTTTCATCTCTCTTGAAAAAGAGGAGTCCAAAGTAACATTTGAACCACTGTGGTAAGAAATTTCAGGGGCAATTATTAGTCTGTTATAAGTTGCTTTGGGTTACCTTAGTCAAAGAAGACCAATGCTTTTTTAAAGTCCTGTGGCAATTGGCTTTGAGTGTGGGGCATGGAGTGGAATCTCACCCCCCCCACACACACACTTATTTGGGGGAGGGAATATGTATTTGAGTCATCTGCCTGCAATCCTCATACCAGTAGCTCAGATGTAAAAGGATGTGAGTGGTGGCTAGCTCTTCAATGTGGGGGAAGCTTATGGCTTCATCTTGAACATGTATTTAGGGGTTTAACCTGTCCAGCCTACTTTAAAAGATAGGCCAAATCAAAACACTTCAAAGTCTGGTGGGGTGAGCACACACACAAATACTGAAGGCAAACATCATTTAATGCCATTTGAAGCCCAGGAGGATTTTTGCTCTTGCCAAATGCCATTTCCGTTTCAAGCGATAGAATAGAAAACATTTGGGAGGCACTTACGTCTAACTTCCAGGAGGTGGTACTGCTCTGGAAGGAAGAAGGCAGAAGCAGCATTGGGTCACTTTTGTCCTTGGTCCTTATTGGCTTATTTAGCTATGACTCCCTTCTGCAAAACAATAAAACTTCAATAGTATTTATCCGATTGCTAGCCTTTCCTTACATCAACAATTAAGTATATGGATGTGACGGTCCTGTCGCAGTGCTTATTTGTAAATTTATAAATGACAGGTACCAGAGACTTATTTCCAGATGCTAAGCAAGCATTTACTCCGTCACAACTAGAGAAGCCACGTAGAGGCAAGTTGCGGAGCCAGTGTGGTGTAGTGGTTAAGAGCGGTAGACTCGTAATCTGGGGAACCGGGTTCGCTTCCCCGCTCCTGCACATGCAGCTGCTGGGTGACCTTGAGGTAGTCACACTTCTCTGAAGTCTCTCAGCCCCACTCACCTCACAGAGTGTTTGTTGTGGGGGAGGAAGGGAGAGGAGAATGTTAGCCGCTTTGAGACTCCTTAGGGTAGTGATAAAGCGGGATATCAAATCCAAACTCTTCTTGCTGCTATCATTCACAAAACTGTACTGCTGTAGCCCAGAGAGTGTGGAAGCAATGGAGGATTAGTGTTTCTCCTCTGATCTCTCTTTTAAGTGCTATATTTTATTTTGTGTATGTGCCTAGAAGGACACGTTTCTAAACATCTTAACACACAAGTCAAATCTTTTTTTAAAAGAGCCCCTTAAATCTAACCATAGGGCCAGTACTTGTTTTCTGGGGTGACGCTAAACATTTTGTGAATCTTTGTACTTTTGTCCATTTACTGTTTATTTCCCCCAATTTGAACTATAAAATGGTGATTTTCTTGAATCAAAATGAGAGTACCCCTAAACATTTTTTTAGAAAGAAAGCACTGCATATAACTAATACTGTGGTACCTCGGGTTACAGACACTTCAGGTTACAGACGCTTCAGGTTACAGACTCTGCTAACCCAGAAATAGTACGTCGGGTTAAGAAGTTTGCTTCAGAATGAGAACAGAAATCGCGCGACGACAGCAGGAGGCCCCATTAGCTAAAGTGGTACCTCAGGTTAAGAACAGTTTCAGGTTAAGAACGGACCTCCAGAACGAATTACGTTCTTAACCCGAGGTACCACTGTATATCAAAGTTTCCAGTCCAGCCATCCTTTAAGATAATAGAATCATATAGGCATCCTGAGGATGATCTAGTCAACCCCGCTGCAACCTTGACATTATCAGCATCGCGCTCTAACCAACCGAGTTATCATGCTTTATTGTCCAGTGCTTTATTAAAAATAAAAAACCATATAAACACTGGCCTAGCAACCCATATAGAATCACAGAATTATAGAGTTGGAAGGGACCATGAAGGCCATCTAGTTCAACCCCCTGCAATGCAGGAATCTCTTGCCCAATGTGGGGCTCACACCCATGACCCTGAGATGAAGAGTCTTATGCTCTACCAATTGACCTTTCCCAGCTCTAGTATGGACCACAGTACTGGAGTGTGTGTTGGCCATACAGTTATTTTACAGCTTAGACTGTGCTTGATAATTCTTTTTATGGCCATAGACATGCGATTTTGAGTGTGACGCCCAATTTCAATGCCTTGCCCATTATTTGAATATTACACCCCAGCAATATAGTCCGTATAGTTAAAGCTATGGTTTTCCCATAGTGATGTATGGAAGTGAGAGATGGACCATAAAGAAGGCTGATCACCGAAGAATTGATGCTTTTGAATTATGGTGCTGGAGGAGACTCTTGAGAGTCCCATGGACTGCAAGAAGATCCAACCTATCCATTCTGAAGGAAATCAGCCCTGAGTGCTCACTGGAAGGACAGATCGTGAAGCTGAGGCTCCAATACTTTGGCCACCTCATGAGAAGAGAAGACTCCCTGGAGAAGACCCTGATGCTGGGAAAGATGGAGGGCACAAGGAGAAGGGGACGACAGAGGACGAGATGGTTGGGCAGTGTTCTCGAAGCTACCAGCATGAGTTTGACCAAACTGCGGGAGGCAGTGGAAGACAGGAGGGCCTGGTGTGCTCTGGTCCATGGGGTCATGAAGAGTCAGATACAACTAAACGACTAAACAATAACAAGCCCAGCAATGCTACGGTCAGTTCATGGTCTGTTTCGTCTTCCTTGAAATGTTCTAAATTGGGGGTTGGCTACTTGGCTATCCACATGATGACTTGGCCATCTGGTCCCCACGCCACTGACCCTCCTGTTTCAAGCTTCTTTAAAACACCTTGGAGGGAGGGATGGAAGGCTGTGCAAATGATGAGCGGATAAATTATCCTCTCATTACTATGTGCTGGTCTTTTTCTTCATGATTATGATGCAGTCAACCAGCACTCTCCATGTCCCACCTTCTACAGCAGCATGCCCACGTACACCCACCTGGAGGGTCCTAAAAAAGATTGTTAAGCCTCTAAGCTTACCACCCAGAACTACAGCATCTGGGTCCCCCTCACCATTCAGAAAGGCAGTTTCGTGCATTAAAATTTTGTAGCTAAGAACGGATGTCTGAACAAGAGATAACACACAAATGCAGTTCACTTATGGAGATTATGTATATAAATTGCGGGTTTTGCCAGCCAGAACAAATTACGGTTAACGTATGTCCAAATGACAAGTGATTGTGGTGCGTGCACATGGCCCCGAACCCAGAAGTGACCAAGAAATGTCATGAGACGCGTCACAAAAATGGTGGAACAGGAGTAGGGCAGAATGGGGTGCTCGTACACACGCCACCGATGCACATGGGTTGGGAAGGGAATCCCTGTGCAAAATGGTCATTGACTGTATATAAACACAAGGGACACCCATCTTTTAATGTTTACTGTTCCTGTGTATAGTTTTGTAGGCAAACATATAAATATAAAGATATAGACATATGTGAAGAATCCTTCAGCAGTTGAACGCACAGCATTCTAGATCCCAAGGTGCATAGTGAAAATATATAGACCCTCAACAGATAGACAACACTTGTCGGTCTGAATTTATTTTCCAGGGTCCTCTGGTGGTGAAAATAGCAAATGTCATGAGCTCGTTGGGATTAGCGTCTTGCAGTGGAGACTAAGAGTCTCCAGAAATGTGTGTAAAAATAAGTAATGTACAAAAATAAAAGCAAGGGGTCTTAATCCCTTCTTTCGCTATTTCTGGCCTTGCTGGGAGTTTGGGTTCTATGTTGCCGACTTGACATTCTGTCTTGGACGCAATTGTTTGCAGGTAAGAAACCTTTCGTTTTGTGCTACCTCCCACTGTCCCAGCGATTTAATGTATTCCAAAACGTGAACACTGCAAGATGTGCAGCACAGTATGTTCACTCAGCAGTAAGTCTCGGAGTGCAATTGGGCTTGCTCTCAGGTAAGTGGCTATAGCATTGCAACCTTAAACCAATTTATGTGGCTGAAAAATGCATTTATTTTTGTGCAATTCAAGCATGTTTATGTGCAAAATATATATTCTACATTACCAAGAGATAAAGTTGTGGAAACTGCCAGAATGCAACCACAACAATTTAACCATAGTGTAAAATTCAGACTTTTACAAATGGAAGTTATGCCCCATAAACTTTTACTGAGTGACTTCTTAGCAGTCTGGGGAGAATTTGGTATTGAGAGTTATTTTCAGTGTAAGTCAGAAGAAAGCAGTAAAAAAGCAGCCCTTCCAGCGTGCTGAAAGCAAAAATCACCAGAATTTGTGTGCTTTTAATGCCATGCTTTCCTTTATTCATATTCCCTCTGCTACAGCAGTCCTAAAAATATCTTTGGGGGGAAAACCACAAAAACGTATGATGTGAAATTCAGGGATTTTTAAAACACCAATTTCTTGCTGTATGCAGCCTAGGCACTTAAGTTTGTTGATTTCACATTCTCTCTGTCTTGGCAAGGGTTATAAATACTGGATCTGTGACAACATATCCTGAGTATCGCTGCTGACTTTCCAAGCATGCACGGATTGCAGTTGATCCTCATTCCAAACTGGACAGAGCTGGGCAGTATGGAAAATCCTTGCATTTGTCATTCATGTTTCATAACAAATGCAGAGAGGAATTAATCCACAGAATGCAAGTTTCATTTCTGCCCACTCATTCTATTTGTGGCAATTAAGGGTAACGAGTGGGTGGGTGGGCTCAGGATCCTGCTGCCTCCAGAGACGGGTTGAGTCAGCAGCAGTGGCCAACACAAGCAGCCGCTCCTGACATTTTTGTTTTGTTTCCCTCAGAATGCTTAACCACAGAGTAAGTCCAGGCACCTGAATGGAAATGACAGCTGCTGGACACAAAAAAAGTTAGCCACTATGGGGGGGGGCGGGGCGGGGGAGGGGAGAAACTTTTGAAAGGGGCAAAGAGAAAAATAGACCAGAAGAAGAAAAAACATAAGCAACCTCCCCACCAAAATACCTATAGTCATAAAAATGCAAAACATACATAAATATGTAAATACATAAAAATGTAAAAATATTTTTTTAGTCAGACCCAGGTTTGATGAGGCCCTAAGCTACTGAAGGTAATGGGGCCCTTTATATGTCCAACTGTCCTTTGTCAACAACAAATTGTTGCTGTTTTTTGTGTTGAATATATGCTATATGGTAATTTATGGAGCTAACAGGTATCTAAAGCTATTTGCACTTGCAGAATGTAAGCACCCTATATAGAAATGAGCAACCAGTGATATTTTAGGGAGCAGGCTAGCAGGCGGGGCCCATGACTTACATCACAGGAGCCTATACAACACAAAACACTGTTGCTGTATGTAGGTTTTATTTTATTTGTTTTTTATCTTATATTTTGGAAATGTACATCCAATTTTTTCCCCTTTAAATTTTTTGGGGGGACCCTAAGCTTATACGTAAATCCGGCACTGGTCAGACCATTGGTCTATTGGGCTCAATACTGCCAACACTGACTTAGCAGCAAATCTCCTGGATAATAACCTAAAATGGGCCTGCTGGATCAGACCAAAGGCCCATCTTAGTCCAGCATCTTGTTCTTGCAGTGGTCGACTAGATGCCTATGGGAAGCCTGCAGCACAGGATCTGAGCAGCACAGAGGGAAAAACTGAGGGGGAGCGTTGGGCTCACCTCAGTTTATTCTTCACGGGGGGTGGGGACGCCCTTGGGGCATCCCTGGAACCAGGCCTGTCTGCCAAAGGCCAATCTGCAGGCAGGCAGGCCTGCAGTATTCACCAGCCTCCTTCTGGATTGCTGGCCAGGCCCATGGCCAGTCTGCAATGCTGCCTGACGATTTAAGGTAAGCAGACTTGAGCAGCATTTTCTGTCCACCTGAGATTCCCAGCAACAGGTATCCAGAGGTCTCTCCCAGTCCTAGCTGGAGCTGCTGGGATTGAACTGGGATGTTTCTGCATACTAAGTAGAAGTTCTACCCCTGAGCTGCAGCCCTACTGGATCCCTGCCGGATCAGGCGAAAAGGCCCGTCTACTCCTGCATCCTGCTCTTGCAGCAGCCAGTCGGATGCCTGGAGGGAGCTAACAAGCAGGTGTTGAAGGCAAATGTCACCCCCTTTCTCACACAGGGTAGTTGCTGCAGCCCCTCAAACATTTCAGTTGCTCTTTTCTGAACCTTCTCCGGCTCTAAAATACCCCTTTCTGAGGTGAGGCACCCAACGCTGCACACAATATGGCAGTCCCGGTTGCACCACGGATTTGTATAACGATATTGGCAGTTTTATTTTGAATTCCTAATGGTGCTTAATATGGAATTCGCCTTTTTCACAGCTGCTGCACGTATTTAAGTAGGGCCCCAAGCTAGGGGGGGAAAGTGCACATTCTTATTGTTTGCTAAAAATCCTTTGCAAAATATTGCTTATCTTTTGTTTACGAGAGGGAGGGAGGGAGGGAAGGAGAGAGGGGGAAAACCCCTGCTCATATACTTTTAGTCAACTTCACACACTGAAGTTTTTTAGTTCTGTTTGATGTCTTCACATTTTTGGCATGCAGCAAATCCCTGTGCGCTATTTGCCTTTATCCTTTGCTCCATAGGAAGCTGCCTTATCAAACCATTGGCCCATATAGCTCAGCAGAAGCTACGTGGACTAGTGGCAGCAGCTGTCCAGAGTTTGGGGCAGGGGTTTTTCTTAATCTTATATCTGGAGATGTTGGGGACTGAACCTGGGCCACGTCCGCATTAGAGCAAAAGGAAAAAGAGGAAACGCCTCTCCAAAAAGAGAGAGAGTACAATAAGGCAGCAAAAGGAAGAGAAATTTCACAAGGATTTTGGGATGGGTTTCTGGAACCGTGTGCAGAATAATTTATGAGCCCCAATGCTGCAGGAGACACATCACATAGAATGGAATTCTTCTTATTTTTCCCTCTTTCTTTCCCCCTTTCGTTTGCTTTATCATATTGGGATCTGTTTAAGTATTTATAATACTATAAGTATAAATACTTAAGTATTTAGCTGGGCAGAGTGAGAGAGATTTGTACAGCACTTTCTTTCTTTCTTTCTTTCTTTCTTTCTTTCTTTCTTTCTTTCTTTCTTTTTCTTTCTTATCCATTAGAGCACAATTTTATTAATTTAAAGACTACCAGCTTTTAGTACAGATCCATGCTGTAGGTTCAATACATGTGCACAGCAACAAATAATCACTGTCATAAATAAAGAACAAAAGTTTAGGCAGTTAAAGGGAAAGATTGCAGTGGAGAGTTCTTCAGAAGCAGAAAGCAGGAGATAAAACTAAGATGACCTAGGTAATGTATTAAGTTTGAGTTTCCCAAAGCTTGTTTCAACAAAATTGTTTATGTTAGGGGAAAACACTATGGAAAACACTTGTTGAGAATTCTGACTGGAAAGTACAGCACTTTCTTCATATGCAGAATAGGGTGGTCCTGCATCCTATGTTACAGTGGGCATTCCCCTTTTGAAAGCATCCTCTGTTTGAAGGGCTATCTGGTCCAGAGATAAAACCACCAGCATCCCCTCTCAACTCACAGACAGTGAGAGGGACAGAAGCCAGAGTTTAAAGTTTAGTGTAATGTGACCGAGAAATACGAGCTGCAGGATGGAAAGCCAGAGAAGCAAAGCATGATGCTTGGTTTCTGCTTAAATCCAAGGCTGCAGCTATGGTAGAAGCAAGACCCTTTTGGGGTGTCAGTGCTGTGACACACACACACACACACACACACACACACACACACATACACATATCCCGGTCATAGTCTCAGGTGTATATATGTGTAAATAAACCATATATCCTAAAGACGCTGCAGTCTCAACTATGCAACATCATTTATTTCTACAGGGCAGCAAGGAGATATTCCTACACCAGGGGTAGAGAACCTCAGGTATGGGGGGGAAGCATATGTGGCCCTCCAACTCTTTGTATCTGGCCCTAGGTCACAGCTCCTCACCTAGCCACATCCCTGGCTGTCCCTGTACTGTGCTTCTGACTGCCTTGCATGTGTTCTAGAACTGCAATGCTGCCTCTTGTTTATGTGGATGGAGAGGTCTGAGTGTGCTGAAACCACAGACGTTTGCATAGCATAGCCTATGTACAAAGTTAATAACACTGGGTAACAATTTTTTACTTTTTGAATGTTGTCTGGATTTCTACAACTGCTTTAGGGTATTTTTGCACTGCTGAATCAGGAAATGGCATCCGTTTGTCTCCATCAGGTCAGGTTTACTGTAAACTGAATGGTGGGCATTGATAAAGGTAAGTACACGTAAATTGCATGTTGCTTCACCATTTTTCAAACTTCAGGGCTTGAACTTCCGTTTCTTGGAACTCCAGGAATGCTCAGCGGCAGGGAGGTCTCTCTTCAGAGTCCAACAGTAGTCAGCCATCATGACTGCGTCCCAGCGACCCTGATACCTGGTCTCCATCTCTTTCATGTCCTGATGGAATATCTCCCCCTGCTCGTCACTCATTGAACCCAGGTTCTCAGGAAACCGGTCCATATGTGAAAATAGGTAGTGCATCTTGACGCTCATGTTGCAGCCCAGGTTTCTGAAGGCAGTCAGCATGTTGTTGACAAGTTCTGCGTAGTTTCTGGCCTTATTGTTGCCAAGAAAGTTCTTCACTACCAGAACAAATGCCTTCCACGGTTCCAGTTCCACTTCGTTCATTGACTTTCCGAACTCTGGATCTCTGATGAGCTGACGGATCTGAGGACCGTCAAAGATGCCAGCTTTCAACTTCTCCATGGTCAATCCTGGAAAAGCCTGGCACAAGTAAGTGAAGCAGTCACCATCCTTGTCCAGAGCCTTGGTGAACTGCTTGATTAAGCCGAGCTTGATGTGCAGCGGTGGAAAGAGTATTCTGTCTCTGTCCACCAGAGGGTCGTTGATGACGTTCCTTTTTCTGCAAGGCACCAATTCCTCCTGCACAGGCCAGTCCTTCTTCGTGTAATGCTGAGCACGGTCCCTACTATCCCACATGCACAGAAAACATGGGTACTTGGTGAAGCCAGACTGTTGTCCCAACAAAAAGTTCACCATCTTCAGGTCAACACAAATAAACCACTTATGCTGATCATAACCAATTTTCTCCAGCACATACTTCACCGCTTCATAGTTCTCCTTCAGTGTACTCGAGTGAGCCAGGGATATAGAGGCAAACTGGTTGCCGTTGTGTAGCAGAACACATTTCAGTGATCGCTTGCTGCTGTCAATGAACAGTCTCCAATCTTTGGGTTCGTACTGTGGCACTCCAAGCTTGAGCAGAAGCTGTGCAATATCTGTACAGTACACCAAGTCCTTCTCTTCCAAGAAAAAACAGAGGTACTCTTGATGCCTGTTGCGGAAGAAGCTGATGCGAGCATTGTCAGAGAGGAGGTTTTTTTCGTTCAATCTGGATGCCAACAGTTCGGCAGAGTCCTTTGACAAGCTGAGGTCGCGAACCAGATCATTCAACTCCTTTTGGGAAAATGGATGTGGAGCATCATCTTCAAGAACCACTTCTTCTTCTTCATGTCCTTCAACACTGGAGGCATCTTCGTCACTAATGTCAGGAAGTTCTCCGAAGATAGGCACTGGAATTTCATCACAATGAGCTACAGGATGACGTGCTGATTGAAGATCAGGATACTTGATCTCCTTCGGTTCTTTCTGTTGATGCCAGCAGCACCAATTTATGGAAGATTTCGAGGTTTTATGACTTCAAACTGATCCCTTTTCGACATAATCACCCAGAACTATCGGACCTGAATACTTCTTGTCATTAAAATAATCATTTCCAATCAAAACAATTTTACCCCCACCAACTTCTTCTAAAATGCTCCACACAAGCGTACATGTGAACAAAAATGTAAAAAAAGACATGTGGCCATAGCTCAAAAGCTTGACCTGATTGAGCAAAACCAATGTGATTTTTGGATTCAGCGCATCAGATTCGTCCTAAATCAACTGAAAAAACGCAGACAACAAATTTGTTGTTGTCCAGTGCTTACATACGAATGTAAGAATTACTTCTGGGCCTGTCAACCACCGGATATACTGTAATGAGGGAATGTGGCCACAGGGCAGAAAAAGAGCCTGAGACTCTTAATCTCAAGGTCATGGGTTCGAGCCCCACCCTGGGTGAAAGATTCCTGCATTGCGGGGGTTGGACTAGATGATCCTTGTGGTCCCTTCCAACGCTACAATTCTATGATTCTACCTCTGCTCTAGAAGTACCAACTAAAAATATGGGTTAGCATTTGAGTCTCTGACTTGGAATATGCTATGAGCATGAGGGCCGGAACCTTTTTTTAATATATAAGCTTGCCACTGCCAGAAAGCTTGGATGTGTTTACCCAATCCTTTAAAAACCCTCCATCTTGAAGCATTATAATGTGATATAGTTCCTCACCCACCAAATCTCCATTCTGTATCATTGGCTAACTTTATTATTTGCCTTCTAGGCGTGCGATCACCCAAAAGAAAGTCCAAAATGGATGGAATCCGAAATAAGAGTAGCTGGAATAATTAGCAAGCTCGAGTGGCTTGAATTTTGAGCAAGGAAACAAAATAGTTCTGGTCTGACTCAGAAGCTAATATATAGCCTGGAGTGGAGAGATAAGGAAGCAAATATTTCAAGGGTGTAAACACTCAATATGGAGAGGAACCGTACAACATGGTACAATACGGCATCCTAAGTTTTTGAAAAATGTGTAGAGTCCATTTCTAAGGAAAGGAATGCAAATTGTTTGCTTGAAAAATATACGATTCCACTTGTGTGGGGAGAGGTGTCAAATCTGAAAAGATATCATAGGAATCAATTATTTACTGGGAAAATAACAGCGAGGAATGGGAATTAACCCTACTCAGATTTTCAAAAGTCATACACTTGACAAAGGTTCATAGCACAGAAGGAGTTGGGGTCAAATAACTTGCATTAATTGGATTGAAATCAAATACAGTACTCCAGTGAAGGGTGTTATTCAACCTTTTAGCAACCCAAACAATTAAAGGGTTGGAACAATTCCCCTGTGAGGAAAGGTGACAACATTTTTTCATTTGGAGGAAGGGCAAGTTATTTTGTACATTCTAGAGATGTATAAAATTATCTGTGGTGTGAAGAGAGTGGATGGGAGAAGTCTTTCCACCTCATACTACAAGAACTCAGTGGCATCTCATGAAGCTGAACTTTAGAAGATTCTTGACAGACAAAAGAAAGTTCTTTCGCATTGCACTTAGCTAAACTATGAAATTTGCTCCCACAAAATGTGGCGATGGCCACTGAGTTGGATGTCTTTAAAAGGGGGCAAGTTCATGGACGGCATCAACGGCTACTAGCCTGAGGAGCCAGTGTGGTGTAGCGGTTAAGAGCGGTGGACTCGTAATCTGGTGAACCGGGTTCGCATCCCCGCTCCTCCATATGCAGCTGCTGGGTGACCTTGGGCTAGTCACACTTCTTTGAAGTCTCTCAGCCTCTCACCTCACAGAGTGTTTGTTGTGGGGGAGGAAGGGAAGGAGGATGTTAGCCGCTTTGAAACTCCTTTGGGTAGTGATAAAGTGGGATATCAAATCCAAACTCCTCCTCCTCCTCCTCCTTCTTCTTCCAAAGAGCATTGAGGGGGCCCGATGCAATATTTTGACGTCACTCTGTGCCCAGTTCCGCATTGGGCCTCAACAATGGGAGGGCAGGGGCTCAGAAAAGAAAAAAATTGTGGGGGCCCTAAAGTGCCTCAGCCTCCTGGAGCCAGCACCTGTGCTACTAGCCATAACGGCTATGTTCAGCCTTCACCATTGGAGGAAGTGTATGTGTGAATTACAAGTGTGCAGAATGCTGCCACATGCATGTCCTGCGTGTCGCCTTCTGACAGACCTCTGGTTGGTCAATGTGAGAACAAGATGCTGCCCTGGCTTGATCCAGCAGGGCTCGCCTTGTGCTGTTAGACACGTTTGTCCCTGGGTTGCGAATGATATGGCATTTTTTTTTAATGAGCAGCCGCCAGCATATTCTATGATACTTAAGCCCCCTGCATTTTATTTGGTTCAAAGAGCAGAAGCGTCAAAACCTGCAACAGCTATAACAATCTTGGCTGAACAACTCGTGCACCTTTAAAAATAATAATAATCTGAATGATTATAACTAGCCTGTTCAGAATAATGAAAGTATCACAGCACGGTAGGCTTCAAGAGAATTTGTACTGTCTATTGATGCAAATTGTTAAGAAAAAGCACAAAGTGGTAAGATTTAATGTGTGCTTAATGATCCTTGTTAGCTTGATCAAAACAGAATAGTCTAGGGAGAGTTTTCAAAACCTAACTGCAGATTTACAAAAAATACACAATCGTGCTGGCTTTTAACGTAGGCTATTAGTATTACAAATGTTTTTCTCAGGCATAGGATTTCTGGGCCAGGGAGCCACAGTCTAGAACTGAATACATTGCTATGCATTAAAAAACCCGCATGGAAAATTGCGGCCCGTTGTGGCACTGACTGTAACCCGAATTTCGGTATAAAATTTGGATTTCAGTGGGGCAGCTTGGACAAGCTGTGCTCATGGTGGGCTCCCATCTTCCAGTGGGCTGGCCTTCATCCTTGCTGCCGGTGCCATTGTTAGGGAGAGAGCTGGTGAAGAAGCAAGGGACAGCAGCTGTTGCCATTATCCTTGTGATTGTGTGGCTCATGGTTTCACCCTTTCAGGGCCAAAAAGGGTTGGGGAAATACAGTGGTACCTCAGGTTACATACGCTTCAGGTTACATACGTTTCAGGTTACAGACTCCGCTAACCCAGAAATAGTGCTTCAGGTTAAGAACTTTGCTTCAGGATGAGAACAGAAATCGTGCTCCAGCGGTGCGGCGGCAGCAGGAGGCCCCATTAGTTAAAGTGGTGCTTCAGGTTAAGAACAGTTTCAGGTTAAGAACGGACCTCCGGAACGAATTATGTACTTAACCCAAGGTACCACTGTAAAGAGGCTGAAACAGGAGGAGCAATAGAGCCAGCAGTCTCTCAGCTATGGGCCCCCCTTACTCAGCAGGTAAGCAATTGTGCCAGTGCTCGCTGCCTGCCTAGAGTTTCAGTGTGAATCTCAGCTTTTGTGATTTAAAAAAAAATTACACATTATGTCATGAACTGGTAGGACTACGGGGAGGAGGAAGAGGATCCTGGCGAGGGGTGCAGCCGGGATGCTAGGGCTGCCAATTGTCCTGTATAATACAGGATTGCGTCCCGTATTTCAATGCAAAACGCCATGTCCTGTATTGACACAGTTTTGTCCTGGGTTTCATAGAATCATATAATTGTAGAGTTGGAAAGGACACCGAGGGTCATCTAGTCCAACCCCTGCAATGCAGGTCCCCCCTCCCCCGTGCTAAGTTAGGGATCCTCTTTGAATGCATGTGTTTGAAAAGGTATGTGAAAGTTCATGCATTTAAGCTCTGGGTAGCCAAGCACAGACAAATTCACAAATTCACATTTATGTGTGCATGCACGAGCAATTGTGACAAATTACAGAGGGGGACACCCTTCTAGGATGCAATAGATTGGAATGATTGTTTTGAAGTCACTTAAGCACCAGATGGGGAAAAAATGCCCCCCCAACTGCTCCATCCCACCCTGTCCTGTATTTTGCTAGAACAAAGATGGCAGGCCTAACTGGGACAAGCTGGAGATGAGGAAGGAGAGGCTGGTGTAGGAAGTACTCACTAGATGATGAAGGATGATGAGGGGATGGAAGTCAGTGCACAGGAACCAGAGCAGCAGGACCCATCACCAGAGCCAGAGGGGCCCCTGTCTCCACGAACACGGTGGGCTCTGAGGCGTAAGGAGAAGCAGGCAGGGTGCTCCAGGAGACTGAGGCAGACAAAGGCCCACAGCCCAGCTCCCTAGCTGGCCAGGTGGGGCTCGTTAGCTCTGGGAGGAGGGGTGTGATTCCTCCCTTGGAGCAGGTGAGGGTCATCTGCCTCATCAGGCCCAGGTGCTGCAATCAGCCTGCAAATTCCAACAGGCAAGCAGGACTGAGATGCTCTGTCTCCTCAACTGCCCATGTTGATGGGCCTCAGCTTGGATGCTCTGGGATCTCTGTGGGACTGTGGTTCAGTTTGGACTTTTAATGATGGATTTTGGACCCATGGATTGACGCTGGACTGGGGACTTGACATACCGGCTTGCCGCCAGGTAGGCCAGGGGTTCAAGACATATAAACAAAGAGAAAACTGCACTGAATAACCCCCCCCAAACCCCCCCCCCAGAGTAGAGCAAACCAACTTGTAGAAGGGCAATAACATGACAGTAACACATTATTTGGGGCTCTCTTTGAACCTGTCTTCAGTTATTTTGCACCATTTTAAAATATGTTTAGTTGTTGTTACAGCATGTTTGCAAATTGCAGCGAGGCTCATTTGGCAGCTGACTCATAAATTAATAAAATTAAAGAGTAGCCCGCTCCTATGTAAAAAAGCATCGGTGATAAGGTTGGATTAATATATGCATGAAGTGAAGTGGATCGAAACTGAGAGTGAAGCGAATTACATATGCTTGAAGCACCAGTAACATATTTATATTGAGGAGGGGCATGTTCTTTCACTTCCAGAATCTCAGAAAATGCAAAGATACCAAGTGTGTGGTAAGAGGCTTTTGATTCTGTTGACCAGAGGGTTTAGCTGCACATAGTTGGCAGGTTAGTTCATACATAATTGTGGCTTCTACCCACATTTTGGCCATTCCTTATCTTCAAAGCCCTCCATGGCATCTCCAGAGGCTGTGTGTGGTGACTCTGGCTGCGCTCAGTCCTGGCATGCAGCTTCTGAGGCATTGGAGAGAGAGAGTGGAGGTTAGCTCTGTGTAAGGTAAATTCAAAACCTTTTAGCTGCCTGCTGTTTGGTGATAGCTAAGCAGCCAACTTTGAAAAGTCGACTGGCCTACATGTGGCATCGAGCCTTTGCCAAGAATTCACTGCCTTGCATTTGTTTTTTCAGTAAATGTTACATTGACAGGAATTGTTCAAAAGCCAACCATAGGCATTTTGTTGCCTGAAGTCCCCCCCCCCATTCATATTACACTCACAGAAGCTGTCTGGACTGGATAGCACACCCTCCAACATTTCTCTGATGTAAATGGGGTTAGATTAATATTATTATTTTATTCATACCCCACCCATCTGACTGGTGGTTGCTCCAGCCGCTCTGGGTGGCTTGCAACATATATAAAAGACATTAAACATGGAAAATCTTCCCTATACAGGGCTGCCTTCAGATGTCTCCTCAAGGTTGCGTAGTTACTTATCTCTTTGGCTTGGGTGTTTGTGTGTCACATAACTCCATACCCTCCAACACTTATCTGATGAAAATAGGGATGTCCGAAGGAAAAGCAGGACATTCTGGGATCAAATCAGGGTTTTGGATTTAAAAAGAAAGAAACCAGGATGGCTTCTGTAAATCCAGGACAGTCCGTGGAAAACAGGAACACTTGGAGGGTCTGGGATAGTAGTCAGTGGTGATGCGATAGCCTCCTTCATCACACATTAAGCAGCGTGTCAGATTAGGGAGCCCAGGACATGTGGCAACTGGGAGTGGGGACTCAGGGGAATGGACAGCTGCTGCTGCCATCCCCCAGCATCTGCCACCTAAGGAAGTTGTCTCTCTTTGCCCAATGGTAGGACTTGGTTTGGCTGGGTTTAAAGTTTCTCTTCCTTTTAAAAGGTAAAGGGACCCCTGACCATTAGGTCCAGTCGCGGACGACTCTGGGGTTGCAGCGCTCATCTCGCTTTATTGGCCGAGGGAGCCGGCATACAGCTTCCGGGTCATGTGGCCAGCATGACTAAGCTGCTTCTGGCGAACAAGAGCAGCGCACGGAAACGCCGTTTAATTTCCCGCTGGAGCGGTACCTATTTATCTACTAGCACTTCGTGCTTTCGAACTGCTAGGCTGGCAGGAGCAGGGACCGAGCAACGGGAGCTCACCCCGTTGCAGGGATTCGAAGTGCGCCACCTTCTGATTGGCAAGTCCTAGGCTCTGTGGTTTAATCCACAGCACCACCCGTGTCCCTTCTCTTCCTTTTACAGAAGTATTATTAATAATAATAATAATATAAAAAAATGTGGTTTTTTGGGAGGTGGCTATTGGGTTGTTGTTTTTATTTTGATTATATATTTTGTTGTTTTCTACTTTGATTTTGTTCCTTGAACCGCCCTGAGACCTCCGGGTACATTGGTACCTCAGGTTAAGTACTTAATTAATTCAGGAGGTCCGTACTTAACCTGAAACTGTTCTTAACCTGAAGCACCACTTTAGCTAATGGGGCCTCCTGCTGCTGCCACGCCGCCGGAGCACGATTTCTGTTCTCATCCTGAAGCAAAGTACTTAACCCGAGATAATATTTCTGGGTTAGCGGTGTCTGTAACCTGAAGCGTATGTAACTCTGAGAGCAGAGAAGGAATTACTTTGATAAGTAAAATAATACGCTGCTATTGTTATGTGGATTTCAATCTCGTTAAATTATGCTGGGCAATTTAACAGTTGGAGTGGAGAGAGGGAGGGGGTGGGTGGGGCACACTTGCTAGATGCTTCCAGCAAGAGATTAGGCAAATGCCTCACGTGTATATCCTAGCTCGCTAAATGGACAAACCAAAAAAACTCCCCAAAATGTTACACACTCGCTATTAGCAGAAATCCTTCTCCCTGGCACAAACTTTGAATAAGCTGTGCAGAGCAACACAGAGCTAACTTTGCTTTAAACATGATCTTACTCTGTCCATATATCATCTCTCCCCCCCCCCCGTAAAGTAAGAGTTAATTATAAATCCAGAAAATACCCTGCTGGTATGTAAGTTTTTTTTAATGTATTCAACATTCCTCATACTCTGGCAGTTAATTTCATGTGTGAAATTAATGTTTGTAGAGTAACATCCTGTAAAGATTGCTGTAGTGGAGTCTATATGTCTCCTCTCATCACCCCCCCCCCCCAAAAAATAGGATTCTAAAATCTGATTCCACAGAGACAGCTTTCCATCCATTAAGGAATGTGGCTTTCTTGTTTTGCTTAGTGTGCTTTTGTGTTTAAGTGCACAATCCACATTGGCTGGCAAGGCATATATGTCTGCACATTAAATGATTATTTAATAGCTCGTTTTTTGCTGCAAAAAAAAACAACAACTCTGCCTACAGAATTATTTATCCAGGTATAAATACCTTGACCCTTTCGTAGTTAATGAAGCAAAATCACCATGTAAGAGGTATGTGATTTGCTGTATTGCTTTTCTTTTTAATTAAAGGAATGATATTATACAGTATTATTTCTTTCATCCTTTGCTGACTTACTGCTTTGCCCAAAGTGAAACAGAGATCATATTTAATTATAGCACTGTCCTAAGGACCCGGCTTAAAAGGAACAGCACTATAGCTGCAAATAGGTCATGGGAAGTAACCTTCCGTACCTAGCTCAGCCTCCTCTCAGATCTGGGTGTTCAGGTTATCATTTCTGACCCTCCTAATCTTGAAGACGCGGGTGGCGCTGTGGGTAAAAGCCTCAGTGCCTAGGGCTTGCCGATTGAAAGGTCGGCGGTTCGAATCCCCGCGGCGGGGTGCGCTCCCGTTGTTCGGTCCCAGCGCCTGCCAACCTAGCAGTTCGAAAGCACTCCCGGGTGCAAGTAGATAAATAGGGACCACTTACTAGCGGGAAGGTAAACGGCGTTTCCGTGTGTGGCTCTGGCTCGCCAGAGCAGCGATGTCACGCTGGCCACGTGACCCGGAAGTGTCTCTGGACAGCACTGGCCCCCGGCCTCTTGAGTGAGATGGGCTCACAACCCTAGAGTCTGTCAAGACTGGCCCGTACGGGCAGGGGTACCTTTACCTTTAATCTTGAAGAGATTGAAGGAGAAGTGAAGTTTTGTCTGCCGTGTCATGCATGCTCAATCTTTGATATAAAGATGTCTGGAGATCTGGATTTATGTGAGAGGGCAGTTTCTCAGTGTGTTAAGGGTGTGTGTGTGTGTGTGTGTGAGTGTGAGTGAGCATGTGTTAAGCATCAGACCCGTCATAACAAGTTTCCCATGGAGGGAGCAAGCCCAGGTATTGCGCAAAACACCACACTACTTCTCCAGTCTTAAGCAGTGTTGTGGCTGGATTTCCGACACAATGAGCTCTGCTGCTGCTGTTGCTTTGCAGAGGCTGCAAGTGAAAAATGGCCGTGTGGTCTTAGGTGGCCCACACATGTGGAATGCACTTTCTATTTTCTCTCTCTTCTTCGGTTAAGGAAACCTCTCCTTGTTTACTCCCCACCACAACACTATGCCTGCTAGTAAACGCTACAGGGACCGAGAGGATGCAGCTCTCTCACCGGTTTCCAAACAATCTAAAATAGAGGACTTTTTAAACAAACCAGCTTTTATAGTTCCAAAAAAAAACAAAACGAGCCGGAGATTGTCAGTGGCTATTTGGCGTGTTATTGGTGGCCGCGGCAAGGGCTGGTGCTGATTGACTGTTGCTGCGGCAATTGGGCAGGCGATTGGCGGCTTCTGCCAGCGAGGGGACAGACGATAGGTGGCCTTTGTGATGCATGTGAGTGGCATCATAGGTCAAGTAGGTGAGCAATTTTCTGCAAACCCCCCCTAAAAAAAGCACAACAACTCTGCCCCCCCAATTTCAACAACTATGGGCAATCTCCCCCCATTTTCTTAATTTGGAGTCCCCAAAAATAGGGGGCATCTCATACACAAGGGCATGTTATACACAGAAAAATATGGCAGTAAAATTATCATTATGGAATGGGATGTCCCTATTTTCATTGGAGAAATGTTGGAGAGTGCATGTATGTATGGTCCAGATGAGGCCTAAATGTGAGGTGTTGGCATTCTCTTCCCAGTTTGATCTACTTTGGCTTTTTGGCACTGCTTCTGTGCATAGCTGTATTCAGCAGTAGCTCGTTTGTTGTCTCTGTGGCTTTTTCATGGGGCAGCCGCTACATCAATAATTGGAAAATGCAACTGTTAAAACCAATAAACTCCACAGTGAGGCTCAACATTGGCACAGCTACGAAATCCCCTTTCGCTCTTTTTTTTTCTTCAATGCCCAAATAGCTGTCAAATGTCTCATGTTCCCTTCAGTAATTTTGCTATCACATTTTCCAGAAGTCTGAGCAATTCCTACAGCGCCTGCCTTCTTCAAAGCAGATGTGTTTGATTCTGCCACATTTTAGCAATTCAATCATCCATTAGGCCACATACTATTTATGATAAGTTTGTCTTTAAAAAAGAAAAAGGGGAAAAAAACCACTTCTGTGTGTTCTGTGTTTCCTTTTATATCTCGGTTCAAAATATTTCACCAAGCTCCATGGTGATAGATGGAACTATTTTAAACAATCCCTTCACAGAATTATAAGAGAATGTTTACCTCAAAAAAAGAGGAGGAGAAGAAGAAAACTCGGCACCACAAACTTTCGATTGGATTTGAAAAGAGCTCCAAGGCTGCAATCCTGTGCACACCTTCCTGACAGTAAGTTCTATTGTGTTCAGTGGAAGTTACTCCTAGGTCAACGTGCATAGGATTCGGCAGAATAAGTATCACATTGCCAATTATACAGTAATATTTAATTACAGGTAACTTGCAACTTACACTCATATAACTTGCATGTAACTTCAGCTTTGCATGATTGTCAAAAAATAAAAATTAATAATAAAAGGGGCAGGAAAGGGCTGGGTGTCCAGGAAAAAGGACTTTGGCAATCCCTCCCACCATCGAACCCAATGTGTTTTGGCTATACACGATTTTGACTTTAGGCACTATCCCCGAAACGTAACTCCATTGTGGGTTGAGAATTGCCTGTATTTTGGACTGTGGTTAGCTCAAAGAATGGAACAATGTTGTTTTAGTGCTCTAAATGGGCAATTAACAGGGTTTCTACAGTTCTTCTTGCTGACATTACCCCCTCCCAACGTTTTGCAATTTTTCTATTCCCTCTAATAGCATGTAAGCTTACAGATTACAAGCTGGATGAGGTTTGAATGTAGAGATGAGGGATTCGACTGAAATTTAAGCATTGAAATTAAATTCAGTGCACAGTAAAAATGAGCCTACCTTATTTCCACTTTCTGAAACATTACACAAACAGCCATCCTTTGAATTCACATTTCTCTGAATTTTCAGTGCATTTCTCTAGCCGAGCAATGTTTACGAAATGCATATACACAAGGGTAAAGCTATGTATTAAAATGCATACAATCATGAAAATGAAGTTCAAAATGCATTATTTTAAGAGTAAGAGCGCTGTGACTTGAACTAGCTCCATTCCTGAACTTGAGATGGCTGGGTAACAGTGTGACCTGCAGAGCAGCAGAAATGTTAGTCAGATTGTCCACAGAACGCAGGAAGTTATCCTATACTGAGCCAGGTCATTGGTCATTAGCTCAGTATTGTCCAGAGATGCTGGGGATTGAACCGGGGACATTCTGCATGGAAAGCAGGGGTTATACCAATTGTAGCATTATATAGTTATATAGAATGTCCTGAGGGAATCAACTCTGTGTTTTGGATGTACAATACTAGGGTGTTAGTACAGGCTCCCAAATGGATTGCACTGTGGAAGTTTTATTACTCTCTTATCCATTGCTTCCTTATTACTGTACTTTTTTGCTATAACCATTATTTCCCCCTTTACATGAGTCCCTTTATGGATTGTTTATCTTACTGCACACAACTTTCTTGAGGGGAGGCTTTGATGCCAGTCAGATGTTTGGCTTCCTTGTTGGTTCTCTGAGTCATGCTGTTCAAGAGAGGCTGCCTTTTATTTGGATTAAGTCTTGCATATTTCTTTAACTGCATTTCCCCAAGACCGGTTCATGGTTATTTACTGAGAGGCTGAAATGTTTGGTCCAGAGTTCCTGCAGGATAGAACCTGATCAGATTCTCTTTTTGCTTTCACATCCGTTTTTAGGTCATAATTTCATGCCTGGGTTATTTTTTGGGAGTACGCTACTTATTAGACAAACTTGCATTGACCACCTTGTGCAACCTCTGTTGCTTCTCCATAAGCACTATAGGGAATCCTATGTCATAAACAGTGGTCTTTAGAAGATTTAAAGCAATGATCATGGCCCAGGGTGGATGTGGTATGAAACTAATGAAGCCTAAGCTTCAGGGACCCTAATCTTGGAGGGGCCCCAGAAGTGACTTTAATCCACATTGCTTAAAAATTTGGGGTCCAGTAAACCCAATTTGAGATGCACAAGTCAAAAACTATAAGGCCTGGGACGTTTTTATTCACACCAGTGACTTTGACATGTGAGATAATCCAGTACAGCAGTTTTAACCAAAATCTGAGATGTAATAATAATAATAATAATAATAATAAATTTTTGTTTATACCCCGCCCTCCCCGACCAAGACCGGGCGGCTAACAACCAATAATAACAACAAGTTGATTAAAATACAATTTTAAAAAGAGTAAAATACAACATTAAAACAATAGGATGCAGCCTCTTCACAGGAGGAGAAAGGAAAAAGAAAGAGGAGGAGGGAATCAAACTGATTCTAAGCCAAAGGCCAGGTGGAACAACTCTGTCTTACAGGCCCTGCGGAAAGAAATCAGATCCCGCAGGGCCCTGGTCTCATGAGGCAGAGCGTTCCACCAGGCCGGAGCCAGTGTTGAGAAGGCCCTGGCTCTGGTTGAGGTGAATCTAACTTCCTTAGGGCCCGGGACCTCTAGGGTGTTGTTATATATGGACCTTAAGGTCCTCCGTGGGGCATACCAGGAGAGGCAGTCCCGTAGGTACGAGTCATTATTATGATTATGATTATTATTAAATGTGGTGATCTGTTGTGGAACAACCCCATTGAAGATGTTAACAGTGGTTACACAGACCTAATTGCTGGTTGTGAAGGGACCCCACAACAGTCCAAGCTTCAGGGCCCCCCAAATGTAGGTCTGCCACTGGCGATGATACCCAGCTCTGTTTTTCTGCAGCAGTCAAATCAGGAGAGGCTGCACAAGCTTTGGAACAGATGCCTGGACTGGGTGGTGGACTAAATACCTACACATACACAAGCACATACAAGGCCATCGTATTTGCATTAGAAATATGCATGGCTTGTTCCCGTGCTTCCTAGGCATGGGTCCAAGTGTTTTTGCCCTTGCCTTGCCCCATTCTGTGGGAAAACTCGCTCTTTAGTATTAAACCAGAGCAAATGCCAGTCCAGAGAAAACTCAACAGTTGTTAGCTCTGATTCAGTAGTAAAGTTTGGGTTTCCCCAGGGGAAAGCGGTGGGGCAAGGGCAAGTCTGGTTGAGCCCCCTTACAGTCCACAGAGGCTTTTCAGTAGCTGCAGAGCAGAATAGGAAAAGAAGAATCGGTTGCTTAAACCGCCTTCCATTAGCACAGCCATTGGAAACACCCCAATGGTGATTTCATGCTTTTAAGCACTTCTCAGCGCCAGCTCTTTTCCAGTTCAATACGTACTAGAGCTAGAACAATTGTGGTATCTAACATCACCTTTCCCTGCAATAAATTAGACGTTATACATGACAATGCCTTTAAAACAGGGGCGCTCTAAATGATGTTAACTTCAACTCTCATCAGCACCAGCCAATGTGGCCAATGGTCAAGCATGACAGCACAGCAACATCTAGAGGGCCACAGATGCCTCATCCCTTCTTTAAAGGAAGGGCTGGCTCACACATGCACAACCTGCTCTTGCAAAACCATCAGATCACAGATAAATAGACAGAAATTTATTTTTGCTTTTCGTCTTCTCGTACACATTTCTTTTCACGGCAGCAAATTCGTACCCTTGTTTGATTTCTCTGCACTTAGTTTATTCTTGTGGCCTGGATAACTGGTAACTGGCTATGCAGACTCGCTCTATCGAAAAGCCTTGCATTTAAGGAGATTATGACAAATCCTGACTGAAATGCCAAATCTGGGTTGACGTTGAACTGAAGTTGTGGACGTTGAGCGATAACCATGCATGTCAGAACTAGTCCCAAGTGTACAGCAGCCACGTGCAGAGAAATCAAGTGATGGACATGCATGTGTAAACATGAGCAGGGGAACTATTACGATTTTTGGCTTTGCAAAATACAGAGGGATTCTTTTTCTTGTGATTTAGTTGTTGTTGTTTCAAAAAACCCTGGAATATATTTGTATGAAGGGCAACACATAACTATTAAATAATAAACAGAAGTATTAGCAGATGAGTTGCAGATTCCAATCCCATTCAGTGTCTGCAGGGTCAGGATGTCTAACATAAGTTTTCTTATAAGTCACCAAGATGCGTGATTGATCTATGTACATATACATGGCCCTGATGGGGCATGGGGCTTCTCTGATGCGCACGCTGTCATCTGACAAGCGACCTGCGGCCTTAAACGCCAGTCTCACTTTCTCAGCTGTCCTGTCTCTGGGAATCAAGACAGCTGTTGCCTCATACCGCAGGCTGTTTCTGGCATGCTCTGTGTTTCTAGCAATAGATTTAATGTACTGACCCCGTGGCATGGTTAAAACACTGTCTGTGATTTCCCCCTGCGCTGAATAAATGTTCTTCCTTGCACCGTGTTTCATTCCAATGAGCCGGGCACCATGCCCCTTTGAAACGCCTTGATAAATTAGACATCTCATAAATTCAGTTGTACTGTGTCACATGCAGGAGTATTCGTGTGTTCTGAATACAGGCTTTAACCATTCATTATTTTATTTTTTTCAAAAGTTATGTATTTGAATCACTGCAGTTGCAAATTTAAAAAAAGTAAATGAAGACTAAAAGACCCATCGAAATTGAAGGGTCAGCCCTGAGCAGGTACACAACTCATAATAATAATAATAATAATTTATTATTTATACCCCGCCCATCTGGCTGGGTTTCCCCAGCCACTCTGGGCGGCTTCCAACAAAACACTAAAATGCAATAACCGATTAAACAGTAAAAGCTTCCCTAAACAGGGCTGCCTTCAGATGTCTTCTAAAAGTTTGGTAGTTATTTTTCTCTTTGACATCTGGTGGGAGGGCGTTCCACAGGGCGGGTGCCACTACCGAGAAGGCCCTCTGCCTGGTTCCTTGTAACTCAGGAAATGATTGCCAAGGCTAGTAATACTTAGAGAAGACCCATTGATTTCAGTGGGTCTACTATGAGCATGACTTAGTTGTATTTCACCCGGTGTCTCCACCCCCATCATTTAGCCCAGACACTGAGGTCCAGCTCTGAGGGCCTTCTGGGAGTTCCCTCACTGTGGGAAGTGAAGCTACAGGGAACCAGGCAGAGGGCCTTCTTGGTAGTGGCGCCTGCCCTGTGGAACACCCTCCCATCAGATGTCAAGGAAATAAACTACTATCTGACTTTTAGAAGACATCTGAAGGCAGCTCTCTTTAGGGAAGTTTTAAATGTTTGATGCTTTTTCACATTATTATTATTATTATTATTATTATTATTATTATTACTACTATTATTATTTATTTTGTTGGGAGCTGCCCAGAGTGGCTGGGGAAACCCAGCCAGATGGACAGGGTATAAATAATAAATTACTATTTTATGATTATTTCAGGAAATACAGGAGTTAGTTGCTAGGAAGTGAAGTGCTGAGTGAGGGTCAACAATTGACAACAAGAGGTTATTTATTTAAAACGTGCATACTCAGCCTAGTATGAAAGCATCTTGAGGCAGTTTATAAACCCTATACAATAAAATTCAGGGTCACCATTTTCAGGGGGTGGGGTGGGGAGATGGTTGTGTTTGCTCACATGGGGAGAGTCACCGCAACTTTCTGAGGATATATTCAGAATTAAACTCTTAAGAACAAAGAAGCAGTGCCTTTTAAGAGTATTTGTTGTGGGTGTTTTTTTTTGTAATGCTCATAATAAACAGAGATATAGGTAACGCTGATAAATAATCGTCTCTTTTGGGTCCAAACTCTTAGTACCCAAAGGTATATCTGCCTTAGGGCATCTATGTTGCTCCCAGGTTTTTTTATTTTATTTATTTATTATTATTATTATTGCTATTATTGCAGGACAGGGTGATGTTTTATTATTTATGTAGTTATTTAATCTAATTCTTGCCTGTTCTGCATTACTAAGAGTAATACCAGTGCAGTTTATATCAGAACAATAAAACAGATAAGCTTTTTCCAAAGCAAGAAAATAAATAAAACACAGCACAGCATGCAGTTAAGCGCGCGTGCGCACACACACACACACATGCTTAATAGATATATATTTATGCTTATATATGGACATTGTTTGAAGATTTTATCACACTTGGATGATTGTTTGGTCTGAGGCATAAGGCCTGAGGCACAGTAGTTATTAAATACTTGGGGAAAGCTATTTTTTCTTTCTTTTATTGAGTGTGTAAGCACTTCATTACTAGCAAACAGAGGATGTCAGAGTCTTACAAGGCATTTTATAAGACTGATATTTATAGGGGCCAGACAGCAACAGCAGTTTAAAGCAACGAAACTAGGGGTGTGTCACCTCTGCTCCCCCCCCCGCCCCAGCCTCTCTCAAGAAAGATAAACTCAATGGGGGCGTCTATTTTTAACCTCGTGTTCTTTCCTTTTGGCAGAGCAATCGGTGTTAGCTGAGCTCTTTTGCGGAATGAAGCCAAGTACCCCTGTTCGTTGCCTTTCGGAATGACCAGCCGATTCAGACAGCTCCGGAGACGGAACCTTTTCGCATGAAGCCCGGTTCTGCTACTACTACTACAACAACATCATGTCAAGCAATGACAGTTCTGACGGCCCGCCTTCCACGACAACCGTTAGTTCGGTTCTGGTTCAGGCTGGAGACTGCAAAATCATCATAGCTATATTGAAGGTAAGCTTAAGGGCTCTAAACACTTGAGCTTATAGCTCAGTACCATTGACTAGTTCAGAGTCTGATCATTTCAGCTTTGATTTCTGCACAAAGTGGTTGACACAGGGGAGTGTGCTGCACACACAATCCCAATCAAGAAGCATTATTTTTCATTACAAAGGCTGGGAGAGGGGAGGTTTCTAATTTTTTGTGCATAAAGTAAGCATCACTGAAATAGTCTTGAAGAAAGTGTATATTTTTCATTTGAAGAAAACAGAACTTTAAATTAAAATGAATTAAACAAACAGCCTGGTAACATAACCAGGACAATTGTCATTGATTTGTAACTGTATTGATTTGAAATACGGGACTTTGGTTTTGTTTTCTTGTATTATTTAAAGATTGCATCCAGAATATACAAAGTGCATTTGATCTGACTTAGTCGGAGGGAATTCTTTGAAGGAATTGTTCTGATGTTCATGCATGGACAAATAATTAATGCCCCTATGTTGCACATGTCAATCTCCACTTCAGAAATTGAAAAGTCGTATTGAAAATCTTTACTTGAACAATTTAGCTTCACACTGAAGCACTGCACCATTTTCAACACAAGTAATACAACAATATAGGAATACAGGAAGCAGTTGTACACTGAGTCAGACCATTGGTCCATCTAGTTCAGTGTTGTCTACACCAGCCTTTCTCAAACTTGGGTCCCCCGATGTTGTTGGACTACAACTCCCATCATTCCTAGCTAGCTGGACCAGTGTTCAAGGATGATGGGAGTTATAGTCCAACAACATCTGGGGACCAAAGATTGAGAAAGGCTGGTCTGCACAGTCTCTCCAGGTTTTCAGACTGGGGACATTCCCAGTGCTACCTAGAGATGTCAGAGAGTGAACCTTCTGCATGCACAGCTGATGCTGGACCACTGAGCTATGGCCTTGCCCTATATATCTGAGGGGCAGAGATGATGTTGCATGCTTCCTTTCCTAAAACTTTGTTCATTAGAGCTCACAAGCCATTGCATGGATTAAATCAAAAGACTAGACTTTACTAAGTGCTTGACCGTTAGTTTTTGAGTTGGATCATGCGCACACACACACATCATACAAATATCTGGAGAAATTGTACTTAGGACAATGTTTCTGTTTGTGTTTTAGTGTGGGGATTGGGTGCAGCTCCAGCTGGCTGAATCAGTACCAAATTTGTTAGAAATCGGCAGCAATCAAGAAGAGACCAAAAAATTACTACAAGATCATGAACTTCTCCTGGCGAAGCTTAAGGTAAGACATGCGACGTGAACTTTCTGAATTATTACAGGTCGCGTTGTAGCCTTGTTCTGAAAGTTGTAAATGACTGTTGAGCACCAGTCCTCTGACCGCTTGATGCTTTGTAGGAACGTTTCATCACAAACAATCCATGTGGGGGAGTTCCTAAGGGTTGCTAAAAGAGGCCTCACAAAGCAAGCAAGAAGTGACTCCATCCTTGTTGCGTGTAATAAGACACCCAGTTATAATGACAGCCATGAGTTGCTCTTGGCTTGCCCATGGCTTGCTTCCCACATGCCTTTGCTACGACATGCAGGATTTAACCACATGCAGGATTTAACCTTCAGTGTGTCATGGCAAATGTTAATGAAAGTTGTTCTTGTGGTGGCATGCCAAAGCTTAATCTGGCAACTGGCAGCTACTACCGCCAGGCATAGAATTGACTGCAAGCATGGAGCTGATGAGCTCAGGATTGTCAAGAGCATTCCTTGTAGCTACTAACTGTAATGGCTGCCGTAAGACAATATGACTATGAATGAACCAGAGCTTACTCTTAAGCACAACGTCGCAGTGTTCCCTAGTGGCCTGATGGTAAGGAGCCCACCCCCACCCCCACCAATCAGTGCAGGTGAGGAAGGTAACATAAGTCTAGTGATCCACTGCTGGAAACAGGAAAAGGATGAAAGGAGGTCTATCTTCTATTGCATGGGTGTCTGGAAGGTGCGTGTGTAGGTGGAAGAGTGTTTTGAATCCCAAATGTGGGTCATTATCTGTCTATCCACAATTGCCAGCATCTTTGTGGAAAAGGAAAGGAAATAAGTCATTAATGGCTCTACAGTAAACAAAGGCATTTATATAGCTCCTGTTTTCTAGGCAGCACCATTAATCAGATAAGCCGTCACAGAGCCGCATGGGTATTCTGAGGGAAGAGACATTTGTTTTTCGTGCAGATTACTTTTTAATGCACTAGAGGCTCAAACAGTATATTTTAAATTTTGGTACATATACAAGTCATGGCCATTTATTGTTTTTATACTGTATTAAGCTGTGCTGATATTTAAAATAAAATAAATGGTCGCCACAGCCTACATATAGTGTTGGTGGAAAAAATGTTTAACACTTTTTTGGGGGGGGAAGGTACTAAAAAGTTTAAAAGAATCATTTCGTTGTGCTTAAATGTCATAAACTGATGTGAGTAGGGTTTTAAAATAAGGATCAGTTAAAGATTTGTAAGTTGTGTAGCTGAAAGTACCAGGGAGGAATAAAGAACATTCTTGGAGGCAGAATATTATTGAAGGACATTCTCAAGAAACGCATACCCTCTGAGACATACGCTTTCATTTCAGTGCAATGCATATGAGAAATCTGATTTCAGTGCCACTCATGACGAGAAACCACGTTTTGAAGTAATCTTGAAACACACTTGCATGGGGAAATAGATCAGAATTGGGCTCTGCGTTTACAAGGAGGGAATCATGGACTCGTGATCTGGTGAACTGGGTTCGCGTCCGCGCTCCTCCACCTGCAGCTGCTGGGTGACCTTGGGCTAGTAATAATAATAATAATTAATAATAATAATTTTTTGTTTATACCCCGCCCATCTGGCTGAGTTTCCCCAGCCACTCTGGGCGGCTTCCAATCAAGTGTTAAAAACAATACAGCATTAAATATTAAAAACTTCCCTAAACAGAGCTGCCTTCAGATGTCTTTTAAAAAGAAGATAGCTGCTTATTTCCTTCACATCTGAAGGGAGGGCGTTCCACAGGGCGGGTGCCACTACTGAGAAGGCCCACTTTGAAGTCTCTCAGCCCCACTCACCTCACAGAGTGTTTGTTGTGGGGGAGGAAGGGAAAGGAGAATGTTAGCCGCTTTGAGACTCCTTTGGGTAGTGATAAAGCGGGATATCAAATCCAAACTCTTCTTCAGAGTGAGGGACAGTGGGGACTGTGGTATCTTAATGCTATATGGTTTATTTACACATATATACAACCTGAACCTATGTTGGAAGGGTTCACAGCATTAATACCCCAAGAGGGTCTTGCTTCGCTCATAGCCACATCCTTGGATTCCAAAAGAAATCAGGCATGGTTCTGTCTCCCAGCTGCCTAGCCTGCAGCGTTCTGGCTTCTTGTTTCTAGCTCACGCATGCAACTCTCCACTCTGCCCTTTGTCTTTCTAACTACCAGTGAGTCGAGGGAGCGGGGCCCACCTGTTTACTATCTGGCACAGAGCCACACCCTCTGTTACCCATAATAGCCCAAACCTAGAGGGCCATTACCAATAAACTTGCTTGGCTCTTTCAACAATTTGAATCCCTCCTTAGATTTTCTGGATCCAGGAATTAGAAGGGTCTCAGGCATACAGCCTATCCCTTTCAAACTCATAACAATACAGTGGTGACCCGCAAGATGAATGCCTCGCAAGACGAAAAACGCGCAAGACGAAAGGGTTTTTCGGTTTTTGCGTTGCTTCGCAAGACGATTTTCCCTATGGGCTTGCTTCGCAAGACGAAAACGTCTTGCGAGTGAGTTCGCTTTTTTCTTAAAGCCGCTTGAAGAGGCACAGTTGTGACGGACTGTGCTTCGCAAGACGAAAAACATCGCAAGACAAAAAGACTCGCGGAACGAATTAATTTCGTCTTGCGAGGCACCACTGTATATATTCTGCACACTGAAAACTATATGCCCGCTGAAAAGTTGAAGCTTAGCAACAAATGCTTTTGTGGGAAGTAAAAGTTATGTAACCTGCTTTGTGAGAGCTATGCCTTAAAAGCCACTCTCTCCCGCCCCCCCCAGCCTCACAAATCAATTAATGAATACATAAACCAATTACATCATTCAGCTTGTCCACTAAAGTACATAGGTATGAATCACACCAATAACAGTTCCAAAGGGATTTAGGCAACTAAAGCACACTTGAGACTAAGGATGAGGAAATGTGTGGTGTGCCAGACTACAACTCCCATTACCCTATGCTGGCTGGGGCTGATGGGAGTTGAGAGTCCAAGCACAGCTTAAAGGGCCACCAGCTGCCCACCCCTGCTTTAACCTGTTTCAAACAGTAAGTGGCCAGACCTCCAGGTTCAAGAGTGAGGACTGGCTAACGAAGATAAGGCCTCTTGCTTTAGTCTGCATGCCCCACAGACCTCATATCACAAGTACCTGGCATCTGCTTCCTTCTTAAAAGTACGGTTTTGTTTTGCAATTATGCAGTCTTTCTATAATCACTTGGGCATCTTTGCTTCAACAACCTTTTTACTTGAATACCAATTAACGATTGTAGGTAATAATACTGATGATGGGTAACAGTACAGTGGTACCTTGGAAGTCGAATGGAATCTGTTCCGGAAGTCGGAACATTCAGAAACCAAGGGGCAGCTTCCGATTGGCTGCAGGAAGCTCCTGCAGCCAATCAGAAGCCGCAGAAGTTGTGTCGGATGTTCAGGTTCCAAAGAACGTTCACAAACCGGAACACTCAATTCCAGGTTTGCGGCGTTTGGGAGCCAAAACGTTCGACTCGCAAAGCATTCGGGATCCAAGGTACAACTGTACTATAATTGAAGATAACATTGATGATTGTAAGTGAAGATAGTGGAATGAATATTAGCCTGATGACAGTTAACATCTATTGACAGCAGGAGATCTGAGGTGCTGTCAGTATTCTGAGGATGGTTGTTTTTATTTCTCCTTTTCAACAGAGCTAGGTGAAGTGAAGGCCTTTAACAGATGGGTTTAACAGAGAACAGGCGATAGTCAACTAGATTTTATTCAGAGTGGACCTACTGCAATTGATGCACATTATTACTGTTTTCAATGGGCCTACTATGAGTCAAACTTAGCTGAATGCCACCCAACCTATTTATGGAGCATTCATTCTGATTTGTTTGCAGGAAGATTAGGCAATACTGGCTATTTAGTAAGTATTTGGTCCGATTTGTTTGTGGAGAGGTTATACACAGTGCCATTTTTCTAGAAAAAGAGGTGCCAGAGCTCACCATGAATTTCTCCCTTGTTCTCCTAGAGTGACAATGGTGCCCACCTGAGAGGTGCTGGTGCTGAGCTCCAGTGAGCTCCGGCTGGAAGGAAAAAAAGCCTTGATTATACAACATAAAAAAGTAAAGGTAAAGGGACCCCTGACCATTAGGTCCAGTCGTGGCCGACTCTGGGGCTGCGGCGCTCAACTTGCTTAATTGGCCGAGGGAGCCGGCGTACAGCTTCCCGGTCATGTGGCCAGCATGACTAAGCCGCTTCTGGCAAACCAGAGCAGCGCACGGAAACGCCGTTTACCTTCCCGCCGGAGCGGTACCTATTTATCTACTTGCATTTTGACGTGCTTTCGAACTGCTAGGTTGGCAGGAGCAGGGACCGAGCAACGGGAGCTCACCCCGTCGCGGGGATTCGAACCGCCGACCTTCTGATCGGCAAGTCCTAGGCTCTGTGGTTTAACCCACAGCACCACCCGCGTCCCTGTTATACAACATAGAGTTAATCAATTGTTATGC
The DNA here is from genome assembly GCF_027172205.1 of Podarcis raffonei. Classification (NCBI taxonomy): domain Eukaryota; kingdom Metazoa; phylum Chordata; class Lepidosauria; order Squamata; family Lacertidae; genus Podarcis; species Podarcis raffonei. The sequence goes on from NC_070602.1 coordinate 113,768,564, forward strand.
CACACTTTCCAGCACATTTTCTTGTCACCTTCCTTCCGGCAATGAAAGTCTTTAATGAAAATCTGATCTTTCGGAGAAGTGGGTTTGTTGCACAATCCTCCAAGTCAAAGAGAATTGTGCAACCTGAATTTGCTGGTCTGAATTCTGCCCAAAAGCAGTCAGGAAGCATCCAGTGATGGATTGGGTGGGGACGAACAAACTAAAGCTCAGCTCAGAAAAAATGAAGATGTTAATGGTGGGTGGCCTGATTAATTTAGGGTTTTGTGGTTCACCATATCTCTGTAGGGTTGTACTTCAGGGTTTGGAGATGTTCTTGCACTTAGTCTTGCTGCTGGGATTCCAGGTAGCACCATGGTCAGGGCACTTTTCACCAACTTATGATGGTGTACCAGGCTGCTGTCCTTCTATTGAGGAGTGACTTGGCCTTGGTGTCCCCCCAGGAAGAACTACTGTAATGTGTTCTATGTTGAGCTGCTTTTGAAGCCTGCCTGAAAATTGCAATTCATTCAGAACCCAGCAACCCACTTTTAGAAGAATACCAATGGAACACTGGCTCTGAGAGAATTTTGTTCCCAAGTTTGTTTCTAAGGCACCATTCAAAGTGCTGCTTGTGACATTTAATGCCCTAAATGACCAGAGGAACATATACCTTAGTTACGCTGAAATTGGGTTGCAATGAATTCTACATGTAATCTTCAGAAGCTGCAGTTGGCCCAGAATATGGAAGCAAGTGGGTATATGCCCATAGGACCATATCAGACCTATCTTGCAAGCCTGCACTGGTTGCCAATTTGTTTCTGGGCACAATTCAAAGTGTTGATGATTTTTAAGCCCTAAATGGCTTGGGCTTTAGGTGTCTGAAGGGCCGCCTCCTCCCATACAAATCTGCCCATGCCTAAATTCAGAAGGAGGGACCTGCCTCTGTGTCAAGGCTAGGGGAAGATCTGAAGAAAAACCAAAGTATCTTCTGTGTCAAAGCTAGGGTGGAGGCATGGTTGGTAGTAATAGGAGAGAGGATCTTTTCAGTGGCTGCACCAATATTGTGGAAAAGCTTGCCCACTCTCTGGGTGTCTTCTACCAGTTTAAAGAAGGTCTTTTTATGTTGGACAGGCTTTTGCATTGCCAAGTAGACAATGATTTTGAAGATTATGGTTTGTCTGCTGTGCCTATCTTTGTGGTATTTGTGTGAGCAGTCTAGTTGTATATCAGTGTGATTTTAACCATAGAAAAGTACTCTGCATAAAAGCACTAGAAGCATAAAAGCATAAAAAATGTTATATTTTAAAAAATGCCTTGAGTTCTGATTACCTTGGGGAACATCTTTTCTAGGGATAAGCAAATCTGCCAATTTTGGTTTTTCTCAGTTTCCCATTTTTCCAATCTTAGCGTCAGATCTCCACATTCCCACATCAGTTTCAGATTGTAGTCCTTGTGAAAATTCGTCACCGTTTTAGGGCAGCTTTCTCTAAACACACACATTTTTTTTTGTATGAGATTCCCCGCCCCCAATACACACATTTTTACAAAGCAATTTCCTCATGTATATATAATTATTAATTAATTAAATGTCTATACCACCTTTCATCCTAGGAGTTTTTAAAACAAGGAGTTTTAATATATAACAACACAATACTATACAGTGGTACCTCGGTTTACGAACTTAATCCGTTCCGTAAGTCTGTTCTTAAACTGAAACCGTTCTTAAACCAAGGTGCGCTTTCCTTAATGTGGCCTCCCGCCGCCGGTGCCCTTCCACCGTTCGGATTGTGTTCTTAGACCAAGGTAAAGTTTGCAAACCAGGACTATTTCCGGTTTTGCGGTGTTTGTAAACCGAATCGTTTTTAAACAGGACTGTTCTTAAATCGAGGTACCACTGTAGTATAATGCACTTTTTTCACTTCTGTGTGGATTTATATGCACACTTCAGTATATACATTTTTTCACAGATTGCTTTGCTGGAGAAGTAGCATTGCAAAATTTGGCAAAGTGTAAGATTTCAAATGGACAGCTGTGTTTTGATTCACATACTGCTTTTTCAAAGTGCAAATTAGGTAAATTCATCTTTAGATGTGAACCACATTGATTTCTTCCCCCATCTCTAAGCTTCTCCTATATGAACTTCCATGGAGCACTGAGATCCTCCGTGAAGACCTAGCTCTAAATCCCTTCTTTCCCTATAACTAGATTAGAAGAGATAGGAGGATCTCCTACATACTCCTCAACTGTCCTGCTTTAAGCGGGACATTCCAGCTTCTGATTGGATCCCAGGATGTCCTGTTTCGGCTCCCACGAGAACATGGCCCCCAAAGGTGCCCTATTTTTGAAGACCATGCAATCGTGCAAGTCACTTGGCTCACATACGAGCCTGGCACCGAAACAGCCATGTCCTGATTTTCCTTTGTAGCATGTGAGAAGGTATGTGGCTATGTTAAGGAGTTCCACTCCTTGATGGGATTTGTATGGCTGACTCTATGCCTTTTGGAGAGAGAGAATCACAAAGAAAATTCTATTTGGGCAGTCCTTCTGGAGCTTGTGATAAATGTTTTAAAACTGCTTCATTGGCTGCCACTTAGCTTGTTTTAGGCTCAGTCGTTTCATGCTATCCTATTTTTGTTTGATTCATTTTAGTGTTTTTAGATATTTCTTTAGTAAGGCACACTGGACAGATAGTTAAACAAACAAATACTGTGGTAGCCATAGCACAGATGCTGCAGTAATAACCACTACAGCGGCCCAGCTAAAGTGAAACACTTGTGCACAACAAACCTGTGCACCTTTACCCAGAAGTAAGTCCCTCTGTGGCTAATGAGTCTTACACCTAGGTTTGCAGGCCAGGGCCACTTAATTGAATGATTTTCACAGATGCACTGAAAACTGAATTTCATCGAATTTATCATATTTCAGTGAATGAAGTAAGGGGTTACAATGTGCTTAATTTTGTCTGGGTAGTACACCACATTTTCTGTAGATAAGGTAAGGTTAAAGGGACCCCTGACCATTAGGTCCAGTCGTGACCGACTGTGGAATTGCGGCGCTCATCTCACTTTATTGGCTGAGGGAGCCAGCGTACAGGGTATGTGGCCAGCATGACTAAGCCGCTGCTGGCGAACCAGAGCAGCGCACGGAAACGCCGTTTACCTTTCCGCTGGAGCGGTACCTATTTATCTACTTGCACTTTGACGTGCTTTTGAACTGCTAGGTTGGCAGGAGCAGGGACCGAGCAACGGGAGCTCACCCCGTCGCAGGGATTCGAACCGCCGACTTTCTGATTGGCAAGTCCTAGGCTCTGTGGTTTAACTCACAGCGCCACCCGTGTCCCTTATAGATAAAGTAAGAAGAATTTAATACAAAAAAGTCCTACTTTGTAACTTGCCCACCTTAGATTCATATTTTTGAACTGGGCTGTGGCAGGGGAGAGGAAGACATTTGGCTCCAGAGACAGTTGTGCTTTCGTCCCTTTGAAATCGATCGCTTTTAAGTTAGCGGTTGCTATCTTCTCCCAATGAGCTCCATCAGACTTAAGAATAACGTAAAGCTGCAACGTTATAGACACTTACCATTGGACTTGTTGGGGCTTACTTCTTTGAACCGACATGCATAGGATTATGCTGTAACTTTCTCTGTGTTTTCGCTTTAATTTCACAATGCTTTTGTGTCATAACAGACACAGGCAGTTCTGAGAAATAAGAACTTATGATGATCTTATCCCCTGTGAGAATACTTTACAGGTGCATTGATACGAAACATGTACCTTTAATACTAGAACCATGCCAGCCATTGCTGAGGTGTTCTTTGAAAGCTGTTTGTTGTACTTCCTGCTCTGTGATTAATCTGGACCAAGCTCTGGAAGATCCATGTGGACGCAACCGTACATTCTTGATCGCTTGCCAAAGTCCTGTTCTTTGTCATAATAAAGGTCACAGTGAAATGTACTGGAGAACCTGGAACTATGCAGGGCTAACTTTTCTAGAAAGAAAGAAAGAAAGAAAGAAAGAAAGAAAGAAAGAAAGAGAAAGAGACAGACAGACATAAAATTTGGTATTCATTCTTTGAGATGCATGTTGATAGCTCTTAATTACTTTATTTGCTCCATTTGTTGAAACAAAATTGCAAAACGGTAATTTATATGCAAATATTCAAGGGGGAAACAAAACAGGAAAATATTTCTCTTCGGCATTTTTAATTTTGAATTGTTGCCTTTTGAAAAAAGGAATATTTGGCCTCTCAGTAGCTCTAACCTTTGAGTTGTCACCTTTATTTCATTTAAATGAACTTTTTGGCTCTTGGTATATTATCTGTTAATCTTGGTGCTAAAGGTTATTTCCATATATTAATTATAGAGGTGCTTCACATTGCCACTAAAGCTGAAAGTCTGGGTCCCCCCCCCCCTTATGGGATGTTTTCGTCAGCAGGATGAAGGGCTCTTATAATTATAAGAATGCCTTTTATTGTGAGGTTATATAAGAACGTTTCATTTCACAAAGAGATTGCTATAAAGGAAATCCTCGCTCCTGATTTTGTTTCTGTTGTTAACTTCGTAAGAACATAAGCTGAACCTGCTGGACCAGGCCAATGTCCTATCTGGTACACCATTCTGTTCTCACAATGGGTGGGCAGATGTCTGTGGGATGCCTTCAAACAACATCATTCTACCGTCCTGTAGTTTCTGGCAACTAGTACTCAGAGGCTTGATGCCACAGACAGTGGACCACCTCTCTTATCCAGAAATGACCAATACAAGCAGAACAATCTTGTCCCTCAATCCATGCTGCCAGAGGAGTGGGGAGAACAGGTTAGGCTGTGGTGGAGGTTTCCTTCCACCCTTCCGTGCTGGGCTTTGCTACCCTAGCTGTTGCCAGGCGACCACCAATGGTAGTCAGTGTAACACTCCGCAGTGGGGTGGAACAGGGCCAGAGCTGAGCCAGTCATCCATCCATCCCACTGGATCCTAAGATGGGCAGCATCCAGAAATGGCCCAATCTGGGCCCTTTTTAATGTGCTGTGTATGGTGGTGGTGGGGAATTATTGGTTTTTCTGTTGTTCTTATTTTTACTATGCATTTTGCGTTTTTTATATTGCGCTTTTATGTCACGAGCCACCCTGAGATCTGTGGCTGAAGTGCATTGTACAAATGTAATAAATAATACAGTGGTACCTCGCAAGACGAAATTAATTCGTTCTGCGAGTTTTTTCGTCTTGCGAATTTTTCGTCTTGCGAAGCACGGATTCCCTGGGTATTAACGGTTTTAAGAAAAAGGAAACAAACTTGCAAGACGTTTTCGTCTTGCGAAGCAAGCCCATAGGGAAATTCGTCTTGCGAAGCAACTCAAAAAACGAAAAACTCATTCGTCTTGCGAGTTTTTCGTCTTACGAGGCATTCGTCTTGCGAGGTACCACTGTAATAAAATAATTTTTCAGGGTTTCATGCACAATGCACCCCAAAGTCTAGGGCTGCCGTACATCCAGGATTTCCTGGACATGTCCGGGATTCGTCTGTTGGAAATAGTGTCCAGGCTCAACAATGTTTTGTGTCTGGAATTTCGAGCTTTGAAATAGGGCAACCTTACCCAAGCCAGACTTGCGGAAGTGCATCTTGTTTCTGCTTCCAGAATGAAATGCGGGCATTATATACTTCTGCGGCAGGAGCAGATTCCTATTAAAATAAATGCAATGCTTTCAGCTCAACCGTATTGCATGTCTTCTCAGAAGTAAGTCCTGCTGAGTCCAGTGGGGACTGACTCCCAGGGAAAGTCTGTGGGGGGTGGATAGGTAGACTTAAACTGCTCTGGGCTCAGTTAGGAGAGGAATTTAGCAGAGGGATGACATGAGAGAGCAGTCTGCCGAGCATGTGTGCAAATGGATAGTGTGAATGATGCAATAAGCTTGATGTGGCATACAGATATTGGCCCCACATCTCAGCCACTAGATATCTTATCCCTTATTTAAAACAGATGTATCAGCATGAGAAGCTACGGACTCCGAATTAGATTCGGGAAAGCAACAAGAGACATGCTTAATTTTCACTGCTGCAAGCACCCTTTCTGCACAGAAACGTTAATTACGCAGCATCTGTTCCCTATGTCTCTCATATAGTTGTATTTCAGTATATTATTTCAGTATGCAGAATCAGTGATCGCCATAAGGAAGCTTTCCTCAGAGTTCAGCTTGCAACTCAATAAAACTTCCTTTACTAACCTTTTTAGGGAGGATTTACACAATAAAATAAAAATAATGGGTTTTGTTTTAGTATCTTTAGTACTCTGTAGCTGTAGTAGCAGTTCGGGAAACGTTAATAACAACATAATGCCACTCTTCTGGAAAGCAGCCCAAAGCAGAAAGGAGAATTAAGTGCAGTTAAGGTTCAGTTGTTTCAAAGAATCTTGGCAAATGCAAGAAAAGCAAATGATTATATGGTTATATGATTATATGGTTTGAAGCAATATCAGACAATATTGTAATGTAGCATATACTATTGTGGGTTTTTTTGCATGGAAAGAGAACCGTCTGTAGCAGAGGTTCTCAGCTCAAAGTCTATGGACCTCTGGTAATCCTTTCAGGTGGACTGTGGAAAGAACAGTTGAAAATATCTATACTGGGCCCCACAGTTGATTTTTTCCCCCCTGACAAGGAAGATTAAGCCATTTTGACCAGCCTAGCAAAACGCTGGCCTAGGGCCTATAATATTCATAATATAATGCTGATACATTTAATCATTCTCTTCCTTCTCCCACACACCTTTTTAACCAGTGGCCTTTCTTGGCAGCCAGGCTTAAGGCCCATGATTTTTATAATACGGCACAAATTTTGACCATGAGGTTAGTATTAAAGGAGGGGGAAGATTATTAGGTGGTCCAGCAAGACCACTTACAGTTTTCGAGTGGTCACTGGGGGAAAAAAGTTTCTGCTGGTCTAAAGGCATGTAACACGGAGACTATATATTACATACACATTTAACAGAGAAGGGGCCATAGTTCACACATACCCTGCATTGCAGGGGGTTGGACTAGATGACCCTCAGGGTCCCTTCCAGTTCTACAATTCTGTGATTCTATATCAAGGTACAGTCCCTAGCATTTCCAGGCGGGGGTGTTCATCATCCACTTTATTCATTGTGTTGTGACAGAATTGACAGAACGCTGTCTCCCCACCCCACCCCCATTACAGAAGTGAAAGTATCCATTATGTTAAGATAACATTATTTTATTCCCTCACGTCCATATAGGTCTCAAATATATTCCGGGGAGTCTGAGTAATTTTTACTTAGTGATGGTGTTTGGCTGTAAACCTCTAGCTCAGCGGTTGCCAAACGTTTTGGGCTCTTGGGCACATGCCACAAAATGGCTGCCGCGGGCACTGGCGTAACACGAAGCGTCTGCTGCATCTGAAAGAGCAGGAAAAAGAGAGAGGACCACAAAATGGTGAAGGCATGCTTCTTCCCTCCTGCTCTTTGCACCTCTCCTCCGTTCAGGACAAGAGAGAGAGCGGACATCAAATTGTGGCACCCAGTGGGCACGTTTAAGGGGGCACGTCCAATATTGAAGAGGCTGAGCCGATTGTAAACAAGAACAAAGCAAGAGAAGCAAACAGTCTCTTGTGAACGGTGTATTTTTGAGGGGATATTTACTGAGGTATTTCACAGGTGCCATAACAGGTACAGTGGTGCCTCGCAAGACGAACGCCTCGCAAAACGAAAAACTCGCAAGACGAAAGAGTTTTCCGTTTTTGAGTCGTTCCACAAGACGAATTTCCCTATGGGCTTGCTTCGCAAGAAGAAAGCCCATAGGGAAATCTCCGGGGACCTCTTTTAAATGCTGGCGGTGGGGAGCAAAGCCTTTCGCCCCCCGCCGGCCTTCAGAAGAGGTCCAGGAAGGCCGGCGGGGGCCGAAAGGCTTTGCTCCCCACCGCCAGCATTTTAAAAGCGGTCCGGGATAGCAGGGCTTTCCCGCTATCCCGGACCGCTTTTAAAATGCTGGCCATCGGGAGCAAAGACTTTCGCCCACCGCCGGCCTTCAGAAGAGGTCCTGGACCTCTTCTGAAGGCCAGCGGGGGGCAAAAGTCTTTGCTCCCCCCGCCTGCCTTCCCGGGACAGCGGAGACTTCTCCGCTGTCCCGGGGCTTTTAAAATGCTGGGGGTCGGGAGGAAAGCCCTCCTGTCCCTGGAGCTTGCGGGGCGGGAGGTGGGGAGAAGGGCTTTTCTTCCCACCGCCAGCCTTCAGAACAGCCTTCTGAAGGCTGGCGGTGGGAAGAAAAGCCCTTGTCCCCCCCCCCAGCCTTCAGAAGAGGTCGGGGGACAGACTGTCCCCGGACCTGGTCTGAAGGCGGTTTCCATAGGAACGCATTGATTGATTTTCAATGCATTCCTATGGGAAATGGTGCTTCGCAAGACGAAAAACTCGCAAGAAGAAAAAACTTGCTGAACGAATTAATTTCATCTTGCGAGGCACCACTGTACTCGTGGGCACCCTGGCAGTCACAGGCACTGCTCTATCCAATAATAATTTATACCCTGCCCATCTGGCTGGGTTTCCCCAGCCACTCTGGGTGGCTCCCAATATTAAAAACACGATAAAACATCAAATATGCTGGACGGTGAAAAGTGCAGACTTTTAATCTGCATATACCTTACTGTGCAGCAGCCCTCAAACATAGTAGATAGCTGTCCGTTATAACATAAAATGTACTCTCTGTGACAGTGCAACTATTTACTGTGCTTAGGTGTGCCAAATGTAAGGATACCAAAACCAGCCTATTTCAGATCCATGCCACTTTCACATTGGTTCACTCACAGGGCCATTCCACTACATTTCCAGATCTGAATGTGTATTTAAATATGCATTCTGAACATATTTGCTCTTGAGTTATGTATTTCTAGCAGAAGCGGCTTACAAGATGGGCTGGAGCTGCTATGCTTACTTCCCACCAGGTGGGTCGCTGGTTTTTTCTGGGAGGGAAAGGGAGACGGAGAGGCAGCAAGGAGGTTGGTGTTGTGTCATATGCAATTTTGGCCTAAATTTGGACTCGAATGAAATAAATAGGCTTAAGGAATCGTAACTGTGTGCCGGACTGTGCTCACACTACAATATTGCATACCGAGTTGGCTTGCCCAGGATAATGAGTTTTCACACAGCTTGCAAACTAAATTCTTGTGGTACAAGCCATAACAAAATGGCTTGCAGCATCAGACAGTGAACCTGGAAAATGATCTCTTAGGATAACTTCCAAGTGACCTTGTGATGGAGCTTATGTTATCGCTGTGCAATGTGACCCCTGATGGCCTTCTGTACTGTAAAGATATTTTAAGCAATTGCAGTCCAGGCCCTATCAGTGGTCACTGGCACATGTATGCTAGAGAAATGTTTTCCAGGGTTGAGTGTGTGGAAAACCTAATGGGGGAGGAGGTGTCGTGATGGGGAAGGAACAGTCTGAAGGAAAGAGATAGAAAGCAGGGACAGTACAGAGGCCCTCCACAGAATATTTTGATTGGAAAGCCAGTCCACCCCCAGTCCTTTTTGAGTTGTTTTTGTTCTCACAGGTAGGACTGAGGGGCCATTCATAACAATTTTCCTTACAAAAATATAATATAAAGAGATTAGGCCTCATGGCAGTCACAGAGATCACAGGATAGATTTTCCTTTAAAACAATAACACAAGCAGACATATGTACAAAGTTTTGCGCAGTCTTCCAGAAAGAAACAGCAGCCAATATATTTTTGTGATGTCTTTCTCGGGAGTGATATACACATCGCATAATACCTCCATTCTCAAAACAAATTGCTCATACCCCCTTTAAGGAATAATAAGCACAATGCAGTGAAAAATAACTGACTGTTCAAAGCTTTCATGAATTCTCATGATTTCCAGAGACTTTGTACTTTGCGCATATATCATACCCTCCAACATTTCTCCAATGAAAACAGGGGCGTCCTATTCCATAATATTAAAATTATATTATTTATACCTCGCCCATCTGACTGGGGACTCAGCTACACTGGCAAAGGACAAAACACTTTATATGCATTGTTTATGCATTCTAACACTGTGACACCAGATGGTGCTGTGGAGTTACGTTTTTTGCTAACCCGATTTCTCACACAAAGTTTGCAGCGCCTGAAACACTCCTTTGATGTGTCTAGAATCCAGCCTGGGTTGCCCCAGCCACTCTGAGCAGCCTCCAACATATATAAGAACATAATGAAACATTAAACATTTTTTAAAAACTTCCTTATACAGGGCTGCCTTCAGATGTCATCTAAAGTTGCCATATGTCCTCTTTTTCCAGGAAATGCCCTCTTTTTCATGGGTAGAGTTGTCATAGCAATCTATAGTTAAAAGTAGCACTTGGCAAATGTGTCCTATTTTTTCTCTCTTCAAAATATGGCAACCCTATTAACCCTCCAACATTTTCCCGATGAAAATAGGGATGACCTACCATACCCTCCAACATTTTTCTGATGGAAATCGGGACATCCTAAGGAAAAGTGGGACCTTCTGGGATCAAATCTGAAACCAGGACGGCTTCTGTAAATCCAAGACTAAACCTGGAAAATACGGACACTTGGAGGGTCTACACCAGGGGTCAGCAACCTTTTTCAGCCGTGGGCCGGTTCACCATCCCTCAGACCATGTGGGGGGCCAGACTGTATTTTGAAGGGAAGAAATGAACGAATTCCTATGCCCCACAAATAACCCAGAGATGCATTTTAAATAAAAGCACACATTCTACTCATGTAAAAACACCAGGCGGGCCCCACCCCACAAATAACCCAGAGATGCATTTTAAATAAGAGGACACATTCTACTCATGTAAAAACATGCTGATTCCTGGACCGTCTGCGGGCCAGATTGAGAAGGCGATTGGGCCGGATCTGGCCCCCGGGCCTTAGGTAGCCTACTCCTGGTCTACACATATACAGGGATTTGCCAAAAGATGCACAGGACATGCCCCTGGATGAAATATACTGCAGTGGTACCTCGGGTTAAGAACTTAACTTGTTCTGGAGGTCCATTCTTAACCTGAAACTGTTCTTAACCTGAAGCACCACTTTAGCTAATGGGGCCTCCTGCTTCTGCCGTGCTGCCAGAGCACAATTTCTGTTCTCATCCTGAAGCAAGGTTCTTAACCCGAGGTACTATTTCTGGGTTAGCGGAGTCTGTAACCTGAAGCGTCTGTAACCTGAGGTACCACTGTATTTGTATGAATTGAAGCAACAGGATCATGGGCAATATCTTGGGAACTTAGTGATTCAATAAAATCTTCCGTCTTGCTCTCTCTTTCTCACAACTGGTTTTTCCTCCCCCCCCCCCTTGTCTGGCACTCTTAACAGACCTGCTTGTTGCACTGGAGAGCAAATTGCGGAGACATGGAATATCGAGCAACAGCCTGTAAAAGTATTTACAGCGCCCTTTCCATTTGTACTAGTCTGAAATGTGTCTAGAGCCTGCCCTTGAGCGAATATACACGGTAACAAATGCTTCCATCTCTTACAGAGAATGGCCTTTAAAATCCTCTTGTGGACAAGCTAGATATGGCTCCAAGATCCTTTTTTTTCTGGGTGAATCAATACCTAGGTCCTGTTTCAAAACCACATAAATGTCAGCGATAGACTTTGCTCTGTGCGCGAAACGTAATGAATGGTAAGAGGAACAGCTGGCATTGGAAACGAATTGGCTGACTTGAAATATATTTATTGAATTCATAGGCTGTTCTGCCCAACAAGAGGAGAGCATAATGGCCAAGCGCGCCCATTTACCTATTGGCAAATAGCTTCCAATTAAAAAACAAATTGCTCATTGAGATTCAGCATGCCAGAAGCTTAGAAACAAATTTATTAGCATAATTAGCAGCATCAGAAAGAAATAGCACATTGGGAGCTTAAACGCTGATTTTACCAGCATAATATAACAACCATTGTCAATGCGGAATGGATAGCCTAGACTACTTTTTATTATGGTGAATCTGTATTTTTTATTGTTTGATGAGGAATGCCTAAAACCGAAATAATCACAGGCCACTTTCATAACGTGGCTGGAGTCTAATGATACTCAGTAGTCAGACAAGACTTCATTGCTCCATTTAGGACCAAGCTTCATGGGTGCTTTTTAAAGGGGGCCCTCTATCTGGTGATTGATGGATATGTAACCCATGCACGGTCTTTGTTTTTCTGCCATCCTTTGCTGGCAATCTATACCAAGTTTTCTATGACTCTCTGGTAGACCTGGCCAAGTATTTATAAATAATTGCCTTAACAGATGCCACAATTAAACGTGAAATTCACTGCTACAAAAAAGTTTATGGGCAGTTGCTTGGATGGTCTTAAATAAACAACAATTGCACAAGATCATAGAAGTTATGTTTGTCAATGCCTACTAACTATGATAGCTAAATGCAACTTACCATATATACTCGAGTATAAGCCGACTTTTTCAGCACATTTTTTATGCTGAAAAAGCCCCCCTTGGCTTATATTTGAGTGAGGGTCCTTTCAGGCTGCTCCTCCCTCCTCCTCTGGGCTGCTTGTTCTTCCTCCGCCGCTGCCGCCATCACCAGGTTTGTGGTGTGGTGAACCGGCTTATACTTGAGTCAATAAGTTTTCCCAGTTTTTTGTGCTAAAATTAGGTGCCTCAGCTTATATTCGGGTCGGCTTATACTTGAGTATATACGGTACAGTTACAGAAGCAGTATATCTCTTAATATCAAGCACTGGGGACAAACAACAGGGAAAGGCCATCACCTTTGTGGCCTGCAAAGGTCTCCCCCATGAGAGGTCTGAAGGGTGGCAACATGAGAACGGGGACTTTTCTTCAGTGGCTCCCCATCTGTGGAAAGCTCTTCCCAAGGAGCCTCACCGGGCACCTTCATTACATATTTTTAGGCGCCAGGCAAAAACGTTTCTCTTCAACCAGGCGTTGGGCTGATTAACATTTTATGGCCTTTGAAATGTATCTGCTGGAAGGAGTTTATTGTTTTGTTTTACTTTCATTTGCTTTATTATGTATTTTGTGTTTTTATTTTGCATTCTTATGTCTCTGGCTTTTCAAAGTTAGAAACAGAATGCTGAACAAAATGGACTTTGTTCTGCTCCAGTAAGGACCAGACCAAGAAGGACTGGAGTACAAATGTTCAGTGTTTTTAATAGAAATATTAAGCCTTCAGTCCCACTTACCTGGGAGAGTAAGTTCCTTTGAACTTGCTGGAGCTTACTTCTGAATGCACAGGACTTACTTCTGAATGCACAGGTTTTTGATTAGGTATTCCGTATCATTCAGCAGCCTTTTCATTCCATGGAAATTTACTTTTTGGAGGACAAACATTTTCGAACCAATGTGTTATCTACCACACATTATGGCCCTTCTCTATTTGACGCAAGCAAGCAAATTCATTCATTCATTCATTCATTCATTCATTCATTCATTCATTCACTGGAGCTACCTGTGAAGGTTCTGTAATAATAAAGTACATTCTTTTCTAATTCCTCAGCTAGGAAATGATAACAGAGATACAAAGGCCCTTGCAATGGAATCTCCCCTCTCTTTTAAAATATCTCTGATAATAAAGTCATCAGTCCTTCTGGCAGTGTGAGAAGATAGTTCTCTTTATGGATAATAGAAATAAATATTAAGATATACAATATTAATTAAATAAAATTTAAAATGATATTAGATAAATATTAAGAAATAAAAATATCCCACTGGGGAGAAATATAGCAACTGATATAGAACATTTAGGAGTCTCTGGTCCTGGGTTGCTGAACAAGACAGAAAGCAGCCTGCTATTGTAGGTCAAATAGAAGGACCTTCCCCCCCTAGCATGTTCATGATCCCATCTCTCCCTCCCCTAATCTGGTTCGTAGAAAATCTTGGCAGCACCTGAATTTTAAATAAAATAACTACATGAAAGGGGATGCGGGTGGCACTGTGGATTAAACCACAGAGCCTAGGACTTGCTGATCAGAAGGTCGGTGGTTCAAATCCCTGTGACGGGGTGAGCTCCCGTTGCTCGGTCCCTGCTCCTGCCAACCTAGCAGTTCGAAAGCATGTCAAAGGAACTGCTCCGGTGGGAAGGTAAACAGCATTTCCGTGTGCTGCTCTGGTTCGCCAGAAGCAGCTTAGTCATGCTGGCCACATGACCCGGAAGCTGTACGCCGGCTCCCTTGGCCAATAAAGTGAGACGAGCGCCGCAACCCCAGAGTCGGCCACGACTAGACCTAATGGTCAGGGGTCCCTTAACCTTTACTAACTACATGAATGCACCAAAGAACAATAATCAGTACAGTCATCACTGTAATTTATGCAGCGCTTTCCCATGTACAAAGTGCTTTGATTACATTATCACAGTAATCCTCAAAGCAGCCCTGCAAGGTTGGCCACTGCTGTTATTTCTGCATTACAACCAGAAGGTGCTGGACATGAGGCTGGGTTAGAATGGCCTGCCAAAGGCCTTTGATTGGATCACAGCTCATTCTGTTAGGCAATACGATACACCCAGTTCTCCCAGAGTGACTTCACTCTATGAATGAGTCTAAAAGTTGGCACTGCCTGGAAGTCCATGAACCCATCGGTAAATCCCTTCAGCAAACTGGAATCAGCTGGGCTCAGGCTACAATGGCAGCCAGCCATGGTATCTCCCATAATACTGTTTCCCCCCCTTCCTCCTGACTTTCTTTGGTTCCTCTTGGCAGCCGCCATTCCATGGCCAATGCGTATGCTCAGTCCTTAGTGGAATATTTTTGTTTCCCCTTATTTTTCCGCAATAAGTACTGTATTTTTCGCCCTATAGGACGCACTTTTTCCCCTCCAAAAATGAAGGGGAAATGTGTGTGCGTCCTATGGGGCGAATGCAGGCTTTCCCTGAAGCCTGGAGAGCGAGAGGGTTCGGTGTGCACCAACCCCTCTTGCTCTCCAGGCTTCAGGAAGCTCTGCATAACCCTCGGGAGACCGGCGCGACTTCGCGCCGGTCTCCCGAGGATTGCGCAGAGCTGCCTGCATTCCGAAGCCTGGGGTGCGCTGAAGAGCGTGCCCGGGCTTCGTGCAGCTCTCCGCAAGCCTGGGGATACCGGCGCGACTTCCCGCTGGGCTCCCTAGGCTTGTGGATAGCAGGCTGTTCTCGGGGCTGGGGTCGGGGGAAGCTTGGGCTTCCCCCACGCCAGCCCCACGCCTGGGGGGGGGAAATATAATTTTTTTCATTATTCCCCCCCAAAAAAAACCTAGGTGCGCCCTATGGGGCAGTGCGCCCTATGGGGCGAAAAATACGGTAAATGACAGAAACATGGGAGTTGCCACAGCCAATGTGGGCAATTGAAGGCAAGGAGGAAGAAAATGGTGACGAGAAGCAGCAGTCAAGGGAGCAAACTCAGGGTTGGAGTTTTATTAAACCCTTGGTGGTCTTCGGCATAGTCAGGGCTTTTTTTCAGCCGGAACTTGCCAGAACTCAGTAGCAGTGACTACATTATTACATGAGCACTGTTCCACAGCATTTGATATTTTCATTTACATACATTCATTCGAAATAAGATGGGTTTATGAAGCAATTTTATATCCTCCCACCACACTGACGAAGAATTCTATGAAACAGTAGTCAATATCCAGAATCACTGTTTAGTGTTGGACATTATATTTGCTGAATACACAAAGCTTCACAGCTTGTCTTTCACTGTTCAAAGTCTGGTACCTCACTTCATTTAAAGATTTTCAGAGACTTTAAAGATTTCATTTTGGACTTGTTATGGTTTGAAGGAATTCTATAAAAGATTGTCTATTGCTTATGTACATGGTCATTGTGTTGCCTAGACATTGCTGAAGAACTCAGTTCTGGCACCTCTCAGGTGGGCGCCATTGCCATTATAAGAGAACGAGGGAGGCATTCGTGGCGAGTTTGGCACCTCTTTTTCTAGAAAAATAGCACTGGGGATTGTGGTCACCAGTGCTCATGTAAATCTTCAATATCTTCATCCTACCACCCTACTCATCCCCAAGATCTGATGGGGAGGCAAGGCTTAGTCCTCATCATGAGATCCAAAGGACAAGTGAAGCACCCATGAAACAAATGCTTCTATTATCCAAAAAAGTTACCAGAGAAACCCCTAATGTTTGTTGTTGTTTAGTTGTGTCCGACTCTTCATGACCCCATGGACCAGAGCACGCCAGGCACTCCTGTCGTCCACTGCCTCCTGCAGTTTGGTCAAACTAACGCTAAGAACATGCGTTTTGTTTCCAGTACATTTTAATGCCCCACAGATAACAATATTCAGAGGAAATCTTTGTAGCAGCTTCACAGAACTCTGTATTTACTTGTTTTTGTTTACGCATGATTCCTATTTCAAATGCTAATTATTAATTAGTGACCCTTTCTTCATTTCCCCCCCTGACAACTATTAATCTCTCTTTTTAATTAAGGAATAATAGTTCCATTATTTTCTGAAATGTGTTTCTCAAAAGCTTTTCTTTGAAGAAGGGCAGATTAACAGCCTATTCAGACGCAACCCATCACCGGCACAGAGGATAACGGTGGGTGGTGTCTTGGGAGAAACCGGGAGATTATGATTCTGAGTTTAGCGCAATGATGAATTAGTGTTCTATTATTTCCTATTCTCAGCTCAGCCTCTATCAGGAGAATTTCAGATTTTCCTATCTTCGGTTCTGATTACAGTCTGTATCAGGAGAATGAGTTATCCTGGACTTTAATTTGCCTATTACAGGTTCCTCATTTCATTATACATTCTTACTGATAGCAGCACCAAATGTAACAGCAGAAATTGGCACTCCATTCATCCATTGTCACGATAAAGACTCCAGATGAAAATAGCCAAACATAAATCAGGTCTCTGGAAGACACTCTGAAGATTTTAAAATGAAAAGAACATGCAGCATTTGTTACTCTTTATAGCAAAGACAGTAAGAGAACAGAAAGTGAAAGGACTTGTTCAGAAGCAAACTTACAGACTACTTCAATTTGAACAATGAATAAATTAGAGGGTGTTCCCTAACACCTTTCACTGTTGCAGGTATTACTGTAACTAAATGGAAAAGACCCTGATGTTGGGAAAGATGGAGGGCACAAGGAGAAGGGGACGACAGAGGATGAGATGGTTGGACAGTGCTCTCGAAGCTACCAGCATGAGTTTGACCAAACTGAGGGAGGCAGTGGAAGACAGGAGTGCCTGGCGTGCTCTGGTCCATGGGGTCACGAAGAGTCGGACACGACTAAATGACTAAACAACAACAACAACAAATGCAAAGGAGGACAGAGCTTCTGTATCTTTAACCATTCTGAGCATATGATGCAGATTTTAGATGTAGATGTTCTGCAGTGTAAGTCACTTGGAGACCTACTTGTGACAAAGACAAGAGACTGTTTGTTGTCAACTGTTAACGACTGCAATTGGTCTTATAGGAAAAAGCAAGAGGTGAGATGGCTAAAAATAGCTTTATCATGTATAATGAGATAAGAATCCAATGTGTCTAATTCAGGTCTCTGCATGGTTTTAAGTTTGGTAATAAGTTGCAATTCAGTAACTTCTCTTTCCAATCTATTTCTGAAATTCTTTTGTAATAAGGCAGCTACTTTGAGATCTTGTATAGAATGTCCTGGGAGATTGAAGTGTTCTCCTACTGGTTTCTCTGTCTAGTTCGGCTTAGTTTATTGAATTTCTGAGTCACTTCCCGCAACAGACAAAGCAATTGCTTACTTGTGGCAGTCCAGGGGCCTAGCATGGGGGGGTGTTACCGGGGTGATTGGCCTGGGCACAATTTTTTTAGGAGTTCACCTCTGCAGCTGCCAATCCAATTGAAGGTGCTTCCCTTCCTGCCTTACCTGAGCAGCATGCCAAGCAGTAGCCAGGAGAGGACGGACCCTGTCATCCCTTGGCTGTGTGGTGACCCCCGCTGGGAGGGGAGGCTGGCAAACAGCGAGACTCGCGGTGGCAGCGGCACCCCAGTCGGAGGAGATGCACACACATGTCCTGCCACTGCTCCACAGCGTCACATGGAGACACCAGTTTGGGGGCGCAATACTTTACTTGCCCTGGACACTAGCAACCCATGCTACACCACCTCGGGAGCCTTCCACAAAAATCAGGTGCATGTTTTCTAATATACTGCAACTTATAAATATGGTAATGAGACATGCCACGTTTAAAAATAATAATAATAGTGGTGTTCTGGTTCACTCACGCCAGAATCTTACAAAATGTAATTATAACCAAGTCCCATTGAAAGCACTGAAATGAAACTTGTCCATGATTAACAAGTCCCATTGACTCCAATCTCTCTATTACGTTTCATTGAATTGTTTCCCAGGTAAAGAAAACAACTATTGAGATCTAGAGCAGGCTTCCTCAACCTCGGCCCTCCAGGTGTTTTGAGACTACAATTCCCAGCATCCCCGACCACTGGTCCTGCTAGCTAGGGATCATGGGAGATGTAGGCCAAAAACATATGGAGGGCCAAGGTTGAGGAAGCCTGATCTAGAGGGTATATCAAGGGCCACCTGTTCCTCAGTGAGTGCCCTTCCTACTGAGGTTAGGTGAGTGGAAAGAGCACATCAGGCCTCCTATTGCTACCCCAGGTCTGGGTGCCTAAGCCTTCCTCCCAGGAGCTTTCAGCACCAGGTATAAGCAGGTTTACATTCTTGGAAAAACCAACAAATAAAATTTACTGGTGCAATTTTGAGCTCTGTTGACAACAAGACTTGCACATACAATGAAACGGGGTGCCGTCCATGGTGTTTTAAGAATTTAATTTCTGATCGGTTCATATTCTCTGTCCTTCCCTTCTCAGCCTTTGGAAGAACAAGTCTGGGACCTGTTACGTGAAGCGGACAAGACTGCAGCTGAAGCCAAAGATAAAAGCCAGGTGTATGATGCTATGGCAGAAACCATGGGAGATGCATGGGATTCTCTTGTTATTGTCCTGGAGAAGCGCAAGGCACTTTTGGAGCTGACTTCTGATTTTTTTGAAAATGCGCTGGAGGTTCGTATGTAGAAAAAAATAATTGTAAAATTATTATTTTTTAAGTAACATATACAACAATATATTTCAGTTTGTTTGGTTAAGAAAACAACAACGAAACACCATTCCAACTAACCCACAAAACACTGGGCTGGTATGTTAGACCTTGAAGCCCTTTGGTCAGATTCAGCAGAGCTCTTCTTACTTGCCCTGAGGGAGAATCACCACTGCTTGAACTTAAATAAGATCCCGAAGCATGATGAAATCCATGACTGTTTAGTGGTTTGTTTGTATTATGGTGAGCTTGAAAGTGGGTCATTCTCTGTAACACTTAACTCTAAAGAAAAATCTTTTGCGGGGAGAATTCAAGCATGTGCCAATAATTTAGGTTTACACCGCTTAAAGTGGATTAAATTGCATCCTGTCACCCTGGCAAGATAAATTCACTTGTTTGCTTTTTTAGAAAACAGTCTTTTTGCCATTAAGAAATTGATGAGGAACTTCATTGAGAAGTGTAGGATAGATGAATGATTGACAGAAAGACACCCCACAAGCAAGTTACAATGAATGTTCAGTGTTGTGTACTTGCCCAACAAATAAATCAGAACGAATGCCAAAGATCAGACATAGTCAAATTCCTCCATAAGCTTTGTGGAAGCAAATCAGGATGAATGCTGAATAAACAGGTCATACCTTGTTTACAACATTCCATTACAATAGAAAGAAATGTAAGATAAAATCAGGTGTGCTTCCGCTTCAGCTGAAAAGGGAACGATCAGGACAAAATCTGGAGTGAAAATATCTGGGGAAAGTATTCCAGTATTGTGGTATCTTACCTAAGGATAATCTAAACATATAGATGGCTGCAAAGGTTATTGATGTGTTGGGGGTCACCTTGAGGAATGACAGAGCCTCCAAATTCAGCTTGAGATGCTGCATCTTCTGAAAGTCTGTGACAATTTAGGGACGGGTGGTTCCTTTCTTTAAAAATACTCACTCCGCTTATTGAAATTACCCTAGATTCCTGGGTATTATTTAGGAGCCATTTCTGATCCCTTCTGTATTCCTTATATGTTTCACCTGTTTAGGAGTCTTCAAATTTGCCTTGATAATGCTAAATACTAGTTTTATTTATTTTTATAGCGACATCCCTGCGTATGGTTCTTTACAAATAATATTGTAAGGGGCTTACGATCTACAAAACAGATTTGAAGAAGTAAGAGTTGGTATTGGGACTGGCACCGGACTTCAGGCCCCCTGGGCATGGTTCTAATAATGCGTCAGTAATGGATTTGGGGCAGTGCTTTTGAAAGGGAGCTAAACTTGGCTCCCATCCATGGTGGCCATCTGCCGCCTTACGTTACCCAAAATCCAGTGCCCTGACCCATAGATCTATGCAAGCCATAGTCCTACTGAAACTACAGACGTATTAATACATTTCATAGATCAGTGGCCCAGGGCATTACATTATGGGTAACTTAAAATGGCAGGTGGCCACTGCAGATGGGAGCTAAGCTGTTCAAAAGTGACCCTGTCTACTGAGAAGTGCCTCTAGTTTGGACACCGTGCTAAGCCAGGGATTGTGGTCTGCTGCTTCTGCTTGTGCTGGGGGAGGAGCAGTCCTGGCAAAGTAACAGAAGAAGGGAGAAAGCAATCTGAACTGAACAAGAAAAGCATTTTTATCCCCTCCAGCATTATGCTATTTCCCTGCAACCAGGCTGTGGGGAGGTTGGACACTGCATGAAAGGAAATGGGGCAGAAGAATGATTAAGCATTCCTCATGCTTTGCTGGTTTTCCCAGTAGTGATGTATGGCAGTGAGAGCTGGACCATAAAGAAGGCTGATCGCCAAAGAATTGATGCTTTTGAATTATGGTGCTGGAGGAGACTCTTGAGAGTCCCATGGACTGCAAGAAGATCAAACCTATCTATTCTGAAGGAAATCAGCCCTGAGTGCTCACTGGAAGGACAGATCGTGAAGCTGAGGCTCCAATACTTTGGCCACCTCATGAGAAGACTCTCTGGAAAAGACCCTGATGTTGGGAAAGATGGAGGGCACAAGAAGAAGGGGACGACAGAGGACGAGATGGTTGGACAGTGTTCTCAAAGCTGCCAACATGAGTCTGACCAGACTGCGGGAGGCAGTGGAAGACAGGAGTGCCTGGCGTGCTCTGGTCCATGGGACACGAAGAGTCGGACATGACTAAACAACTAAACAACAACAACATGCTTTGCTTATCCGCTGCAAGTTGCATCCTTTCCATGAAGAAGCTTCAGCAAAGATCCTGGCTTGTTTGATGCTGAAAATGTACATTAGCCAGGTCTATCATTTCCCCCCTCTCCCTTAGTTATGCACACCAGCCCTGCCCTTCCCTTCCCTTCCCAATGGCCCATTAAGTTCATTTCAAAAGAAATTATTTAGCTCCCAGAGCCTTCTGGTGGTTCCCTCACTGCGGGGAAGTGAGGTTACAAGGAGCCTGGCTGAGGGCCTTCTCGGTAGTGGGGCCCGCCCTTTGGAACGCCCTCCCATCAGATGTCAAGGAAATAAGCAACTTTCTGAAGGCAGTCGTGTATAGGGAAGTTTTTAATGTTTAATGTTTTATTATGTTTTTATATATGTTGGAAGCTGCCCAGAGTGGCTGGGGCAACCCAGTCAGATGGGTGGGGTATTATTATTATTATTATTATTATTATTATTATTATTATTATTTGCCTCTTCTCTAGCTTGGGGAGCAGAGCAAGTTCTCATCTCCACCTTTCTGTTATACTTTAGTCGTTGACCCAGCTTTGAATCATGACCCAGTGTAGGAAAAGCAGCAATATGTAAATTCCCAGATGATATTTATGGCACCCGCCATTGCAATTCTGGATTGAAGCAAATATCTCTAAGAAGAACACAAAAAAGTGACTAGCAGACAGTTTGTTAGAACATTGTTTTTTTGCTCTCAGAGTACTGTGAGGCAGCAGGAGTGGGACCAAGGATCAGGCCTCGTGTCCTGAAACATCCAAGCAGAGGGGCGAATGGGAAATGTCATATTGACTTAAAATGGAAATACTGGAAAATTCTCACTGAAATGTTTTGCTTTAAATGACAGAATGTGATTATGTGTAATCTTTGTTTTATTATGATAAAGTGCAAGCCTCATCTCTAGGATATTCTTTAATGAAAATCAGAAGTCAAATCCCAAACATTGAAGGATAATGGATTTGTTTTATATCGTAAAGAGCATTAAAAAAACCCCAGGATGGAACATGTGAGGAAAAGCAGGCAGAGCAGAAGGCTTATTTCTCATCATCTTTCTTAATTTCGTCTGAAGTTTCTGCATCCCCAACTTCTGAGATTTGCTTGATTATTTATTTATTTCGCTCCGACAGTTTCAGCCCACAGGATATTTGCCCTACTTAAAATGCAGCGTGAGATTTAGAAAGGAGCAAAAATGATGCCAAGGTTGTGTGTTGCTTAAATACAAACTTCTAATGTTCACTAAACAAAAAACAAAAACCGTTTCCTTTTGCCCCTGCCATATTTGGCAGGCTGGACTGTGTGTGTGTGTGTGTGTGTGTGTGTGTGTGTGTGTGTGTGCACGTACGCACACACACACACACACACACAACGTGCGTACCCCAGCCCCCAGCCCCACCCCCAAACAATAGGAGGCAATGCTATTATAGTAAAATGGCTAGGAAAATCTAGTCAGGTGCCTGTCAGTCATGTTTTAGGTCAGAGGCATGCATGCATTGCCAATTTCCATCTTAGATGCATATTCTATGTGGGACTACCCTTGAAGGCCATTCGGAAACAGCCTTTAACCCAGAACGTCAAGGTTATAGGCTAGTACTCACTGCCTGGAGCAATACATGTCCTTAGGCCACTTTATTGGTTCACAATTAGTTAACAATTGGTGCAGTTCTGAGTATTTGTTTTGATATTTACAGTCCTAAAAAGTTTGGACCCAGGGTACTTAAAGGACAGCATGCTCCCATAAGAACCTGCCCATTTGCTTAAGTTATTGTTTGATGTCCTGCTGTATGTCCTTCCTCCTTCTGAGGATAGGATGATGGCTGCTAATGTGTGAGATCTTTTCCGTGGTGGTCCTTTGGTTATAGAACTACATCTTCAGGAAGTTCTGTCTGCTATTCTTCTACCTCTCCTTCAGGAAACAGCTTAAAAGATTCCTATTCCGGTGGCATTTTGAGCTGGATGTGGCTTGAGTATTTATACTGATGTGATTTATTTTGTTTGTTTGTTTGTTTATCTTGCTGCTAGGTGTTACGATTTGCATTGTTCTCGGTTGGATTTGATGGAGTGGCTTATATGTTTGTTTTTTTGTAATTGTATGGGTTGTCAGCCTCCTTGGTTTTAGGTAGAGCCAGAAGACAGGGTATAAACATGTTGTTGTTGTTGTTGTTGTTGTTGTTGTTGTTTTGTTGTTGTTGTTTTTACCTTCTGCCTTTGAGTATATGGCTTTTCAGGGTTCTTTCTTGTATGATTCTCTGCCTCCTGAATGTAAATTGGAAAATTGATGTGCTTATTATTGAGTTAGAAGTTAATGTAATTTGCTTCAAGCAATAGGTTGTATTCAATTGTTTCCATACACTGGCAGAAGGTTCGTTCCACTAGGGCTCTGGGTTAGCCGAATCCTGGCTGTTAAAACTACACAGTAGCTGCCTCTGTCTGGCTGTTCCTTCAAAATCACCCTAATTCATGATGATTTGTCTAAAATGAATGTGTATCTTCCATGCCAGCAGCAGCTATCACCACAAATGTACATCACTGGGGTGGAAGCCCTCCATGCATGTGGTGCTATAAACCACATAATGAATATGCTGCTAGACTTTACAGCCCCAGGATTCAGGGCTCTTTTCAGCCCCTGCCATTTGGCGTCTCGTTAATGCGTTAATTGGTGCAAGGACACTAAACAGCAGAAGTTCAATGCAAGGAGTGGTAAGCCTTTGCTGGCTAGATGCAGCCTGTGAGGCTTACATTACTCTCCTGCTGCTCCTTCCCTAAGGAGTATTGTGACAATGAAGATTGAAAAGTTAGGGCTTGTCCAAAAAATACCTCAAGATGAGCTTCCTATTTTAATCTTAAAATTTCAAAGCGTTATTTTAAAGAGATTGTTTTGTTGCATGTTTTCGCTATAAATGTTGATATTTTTTATATTCTAATGGGATGGATTCATTCTGAATTTTCATTATGGGTGTTTAAATGTTAATGCTTGTACTTCGTAAGCCGCTTAGAAGCCTGTTTGGCTTTAAGTGGTATATTAATTGTTGTCCTGTTCACTCTGGTTCTTGTCGTATTCTGATTCTTGAGGACTAATGGTTTGGGGCCACAACTTCTGGTCCTGTCGCAGCATCATATCCTTGGCTGGCTCCGCCCTTCTGAGTTGTGTGAAGGAACCTATGAGAGTATAGCTGGCTTGTTACCTCTGCCAAACACATGTGGAAACCAAAGGAACAAAGCCAGACAGGTGAAGAAGCTGCAGACATGCTGTTGTCAAGAGCACAGCAAGGAAGCACAGTCCCACTTCCACTCCATGCATTAGACCTCCGCATGGATGGCTAATGGGTGAATAGGGCAGCAGGCTACAATTATTCCTTAAACATTGGCTGGCCCCTACTCATCCAGAGATACACAGGTGGCAGCCATTGTGTTCTGCATGGCGAATACTGGCAAATCTTTTCCTTTCTCCTCTTTGGCCTCACTTAATTGAAAGTACACTCATTTGGAATCAAAGGGACTTTCTTCCAAGATGATTGCATTTGGGATCATGGTTTATTTGATGGCTACTGGCTAATCTTGTCTATCCAGGTGCTGATTGACCTCTAGATAAGGCCTTGCACTTGCAATGCTGAGAGCTTAGTGATCAAGGGGTGCCAAGCATGCTCATTTCTGTCATATCCAACAAATCTGATTATTTGTTTAGGGTGGCAGGACTGAATACATCAACAGACAAAGCTGTCCTATACAGGGTCAGACCATTGGTAGATCTATCTCAGTACAGTGATACCTCAGGTTACATACGCTTCAGGTTACAGACTTCGCTAACCCAGAAATAGTGCTTCAGGTTAAGAACTTTGCTTCAGGATGAGAACAGAAATCGTGCTCCCACAGTGCGGCAGGAGCAGGAGGCCCCATTAGCTAAAGTGGTGCTTCAGGTTAAGAACAGTTTCAGGTTAAGAACGGACCTTTGGAACGAATTAAGTACTTAACCCGAGGTACCACTGTACTAGCCGTGGCTCTCTAGAGTTTCAGGCAAAAGTCTTTTCCAGCCCTCCCTGGAGATGCCAGAAACTGAAGCCAGGACTGTCTGTGAGCAAAGTATGTGTTTTAGCAATAACTGACCTACAGGTTCTTCCTTTAGTTACCCCATTTCCCTTCCCTCCCTTCCTTCCATTGGGTGATCAGTGCCATTTGCTCTGCAAAGAGATTCTCATAGGCAGCAGTGGAGCACACATCCAGTCCAGTGCTGTGCATTAGGTTAGACTCCTTGGGCCAGAACAGTAGACACTAGCCCTGTTCATTCCAGTGGTTTTCACCAAAGAACCCAAGGCTTTTCCACAAGTCTTCTTCCCTTCCCTACCCAACCCTACCCCAGCATTGGTGCGCATGGCTGCCATGACTGTTAGAGCTAGAAAACAGATAAAGTCTACTAATTCTCAAAAAGACATTTGCAGGATGAAGGATATGCTGGGCCATCACTGTAAATGCTTCCCACCTTTCTGAGAGCTTACGCTAAGACCTGAGATGAGACTTTTCAGTTGGGATGTTGTCACGTGTAACTAAATTGTGTTTTCTGTCATCCTTCTTGGCTTTTCAACAGTTTGCAATCAAAATTGACCAAGTTGAAGATTTCCTGCGGAATTCCCAAGAGTTTGAGAATCCAGAATCTCTGAGAGCAATCCTGCATCAGCATGAACAACATACAAGAGGTACAGATGGGTATTCCCCCCCTTCTTCTTTAATTTAGAAGATTCCTAATTATTACATATTTAGAATTGGGTTGTGGATAAATGCTGCTTACAACCTCTGTTGAAGGAAGTGAAAATCTAAAGTAATTTTTCTGGACTGCTGTTCTAATTTTACTAGTATTTGAAATTACAGACATGTAAAGGTTTGCCTACCTTTCCTTATTCTATCTATTTTCATTTCTTTCCTCCCTCCTCCTTTCCTAACTTTTTTTTTAACAGTTCCATTTCTCCCTAGAGCCCAGTCTTGCCTGATTTTCAGTGCAGTGTATCATAGGAAGGAAGTTGAGCAGTTGGGGGAGTAGTGCAGGAAAAACAACTTACTCCTTAACCTAAAGAAAACAAAAGAGATTATTGTGGACTTTAGGAAATGTAAATTGAATATTCAGCCACTTATTATTGAGGGGAAGTGTGTGGAGCAGATCTTGGTGTTTCGATTTCTGGGAATGGAGTTGAGAGATGACCTAACTTGGGGAGAAAACAGCAAAGACCTGATGAAGAGAGCACAGCGGAGGTTATATTTTCTGAGAATCCTCTGGAAAAATAATCTCTCAAAGGACCTGTTGATGGCATTTTACCATTGTACTGTTGAGAGTGTATTAACTCATGGTCTGTGTGTGTGGTTTGGGAGCTGCACGGTCAGGGAAAAAACAATGTTGTCCAGGGTTGTAAAGACTGCGGAGAGAATAATTGGGTGCACTCTCCCTACCTTGGATCAAATCTATGCTTCCAGGTGCCATAAGAAAGCTGGAGAGATAGTGCAGGATAGTGCGCACCCCACAAAATTATCTCTTTCAGCTTTTGCCTTCTGGAAGAAGGTACAGGGTTATAAAGACTAGGACTAGCCACCTGAGAAACAGTTTCTATTCAAATGCGATTTTGGTTTCAAACGCAGTGTAAGGTAGTCTCTATGGGAGTATATTGTATTTAATTATGGGGTATCAGAGCTTTTTGGGGGGCTAAGCAGGCTGGGATAGCTGGGATAGCAGGCTTGTTGGTTTTTGAATGTATGATGTAGATTTTTAATTTCGTTGTTCTGTATGGGACAATGACAATAAAGATAATCGTATCATAGCGGGTGGGAACGTGCGGCCTGACTTCATGTGTGGAGCAGCAGAAGGTTTGGGCAAAAATCCCTCTTCAGTGAATCAGTTCAGGCCTCTGGCAAGAGTGATGTGCCCCTCCCAAGGGAGTGAGGATGAAGTAGGTGTGAGTGAGCCCCCCAAAAGCTTCTTCTGAGGCTTAAGGGTCCTCAGCAATAGTGTGGAACATATGGGGCAATAGATGAGGGTACCCCCCCAAATCTATAGTTCTCCCAAATCAAATGGAAGGTACTTTCTGCAGCCATAGTGGAGCCTGTTGAAGACAACGTAAGCCTGATTCCCCCCCTCCTCCAGCAGTCCATGTGCTCCATCATACTACTGAGGTTCCCCAACCCTCCTTTTCATGAGCTTTAGCAGAGAGCAAAGGGTTGAGAATTCCCCAGCTTCAGTACTCCTTGTACTTATAGTAGGTTGGCTGCAATCCCAAAGGAGATGGGTAATTACAATTGCATAGCGCAGCAGGATAGCATCCGTCTCCAGAAACATATCTTAAAAAGCTTGGGGCTTCCTTCTAAGTAATTGTAAAAGACAGGGTCAGGCTGGCCTCCTGTTTGGAGTAAGGTGCTAGGAATTCTCGCTTGCCACCCTGCCTGCCAGCTCTCAGCTCAACTACTAGCCAGCCTCACTTCCAGACTACCAGCCCTGATGCTGGAAAGCAATCTGAAACCGGAACCAAAAATATGCCACAATTCAGAAACGAAACGAATAGTCCCGGGGGAGTGGACATTGGATGAGTTTTACAGTTTTCCCTGCCGCAAATATGCAATTGGGTATATTCCAGAGGAAATGGAATGATGGATTTTTACAATGCAGTAAGCGTGGCTTCGTGGTGTTCAGCCCAAATATTTATGACAAGTTTTGCATGGGAAAACAAGTATGTTCCAAATTTCAGTGTACGCTGCATTTCAGGGAAAGGACATTTAAAAACAAAACTAAAAACACCCAGCAGCAAATCTTGGAAGCTTGCAATTGGCGCGAGCCGAGCCACCTGGCAGCTGGGCCTAGTTTAGTGGGACTCATCTTGGCATACATTTCTCTGGGAAAGACAATTACCATGACTTTGGAGACCTGCACTCAAAATGGTATCTGTCAAAGTAGTTTTAAGCAGAGATGCGCCATTGGAACATGGAAGGATAGGAGCCAAAGACATTGGAAGCAAGGTCTGTCAGGGATGACCAAGCCTTGGTGCTGGATCAGTGTTGAGGGTTGGCATGGTGGAATATATGCCAATGGCTCACAGTCTGGGCAGGGGACCTGCTGCCAAACGCCACCTGCAGTGAGGAGGCAGACTCACTGAGGGAGGACAGAGAGTCCAGGGATGGTATCTTGCCCAATGGTCTTCAGAAAAACTGAAGCCATCCTTGATTGGTGGCAAGAGGCAACTCACAGTTTCCTAGGGACTGTGGCTTACACAAGCCATTATGCTTATACACACCCTATATATATATACCAGTCAAATCAGATGGCTTGGGTGTTTGCCAGTCCGGATTTGAACAATCTCTGGTTGAACAGTGCTCCTTTGCAGGCCTGTCTGCTCTAGCAGAAGCCACTCTGCATGGAACTATAGAACTCAGTTTCTGATTCCAGAACCCGACAGCGTTATTTTAATGGGTGCATACCTTCATTTTGCTCCTCACCCAGGTAATGCTGAAAAACGCGATCAGTTTCTGGCACTGGGCAATTGTGTGCTGTATAGGTATCCGGTTCAGTGCTGTTGTCCATCACTGCTGGGAGGCTGGATTAGCAGGATAAAAAGGAAGCCGCAGGCAATGATCCGGCAACATGGAAAGGAAATGTGCAGCAGTCACATTTCCATTTTATGTTGTATCTAGGTATTTAGGATGACTCCGCCCTAGGCAACTACTGTTTGATACACCATCTGAAAGTGTCTGTTTCTGTAAAAGCTGCAAAAATACAGCTCCAAGGCTCTTAGCTGCCAAAAACTACACAGAGAAGCTGATGGGATATTTAAAGGGCTTTTAAAAAGCAATGCTAGTTTTAGCACAGTGATGCCAGCAAACGGCAATTGGGTACAGTAGAAAGAAAGCTCACAAGACACCTTCAGTGGCAATATGCAGTTAAAGCATACACCGTCCAAGAAGTTTACACCCAAAGGGTGTGTGGTTTCTAAAACAGCTCCTTGTGTATTTCACTCCCTCAATTCTTATTATTTATTACAAGTGGGACCTCCAACGAAATGTTGCAATGTACTCTTACCTTCTAGCATAAATGCAGCAGTTTATTGGAGGTCCCACCTGTGATAAATATTAATAAAATTGGGATCTCAAGGAGGACTTTCTCCCCCCACCCCTGGATTCTGTTTTTCTTTTTTGCCTGAGGTGCAACATGCCATGGTGTCTGAACATACTGAATCCTTATTGGGCAGCTGTTTTGGGGAGGGGGAACATGACCTCTTAGGGGTTTTTTTAAATTAAATTTGTTCTTGTGCAAACTTCAGGGTTTACCTGAACATGTTGTTTATATAAAGCCTTTTGGATACACAGGCCAGCTCTTATTGCTAAATACCTAGCAGTCTAAAGATTTTTTGTTCCAGAGGCTACCTCAACCTTCCAGAGCAGATTTACAGGGGGTGTGGGGCAGAGTTGGGGGGAGAGGAGAAGGAGGGGAAGTTTTCACTGTGCGGTTAAAACTCATTGCACTAATTTAGCTGGATGCCACCCAACATATTTAAGTAACCTAGGATTTGCATGTGGCACACATTTCCTTATGAGCGAGTAGGTTTGTTATCCAATATATGGATGTTGGTTCAACAAAGTCCTTGCATGCTTTTCGTATTATTTAAATGAGTATGTGATGGCATGCTACCTTCCTCACTGTAAACATCACTCCTATGGATGTTGGTTTTCTGCTTTTGAGGGAGGAAGTTATCTTTCTATGAGAAGATTGAATGAAGGAATAAAAGGGAAGGCTATTCTTAAAAAGAAAAGAAAAATATAGCAAGATAGAACCAAGAGTACCGGTATGTCCCCCAACGGTTAGAGCTTGTTCAGAGCTGTACCTCTGTAGGGTAATGTACAAAACAGTCTAGCTAGGGAACAATTTGTACAGGTTCTTAAAAACTGGAGTCAGCTTTACCACTTAAAAACATTTGGTCGCTACTCTTAATTGTGATCTAGAATACATACCAGTTTTCCCCAGTCTGGTGACCTCAAGAGGTTTTGCTGGCTGGGGCAGATGGGATTATAGCCTAAAACATTTGGAGAGTGCTAGGTTGAGGAACACGGGTGGCGCTGTGGGTTAAACCACAAAGCCTAGGGCTTGCCGATCAGAAAGTTGGTGGTTTGAATCCCTGCTACGGGGTGAGCTCCCGTTGCTCGGTCCCTGCTCCTACCAACCTAGCAGTTTGAAAGCACGAAGTGCAAGTAGATAAATAGGTACTGCTCCGGTGGGAAGGTAAATGGCGTTTCTGTGTGCTGCTCTGGTTTTGCCAGAAGCGCCTTAGTCATGCTGGCCACATGACCCGGAAGCTGTACGCTGGCTCCCTGAAAGCGAGATGAGCGCCGCAACCCCAGAGTCGTCCGCGACTGGACCTAACGGTCAGGGGTCCCTTTACCTCGGTTGAGGAAGGCTGGGATACAGAACCTGGTTCTCTCTGTAAATGAGTTTAACATAGAAACTGAGTTTGATTTCGGTGGAGGTGTAAAATAAAAACAACAATTTTATTATTTATATGTCACCCATCTGACTGGGTTGCCCCAGCCACCCTGGGCAGCTTCCAACAAAGTATTAAAACACAGAAAACCTCAAACATTAAAAAAAACTCCCTATACAGGGCTGCATTCAGATGTCTTTGAAAAGTCAGATAGCTGTTTATTTCCTTGACATCTGATATATTTCCAGGCCTGAATAAACTGATACATTTTAATTGCTATAAAAACAGTATTTCCATACAGTGATCCCTGCCATATAAACATCACAAATATGACACTTACTCATCTTGTGGAAACTAAGGACAATTGAAATGAATTTGAAAAGCCTTTCTAATCCTTCATGAGCTTATTGCTCCCCACTGTGATTTAGACATGTGGTTTTAGTCAAATGTTATGTTTACAATAAATTTAAATTGCAGTTGATTGTTTGATGCAACAGTAACTACTTTCATATTTTTAAAATCTCTTCTCTCTCTCTCTTTTGCATGGTTGAGTCTAGCTGGTTCAAAAGCTAGTGGCTTGAATCGTATGTAATTCTGTTCAAGACGACAGAATAGTGAATTGAAGCCTGGTCACTTTAATATGAGTTTGGTGGTCTCAATTCAATCTCCATTGGTGTGAAGCGTTCATCATCACACAGCAATTTGGCCTTGGAACAGTTGATAGTGATTGATTGCCATTGCAAAAAAAGAGGTCCATCACTGAAAACAATCAAATGAAATTGTTTGCCACAAGGAAAACGGTCTTGAAAAATATGGCTTTCTCCCAAAGGGGCAAGAGTTTCTATCCAATACCATTTATTCTTTGTTTTTACGTCTTTTCAGAAAGATAAGGATTCAGAAGTGGGTAGTTATGTATATAATTAAAATGGTCTTCTGTATTGTTCACTTTGTGGTGTGGGCAGCTGAATCAGATTTCACGAACAGGTAAGCAGATGAAGAGAAAATACTCCAGTCATTAATGAAGTATAGCCATTACCTCAGTCTTGCCAAAACCAACCAACCTTCCTTCCTTCCTTCCTTCCTTCCTTCCTTCCTTCCTTCCTTCCTTCCTTCCTCTTTCTTTCTTTCTTTCTTTCTTTCTTTCTTTCTTTCTACCCACCTGCACTAAACCTTTAAAACTGTATCATTAAACAGCCATGGCCTGCCACAAAGAATCATGGGAACTGTAGTTTGCTTGGTGCTGAGAGTTGTTAGGAGACCCCCTAGTCCCCTTACAGAGCTACAGTTCTCAGAGTGGTTTAACAATTGGTCTCCATTCCCAGAGCACTCTGGGAAATGTAGCTCTGTGAGGTGAATAAGGGTCTACTAATATGTTTCAGCACCATGCAAACTACAATTCCCAGGATTCTTTGGGAGGGGAGCCAGCACTGTTTAAAGTAGCACGGTGCTTCTTTTAAATGGGGCCCTATTTTCTTTCTTGAAATGTCTGGTGGTATTTTTCAGTTCTCGACTCTGTCCTGCTGGCCTGAAATTAGATAAACAAAGGAGGCATGTATAATTTGGCTGCTCTAACCCCTGATCATGCTTTCCCCCTGCCTTTAACCTAACCCTGCCCATTCTCCCATTAGCCTTGACTTTATTGCAAAATGTTGGCTGAATTGCTTCTGGAGACACAGCTTAAGGTATAAGTCATGGGATGCCAAGGTGGCGAACGCTCCAGATGTTTGGGCTCCAACTCTTATCAGCTTCAGCCAACATGGTCGATGGCGAAGGATGATGGGATTTACAGTGGTACCTCAGGTTACATAGGCTTCAGGTTACATACGCTTCAGGTTACAGACTCCGCTAACCCAGAAATAGTACCTCGGGTTAAGAACTTTGCTTCAGGATGAGAACAGAAATCGTGCTCCGGCGGTGCAGCGGCAGCAGGAGGCCCCATTAGCTAAAGTGGTGCTTCGGGTTAAGAACAGTTTCAGGTTAAGAACGGATCTCTGGAATGAATTAAGTACTTAACCCGAGGTACCACTGTATAGTCCCAAAACATCTAGAGAGCACCTCATTGGCTACCCCAGGTATAAGTGATTCAGCGCTGCATTTCACATTCGATTTTTGACAGATTCTCTCTGAGGAGGAACACCTTTGTCAAAGCATTTATGTATTATCATTTTGACATAAAATTAACATGCATCTCAGGGGCATTTCTCCCGAGAAGGCACAGATGTCTTTCAAAAGCAGAGCAATAAGATGTCTCTGCCTCCCCACCCGTTCCCAATCAAATCACATTCTGAGGCTTTTCTCATTATATCAAGAAAAAGTTTTATCCCCCGTAAATTACACCATGTCTGCTGTTTTGTGATTTTTTCATTAGTTGCAATAATCACCGTTTGTCAAGACTCTGGGAAATGTCAATTGGTAAGAGCGTCTGTGTGGAAATGAACATGTGAAGTACTTGAGCAAATTGTTCTGCCAGAGAGAGAGAGAGAATGTTGGCACTTATATGCTGAACTCTGCCCTTTTGTGTTTTTGAGAGAAAATAATTTTAGTGGTGGTGCTCAGACTGCCTATTATCATATTGTGATGCTACACATTGCTGCGCAGTGTTTTCTTTCCCCCGCCCCCTCACAAAATGTAAGGCATTTTGAACAAGTATCGCAGTGGAAATGTGCAAATGTATATAAATACCACTGGCATAATATGCAAATTACATGCTCAATATTTTGGGCTTCAGAAGCTGTCGGCCCTGCCCAATAATATGCAGATGTCTGAATTGCTTCTGTGGGAAGTCACCTGGTAATAAATGTTGTGTTTGCTGAATGTCATCACTGCCCTCTGCTGGATATAACATTAATGTGTATTTGAATCCCTATCAGTACAGGTTTGGTTTGGTTTGGTTTATACCCCTGCCAGCTGAAAGCCAGATTACACATTTTTTTCAAATATTGTGTAGTTCACAGTTGAATAGCTTTTGTACTGAAAGCCAGAGAAGAGGTACGTAGCCTTGGTCTTGGGTAGTTTATGCACTGTATACAGCACAATAAAATACTGTACAAGTTACACATTTAGAGATCAGTTAGGGCAGAACTTTCCAGACTTTTCTTGTTGGTGGCACACTTTTTAGATGTGCATCATTTTGTGACACCGTAATTCAGTTTTACTAGCAAACCGGAGGTTAAACTAACCCCTTTCCAGCCCCAGGAGGAACACTGGGGGCGTTCACGCAACACACCTACACACTGCAGCCAACACGCTAAAGTGTCACGACACACAGTTTGGAAAGCTCTGAGTTCGAGAGCTGCAGTGTGTTTGAGGCATACAGTGCTTAGAACCTGAGGCAGTATGTGGATAGAAGCTACAGGCCCAGGGAAACTGAATGTACCACTTATGTCAGGGAATCTTAGGTATATATGCCAATAATCCTTTTGCATGTGGTCCACCCTGAACATCACACCATATATGAGGAGTTAACCACCTTTCTTCTCTCCGCCTATTCCCCTCCCCCTGCCCCGCCACAGAGCTCTTAGAAAAGTCTCTGGTCCTCTTGAACAAAAGCCACGACCTTACCGAATTCATAGAGGAGTTCAAATCTGACGGGCCGAATGTGAACCCAGAATTCGTTCAGGGAGCCCACAGCAGCTGCACGAAAATTGGCAGCCTCCTTGAAGTCCTGCAGGACAGGAGAAGGCAACTGGACAAATACCTGAAGCTGCAGCGCCAAGGACTGGAGCAGGTCTTGCAAATCTGCCAGTGGCATCACCAGGAAAACCAGGTAGGAAAGAGAGACATATATAGCTGTATATATAAATGCATGCATGCAAACAGGACTGCGAAGTGAGGCTTTAATGTGTTGGATCAGATAAAGCACATGGATGGGATGCGATATTGGTGTGATCATTAGGCTTGCACCCAGTGGGACTCAAATCTGAGTAACCGTAGCCCTATTTATTGTGTTATTCATGTGCACGGCCTTACCGTGATTACTTTGAGCGGGGGAAGGGGCAGAGGAAGGGGGTGTGGTCCGCCCCGGGTGTCACCACTGGGGGGGGGGGTGACAAAATGCTGGGGCCTGCAGCGCGCAAGAGCCACACATCTCTCCTGGGAGAGAGCCAGTGTGGTGTAGTGGTTAAGAGCGGTGGACTCGTAATCTGGGGAACCGGGTTCGCTTCCCCGCTCCTGCACATGCAGCTGCTGGGTGACCTTGAGGTAGTCACACTTCTCTGAAGTCTCTCAGCCCCACTCACCTCACAGAGTGTTTGTTGTGGGGGAGGAAGGGAAAGGAGAATGTTAGCCGCTTTGAGACTCCTTCAGGTTGTGATAAAGCGGGATATCAAATCCAAACTCTTCATCTTCTTCTTCTTGGGCATGCGCAGACTCCTCGCTGCCCAAACAGTCTGCCCGCTGCCTCCCCCCAGTTGTAGGGCGGCTGAGTGGGAGGAGGCAGGCAGACTCTGGAGGCCCCACGGTGCGCCCCGCCCCTATGGGCGGCTCGCCCTGTCCCTGGGCCACCGCAGGCGCCTGAGCAGCTTCCTCCGCCACTGACCAGGGCCATGCTTTTAGCCCCACCCTGACGTAGCATCATCTTCCTCAAACAGCCACACACTGCCCATGGTTCTTTGAAGAACCCCCACCCCCCAGCATGCAAGCTCCTGGGTGTCCCAGGCACATGAAAGCCCTACGCAAGGGCAGAAACTCCTGTGTTGGGGTTTCCCTTCGGACAACTGTGGCAACATGGTTGTTTGGGGAAGGAGATGCAACGTCAGGAGGCAGAGCTCGAAGCACCTCCAGGTTCCAAGAAATCACGGCACAGGTTTCTGCCACAAGATGAAATGATGCTGGGTAGCCACATGCAAGAGAGGACAAGGCTCCTGCTCCTTCAGTTGTTGTGTGGAAGAGGGAGTGTAAGCAGCCACAGTGCATCCCTATAAATGACTATTCAGAAATAAGAGCTATTGAATTCAATGGGGCTTACTTCTAGGTAAGAGGTTAGGATTGCAGCTACAGTCCTCTGCACGTTTATTCAGAAATAAGTCACACTGTGTTTAATGGGACTTTAACACAGTCCTGGCATTTGGGGGCCTCCTTATCAGTGCTATTCAATGCCATCCAGCTGTTAAAGGCACAAAAATCCAGCTGGGAAAAGCTGGGACTGCTACATAAGCCACGTCACATCCTCAGACTTCCCGTTCCATTCAATTTTTAATGTAAATATACTGATAACAGCACCATAGGCTAGTGTTCAGATGGCGTTTGGAGTCAAATCTCAACCTTATGTATGAGATTTGCAAAGTAATCCTGTGTATATTTACTCAGAAGTACGTTCCACTGGGTTCATTGGAGATTACGCAGAAGTAAATGTGCCTAGCATCATAGCAGGAGAGGGAGGTAATGAAGTTTCAGCAACGTAATTAATTACATATTATTATTATTTTTTGCAGAGCGGGGGGAAGGAACCCCAGTGTTAACAAATACAGTGGTACCTTGGGTTAAGAACTTAATTCGTTCTGGAGCTCTGTTCTTAACCTGAAGCACCACTTTAGCTAATGGGGCCTCCCACTGCTGCCGTGCCGCCGGAGCACGATTTCTGTTCTCATCC
Source organism: Podarcis raffonei (assembly GCF_027172205.1). Classification (NCBI taxonomy): domain Eukaryota; kingdom Metazoa; phylum Chordata; class Lepidosauria; order Squamata; family Lacertidae; genus Podarcis; species Podarcis raffonei. The sequence goes on from NC_070602.1 coordinate 113,804,785, forward strand.
TGAAGCAAAGTTCTTAACCCGAGGTACTATTTCTAGGTTAGCGGAGTCTGTAACCTGAAGCGTATGTAACCCAAGGTACCACTGTAAATGTTGCTTACATTCACATGGCATGAATCTGGTCATGACAATGAACGGAATTTCTGCATCTGTTTCCATTTCTTATTGGGACTTTCTGTCCGACTTTCCTACTTACAGCACATTCAAAAACATAAACATCACATTACAGTGGTACCTCGGATTACATACGCTTCAGATTACATATGCTTCAGGTTACAGACTCCGCTAATCCAGAAATAGTACCTCGGGTTAAGAACTTTGCTTCAGGATGAGAACAGAAATCGTGCTCTGGCAGCGTGACAGTAGCAGGAGGCCCCATTAGCTAAAGTGGTGCTTCAGGTTAAGAACAGTTTCAGGTTAAGTACGGACCTCTGGAACGAATTAAGTACTTAACCCGAGGTACCACTGTATACCATGAAAAGAATTCCTACAAACACCTTCCATTCATGCATACAAAACAAACCCTCTGTTACAGCTATGGAAAACTTTGGCAGCACCCTAATAACAGAACCCAACATCATCTCAGTCCATCAAAAGCCTGTGGGGAAAGTTAAGTCCTTACCTGGTACTGAAAAGATTACTGCAAATGTTATGTGGCCCTTGATGGCAAGAAGGGCCTCACACCTGCATTATGCTTTTTATGGTATCAGTCAGATATGTTCTATGAACTCTCCTTTTCCTTATTGACAATCAGTATTAACTTCCCATGACGTCGTAAGGAAGTTTAGTTTAAAACTGAAAAGTCGTATAGCATTATACAGAGATAATCTTAACAAATATGTAAGGAAATAGTGCCTTGTGTTCTTTGACATAGTTGGCATCCTGGGCATATAAATTAAATATGCAAATGGAAGCAGCGTCACTTTGTCGTGGGTTTTTCTCAAAGCTCTTCAAATAGCCCCCTGGAGAGCATCACATTACCTGTTTTGTAATGCACTATGGGTACATTATAAATCACAAATTGTTCTTTGCATTTTTATATAACATTCCCCCAAGTAAAGCCTTATGAATTTGCTTGGGCTTGCTAGGAAACTCTGAAGCATCCATCAGATGCTTGTAATTGCCCATGGGAAGACTAGATTTACCAGTTTCTTGACTAGATTGATCTGTACCCAGAATGACAAATCCCGTGTTCCTTCAGAGGTGTCAACTTCACAGCCGTTGGCTATAGTCTGGTAGCTGAGAACAAATCCCCATTTTAAAATAATATAAAGAGGGTTGGTGTGAAAATCACAAAATGTGAGCTACACAGCTATTGGTATGCAAATCATGAGGATACCACAAGCTGTAGTTCAGAAGGCCCAGGGTGACGCCATGTTGGTTGTTGTTTTGCTCTGTCTCCTGAGAAATGCTCAACCGAGGATCTGCCTAGGAATACAATATTTTCATTACTGAGATAGATTCTCACTGGTTAAAACCAATGTTGCGAAACAAATTTCATGAAATAAATTTGAAAAATACCTTGTTGAAAAGTATTCATTCTTTATCCTGTGCATTTTGTTTGGTAATATCTGGTACAAGTTTGCCAGCAATGGGGATTTTGTTTCCAGTGTGAAAAATTCACTTGTGTCACCATCACCATCATCATTTAAAATATAATAGGGCTTTCCTGCCATCTGTCCATTTGAATCCTGGCCAATCTGGCCAGGCTGTGTGGTCGGGGCTTGGGAGTGGACCAAAGTGGAGCAGGCTCCACTCTGGTCCACCCCAGCCCTATAAAAGCTGGCTGCCCCTGACCCCAGGGACTGCAGTCAGCTGAAGAACATCTCTCCCTTCCCACCCTATTCAGTAATGCTTTGGGTTTTGTATGCTAACCTTTCCCTTCCAAGTCAAGAAGGAATTTGCCTGCAAACAGGTTTGCAGGTTTTGTCTTCCCCATAGCAATAGTCACAACTTTGGCAGATAAGGCATTGAATGGAATCCTTTCAGTCTAGCATCATTCAGGGGGTGAAGTGGTGTATCACCCCCACCTCAGGATTGTGCAATAACAGGGTACCCCATTAGAGGGGTCTCGTTGATCTCTGTCCAAAAGTCAAGGCGTGCAGCAGATGGGCCATAGACATTCCTTCAGCAGCTTGTGACAGCCATTCATGTAGACGTGCATCTTGCAGACGACCCATTAATCCTAGGCTCGACCCTGTCATGTGTCAGCCCTTCACCAGGGGGGCTGAAAGGGATATGCACCTGATGTCTAAGCCAAGTCCAAACTACACCTGGAATCAAAAAAGTTGTGGACAATTTTTAAATTCCAGAATGCCGTCCTGTCCATTTTGTTCACCTTCACAGGAGAACAAAAGCCTTGTTCTCTGGAGAGGGGTCGCTGTGAGTGGGTCCGCAACAATTTACACTGGTCCACTACAGTATGGCCATGCCAGACGGGAACATGGAGGAGGGCACGGAATGAAAGACTGGTTGTACAGGATTGTAAAGGGTTTCAGAGCAGGCGAGGAGCCCACCTCCCCACACAGGTGCTATATACTGTGTCCAGAATTTGTAAACTTTGGTATCACAAATGGGACGTGGAAGAGAGTTGGCTATCGGCTCCATTTCCCAGGATCTCACTTTAGGAGCTAGAGTAACAACCTCAGTTTGCTTCAATACAGCAAGAAACAGCTCAGCTGGGAGCAGGCATTTAGGTAATAATGCGTTAAAAATGGCATATTTCCCCTAACTGCAGTGCAATCATCTGAAAAACATCGTAATCCCTGGCAGCTGCAAACTATTCTTTCTCAAATATTTTCAGCAAATCCCTTTTATTAATGAAAAATAAAGGCGGGCAGGACTGTTTTGTACATAATTAGTTTGGCAAGCAGATCCGTTATTAATGTATATGTGTTCATACATTTCTCAATGGCTCCCAATTATGTCTTTGTGAGGAGAACCACTAAATCACGGTTATTCAAGGCTCCCGAGCTCATTGATTCACAGCTTGCTGCTCCAAGGTGGACAGCAAGGTCAGAGGTTATGGTTTGTTAAATGATTTCCCACAAGTAAAAATGCTGGCACACCTTTTATAAACAATAACTCAGATCCTCAAATGCCCCTGATGAAGTAGACATTTGCCTGTGAAAGCTATGGACATAATAAATGTATTAAGTCCACAATCCAAACGCCATGGCCAGCAGTGGTGCAGGCTTAAAGGAGCGGAACAACAATCACCGCATCCACAGCCCCACCACTTGTTACCTAGGATAGAAGATCCTAGGTCAGATAGCAGGAATACTGGTGTAGCAGAAGCATCTAGGTGGAATGTAGACACATATAAAAAAACGCTATGAAAATGCTATTTAAAAAGTTTTGAAAAATATATTGAACTTCCCATAGTTCAGCATCGCCATCTAGTGTCACATTTGTATAATGCACTTCACAACACACTTAAAAACATTTTATCTGCAGCTGTATAGCTGAGTCCCTAGATCAGGCCTGGGGCTGGCATGTGGCAGTAGCAGGGACAGGTTGTCCCTATCCCACAAAATGGCCCATTTTAGAAGATTCTGCCAGAGACCTCTGGTGGCAGTGCCCCCATTCCCACTATTTGGGAAGGCATATTGGCGCACTCCTTGGCAGCAAGGCTTCCTCTGCCACCGTTCTTGTGTTTGCTATAAGCATACTCACATGGCACCTTCTCTAGAATCTTTTGTCAAGATTGTAATTTGCAAAGCACTGTCCAAATTCTCTATTGTCACGTTGCAATCAGTGCAGCCATTTCTTGCTTTGCTTCAGATACAGCAATACATAGAAACAAATTGAAGGTTTGGTTCTGGAGGGAGGGGAATCTTCTGAATAGTTCAGGCATGCTGAACGGAACTGGCATGATCCACAAGATCATTTCTTTGTAATGTTTCCTCTTTAAAGTGATGTGCGTTGATGGTAAAGATAAAGGTACCCCTGACCTGTACGTCCAGTCATGGACGACTCTGGGGTTGCGCACTCATCTCGCTCTATAGGCCGAGGGAGCCGGCGTTTGTCCGCGGACAGCTTCCGGGTCATGTGGCCAGCATGACTCAGCTGCTTCTGGCGAACCAGAGCAGCGCACACAAATGCCATTTACCTTCCTGCTGGAAGGTACCTATTTATCTGCTTGCCCTTTGACGTGCTCAAATCCCTTTCTGGACCTTAGTCTTCCAGGAGTCATTTCTTATGAGTCATTTGTCAGATTCGCCACTTACCCAAAGCACATATTCTCACGGGTAGCAGTGCAGTTTCAGCAAGTTATTTTACAAAATCCATGTTGGACTTTGTTGTGAGTCCCTCTTACAATCCTGAGAAACTGGTTAAATCTGCTATCCCCTATCCCCTCCACAGCAGGGTGAAGGGAGAGTAAGCTTTCTACAGTGCTTAGTGAATGCTTATCTCTGTTAGTGCTTCCGTGGCTCTGCTTTTCAAATCTTCTTTAACAAATACACACCTCAGGCAGTGAGGATGCAGGCACCCGCCTAGTAGCTGATAATATATTACTGCATTTCAGCACATTTCAGAGTGTTAACATTGAGAGCACAATTATCAATTAGCACAGCTTACTCAATTTTGCTGGGTGGCTTTTCATTTTTATAACAGCGTAAGTGTATCTTACCATGCAATCGTATACTTGCCTAATTGGGTAATATGCCTGTTCATGGAGTTGCGCTCCTCTCAAAGGAGCAGGTGTACAGTCAGGGGGCACTCATGCACCCATCTTAAGTCACTGGAAGCCCAGCTTCGAAAGATAGACATAGCCAAGTAGCTGGGATGTGAGAGGTTATTTCAATAGGGGGTGTCAGGGACTGGACAGAGGAGGAAAGGTGGAGTCCGCCTCCCCAGCCTGACCCTTCCAGAGAAGAAGGAGACAGTTCAGAATTACAACAGAGGGTTGAGGGAGGTCACAGCTCAGACGCAGATGAAGTGAAAAGCTGGAAAATATTGGGAGAGGAGGAGGCAGAAGAGGAAGCACCACGGACTCAGTGTCTTTAAAAGCATTCCAGCCCCCCCTCCCAGAACACAGCGGGCCTTGAAAGTAGGAGAGCAAAGAGCTCAAAGGCCAAGGGCACTTTCTAGCACTCTTAGCGATGACTCATGAGGAAGTGGGAGAGATGGAGGGGGGTGGAGATTCACTCAGAGCAACGCCATTATTCCAAGAGGCCGCATTCCCAAGCCTCTCTATGTGAATATTGAATAAAAGAAGATGGTAAGGGCTTTTCCTTGTCTTGTCCGTTCCTGGCAACCTGCCGTGGGGGTTGGTTCCTCTGCTGCCTGACAAGGGGCAAACTTTTTAAGTCTTCCTTTTGTCTCTGCTGCAAACATGCCAAAATGGACACATGGAAAGGGGAGTTTGGTGTTGTGCTAGCTGGCTCTGCTCCCAATCTCTATGTTCAAAGTGCCTTTTTAAAAAAGCAGAAGCCTAAATGTTACCTGTATCGGGGGGGGGGGCAGAGCGGGGAGAGGCTGCCATGGATCACATATCAGGAGACCACACTATATTCAGGTGTATTTGTATCGAAGGCACCTTGAATGAATACCCAACACTAGTGCTATCAAGTTTTTAGGTCTGTTTCCCTAGCTCCCTGGAACAGACACTTTAATTCTAATCCCGCCTCCCAGCTGTGCATAAAACCCTACAGCTCCTTGTTAAGTATTGCTTCTTATGGAGAGTTTGATGTCCTTCCTTCTGTGGAGTTTTATCCCTGACATTGCCTTATTCATTATTGTCCAGGACTGAGAGGTCAGTGTATTCCATTTAGCACCCAAGAGTGAGAATGTTGCACTTTCCTCCCTGTCAGGCCCTAGATTCTGTCATCTCTCTAACCAGCTTCCATATAATTAAAAACCATATAGAGTTGTATCCAACGTTACGTGAGCAAAATGCAGCTTCCTCCACCCACTTATAGGCCATTCCCTCTGTCCACTGCAGCCCCCTAAGACACAGCACACAGTGTCTGGTAGCTCCCCACAACCTGCAAAGAAGCTACAAGAGAGAGGGGCAGGAGAAGAGGGGGGAAAGGTAAAGTTTTGTTGCATGAGCTTACTTTCCAGTCACATGGCACTGAACGTAACCTGCCTTTCTTGTCCTGCTGATTCCAAGTAGAGTAGCCCAGTATTAAAGGTAAAGGTAAAGGGACCCCTGACCATTAGGTCCAGTCGTGGCCGACTCTGGGGTTGCGGCGCTCATCTTACTTTATTGGCCGAGGGAGCCGGCGTACAGCTTCTGGGTCATGTGGCCAGCATGACTAAGCCGCTTCTGGCGAAACCAGAGCAGCGCACGGAAACGCCGTTTACCTTCCCGCCGGAGCGGTACCTGTTTATCTACTTGCACTTTGATGTACTTTTGAACTGCTAGGTTGGCAGGAGCAGGGACCAAGCAACGGGAGCTCACCCCGTAGCGGGGATTCGAACCCCCGACCTTATGATTGACAAGTCCTAGGCTCTGTGGTTTAACCCACAGCACCACCCGCAGCCCAGTGTTAGGAGCAAGGTTTTGTAACATCTTGTCATAGAAGGTAGTGGGTGGCTGCAGATCCACTTCCATTTAGGGGTTCTGATGACTACAGAAAAATATATTGGACACATTCAGTATTCCTCCCAATATTTCCTGCTGGAATAAACAGTGACATACCTCAGATTTATGTGCTCCCTCGTCCCATTTCCCTCCCCAAGCTCAGTGGTGGCGCTGCCCTTCCAGGATCAGATCAGAAGCTGGGATGGCTTCTGCAATTCTGGAACCATCCGTGAAAAACTGGGACACTTGAAGGGCATGCCATAGTGTGCCGCTGCATCTGAACTGAGCCACTCAAATCATAGTGATAGCCAGTCTCAGAGTAGACCCATAAATTTACTTTAAGTATTACTTATCGCCTTTAGTTGTTAAGAAACACTGAGCATTATATATATATTATATATATAATCTCTCCCCACCTCTCCAGTACTGTGATTTAAAAATGAAATCAGGCCTCGAACGAGGAACATATCAAAATGAATAAATTGGAAGCACTTAGGAAGCAGCTTTGTGGTGTGACATCAAATTAAATTTTAATTACATTAATTATCTCTTTATATCCCTTGCTACACCAAACTCCTTAGGTAATTCGCTGAGTGTGTTGTTGTAGATTTGTGGGAAGCATTTTTGTTTACTTTCAGAATATTCATAGAGGAATACTTAATAGCTCCAATTGTGACATATAAGGGCAGACTAGGGCCTCAGTCTAACACAGTTCTGTACCCATGCTTAAGCCCCACTGAAATTAAAGGAGGTTAAGCATAACTCTATACTGGATTGTGGTGTATATGTAGGTAATGATCCAATACACCAGTAAATAAAATAGCTGCATTTTAGCCCATGTGATATCAAATTCCACATACCTCTTACTCTGTTTAGCATTATATGAATAGGGGGAAGGATCTTGCATGCTTGACTTCCTCATGTTCATTTTAATGCTCGAAAGAGCCTTTGTGCACACAACTGCATAAGCAAAGGATTCCAGGTCCCTGGTCATTTATTCCTCATTCTCCAGGGTGAGGGATTGTCATAGGATAGTTACATGCAGGCCTTGAGCTAAAAGTATATTCATTCTGCTTGGGGGGTCACTGGTTTCCTTCCTCTTTTTGTGCACACAGTTCAGAAGATAGGTTCTGTCTTAACATCCTGCAGCTTTATAGGATTAAAATAGAGTAGACATGGATGTGAAATAATTATAGTTCCTAGGGCAATGCTTTTCTTTATCAAATAAAACACCAAATCACAAAACAAAGTGAAGACTGAAAACAAGTCCTCATTCATTGTAAACAGGATTTGTTTAAAACTTCAGTGCACAGAAAACTGGGCTTGGAAACCCAGCCTTTATTAGAATCATTTACAAATTTCCTATTCTTTTGGCTAAGACAAGATTTTTCACACACTCTCATTAAAAATGGAGCTAAACTGGGTTGCCGTTTTTAAATGAATAGATAACTCGCAATGTAGCAGTACAGTCCAAAACCAATTCACAGAAGGCTGAGTTATTTCTAAAAAGATATAGGTTGAATAGCAGTAAGCAGGATGTAAGAGTTCATACCATTGTGCTGGATCCATTCAGTGATTGGGAATGTGATCCTAATCATCTATGTTTATTGCTTATGATTAATCTCGTTCAACACACTATGGGTTGTTATATAACTATCCTTATGATTAATCTCACTTCAGTAGTTACATACCAGTCCTTCAAAATATTGTTTCTTTTTTCAGATCACCTCTTGGTACAAGAAGAACATAAAGGATTATTTTCATAAGCAAAAGCTGGGGTCATCTTTAAAAGAAAATGAAGAATTACTCCAGGAGCACAAGGAAATGGAAAATAAGGTTAAAGTAAGAACCATCTTATCTAAAACATGCTCACTGTAGTCCTTCAATTTCTTACAGTGGACTATTGTATTGATATAGGAACACCTTTCCCTGAGGATTATCATTTCACTCATTAAATCATGGGCTCTTCATTGCTTGGACTAATCTATACTGGTGAGTTATAACGTTAAAAATACGTTATAAAATGTGACACCAGAGCAGCAATCCGTTGTCAATGGGATATATATATATATATATATATATACACATACAGTGGTACCTCAGGTTACATACGCTTCAGGTTACAGACTCCACTAACCCAGAAATAGTGCTTCAGGTTAAGAACTTTGCTTCACGATAAGAACAGAAATTGTGCTCCGGCGGCGCGGCAGCAGCAGGAGGCCCCATTAGCTAAAGTGGTGCTTCAGCTTAAGAACAGTTTCAGCTTAAGTACGGACCTCCGGAACGAATTAAGTACTTAACCTGAGGTACCACTGTATAGATATATATATATCAGGGTTTTTTATACCATTTTTCTTAGCAGTGTAGATCCAGCCCTAGTTTATATGTTTTTGCCCAGTTTGGGAAGAATATGTATTTGCTCAAGGTTTCTGACAAGTGGCAACCCCTCTCAAGGCAGGTCACTCTTAAAAACTATGGTGCTAAGGTTCCATAACCAGACAAATTAATAGAAGGGGAAATATATGAATGGCGGTTAGCTAAACTAGTTAAGAAATGCAAGCAAAAACTCAATGTGTCACTGAGGTTTGGGGCTGCTTCCCCATTGCAAAAGAAGAATGAACACTACAGCTTCTTTACCTATTACATATGGGGTGGCTGTTGATAAAGTCAGCTATTTTGTTTTAAATAATCATTTTACATGTTGCTTTACATATTCCACCCACCCCCAGTTTTTTCTTCATCCTTAGCAAAATCTTAGTCTCATGCTTCATTTCCATTTATGTATCCTTAAATTTCAAGAAGAAGAAATCAACTCTAAGAGTGTCTGTCCCAATGATGGCTTTTTAAGAAAATAAACATTCTGAATACAGTCCAGAAAGCTAAACAAATTTAAGTATCATTGACTTCAGTGGAAAAGAGTTAATCACTATAATTGGATACAATGGGACTTAAAAGTCATTAACTTTGGCTGGTTCACACCCGGTATTTTTCTGCAATTCAGTGTGCATAGGAGCGGTTCTTTTTTCTCAGCTGCTTCATGTTTTTGAAAGCCTCACAGCCTCTTTTGAACAAAAAGGTCCAGATTTTTTAAATTTATTTTTTTAAAAACCAAAGTATAATTTCACCCTGTCTGCACCAATCTTTTCAGAAGTGCCAGATCAATCAAGAGATCTACAAAGGGGCTCAATTTCTGTGCCAAATGGAATATTGAGAACTGCAATTTTAAGGGTTATTTACTGAGAAGGCAAAAAAGTAAAATAGCATGACCTGTCTGTGGAGAGACACTGAGCACAGGTTATGTATAATGCTGTGTGTCCTCAGAGGTACTTAGGTAGCTCAGGGAATCTGCAGAGGCATGGCAACATCAGGCTTTTTGCTGCTCTTGCTGGAAAGAAGTGTCATGCCACCAAATAGCACGCAGTATTAAAACAGTAATGTCTCTGGCTGCTGTGGATCACTGCAGATGACAGCTGATCCTCTGTGCTAAGCAGCTCACTTGTAGCAGTTCATCCTTGTAGATCAAATCATTATCTCAGCAGTCCTGCAGAGAGGCAAGAAAAGGGCTTTGTGCCTGTGGCTTCGAAGAGAAAATCCCCCAGTCTACACAATGAACCATACCCACCAAGCTTAAAAGGTAAAGGGACCCCTGACCATTAGGTCCAGTCGTGACCGACTCTGGGGTTGCAGCGCTCATCTCGCTTTACTGGCTGAGGGAGCCGGCGTATAGCTTCTAGGTCATGTGGCCAGCATGACTAAGCCGCTTCTGGCGAACCAGAGCAGTGCACGGAAACGCTGTTTACCTTCCCGCCAGAGCAGTACCTATTTATCTACTTGCACTTTGACGTGCTTTTGAACTGCTAGGTTGGCAGGAGCAGGGACCGAGCAACGGGAGCTCACCCCGCCGCGGGGATTTGAACTGCCGACCTTCTGATTGGCAAGTCCTAGGCTCTGTGGTTTAACCCACAGCGCCACCCCCATCACATAAGCTTTAGTGAGGCGTTCAAGGGACAGGGGCAGCAGATCCTGATGTCGATCTTTATACCACCCACCCCATCCCTGATGTAGATCTTCACTCACCTCTTCTTCCCTGGCTGGGAGGGGATGCCATTTGGTGGTTTGCCTCAGGCGCCAAAATGTCTTGCGTTAACCCTGGTTCTGCCTCTTAAGACACCCATGCGCATGCTGGCTGTGCCCCATGGCCTATGCAAGATTGGTGTCAACCCAAAGAGGGCCTTATGCACATGTCCCTGTCTCTGTTGAGGGGACCCCCCACCCGCATTTACATGTATAGCACCAAATTCCTGAATAGGGATGGAAACTACGCTTGTGATATCTAGCAGCCTCCTCCTTGCCAGCTTAGCATACTCATTGGCTATTAAAGGACACAGAGGGATAAGACACACCACACATGGCTAATTCAGATGCAACCACTTTTCTTCAACAGGGCAGAGATTATGTGTGTGTATCTCTCTCTCTCTCTCTCTCTCTCTCTCTCTCTCTCTCTCTCTCTCTCTCTCTCTGTGTGTGTGTGTGTGTGTTGTTGTTGTTGTTTTTTAAAATGTCATTATTGTAACCTTTCCTGTAGAACTTCTTTCTTGAGTGCAGAGATCCAACATGATACAGTGAGTAGAATGTTGGACAGGGACTGGGGAGACCAAAGTACAAATCCACACTCAGCTATGAAGTCCACTGGGTGACACTAGGCCAGTCACACATCTAGCTCAGTACTGACCCTCCAAGGTCCTGGGCAAGAATCTTTCCCAAACCTGACACCTGAGATCCTTTTAACTAGATCTGCCAGAGAATGGACCTGGGACTTGCCGCAGTACAGGAATCCTCTGTGCTTTTTACCTCTGAGATGGCAACCTTTCCATTTAGAAATCTTCTAACACCACCAATAAACACCAAAGTGCGTCAAGTTTACCATAACCCATACCAGCAAGAGAATATAATGGGGAATATTTCCTTCTTTATTGAACATATTTTTTTTTTTAAAGCCATGCAAGACCCACAATGAAGTCACATAGGAATGAAACTGAGCCCTGGTGATCTTTGACCAATGTGTGGCTCTGATCCAGCAGATCTGATGTGATTGCAAAGCCCTCTGTGTTCAGGGAGCGTCTCCATATTCAGTGGGCGATCTTGGAATGCTTGCACACAAATAACTCCCCTTCATAGGAAAGGGCAGAGGGTCACTGCGCCGACTGACTTTTGGACGCTGTCCATTTTTAAGGAGATAGGATTACCATTATTAGAATCAATGGGATTTAAGCATTACAGTAAAACACTTAGGCTCATTGATTTCAAGAATACATTGGCATGCATAGCTTGCGCTGGATTGCCCAGTAGTGAAACTTGGCAAATTGTTGATAATTCCATTGTATCAAATAACTGAATGCATGTGGTTGTATTTTAAATGATAGCAAGATGCCCATATGTCCGTTCCTAAGCAATGTAATTGAATTTTGAGGGTACTGTCAACCATTCATATTAGCACTACAGTGGTACCTCTGGTTACGTACTTAATTCGTTCCGGAGGTCCGTTCTTAACCTGAAACTGGTCTTAACCTGAAGCACCACTTTAGCTAATGGGGGCTCCCACTGCCGCCGCGCCGCCGGAGCACGATTTCTGTTCTCATCCTGAAGCAAAGTTCTTAACCCGAGGTACTATTTCTGGGTTAGCGGAGTCTGTAAACTGAAGCGTATGTAACCTGAGGTACCACTGTACTATGAACATGGTAGTTGCTGACCCTTATTTAGTAGGATGGGTATTTTGCAGCTCAGCAGGATAGGTAATTGAACAAAAGCCTTGTACTTCTTTGCTGCTGTTTCCAATTCATCCCGGGAGAATGGTTTTCCTATTTATTAGCCATATAATAACCTATGCATGGGAAGTAGTTGCTGTAACTCTTTACACTATCTCTACACTGTAAGCCAGTGCTGCCTTGGTATACGGCTTTGTTTGTTTGTTTATTTGTGGCATTTGTATTCCATCCTGTTACATAAACCTCTGTAGATGGTTTACAATAAATCGGGGGGGGGGGGGGAAGAGAGTTGAAATACAAAGTAAAATATAAAACCATTTAAAAGGGTGGAGGAAACTCTTCTTAAATACAACAACAAAACTAGTTGCATTGAAGGAATTGTGAGGTGTCCAGCCATGGGGACCTGCTGCCATGTAGGCCTAACTATCCACAGGAAAAGAAATAGAAGTATACTAGTTTATTCGGTATTTTTGTGCTTTCATTTTTGGGTTTTTATCTTGTGGACCTGCCCTGTGATCTTTGGATGAAGGGTGGTATACAAATTTAATGACTAGTAATAATAATAATCTCAAATACGTTTGTGTGAATCAAATGTCCTTGCTGGACTTTTGGGTATGACAACTGGGACCATCTGCACAACAGGCGAGTTTAACTGCCTACCTACCCATTGATGCTCCCTCTCTCTGCCATGTTCTTTCCCCCCTCCTATCTGGGGTTCCTTAGCAAATGCTGGGGTCTTGAGGTTGCCCATCACCCGGACAGCACACTGAGCAGGCACACAGGTCACCTGATCACAATCTTCTTCACCGTGATGAAATGTAATTTTTAAAAAACTAATTTTCTGAATTTGCATCTCCTACCTTCTAACACTTTGAAGCTAGAATCCAGGATGGCATCTTCCTGTTTTGTTTTGTTTTATCACGAGAGAATAGGAGTCATTTGGGTTGCTGTAATCTCATGCAATTTCGCACTGCAGTTTCCTGTCCCCCCCAAAAAAACCACACACATTTTGGGCAGGCATGGCAGCCAAAAACAGGGTCCTGAAAAAAAGCGCTTTTTGGAGGGAAATTGCATTGCAAAATCGAGCGAGAGCATGGCCACTGTTCTCTTGCAATAAAAAACAATGTTCTCTTTTTTCCAGGACACTTGTAGGGTATGGAATCTATGCATGTAAATTAGAATGTGCAAGTTTTATTTAAATCTGTGCCATTGTCTTTTTCATGGGGTGGCTATCCTGCAGACTAATAGCTAACTGAGGCGGACCTTTTCTTTCTAGGTATGGAGCTCCAGTGTGGAAGATTTGAAATCAGAGGCTCTCAAGATTCTGTTTTCAGAAGAGTATGCTGAAAAAGAGCACCTGAAGCTTTCAAATCAGAAAATGAACCTGTTGCAACAGGAAGTGAACCGTTGTATGGAGGAGCGGAAAACCTTGTTGCAAGAAGCCAATGAATTCTTCACTGCAGCAGCGAAGGTTAGTCAAAGGATTAACCAACCCACAACATGTGGTCCAGTTGCTCACACTATGCATATCGCACCACGTTTGTTTTCAGTTTGTCACAGTTCTGTTTCTGGTTTCAAAAAGAGAAACATTGCATTTATTTGTACCGTATTTTTCGCCCTACAGGACACACCGTCCCATAAGGCGCACCTAGTTTTTTGGGGGGGAAATAAAGGGGGGGAAATTATTTCCCCCCCAGGCGCGGGGCTGGGGCGGAGGAAGCCCGAGCTTCCCCTGACCCCAGCCCCCAGAACAGGCAACTCTCTGCAAGCTGTGGGAGCCCGGCGCCGGGCTCCCGCGCCTTGCGGAGAGCTGCGCGAAGTCTGGGCGCGCTGAGCTCAGCGCGCCCAGGCTTCAGCATGCAGGCAACTCTCCGCAAGCTGCGCGAAGCCTGGAGAGCGAGAGGGGTCGGTGCGCACCGACCCGTCTCGCTCTCCAGGCTTCAGCGAAAGCCTGCATTCGCCCCATAGGACGCACACACATTTCCCCTTCATTTTTGGAGGGGAAAAAGTGCGTCCTATAGGGCGAAAATACGGTATGTATTTCTCTGTGTGCAGAACAATCTGGGAGGGGCAGAGGAGTCCCTCCAAGGATTTTGCCTCCAGCAGTTTATATTTTAAGAACCAGGTGGGGCTGTTGTCCGTCAAGGCCCTGCACCCCCTCCCTTGAGGAATGAAAACACGTGGACACCAGTATTTAGGTTAATGGGCGAAAAAAGGTCACAACTTTTATTGGTTACAGAATGTGAATGGTATTGGCTTTTGGCATTGGACCCATTCCGACTATATCTGACTCCCGCTCGCCATGCAGGAAGTCTCAAAAGGGTTAACCACCTTTAGGGGGAGCCCTGTTTATGTACATCAACTCAGAGCTCCCCCAGGGTCACCGGAAAGGTCGTGCCATGGCCCTAGCCACCGCCCAGGCTTCGGACAGGATCCACGATCCCCGGACTCCTTTAACGGAATACCCTTCAAGGGGAGGGGCAGGTGATGGCCACAACCTCCCCTCCAACACACAACACATTTTCCAATGCCTAACCACCAAACCTTACAAAGTTGTGATGATTTGCTACGAGGTAGGCAAAAACCAAATGGCTGGTGCCAATCTGCCAAGTGGAAAAATTCCTACCAGGCCCCTTCAACAGCCGACCAACCGAAGTCCATAGCAAGGTCAAGGTGACTAACGCTAGAAGAAAGGGCAGGAGGGCGGGAGATCCGTAGTAGCAGGGAGCAGAAGGAATTACTCTCGGCTGCGTGGCAGCCTAAATGCGGCTTAGCCACACACCCCAGCCAGCCGGATTGGCTGGCTGGGTTGTGACGCGCGCCGGGACTCCCTGATGACTAAACACGCCCCCCACTAAGGGCGGGAAGCGCAAGGCCCCTGCGCAACCCCTCCCCTCCCTGAAAAGGAGAGGCTTTAGTATACACTATACTTGTTCTTAAAACTTTTTTAAAAATGTTTTGAGAGTCCTATTATAATTGCTAAATGTTGGAAATGTAAAGAAAATGAAGGTACATTCTTTCACCTTTGGTGGACGTGCCCAAGGATTAAGGCTTTCTGGGAGATGATATATAATGAAATGAAAAAGGTATTTAAATATACCTTCTTGAAGAAACCAGAGGCCTTTCTCCTGGGCATGGTTGGCCAATTGGTGCCAAAGAAGGATAGAACTTTCTTTATGTATGCTACGACAGCAGCAAGAATACTCATCGCAAAGTATTGGAAGACACAAGAGTTACCCACCCTGGAAGAATGGCAGATGAAAGTGATAGACTATATGGAACTGGCGGAAATGACTGGCAGAATCCGAGACCAGGGAGAAGAGTCGGTGGAAGAAGATTGGAAGAAATTCAAAGACTATTTGCAGAAACATTGTAAAATTAATGAATGTTAAAATGATGTTGGATTGAAATCAAGCAGCCTTAGCAACAAGGTTAATAAGAATATGTAAAAATGGATTGATAACGGATGAAAATATAAAGTTATAATATGTTGAGATATAGAATTAAGATAAAAAGAAAGAGGGTAAGGATTTGCTGAATTAACCATGTGAACGGGAATACAAAAAAGGGAGGTGTGAGGAGGTCGGGGAAATAAGTAAACGAAATCTAAGATATGAAAAGATTGATTTGTTTTTAACTATTTTCTATTTATTTTTTCTGTATTTTGTATCTTTTTTTCCTATGTATTTTTGTACTTTTTGTATTTTTTCTTTTTTTTCTTTTTTATTCTGTAACTTTCTTGTTTTTGTAAAACTTTAATAAATATCTTTTTTAAAAATATATATATATATAATTGCAAAAAAACCCCTCCAGAAATACTAGACCTTTCCTTGAACTTTGTGGTCTAGGAGTCTGTACTGAGTTCCTGTTTGCTTATTTATTTGCTTTTGTTATATCTTTTTGACCTGCTTCTCAACCATGGTAGGCTCTTAATGAGGCTTACAATTTATCCGACATAAGAATGAGAGTATATTAGGTAAAAGTGGGACCTGCACCAAAATGATGCATCCCATAGCTTAATTAGTGAAGCATAAGGCTCTTAATCTCAGAGTGGTGGGTTTGAGGACCACATTGGGGAAAAGATTCCCGCATTGCAAGGGATTGGACTAGATGACCCTCATGGTCCTTTCCATGATTCTGTTTCTCACCTCCCCTATTCAGCATTCCATGGCCACTGAGCATGCTCAGTTTTCACTGGGCTGTTTTTTATTGACTGCCTTCATTTCTGCCAAACGATTGGCAATCTGGGGTTGTGTGTGTCACTTTCAACTAATCCTAAACATTTTGACACCACACCCAGCCATCTTCATATTTTGGATAGGTTTTACCATGCCAGGGAATAAAACTCATGATCATTCCTTCTTTCCCTGCAATTTGTAACGATCAGGGAATTTGGGGATTGTATTCCTCTGATGAGGAAATAGTCTTGGTGGATACAAACTTCACTACCAGGCAAAGAAGGCACCTGGAATAGGATTCCTTCTGAATATCTTAATGCCTGAAGAGGCTTGTACCAAGCAACTGTTTTCTAACTTGAATAGAAGAAAACTAGATAACAGAAGTTGCATGAGACAAGGGGATGGATTTGGAGGCATTCAGAGATTATAAAAGACTCAGTGATGTTGACTGGCAGGTTTATTTTCTGTAAACACACAGTAACTAAAAAAATAATATTTTATTGTATGTCACATATTGTGTGTGTGTGTGTGCACAAATAACCTTACTGTAAAAAAGATTTCATACTCTGTTTACAATAGCAATTGACAGCAACAAAGAGTGAATAATACCCAGGGTGAGAGAAGCATTCATCATTTCATTTAGATAATCTGGCTTTATGAGAAGACTAGCTGATTTCTGTCAGAAGAGTGACTGGGCAGTTTAGTGCAGATTGCTCTCTAAGTATTTATTTAGTAATGTTACCTGCTAGAGAAGGAGAAACGTTTGTATGCTAATGTGAATGCGCTTAACTATTAGTTCTGGCTCTTTTGCCGTATTTTATGTTATGAACCAATGTGTTAAAATTAATCAACAACAGGACTGCCATTTTTTCCTTTTAAAAACAATGCCCTCTGAAACAGATCTGTTTCTCTGTATGTTTTTCAATTCTCGCCCTTCTTCTTCTTCTTCTTCTTCTTCTTCTTCTTCTTCTTCTTCTTCTTCTTCTTGCAGTGCTTATGAAGGGAAAACTCTCAGTTTACATTTCTATCAGCATTGCTGCGGAGGAGTAAAAAAAAAAGGGGGGGAGTTAACTAAGCAGCTGTCTTGTCAGGCCAGTGTACCACTGAGCTTGGCATTTCTACCCCATGTGGGGTTTCAGGCAAGACTCTTTCCCATCCTCTGCATGCAGAGTATAGACACTATCACTGACTTATGGCTCTCATCTCATACAGTAATAATCTCCCAGGTAGAGGAACAGTACAGTGGAGCTCCATCCCCCCACTGTAAAAGATCACTGCTATATTGAAGCAGTCCAATGGCCAGCTTTTTCAATGGTCCTGCTAATCCAATGAGTGGTAGGAGCAAGTGTCTGTATTCAGTGCCGGAGCCCTCTCTTGCCTTTGAGGTCAATAATCCAATAGCGCATCTCAAAAGGAGAGATATCTCACAACACTGCTGAATTGTTTGGTGGGACGCAGGGGCGTCTTGCCCATAGAGACAAGTGGTGCGGGGCGCCAGGGTGCCAAGTTCTGGAGGCTGCCAGGGAAGAGGCGGAGGCTGGGCGTGGCACCTCCTGGCATCAGCTCGCTGCCCTCGGCTGCCTCTGCCATGCCACTCCGAAGCAGCGCCGTGGCCACTGCAGTACAGGCGCCAGGGATAAGGCTGAGGCTGGGCACAGCACCTCCCGGCATCGGCTTGGCGCCCTTGCCCGCCTCGCTGAACCAGCGTCGTGCCTGGAGCCTCTGCCTCTTCCCCGCCGGAGGAGCCGCCCTCCAGCCGCTGCCCGCCTCCTCCAGCTCCGTAAAAATGTTGGCAATTCTGGGAAAGGGGGGGCTCTGGAGGGATCTTTGCACCACGGCGCCAGATATACTTAAGATGGCCCTGGTGGGACACTAAACAACCTGCTGTGTCACTTCTCACCCATTAAAAGGAGAGCGCTATGACATTATTATGTTGAAGAGCAGTACAGGCGTCTCCCCGCCTATGTGAGGGTTACGTTCCTGGTTACCACGTGTATATGCGAAATCACGTACAGTGGGCAACACCATCTAAATAGCCTGTAAACAACATCTAAACCTCTGGAAACCCTTTAAAACCCCTTAAAAAACCAGCAGCACTTGCCAGAGCCTCCCCCCTTTTTGAAGCAAGCTTCCTAGTGCGTGGCTACATTAATCAACTGCAGCAGGCTGAAAAGGCCATGTTACCGAGTATCATATTATGCTGAGTTGGCACCATCTATGAAACTGTAGCAATATAGGAAGGGGCAATCCTGACAGCCAGAGTGGTTATCACAGCTGTCATGGAAAAACTCAACTTCAGAAGGCTACAGTCTTCAAACTTCCTACTCTATACAATGTTAAGAGTAGTGGCTTTAGAGCAGGTCATCTGAGGGTTGCGACCATTCTTGCAACCTGACCCTATCCGTCTTTGCAAGGAAGTACAGTGGTACCTCGGGTTACATACGCTTCAGGTTACATACGCTTCAGGTTACAGACTCTGCTAACCCAGAAATAATACCTTGGGTTAAGAACTTTGCTTCAGGATGAGAACAGAAATCATGCAGCAGTGGCGCGGCAGCAGCAGGAGGCCCCATTAGCTAAAGTGGTGCTTCAGGTTAAGAACAGTTTCAGGTTAAGAACGGACCTCCGGAACGAATTATGTACTTAACCCGAGGTACCACTGTAATTTCTACTGAGTTCAATGTTGTCTTTTCTGCTGAAGACCTTCCTCTTTCAGCAAGCCATTTCAGGTAGAGATCTTTCCCTGTCTGCATCCAGTACCTTTCGAAGAACAAACTTCATTACTAGTATGGTTTATGTCATGAAGTGCAGAGAATGGTACCCAAGTAAACAGCTCTACTAGCCCAACATAATCCCACCAGTGGGATTTCCACTCCCTCTCCTCTTGTCATGTGCCCCCTAAATCTGCTCCAGAAGTTTGAGGAGAAACCCACAACAGATTTTTTTTTGGGGGGGGGAGTGCAGAGGGGGAGGGGAAGTTTCATTGTCCAGCCTGCACTATGGGACCTATATAGTTGTATCGCCTACAGTTCTGATCCAAAGGCTCCTGAGTTTTTCAAAACTGACTGGTAATTTTATTGTTGTGAGTGGCTCGAAGTCACTTTTGTTTAAAAAAGGCTAATATAAATACTCACCATCACCTACAATTCTAGGGTTTGAGAAGGGAAATTACATAAACTGGCTCACCCTCCACTGCTGCTGTCATTATACACCCCCCCATCCATTTTTCTTCTTCACGTACCCTTACAGACTTTGTTCTTCTGGTCATTTTTGAAAGTCAAACAAGCATCCATTTTCATTTATTTTTTTGCTGTAAAAAGGACTGAAGATATTGTCCCCACATTCTCACTTTCTTCATCATCATCTTTTTGGTAATACTGCAATTCATATATTTCCCTCATAACTGAAGGCAGAGATACTCAGAAAAAGAAAAATGTGCACCGGGAAGCCGAGAAGCCGATAATTTGGTTTCTGACATTTAACTAAAGAGCATTTTTAAACTGAAGGCCCCGGTCCAGTTGCCATTACTGGTCTCCACCACATTTGAGAGACCTTCCCTGCCCTGCTACCTGAGGTTGTTTTATGGGAAACCAGGAAGTTGCTTTACACGTTGCTGCTGTACATGAAACTCTCGTCATGTAACAAGATCTGTGTGGTCTCAGCTTTAGCAGCACTAGTTCACCAGGGAGGAGAGAATCTGGATTCAATGTTCCCTTTCATAAATAAATGGTTGGCGTTGTAAGAACTGACAGTGCTGTCCATCTTGTCTGGTGCTGCCCCTGTAGCTTTATGGACATATGGATGTGCTCAGTAGTGACTCTGTGCATTGGCCCATCTGGCTCAGTATATTCAGACTGCCAATGGTCTCCACCACATTTGAGAGACCTTCCCTGCCCTGCTACCTGAGGTTCTTTTATGGGAAACCAGGAATTGAGCCTAGAACTTTATGCACATAAAGCAAGTGCCCAGCCACTGACCTATGACTCCTTCAGTTCCCTGTCTGCTAAGGAGAGCAGTGTACACAGCTGAAGGTGCTTCATAGAAGGACTTGATCAGAAGCAGAGCCTCCTTTGTCCATGCAGATTCAGTAGGAGCCAGCATATGGGCACTTGTTCCAAAACTATGGAACAACATGGTGTCATGCCTTCAGGGTAGTGGGCCCAACTCTATGGAACTCAATCACAGTAGAAATCAAGCAAGCCTCAATCATCCCTGCTGAATTTCAGAAGCCTGGTTAAAACTATTGTATTCCAGAAGGACTTTGCATCATGAATCTGCTCTGACGTTTCAATCTCTGGTGTTTAATTTATGTTTTAAATTTTGGATGTGTTTCGTAAGCCACCTTGGGATTCAGATGGTAAAAAGCGGGGTATAAATTCTTAAAACAAAATGGTTTCTATGCTGAGTTGAAGAAAAACTGTTTTGTAATATGTTTTATTTAAAAGGCCCGTCTTTTACTTTTCAAAAACTGTATTTGTTTTGATAGGCGTGTGACGTACTTAGAAATGTAGAGGCCTCCCTTAAGCTTCTTAACTCTGAAGGAATAAGCTCGCCTCTCTTGGCAATAAAACATGAGGAACTGAAGAAAGAGATTACAGAAGGATCAGCTGACGCCTTGCAGAAGGGACAAGCCTTGCTTAGCAAAGGAGATGCCCACAGGTAAGTGAAGAACCCCATACACATTTAGGAGTTGCCTCACAGGTATCAATTATTGCTGGGAAGTTACATGGTTCTAAGCAGGTCGGAATACTCTTTTTCCACATGAGCAATGATCAAGGGGAACGTGGGGAGTTTTTAGGCAGAAATAAGGCAAATCCTGAAAATGAGGAAATGCAACTCAGGGTTTTATGAGCTTGACCGTTCATTAGGATTGAATCCAGGGTGATTCCCAGTGGATGAATTCTCTTCCTCACATTCTTGAAAGCATTCCTCACAGCCCCTTTTCCCCAAATTCACTGAGGCAAGGGGAAGTGATGGGGAAGAAATACAAGTTGCTTCATATGCTGCAATTCCCCCCCATGGTAATAATAATAATAATAATAATAATAATAATAATAATAATAATAATTTTATACCCACCCTTCTGGCTGGGTTTCCTCAGCCACTCTGGCCGGCTTCCAAGAAAATATTAAAATACAATAGTCCGTCAAACATTAAAAGCTTCCCTAAACAGGGCTGCCTTCAGATGTCTTTTAAAAGTCTGGTAGTTGTTTTTCTTTGACATCTGGTGGGAGGGCATTCCACAGGGCAAGTGCCACCACCGAGAAGGCCCTCTGCCTGGTTCCCTGTAACTTGGCTTCTCGCATTGAGGGAACTGCCAGAAGGCCCTCTGCGCTGGACCTCAATGTTCAGGCTGAACGATGGGGGTGGAGACGCTCCTTCAGGTATACTGGGCTGAGGCTGTTTAGGGCTTTAAAGGTCAGCACCAACACTTTGAATTGTGCTTTAAAACGTACTGGGAGCCAATGTAGGTCTTTCAAGACCAGTGTTATGTGGTCTTGGCGGCTGCGCCCAGTCACCAGTCTAGCTGCCGCATTCTGTCTTTTTATTCAGGGTCACATTTTGATAGGTTTACTTATCTGAAGTAAATTTGTTCATATTTGTTTCCTCACAAGTTCTGGTGAGAAACTCATTTGAGGAAGGGGAAGTGTTAGAACAAAATCCACAAATGTACATGTCCTAGTTTCTCTGTTTTGCTGCAAATTAACATTATTGTTGGTTTTCCAAAGGCTAGCTGTGCAAAGGATCAGAATTGTTTTCATCCGCCTCCTATAATCCTACCTACCAGCAAAAATGCTAACTGTCATTTTGTTTCTGCCTTCAGTTCTTGGATGACTGGTGTTCAGGAAATGGTAAACTGCATTAACAAAAGAGTAGATGGGCTGATCAAACAGTGTACTGCTTACAAGGAACTTGCCTCAGAAAAACAGCACTTAACCACCTCCTTAGACAATTATCTCAAAAAGGTATATGAAAACATGCAACTCATTCTGATAAATATAACTGAATGATAAATAGAAATTGAAGTCCAATTTTTCGGTGAGATCCACTATATATTTTGGAAAGTTGTATGTCTGCTTGGATCATTGTTGTAAAAAAACAGACACTCACAAAATTGGGGAATGCTTTCTGAAATTTGAGATATAATGAATGCTTCTTGCTTCTATGAGGAATGTGACTACCCTTTATAACCATAATAGGTGTTTCCTAGTACAGTTCTCTACTAACATAGAACACTATGAAATATTTGCTGCATGCTAAAATCAACCCTGGCATTTGGTAGACACAGCTTATTCCAATTTAGATGCTTCTAAAAATGTGCAACAGGAATGAATCCTCATAATGGCTATATATACAATATAATTCTATATGCTAAGCCATCATGGCTATTTTTTTCCATTCATGCTGTCACAAATGTAAATTTATGTGCATGATGCGCAATTACGTCCACAAGCCATAAGGCCAAAGACTCGAAAATGTACTCAGTTTAAAAATGAAGACCGTGTTCTTATGGAGAGAAGAGAGTTTGTGAAATTAGTTATCCAGGCTACTTTTTGCATCTTGGCTAATAAAACAGTAACTAATATGTGTGTGAATCGTAATGCTGGAAATGTAGTTAGAGGTTAGGCATTTCAGTATATATGTCTATGTAGTCTTAATCGTGCACATGCAAAATCTCTGTCCCACAAAAAGGAACAGTTGAACATGCCTTCATTTTTAACTATATGGTGTCGTTTTTACTAACTCAAATATATGTGATGACACATGGCACACTCTCTCAAAGAATCGTGCCATTTTACAATGCATGTGGGAGAATCACTTATATGAAAGCCCTCCCCTATCAAAACTTCTCTACCTGTGGAATGCTTATACCTACATCACAGTGAAGACCTCTAGCCCATAATTATGCCATTATGTCCCAAACAAGCCTTGGTGGCATGCAAATTAGTAGTTCGATGTTTTTAACTAGTTATTTTTATTCAAAACCAAAGGCCTCTACAAAGATTAAGAACGTTGGTCCAATCGTCTCAGCTGCAATAAATCCTGGATCATCTGTCCCTGAATCAGAGAAAGTCCTGAACAAATACTTAGAGCTGGCAAATCAAACTAAGGTAAAATACTTTTGTACACTGTATTTATTTTTTTTTAAACCCTGTGTCGAGCCATATGTTATTACTGTGCAAATTTCCCCAGGTACTTCAGGAATGGCTTGCTTTTCTACACCAGTCCTGCACGTGTGAAGAATCTTGCAATGAACAGAGTCCCATTACGCCAGGGATAAGGAACTTGTGGTCCTCTAGAAGCTGCCTGATTACAACTCCCATTATCCCTGCTGGCTGGGATGAAAGCTGTAATCATAGAGTTGGAAGGGTCATCTATCCCAACCCCCTGCAATGCAAGAAATGTTTTAGCAAGACTGATTTTAAAATTGCTTTTTTTATGGTTGCTTAGAGACATGGGACGCGGGTGACGCTGTGGGTTAAACCACAGAGCCTAGGACTTGCCGATCAGAAGGTCGGCGGTTCGAATCCCCACAATGGGGTGAGCTCCCGTTGCTCAGTCCCTGCTCCTGCCAACCTAGCAGTTCGAAAGCAAGTCAAAGTGCAAGTAGATAAATAGATACTGCTCTGGCGGGAAGGTAAACGGCGTTTCCATGCGCTGCTCTGGTTCGCCAGAAGCGGCTTAGTCATCCTGGCCACATGACCCGGAAGCTGTACGCCGGCTCCCTCGGCCAGTAAAGCGAGATGAGCGCCGCAACCCCAGAGTCGGTCACGACTGGACCTAATGGTCAGGGGTCCCTTTACCTTTTAGAGACATGGTGCTGGAAGAATTAATATTAAGCACATTTCATATTATTTTTCAATATTGTAATATTATACTTTAATTCTTGCTTTTTATTTAAATCTGCCATCACAATTCCCACCCACTCAAAGCTACTACAGACCTTGGCGACATATCCCATAATGCTTAGGGTCCTCCAACCCTCAGGAAGTGCTGTGGTAGATATAGAAAATCTGGGCGGGGAGAGGGGAATGGTTGTCCCACTCCGCACAAGCGGAAACACTTTTCGCCAACGCTAATATCCTAAAATCGTTTGTGCGGAGGGAGTTGTTTTGGTTTTTTTGACCTGAGGGTGGGGGGGGGGTATAGATGAGTTGCAAACCTTCAAGGAGTTGCCCAGTTTTAGGTAGGCAAATTCGAATGTGCACATTACACGTTATATTTCTCTGTTTATGCTGCTGTAGGAGATGGCAACTGAACTGGAATTAGCTGTGAGAATTTTTAAAGAGATGGAAGAACTGGAAACCACAGAAGTGGCCGTTTTCTCTAACAAAACTGACCTCCTGAATGAAGAACTGACAACACTTAACAGAAATATTAGCTCAAAACTGGAAATCCTGAAGCCGTATGTAGAATTTTTGAAGTCATCCGATGAGGTACTTTCCCCCTCCACACGAGAGTCATATTCCCACGGGGTAATCTGTCAGGGGCTGCACGCCATTGGTGAAGGGGGCTGGGGTCAGTGGAAGCCAGCGGTGGTTGGGGCCACAGCCCAAAGTAGATGCTTTTCTTTCTCTCATTCTCACTTTCTTCTACCCTCCCTCCTTGTTACCCACATAAAATTAGACAGAGGGACACAGGTTGCTCACACTTGTGTAGGTGCTACGGACCAATGTTGTTTAGAATGTAATGCAATAAACTACGAGCTCCCCAAGTACCTATGAGATGGTTATCTGAGTATTGTAGGGGGCATAGTAACCAACTCCTAGGGGCCAAGGGGTCTTTAGCACCCCCAATAAAATATGCCCCAGTTGATGGGCATTGCCATTCAAATGGTGTGTGTGCACCACGTCATGTGATTGGTTATGCGGTGCAGGGCTTGCTGCCCCCCCTAATATTTTACAGTCATACCTCGGAAGTCGGAACGCCTTGTCAAATGTTTTGGTTCCTGAATGCCACAAACCTGGAAGTGAGTGTTACAGTTTGAGAACGTTCTTTGGAACCCAAATGTCTGGTGTGGGTTCCGTTGCTTCCGATTGGCTGCAGGAGCTTCCTGCAGCAAATCAGAAGCCGCGCCTTGGGATCCCTGGTAGGGGGAATTAATTATTGCAGTGGTTTTGTTCTAAGACTATATTTGGTCAGAGTCTAAGATTTGACAAAAGTCTCTTGAAGGGCCAGAATGACTGGCAGATGTTACTTTAGTACTCAGCGAATGCCTCTGTCTAGGAACTGGCTTTTAGAATATGGTTTCTTGATTCAGAGATCTGTGGAACTATTTGAATGTGAAAGCTATGAGAAGGTGATTCCCTGATTTGAGAGGAGGGTGTATGTAACTGAGTGTGAAAACTACCAAAATAAACTACACTTTGAGAGCATGAGAGAAACAGGAAAACAGAATGATACAGAGGGTACTTTCAAACAGTCTCTGTTTTCAAGATGGGATTCAATCGCATTCTGGCAAATTTAGGTTTCACAATCCTTGACGGGTCCTGGACAACAAGCCCACTTTCTTAAAAGATCAAACTTTTTGCAGTAAGATGAGTGATGGGGGAATACACTGGAGAAAGCCATCCTGTAATCTCCCTGCAAATAATAATAATTAGGATGAATGATAAATAAGTGGAAACACCCAGAGACAGAGAGCTGAACCCTGAAAGCACGGTGGGACATGGCAGGTACACCTCTCTAGAAATCTGATTGCAGTTAGGTCTGCTGCCTCACTAGGCCACTAGCAGTGTAAAAGCCTCCACCGACAATGACGCCCCACTTAGTGTGTAAGTAAATCAGGTATTACAAAAACACTCAGCATTGCTAGTGACGAGGTCTCCACCAAAGGGAGCCATACCCTAGTAAATGCTGCCCCTGAGACTTCTGATGGCGCAGAGAATTTGAGAGTACACAGTAAGCTCATTTAAAGGATCATCAGCCCTCGCAGGAAATAATTATATAGTGGCTGTTTAAAAAGGATTTACCCATGATGCACTTGGGCAAAGTCCCTTTAAATGGAATAAAATTATCTCAGAAGAGACTACGAAGTGCCCAGAGTTTTACAAAGATAAATCCCCACCTGTTCCCAGTTTTCTGAAGTTTGGAGTTGTGAAACTGGGGAAAAATTGGCATGGCATCCCTTTCTATTTTAACTAACTAAGGATGAAATTAATTTGAAAACGAACAACAAATAAGATAGTGAGTTCTTGAACAATTGCTTTGCAGTGGTACCTCGGGTTAAGTACTTAATTTGTTCCGGAGGTCTGTTC
Source organism: Podarcis raffonei (assembly GCF_027172205.1). NCBI lineage: Eukaryota > Metazoa > Chordata > Lepidosauria > Squamata > Lacertidae > Podarcis > Podarcis raffonei. The sequence continues at coordinate 113,831,516 of NC_070602.1, forward strand.
TTAACCTGAAACTGTTCTTAACCTGAAGCACCACTTTAGCTAATGGGGCCTCCTCCTGCCACTGTGCCGCCAGAGCACGATTTCTGTTCTCATCCTGAAGCAAAGTTCTTAACCCAAGGTACTATTTCTGGGCTAGCAGAGTCTGTAACCTGAAGCGTCTGTAACCTGAAGCGTATGTAACAGGAGGTACCACTGTATTACTTTCCATTGACTTCAGCGAGGGGGTTCAAGGATTATACAGGCCCGAGTTAATCACAGAGAAACTCCAACATAAATGTACAGGTTACCTACACTCACTTATTTCTACCCCTTTAGGTTGGAGGTGATGCTCAGAGGCTGAAGGAATTCTATATAACAGAGACGGTGCAAGAAGATAGTGAAGCTAAAAATGAGGCTTTGCTACAGTCAGCTGACGACCAGTGGCAGATGGTTTTAAATAAGATTCTTTCCACTCAAGACATGGGACATGACTTTCTAAATTTAGTAAACATGGTGAGTCTCTCAGCGATGCTTTATTCGCTGACTCCAGCACTGACCGCCATTAAAAATCTTGGCGCCATTTCCCCCAAAATATTTCCAAACATATACATATTGAAAATATCTGGGAAGGATCAGGGAAACAGGGAACCATTTCTCAAAATACAGCTCAGTGGTAGAACATGTGCGCTGTGGATAAAACATCGCAGGCATCTCTGTATACAACTGGCAATCACTGTAGACAATATTGGGCTAGATGGACTAATAGACAAAAACAAGGAAGCCATCTGAGTATCACAAGTATGTGGGCCAGCATCAGTGTACGGTGAACTAACCTTACAATTGAGAAATCACATACACAAGTAAGAACTCAAGGAAGGGAAGCTTAGAAGAGAGATTGTTTGCTTATTTATCCAACATCGAAGAGAAGTATGATGAAATGGCAAAAAGGAAAAATAAGCTAGTTAGGTTAGGGATAAGGCTGGCATCATAGACTTCATGGGCTTTGTTTCCATGTGCAATAAAATATTATGGAAGAGAAAGGGTTCAGTTTTCTCTTCCTTTTCTATACCACAAAGTGGGAGTTCTTGGTATCTTAAAAGTGGACGCTGAAGGAAATTTTGGCTTTTTCCTGGCTATTACTATTATGAGGATTTGGAAGTATCAAAAATTAGATTCCACCCCCCTCTGATTTTTTTTTTCTTAATTCTTCATTCAACAGATAAACGAGAATCTAATACTCAATGTGGGAAGTGTTGTGCAAGTAACTGAACATACTATTGATATTCTGAACAAAGAGAAGGAAGAATTGACACAGCTGTGGGCAACGTGGAAACTTAATATGAATCAAGTGAAATCCATCAAGCAGCAGTGTGGGAAATTTAATGAACAATTTAAATCAGTAAGTGAAGAATATGTGGTTGTTTCTGACTTTCTGCTTGAAGTTTTTACGGTGTCTTATGGGCTACCCGTGATTTTGATTTTGTCTAAGCTGATCAGAGAAACGCTTAACAGGCCCCAAATCAAAATCAATACTTGTCACAAGTAAGAAATATCCTGAACGAGCAAAGTATATTCAGGAGGATAATAAACTACAGTAGTTGAACTTTTAAAACAATCCCTCTTTATTCCTAATGGCAGTACATTTTTTATTGTATTAGGTATTTAAAAATGTATAGGCTGCTTAATCAGAAAACTCTCCAAGAGATGCTCATAACAAAAACAGCAAGATAATTTTCAATAAACTCCACATAAAATTAGCATATCTTATTCTTTGTTTTAAAAATGTGCGCACATGTGTCTAGAATTGCTGAAATAAATAAGTTTTCTAAATGTGTTTAGAACAATATGAAGGTTGCCTGCCAAAGCAAATAAATAAAATAGACAAGGCGTTCCAAAGCATAGGTGCCGCCACACTAAAATAATGACTTCTTACAGATTTGGAAATGGGATCCTCCTTAATGAGGGTCCTGGTTGTGCGTGGGCTCCTAAGCCACTTCCACTGGGAGAATTGTTGCCAGGCGTGGCTCAAGCCTTAACCGTTGGGCCCCGGGATCCCGCCAGGCTGTTTCGGCCAATCGGGGCAGTTGCCGCGATTCCTGGGGCCTATAAAAGTGGCAGCGCAGCGTAACTGGGGGAACTTGCATCGTGCTGCCGAACACCCGCCCTCCCTCCCTAATTTTAGGTACTGCTAATTTGGCCTTGCTTTGGATTGGGTCGCCTGCTTTGGAGCAGGGGCTGGGTAGGAAATTTTCCATTTGGCAGATTGGATGTAGCCACTTGGTTTTCGCCTACCCCCTTAGCAATCGTCACAACTTTGTAAGATTTGGCAGTTTGGTATTGGCTTATTGAAGTGTGTGGGAGGGGAGGTGCGGCCAGTGTGGTGTAGTGGTTGAGAGCTGTAGACTCGTAATCTGGGGAACCGGGTTCACTTCTCCGCTCCTCCACATGCAGCTGCTAGGTGACCTTGGGCTAGTCACACTTCTCTGAAGTCTCTCAGCCCCACTCATCCAACAGAGTGTTTGTTGTGGGGGAGGAAGGGAAAGGAGAATGTTAGCCGCTTTGAGACTCCTTCGGGTAGTGATAAAGCGGGATATCAAATCCAAAATCTTCTTCTTCTTCTTCTTCTCCATGAATAAGGGTATTCCGGTAAAGGAATCTGGGGGTCCTGGATCTCGTCCGAAGTCCCCTTGAGGGGCTAGGGCCATGCCAGGACCATAGGAACCCCAGGGTGAGCTTCATTGGTCTTCATCGATGTTGCTCCCTCATTTGGTGTTTACCCTTTCAGACAGAGAGAGGAGTCAGTTATAGTCTGTTGCCAATGCCTAAGCCAACACTGCTCACTTTGCTGCAATCAATAAAGTTGTGGCCTAAATTTTGCCCAATAACTTAAACTAAAATTACGTGTCAGTGTGAAGTTATTTTCAGGGGGGCCTCAGGATGCAACTGAACATTTTATGGCACTTTGCAAGTCTGGGTTCCTCAGATAGAAGTGGTTGAATGGGCACCCTTCATCAAGAGACCACAGGGCAGTTTACAGCATAAGACATAAAACACAAAATACGTAATATGTTTCCAAACATATATATATGAAAAACAGTTGGGCAGGAGCAGCGAAACATGGAACAATTTTATTTAAAAACAGCTCAGTGGTAAAGCACTTGCTGTGCACACCATATTGCATTTATATGAGTGTGTTCTTTTAAGATGTGTAGGTTTTCATTCACTGCTCCAGTACTGTATACTATAGAGATTTATTTTGCATTTTTGCAAAACCAACCTGATCCTTTTCTTACTTCAACAGCATGTATTACCATATCTGTATTTATTTATTGTAGACTACCCAAAGCTTAAGCATTCTTCAAGAGGCACTCAAGTCTACAACAGCACTTGATCTTGGGAGTAACCTCTCAGTACTTATAGAACTGCAAAATAAATTTAACCATATGAAGCCACGGTTTCAGGTGAGAAGAGAAATTAAGCACATCACGCCCTATGTGAAACAAATCATTCCTAAGCACTTGCTCCTAGAAGTACATAAAGCAAATTTTTCACTCCATGTTAAATTCAGCAGAAATGCTATGCTTAATAATTTTGTGACAGAGAGAACTTCACATTTTTGCTATTGTGGATGGGTGCACATGTATAAGTTTATGAAACTGTTTTGCACGAAGTTGAAAAATGTGTCAGTTTATTTTATTTATTACTATTATTATTATTATTATTATTATTATTGAAATAGTTATCTAGAAGCTGTTTATAAAGTTTGTATTGAACATAGCATTTTGTGTGGAAAGGAAGTGGGGGGAAATTAGCTTGGGTGGCAGAAATGTTACAAAACCATGCCCCAGTTATATTTTGCATGCTTCAAAGGAAAAAAAAACCAAACAGAAATAAAAGTCTGAGACTAAATTTCCAGGAGGGATTTAAACCTGGGCAGGCAGCTTCCAGCTTCTGGTTTTCCCTTTCTGCCTAAGCCCTGAGACAGGTGCCAGACAATCCACCTCATTCTGCCATAATCTGCTTTATACAGAGAATAGATGAGAAGTTAGGGATGCTTGAGATATTTTTCTGAGAATTCTGTTCTGAAATGTCTTGCTACACACATTCTGGACTAATGTGCAGATCAGAAGTTAGTTGCCCACTTGGATTTCACATCTCAGCTAAAACAAAACCATGTATATGGAGAGAAAATTCATTTAGAAAATACATATTCAAATCTGGATGTCGATGCAAATTTTCATGCAGATTGGTGTTTTGTTTTGCTTTTTAAATCAGAGATTAATGCAGACACATGACATGACAGTTTTATGAATGAGCACATACAAAAGTGGCCTGGAGGAGAAATGGACTGATTCGTCCATTGCTACTGAGAGGACAAATTTAATTTTGAATTAAAAGTCCTCCTTTTGAATGTGCCCATCTTTCAGACCAATGGGATACAACAAGTAAGCAAGCGGACAACTCCCAGTTTAACATGAATGCAAAAGGTGGGGCAGAATTTAGGCAGATCTTAAACCAGGCACAGGCAAACTCGGCCCTCCAGATGTTTTGGGACTACAGTTCCCATCATCCCTGACCACTGGTCCTGTTGGCTAGGGATGATGGGAGTTGTAGTCCCAAAACATCTGGAGGGCCGGGTTTGCCTATCTGTGCCTGTTAGGGCTTAGCTTTGGAAATAGGGGGGCGGGGGATTCACAGGCTATGTGTGAACTCCACCTTCAGAAAAGGAAGAAGAAGAAATGGCTTGAAGTCAACAGTGATTTGCTTGGATTATATGTGTGTTTCCCTTTTAAGTTTCAATAATCTTCTTGCATCTGATTTGTTAGCAACTCAATGCTGAGGTGGAATACACATTAAAGTTATCAGAGCAGCTGAGCTTGAAAGGCGTGCCTGACATGGAAAAATCTGAGAAAGTAAGTGAGCTTATTCATCTCCATAAGGAGATAAAGGAAAAGATGGCAGAATATGATGACATTTTCAACAAGACTATCAAATTCCATCATGTCAAAGAGGAAGTGAGTATAGTCACCTTTAACCTGGCAAGAATTTATTTAACCTCAGAAGTTCTCTTGCATGTGTATTCTGTGTCCCATAAATGAACACATTAAACAAAGCACCTATGACTATATAATAACCATACTAAAGCATACACCAGGTCCTAACTCTGGATTCAGATCCAAATTTGTGTGTGTCTTGAGCCTAGACATAATGGCATGTGATTGTAAAGTGGAGGGACAGAAGAATGGTTGTTAACGAAACATAATACGTTAATCTCCTCAGCTTGAAGGCCTCATAAAATCAGGAGGACTGAAGATCCCTGAAGCGAAAGATGTGCCCAGCGACACTCCACATGCTAAGATTCACTTGAATAATGCTCAGGAGAAGCACACACATATCAGGCACCTGTACAAATTGGCGCTCACTCTTGGAATGGATATAATTTCAGCAGTGCAACATCCTGTAAGTCAACAGAATGGCCCTAGTGGTGGAAGAAAGCAGGGATAATAATGGGACATGGTGCTTCCTTTTCTCCATTACTTCTGGGTTGGGCTGTTTACAACAGATTTAGAAGGATACCAGAGATTGAACCTGACAATTGCCTATTTTCCCACTGTATAATATGACAATTTCTATGACTGAGCTAGGCTATTTACAAGTTAACCCAAAGGCAACATCCAAATCCCTTCAGGCTGAGAGATTAAATGCCAGGATCGCTCAGCAAGCATCACATAATTGTATATTCTTCTATTACTTCCTCAGCATTCAAGAAGGGCTAATGCAGAACTAGACTCAGGCATTCAAACCAAATAAGCATGTTTCTATTGTACCTCAATGTACAGTTTGATAGAGGGCCTAATATAAAGAGTACACAATGGTAACAACACAATAAAAATAACAAAATGATAGATTATAATTTCTTTCAAAGACCCAGTGCTCAGTTGCTCCTCTGCATTCAGTATTAGCAACGAGGCATGTTTTCTTTGTCCAGAGGGATTCTCTGTCTGTATCTTCCATGACATAGCCACATGATTCACTCCTATCCCTCAAAGCGGTGCCACACAAAAAAAGAAGATACTGTAGCAGGTTCAGAATACAAAAATCAGACAGTTAACTAGAACAATCTGGTGGGAATATATTTCCCCAAGTTTATGCCAATGTCAAGCTTCACGCCTTTTTTAGGCAGATGCAGAAGTGAACCCCATATTTTCAAATCTTGCCAGAATGTTACCACATCAACCTCTTGGAAGAACATAATCTTACTGTAAAATAGGTTAATTTTAAATTGAAGGGTTTTTTTAAATAAAAGACAATAACAAAACTGAAGTAATGTAGCTTTTAATGTTTGATGTATTACAGTATTTTAATATTTTAATATTTTTTTGGAAGCTGCCCATTGTGGCTGGGGAAGCCCAGCCAGATGGGCGGGGTATAAATAATAATAATAAATAATAATAATAATAATAATAATAATAATAATAATAATTGTTGTTGTTTGTTGTTGTAACAAATAGTGCTGCAGGTCAGTTTGCAGCCCCTGATGCCAACTTTTTCAGCCTGATTTCTGCATCTCATTCTAGAATTCCTTTAATGTTTCTGTCAAGAACCTGCAGCAGCAGCTCAACACCCTTGAGTCTGACAGCGTGAACTGGGATTCCAAAGCTGAAAAGTATGAGGAAGATTTGTCGCACATCCTCCACTTCTGCACCACAAAAGACGAGATACGTGAGGTCTGGTGAAAAAAGCATATTAAATGATCAAAAGCTGTCGTGTCCTTTCACTTCTTTCTGTTTAGTAGTCTTCAGTAGAGCTATCCTTTCACCTTTATTTGGTTAAGTTTATGAGGGGGTGTGTGATTCACAAACCCATTTTTGAGATGCCACTTGTTTTCTTGAAGATAGGTTGGAAATGGTCTCAGCTCTCTGCAGTTTTACAGCCAGACTGCACGTTATTGTGGTATATATAGTGAGGGCAGAGTTCATTTTTTTAAAATGCCTCTTGTCCCATGTAAAAAGTTATCTGCATGTAGTCAATGAAGCTGTCGTTATGTTTCTAATTTAGCGTGCCTGATACTTCCTTTCTAATATGCTAATTTACTATACAGAGATTAGTTTCTACGTGTGAAAAGAAAAGAAAAATACATGCGTGTCATCTACAGTCTGAAAAGATGTGTTTTGTTCTTTGGCTTTTATGTGGTTTAGTTAAGTGGAATAGGCTTACAGAGATATTTGAACTGAACTTCGAGCACAAACAGCATTTTGGTACAGCAGAAATGTAGCCTTCTAGTACACAGTCTGAAGCACAGATGCCAAGTGATGCATGTTAAATGGACTTTTAGCTCTTCCAAACATTATGATGCACTAGTATCCAGCATTGCTGAGGAATTCTAAGAAACCAAAGAATTTGAAATCACTGGTTAAAATCAATGCAGTACTGAAATGTTCAATCCACCATCTTGATTCAAAATGGCATCCAGTTGAAGCCAAATAATACAGATGAACATCAGCTCCTTGATCTCAGGGACAATCGTGCAAAATTTGATTATGATATCCTAAGAGGTGTCCAAATGCAAACAAACAACTCCCGCAGATAGATACATAGTAGATAAATTAATAGTTGTTGTCATCCAAATAGCTATTTGTCCAGAGGCTTGAACATCATCAGAAGGACTTTTGTTCTTGGAACAGTTGACGCCCCTGTCTAATGCCATATCATGGATTGCTCATTTCAAAGTTTCCTTCATTTCAAAATCAGTTTGCTACAAAGAACGGAGGGCTTTCAAGAAAAACAAGCAGAAAGTCCCTTTAGATATGAGAAACCTCTGCAGTTCTCTAAACATTATTAGGTGCGTCAGTATGTCAATACCGTACCATCATTTTTCTTACGCTTTCAGATTATTAGAAGCTTCATCTTCTCTGTGTCATGCAGTGGAAAGTTGAACATCTTATACCCTAATTATGAGGACATATGCATATGTCTGGGTCTAAGTGCGATTCTCTCCACCCCCTGTCCCCTCAACTGGTACTATTCTCAGCTTGTCCGCATAAAACATCTAGTGATCACATTTCACTTTTCCCAATCAGCTTGTCTGCACTCGGCTAGTTTCCAGTCCTTAGCAGGAGAGTCAAATTCACCATCTCTTTCACCTTCCTGTTAATTCCACCTCCCTTGATGAATCTGATTCCTCTGAGCCAGCTGGTTGAGCTCAACAGAAGCATAAAACTGACCATTGTATGAAGTTGTGAATTTCACCTCAGTGGTGCCAAGGTTTGGTTTCATTCTTCTGTTAGGGAGTTTCTGTATCTCCAGGCGCAGAAACAGTCTCCAGGCAACACCTTCCTTACTTTGCTCTCAGTATACAGCAGCCTAGAAGTACTTATCGTAGCCATCTTTGCCTTTCATCGTTTAGTCCTGCGACAAAGAGGAAAAGCCACTAAACCTGTCGTGAAACTGGTACAGGGCGAAACATATTTATGGACTGCAGTTTTAAATCCAGAGGACTATGCAATTAAAAAGAAATTGTCATCTGGCCGAGACTTTGGGTAGTGTTTTCCTTAATGCATAACCAGCAATCACAAATGATGGCAGTATTCTGCCACACAGGACAGGAATATTATGCTCAGTGTCGGAGCTTCATGCTCTGGCACTGGGGGGTGGAGAGCAGGTGGGGGCGGGACTGGCACACGTCCTGGGGGCAGGGTACACCACCTGCAGGGGCGTGGCACCCAGCGCAGGCGGGGGGCAGCCGCGATGGCACCCTACCGGGATTGCGCTGCCAGGGGCGGTGCACTCCTCCTGCACTCCTCTTCTTCCCCCAGTGCTTATGCTACTCTTGTGCAAACTTTAAAAGTGCCCTTGTGCTCTTCATAAATCACTTAAAAGTCATATGGCATGTTCTTAAACTAGTTTAATACCATTAAGGAGGGTCCCCTAAGTGGTTGGTGGTTTGCCATTTGCTAGCTATAACCTGCAGGAATTCAAGTATAAAATAAAGCAGGAAAGTGCAAGATGCCCTTTTTACACTGTAACTATTTTGGTCTATATTGCTTTAGGAGCACTAATCCAACAGGATTTTATAATTAAAGTAGTGAGTTTATTATGAAGCATATTGTAGCTATTGTTCAGTCAGCTTGAATGCCTTCGACAGTTACAAATTCAGTGAATAATTAAATTAGTTGTCACCGTTGCAGTTTATCTCTATTTGCCTCCAGTAGTAAAACATGCATCAAGCAATAAATTGAACATTGCCTACCAGGTAGAAGCAAACAAATGTTATACTACTGGTAGCTGGGGGAAAGCTGGTTATACTTAACAAGCACATACCTGTTCATGGGGACTTGTAGGTCCTCCTTCTAAAGGTTAGGAGGCCTCCTGGAGCAGCAGCAGCCTATCCACACAATTCTGTCCCTCCCTTGAGCACAAAGTCTTCCTGATCATGCATGGCAGGGTAGGCTGGGCTTGGATATTGCCCATTCTTTGTACATCTCCAATTGACTGCACTAGATTTCATAAATGCTTTATTGCCCAAGATACGTTCATGTTTATTGCTCAAAATATTTGTGTTCCTTTGGATGTGCACATTAGTTCCAAGGTGGAGCTTGGTTTAGAGCGAGGTGTCCTTATAGCGTTCCTCTTTAAAGAACCATGTGTTCCACAGTGGTAATCTTCTACCACCAGCAACATCTTATTTCACAGGGACAAACAACCCTGCAGTGAAAACCGAGGGTAGAATTCAATGTAAGTGGTGGTGGGGATGCACATGGGGAACAAAGTCTGCATATGCAACCGGACTTCTCCTCTCTCTTTCCCCTGTGTGCTCGCTAAACCTTTTCTGAACCCCCCCCCCCAACCTTCCAGTGAAGATTTGGTGCGGGCAAGGGGAGACGAGGAACATCCCATTGCATGAGCAGACCTTGTTCCACCCACACAACAACTTAGCCGAACCCTGCCACAAGTTGAAAACTGTTTCTTTTCTCTTCATCTATAGTGGAAGTCTTGTTCTAAATTGCATATTGCCTTTGTTTTAGATAAACGTCCCCCATTAATCAGTTAGGGAGATAACGCCAAATTAAATGGTTGGTCCCTGAAAGCCTTTTTCCTAGACGAGTGGTCAAAAAGTGAGTTGCTCTGTTTTGTTTGTGAACCATGACAACCAGATCATTAAAACAGTGTCCTGTTCTCTATTATTTGTTTTCTCCTTCTTGTGTGATAAATCACAGCAGTTGTCATCACATATCCCCTCCATCATTCCTTACCTAAGACAAAGCAGCTATATTTCAGGACAGCTGCACAAATTTTGTCTATAAGGCACTAGAAAAGCTTCTTAGAGGGCAAACTTGATTAAAATCAATTCTACTTTTCAATAACTAGAAGAGCGAGTGGCTAACTCAAATGACCCTTTCCCCCATATCATGTTAAAATTTATTGGACAGGCAAGGGCTGTCCTTACAAGCAATCAAGTGCATATATACATTTCTGTTGCCGTCGTGGTTTCAGCAAATTTTATTATTACAATTTGCTGAAAGCATGGCAGCTACAATGGTGTAATTATATTGCTCATTAAATGCTTACAAGGCTACCCAAAGTTTGCTTACTATTGGAATCAGAGGGGAGTTTACTTTTTTCAGGTGACTACCGTATTTTTCGCTCTATAAGACGCACCAGACCACAAGACGCACCTAGTTTCTGGAGGAGGAAAGGAAGGAAAAAAATATTCTGAATCTCAGAAGCCAGAACAGCAAGAGGGATCGCTGCGCAGTGAAAGCAGCAATCCCTCTTGCTGTTCTGGCTTCTGGGATAGCTGCGCAGCCTGCATTCGCTCCATAAGACGCACACACATTTCCCCTTACTTTTTAGGAGGGAAAAAGTGAGTCTTATAGAGCAAAAAATACGGTAAGTACTGGAGTGTTAGATGCATGCAGAGGTTTCTCTTTTGCCTTATTTTTAAGTAGGGCCACATCAAGTCTACCAGCTTCACCTGCCCCACCTTGCCAGTGCACTTGTTCCGCTATTTGATGTTTACACAGGTCAGTCAAAGGCAACCAAAATATAGCAGGTACGTTGGAGAAGAGAACGGAAACAAAACGGGTATGTTAGGAGGAGACCATGCTGACCAATTCAGCACTTAGCAGTATTGCTCTCCTACCACAAAAGAATTCCACTCTTGAAGCAGAACTATTCATTCCTTTGACTGGGACATGTGGTGAGTTGGAGCTGAAGACATGACAGAGGACAATGTAAGGGTCTAAATCTGAGCTTTAAGTTTTCCCATTAAGTCTAAAAGAGAAAAGTGGCAGCAGCTGCAGATCTTTTGGCATACAAGCAGTTTCTTCTGAAACAAGATCTCATTTCATGCATCTTTGCCAAAAAGAGAGAGGGAGAGATTAATTAATTAATTAATGAACGCTGGTGAATTGACACGTATTGTTAAAGAGAATTCTCTTGTTGACATATGTCTCAGTCAAAGGATTCCTTTCATTGCCTACACTGTACAAATTTCACTTTTTGGGGAAAAGACAACTTCGACAAACTGAAAATCAGTTTTTTGGTGAAGCTGAGGCCCCAAACACGACAGTTGTGACTGATTCAGTTTGTGATAAATTGATATTGATAATTAGGACCTCCAACTGAGAATGAAATATTGAAAAGGAGGCGTTATTTATAACTGGAAGTAAAGACAGCACTCAAAGATGTCTTGCACATACACTCAAGTTTAAAGTGCATTTATTCTGGGCTGGTGTGAGTGTGGATCATGAGGAGGAATGTGGTACTTATTTAGCTCTCTTTCCTGCCCTATATAAGGGTTAGGCATATATTAACATAAACTTTATCTTTGCAACAACTCTGCGGTAAGCCACAATGAGAAACAATCACTCCAGTTCCTTGAAGTCCAGGGAGAAACCTGTTTAGAGAGACATTGCTGAAGCTCCACCTGGCATTTTGGACTTGGCATTATTTGCCTAGTAAGCTTCAAGTCTAAGCCAGGATTTGAACATTGGACTCCCACATCAAAGCCCAGCACCATATCCCAGGGAATACACAAAGAGATCATTTTCACTAAGAGTATGCAGAGGCAAACACAGCTTAGAATGGACAATAATACTTTGGAATTATTTTTGACAGCAACGGAATGTTGTGGAGGACTGGGATGGGACGCTGTGTCTTCCCATCTACTTCCCACAATGCCCTGCGGTCTAAGCACGATATTGTACTATAGCTTTAAAGCACATTAAAAGCACATCTTTTCCTTCAAAGGATTCCAGGCACCCTAGTTTACCATTCACAGAGTTACAGTTCCCAGCAACCCTCAACAAACTACAATGCGCAGAATTCTTCAAGGGGAGAAGTGTGCTTTGAAGGTAGACTGCGAACGGAGACTTAGGTGGAGAGAAACAGATTGGCAAAGCCCTTTGTTCCTCCCCAACCCTCATTTCAAGACAGAGCTGCAGTGCGTTCCTTTCCAGTTTGCCTTAAATTAATGGGTCCCCAGTCATGCCCTCTCCCTCTTTCCCATTCTTTGCATTAGTCACCGTCTGCCCCTTAAAAAAAAATAATGGATAGCTGCAACTTCTTAGGAAAGCTTCCATCTTTCTCCACTTCTCTTTGTGCATTCCAGCAACATACACACCCACCTCCCTGGAGGCCTATCGGCTTGCGGCCTCTACCAGCTCCTACACTAGGGCGTGGCCTTCTCCTTCCCATCAAATTTGGTTCAGAAATAATCAAGAAGCCCCAAGATCTCAAGCTAGTAAAAATGAAAATATATTTGGTTATTTGGGATCAATTGAGCACTCTCCACGAGGTGACCTGCTGCCTATTTTGGCAAGGAGCACATGAAAATACTGGAAAAGCATGGATTTATCTGCTTCCATCCCATGGCATTTAGTTTTGCAGCACAGTGCTAATTTGCCAGAAAAATTCAAAAGGCTGTTCATTCCTTTCCAAAGACACCTTTATGAAAGCTCAAGCAGGTATCAGATTCTATGCCCTAGAGCTTCATCCCATTAGTTGCTAGATGACGGACATCATCCATCGTGTTGACGGTCAGAAACTAGAGCTCACGTGGCAAGGCCAAAATGAAACAAACATATATTTTAAGCCCTCCAAGCAAGTAAGAAATGAGGATGCAGTGGAAAATATACACTGCAGATGTTGCAGAGTCTGCAGTCCTGTTGGAAACGAGCAGAAGAGTTTCAGGGGAACATCAGCTTGGGGCTACTCCCTGCCCTCTTTGAAAATAGCAATGGAGGACTAGTCTTGAAACTAGTCTGCATCAAGCGGAAAATAGTACACATTCGTACTATTATAGCATTTTTGTGGAGTTACAAGTTTTGACACTTGTCTTAGTAGTGATGATGCACACCAGCTATTTCCACATGGTAGTTTTTTAGAAATTTCGGCCTGGGAACTTATTTCCTTTCAGAGTACTGTGTTCTCAGAATAATAAAAACTTGTAGTGCGTTTAAATTATGGTTTACATGCTTTCACAGAGAGAGATTATCTCCCTTTTTTGGGGGGGGAACCCCATGTTTTCAGGATGTACATTGAGTGTAATCCTAACCACATAAATATTCCGAAGTACATACTTTTGAATTCAACTGGGGCTTTATTCCTGAGTCCTGGGTAATTGCGGTTCTACCCGAGAGTAAGTTCTATTGCACTCAGTGGGACATACTTTTGAGTAGATAGGACTGCAGTATAAATAACTTTTTTTATTTAACTCTGTACGGGTTCTTTGTTTTATATCACTGTTAATAATCACTTATAAATAATGGTTTGTTTCCAGCTCAGAGAATCATTTAAAGACCTCAAAAAGAAATTCAATAACATGAAATTCAACTATAGCAAGAAAACTGAAAAAGCGCGAAATCTGAAGACTCTGAGAATTCAGATTCAGCAAGTTGATGCGTATTCTGAAAAAATGCAGGTAACAATTATAGTTGTTGAGTCAAGGCCTGCATGATATGTATCTCAAAGATGCATCATGATGACTGACAACATTCAGCAGATAGTTTTCATACCACAGCTGATGAAACAGAACACCAAAGGTCACACATCCTTTTTCTTTTAGCAATTGGCTTAGGGTATTGTGTGTGTGTGTGTGTGTGTGTGTGTGTGTGTTTCAAGTTCAAAACTGACTCAACATTTCACGTCTGTCTTCAAAGCATTATGCAATTATTATATGATATTCCTGTTGAAAGGGTCATAGACATGCTTTTAAATCAACAAAAGCCAAAACCAATAGTGAAAGGAAGCCATGGCTGTTAAAGTGGTATCAAAAAATCTTTAAATATATTGTGCAGGTATGGCCTAAAATGCTAGGGAGAAATCTACCACCTAGCTATCAGCCCCACCAAGTTAACCAGACAATGTAGAGCAGTAATGGCCAAGCTGTGCCTTCAGAAAAGTTTTCAGTTCCATGGAAGTTGTAAATACCTACTAAATGCAGAAATGTGTGTTTGTTTCCTGTGCTTTTCAGTTATCTGTGGCGATTTCAGATTGAGTAAGTTTTTGCTCTATTGAACATTTCTCTGAATATTCTTACTGTATTCCTTGGAACAGGTACTGAGAAAGAAGACCGATAATCTAAAGAAGAAAATCTTAGATTCCTTAGCAACTCAGCCTAGTGATAAAGCTGAGATACTCTCTGGCTCAATCAACGAATTAGAGAAACAGCTGAGTGAATTTGGCAAGATTATGGAGGATTACAAACAAAATTTGGATCTGATGGAGCATCTGCAGCAGATGATGGAAGAGGTATACAAAAACCACAAATGCACTTTACAGATGTGTTAAGGGGCCAGTTCGAGGTATGGGACTAATGTACATTGCCTATGTGCATCTCATCCATCATTTCAGACTTTATTTAAATGGACCAGAGACTTTGTGGAAAGAACCTGGAGTTAAATGACTATAGTAGTTCTCATTCATCTAATGCCTGCTCACACCCCAGACTTCAAGACTTGTTTATTGAGTGATTGTTGAGTGATTATGTAAATGGCGGTTGTGTGTTTGATTGTGTTGTGTAGTATTGTGTAGAGTGAAGAGTGAATGTGTATGGAAATGATTTTTGTGACTGTTTTTGTGATTACTTATGAGACTTTCTGCATTATATTGCATTCTGATGTTCCATCTTGATGCATATTGATGTTTTCTATATGATTTGATTTGTGATTCTTATATTTATTGTTGTTTAATTATGTTACTTAAAAGGTAGAATTTTTATCATTAATGGTAATAGTAGTAATAGGTTGTCACCATAGTATTCTTTTGGTGTTGAATGTTGAATTTGCATTGTATTTCTTACATTGATTCTTTTTGTTAGCATATGTGAACCACACACACACCCTATTTAAAGTTATAGGCTATCGATAATATAATGGCTTTTTCTAAATTAAGCAGCAGGGTTTAGTTTTGGGATAGTTTTTTGCTATGTACTCTTGAATATCGGTAAAGATCACACGAACCCCAAAACAAAAACACAGCAATTAGCATTATGGAAAGGATTAGACATGGTTTGACATCGTTGATTGAGCCATCAGTGATTTAACTGGAAAATATGTTTTAATATACTGGGATTTTCTGTTTCATTTCTCTCATAGTGTCTATTTTGGTGTGAAGAAGCAAGTGCTACAGTAGTTAGAGTTGAGAAATACTCATCAGAGTGTAAGACGAGGGAGGCAGTAGAAACACTTTACAAGCAATTCAACAAGTTTGTTGAGCCGATAGTCCCTCAGCAAGAGGAAAGAATTCAGCAGATTACAAACCTCGCTAAAGACTTATATGGTAAGAACCTATTATTTTGAAACTTCTATATACATTTTGGGGGAAGAAGGAAGATGAGCTTACCGTATTTTTCCGTGTATAAGATGACCCCTATTTTTTTAACCCGAAATTAAGTTGTTTAGCTTTTGGGGGGAGTGGTGGAGGTCACTTCTGCCAATCGCTCAGTCCGCCGGCCCACCACTGCCGATCACTTGCCACAGCCACTGCCGATCGCACACCTCGCCACAGCCAATTGCCCGCTCGCCATCACCAACAGCCCACCCGCCCACTTGCCGCAGTTGCCAATCGCCTGCCCAATTGCCACAGCCACAGCCAATCGCCATCAGGCCTTGCCGCAGCCACCAATCACCTGCCCAATCACCACTGCCAATCTCCTGCTTGCTGCTGCCATCAATCGCAGGTCCCCCTCTGCATTCACTATCCCGACTCCCCCCAAATATCCTCTGGAAGAGAGAGAGGGGGATTCTTCTGTCTGGCAAACAGAAATGCTCACACTGAAGGAATGATTAGAAGAATGTGATGCTGAATTCCTCCCGTGATAAGAAATTATGTACTTTGTTACATAGAGATGTCGGTCTATAGTATAAAAATATATATATTAAAAATCTGAACCTAAAGCTAGATACATTTTTACTACATCGGGCTAATATAAATGTTGTGCTCCTGCTCAATTTTTTGTAAACTACAGGTATTGAAGATGGAAAGAAATACATCGAGAAAATAGGAGTGAAACACAAAGAAGTTCTTGATTCTATCAGTGAACTGTGTAGCTCCTTAACAGAACTTGAAGACAAGCTTGGGGTAATTAGTTTTCCATATTGGAACCTATATTTGATTTGTGTACTGCACACCAATTCTATATGCCCCTGTGCTTAGAACAAATACGGATTGCTTCAGTTGACATATTCAGGGTCGGAGGGGAATTTTGCCCTCAGGCTGATTTGTGTCTGTCTGGGGTTTCTTGCCTTCCTCCTAGCAACCATCACAGCTTTGATGGCTATGGCATTGGGTATTGTCAGGGAACTGCCATTGGAACTAGCAGAGGAGGCGAGGCCCCACAACGATGCTGGAGAGGGGACAAGCAGGGAGAGAGGCAAGTCTCCTATTGGGGAAGAAAATCAGCGCTACACCAGTGATAGAGGGGGGCCAATGGGGGAAGCAGAGAGCAGGCTCCGGGACTCTTCACTGGACACCAGCGGGGAGAGCACAGGTCCTCCGCTACCCACGCCCTCCCTGCGCAGAAGACTTCCACGCAGGGACAGTAGGAGGAGACTGGGCGTCAAACAACTTTTATGTTGGAAAAGGTTTAAGAAACGCCCACTGACAGATTCTGCCAGCGACTGAACAGCCACGGAGTGGATGGCTGTCCAGCGAGAAATGGTTTAACCAGCCAACCTAGCCCAGAGCGGCGGCTATTTACGCACAAGCAACCCCTAAAGCCATTACAGGTATGACCCTTAGTCTTTGTTGGAGGTGAAGATTCAGGCCTCTTCCATCTACCTCCATGGCAGCAGGATATCTCAGGGGAGGTGATTCTGGCCAAACACCCAAGTGGGGACTGAGGGCCATAAGCACTTCCCAGCATGGCAAACTAGTCAGATTGTATCTGATGCATGTTATAGGTCATACTTTAACAGGTTTGACCCCCCCCAATTGTCCAGCAGGCAGGCTGGATAAAACAGGAGATGTCCAGTGCCATGCCCAGCTCACTCACATCTGTAACCCATAAAGTTGTGACCTACTTTGAACCCAAGGTGCTTGTCCAAGTCCTTTCTTTAACTGTAGTAGCCTGGGCATGCAAACTCAATGGGCTCTTTATTTTAAAGTGTTTATATGCTGCTTTTCTAAATAAATAAAATCGTTCCAGGCACCACCCATAAATTAAAATGTTCCAGACACCAACCAGAACAGAATAAAATGGCGTCCCCAAAAGAGCAATTCAAACAACAAATTATGTAATCATAATTCACAAATACAGTAGAAGATCTCTACAGCTGAATTTTGTCTATTTACAGGAGTCCCTGCAATATGTATGTCCCATCCGACACTGTGATCATTAGGGTAGCTACCATGTGACTCATAACCTATTACGATGGCAGAAATTAGATTAATATGCCTCCAAAGGTCAACACAGTTGATCTACTCAGAAGAGTCCTGCTTTACTTAGCCTCATAAATGTCAATAAAATAAAAATGAAATTTATGAGGCCCATTTTTAACTCTTTTCCCTCTAAGCCTTGAAAAGGGGGGCGGTTATTGGGTTGTTGTTTTTATTTTGATTAAGACTCTCCTCCCTGCAAGAGAGGGGAGTGGTTGTGGCCGGGAGCCGGACTCCGCCTCAAGCAGGGGGCATTTGCCCCCTGCCTCCCACTCACCTGGCTAGCGCCCACGCCCTCGGCCAGGCACCCAACCAGGTGCCTTCAAGGGGGCGTGTACAGCAGCCTAAATTGCTGCGGTGCCAGCCTCCAGCCCTCACTTTTCGTCGTCCCGTCGCAAGTCACCCACCCTCCACTCCCTTAGAGCAGGGTTTCCAGTTTTCTTTTGGCCTTGCTATGGACCTTAGGTTGGTCACCCTGGTTGTCCGGGGGGCCTGGTAGGAATTTTTCCATTTGGCATTAGGCATTTTGGTTTTTTCGCCTACCTCGTAGCAATCGTCACAACTTTCGTGGTATTGGTGGGTAGGTTAGGCATTGGAATAATGTGTTGTGGTGTCGAAGGGCTAGGTGTGGCCATTGCCTGCGCCTTCAATTTTTGGGTATTCCGTTAAAGGAATCCGGCGGTCGTGTATTCTGTCCGATGCCTGCTTGGCGGGAGGCCATGGCACGACCCTCGGTGACATCAGGGGAGATCTTATAGTTGGATTAGCATCAACAGGCTCCACCTACTGGTGAATAAACCCCCTTTGTTTTTTAGACTCACCCCTCTCCGAGTGGGTGGAGTCAGCTGACGTAATCCAATGCCTAAGCCAATACCTTTTCACTTGCTGTAATCAATAAAGTTGTGGCCTTTTCTTGCCCATTAACCTTATATCACGTGTCCTTGTGTTTCATTCCACTGCGCGGGGTTCGGGTCCTTGAACCACAATATATTTTGTGGCTTTATATTTTGATTTGGTTCGGTGAACTGCCCTGAGACCTCCAGGTATACAGCGGTATATAAATTCAATAAATCATCATCATCATCCTTTTAAAAAAGCATGTGAAAATAGTCCATTTTTAGATGATCACTTCCACCAGTCCCAAGCCAGTGGATAATGGGAGTTGTAGTTCAGAAACATCTGGAGGGTTGGAGGTTCCCCACACCTACTTTAATTTTTTATCTCAATTTTGTGTTTCAGATTCTGCTGTGTCTTTATTCATTTATGTCCGTTCACTTGTAGTTTTGGTTTTCATTGTATTATATTTTATTGTGTTAAAAGCTACTGGCATAATTAAAGCTAAAAAGAATAACTATATAGGATATGTTTGACAAAGTCAGTCACTATTTTTATTGCCTTGCTCAGCTACCATAGCTCCTTTTTCCATTTGACAGGAAGACTCACTAAAGGGGAAAGCACAAAATTCTGGTAATTTTGAGGATGAGCAAGAAGCACAACAGAAACAGATGACAAGCAAGGAAAATCTAAAAGAAAAGACAGATGAACTAAAACAACAGGTTTGCAAACCTTTTTAACCATCTAATCTCAGGTCAATGAAAACTGGTTTTAGGGGAGCAATTCACACAGGCACAAAATATTGCCTTACTGTGATCTTGCAGGGGCTGCCATTTGCTGCCCAGCAGGGTAAACTGGGAGCTGGAGGGTTCACTTGACACAGCTGGGGGGGGATGCAAGACCTCCCTTTCCAGCTGGCATGCTAAACTGCCCAATTGGGTAAGTGTTGTGGGGTTAGGGGCCTGGGGACAACTGGGAACACCTTCCCCCATAAGAGGGTGAGGCACGGCCTCTTGCCCACATGGAGCTCCTTGACACAGAGTTCAGACCATCCAGGCTGTACAGTTTGAGGACATGGTTATAGAATTGTTGGCAGGTAACAAAACGTCCAGCATCTTAAAAAGCAGAGAGAAAGGTCCGTATGGTTAAAGCTATGGTTTTCCCAGTAGTGATGTATGGAAGTGAGAGCTGGACCATAAAGAAGGCTGATTGCCGAAGAATTGATGCTTTTGAATTATGGTGCTGGAGGAGACTCTTGAGAATCCCATGGACTGCAAGAAGATCAAGCCTATCCATTCTGAAGGAAATCAGCCCTGAGTGCTCACTGGAAGGACAGATCCTGAAGCTGAGACTCCAATACTTTGGCCACCTCATGAGAAGAGAAGACTCCCTGGAAAATACCCTGATGTTGGGAAAGATGGAGGACAGAAGGAGAAGGGGACAACAGAGGACAAGATGGTTGGACGGTGTTGTCGAAGCTACCAGCATGAGTTTGACCAAACTGCGGGAGGCAGTGGAAGACAGGAGTGCCTGGCATGCTCTGGTCCATGGAGTCACAAAGAGTCGGACACGACTAAACGACTAAACAACAACAACAAAACGTAATGACTTTGGTAGATAAGCCATTGAGTGGCATCCTTTAACATCAGGGTAGCCTGTTAAAAGGATCTGGGAAGGAACAGTACCATAGCACCCCTTCCATGATGCGACGTTCGCATGAACGGCACACTTGATCCATTTCCGACCCAATTGTGAGTTCAACCAGTAGGTGGGCTGGTTAAGGCGGATACTTAGCCAGTGCATTTGCCAAACTGGTTTACCTCTGCCTAATGCAACTGGGACACGCAAACACACATCCAGAATCTTGTGGGATTCGGCTGAAGAAATAATCCCTTATCTTGAAAATATATCTTTAGGGAAACAATTGATTACATATTGAGCCATTTAGCTTTCTTAGTGTCCATGTTCAATGCACTCATTTTATTTGCTTACTGGCTTACTTATAGATGGAGTTGAGCACATTAGCTGAAAGCCCAGTTGCAACTAAGACTGTGAACACCGTTGCCTCTGCCAACACTAGAAAGGTAATCGGTTTTGTTCTAAAATGTTTGTAAACCAAGGTTATTCAAAGCAAAATGACTTGCATTCAGAAAACAAAAATAAGAAAATTTCCCAACCTACCTATATAGATTACTTTTGTTGCAGTGTTTCCTTGTGTTCCTTTTCTTTAGTGACTGGACTCATCTTTTGTCTGAGGCTTACATACCGGTAATTAGCTCCTTGGCACAAACGTCCTCTAAAAGTGCCTAGTGCTAGCCCAATGAAACTCTCAATTCAGTTTCCTACACGCTGTTGAAAAAATACGATTGTCTCATCTAAGCCACCTGCATTTATTCTTCAAGAGTCTTTTACATAGCACAGCATGATTTATTATTAATGAGGGTAGCATACTATACTCCGGATCACCGATTCGTAACATATTTTTGTCATACCAGCTAATGAATTTGAAATTTTGCCTGAAATTGTGTGTGTACGCAAGTCCATTATTAGTAGAAAAGTTTTTGACAGGTGCTTTGCAACCCTGTCATTATAATGATTAAGAACCAGGAGCATGACTTACAGACAAGCACCCTTCTTTCTTGGTTCAATTGCGAGTATTCACTCACTGAATAAAGCTGAGGTCAGAGGTGGCACCTTGGGGCGAAGATTGGGGTGCCTCGCAGCTCACGGAAGCCTTGCCCAGCGCCACACACAGCTTTAATGGCTGAGGCTCCTCCTCTCTCATGCTCAGAAAGAACATGCTTTTGATGCTGTGCTGCACTCACCTTGGCGGCTCAGCATCCTCCTCCCCCTCAATATTAGGGGGGCTGAGCCCCCTTGCTAAGGAATAGTGAGGGGGCTGATGGCACCTCCACCCACCTAGAGTTTGCACGCTTGCCTGAGTTACAACTGCATCTTCTGTGCTGGAAAAAGCACGTCTTCTGTGCTGGAAAACTTGCAGCCTCTGCATTAGATCACCGGCCAGTTGAGGACTATTAGCAGTATAGATTCTTTGATTCCATTTGGAGTGGAGAGAATTCTGAGCTGCAGCTGTTTTTAATAAATCACAAAATGATTGGGGAGGAAAGAGGCTAAAGCATAGATATGGGATTGACTACCTTTGAGAATGGAAAGCATTGATTGAGCCTAAGGGGGA
Source organism: Podarcis raffonei (assembly GCF_027172205.1). Taxonomy (NCBI): domain Eukaryota; kingdom Metazoa; phylum Chordata; class Lepidosauria; order Squamata; family Lacertidae; genus Podarcis; species Podarcis raffonei. The sequence continues at coordinate 113,853,405 of NC_070602.1, forward strand.
AATGGCTAATTTGTAAGAGAGTTAAAGGAGTGGGATTGATATCAGAAGTCTGGAACACACCTAGGAAAGAACTACAGAAGTGGAAATGGGAAGGAGAGGGGTACCAGTAATTGTTACCCACCCCAAGCCCTTTGGACACGACGCGCTGCTTTATTTAAAAAGAATTGCTATAAGGATTTATTATTGTTGATAGAACTGAAAAGTCCCATGATAATAAGCTTGATTTCATACTGTAACTAAATTGTAAACGAATACTTTTTACATTCTACCAGTCACATAGCTCATTTATTGTGTTTTCAGAAATTAAATTCCCCTGTAAAATAAAACATGTCGTAGAAATATTTGGAGGGGAATGAAAATCCTATTCAACTCAGTACATAACAGGGAAACAATAAACAATAATAATTCAATTATCTTTGTTCAGCCGCTCTCTTTCTCCCTCCCTCCTTTTTTCTCTCTCTCTTTTCTTAGGAAGAGATGATATTGGCTGATATTTCAGTTGTCTGCTCAGCTGGTGAGGATTCTGTTTCACGAGACACAGATCTCCTCTTGTCTTCTGCCAAAGAGGATAGCTTTCAGGCCGAGCTGCTGGCAGAAGAAGTGCCCTCTGGAGATGAATATGAGTGTATATCTCCTGATGATATCTCTCTGCCACCGCTTTCTGAGACACCAGAGTCCAACCTTCTGCATTCTGAAACAGAGCTAGAAGAGCCACCTTGCTGTAGCTCACGTAGCCTGCATGTCAGCTCCTATAGCGTGCAAATGCAGATAAATGCTGGCGGCAAAAGAATGATGGATGAATGTGATCCTTTAACCTCCGTCGCTTACGCTGACACGCCTGGTCACAGAAAGGAACACATGTCAGATCAGCCAGGGAGTTTTTCTTCCTCTACCCTAAGCTACCACTCAAAACACAAAGCAGAGTCCCCTTTTGCTCACAGTCCGCCAGAAATGCCTGAGGCCAGTCCCCTCACATGCATGCTTAAGGCAGAGCCTGCCTATTGCATGACGAGTGAAGTGTGCGAGACCCGTTTGCAACGCCACGAGGTCCACAGAAGCATGACAGAAGCACAGGGACAATTGCATGACGGAAATAACTTCACTAAAAGCCAAGATAGGCTGCATGCTTCACCCAACGCATTCTCAGATCTCCTGTTTCAATCAGACACCACCAGAAGCTGCCAGAGGCAGATGGTCACCCGAGAAGAGATTAAAAGTATATCTGAAAAGAACAGCATGGTCAGCCTTTGTGGACAGGCGCCTAACTTCTCCAAGCTTCTGTCTAATGTAACTGTCATGGAAGGTTCTCCGGTGACTTTGGAAGTAGAAGTAACAGGATTCCCAGAGCCAACACTGACCTGGTGGGTAGCTTACAATGAGAAAACCTAAATTTAAATAGAGAAATCCCCACAGAGTCACATATAACCGAGCGCCAATTAGAAAACCAGAGCTACTTGTTTGGATCGCGCCACATGATTCCATTTCCAGCCAAAGCCCAATTCAAAAGTCATAATATGCATGCAATGTTAGGTCTTGATGCCACCATAACTCTCAAATGTCAAAGTGATTAAAGCATGCCCCACCCGAAATATTAAAAAAAGTTTTTAAGATAAATGATAAACATCTCAATTTCCCAACAAAACATTCCAGTTGCTAAAAGTGCATTGAAATTCCTTTTCAAAGAGCTTATGAGTATGAGTGGATTGCTCTACATTGACAGACCAATGTCCATATTACCCAGAAAGCAGAGGAAAAATGGGGGTATTATTTACCTTGTCCTGGGTTCGCTGCACCACATTACTATTTATGCATGCCCAAGAAGACTTTGTCACCACAACCTGCTACGAAACACTGGGCACTGCCACTTTGCCAGATGAGAAACTGGGGCTAATAGGCTCCCAGCCAAAGAACCCCAACACAGTATGCAGTGATTGATCTTGAGGATTTTTGCTTTTTAAAAAAATTCTCCCGTTTTCAACAATAAGTACTCCAGACACCCTGAGTTTCAAGTTCAACTTGCTACATTCCTAAAAGAAAGTAAGAGGGACAGCCCCAAAGCCCAGTGAAAGTTCAGAGTTGGTCACTCAATCTTCTGGATTGAGGCCACTGTCTTGCTCAAGATATTCCAATGCAGCCATGCCAAAGCTATGAGTCAAGCAACTCCAAGGTCCTTCGGCTGTATCCAGCCAACAACGCGTTTGTCCCAGACATCACAACCCATGACCACCCATGGCAATTCTTCCACAGGCCAACTTAGAAAGAAAATGCATTTCCAGCAGAAGGGCCTTGGATATGGGCCAACAGCTTTTATTTTGCTGATTCTTGCTCTGGAATGATACAGAGCTGATGACAAGTTTTTTAGGGGCAAATCCAGTATAAAAGGTAAAAAAAGACTCATGGTAATGAAATCAGAGAGGGAAGAGAGTGTGCAGAAGAGGAATTTCTACTTGTTTTCATCTTTAAATGGAGCTTCTTGGGTTCATAGTAAGACAGGACAAGCTGAATCTTAGTAAGACATTTTCCCACATATATTTTGCTGCAAATCCACATTTAGTTAGCTAAGTAAAATGTAGATTGATTCTAAGATCATCTCACATTGTCACTTATTTCCTTTCCTCTATCCTTTATTCCTTGCCTCTTTTACTGCAGTGTATGCTCTTGCAGCTACTTTAGTTTACCTGCACTCCACATAGAAAGAAAGCAGAATTGTAGAGAGGCAACATTTTTATGTGTGTGCATATAACATCTTTGAAACCAGAAACTAACCCATGTTGAACGGAATTATTATCAGAATGCAGTTGAGAAGCAAATGGAACAGCTAAAACCTATCCCTGTGTTGTCACTAACCAATTCTTAAATTATTTTTGCTTTTAAAATACCCTAATCTTTCCTTTGGGAAATCTGCTGCCAGCTTTCAGCAGACCTTAATACTTACACCATTTTATTTAATACAAAAATGTTACTGCAGCTTGTTCAGCTTTTGAACAAAATAAATTTTTACAACAGAAAGATGATTAAAAATAAGTCCAGGAGGGAATTTTCACAATAGGAACTAAGCACAGATGTTATGATGCTCTAATATTGATGGCAACAAAATATGCTTTTTGCCAAAAAAGAAGAAGGGAATACAGTGATACCTCAGGTTACAGATGCTTCAGGTTACAGACTCCACTAACCCAGAAATAGTACCTCGGGTTAAGAACTTTGCTTCAGGATGAGAACAGAAATTACACGGCGGCAGTGGGAGGCTCCATTAGCTAAAGTGGTACCTCAGGTTAAGAACAGTTTCAGGTTAAGAACGGACCTCCAGAACGAATTAAGTTATTAACCTGAGGTACCACTGTACTATATATCAGGCATAGGTAGACTCGGCCCTCCAGATGTTTTGGGACTACACCTTCCATCATCCTTGACCACTGGCCTGTTAGCTAGGGATGATGGGAGTTGTAGTCCCAAAACATCTGGAGGGCCGAGTTTGCCTATGCCTGCTATAGATTTTGCTGGGACTACATAAATTGCCTCCTACAATTCTTGGCATAGCTACTTCTTAACGTATCAATGTCCACCCATTCTTGGGTGTTTTTGCAGTGACAGTTCTCCCTCTCATAGCCTATTTCCCCACTCAAAGTCACAGGATGGTATTAGCCGTGGAATGAGGCACATACCTAGCCATGACACGGGGACAGTAACAGTTTTCTAGTAACACAAAATAGACACAGAACATTGCCAAACTTTATTTTGGGGCATGTTCCCCAATGAAAACCAAAACAAAATAATAATAATCCCCTGTTCTGATGTTTCTCTCACTTACAGAATAACCCCAGTCAATTCAGCAGGACAGTTTCCTTTGGGTCAAATAAATGCTCCCAAATATAAATGAAAGAGGGGCTCTTGCCTTGCCTTTATGGAGCCAAACAAAACGTCACAAAGCTCCCCTTTAAGAACATATACTTCAAGATCCCAGGCTTTATTTAACATCTTTCCTGCTAATTAAATCTTTCCCTTCTCCCTCCCTCCCCCTTTTAACCACAAGAACATGCCCTAAATAGTTGCAAACCCAATCCCTTCTTTTTAATAAAAGACACCAGGAGGCAGGGAACTAATGTTAGCGATTTGCCCCTTACCTCCAACTTCCTGTCATAGGTCTGTAAGAGCTTGTTTGACATGACAGATTGTTTTGCTTCGACAAACATTCATGTTAACCTGACTTGAAAACTGACTCTCTGCTTCAGGTACAAGAAGGGCCAGAAAGTGACTGGAGATGAGCACTTAAAAATCTCACACAAGGACACAAACTATGCTTTGTTCATTGAGAAGGTGTGTGACACAGACGCTGGCCTCTATGTGGTCCGGGCTAAAAATTCTAGTGGCACGGTCTCCTCAAGTGCCATTCTCCATGTGCAAGGTAACAAGCCACCTATAAAAAGAATAGACTGGATAATCATCTGTGCCCTCTACTTGGTTGTTTCACTTGCGTACTGGCTGTTCACTTAGCACAGCAGCACACCAGCATCACGGGACTTTAACTTTCACACTTGGAGAAGACAGCAAATGGCCGCCTTTCACTGCACCTCACATCCCTTTCACCCCCTTTGGTTATGAGTCACTCTGAATACAGTGCTTCTGATATTAATATCACAGCTACACTGGTTGTCGTTATTCATTCATTACTATATCAATGTTACTTGGGGGTGGGGGGGGAAGAGATTTGTAAAGACACCTAGTAGGCTTTTTTGTGCTTTAGAACGAAACACAAGCAATAAAAAAGAAATGTATTATTTATGGGTTACGATTGGATTGCAGGCATCCACTTCAATTTATCTCCTGTTTTTGTTTTGTTTTTTTAAAAAATAATCATACTGTGAATGCTTTAATGAAAATCCACCAAGGTTTCATACACTTAGAATATTTATAGCATAATTCAAAGTGCTTTACTCCCATTGCCTCAATCTGTGCAACAACTCTGTAAGGTAGGATGGTATTGTTGTATTGTTATCCCCATGTTGCAAGCCTGGAAGAATAGTGGTTTGCTTAAGGCCCACGTAGAAGCTTTTGAAAAGGGGGTTTTCTGACTTGCAGCTCAGACACTTAAGACAATGCACAATGCTAGGTTTTGCCAATTTCAGATTGTATGGCAACTTATCAAAGCGAGAAGATATGAAAATAGTTGATGCATTAATCATTTTAATTCACTCTTCAATGTTTTCAAACAGAACAAGAAATTCAGAATGATGTTTAAAAGGAAAATGTTTGTGGGTGATGTGGTATAGTTTAAAACATGATAAAATATAAAGCAAATAAAATGTTAATGAGTACGCCCTTGCTAAAGTAATAAGGAAGGAGTAATACTTTTTAAAGCAAGTTAAGAGTCTTAGCAGGAATTTGCTTGGGAATTGCAATTCTTTTATTTTTAAATGTGGGAGCCAGAGCAACATTGTATTATTAGAATTTCTTGCCTTGAAGGATGTAATATCTTTGATTCATAGAATAATATATTGCCAGTTTTGACAAAGGTAAGGGGGAAAATGATGCTATTTAAAGGGAGGGCTCACCTGTACATTTTCACCAAATTCAAATGACAAGTTGATCATCGTTAATTCCTTCCGTTTCCTAGGAAGAGGAGACATACATATATGGTATCTATGTGGTTTAAAAAATGGTTGATAAATATTAGTGTAACTTTTTTTCTTGGAGAATAACTTTCTTCTTTCTTATAATGACTGCTTTGAGGGAAATTAATTTTTTTAAAAGAAATCCAATCTCTTAAAAGAAAATTACAATATGAAAATAAATCTTCAAGTGCACAGTGTGCTGTGGAAAGAATATCTGTTACAAATGGCAGGGAGGGAGGGGGTATGAAGATGGAGGGAAGAGGAGTTTTAGCCAACTGGCTGCAGATTTATTAGAGACATGTAAAACTGAAAGGAGATCAGTCTTCTAGGCAGCCCTGTCCTTGAGGCAAAGAAAGCAGGGGAGGGAGGCCAGTTGATCCAAGACGACAACTTATCATCGTTCTATGAACAGAATATATTGGGCAGATGATGTGCTACACTTCTGGGCACAGGCGCAGTAAGCCTGCCTCCAAGAAGCCAAGGCAGCGGGGATGCATAAGCAGAATTACCACAGTACAACGTTCTTGGATCAAAACACGCCACAACTTTTATTGATTACAGATGTAAGTAGGTTTTGGCTTAGGCCCTGGGTATCCTGAATCATCCAGTCTCCTGATTGGGGGTCGGTTCCTGAGATAAGGTTGCCCTAAAGCATGCATCAAATAGAAGCAACTCCTCAGGACCACCAATTTGTTGAATGTTGTGGCCCTCAGCCCCTGTCTGGGTCTACAAACAGAAGCACCTCCCCCAGGATTCCTTTAATGGGATACCCTATTTCCTTGGAGAGGGAAGGCAGAGACTTTTATAACCCTCTCCTCCGCTGTTGACTCAGGATCCTATCCAATGCCTTAGTCAACAAAAGTTGTGATGATTGCTATGAGGTAGGCAGGCCCAATCTGTTTGGAGGAGAAATTCCTCCCTGGCCCTGAATTCAGCGGTTGAAACATCCGTAGCAACGTCATACAGCAAACCACGCTAACAAGGGTGGGAGATAAAACTCTTGACTGGCAACAGAATTTGGAGGCGGACCTGAATATATCTTAGGGGAAGGGACCTGATTGAAGACTCCTGATGGAGTCCCAGTCAGTTCCGCCCCCTGAAGCTCTGTCTCACCCACAATTGGTTGATTGGTGGGTGGGGAAATTCAAATTTCCAACGGCCAGGAGGAGGCCATAACTGCCACTTCACATTTCAAGGTCAATGGATCTTCCTTTACATCCACCCTTATACATGAATCACACTGCAACAAAATTCTCCTTGTAGCTCCTTTCGGAATACTGCACGGGTGGTAACAAAGTAGGGGAAAAGTTGTGTTCCAAAAATCGCTGGCAATAGTTTCACATGCTGTCTCAGATAACACAGCTGTTTCACACATGCATTGACGATATCTGCATCAGCAGTCGAAGACAAGCGCATGTGAGTGAACCATCACAGTTCTAACACAACACATGTATTTCATATCATGCCTCTCCTGAAATGCAATCCTTTTCAGTGGAGTCAGTTCACACACCTGGTGCAAGCGATGTGCACTCATATGTGAACTGGCTCTAAGTGCAAAGAGCAAAAAGTTCTCACTATGTGAAGAGAGAGAGGAGGTGGTGTTTTCCATAGAAGCGGAATTGGAGTTTACTTGCGTCAATGTTACTCTCCCTTCCTTTGTCTAGCAGTCAGATCTGCCCCTACATAAAATGTGCTTCCATCCATCTTTCTGCCAGTGCTGTTGCAGGCCTGCATATGGCTATGCAGATCTATTATTAGATGCTTCACTGATTGGAGACTCCTTTCCTGGTACATAACAGAAACTCTTTTCCCTACAAAGTAATGGGGACGAACATCCTTCTGTGGGGAGCTCCTTTTCCTTAAGGCTATTTGCATAGTGTGTCTAAATTATTTTGAGAAAGTTTGTGGAGTTAAAGAGTAAATATTTGTACTCAGGCTTTTATAAACAGAGTGTTGGAGTTTGAGTCCACCCGTTTCTCTCTCCTTTCCACCAGCAAGAGTTCAGAGGTCTTTCGCAGCTGCCAGACAGGTGCTGCTTTTGCCTTGTACGTTCATGGCTTGGCTAGGAAAGCGACACCTGTTTAACTTTTGCCTGTCGCACAGCAGTTACATGGCACAAAATGTCTTAAAGTTAAATGCTGTCTGGAAGGGTAGTGTGACAACTCAACTCTGCTTTCATTCCTAATTGTGACTTAAGCTCTTCCTTTTTCTAAAATGCATGAACAAACGGCCACAAACAAATTGCGAAAGAAACCAGCCCCAAACCAATAACATTGGATCTCTATGCTGGGAAAAGCTTTACCGGTTGAAATTATTGGTGACCCAAGGGAACTTCCAGTAAAATAAAACGTAAAATAAAATATGTACTATTCCCTTTAGATCTCATCTTTCCTCCAAGGAGCTCAAGCTGGCAAACATGGTTGTCTCCCTCCCAGTTTTATCCTCACAACATCCTGTGAGGTAGGTTAGATTGAGAGACTGTGGTTGGCCCAATGTCATCCAGTGAGCTTCAGTTATAAGCAGGGATTTGAACCTGGTCTCTCAGATCCAAGCCCAACATTCTGACAACACCACACAACCATAGGAGCCAACTCCAAGAGGCCGAGGGGTCCTAGGTAAAGGTAAAGTGACCCCTGACCATTAGGTCCAGTCGTGGCCGACTCTGGGGTTGCGGCGCTCATCTCGCTTTATTGGCCGAGGGAGCCGGCGTACAGCTTCCGGGTCATGTGGCCAGCATGACTAAGCCGCTTCTGGCGAACCAGAGCAGCGCATGGAAACGCCATTTACCTTCCCGCCGGAGCAGTACCTATTTATCTACTTGCACTTTGATGTGCTTTCGAACCATAAAATATTTAAGGGGGGCAGTGGGGGCAAAGTTGATGGGCATTGCCATTCAAATGGTGTGCAGGCACCGTGTCATGTGATCGATTATGTATGGTGGAGTTCACCTGCCCCCCCATATTTTATTCACGTTGGCACCTCTGACACCACCTCCCTTCAAGCCTAGTCAACAGCGTCTAAACAACGGGCCCTAACAGCACAAAAAGGACTCTTATTAACCTGAGCAGGTTAATTTTGACAGTATGACACTTAAATACCCACGGCACTGAAAATGCAAAATATTCCATTTGGAAACCCCAAACCACACCCACCTGACCCACCCCTAATATAATGACAGGTAGGCTAAGACATGGCCTTTATTCTGAAGTGTGTTTCCCAGTGGTTTCAAGTGAAGTCATTCAGAAGCACGCTTCAGAGGCCTGGTGACTGAGGAGTGAGTGCACCTGTTTTGCTCAAGAGGCCTGGGAGTCTTAGAAATAAGAACCCGGACTGAGGCTATGCTTGTTAGACACAGAGGTTAATTTTAGAGTCCTTGTTTGTGCCCACAGTTACTACAGACTGGTTTTCTCCCTTCCAGGATACTGTTGCATGCCACCCCAAGCGGTGAGAGATTCCAGGGGTTCCAGGCTCTGTGCTTCCTTTTGGAAATGAGGCACAGCAGAGACTGTGGTGTCTTTAGGATAAATGGTTTAATTACACATATATGCAACCCGAGACTACAGTGGAGGGGTTCACAGGATTAACACAGCAAGAGGGTCTTGCTACTCCCATAGTCACAGCTTTGGATTCAAAACAATCACCAGATATTCTGCTCTGACCCTCTCTCTAGCTTTGCGACTTTAACAGCCTGCCACCTTTCTCCTTTAGATCATGTCACAGCAAATTCAATTCTTAAAAGGAGAGTTTAAAGTAAAGAGCTGAGGGAGACCCCTCCTGTTTGCCATCGGGCACCAAGCCCCCTCTATTTGGCTGTCCTAATGGCTCGTCACTTGTATTTTGTCCTCCTAATTAAATTCGAACCCTTACTGCACCCAGGAATTTAGGGGAGTCTGGTACCCAAAAACTCATAACAATACTCTGTAGGCCCTGAGGTGGACTAGTCAATGCTTACTTAAGCTCAGAACATTCTGGAATCCTGGTCTAGATCAAGGAATGGATCTGCCATAGACAAGACAGCACTCAGCTGTCAAGCTTGGCCTGCAGGACTCGTGGGGACAAGGACTTATCCCTTCAGGCTGAAAAGTTCCCCTATTCTTGGTCTAAGACATTAACCCAACTGGGGCTGCCTACATACTTTAAAGCACATACTTTCCCTCAAAGAATTCTGGGCACTGTAGCTTACTCCTCACAAAATTACAATTCCCAGCAACCCTTAAGAAACTGCAGGGCCCAGAAGTCTTTGAGGGAGGGAAATATGCTTTGAATGTGCTTCTGAGGTATGGTGGGTGTGCATTCTTTCTGCTGTGGGAAAATGCTTTGGGGAACTGTGGTATTTTGTGGGGTAGAAGGGTACACGACCCCCAAGCTTAATCCCTTGCATTTCCAGGTTGGACTGGGAAAGACCCCCACCTGAAACTCTGGGAGAGCCATTGCTAGTCAAAGTAAACAATCCAGACCCTCCAAGTGTCCCTATTTTCCAGGGACAGCCCTGGATTCACAGAAGCCGTTCCAGTTTCTGATTTGATCCCAGAATGTCCCATTTTTTCCTTAGGATGTCCCTGTTTTCATCAGAAAAATGTTGGAAGGTATGGAATAGGATGTCCCAATTTTCATTAGATAAATGTTAGAAGGTATGCAGTACTGAGAGATAGATGGACCTGGTGGTTTGGCATGAGACAAATTCTTATGTTTTTCCTATTAAATCCTCCAGGGATGCTTCACTTTACCGGGCTTCTTTAAAATCCCTCCTCAGCTCAGAAAAAAGATGGTGCCTATTCCTTCCCTGCAGGACAGAATTAGCCGTCAGGATTTCCTGGTATGAAGCAATATAAATAACCAGGAACCTGGCCAGGAGTATAAGAAGCAGAGCTGTGATAGGTGCAAAGGCAAGTTGGTATATGTTTCCTGGTATCCCAGGAAATGTTCCAATTCAATAAAATAAAGGGCCCATTTTGATGATGTAGAGGCACTGCCTAACAGATACTCTGAGGAGGAAGGAGTTGTGGTAGAAAATAAAAGCAATTAATAAGCAAGCAGGATACAACATATTCTCTTTTTTTCATGCTCATGGGTATCTCTTCCTAATGAACCCATGGACTATGACAGTCAAGTACAGGCTTGCCAATCAAATGTGGTAAAACTGTGTTCTATCAGGCTTGTTTATTTCTTTTAGATATTTTTACCTCACTCAGCAGGAATCCCAGAGCAGGCGACATTAAAACCCTTATAATCAATAAAAACTAAAACAAGCAACAAAGCAATAAAGCCAAGCAAATAATCACAAAAATTAATAGCAGTAAAAACAAAACCTTCACAAGGTTTTCTGTCATAAAATATCTATAGCGTTTGGATGCCCTGGATGAATAGAATTTTCATCTGGCATGGAATAGCAAACAAAGATGGTGCCCGGCAAACCTCTTTGGGGAAGGAGCTCCATAAAAAGAGTTCTGTACAACTGAAAGGGGTTTATTGGAAGCTGAGAAAGTCAATGAACTCTAATTTGCTTGAGTTCTCTCCCGGCACATAATAATCTGCCTTGGCTCTTTCCGTCACATCTCTACAGAAGGTGTGGTGAACCTGTGGCCCTCCAAACGTTACTGAACTCCAACTCCCATAAGTCCCTTCTAGTTGGGGATGGTTGGGGATGAGGGGAAATGTAGTCCAGTGAAATTTGGACAATAGCCACAGGTTCACCATCCTTGCCCTACAATCCACCCAGTTCTGCCTAGGCTGCACCTGCCTGATTTCCATCTCTGCAGCCAGCAATTTTAAAAAAGTTTTTATTTTTTGTGAAACAAAAACAATACCTATAGCGTCTCCACTTTCAATTCATATGACCAGGGCCAGATTTAGGTTTAATGAGGCTCTAAGCTACTGAAGGTAATGGGGCCCTTTATATGTCCAGCTGTCCTTTGTCAACAACAAATTGTTGCAGTTTTTGTGTGTTGAATATATGCTATATCGTAATTTATGGACCTAATAGTTATCTAAAGTCATTTGCACATGTTGCCATGCAACCAGTCCATGCAGAATGTAGGCACCCTAAATATAGAAATGAGCAAACCAGTGATATTTTAGGGAGCAGGCTAGCAGGCGGGGCCCATTACTTACATAATAGGAGTCTACACAACACAAAACACTGTTGCTACATGTAGGTTTTATTTTATTTGTTTTTTATCTTATATTTTGGAAATGTGCATCCATTTTTTTTCCTTTAATTTTTTTTGGGGGGGCCCAAGACAGTGGGGCCCTAAACTATAGCTTGTTTAGCTTATACGTAAATCTGGTGCTGCATATGGCTAATCTGACACAACACACACACACACACCGCAACCCCATGCACACATACAAACAAACAAACAAACAAACAAACAAACAAACAAACAAACCATACTGCAACCAACCAAGCTATGGACTCTGCACTCTCTCACAATGCCAATAAAAACAAATAACTATATAAATATAGGGCCTACCCACGAGACACTGACGCAAAAACCATGTACAAACACTATGCAACAGAATACGAGTGGCCAGCAATTTTTAAAACGAAAGCCAAGAGCTGTGTTCTTGCAGCCTGGGCAGAGATGTCACTGTAATACATGTTTGAAATATACTATTATAAGGCTTGGTTCAGGGCAATGAGGCTGGTGAGTTTAAAAAAGTCTCTGTAATTCCCTGCTCAACCAGGGTGTGCAGTTATATAGCTATTCAGTTACATAGTTACATACTACCAAGCAAAAATAATATCCCAGCCGAGCCTCTGTAACCAGCAAAATCTATTTTATTAAAATGGATGTGTTACCAAGCTTTGGGGAGGGGAGTAGAAAAACCATAGCTTTCGTGTTTCTCTGAAATAATATTCAAAATTATGAAGCTGTCTCGACTTCCTAACATGGCTCTAAGCATGTTGCACTGTTTCTTAGCCAGGAGAACCCTTTGTGTGCTACTGCTTAGTCCAGGGTAAATGATATTTTTTAATTTTACACCTTAAACAGGCTATCTAGATGAAAATACTGTCCAGTAAATCTTTGGAAACTTGAAGTTAGGTGGTATTAGAGAAGCCAGATTCAGATGCTATTCTAGGCTGCATAAACAGAAGTATAGTGTCTTGATCAAGGGAAATCACAGTACCACTATTTTTTGCCTTGGTCAGACTACACCGGAGTGGATTGACACACCGGGGGTGGGGATGCTATAAATAAGTCAGAAATTAAATTGTTATAACAACAACAACAAAACCGCTATGGAAAATCACATATCATTTTTTAATACTCCCCAACGCCATCCGGTGTTGTATGTTTATAACACATTCAAAACACTATTTTTTTTACTAATGTAGCTGAGTCTCTGGAAACATGTGAGGAATAGTTGAGGGAATTGGGTGTGTTTAGCCTGGAAAAGAGGAGACTGAGAGGAGATATTATAGACATCTTCAAATATATAAAGAACTGTCACATGGAGGATGGAGCAAGCTTGTTTTCTCTTGCTCCGGAGGGTAGGACTCGAACCAGTGGCTTCAAGCTACAATAAACGAGATTCCAACTTAACATGAGGAAGAGCTTTCTGAAGGTAAGAGCTGTTCAACTCCCTTGGAATGTGGTGGGCTCTCCTTTCTTGGTTTCTAAGTAAAGGTTGAATGGCCATCTGCCGTGGAGATTGAGATTCCTGCATTGTAGGGTGCTAGATTAGAATGATGACCCTCAGGGTCCCTTTCCAACTCTACATCTCTATGATTTTATGAACTTGTGGGTGCAGAGCTTTATGGGAAGTAATCTTCCATGTTAAGCACTGCCAAAGGGGCTCCTTTGAACCCTATGCTGATTTCTTCTTGTGAAATAGCTTTGGCAGCATTAGGGTGGTCCCTGGTTCATACAAGCCATGCGTCTGAGTCACAGGGGACCACTAACAGCGAGTCCCTCAAAGACCAAATCAAGTTAATAAATTAAATAAGCTATGCCAATTTCAATTAAAAAAAATGAAAGCAGGCTCCTTTCTTCCTTGCCCCCCTGGAATGCTTATCACATTATGCTTTCTGGCACATGATGATTACTCTGTATAGTGTCCGTGTGTGTAAACAAGTGCAAAGACATTTTGGGGAAGGCAAACTGCTACTTTAAAAGCTTCCGGGGACTGGTGTGTGGCCAATGGGATTTTGTGACTTAGCCTCCCACTTTGAACGGCTGATCATCGTGGCATATCACAAACTACTTTCGAAATTCTCTTCATTTTAAAAGCTCTTAGGCATGTAGTATAGAGCATGGCTGACAGAAAAATCTCAAGTGCGACAGAACTAGGAATCTGGTTCTTTGGATCCTATCCACTGCCTGAATTTGTATTATCAACAAGTGCGACTAGGCAGATTTGTGCACTTTGAAACTACTTCAGCATACTAGACCCCATAGTGAGCAGCCACCTGTTTTGCAGTCAGTCTTACTGGATTACTGCCAACAAGTCAGAGTTGCTCTTTCTTCGGACAACTTTGAAATCCAGATACGTGCTAAAGTGGCATGAGCGAATAACGGATAACTATTTCCCAGCTGTACCCCCACCCAACTAGGAAGTACAGAGTCCTCATAATATAATTTTTAAAACACTATTTATAAGCCTCTTAATCAACAAAATCCTCAAAGTGGTGAACATCAAACCATATATAGTGGAACCTCGGTTCTCGAACGTCTCCGTTGATGAACATTTCTGAACCCGAATGCCGAAAATGCTTCTGTTTTTGAACGCGCCTCAGAAGTCGAACAGTCTTCCGGAATGTATTATGTTTGAAAACCGAGGTTCAACTGTACAGTAAAACATGCCAATAAAATAAAACTTTAAAAACACATTGACATAAGAATGTGTCAGTATGTAAGTGATATCCGGATATATATCATCATATTGTAAAATTGCTTGTCCGGATAGGATTGCTTAAACTGTAGACCTGAAGGAGCGTCTTCACCCCCATCATTCAGCCCGGACACTGAGGTCCAGCTCCGAGGGCCTCCTGGTGTCTCCCTCACTGCGAGAAGTGAGGTTACAGGGAATCAGGCAGAGGGCCTTCTCAGCAGTGGCGCCCGCCCTATGGAATGCTCTCCCATCAGGTGTCAAAGGGATAAAGAACTACACAACTTTTAGAAGACACCTGAAGGCAACCCTGTATCGGGAAATTTTTTAAATATTTGATGTTATATCATGCTTTTATATGTGTTTGAACCTGCCCAGAGTGGCTCGGGCAACCCCGCCAAATGGGTGGGGTATAAATAATAAATAATTTATTATTATTATTATAGCAGCACACTGAAAACAATACAGCAAATATTCTGCCTAATAATGTCCGCCTAATAATAATATGTCATTCAAACAATAATTTTACATGCCACTTACAAACATAGTGGCATAGGACCCAATTAGCCCCCACAATAAAATATTTTGAGGGGGCTGGGCCCCCACAAAGGTCAAGGGCATTGCCATTCAAATGGTGTGTGTGCACCATGTCATGTGATCGATTATGCAATGTGGGGCTTCCCTGGGCCCCCACAATGTTTTATTCAAGTTGGCACCCCTGCATAGGGATGATTGACAGCCGTCATTCTATGTTGCGCAACACATGAAGCTTTCCTCTTTCAACCCTACATTCTGTTTCTGCCAGTCTGCTTCAAGCTACTAGCAAAGCTTTGACGCTGATCTCTTTTGAGGCCTCTGCCCCCTTGCACTCGGCCGTTTGTCATCCCAAATGATCCAAATGATACAGAAGGAATACATAGCTTAGGTAACTAAAGGATACAGTTTTTTTTTTATCATGCCATAAATCATCAAGCAGAGGGCATTTTATTTCTCCATAGCCTCACTGCCTGTAGACACAGCACTGCAGGAAGGCAGCAAAAAGGGGGCTGAATTTTCCTGGTGTGTCTTCTAAACATGTTAAGAGATCAAATGCAGGAATTGGTTAGCAGGGGAATAGCACAGAAGGGATTTCTCTCCTCCCTGCCTGCCCCCACTTCATTCATTTTTCATTTTTCTTGCATGTCCCCAAACACATGGCAGATCACAGTTGCTATACCAAGTGTGCTGCTGGTTATTAACACCCCTCCTACCCACCACACAAATATGCTTACTTACCTCCAACAATTTACATCCTGTACACAGTATGAAAACTTTCTCTCATGCTCACTACAGTGGTACCTCGGGTTACAAACACCTCAGGTTACAAACACTTCGGGTTACAGACTCCATTAACCCGGAAGTAGTACCTCAGGTTAAGAACTTTACCTCAGGATGAGAACAGAAATGGCGCTGCGGTGGCGTAGTGGCAGCAAAAGGCCCCATTATCTAAAGTGGTACCTCAGGTTAAGAACGGACCTCCGGAACGAATTAAGTTCGCAACCAGAGGTACTACTGTATATCGCGATACACAAAGGGAGCTAATTCAACCATTAAGGAATCTTTGCTGTGGGAAGTCATTTACTTCAATCTCAGCAGCAGCATTTTGCCTTTTTTAAAAAAGCAATATACCCCTTCTCTTTTTTTCTTTTCCTAGTACAAGGAGTGCAGCCAAGCTTCATTAAAAAATTTAGACATGCTACTCTTCAAGAAGGAGATGATTTAAACCTGCACTGTACAATATCTGGAAGACCGAGGCCAAATGTCATTTGGACAAAAGATGGCATCAGGGTGGCAGCCCGAGGAACGAGTGTATGTCACAGTGTTTTGTAAATGCTCCTTTGGGAAGAACATCGCATGTCTGGCTTCACACAGCTAATCTCCCTCTATCTGTACTTCATTGTTTTGCAGATTGAGAAATTAGGGGACACCTATTACCTTTTAAAAAGAAACGTGGTCCTTGCTGACTCCGGGAAATATCTCTGCATTGCCACTAATGAAGTCGGGGAGGCCTCTTGCTCAGCTTTCGTAAGAGTAATAGGTAACTTGGCACACATTATTGGGCCACGTTAGTATAATAAATGAAGACCTTGCTCCCAACTCTGGCTTGACATCCCCATTTTGTTTCAGAGGAGAATAAAAATGTTCCTAGTGCAACTGAGACTAAATCAAAGCAGGAGAGCCGCTATTCATCAGGAAAAGTGAAGGCTGATGCACCTGAAGCATTACAAGGTCAGGATTCGTGTTGCTTGAGAGGTCAAAGGCAAACTAAAAACTGTTCCGTGAGGTAACTTCAATTTATGTTTTCTTACCTTGTAAAGTCCTGCGGCAGCTATCTGAGCATTTCATTTACAGAGATTTCATACCGCGCTCTCCCTTTAGCACTGTGCCATTTTGAACAATCAAAGGAAATGCCACACAAAAAGGAGCCAAAGGGGTGTGTGCAGTGTCCTGCGTGCTGTGCGCACCCCAGTTGTCCCAAACTATTCCACGCACACTAACACGTCCCCTTGAAAAGCTACATCTAAAGGCAGAGGGTCCCTTTTATGTACTGGAGCAAAGGACTGTAGGTGAAAAGGGAAACCAGCTGTTCCCTCATGGGCTTGCACATAAGTGCCTCAGCCCTCTTCAGATCCCAATTATTTCCTAACAAAATTTTTGAATGTGTGTGTGTGCGCTAAGGTCATCTCAGAAATCAAGATGGGCAACAGGGATACATATAGCCTTTGATCCCCTCTGGCAGGAGGGAGAAATATTGAGAATTGTGTTGGTGTCATTTAATGAATCGGGTTTCTGGTCAATAAGAATGTGTGGATTTTCAAGCATTGTTGCAGATTTTGCCTCTGACAAAATCAAAACTTTTCACTAAGGCAGCCAGCTAACTTAGCATTTGTGAAAATCTAGTCATGCGATTCTCCCACCAGCAGTTTGAAATGGTTTACCACGTACTTTCACAGCACTTTGGGGAAGTGGCTATTTGGTGATTATTAACATTCATGAAGCACCAGTAATACTAGCTGATAAAGTTTGGCGTGGTTTTTTCTTTGTATGGAGCGTGGCTGGAATGCCCCACATAGAGGAAGTGATAATCAGCACTTAGTGTCTAAAAATAGTGGTGTCGGGGCTTAAACCTGCCTGCGAACTATGCCATGTGTCCTGAAAAACCTCCTCTTTAATCCAAGAATGTGTAGACAGACTGAAGTTGCCCAGTGGTGGCACTTTTAAATGTGACTTCATGCATTCCAGAACCACAGCCCTGTTGTTCAAAGAGTGGTTGACCTCTAGTGAGCCTGGAAACAACTTAAGCCCTGGTGGTAATGGTTGGTTGTGATCTCCAGCTATCCTGGTTGCACTAGAAAACTGGACTTCCTTCTTTTGACTACAGAAAAACCATACAGCTGTCCTTTAATCACCACCCCAAAGTTCCATCAAGACTGCAAGCAGAAGAGTTGGAAGATGTAGCCTGAGTCATTCAAGCAACAAACATTAATGGAGAAATACAGTACGAGATGTTAGTTTCAGAATCACGAGGATATTCAGAAATGGCCTCCCCAGCAAGCTCTTCGTAATGTTTCCCAAAATGGTTTTAGAATTATCACACAGCAGGTGGCACAGATTGCGTGGTTATCTCTTGTGTTCAGAATACCCAGAAGT
The DNA here is from genome assembly GCF_027172205.1 of Podarcis raffonei. NCBI lineage: Eukaryota > Metazoa > Chordata > Lepidosauria > Squamata > Lacertidae > Podarcis > Podarcis raffonei. The sequence goes on from NC_070602.1 coordinate 113,871,539, forward strand.
TTTATTTTACGTGATCGTAAAGACTTTTGATCATCATCAACTCCTGTGAACCTTTCTTTGGGCCCAGTGAGGGCATATTCAAAGTTTTTAAATTTATTACTTTCTCTTTCCAAAAGGTTCAGGTTGGAGTTGCACTACGTGATCATATTATTGTCTACAGTAAGTCCACAACTTATGCAGTGATTAAGTTCCAGGGATCGAACTCAAAGCCCAAATTGTGTTTGGTCAAAACCAATTTGGCTCAATGGCTGGCAGGATTGGCAAAGTCATCCCCCCCCTGCCCCCGAACCATGCTCCCCTTTTCAAATTTTTGTCATATGCGTAAAGCTGAATGCACACAAGTTAAATGTGTTTAAAGCTGCAGGCTTACTGTGTTCATCCATCAACTTTAAAGACAGTTTCATAGCAGAGAGGAAATTGGGCTGGCCCAATTGCATCCACCCAGGTAGTTTTCCTGGGACAGCAGTGTTTTCAGACCACCAGTGAAACCGTCTGCACTCCAAAGGTACACAAGCAGTATCCCTTACAACAGGGGTGGGGATCCTCAGGCCTTGGGGACAAATGTTTATTTTATTAACTCAATTTCTATGTCGCCCTTCATCCATAGATCTGAGAGCAGTTCACAGCATAAAATTACAAGATAAATGTGTCCCTCCAGGTCCTTGGAACACCCCTCCCCAGTCTTGCTCCACATCCTCCTCGAGTGTTTTTGCCTAGCTGGAATATGTCCTTGAACTCTGATCTTGCCTCTTAGTTACCTGGGTGGAGGATAGAGAGGGATGTGTGAGGGTGTGTAGAAACTAGTCTGGTGTACAAAGATAAATTTTATTTCTCCATCCAATTTTCATAGGAAAAAGTCAAATGGGGGGGGGAGTGCTTTACTTTTGTTCTGAGTGGACAGTTAGCATTGCGGCCAGACTTGGAAGCTATACCAAAATGAAAGCTGGCTTGCCCACTATTATTCCAAACACGCCACACTGGCACATCAGAGCAATTAACTCAAAGCATCTCTCTGACAACGGAGTCCCTATCTTGCTCTTTATATTGAGCTTTTTAAAAGAAATGTCAATGATGCTCAGGATGAAACACACATGAGTGACACACACACACAAAATGGCACCTCTATAATGAGTTCTCCCCCCTTTACTTTATAATGCACTCATCATTATGTTGGGAGTTTCCTCACCCTTGTTACTGGCTGCCAGGGTGGTGAAATTCACAACACAATAGTATCAGATCCTTGCTTGACTGGGATGATTTCATAATGCGGGTGTACGTAATTTGAAGCTTCACAATTTGAAGGCTGTTACCCTTATCACAGGGGCGCGGGTGGCGCTGTGGGTTAAACCACAGAGCCTAGGATTTGCCGATCAGAAGGTCGGCAGTTCAAATCCCCATGACGGGGTGAGCTCCCGTTGCTCGGTCCCTGCTCCTGCCAACCTAGCAGTTCAAAAGCACGTCAAAGTGCAAGTAGATAAATAGGGACCGCTCCGACGGGAAGGTAAACAGCATTTCCGTGCGCTGCTCTGGTTTGCCAGAAGCGGCTTAGTCATGCTGGCCACATGACCCGGAAGCTGTCTGCGGACAAACGCCGGCTCCCTCGGCCTATAGAGCGAGATGAGTATGCAACCCCAGAGTCGGTCACGACTGGACCTAATGGTCAGGGGTCCCTTTACCTTTACCTTTACCTTTACCCTTATCACATGGTAATAGATGATAAGACCATGTTTGTTATATATTATAGAGAGAGATGATTTTAAAGAAAATAATTCAGTGTAAAAGTAAACAAGTACGAAACAAGCTACAATATATAAAGCAAGGACAAAGATGGTTACAAATAAATCGTATACTGTTGCATAATCTGTTTGAAGGAGTCGAGCAGGCAGGTGGCAATATTCTAGCATCTTCCATGTAGCTTCCAGGCTGCCATGTTGCTCCCTCCCTACCTAAAAGTTATTACTGAAACTACAAATGAGAATATGGGGAAGGCAGGGGATGACCACGCTGACTAACTTCCATTAACTCAAAAAGCTGCAAACTTATTCTGTATACTTTTCCCCCCTGGCAATTTTCAGTTTTGTGTGCGTTTCTCCAATAAGAAAATGTGCCACAATATATGATCCCATGTTTTCAGTTTTAAGGAGGTTAGAGATATTGGAAATTGCCACTCAAAAGAGCACATCAACTGAGCTCTCTGATTTTTAGGTGTGAGATGGGATGTATTGGAGAGGCCCTGCACCTTTGGGTTTGTTTATGACTTCTTCTGTCTTAGCCCAGAGTAAAGAGTTTTGCTCATCTGTCACAAAAGTTGTGGACTATGTTCTTGTTTGCTTCCTTTAGCTTATCACACATTTCCTCCTCACAGCAAAAGCACAGAAGTGAAATCTGTCTACATAACCCATTATGATTATATTATATCCAACCGCATAGCAAGAACTAAAACTTAACAAATGTAACTTGTCCATAAGAAATAAATATTTTGCTTGAAAATGTAAGTGTAAAGTTCATTTATTTTTCCCCTTCTTACATGTTGTGAACACATCAGAATGTGACTATGTGCATATAAACAACACTTGGGAAGACACATCCCTCTCCTTATCTTTCAGAAGTATTGATTTGTTGAAAAAGCAGCAAACAAAAATGAAACTTCAGTTTCTAGACGTAATGCATATTCATTCAGACAACACCCACAATTCATGGTTTGACAATAAATCATATGTTACACTGTAGCCATTCTGTAATAAACCATGTGGTTAATGATGACTGTTCATTATAGATGAAAGTAATTTATTTGTAAATCACTGGGAATGCAAAAAAAAAAAATAAAACAACCCGGTTACTAGACTACAGGTTTTTAAATTTCATCTTTCTCACACACATATATTCTGCTATTCCCTCCGTGTGGAGATTTAAAACCAAGTAGAGAAGAATGACTGAAAAGGGCTATAGTTATAGGGCGTGAACCTGACCCTTAGAAGAGCTTTTGAATTACTTGTGCCTTGTCATTGTGGTTGGTATCAGTACTTCATATACTCTAGTGCTCTAGTCAGTGACTAATTTTAGTAGCTGCCATATTTTAAATTGGGCCTGGGCTGAAGGCCTAGCAAGATTGGCTTCAGCTGCCTACGGCTGACACAAGCCGACACACAACCACACGGGAGGCTTAGCCTTCGTCTCCTTAGTAGAAACAACCACAGAAGTTCTGACACAGTTTTGATGCTCTGTTTTTTTGGCTTGAATAGCCGAGGGAATAGCCGTTGTACATAACTAGGGTCTAGGGAATTTGGGAACAAGACAAAAAATCCCCTGTGGCCTGAACTGAACCCTCAGGCCATGAGCTACTTATTTCAATGCTACTGTTGCCTTGGGGAAAAGTAAGATCCTACACAGACACCATTGAGTTGAGGTGATAGCCATAGATCAAACCTGCCCTGGTTGTCAAAAAAGGCAAGAGTACAGGTAATTTTAATCCTAAATATATAACTATATAGGGCACTATTCTACATTTTTGCAAAAGTGTAAGGACTAACACCACAAGGGAAACACACAAGTGAACACTGTCCCCCAATATGATACAGAGGCTTGCGTGGAAATCTGAGAACAGATTTATGGGGCATGGGTGGGGTAAGAAGAAAGGGAGATGATTCAGTTGTGCAAGGAGAAATCCTTGCACTAATGCTTTGTTGCAGTCTCGTTGCTAAGCAACAACGTGCTGAGCTCACCGGAGTGGGAAGCCAGCCAATCAGAAGAGTCTCTGAGGTGTACTTATTTCAGATATTGAAGTCAGATCCAGTGCTAGATCCAGTGACAACCGGGCATGGAAATATTTGAGAAGCCATTTTGAGACACATGGCGAAAATAAAACGCTTCTCTCGTTTTCCCAGTCTTAAGTTCAGTTTTCCACATTTCCGTATCAGTTTGTATTTTTAAAAATCATTGGTATTTTCGTCTGAATTTCTACTAAGATACCTATTTATACTGCAAACTACACTGTGACCCTTGCATGATGAGCAGTATATAAATTTAATAAATAGAACATATATATATATATATATATATATATATATATATATATATATATATATATAATGTAAAGCAGTTTTCCTTAAGTTTTTTGTATGTTATGGTCACTAAGTAACTTTATGCACACTTTAGCTGAGTATATGCATTTTTGTTTACTTTACAAAAGAACAGCACCGCAAAAATTGGAAAAGTGCAAATTTCAAAAGGTATCTGTGTTCTGGTTCATATATTGTTCCAAAAAGTGGGTGCCTTTAAATGTGAACTGAGTGGAATTTCTCTTCCAATCCTAGATGAAAAGCTGGCTATACATTTCATAAATAAATGAATTAATATTTCCCCTAAAAATGGTTCAGTCTTTAAGAAGACATTCAAGGGAGAGCTTGCTATAAATTGTTACTTTCCAGATTTTAACTACTACCCTAATAACATGGCTGTTTCCCCTGGTAATATGGATTAACACTTCAGCAGTAATTTAGTGTTTTATCCTCATAATGAAACTTTAATCATGAAGCTAAGTTTCCAGCATTGCATCCAGGACATCATAAACTTCCTAGACAAGTTGTGTTCACCATCCATCTTGGAGAGCTGGACTGTGTCCAACCTTTGTCACAGTTCATCGTGAAACCTTGAGTAAACCACTATTTTCAGCCTCAGTTCCCCATCCAACAAATGGGAGTAAAGGTTACCTATCCCTCATAATCATGATGGAGACAACCCCACTTTTCATATTAAAACGTCCCTTAAGTGGTATTCAACTAAATTTTACTCAGAGTATACCCATTGAAATTAATGAACACCAATGAGCAGATTTTGGTGGGCCAAAGCAGGGTCAGCCCACCAATGAGGCCAAGTGAGGTGACTGCCTCAGATGGCAAGATCCACAGGTGCAGCAGATCCCGATGCCAATCTTTCTTCCCCTAGAGTTCCTGATGTAGATCTTCACTCGTCTTTTCTTCCCTTGCAGGGAGCGGAACACCATTTTGGGGTTCGCCTCAGGTGCCAAAATGTCTTGGGCTGGACCTTATCCAGAAGGTTCCATGGGGAAGGCAAGATTGGTACCAAAACCCACCTCCTTTCCCCCATGGAAGCCTTACTGCGTCCAAGGCCCTTCCATGAACAGAAGGGCACCACGGTTGCAGCCAACGTCTTATCTCTGCTTTCATTTTCTGAGAAGCGGGGAGGTGGACTGCAAAACACCACCCCTCTTGAACATTCTGCTGTTTGCAGCACAGTTTTTATTCTTCTTTGCTAGGTCCAACCTCTGATCTCTGATCAAGGATTATCTCCAATTTATATGAAATAAACAAATGACTTCGTTTGCATCGGAACATGCTTCGTTTAAGTCATCCTAGAAGCAATGTGGGACGCAGGTGGCGCTGTGGTCTAAACCACTGAGCCTCTTGGGCTTGCCGATCAAAAAGTTGGCAGTTCGAATCTCCACGACGGGGTGAGCTCCCATTGCTCTGTCCCAGCTCCTGCCAACCTAGCAGTTCAAAAGCAGACCAGAGCAAGTAGATAAATAGGTACCGCTCCAGCGGGAAGGTAAGTGGTGGTTCCATGCGCTCTGGTTTCCCTCACGGTGTTCCATTGCACCAGAAGCTGTTCAGTCATGCTGGTGACATGACCCAGAAAGCTGTCTGTGGACAAACGCTGGCTCCCTCGGGATGAGTGAAAGCGAGATGAGTGCCGCACCCCATAGTCGCCTTTGACTAGACTTAACTGTCCAGGGGTCCTTTACCTTTATTTTTTTTAGAAGCAATGCCTTAACTTCCTGAGATTCCTGCAATGCAGGCGGTTGGACTGGATGACCCTTGGGGTCCCTTCCAACTCTTCAATTATATGATTCTATGAACTTTCTTCAGAAGTGCTAATCACTCTGACATGTAAAGGCTTTATTAAGTCAAAATAATATATTCTTCCAGTATAATAAGTCCACCTGGTATGCAACCAGCTTACTTATTTGACCTGTAGATAGACAGTTGAATTTGCCCTTTTTTTGTTCGCAAGGAGGCAAATGGATGGTTTGGCTGGACTGTGACTGGAAGAGCCCATTACTTAGTTGACTCTTTATCACAATTAGCTAATAACATCTCTATTAACACACCCACCCACATGACCCCATTTCTTTACTCTCCCACTTTTTTAAAAAAAAGATACCTAAGGCATGAACTCCTTAGTAGCATCAGATACAATCCCAGTCCCCCACACAACTATACTTTCTGGAAAAAAACCTGGTTGCTTGTTCCTCAGCATGGCCTCTCTTTCTAGTGCCAAAATTAGCATTGTCAATCAGGCAAACAGGTGGCCCATTGCACTAAGCGGACATACAGCCCTTTTTGCTGGGGAAGCCAATCAGAAGTGGGGCCGAGGTGACAGAGGCAGACTTGTCAGCAGATCTGGGGTATAAAAAGCTAAACAACCATGTTAGCACTTCTGAGCAGTCGTGCATTCCCAGCCTCGCCTCGGGTGTAGGGATTGCAGGGAAAAGCAAAACTACACCGTCTCAACTGTGTAGTTTTGTTTTTTTCGGCTAGAGGCTCAACCATTCTCATGTTGGGATTGTTTAAAATCATACTCTGGATAAGGACGTCGTTTAAGGAACTTACGTTTGGGCGTAGCCCACCCAATTTAGGCACTCTTGTGCAATCAGGTGAGTGGCATGCCTGGGTTGACTGAGCTGTGTTTTCTATGTCAAGGAAAGCCCTGGTACAAAATGCATGTACTAGTAGCTAGTGTCTAGTAGCTTGATTTAAGGGGGCTGGGAGAAAAAGCATGAAGTCCTACATGATTCTTTTAAACGAGAATGCAGAAGTATAGATATCTTGGCAAATGAATTTTTAGGTCTTTGTAATAGTTGGCTAATATGTCTTTAAATGTGCTTGAGTGTGAAAAGCTATTTCATATATATATATATATATATATATATATATATATATATATATATGCCTATTAAAATGTCTGGTTAACTTTTAATGCTTCCAGGGAGTGCTCAAGGTTATATTACTTGCAGATAAACGGAGATGCTCCCAGAATAGCTCTGATAAAATGCACATGGCATCGGCTAGTCGCTGATGACTTTTTAAGGGAATCAGCTGCTGGGGTATCCGTTACACTGCAGATCTGGACCACTTGCCTGCTGTCAGTCAAACCCGGGGGTGGTTATTTTTGGAATGTGACATTTCACAGGCATACTTTCGAAATACTAATGATACAAAAGTCATATAAGATTACCGTTTGGATAAACAGCAATTTCCCCCCCTCTACATTAAGGTAGAGGGAAAAAACAAATTGGGGACTGAAACATCTATGCTATGGAATTAAGTCGCCTTAAGTAGCCTTTGCTTTCTTTCCTTTTAGCTCAGTTCTTTCTGCTTCAAGTAATGTGAGGAACCCAACTTGGAAAATGACGTTGTAAAGTCATCTAAATATTCTCAATTTAAGACTAAGCGTTGCAACGAATTCATGTAAAGGAATTCACTTGTTAGAAAGCTGGAAGTTTTAACTACGGTATTTAAGAAGAAAGGGGGCCATATACACAAAAAGGCAGCATGTTCATATTGCTATTATGAAGCTTTCTATTATTATCTCAATGGAATTCTGCTGCCTGAACTTACAGGCATAGGAGTTTTTAAGATAACTGAGAGAAATAGGCCTCCCATATGCCACTAGTAAAATCTCTGGTACCTCAGTTTGTAGTTTTGTGGGAATTCATTAAAGATATCAGAATACTGATCCTGCCTCTTTTATGACAAATCCAGCAGGCAAATAAATACAGAGGGATATTATAGGTCCTGCATACTGAGTTGAATTATTACATGGCTATATGCTTTTTTTATGTGGTTTGCCAGAAAGTGAGGACATTGTGTTTTACCAACAAATGTTTTAGGGGTGGGGTGGGGTCAGATTTTGCACCTTCCTGCAGTTGTTCAAACCATCAGTGTCAGTTATCTTATAGCCTAGCTCACATTTCACAGGGCTCCTCACTCTCTAACCTAGATTCAACTGTGCCGCTTGTATGTTTTTACAAGTACATTTTTATTCTGCTTCCCCCAACCTCTCCCCACAGAGTACATCTTTTGTATTAAAGGAAACTATCAAGCATTCTAAGGAGGTTCTTTTTAAAGACTTCTAAATTTCCACATAGACTGAAGATTTCCAGTATACTTTAATGGTCACTCATTTAAAGGCACGTGGAGTGGGGAAATGATACTAGCACTTTAGGGCAGTTTTGTGATTTTGAATAAAATCATTTCCTCCCACCCTCCACCCCTCCATTTTCACTTCTGGTTTGAGAAGGGCTTAAGGCAGAGCTTTCCAAATGGTGAATCGCAACACGTTTGTGTGTCGGCTGCAGTGTGTAGGTGTGTCGCGTGAACGCTCCCTGAGCTCATTCCGGAGCTGGAAAGGGCTTAGTTTAACCTCCAGTTTGCTAGTAAAGCCGGATTACTGTGTTGCAAAATGATGCGTGTCTGAAAAGGGGGTCACCGACATGAAAAGTTATGGAAGCTCTGGCTTAAGGAGTGCAGCAAATGTCAGATAATAAAGCAATAGCAGCATGAGATAGGAGGCTCTTAAGCAGCGTGCTTATTTCCATTTGGCAATATGGACTGTCCTTCCTTGGAGGTTTTTAAGCAGAGGTTGGATGGCTGTCTGTCATGGATGCTTTAACTGAGTTTCCTGCATTGTAGGGGGTTGGACTAGATGACCCCCCAGTGTCCCTTGCAACTCCATGATTCTATATGCAGCTCCCTTTAAGCCATTTGCAACAAGGGAGCTGCCTTCACCGATAGAGGCAGATACCAGTCCTCCTTGAGTATCCTTTTTTTCCTATCCTGAGGAAAACTTTAGCCCTAAGCTGAAATGGGGACTGTGCTAATCAGAGCTGTAGATAGTCGGGATAATTACAATGCATCAACCTCCATAAAATGCTGCTATTAGGGTGCGACTCAGTCAAGAATGTCATCAGCGGAAATCACTCCATAGGGAAGTGTAGGGCAAAGAGTTTCATGTCAGCTGGTTGTGCTTTCTATGCTCAGGACTTCAGAAGGATCGACGTCTCACATACACTTTTTATTTCCGTCTTTCTTTTCAGAGTGCCTTTAAAGATGTCAACCAAAGCGCCGACGTTCACGCAGCCGTTACAAAGTGTTGTGGCACTGGAGGGTAGTGCCGCAACCTTTGAGGCTCACATTAGTGGTAAGGCTTTTATCTCACAATCGTGGATTCCCTTTTCTTTTGCTGGTTTCTCCAAACACCATGGTCAAGGGGAACAGTGTTTCTCCTATGTATCAGATCATCTGAGGTGGGGGGTGGGCTTTCTTATACCTCCTCTGTTTCCATCCCACACTGGTCCCCTGCCTGCTTGCACCGGGGTGATGGCAGTGACTGACTGCACTAGTGGTGGCCCACTGAGGGAGGATCAGATGAAGGGTTTGATTATTAGGATTATCATCATCAACAACATCAGGGTATTAGGTGTCTTCATGGGGGTTTAGCTCCCCCTATGGCGCAAAGGCATAAAACGTCAAAGGCAACGTTGGTTCTTCCTCCACTGACGCCTCAGTTTGACACCACATGATTCTACAAGAACATCATGAGAGCCTGGTGTATCAGGCCAAAGGCCCATCTAGTCCAGTATCCTGTTTTCACAGTGGCCAACCAGATGCCTGTGGAAAAACCCTCAGACAGGGCCCAAACACAAGAGTACACCTGATTCCTGCAGCTTCCAGAAACTGATGTTCAGAAGCATTACTGCCTTCACCGATAGAGGCAGATACCAGTCCTCCTTGAGTATCCTTTTTTTCCTATCCTGAGGAAAACTTTAGCCCTAAGCTGAAATGGGGGAAATGGACTGCTTCAGGGAAGACTTTTCCTGTCAGTTGGTAGAGTGAGAAATATAGTTGTCAATGTACAGCAAGGCTTTAGTCTGACCATTCACATTCCTGTGTGGACTACTTTGCATAATTTATTTACCATGTAAAGGTTTCTCACACACCATGCATTTAAAGGACTCTTATACCTCTTTAACAGTTAGGGGGTGCTGAGAGGTGGGGGGGTTTTGGGGTGGGGGGTTTAATTCGACAGTATATACTATATACAGTCAAGGTGCACAACTGTGGAATACTTCAGTTAATTAAGTCCCTTCCTTCTCTGTGAGTTACAGTTTAGCAGATATAGAACCAGTTCACATCATGGTAAACTGATACTGCATAGTAAATAATGTACCCCAAACCAGTCTAAAGAGGGTTCTTTCAATCCTCCCTGCTTGCACTGGGAAGACACAAACCATGATCCTTGGATGTATGGATACACCCAAGCCAGTGTTTGTGGTTTGTTTCTCATTCTGAGAAAGTGCAGTTGGTTAGCCAAAAGCAAATTTTGGCAAAAGATCATGGTTTCCTAGAGTGAAAACTTAGAATAGTAGAGGTGAAAGGGAGTCAAACCATGATCTCTGGTTTGGATGTAATGGTAAGCCAAGATCCATGGTTTGTTGCCTCTGCACAGTAGCGAGGGAGAATGAAGCATGAAGAGGAAGGCACAATCATGATAAATATCTGTGGATAACAAGCGATGGCAGCAGGTCATTCTGGAGGAGAAAATAATTGGGGTTTTGATGCTCTGCATCTTTACTCAGAGTGGCTGTCCAGGAAAAGCTACTTGCTGACTAGAGTGGGTGGTGATGCAGCTGCCACAGGCTGAAATAGCTGGTGATGGGATGAATCGGCAGTAAGCTGGTTTTAGAAAGTAGAAGGGGAGCCCCACTGGATCACACCAAAGGCTGGAGTTCCATGACTGAATCCCTTAAATCTTAAGCTTCCACGAAATCATGCTCCAAAGTGGCCCAAATTCATCCAAGTCTCTGTCCACAAAGCCAGATTTCACGATGGCAGGTCCTGTTTTAGATGTGCTGCAAGCATTGCCAGGCCAAATGAGATCATGGTGCAGCTTATAGCAGCCCACATGTTTTAAAGTTAAGGGCCATATTACTGGAACTGAACACGATGTGGAAATACCCCATGACTCAGAATACATACCTTAGGTAGATCATAGGCCACACATTGGGCATAGGCAACATAATATATATTTATTCCCGTGCATGGCCAAGATACATGAGCCACAGTATAATAGCAGAACCAGCCTAAGATACATGAGCAGCCTTGCAAAGACTCGGTTATGCGCTGCTGGAAGTTTTTCCCCACAGCCCCTCCTGCAAAGTCCTATCTGTGTGGCTTCATTTCCCCCTGTGCCCCCATCCTTGCTTACTCTAATTCCTTCTTCTGAGCTAGAAACCATATATTTTGCAGTGTGAGCCAGGGCAAGGCAGGCAATCCTTCTTGGGACCGTTGATTTGTGCATTTGCCTGTGGGAATCTATATTGCCTAACACTTACTTGAAAGTAAATTCCATAGCCTTTATATCCAAAGGCTAAGCTTGAAGTGTTGGTGGCGACAGTCTCATGAGTTTAAACATGGAACTGTTTAAATCTCTCACACACAAAAGGAAAGAGGCATTTTAAACAAAAGGGGCATAGAGGGATGCTTACCTCTTTGCAGCCCCTCTGCCCAAACACCTTTTCTCTCTGCTGAGGTGACTTCTAGTATCAGAACTCAGCCATGGTGGGTGTGGCGATCTCTTGGTCACAGAAGCTGCACTCAGTGCTAGATTTATACACAAACTCAGTTTAACTGCAGTTTATGGCCTCTGGTTATAAGGGGCCTCTATATATAAAAAGAAATGGGTGGGATTCAGCTAAACTGTTGCATGCATGGAACCATGTTCCCTATTCTTTCCCGGCAATCCCTAAATCAGAAATGAAAGGTTTGGAGGAAGTCCCATTGTGCAAGTGGATCTTGTTCCTCAATTAGCACATTGCCCACTTAGTACCATATTCCACCAGTTCTGCTCATTAAACGTAAAATTCATTTCATATACAACAAACAGGCCTATTGCAAGATATACCATACGTTCTAGTTAAATTGTTAGTTTTCAGTTGCATTCTCGCTTATGCACCAGTGTATATGCATGCACAGATATTTATGATTTCTGTTGTCCTTTCTGTTAGAATGATACATTTTGTGTGTGCGTGTGACGGTCTGGGTCCTCTTAAACCTGACATACAGTAGTTTAGGACCTCAGCATGCCTTAATCTGGCCTTAGATGCAGTGAGGTATATCGTAACGGGGGGCGGAGGGCTTCTCAACTGAGCTCCTATTTTGCTGTCCGAGTCAAAGTAGGGTTTGCCTGGCTAAAATAGACCTTGAAGGGTGATAATTCCTGTGAGAGGTCTGTGGGATTGGTGAGAGTATGAAAGCTACTGGTGTTTGCATGGCTAGAATGTAGCCTATCATGTGTACCTAAGAGTCAAACCCATTGTGTCCCCCAGTTTTGCCTCTGGCCATGCCCACTATTTGCATGTGGCACCCAGAAGGTTGCACGTAAGAGAATGTGACTCTCGGTCTGAAAAATGTTCCCCACTCCCCATCTTATGGGTTAAGATTCCTTTTATCCCTCAAATTTATTCCATCTGCCACATTCACTGGACTGCTTGGTATATCAGTGAGACCAGAGCATGGTAGCACAGGCTGGGTGTATTTTCCTAGGCTCTCTGTATCACAGGGACAGCTAGTTTTCTGAAACCGTTTCTCTTCTGCTTGTGTCTCCAATCCAATCCTTTGCACAAAGTAATCTTATTGTTAACACTAACTCACATTGCAAGGTGTTGTAAATCCCTCCTTCCCCAAAGCCGCTCATCAGTTTGGACAGGGCTGACAGTGATTCAGGATTTGGGTTTCTAATGCACTAAAATCTGTGAGCAATTTTTATCTCTTGAAATCTGAGCCCCTAAATCACCAAAGAAGGATAACTTCGCACTTGCAATTCTTTCCCTCTTCTCTATAATCAGGCATTTAAAATTTAGTCTTTCTCTACCTATGATAATGCAAAACCGGACTACATATCTATATTTACAGGTCAAATATTAAAGTTAGGTTGTAAACTGTATATTAATGTCAGCAAATCGGGGCTTTCCCCCCAAATTATCGCAAAATATTATCTTTCAGACTACAACATAAAGCTGTTACTTTATTTATATTATACATCACATTTCTAAGTGATCATAGCACTTTTACATGCATCCGCTCAGTAAGTCTTGCAAAAATTATGTGATGTAGGGCCAGCACAAAACATTTTACCGCCTGAGGCAAAGGACAAAATGGTGTTCCATCTCCGCACCATTCCATATATAGAAGCCAATTGCGCTGGCCAGTTGAATCTTACTTCAGTACTGTTAGCAGGATAGGGACTCTAACCCTCCGCTGCTCCCGAGGACAGCAGCTTATACAGCAGGACAGGCCATATAGTACATGTATAGTTTATGTCCTCCAACAATGGAGAATGGTTGATGGTGCTCAGAAGGTTTCCTTACTCTGGCTAACAATAGGGCTGGCTTTAGCCAGAACAAGTATCCCTTCATTCCAGGTGGGAAGCTAAAGTTGACTGTTGCTTCCTTAAGATTACCTAGTATGTTCACAGAGAGCCTGAGACTTGAATCAGGGACTTCAAGTGTTCTAATCTTACCTCCTATGCTGCTGGATATGGAATTCCCTTATAATGCAACCACTTTATAGGGTATAGTGCAGATGTGCAAATAATTTCAACTCCTTCAGTTTTCTTGAGCTATCCCTTTTTAAAAAAAAGATTAAGCATTACAAGTTAAATTCTACTTGTCACCTAGGAAAGCTACCTTCTCATTGTCTGCATCTCAGCTGTTCTTTCGTTGAAAATTTAGATGGAAATATTGAGAGTTTATTATTATTAATTATTAGAAGGTGGAAAAGAAGATTGCCAGATGGCTCCAACTGCATAGACAGCAGAAATGAATATTGACATGTTCTGGCAACCAACGGCACAGCCAGCCTTGGTTTTCTCAAAATGCAATATCCTTCAAATCACATTCTTCTTGCCTAATCAGGATCTGAGGCCCTATGTCATTTGAAAACTGCATGGGTGACAATCAGTGATATTTGGCAACCTTATTAACAACACTAACGCTTTAACTGTCTTTCTCCTGCTAAAGGTTCCCCAGTTCCTGAGGTGAGCTGGTATCGGGATGGTCAGGTTATTTCTGCTGCAACTCTGCCCGGTGTGCAGATCTCATATAGCGATGGCCGCGCTAAACTTGTGATCTCCGCCGTGACAGCCGCTAACAGTGGAAGATACACCCTACAAGCCACCAATGGATCTGGACAAGCAACTAGCACCGCTGAACTACTTGTAACAGGTATGTTGCAATTAGGGGAATATCAACAGTTGGCACTTTCCTTCTGACACCTGCCAACCCAGTGAAATGACCCACAAATACTACTTTTTAGAAGCATGAAATTAAGAAAGGCGCAAGAGATCAACACCATTAAGCAAGCTGCTTCATCTCCTTCCCCACTTCTAAATCCTACTCTGTATTCAAGGACTACATCATTATAAGATTATTCATATTTAGTTTACCCCTTAATCCTAAATACTTTTGCTTGGAAGTAAGGATCAGTCAACTATAGGATACATGAGGCCTGCACATGATGTCCCCAAGATGCACATGTAAATCAGTAGTAGTAATAGTAGTAGTAGTAGTAGTAATAATAATAATAATAATAATAATAATTTATTATTTATACCCCCGCCCATCTGGCTGGGTCCCCCCAGCCACTTTGGGCGGCTTCCAACAAAGGTTAAAAATACATTAAAGCATCAGTCATTAAAAACTTCCCTAAATAGGGCTGCCTTCAGATGTCTTCTAAACGTCAGATAGTTATTTATCTCTTTGACATCTGATGGGAGGGCGTTCCACAGGGTGGGCGCCACTACCGAGAAGGCCCCTCTGCCTGGTTCCCTGTAACTTGGCTTCTTGCAGTGAGGGAACCACCAGAAGGCCCTCGGAGCTGGACCTCAGGGTCCGGGCAGAACAATGGGAGTGGAGACGCTCCTTGAGGTATACTGGGCCGAGGCAACAGATTTGTGTTCAATGGACCCCCATGAACCTTTTCCCTTGAAAAGGATATAATTATCCAAAGAATCAAGCATTTGTGCCCATATAACGTATTACGTTATGTATATTTATGTGTGTTGTTCAGCACATGTACACAGAATTTCCAAAAGGCAAAGTACAGGTGTTTCAGGAGACAAATATGCTTACAGCCTGAGAATGTAAAGTGTCTGGGTGCATGTTTTGATCCTGCCTCATAATTTGTGAATAATATTTAACATACCAGAAGCTATACTGATTTTAGTGGAACTACTTAACCGATACAAAGAAATCCCTTTGTTTTCTGATCATCTCAACTGATGCTTTTCTTGTAAGAGTTTGCCACTGAAATGCTTCAGTCAAAACTGACACAATAATTTCCTCTGATTTAGTCAATTTTGATGCCGCAAAGGTGTATGAAAGATAAAATCTGGGATTCCTTTACTGGAACAATTATTGATAATATTTAATACATAGTTAATATTTTAACACATGGATGGGTAAACTCTGGCCCTCCAAATGCTATTGGACTTCCAACTCCCATCAGTCACAGCTAGTGTGGCCAATGGTCAAGGATGATGGGACTTGTAGCCTGGTAATGTCTGAAAGACCACAGGTTGGCCACTCCTGTTTTAACGTAATAATTTTAATACAATCAATTAAAATGACCAAGAACTGGTCTTTTTTGTTCCCCTCTTATCTGAGCATTCTTCTTGTTCTTTAAACCACAGCTGAAACAGCGCCACCCAACTTTTCACAACGACTACAGAGCACAACAGCAAGACAAGGAAGTCAAGTTCGACTTGACGTGAGAGTGACTGGAATCCCTACACCTGTGGTGAAGTTCTATCGGGATGGAGCAGAAATTCAAAGCTCCCCTGATTTCCAAATTTTACACGAAGGAGACCTCTACAGTTTAATAATTGCAGAAGCTTACCCCGAAGACTCCGGCACCTATTCAGTAAATGCCACAAATAGCGTGGGACGAGCAACTTCAACAGCCGAACTTCTGGTTCAAGGTAATAATAGATCAGAAGTGTGTCAGCCACACACACACACACAAAACCCACATACCTATTGTATCATCATGGCAGTGCCTACACGGCTATTACTGTTCCGTCAACAGATCCATCAACATCGTGTCTCTCAAGCATTTGTAACTGGGTTGTAAAAAAAATCGCTCGAGACTGAAACTTATCCTAAATAACTCAGCGTGAGAGAAAGTATTTCTTCACCCTCCCACCCCTCAATCACATAAACATACTGTATTTTTCGCTCCATAAGGCGCACCGGACCATAAGGCGCACCTAGTTTTTAGAGGGGGAAATAAAGGGGGAAAAAATTATTTTCCCCCCCAGCCCTAAAGAGCAGCGGACAGCTGGGAGAGGCTGCGGGTGGCTATGGCAATTCCCCCACCTCCCACAAAAGGGCACAGGAGCCGCGCACCCTTTAAGGAGCGTGCGGCTCCTGCGGGCTTTTCTACGAGGAGGGAGAAGGAACTGACTGGCCGCGTCAGTCCCTTCTCCCTCCTGGAGAAAAGCCCGCTTTTCTTGCCTGCCTCCCCCCTGCATTTGCTCCATAAGACACACACATATTTCCCCTTACTTTTTAGGAGGGAAAAAGTGTGCCTTATGGAGCGAAAAATATGGTAACTGTTTGCATTTCTTCCCCTTTTTGTATACAAAAATAATAATTAGGAGTCGCTTATGTAGGTGTGAGGCAAAATGTTTATCTTATAATTTTTTGAAAGTTGTTTTGCTATAAAAACCCAGCAAGGCATGGTTTGATTTCTTATCTTCAGGGCTTGTCCTGTTGTGTATTGTCGCTTCATAATGACTCACTTGGAAATATGCTTACAGGCACTCCAGTGGGTAAATGAAGGTCTATGGCAGTTTCTTCTCTTCTGCCTCCTCTTCCTCCTCCTCTAGGTTGTATGTAGCATATGCACTCATCACTGCTGTTGGATCAGGTTGTGGAATTATGCATATATCACATGAGATTCCCCATCAGGCTAGGGATACATGAGTAGGAGCTTGTTCCCATGTGTGCATGGGTCCCAGCTGGACTGGGGGAGCTCTGCACAGTACCCAACTAATGCATCCCATCAGCAAAAGGATTTATACGTGTACAACAGGACTCCCCCCCTACACACACTTCCTCTAGGTTCAGGTATATCCTTAGTTATACAGGTTAGATTCAAGAAAGCACATGAAACTTGGTGAAAGTGATCCAAATATTTGGAAGCCACCAAATAATACTTTCACACAGAACATATTTCTATGTTTCAGTCATTTTGTTTTTCTAGGCTTTATATGACATGCTGCCATGATTCTGAAACATCAATGTCTTCATTATTATGCATCACGCAGTTGGCCTAATTACATAGTTGTACAAAAAGACTAATCTTATATCAACAGTTCCTCCATTAATTGTCTAGATGCCCAAGAAAAACAGATGGCAGGGTTTTGGGGGATTTTTGGTTTGTTTTTTTTACCGGTGGTGTTTATATGTGAAAATAAAAAATTGGAACAACAGATTTTATTCTCCCACGCACACACACAAAACCAATTATTGCTTATATTGCAATTTAAGAGTCTGGTTTCCCTTTCTTATTAGGTGAGGAAGAGGCTGTTCCCGCTAAAAAGACAAAGACAATTGTTTCGACTGCTCAGATTACACAAGCTACAAGACAAACTAGAGTTGAAAAGGTTTGTATTTTGGCAGGCAGGTTTACTGGAAGTTTTCAGCATGTCTGTGTTTATTGCTGCAGATTCTCCTGACTGTTTATTTGCATTTGCAGAAGATAGAAGCCCACTTTGACGCCAGAACACTTGCAACTGCTGAGATGGTTATAGAGGCGAGTGCCACTGGGCAACAGCTGCCACATAAGGCTCCTCCACGGATGCCACCGCGGCCTACCTCTAAATCACCGACTCCGCCAATAATTGCTGCCAAAGTACAGATGGCAAGACAGCAGTCGCCATCTCCAGTTAGACAGTCGCCATCTCCTGTAAGACATGTCAGAGCTCCAACACCATCTCCAGTCAGGTAAACCACTCTAACGCCTATGCAAAGTTCTCTTTCTCCCCAACCTCCCTCTGGCAACTTTAATACAAATTGGAATGAGATACACAGAAAATGCTATGGCCTGGAAGCCGATGGTTTGGATGGGTGCATTTGGTTCCATGCCCTTTTGGTTGGGTGGGAATCCTTAGCAAGGCACACACGCGACTTATGTCTTTCTATTTCTGTCGTCCATCCCTATCCCTGCCCTAAAAAGAAAGTGGTAACTACATTGCACTTTTAAAAGGAAGAAAGTGTCCATCTGGTTTAGCAAGAGGGATAAAATATACCAGACTTAGGGTCTCTTCTTTGCACATGGGTAAGATTTCACCTCAGTATGCCCATTAAGCCACTTCGATCTCCAACACTGAAACCTACAATGGCTCCCAGTATGTTTCCGAGCACAATTCAAAGTGTTGGTGCTGACCTTTAAAGCCCTAAACGGCCTCGGCCCAGTATACCTGAAGGAGAGTCTCCACCCGCATCGTTCTGCCCGGACTCTGAGGTCCAGCTCCAAGGGCCTTCTGGCAGTTCCTTCACTGTGAGATGTGAGGTTACAGGGAACCGGCAGAGGGCCTTCTCGGTGGTGGCGCCTACCCTGTGGAACTCCCTCCCATTAGATGTCAAGGAAATAAACAACTATCTGACTTTTAGAAGATATCTGTTGAGGAAGTTTTTAATGTTTGATGTTTCGTCGTGTTTTTTATATACTGTTGGGAGCCATCCATAGTGTTAATAATAATAATAATAATAATAATAATAATAATAATAATAACAACAACAACAACAACAACAACAACAACAATAATTTATTTGCAAATGCCACATAATTGTCAGTCCACAGTTGCAAGAATTCATCTCTCAGTGTAGCAGCTCCTACTCTCTGTATCTCCCTTGCTCACTGGCATTAGGCAATTACCTTCACTGTATTCTTTCCAGCACCTCTAAAACGTTTCTCTCTAGGCAAGCCTATCGAGACACATAAAACTGACATGTATCTCAATCTGCAATTTTAGTCTATGGTGCAATTATATTCATATTTTGATTTAAAACAAACAAAAACCTTGTTTTAAACTTTAGTATTATTGGCAGTTTTCATGTACGTTCTATAGCCTTTGTAAAGGGCTTGGAGATTTTTTAGACAATCAAGCAGCCTGCAAATTTTGTTAAAGAAAAGTTAAATAAATATATTATGTGCTTGTGTGATAGCAATGATTTGAGGGGGAAAACAATTGCTTACTTCATAGATAACCTACCTCCGAGAATATATAAATACAACATTGATGCAACAGTGTCCCCTGCAGGACACAGTTCTACTTTTTATTTTCCTCTGAATAAGTCGATTTTACAAATAAGTATTGAGCCCACACTGCTGTTATTCAGAGTCTAATCGGATGTTAATAAAATCTGTAGATAGATAGAATACTAGTTCTAGATTTAATTACTAAATTAAATCCGTTGATTTCATTTAGTCTACTTCAGGTTTGACTTAGGGTGGATCTATACACAGGAAAACCCCCCGCTATAAACAAGTCATAAATTAAATCGTTGTAACAAAAGGGGGGGGGGAATGCCATGTAAAATTGCATAGAAAAGTTTTGTGCTGTACATCACGATTTGGTGTTGCATGTTTAAAATGCATTCAAAACACTGTTTTTTTGTTTTATTAATGTAGCTGAATCCTCAGCGGGACACCACTTAAGAGATCTAAACTGAACTAATTTCTGATTCTTGCACAACTCCGGTCTACTTACCCCACTTTCTTTTTTGCTGGTGCTAAATAATCAATATGCTTTCCCCCTGAATTTTCATGGCACCTGTTTAATTTACGTTTCCAAGTACTGAACATATTCCGCTGATTTCTGTTAGCACTCAACACTATCAGTTCATATACAGCACAGCGAGTATGGAAACCTGTGCAGTCAGGTCAGGATGTTTTAACTCAACTTTGCAAATAAGCCCACAAATGTTCCTATCCCGCAAAAGTGCTTACTAGCTTGCTCAAAGCTAGCAGAGCTCTTCCTTTCCTCCAGCAGCCTTCTGCATTTCTATGTTTGGTATAGGGGAATGATGCCTCCCTTCTTCGGCAGCCTCCTTGGCTTCTGTACTAGGTACTGAGGAAAGACACAGTGATCCATACCTATTTTAATATCTTACTGGAAGCCACACAGAGCGGCTGGGCAACCCAGTCAGATGGGCAGCATGTAAATTAAATAATAATAATAATAATAATAATAATAATAATAATAATAATAATTCCAGTTTATTGACTCCCTTGCATGCCGTTCCTTCTCGCCCACGACCACCAAGCAAGTGCTTAAAAATACTAGGCTGCCCTATTGCTGCTTTTGTTTTCCGTGGCATCAGCAATGTGCTATGTTTATCCCACAGGTCCGTGTCTCCTGCTGGGGTTGGGAGGCTCTCAGTCTCCACCTCGCCCATCAGGCCTGTGAAATCCCCAATCTTGGTGCGTAAAGCGCAGGCAGCGGCAGCGGAGGGTTCTGAGGTCCTTCCTCCTTGGAAGCAGGAAGGCTACGTGGCCACGTCTGAAACGAGAATGAGAGACACCAGAATAACGACAAGTACGACCCAGATGAAGACTGAAGAGAGATGGGAGGGGAGATACGGTGTCCAGGAACAGATCACTGTCAGTGGCACAGCTGCAGCGGCGGCTGCTATCGGAGTTGGTGCTGCTGCCAGTACGGCTGCGGCTGCAGCAGCGGCAGCAGAGGTAAGGCCTTTCTTCAGAAACATTTTGAAAGACCACAGCTCATTGGCTCTGTCTTGTGAGGTGTTCACAGTGATTTTAGCCTGTTCACGTAGAATTACGAGAAAGTTGTGCACCAGTCCCTGCTTATATGGCTATTTAGGCAGTGGAATCATAATGTCTAAATAGAATTAAGTCCGGGATGGCTTACCTATGGCCCTCTCGATGTTGTTCGGCCCGCAACTCCCACAAGGCCCAGCCAACATGGCGGATGGTGAGAGTTGGAGTCCAACATCTTCTGGAGGGACCAAGGATTCCCATCCCTGGACTGAGTGGTAAGTCCATCTGCTTGCCTTGTGCTCAGCACCCATGTTGTTATGTTGTTGTTGCTGTTGTTGTTCTATGCCTATGGGGGGAAAGATATGTCTTTTCATGTGACTCATTTGGGTCCCACAGGGCATTGAGAAAACAGCAGCTGTTGCTACAGTAGTTGCTGCTGTAGACATGGCCAGAGTGAGAGAACCTCATCCAAGCGCTGTAGAACAGACTGCTAAAAGGACAGCAATGGCTGCAGTACACATTCAACCTGTCCAGGAGCAGGTAGAAGCACAATAAAACAGCAATCTCTCTCTATATATATGTATCTATAACATCCTCTCCTTGCCATTCACACAACCACCGCATGAATCAGCAAACAATTAACAAAATACTACCAAGCATTCCAGATAAGCATGTATTAATGGTGAAGAAAAACATCTGAATATAAACCAATGGGGTCAACTAATATAAATACACCAATCCATTTTATATTAATGGCAGGAACCAGCTAACAGTTTTAAAACCATTTTTATACTGTACAAATGTCCCAGGACTGATTTTGATAACCCCAGTAAACAATGATTCAACGAGACAGTTTGGGTTAATCTAACATTACTTTTATCATACTGACAAAGGTGTTCCTAATATTTAACTTATCTTCCCGCCCCCTGGCCTGAGCTTGAAATAACTTTTCCCCAAGCATATACTCCTCCAGTTGTCATGTTGTTTGTGATTTATTTATTTTTCAAAGTGTCTGTTTGCTGAAAATAAATGTTAAGGCTTGGTTTTCTTTGTTTCTACCACAACGATCAGATTAAAAAGGAAGCTACCATAGTTGTTACTACTGGTAAAGCCAGAGAACAAGAGGTAATATCAAGAACTAGAGAAGGAGTTGCTACTAAACAAGAACAAATACACATCACTCATGAAAAGGTGAATAGTACCTATTTTACCCATGAGAAGCTCATTTCTTGTCACTTTTGTTTCATTTGCAAGCTGTATACCTCGTGATCAGTGATAAGCTATGCATCCATTTTCCTTTTGTCTTGTTTGCTAGGATTTGGAAGAGCCTCATAATCATAGCTGTCAACTTTTCCCTTTTTTTAAGGGGAATCCTATTCGGAATAAGGGAATTTCCCTTAAAAAAGGGAAACCTTGACAGCTATGCTCATAATAGAATGTGTGTGCTTATTGTGACATCACTCTTCCAAGCCCTAATCCATTGATTTGTCACTGCTAACATTCATACAAGTCGTTCTTGGTTGTGGCTGATCTATATATATATATATATATGTATGTGTCTAGACTAGAGAGGGCTGGTTGTGCCCAGGAGCTTTATTGGTTTGAGAGCAAACCAACAACGAGCGTCTAACACAGAAAATGCTCTAAAGCTTGGTCTTATGTTAAAGATGTTGGGCAGAATTCAAAGAATCATGACATTAGCTATGTGAGCCCAGAACAGCTGTAATTTCCCCCCTGCTATTTTCTTGATCGGTAACTGCTCTCCTTGCTGCACATGGGGAACTGATTTTAAAAATAAGGGAAGTTTTCAAAGAAAAAAAAAGATGTCAGAAATTTCACTGGGCTATCATAATCCCCTCACCGTGAAACTAAGCAGTGATATCCAGTTGTGGCATGCAACAGCCATTCCACTAGTGAACTCCTTGTTTTTAGCACCACACAACAGCCAAATCCAGTGGGTGCCTTGCACTTACATAGGATGTTGCACAACTGCTATTGTTTTGTTTCATGGCAGTTAACCATTGTGTACTGCCTCTGGCACAACCACTTACAAAACAACATCAACTCTCAAACTTCAAGCACTAATGCTACACTGGATCCCACCTGAGCCGTCCTTGTTGTGCAGGCCAATATTTCCTGATTCTTCATCATATGACTGAAAGTTTTAAGCTTAAAAATATGTATCTCTGCTGTCTTTTCTGAGAGATAGTTCTGGGATGCCCACTCCCCCCCATCCTGTGAGTCATGTTTCACGATGCTACACCATTCCTCCATTCATTGTGAAGTGTTCTGTAACATCGTAGAGCTTGCTGTCACATGATTTATATGTGAGCGTCTGATAATTTCATGCCGGATTTCACATTTACTTACAGTACTTTCAATCAGGACCATGGAGAGAGGTTAAGGTGGGAGGGAAACAGGAGCGTGGACTCCTCTTGAAAGATGAGTACCTCCTGAAGTTCTTGCTCATGTGAATATTATGCACTCTGTCAAATTCCATCGTGCCTCAGTTCACAGTTCACAATACAACTTCCTGTATTGAAACAGAGAAGAAGATGCTCTTGTTGCTTTTCAGAACACAATAGAATTCTCCTTGTGAGGATTGTTCCATTATAAAAGAATATGCAATCAGTACAACAGTAATACATGCCCTCAGGAAAAAAATATGTCTATAGATGTTTCCCTTTCTTCACATAAAACCCTTTGTTTATGGGAATGCAGCCTAAATGTTAAAATGCTCTTGTTTCTCTAGAGGTAAAGATGTAGTGTCACTCCAGTGAAAAGCAAACACAGGACCCCAAATGGGGACTGCTGAGAAACAAAGAGGGAAGATACAGCATGTTTAGTGGGAAATCTGAAGTAACACCTTCCTCAATCATTTTTTTTAAGGGGCAACAGGCCCCCTCCCTCCAAAAAAACCAGCAACACCTGAATGAGGATTTAGTATACTCAGTATCTGTGGGGTGTTGGATGCTAGTTGAGGAGAAGAGAAATAGAATGGAGGTTTTTTGGGAGAGCTCATAATTGGCTGCTGGGACACACAACAGGAACACTCTTTTTGGGATGTGAGGATACACTGCAGCTGTTTGTAGATGGTCTCTTTGTTATTCATACTCCTAATCTTGCTAACTTCCCCTCAGTTTTATCACATGGTAATAGTTTACACCATGAGTTTCCCCCCAAATAAATTATTCTATGGAGAATCATTATATCAGTGTGCAGTGTGTTTAGGATGGCATCTATAGGATTTAATACTTCCCACAATTATTCAAGCATAGAATGTGTAGCTGTTCCAGCTCTAGCTTGCTGGCCACAAGGCAGTATAGAGTTAAGCATACTGATTTCCATAAACTTAAGTGCACTTAGTTTTGTCTAGGATTATGGCCACTGGGGCTTATCTCCTTGTTCCTGGATAAAGTGGTGTGATTTATTTTTGAGATTTGGTATAACTTAAATTCTTTCTTTCTTTCTTTCTTTCTTTCTTTCTTTCTTTCTTTCTTTCTTTCCATAAACAACAGATAAAAAAGGAACCAGTGAAAGTTCCTGTGCCCAAGGTAATAATTGCTGCCGATACCGTTAAGGCCCAAGAACAGATTTCGCGAACCAGAGAAGAAATTTCAACCGCAAGAGAACAAATTCACATCACTCATCATGAAAAGGTGAATACAGCTTTTTAAAATGTGCCGTTAACCCATCTACCTCTTGGTTGCAAACCTTATTCTTTGCCACTTGCTTTTAAGTTCCTTTTCTTTATGAGTGGTATTATGTTGCAACAACAGAAGCTGTGATGATTTCAAGAGGAATCCTGCATATTTAGAGGTTGTAAGATTATAAACTGTTTGTTTTTTTCTTACCAGGATGCACATAAATTTTGCTAGATAATTATTGACAACTTGCAAGTTGATTTTTGTTGCAGACACCAAGCAGGGGAAAAAACCCAAGCCCAAATATTTGTCAGCAATCACAGTTTTCCAAGGGAAACTCATGAAATATTATGCCCAGTCAAAATATCTCATTGGTTTCCATGTTGTAATTGGGCCTTATTTTGCTAATGTGAAGGTCAATGTCTCAAAATAACGGCCTAACAAACCAACCATGAATTATGAAAATCTCAAAAATCACATTTGGCAACTTAGTTCGGCTTGCAAGTCCAACAACTATTAGACTGTTTACACAAATGGTTCCACATGGATATCAAGCATGATGCAGTTACAGAAAGTCTGCTTGTGTTGATAAATGTACCTTTTGGATCTTTGAAAGCAAACTCCTTATACTCTCACTGATTGCTGGAATGGGGCAGGGCAAAGGCCATTTTAAGTAACCAGCAAAAGGAGTTTCGTTACTTAAATAATACATTGGTTGCCTCTTTCCCAATTTAGACAGAACTCTACTGAATCCAATAGATTCACAAAGGATTAAGACGGGACTGCGTGCAGCCCTTACATAGCACTAATTCTAGGGTCTGCATAGAAATTCTTTATTTTCTTTTCTTTTCGCTCCATATGCTTTGCCTTGCTTTCCCCTGATGTCCAGTTAATATTTTTGCAACACCATATCATATATAATCACACCTCTCTTTTTACGGAAAAAAAAATTAGATGAGGAAAGAAGTTGTGAAGCCCGTGAAACCTTCTGTACCTAAGGTTGTAATTACAACTGATAAACCCACTACAGTAGTTAAAACCACAGAGGGGATGGCTGCCAAACAAGAACAAGTCCACCTTATCCAAGAAAAGGTGAATAGACCTGCTGGGTGATGTCATTCTCACATCCCATCCTCATATTGACATTATCATATGCCTTCAATAAATGTACTAACTTTTTTTAATACCCTGCTGGTGCTGGGTCCCTTAAGAGAAATGGAAAGTGGGGCGCTGTTTTTTGTTCATTACAGTATGCCCTAATATTTTCACAGCTTCCCTGTGATAACATTTCAGGCTTTAAAAAATTCATATACTAAATTGTGCTTTAATTTTCTTATGTTTAACTAGCCATCCGGTTAAATAACCAAGCGCCGGTATTTATTCAGCACAGGACCTTGGCCATTCTGCAAGGCACGAAGCGTTTAATCCTGTTAACCTTTCCCTGCCCGCGCATTCCAGTGTCATCTCTCATCCTGGCACCTTTTATTTTTGAAGCGTTAACGTGACTTAAACTTCTTTTCTTGCCATATAACGATCAGATAAGAAAGGAAGCCGAAAAAACTGTCGTAGCTCCGAAAATCATTGCTGTTGACAAACGCAGGGAGCAAGAGACAATATCGAGAGCTAGAGAAGAAGCTGCTGTCAAAAGAGAACAGATCCATCTAGTTCATGAACAGGTGAATAAAGCTCTCAAAAATGTGAAACGCACCAATCAAAGTTCTTTTTAGACTCTGCAACATCTGCACTTATGACATTGTTCCAGAGCATGGCAAATATGCCCCCCCCCGAAACAGATAGCTTTTCCAAAGTACAGTTATTTCACATGTATATTTTTTGTTACTTGCGTTTATATCTAGATGAAACAGAATGCTGAGAAAATAGTCACAACTTACTTTCCAAATCCTTTTGTCATTTGAGGTTTGAGGTTCCAAAATAACTTGCTTAAGTGAATGATCTAGATCTACCAACCCACAAGATAATAATACAGTGCTTTTTTAAACAAATAAGTAACAGTTTAATGAAGTGGGATTTGTGATGCACTTTATTTTAAAGTATGGAGAGGCTCAGGCAAGCAAACAATAATTTAGCCAAGAGACCATGCAAAAGACCAAACTACCCCAGAACCTAAAGCTCTGATCCAATTCACCTGTAGGAGAATTTTACCATTCATGAGGAGCAGGTGTATAATAAAATGGTCCCATGTAACCATCCAATATCTTTTTGAAATATGTGTTGCAAACTTATCTGAAATGCTAGTGTGTTTGTACATACATGTTTTTGTCCGTAAATCTTCATTTGCATTGAACTTTATACATATGGGTTTCAGAAAATGCTATTCTTTCTGTATGCATATGTACATATACACAAGTATTCAATCAGAGCAGACCTCCAGAAGGAGGTAAATGCTCACATTGGTCTTCAAATACAGTATTTGAACATTTCATGTGAGACATACTGTATTTGTGCATTTATCTGTCTGCATAGTGTACAGTGCAATCTTCTATCCTCCATATCCAGATACATGTATTTCAAATGGACTTTTCAATTTGTATTCGAGGAAAAGGAGCTCCAGAATACATGGGGGGCCATAATGTATACATATGATAGTAGCAGGGAATGTGTGAAAACATAAACATGGAATACAGAAGCACCTGGATTATGGATAGCCAGTTAAGCTTGCATGTATGTCTTCTATGCTAGCCATTCTGTGTCAGTAACCTAGATATGTGCCGGTGTTCTGTAAATGTTACCTTTAGATTGGTGTTGGCAAAAGAGCTGAAGCTGTAGCCACAGTTGTTCACGCAGTTGACCAAGCACGCACTAGAGAACCAAGAGAGGCAGATTATGCAGAAGAAGCTTATTCTGAACAGGCAGCTTTGGAACTTGGATACAAAGAACAAACTTTAGCAAGACGCATTGTTGAGTTGCCTCCAGAACATCATGTGGTCACCAGAGTAATGAAAACCGAGGAGGTTCATGTTCCTCCTGAGAGGCACATAACAGCTGCTGAAAAAATGGGGATGTCTGTCTCAACACAGGTTAGGCTCCCGTTTATAACCACGCAGCCATTCCGATGGCTGCTGGAATATATTTGTTTCTGTTTCGTCTGCTCGGTATGCGCCATGCTATGCTCAACAAAACGTTTTGTCGGTTAATGTAGATTAAAAGGACTGCAGAAACGTCTGTCGAAAAATCAATCCATGTGGAACACACACGTCCCCGCACAGCAAGCCCTCATTTTACAGTTTCAAAAATTTCTGTTCCTAAACCAGATCACACTTATGAGGTAAGAGGAGGAGGAGGAGTAAGGGTGTGTCCAGGCAACCAGCCATATCACCTGAAACAAGCACTATGTGTGCTTCTGTATGCAGGTCCGAGTTCAAAGTGGCCGATACGCAAGGGGAATGAGGAGGTTTGTTTGTGGATCTTGCCCATAAATCATTCCTTGTCTCCTCCCAATCTAATAGGAAAACACCTCTAGGAAAGATGTGTCTTTCTTTAATATTTTATTAGGCTGTTGTCTCTTAAAATACTGCAGATCTATCTGCATAAGCAATCTGTAAAATCACCAGAGAAACTCCATATTCTGAATTATTATTTCATAATCATACTAGCTATTGTCCAGAAAGGGACAATAATGTGGGAGAAGGAAATCAATCCTGAATAAAATGCTATGTGCCTGGCATACACCTTTCTTCTCAAGAAGAGTAGAGAATTCTCTCTAAATGTTCGCCCCATGCACTAATCGAATAATTCCTAAAATGAGACCATTTATTCTTTCTTCCTCAATGGTTCTGCTGCATACTAAATCAGTTTAGGAATTAACGAGCTACACCTACATAATCCATTCTTTATCATACTTTATGCTTTTGCAGTACTTTAATCTTCTTTTTCCACTTCTAGTTGACATTTTAGTTGTCTCCTTTACAGGCCTCATCATCTAATGATCCCAGCTAATTCATTTTTAGAATTTAGATTTGTGTTATCTCTTCGTCTTTACATTACAAATGCACCCTTTTTAAAAAAAGCCTCAAGTACATGTAAATAAGGCAAAAATGATTGGAATTTACTGTAACGTTGTTTCCAAATAAAATACAGATAGGTACTGGATACCTAATGTAACAATCTGGGCATTTTAACTGAAAGGGAATTAGCAGCCTTCCTTTGTATGTTTGAAAATTTACCATGATATCATGGGCAATATCATTTGAATTTCTGTCAAACAAGCCTAGAAGTCACATGACTTCTATGAGACTTCTGGCTGCTTAATAGCAAATCTGGAATGATTTTAATTTGAATAATGCCAAAATATTAAAACACGATTTTTCATTATTTCAAAAATTATAACAGCTAATTATTGGTGGACAAAAAAATTGATTACTTCTTATCTTTCTAAAACTGCCCATTACAAGAAAAGGTGCTGTTGCTTTTCTTTCTTCTCTCTCTCTTTTTACATGTATTTGCTTGGCTAATTCATTGTGCACCTTTGCAGAAAAGTAGCCAAGTGGTAACTCTCTTTCTCTTGGGTTGGTTAGGTTTCAATAGCAGGATCTGCTATAGCTACTCTGCAAAAGGAGTTGTCAGCAACTTCTGTTCCAAAGATCACCAAACCTGTGAGGCCTCCTCTTGCAAAGTCACCCGAACCCAGAATGCTGCCGGAGAAAGTAGCCTCCCCGCAGTTTCCTTTTGTAGAAACAGCTGACACCTATCAGAAGCGCTATGGTGCTGAAATGAAGAGAGAAATAGGTGTGAGCATGACAGGTGGCCTGATGCAACGGGAACGCGTTGAATTAATGCAAGAAGGCGAACCAGAGGTTTGTCACTAAGGTCACCCCCAACCATCTTGGTTTGCATCCGGAGTAACCCGATGTGTTTACAACTCTCCTCCATTACCAGCCTCTTCCCCACCCCCCTTGACAATATCTCTCCCCTACTGACCTTTGTGTACCATGTGTTGGTGGTTTTCTTTTTTGTCTTGCACCATTCATCCCTAAGAAACCTAACATCACTTTGTCACAGCAAGCAGCGGAGAAGGACGGGCGAGGATCCACTGTCTTACTTCCACTCTCATGCATGATGCCCTTGACTTCCTCAGCCTTGCGTGTCCTCTATTAACTTGGCTTTATATATCCCTAGGTGATTGAAGCTCCTAGAGTTCCAGCGGTACCAGTAGAAGTTCCCGCCACACCTCCATCCATAGTAACAGTAAGTGATCGATGCTCAGCGCTTTTCCGACTGTAATCTGCTCTGCTATTTTCCTTCCTTCCCTCCCACATTCAAAATACGATGAAGCTCTGGTGCCATCTAGTGTATGTAGTCAGTTGGATGAAAAGCAAGATCAATCAGTAGATGTTTTGCAGCTAGTCATATAAAATGTCAGTCATATGTTGGGTGGCTTCCAAGATATAGAAAAACATAATTAAACATTTTAAAAAACCTTCCCTATACAGGGCTGCCTTCAGATGTCTTCTAAAGTTTGTAGAGTTACTTATCCCTTTGGCTTGGGGGTCACATAACTCCATACCTTCCAACATTTCTCCAATGAAATTAGGGATGTTCCAAGGAAAAGCAGGACATTTCGGGATCAAATATGAAATTTTTGTATGCAAGGGGTTCCCCCCATTCAGTTCAATGGAGGGAGCAGACTCAAAGCACAGAGGAGTGCATATATGGCTTTGTTCCCTTGGCTGAAATGGATTGTTCAGTTTCTATGCGGTGATCTTAGTGGGAGCATCAATTTAAATCCAAGTTTAGTCATTTTAAAGCAAAGGGCTATTTCCCGGCACTTCTTAAAAACACCATTTATTGTGAGTAGGGAAATTATATGAATTTGGGTGTGTGTGTGTCTGTGTTATCTAGGTCTTGAAAAATGTGACTGTCATGGAGGGAGAGTCTGTCACTCTGGAATGTCGCATCTCTGCATATCCAGCACCAACCATTTCGTGGTACAGAGAAGACTATCGCATCGAGAGTTCCATAGATTTTCAGATTACCTTTGAGGCAGGAGTCGCTCGCCTTGTGATTCGAGAAGCTTTTGCAGAAGACAGCGGAAGATTTACTTGCACTGCTACCAATGAGGCAGGAAGTGTAAGCACTTCATGCCACCTGACCGTACAAGGCAAGTACAGAAAAATAACAGAGGGGAGGCTTTATTTACAATAGCTGACAGGTGGGCACTGCCCCCTTAATGAGAATGTTTTCTGGGTTTCTTAAGTAGATGGCTGAGTAAACTATGCAGTGTGGTTCTAAGCACAGTTAATTAACAAAGAAGGGTCTAAAACCATGATTTTGTCCTGGCTTGATTTAATTAACTGTGGTTTAGGGAAAACAACAGTTTCCTATACTTAGATGTAACAGGAAATGATGGTTTGTGGGAAACAATGACTGGAAGAAGGGGAAGATATAAACCTGAGGCTTATGCCTACCTGGCTTCATAATGCTAAACCATAGTTTAGCATTTCATCTAAATTAGGTCACAAAGTTCCTCATTATCTGACCTCCTCAGAAGTGCCAATTCCCCATCGTGGAAAGTATACTGACATCAGTATTATTATTATTTTATAATAGTCTCAGAAGAGTTTGAGAGCAAGGAAGCTGTTTCTGCGAAAGTGATCACAGAAGAAAAATGGTAATGATTTTTAAAAGTGTTTGGATTGTGCTGACTCCTTTCATGCTTCCTGATTGATTGTGATATTTGCATTTTACCTTTTTTTCTGTGATTGATCTTCTAGCTACGTGGAGTCGAAAGATGTAGTGATGGCTGAGGTCACTGCTGCAGAAGAAGTATCTGGAGAAGCTGCTGCTCCATTCTTCATACGGAAACCGATCGTACAGAAGTTAATTGAAGGTGGATGTGTCATTTTTGAGTGCCAAGTTGGGGGCAACCCAAAGCCACATGTTTACTGGAAGAAAGCTGGGCTTCCTCTTACGACAGGCTACAGGTACAATAGGAATTTTACAGTTGTATGCACTGTCTATATGATATGGTAACAGTAAAGGTAAAGGGACCCCTGACCATTAAGTCCAGTTGCGGACGACTCTGGGGTTGCGGTGCTTATCTCGCTTTACTGGCCAAGGGAGCCGGCGTTTGTCCGCAAACAGCTTCCAGATCATGTGGCCAGCATGACTAAGCTGCTTCTGGTGAACCAGAGCAGCGTATGGAAACGTTGTTTACCTTTCCGCCGGAGCGGTACCTACTTATCTACTTGCACTTTGACGTGCTTTCAAACTGCTAGGTTGGCAGGAGCAGGGAAAGAACAGCGGGAGCTCATCCTGTCGCGGGGATTCAAACCGCTGATGTTCTGATCAGCAAGCCCTAGGCTCTGTGGTTTAGACCACAGCGCCACCTGCATCCCAGGTACATGATATGGTACATAGACACAAAATAATTTGTTTGCTCTGCAGTACTGCTCAACTGCTGCAAGACTGCTTACATCCAATCTCGGGTGAACAGGAGGCAGCTTGCTCAGTGCATTTTTTCCTTCTCCTCCTCCTCTTTGCAGCCACTTATATGTCCCCATCTCCAAACCCTTCCTCATTGTCAGGAGGAGCTATGAAACACCCCAGAGCTGTGTCTGGTGCAGCTGCAGCAGGAATGGGATATCTTTACAAAATCAGGGAAGAGAGTACAGTGGTACCTTGGGTTAAGTACTTAATTCGTTCTGGAGGTCCGTTCTTAACGTGAAACTGTTCTTAACCTGAAGCACCACTTTAGCTAATGGGGCCTCCTGCTGCTGCTGCACCGCGGGAGCCCGATTTCTGTTCTTATCCTGAAGCAAAGTTCTTTACCTGAAGCACTATTTCTGGGTTAGCGGAGTGTGTAACCTGAAGCGTATGTAACCTGAGGTACCACTGTACAAGATTCTTCCACCCAATTTTGGGTGATTTGCTTTGTGCAACACAACCCACACTGCTCAATAGACCCTTCAGACACCCTGGAGAGATAGGGGAAGAGAAATATGTGTTCTGCGTGCTCATTTCCATTCATCAGTGTTAGGTACAACACATAGATTCCTTTCAATGAACAGAAAGAGTTGTTTTGCTTCAAGTCTCCACCAGGAGATCCTCTAAGCATCCCTTGCGCTCTTGGCAAGGAGATGTTGGCCACCCAGAGTGGCTGAGGTGCAGCCCAGGGAATGAATAGATGGGCAGTTGGGCTCCTAGCCACTCTAAGTCAGGGTGGAGAGGCATGATTTTTGTGACCCCCTGGATCTGTGCCCTTGGATGGGTGAGAACCTGGCCAACCCCCTGCTTACTGAAACCAGGTCAAAATTAGCATGGTAGTGTGATCTTGGCATCTCAAACCTGACTCAAATGTTCAAATACGGTAGATGGACTGTATCATTTCAAGATAGGGGTGCCCAGCCCCTCCACATCAGAAACATGGTGAATGTGGATAGTTAGCTGATTGGACAAAAAGCTAGGATGGAATCTTCTTGTTAACATAGTGGCTCTTTGCATCCAGAGAACTTTTGATGTGGGAGACCATGTGGACCCTAATCTTCACTGGAAGGGTCTTGAGAGCATTATCAATGCTGGCCCAATACATTCTTTCTGCCTGAAGCATAGCACCAAATGTCACCCCATCCTCATACTAGGGCCAGCACTTGGATAAGTCTTGCTGCACCATTAGTTTCTGCCTTCTTCTGTCCCCCTACATTTCTCAGCTACACCTTGCTGCATGCTTGGGCCAACCCTGAGCACTGGACAGCACATTTTTCTTGCAGTGCTGAATCAGCAGCTCCCCATGACAGATGTTATACTTCCATAGCCTATCATGCCTTTGGAATTGTTTGTTCTTACGGTTATTCTTTCCTTATGTTCCCAAAGATACAAAGTGCTTCATAAAAAAGAGACTGGGGAATGCAGACTTGAAATTTCGATGACTTTTGCCGATGATGCCGGAGAATACACTATTGTTGTTCGCAACAAACACGGGGAAGTTTCTGCATCAGCTTCCTTACTGGAAGAAGGTATGTGAGTAGGGAATTGGTGATGTTTTTCTTTGGGGGGGGGGAATCAAGAAGAGGAGGGCTAGTATCAGGGGTTGCCAACCTTTTGGGGCAGATGGGCATATTTGCAAAGTGGCATTTGCTAGTTTGTTCTATAGAATGCTTCCTAATTTCAGAGAGGGTATGGCACCCTCTGGGCATGAGGAAAGGCCTCTGTGGGTGTCTGCATTAGGCACTGCATTGGCAAACTTCAGGCAAGGAGACACTGTTGTCTAAGAATTGACAAAGTCACAACAGGGGTGGGTCTACTATGAAACTAATGTAGCTTAAGCTCCAGGGCCCCTAATCCTGGAGGGGCCCCAGAAGCTATTTTAGTCTATATTGCTTAAAATGTTGGGTTCCAGTAGACCCAGTATAAATACCGTAACTACAAAATGATTAATTTTTTGTTGTTGTATCTATTTCAACAATTGCAAGATTGGAGAGTCCATAGCACACGTTGGCGTGCAGTGAATATTTTCGTAGGGGAACCGTTAGGGCCAGAGGCACCAGGTTGCCAGGGCAATTGGGGGGGATGTGTGTGGGAGCATCATACCTCTCTCCCTGTTGGAGAGCACCGCACCTTCTTCCTTAAGCCAGGCAGAAGCTCCTCAGGCTTTGAAAAGGAGGCACTAGGCTTTAATACTTTAATACTCTAATTTACCGGGAACATTTAGGGGACTATAATAATAATAATAATAATAATAATAATAATAATAATAATAATATTTATTATTTATACCCACCCATCTGGCTGGGCTTCCCTAGCCACTCTGGGCAGCTTCCAACAAAATATTAAAATACCGTAATACATCAAACATTAAAAGCTTCCCTAAACAGGGCTGCCTTCAGATGTCTTCTAAAAGTCTGGTAGTTGTTGTTCTCTTTGAGATCTGGTGGGAGGGCGTTCCACAGGGAGGGCGCCACTACCGAGAAGGCCCTGTCCCCCTAGTCCACTGACCTCACACCACTGTAGCACTGATGTTGTCAGTGTATGGTGATCTGTCATGGAACAACCCCATTGAAGAAGACAACAGT
Organism: Podarcis raffonei; assembly: GCF_027172205.1. Taxonomy (NCBI): domain Eukaryota; kingdom Metazoa; phylum Chordata; class Lepidosauria; order Squamata; family Lacertidae; genus Podarcis; species Podarcis raffonei. Next base: position 113,906,078 of record NC_070602.1, read on the forward strand.
TACCCAGACCCCATTGCTGATTGTGAAGGGGACCCCATGACAGTTCAAGCTTCGGGGGGCCCCAAATGTAGGTCTCATTCTTGTCACAATTGCCCAGCTTATCCAGATTAACATGGCAAGAAGTGACTAGGGTTTCTTACACACTGCACAAGAGCAAAGATCCCTGGATTTTATAAAGTAATAGCTGAATATGGCAATGAGAGTTAACATAGATAACGGAAGAAGGATGGTGTTGGCTAATCTTCGATGTTGACTTAACCAGAGATTGGTTAACATTTTTAGTATCAGAACACATCATTGGTAATTTGTGCTTGTTCCCTTGCATCTGATCCATATTGTTTCCAACATATATTTGGCACAATCACCGAGACCTAACAATTCCCACGTGAGCCCCAGCAAATCACTTAGGGGCCTCTGTTTATAACATTCATTTTTTAAAAAGGCATTCTAATTATAATGCAACCTTAACACAGCACAAAAATATTCTGTTTTAGGACCCTTTCTCCCCATCAAACCAGCACTCAGATGGCAATATGTACTCATATGTCAATTTACTAAAATGAGTATATTTCTGCCTTTAGCTGACTACGAGGTCTACCTAAAATCTCAAGAAACACTCTATCAAACCCAAGTAACTGCATATGTACAAGAGCCTAAAGTGGCTGAGGTAGCCCCACCGACTTTGTATGCCGACTACGAAAAAGAATATGAAAAAGAACAAGCTCTAATTATGAAGAAAATGGCAAAAGATACTGTGCTTGTCAGAACTTTTGCTGAAGAACAGGTAAGTCTATTGAAGTCGTCGTTTATAATTTCAAGGCGTTTCAGTTCTGTTTTGCTTCTTTCTTTGCTTTGTGGTTGTCCTAAGAACTGGAATAAAGCCCTGATTAAACAGACTGAACACTTCTTTTGTTGTTTTTGTAGGAATTTCACATTTCCTCCTTTGAAGAAAGACTTATCAAAGAAATTGAATACAGAATTATTAAGACCACCTTGGAGGAACTCCTTGAAGAAGACGGAGAAGAAATGGTGGTTGATGTTTCTGAATCCGAAACAGTGGAAGCAGAATTTGAAATGAGGCTGAAGAATTACCGGATCCTTGAGGGAAGTGGTGTGACCTTCCATTGCAAGATGACTGGATATCCTTTGCCCAAGGTATGTATTGCCGTATGTGTGGAGGAAAAACTTAAACACGTAGCAGAGTTCCCAAAAATAGAACAGAGGCAATTGTACTTCATTCACCAGAGCTTTTACTTGCTACTGAAGGCAAATAAGCATAATGGTCACAAATCCAGTGCATTCAGGGTTGGCACAGTCCATAAAAATCCAGTTGTAACACTTACAAAGCTTATAAACTTATAACAAGACTAATCTTTGGCATGTCCAAAGTCCATTTTGGGGGCCTAATTCAGCCCGCTGGCTGGTTTAATCTGGCCCCTGTGGCAGTTTATTCCCTGGGGTAGATCCTTCAAAAGCTCAAAAACTTTGGGGTAAAAAGCTCTACAAATTAAATCCTAAAAAAAGGTCAACAAGTTTGGTTGGCTCTCTGGTCAGCCCTCACGGCCCTTCACTTCATCAAATCTGGCCCTCTTTGAAAAAAGGTTGGACACCACTGCCCTGAGCATACTATGTTCAGAATACCACACCAGAGAGATAAAAAGACAAAGTAAAACCCAGCCTCCTTCTGGCCTATATTTATAGTCAGCGTGACCTTAATTGGAAGAGGTAAGAGAACCAGTTCAAGCTAGCTGTACTCGGCTTCTCTGAAGATATAACCCAAACAATCATGAGGTTTCTTTCACACAGAAAAGCTTCCAGAAACTTCCAAAACCCTCTTGAATTAGTCAGAATAGGAAAGATCTCTATACATTAGATCAATACTTTCTGCACTAATAAATGCAAACTGACGTGTGTGTGTACTTTACAACAGAACAAACTGTGCTATTTGTACGCCTCCCACCACCACCAGTTAAATCATGTTTGTATAGGGGACATTTCTTCATTCATCTGACTGCAACAGGAAAAACCAATTTGTAAAAGTAACACCTTTCATAGTTTACAAAAGTAACACATCTGAAGTTTTGCACACACCTAGATGAAAACAGAGGAAGCTAATCTGAGGAAGCTTTATTTTAGTGTTTTTGTTCCTTAAGCTTGATGTGCCTTTTCATGTATTGTAAAGAAAGGAAAAGGAAAGAGAGAACACATATCCACACATTTTCATGTTACCAAGCCAACTATAAGAGTGTGAAAATCAACTGAGTATGTCATGGGAAATTTTAGGACATTTATAGGGAACCTCATTCTTGCCACCTACATAGTTTTGCAAGTTTGATTTTTTTTTTTTAATGCAGATTGCATGGTACAAGGATGGCAAGCGTATCAAGCATGGAGACCACTACCACATGGAGGTTCTACAAGATGGCAGAGCCAGTCTGCGTTTACCTGTTGTCTTACCGGAAGATGAAGGCATTTATACTGTCTTTGCCAGTAACTTAAAAGGAAATGCCATATGCTCTGCAAAATTATACGTTGAGCCTGTTGGACCAAGTGGGTCTCCAGGTTATATCCCATCGCCTGAAATGATTAGAAGATATCGGTAAGAATCTATTTTATTTTATTTATTTATTTAGTAAATTTATGTACACCCTTCCTCATAAGATCTCAGGGCGGTTCGCAGAATAGAATACAAGATAAAAACACAAGTAAATTATTAGAACGAAACAGCAAAACAATAACCACCTCCTTCCCACAGACACATTTAAAAGGTTGTAGAATATTTATCAGCCAAAGGCCTGGTTGAAGAGGAATGTTTTCACCTGGCGCCTAAAAATATACAATGAAGGCGCCAGGCAAACCTCCCTGGGATGAGCATTTCACAAACAATGAGCCACTACAGAGAAAGTCTGTTCTTGTGTGGCCATCCTCTGGACCGCATGTGGAAGAGGCACATGAAAAAGGGACTCAGATGATGAATGCAGAGTATGGCACAGTTTATATGGGGAGGGACGGTCCTTGAGGTATTGCAGGCCTGAGCTGTTTAAGGCTTTATAGGTCATAACCAGCAGTTTGAATTGGGCCTGGAAACTAATTGGCAGCCACTGCAGAATAAGTCACATCCCCAAGATAGTCTGGGGAGAGGAGTGGCCCATTATATTATAGCCAAAACACAGGTGGTGGCCCTGTGACCCTACATATGTTGTTGGACTACAGTTCCCCTCACCATTGGTCATGCTGGCTGGGGCTGATGGGAAATTGAGTCCAGTAACACCTGGAACGCTACAAGTTCACTACCACTGGCCTAGGATGACTATGGCCACATAGAAGTAGTATTTTGTATGTCCCACAACACAGCACTCTCTAATTAATTGACATAAGCCCCCCTTAAGCCATCTGTATGGCTGTAATGGAATTACTCAATGGAGGTTCCCTGTAGGTTGCTACATTTCAGATATCATTGGTAGCATGTGTTTAATAGGATGGTTTATTATCTTTGCAGGTCTCTCTCTCCTCGCTCCCCAAGCCGCTCTCCTGCCCGCAGTTCCCCTTCACGCTCACCTGCACGGAGACTGGAGGAGACGGACGAAGCACAGCTGGAGAGGTTGTACAAGCCAGTGTTCGTCTTGAAGCCAACCTCATTTAAATGTGCAGAAGGGCAGACGGCGAGATTTGACCTCAAAGTTGTGGGCAGACCTATGCCAGAAACATACTGGTTCCACAATGGTATGAAACTCACCACTCGTCATGCAGCTCTTTGCAAAATCAAAGATTCACATTGAAGGAAAAAAACGCTCCGGTCTAAAATAATACGTATATTTATTTCCATAGGTCAACAAGTCCTTAACGATTATACACATAAAATTGTGATTAAGGAAGATGGCACACAGTCGCTGATTATTATTCCAGCTACACCTGATGATTCCGGGGAATGGGTTGTAATTGCCCAAAACAGAGCAGGCAAAACATCCATCACAATGACCCTGACAGTGGAAGGTATTTGCTCTACCTCTTTTGGACATGGGACTTTGATTACAGTAGTCTACCTCTTCAGTATCTTCATCTGATAACCTGTCTTCTTCTTTTTTAGCTAAGGAACACTTAGTGAGACCACTGTTTGTAGAGAAGCTGAAGAACATGAGTGTTAAGGAGGGAAACAAACTGGAAATGAATGTGCGGGCCAGGGGTAACCCTAATCCTGACATTGTATGGCTGAAGAACAGTGACATCATCGTACCCCACAAATATCCAAACATAAAGTGAGTCTTTATTGATTTTGTTCAGTAAATATATAACTAGTTTGTTTCATCTGTAATGGGGTGAAATAAATCATTTATTTGTATACACACACATGTACAAACAATGCCGTATGCAATGGCTACACTGCAATTGAAATATACACTGCTCAATAAACGAGTATGGAAATTAAGGAGAGTTATTTGTAAGATAAAACAAGCTCCCCAGGGCTCTTGGCATTTCAAACCAATGCTCATACACCAGTTCAAGAACTTCCATAGCACTACTTGAGAGCCAGTGTGGTGTACTGGTTAAGAGCAGTGGACTCGTAATCTGGTGAACCGGGTTTGCGTCTTTGCTCCTCCACATGCAGCTGCTGGGTGACCTTGGACCAGTCACACTTCTTTGAAGTCTCTCAGCCCCACTCACCTCACAGAGTGTTTGTTGTGGGGGAGGAAGGGAAAGGAGATTGTTAGCTGCTTTGAGACTCCTTCGGGTAGTGATAAAACGGGATATCAAATCCAAACTCTTCTTCTTCTTCTCTTCTACTAAATAAGATATTGTGGGTGAGCTGGATTTTATGTAGATTTCAGTGAAATTCTCCAGCAGCGCCAGTGAATTTGCTAACCATTAAAACAAAAAACAATTGCATTGAAGTGACCGAAAAGCTCTACGAAGAGCAAATGTTTACTTTGGACACTCTGTGTTTCAGGATTGAAGGAACAAAAGGAGAAGCCGCCCTGAAAATCGAGCGCACTGTGAGACATGACGCTGCATGGTATACTGCGACAGCCATCAACAAAGCTGGACGTGACACTACACGGTGTAAAGTGAATGTTGAAGTTGAGCTCACCGAACCCGAACCAGAGAGGAGATTAATCATTCCCAAGGGGACTTACAAAGCAAAAGAGATTGCAGCACCAGAACTAGAACCTCTCCACTTGCGTTATGGTCAAGAGCAGTGGGAGGAAGGTGACCTTTATGACAAAGAAAAACAACAGAAGCCGTTTTTCAAGAAGAAGCTCACTTCCTTAAGGCTGAAGCGCTTTGGGCCAGCCCATTTTGAGTGCAGACTCACGCCGATTGGTGACCCAACCATGGTGGTGGAGTGGCTGCACGACGGCAAGCCCTTGGAGGCAGCTAACAGGCTTAGAATGATTAATGAATTTGGATATTGCAGCCTTGACTATGACGTATCCTATCCCAGAGACAGTGGAGTGATCACCTGCAGAGCTACAAACAAATATGGCACTGATCACACATCAGCGACACTCATTGTTAAGGACGAGAAGAGCCTTGTTGAAGAATCCCAACTGCCAGAAGGCAGGATGGGGCTGCAACGCATTGAAGAACTCGAGAGAATGGCCCATGAGGGCGCTCTTCATGGAGTTACAGAAGATCAGAAAGTCAAACAGAAGCCAGAAATAGTCTTGTTTCCTGAACCAGCAAGAGTTCTTGAGGGTGAAATAGCACGGTTCCGCTGCCGGGTGACTGGTTATCCGCAGCCCAAAGTCAACTGGTACCTCAATGGCCAACTCATCCGTAAAAGCAAGAGGTTTAGACTCCGTTACGATGGGATCTATTACTTGGATATTGTGGACTGCAAATCCTACGATACAGGTGAAGTAAAAGTAGCTGCTGAAAACCCCGAAGGTGCAACAGAACACAAGGTGAAACTTGAGATTCAGCAGCGGGAAGATTTCAGATCCGTGCTTCGCCGAGCACCTGAACCTAAGCATGAAGCTCCAGCAACGGAGCCTGGCAAACTTTTGTTTGAAGTTCAAAAGGTTGACAAGCCCGTTGAGAAAACTACCAAGGAGGTGGTGACGCTGAAGAAGGCCGAAAAAGTGAGCCACGAAAAAGTGTCTGAAGAATCTGAAGAACTCCGCAGTAAATTCAAGCGCAGAACCGAGGAGGGCTATTTTGAAGCAATCACCGCTGTGGAGCTCAAATCTCGCAAGAAGGACGAGTCCTATGAAGAGCTGCTTAAAAAGACAAAGGATGAACTTCTTCACTGGACCAAAGAGTTAACTGAGGAAGAGAAGAAAGCCCTGTTGGAAGAAGGCAAAGTCACTATTCCAACCATCAAGCCAGAGAAGGTTCAACTCAGTCCCAGCATGGAGGCTCCCAAAATATTTGAACGCATCCAAAGCCAGACAGTTGGCCAAGGAAGTGATGCTCATTTCCGCGTCCGTGTGGTAGGCAAACCAGACCCAGAGTGCCAGTGGTTCAAAAACGGTGTGCAGATTGAGAGGTCAGATCGCATCTATTGGTTCTGGCCGGAAGATAATGTTTGTGAGCTGGTCATCCGAGATGTAACAGCAGAGGACTCTGCCAGCATCATGGTGAAAGCCATTAACATAGCTGGTGAAACCTCAAGTCATGCTTTCTTGTTAGTACAAGGTAATATCCCTTTTCAAAAGGGGGCCTCTTGCCCCCTTTCCAAAATGTTGTCTTCTTTTTACGCTCAAATCAGATAATATTCATTCTCATCTTTTGGCTTCTCTTTTTATTTTCTTTGCAGCCAAGCAGCATATCACATTCACACAGACTTTACAAGATGTCACTGCTAAGGAGAAAGATTCGATGGCGACCTTTGAGTGTGAAACCTCCGAGCCTTTCGTTAAAGTGCAGTGGTACAAAAATGGTCTGGAGATTTCTTATGGAGACAAATACAGAACGCACTCTGACAGGAAGGCTCACTTCCTTTCAGTGCTAATGATTGATAAGTCCGATGAAGACGATTACAGCTGTGCCCTGGTGGAAGACGAGTCTGTAAAGACAACAGCCAAACTAATTGTTGAAGGTGAGGGCAAAAGTTACTCTAAAGGTAAAGGGACCCCTGACCATTAGGTCCAGTCGTGACCGACTCTGGGGTTGCGGCGCTCATCTCGCTTTATTGGCCAAGGGAGCCGGCGTACAGCTTCCGGGTCATGTGACCAGCATGACTAAGCTGCTTCTGGTGGACCAGAGCAGCGCACGGAAATGCCGTTTACCTTTCCGCCGGAGCGGTACCTATTTATCTACTTGCACTTTGACGCGCTTTCAAACTGCTAGGTTGGCAGGAGCAGGGACCGAGCAACAGGAGCTCACCCTGTCATGGGGATTCAAACCGCTGACCTTCTGATCGGCAAGCACTAGGCTCTGTGGTTTAACCCACAGCGCCAGCCACGTCCCTAAAGGTTACTCTAGGACAACGTAATTTCTATCTCAGTCACTCCTTATTACTACAGAAATATGGGTGGTGCTGTGTAATGAGTGGCTCTTAGTGCAGGCTTCTCAGACCATAGATTTCCCCAGTGGCCAGATCAAACAACTGGTCTGATCAGTTGCACATTCTGCGTAACTAATGAGCACTGAGTCCAGGTACCTGATTCTTTAAGTCTTGGAAGGTTTGCAGCGACAAAGTGAACCGAAATCAAAATGAGTGCTTGGGCAATCATGTAACCCTTCTGATGCCCAACCCTAGTCACTTTTAAAATAGCCAGCCTTGCACTATTCAATTGGCCCATGGTTAAAAACAAACAACCCTGTTTTCAGGCTAGCTGGGGCTGATGGGAGTTTGAAGTCCAGCATCATCTGGGGGAGTGGCTGCAGATTTTCCATCTTTGTATTTAAATCATTGGTGCATGGGCATAGCCCTAGATTAACATAGAATGTACAAACATAAGAAGAGCTAGCTTGATCAGTCCACATGTTGAAAAGATGGAAATATTTTGAACTGTGCATTCTTTTTAATGCAGTTGCTAAGAAACATTATGGAACGTTCGTAAGTAATAAAATCACTAACTGAGATGTTTCCATCTGAATGCAGGTGCTGTTATTGAGTTTATTAAAGAACTGGAAGACATTGAAGTCCCAGAAACCTTCTCAGGGGAACTGGAATGTGAGCTTTCGCCTGAAGATGTCGAAGGAAAATGGTATCATAATGAGGTGGAGCTCAAACCGAGTAATAAGTATCTGATAACCTCACGCCGAGGTCGCCAAATCCTCACAGTTAAAGATGTTGCTAAAGAAGATCAAGGAGAATACAGCTTTGTGGCAGATGGGAAAAAGACCTCCTGTAAACTGAAGATGAAGCGTAAGTTGTTCTGCCTTCTAAATACTTGAGAGCAGAAGTGGGGAAACCCCTTCCCTGCCCCCCAGCCCAAATGACCATATCCTATTGTCAGGGAACTGCCATCGGAGCCTAGGGTGGAGGTAAGGCTCCCTGACGATGCAGGAGAAGGAACCAGCAGGGAGAGAGAGCAAGCTTCCTTTGAGGAAGGAAATAGGAGGGACACCAGGAAGCAAGAGGAGACTGCAGAGGGAGGGCTCCGAGACTCTTCCACAGAGAGCAGCAGGGAGAGCCCAGGACCTCCGTTGGGCACGCCCACTCTGCGCAGGAGACTTCTGCGCAGAGAGGCTAGGCGGAGACTTGGAGTGAAGGAATTTTTATGTTGGAAGAAGTTCAGAAAACGCCCACTGACGGATTCTGCCAGTGACTGACACAGCCATGGAGAAAGGGCTGTCCAGCCAGGGAAAGGTTTATCCAGGCAACGTTGCCTAGAGCTGCAGCACCCTTTACGCACAAACAACCCCCAATTCCCTTTACACCTATCATGAGTAGCCTTCAATCATGCTAGTGGTGGGTGGAGCTGGAAGCAGAGGCCAGAAGTGCAGATGGGTGGAACCACAAGTCTAGCTCTTGTCTTTGTGTAGTTGGTAACATTCCCATTCAACAATGCAGTATTCCAATGGTGTGGTGTGGTGTGTGTGTGTGTGTGTGTGTGTGTGTGTGTGTGTGCAGACACGCATTATTATTACTATTACTATTATTATTTCATTTCTATACTACTTTATATTTTTAAGGGGAAAAACTCAAAGAGGTTTGCATCCTACATTAAAACATCAAATAAATCAATCCAGAACAAAACATGACAGAAGAAAGTCAGCTATAAAGTATACATTCAAAGCAGCATACTTAACAGGAAAGTAAAATATTATCTTGAAGACTGCAAAATAAAACATTACAAAGAAGGTCAACTATAGAATGCATATTTAACGCAGCAAATTTAACAAAAAAATCTTAGAACATTTTGAAAGAAAATATTACTAAAGGAAGTCAAATATAAAATGCACATTTAAAACAGCACAATTAGCAAGAAAATAAAACATTATCATAACCATGGAACTGCTGCTGTTGCTGCCAGTCCTGTCAATGATGGTTCATGGCAGGCAGTGTCTGTGGAAGTTCAGGCTTAGTGACCTGGGTCTGCACTAAGACAACCAAGATGGTCTCTGGCATCTTCAGCAGCTTCAGCTTTTGTAGCTGGAGTCAGTCCGGCCTCTGCCCACCCTGGCCACATGGGAAAAGTCTGTAAAGCAGGGAGCAGGTCCCCCAGGACTCGCAACCAGGATATCCTTGCACAGCTCTCTGTCCACGCAATCAAGAGACATTTTCAGAGTTCAAGGACACATTCCTGCCAGTCAAAGGCAACTGAGGAGCACCCAGAGCAGCGCTACTGACAGGTGCAGCCTGGCTAGGGGAGAAAGGTTCCCCATCCCTATTTTATTGAAGCTCCTGATCATTGTTTAATAACTTCTTGCTTCTCTTTCGGATTCCATACAGCACGGCCTGTCGCTGTCCTTCAAGGTCTTGCTGACCAGAAAGTCTGCGAGGGCGACATTGTGCAACTTGAAGTGAAACTCTCCCAAGAAAACGTTGAAGGTGTCTGGATGAAGGATGGTGTCGAGATTCAACCAAGCGACCGTGTCCACATTGTAGTAGATAAGCAGTCACATATGTTGCTGGTGGAAGATGTCACAAAGGAAGACAGCGGAGCATACTCCTTCAACATCCCTAGCCTGCTCCTCTCAACCACTGGCCGTGTCACAGTCTATAGTAAGTGCCTGTGTTTCGGAAGTCGTATAACAAAATGCAAGGCATAATTGTCTTGCGAAATTTGCTGCGCTAAGTGTGGGGAGGGCAGTCATCTTACATAGCTTTAAAAAAAGGATGACAAATGAACTGCATGTTATGACAACTATGTGGAAGCTGCATGTACAGAATGGAACCTATATGTATAGAGGAACCTATAGATATACTGCTGTATATCTCTGCCGTCTCCACAATAACTGGGGATAGCTATATGGGAACATAGGGCACTGCCTTATACTGAATCAGACCATGGTCCATCTAGTTCAGTCCAGGGTTTCCCAAACTTGGATCTCCAGTTGTTTTGGGACTACGGTTCCCATCATCCCTGACCACTGGTCCTGCTAGCTAGGGATGATGGGATTTGTAATCCAAAAACAGCTTTCGAAAACTCTGGTCTACACTGATTGGCAGTGGCTCTCCAGGGTTTTAGAGAGGGTTCTCTCCCAGCACTACCAAGAATTGCTAGTGATTGAATCTGGGATCTTCTGCATGCCATCTGTAAAGCCTCCTGAGACATTTGGACACCTGATGCTTCAGATAATTACACTGGGAGGATCTTGGTTCCATCTATTTTTGTACATTTCTCACATTCTTATATACTTAAGCTAAAAGCACCAGAATCCATGTATTGATCTTCCATGTAATCTCTTATCTGCAATTTGCAGGTGTGGAAATCATTATACCACTAAAAGATGTCCATGCTATTGAGGGTACAAGAGCCATCCTTGAAAGCAAAATTTCAGTCCCTGACGTGTCTTCATCCAAGTGGTACCTAAACGATGAGCAAATAAAACCTGATGACCGTGTCCAAGCTGTCTCCAAAGGCACAAAGCAGAGGCTAGTGTTTACCAGGACACATGCATCAGATGAAGGACACTGTAAACTGGCAGTAGGCAAAGTTGAAACCAGCTGCAATCTCACAATTGAAGGTAAGTATTCTCCAGATAGGCAGGCTTTATTAAAATACATCTTCTGATCGTGCAACAAGTAACAACTTGATTCTACTAAGTCACCTTTTCTTTTTAAACAACAGAAATTCAGATTATTAAAGGTCTTCATGATATCACCTGCACCGAAACTCAGAATGTAACCTTTGAAGTTGAGCTGTCCCACGCAGGGATTGATGTTGTGTGGCATTTTAAGGACCAAGAGCTCAAAGCTGGGCCCAAGTATAAGATCGAGGCACATGGCACAATCTATAAACTGACAGTAGTAAACATGATGAAAGACGATGAAGGAGAGTATACATTTTATGCTGGAGAAAAGAAGACATCCGGGACACTGGTTGTAGCAGGTTAGTTATTTATAAAGCACTTGACTTTTTCTTGAAGGTCAAATGCCCTGCTGTTTATATTTGTTAGTTCAGTTCATACTTAAGTCCATGAGACCTGCCAAACAAACAAACCATGGTGAATGATAGTTGGAAGAAAGTGGACATTCCTAAGAAGAGGAATTCCTTTCCAACTCCTAGTCTGGGAGTAGTTGCATTATAATCCATTTTGTCTCCATGGAAACATGGGGGAGGAGAGTATCCAGGTCAACATGGTCTATGGATCCAAGAGATCAGTACAGCAATGATGGTGATGATGATGGTTTGATTAATTAAGTATACCTCCATCCATGTGACTGGGTTGCCCCAGTCACTCGGGGGGGGGCTTTCAACAAAATATAAAGGGATAAAACAAAACACACAGCCTTAAAAGCTTCCCGAAACAGGGCTGCCTTCAGATGTCTACCAAAGTTCATATAATTTTTTAACTCTTTGACATCTGAAGGGTGGACATTCTATAGGGTGGGTGCAACTACTGAGAAGGTCCTCTGTTTTTCAGTTTTTTCAGTTTTTCTCTGGGACCACCACTTAATGTGGCCTATAGGAATGTCACAGGAACATATAAATGTGCAGTGCTTCAGAGTGCTATGGAGCACATCACCCTCCCAAGGTTATCTATGTCACCCTCACCCTGGTTATGGTAGCAGCAGTTGCCTGTCTGCATAGATAGCAGCAGCTACTGCACCAGGAACACCATCAACATAGACTATTAGTGTAGTCAGTAGGCATCTAATCAGAGGGACGACAAATACAAGCTTGTCCTTTATTTCCCCACAGGTGGCGCCATTTCAAAGCCCCTCACTGATCTAACTGTGGCCGAATCCCAGAAAGCTGTTTTTGAATGTGAAGTAACCAATCCAGACTCTGAGGGCCAGTGGCTGAAGGATGGGAAACCACTTTCAATGACTGACCGCTGCAAAAGTGAATCCGATGGTTTGAAGAGGAGACTTAATATCCCAATCAGCAAAGTAGATGATGTTGGCGAATATACCTATCAAGTGGCCTCTTCAAAAACATCCGCTAAGCTGAAAGTTGAAAGTGAGTAATCAGTGGGGAAAGTTTGTCTCCATTCCATACTGGACAATTGGGAAAAAATCCTCCTAAAATGGATATTCTGGTTAATAATTTTGTAAAATATATTTAGGGGGGAAACTCTTACATTTTTATTACAAAATACCTAAGAGTTGTGTAAACTGGGAACTCCATTTATGAGATGAGCCAGCACTACAGCACAATATAGCTTCAATCCTGAGAGGTTCAGCAGAAAGGGGGTGCAGGGCCTTCCTCTCACCAGCACCCACCTTAACACCATTTTTAGAGGGGTTTCTCAGGATAGGACTATCTTGACTGGGGAAAGTGCCTTCCATCAGCTTCAGCTGGTGGCCCAGCTGTGCCCCTATCTGGACAGGGATAGCCTAACGTGTGCTGTCTATGCTCTGGTAACCTCTAGGTTAGATTACTGCAACGTGTTATTTGTGGGGCTGCCTCAGAAACTTCATCTGGTGCAGAATTCAGCAGCCAGGTTTGAGCATATTACACCGATCCTGAACTGCCTGCACTGGCTGCCAATTAGTTTCTGGACCCAAATTAAAGTCCTGGTTTTCATCTATAAAGCCTTAAATGGATCAGGACTGCAATACCTCAAAGACTGCCTCTCTCCATACGAACCAAGCCAGACCCTGTGGTCATCATCTGAGGCTCTTCTTCATGTGCCTCCTCTGTGATAGATCCAGAGGATGGCAACACAAGAACAGGCCTTTTTGGGGGTGGCTCCCCACTTGTGGAATGCTCTCCCCAGCGAGGCTCACCTGGTGCCTTTGTTACATATTTGTAGGCACCAGGCAAAAACATTCCTCTTCTACCAGGCCTATGGGTAATTAAACAATCTATGACCTTTTAAACTGGGGGTTTGCTACTATGGTGTTTTTGTTTTTTATATATTGTAAACCCCCCTGTGATCGGTGGTATAGAAATTTAATACATAATAATAATATCTACCTGTATAACGTCAACAATTTGATTTGCTCTTTTCAAACAGCCGTCAAAATCAAGAAGACGTTGAAGAACCTGACTGTAACAGAAACACAAGATGCAGTTTTTTCAGTGGAACTTACTCATCCTGATGTGAAAGGAGCTCAGTGGATCAAGAATGGCGTTGAGCTGCATTCTGGTGACAAATATGAGATCAAGGTGGAAGGGACAACCCACACACTGAAAGTCAAGAACTGCGCTGTAACTGATGAGTCCGTCTACAGCTTTAAACTGGGAAGGATAGGAGCCAATGCACGACTCCATGTTGAAAGTAAGTCAGCCTCTACACAATAAATAGGCTGGGAAGAATTAAAGCAAGTTGAATGATGGTATGATAAAGACACATCATTCCCCACACTGTCAACACTCATTTGCTCTGTCCTATTATCATTTCTAGTAAAAGATTTTGGGATGTATTTTTAAGCGCTACAAACATATTTTTTTTAAAAAAGGGGGGCTGTGAACAGAGATGATGGCAGGAAGGATGCATGCATTTTTAATAATAATAATGATGATGATGATGATGATGATGATGATGATGTATTACTTATACCCCACACATCTGGCCAGCCTCCCCAGCCTTCAGATGTTTTATAAAAGTCAGGTAGTTGTTTATTTCCTTGACATCTGATGGGAGGGCACCTGGGCTGTTTTAAGCATTTGTGACACTGGGGTGCAAAGATCCACCAGCCCACCCTGGGTTGCCCAGTCCCAGGTGTGCAGGAAGGTGGAGCTGGCCAGCAGCCTCAGCGTCTTGCTGGCTTGGTCACCTCCAAGCTCGCAGCACCCAAGAGCCCACCACAGTGCTCCGACCGATGGGCAAGCTCTTCCCTGGACTCAACTCTCAGGCCCTGGACTCTCGGCCTGGCGTCCCTGAGATTCCGTTGCCCAGGTGCACCGCACCCCTAGTGCCTATGGGTAAGACAGCCCTGGAGGGCATTCCACAGGGTGGGTGCCACTACCGAGAAGGCCCTCTGCCTGGTTCCCTGTAACCTCACTTCTCGCAGGGAGGGAGACACCAGAAGGCCCTTGGAGATGGACCTCAGTGTCCGGGCTGAACATGGGGGAGAGGCCGTTTAGGGCTTTAAAGGTCAGCACCAACACTTTAAATTGTGCTTGGAAACATACTGGGAGCCCAAAACATTTATTTATTACAATTGTATACCACCTTTATCTTCCAAAGATCTCAAGCTGTGTGGTGTACATGGTTCTGCTCCTCCACGTTTCAGCCTCACAACAACCCTGTGGGATTGGTTAGGCTAAGAGATGGTGACTGGCCCAAGGTCACCCAGTGAGCTTCGTGGCTGAGTGAGGATTCAAACCCTGCTCTCTCAGTTCCTAATCCAACCCTCTTAATTATTATACCACACTGGCTTTCATTATGGGCAGTGCTGCCTCTTTTATTCCATGCTACATTCAACTCGGGGAAACAAAAACTTCTGGCAGTTTCCAGTCCTGAAGCCAATTGTCTTACAGTGGTTTTAACCGAAGCCAATCAACTAAATTGTTGGTAACTTCTTCCCTAAAGCTGTCAAGATAATCAAGAAGCCCAAGGATGTGACTGCTCTGGAGAATGCCGTTGTTTCATTTGAAGTGAGTGTGTCCCATGACACCGTCCCAGTCAAATGGTTCCACAAGAACATCGAGCTGAAGCCCAGCGACAAATACCGACTGAGCTCCCAGAGAAAAGTCCACAAGCTGACGTTGCAAAATATATCGCCCGCTGATGCTGGAGAATACACAGCAGTAGTAGGACAACTTGAGTGCAAAGCAAAACTCTTTGTAGAAAGTAAGTTAAAACAAATCTATCATTAGAATCATTATCAAATCTCAGACTGAAAGTACCTCGCGATACGTTACAAAAGACGATCTAATTGTGTGTTTTATCAATATTATTTTCTACAGCTGTGCACATAACAAAGACCATGAAAAATATTGAGGTTGCCGAGACCAAAACTGCCTCTTTTGAGTGCGAGGTGTCTCATTTCAATGTGCCCGCTGTGTGGCTGAAAAATGGAGTAGAAATTGAAATGAGCGAGAAGTTTAAAATAGTGGTTCAGGGAAAGCTCCATCAGCTCAACATCATGAACACCAGCAGTGAGGATTCTGCCGAATACACCTTTGTCTGCGGAAATGACAAAGTCAGCGCAACCCTGACAGTGAAGCGTAAGTTTAAAATGGACATGAGCACAGAATGCTTGCCTGAAGTATAGTTAACATTGCACAGCCTCTTATTCTCAGTCTTTGTAAATTTAGGGGGTTAAAAGTTTAGCCGGCCTACTTTCTTGGGATATGGCACTGAATCTCTGTGGTGCCAATGTATCCATTGACTTAATTACATCATGGTGATGTCAGATGATTGACAGGCAGGAAGCCCCTTTCCACAGTCTAAGTGGCCAACAGGAGGCGGCGAGGGGGACCTCAGAATCCGGACCACCAGCTGGATCCTGTTCATAATCCCTGACTTAGCCCCTCAATTTCCAAACTTTTTTGTTCTAGAAAATTGTAATATGTTTTCTCTTCTTTGAAAAGTTCATTGATTTGTGTTTCAAAAACATGCATATGACATCAAACCAAGGCTGGGTTTTTTAGATTTTGCTAGTTTTAATATATATGTTTTATTATTTTATTTATTATTTTTGTTGTGGGAAGTGACTTTGAGTTTACTTTTTGTAAGAAAAGCAGCTGATAAGTTTAATGATGATGATGATGATGAAATATTTCCCCTTTTCTTTCCTTTAAAACCAGCTATCTTGATAACATCCATGCTGAAGGACATCAACGCAGAAGAGAAAGATACAATAACCTTTGAAGTGACTGTTAATTATGAAGGCATTACGTACAAATGGTTGAAGAATGGCGTGGAAATAAAATCAACGGACCGGTGCCAGATTAGAACTAAGAAACTTACACATTCACTTTCGATAAGAAATGTGCATTTTGGAGATGCTGCGGAATACAGTTTTGTTGCTGGGAAAGCTGCTTCATCTGCAACTTTATATGTGGAAGGTATTAAGTTTTCTTCCATCTGTTTTAGCTCTTTAGCACTAAATTGAAGCAAACATCAATCCAGAGCAGTGTGGATGAGCCGTTACAGTAACAGATCCACTACTGAACTGGTTTGGATAATCCCGAACCGAAATGTGACCTAGCCTTTTTGGAATGCATGTAGCCCCTTCACTCCTTCCTTTGCATGAGCTGCAGTTATACCAGGAAGCCTCTAATTAAGCAGAGTTTCTTTTTTTGAAATGATATTAAAGAAACTTCACGCCATAGTTTAATACCCTGGTTTGTTCCAAAGGTGGTAGTCATAGCTTCCCAGTTTGGACAAACCAGAAAACTGTGGTTAATTGAAGACTTACTGGCTTATTTTCTTGCACCAGAAATAGGAGGAGTGAAGGAGCTATATGCACATGCTAAAGACTCGTTTATATCTCAGCTTATTAATAAATGAACTTTTTGCCTATGCTCACCAAGCTATGACTGTCCAAATGTGGCTGAAATTGCTAATGTCAGCCAAAAGATACGACAGCCTGAACTGGTTAAGTGACTTAAGAAATGCTTAAAGAAACCCATTTTCTTTAATCTTACTGCTATGCCTTAATTGTTTTCTTTTGTTGAAATTACTCTACCTGCTTCTTATTTTGTTTCTTGCTATTTTAATTTCAATACAAAATGTTTTGCCGTGCTTTGTAAATGTGCATATTAACAAACAGGGAATTGTTGTCAGCTAATTATTGTTGCGCTCTGATGTGGAAAGGAGGAGTATAAATTAAGCAATTATTAATCGTCTGGGACTATAAAATGGCTCATAATGCCAATATCTCTCATGGTTTGTTTTTTTCTAGCTCGCCACATTGAGTTTAGAAAGCACATCAAAGACATAAAAGTTGTGGAGAAGAAAAAAGCTGTTTTTGAATGTGAGATCTCAGAACCTGACATTTCTGTTCAGTGGATGAAAGATGGACAGGAGCTACAGCTTGAAGACAGGTAATTTGTGTTGTTGTTGTTTTTAAAAAATGAATATAAAGAAAAGTTGAAGTTTTGACCTGAGAGCTGCTGCTGCTTGTGACAAGCATACAGGACATGGATGGTGAATTCAAATGTTACTTAGCAACATTGGCTAGTCATTGTACTAGCCATATCAACTTGCCATATGACAACTTTCAGACACAACAGAACTTATTGGGCTAGAGGGAAGGCTTTGAGAGAAGATACCATATACATATAGTTATTGATATGTTAAGAGACCACACTTTCTAAGTTTCATTTGCTTGCATTATTTTTAGAATGAAAGTTCAGAGAGAACGGTTCGTTCATCGCCTCCTGATTACTACCACAAAGATGTCTGATTCCGGAAAGTACACGGTAGTGGCAGGAGGAAATATGTCCAGCGCTAATTTGGTAGTGGAAGGGCGTGATGTTCGCATCAGGAGCCTTCAAAAAACCGTCCAGGTATAGTACTTCCTACTGTTTTGATGACCAATACAGCCGACCTGCCCCTGATCACTGAAACGTCAGTTTCTCAAATAGATTTTCCAAACTCGGTGCCAAAAATCTGTGGAGAAACTTCGGTTCCACCAAACAATAATGTTCAGGTGTTAATTATAAAAAGAAACAAACATACTAACTTGTAGAAGCATTTTGCTCAAAGATCCTCCCAGATCTCAGTTAGAAAAAATACTGAATTCCCCATTGTGAAAATGTAAGCAAAATCAGATGCCAAAGAAGGTACACAGCCATGTGGAGGAGCATTGCTCTCATGGACTGAGCGCTTCTTAAATTGAACAATGATCTTTCTCTTCATCAGTTGGAACAAACTCTGTGCACAGGGCCCTCTCACACATATTCATGTCCCCTTAGATATTTTTTAACACACCCCAAAATACAAAATATAAAACTACGGTACATTTCCCCTCCAAGCTTAATTTAAATCAGTTAATGTCAACGCATACAAGAAAACCTTATAGTTCCCTTTAAGAATTCTTCAACCCCCGGCAAAATTATGAGAACCCTCTTATTTTCCCAAGTGCACACTGCGTTGATCTGATATTATTCATTCATTGGTGTCTAAAGAAGTGAAGACTGTAGTATAGGGACAACTGATCATTTTGTTGGCAGATCTCACCCAGATCTGGAGCTGCTTATACATTATGATGTGCTTCCCCACTTATTTTGAAAAGTTATTCATCTTGTAAACTATGAGAAAAAGATCAGCTGCAAAGATAGTCTGTTAAGGTTCAAGGGCTTCTGCTTGGTGATTTCAAGGGGCTGAGGAATGTTGAGTGCCAATTGAAAAATTGGAAAAAAGGAAGGAAGGAACAAACAAACAAATGAACAAATGAAAAGGGGTGTGTGTGGAATTGATCTACTTGAGCTCCCACGGACTTGCAGTGGCTTGGGAATAGCATGGCAGGGTGGCACCCCACGAGGTCAAAAAATCCCCCTGAACAAGGCTGCAAGACTGCTACTAGAGTCCTAAACAAGGATACACTCATTAGGGTTGGGGGGTGTAACACAACCCATTGTTGTGGGTCCTTATTTTTGTACATACAAATGGGAAATGATAGGCGAAATATGTAACTACATCTATACAGACCTTTTTTATAAAAAAAGAACCACTGGTGTTTGTTTTGTTTGCATGACAGATTTATTTTGTATTGTTTGATGAATAGAATAGACTAACAGAAATGAGGGAAATAATTAGTGTCTGCTTATTGACAGGTCATTGAGAAACAGCGAGCCGTGGTAGAGTTTGAGGTCAATGAAGATGACGTTGACGCTCGCTGGTATAAGGATGGAATTGAGATCAACTTCCACATTGAGGAGAGATATCACTATGTGGTGGAAAGAAAAGTCCATCGGATGACAATCACTGAAACTAGATATACAGATGCTGGAGAATACACCATCTTAGCTGGAAGAAACAGGAGTTCCATCACTCTCCATGTGAACGGTGTGTATACAGATTTATCTTGCTTTTATTGGAATACTAATTCATATAAGAAGCTACATTAGCAGTCTCCACAAACATACTTGCCAATGCTGAAGTTCAGCATGACATTGCAGTCAATGACAAGCAAAAGAAATGGACTGACTTTCAAGGCCAGCCAAGATTTGTGTTCTGCATTATATCGCTTTCTCTTTTTTTGCACTTCTTATTTTCTTTTGAACTATTTCAAGCTGCACTTTTCAGCAACAGTACGCAAGTAGTTAAGGTTCAATCCTGTGTTGTCAAATGCAAGGAACCTCTGGCCCTACATATGTTGTTGGACTCTCATCAGCCGAACCAGCACGGCCAATTAGGGATGATAGCCATTGGAGTCTAGCCACATCTGATTTCCCACCCCTGCTATACACAATTTTAGGGCAGTAAATCCAATTGGACTCTGAGCAGACATCCATAGGCTTGCACTGCTTGTGATTAGCTATTTGTTAAGCTGTATCCTTCTGCATGTACTTGGTCATCTTGATCAGACAAGTTTATTTTTCTTAGAGGTGTCTACACTTCAGCCCTAATCTGAGATATAAAAATGATTATTTTCTAGTATTCACCATTACTTTATACCCTCCCCCCCATTTATCATTGGAACAACCCCATGATTAAGGCTAAACTGCAAGTTAGGCCTGAATAGCAACACTCAGGGGAGAAAAATGTGATGAAGTCTTTCAAGGACCATATTATTTCATGGTTGTGGTGGGACATCATGGGTTTGAATGTTCCAACCACTGAAAACCATTGTGTCAGGGAAAGCTTTCTAGCCTAGTCATCGTCCTGATGTGCTAGTTTCCTACAGCCAAGAAGTTGTTGATTTAATATGACAGAGGTTTCAAACATGCTATCTCCCATCACAGTACCTGTGGCTAATTTGTTCATGTGCAAATCAACCCTTTGCCTGTTGCCCAACATCTCTTTGTTGAGCTACAGCTAGCAACTGGTCCTCTCTCCTCCAGATCTAGTTACCTTGCATTACGTGCCACATAAATGCTGAAAAACCTGCATGCAATCATAGGAAGGAAGGAATGGAATCTATCTTTCTAGAAATTAGTTGTATTATTATGTATATATATATTTTAATTATAGCTCCAGAGCCACCCCAGATTGAGAAGGAGCTTCAGCCAGCCACCGTGGAGTCTGGAAAGCCAGCCCGCTTCTGTGCTGTTGTGTCAGGAAAGCCGCAGCCCAAGATCTCGTGGTACAAAGATGAACAGCCTCTTTCTTCAGGCTTTAAGGTCAAATTTCTTCATGATGCCCAAGAATACACCCTGTTGCTGATCGAGACTTTCCCAGAAGATGCTGCCGTCTACACGATTGAAGCGAAGAATGACTATGGAGTCGCCACTTCTTCTGCATCCCTTTCCGTGGAAGGCAAGCTCTCCCAGCAATCTTGAGCATTTTTGAAACTGGCATTGTCAATATTTTGCACTGTGTGCTCTTCCATGGAGGCTAATAATCACTCTTTGATCTTTTTCCTTAGTCCCAGAAGTTGTTTCTCCTGATGTAGAAGTGCCAATTTACCCACCTACTATTATCGCACCACTCCGCGATGCTATTACTTCTGAGGGACAGTCTGCTTGCTTTCAGTGCAGAGTTACAGGGACAGGTTAGTTAAACAAAGTCATAAAACACTTTTGTACTCCTTGTTCGACCTGGTGCACTTAGTAGGTTAAAAAAACAGCAACAAGCAAACAAACCAGTTACTGAAGCCATGCTTCCCCATAGCCATGTAGATTCAGTTGTGTGTATACAATAACCTAACTTGTCTTATACTGACCGAGAGGTTCCATAACCAGGGACTCCATTTTGCAGTGCTAAATATTAAAGAGGTAGGCATAGTTGTAATCATCCTTCCACTTTTAATTCAAAGCGGCATTTTGCCACACTCTCCTAGGTTTCAAATGAGCCTGAAAAATGAACAAAGCCTTGGATGTCAGCTGCTGACACAACTTTGCCGTGGAAAGAATGGATCTTCACTGAGCATCAATTCTCACTTTACTTTTTGCACTTGGGTACATGTACTTGAGTAGAAATTCATGTGTGTTTAAGTATGTAGGTTGAATTAGGAAGAAGATAATTAGGATTGTGTCCTTTAATTGTTTTTAAAACCCCCAAAAGGAATTATCAGTAAAGGATCATGTGCTTTTCCTAGTAGACACATGCAATTTTTTTTTTAAAGGAGAGACGTACACTTCATATGTTTCTTATTTTTCTAGGAATATATATGTAACGAGAAAGGTGATACATGACTAGGAAAGTTGCTTGAAAAGGAATGTGGAAGAGAGATTAGAACCTATCCAAAATATTACTTGCAATCCATTCTGACCTCTCAACTTCATAATAACTTCATAATAACTTCATAATACTTCATAATAACTTCATAATAATTTCATAATACTTCAGTGTCAGATGTGAATTTTGCACTTAGTTACACATACCTGAGTACCAAAAGTAAAGTGAGAATCAGCCCATGCTTCAGACATTTTATGGCTAAAGGTATTTATGTTACTCCTGCCCTGTCCACCATATTTCATAGAATCCAAGGATCAGCTAAACCACCTCTGAAACCAAACCATTTATAACCAGTACCCCCAGTAAACCAGATATCTAATTTCAGAATGATCTCATCATATATGGAAAAGACTTGGGCAAATTAAAATCACATATGCTCCAATATCTTGCTGGTGTGAGATCCCTAATATGTGCACAGAGCTCCTTTTAAAAGAGCTTCTATAGGAACAAAGAGCTATGTACTCTTTGTTGAAATGAATGGAGGGGCCAGTTCATCTGAGAGTCCATAGACCTCTTGATCCACAGTCCTGGGTCACCAGCAGTTCTGATCAGTTTGACTGTTTGCCTATGGTTACAGATATATGGAGGGAGAAGGAGAGAGAGAGAGAGAGAGAGAGAGAGAATTTGAGCAGTCTAGATATCTGGGTAAATGCCCCCTGCGCCCCAAAACACTGAGCTTTATATAATTCTAAGAATGAAGTGCCACGTCATAATTTTAAAACCATCAGTATTGCCACAATAGTTCAACTTGCACATAAAAACACTCATTATAGTTCTTTTAATTCCCCCAGTGAATTTACCAAAACTCACACAATACTTCCTTCTTGCATATTTTAAAATTTGGATTAGATAGTTATTTTTAGTATAAGTATAGATTTTAATAAGACGCACAAAATCCAAATGGACAATTCGCTTTTAAATTAGATAAATACAGATAGGTACTCGAAATGAGATATTATCCCTAGGAAAACAATTCGTGAACGTACGATCCATTTGCACGATGGGTGTATCGGTGATGAACTGAGGATCCCAAAAAGGGCTCAAAAAGTTCTCTTCCCCCACCTGCCCTGCTCCAGCCTGCACATGCACAAAATGACAGGGATGGGGTACCTATGGCCTTTTGGACTCCAACTCCCATCAGCCCCAGCCAACATGGCCAGTGGTCAGGGATGATGAGAAATGGAACCCAACAACATCTGGAGGGTCACCGTTTCCCCCATTCTTGCTTTGAGAATTACACATACACCAAGCAGAAACGAGTTGCACTGTGCAGAGGGCAGAAAGAGGGAAGGCAGTTTGGGGATGAAGAAGACATTCACAGACCA
Organism: Podarcis raffonei; assembly: GCF_027172205.1. NCBI lineage: Eukaryota > Metazoa > Chordata > Lepidosauria > Squamata > Lacertidae > Podarcis > Podarcis raffonei. The sequence continues at coordinate 113,929,207 of NC_070602.1, forward strand.
CGCATTTCCCCCAGACATAACAACTATGCCGCCTCTCCATGTGCCCATGTTGATATGTAGGTGGGATATACAGGTAAAGAGAGGAACTTCCAGGCATTGGTTGGCGCTACACTCATGGTGCATATGGATCGTGTCCCTAACTACAAAAAGAAAATTCTGATAGGACTTTTAAAAACATGTCATCATAAAAAGCATGTAGGAGTTTACACTGAAAATATTGGCAAATTTTGAGCTGTGCAAAAGCATGTCAGAATGATTTATGTATATATACATATATATGCTCCTATGGGTATATATATCATTTTGATGTGCATGTTGAAAGCTACAGCATTTCTATATGTATATATTTGTGGAATCAGAGCATGGGGAGTTGTTCTTGGGAACGCCCGCTCTCTTTGTATTGTTCATGAATGTTTCTGCATATGACTCAGTACAGCATGAAATTATCCTTAGAATAATTCTTTGTCATGGCCTAGATCAAACCTGCTCATGTGCTCCTCCACTGCCCCCATATATCCAAAGCTGCCAGTTTCCAGAATAGAATTGTTCATTTTTCACGCTCACTGAAATTCTGGATGAAATGGAAGGAGAAGAAAATGTTGAGGTTCACTAGGTGTACACGGAGGATAGAACTAGACGTGATGCTCAACATGCCACCAACAGTGACCTGTGTCTTCCCCTGCCTTCCCCTGAAATACTTTAATCAGACTTCCTATGCCATTTCCCTGGCTCCACATCATTGGCTGTTGCTTGCAGGGGTAAGGGAACACCAGGTGGGGAGAAGTGGATTTCCCAAAATCAGTGAGAATATTGCTCAAAATTGGCATCAATCCTGGTACCACTTCTCCACAAGCTGTTGAAGGCGGCAGGGTGGGTGGCACAGGTGGCAGCGGGAAACGACATGGATTGGTCTAACAGTGCATTCTTAGGCTTCACTTTTCAGAAATCAGTCCTGTTGAATTCACTAGGACTTGTTTCCAGAAAACTGTGTATTGCAGCCTAAACATTACAGTGGAGGGGGAAGAACTCAGTGCAGTGTTGCCATATCAAGTATCTCTTTAGTTCTGATCTCCCAACTTGTTCACCAGTTTGCTCCCCAAGAGTGAAACTAGAAACCTTACATGTATATCTCTCTCTTTTTTATTTTGTTTATTTTCACTTGAGCAGACCTCAAAGTAGCTTGGTATAGCAAAGACAAAGAGATCAAGCCATCCCGCTTCTTTAGGATGACTCAGTTTGAAGACACTTTCCAGCTTGAGATTGCAGAAGCATACCCAGAGGATGAAGGAATTTACACCTTTGTCGCAGGCAATTCTGTTGGCCAGGTGTCAAGTACGGCTGCACTGAAGCTGGAAGGTACAGTGTACTGTCTAAATAGACACTGTGTAAATTTGCATGTGTTTTAACATTCATATATATTTATATATATCTTTAAAACTACGTGTAATTGTCTGTCATGTCAGTGTCTTATAACTCAAATAACCAACCCCATTGTCTGATGTCGATAGCGCCCATCTGGTCTCCGCAGTATAAATTCTGCAGAATGTCATTTCACATTGTTCCAGTGTTCCATAGTTTTCATCTTTCCATTCTGTTTCCAATGAGTATCCAGCACACACCAGAGATAAACGAATAAATAAACCCCCTCTGACATAAACAGATTCCCAGAATTTATTTGTCATGCCAAATCACATTTCTGTTGAAAGGAAGTGAAGGCATGTATCTAAAGAACTGTGCAATATAACTCAATGGGGGTTTAGGTTTAGGTTTGTCAAACAGGAGCACTCCCAGTCCCATATTGTGTGGCAAACCAATTCCGAGACTGAGGTCAGAAGGATGCCTATTGGCTGCCAATGCTAAAAAGCAGCGCCCCAGAGTCTCTTCCTCTTCCTTCTTTGCATCTTGCAATACAAAAATGTGTGATGTGCTGATTATTATTTTCCCCCATTTACAAGTGGGAGGTTCATCACAAAATGAGGCCACTGCACATGGTTTCTACATTAATACATGAAAAAAGGGAACAAAGAGAAGATGTAGAGCTAGGATGGCTGCAGCCACCATACATGTGCCATAATATCTAGTTCTAGTTTTGTGAGGCATGAGGGTGCTTAAAAAGCAAATTGGGATATGGCATGTGGATGATGAGCAAATCTGTTTATTTTCTGTCCGTGTCACTTTCACACATGACTCCGTCCCATTTCCACATTAATTAAATGGCATTAAATAATTAGGCATCGCTAATGCTGGCGAAATTGCATTTATGTATAAAAAAGAAAAGCACCTTACACTGAAATTAGAAATGAATGCCCCGTTGAAAAGAAATGTCTAACCTCCTTACCATTCCAATACCTGCCGAAACACAAAGGGGAAGCCCAGAACCTGCAATACAATATTGATTTTGTTGCTGTTTTTCAGGGTAATATATCTAGAATGATTTGAAATGCCTGTAGCAGGCATTAAAATCATTGGGATTTAATTGAGTTGCATCATGCCAATTCAAAGGTGAATATTTGTCAGAGGAAACAAATATTCAGATATGTGACACGAAGAACATTTATACATTTAAACTCAATTGGTTTTCAAATGTTTTGCTTTCCACTCTGCTTGTGCCCAGAGCCTAAACATTGTCACTTAGGGAAAGGAAGAATGTCATTCTGTAAGAATGTGTTTGTAAATAAAGGGAAAGGGCATGTAGGGCAGCTAGAGAAAATTGACTGGTGTACAGGGTAAGAAATTAAAAGTTGACATGCTTCTTTTCAGGCTTTAAGGTTGAAGAAGTTACCTCACATTCCCAAAGGCATGTTTCTTCATCTTTCTCCATTAAGAAGGACCCCGTTGCCCAAAGGCCCAACTTTATCCAGCCCATCTCAAGCTGCAGCGTATGCAGCGGGGAAACAGTCAGATTCCAAGCCAGGGTTTCCGCCATGCCGAAACCAGAAATCCTCTGGTTTCATAATCAACAGCTAATGTTGCCAACCAAAGGCGTAGTTTTCCATTTTGATGAGTCGACAGGCACAGCCACATTGATAATAGTAGATGCTTTCTCAGAAAATGCCGGGCAGTACTCTTGCAAAGCAAGAAATAGTGCTGGAGATGCAACTTGCATGGCTACACTTACAGTGACTGCTGAAGGTAAAGCCCCGCTTTTGTTCCTAGGGAATTCTGTTTGTTGCATAAACCACACTTTTCTACACTGTGACTAATGACCTTCTCTTCCTCATTTCACACTTTTTTATTTTGTTTTTAGAACTAGCAGTGCCGTCACTAATGTCAATAGTCCTAGTGGTAACCAAATAAACTACTCTCGTTTCCTGTACTTTCAAAGTGTCGTGTCATTTAGAACTTGCATCCTGGTCTATTGCTCAGATAATACACCTGTTTTTTGGTAGACTAAACACACGCACACACTTCAAGGCAGTGAGTTGTTGGCAGTTGGTAGCATTCTCTGACGTTTGCTCTACTCGGTTTTAAAAGGGAAAGAAGGGATATTGTCAGGGTATCAAAAAAATCCCCTTCAAATTGCCATGGACAACTGCAGTGGAAAGAAGAGTCAAATAATTACCACATATTACCAGCATGAGCATATTTCATTTTTCCCCATCCATCATTGTGGCTGTTCTTTTCTGTAAAATATTTGCTGCCTCCTGAGGGCACCTTTAATGAATGCAGCTGGCATGCAAGGCTTTCAAACGAAGACATTTCATTCTTATCATCTATGGCATAGCGTTTTGCTTTTAACCTGGCCCACTGCAGTGCATTAGATATTAATCATATGTTTTGTTACTTGATTACACAGTGCAAGCCTTAGATAGGCTAAGTTCTGGGAAAGATGTAAAAGAGTCTATCCAGGCAAAATCAGAAGTGCATATTGCTTCCCCCTTTGCAAAGAAGGAAACTCAAGTGTATCTAAAAGAAATTAAGTCCAAGCAGGAGGCATCACGGGAAATGGTTGTGCAGGCCTTTGAACACCTTTCTGGAACTTCTACTGTGAAAGCTGAGATTGGGAAGGAAGGAGAAAGCTTCAGTGCCACTGCCATTACTCAGAAGTCAGAAAGCACCACGGTATCTGCAACCTCCATTCAAGTGCTGAGAGAGGGACCCCCAAAGATTCTTCTGAAACTTCACGATCTCACTGTGAGATGCGGTGACACCGCTCAGTTTATGTGCGCTTTGGAAAGCGAAAACTTCTCGGACGTTTTGTGGTCCCACGAGGGAGAAACATTACAGGAATCTGAACGAATAAGGCTGTCACGAAATGGAAGCGTTCTCTTCCTCACTATAAGCAATGTCCAACTTTTAGATCAAGGATTGTACAGCTGTACTGTTCGTAACGACTATGGAGAAGTAACAACAACTGCTATACTAACCGTAGAAGGTGGTTATCTGATTTTTAACATTATGTGATGTTACTTCATTTCATCCTCATCATCACTGCCTATAGCTCCTGTGCTAGTATTTAATTTAGAATTACAGTTTTGAGTTCCATTTTCCCCAACCCTCTACATTTCGGGCTCTATTCATAAAGTAACCACATGCACAGGTACTCTGTGTAATTTGCTAGTAAAGTAGGAACCATACCTTCCCCTGGCAAGTTACAGAGGTATCGGGTTCATCTCCAAAAGCAAGGACTAGTCAATTTGCAGTGAAATACTGAAGCAATTCGGAAGTTTCCTATAGGATCAAAAAGAAGTACAAGAAGTTGTTTACAATTATTTCTCCTTTACTGGCTGTTAATTTTTGTGAAAGCTTTTTTTAAAAAACAACAACAGCTATGTAGTCTAACTTTTAATTTAGCCTATTCTAGTTTACAAAGGGTTTTATGCAGATATTGACTGCCATTAACAGAACCATTCTCTGAATGCCCTTTTCCACCCATACCAGTTTTCTTTTAAAATTGGAATTTTGCATCTTTTTTTCATTCTTTTATTGACCACAACAATTTGTTATGGTTAAGGCAAAGAAACTTCCACATGTCATGTGCCTTGCTTTTCCTTATCCAACACCAGATGATGAAGGTGCCACAAATGTTTTTACCTATAGACCTCTCTTGTGTTTAAGCAATGAAGACTAAGAATTGACTTTTGGTTTTCTTCTCATGGCATGGAAATAGCTGCACGATTAGCACACAGAAGAGTAGGAACAACAACTTGAACCCCAAACAGTGCCAAATATCCTGCTTTTACAAACTGGTGGATTTCCTGACTTTTCTACACATCATTGAAAAGCATTGCAGCTGCAGCTGCCTTCTAGGCTATGCAGAAGAAGCCTTGACTAAAACTGAAGATGTACTTGTAAAAATTACTGTGGGCCAATCCAATTTCCTCTGATGTCAGTGACGTAAATCCTGTGGATCTAATTGCACCTTCTATTTAACCTGGCATGAATAGAGCCCTTAAATGTGGAACAGGATAGTATAAAAGACTGAAAATTCAATTGTTTTTTGCACTAACACGCTGAACATTCTTTTTACCATACTAATGGCTTTTATATACATATATATTGCTGAGTATAGATTTTTTTTTTTTTGCTGCAAAACATCTAATCTTATCCTAACTTTATTCTTGCCTAGCTAAAGAAGCACAAGCCAGAACAGTAACAAAAATTACCCTTGAATCAGATACTAAAAGCATTAAAACAAGCAAAGAGTCTCAGATTAAAACAGCCTATGAATATAAACAAGAGTCTTCCACGGAAACGACGAGCGTGACAATATCTACAGCTCAAAAAGCACAAGAAGTTGAGAAACTGAGGATCAGAGACTACTACCCTGATGTTGTGCCGTGCGAAGACATCGCCGAAACTGGTGCCACAGTACCAGTCTTCCTTGAAACTCTGCCCCCAGAAAGCTTTGTCAAAGAAGGAGATAATGTCTCGCTGTTCTGTGTAATCAAGGGGTTCCCTACGCCTTGTGTCATCTGGCTGTATAACCAGCTAATAGTTGAGGATTCCGCATTGTGCTCTTTAAGGCACGATGGCCCACTGTGCAGTTTAAACTTACTGAAAGTTAAGGAGAATCAGAGGGGTATATACAAGTGCAGAATAGTTAATTCTGCGGGACAAGCCGAGTGCAGCACACATCTGAGAGTGACAGGTTGGCAACTGCATGTTCCTTCCATATACTCCTCTTGCGTACCGTCGTTGAAACCTGTTCAATCCACAGTCGTGATATAATGAAGCGGCTGTGGATTGTTGAATATTTTCCTCATGGTGTTAAAGGCATGTTAAAGGCATGTTGAATTAGAAAAAGAAAGAAAGAGAGGGAGAGGGTGGGGAGAGGGAAAAGCTCCTTTAAAATACTGTGGGGGGAAATCCCCAATACTTTAGCATCCTCCCACTATTTGTTTTCAACTTATCAGGCACTTCCTGGCATGTATGTGTATGTATGTATGTATGTATGTATGTATGTTTGCGTGGTTTTTTCCTCCCCCTATCAATGCATCATTTTTATTTTCTTCTCTTGCAACATTCAACTCGCTTTCCATTAAATCACACTTTTATTTTTATTACAGCTCTGGAAAGAGTTCTGCAGGAGAAGATAGAACAACAGATTGAAATGGAAGTGAAAGGTACAGTCGCACACAAACGTTTATATGGAAAGGAAGGTTTAGCATAAAAAAAACCAGTAACCCCTTTGAAAAGCTGATACGTATGACCAAGAAAGCAAAACATATTCTGAAGCATATCTGAATATGCCGCATGTTTTGTTTTAATATGCTCAGGATAACCTGCATTATTACAAAAAGGATACAAGTTTTAAAGTCCATTTAAAACTTTTCATTTTCACAGATTTGCCCGTCTTTACTTTCACGTCGTGCTATGCAGCTGGTTGCAAAAGCTTTTCTTTCGTATACCTTCTTGTAATGCATGGGACAATTTTAGACTGAATTGCTTCGGATGGTTTCAGAACACATTAGTCCTCTAACATGAATGAGTTGGTCAAAAACCATGAGCTGGCATCTGTTTAAGATGCAACACTTTGCAAGATGGGAAAGGGGCCTGTTTCCATTGTTGCCCTCCCATTTCATGAACATGATATTAATTCTCCTTTATGGAAGTTCTTACACTGGCTTGCAGATAGCATAGTTGGGCCATGTTGCTTGCTTTCTTTCCTTTTTTCTTTTTTTGCATAACATTGTGAAGTTAGCAGCTGTATTAGTTCGAATAAACGCCTTCTCATTTTGTTTTAGCAAATTACTTACAGTTGACTTTTTTTTTCATATCTTTGAAAAATATCTTTTCTATTGTTTGACCATTTTAACCCACAATCAAAGGGATCAGAAAGGGCGTTTATTCTACTGTCTGCAAGTCAGGTAAGATTCCCCTCCCCTTCTTTGCAAAGAAGAAATGCAAAAAAATTACAAAAAAATAAAAAGCTTTTCAGGCAGTAAAACATGCACCCACAGGAACATGTCATTTTGAGATTCATTTTGCTTGTTGATGAAGAAATTTCCGCAGTTGGAAGAAAGAACCGACAGCGAACGATTTTCGTGTCAGAATCTTTAAAACAGAGCAAGGCATTGCGTTTATTCGAACAAATATGGTGAGTGAATTTTTTTTTAATGGATTTGTGATGAATCTGTTGCATGCTCATTATTTAATTTCATTTATAGCTATTTCATTTCTTTTCATTTTTTTCCCAACTGTGTGATGGAAAGGACGGAGTACGCTGTAATGTAATGGTATTCTTTTGCAGAACTGTTCTTCGGTGAAGAGCCAGAATATGCAGAAAACCCGGCTGGCAAACAGGCTGCTTCTGCTGATTCCGTAGATCTTCCGCAACATGGATCTCTCCCGGATCTGAAGGGCACAAGTGGAATGTCATTTATGCATTCCTGGCCTGAGAAACAGAAACCTTCTTTCACACAAAAGTTAAAGTATCGGTCTGTTGTGGCTGGAGAGCCAGTTGTTTTCCAGTGCAAATTGAGTGCCCTTCCTTTGCCACAAATAACATGGTACCATAACAACAGGCAAATCCCCCAAAGTCTGCGAAGGCGAATAAAGAGTGAGAGCTGCATGGATATGCACAGCTCCAGTCTAGAGGTAAAAGAAGTTCAGGAAAGGGACTCAGGGAGTTACAAGGTTTTTGCTATTAACAGTGAGGGTTCAGCTGAGTCCACTGCTTCATTGTTGGTAGCGCATGGTGACAAACAAAATGCCAAATACCTAGAGTTTTTGAGACAGTCAGAGAGTACTTGTGAACGTATAGAGCATCTGGTGCAGAAAAGGAGAGGCGATAGGCTCAAAGTTGATCTGCGGTGTATTGGTTCTCCGTTTGATAAGAAGCAGGAAACCGAGAAAGCGCTGAGAGCTTTTTCTCCTACCAAAGGGATGGTGAGGACCATAAGCTTTGAAAGCCTCTCGTCCTTAAGAAAAGGATTTGTATACGATAAGGATTGGGTAAGAAACAGGCGTGCAGGTAGGGGGTGTAGTGAGGGAGAGGCTTTGCTTGATGAGGAAACAAAAGTAAAGTTGCAGCGACTTCGCGAGGCAAAAAAAGCCATGCTGGAAAAGAAAAAGGTGCTTCTATCACAGGGATCGACAGAGGAACACCTTCCCTCTGCGAAAATTGTAGGAATTGGAAATAAAAGAGGCCCGTCGACTCGTTCAATCTGTGCAGCATCTCATGTAGAGACAAAGGGACTTGCTTTCCAAACTATAGAGCAGATTAATGAAAAGGCCATGTTACCGACAGCGTCAGGCACTAAAGAAGTTACTGTAGGAAGTTCTAGCAGGGAGCTTGAGAAAACATCAGAAAAATTTCAGGTTAGAATGGAACGGATCCTGGGCCTTCCTGGACCTCCTCAGATTCTCCAGGATTTTCCTGATAAAAGCAATAGGGGAGGAATGTTCCGGAGACAGGAAGTAGTAGCCTCTAAAGGGAACGTGAAGCCACAAGTTCCAGAAAAAGATCCAAAGGCAATTGGGAACACAAGATGGATGAACTATACTTATACCCATGGAAAATCAGAAGAAGCAAGAATGGATACTCAAGACTTCAAGGCGACAAAAACCATTAAGAAAAACCCCTCTCCCCTGGTATATGTACTTTTGACTGATGATGTCAGTGAGAGAGAGAAAGATGATGTCAGTGTGAGAGAGAAAGATGATGTCAGTGAGAGAGGGAAACCTGATATGATGATGTCTGATACAATCACATTGAACATTAATGAACCTGCGCCTGTTTCTGAGATCAGGGAAATGAGCAAAACTGTAGAAATGGCAATGTCAGTAAACAAATGCTCCCTTGAAACTGAAGAGTCTGCATTGGCTGAGGTCACTGAAACAGAAAAGGAGATAACAGAACCACCTGACAAATTGGTGAGGCCTCTTCCGAAATATCTGGAGCCATGCCCCCCTTTCTTTGTTCATGAAATTGAATCACAAGAGGTAAGCGAAGGAGAGAGCTGTATTTTTAATTGTGATTTCCAAGGCCATCCAGAGGTCACAGTCACTTGGTATAACAATGACAAGCCACTGTCACGTAACCAAGAATGTAACATCAGAACCACAGAAAATAGTTCTACAGTGACATTCTCCACCATTGTCCGTGATCAGGAAGGCTCCATTACTTGTGTGATATTTAACCAGCATGGGACTGCTACAACTTCAGGGACGCTAAAAGTGAAAGTAAAGGAAAAGCCTGAATTTAAACCATTCAGTATATGTAAAGTTGAGCTTTCACCAGACTATGCAGAAGAGGAAGAGGAACTCAGTTTGGCATTTGAGTATTCAAAAAAAGATGAACCTGATTTAAGTATGGATGGCAGAGCCACTCTTCTGCCTCCACAGATTAACCTGCCCAGACCTTGCATTTCTGATCCAGATCTGCTTTCACTTCCTGTGGAAATAAAAATAACCGCTCCAACCCCAACTCCAGAGCAAGATGAAGAATTTAAAGAATTAACTCAGTTTGTTGAGTTTGTGCCTGAAGAACCCCCTGAAGAACAAACTTCTGCGGGACTAAAGCATAAGTTTAAATTTTCCTTTGATGTGGCTCATGAACCCCCCAAAATCTTAAAAGAAATTCAACAACACGTTAGATGTAGAGAAGGGGATTCGGTGGTACTTGAATGCTTAATATCTGCAGAACCGCTGGCAATTGTAACATGGCTGCAGAATGATGGGATTTTAATCCCCACTGAAAAGTTTTACTTTGAGGAGGGAGATGGCGTTTATAGATTGCACATTTGTAAGGTTTCCATATCTGATGCTGGCACGTACAAATGTGTTGCCGAAAACAAAGCTGGCATAGTCGAAACTGTTTGCTATCTTTCAGTTGATCCCACCGTGGAAATATTTTCTGATGAAACTGAGCTCAAAGCTGTCCAAAGCCAAGTCAGAGGAACTCAGGACCAGATTGCAAAAGAACATTTGGGGAGTTATTTTGAATCCTCAGTAGGACTTACGGAAAGTAGTTTTAGCGATAAAGCATATTCTGTAAGCCAGCAGTTCCACAGTGTTAGTAAACTGGATTTCGGAGGGGAAGAAACAGGTAGACCAGCCCAGGAAATGGAATCCCAGCTGCCAAATTATCTAAATGATGTAATGAAGTCTCTACTTGCTGATGAAAGTGAACACCCACATTTCCAGATCTGGGAGCAAAAAGAAGTATATAAAGAGATGGAGTCAAATGCAAAAGAAGAACAAAAGGTAGCCAGTATTTCAGAAATTTTAGCAGACACTCCACTTGTTGAGGAATTTAGAGATACAGCTGCTGAGCAAGCCAAAGTAGAAAGCACATATAAACACGCAGCTATGGAAATATCATCAAGCTGTCAATTTGAAATGGTTGTAGAGAGTCATACGGAAAGAGAGAAGTCAGTTACAGGAGAAGACATTTCTGTAAGTCATGATGTAAAAGATGAAGGGAAAACTGTAAGAGACATATTTGAGAAGATGCAGAAGATTTCTAAAGATCAGGAATTCACACTAGCATATCTGGAACCAGAATCAGAGAATCTTCAGTATGGACCAACTCAAGGTATATCACACGAGGAAATACCTTCAAGTGAGATAATCACAGACATACCATTTAAGGAAGTTAAAGAACAAATCTGCACTTTTGAGCAGGAGTTAGATGCAAAAGAATCTATGGATCATAGGTTTTCCACACTGCTGCAAGAAGACAGTGATATCCATGAGAAGGATCAATGTTTTACTGATATATTAAGCAAGAATTCTCAGGAGCAGTCAGCCATAGAAGAGAGAAGTATGTTACATCTGCAAAATATAAACAATGAACTCCAAAGTGCACCTAAGGAAGAACAACTTGACGATGAGGTTGTAAACAAAGAAAATCTGCAGGAGGCAGTAGCCAATGAACACCAAGAACTGTTCAGAGTAGAAAAAGAGCAAGTATTCAGAAGTTCTATCTCTGACAAAGAGAAAGGCACTTTGATCCATGAGGAAAAGTTCACTAGCTTTGGTGAGGGGAAAGAGAAGGAAATCCATTGTGGTGAAGAATTGGTAGGAAAAGCAGATGTAAGTGTGCCTGAATTTGTATTTGATTTAAAACAAATGCTTACTATTGAAGACAACGTAGATAAGAATGCTCAAGAACAAACTGAAACTCAGGAACTCATAGGCCCAAGCTCAATTGCTGGCAAACTTGATATCTCACTTGATGGAATGCCGGTTCATGCAGATACAGAAACTGCTGATGAACAACAAAACAGACTTAAGTCAGAGGAAGTGTATGCCAAAGAAAAATGTTTGGTTTCTGAAATAATACAAGCTAATACAAACAAAATCACAGAATCAGCACAAATCGGCATATCAGCTCTAGAACAAAGATTGGATTCTAGTCAAGGTATTTCTAAAGAGGGTGAACTTGTAAAGGAAGCAAATTATGCCCAAGAAGATGTATTATGCCTAGAGAAGGAAGAATTTGGTTTACATCCAGCTTCCTTAGGCACAGAAACTGTTGTTGAGGAACGAGAGGAAATCGTTATCAAAGAACTTTCAGATTTTGAAAGAACAGACCTAGGCAAGATAATAGAAAGTGCAGAAGTAGACACATCAGCTGAGAGTTATAGCCAGGATATCAACAAAGAGAAGGAACTGGGAGAAGGAATATTTGATTTAAAACAACTTTCTCTGCATGTAGAAAATGATAGTCAAAACCAGGACGATGTCCTTGTGAAAGCTCTGCATTCCGGCTCTGAAGAAATGAAACTAGATGTCAACAAAACCTCAGAAATTGTACAATCTCCCACTTTGTTTCTAGAGCAAGAAAGAGCTTCTCAACAAGAGCTTTCCCAAGATACTGAACCAGTAAAGACAGAATATAGTTTCAAGGAAGCTATCTTATCCTTTGAAGAAGAATTTCCCTCCAAACAATCTAATTATAACATAGAAATTGTTGTTCAAAAGGAAGTTCACATTGAGGAAAAACAGACTCATGAAAAGGATCAAGATTCTGTTTTTACTGTTCCAGACATAGAAATTTCTGGGGGGAAATATGTTAAAACTGAACATTCAGTTGCTGAAAGCCTGGAAACTGACGTGGCTGAACATGCACACAAAAAATCGGATTTAGAGGTTTCCAAAATAAATGAAACTATAAAGGAAGAAAGTGGTGCACTGCAACAATCATTACCCCCTAAAAATGGCATTTTTGACTTAAAACAAGCTTACTCAGATATAGAAAAAAATAGCCACCTACCAGAGACAGAAGAAACATACTTTAAAAACCTCTATTCCACTTCTGAAGGAGTTCAGGCTGATACACAGAGTACCATGGAAAATGCACGTCAAATAATGCATTCCTGCCAAAAAGATTCCTTCTCTTTGAAAACCATGATGGAAGAAGAAAATGTTCAGGAACGTGCATCCCCAGAAAACAAAGACATTGATTTAAAATTAGCTTTTCTGAATCTAGAAAATGTTGATCAACAGCAAGAAGAGAAGTTGCCACAGGGGCAAATACCTCTCAAATTCCTGTATTCTGCTTCAGAGGAAATGGAAGCCTTTCAAGGGCAGCAGCTGAAATCCACTGAAAGCAATGTCCTCTACAAGAGCAGCGACCACAAAGAATGTACCCTGTCCCCAGGGAAAGAACTACAAACACAAGAGCAAATGTTTGATCTGAAAGCACATGCTGCATCTTTATCACAAGGCTTTTCATTGAAGGAGGCTGAAACATTACCAGAGAAAGAAGTGGGTTCCTTTAATCTGAGGTCGGCTTTTGAGATGGTGGGTACAGAGACAGAGAGTTTCATAAAACAGCTACAGAAGGCAAGCGTACCAGAGGAAGGAGTTTCTCTAAGTGAGGAACTTCGTCAGAGCTATAAGGTGCGGCTGGAGGGAGAGAATTCCCTAGAACAAAAATTGCAAGCGGAAGCAGAGCTGACAGTGACACAAATACTGAAGAAGGCCTTAGAAACGATTAGCCTTTCTACTGAACAGGAGCCTGCTACAAAACGGCATTGCGATCAGGAGGGGGAAATTTCTGAGGAGGAAGTGCTTAGGATGCCAGATGAAGCCTTTCTGTGGGGGCCGCCAGAACCCATCCCTCTCAGTCAGTATTTTCAAAACCAAGTGAAAGAAACTGGTGTCCTCGAAGCGGATAGTTTCATATCTGATTTGAAGAAAGCTGCACATGGAAAGAAGCCTCAAAGCGTTCACGAAACAGGGGGAGAAAAGGCACGTGTTACTGAGCACACCATTATCAAAGCGAGGAGCTCTTCCACTGAGGGGGCTACTGATATCGAGAAGCCTTTTGATAGCCAAATAATGCCTGACAAACAACCATCATCACACAGCTCAGCCAAGGAACCCTTGTTGGCCCAGTTCCTTCTTTCTTTAAAAGATGAATCACTTATAAGCCAGGGAGGTGTGACAGGAGAATGTGAAACTACTGAATTCATGAATCCTCCTCTAGGAAATCTAACTGAAGGGGCTACCAAAGAAAGTACTCTTCACGCTCAAGAACTTCCTCCTCCTCCTCATGAAGGAGCAGATTTCTCTCTTACAAAATATTTGCTTTCTGCCAAAGAACAGGAGATCCCAGTTGTCAGAGACAGCTCATCCAGGACTCTGACCAGGGAGGGATCTATCACATCCTTGGAGGTTGAAGATGTTACATTTAGCACCGTTTATGATTATTACAAGCAACAGCAAGAACTGACCCGCCCTTTTTCTCCCGAGTCAGAAATGTCTATTTATATTGACAGCATGAGCGGAGACGAAATGGTAGAGGCTGAGGGATTCTACACACCACCGTCGTCAGTGGATAATTTTGAATCTCCCATGTCTTTTGAGTCTTATCACACACCAATTGGCAGCCCGGAACGATATTCTACGCCTTCAGAGGAACGATACTCTACACCATCAGAGGAGCGATATTCTACACCGTCAGAGGAGCGATATTCTACACCATCAGAGGAGCGATATTCTACACCATCTGCAGAGTCAAACAGAGCTTCAGTGAGGTCTCCTGCAAATCTAGTGAGGGGAAGTACCCCACCAGAACGTTACCAAACACCCCGTGGCTCTCGTTTGCAACACAGGAGCTCTTCTCTGGAAGAGCTACGTGCTGAAATGTTCGGTACACCTTGTGAAGCATTGGAACCAAAGGGAAACGAAATTCCCCCTGCATTTATTAAGCCATTGACTAAAAGAAAAATCTATGAGAACACCACATTGCGTTTTATTGCCGAGGTCACAGGGATTCCCATACCTGATGTGAAATGGTATAGAAATAAGTCATTGCTTGAGCAAGATGAAAGGGTCAAAATACAAAAAGAAGGTGATGTTTGTATCTTAGAAATCCGCAACATTCAAAAAACAGACGGAGGGGAATATATGTGCCATGCAATAAATATCATAGGCGAATCCAAGAATATCGCACAAGTACAAGTGTTACCCCATGATGGAAGAGCTTTGGCTCTTCCTCCTCCAGTGACTCATCAACATGTTATAGAGTTTGATATAGAACAAGGGTCAGCGTCACGAACACCTTCGCCTCAGGAAATTCTCCTGGAAGTAGAGCTGGATGAAACTGAGATTAAGGAATGTGAGAAGCAAGTGAAAATAGCCACTATTCCTGAACTCACTTCTGATAATCAAAGTATGATTGTGTCTCTTGATGTTCTCCCTTTATCTCTGGTGGAACACACAACGGCCTCTTTTGGGAAAGAGAACAAAGATGTTACAATTGACTTTGAAGTCACCGAGATGCCTCCACGCTTTACCACCCCTGTCTTTGACATAGAGGTTCCAGAAAAATCTGAGGCATTGTTTCATTGTACAGTCGCGGGCTGTCCTACCCCAGTAGTGCAGTGGTTTAGGGCAAATCAGTGCATTTCTTCAGACGCTTTGAAGTACACTGTTAGAAGTGAGAATGGAAGTCATAGTCTTAAAATTCAGAATGTACAGCATTCTGATAGTGGCATGTATTTGTGTAAGGCTGTTAATGCTGCTGGAGAAGCTATATGCAGGTGCTTGTTAGCTGTAACCGAGGGCCAAGGGGCTCTTGCAGTGACCAATGATGGAAGTCAGGCAGATTTAAGTTTGGATAGCACTAGTGGTAGGCCTCAAAAGATTGATTTGCTTGTTGATAATACTATCCAAAATGGCAACCAGACGGAAATAGAGCTGGAGTTTGAGTTTGAAGGTGACACTGATGATTCTCAGAAAGCTGTTAAATTGGTAGCTGTTACAGAACAGGAGCAGGAAGAGGAAGGAGAAGCATGTGTAAATATTAACTTTGATGTATTTGCTGAACCATCCAAAGAAGAGCAGATTGAATTTAAAGGTGAGAGCACAGACAGCTGCAGCTTTGAATTTCAAGTTACAGAAGCGCCTCCAAAGTTTATGAAACATATTTCTGATTGTGCTTCTTTCAAGGGTACCTCTGCAAGTTTCCAGTGTTTAGTAGTTGGTTCTCCAAAACCAGCAATAAGCTGGTTTAAAAATGGGGCATTGATTCATGAAGAGAGATACTGTGTGGAGGAAAGTCAGGAAGGTTGTCACAGTCTGACTATAAGAAGCTTAGTCCAAACTGATGAAGGCGAGTATAAGTGTGTAGCAAACAACAAAGCAGGGACTGCCTATAGCAGTGCTTCGTTAACAATCTGCTGAACGTCCTGCTTTCAAAATGTATTTATTCTTAAAGAGACGGCACATTTGCACCACATTTAGAGATCCATCCTGGTAGACTATGTAGCAGTAATTTTGATGCTTCTTGTTATTTGAAGCAACCTTATGAGTGGGATTCACTGGCCTCTCCCCAAGGCTCTCCCTACCAGGAACTACTGTGGAGATGAAGTGATGCTTAGCTCTTATTACAGGCTAAGCTTCACTCAAAGCGAGTTCCATTGATCCCAACACCGTACGCATCCTTGTAATGATATCATTGTAATTGTCACCCACATGTGTACACCATCTTTGTCTGATACATGTAAATATGATTGTTTTATTTAAAAGGTGCATTCACATTTTTGTTAAGAGGGTCTTGAAATATTTGATACCCCCTTTTTTCTTATAACTGACTTTTTTGGAATTGTACTTTATATGCACACTGAATTTTAAACGCAGTACCAGAAAAAAAATGAGGATTTCCCTCTCGCAATGTTGTATCAGAAAATGACATTCTCTCTTGAACACATCCTGAAATCTTATGTTATTTCTCTCCCACTGAAGTAACTGAGACTTATGTTGATCTCATTCCAATTCAAATGAAGAGTATTAACATGACACCAGTTGAAATACCCTGATTCAAAGAGAATCAGAGACCAAATTGGCCCATTTGGGTTTTCTGTCATAGTGGAGATTGCAGAAAAAACTTTCAGATTTATTTTTCTTTTACCAAGTTAAAACTACCTGTTAGCTAGAGAAAAAGCAATGCAAAACAGGCAAATATGCTAATGTGAACTTAGCATAAATAAAATATATTGAAATTAAACTTCTTAGAGATGGTTACACTTTAGTTGGTCAATTAATCTCTGGCAATGGATGAAATGAAACAGAACCCTGTCCATCTCAAACCAAGGCCTTGATATCCAACATTATTTTTTAAAATACAATTCTTTATCAAGGGACATTCATGTTATTCTGTTGCAGCAAAATAGTAGTCTTGAGAACCTTCAAAGGCTAGCAAATTTATTATGTCACATTCACACAAAAAATATACCATAATAAATTTGATAGTCTTTCAAGTATCATAAAACTCTTTGCTATTTTTAAACTTCTGTCATCATAGACTAGAAGAAGTATGAATTTAAAACCATGTTTTTCAGTATATGAACAGACATGAACATTGTCCACTGTACAAATTTCATTCAGTAAAATGTTTTGTGCTGTGGTTGCATGCAAGCTTAGCTGGGACCAAATCCCATTGGAGACAATGGGATTTTACTCCTGAGTAAACATGCCTAGGTTTGGGACTCTAAGGCTGCAGTTCCAGACCCTATATGCCTGAGAGTAAACCTAAATCAACGCAATGGGGCTTACCTCCATGTTGATCCGTATCACAGGAGCCAACTCCTAGGGGCTGAGCACCTTTCGCCCTCCCATACGTTATTTGAGGGGGTTGGTGGCTCTCCAAAGCTGATGGGCATTGCCATTCAAATGGTGTGTGTGTGTGTGCCATGTCTTGTGATCAATTATGTGGGGTGAGGCTTACCTATCCCCCTCAATATTTTATTCAAGATGGCACCCCTGATCCGTATAGGACTTCACTCTCTGTGTATAGGAGAAAAAGAAAAGGAAAATACATAGGTAATCTAGTCACTATTGTGATTGGCACCAAAAGCACATTCTCTAACTCAGACATATTGATAAACGAAAATAGCCTTTTAACACTAGAAAAGAATACACCACTTGACTCTGAGACAGCTACCTTTAAATATGAAACTGTACTTTTGAGAGTTCCTGCTTTATATTATTTTCAACACTGATATTTAAAAGAAGCATGATAATTTATACTTAAATAAATTGGTGCATTTATATACTCAGTTGTGCACATGCATGCTCTTATTTCTATATTTATGTGCTCAGTCTTTCATCAAAAATCTGTGGCTTTAGGCACCACATAATCCCAAAGCTGATGCTATATTACTAGGAATTGCTGAAGTTCCCAAATATGTTAGAATTACTCTTCAAAATATAGAGCAGGTCATGTAAAAAAAAAAACACACCCTGTAAATATGCCTGCCCCCATACCATCAACTTTTATCTGCGGTTCTCATCACAGAATCTTACGTAGGGCAAAGACAGAAGCTTTGCTTCGAAACACAGAGCTGCTTGCCCGAGACATGCATAAGATGTTTTGTCAAATAGCTTGGGTGATCTGTGGAAAGCAGCCTGTATGGCTCCTTTATCACAGGATCCTCAGAACGGAAATCTCGGCGCCACTGATTTCAGAATTACAAGTTTGATTCTGTTTCCAGCCAAGCCATTTTCAGTCTCAGTTGACTAGAAACAGGTGTTTAGACACCTGTTAACATACTAGGCATTTATATGTAAAACTTAAGGTAAGAAGTAAAGGGGGGTGTTTCCTTTTGGAAACACCAAACTGACACAGTGGATATCACAGGGTATTTCAGCACTCTCAACGTGCTGACAGTAGGCATTAAAATAATTTGCATGGCAGTTAAAATGTTTCAATAGTGTAAGAGTATAAGAGAAATGAAATTTCTGATCCAACATTGAGCTGGGTAGAAATTGCTCATAGCATTGTGTCCATTGTCATTCCCAATATAGTTGACTAGCAGTTTTGGAGCAAATGAAGTGCAGCTATCCCAGCATATTAGGGAATATGCATTGAATGTATTATATGGTCTGATGCTATCAGAAAGCCCACGGTGTTTCACTCTGAAGAAGTTCAGCCACCATATCTGACCTCTCACACTCACTTCCAGCTTGTAGTATCTTTGCATTCACTTTATCTGCGGCCTGATCCTGTAAATCCAAACCATTGGTTACGGTCAAAATCATGGCCAAGTAGTTGTGATGAAAGCAAAGACTGGCAGCTACACCTGTAGCACTGCATGCAACTAAGCCCTACTCAGAGTTGACCCATTTAAATTAATGGATGTAATTTAGTCATACCCATTAATTTCAGTTGGCTCTAAGTAGGACTAATGTTGGCTACAATTCCCATCTTCCAAAGCTAGCATTTAAGCTATACACTTTTCCAGTGTCTACTCAGATGTCTTTTTTCATAGTGACAGGGTATTAAAAAAAAAAGAGGAACGAAAGAGCTTTATTTGTTCATATTTGATGTTACATTTTAAATGTCAATGTATATATTGTTTTAATAAAAGTTTAAAATACAGTACTCGACTTTGGTTTTGTATTCTTCATTGAGCATACATTGATGAATTAATTATCGACCTTTTAACAATGGTGGTATGTATGTGAAGGTCATAACCTTTATGCCCATCCTTCTAGATATATGAAACTAGAAACACATCATTTTTTCTAGAGTTGAACAGAGGGTGGGATGTTGGGAAAGTTCTCTTTGTAACTGTCAAACAAAGAACAGATAACTTACTCTGGCATTTAAATTTAAAAATATGTACCAGTCATTTGCACACATGCTCAATTAATCATTAGTAGACAGCTGCAGTGCTCTAACAGAGTACTTTAAATGTTTGTAGGGGAAATGTAATGTTGCATACCTGCAGTTTAGAGCCCCAAAGGTATAGAGGCCTCCCTAGAACCTTGAAGGTACACAAGACTCCCATGGTTCTCTGTGACAGAGACAAAGAAAATTCTGTGCCGCCAGGGATTCTTCCCCCCCATACTTTTTAGGTAGAGCTATATCATTTGTTTGTTTGTTTGTTTGATTGATTGATTTAAATTTGTATACCGCCCTATGCCTGCGGGTCTCAGGGCAGTTACAACATAATATCACAATAATATAAAAACACAAAATACATAATAAAAAAAAGAAACAGAAAATATCTTTATTGTACCACTTGACCTGGAAGTATTAGCTGTATAGTCCTCCTCATATCATAGTTTAACCATTTGTGGATCTTAATTGCCATTTTAGAAAAAGGGAGGAATTTGTAGTATTTAGTGCGGCAAAACTGAGTGGTTTTGTAAAAGTCCCGAAAACATGTCCGCCTCCATACCATCAACTTTATCTGTGGTTATCATTGCAGAATCTTACATAGGGCAAAGACGAAAGCTTTGCTTCGAAACACTGAGCTGCTTTGTTTTGTAGTTTTGTAGAATTTGTAGTATTAAGTGTGGCAAAAGTGAGGGCATGGATTAGGAAGTCAATATCTAACTGATCCATGCGTCCATTGGAGGACTTACAGAAGCTTATGCACATAAGAAAGGATGGCAACCAATTGGTGGGGAAAGCCAAATTGTTTCCTGACTGCTTGTCTGCCTGGCACAGTGTATGTGGACCATTTGTGGACCACAGAGCAGCCTTAGGTCTTCTGATCAAGAGCTGAGAACCACGTGGCCTCTGAGTATTAAGAAGATGAATGTTTTCCTTCCAGAGGAAGGCTATACTGCCTAGGATACCTTATATGATCAAATACCTCTGGGTAGAGAAAGAAACACTGGCACTATCAATACTGAACCATATGGTTGATGGTCCGACATGGCATAAAATAGTTGTCTGTGTCTTTGACTTGGAACTAATTTTTGCTGGCTGAGCTCTAGAACATCCTGCCTTAGGGCTAATATTGTATTTTAATATTCTGTTGGAAGCCGCCCAGAATGGCTGGGGTAACCCAGCCAGATGGGCGGGGTATAAATAAATTATTATTATTTCCAACACCATAATTCTATGTTTCTACTGAATGGCATGAAGTGGAGTGCATTAGTTGTGCTTGACTGTTTAATTCAGTTGAAATGAATGGGATTTATGGTTCATTGATTTCAATGGGACTTAAGCATCTTCCCCCCCCCCTGGATTGGTGCTGTATAATCAGTAGCACCATTTCAGTGAATACCTTTTATTTCACTTACCATCCTACACCTCAGACCACATTCCTTTTTCAGATATAAAACAGCCCCATAAAGCAAATCCAATAAGAATAATTGCTGAATCTACCTCCAGGTGTTAAGTGTACTTTAAGTCACACAAAAAATACGTAGAAGATTATATACCAGTGTAAAAAATTATTACAAGTTTAAATATTTATTATAGTGTGATATGTTACTGAATTCCTATCCCAATTAATATTCTCTTTATGACTTTATGACTTGGAGTGAGATTTCCTTTCTTCATTAATAGAAGGGTTCCTTTCTTCTGCAGAAGTTTCTTTGTTCTATTAGAGGATCCCGCTGACAGAAAATGTGAGAGATAATTTTTGTGGATTCCTCCTTCCCCTTGCCTTCTCATGCCACAGGAGGGTTCCCCAAATTTGCTAGAGCAAATTTTCAGGGGGGATGCAGGGTGAAGCAGCAAAATTTTCCTTTTCTTCCTTCTGTCAGCAGGAACACCCCATAATGAGCATTCAGCTCATGGATCTGCAGTACCCTTTTTTTTTTTTAAGGGAGTATTTAAATCATCAAACATTTATTGCAGACTCTTGTATCTCCTAGATCAACTTTCCTCAGCCTGGTATCCTCCAGATGTCTGAGGCTTTCAGCTCCCATCATCCCTGACCGACAGCCATACTGGTTGGAGTAGATGGAAATTGTAGTCCAAAACATCTGTAGAATAGCAGGAGAGGGAAGACTGCCCTTGATGGGGAACTTGTGGCCCTCCAGACTTTGCTAGATTTCAATTCCCATCAGTCCCAACCACAATGGCTAATGTTCTAGAATGATGGGAGCTGTGATTTTGCTTTTCTAGTACTAATGGAAAAGTGAACACCTGAGTCTGTCTATATATATTAAACACCAACTCTAATATTTGTGCTCTATTATGCCTTCAGTTTATATGCAGATATTCCCCAATATTCATGCACTGATTAAATGGGAAATTGTCAGTACAGTGGTACCTTGGTACTTGAATGGCTTGGTTCCCAAACAAATCGACTCCCAAAATCCGCAAACCAGAAAAGTGTTCTGGGTTGTGAATGTTTTTTGGAAGCCTAACGTCCGATGTGACAGACAAGTGGCTTCCGATTGGCTCTTCTGATTGCAAGAGCCAATCAGACACCGTGCCTTGGAAATTGAATGTTTTGGAAGTTGAATATCCTTCTGGAATGGATTACGTTCAACTTCTGAGGTACCACTGTATAAACTGAATCCTAAAATAATGTCCACCCTTTGATTCAAGGTATATTTTAAAATATATGAATGTTTTAATCATCTTGCAGCATTACGAAGTGTTGTCCTAACATGATAATTGATTGATAGTATCTGGTAGATACAAGATGAATTTTTCAAGAAAGCATTTTAGTAAAATGTAAATAATTTTTTTCCCATACAGAGATTTCTAGCTCTATTATTGTGTCTTCTGAGGAAGAAAGAACTGAGAGTTACACCAGCGGCCTACAATTATCTGATAGAGATAAAACACTTGAACTCATGCCTGAAAATCCAGTTTATTCTAGCAGTTTAGAGGTGAAAAGGGAGAAGAGCAATGTCCCAACCTTCCTCAAGCATGTGTCAAATGTTGAAATAAGTTTAGGAGATTTAGCTAGACTTTCTGTTGTAGTTACTGGGGATCCAAAACCACAGATACAATGGTATTTCAATAGTGTTAAGCTGACATCATCTGCAGACTATAAGTTTGTGTTTGATGATGAAAACTATAGCCTCATTATTCTCTCCACAAAATTTGACCATGAAGGGGAATATACTTGCATTGCTAGTAATATCCATGGAGAGACAGCCTGCTCTGCTTATCTGAAGGTCAATCCTAAGGGAGAGGAAAGGGAACTGGAGGCAGAATTCACTGCAGAGAAGACAGGAAGTCCACGACCTCCATATTTTGTTAGGAAGCTAGACCCTGTTCAGTGTGCACAAGGTGCTCCTGCTGTGTTTGAGTACAAAGTGGCTGGGTACCCACCTCCAGAGATTCAGTGGTTTAGGGGAAACAACCAGATTTTCTCCTGTGCACAATACACTATCATTCATAATCAAGATGGTTCTGGGTCACTAATGGTGAATAACTGCCAGGGGGCCAATGGTGGCTTATACATCTGTAAGGGAATCAACCTCATAGGTGAAGCCTCTAGCAGTGCAGAACTTCTTGTTCTCTTAGACGTGCCTGGGGAGGCTCCATATAAGGAACAGAAGAGTAAACAGAAAACACGCACCAAGTCATATAAAGAAACTGTAAGTGATGAGGCTACCGTCTCACGGATATATGCCGTTAAACTGCCTGGTGATGATAGGCATGATGGGCAGCATGTGATGTATACAATTGGAACTGAAGATAGGCATTCACTACATAGTGAAGAGGTAGATGTTTTGCAGGTGGCTTCCTACTCAACAGCTACTGTACAGCAGGAAGCCCTTCTGACCCAGCAAGTAGCGTTGCTTGAGTCTCACAAAGTTGGAGAAATTGCAGATCCATCATCTCAGGCCAATGAAAAGGTGGCTTCTTCAGCTTTTACCACAGGTGAGGTGAAGGAGCACCCCGGTTTCCTAGAGCAACACTCTGAACCAATTCAAAGCCCACCAATAGTCGAATTGCCGGGTTCCTGGTGCCACCAAGTTTCTGACCTCTGTTTACCTGTTGTGGAGGAAATAAACCAAGAAGACAAAGAAAAGGGGCTGCAAACCAAGCTTCCAGAAATGGTCAGGCCAACGTCAGCTATAGAGCAAACATCTCAGTTTGCCTCCATTCTGTCTGAGGAGAAATATGTGGTAAGCCCCGGTGAGTCTGTTGTATTCTCAGTCCCAGGAGCTGAGGAAGTTATTGAAACCAGTGAGCCTAAACATGCAGTATGTGTTCCTACAATTGAGGGCATCCAAGAATTGTCCAAGGAAAGTTCTTTGGCAGACCACGCACACAAGTGGGAGAATATCACACCAGCTAAAGAACGAGGCAGCTTTTTTCAGTCTGCTGTAGCAGCAGAACAATGCAAAATAAGTGAAGCTCATGCTGAGGCAATCGATTATGCTGATTCACCTGCAGAAGTTAGTCATACCCAAGAATCATCCAATGTATTACATGTGGCTACGATTGCCTCTGAACAGATGTTCCCCAAAGAGTCCGCCTTTGATGCAACCATTGCAGAGCAGCAGAAGGGCTCTCTGGAACAGGACTGGCTTGTCCAAACAGCTCTGGTTGCTGAAGAAAAGCAGCAGCTCTTTGATGAACACACTGAGGACCTTCCCAGGTTAGACTGCACGGTGGTAGCAGAAATCCAAAGAGAGGGTGAAAAGCCACTGCATTTGCCTGTTGTACATGGACAAGACTCGCTTCCTAGAGAAGAGCATTTTAGTTCTGAGGTGCCCCTGGAAGATGAGGCACTGTCTAGGAAAAGCCCATGTTTGCTACACTGCTTAGTAACAGAAGAACAAGTCTCCACCTCTTGTGAAGATGCTAAGCAGTTTCCTCCTCTGGCAGAGGCAGTTAGCATTCAGGTCACCCAGGAGCCCATTTCTGTGTTGCATCTCCAAACGAGCCAAACTGAGCAAGTGTTGCCTAAGGAAGGCATCTTGGCTGTACAAGAACCCGAACCCCAAAATGCTTTGCAGAAAGCTGAAATAATGCTCAAACGTGCTGTGGCGTCTGAGGAAAAAAACCAGATAGCTGCCGAGGCCTTAGAGGCCTTTCAGAGTGGCATTGCCGGAGAATACCCTGTGGCTTTAGCAGAGCCTCAGCTTCGTAAGTGTCTGACCACTGTGGCTGAGGAGATGCTTCTGCCCAAAGAGGAAATCCTCCCTGAAATAGGAAAAGAGCAGAAAGCTACCCTGAGGAAGGAAGACTTTCAAACAGTGATGCAGGTATCTGATGTGACTGAAGAGAGGGTCTTGGATGTTGGACATGCTGAGCCATTTGAGGCTGTTCAGGCCATGAGTTGTGAGGTGGTGTCTGAGCCCAGGTTGCCTTCAGAATCCACCTGTGTTGAGGAGCAAGGTGTTCCGATAGAGAGCATCGATCTCTTGGAAGCCACAGAGCAAGAATTTGCAGCCCGCATCCAAGAAGGTCAGTCAGTCAGGCTCCCGTTGTTATTGGAGGAAAAACAGCCATTAAAGGAAGAGCACTTGGACAAGATCGCAAGGCCAGAGGCTGAGAACGTAAAGGCCCAAAAGCAACTGGGGCTTCTTATGGATGTGCCTGAAACATGGGAAAACAAAGTGCTTCGGAAAGAAGAAGAACTTGCAGCTGAGACTCCAGTATGTTGTAGCTTAGATATGAAGGCTCAGATCAGAAGGGCCCTGAAAGTAGCTCTGACAAATGAACAGCACTTATTTCCATTGGATGCTTTCGATGATATTGAGAGCGTTCAATTAAAGACTGTAACAGTGATCAAAGAACCTCAACATGCAACATGCACTTGCCTTATAATCTTGGAAAGTTCCAATACTGCAGAAATAACTCTCTCTCTAGATGGAATATATTCTCAGACAGCTGATTTCAAAAGCGAATTGCAAGCTGCTGTTCACTCCATTATTTATGACGAGAAACATGTTCTGACAGCAGAGGAACCCAGTGCCATAGCAGAACCTAAACACGACAAGTTGCTTGCTTCTTGTTCACCTTCCAAACTAATGCAGTCTGCTACTGTAACTGAGACACCTGTTCAGCAACAATCTGTCAGTAATATTATTGGTTCACCTGAGCTACAACATGCTTACCTGAGTACTGAATCAGAAATACAGGAGGAGCAACTTGTGTCTATTCAAGAAGTCCAAACTACTGCTCTAAGTGAGCACATTAAAGATGTAGGTACAACCACACTCACCCTTGATATTCCAGTAGCAGCAGCCCCAGTTGAGAGGTTAATAGATGCTCTAAAAGTGAAAGAGAGAAAGGAAGAACTTTTTGAGGAAAATGAAGAGGAGGCACATGTAGTTAAGGCTAGCAAACGAGAAGACAGTCTAGTGAGCAGGGGTTGTCCCATCATGCGCCAAAGTTTTATAGACACTGTTGTTGAAGAAGGTGGCAGCGTAAGTCTTACTTCCATTATAGAAAATGTTAAAGTGGTGAATTGGTATTTTGGGGATAAGCTGGTATCTTCAGGAAATGAGTTCAAGTGCTTGCAAGACCATGACACATACACACTAGTAATCAACCAAGCATTCAAGGAAGTGCATCAAGGAGAGTACACCTGTGAGGCTCTGAATGAAGGTGGAAAAACAACAGCAACAGCGAAACTCACAGTTGTAAAAAGAGGTTGGAATATGGGGATAAAATATTGCTTTCCTATTTTCACTCATTTGCTAACTGAATAGAACACACATATACATATTTGTATCTCTAGTAGCATTTTGGATACAGATATAAGAAGTATATAAACTTCAGCTGTGCATCACCAAACTAATCACAGATCCTCCACTTTTTGTCTCCTCTTTAGAACTTTTATTTCTTTAAATATATTTCTTATTCACACCTTTTATTTGCATTTTGCACTTTTTGGTACTGAAACAAAATCAACTTTTGTTTCATGAATGATGGTTGTTAAATAAAACTATTTGTAATTTCAGGTTTTTTTAAAAGAGTGCATGTCTTAGGAGCACTTTCATCCCCATATCCACAGAGCAACTTGGTTCACTTTTCCTTTTCATTGCTACAATAAAGATGCAATCCTGAACACGCTTACTAGGGAGGAAGCCCCACTGAGCACAGTGAGACTTGCTTCTGAGTAGACGTGCCAAGAGATTGCACAGCACGTTGTAGAAGTCATTGCACCATTCTAGCATAATGTCACACATTTCATGTTGAAAATGTTCTGGTACAACCTGGTATAATTTCATATATCATGTTGTTTGCATGCCTTTAATAGTAAGTAGCACATCAGAGTATCTTCAGAGTTCCATTATGCACTGCAGTGTATGTAGCCCTCTGGTAGACTGGGCACTGCTTTCGGTTTGCTTTCACCTCTGACAACCATTTTTCTTTACAGCCACTTTCCTTGGATAGCTCATGAAACCACACATCTCATTTCTGTTGGTCACTTTATTAACAGTGTTTTGGAATGTACACTTATAAGCACCATACATGCTATTAGTATTACAATATCCACATGAACGTGGATGGTTGTAACCACATTATTCTTTGACTTTTAACTTCAGTTGGACCCATACTGAGGAGAAGGCTGGAATCCCAAGAAGTCGCTGTGAACCACCTTGCCAAGTTCACCTGCGAGATCGAGATGGCGCCAGACGTACGGTTTCAATGGTACAGAGCCGGTCGGGAAATCTATGATGGCGACAAGTATACCATACACACCGCTAATTATACATCCACTCTTCAAATCCCGAGACCGCAAGTAGTTGACTGTGGCGAATACAGCTGCAAAGCTTCCAATAAGTATGGCAGCGTAAGCAGCAAAGCAACCTTAACGGTAACTGGTAAGTGCGAGACACGAACCCTGTGCTGCTTCCTTGTTAGGTAACTGAATGTGTTCACCATTAGTATGTGGTAAAATGCATCTAGGGCCAATAACAGACTAAGGATTTCCATTTCTGTGCATATAGAAATAGAAGAAAATACCAGGTATTTGGCCCCCAGGTTCAACGTACATATCCAGGAGCAAAAAATATATTTTCATCGGAAACTGAGTCAAAGAACAGATTTGTAATTATTGTATATTATTTCCGAATTCTTTTAAGCGTGGAGGAAAACTTACAAATAATAAAGGGAATACTCTAGTTCATTTCAGATGTGCACCACTTGGTACAAGCACCTCTCTCTAGTGATGGAAGAACTGCAGTTGGTGAAGGAGATTGTAGGAAGAACTTCCACACTTAAAGCATTTCACACTGGGGTTGGGAGGAGAGAAGAATGCAGCAATGGCATGGATTGTGCCCAGAGGCATTTGAAATGTTTTTTGATTCCGTCATATTCACCTGTAAACATTCGCTCTTAAATGTCTTAAGCTTCTCAAAAAGATTATAGTATTAACTGAGTCGTCTGATCATGATCTTGCTGGGATGCAGTTGATTTTATTTACTCTTTGAGATCCATGCTTACAGGCGTAGTGGGTAGTGGGAGCCATCTTGAAATGAATAAAGGATACATAATGACATCGCTCTTTTAAAAAGATCTCCCTAGGCCTTTTTATTACTATAATAACTGCCTATACCTTTCATCTTACTGGAATCTGTATTGCTGGTTAATTCATGACATGCACTTCAAATCCTCACATGTAAACCTAATTTCATGACTAAATAACTCTTGCTAGATGGCTTTTAAAACTGCTCTTTTAGATAACAAATAACTCTTGCTAGATGGTTTTTAGAACTGCTAGATCATCCTAATGATTTACTGGATGTATTGAGTCTTGGGAATCTTTACTGCACATTATTTCTAGGCAATTTAATGTGTGTATATGGAAACAGCGTTTCTGTCTCCTTTCTTTGGTGCTGGGGTGTGGGGGAAAGGTTGCTGTATTGGCCAAATCCATGTCAACTTTCCCCCCTTTCTTTTGCAGAAGCGTTTCCTCCAACCTTTCTAACCAGACCCGAATCTATTACTACTTTTGTGGGTAAGAGTGCCAGGTTCCTCTGCACAGTGGCAGGCACCCCCGTAATCGACACAGTGTGGCAGAAGGATGGTGCCGCCATTTCTTCCTCAGAACATTGCAAGATTTCAGCTTCTGAGAATAAGCACAGTTTAGAGATTCCACGCCTCACAGTAAATGACAGGGGGGTATATACTTGCAAAGCCTCAAACAAATTTGGAGCAGACATCTGCCAGGCAGAAATAGCTGTCATTGATAAACCACGATTTGTCAAGGAACTGCAGTCTATTCAGTCTGCAGTCAATAAGAAGATACATCTTGAATGCCAAGTGGATGAAGACAGGAAAGTCACAGTATCCTGGAGCAAGGATGGAACCCGAATACCTCCAGGCAAAGATTACAAGATTTGCTTTGAAGACAAGATAGCATCACTTGATATCCCTCTGTCTAAACTTAAAGATTCGGGAACATATGCATGCACTGCTGCAAATGAGGCTGGAAGTAGCTCTTCTTCGGCCACTGTAACAATCAGAGGTAAGGAAATTGTCGGCCTGCTAAACTTGGTGCCATTTATGTCCTCTTATTTATAGTAGTTGCGCTTCAAAGAGGAGCTGCCAGAGTCACTCCATGGGTTTAAGTGGGCCCCGGCCATGCCCCCACAGTGCCCTGATTGGCCACCTGGCAAATGGCGTGGCCGGGTCACCCTCAATGTGACGCTGGACACTATCCTGCACCATGCTGAGGCAGGGCTGGGGCCTGGTGGCCTGAATGCAACCCGGTCCCACACGGAACCGATTTGTTAGTTCCAAATAATGAAGAAGTGAGAGGTAACATTGAGAAGGAAAAAGCTAATCATAGCACATTTCTCCAAGTGTGGTGTGGTGTTCCTTTGTAAAAAGAAAAGCTACAATCTTTTTCACTCGTCTTTGTGTCTTTATTGTCTGATTTCCTTAAATGTGCAAACTTTATTCCAGTGTTGACTAAAACTGTCATTATTTTTCCATCCTAGGTGATTCTTTAGAGAAGTTCTGGTTACCATGATAAAAAGCAGAATTGAGAGCAATGGCAGGAATTGGAGTTTTGTCCTGGATAGATATCTGCATGCTTCTCAATAGCTTGTCTTTGTAATCGTCCTATCAAATCGATCTTCTTAAGGTGTTATATTTCAGGCTTCTTTCTTTCTGAACTTTTCTTCTAGAGCCACCATCGTTCCTGAAGAAAGTGGACCCCTCTTACTTGTTGACTCCTGGAGAGTCAGCACACCTTCAGTGCAAAATCAAAGGGTCTCCTGAGATCCAGGTGACATGGTACAAAAATAACAAAGAAATTAGAGAGAGCGACACACAGAGGATGTCTTTTGCCAATAACGTGGCTGTGCTAGATATTACCAATGTGAAAGTTGATGACAGTGGAAGTTACTCGTGTGAAGCAGCTAATGATGCTGGCAGTGACAGCTGTAGTACTGAGATTGTTGTCAAAGGTTTGTTCTTAAACCCAGGGGTGCTTTCTTTTCAAGGTGCTCTGTTCTGCTG
Organism: Podarcis raffonei; assembly: GCF_027172205.1. Classification (NCBI taxonomy): domain Eukaryota; kingdom Metazoa; phylum Chordata; class Lepidosauria; order Squamata; family Lacertidae; genus Podarcis; species Podarcis raffonei. The sequence goes on from NC_070602.1 coordinate 113,959,244, forward strand.
CAAGTGTACTATCGGTCACTAATTCTTTATTCATGCTTTGATGATTTTATAGAGCCTCCTACTTTCATCAAAACTCTTGAGCCGGGCGACATAGTGAGAGGAATGAATGCCACTCTTCATTGTGAGGTTTCTGGTACTGGACCATTTGAAATCAGTTGGTTTAAAGACAGGAAACAAATTCGCAGTAGTAAAAAATACAGGTTGACTTCCCAAAAGTCTCTTATCTCTCTGGAGATTTCTTCATTTAATAGTGCAGATGTTGGTGAATACGAATGTTCCATAGCGAATGAAGTTGGAAAATGTGTTTGCAGTGCAACATATATACTTAAAGGTTAGTGAGCAAGTGAACAAACAAAACCTATTTTTAACATAGTGCAAAAGGAGAAAATAACTCTTTTGTGGAAACCAATTTTTCTTTTTTAGTTGTCTCCTTTCCTTTCCTTTCCTTCTCTTTCTGTGTCTTGTTACATCTTGGAATCTTTTCTTATATTCTTGAATGCAGGAATAAAAGCAGAGAACAGATTTCATTGAAATTAATTCCCAAGCAAGAGGCTGTTTTACACAGTCAATTCAGTTCTCTTTTAAAAGTGACCTTGCCTTTCAAAACAATATGCAGACCAGAACACAGCCATCCTTTAAAATTCACACTTCTTTGAATTTTGCAATGCAGTGTTCCAACTGGGAAATGAACACTAAAATGAAAAATAGTTTTGGGAAATAGTGAATATTGGGCAAAATAGCATTAAAAATGTGTGTAGTAGAAGAAATTCATACTAAACTGCTGACAAATTTTCACGAGAACTTCTTTTAAAAACTGCAAACTGATGTGGAAATGTGAGGACTCAATTTAACACTTTTTAAAAAGAGGAACTGATAGGTTTGCCCATCCCTACACATGATATGTAAAGAGTTTATTGCTTCTGTCAGCTTGTGATACAAATGTAAAACCTACCCAAGTCAGCATTCTAATTTGCAATGCTAATGCATCTTTTCATCTCCCATCCCCAACATTATCAGTACTCAAAGTTCCACCAAGTAATGAAAGAGGAGCCCAAAGGCAATTCATATGTAAAAAATGCTCTTAGCATTCCCACACACTTACTTAAGAGTAAGCCTCACTGAACTCAATGGGACTTACCTCTGAGTAGGCACACCTATGGTTGGTCTGTTAGCCTTTCCTTTGATAAGTATAGTGTCATGAAATTAAGGGGTTTCCAACATAAAGCATAGCCAAAAGGCAAAATCTCTACTCCTGACATCCTTCTGAGAAGCAAGCTTTGGTGCCCAGTAAAAGAATTCATCTTTTACTCTTCCTAGTCCCCTCATTTACACCAGTAGTGGGGAACCTGTGGTCCTCGAAGTGTTGCTGAACTACAATTCCCATCAGCGCCAGCCAGCATGGCCAATTTGTAGAATCATAGAATCATAGAATCATAGAATCATAGAGTTGGAAGAGACCACAAGGGCCATCGAGTCCAACCCCCTGCCAAGCAGGAAACACCATCAGAGCACTCCTGACATATGGTTGTCAAGCCTCTGCTTAAAGACCTCCAAAGAAGGAGACTCCACCACACTCCTTGGCAGCAAATTCCACCGTCGAACAGCTCTTACTGTCAGGAAGTTCTTCCTAATGTTTAGGTGGAATCTTCTTTCTTGTAGTTTGGATCCATTGCTCCGTGTCCGCTTCTCTGGAGCAGCAGAAAACAACCTTTCTCCCTCCTCTATGTGACATCCTTTTATATATTTTATATATTATATATATATTTATATATATTTTATATATTTTATATATTTATATATTTGTAGTTCATCAACATCTGGAGGACCAAAGGTTCTCCACTCCTGGTTTACATCAATGATGGGGAACCTGTAGCCCTCCAGATGTTGTTGGACCCCATAATTCCTGACCATTGGCTAATGGGGTGGGAGTTGGAGTACAATATCTAGAGTGCCACAGGTTCCTCACCTCTACTTCACCTGGATTAATTTGCCTGCTGTCAAATGTAAGACATTTACTTATTGCTCAACAAATAATGGTCCCTCTGTCTCCAGATTGAAATGGTAAATTTCCCCCTAACATTCAGAGGTAGAAATCCATAAAAGACGTTGCCATTGTATCCAGAAGGCAATTTATTTTCTTTAAAAAGCCTTAAATGCAGCACCAAGCACCATATGATGCAATGATAGATAAGGGTTTTTCTTCCTTCCTTTCTTTTTCAAATTAGAACCTCCCTCTTTCATTAAGAAAATCGAAGATGTTACTGCTCTCGCTGGGGATGAAGTTTTCTTACAGGCAGCTGTGAGAGGCTCAGCTCCTATTTCTGTCACTTGGATGAAGGGGAAAGATATTATTAAAGAAGATAACAAAGTCAAAGTGACCTTTGAAAATGGCATTGCAACTTTGCAAATCACAGATGTCCAGATTAGTTCTGGTGGTAAATATACATGTCTGGCTGAGAATGATGCAGGAAGCCAAACATGTTTTGGAGAATTAGCAGTTAAAGGTCAGTGTAGGAGCACTTTAAGATCGCACAATTCTTCTTATACACAGGCATATTGTTCACATTAGGTCTATAATGACCACTGTTTAATTCTGTTATAGAGCCTGCTACCATTGTTGAGAGAGCTGAATTCATTCAGGTGACGGCAGGGGACCCAGCAACTCTGGAATACACTGTTGCAGGCACTCCAGAGCTAAAAACGAAATGGTTCAAAGACGGAAAGCCTCTGGCTTCTAACAAAAAGTATAGAATCAGTTTCAAGAACAATGTTGCTCAGTTGAAATTCTACACCGCCGAATTGCACGATACTGGCGAAATCACCTTTGAAGTTTCAAACGATGTTGGACGCAGTTCGTGCACCACCTCATTTACTGTGTTAGGTTGGTAATCCAGCAACGCTACTGCGATTTAGATGGTAGAACAATTAGAAGGTGGGAGGTGGGAGGGGACACTCCTAAAACACTATTTTTGATATATATTGGTTTTCTTTTCTTTGCTGTGCCTTGGAACAGATCGCACCCTTCCTCCATTCTTTACCAAACCTCTGCGGAACGTCGATAGCGCGGTTGGTGGCTCCTGCCACTTTGACTGCAAAGTATCAGGTTCTCTTCCAATAAAAGTGTCTTGGTTTAAGCATGACAAAGAGATCACTGCCAGCGCCAAGTATGCAATACGCTACGAAGAAGGTTCAGCGTCTTTGGACATCAAACACCTGGATACCAATGACGCAGGAGTGTATTCCTGTAGAGCTACTAACTCTGCGGGGGGCAAGGAAAGCCATGGAACTTTAACGATAAAAGGTTTGACATCTTCTTTTGCATTCTCTTCTCAGTATCTCTTTTAACCGTTCTTTCCCCACCCCCTTTTAAACTCCTCACTACATTAAGTTGCACTACTGATTCTTTCCAACTCTTTCTTTCAAACAATGTGTAGAGCCACCTAGCTTCGTGACAGAGCCAGAGTCTCAAGAAATATCTCCCGGGTCAACAGTGCGCTTGAAGAGTACGTTTAAGGGAACAACGCCACTCTCTGTACAATGGTTTAAGGGTGATGCTGAGCTAACAACCGGTGGAGCTTGTTACATCATGACGGAAGCTTTGTCAAGTTTCTTGGAGCTTTACGCTGTGAAACCTGCTGATTCAGGCGCCTATTCTTGCAAAGTCAGCAACGCGGCTGGTTCAGCCTCATGCAGTGCAAACTTGTTTGTCCAAGGTTTGCACAACTCTTTCTCTTATGATGATATGCTTGGGTGGCGATTTGAGTGCCTCTTATTTTTCCTTAACCTCTTTCTACAACTCTTCTTAATAACATTCTTTAATTCCACAGAACCCGCTACTTTCGTGGAAAGACTTGAGCCATCACAGTTGATTAAGAAAGGAGAATACGCCCAATTAGAATGTAAAGTTACAGGCACGCCTGAAATTAAAATCTCTTGGTTCAAGGATGACAGGGAAATTAAAGACAGTGCCAAACACAAGATGACTTTGGTGGGCTCCACAGCAGTACTCAGACTCCTGGATGTCACTCTTGAAGACTGTGGTGAATATACATGTGAGGCAAAAAATGATGCTGGGAAAGATACCTGCAGTAGTGTCGTGGTTGTAAAAGGTGTGTGCAAAAGTACCCCTCCACTCAATTTTCTCAGCAAGTCTTTCGAGCCTTTTAAAGGTCCCAGAACCAATTAACAATCCCCACTCTTTCTTTCTGTCTTGTGCTATAGAGTCACCTTACTTTGTCAAGGAATTTGAACCAAGGGAAGTGTTAAAAGACTCAGATGTGATACTGGAATGTGAGGTCTTAGGTACCCCTCCATTTGAGGTCTATTGGTTAAAGGACAACAAACCTGTGAGGAGCAGTAGAAAGCACAGAATAAGCATTGAGAATTCCTTGATTAGCCTCCAGGTTTTCAAGTTTGACTCTTCAGATGCAGGAGAATACCAGTGCAGGGTAACAAACGATGTAGGAAGCTGTGTCTGTAGCTCTGAGTTGGCTCTGAAAGGTCAGTACCGCCTGGAAAATATAATAATTTAATTGTGATGTTTAGTTGAGGCTAATACTCACCAAGGCATCTATTCTTTCAATAGAACCCCCACAATTTGTGAAGAGGATTGAGAACATTAGCTCACTTAGAGGAGGCACAATAGTGTTTCAAGCAACTATTAAAGGTTCCATGCCTATAACAGTCTCTTGGCTGAAAGATAATGATGACATTGTTGAAGACGATAACACCAAAATGACCTTTGTGAACAATGTGGCCACTCTTATGATCAGGGCCATAGAAGTGAAGCACGATGGGAAATATTTTTGCCAGGCTAAAAATGATGCTGGAATCCAAAGATGTTCTGCTTTACTAACAGTAAAAGGTTTGTAGAGCTTACTCCCACCTCCTTAATTTATAGCATCGTGTTTTGCTATCATCTACACTTCAAGTCAGCCAGACTCATATTTGCTCCTGTATTTATCACAGAGGCAGCCACCATCACTGATAAAGCTGTTTCAATTGATGTCACGGAAGGCGACCCAGCCACATTGCAGTGTAGATTTTCAGGAACAAAAGATATCACTGCCAAGTGGTTCAGAGATGGAAAGGAGTTGACATTGGGACACAAATATAAAATCAGTGTTACCGATACAGTCTCTATGCTAAAGATTGTTTCTACAGAAAAGAAAGATAGCGGCGAATACACATTTGAGGTTTCAAATGATGTCGGAAGCAGTAGCTGTAAAGCTAGCATTAATGTCTTAGGTTCGTATTGTGTATCCCTCTTCTCTGGGGGTGGGTCGGTTGGTGGGTGCTGGCCGCAACTGCAATTCTTATTTTCTTTTTATGCCAAAGACAAGCAAAGTGGCAACCTAATCTAATACATATCTTTTTGGTTTGTCTTGGGTAGATCTGATCATACCGCCTAAATTCACCAAAAAGCTAAAGAAAATGGATAGCATTAAGGGCTCTTTTGTTCACCTTGAGTGTATAGTGTCTGGTTCACACCCAATAAGTATACAGTGGTACAAGGATGGCCAAGAGATAACTGCTAGCGAAAAGCACAAGTATTCTTTCCATGATAACATGGCATTCTTGGAGATCAACCAGCTTGAAGGTGCAGATAGTGGATCTTATACCTGCGAGGCAACAAATAAAGCTGGAAGCAACCAGTGCAGTGCCCATTTAACCGTCAAAGGTTTGGACATCTTGTACTTTTTCTCCTAGGTGGCAGGCTTATTTGCCACGTCGCTTTGATTCTGGTTTTTGTTTATCATTTCAAAATGAATGACCTCCCTCTTTTCCTGGTTTTTCTTCCCACTCTTTGTAGAACCCCCATGCTTTGTTGAAAAGCCACAGTCACAAGATGTGGTACCAGCTGCCAGAGTCCAACTCAAAGCTCTCGTGAGCGGCACGCCTCCCATACAAATAAAGTGGTTCAAAGATAGCAAAGAACTCCTTTCGGGAGCTTCTCGCTCAGTTTACAAAGATGACACTTCAAGCGTGCTGGAACTCTTTTCGGCCAAGACGTCTGATTCAGGGAACTATATCTGCCAATTAAGCAATGACGTCGGGACAACAACCTGCAAAACAACTCTTTTTGTGAAAGGTCTGCACTTTTACATCTCGGGTTATCAGCTGTGATTTGCGCAGCTCAATCCTATGCATGTCTACTTCAGTGTAAGTCCCACTGTGTTAGATGGGGATTACAGTAAGTATGTGCATAGGATTGTAATCTACCTTAGTTTTTTTGGTTGGTTTGTGTTTTTTAAAGCCAATTACTATTTTCTAAATAATTATTTTTAATTTTATTTTAGAGCCCCCTAGGTTTCTTCAGAAGCCTAGCCCTGTAGTAGCTTTGAGAAAAGGACAGTCTACCACTTTTGAATGCCAGGTAGCGGGTACACCGGAAATCCATGTCCTTTGGTACCTTGATGGGAACGAAGTGCTGGACCATGCTAAATATGGAGTCTCGTTTGTAGACAACATGGCGACTTTTAAAGTTTCCAATGCTAAAGTGGAGGATAGCGGGACTTACATCTGCGAGGCCCGCAATGACGCAGGTAGTGAGAGTTGCAGCATTGAACTGAGAGTGAAAGGTTAGTTGCTAAGAATTCCTTTTCCAGTTCCTTCAGCCATGCAGTTGGGTTCCTCCCCTTATTTCTGAGGTTGCTTTGTTTTCTTCTACTACTTTAGAACCTCCCACATTTGTGAGGGAGCTAAAACCTGTGGAAGTAGTAAGAACCTACGATGCTGTGTTAGAATGTGAAGTCACAGGGACTCCTCCGTTTGAAGTGACCTGGCTGAAGAACAACAACGAGATCCGAAGTAGCAAGAAATACACCATGACTGATCAGCAATCTGTTTTTGCCCTTCATATCATGAACTGTGATGTTCAGGATGCTGGCGAATATCAGTGCATTATTTCAAATGAAGGGGGCAGCTGTTCCTGTAGCACAAAAGTCAGTTTGAAAGGTCAGTTCAGTAATCATAGTAGGGAAAAAGCCTAAGAAACATTCCGTTTGTTCTCTCACCTCCTTTAGCAAATTTTAAACCTTACCCAGGTTTCATTCCGGCTTTTTTATATTTTTAATAAACACAGAACCCCCATCCTTCATCAAGAAGTTAGAAAACGTCCATGCTGTTTTGAAGAGCTCTGCTGTATTTCAATGCACTGTGGCTGGTTCTCAGCCTTTAACAGTGTCTTGGATAAAAGACGAAAGAATCATCGAAAACGATGACAGCTTCCACATTACATTTGAAAACAATGTGGCAAGACTGAAGATCAGGCATGTTGACCTCGGTCACAGTGGGAGATACACCTGTCAGGCAAAGAATGAGTCAGGAGTTGAGAAGTGTTTTGCTTTACTTTTAGTGCAAGGTTTGTGAGTTTTGATTCCTATTTTGATTCCTCAGTAAGCACCAGTCTTCTGCCGGTTACTCATCGGAAGACTTCAATATATTTGTGTTTTTATTCTTACTCCAGAACCTGCTCAGATCATAGAAAAAGCTAAATCAATTAAAGTTACGGAGAAAGACCCAGTCACTCTAGAATGCACTGTGGCTGGAACACCAGAACTTCAAGTAAAATGGTCTAAAGATGGCAAACAACTCATGCCCAGTAGATATTACACCATGAGCTTTGACAATAATGTGGCTAGGTTCAGGATTGAATCCATTATGAAGGAGGACAGCGGCACATACACGTTTAAGGTCGAAAATGAGTTTGGAAGCAGCACCTGTGAGGCTACTTTGTCTGTACTAGGTTTGTATTTTGTTTGGTCAAAATGGAGCATGTTCTTTTTCAATCAACATTTTAATTGCCTGTGTATTTTTCATGAAGAAGAAAGAATAAAACAAGGAATCTGATGCTACTTGCCTTCTTCCCTCCCTTCTGGGCAGATCAAGCAATCCCTCCTTCGTTTACCAAAAAATTGCCAAAAATGGATAAAATTCTGGGATCATCTATTCATATGGAGTGCAAAGTCTCTGGCTCACTCCCAATTACTGCAAAATGGTTTAAAGATGGAAAAGAGATACCCGAGAGTGCAAAATACAGGCATCTGTGCCATGAGAACACTGTATCGCTCGAGGTTAATTACCTAGAGTTGACAGATTCTGGAAATTATACTTGCAGCGTAACAAATGTTGCAGGAAGTGACTCATGTAGCGCCGTCTTAACTGTGAAAGGTTTGGATTTCTATCTTCTTTCTATACACTGTATTAAAATATAAATCTTTTTCAACTTCACATCATTATCTTAATATCTTTGAATGTAGATCCCATTTAAAGTTATCTATATAGAACCTTTCTTTTCTTATTAACTTTGACACATGTTTTATTTCTCTTTATTGGTTTGCTGTGGCTTGCCAGGCCATATTTCTTGCGCCGGAACCTAATTAGTTTTCTTTTGTTTCTTAAAACCTTTAGAGCCACCAAGCTTCCTGGTAAAACCAGAAAGTCAATCAGCTATACCTGATTCAACAGTGGAATTTAAGGCATCTTTAAAGGGAACACCGCCTTTTAAAATAAAGTGGTTTAAAGAAGATTTAGAACTTGTGTCTGGACCTAACTGTTTATTTGGGATTGAAGGGTCAACTGGTTTCTTAAATCTTTATTCTGTGGATGTATCAAAAAGTGGAAACTATACTTGCCAAGTTTCCAACGATGTTGGCAGCGATTCTTGTACAACCACACTGAGCATAACAGGTGTGCTAATGTGTTCTGTGTTGCTCTTTTCTTAATTGTCTTCTGCAGTCTTTTGTGTAAATGTTTCTGAGTTACTTTTCTTCCTTCATTGCTAAAACTAGAAGTTAAGCGCCCTTTTAGATTTCTCTCCCCTCTTATTCTATATACCTTTCAACACAATCCCTCTTTTCTTCCAATTTACCTTGCTTTCATTTTTCTTCCGTTTCCCAGAACCTCCAAAGTTCATTAAGAAGCTAGACCCGTCTAAAGTGATTAAACAGGGCGACTCCACACGACTTGAATGTAAAATCAGTGGCTCTCCGGAAATCAAAGTGGTATGGTACAGAAATGACACTGAAGTCCATGCTAGCGAAAAATTCCAGATGTCATTTACAGATTCTGTGGCAGTCATTGAAATGAGGCATCTTGGTGCAGACGATAGTGGAGATTACATATGTGAAGCACAGAACCCTGCTGGCAGGGCAAGCTGCAGTACTAAACTCCTAGTCAAAGGTTAGCAAACATGCCTTGGCGGACTTCCTTCTCTTTGACTAACTGTCTCTAAAAAGTTTGAGATTAGCTCATTCTGATTCTTGTATGGCTAACTGTTAGATTGCTATAACTGCCCATTGTGGACAGGGTCCTATTTCTCATCTAATTAGCCTCCAGGTTCATTTTAAACAAGTATTCTCTAACCTGTGGCTTTCACTCTTTCCCTCAAGAATGTTCAAAGGGATGTGGTGCATTTACTATTATTTATTTAGGTTATTTTATTATTGCAATATTTGTATGCCACTATTAAACCAAAAAACCAAAGTGGTCTACAACAACTGCATAGTAAAAACTACATTAAAAAAAAAAACAACAACCCAGAGATCATCAATTAGCTATTACAGAAAGATGTTTTCTTAATTATCTACATAAGCTTGGTGGCAATTATAACCCACTCTTCATTAACGTCAATGAGTGGGGTACTTAAATCCAGGCTGCAACCATCAGTCAATCAAATTTGCACCACAACACTGAGAGGGTGACAAAACATCTCCTCCAGTCAACTAATCAAATGCTTGAGTAGATGTCAGGGTTGGCACCCACTGAATCTGCAAGAGGCGGCAGTGACCATCACAGCTCTCTGCCTGTTACAGAAAGGATAAGTAGTCAGTAGGACTACATTCCATGTGAAAGGAGGAGAAAAGGGTTGTTAAATGCATTCCTGCACTCACCCTTTTGGCTCAGCATTCTAGGATGGTCATTGCTTTTATTACTGAAATGACCAATTACCCTATTCCGTGTGGGCAACAGTTGCAGCCTCTTGCGGGCTGGCTGCCAGCCATTCCCAAGTGCTGGGACTCGCGTGCACACTGAAGATCATTTGGCCAGCCGCATTGCAGGGCGGGATTGCCCACCAAATACACTAAACTGCCCAATCATGGGCATCTTAGTGGGTGGAGCTTTGCTGGCAGACTGGGACATGCATGCTTCCATTCCAGTCCGTTGGCTACCCTTAAAAACCAGCCGTGAAAAGAAAAGGTGCTTCTTCAGCTGCATGCATGCCTTGGCAGTGGAACAGATACATATATGGCAATTCTCACGTTATATTCATATTAAACTAGCAACATATATATTGAGGTAACTTTCTTTAAATGATGCCTGATTCTTTCTTTCATCCTAGAACCGCCCATCTTTAGCAGGAAGCCGTCTCCAGTAGATACACTCAAGGGTACTGAGGTTAGCCTTGAATGTGAGATTTCTGGGACACCACCTTTTGATATTACGTGGTATAAGGATAAGAGGCAAATCCGTAGCAGTAAAAAGTACAAAGTCGCATCCAAAAACTACCATGCAAGTGTTCACATTCTGAATATTGAAGTATCTGACATTGGTGAATACCAGTGCAAAGCTCAGAACGATGTCGGAAGCGACACTTGCGTTTGTATGGTAAAACTTAAAGGTAGGTATTATTTGAGGAAATACGGTGTGCGATCATCGTTGTCTTTATAAAAATGCACAATTCTTGTTGGAACTCTTGATGCCCACTGGCTCTTTCCTCTTCAGAACCACCAAAATTCGTGACCAAAATTAACAACCTTACCGTTGTGGTGGGTGAACCAGTAGAGTTGCAGGCCACCTTGGAAGGCTCTCAGCCGATTTCGGTGACATGGCTCAAGGACAAAGAAGAGGTCATCAGAGAAAGTGCTAACAGGACAATAACATACGTGGAAAATGTTGCCACTTTGCAGCTTGCCAAAGCAGAACCAGCAAGCGCTGGGAAGTATATCTGTCAAATCAGTAATGATGCTGGAACCCGGGAGTGCATAGCTACTTTAACCGTTCTAGGTTGGTAATGACACAAACTTGGCTTTTTATTTTCTTTAAAAAAGAGAGAGTTACTTTTAAAAGTTGGGCAGGCTAAATAACATTCAGAGCCTTGAGGATGAGAGAGGGAGGGGCATGCCGTCAGTGTACATGGTGCATTACAGAGTATTGGAGAACGGGTTCTGAAGCAAAATGTTCAGGAAACCCATTGAGGGCTTCATACTGCTCTGCTCCTATTGGTTGGGCAGTCAGCTCCTCTTCTCTGGAAGACAAATAAGTGGCACGGTGGTGTTTACTGTGTTTCTCAATTCTAGAAAAGAAGAGCCATTAATAGCTTTGCAGTGGCTCCTTTCCAAAGCAGAAAACTGTGGCTTTAGAGAAGTGATTTCTGTAATTGCAATATTAAGCCATGTGGCTAAGGAGATAGTGATATTCACAGGTAGATACTGCTTGAATCTCGTTCCAGAGCCAGCTGTCATCACTGAGAAGGCAGAACCAATGAAAGTCACCGTCGGAGACATTTGTACCCTAGAGTGCAAAGTGGGTGGAACACCAGAACTTTCAATAGGCTGGTTTAAGGATGGAAAAGAATTAACAACTAGCAACAAATACAAAATTACCTTCTACAACAAAGTGTCCACACTTAAAATTATTGATTCAGAAATGGAAGACAGTGGCTTATACACTTTCGAGGTGCAGAACAATGTTGGCAAAAGCAGCTGCACGGCTTCCGTTGATGTTCTGGGTCAGTTCTGTTGCTTCTCTTCATTGTATTCCCACCAGGAAATGGTTCTCCTTTGTGGGGTCCTCATTTTCTTTTGTTTACCTCCTCTTACACAGATCGGATTATTCCACCTTCTTTCACAAGAAAACTTAAAGAAACTCATGGTGTACTGGCTTCTTCAGTGGTTCTTGAGTGCAAAGCGGCTGGATCCCTTCCCATTACAGTCGCTTGGTTCCATAATGGACATAAACTCACCAGTGGGGAAAAACATCAAATCTCATTTTCAGACCATGTTTGCAGTTTGCAGATTGGTTCACTGAACTCATCTGATACAGGAACTTATGCATGTAAAGCTGCTAATGTGGCAGGCTCTGATGAAACCAAGGCTGCTTTGATTGTACAAGGTCAGTATTCAATAAGTGGCTAACACTTTGCAGAAATCTTCCATAATCTTTATTCTTGCAAAATTGCATTCTCTTGGTGCCGTGATTTGAGGAAATTTTTATTTTCACTTTATGATTCCTTCATTATCGACTGATCTGTTGTTACTTTCGATGCTTCTTTAGAACCACCCTCTTTTGAGAAGATACCTGAATCTGTGGATATTTTACCAGGCAAAAGTGTTACATTTTCTGCTGTTATTAGAGGAACACCACCATTTAAGGTGAGGTGGTTTAGAGGCGTCAATGAACTCGTACCAAGTGATAAATGTAACATCTACTTGGAAGATTCGGTCACAGACCTGGAGCTGTTTGATGTAGAGCCACAACAGAGTGGAGAATATACTTGTGTTGTGACTAATGAGGCTGGCAAAGTGTCTTGTACGGCACATCTTTCTGTAAAAGGTTGGTATAGGTTGCACTTTTTCGGTATGGATTGTTTAGGTGTTTGTGCAGCGTTGATGCCAATATTTGACTTCTTATTGCTCACCAGAACCAGCCGTTTTTGTGAAGAAGCTCAGCGACCATTGTGTGGAGCCAGGCAAATCCATAATTCTAGAGAGCAGGTACACTGGTAGCCTTCCAATTTCAGTGACATGGAAGAAGAACGGCGTAACTTTAGGCCAGTCTGAAAAGTGCAGCATCACCACAACAGAGAAGTCATGCATTCTGGAAATTCTTAACAGTACAAAGGATGATCAAGGAGAATACACATGTATGGTTGAGAATGAGGCTGGAGAAGATATCTGTGAAGCACTGGTATCCACTTTAGGTCTGTCTTTAGCGCCTTCTTAATAATATTTTTTTATTTAAAAACCTCATTGTTTCTTCATTGTAGCGTTCAGGTGCCATTATCCTAATGCTGACTCTTTGTGTCCCCAGAACCTCCTTCTTTCGTCACTCACTTGGGACCTCTTGAGGTGTCAGTTGGAGACTATACCACTTTGCAATGCCAAGTTACTGGGACCCCAGAAATTACAATATCTTGGTTCAAAGGAGATACAAAATTAAGATCTACTCCTGAGTATAAGATGTACTTCAAAGATAATGTTGCTACACTTATTTTTAACAAAGTGGATACCAGTGACAGTGGGGAATATATTTGCAAAGCAGAAAACAGTGTCGGAACGGCCTCTTCAAAGGCTGTCTTAGCAGTTCAAGGTGATTATTTTATCTGGGATTGGTTAAAAACTCATACTTACAGATCTTTCACTCTTTAAAAAATGTTTTCACCTGTCCAGATGCCTGCATAAGCCGTATGTTTATTGCATGCTTCTTTTCTTGCAGAGCGAAAACGTCCACCTTCTTTTGCAAGGAAATTAAAGGATACAGAGCAAACCGTTGGCTTCCCAATCAAATTAGTTTGCCGTCTAAATGGGTCAGAGCCTATTAGTGTTACATGGTATAAGGACGGTGTGCCTTTAAGAGATGACTTTAATGTGCAGGCCTCTTACATAGATAACGTGGCAACTCTTCAGCTGTTGCAAACTGAGATGAGTCACACTGGGCAATATTCTTGCACAGCGACCAATCCTGTAGGAACTGCTACATCTAGTGCTAGGCTCACAGTCTCAGGTTAGTTTCATACCGACTCTCTTGTTTTCATCTGTTACATCCAACCACTCTTCCTAACCTCTAAAAAGATTTTACGGTATTTAGCTTTACCGCGTCTGAAAGAAATCCAATCGTTCCTCTTCATTTTATTCCCCAGAACGCAAACAAGCTCCCTCCTTTGATATCACACCCGAGTCCAAAGATCTTCCTGTTGGAGAAAGTGCTGACTTTGAGTGTCATGTTACTGGAGCCCAACCTATACATGTAACGTGGGCTAAAGATGGCCGCGAGATCCGTACAGGAGGAAACTATGCCATTACCTTTGTAGCAAATACAGCCCATTTGAGAATTCTGAGAGTAGGCAAAGGAGACAGCGGACAGTATACTTGCCAAGCTAGCAATGATGTTGGGAAAGACTTTTGCTCGGCTCAACTTAATGTGAAAGGTATTTGAATTTAAGTTGGCTGATCTTTTGTGCAGAAAAGGGATTTTCTTGGGATTTCTTTTCCACAGAATTCTTTGTTTCTAACTGTTAGAAGCTAAAAAGAAAAAGACAGACCTCTTTCAAATTAACAAAAATTCATAGGAAACTATCTGTAAGTATTTAACTTCCGAACTATTTTCTTCTCCTTACTGTGTCTTGAAACCCCAGCAGAGCAAAAGAATAATGTTTGCGCTCATAGAAATGTGATGGATTCTTATGACAAATTACACGCGCCGGTTGTGATTTACAGATACCCACGTTAAATGTAGCTTTTATAGCATTCTTTGGTTTTTGCCGTTGTAAAAGTCGAGGCGGATTTGATTCATTTACAGTTTATGTATAATTTACATTCTAAAAAATAGTTGCATGGGAAAATATACATAGATAGCTTGATCCATTAGCAGGGATTTACCAAGAGTTTTGCACACCTCTCCAGTAGATGTCGACAAGTTGAAAGGGGAGTGGGGAAATAGCAATTGGCCTCTGCCCTCGTGCACCTGTCAGGGATGTCATCTTAGCATCCCACCCCCAGTCTGAAATTTTGAGAGGGCTTTGAGTGCCAGTCAACAAACAGATGAGATGGAAGCAGATGGAACGCCTGGGCACAGATAGGCTCCTTCCTCCCCTCCTCCAGATTATTGTACCTGGGAGAGGCTTATCTCATAAGTATTGCTTCTCAAAATATCCATCTGTTTTGGGGAGCACAGGTGCAGGAGAAGAGTTCTCCTATGTTGAGTCTGGGTGCTAATTTCCCGCCAATCTCCCTTCTTTGCAGTGGACTGACGTTAAGGGAGGCATGAGGAAACAAAGGCTGTATTTTGCTGTGTTTGCTGTTCAGTGAATCAGTGCCATGGCTTATTTCAGCAGAAATGTCAGAATTTTTGCAGTTGTTTTTTTTTATGGAGGTTTCTCATACACTTACTAATTTTTGTTGTTATCCTTCTTGATAATACCATATTATGATTTCCACTGCAATTTTTTTTTTTTGCATGTTCTTAATTGTTCTTATTCCTCTCCATATTGAATGCTACTTTCCTTCCGGCTTCTCAGAACCTCCTAAATTTGTGAAGAAACTGGAACCATCAAGAATGCTGAAACAGGGCGATTCATGTCAACTTGAATGCAAGATCAGTGGTTCCCCAGAAATCAGAGTTGTGTGGTACAAGAATGACCACGAAATCCATGCTAGCGACAAGCACCGTATGGCATTCAGTGACGGCACAGCAGTGCTGATCATTGTTGATGCTACCCATGAAGACAGTGGAGATTACATTTGTGAAGCTCTTAATTCTGCTGGCACCGCAAGCTGCAGTACAACAGTCACAGTGAAAGGTTAGAAGCCAATGTCTACTCTGACTTCCTCCACTCTACCCAACCCTTAGGAGCACTGGAAGGTGTTTTGTTTTTTCCCATACGGAGTCAGACCATTGGTCCATCTACCTCAGTGTTATCTTCACTGACTGACAGTGGCTCTCCAGGATTTCAGTCAGGACTCTCTCCCAGCCCTACCTGCAGATGCTGGGGAGTTGAACCTGAGGTCCTCTTCATTCAGAGCAGATGCTCTACCAGTGAGCTGCAGGCATTCCCCTACTTTACCCTTAAAGGGTTGGATGATAATGCTATAATGCTGGGGACGCATAGTCAAAAGTACTGACAAAGGACTGAGATGTTTGAAATCCAAAGACTCCTCGACTGTAGTGAAAATGGTGGCAGTGCTGATGAGGAGGTCAGGCACACTATGCAAATAGATATAGTAAAGCAATCTTGGAAATTTTAAGAGCGGGAAAAGCAGTCTTAGAGGATCAGTGGCCCCTCCAGCCTTTACCTATCACTGGCCTGTGTCAGAAATTACAGAACTGTGAAGTAGCACAGGACAGAAAAGAGTAAAATCTATTATTATTATTATTATTATTATTATTATTATTATTATTATTATTATTATCATCATCATCAGTGCTTTTTTCTGGGGGGATGCAGGGGTACGCATACCCCTAAACATTTTGTAAATCTAAGTTTGGCCTCATTGAGGGGCAGTATTTCAATATGAGTAGGAAAATGAGAGTACCCCTAAGCATTTTTTTTTAGGAAAAAAGGCACCTGTTATTATTAATATTCCCTGCCTGTTTCCTTGACTGGACTTAAGGTGGCTTACAGATAAAAATAAGAACCACTACCAACACAGAAAAACAATCATTAAAAAACAATCAAACATTGACAGAATTAAAGCTATATACATATCTAAACATCTGTTAAACCCATGCCAATAATTACCATAAAAACAACAGAGCACCAGCCCTTTCACTAAAAGCAGTCAGTTCCCAAAATCCTGTTGGAACAAGAAAGTCTTCACCTGCTGGCTGAAAGACAAGAAGCAGGAAGCCAGCCTAGCTTCTCTAGGTAGGGAGTTCCAAAAAAAGTCTGGGAGCAGCCACCGAGAAGGCCCTCTAGTCCCTGAAAATTCAGTTTACAGGCAGTGAAGGGTTTAAAGATAACCTATGCCTCAGTTAGGATATACTCCTTGAACATCTGATTAATAGCTAGGAAGTTGACAAGAAGAGGCAACAGGTGAACGGATCAAAGAAGTGGGTGATAATGCAAGATATGAGGTTACAGGAGTAGGAGAACCAGTTTTCTCTTGTGTGTGCCAGCTACACAATCTGCCAGGTGATTGTCTGTTACTTCCTAGCAACACTCTATAGTTAGATAAGACATAAGATGTGAATTGCAGTTACAGGGGACAGTGGGGAAAGAGTTACAGGATTTCTTCTATTTAAAAATAAAATAAAATACAGTACTTATAGTGATAAGGAGGAGGACCGTAAGAAAATAAACCTTTGGCCATGGAAGGTTTAGAGCATGTGTTTGAGGGTGTCAGTTTGAGAATAGCAGATGTGGGAGTGGAAAACGTTATGCGGAGGTACACACCCATGCTTATTAACTGCATTTATTTGGAAAACTCAGTGCCACATGCAACAGGAATTTGTGGGGGGGATGACAAAGTTTCCAAGGAAGACTTTGCAGCTTTAGAAATAGAAATGACCTAAAATTGACCTGCTATGCACTTGGGAGAACTAGAGAAAGAATCTTCTTAGGCACCTAAATGGGGATTTACAAGCATACCTCCTGCCTTCTGTTTCTGGATGTCTTTCCCCTGTTAGCAAGAAACCCCTCCCAGGAGTCCCGTTACATGTCCTCGTCTCCTTTCTTTTATAGAACCTCCCGTTTTTAGCAAGAAACCCAGCCCCATAGACACACTCAAGGGCTCCGATGTCACCCTTCAGTGTGAAATAGCAGGCACACCGCCATTCGAAGTCGTCTGGTTCAAGGACAGAAAGCAAGTCAGGAGCAGCAAGAAGTTCAAAGTGACAACCAAGAACTTCAGTGCCAGCGTCCACATTCTCAACCTCGAAGCGGCAGACCTTGGGGAATATCAGTGCAAAGCCACAAATGAGGTCGGAAGCGACACTTGCTCTTGTGCTGTGAAGTTCAAAGGTTAGTAATGAGTGCGACTGTGGTGCAAAGTCTGCGGGCACGCTTTCCTTTGCCTATCTTTTGCGGCTTCCTTGCCACCTTCCTCTTACCGTAAGGAATTCTCTTCCCTGCCAGAACCTCCTCGGTTTGTTAAGAAGCTGAGCGAAACCTCCACCTATGCCGGGGAACCCACAGCACTGCGGGCTGTAGTAGAAGGCTCCCAACCCATTTCCGTCATTTGGCTTAAGGACAAAGGCGAAATAATACGGGAAAGCGAAAACCTCAAGATTTCCTTTTCGGATAACATCGCAACTCTTCAGATTGCAAGTGCCGAAGCCACCAACAGCGGGAAGTACATCTGCCAGATTAAAAATGATGCTGGAATGAGAGAATGCGCAGGGCATTTACAAGTCCTAGGTTGGTACAGGCACCCATCCCCTTCTAAAGAATTGAATCTTGGCTGCCTTTGCCATTGCAGCTAATTTGCTTCATAAGTCTTGGTTTTCTCAAAACTCAAGTTTTCTGGATTGTCTCCCTCATTCCAGAGCCGGCTGTGATTTTAGAGAAGCCCGAGCCCATGACGGTGACCTCTGGCAATGCTTTTACTCTGGAGTGCACGGTGGGTGGCACTCCAGAACTAATTACCAAGTGGTTTAAGGACGGAAGAGAACTCACCAACAGCCGCAAGCACCAAATCAGCTTTTCCAACAAGGTGGCGACACTTAAGGTTCTCTCTGCAGACATGAATGACAGGGGATTGTACACTTTTGAAGTGCACAACGAAGTGGGAAAAAGCAGCTGCACTTCCTCCGTCGACATTTCAGGTTAGCTTGGGATCTTTTTTGTTTCTCATTTGCCCTTCTCTTCTGTCGTTTCTCCTCTTAAAAGTTGGCTCTTTGTTGCCTTTTCCTACCCAGACCACGTCGTCCCTCCTTCTTTTATAAGAAGATTGAAAGAAACCTTTGGCGTGCAGGGCTCCTCGGTTGTTTTGGAGTGTAAAGTTGCCGGCTCCCTTCCTATTTCAGTCACTTGGTTTTATGGAGGAAATGAAATTTTCCCAGGGGACAAATACGAAACCGGCTTTTCAGATAATGTCTGTGCTTTGAAGGTGAATGCTCTGGACTCGTCTGATACAGGTCCCTACACCTGTGCTGCCCAGAATGTAGCCGGTTCTGACGAATGCAGTGCCTTTTTGACAGTGCAAGGTCAGTAAAGGATAGACAAGGCATCCGTTGCAAATCTTTCCCGTGCGTGTTTATCTTGCTTTCTTGACAACCTGTTTTATACAGATGTTAGCTACCTGGCACATTTGCGTTAACTTTTTAAATGTTGTGTGTAATTCTAGAACCACCCTCTTTTGCAAAGACGCCAGACCCGCTGGAGGTTTTACCTGGAATGAGTGTAACGTTCAGGAGTCTGATTAGGGGAACTCCTCCGTTCAAAGTGAACTGGTTTAAGGGGAGTAGAGAACTGGTGCCAGGGAAAACGTGCAACATCACCTTGGCAGATTCATCTGCGGAACTGGAATTGTTCGAAGTGGGGCCACTCCAGACTGGAGATTACACCTGCCTTGCCACGAACGATGCTGGCAGTGCTTCTTGCACCACACATCTTTTTGTAAAAGGTTTGTCCAAATGCTATTATTATGGCATGTACACATGTTAAGTGTGTGTGCATGTCCGTGTGATATACACAGACACATAGAGAGACACCCATATTGCAGTTCTTGGTTTAACCACTTCTTTCATATGACTTTACCTTAGAGCCTGCTGTGTTTGTGAAGAAGCTGAGCGATTTCAGCGTAGAACATGGGAAATCCATAATTCTAGAAAGCACATTCAGCGGAACTCCTCCACTCGCAGTAACGTGGAAGAAGAACGGCTTAAACATCACACAGTCTCCAAAATGCAATATAACCACCACAGAAAAATCAGGCATTCTGGAAATTCTTAATAGTTCTACAGAAGATGAAGGAGAATATATCTGTGAAGTTGCAAATGATGCTGGGGAGGATGTATGTCATGCCCTGGTATCAATCATAGGTGTGTTGCTGTCTTAATAGTTGGTTAACTATTCTTGTACTAATTGCCATCTTCTGATGTGCTTAGATTGACTGTGGGTATTGACTATAATTATTTCTGCTGCAGAACCACCTCATTTTGTTAAGCACTTGGATCACTTGGAGGTGACCATCGGAGAGCCTGCAACTTTACAGTGCCAAGTGGCTGGAACACCGGAAATTAAAGTGTCATGGTACAAAGGCGATACCAAACTAAGATCTACACAGGCTTATAAAATGCACTTCAAGAACAATGTGGCTTCACTTGCTTTCAGCCGGGTAGAGAACACTGACATTGGCGAATACACCTGCAAAGCAGAAAACAGCGTTGGGTTTGCTACTTCAATGACAACAATCACCATCAAAGGTGATGGCTCTTTTTAAAATAATTGACCCTTGTCATATTACACACAACATTTGAGTGTAATATGCTGAAGTGTGTGACCCACTTGAATCACAGGCATGGTGACGGGGCTCTCAGCATGTCCACAAGCTGCTTTGCTGAGCTGTAAGGAGACTGAGATATCACTGAGTTCTTCCTGTGTCTCTGTGCAGCCTTCCTTCCTTTCTCCAAACCCTGCAAATTACTGAACTTGCATGAGTTCGAAAGGGATGACTGGATGAGGGTATGGGAGGCACACACAGACCTCCTATTCCCTGTGTGTGCCCATATGGGTGGGGGGCATGAGGGCTTAGGAACAGAGAACATGGCTCTGTTTCTTTTTATTGGAATTCTCCACATGTGCAGAGCATACTGGCCCAGGTATTCTTTTTAGTCTTCTTGCATGGCCAGTTATCATACCCTGCAATTTATTTTTTTGCAGATGTTAAACTTCCTCCTTCATTCACGAGAAAACTGAAAGACGTGCAGGAGACTCTTGGTTCTCCTATAGCCTTTGACTGCCGCATTGTTGGCTCTGAGCCACTTGAAGTGTCTTGGTCGAAGGATGGGGTGCAGCTGAGAGATGACGACAACATTCAAACCACCTTCTTAAGCAATATAGCCACGCTTCAGATCTTGCAAACCTCCATGGCTCACGCTGGCCAGTACACTTGCACAGCTCACAATGCTCTTGGGACTGCTTCTTCCAGTGCCAAGCTCCTACTCACAGGTTTGTAAACAACTAAGTCCGAAGTTGTTGCATGCTGGTTCAGTTTTAAAGAACGTGAACAAGTCACAGGGCTGTAACAACAGGCTAAGAGTTTGCTGTTTGAAGGGAAGGCAATACGTCCTGCCATGCCTTTTCACTTTTTGATTTTCTTTCTTTTCCTTAGAACACCTGAAACCACCATTCTTTGATGTGAAGCCTTTGCCCCTTGACGTTGCTCTTGGGGAAAGTGGTTCTTTCAAGTGTCATGTCACAGGTTCAGTGCCAATGAAAGTCAGCTGGGCAAAAGATAACCGTGAGATCCGCCCTGGTGGCAATTACAAAATTACACTGGTAGAAAACACTGCCACACTGACCATTCTTAAAGTAGGCAAAGGTGATGGTGGGCTGTATACTTGTTATGCAAGCAACAGTGCTGGGAAGGATTCTTGTGGTGCTCAGCTGAGTTTCAAAGGTAATTTGATGGAATTTGATTTCTTCTTCTTCTTCTTCTTCCTCCTCCTCCTCCTCCTCCTCCTCCCCCCCCCCATTTTGTAAAAATAAAGACACGTTTGAATCTTCCAGCTAAAATGGGCACAAGTGGGTGGCATTCTGTATCTAGAGTAGCAGCTGATAAAAATCTTCTTGAAGTTATTTTCTTAATACCACACCGGGGTTTTCGTTTATTGCTTACAAGCCTGTTTAAAATTAGCAGCCTGTGGAAATTTATTAGGCCGTAAACAGGCTGAACATAGACTCTCCTTTTAATATGTGACACTTGAGTTGTGGTATCATGTTTCCCACTGAAGTGCGATTAAGCTGGGAAATCTGTGGTCCAGAATAAGAAAAAAAACTTGGGGTTTATTCGTGCGATAAGAAAATACAGTGTTGTATCCAGTCTTCTCTCTCCATTGATAGAAGGCTCTTGGATCCACTGGAGGCTTCCATCAGTGGAACAGGGAGGGAGGTGACGTCAAGCAATTCTCCCTCCCCGCAGTCCACAACCTCTCATACCACCTTCCACAATGTTTGAAAGGATCCCCCAACCCTCTGGAACACTTTTGATGGGTGCCTGGGGCTGCTGCTGGGAGGGGAAATTGCAAACATTTCCTTCTCATTCTTCCAATGGAATCTTTCACTCAATAAGTCCAGCGGAGGGACACCACTGGATTGCAACCCATGCAGCCGTTATTTAAATGGGCAAGAGGGTTATGAACTTCCATAACTTTAACTGGACATAGACAAGCCTAAGGGAAAACTTCAGGCTGGAGCTGAAATCATATTACGTAGAGAAATCAGCCTTCAGATATTGTACGTTTAGAAGGAATCTGAGTGGGTATTGAACTGTTCTTGAGTGCTCTATGGCTTGACTTGTAAGGGATCAGTTTGCCTCCATAGATTGACCGTAAACTCTTTGCCAGTACACTTTGATAGCTAATATAGATGACACACATTCCTGAGATCTTGCAAAATTAACACAAGCAATTTTATGTATTCATTTCCTTTCCTTGTTGTTGTTTTTTAATAGAGCCACCGAGGTTTATTAAGAAGTTAGACTCCTCCAGGGTTGTGAAAGAGCACGATTCGACTAGATTTGAATGCAGAATAGGTGGCTCTCCAGAAATTAACATTGTGTGGTACAAGGGTGAAACTCAAATCCATCCCAGTGACAAATTCAGCATGTCATTCATCGATTCTGTGGCAGTCATTGAAATGCACAGTCTGAGTGTTGACGACAGTGGAGACTACACTTGTGAAGCCCAAAATGCAGCGGGTAGTGCGAACAGCAGTACTTCACTGAAAGTGAAAGGTCAGAACTTGCTCTTCCTTTGCTTTCTCTACTCTTCCTGTTGTAGAAGGTTGCAAGGGCTTGCCGTCTCCTACTAAGCAAGCCGATATCAGTTTCCATTAAAGGCCACTAGTAGACTCCTTTATTTGGAATGGGAAATTTCCTTTGCATGTCTCTTCTCTCCCATTTCCTTGCAATCCTTCATTCTTAATGGTGTGCTCTCTGTTCTTTCAAACGTTGCTCCTTTGCATTTAACAGAAATCCAAACCTCCTCTTTTGTAGCTCCTCCTGTTTTCCGCAAGAAACCACGGCCAGTAGAGACTCTGAAAGGTTTCGATGTTCACCTTGAATGTGAGCTTCAAGGCACTCCTCCCTTCCATGTTTCATGGTACAAAGATAAAAGAGAAATAAGAAGCAGCAAAAAGTACAAGATTTTGTCTGAGAATTACCTTGCTAGCATTCACATTCTCAACGTTGACGCGGCAGACATTGGGGAATATCACTGTAAAGCTGTCAATGATGTGGGAAGTGACACTTGCATCTGCTCTGTGATGCTGAAAGGTTGGTTAAAGACTTTCCATTGCCATGTTTTCCCCGGCCACTCCAGGTTTTTAAAATCTTACTCTCTTTTCCATCACTTACATATTTTCCACCTCTTGATCAGGACCCCCAAGGTTTGTGAAGAAACTTAATGATACCACTGCCGTTGTTGGGGATCCAGCAGAACTGCAAGCTACGGTAGAAGGTTCTGAGCCAATTTCTGTTGTTTGGATGAAAGACAAAGGTGAAATCATCAGAGAAAGTGAAAATGTCTGGATGTCATATTCCGATAAAGTTGCCATCCTTCAGGTTGTAAATGCAGAGCCAAGCAACACTGGGAAATATACCTGCCAGATTAAAAACGATGCCGGAAGTCAGGAGTGTTTTGCTACTTTATCAGTTCTAGGTTGGTATAGAGTAAAAACAACAACAACACAAAAGCATACGGAAGAATAAATATTTTAACATATTAACATCTTATTTACAAATGTGACTCGTTTTGCTTCTTATTCCAGAGCCAGCATCTATAGTGGAGAAACCAGGACCAATGAAAGTCACAACTGGAGATTCTTGTACTTTGGAGTGTACAGTAGCTGGGACACCAGAGCTGACTGCTCGGTGGTTCAAGAACGGACACGAGCTCTCTTCTGACCACAAATACAAATTCACTTTCTTCAACAAAGTAGCTGGGCTTAAGATTCTGAATACAGGAGTAGAGGACAGTGGAGAATATACATTTGAGGTGAAAAACAATGTAGGCCAAAGCAGTTGCAAAGCATCAGTCCAAGTTTCAGGTTAGTTGAATGACTTGAGAATATCCCATCTGCATCTTGATATATGGACTTATCTAATTCAGTGATTTCCTATACTGCTTAACCACTGAAATTTCCAAGTGCTGTACGATCAAACCAGACAGCGGATAAAATAAATTTAAGTGAATGATTAAAGATGGAAAGCTTCCTTAAAATGCCTACTGAAATAAGAAGGTCTTCAAAAAGCACCTGATGTTGAACAGAGAGTGGGCTGCTCTAATGTTGGCTAGGAGAGAGTTCCACATAATTGGACCCACAATACGGGATGTGGAGACAAGGAGAAGCCATGGACATGCCTCTAAAATGAAGAGAGTGCATATGCCTGCTTTCAAGATCCATCTCAAACTTCTTATGCCAATAAATAGTTTAATTATTGTTAAGCCCTTGGGAATCTATTACTTTTTTAAACTAAACTTAACATGCCATAATGTTTCTATCTTTGCTTTGTGCTCCACAGATCGCATTATACCACCTTCATTCACAAAGAAGCTGAAGGAAACACATGGGCTCTTGGGTTCATCTGCTGTACTTGAGTGCAAAGTAATTGGGTCACCTCCCATTTCTGTTTTTTGGTTCCATGATGGAGAAGAGATCACTAGTGGAGAAAAGTATCAAGCAACTCTTACAGATAACACTTGCTCTTTAAGAGTGAATGCTGTTCAAGAGTCAGATGCTGGAAATTACATTTGCACGGCAACTAATGTAGCTGGATCTGATGAATGTGATGCATATTTCATTGTCAGAGGTAAATACTGAAACTTAGGTTGATAATAAGAACAGGATATCAGGGGTTGGTTTTTTTTTTAAAAAAAAACCATGTTCCTTATATTCTTTATATCTTTTGTAAATGCAGCTGCTTGCCTTTCAACCATAACTATGTTTCATTAACCTCTTGTTATGTATGTCTAGAACCGCCATCTTTTGTGAAGAAACCAGAACCTCTGCAAGTTTTATCTGGGGCAAATATAACTTTCACAAGTATCATTAAAGGAAGCCTTCCCCTTGATGTGAAATGGTTTAGGGGTAGCGTTGAACTATCCCCAGGACATAGATGTAACATCTCTCTGGAAGAATCAGTGGCTGAACTGGAGCTGTTTGATGTACTCCCAGCCCAAAGTGGAGACTATACTTGCATTGTTAGTAACGAAGCTGGCAAAATCTCTTGCACAACCCAACTCTTTGTAAAAGGTTTGTTCTTTGTTTCGGCTTCCTTTGTTTACACTGGAACAAAATCCCAAATCTCAGGCAATTATCTTAAACTTTTGCTCTCATGTTATTTCTGATAGAACCAGCGAAATTTGTGAAGAAACTGAATGACTTCAATGTTGAGAAAGGAAAGCAATTAATCCTGGAATGTACATACACTGGGACACCTCCTATTGCAGTGTCCTGGAGGAAAAATGCTATAAATATAGCACAGTCAGAAAAATACAGTATCACCACTACTGAAACATCTGCCATACTTGAGATCTCTAGTAGCAAACTGGACGATGCTGGGCTGTATTCTTGCCATATAGAAAATGACTCGGGACAAGATAATTCACAGTCTACAGTCTCAATACTAGGTTTGTAGATTGTTTTAAAAGTGACCGCCCTTTTTCATTAACTTTATGGTTGTTGTGACATGTGGAAGGGTCTGGCTGGTTTTGTAACTGAGTCTGTGTGCTTCTTCTCTAGAACCACCTTATTTTGTCAGAAGCCTGGAACCTACTCAGGTGACAGTAGGGGATTCTGCATCACTGCAGTGCCAAATTGCGGGCACACCAGAAATCACTGTGTCGTGGTACAAAGGAGACACCAAACTGAGAGCAACTGCTACCTCTAAAATGCACTTTAAAAACCAAGTTGCCACGCTAGTGTTCACTCAGCTGGGTAGCAATGATGGTGGAGAGTATATTTGCAAAGCAGAAAATAGTATTGGAGAAGCTTCCTGTTCAGCACTACTGACTGTTCAAGGTGAATATGGCAATATGCTTTTGAAAGCCCCAGAGACAATGATTTATTGCTCTTTTAAAATGTGCCCGTGCGTCAGAACAGGAAATGTATTCTATGCCGTGACCCCGGACTTCCTTATTCTTGTGCCTTCATGGTGGTGTGTGCTCATGATGGTGTTGCAGCAGTGATCTGGCTTTCAAAACTGCTTGTGCCTATAAAGTTTTGACAGTGGACATGCTGCTTCTTTCCAATCCATGCACATCCCATGGGTCCTGCTAAAATCCTGTAACTTTTCATGCCACACGTTTCATGTAGCGTAGGGGTTTTGTCCCACTTTTGCAGTGCTGTGGTGCAAGAGTGTCTCTCCAGGTTATCAGTGAGGGGGTAACACACTGGAGAAGCATGGCATGGCAGGTAATAATATGGAATAATGTGTGGACAGTTTAAATCCATCACTATTGCACTATTAGTGCATCAATGGCATGGTGCAGAATATATCTGCCCAAGATCCCCATGTTTCTACCTGTTCTTTATTCCTCAACAGCAAGTTTCCATAGATTTAATATAAACAAGTTATGATGCTTCACTATAGAACCATCTGTGTCATGGACCTGACTAGAACTTCTCTATGCCGTAACTTCATTCCTGCCCACAGGATTCAATCTTTCTGTTCTTGCTAATAGTGAATAATCAAACATCGGCTAATCTTTAAAAATGAATTCCATCTTCTATGCCATTCACTATTTATCAGTAATGTTTGAAAAAAAGACAATGACTCCCATTCAACTTTAGCAGCCAATTAAGCTAATTCTCACTTATTTCAATGGGATTTAGTCATCACTGCCTTTAGCTAGATTGGGGACATATGTTGCTACAAATGTGCATACTATTTATCTCTATGAAAAAATCTTAAGCAGTGGAAATATAGTACAACAACTGAAACATTCACTCAACAACACTCCAATGTACAATATTTGTTCCCTTGCAGAGCTTAAACTTCCTCCTTCATTTTCCCGGAAATTAAGAGATATTCACGAAACTGTTGGATTACCAATTACATTTGATTGTGGCATTACTGGTTCCGAACCCATTGAAGTAACCTGGTATAAAGATGGTGCACAAATAAGAGATGGCTATAATGTGCAAACGTCATACTTAAACAACGTTGCAACTCTGCAGATCTCACAAACTGACATGAGTCTTGCCGGACAATATACTTGCACAGCTTCCAATGCTATTGGAACTGCTTCTTCTAGTGCCAAACTCATCCTTACAGGTTTGTCAAGTGTCAAATGTACTTTTCTTTGATGTCATCAATGGGATGTTTCCCCACTTACGTGCCTATCCTAAATGATGAATATGCTGTGACTTGGGCCTCTTCCTGCAATTACCATGTGTTTCTTTCTTAACAACGTAACTCATCTGGATTAACATGTGCAAAGTTACACCTTATTTTTACTTCTTCCAATCTTTAGAAGGGAAGACTCCTCCGTTCTTTGACATCCCAATTGCACCTGTTGACGCCGTTGCTGGTGATGGTGCTGACTTTGAATGCCACATTTCTGGAACACGCCCAATAAAGGTTACTTGGTCAAAGGATAACCGAGAACTGCGAACTGGAGGGAACTACCAGATCAGCTATGTGGAAAATATAGCCCATTTGACAATTCTGAAAGTTGGCAAAGGGGATTCTGGAAAATATACATGTCATGCTAGCAACGAAGTTGGAAAGGACTCTTGCACAGCTCAACTTAATATTAAAGGTACTGGGTGCTTAATCTGTACCAGCTTCCATTATATCATATTGGCTTCTCTCTAAAGAACAGTGAGCAGATTTTCACATGTGGGAAGGGTTTTGTTTTTGTTTACTTCTCCCTGCATCTTCCAAAAAGTCACATTTGAATTTCAGAGGATGACCTGTAATAGTGTGTTATGCAGTGCAGGAGGTGGCTGTACCTGGCACTGGAATCAACAAACTCTGGAGACCCCTCGTATGAGTGCCTTCCACTCGCCTAGGAGGTCTCAGAGTTCAAGCTACAATGACAAAGTGATGCTTTGGAAAACATCACAACATCTGTATTTTGACAAGACATACTGGAGGAAACTGAAAATACGCATTGAAGAGTGTTTGGGTGGTAGTCCGTGGCATGTGAGCGGATTTCCATTTGTCCATTGGGACTTCCCCTTCCTCTCCTTCCCCATGCAGTCCCATGAACTCCCACAAATATGTACTTGGGGGGCACTCAATCCTCTGGAGCAGATTTGTGGGAGCACTTGGTCTTCGGGGGAAACCGAGAAGAATGGGAAGTCTCATCATGCAAGTGCAAGTTTGTTCTGCTGGATGTGAGCCACTGACAGTAAACGGGGAAATCCAGGAGAATAGAAGACAGTTGTTCGGAGGGTGACAAAGATTTTTCTTCCTTTCTGACAGAACGACAGACTCCACCTTCCTTCACCAAAAAGCTGTCAGAAACAGTAGAAGAGACAGAAGGGAACACATTTAAACTTGAGGGCCGTGTTTCTGGCTCCCAGCCTTTGACTGTTGCCTGGTACAAGAATAACCAGGAGATTTATGAAAGCCCTAATTGCGAAATATCATTCAAGAACAACACTCTTCTCCTTGAAATTAAGAATTCAGGACAAGCTGATGCAGGTTTATATACCTGCAAAGTGTCCAATGAGGCTGGGAGTGCACTCTGTACTTCTTCTGTGGTTATTAAAGGTCAGTTGAAAGCCTCTATGGTATTTATTTTTCTTCTTAAGCTCAT
Source organism: Podarcis raffonei (assembly GCF_027172205.1). Lineage (NCBI taxonomy): Eukaryota > Metazoa > Chordata > Lepidosauria > Squamata > Lacertidae > Podarcis > Podarcis raffonei. The sequence goes on from NC_070602.1 coordinate 113,987,894, forward strand.
AAGCTTTTGGTGTTTTCTGATTGTCTAATTGCGCTAGAATACTCATTAATTGCAATTACTTTTCTACATTGGGTGATAAAATCCAGTCCCACCTTATTTATTCATAGGACTTGCAGGAGTTAAACTGTAAGATTAGGAAAATAGTAGGCAATTCTTCTGAAGCTGTTCATTACTTGACATTTCTCTTATTAAAAATGTTCTGCTGTTTACTAAACTCTTTAATAATGCCGCTTTATGCATGCTTGAAGAGGCAAAAATAGTTTGAAAAAGACATCTTCCAGATGTTTTTCTGTAAATGCTAAGCCTTCTGAAAAAATTATCTTATCTTTTCATCACTTTTTAATATAAATAATTAGTGCTCATACTTACTGTTAACAGTGCATAAAAATTTCATCCATTAAAAAAATGTTTTTCAAATAAATCCATTAAGGACTGCTTCTTCAAAAGTTAGAAAGTGTTTAATGCTTCCCAACACTTGAAGATATAGCTGCATTTGTGAGAGTCTGATCAGATAAGCAATATATTGAGTGCCTGCTTTTTCTTACATGGAACTGCTATCCATGTAAGGACTCTTTGAAATGTTTTTTCCCCTTAACAATATCACATTAAAGGTATCAAAGGTGAAGGATTGCAACTAATTGTGTAATATATTGTTCCAACCTTTCTGGCTTGTACATCTTTGGTAGATTGGTGTGAAATCATCAAATTTTGGGCTGTTAACATAAAAGGCGATAATGCATATTTTGCAGCTAATTCAATGCTTTCATATTCCTTTCTTTTTGCAAAATAACAGCTTTATGTGCTACCTTAACGTATGCATACTTCACACCTCCATTCTTTTTGTACTACTTCTACCATATAAATACTGTACTGGGAAAATGGAATGGATTCATCAGCATCCGCTGCATAATCTTATTCAAACCCAGATCTGTATCTTGTTATGGAAGAGAAATTATTACTTAACATCTTTTCTTCTCTTGCTTCATTATTTTGTCCCTTCGAATGGCATTACAGAGCCCAAAAAACCACCAGTATTTGATCAACCTCTTAAACCGGCAACAATAGAAGAAGGTAAAATCTTGCAGCTCAGTTGCCATGTCAAGGGATCGCAGCCCATCAGAATCCAGTGGCTAAAAGCTGGGAAAGAGCTAAGATCATCTGATAAATGCAGCTTGAGCTTTGCTAATGGATCCGCTGTTTTGGAAGTCCAGGCAGTTACTAAGACTGATTCTGGCGAGTATATATGCAAAGCTTCAAATGCAGCTGGAACTGACTCTTGCAAGTCAAAAGTGACAATTAAAGGTACAGTGAAACTGAATGCTTAGGTGATGAAACAGTAACTCAAAATTACGGTACCAGTCTATTCAGTACAGTGATACCTCAGGTTAAGTACTTAATTCGTTCCGGAGGTCCGTTCTTAACCTGAAACTGTTCTTAACCTGAAGCACCACTTTAGCTAATGGGGCCTCCTGCTGCCGCTGCACAGCCGGAGCACGATTTCTGTCCTCATCCTGAAGCAAAGTTCTTAACCTGAGGTACTATTTCTGGGTTAGCGGAGTCTGTAACCTGAAGCGTATGTAACCTGAAGCGTATGTAACTCGAGGTACCACTGTATCTCCCTGTTACAGTAGATAGGAGCAGCTTCACCTATAAATTAGCAGGTCAAAACTGCTTATTTTTCCTGGGCACATGACTGCATATCACACTACGACTTGCATATTCACATGCATTATTTCATAGTATTGCCACCCAAAATGCATTTGCTTCAATACCCTGAGCTAGTTGTTCCTTGGTATCCTGTATTTTATACATGACTTGTGCGGGGGTATAAAATTAAATCAAACAAAAGGACCCCAATACATAAGCTGGGTAGTATTTTGTGCATTTAGTCAATGGTCTCATCTATGGCATGAGTTGTTGTTGTTGTTTGGTTTTAGTGTAGTCCCTTTCTGCTCCACCACTTAATTCCCTCAATGTGCTTTTGCAGAAAAAGCAGCAGCTGCACCAGCAGCAGCTAAGAAAGCACCAACTGATGGCAAGCTTTACTTCGTCTCGGAGCCTCAAAGCATCACTGTCATCGAAAGTAAGCCAAGCTTTAAAAAAAATAGCCATCTTTCATAATACTTGAATTTGGCATATGTTGACTGCTGTTTCCCCCTGGCCAGGGACAGATCTTTTCTTTACCACATTTCATTTCTTTTCTTCTTCATCAGAGAGCGTTGCAACATTTATTGCCAAAGTAGGTGGCGATCCCATCCCCAATGTTAAATGGATGAAGGGAAAATGGAGGCAACTCAACCAAGGAGGTCGCATTAGCATCCAGCAAAGAGGAGATGAAGCCAAGCTGGAAATAAAGGATACAACAAAAACTGATTCTGGCCATTACAGATGTGTGGCTTTCAATCAACACGGTGAAATTGACAGCAACGTCAACCTACAGGTTGAGGAGAAGAAACAAGAAGTGATAGAAGGTGATCTTAGAGCAAAACTAAAGAAGTAAGTACCAGAATTGCTCTAAGTTTTAATCTGAAGGTGAGGCAGCATCTGAACCACAAATATAACTCAGGCTGCAACCCTAAACACTCTTAATAGCAGCCGTGTTCCACTAAACTCAGCAGGACTTATTTCTAACTAAACATGCTTCTTGAAGTCTATCGGTCTATTCCTGATCATGACACTCAAACTTCAGTGTGGTAAACATGTAGTAGATGTTATGTAGCCTTTTGCAGCCTTCTCAGCACTAGGGACTAACAGAATGTTGTATTAATTAAAGTCTGAAACCACAATTTGATCCACTCTCTAATGCTGAGGACAACAGCCATCAGTTTTGGAAAATCAAACATTATGGTTTAGGTTGTGCTTAATCATGACTAACAAGTCCCACTGATTTCAGAGAGTATGATTTAATCCATATCCAGTTGTATATGAATGAGATACCCCACAACATGACAACAGACCTATGGGGATATATCAGACATGCCGTTTTAAGGGCATGAATGAAAAGTTCTTTTTCCTGGTCAGAAAAATCATTAAGAGAAACTTGTCAAGAAGTAATTTATGATTCTCCATGGCATGTTACATAAAGGAATGTAAATTATCTGAAAAGTTAACTAAGTGCAAACCTATGCATTGTGCATACAGAGATAAGCTTGGCTGAGTTGAAAAAGGATTCTAGATTCAGGTAGGTTGCCGTGATGGTCTGACGCAGTCAAAATAAATAAAAAAATTAAAACATTGTCCAGTAGCACCTTAGAGACCAACTAAGTTTGTTCTGGGTACAAGCTTTCTTGTGCATGCACATGTCTTCAGATACACTGAAACAGAAGTCACCAGACCATAATATATAGTGGGAGGGTGAGGTGGGGATTTTCTCAGAAGGGTAGTAGGAGATGGGTGATTGACTCAATGGGTATGGTAAACCTGTTGACGACTGTTAACGACTGCAACTAGTCTTACAGGAAAAAGCAAGGGATAGTATGCAGATGACCAAAAATAGCTTTAGCAATTTAGCAATTCAGAACATTGAACCATTCAACACAGAGAGCATATTTTATGAACAACACCAAAATTCTGCCATTTCTGTAGGACCCCAACTAAAAGGAAGGAAGATGAGGAAGAAAAGGCCATTGATATAATGGAACTTCTGAAAAATGTAGATCCTAAAGAATATGAAAAATATGCACGTATGTATGGAATTACCGATTTCCGAGGTCTCCTCCAAGCCTTTGAGCTGCTGAAACAAAGCCAGGAAGAAGAAACTCATAGACTGGTAAATACCAGCATATACATTTGCTTCAGAGTAATTTTTTGAAATGTGTTGTGCTATTATTGCTTAAATAAGTGTGTTCAATATTCCAGCTATGCAGTTAACCAATTACAGAGATTTATATTCTATTTTGGAACTTAACTGTTGCTTCTGATGTCATGAAGGTTCACATTTGGGGGTAGTTTATTCATGGCATCTTCACAGCAAACCCTACTCAGTGTTGTTCTCCAAAAGATGTCAATCATACCTCATCACATGAGGTGTATAGACTAAGAGGCATTGTTTAGGGACAGCAGAGAAGAAAAGATGTGCTTCTGATAGTTTTTACTGGGTTCTCTTTGGGTAACCTTAAGCATTTTGGAAGGATTGGAGTTGAGCTGTCCTGCATGTAAAGGAAGTTAGATCTGCATTGAATATACAGAACTGCTTCATTTTCATAAAGTTTTGGCAAAGGGGAACAGCTAAAAGCATGAAGGTTTTCTACCATTTTAAACCATGGTTTTTGTTCCAACAGGAGATTGAAGTAACACAGAGATCCAGAAGGGAAGAACAAGAGTTTGATGAACTGGTATCATTTATTCAGCAAAGACTTACACAGACAGAGGTAGTTATTGCCATATATTACAAAATTTAATTATGTGTGCTGACAACTGTAGCTAATACATAGCATAGGCTGTGCTCTGAAACAGTCAAACATATGAAAAAATGTTTTTCAGCCCGTCACTCTGATCAGAGATATTGAAGATCTGACTGTAGTAACAGATGAAGATGCCGTGTTTGAGTGTGAGATTAAAATTAACTATCCAGAAATCAAACTTTCCTGGTACAAAGGCACGGAAAAACTGGACTCCAACAACAAGTATGAAATAAGAATTGAAGGTGACCGACACATACTTAAAATCAGGAATTGTCAACTTGGAGATCAAGGAAATTACAGAGTGGTCTGTGGGCCACATATTGCCAGCGCTAAGCTTACTGTGATTGGTAAGTGCAAAATTTCCCGTTTAACACAAACTTAAGCTTTGGTTTTGCTTGGCATTTTCTAAAATATGTACTTGAACTTGCTAACAGAACCAGCAATTGAACGGCATCTGCGCGACACTTCACTCAAGGAAGGCTTTACATGCTCTTTCGTCTGCCAGTTTTCTGTTCCAAATGCAAAATCCCAGTGGTTCAGAAATGGAAAGGCTCTTAAAATAGGAGGTAGATATTCAGCTGAAGTCTCAGAGAAGATGCACAGGCTCATTATTAAGGATGTGCGAACAGAAGACCAGGGGCGCTATACCTGCAGGTTTGACCATCTAGAAACAACTGCTGACCTAACCATTGAAGGTTTGTATATATCTTTATGTAAGAATAAGCAAGTTTGGGGGTAATCTTGACAAATAAGACAGAAAAGACAATGCTGGGAAATCCTCTGTTTGAAGAAAATTCTGCTATACTTCTTCCCCCATCGCCCAAGATATCAGTCATGCTGTCATTGTACTCATTCTTATCTCAGCTTATTTCTCTTTGAACATTCTTGTAGCTTGACTTTACAATGGGAGGGATTTTTCCACCCCATTTCACCATTTGGCACTTTTATGCTGTGGTTTTTACGATGATCGCAGCCCTTTCCATTGTTACCTGGCTTCTCTTGCTTCTGGCACAGCGCTGTGCCAACTATCTTAAGTTTCGGGTCTACTTCCAGTATACGAACTCGCTGTCATGGAATGCCGAATGCTCAGTTCTTTGTATAACTTTCTTTGTTTTTGGGTGGAGCCATGTATGTATGCAAAGCTTCATGTAAGGATGAAAAAAAATTAATTGTGCAAAGGAATAATGGTTACATTTTTAAAAAATTGTTTCCAAAAACAGCTGAACCCATCCAGTTTACAAAGACCATTCAGAACATAGTGGTGAGCGAATACCAATCTGCAACCTTTGAGTGCGAGGTATCCTTTGATGATGCAGTCGTCACATGGTATAAAGGCAAAGTTGAACTCAGGGAGAGTCAAAAGTACAGTTTCAGAAGTGAAGGCCGTTGCCATTATATGACTATCCACAACGTTACTGCAGATGATGAAGGTAATGTTACACTATTTGCTTCCTTCCCTTGCTGTTGTCCTCCGTCCCCCTCCCCCCCCCCCGTTGCTGACAAAAATGATGTCACATAACAAATTGCCCTTGTGATTTCAGGGGTGTATTCTGTCATTGCTCGTCTTGAGCCAAGAGGTGAAGCAAGAAGCACTGCTGAACTTTATCTGACTACTAAAGGTTAGTAAATGCTTTCTTCATCTTAAAAAAACCCAACACAGGACATAAGATGGAAGGGTGGAAATGATGTCCGCGAAGTGGAAATAATTTCAAATGCAAATCTACTTTCTTCTCTTGCAGAAATTAAACTGGAAGTGAAGCCCCCAGGTAAAGAAAAAAAGCTTGGATGCATTTGTCTCAAGTTTTATTTTTGTATTTGAAACACCAGAGTGCCCACACATGATGAGGTTCTCTGCCTGTACATTTCCCCTTCCACCAGAGGCCCCTACCCCTCTGGGTTGGATGCTACTGTGGAGCCTCCCCAGATTTTCAGCGATGGCCTCTGGATGTTTCTAGATGGGGGGGGGGCTGAAAATCCCCTGGTACATGCACATAAGCCTGCAGCCTTCATATTAAAGTTAGTTTCAGTGAGCATAGGCTATTTGTTCTTGTGTGTTCCAAGTAGGACAATTAAAGGGTTGGAGCCAAACTTAGTTGCTTGCAAATGAAAGCCACCCTTCTATCCTGAAAATACCTCATCCTTTCTGCCATTTTTGAAGGCCTCCTAACCCCCTGGAACAGATTTTCAGAGGGTGCAAGGGACTGCAGAGGGAAGGCGGAATTGGCAAAAGGCATCTCCTTTCCTTCCGCCGGAGTTCTGCTCCCACTAGCAGGATGCTCCTGTCAGTGGGTGAAACATCTGGATCTAAGCCAAATGGAATATTTAGAATGGCTTTTTCATAAGGGCAAATGACTTAAGAGTCATCTTCTAACTGAACCAGGACAGTCCATTCCATTCCAGGACACACTATTCTTTTCCTCCTGGTTTTTAATTTCTCTCCCCCCTCCCCCAGAAAAGTCAGCTAGCATGCTGTGGCCCCTTTTCATTCCTTATTGTGCTGTGCTTGGTTCCCCTGCTTTGGAAATAAGTTTTTGCACTTCTGCAAACTTCATGACAGATGGGAACCTTTGGCCCTCCAGAAGTTGCTCAACAAGCATGGCCAGTGGGAGCTGTTGTTCAGCAACATCAGGAGGGCCAAAGTTTCCCCATACCTGCCTTAAGAGATTTCCAAAGCTTTCGGTACCTCCCGTGTGTGTGTGTGTGTGTGTGTGTGTGGTGTCACTTAAGCTGTGTAAGGATCCACACTCCTAGAATGAGTTTCTTATTCGTATATGGGATGCAACCAGATTAATCTGATGGTCCCTTTCCCTGCACATTTGGTTCTCCAGATATCCCAGATGCTAGAGTTGCAGTTCCTGTTGAAGTTCCAGCTGAAGGTAAACCTTATATACAAAAGATTCCGCGGTTAAGGGTGGGAGAGCAGGTGGTTTAGAACTTGTGTGCCATATGAATGTTCATTGATTGAATTTTCCCTTGCGTTTATCAGAAACTCCTGCTCTTCCTCTCTTCCTCCTTATGCCAGAAGAGAAGAAAAAGGAAAAAGGTATTACAATTCTGTTGCATACATGCTCAGAAATGCAGATCTTCACATGCACTTTCACTTGCTGCTGGGTTCATTTTGGGTGGCTAATGGCTTTATTTATTTTGTACTTGTTTTAGTCGTTAAAAAGACAACCGTGCAGAAAGTCACCAAAAAGGTGGTTCCAAAAGCTCCAGAAGAGGTTGCCCCTCCTAAAGGTACTATCATACTAGAAGTGTTGATTCAAATACTATAAAATTGATTTATAAGGAACATATGTTAACCAGAGTAGATTAAGGCATAATCACAGCAAAGGAAAGGGAGAGGGACCATGTTCCTCTCCTTCTAAAAACTTTAGGAGTTTTCGCACGTTACTACAAATGCATAAGTTCAGGAACATCTTCTATATCTGCAAACATGTGTAGGCTCTCTTCATGCAATAGGGTCCAGTACTATTTGGTTATTAAGACACAGCTCCAGCTTATGTCACAGAGCAGCCATATGCATGTCTACTCAGATGTCTATTCAGCCAATGGGACTTACAGTCTACAATCTGTCCTCACTTATCTGGGAGTAAGAATTCAATAGGGCTTACACTGGAGTGGACCTGGTTAGGACTGCGTTGGGAGGGCAGGATTCCACTCATGAGTCCTGTCAGTGGAAGACCTGCACAGGGACTTCCACTTGCACAATGGGGCTTCCCCTCTCCCTGTGCCCCCCCTTCCCCATGAAACTGGTTCGGGGGGAGGGGGGAATCAAGACAATCCTCAGAACAGTGGGAAGAGAGGGGGGTCATTCTGTCTGGCAAGTCAAAATGTTTCCCCTGGTGGAACAGTTGTCCTCGCATGACATTGAATTCCTCCCTAGCTGTGGATGGCTTTAAAAGAGTATTAGGCAAATTAATGGAGGGGAAGACTGCCAGTGGCTACTAGCCATGATTTCTCTACTCCACTTCTACCACAGTTGGAGAAAGCAATGCTTCCGAAAACTCGTTGCTGGGAGCCACAGGAGAGGAGAATTGCTATTGTGCTAATGTTCTGCTCCCTGGTCTCCCTCAGGCATCTGGCTGGCCACTGTGAGAACAGGATTTTGGATTAGATGGGCCATTAGCCTGATTCAGGAGGCTATTATTAGGTCTTGTGTGTGTGTGATTGCAGCCTCAGTTTGTCGCTGCTGAATTTGACAGAAGACTTAATTAGCAATATTTGTTCCCGAGATTTGTTTCTCTCCCATTTGTCTTTAAATGTTAATGAGAATGCCATGCATCTTAACAATACAAAGCGAAGATCTCAGTCCAGTTTCAGCTAACTGATGTTAACGAGACCAGGTGAAATTAAATCCAAAGGCTAGCTCATGATGCTCAATCAAGCCGCTTATCACACATATCTGTAAATGTTTCAGAAGTGGTAAAGGAACCAGAACCCCCATCTTCGGCCCTAGTCCCAGTTCCTAAAGTGCAGGAAATTATTCCAACAGAAGGTAAAGAATCAAATACTGAAATGCACATACTAAGAAAATAATCTTTTATGGGGAGAATGGCATCCACTCTCCCTCTTTTATTGCTTTGGCCATTTAAAATGTGGCGCTGTCATTCTTCATTTTCCCTTCAGTCATCCTAACATCATTATTCATGCAAAGGTCATCCTATGAATCCCTTTACAGGATTTTACAGATAATACTAATTTGAACTCTTTCTTCAACGTTTACTTCAGGAGCTTGCTACAGATAAGCCAGGGGATTTAACTATCAGTTGACTAGAATACCCACTGAAATACTGATAGTTTATTAAAAGGACTTTGAAAAGACAGTAGGTAGAATTAAAGCAGAATAGCTTTTGATCTAGTGGAGGTGTGTGCTAGCACAAGAGATTAGGAGGCAGTTTTTTCATTAGTTTTTTTCTCCTTGCAGCCCCATTTGCCACCTTCCACACTGTTCCAGAGTGAAACCTCTTGAACTGGTTTTCTAGGGACACAAGGGGCTGCAGCAGAAAATGGAGGAGAGGGTTCAGCAAAAAAAAAAAAATCTCTCCTTTTCTTATTTCAGTGGAAACTTCCATGCAGAATTGTATTTCATAGGGATGGAGGAGACATTCAATTTTGTTTCCATTTTAATGACAAACTAACTAGTTCACACTTTTTGATCCAATAGCCAAACTGAAATGCAGCTCTCCTTTGAAATTCACACTCCTTCAAATTTTGTGATGTAGTTCTCCAACAAAAAAATTGTATACTAGGGGCAAGTGCACATAAAAATGCATCAAATCATCAAAACATTTCATTATATTAGGGGGAAATACTTGCAAAAATATGCACATTAGTCAAAACTGCATGGAAAAATGTTGGTGGATTTTCATGAGGAATTTAAAAAATAAATAAATGTTGCATAAAGAGAACTGAATTTAAGACTGGGAAAAACAAGAAGCTGAGAGAAACAGTCATTGACAGATTCATCTATCCCTAGATTTCACCCAGGAATTTCAAATTTTCCACTGAGCAGAAAGCTTTCATTTAATTCATCTATCCATTCGTAAGCTCTAATAAATCCATCTGCCTTAGGACAACCTGCTGCTGTTGCTTTGAGAATGACATGGCATTGAAACTACACGACAAGAAACTTCATTTGTACAATTTCAAAGCACAATAATGCATGTATGGAATGATTATTCTGAAAACTGCAAATACCCATATCAACCTTATTGGGCTTTGTATTATTATTATTATGATTATTTTATTATTATTATTTATTAGCTCCTGCAAAGAAACCTCAGGAAGTCAAAGTAACCACTGTAGCTAAGAAGAAAGAAGCAGTTTATGAGAAGAAGGAAGAAGTATATGAGGTTCACAAAGAAGAATATGAAGAATGGGAAGAGGATTATGGAGAGCAGCATGAATATTATGAACGAGAAGAAGGATACGATGAAGGAGAAGAGGAATGGGCATACGGAGAAAGACAAGTAACTTATGAGGAAAAGCAAATTCGCAAAGAAGGTATGTTTCATTTTTTTAAACTTTCTCCTTTCTGTTTTCTCTGTGTTTTTGTTTGTTTGCTGCCTTTCTGCCTATATCACAGTTGAGGAATTTGTGGATCTAGAGATGTTGATGTGTTCCATATCCTATCAGCCCCAGTCAGCATACCCATTTGGCAAGGTTGATATCTGGAGGGTCACAGCTTCCCCACCACTGCACTATATGATTATTTTCCAATACCTCTCATTTCACTGTTCTTTGGAGGGGGAAGAGAGCTCAAATGTGGTTGGAAAAGCTGCTGTTCCTTTTTTTCTATCAAATTTTGCTTTTTTGCAGCAATATACTAGCAGAAAATATTTTATTTTTTTTAAAAAAAAATTATTTGATTTTACAAGTGTAGAATTGTAACAATACAAAATACATATCCATATTTAGAGATTTTTCTGAATCTTCCCACCTTCCCCTCCATGGGTACTATTATCAGCCTTTTCAACTGCATATTATTTCATCGTCCAAATTTTATGTCTCTCCATTTTGTCCATAATATTTTCAACATTACAAGTGTTGTTGCAGTCCTGCTAAAGTTTTCATCTGCTTACAGTGGTTTCTCAAGTAAATTACATTTTTTCCCCTCATTCTTTATTAAAGTTTTGGTCCTCTTGGTTCCTGAGCTTTCTGGTCAGTTTTGCCATTTTGGCATAATCCAACAGCAGAAAATATTTCAAATGGATGTTCATCCAATCTAAATCTGCCTATATCTTGCCTTACAGATCATATTAAAAAAAATAAGCATATTGTTTTGCATATGGAACAATGCTGCACTGCTTAAGCAAATGGTGGCCAGTGTTGATTTCCATTTGGGCCAAGAATACACAACTGTTAACATTCCCTGCACTCTTTTTCTTTCTCAATTATACAATCCTTGATGTTTATGAAGCAGGTGTAAGGTAATGTTCTCTAATATAAATGTAATGTATGTTACAGTTGTCCAGGTTCCAGGAAAGCCAGAACCACCTACGCGGAAACCACCAGAGATTTCAGCCAAGAAAGTAGAGAAGAAAGTTGTGGTAGAAAAAGGTATGGCCTTTAGAATTTTAGTATCAAAACATTTCCCACTGCAGCAAGTCCTATTCAGATTCTCACAGTCCTATTTTCTTTCCTTTCCTTTCCTATTTAAAAAGTGCATATTCCCATTATATTCTTAAGATAACTTCTGTGTAAAATGAACCAATTTCCAGCTAATGTGAAATTATTTAAATTCCCTGTAGTTACACGGAAACCTGTAACTGAAGAGGTGGAAAGAAAGGCTAAAGTGATGGAGGAAGAACATCTCAAACGGGCCAGAGGTATTACTGAAGATGATATAAATTGCTTGTGCTATTAATACATTTGCATCAATTTCATATCCATGAAATACATGAAACTGCCTTAACAGGTCAGCCTGTTTTGTTCATCTGATCCAGTGTACTGTTTCCTCTGACTGGCACTGGTCTCCATGGCAGATGTCTTTCGTGTTATCTGCACCCTATCCTTTTAAATGGAGATACCAGGGACTTCACCTTGGACCTCCTTCTTGCAAACTAGGTGCCCAGCTACTAGCAGAGGGAAGGAAGTAGTGATGGGGAAGCAAATGGAGATGAGGTGCCCATTAAAAGCAAGACGTTATAGTTAAGAGTTCTGGGGTTTTCCCCAACCCCCTGGAGCAGATTTGGGGGAGGAACATGAGAAAGCATGAGGAGACAAGGGGACTTCTGCTATGCATATTGCAGTCCTTGCACAAACAGAATGACTTATTTGGATACAACCCTTTGCTATGTATTAATTTGGTCTTTTGTAAATTGTATCCCACGAGTGGCGCAAAAATGCAAGCGCATATGCAGTGTGATGTTACATTTTCTGCATGCAATCTTAGCCTAGATGATGACCGAAAAGGCTTGGGACTAACTATTTATATCCTTTAAGCTCCAGAAGCTCCACCACCAAAACCTGCACGAAAGGTGGTCCATGAAGAAGTGGTAGAGAGAAAAGGTACAAAACACATTTTTATTTTTTCAGCATTTATATGTAATCCCTGATCTGAATATTTCCATAATGTATGCATGCATGCCCACATGTTCACTCTGTGCTGACCTGCAGTGATTGCTGGTTTTTATTAACCCATTGTGTTGTTCCCACTTCACAGTCACACATGGCATTCTCTTTCTCTATGCAGGAATGGTGACCATGCCTTGAGAAATCCCCAGATCCCCATACACTTACCACAATTCTGTTTTTCTACTTCCCATATCACGACACTCCAAAACACACCAACTCCCAAAGCATGCTAGTGCCTCTTTTGTTTCTCCTTAAGGCTCCTTAAAGCCATCTGTTTTGACTCCAGTCCTGTTGTTGTTCTTGATCTGAGTTTGCCATTAGAGGAAGAAATGGTAGTTCGCATCACTATAGGGTGTGTGTGCTTTAAATGAATGTGGGGGAACAGGGTTCTCTTAAGTCCTGTGGGGTTTCCACAACACCTAGGCACCAAGTCTATATTGGTGCAGAATTCTTGCTTTTTGGTTTCTTTCTTTAATATCTTCTATGTTAATCTAATTTACACTATATGTTACCATTTAATACAACTTCTCCTGTATACTCACAATAGTATGTGTCCACTCTCTTGTTCTTCTTATGTCTGCTTTTCTTTGGAAACAGGGCTTTTGTACATTCTCTTTGCACACAAAAATAGTTTGGACGGCTTGAAAATGCTATTTATGCTTTATGGTCTCAGTTGTTACCTGTTTATGATTTTTGTTTCTCTTTATTGCTGTGGCACATCCACCCTAATGGTGTAATTTTGAGCTGTGGTGCTGAGTTCACTAAATGTAGTATGTGGTGTTATGCGACTTCCATAAGGATAGATTCATTGTCTACCAAATCTTTAATTTAAAAAACACTAAAGTGAATTCTTGCTTTTTAAAGTACCAACAGAACAACAATGGACCATTTCAGAAGAAAAGGTGTCCGTTTCGTATCACAGAGAAGAATATACATACGGTTCAGGTAACTATAAATATCTTTCCTCACTTCTTTTTTATCCTTGCTGTCTTGTCTCGTGTGAAAATGGCACCTTTTAAATTTGTCCCGATACAATGGTATCTTATGGATGTGGGACCTCTCTGCATTTATGGAATTCTCCTACTCAGAGTTCTTACATTCTTTACTTGATGATGGAATAACAAGTGAGGATCTGCTCCCTATACTGAACTGCATGGGGCAATACTCATGCACAAGAGTTTTGTGAGCACATGGGAGTGCAGAGATTGCTTAGGATTGGTGGAATAGACACCAAAAAAGTCTGTTTGCTGTTGCATTTCTTAGTTGTCATTTTGTGTACCAATCCAGTATTATCTAAAACAGAGTGAAAGTACAGTTTTTACATCTTACAATTCTCTTTAAAGAACCAGAAGAGTATGAAGAGGACAGCTTCTATGTGGAATATCCAACTGAAGGTAGATTCGCTCTTTTTCCAAATCAGTTCCATCTTATTTTGTACCATGCAAGTTCATCTAAACTGTTAACTGTTGAAATGTGTAGCTGTCATTGTACACCGTCGTTGATACTTCCTTGGGTTTGGGCATGTCTTTATCACTATTCAGATGACCGATATGTTGGGTGGTGGGACTTAAGATCATGCCAGGAATTGTTGCTCCCAGATTTGCAAGCACTGTGTGGAAAGAGCCTAAGCACATGCAATTTGTACACACCTAGACTCCATACAAAAGATCAGATGGATGCTTAGAGGTGTGGATAGCAGGAGCAATTTTTTCTTCCACAAATTCATCCATCATCTTAATAGGTCTACATGTAGCATTTCAGTATTATCTAAAATGGAGGGTAAATGTAACTTTTTAATCTCATAATTCTCTTTAAAGAACCAGATGAGTACGATGAGGAAAGGTTCTATGTGGAAGCACCTGAAGTTCCACCTCCCAAAGGTAGATTATATTATTATTAATATTATTATTATTACTACTACTACAATTTTAGTATGTGAGTTTATTTAAACCAGGGTTTCCCAAACTTAGGTCCCCAGCTGTTTTTGGACTACAATTCCCATCAACCATGACCACTGGTCCTGCTAGCTAGGGATTATGGGAGTTGTAGTCCAAAAACAGCTGGAGACTGAAGTTTTGGGAAACCCTGGTTTAAACTCTTATCCATTAAGAACTTGATATCTGCAGTTATTTTATATCCTTGTTGATCAGATTTGGGTGCTTATGTATGTTTACATGTGTCACAAAAGCCTGTAAGTTTTTTAAAATACAATGTGAGGGTGGCTCTGATGACCACTATCATCTGATTAACCCAAAATTAATATCTTTAAAGTTCCTGAGGTGAGGAAGAGAGCAGAAGAAAAAGTTCCCAAGGAAGTGGAGGCCCCACCGGCTAAAGGTGAATAATATATGTGCAATAATAACAATATCTCAGACAGTTCTCTTGCCAGTGTATCTTCTAGATGATTGATAAACACACAGCCAAAAATGTGGCTGTGCCACTGCATCAGAAAGACACCTTTACAACTAAGATCCTACATATTAAACGTTATACGCGGGTGTCAGCGCTGCCCAAGGTCCCAGCTCACACAAGACCAACGCTGCTTCTTGCTCAAGTTTAAAAGTCTTTATTGAAGTTCAGTCTCATTTCCAGACGTGCAGCGCGCAACGCTACATCTATCCGTCAGACCGCAGAAGTCCCATCTGAATCTCCGCCCCCCTGACACCAGCTTAAGATTCTAGCTTTACTCCACCTTTTCCTCTGTTCCTTCTTTCTCTGGGTCCTTCTGCTAGTCGGAGTCTCTGCCCTCCGAGATTCTTCTGACGCTGATTCTCCCGACTCCTCCCCCCCCCTCTTTCGGGCTTTAGGACCTGGCTCCCAATCCGGGTTTTCTGATGTCCCGCGCTCCTCCACATTTGAACTTGGCGCGCGCGCGCAGCCTCCCACTTTCCTTCTGACCGTTACACTTGTGTCACTGCTCCCCCTTTCGGGGAGGCTAGCTGGACCTGGCCTTCCCTCCTTCTCCCCACTCCCCGATGGAGGAGAAGATGGTCCTGACTCACGTGACTCTTCCCCCCCACTGTGCTCTGGTGGGGAAACTGGCCCTACTCCTCCGCTACTCCTTTGGGACTCCCCTCTGGTTCCTTGTTTATGGATCGTCCCCTCTGGGATTCGCCTCGCCCTTACCATAGGCGCCCTCTCCTGGGAATCTTCTGATTCGCTGGAGAAGCTCATGGAATCTCTCGGTCCACTGTCATATTCCCCTACGCTCCCCTCTGATTCCTCTCCTCCGCTCTCTATCTGCTCTCTCCCCTGCTCTTCTGCTCCTGAGCCTCTGACATCCATCCCCCCCTCGAAGCCCCCCCTTCCCCCCTCCCCCTCTTCGGGTGTGGGTTCCAGGTGCTCCAGCGCTGGGGGTGTGAGTGCTGGCTTCTGTTCTCTCCCCCTGGTGTGCAACCGGCCCGCGGGATCAGGCCCCCCCACGATGGGTTCGTCGACGTCGACTTCCCCTGCTTCCATTTCTCTGCTGTCGTGCTCAAAACCAAGATCCTCCCCCCACACGTCCATGTCCTCCTCTCCACCCGGTCCCTCGGGTGAGGCTGTGTGCAAGGGCCCCCTCAGCAGTTCCCTGCTCCACCCCACTTCTGGTTGAGTGTCCCACCAATAGGAGCGGTCCGTGGCAAACCCCGAGAGCGACCCCTCCGGGGAGCTCATCCCCGGCGTCGGCTCCTCATCTGAGGAGAAACCTTGGAACGTGCTGGCTGACAGTGTGGGTGTGAAAAGCCAGTCGTCGAAATACTCCGCCGGCATGGGTCTGTGTGGGAAGATCGAATGGAACTCGTCTTTGAGATAGTGCTCCTCCACGGCGTGGCAAGGCACCCACTCGTTGGCGCTGGCCGGAGTACCCTCCCTGGCGAGGAGATATTCAACTCCCTCTTCCCCCCATCTGGAGTCCAAAATCTCTGTGACCTCGTTGAGTGGCGTCGCCCTCTGTGGTCCCTCCCCTGTTGGCGATGGGCTACGTGGAGCTGGTGCGTTCCCTGGCGCCTGAAACCTGTGGGGCGCCTTGTAAGGCGTGAGCACTGACCTGTGAAAGACTGGGTGCATTCTGGAGCCCTCCGGGAGTGTCAACCGGTAGGCCACTGGATTGATTTGTGCCGCGACCTGGTAAGGTCCCAGCTGCTTGTGCCCGAGCTTCTTCTTAGCTAGCGTTCTGGCCGGCACTGCCTGAGCTGCTAACCAGACCCAGTCCCCTACCTGTATGTCTTCCCCAACCCTCCTGTGCCTGTCTGCCTGCATCTTGTAGGCATGTTTCGCGAGTTCCAAGTGCCTTCGGAGTTGCTCATGGACCTCCTGTAACTCTGCGGCTAAGTGCTCTGCCCCCCGTGGCTCCCCCTCTGCCTCGGTCTCCAACCCCGGGAAGGTTCTGGGGTGGCGCCCATTGTTGGCGAAGAACGGTGTCACCCCTGTAGACCCGTGCTTCGTGTTGTTGTAGGCAAACTCGGCTAGCGGTAGGTAGTCCACCCAGGTCGAGGGCTGTTGATTGGCGTAGCATCGCAGGTACTGCTGCATGATGGCGTTGACCCTCTCCGCTTGTCCGTTGGTCTGCGGGTGTCGTGCCGACGCTAAGTTGATCTTGACGTTCAGGATGCCCAGCAGCTTCTGCCAAAAGTTCGAGATGAATTGGCGACCCCGGTCGGACAGGATGGACCGCGGCAGGCCGTGAGCTTTGAAAACGTGGTCTATGAACAGCTTGGCGGTCTGTTCCGCTGTGGCCACCTTCGCGCACGGAATGAAATGCGCCATCTTGGTGAAGAGGTCTACGACCACGAGTACCGCTGTTTTGCCGCGCGAACTGGGCAGATCTGTAACAAAGTCCAGGGCCACTTTCTCCCATGGTTCGAGCGGCGTCTGCAGCGGTTCCAGCAGACCCGCCGGCTTCCTGTGTACTGGCTTGGCCCTTTGGCAGGTGTCACACCTGGAAACGTAATCCGCAACTTCTCCCCGCACCTTGGGCCACCAAAAGTCCCTGGTGACTAATTCCGCCGTCTTGTCCTTGCCGAAGTGCCCAGCGCTGGGCGCGTCGTGCAGCTGCTGCAAGACTCTCGCGCGAAGGTCATCTCCCGGTACGTAGAGAGCCCCTTTGCGGAGGAGTAGTCCGTCGCGTATCTGGAACTCGTCGTCCCTCGCTGTGCCGTTTCGCACCTCCTCCATCTTGGATTGCGCAAACGAATCCGCCTGTAGTGCACGACGGACTGCGTCCAGGTCCACTGCGGCTGAAGCGCACGCCCACACCTCTGGTGCGAAAATGTGTTTGGCCGCTGCCGGTGCCGCTTCCTCGAGATACTGCGGCTTCCTGGATAGCGCATCCGCCATGACGTTGTTGTCTCCCGGGATGTATTCTATCCGGAAATCGAAATCTGCAAAGAACTCCGCCCAGCGGATGTGTCTCTGGTTCAGGAACTTCGCCGTGCGCCAGTACTCCAGGTTCTTGTGGTCCGTGCGAACCTGCACTGTGTGTCTGGCTCCGACGAGGAAGTGCCGCCACGCCTTGAAAGCAGCATGAATGGCCAGCAACTCCCTGTCCCAGATGGTGTAGTTCTGCTCCGACGTGCTGAGCTTCCTGGAGTAGAATGCGCACGGTCTCCAGTCCCCTTGCGGATCTTGCTGCAACAGGACCGCCCCCACCGCTCTGTCCGAGGCGTCCGTTTCAACCCTCATCGGTTTGCTGGGGTTTACGTGTAGCAGCTGTTCTTCGGACGCGAAGAGACGCTTGAGCCTCCGAAAGGACTGCTCCGCCTGGTCCGTCCAGGTGAACTTCTTCTTCTTGGAGCTGAGGGTGTCCGTGATGGCTGCTGTCTCCTTCGCGAACCCCTTGATGAACTTGCGATAAAAGTTGGCGAAACCGACGAACTTCTGGACCTCCTTCCGGTTGCGCGGGCTCTTCCAGTCCAACACTGAGCGGACCTTGGCGCCGTCCATGGCAAGTCCCTTGTCGGACAGCTTGTAGCCCAGGAAATCCACCTCTGTCGTGTCGAACTGGCACTTCTCCAGTTTGGCGTAAAGTCTGTGCTCCCGTAGTCTTTGCAGGACCTCCTTGACGTCCTCCTCGTGCGCCTCCTGCGAGTCCGAAAAGATCAGGATATCATCTAAGAAGCAGACGCACTTCTTGTAGAGGAGTCCCGCTAGCACGTGGTGCATGAAAGCTTGGAAACAATGGGAGCCATTTTGGAGACCAAACGGCATGACTCTGTATTCATAGGTTCCTAAAGGCGTAAACATGGCTGTCTTCCACTCGTCGCCGTCCCGCATGCGTATAAGGTTGTAGGCCCCTCGTAGATCCAACTTGGTGAAGATCCGCCCCTTCCTCACCGTCGCGAGCAGGTCGTCAATTTTGGGCATGGGGAATGCTGTGGGCTTTGTCCTGGAATTGATGATTCTATAATCCACTATGAGCCTCCGTTCGGGCGTGTCTCTCTTCTTCACGAAAAACACGGGACTGCCCCCCACTGCTTTGGATTCCCGGATGAATCCCCGCTTCAAATTGCGATCTATGAACTCCCTGAGTTCTTGCATTTCGTCTTCAGACATGGAGTACAGTTTCCCAGTCGGCAGCGTCGCCCCTGGCAGGAGGTCAATCTTGCAGTCGTAGGGTCTGTGGGGAGGCAGCTTGTCTGCTTCCTTCTCGCAGAAGACTTCCAAAAAGGCCTTGTACTTGTTGGGCACCGCTTGCACCATGCCTAGGTGTAGCTGCGGTGCATCCTCTTGCCCCTCCTCTTCCTGGCAGGTCTGGATGCAATGCGCTGCGCAGTAGGAAGAGCAGAAGGTCAATTGCCGCTGGTACCACGCTAATGCCGGGCTGTGCCTATCCAGCCAACTCATGCCCAACACTATGGGCGTGTCCGACAGGTGAGTGACGTTGAAACTGATGACTTCACGGTGGTTCCCAATTTGCATCACCAGAGGCGGTGTCTGCTGTACCACCTCTCCTCCCAGTATCTTCCTGCCATCTACTGTGACAACATTTAGGGGCGTCGTGGCTGGCAGGAGTGCTATGCGATGCTGCTTGACGAAGTCCAACCCTACAAAGTCTGCGTTGCTACCAGAGTCAATGGTAATAGGGACCTCCAGGGTGAGCCCATCGGGCAGCTGGAGCGATGCAGTGAGTTGCACCACTGGTTTGGGTGGGAGGGGGTCCGTGGGCTGCAAAATCTCTGGGGACTGCTTCACTGACTCGCCTGGTTGAGCCCCAGTGCCTCTGTCTCCAACCAGGCTCCTCCGTTTCCCTGGGGCTGCTCCTCCTGCTGAATTGCTCCTTTAACAGTTGCTGAGGCTGCAGTGTGCTTCTGGAGCCTCTGGGGACACTCTTTGGCCATGTGCAGTGCACTGTCGCAGATGTAACACTTCCTGCTCCCTCTAGGAGCCTTCGCCTTGACTGCTCCTGGTGTTTGGGCTCTGCTTGCTGTCTGAGCCCTTGCACCTCCGATTTCCATTGGCTCCTCCCCCCTCATCAGAGCAGGCGTGGACTGAGCGCGCTCTGTCTCTCTGGGTAGGAAGGGAGTCGTTCTAACTGACGTGTTTGCTCTTCCCCCCTGCTCCCTGCTCCACGGGCGTTCTTCCAGGTGCACCCCAATTGCGAGCGCCCTTTGGACAACTTCTGTTGTATTTTGGGGTCTCTCTCCCCTCGCCAGCTCATCTTTCACGGCTCCATTCAGCCCCTCCCAGAACAGATCCCTGACGGCAGCTGAGTCCTTCTGCCAGCCCAGCACATTTACTAACCCAAAAAAGCGGGAATGATACTGGCGCACTGTCGCTTTTCCTTGCCGCAATCCATGCATTTCCCTTCTAGCGACATCCACATCCACCATTGATTTAAAGCAAGCGTCCATGGCTCCAATAAAGGCGCTTGAATCTTTGAGGGCGGGGTCATTTTCGCGTAACAAGGTTCGCAGCCACGACTTAGCTTCCCCATGCAGATGAGTGATTATGAAACCCACTTTCTCCTCCTCATCTCTAAAATCTTTCCGAAGCAAATTGAGCGCGAAAACTACTTCTGCTCTGAAGTTAGGGTACTGCTGCAGGTTCCCGTCAAAATGGGTCACCAGGCTTGCCCCCCTTTTCCCGAGGGCAACTCCCTCCGGCTTGGCTCCCAGCTGCCCCTCCTTTCCCCATTTGTCCCACCTGGCTTGCAGATCCTGGCAGAGCGCAGCTGTTTCTCCTTCTTTTTTCTTAGACGCAGCCAATTCTGCGTAGAGCGTTGACACCGCTTCCTGCAATTGCTTGATTTTTTCCTCTGTAGTCATCTTTGCCTATCTTCGTGAGCTTGCAGAGTTTTTACGAGATGGGACTTACTGTCAGCGCTGCCCAAGGTCCCAGCTCACACAAGACCAACGCTGCTTCTTGCTCAAGTTTAAAAGTCTTTATTGAAGTTCAGTCTCATTTCCAGACGTGCAGCGCGCAACGCTACATCTATCCGTCAGACCGCAGAAGTCCCATCTGAATCTCCGCCCCCCTGACACCAGCTTAAGATTCTAGCTTTACTCCACCTTTTCCTCTGTTCCTTCTTTCTCTGGGTCCTTCTGCTAGTCGGAGTCTCTGCCCTCCGAGATTCTTCTGACGCTGATTCTCCCGACTCCTCCCCCCCCCTCTTTCGGGCTTTAGGACCTGGCTCCCAATCCGGGTTTTCTGATGTCCCGCGCTCCTCCACATTTGAACTTGGCGCGCGCGCGCAGCCTCCCACTTTCCTTCTGACCGTTACACTTGTGTCACTGCTCCCCCTTTCGGGGAGGCTAGCTGGACCTGGCCTTCCCTCCTTCTCCCCACTCCCCGATGGAGGAGAAGATGGTCCTGACTCACGTGACTCTTCCCCCCCACTGTGCTCTGGTGGGGAAACTGGCCCTACTCCTCCGCTACTCCTTTGGGACTCCCCTCTGGTTCCTTGTTTATGGATCGTCCCCTCTGGGATTCGCCTCGCCCTTACCATAGGCGCCCTCTCCTGGGAATCTTCTGATTCGCTGGAGAAGCTCATGGAATCTCTCGGTCCACTGTCATATTCCCCTACGCTCCCCTCTGATTCCTCTCCTCCGCTCTCTATCTGCTCTCTCCCCTGCTCTTCTGCTCCTGAGCCTCTGACAGCGGGTTTAATCTTCAATAGCCATAACTGTCTTTATTAAATAGATACATGGTTTTAAATCCACGCTGGCATTTCAAACATTTTCTTCAGGGCTATGAACAACTGTAGGCCTGTAGCACTTCTCTAAAACTTTTATACCTGTGTGTCTTTAAAGTGCCCGAGGTGCCAAAGAAACCAGTCCCAGAAAAGAAAAAACCTGCTCCTCCTCCAAAAGTAGAGGCTCCGCCAGCTAAAGGTACATCCATTGTCAGAGCTGATCCCGCCATCTTGCTTATCTGAACTCTTCTCCATGCTCTAAAATGTGTCCATGTGTTACATAGGTGGCTTTGTGGTCTTTTTCTGCAAGCAAAGTGTATATAATATACATGTACTTTAGTGATGGCCAATATTCATTTGCTAAATTTCGCTTTGTAATGTAATGGACGCTTACGCCTTCCTGAGAGGGTGCATGTTGTGGTCCCTCATGCCATCCCTGGGCAGTGAGAACAGAGTGCACATGGCCAGGCAGCCATTGGGGGAATCCCCCCTCCCTGTCTGGGCATCTGGCTTGTGTTCCCGCCGACTGCTGCATCTCAAATTGGCCAATCAGTGGCTTCTCCTGGCTGAGAGGGCATTGGCTGCACACATGCCCTTGCAACCGGCGAGGTATAAAAGCCGGCAGTGTTTTCCAGCCCCAGCGCATTTGCCAAATTTTGCTTTGTTAGCATAATATCTTCTGCATGGTATGATAACTGTTAGATTAGCATGCCGCGTACAGAAGGCACTCATACAGACACACAATTTTGTGGATCAAAATGGGATGTATGCCTAGTGTGGCTTTTTTCATGACAGATTACCATTACCTGTTAACAGATTTGGGACGTGGGTGGCACTGTGGTCTAAACCACTGAGACTAGGGCTTGCTAATCAGAAGGTCGGCAGTTTGAATCCCCGCGACGGGGTGAGCTCCCGTTGCTCGGTCCCTGCTCCTGCCCACCTAGCAGTTCAAAAGCACGTCAAAGTGCAAGTAGATAAATAGGTACCACTCCGGCGGGAAGGTAAACGGCATTTCCGTGTGCTGCTTTGGTTCGCCAGAAGCGCTTAGTCATGCTGGCCACATGACCCGGAAGCTGTCTGCGGACAAACGCCAGCTCCCTCGGCCTACAGAGCGAGTTGAGCGCACAACCCCAGAGTCGTCCATGACTGAACCTAACGGTCAGGGGTACATTTACCTCTTTATTAACAGCTTTTGCTTGATGCCTTGATATGCCATTTATCTCGCTTCTGCTTCTCTCCATATATTTCTGTGCAATCTTGGATGTTGGGCCTCAAACAGGAGTTCCAAGTTCTAAAACCTCTCTTTTTTTAATGATCAAGTGCCAGAGGTGCCTAAGAAACCTACGCCAGAAGAAAGAAAGCCTGCTGCTGTTCCCAAGAAAGAACCGGCACCCCCAGCTAAAGGTACTTTTCTTGAAACGAAAGCCACCCAAAGAACCTTTGTCCCCTGTGCTTTGTCCCCCATATGCAACCACCGTTCGGAATGAGTTTTACAAATCCAGCGTCTTTCTGTGTTTGGTTACCAAAGCTAATGTGTTGAATATGTAGGTGTTTGGGCTGCTGCCCACAGGGAATCTTAAATGGAGGTTCTTCTGGGTTAGAGCATTCCTTTCCAAAATACCATCTCTTCCTTGTTGTGAAATGTAATCACAAAGTGTGAGATGTCATTGATCAGTTGTTATGTGTCCGGGTGATTCTCAGAATCTGCTTTTGATATCTTTAAAGTGCCCGAAGTACCTAAAAAGCCAGTCCCAGAAGAAAAAGCACCTGTTCCCGTTCCTAAAAAAGTGGAGCCACCTGCTAAAGGTATGAGACCACCGCTCATAAGCAGCTCTTTTCATTTGTTGCTTCAAATGGCGTGTCGTGAAAAGATCTGAGGTCCCTCAGCAGTGATTGTTTTCGTGTCGTAATCGTCGTCTTCCTATATTTGTTCGTTGCTCAACAGCATCTTCATTAACAAATGTTCTTCAGTTAAACACCAGAACGCTAAACAGACAGTGTGCAATGTTATTGTAACACATCTATATTCAGTAAAGTGCCCAGTTCAATTGTAAGTGATCTCACAACTTAATATAGGACCCTGCTCCTCACTTTATAATAGTTAACAATATTCGATCCCAATATTCATAAATCTGATTTTTTTTCAAAGTGCCAGAGGTACCTAAGAAAGTAGAAGAAAAGGTTCCTGTTCCAAAAAAGAAAGTGCCTCCGCCACCCAAAGGTACAAGACTCAAATCTTATATATTTGAAAAATATATAAAACTAAATCTTAAGACTCTTTTGTTTCTCTCTTTGTATCGTCCTCATATGTATGTTCATTTCATATTTGAGTCCTATGCAGCATATGTTTGTGTATAGTTGTTGATAATAGCCGTCATGATCTCTTAGTCTCTACATATTCTTATATATTCTCATTTTAACATTATTAAAAGTACCTGAGAAAGCGGTCCCTGAAGAAAAAGTGCCGCGGCTACGCAAAAGGGAAGAAGCTCCTCCAGCTAAAGGTATGCTATCCTTCAAAACAAACAAACAAAACAGAACATAACAAAAAGACCATTGCAGTCAAATGTAAACAAGGATTAAATCTAAGGTATTGGTTGTGTTTAGAATAGATTTATGAAAGCTTTAGAAAACTTATTAATTAGAATATTTGTGTGAGATTGTATGGGAAAAATACGGAATAACAGATACAATCTTGCTTAAAATGCTTGTATGAAGTGCAGTGTAAGCGATGGAAGTCAATCAATGAAATTTTATTATTATTTTCATATTGAGATATTTGTAGAAGAAAATTGGAACAAATTCTTCCAACTTTTCTTCTTCTTTTGTCTTTATTTTTTCTTCTTTTTTCTTTTCTTCTTTTTTCTCTTTTGTTCCTTTTTTCATGTATATATGCTTATTTGAAGTGTATATGTGTGTATGTATTTGCAGTGTTTTGCTTATATTTTGTAACAGTTATGTTAAATAAAATTAAAATTTAATTAAAAAAAACAAAAGACCATTGGTCTTTTACATCGGCACCATTATTTAAATGTCCTCTATATCTTTTTAGTTGCTGCCTCTTCTTTGTAGCCGAAATCTGTACTTTTAACATCATTCTTGCCACTTCAAAAAAATTCTAAAACTAAATGGTCTCTTTAAAGTGCCTGAGGTACCTAAGAAAGTCGTCCCTGAAGAAAAATTACCTGTTGCTGTTCCCAAAAAGGTGGAAGCTCCCCCAGCCAGAGGTATGCATTTAAGTGGTCAATGGTCTTATTATCTAAAAGAGCTTTTACCTTTCTTTCGTATGCTGACCATCATTTTATGTTTTGTACCATGTCACATTGCTTGCAACTGTTCATATTTTCATAGGGCAGGAATGGGGAACCTTAGATCTGGGGGCCAGATACAGCCCTGTGGGCTGCTCTATCTGGTCTTCAAAATGCTCCTCAAGCCACATACCTTCCCAAGGTCACATACCTCATTGGCCATGCTTTGTATCCTCCCTGAGTAAAAGGACGCGGGTGGTGCTGTGGTCTAAGCCACTGAGCCTCTTGGGCTTGCCAGTCAGAAGGTTGGCAGTTCAAATCCCCACGCACGATGGGGTGAGCTCCCGTTGCTCTGTCCCAGCTCCTGCCAACCTTCCAGTTTTAAATCACACCAGTGCAAGTAGATAAATAGGTACCTCTGCAGCAGGAAGGTAAATGGCGTTTCCATGCACTCTGATTTCTGTTACAGTGTTCCGTTGTGCTAGAAGTGGTTTAGTCATGCCACATGAGGTATTTTTGCCTGGCTGGGATGGATGCTTAGATGGATGGATAATAAAGTGGGGTTGGTGAGTGTGTGTACAAACTGACCTACTGTCAAATTCACATTAGTTCCTCTCTGCACATTTGCCTCTGGCCCTGTGCACCACTGATATGTGTCCCCCGGAAGCTTGCCCCAAAGAGAAGGCAGCCCTCAGGCTGAGAAAGCTTCCCCATCCCTGTCAAGAGGGGACGATTTGCTTATGTTTGTTTTGCAGTTCTGTATTAGCTTTACTTCGTATGTTGCCTAGTAAAGAACAGTATGTAGTTCACTTGTCCATTTTGCGGTTGTTAGTTGCACAAGTGTTCAGACAAACCTCCTCAGATATCAGTCAGGAATCTGTATATCCCCATTAAAACTCAACGCGTTTAATGTCTTTTAAAGTGCCTGAGGTGTCTAAGAGAGCTGTTCTAGAAGAGAAAAGATTTGTTTCAGAAGAAAAAGTATCTGTTGCCATTTCTAAAAGAGTGGAAGCTCCACCACCTGAAGGTATATTTGCAAATAATTAGAACTGTGAGGAATTTAACTGTTTTTAAGCGCTTTTTGTTGTCGCTGCTCTTCACTGGTCTTCCCTGTTAACACCTGCCATTACAGTTTTGTGTTTGTGTGTCTCTGGACATTTGTATAACATCTGACACCCAGGCAAGCTCCTCAGATGAAATGTCTTTTCTCAGATCCAATTCCTTGGTTACCCAGAATGTCAATAGCATTTATTATTTATCCATTACATTTTATCCCACCCTACTTCCAAGAATCTCAGGGTGATATACAAGGTCCCTCCTTTCATTTTGCTTTTGCAACAACCTAGTGAGATGAGTTAAGCTGAGAGATAGCTCCATTCTAGTCAGACACACCTATATCTTGGTGGCAGAAGTAAATGTTGCACAAAGTCTTACAGAAGCCCTTGTGCAAGTGGAGGAGCTCCTATGGATCTGGGGTATATTTTGTCATTCAACGTTCTTCCATTAAGTCAGAAGCAGTCCAACTATGCTTGGAAAAGATTTTCTTCTAAATGAAGATCACCTTTGGATCTAACCCATTATCCTTTCAACTTTCCATACTCTGTGGAAAGAAGTCATGATTTAGGGACAGTGTATACATAGGACACCTGTAGTGCGACATGGGTTTTCCTACATAAAACTCCACCTGATTTTTCTTGTAAGAATCTGTCCCCTGATGGAGTCATCACATACCACAGTGCAGGATTCCATAGATCAAGAGACCTTGGCAAGTCATCTAGACCCTTGCAGTAGCTAACTTTGATGTAGATACTTTGCTATTAATTCTCTTATGTACCTGTTGTAATGGGAAAAGATCTGAGATCCCTAGAATTGCAGTTGATATGAATGTGTGTTTCTGTGTATGCAAATCAGTTCATGTCCTTTGTATATGCCTGTTTGTAGTAATTACACTGACCTGGCAAGGGTGGTTATAGGACATCTAACCCCACAGCAAAATTAAAAATAACCCATCTTTAAAATATTAACAGTGGAAGAATGGCCTGAAGAGGTGGAGGAGGAAGAAGTGGAAGAAGAAGAAATTTATGAAAGAGAGGAGGAGATTTCTTATGAAAGGGAGGAGGAAATTTCTTATGAGAGAGAGGAGATCTCTTATGAGAGAGAGGAAGAGATTTCTGAAGTAACAGGTATGCCTCAATTCAACAGCCAGCAGCAAATGTTGGTATAATATAATATCTGCCATTATATCCTTTGGGCTGAATTGAATGTAATTATTTAATGACCTTTTAAAATTATGCCAGTCATTTGCTGCTTATGATATGATTTACTTTGTTCGGAACCCAAACAAAGGTTTAAAAGAGTAAATTTAAGAGTGCATACACTTTTTCTTTTCTTATTTCCCTCCATCATTCTTATTTTCACATGAAAATACAGAAACGGACCCAAGTGTTCTTTTCTCAAATTTACAAATATAGGCAGAGCACTGCAAGCCAATTAGTATAAGAATAAAAGATTCCTACATTCCTACACAGATAACACATATTATTTAGGGTGGATCAACTTTCAGAGCCTCATTACTCTCCCAAGAAAGCTGGAACCACCAGAAACAGACAGAAAAAGAGCTACATATTTGAAAGAGATAATATTATTTATTCATTCATTCATACATACATATGATCTACTACTTGCTTATCATTATAAAATAATTCCAAATATTAGTCACCTTCATATCAGCCACGTAGAGCTAAACAAAACAAAAGTACATGAAATCTAACTTACCTAAAGCCATTGCTCCAAGAGCTATGGAATTAAAGGATGTGATCTAATACCCCATTTCATAAGGCTCCCCCTATTTATTACAAGAACCATTGAGATAGGCCCTTTCATGGATGTGACCTTTTCAAGGAAGTTGAGATATGTCATCTCTCGCTGAAGTCACTGTGGATGTTTACATTGACTTCAATGGGAACTGGGAAGTAATCTACTCACTTTTTCCCATGAAATAATCAGAAGAGAGAGTATGGCTTCTGTTGAGAGGAAAGCAGGGATGGAGAACCTGTGGCCCTCCAGAGCTTGCTGGACTCCCAACGACCCCAGCTAGCATGGCCAATGGTCAGGAATTATGGGAGTTGTAGTCCAGCAATATCAGGAGTTCTGTCCCTGGAGTAAACCTACCTGCACATGTACTAGGAGTAACATGAGATGAAAGTAAATATATGTGTGTTTGTAAGAGCTGTCACTTTCTTGTTTTGTTAATTGTATCAACATGTGCATGTCAACTATTCAACTATACCTTCTTAATATCTTTACATTAACAGAAGAGGCCTACTACGCTGAGGAGACAGTGCATGAAGAAGTCCCACCAGTTAAAGGTATACCAGCAACTCTTTGGTATTAAAGTATCAACTCTTCAATATAGATGTTTGACAGCTGTCTGTCCCATGCTTGTTACTATTGTATTTGTGCTTGTTTTGTTGTTGTTGCAGTGCTCAAAGTATTACGAACTATCTTTTTTGACTGGCAAGGACCTGTTTGCAAATTCCTGTGCCTTTCTCAATTTTAAAAACCCTAATTGCCAGCAATGGCCCATTTTGCTTTCATATAACACCTTGTGTATCTTTTGATTCTGCTGTGCAGAGATGAGTATGTCTTAGTGTGTGTTTCTGTATGTATATAAAACAGAATTAGCCTCTGAACATTTCGACTGAATTTTGCATTGAAATATGGATTCATCTCCTTATTTTTCTATACTGTTTGAATAACATGCACAGCGAACATAACTGATACTTAAATATTCTTCCTGAAGTGCCTGAGGTTCGGAAGAAACCTGAACCAGAAAAGAAAGTACCAGTTGCTGTTCCCAAGAAAGTGGAAGCTCCCCCAGCTAGAGGTATATATATAGACTGCTTTTTTCACTTAGGCAAAATTAGGGTTGCCATACGTCTCGGACATTACTGGGATTTCAAAGGCTCAACAAATTTGGGGTTTGTCTAAAAAAGCTCAACAACTTTCGGGGTGCCCTGGTTTTGACTTTTTGAAATATGGCAACCCTAGGCAAAATGCTCTTTTTTGTTTTTGTTTTTTTGGTCGTCTGTCATCTAAACTATTTGAGTTGATGTTAATCTCTTTTGCATTAAGTGTGAGCAATTGCTTGTCTCTAAGCAATCTGGCTGTGGATTTACTCAGTGAAATGTATGTGTTGTAAGTTCTTAATGTGTTTTCCTATTGATGTTAAAATCACTCCAACGTTATAAAATTTTGTAATATTTTTAAGTGGCCAAGAAAGCGCTTCCTGAGGAACGGGCACCACCTAAAGCAAAAGAACCTCCAGCACCCAAAGGTAACACACACACAAAATCATGTCAGTAATGTGTTTTGTCTAGACAGCGTCATGTATATATTTTGTTGGTCCATTTCACATAAGAATTATATGGGTTTCGTGCACATTAATATCTTGAGGGACTGTCCCCACGTATTGGCCCCTCTTTCAATCTTCTGCCAGTAATGTTGTCAGTTCCTCGGTCTCTTTTACTGTCTCATTCATGTTTTATATATGGTAAATAATAAATCAGTATTTTTAAACGGAACTGAATTATATTCAAAATATATTCCTGTCATTCTGAGATGGAACCACATGCAATATTCCTACCTTTGTTTGTTGTCTTTAAGTGACTGAAGTACACAAGAAAAAGGTTGTCACTGAAGAAAAAGTAACAGTCACTAAGAAGGAGGAGGCTCCACCAAAAAGAGGTATATAAAGTTTTAAATTCTGTGGAATTTATATATATGTATCTTAAGATTTCTTGGGAACTAAAGAACTGCACAGCAAATGCGAGAAACCCAGGGGACTCAGTCATCAAATATCTTCCTCCATGATGCAGAACAAACCACTTTTGAAACCGAAGGAGCTTTCAAAGGCTAGTTGTGATATAGCATAGGAGAGGAATATAGCAGGGGGAGAAAGAATTTATTGTTCAAAAAAAAAAATGTTTTTAGCATGCCTGTTTCTTTAGGCATGCCAAAGGTAACTCTTTGCATCCCTTATTTTGCCCTGGTGATCGAATTATGTTAAATAGTCTGCGTTTCCTTTTCTTGTTTTATGTACAATGTCAAGATCTCGGTACTTTGAATTGTTTTGTTACCTGGTTTATATGTGTCACATGTACGTGATTTAAGTCACCTGAAAATTAATAATATCTTTCAAGTGCCAGCTGTGCCAAAGAAAGCTGTGCCGGAGGAGAAAGTCCCTGTTCCAGTTCCCAAGAAAGCAGTGGCTCCACCAGCTAAAGGTACACCTGCTTTCTCTGACTCTGCAAGAGGGCTTTTGAATAGGTCAGAAACAGGCACCCGCTGGAGTTGTGAACCAGCTGCTTCTGATAAGGAAAAAATAAACTTGGCTAAATTTCACAGAAATGTTCTGCTCTGTGTCAAAACAAATGCAGAATATTATGGTTAAACTGGGACGCTTGAAACGCTGGTGTTAATGAATTCCTGTAGGCACTTTGCCTGCACAACTTCGAGCAGCTGGCCTTTGCTGATCTGCAGCACTTCATTGTGTTGACTGTGTAGTTTGTAAGGTCTTTTGCAATATTATTTTTATGTGGGCAAAACTGCCATGTGCTTTAGACCTCTTATGGCATTCTTGTTTTGTGAGACATTTCTCTGTCACTGTTAAAAGCTGTCCTGAATCTTAATATCCTTCTTGAAAGTTTTCTGCAGTGTACACTCTTTCGGACCTTTATTTTTTTTAAAAAAGAAAATAAATGATTTCATAAATATTATTTCTGTTTAAAAATCTGCAGTGAATATTTTACATTATGATGCCTTTGGATAAGAAATAACTATTTCTGTTCTTGAAAAAGAGCAAATTCCATAAACCAAAAGCAGGCCGGTTAATTATCTAAGTGTATAGTCAAGTTTTTGCTAAATGTATGTCTGCTTAATATTATGTTGTCATGTTGGTCTCCTGTATTAGAAAATCTTGAGATATCAAATGTCTATGAAGTTTTCTTTGTCTGTAATCCTCTTACAAGACCACCAACAGCAACAATTCAGAGAGAGGGTTTTAAATTCACAACGTGGTTTTCTTACATTTCCTATCTTTCAAGTGCCAGAAGTTCCAAAGACAGTTGTCTCAGAAGAAAAAATATCTATTGCTGTCCCCAAAAGGAAAGCAGCCCCTCCAGAAAAAGGTATACAAGCTTTGAAGTAAACTAAATCAAAGTACAAGTAGTTAATGTGCTAACAACCTGCCTATTAATTCCCATATCCAACCCTAAGTTATTAAGGAAATACTTTTTTCTGCCCCAAATACATTTGAGAGGATATTGCTTTGGGCACTCCCCTCCCCCAATTTATTTACTTTATTTTATTTAAACCTAGAAGGCTTGCCATAAAAGTTACATTTGTTTTGTAACTGCTTAATCAATCTTATCGAAATTCCCATTGTCTGACCCAAATAGTGTTTCCCATAAGAAATGCTAAAGTTCAATACTCTGTCTTTAATAATAGTTGTGGAAGAGCACTGGGGGTATTCGGAAGAAATGTCTGTTTCTCTTCACACAGAGGAGGAAGTTTCATATACAGGTATGAACTCAACCAGGGTAGGGGAACAGGAATCCTAACCAATTCACCGTATAGATTAATGGGCAGGGTGAGAACGTAAAATGAACCTACTAGATCAGGCCAATGACCCCTCTAGTCCAACATCCTGTTTTCACAGTGTTTCATGAGATGCCTTTGGGAAGCATGCGGCATAGTTGTCAACTTTTCCCTATTCTTGTGAGGAATCCTATTCGGAATAAGGGAATTCCCCTTTAAAAAAGGGAAACGTTGACAGCTATGGCATGTGGGTATCACCTCAGTTTTCACTTTTATATTAAAATGAGGTGTATCCAAAGGTGTTCTACTGATCCATTAGAGGCTTCCATCAGCCAAACGGTGAGGAAAGTGATTTTTGCCAAATCCCTCTTGTTCTTGCAGCTCCCATGCCTCTGCGCCACAAATGTGCTCTGCGGGAGGTGGCATGGAAGATGCAGAGGGGATGGCAATTTGGTGTAAACTGATGTTTCCTTCCCTGTTCTGATGACAGAAGCCTCCACTTTCTCCAAAAAAAAACCCACCTCCCGTTGGTGGAGGTGCATCTTTGGAAACAACCCAATCTGTCTTTTTCTTACATTAGCAGAATTATTAGTTCTAGAACTAAACCAGTGTGAATGCTAATTCACTAAAGAAGTTCACTAATATAAAGCAGTGGTGCAGGATAGTATTCGTGTAAGAATTGCTGAGGGTGTTCAATTTCATTCATGGTGAGGCAAAAAAGAAGCAGTTTGTTGGCCTAAACCACAGATAACACTTGGTTGTTTGGCTCCCCACACCCTCCAACAGAGTAAATTTCACAGCTTGCATAAATTATTGGTTTGTTTGTTCATTTTTGGCTTGGATGACTGCTACAGTTGTCCCATCCCATAAAGCTGAAGGCTTAAATCTTCCCACATAATCTCTTATAGAATGTAGAAATTTCTTCAAAATGTCAGTAACCTAAACAGAGACTTGGCATAATACCCACTTAATGTAACCAGACTTTCAATGACTTCCATCCCTTTGATTTACCAGACATAGCAGCTTGCAATGAAAGTCCCTATGTATTATCTTGAAAAATTACTGTAGATTACTGTCTAGAGTATTTCTAAGTAATAGCACCTGAAGAAATGGGCAGCTTTCCAATATGATAGACATATAGACTCCACTGATCCTAACAACAAAATGGTGTATATGCACTACACCAGTAAGAAGACGGATGTATAAAGACTATACCTGCAACTATGCGTTAGCCACATCTTGTCCAAATGTTTGTTCATTTGTCTGGCAACATAAATGTTTGTTTCTGTCAAATTTCCTACTGCTCTTTATGGCCTTCTGTAACTTTACCATCAAAGCTCTGAAACATAAATATACTGTGTCTTTAAAGTTCCCGAAGAACCTGAGAGAATTCCCACAAAACAGAAAATGCCCATATCAATTGCCGCTAAAGTGAAGAAACCTCCAGCTAAAGGTACATTTAATATTGTGCCAATGTGTGCTCTTTGTGTGCCATAAGTGTATACTGTCTGCTGCTGTATATCTGAGTGTTCTTGTCCTAGCTTGATTCTTTCATTGCAGTGAAATTTGGTTCTTAGTATGCGTTAATTATATGTTAGCTAAGACTCTTGAAAATTCGTATTTTTTAAGTGCCTGAAGTCCGTAAGACCGTTACTCGAAAGGAAGTGGTTCATGTGGAAGTTCCCCAATATGAAGAGGAGGAAGAGGCTCCCCAATATGAAGAGGAAGAAGTCACACAATATGAAGAGGAAGTCACACAATATGAGGAGGAAGTCACACAATATGAGAAAGAAGTCTCTCATTATGAGGAGGAAGTAACCCGATATGAGGAAGAAGTCACACAATATGAGGAGGAAGTACCTCAATATGAAGAGGAGGAAGTTCCTCATTATGAAGAAGTTCCTGAGTATGAGGAAGAGGAAGAAGTACCTTCTCCGCCTCCTCCAGCTAAAGGTAACATCCCAGTTTACAAGCGCATTACAAAGAAAGGATTATTATTATTTTTTAATGCTCTTGGTTTGGCCTTGGCTTTTGTTTGCTTGGTTATTTATTTGGTTTTCGCTTTCAGTTCATTTTGCTCTCCTTTGTTGTGAGATGTGCGTGGTGCAGCTCATGTTGCAAGTAGAAATAGCTGTAGCTGAATTAGAGAATATCCCAGAAACACTGAGCTTGTCCACGCTAGGCAGTGTCTTTAGTCCTAGCAAAACTCTCAGGAATATATTTCATTTCCACCCAGGCTTCTCCAAGCTGAAAAAAATGTCAATTCAGCAAGCTAGTTGTGTGCCAAAACCCTGTGACACCACAGTTCCCAGGGAGTAAATAACCAGAGAATACAACAGCATATAGTTTGGGGGTAAAATAGATTACAAAAATACATACAGAACATCTGATAGCATTGACCTATGCTCTACTGAATAGTGAGATCAGGAAGAAAATGTCTAGCATCCGATAGTGTCCCCATGTTCTTCCATTGCCAACCACCCCTCTCCATGTGCCGAGCAATATATCTTAACCATAGAGGAGATGGGAAATTTCTCCTCCATGACCTTCCCTTAAATAACTTATCTTTGAATCTTTGCTTTTGAATTACTCTCCGCTCCCAGCACCAGTGACCCCATCTGAGGAAGGACTATGGCTTTGTGGTAAAACATCTGCTTTGAATGTAGAAGGTTCCAGTTTTAATCCCTGGCATTGCGTGTCGAGGTCCCCAGGGCCACCCCAATAACTCACACATCACACAGAATTTTTGTTTAAGATTTTTGGCATAATTTTGGCCACAACTTCATTAAAATACAAATTTGTGAGTGGTTGCTTAGGCATTGGTTGCGACTATCTGCCCCCATCATGGGGGACAGACTGACATTCCGCACGATGCGAAAGTCAGAATAGGGGAATACACTTGGGGGTAGTGTCGGAGCAGGGAACCTGCCCTCAGCCCTCCCCAAATGCAACCAGGAGCTCATTGCTATGGCCCGAGCCCCCTTAACAGAGTGGACAAGCAACAGTTAGCCCCCAATTCCTTTAACAGAATCCCTTGCAGCAGCAGCATTAGAGGGGCAGGCACAGCCAATCCATGCCCCTCAACCAACCAAACCATAAACCAATGCCTAACCACGAACCTTACAAGTTGTGACAATTTGCTACGCAGTAGGCAAAAGCCAAATGGCCCCAGCCAATCAGCCAGATGGACAAAATTCCTACCAGACCCCTGCTCCAAAGCAGACGACCCCCTGACAGGCATAGCAAGGTCAAAGCAAACAACCCTATTCTAGGGAGGGAGGGACAGGCAATCCAATGCACGGGCGAAAAGAGGAAGCCCTAGCCTCGTGCAAGAAGTTTTAGCATTTCTAGCTGTCAATCAACAAATGGCAACATTAACTTCTTCCCAACAACAAGGGAAGCCCCAATCGCATCAGTGGCCAACGGTCAATTAGCCCGCCCCAACTTTGGAGTGTCCTGGCGGCCCCCACCGCAACACGTGCTCTCCGAGAAGGAGAATACGCTTTCCCAGGTAGGACTAAGAATGCCCCCTGTTTGGCATTATACAGTCATACCTTGGAAGTCGAATGGAATTCGTTCTGGAAACGTTTGGAAACCGAAGCGCGGCTTCTGATTGGCTGCAGGAAGTTTCTGCAGCCAATCAGAAGCTGCAGAAGCCCCACCAGATGTTTGGGTTCCAAAAATAGTTCACAAACCGGAACAGTCACTTCCGGGTTTGCGGTGTTTGGGAGCCAAAATGTCCGAGTACCATGGCATTCGGGATCCAAGGTACGACTGTAATTGACAGTGAGGAGCTAGATGGACCAATGGTCTGGCTTGATTATAAAAAAACAGCTATGTATGCCCCATTTCACTGTATTCAGGAAGGAGCCCCAACACTCTAGAGAGGACTTTCAGGGGATGCAAGTGGCTGCAAGGGGGAAGAGGGAGCAAGCAACTTTCCTTAAGTTAACTTAGCTTGCGGGGGTCATGTCAGAGCGTTGCAATACAGCTGTGTTCTTATGGTGCGTCTTGGTGCGTCCATTCTTTTAAATACAATCCTATTCTTCAAGTGCCTGAGGTACCAAAGAAGCCCGTCCCTGAGAAAAAGGCTCCTCCTGCGCCTGTCCCCAAGAAGAAGGAAGCTCCTCCAGCAAAAGGTACATCATCTCTTCATTCGGTGTCCTCAAACTCTTACTTTCAGTTCATTAAGTTTGTTGGCTCAGTGGCGTTAGTAGGCTGGGGATCAACTGTAGACATGCCCTTTGTTGACTCTCTGTTCTAATGTGCTGTGTGAATGGTGTGGTGTCCTCAACAATCTCTTGCCCTATCTTTAAAGTGCCTGAGGTGCCAAAGAAACCCGTCCCGGAAGAAAAGGTTCCGGTTCCTAAACGAAAAGAAGCCCCACCAGCTAAAGGTAAATCAGTGTGAGGCTTGCCCTGTGCAAATAAACTTACCTAATAGGCTACAACTAGGCTGTTGATTGCAATGATGTACTTAGATTTTCCTGTTGTGTTGATGTTGTGTCACGACCCACTCTGGGCACGTTTATGTGGTAAAAATTGCCGTGCAAACTGAAAACAATAACTGTGTTAATAGTCCTTTAATCCTGTTAAATGTAACTTCTTGTTTATTTTCTTCAACAACAAAAAATCTTCTTGTGCTTTGTGTCACTGTTCTCCATCTTCATTTGGAAACCAAATTCTATGCTCAAAGTACTGTCTCTTTCAATTGAAGTGCCTGAAGTACCCAAGAAAGTGGTCCCTGAAGAGAAAGTACCTGCTCCTAAAAAGGTGGAAGCTCCTCCTGCTAAAGGTATCATCTCCTTGTTCACCTGGTCATCCTTTTAAACCAGGGTTTCCCCAAACTTGGGTTTCCAGGTGGGGTTTTTTGGGACTACAATACCCATCATCCCTGGCCACTGGTTCTGCTAGCTAGGGATGATGGGCATTGTAATCCAAAAACAGCTGGTGACTCAAGTTTGGAGAGCCTTGTTGTAAGCAATTGACCTGCTACGTTACATAGCAGGGCTGCAGTTTGTTGTACCTCTCCCTGGGTGGTCAATACCATGAAGGGTGGGCCTGTAAATAGAAATATTAAAGAAACATTATATCAGTGAGAAAAACCTGGCGGTTTCATTAAGAGCAGATCTGCAAATCCCCTTGCCCTTGTGGTTCAGATGCAGCACATTCTTCTTTTAGTTCTTTTGCTTTGTGGTGTCTCAATACTAGAAGGAGTCAAATCAATCTGCAAATTAATCTTTTTAAAGTGCCAGCCGTGCCGAAAAAAGCTGTGCCAGAAGAGAAAGTGCCTGTTGCGGTCCCCAAAAAACCAGAGCCCGCTCCACCTAAAGGTATCTGAAATAATATTTGAAAGATATAAATTATACATACATGTGTAAGTGCTTTACCCATGGTTTAACACAGAGATATGTGCAGAGTATTTCAACAAGCAATATTAACCATGCAAAATCAACAAGGATGTGTAGATTTGCAACCACAGACACACCCACCCGAGATATGAATGGTTTTTGTATTTTGTCTTCTGCTACATCTGTTCTTTCTTTTTTGTGATACAATGTGCATACAAAGTCTGTTTCTTGGTGTCTTTAAAGTGCCTGAGATACCCAAGAAAGCTGTGTCTGAAGCAAAGGTGCCTCTCACTGTGCCCAAAAAACCAGAACCTCCACCAGCTAAAGGTATATCAACCCAGTCAAAATCAGTCTTCTTGATCTCATGTGTTTCTTTAATCTTAGATGTGATGCTTGTGTATGTCAAATATAGATGTTGTCCCTTCCCTGTCAGCTCTTTCTGTTTCTGTCTCTTTCTTGGTCACAACAAACCCATAAATCACATTCTTCAAATTAAATCCTTGAAGTGCCTCACATACCAAAGGAGCCTGTCCCAGAAGAAGCACCTGTTTATATACCTGAAGAAGAGGAAGCTATACCTGAAAAAGGTACATTCAGCTCATCATTATCCTTATCAAAGACCTCTTTTAAAAATAAGAACAATAATATGATCTGTGTCGTTTGCTTTATGTTCTCTAAAAGCCATGCAATCTGATCTTATGCATGTTTACCCAGGAATAAATTCTGCTAGGCTTACCAAATTCTGGGCAAGCAGAGTTTTGCTCATTCAGTGGGACTTCCCTTTCCCCCCCTTTTCCCCATGCACCCCTCAAAATCTCCTCAAATAGTCCCCTGACTTCCATATGTGAATTTTGAGGGTGCACAGAGGGGCACTGCAGGCAGGAGGAAACAACAGGAAAGTTCCATTGGGTAATCAGTAAAACAGCATTGGAGACAATGAACGATTATTCCCAAGTGAATGGGCATAGGACCGCAGACATACTTTTAATTGCAGCCTAAATACTTCTCTTTCTTGATCTTGTTTCATGCTGCAATTTTCTTTATAAAGCCTCTGAAAATAATTTTACAAACCTATTTCTAAAGACATAAATAATGGCACTTAAGTATTTAAAGATAACTGTTTCTAAGTAAAGATATTTGCATAGCCATACTCAAGAGGTGCGCCATCCAGTGTTGGAGGCAAACCATGTGAACTGGTTTTGGAGAAGACATTGGGTAGGTATCTGAGATCAACCAGCCTGCCTGCTGGTTGTTGATAGTTGGGTCAAGAGGTCACTCCCTGACAAGCATCAAGTATGATGCTCCCCGCCGGACTGCCTCTCAGTAGGGTGCTATGGCCCATTGGCCTCCATGTGACCTCTGGACAGCAATATCCCTTCCCAAACCCCTTTAACAGGGTAAGGTAAAGGTAAAGGGACCCCTGACCATTAGGTCCAGTCGTGACCGACTCTGGGGTTGCGGCACTCATCTCGCTTTACTGGCCGAGGGAGCCGGCATACAGCTTCCAGGTCATGTGGCCAGCATGACTAAGCCACTTCTGGTGAACCAGAGCAGCACACAGAAACGCTGTTTATCTTCCCACCAGAGTGGTACCTATTTATCTACTTGCACTTTGATGTGCTTTCGAACTGCTAGGTTGGCAGGAGCAGAGACCGAACAACAGGAGCTCACCCCATCATGGGGATTCAAACCGCCGACCTTCTGATCGGCAAGTCCTAGGCTCTGTGGTTTAACCCACAGTGCCACCCGTGTCTCATTTTAACAGGGTACCCAGTTGTAAAAAGCTCCAGACCCGATTCCTTAACCTTAACCTTAACTCATTATCTGATTTGGTATAACGACACTTCTTTGAACACTGTGGGATTTACTCCTAAGTAAACATGAATAGGATTGATGTGCATTGTTTAGTTGTCACGAGCAAAGGCCAACATACTGTTTCGCAAATTGTTTTTGAAACTCCGCGAAATTTCAAATGTAGTGTGTGATATGGCCTGGCTGCTGTTCCGAGAGGAATAGTCACAAATTCTGTTACCTAAAGCAGATTCATGAATTGTGGTCTATGCTGTGACCTGTGTTTGTGCTCCCCGCCCTGCCCCAACCCCAACGTGAGCTATGTTTCTCTTTCCGAAGTTAAAAACAAAATTCTTAATCCGAAAATATGTGTTTAAAGTCCCAGAAGTGCCAAAGAAAGTCGTCCCAGAAAAGAAAGTCCCTGCAGCTGTTCCCCAAAAAGTGGAGCCTCCTCCAGCAAAAGGTACATTGAGTAACAAGGAATTAGTGTATGTTTTCTTCAGTTGTACTAACAACCTGACCTTCCAGAAGAGAAAAGAAACTTCTTGTTTGCCAGTGAATTCAGGGGGATTTAAACTGTGTGCAGGAAATATTTCAAAATGTGTATAGCACAACATGTTTGTCCTGTGTCACTTTTGTCTGTTTGCAATGTATGGAAAACTGCTTCCCGGCAGAATATTGTCTGAATTGCTGAAGTTCTTGTTCTGCGAATTTCTTGCTTTTTGTACACATCTTCCTGTTCTTGGTGCTTCTTGGTATTGTGGTAGAACTGAGGATTTTTTAAAAAAACAAAACATATTCTCAAAACACTATCATTTTTTTTTTAAGTGGCTGAGGTTCCTAAACCCGTCCCTGAAGAGAAAGTGCCCGTTCCCAAAAAGGTGCCGTCTCCTCCAGCAAAAGGTATAGCCATATATCAAAACCAGAACGCTTTTGACCCTTACTTTAAGTCTAGAAATTATCATTATGTCTCGGAGCATTGAAACACATAGCTAACAATGCTGTGAAGTCTTACATGTTTGTGTGTGCGGTGGCTTTAAATTAAGTCTATGCTGTCTTTAAAGTGCCTGAGGTTCCTAAGCCTGTTCCGGAGGAGAAAGTTCCTGTTGCCAAAAAGGTCCCAGCTCCTCCAAAAAAAGGTATATCCAATCTTTAAAACAGTGTGCAATTTTTATTTTTATTTTTGTCCATACATTGATAACCATTTGTATTAATTAATTAGCTATTAAAGTAGGCTTGCCGTACGTCATACCTGATGTTCACTTTTGGGAATACGGCAAAGTTGTCTGAATAGATAGCTCTTAAACATTGCAATGTCATATGTGTTTGTCCACGCTGGCTCGAGACCAAATTCTTAAAATAACTCAATATTCTTTAAAGTGCCTGAAGTTCCCAAACCTGTCCCAGAAGAGAAAGTCCCTGTTCCTAGAAAGGTGGCAGCTCCTCCAGAGAAAGGTATATCCATAAATCTATACCTATAGATACATAAGATGATAACATTTATCATGGCATTAACCAGTCATTTTTGTTGTTGCTGTCCCATTACGTTTGAACTTGAACCAACTAAACAATGCCATCCTATACACTTCGACTCAGAAGTAAGTCCCATTGGGATCAATAGGACTTACACGCAGGAAAATGATGGGTATAGGATTGCATCCTAAATCAGCATAGTGATTTGTGTCATCTTGTATGTCTCTGTGTTGCTTGTGATCTTGTAGTTTGACTGACATTGTGCAATATATATAAAAAAGCTAAAGTAGCGGTGTCATGTCTTTAAAGTGCCTGAGGTACCCAAGAAAGTTGTCCCTGAAAAGAAGGTAGCAACTGCTCCTCCTAAAAAAGTAGAGGCTCCATCTGCCAAAGGTACAACTCTTCTTATCTGTGTTATAACGTTCTTCTTTCATATTACTAATTATATGTGTGTTTTATCACAGTCAAATATACGTTAGTAACTTCTTGCATTCGTTTTTATTCATGCTTTATGAATTGTGTGGTTTTCTTATACTTGGTAAATTTTAAAATGCCTACCTGAAACAGCACTGTATTTTTTAACATCTCTGAGGAAAAAATATCTGCTGTTAAATCATAGAAAATTCTTCCACCTAAGTTTGTTTTTGTGCATCTCTAAATATCTTATAAGGAGAATTTATTACTGATCTTTTCTAACATCTTCTAGTCTATTACTATAGGCCACTAGCACTACAGGTATCCCTTTTTTATTTTTAAAAACCCTTCTTGTAATTATAATGATAACTTTGGGTGGTTTTCTTTCTATGTTTGCTTTGTATGCTTATGCACCAGCAAGTCTTTAAAATAATGAAAAATTAATGCTATCTTTAAAGTGCCTGTGGTACGTAAGAAACCCATCCCTGAAGAACAGGTCACTGTCGAAAAATACTTCTATGAAGAATATGAGAAATATGAGACCTATGAGAAGACTGAGGAGTTTCTTCAGGTAGAAGAGGGTGAAGAACCTGAAGAATATGAGGAAGCCCCAGAACCTGAAAGATATGAAGAAGCTCCAGAAGAACCTGAAGTTGAGCAATACGAGGAAGCTCCAGAAGAATTTGAACAGTATGAAGAAGCTCCAGAACCGGAGGAACTTGAGTACTATGAAGAGGTTCGGGAGACCAAGGAGATTGAAGAATATGAGGAAGTGTATGAGGTTCCACCAGCAATAGGTATATTAATCATTTACCTGTTGTTTGTTGCTGCCCTGAGATTGAACCTTCTTTTGAATGCCCAAATTTCCCCTCCCCCCAAAAATCCACCCCAGTATTCCCTGCTTTTGTGCTTACAAGACTCCATTTGAGGGACAGGTTTCCCAGAGTGGGTCAAACCAACTATGCTGCTGTTACCGAAGAGTTCAAAAAGCTAATGATGGGTGTATCCTCCTTTAATGATTAGAGACTTCTTCTGTAATTGTGATTACAGTCTTCTGAATTTAGCAATTTGGTATCTTTGTAAATAACTAAAAGCTCCTTCGTAAAATGTTTTTCAAGTGCCTGAGGTGCCTAAAAGAGCCATTGCTGAAGAAAAAGTAAAAGTTGCTGTACCTAAAAAAGAGGAAGCTCCACCAGCTAAAGGTACATAAAGCTGATGAATCTGTTCCTTTGTGTACCCTGAAAAATCAGGTCCCCTTATGGGTGATCGTTGTCCTTACATTTCAGTTTTCACTAGCAGATGGGACATTAATTTTAATATGTCACTATGGGTTGTATCCATTGTTAGCCATAGTCATAACAGACCCAATGAAATTAAAGGTCATGACTAACATAGGCCCATTAATTTCACTGTGTCTGTTCTGAGTTGGATACAAACCTGTTAGTTGAACTGTCTAAGGGCATGAGCTATGTATACATCTGATAGCTTTTCCTCAGTTCTGTTAAGCCAGTGCTGGCCAGCTAGCGAGGAACTCCCCCAGCTTGGGCCTCTGATTGGTCAATGTGAACCTGGCTTCGCTGGGCAGAAAGTTGTACCCATGGCCATGACAACTGGGGGGAATTCCCCATCAGCCGGCAACCATGTGTGTTCAGCTGCCAGGGGAGGAGACCTTCCAGAGTGGATTTTCAGAGGAAGAATGGGACTTGAGAGAGGGTATAGTTGGATTGTGGTTCCAAACCACCTAAGTTTCATTACATTTAGTGGAACAGTTTCCCATATATGTAAGCAACTAGATAAGAGAAGGCAGATCAGTATAGCTAACAAACTGGGATAGATAATTTTTTCCCTTCTCTGTCGAACTTGACATTTAATCACTATTGCCCCTATGCGTCTGTGTCGTTTTTTAAACCCCTTTCTGTCATTTTGTGTGGCATTTTAGTCTCTTTTGTTTATTCTTGCACTTGATTCGTAATTCAAAGAATGGCAAACTCTTAAAAGAAATACATGTTTTTAAAGTGCCCGCAGCAAAAAAGAAACCAGAAGAAAAAGTACCTCTTGCTGTTCCTAAGAAAGAAGTAACTCCGCCACCTAAAGGTACATTCACTCTTCACTATCTTGTGTATCTTTCATCTTCTCTCTGTGTATTTTGTATAAATGTGTTGTACACCTTCAATGGTATGTTGTGTTTGTTCTGTATGTGTATGTATTCATGGTGTGTCCTTGTGTTTTGTGTTCCCTTCTTTTGTAATTATGTATATAGCATTCATGTAAGATTCATAAATAACTAAACAAAAGTATTGTATCTTTAAAGTGCCTGAGATACCTAAGAAAGCTGTTCCTGAAGAAAAAGTGCCTAAGACTGTTCCCAAAAGGAAAGAGCCTTCACCAGCTAAAGGTAGATTCAGTAGTAAGACAGAAAGAATGTTGACATTCCTGTGTTCTCGTCTATGGTGTTATCACTAACGCCTCAGAAGAGAACTTTCAGCAATGTGCACATTATTTTAGAAGTGTGTATTTCTCCAAATAAGCTTGAGTACATGCTCTATCTTTAAAGTGCCTGACATTCCCAAGAGAGCCGTCCCTGAAGAAAAAGTATCCATCACTACCTATGAAGCAGAAGAACCTCCCACAGTAAAAGGTAGATGAAATTTTGAATAGGCAAGAACAAAAAAAAGTGTATCTCCATCAGTGTAGTTGCATCATCAATGTTTACTTAGATGTTCCTGGCACAAGTGTATCATAAATCCTATGAAATCTGAAGAAAACATTTTCATTTGGCTTACAAAAATCTGTTGACTATGTTGACAACAGCTGTGATTGGAAGATGTCCTAAATAAAGTGATGGCATTTATTGTATAAAGGAAAAGAGGTATAGCTGACATTAGAAAATGTATTTTATCGGTCAAGCCACTTTATTAAATTTAAATTGCTCATTATCCCCTTCTTCCTGCGTATGAAACCATTAAAATGATATTCTGCCCCTGAAGTATTTAAAATGGAAAAAGAATTTGTTTAGTTATTCTTTTCTCTGTGTTATGGTTGTCTTGCGTTTAAAGATGTTATAACTATTTTTTTTAAAAAAACCCAACTAAGAGAAAACTAATATCTTTAAAGCTCCCACAGTTCATGAGAAAACATTACGGGAAGAAAAAGTTACTTATATTATCTCCAGAGAAAAGGAAGGTGCTACAGTTGAAGGTACATCAGAGTTTTATTCAATTTGCAAAATAACTAAGCTTGAAAAGCCGGTCAGTCAGTTTAACAATTTAATTGGCACTGAGAATAGTAAGAGGTGTCTGATTTTGTAGGCTTTATAATATCAAACACCTTATCTTGCTGTGTTTTGCTTGATCAAAATGTCATGATTTAAAATATTATTGTCCACATGTTTTGG
Organism: Podarcis raffonei; assembly: GCF_027172205.1. Classification (NCBI taxonomy): domain Eukaryota; kingdom Metazoa; phylum Chordata; class Lepidosauria; order Squamata; family Lacertidae; genus Podarcis; species Podarcis raffonei. Next base: position 114,031,752 of record NC_070602.1, read on the forward strand.
CGTGAGGACATATTGCAGTGAAGTAGCAGGTCTTATGGTCCAATGGTGGGATTCTGGCTCCAGTGGTGAAGCTCCTTTGCGAAGCTTCCTATCAATCATTTGACCTCCACAGTCTGAAGCAAATGCACTTGGCCAAACATAGACATAAGGGAAGGAATCTGAGTTTTTAGTATGTGGAGCAGAGCCTGTTGTCACTGTGTCAAGAAGAGCATAGTAATTCAGCTGCTGTGGCAAAAATCACTGTTCTGCTGTTAGCCATTTCACTTTTAAAAGCCAAAGGAAACAGCATAGATGTCAGAGAGCAAATCGTAAATGAGTTGTGCTTCTTTAGTTCTAGGATTATTCTTTTTTTTAACTTTGTTTGTTTTCTTGATCTGCTGGTCTTCACTGTGTGCTGTTTATTTCCCCCCCCCCAACCTGTCCTTTGTGTGTCCTTTTGAAACGTCTCAAATATACTAATATCTTTAAAGTGCTTGAACTGGAAGAGGAAGCTGTCCCAGAAGAAACGGCTCCCATTGGTGTTCCTATAAAACAGAAAGCTCCGCCCATTAAAGGTACATACACCACCTCTTCCGCTAATTTCCCAAAGCAAGCAGCTACCATTGTATTATCCAGGCCCTTTGTTGGTCTGTTCCTTTTTGTCTTATGTGTGACATAATTGTATACATACTCAAAAATAAACTAATATCTTTAAAGTGCCTCCGGCGGCAAAGAAAGCTGTGCCAGAGAAGAAGAAACCTACACCTGTACCTAAAGAAGAAGCAACGCCTATCAAAGGTAACACACCTTTAGCTACAACTGCAGTGAAATGAGACATTTCGCCATTTTATTTCCCCACCTGCTATTCTCTTATATAATTCAGTGTTTTGTGCAATGTAGGAGAATTTCTTGACAAATTAATGACAAATTATCCCATGCAATTTTAGGGGGAATAATTAAATGGGATAAAATTCAGATCACCTGTACTAGAAATCTGAATAGGAATAGGAATATTGCTTTTCATCTAGAATCGCCGCTCTTGCAAAGCAGAGACGAATGCAGAAGGCTCAATTGGTCATAAGGCAATGTTTCGTCGCTGTAATTCTATCATGGAAGATACGTGTCAAATTTCTTCCAAGATCTTTGAAATATGTATGTGTGTGTCCTGTTGTTTTGTCTGTGGTCTGCAATAACCTCTTATTTTAAAATGCCCACGTTTCTAAAAAAAGACTAATATCTTTAAAGCACCTGAGATTCGAGAAAAGGCTGTTTCACAAGAAATAATTCCTACTCCATCGGTCTCAAAAGAATTGGAACCTCCGGCAGCTAAAGGTACAACAGCAATTCAGTGAAAGTGATAATGAATTAGCAAATTTCAAGGCATTTAAATGTGCCACAATAGCTCATTGTCATAAATTTCGGGGTGTTGTGTGCCAACGTCAATAACTGTTTATTTAGTTTGTCTGTTTCTATGTGTTTCACAATTTTTTTAATTTCCTGCCACAAACTAATATCTTTAAAGTGCCTGTGATACGAAAGAAAGCCATTTCGGAGGAACAAGTAACATTTCAAGTATCTAGGAAAGAAGCTACGCACTATGAAGGTACATAATCCTTTAATTAAGTCTTCTAACTTGTCAATGCTTTATGTTACAGAGCCCAAGCCCAGGTTGCCATGTATACTAAAGGTGTTTATGGCCATTTGATCGGCCATTCACACTCCATTCACACTCCATTCACATTAATGATTGTATAGACTTTAAGTAGATTCATTTTCAAATGCAGCAATAAACACACATGGGGGATTGTTTCAAGGTTTAGATATTATTTAGGCTGCCTTTCATGTGTCTCAGATGTAGCCCAATAAAAACCATTCTCATAAAGCATTAAGGGAGAAAAATGAAAACTTGGGTGAAAAAGAAAATAGCATAAGATCCAGTTAATGATAGTTCAGTAGCAATGAAAAACTTTTTTCAGAACTTAACTGAAGATTGGAATAACTAGAAACCAGAAAGGTGGAACACTTAACTTTTAATTAGATTAGACGAACTGGTTTCAGTGGGACCAAACTTTCTAACTAGCGAGGCTAACCATAAAAGCATGACTAGTGCTCAGTTGAGGGGTGAGCCTTAACTTGCCCTGCTAGACATGACCCATGAGAGCAGAAAAATAATCAGAGCCCAGGCGGGGTAAAAAGGAGTTCCAGCAAAAAATGTTTAGCGACTTATGGAGTGCAGAAGGGGCATATTTCAGAACCTTTCACTCCTCCACCCCCTTTGCTCTTAACAACAGGCACCCTACTTTATATGTGATTGTAGCAAACCTAGATTTAAGCAAATAATTCTGCTGCACTCCTATCTGTTTTCAGCCTGAGCATCTCTAATTAGCAGAGCAAAAGGTTCAAATTAGTTAACCTTGAAGAAGGCCTGCTTCTGTGACTAAATGGAAAGTATAAGTTTATTCCACAATAAATACGGCTGGGCTCTCTGTTTGTTGGTCATTGTCTTTGGTTATGTCTTTTTTGTCCTATGCTTTTTACAAGTATGATTTTGCATGTCTCAAAGAAAACTAATATCTTTAAGATACAGAAACATATGAGGAAATGCTTCTAGAAGAAATGGAAGAACGGTATCCTGCTGCCATTCCTAGGAAACGTGAGGTTGCACCTCCCAAAGGTATATTCTTTCTTCGAGGAAAACATAAAGCTACCAAAGTCACAAAAGTGACATATTTTCATTATTTCACTCTTGTTCAGTTTGATGCTACTATTTGCATTTTGTGGTTTAAAAATTCTTACAAGGGAATTGATTTTATTTAAAGTGTCTGAGGTGCCCAGAAAAGGAGTGGCAGAAGAGAAGATATCCATTGCAAAGCATGAAAAAACAGAATTAGTTTCTGTACATAAAAAAGCAGAACTTACTGAAGTATCTCAAATAACACAGCCTCAAGCACCAGAAAGGAAGACAGCTGCTCGTAAACCCACAAAACCAGAATCTATTGCTGTATCAAAGCCAGCAGAGCCTGAGGTGCCAAAACAGAAGCTACTTGTTGCCAAACCCAGAAAACCACAACCCGTTGTGGAGCCTGAAGTTCAAGAAGAGGAGATAGATATTGCTGAACCTGAGGAACCCATACCTGTTGCAGTTTATGAGGCAGTCGAACCTCATGTGCCAGAAAAGAAGAAAGTCGTTGCGAAACCTAAAACACCAGAGCCTGTTGTGATGCTTAAAACAGTAGAGTCAAAGCAGGAGATAGCTGTTGCCAAACCCAGAAAACCAGAACCTCTTGTGGAGCTTGAAGCAGAAGAGTCTGAGGTGCCAGAAAAGAAGCTAATCATTGCTAAACCTAAAAAAACAAAACCTGGTGTGGTTCCTAAAACAACAGAGCCTCCAGTGCGAGAAGAGCAGATGGCTGTCTCCAAATGTAGAAAACCACAACCTGTTGGGTTTCCTCAAACAGTAGAGCCTGAAATGGAAGAAGAGGAGATAGATATTGCTGAACCTGAGGAACCAAAACCTGTTGTAGTTCTTGAGACGGTAGAACCTCATGTACCCAAAAAGAAGGCTGTTGCTAAACCTAAAAAACCAGAACCTATTATGGTGTCTAAAATAGTGGAGCCTCCAGTGCCAAAACAGAAGATAGCTGTCACCGAACCCAGAAAACCAGGACCTGTTGTGGAGCCTGAAACAGCAGAGCCTGAATTGCTAGAGGAGCAGATAGTTGTCTCCAAACCCAGAAAACCAGAATCCATTGTCATGGCTCAGATGGTACAGCCTGAAGTGGAAGAAGAGGAGGTAGATATTGCTGAACTCAAGAAACCAAAACCCACTTCAGTTCTTGAGGCAGTTGAACTTCATGTGCCAGAAAAGAAAGCATCTGTTGCTAAACCTAAAAAAACAGAGCCTCTGGTGCCTGAGCCTCCTGCACCAAAACAGAAGATAGCTGTCACCAAACCCAGAAAACCACAACCTGCTTTGGTGCCTGACATAGAAGGGCCTGAAGAGGAAGAAAAGAAGGCAACTATTGCTAAACCTAAAAAAACAGAGCTTGGTGTGGCTCCTAAAGCAGCAGAGCCTTACATGCCAGAAGACAAGATGGCTGTTGCCAAACCCAGAAAACAGGAATTCATTGTCATGCCTCAGATGGCAGAGCCTGAGCTGGAAGAAGAGATAGATATTGTGGAACCTGAGAAACCGAAACCTATTGCTGTTCTTGAGCCTGCAGAACCTCGTGGGCCAGAAAAGGAGGTAGCCACTGCTAAACCTAAAAAACCAGAACTTATTGCAGTGCCTAAAACAGTAAAGCTTCCAGTGGCAAAACAGAAGATGGCTGTCACCAAACCCAGAGAACTGGAAGTTGCCATGGTGCTTGAAACAGCAAAGCCTGAAGTGGAAGAAGAAAAGAGAGCAAAATCCGGGCAGCCAGAACCTACAGTGGTGCCTGAAACAGTTTGGTGGCAAGAGCCAGAGGAAAAGGCAGCTGTTTCCAAACCCAGAAAACCAGAGCCTGCTGTTGTGCTTGAAGCAGCAGAGACTCAAATACCAGAAGAGACTGTGATGGTTGCTAAGCCTAAAAAACAAGACCCTTATGCTGTGCCTGCAACAGAGCCTCCACCATTAAAAGGTAGACGTCATTCCCAAAGGGAAAAGACACTCTTGGCTTAAGAAATGTTTGTCTTGTTTGTGGGGGGAAAATCTTCTTTGTTTCATGTTAGTTTATAAATTTTGTACAGGCAACTTTTCTCGTCATACGTAAATGTGAACGTGCCAAATTAATGTCAATGTTTGGTGTCAAGTCTTTATGGTCTTGCTGTTATTTATCTTTATTGTGGCTTCTTCAGTTCGTACAATTAACACAGTCTAATATCTTTATTGAAGTATCTGGTTTATCCAAGAAACCTGTTCTAGACAAGTGCTGACAAAAAGCAAAAAAACAGAAGCTCTGCTCGGTAAGAAAGAAAGTAAAAAAAGAACTTATCTCTTCTTGTTTCCTGATAATCTTGTGTCCTAAAAAGTTCCATTTGCAGCTTGATGCATAGGCATCCTTCCCTTTATAAACAAATACGACGCAATACATCATAAAACATGAGGTCAGATGCCAGGATGAAAGGGGAAATGCTAATTATGATAATAATTAATAATAATAAACATACCCAAATCACTGTCAGGAAGGTAACAGCAGTGGAAGTAATCTTACAAAACAGATATATCAGCAGGTGTTTTGAAATATTTCAAATGTTCAGTTGAGTTCAACCATTTCCATCAGCCCATAAAAGATAACTACTTATATATATGAATGAAGGACCTGTATAGAGGGGGATTTTTATCCCAGTGCCTTCTCTTCAGTCACTTGAATGATTTGTTCAGATTTGCCACCTGGACAGCTAATATTCAGCAACAATTGATGTTGTGGTGCTTGTTCATACGCCAACTATAGCTGTTTTGAGAAAAGGTCTATGTCTATACAATGTAAAGGGCAGCCTCCTGCTTTCAATTGAATACCCACCCGTGTGATTTTAATGTCAATATTGTCCATGTCGTTCCATGTCTGTGTGTCATGTTCTGTCTGTTGGGAATAAATCTGTTTCACTTCTTCATGCCGTGTTATAATCCATTTTCAGTTCTTCAAAGTAAAATGTACTAATATCTTTAAAGTTCCCGAGATGCCCAAGAAGGCTGTGCCAGAAGAGAAAATACCTGTTGCAGTGCCTAAAAAACCAGCTCCTCCACCTGCTAAAGGTATATACCTCAGTCTTGGTGACATTCATTCTCACCAAAAGAAAAAGAAATGGGTTATGGGTTCACTTCCCCCCACCCCCATTTATAATTCTGCATTCTTTTCTTCTTCCTCGTCTTCTAAAAACCGACTTCATTTCTTAATTGGACATGTTCAAATAGGTTTTGGTTACAATTCAGAGAGTTATGGATACAAAACCCCATCAATTTCAATGGAACTTGCTTGCCCCCTGAACTGTGACTGCTTAATATTGACCACTAACCTTCCTGATATTCCTCTAAAGGCACCTCTTTATTCCTGACACTTTTGCCTGCATTTTAACAAACTGAAACATAACAGAAAATGATGCTATTTCTTTTCAAGTGCCTGAGGTACCCACAAAAGTTGTCCCGGAAAAGAAGGTGCCAGCTGCTGTTCCAGAAGCACCTCCAGCTAAAGGTAACATCCCCTTTGACAGAAAGCAGCAGTGGGTTAGGGCTGGTCCAGGAGGATAGGCATTGGCCTGGTTTGCATGACATGGTAAGAAGAAACCTCAGCTGCAGCTCATGGTTAGTGAGTAGACCACTTAACAGTGAGTCTGGGCTCTGGTAATGCACTAAACCAGGCCTCCTCAACCTCAGCCCTCCAGATGTTTTGAGACTACAATTCCCAGCATCCCTGACCACTGGTCCTGCTAGCTAGGGATCATGGGAGTTGTAGGCCAAAAACATCTGGAGGGCTGAGGTTGAGGAAGCCTGCACTAAACTAAACTTTGATTGAGCTCAGCACAGTGTAATACTAAAAGAGACTATGGAGGACCAAAGTGATTACAAGCTGGTGATTGAAAGCCTGCACTTTTGCACAATTCTGGTAAGCCATAGCATAGCTTACTGTGTCACATGAACCAGGCCAGTGTATATCTTATTATTTTAAATTCATATTACTTTTTTAAACTACACATTATCATCTCTAAATGCCATGTGTTCTTCACTTTAGTAGACTATATCAAGTGTGGTATTTGGATACCAAAGGTGGCAGAAATGTTCTACTTTAAGCTAATACTATTTGTTTGCTTGTTTGTAGATTCACAGTCAGCCTTTAATATCAATATTTCTAGAGCAGGTCACCATAAAAATAAGAAAACAATTTTAAAAGATCAAACAGCAGATAAGACTAGCATCACTAAAACAGTCTCCTCAGCAATGAACAGGCAGGTGAAATACACAGGGTGACATAAAAAGATCTTATGAGAATATATAATTATGGTTTCCGTCAAATTTCAAATTATAAATTATACATTAAAGATAAAGGATATAAATTGAATATTGTTATTTAAATATCCCCATCCCCATTTACTATAACTTTATTTCAAATTATTATATTTCCTTTTTAAATTATTATTGAAATTAATTTATTGTAGTGTTGGTTGTTAAATTGTTAACTGCTTAATTATTTACTGTTCTGTTACTGGTTTGTCAATGCTGTGCTTTCTTCCTTATTATTACTTTCTATTTAAATTATGTATAAAAATATTTTTTTAAATAAAATGTTAATGATGGTGTTAATAACAATGGTGGCAAAAAAGACTGCATGCTAGTGAGCCTCCCTTGGAAAATAGTTCCACAAGAAGGCTACTACCCCAGTCACTGCCCACCTTGTCTCAGAGAGATGGCACATTTCAGATGAGAGCCTTCAAAGACAAAGCCTTGTGTGTTAGATGATGGCCAGTGCAGTCAAATCTCAGAAGCGGCTGCTGCTGCATTTGATGGGATTCGAACGTAACTGGACCTAGGATTACAGCCTTAAGCTGAGCAATGTTGTCACTTGTTAATATTCAGTGGGACTTACTTCCTAGTGTGCATTGAGTTTAGACTGCAGCCTCAGTTTGCATTTGTGTCTTAGAAGTTATGTGTATCGTCCTGCACCAAAGAATAAGCAAAATCCATACCCTTCCTTTAACAGTGCCTGAAGTACCAAAGAAACCTGTTCCAGAAGAGAAAGTTGTGCCTAAAAAGCCAGAGGTGTCAGCAGCTAAAGGTGTGTGCATTTCATGTATTCAACAAATAAGATGCTCCCATCCCGTCAGTTCCTTACTGTTTCTTTAGTGTCTACACTTCATTTCTTTCATACTTCCTTGTCATTATTCTTCACATAGAATACATGGCAGCAACGATAGCACTTATTAGTCATATTGTATATATGGTATTCAGTAGTACCTTGGTTCTCAAACTTAATCCGTTCCAGGAGTCCATTTGACTCCCAAAACCATTCGAAAACCAAGACACAGCTTCCAATTGGCTGCAGGAGCTTCCTGCATGCAAGCAGAAGCCGCGTCAGACGTTTGCGGTGTTCAGGAGCTGATTTGTTTGACAACTAAGCTATTTGAGAACCAAGATACCACTGCACATGTTTAAGTTCACATTACTGAAGCTAGACATAATCGATACCAGGTTGTGTCCACCTGCTACCATTCTGTGACAGGATTAACATATGCTACCTTTGGAATACATGGCATTAACATAAGCTAATCTTATTCAGTACCTGAGGTACCAAAGAAACCTGTCCCAGAAGAAAAAGCTCCAGTGGCTGTGCCGAAGAAGCCAGAACCTCCACCTGCCAAAGGTAGGCCTCATTTTTAAAGAAAGAATGACAAGTTAGTACTACCAGCGCTTTTTTTCAGCCGGAACTCGGCGGAACTCAGCTCTGGCACCATTGCCATTCTAAGGGAACAAAGTCCGGCACCTCTTTTTCTAGAAAAATAGCACTGAGTAGTACACATTTTTCAAACTGAAGTCTGTTGGTGTTAGTATACTGTATATCTGCAATACCTAAATGTGTTTGGGTGAGCATAAGAAGAGACCAAAAACTCATCTAATCTAGCACATGGCTGTCACAGTGCCCGACTAAATAGATGCTAATGGGAAGTCCACAAGCAGAACATGGGCACTACAGCACTCCCCTCACTTGCGATTTCCCAAAAACTGGTTTTGAGGAGCATACTGCCCCTACTCCAGAAGTAATACACAACCATAATTACTAGTAGCCACTGGTAGCCTTATTCCCCCATGAACCCCTTTGAAGGCCAACCAATTTGGCGGTCATCACTACATTAAGAACAAGATGTGGGAATCATGAAGTCAAATGATGGATCTGTGCTGCTATTTCATGTTGGGGTTGTGTGTGTGTCTGCAACTGTGTATGTTTCTTAAATGACTTGTTGTAAAAAAAAATAATATTAATGTTTTCAAGTGCCTGAGGTGCCAAAGAAAGTTGTTCCAGAAAAGAAAGTACCAGCTGAAGTGCCTAAGAAACCGGAAGCTCCACCTGCTAAAGGTTTGTATTGCTTGTAACGCATGAAACAGCTTTGTTTGCTCTTGGAAGGAATATTTAACCTTTATCAAGGGGAGAGACAGGAAAATATTGATTTCCGTCTGTGTGTTTCTACTATATGATCTGTAAAGAAAGACAGGAGGCTTACTTCTGTACAGCTTAATTGTGTCATACCAGTTCTCTCCAGTTTTGTCCTTATTTTTGAAGTTCTGTGTTTTACGACTTTCATGTGTCCTTAGTATCTTCTGCACATTCTTTGATATTCGCATTCTTAAATGAAATTCTTTTCCCTTCAAGTTCCGGAAGTACCCAAGAAAGTGGTCCCTGAGGAAAAAGCAAAGGTTCCTGAGCCTAAAAAACCAGAGCCTCCTGCTGTTAAAGGTACATGCCATAACCAGAAATGCCACAAAGAACTTCAGATTTGCTTTATAGATGTAACATTATTTTCACATAGAATCATAGAATCATAGAGTTGGAAGAGACCACAAGGGCCATCGAGTCCAACCCCCTGCCAAGCAGGAAACACCATCAGAGCACTCCTGACATAACTGAATATTTGTGGAAGTATGTTTAATAGTCTTATTTTCCCTCTGAGATGACTTCTCATAATGTAGTCATATGTAATATGTGTCCCACATGTATTTTAGAAAAAAGATAGCCCTTTATGTTGGTTTCCCTTCCCCTTGTTTGCTCTTGTTAATTACTGGCATACATCACTGAAGCCCAAGACTTAAAACAATTTACTATCTTTGAAGTTCCTGAGGTGCCAAAGAAAATCCCAGAAGAAAAAGTACCCGTGAAAAAGCCTGAACCTCCAGCACCCAAAGGTATATCTTAGCATCTTGGGAATATTTATATTCTTATTGTTTTGCATGTTTAGTTCTTTCAAATTCGCCACCTCCTCGGATTTCCTTCTACTGTTTTGGTGGCAAACTCAAACCTGTTCACTCGATTCTGTGAACAGATCTAAGGAGTGCTGCTTGAGTTTCTTGTATAATCTGTTTTTCCCTTGAGTTTTGCTCATCTCTTCTACATTTAGAAAGCTGGTGCATGCTTTAATCTGTTTGTTGTTATTTTAGCCTTTTCAAAAAGTCTTAAATTACTGTTGTTAATTTGTCTTATCGATAATTGTATTATCTTTTTTTGTAAACCCCTTTGAGGATTTGTTTTTTATTTTACTTTATTTTTACAATCAAGCAGTGTATAAAATTTCTCGTGAAAGTAAATAAAATTAAAACTGACCAATGTCTTTTAAAGTGCCAGAAGTTCCCAAGAAAGTCGTTCCAGAAAAGAAACCGCCTGAACCAGAAGCTCCACCAGCTAAAGGTACATGTCAACATTATTGTGGTCACATGGAAGCATCTTCTTATTCTGATGTATTTGTTGTACTTTGTGTTCCTTGTTTTGTCTTATGATGTACAACATGTCTTCTTCATGTGAGATATCCAGAAGGCTTTCAGCCTATTTTATAAAATAATTTCTTTATTAGCTTACTCTTAGCTCTTGGTGAGTGATCTGCCATCCAGGCTGTTGACCTATTTATTTTCAGCAACCCTGGCAGCAGAAATTTACTGAAAAATAAACTGTGTAGTTCATATACTTAAGGAAAATTCAAATGAGAATGTACCAGGAAGTATCTCCATCCCTTACTAATGCTATGCTCATTTTCCATTGGTTGTGATAATTTAACAGAAGGACAAAGAAATAGGATGGCAATTAAACTGCCACACGTTATAGAGATCTGCATAACTTCTCAGGAAAGGGAAGGAGGACTCATTTAACAAAACAAAAACAAACTAGGGATATAGCATGAAATAAAGAAAATATACTGTCTTCATTTGTGGAGAGGTGGAGAAAATTGTATTTGAATATTGTTTTTGTCACTGTTTTCAAGTTTTGTGTTTATTGTTTTCAACTCTTTTATATCTTTGACAATCACACATTCAAAACAAATATCTTTTAAGTGCCTGAAGTGCCCAAGAAAATTGTCCCAGAAGAAAAAGTACCAAAGAAACCAGAACCTCCCCCTGCTAAAGGTATTTGTCAATTCTGAAATAATCATAGTGAAAATATTTGGGTACAATGCTGCTTATATAGAATCAGTGGTAAAACTCCCATGGGTTTTAAATGGAGCAGGATTCCAGCTTTTGCCTTGCTCCCATGCCTTCAATTCCTTCATTTATTACTTCCCATTGAAATGTGGCATTTATTAGACACAGTCTGGGTGAAGCTAAGCACTTTTAAGGCTACAGTCCTATGCACACACCTGAGAGAAAAGTTCATTGTACACCATGGGACTTCCTTCTGACTAAACATTAGCAGGAAGTTTAAGCATGTCCCATTAATTTCAATGGAAGGATTAAGCACAAAGTGCTTAACTTTAACTGGATTATGCCCAAAGTAACATGTAATCCAAATGCGTATCAAACAGATACATTTTTATAGTCTTTTTGATCACATTGAGCAAGAAAAGCCAGAGGTTTATGAGCTGCCAGTGACATTTAGGTTGCATTGAGCTTGGTGGGTCGCAAAGAAGTTGGTGGTATGCCTAGGCAATGCATGTCGATAATAAATCAAAATACAAAATATCAACAGGCCAAAGAAGACATGTAAACTTCCAGTTGTGTTGTGTCATCTTCCAATAAGGTGGCAAAATTCTTGTCAAAGGCATAAACTTATTCATTATCCATTAAAGTCATTGGATGTTAATGTGAACATCCTATTAATATGTACTTGGATTTTACCATCAGTTTGAGTATATCATTGGGTTCTGAGAATTAAGGAGAACACTTTAGGAATATATGATGGCCCAGAAGAAAATATTTATCAAATATTTATCAGTTCATATATAGTCATCAGTAATAGAGTAAATATAAACAAGACTAAAACCACTCCAATCTTTTTACAGATTTACTGTTTATGACGAGTGGGGGTGTAATACTATCTTGTCACAGTGGGATTGTAAATGCATTTTCTTTGTTTGTATTTGATACCCTTGTTTTCTATCTGCATTGTCTGAATTAGTGATTGTTTTAATGAAAGAGAAAAGCGAGAGGCTGAGATAGATATTCAGTGTTATGTAGTAGATAATGTTGTATATCGTCATGTTTTGTGTCTCACGGTTTCTTGATCTCATAATCTTGCACGTTGCATTTAGAATTAATAATAGTAAAACAATCAAATATCTTTAAAGTGCCAGAGGTGCCCAAGAAACCTGTGCCTGAAGAGAAGGTCCCTACGCTCAAAAAGAAAGAACCACCAACACCTAAAGGTATATGTTATATCTGAAGCGAAAAACATCCTTTTCTTATTCTCTTGATCATTGATCATCTTTTGGATATCCTTATGAGTCTATGTCATGCATCCTTTTGAGTAGCTTTCTGTGCTTAGCATCTCCATCCTCATAGTTCTACTGGTGGTACAAGTGGATTGTACTTCATGGTAGTTTGTTGTTACAAGATTCTGGGCACAAAAGCATGCATGCCCCCTCACCTTACATCTCAAGCTTTGACATTTTCCCATCTTTTACATTTCATTGTGCTTTCAAAATTCAATAGTAAGCATTAACTAATATCTTTAAAGTGCCAGAAGAGCCCAAGAAGGCTGTCGTCGAAGAGAAAGAACCAACTCCCGTGCTTAAAAAGCCTGTACTTAAGGAACCAGAACCTCCTCCTGTTAAAGGTACATTTCAGCATTAATGCAGTTATAAATAATGTGGTTTTGATACAGGTGTTTAAAGCAGATGTCTGGGAGATTCTTGTTCTGTCTGTGCTCCGTTGCTTAAAATTTCTTTTGTAAACAATACTGTTGGTTCAGTCCAGTCTGTGAGAGAAAAAGTGCTTAGCTGTGCTGAACTTCATCACGACTGCTTTCTCTGTGTCCTAGTATGCAAACACACAATTGCTGATTTTGTTATAATTGTGCATTATGTTTCAATCTTCTTCGTCATATTAGCTACATATCTTTTGCCCCTTCTTAAAAGTAAAACTAATCTCTTTTAAGCACCCAAAGTACTTCGGAAAACTGTGCCAGTTTAAAAAGTAACTCTTGTTTTACCTAAAGAACCAGAACGCTTTGCTGTGTCTGAAGAACCAGAGACCATTAGTGTTTATGAAGAAGAAAAAGTCACTGTTGAGTATGAAGAAGAAGTCGTCACTGTTGTGGCCGAAGAACGTGAACCTGCTATTGTGCCTAAGAAACCCAAGCCTACCATTGTCCCTAAGAAACCAGAAGCTGCAGCCGTGCCGAAACCACCAAAGGCTGTACTTAAGAAACCAGAACGCCCACCTGCTAAACAGACCTTGGAATATGAAGAAGAACGAGAGGTGCAAACGATTGTTGGGTACAGAGAGCGAACACATGTTTCTGTCCACCAGGACATAGAGGCTATACTTGTGCTTGAAGAACCCGAGAGTGCTTCAGCTTTTGAGATCACAGAGCCTGAGCAATACTTTATTGAGGAATCAGAGGAGATTGTTTCACTTGAAGGACCTGAAGCTGTCCCTGAAGAACCAGAAGCCATTGCTGCTCCGGAAGAAACAAAACCTGCTATTGTGCCAAAAAAGCCGAAGCCTACTGCTGTAGCTAAAAAGCCAGAACCTGCAGCTGCACCCAAGAAACCAGAACCTATTGCAGTGCCTAAAAAGCCGAAACTTGCTCCTGTACCTAAAAAACCAGAGCCTCAGAAGCCAGAACCCTTGTTCAAAAAACCAGAACGCCCACCAGCTAAAGAGATCGAAGAGCACGAAGAGGAACGAGAGGTGCAGACTTTTATTGGAAAGAGAGAGCGACAACATGTTTCCGTCCACCTAGACATAGAGGCCATAACTCCTTTTGAGGAACCTGAGAGCACTGCAGCTTATGAGATGGAAGAAGAAGAACAATATGTCATTGAGGGGTCCGAGGACATCGTTTCCCTTACAGGACCTGAGCCTGTTGCTGTCCCTGAGGAACCCCAAGTCGTTGCTGCTCCTGAGGAACCTAAGCCTGCTCTTGTGCCCAAGAAACCCAAGCCTGTTGCTGTGCCTAAGAAACCTGAACCCGAGGCTGCTCCCAAGAAACTAGAACACGTCGTGGTGACGAAAAAGCCGAAACCTGCCGCTGTGCCTAAAAAACCAGAGCTTGCGGCACCGCCCAAGAAGCCCGAACCCTTGTTCAAAAAACCAGAACGCCCACCAGCTAAAGAGATCGAAGAGCACGAAGAGGAACGAGAGGTGCAGACTTTTATCGGAAAGAGAGAGCGGCAACATGTTTCCGTCCACCAAGACATAGAGGCCATAACTGCTTTTGGGGAACCTGAGAGCGCTGCAGCTTATGAGTTGGAAGAGGCAGAACAATACGTCATTGAGGGGTCTGAGGACATTCTTGCACTTGAAGCACCTAGAGCTGCTCCTGAGGAACCAGAAGTCACTGCTGCTCCTGGAGAGCCTACAGAAGTACCTAAGAAACCAGCAAAAGGTATATGGCATAATCTTTTCCAGTACAAAGAGTATGTCTTCCTTAAAGCAGAATGTTGACAAGCGTTGCTTTGCCAACTTTCTGCTGAGCAATTCGAAAAACTGCTCTTGTAAACAAAATTGTTGTGTCTGTACATTGGTGTGTGGGTGTGTGAAAGAGAGAAAGGTTCTTTCTGATTCTGCAAAGTAAATTTGCTTAGGCCTGCAAGAATTTGAAATTTCCATTATTAATTGACGTGAAAGTAAATAAAAAACAACAACAACTTAAATGTATGAATGGAAACAGATTCAGGAAGAATTATTCGTTTGAAGCTGAATGAAGGTGATGTCTGATGTGCCTGTGGGTTGATGGATATATATTTTTTCCCTGTCTTTTAACAAACCAACTAATATCTTTAAAGTGACTGAGGTACCCAAGAAAGCTGTCCCAGAAAAGAAAGTACCAGTTCCTGTGGCTAAAAAAGTCAAACCGCCACCAGCTAAAGGTATATGTCCACACCTAAAGAAGAAAATTTCTTTGTTCTTCTTAAAATACTCTCTTCTTCTGTACTGTCTGTCCTATAGTTTTTGCTTGACTGAAATAACCTAGTGTTCATTTTATAATACGAACTCTGTATGTATAATACAAAGTCTGTATGTCTCTAGATACGATGTACGTCTATGTATCTGTCTGTAGCATTAATCTTGCTTTTGATACGTCCTTAATTCTTCGTTCCTCTTCTTAACATCTTGGTACCTCTTACTTCAATAATTCTCAAAGTAAAAATAGAAATATTATCTTTAAAGTGCCTGAAGAGCCCAAGAAAGTTGTTCCCGAAAAGAAAAAACCAGCTGCTGCACTTAAAAAACCAGAAGCTCCTCCCGCAAAAGGTACTTTTACTATTCACAGAGAAAATCATTATCTTACTTGCTTCGTTTGGTTCAGCTGTTGGATTTGTAAATCATACTAATGTCTATAAATGACAGGCTGAGCCTAACTTGGGAGGGGATGGGGTGAGGGAGTGTTTGTGTCCAAACACAATAGGTAACTTCAATACCTTCAGCAGCTCTGCTATTGCTTTTAATGCCTTGTTTGTTTTACCTACATGAAAGTAAAACTAATTAAAATTTCTTGAAGTCCCTGAAGTCGCTAAGAAAACTGTGCCAGAAGAAGAGGCCCCTCTTGCTGTTCCCAAAAAGCCGGAACCTCTGCCTGCAGAAGGTAGCTCTCCCTATTAATCATGACGTCATTCTTATCCAGACTGCTATATCCGCTTTGTTTGGTCTTACGTTTTATGTGGTCCTGTATGTATATGTAAGGCGGGGTGGTGGTGGTAGAGGATTCTGTCTGTTCTTTATGATGTCCATCTGTTGAAAGTTAACAGTCTGCCTTTCTACCTTATTATGGATTTAAAGCCACAGCCTTTAATGGCTGCAAGCAATTCTAACCGTGGAAAACCCATGCTTAGAATCTTGATTTGCTATAAAAGACTGAAGCTAATACTTCTATTATCTCATTTTGCACAAATTGCAATTATAGTACTGGCCTCATTTATAGGGGCCTTAGGGAGAAATCAGAAGCAGGACTTTTTCTTTCCTTTTTTGTCCAGCAGCAGCAAGTCTACCTGGGGCTTTGGCACAAATTTTTATTGATCCCATGGTCCCAGAGGCACATTTGACCAATGATGTGCTGCAGTACTTCAATTCAACATTCTGGATCGAGCCCTCAAGAGTTGGCAGGGGATTCTTAGATTTCACACCAGAACTGTAGCTGTAGTCTTTATGTTGAAGGATCTGAATTGTGAACATTTGAATGAAACGCAGCTGCATCAAATAGTTGCTTCGTACAAAATTGGACCTTGTGGATCGAGGGCCCGACCCCCGCTATGTGAAATAAACACACAAGGACACGTGATATAAGGTTGATGGGCAAGAAAAGGCCACAACTTTATTGATTACAGCAGTGAAAAGGTATTGGCTTAGGCATTGGATGACTATAGGAGGTGGGTTTATTCAACAGTAGGTGGAGCCTGTTGATGCTAATCCAACTATAGGCTCACCCCTGATGTCACCGAGGGTCGTGCCATGGCCTCCCGCCAAGCAGGCATCGGACGGAATACACGACCGCCAGATTCCTTTAACGGAATAACCCACGGTAGATAGCATAGGCGATGGCCACACCTAGCCCTTGACACACATGAATCCAATGCCTAACCTACCCACCAATACCACAAAAGTTGTGACGATTGCTACGAGGTAGGCGAAAAAACCAAAAAGCCTAATGCCAAATGGAAAAATTCCTACCAAGGGCTGCAGAGGGTTCCTAGAGGCCTGATGAAATTTCTGTTTACAAAAGCATCCATTTAAGGGCCTTCCATCTATTTATGTAAAAAAATACACTGTGACACTGGTGTGTTTGTCTGTGAATGTGTATGTTGTAATAATGTCCCCGCTATTTTGTGCAACATGTCTCCAATTCTTCTTGCCATTTGATCTTTTAAATGGCAATCTTATCTTCGTTGTCGATATTCTTTAAAGAGCCAGAAGTTACAGAGGAAATTGAACCGGAAGAACCAGTACCTGTTCCTATTCCAGAAACAGAGGAGATAATTACAGATGAAGGTATATACTAAAGTGTGAATGAAATATACCACTTTCTTTTGTACCATCTCCATCTGGCTGAGTAAGAATTAGGTGTGTTTGTTCCGTGATGTGTACACTCCAGTATGTTTTGTTTTGTTATTTTTGTGTGTGTGTTTGTATGCGTGTATTTCCTACGTTGTATTGCTTTCTGTAACTGTGTTGGTGATTCCCATTATCTTTGACCATGTAAACACCTTTCCCTCTTAATTGACTTGGAAGTTTACTAATGACTTTTTCAAAAACTTTCTTGAACCCATGGGCCATCAGATATTTTCAGCTGAGTTGTTTATTTTTGCACTTGCGTTACTGGGAGTTTTACGAATGGAGTCTATAAAAGCAGTTTATTTCCTTTGATACATTAGATGGTTTTCATCTGAGGTTTATATAGTATAATTACATTTGCACTGAATCTACCGCAATATCATTTAAAGAACCAGAACCGGAGAAGAAGATACCTGAAAAACCCAAACCCCGTGTACCTTTCCCACCAAAAGAGGAGGTTAAGGAGGAAAAGGTTCAGCTTAAAGGTATCAGCAGCGACCCCAACAGTATTTAACAACTTTTACTAAGCCCCCGTTTTATAACTAATGCCTATTGACACATAATAATGTTCTTTGAAAGTGTGGTCTTTAGGCTGCCATCCTATTCCCACTTACCTGGGAGTGAGCCTGATTAATCTTACTTCTGAGTAGGTGTGTATAGGATTGCGCTGTTAATATATTAATGTAAGTCTAACTGAATGTTGTCTGAATGGTTTTCGGTCTAATGTCCCAACTCACTGATGGTTTTCATTTTTATATCGTTTCTAAATTTGTAATTAGGGTTTGCAATCCAGACAGTTAATTTTACCTGTGCTCTTAAGGCCTTATGCATGGTGTAGAAAACCTCCCTTTACATTCAGTCAGTCACTGTGCTTTGCAGATAGAGAGCTTCCTTCAGATACCATCTTACCAAGAGCTTTGTTCCACATAATGTAGGAATCAGGCCTTAAGTGTCTTGGCACCTACCCATTGGAATTCTGTCCTATTAAACATTAGACAAGAGATGTCTTTGTTGTCTTTTTGGTGCCTACTGACGATCTTCCTCTTTCAACAAGCCTTTTAAATAGAGATCTTTCCCAGTCTGCATCTGTATTGGAATTGTATTGGGTGTTTTTAGATGAATTAATTGTTTTGTCTTTTGTGTGTTTGCTGCCCTGGACTCCTTCAGGAGGAAGGAAAGGTTATAAATTTAACAAATGATGACGACGATGTCACCTCACAAACTGCTTTTGAAACTCTCCTGGGTTTCAAACACCAGTCAACGTGTGGCATGTTTGTTTGCTGTCTGAGATTCACAAGTCCAGAGTCCCACTGAGTGTGTGAAACTTGTTTTATACTTCTTTGGATTGTATTTAGTTATTTGAAAGTGCATGTGTCAAGCATGGATGTAATATAGCTAGCATTCAGAATTAAGGATAGAGAAAATGGAACTCAAAGCATTATAGACAGGGAGGAAGATTTATTATTTCCTAACGAAAATCAGTAGTGGATTATCAAAATAAACAACTATATGTAGCTTTTTTTAAGGTTCCATAAAAAATATTACTCCACATCTCACATTTTGCAATATTCTGATCTTATACAGCATCATGAAAAGATCAAACGTAGTTCAATATTTCAAAGTGTATCACCTAAGTAATATTTGGTCCTACAAGAATTGCATTTACTTTTGAAAAATCTGTTCTTTTCCCACCATCTCAAGACAGAGGGAAATAGATCCTCTTCCCAAAACAAGATTCCACCTCACCACCACACACACTTTTATAATAATAGTTTCACACAAAATTCACAGGGAAAAACTTGATTATAGGGTCTTTATAATAAGTCAAGAAGGAACATTGCGGCTACACAATCTATTAAAGTTTCAACAGAAGTGGATGTCCTCTCTGCTAAGTATATATAGATCCAGTGAAATCAAATTACTGTATGGTCAGATATGCTAGAACCAAAGTAAGAAATGTAAAGTCTTCAGGCTGCATGTATCCTAAGAAGGCCCTTCCCCAGCCCAAGCAGCCACTATGTTGTAAGTTGCCCACAGACCCTTGGGCCTTGTTCTCGTCTTAAAGAGCACTAGATTGTAGTTTTTAGTATATTTCACGAAGTAGTATATTTTTCATTCCGTTTCCATGTGTGACTTCCTGTGGTTGTTTTGTGTTCAACTCGATTCACTTTTTTATCTATTTTCTTTTTACTGAAGCATACTTTCATTTCGGATGGAGTATTCTGTGGCTTCTTCATCATGGCCTTACTATCATGACTAACAATATTATACAGTGGCACCTCAGTTTTTGATCTTCTCAGAAGCCAAATGTTTCAGTTTTCAACCGCCGAAAACCCTTCCGTTTTTAAATGCGCCTCAGAAGTCAAATGGATTCCACTGAGCTCCCCCCCCCCAAGTTTCTACATTGATTTTTCAGGCTGCCCCTTGCGCCTCAGTTTCCAAATGTTTCAGAAGTCGAACAGTCTTCTGGAACGGATTATGATTGAAAACTAAGGTACCACTGTATATACTAAAGTTAAAGTCAAAAATTAAAGTTTAGCAACAAAAATCGTGGTGGTAGTTGTTTTAGTTTTTTAAAGAATTCCTTCTGAAATAAAGTATCTTTGGAAGAGAGGACCAAACTTAACAAAGAGAAAAGTAAAGTAAAGTAGTGAATTTCTCCATGTTTTGTGATCATTCAAATGGAACTGAAAGGCATAGCTCTCTTATAATAGGTTTTTCAGTTCTAAATGCTTATTGTACATCAAGCACCCAATGGCGATGATTACATGTGCGCTTATTCTGAAATTAATATCATTTTAAGCACCTGGACTGAAGCCACGGAGACCCACACCTGAGCCTCCCGCTCCACCACCTAAAGAAGAAGTTGTTTTGAAAAAAGGTAATTTAGCCTTGTTGCTTTTTTCAAAAACCGGAGGACCCCACTGCTGTGATATTCCAGTCCTAACGCCACATTGTGAGGTCTGACTGCAATAGCTAAGACACTTCAGCTTCTTCCTGCATCCAACTATAGGATCTCAAGAAGCCCATAAACAATTTCCTCAAGCAGGTTAACTCCTTTGCTTGTTCAAAGAAAATGCTAGTTCTAGACATGCCAATTCTGGGCAGAAAGCTCTACTAGGAACCATGAAGCTCCCAGACAGTTGGAATTTCAAAGGTGTCTACTTTATTTGCAACATAAAGAAAGCTGTTGTTGCTTTTGCTTTTGAATATACAGTAATTAGTGCTTTGATTTCACCTGCAATTGTAAAAAGGACTTCTTAAGGGAGACTTGATTGTAGATTATCACACCATGCAGATTTTAAGTGGTGATCAGTTTATCAGCCTTGAAAAATAAGAGGTCACTATTCTCCAGATGTAAAACCAAGCCTATTTGTTAGCCTATGTCATTTATTAATAAAGTTCCTCATCACTTTATCACACTGTTCTTGAAAGAAAATTGTTTTTCTTTTAAAGTCACAAGAGCAGTTAAGAAACCAGAGGAAGAACCTAAGCCAGAGAAGGAACCAAAAGCTCCACCCAAGCCTCTTGAGAAGATTAAGAAGCCTGAAGGTACAATGAAAATCAGATTGCCATAAGGTTAAGCAGTAGGAGACCCTTCTTAGATCCCCATAATCACAAATACTTTCTGAATCTGGAACAGTAAACCATCTGAATTTTGAATAGTTCCTCAGCATGGAAAGAAAAATCCCAACCATTTGGAATATTCAGAAATTTGGGGACACAATCTGTAATGTAAGAACTTTCCCTCTCCCATCCCCTTGACACACTCTGTCTTTTCAGTCTTTACTTTGTGACAACTCTTGTAGAAAGCTACATCTGACATATTCTATAATTGATTGTTTTGATCTGTCTTCCTCATTATCACTATTGTGTCCCAGCTGTTCATCTTCACCACATACAGTGTTTTGACAGGCTTTGAACTTATTTCTTATTTGTTTTAAATAAATCACACCAGCTACATGGCTCAGGATAAACTCGATTAATGCATCAGGGAAGTCAAAATATATGAATTCAGCTTCCGCATAAAACAAATATTTTTTTAAAGTGCCGGAGGTTGAAAAGAAGAAAACTGAGATCCCAGCTTTCAAGAAAAGGGAAGAAAAAGAAAAACCTGTGCCTGAACCAGCAAAAGGTACAAACATGCAGTGGTCTTATAATTGCTTATACAACTAAAACCGCTTTTGATCTTGAATATTGGTCTGTGAGCTGCACTAATCTTTAAAACAAGCCAGCTATAAAGGTTCCCATCTTCGTGCTCTTCCAGCTGCTCCCTAATTCTTCATGCAGTACCTCGTCATTTCTTCTTCTTCTTCATTAAATGTCGTCTTACTTGTCTTTATATGGTTCAAGCCAGTTCTGTTCCCCTGAAGTAGTATATGAATGTCTTTAAGGCTTCTGTTAACTGTGCAGTTTGTCTCTCCAACTATTTTTATGCATTTTGTTGGTTTTGCAATGTTCTGTTAAAAAAAATAATTGATTGAACTACTTGTTATTTTTTTTGTTCAAAGTTCCAGAGCCTAAACCAGCCACAATTCCTGAACCAAAGCCTGCTACAGGTAGGACATTTTGAAACCACTGATTATAGACCATTTTCCTCCAATCTAGTTAACTCTGGTGTTAGCATAAAATCAATGGAGCACCAATATAATTTGAGCTTTTTTGAATCCCACCCTACGCCCTTATGTGCTGGTGCAACTCCTTGTTTTATCAGACTGTGCGCTTACATTTTAGCATTTGTAAATTATGCAATCACATTTGAGAATTCTGTAGTGTTCTGCTTGTGTTTTGCTTGTTAAAGATTCATTCCAACAAGTTTGCTTGTTAAAGATTCATCCCAGCTAATACCACTGTCTGTTTCTGTGACAAACTAAGGCCAGTGAAAATCTATTTCATTATTCTGAGAAGTACTAGCAGTGCAAGTCTATTCAGAAGTAAGCCCCATTGCCTTCAATGGGACTTACTCCCAGGTAAATATGTGGAGGATTGCAGACTAAAAGGATTTTAAAAAATGTGTATTGTCTAATATTAATCATTGTTGTGCAGAAGGAGGTCCACTTAACTCAGTGTGGCTTTCCTAGTATGTGTGTTGAGGATTGCAACCTCAGTAAATATATATATATATCTTTTTCTACAGCCCTAAAATCTCCTAAGCCTCCCGCAGAACCCAAACCTGAAGCAGCTCCTTTAACAACACCAGTGGTTGGAAAGAAAGCAGGTATGACTATTACTTCAGTAATATATTCAAGGGCGGGACTGTATTATTATTCTGTAATATATTCAAGAGCAGGGTTGTATCACAATTCTATTAACTTTTGTATGAGTAATCATGAGCACAACAATCACGAGAGAGTTTAAATGTTCTTACTAACAAATATATTTACAATACACAACTCACTAAAGAACCTTTAGGGATCACATCTTGTTGTGCTATCAGTGTTCTTCAACGTCGAGTCTTCAGATGTGGTTGGACTACAACTCCCAGCCTCCTTAATCAATGGTGAAGGGAGTTGTAGTGCAACAACATTTTGGGCCCAAACCTTGAATGGGCACTGTCCTAAATAACATGCACATGTATAACCCCAATATAGTCTCTGCCACACACCTTTTACCAGGACTCAGTGATAGCAGATGGGGAAATGGGTACACTTGGCGGGAGGGCTTGAGGGTCGAAGAGGATGAAACGACCATTACCACGAGGGAGGAAAATGAGGCTGGATTAAACCATTCATTCATTCATTTGAATATGCACAACTTCTCAGAAGTAATATGAATGCAAGAAGAAGCAACACTTTGAGGAAATAATAGCAGACAGACAGACAGACAGATAGATAGATAGATAGATAGATAGACAGACAGACAGACAGATAATAGTTTAAACTGGTCTTCATTATCTAATACTGCTGTTGCTGTTTTATGTCAGAGCCTAAAACTACACCAAAGGAGGAAGCTGGCAAAGCTAAACTTCCTATTAAAGGTAAGAGAGATTAAAAAATGGAAAGCTGCCCCTCCAGCCTCTTTAAATATATAGTAACTGTGATCAACAGTCCCAGTATTTATGCTATGAACTACCAAATAACTAACTATCTAGAATAAACCTGTGAGTCATTTGATAAATGAATGGCAAAGACACTCACACACCCTTTGTAGTCAACATTTGTACAATGAGTAGTGTCTCTTCTTTCAGAGAACCTAGGTGGTAGTAAGCTAAATTTTACTCAAAGTAGAGACCTATTGAAATTAATACAGTCAAACCTCAGTTGTCGAACGTAATCCAGAAGACCATTCAACGTTCGGCAACTGAAAACTGAAAGCGGAAGCCTAAATACAATAAGGAAACTCAGAACGGAAGCTGCATACCATGTTCGGATTCCGAAAATCATTCAAAAACCAGAACAGTTACTTCCAGGTTTTCGGTGTTCAGGAGCGGAAACATTCCAAAACGGAGGCGTTCGGGAACCGAGGTTTGACTGTAGACCTAACTTAGTCATGTGCATTAATTTTACTGGGTCTATGCAGAGAAAAAGGTAGCTGAACGCCACCCCGTGTTTTCATGTAACCATTTTCCCAAAGTGCAAATGGTACTTAAAACAAGAGATTGGCTTTAGCATGCCTAAATTAACAGGATCACATAAAAATCTAGAATAATTGTTTCTGTTTTTTATGTAATATTCCTGGACTTCAATAAGTAGACAATAAGAGTGGGGGTGGGGGTGGATGAATATTGCAATCAAATTAAAGAAAGGAAGTATGAAGTGTTTTGCTCTTTGGACAGAACAATACTTTGTCTGTAGGAACCACAAAGGACCAAGATAGGCTTCTACATGCCACAGCCATGCCTTGCTTTTTGTGTCTTGGTCATGCTAGAATGGGATTGGAATGTCAAAAGCCCAGGGAAGCCCAGCCAGATGGGTGGGGTATAAATAATAATTATTATTATTATTATTATTATTATTATTATTATTATTATTATTATTATTATAGAACAGAACTGACTGGCTTGTATATAGAATAGATTTAAATTTTCTAGGGATAAACAAATTGCCACTTGGACAGAAAGAACTGCATGCTTTTCCTGCTGTGACTAAGGCTTGTCATCTTTCATCACACCTCTTCTGACTTGAACTGTGAGATTTATACAAATATCCCTTTTAAATACATTACTTGTAGCCAAAAAGACACCTTCGCCAGCAGATGCTGAGAGGAGGAAATTAAGACCAGGAAGTGGTGGCGAGAAACCTCCAGATGAGCCTCCTTTCACATACCAGCTGAAAGCTGTGCCCCTCAAGTTTGTTACAGAAATTAAAGACATAGTGCTGACAGAAGCAGAGTCGGTAGGCTCTTCCGCCATCTTTGAGTGCCTCATCTCTCCCTCCACTGCCATTACCTCTTGGATGAAAGATGGCAGCAACATCCGCGAGAGTCCTAAGCACAGGTTCCTCTCTGATGGGAAAGACAGAAAGCTCCACATTATTGATGTCCAGCTTTCAGATGCTGGGGAATACACTTGTGTACTGAAACTGGGAAATAAAGAAAAGACCTCTACAGCAAAACTTATTGTTGAAGGTATTTTATGGCATCTCCAATTGGGCTTGAGTTGCTTATGTACATGTTATTTATGCCCCAAAGTTACAGTTTATTTGCATTAGATGTAATTAGATGTAATTAATGCCATCCATAGCACAATATTTTGCAAAACACAATGGAACAGGTCCCTGGTCCCAAGTGTGTTACAATCAATATTTTAACACAGGGGAGACAACAGAAGTAGCTAAGGAGTGTGTGTTCACTTCATTACACAACCTTAGTTTTAGTGATAGCAGGGCATGGGGTCTTCCTTCATAAATTAAATTATACATACATGCCCCTAATTTGACAATTTATTCTGGGCATAGGTACTGTGATGCGTGCACAGAATTTCCTGGCCGAGAAGAATATTGCTTTCTGTATGCATGTCACACCACTATAATGAATAGGATCCACCTCAGATCCAAGAGACGAGCATGTCTATATGAGCACATGTGGATCTCTGAAGTTAGAGTCATCATTCTAACGTGACTGCTTAAATTTCTATACTGTAGTTTATGGCAATGGTTCCCATTTAGCTAAGTCCTGTGGACTTCCTGTACTTCAAAAACCAAGCCACAAACCCCCTGCTTTTTTGGGGGGAGGGAATCTATGTAAGTTTTTGTTACGTGAATGGTGCCATGGACCCCCTGTGCGGGTTACGCCAAGTGTAGATTGCTCAGAGCATGAGAGCATGAGACTCTTAATTTCAGGGTTGTGGGTTTGAGTCCTTGCATAGCACGGAGTTGGATTAGAAGACCTTTGTGGTCCCTTCCAATGCTCTAATTCTATGATTCTGTGACCCCCCAATTGGGAACCACTGCCTTGTGGGAGCAGGGAAAAGATGCAAATAATATTTCTCCTGTTCCCTAGAATTACCAGTGCGCTTCGTGAAGACTCTGGAGGAGGAGCTTACTGTCATCAAAGGGCAACCCTTTTATCTAAGTTGTGAGCTGAACAAAGAGAGAGATGTGGTCTGGAGAAAAGATGGGAAAATCATCAAAGACAAATCTGGAAAATTTGCTCTGGGTATTATTGGTTTGCAGCGCGCCATTACAATCATGGATGCCGATGACACTGATGGAGGTGTATACACTGTGACTGTGGATAATACTGACCTCATCTGTCAGTCAACTGTGAAAGTGGTTGGTAAGTTAAATTTCAAAACTGTGTAGTGTGTGCTTGGGATAAAATCAGGATATGAAGGAATTCTATTGAGTAATATTAAGCCTGGTGCATTATTTTTGCTCTTATATGCTTACTCTATCTTCACTGATCTGTTTAAGAAGATTGGTTTTCACTTAAGTTGATTGTGTAATTACTACTGAAATCACCTGAAGGTCTTTAGTGAAGAGCTGGTTTGACTAGAACTGGAACTCATCATTTAATTGCCAGTTAGAAAATGATTCAGTCACAATATCACATATTGCTGTACTCCCAACAGCTTCAGGCAGAAATATATCAATCTGTGCAAAGTTTATAAAATTGCCTCTGTAGAAGTGCTAACAACTATACCAATTCAGTTCACAAGACTGAAGATCTGTGGTTATCCATGACTCACTGTGGGTAATCTTATTTGAGGGCGGGGGGGAGGAATATTTAGCAATAATATCAAATTCCAGCAGTTCTGAGCAAAATGAGGCCATCAAAAAAAAAAAAAAGAAGGAAGTAAAATGAGGCCATCAAAAATATGTTTGGGTTTCTGCATATATATATATATATATATAGGCGTTTCCAAGTAAGCAAAATAATAATTAAAATAAAAATAAATTCTACTTTTTAATTTTAAAAATATATTCAAAGCAGATACACTTCAACACTTTTGTTATATATTTTTAATAATAACATATGTGGCAATGCCCAGGCATTTTATTCTGTGTTATCCAGGTTTTCATGGCACTTTGGCTATGTGGTAGCCCTTTAATACAATTAGAAAAAAGAGATGGGCAACCTTTCTCTCTCTCATAGCACAAAGGACCCTTGTCATTCATCTCTACACGTATTATGCTAATTCTAATGGTTATTATTTTTTGTCATTTGTTATACAGAAGTGATAAAAGACTGGCTAGTGAAGCCTATCAGAGACCAGCATGTGAAACCAAAGGGTACTGCTACCTTTGCTTGTGATGTCGTGAAGGATACACCAAATATTAAATGGTACAAAGGTGACGAGGAGATTCCTCTTGAACCCAATGACAAAACAGAAATTATAAAAGATGGACCTCATCTCTTCCTCAAAATTAAGAACTGCATGCCAGAAGATCTTGGAGAATATGCCGTGGAAGTTGAAGGGAAGAGATACCCAGCTAAACTGACCCTGGGTGGTAAGTATCTTTTGAGTTTGATGCAATACATTTGCCAGGGGGGTTACTTGATACAGTAAGACTAAAGATGGGATGGAAGCCCACAAGATGAAAGCCCGCAAGACTGTTGAAGTACTTCATTGATTGCATATATGTTATTAATTTGTTAATTTCTAAATGCCAGAACGTGAAGTTGATCTGCTCAAGCCCATTGAAGATGTTACTATTTATGAAAAAGAAACAGCCAACTTTGATTGTGAGATTTCTGAAGACGATGTCCCCGGTGAATGGAAACTGAAAGGAGAAACACTCAGACCCTCACCTGTAAGAATCTGTATTTAAGACCTCGTGAATTTGAATATAGTATAATTATGTTGGTCAATTGTGGCCCTGCAGAATACCTTAAAGAAGGATTTAGAACCATTTGGGCTTATAGTTAATGTTGGTGTGGTTTTCAAAGAGGCACATTTTAATTATGAAGCTTAAAATCTCAAGAGCAGGGTATCTCCATGCAACATAAACAACTGATCCTAGCTCACTGTATAGCTCACTGTCAGAATTTTACTTGCGACCCTAAGGAGACTTTTGTTGTCACATATGCAAGGAATTTTAGGGCAATTATTATTGAGTACCCCAAGTTTTGTTTAGCTCAGAGGCACTTGTGGAGGAAGAGGAGTGGGGGGGGAGGGCACTGCCCCCGGCAGCACGATCCTGTTGGGGTGCCATTGGGGCTGCCCCCCCGCCCGTGCTGGGTGCCACACCCCCAGGACACGCGCCAGACCGCTGCAGGCAGCGTGCCCCGCCCCCAGGATGTGTGCCCCGCCCCCAGGATGCGTGCCAGCCCTGCGCCCGCCTGCTCTCCGCCCCCCACCCAGTGCCGGAGCATGAAGCTCCGCCACTGCTCAGAGGAGGATGGAAGACCATGGAAATATCTTGGCCCTGGATCACTTCAATTACATAGAGGACTTCGCCATCACATTTTGAGGACTTTAAAATCAACAAAACATGCTTTGATTAGAATTTTCTTTTGTTACCGTGAACTTTTTCATCTTTTCCCTCCAGACTTGTGAGATCAGAGCCGAAGGAGGAAAACGCTTCTTAACCTTACACAAAGTCAAAATAGACCAGGCTGGAGAGGTTCTCTACCAGGCATTGAATGCAGTGACTTCAGCTATTTTGACAGTGAAAGGTAAAGTGTTTCACTAAAAATGTGTCTCCAATTAGCCTGTCGTTTCTGCCATTGTAGTATGTGGGGGGAAATATTCAATATTCTCTTTATTTGCAGAAATCGAGCTGGACTTTGCTGTGCCTTTGAAAGATGTGACTGTACCAGAGAAACGGCAGGCGAGGTTTGAATGTGTGCTCACCAGGGAAGCCAATGTGATATGGACTAAAGGCACTGATATAATCAAAGTTGGAGATAAATTTGACATAATTGCAGATGGAACAAAACACATTCTGGTCATCAATGATTCTCAGTTTGATGATGAAGGAGAATACACTGCTGTAGTCGAAGGGAAGGAAAGCACTGCAAAATTGTTTGTGGAAGGCAAGTTCATTACTGTCAAGAATTACACTGTAAAAGTCACAACAAGAATCAGTCACTGGTTATGACAGGATGGCATTGATTGTCTTTCCCTCTGTTTCAGGTGTCCGGCTGAAATTTATCTCCCCACTCAAAGATCAGACAGTGAAGGAAGGAGAAACAGCCCACTTTGATTTTGAACTTTCTCATGAAGATATGCCAGTAACCTGGTACAAAAATGATAAGAAAATCCACAATAGCAGAACAGTTCTCATTTCTGTAGAAGGGAAGAAACACAAATTAGAAATTAGAGAAGTGACACTTGATGACATCTCCGAGATCAAGGCTGAAGTGAAGGCATTGCACACTAAGGCAAACCTGAAGGTTTTAGGTAATTTATGTTGTCACATTTTGTTACTGGTTGGATCTGTATCTATTATATGTATGTATAAAATACATATCTTTATGTATTTTAGTATTTATGTTTTTCATGTACTAATTCACTCTGATTACTAACCTCTTCAAAAAAATACAACAACACTTCATACCTGACCCATATCTTGTAGAGGCCGACCCATATTTCGTTGTGAAATTGCAAGATTATACTGCTGTTGAGAAAGATGATATCATTCTGGAGTGTGAACTTAGCAAAGATGTGCCAGTGAAATGGTTTAAAGATGGTGAGGAACTTGTAGCTTCCAAGAGAATCTCCATCAAGACTGATGGCAAGCGCCGCATATTAAAAATTAAAAAAGCAACCGATGCTGATAAGGGAAATTATGAATGTAACTGTGGAACTGACAAGACAAATTCTGAAGTTAAGATTGAGGGTAAGTGATTGTCCTCCTTCAGTAGAAACTCTTCAAAACATTGTACACCTTACTGGTCAAGGCAGGAAATCTGAGATATATACATATTTGCTTTCAGCTCGTATGATAAAAATAGAGCGTCCTCTTTATGGAGTGGAAGTATTTGTTGGTGAAACAGCACGATTTGAGGTCGAAATCTCTGAGCCTGATGTTCATGCCATTTGGAAGTTAAAGGGAGAAACTTTAACAGCTTCACCTGTAAGTCTGTTTCAAAAAAAACCAAGCAAACCACAGCACAAGTGTTGTTTTTTTAAGAGACACACACAAAAACAATTCTTAGAAAGTTTTAGAGAACACATGAGTGATTAGGACAAATCTGTTATTTTTTTTCCCACCCTCATAAAAAAAAAAAATCAGGATTGTGAAATGATTGAAGATGGCAAGAAACATGTCTTGATTCTTTACAACTGCAAACTGGATATGACAGGAGAAGTGTCCTTCCAAGCTGCAAATGCGAAAAGCGCTGCAAATCTGAAAGTGAAAGGTAGGCTTCAGAAGGCATCAACTCCCAACCCATCTTGCAGGGTTTTCTTAATGCCCAGCAACATCAATAAAATCCATTGCTGGAGCAGTTTATAAAAAAACAAACAAACACGTGTCTAACACTCTTAATAACCCGGTTTGATTTCAGAGCTGCCTCTCATCTTCATAACTCCTCTCAGTGACATTAAAGTCTTTGAGAAGGATCCTGCGAAGTTTGAATGTGAGGTATCAAGGGAACCAAAGACTTTCCGTTGGTTGAAAGGAACCCAAGAGCTTGAAGGGGATGAGAAATTTGAAATTATAACAGAAGGCACAAAGCACGCACTTGCCATTAAGAGTGTGGCTTTTGAGGATGAGGCTAAATATATGTTTGAGGCCGAAGACAAACGGACAAGTGCAAAGCTGATCATTGAAGGTTTGTTTGTAGCTCTGGTTCTCCTGACGGTGTGTTTGGCTTTCATATTTATGTCATTTGATTCATCACAGTTTAACTTTAACGAGATGCTTTTGTGGTTTAGGCATTCGCCTTCAATTCATTACCCCTCTCAAGGATGTAACTGCAAAGGAGCGTGAGACTGCAGAATTTACTGTTGAGCTTTCCCATGACAATATCCCTGTTATCTGGTATAAGAATGACCAACGGCTCCATACCACCAAGGTTGTTTCAATGAAGGACGATGGCAAATTCCATACGCTCACATTCAAAGATCTCAATATTGATGACACCTCTCAGATAAAAGTGGAAGCTATGGGCAAATCATGTGAAGCTAAACTTACTGTCCTTGGTATGTGTGGTCTGAGTTTGATTTATATTATGGCTCTTCATTGATAGAACATCAACTAGAAGCACAACCATGTGCTTAGAAGCTTTATTCACATGGGCTTCCCCTTCCTCAGAGCAGTTCTTTAAATCTTATGGGGAGATCCCATTCCAGATTCTTATGGTACAGCTAGATTTCCCTCCATATTAGGGCTTTCTTGGCAGCAGACCTCATACTTTTGAACATGCTTTCAAGAAGAGGTTCATATGAGCTCCTCTTTTGGGGGCCATCTGTCCTCTTTCAGAAAGCTTCTGACAATTGACTGCCGCTAGTTGATGTGTTCTGTTATACTGCCATGCTACCCTATTAGCAATCCTTTTGTTATTTATTTGTCCTTTGGTTCATTGTTTCATTGTAGTTGTTGCTTTGAATTTGCATCCTTTTCTAAAACATTGCATCCATTGGCTGCCTGTTTCTTTCCGGTAGCACAATACAAAGTACTAGTCCTGACCTATAAAGGCCTAAGTGGTCTGGGACCAGCATATCTAAAAGAACATCCTTTTCACATACAAGTCTAAGCATCAGTTAAGAATATTTCGGTGGCAAAGCACATGCCTTGCACACAAAAACTCCCAGGTTAAATCCCTTGCTTCTCCAGGTAGTATTGGAAAAGACTCCTGTCTGAAACCCTGCATAGCTACAACCAACCATTGTAGACAGTACTACTAAGTTAGATGGAGCCTATGGTTTGACTGGGTGAAAGGCAGTTTCCTATGTTGTTGTTTTTCTGTTGGGACCTTTTTCCAAACTCCCATGCTTGTTATTGTCGTTCAGGCTTTACTTTGAAATGGTCCTATTTTCCTGTTTTTTTAATTATCAGTAATAGCTTTCAGTGTCTTTATATGGCTCTGCTGTAAGTTTTTGTGCTGCCATTTTATTTTTGTTTTAGTCTTGTTTTTTGGGAAACGTCATCCCTCCTACAAATTTTTGGATGTCGTATTGTCTAAGTTTGTTTTGAATTTGTTGTTAGCCGCCTTGTGGATCCAGATCTCTGGAAGGCGGGGTATAAATCTCTTTTAAATAATCAAAATAATGAAGAAATAAGAAACCACTTTGTGGTGTACCACAGAAACACGTTTCTTTCGGGTCCGTGTAAATGGGGGGGAAATGAAAAGCAGAATCAGCTACTTTTACCTAATAACAATAATTTGCTCTATTAAAGTTTCTTAAAAACTTGCTTTTAGAAAACTTTATCCCACATAGAAAATCTTAAAAAAGCACTCTTACCTGAAAGGAGAACTGTCTTGCATAAGTTGGTACAATTTTGAGTGTATGAATAATCTTAGAATGTCACATATTCACCTTGACTTGCAGAGGGGGATCCTTATTTTACTGGGAAGCTTCAAGATTACACGGCTGTGGAGAAAGATGAAGTGATTTTGCAATGTGAAATTAGCAAAGCAAATGCTCCCGTAAAATGGTTTAAAGACGGACAAGAACTAACTCCGTCTAAGAATGTTATTATCAAGGCCGATGGCAAAAAGAGAATACTCATCCTCAAGAAGGCCTTGAAGAAAGACATTGGTCAATATACCTGTGATTGCGGCACTGATCAGACTTCTGCTAAGCTGAACATTGAAGGCAAGTTCACCCTTACTGGTGTATTATTATATTCTATTTTAAACCGCCCTGAGGATCATTCATTCGAAAGACAAGATATAAATCTTCTTAATAAACACATAAATAAAATCTTCCTGATCCTTCTGCCGTAGAACCCTGCTCATCAACATTGTCATGAAAGCTAATAATATTGGTGTGGTTTTTCCCCCTTCACAGATCGTGATATTAAGATTGTACGTCCCTTATATAGCGTGGAAATATTTGAAACAGAGACTGCACGTTTTGATACAGAAATCTCTGAGGAAGATATTCATGCTAACTGGAAACTGAAAGGGGAGCCCTTGACACAGACGCCTGTAAGCAATGCTTTTAAATATTTCCCCACTTCTAAATGAGACTTATATTGCTTAAAATATGCAGATGGGAGAACATAAACTTTTGGAAAATCTTTGGAAAATCTGAGAAAGTACTGTAGGGGTGCTGAGAAAATAATTTCTATATCAACACAATTTAAATGGCTGGAATCGTACATTGTGCAGTTAAGCAAAATATATAGAATGTAGTCATCCATGTGTCGTATTTACACAACAGAAAATATATAATTCACGGAGAGCAGTTTTAACATTAGAAATCTGAATATTGCTTTTGTAATGAAAAGCAATTGTAAGTAATATGTAAATAATATTTGATAAAAATATGTTGGTTACAATTGTTAAAGCAATGTACCAGGTGCCTCTGGAAGTTAATAACTGCAATCAGTTGGTTCGTTGTAGCCATATGTGGGGGGGGGTGTTAATGTTCCCATGTAAACAATTCAGAAAATCAATGTGCATGTTTAGCACATTAACATCTCATTGATCTGGACAATGTGTGGTTCAAGGCCTGAGGTAAAAGTTTAGTCATTGGTTGTGTGAGCAGATGGAAGGCTTGCACACAGTGCCCTGACCAACTTTAACTCTTTAACAGCTGGCTGCAACACACCCAACGCTGTTCAGGAGGGCCTCTGACCCTCCGAAGAGGCTTTTCATGAGGGTCAGTGGGCTGCAGTGGGGAGGGGAAAGATTGATTGCACAAGCTCCCTTCCGCTCACACAGTCATTAGATACAGAACAATGGGGTCCAAGTACAATGGTACCTCGGGTTACATACGCTTCAGGTTACAGACTCTGCTAACCCAGAAATATTACCTCGGGTTAAGAACTTTGCTTCAGGATGAGAACAGAAATCATGCAGCGGTGGCGCAGTGGCAACGAGAGGCCCCATTAGCTAAAGCGGTGCTTCAGGTTAAGAACAGTTTCAGGTTAAGAACAGACCTCCAGAACAAATTAAGTTCTTAACCCGAGGTACCACTGTATTGTCAATGTACATGCCAGAGAATGTGTTGTTCTGGTATTTGTACTCCGAGACAGGATGTTGAGAATCATGGTTGCAAAACAGCTGCAGCCAGTACAATGTTTTGTCCCCAAAGGGGAATAAAAGGTTGCTACCATTTTGAATATCCAAATACCAGAAATATGGACCTGATAAAAGGAAGTGAAAGCTATTGTACAAACCTTTGCATTTGTTTGCTCTTGGAAGGACTGTGAAATTAAGGAGGAAGGCAAAAGGCACTGTCTTACACTCTACAACGTGCGCTTGGACCAAGCCGGTAGCGTAGACTTCCAAGCAGCCAATGCCAAATCATCTGCCAATCTTCGAGTAAAACGTAAGTGTCTTGCAAGTGTATCTGTAAGATCACTTGTCTTTTACATCAGTAACTGAGCTAAACTCAAACAAGTTGGGAGTCAGAATGGGGCATGTGATCTGTTGTTAATGGAACAGTAAATGAGAAGGAGAGACAGTCGGGTGAGCTTAAGTTGAGGAGTAGTTATTTGATATAGTTGTGTCTCTTATTATTTCATTATAAAAACTTTTTATAAGTTAATGCTGATACTTTTAATTTAGTTATTTAGTTTGTTTGTTTTTAGATCGTGGGATAGGTATTATATAAAGATTTTCAATTAGTTAATAAGAACAGGTTGTTAGACCACTGGAATCGCCCCTCCTTATTCCAGGATGATTGGCAAGGTAGCATAATGAGTTGTTACGAAATCTAAAATATTACAAACAGACTCTCTGCTGTGCTTGGCATTTGGGGTATAAGATCTGAGAGATAACACCATGCTGACATTTGTGGAAAGTGCCAGTAGCTTGATGGACAGGAACACCCTACACAGTTGGTGACCACTTGTCTCTCTATCCAATTGTAGACCTTGCTATTTTGGAAGGCGCATGCCTTATCTAGCAAGAGGCATGCAGGGCTTGGCAAAGGAGACAGATGCAACGTAGCTTTCTTGCTGATCTTTTCATTTAAAAGGAACAGGCTCCGCAAATAGGGAATCTCCAGTGACCAGCCCTCCCCCTGAAAACCCCAAGGGCCCAGATCTAGCCAGGGAATTTAAATAGCCTCTGTACATCATACTCCCTCTCTCTTGGGGAAAGGCACTATGGCCGTTAGTAAAAGGTGCAGGTGGCTAATCTGAAGATGTTTTCTTCGTTCCGTCAAGCACGTGTAATTGGCCTGCTGAGGCCTCTGAAGGATGTAACTGTAACAGCTGGTGAAACGGCAAACTTTGAATGTGAACTCTCCTATGAGGGAATTGTAGTGGACTGGTTCTTGAAAGGACAGAAATTGGAGCCCAGTGACAAGGTATAGAAAACATTCTTTCTCTTCTCCCCTTTTTCCGTGTCAAAGCCTATTTCTTTCCCTCTTTCTCTCCTACCCCTCCCTTTTGTGAGACTGACAGTGCAATCCTATACATACTTATCTGGAAGTAAGCCCCACTGAGCTCAATGGGGCTTGCTTCCGAGTAGAGATCCATAGGATTGCACTGTAAGGCGCTATTCTAAAATGTCATTCAGAAAAATCAGTTCCTTCCACATGGTGGAAGATAAAAGTTTCCAAGTGAGAGGTGAAAGGGGTTGGGGAGGTTTTGTATCAGTGCTAACATAAAGGGATATGTAATATTTTGATATTAGTGGGGAAGTTTATGAATGTTTGCATCTCCTGATTCTTTCCCTTCTCTGAATGTAGAGCTGGCATCCAGTTCTGCATATAAGGGGATTAAGGAGATTGAAATTCCATTTCAGGCATTTGAGCAGGCTTCCAGATAACTTTCTCAGTAGCTCTGCTAGCAGAGCATTTCTCACCAGCTATTTTTAACCCTTCGTCAAGTGTGCTGTTAGCGCTAAGATGTGAACAGCCTGGAATGCAGTTCATTCAATATTTAAAATGTTTAGCAGCAAGCCATATAGTAGTATAAGTAATCACATGCAGAAGTTGCATTCAGTGAAATATTATTTGGTGCATGCTTTTTTAGATCCTCTGTTTAAGTCGTTAGAGTGTCTGTTAATGATAGGCTTACGCAGAGAATATTTGCAAAGGAAAACAGAAATATACCTGCTAAAATAAGGCATAGTTAGTGCAAGTTTGAAATTACCATAGCCAATTCAGCCTAATCAAAACATTAAATTTAAACTAGCATAGCGAGATTTAACTAAATGAATAGATTAATACTTACTGTTCCCATGAAAAGTATTTTAATGGTGAAACATTATTAGATGCATCATAAATATTTCAACTTTTATTTCAACTTTCATATTAATAGTTAGCAAGATTTTATGTTTTGCTTCTGATTAACCCATTTACATCAGTTTAAATGGACCTATGATGACACAAACAATGGTGTTTAGGGCACTCCTACCCCAGTTCAGTAAGGGATGATAATCCATGCAGAACCAAGTCTCTCCTGACTTCTTCCCAGCTGGACAGGGAAGCTATGATGAAAAGCTTCTTATACAAGTACTGTAGTTCCCCGTTTTGATTGATTTGGATTATATCAACCCTTTGAAGAAGTTTACAGTTCCAGCAATCAGCTGGTGGATTCAGTCTGCCGACTCCCACAAAACTCTAGAGGCCTTTGGGGCTTGGCGGGTGATGCAGTACAAAGAGCTGAAATTGCAACAAGAAATCAGAGAGGCCCCAATGCATGCCCAGAAGTACATGGGTGTATAACCGGGAGTCTTTGTTTACCAGCCCATTTAGACAGACATGTGCTAACACAAATGTTTGATATAAGGTCGCAACATGTTTTCTTACCAAATCTATTCTCCTGAACATTGCTTCTTCTTTTTTTAAGATCGTGCCCCGTGCTGAAGGCAGAGTTCACACCCTTGTTCTAAGAGATGTGAAACTAACAGATGCTGGAGAAGTCAAACTGACTGCAAAGGATTTCAGAACTCAAGCAAATCTTTTTGTAAAAGGTAGGCTTCCAAAAGTAACAATTTATTCCATTAGCGGTATGCTAGAGACTACTGATCTGTGTTAGGCAAAGTGCATGATTGGGCCGATCCTTTTCTGCAGTACTTTTTACACATAAAATGCTGAAAAGATTTCTGGGCATAACTCAGTCTTTTAAAAAGATCAGAATGATAGCTAGCTTTTAAATCTCTTGGGAGGAAAAAATGATGCATGTAGCACCAACATGATTTGTGGGGTTTTTTCCCTCCCTGTCCTCAGAACCACCTGTTGAGTTTACTAAGCCTCTTGAGGACCAGACTGTAGAGGAGGAAGCTACTGCAGTTCTGGAGTGTGAAGTATCCAGAGAAAACGCACCAGTGAAATGGTTCAAGAATGGCCAAGAAATCCACAAGACAAAGAAATATGATATAATTGCTGATGGCAGAGTCAG
Organism: Podarcis raffonei; assembly: GCF_027172205.1. Lineage (NCBI taxonomy): Eukaryota > Metazoa > Chordata > Lepidosauria > Squamata > Lacertidae > Podarcis > Podarcis raffonei. The sequence continues at coordinate 114,068,751 of NC_070602.1, forward strand.
AAAACTTATCATTCACGGCTGCACACTGGACGATGCTAAAACGTACACATGTGATTCTAAAGATTTCAAGACATCTTGTTTCTTGAACGTTGAACGTAAGTTTTTCTCATAATTTCCTTATAAAGACATAGATACTTGTTTGCATGATTCCAAAGGTAGGCATGTTGCAGATATATGGGTGGGTCAAACTGATGGTGCTGTAAAACAAGCAGACCTTTGACTTAAGTGGGTTGGGCTTTTTCTTTCATCCACAAAAGTGGGAACCTTTACTTTATCATAACTCTATTAGAATAAATTATTCTAACTAAGGCCATTGCTACGAATTGAGATTCACGGATAAGAAAAAAAGAGAACGTTTTCAAACTGGAAATTTTTTCTTCCTTATAGCACCTCATGTTGAGTTCACAAAGCCCCTTACGGATATTGAAGTTAAAGAAAAAGAAGTTGCTCGGTTTGAATGTGAAATTTCCCGACCAAATGTTCAGGTCTGTAATGTTTGTGTCTCTTCATATTTGCCCTTGTCAATAGCTTTTGCACAGAATCTCACAGCATTTATTGCAGCCACCAGGAAACATTTTCTATTTTTCTAGTCACTAGGGCAGCGCCAAGCATTTAGAAGGTGGAAATTGTGCCTACTCATAGCTCAAACCAAAAGATGATCTAGGTTGTCTGCATCATTCAGTCCCACCTTCACAAGCTCCTTACTATAGATCTTCAGTTGCCAGCGTGGTGCCTGAGCAGCTTCATCTTTTTCACCCCATAAGATTTCCTTAGGTGCCCTCAAAGCCTCTGAGCACCCTTCCCACCCATTTGCTTTTCAAGGATCAGATTGGCACCTGAGCAGCTTTCTTAGGGCTGCCACGATGTGGAAATATGGATCTGAGGCATGGGTCCTTAAGGATTCTCATAGCCTGATTGTTCCCTCATGCCCACCCCCAGGGAGCCCAACCCTCCATAAGGTAAAGGTAAAGGGACCCCTGACCATTAGGTCCAGTCGTGGCCAACTCTGGGGTTGCGGCGCTCATCTCGCTTTATTGGCCGAGGGAGCCGGCATACAGCTTCCGGGTCATGTGGCCAGCATGACTAAGCCGCTTCTGGCGAACCAGAGCAGTGCACGGAAACGCCGTTTACCTTCCCGCTGGAGCGGTACCTATTTATCTACTTGCACTTGGACGTGCTTTTGAACTGCTAGGTTGGCAGGAGCAGGGACCGAGCAATGGGAGCTCACCCCGTCACAGGGATTCAAACCGCGACCTTCTGATCAGCAAGTCCTAGGCTCTGTGGTTTAACCCACAGCACCACCTGTGTCCCTACCCTCCATACCAGCCTGCTATTGGCCAATTCAGCAGGCTGACGCGGAACAGGATTTCAAGTTGTGAGTGTGAGCTGAAGCTCTCGCTCCAGCTGGGATCAACCCACCACACCCAGTCCTGCATCGTTGGCAGGTGAGGGGGGGGTGCTGGTCGTCCCACAAAGCTGCTTCCCTCCTAAAAGGGGGTAAGCAGACTTCCAGAACCTTAATAACAAAAACCAGTACTGCCAATGAAAATAAAATACACCTATCTGAATGTACATTCTGTCTACATATTTTACTTTGGTCATAGAGCCAAATGATATGCCCTTTCCAATAGGTGATTGGCACCATTGTCAATTTTCTAATTCATCTCCTCATGTGCAGCTTCCAAACAGCCGAATTGGAACGAACAATGGACCCAATACTCTCATGCTTACAGCTGATTTCTGGGTTTAGATGAAAAATAATTCCAATAAAATGTGCACCATTTGACATGTTCCTAGGGAATGCATCTATATTCACTGTGGAATATTGCTTTATGGTTTAGCTTAAAATATCATCCAGGCATGCTTTAATCTAATACAGTCAGTAATTATATATTTCAATTTCTCAGTTACTGCTTCAGTTGATATTGCAGTATCTCTTCTTTGCATTCTGTTCAACTTGATTTTTATCACTATTTTAAATATAGGCACGGTGGTTTAGGGATGGTGTTGAAATCAGAAAAGGCAAGAAGTTTGACATCATTGCTAAAGGTGCCCAGAGAATACTTGTTATCAACAAATGTCTGCTTGATGATGAGGCAGAATACGCATGTGAAGCAAAAGGAGCCAGAACCTCTGGCATGCTGACAGTGATAGGTAAAGCTAAAATCAAGTTTGTTGCATTTACATGAAAGAGCAATGGCTTGGTCACTGTTGTGATCAAATACAACTATTTTCTTCTTTTTTCTTTTTACAGAAGAGGAAGCTGTCTTTACCAAAAAACTTCCCAATGTGGAAGCAAGTGAAACAGACACTGTCAAATTGATTTGTGAAGTTTCCAAGCCTGATGCAGAAGTAACTTGGTTCAAAGGCGATGAGGAGTTGCCTGAAGGCGGTAGATATGAACAGATTGCTGATGGCCGGAAGAGAATTTTGGTCATCCACAATGCTAGTCTTGACGATGCAGCAGCATACACCTGCAAACTTCCTAGCAGTCAGACAACTGGCAAGCTGAAAGTTCATGGTAAGAAAACTACTTTGGAATTTTTCACAGGTGTTGCCAGGTGACATGTAGGGCTGGGCACTATATTGATATATCGCCCCAAACCGGTTTCTAGACCACATCGTGGTAACCATTTCAAAATAAATGACCCAGCAATATATCACAACTTGTGTGTGTGTGTGCTATGCAAAAATTCACAATACAGTCGTACCTTGGAAGTCAAACGGAATCCGTTCTGGAAGTCCGTTCGACTTCCAAAACGTTTGGAAACCAAAGTGTGGCTTCTGATTGGCCGCGGAAGCCCCGGTGGACATTCAACTTCCAAAAATAGTTTGCAAACCGGAACACTCACTTCCAGGTTTGCAGCATTCGGAAGCCAAATCGTTTTAGAATAAGCTGTTCGGAAACCAAGGTACGACTGTATTTGAAAAACCAGAAAGTCAGCCGGTGCTTCTGTGTCTCCTTGAGGTGAATGAACAGGTGCTCTTTCCTTCCTTCCTTCCTTCCTTCCTTCCTTCCTTCCTTCCTTCTGTGTGTTTGTGTGTGCATGTGCGCCTCAGCTGAGCAGTTTAAGGAAGCTCACCCCACATCCACACCTCCAGCACCTCTATGCTAGGACACGGCCATGTCAAGTCAGTCTGAGACGTCTTTTGCTGACTGAAAATATTTTTGGTTATCAATTAGATGGGGGGACGATCTACTTATCCCCATATCAAAAACTAAAAAACAATATGCCCAACGTCTTTTTCAGAACTTGCAGCAGAATTTATAACCAGGCCACAGAACATTGAAGTAATTGAAGGAGAAAAAGCAGAATTTGTCTGCTCAGTATCCAAAGAAGCCTTTGACGTACAGTGGATAAGGGATGATACTGTTCTTGAAGCCAATGATAAGTATGACATAATTTCTGACGGCAAAAAGAGAGTCCTGGTCATTAAAGAGTCTGTTCTGGATGACGATGGAACTTATTCTGTCATGGTCGGTGCAGCCAAAGCAACAGCCCGCTTGACAGTGATTGGTAAGCTTTATGGGGCTTTCTCATACATATGTGTGCATGCTTTTATTTCCTTTGTGAGGATGTAATTCGCATCATAATAATAATATGCAAATTCAAATTGCAGAAAAACTCAGGATTGTCATCCCACTGAAGGACCAACAAGTAAGAGAGGGAGAAGAACTTGTATTTAACTGTGAGGTTAATACAGAAGGTGCCAAGGCGAAGTGGTACAAAGATGAAGAAGCAATATTCGACAGCGCAAAATACATCATGGTCCATAAGGATTTAGTTTACACTCTAAGAATTAGAGACGCCCATTTGAATGACCAAGCAACCTACAACATAGTCCTGGCAAACAAGAGAGGAGAACAAGTAAAGAGCTCTGCTACTTTGACTGTGCTTGGTAAGTGTTTTCCCAGGGCTATTATTCTAGAAAAAGAGTTTCCATGAATGCCTCCCTTGTTCTCTTATAATGGCAATGGTGCCCACTTGAGAGGTGTGCCATTCCAGAGAGGAATGGCAGACTAAGATGTTGGGCAATGCCGAAATGGCAAAACTGACCGGAAAGCTCAGGAACCAAGAAGACCAAAAATTTCAATAAACAATGGGGGAAATTTATAATTTATTTGGGAGACCCAAATAAAACATTAGCAGGACTGCAATAACACTTGTAAGGTAGCAAATATTATGGATAAAATGGAGAGACATAAAATATGGACTATGAGATAATATGCAGTTGAAAAGGATAACAATAGGACCCATGGAAGGGATGGTGGGAGAGGGAGAGAGAGGTGCTGGAACTGATTTCTGGCTGGGGAAAAAGTCCTGGTGTTTTCTTATTCTAAGTGGCACAGGCTTTCACTCTTGCCAAATTACTGTTTGGATGAGGATGTAAATTAACAACACTTTTCAAACCACTTCTCTCTTAAACAGAGGAAGACCTCAGAATTATTGAGCCTCTTCAAGACGTTGAAACCATGGAGAAGAAGTCTGTCACATTCTGGTGTAAGGTTAACCGCCTCAACGTAACCCTCCAGTGGACAAAGAATGGTGAAGAAGTCACCTTCGACCGCCGCATTTTGTACAAAGTGGATAAATACAAGCATTCGCTTATCATTAAAAACTGTGGATTTATAGATGAAGGGGAGTACGTTGTTACTGCTGGCCAAGACAAGTCGGCTGCAGAGCTTATTATCACGGAGGCACCTGCAGATTTCATTGAGCACTTGCAGGACCAGACAGTCACTGAATTTGATGATGCAGTCTTCAGTTGCCAGCTTTCCAAAGAGAAAGCAATGGTGAAGTGGTACAGAAATGGAAGAGAAATTAAAGAGGGCAAAAAGTAGGTGCAGGTGCTTTTAACTGGTTGGTGGTATACTATGGTTGCTGTCTGGATTCTTGCCTCTGAATTTAACACATAATCCTTTTTTTTTCTGTCTGCAATAAAGGTATCAGTTTGAAAAGGATGGAAATTTACACAGGTTAATCATAAAAGACTGCAGGCCAGAGGATGAATGCGAGTATTCCTGTGGTGTGGATGACAGGAGATCCAGAGCAAGACTTTTTGTGGAGGGTATGTTTACAATTTCTATTTATCTTTCACCTTTCAATATTTTTTTTGTAAAAAAAAAAAGAAGTATGTCAACGCAATCTAAATTTTATTCTTATTTTGACCAGAAATTCCTGTGGAGATTATCCGACCACCGCAAGATATTTACGAAGCCCCTGGCTCTGATGTCCTTTTCTTTGCTGAACTGAATAAAGATAAGGTGGAAGTCAAATGGTTGAGAAATAACATGATAATAGTCCAGGGAGATAAACACCAAATGATGAGTGAAGGAAAAGTCCATAGGCTGCAAGTCTGTGAGATTAGGCCTCGCGATCAAGGAGAATATAGATTTATTGCCAAAGATAAAGAAGCTCGAGCTAAGCTAGAACTGGCAGGTAAGCCTCTGAAATTTTTTAACAATAAAATAATATTTATATGAGTAATGCAACATTTTAAATACTTTTTCTGGGTGTTAATTTCAGTGATTAACACACTACTAGTGGTAATAAAAAAGCTCTGTAACTGAGAACCTACAATCACGTTGGATGATTCTCACGTGTTTCTGTAGCCTTTATTATACAGCTTTCTAATGTAGCTTCTGTGCATTTAGAAGTCAAAATGACCCAGCACAGATTAATTATCTTTGCATGTTGGAGGCAACAATAGTGCCCCCACTGACCAGAATGGGACAAGATGGTGTCTATACAACATTACTAATGGTTATGATTTTGGTTCTCCCTTCGCACCAAAGTTGCTTAAAAATCACAAAACAGCTCACTGCGCTGTTGTTTTCTGTTTCAGATTTTCTGTAACGTATTTCATTGTTTGTTTGTTTTACTAGCTGCTCCAAGAATAAAGATAGCTGATCAGAACCTTGTGGTAGATGTTGGGCAGCCATTGACTATGGTGGTTCCATATGATGCCTACCCACGAGCAGAAGCTGAGTGGCTGAAGGGAGAAGAAGCCTTGCCCACTCTTACTGTTGATACAACACCTGAGAGTACCTCCTTCAGAATTCACGAAGCAAAGACGACTGACAGAGGGAGTTACAAGATCATCCTTAAAAATAAGCATGGCCAAGCTGAAGCACACATCAATGTTCAAGTTATTGGTAAGCTCATCATTTCCTATGGCCAAGGGTTCTTGTTCTTTCTGATGTAGAAAATGAAAGCATTGGTATATAATGATGACAGAAATAAGAAACTGCATCCACGAACCTCACTAAGTTGTTATTGTTTTATGAAACCCAAAGCAAATCCCAAATTCTTTTAAGTAAACATACTTTTGCTTTATTCCCAGATGTCCCTGGCCCAGTTAGAAACCTGGAAGTAACTGAGACATTTGATGGTGAAGTTAGCCTTGCCTGGGAGGAACCAGAAAGTGATGGTGGTAGTAAAATCACTGGGTATGTTGTTGAAAGGCGTGATGTCAAACGAAAGACCTGGATTTTGGCAACGGATCGTGCTGACAGTTGTGAATACACAGTGACTGGCCTTCAAAGGGGAGGCGTGGAGTATCTCTTCCGCGTGAGTGCGAAAAACAGAGTGGGCACCGGTGAGCCAGTCGAAACAGACAAACCTGTGGAAGCCAAGAGTAGATTTGGTAAGAAAATTGTTATTTGGAGACTAGAATTTGTTGAAGTTCTGTTGAATAGGAAAATAACGTGTTTTTTAAAAAAAATCTCTTATGACCTTGCAGATGTCCCAGGACCTCCTCTCAATGTACAAGTTGTTGATGTGAACAGATTTGGTGCGTCTCTTACTTGGGAACCCCCAGATTATGATGGAGGGTCTCCGATTACGGGCTATATCATTGAATTACGTGACAGAGCTTCGATCAAGTGGGAACCAGCCATGACCACAGGAGCACATGACTTAGCTGGAACCTTAACTGATGTGGTGGAAAACAAAGAATACTTTTTCAGAGTCAGAGCTCAAAACCAGGTTGGAATTGGCAAACCTAGTGCTTCTACACATGCGGTGAAGATAATGGATCCAATTGGTTAGTATGCAGGCGATAAGAAAATATTTCTAGATAGTTATAATATCATTTGCTTATAAAACAGGAAAACAGGAAAGACTTGAGGTGAATCAGTTGATATATCTCAAACAAAAGTCCAGTGTTTATTATTCAGTTTCATAGAAACCATTATATATATTTTTTGGGAAATTAGCAGTGTCAGAAAATGAAAATAATAGAAGCTCCACATAAGCTCTAAAAGAAGGACCACCGTTGATGTTCAGTGAGGAAGGATCTATGGTAATAATACTGTAATCTATTTAGTAGAAGACTATGACAAGAATCTAGCAAGCTACCTTTGGCATACTCTAAGGCTTGCACATATGCACTAATGCATGGGTAGGCAAACTAAGGCCCAGGGGCCGGATCTGGCCCAATCGCCTTCTAAATCTGGCCTGTGGACGGTCAGGGAATCAGCATGTTTTTACATGAGTAGAATGTGCCCTTTTATTTAAAATGCATCTCTGGGTTATTTGTAGGGCATAGGAATTCGTTCATTATTTTTTTCAAACTATAGTCCATCCCCCCTCAAGGTCTGAGGGACAGTGGACCGGCCCCCTGCTGAAAAAGTTTCCTGACCCCTGCACTAATGCCTATTGTTTCTATACACAACATGCCCCTATGTCACATCACATGTACTTTGGACATTCCTGCTAGTTTCAAAACAGCGGTTTGGCATGGGCTTAGGATACTGTTGTATGAGGAACTCAAGAGTAGCCCTTCTAGACTTGTGGGACTAGTTGCATAGTTCTTCTGATTCTGGCCATCTGTTATATTGTGCAAATCATTGTGTTTTGCAGAAAAACCAAGTCCTCCCATTAACCTCGACCATTCTGACCAAACTATGTCATCTGTGAAACTTACATGGGAACCTCCTTTGAAAGATGGAGGCAGCCCAGTACTGGGCTACATTATTGAAAGGCGCGAAGAGGACACAGACAACTGGATCCGTTGCAATGCAAAACTTGTGCCTAGTCTTAATTATAAGGTAGCATATTCTTTTACGAAGTAAAATGCCTATTAAGGTTTTTTTAAAAAAATAAAAAATAGTGATTATTAATTATGACATTTTCCTCTGTCTTCATAGGTAACTGGGTTGAAACCTCTAGCCAGGTATTATTATAGAGTATCTGCAGAAAATGCTGCTGGTGTGTCAGATCCTGCTGAAGCTATTGGACCACTGACTGCTGATGATCCTCACAGTAAGTTGAATTCTAGTTTCTTGTCATAGTCAACAGCTTGAAAGGAAAGGTTGGGTTCATCTGAGACTATTCATGCTTGTTCATAAAAACAATACTTTAATATTGCTCTCATACGTTGGATACCAAAAGCAGCCCCCCTCTCAGCAGTAAAAGTCTAAAACAGGAATGGGGTGACCATGTGGCCCTCTTGATGTTGTTGGACCCCAGTTCCAGCCAGTATGGCCAAAGGCCAGGGATTATTAGCGTTGAAGTCAAACAACTTCTAGAGGGCCACAGGGTCTCTAGGCCTCATCTAAGCTATACTAAAATGGAGGGAAACCCTTAACATTCACTAGGTAGCACTGTTTTACATTTACAATTTGTCCTCTAAGGGTGCATTGCTAAACAAGTCAGAATTTTTTAATTTTTAAAAATTGTATTAAATTGAACATTTAGGTGTCTTTAAATTGGAGCAAGCTTATATATCGCCTTTCTATATTGCTAATTTCATCAGATTATGAAACAGTTTTATGATGTGTTCTCAACAGATAGAACGCCATGTGAAGGCATCTATAATAATGCTTTCTATGCGAACAGATTCCAAAGGCAATTGCCCTTTAATGGTGTTGTGGAGAAAAAAAGAAAGTTTATAACTTTAATCGGCATAATTTGTGTTTGTATTTCAGCTGGACCTACAATGGACTTAAGTGGTTTTAAAGATGGACTGGAGGTTATTGTTCCAGATCCCGTCAAAATACGTGTTCCTATTACTGGCTATCCAGTCCCAACTGCCACATGGTCTGTCGGCGACAAAGTTTTAGAACAGGGTGACCGGGTGAAAATTGACACGTCTGCAGCCTTTGCAGAGCTTGTTATTACCCCAAGTGAACGGCCAGACAAAGGCATCTATACCTTGAAATTAGAAAACCCTGTGTCCTCTGTATCAGGAGAAATCAATGTTAATGTCATTGGTGAGCAATCCAGTATATATTCTGAAGAATTGTATATAACCTGTTTTGTAAATAACCATGTGTGTAAAATCCAAAAGTTTCAACAAGCCAAATTTGTTATTAATAGCACCATAGGAGCCAACTCCTAGGGCCCAAGGTCTCTTCACCCCCCCAAAAAAAATATCTGAGGGGGATGGTCCTTCCCAAAGTTGATGGACGTGTGTTCGATTGTGTGGGGCAGGGCTTATCTGGGCCTCCCCAATATTTTATTCCAGTTGGCACCCCTGAATAGTACTAAACAACAGCAGCATGTTTATTTATTAAATTTATGTGCTGCCTTTCCTCCCAAGAGAGCCTAGGTTGGCAACTCCCATTGTACCATTTTGTTATGAAATCCTATAATACAACGGAGATCATAAACTTAGCTATTAACAGTTAACAGTCTGTCCTAAGAATGCTTACTCAGAAGTAAGAATCCTCTTTCTTTCTTTTTTTAAAAAAATAGAAACATGAATTAAAAACTAGTAGGTGTAACCAAATAGCCAAAGTTTTCCATCAAAGAAAGAATAAGTAATATATATATATATATAATTGGTTTATAATATGATGGATATTTATTTTTAGCTCGCCCAAGCGCACCAAGAGAACTACAAATTGGAGAGATAACTAGGAACTCAGTCCAATTAAATTGGGAAGCTCCTGAAGATGATGGAGGAAGCCCATTGACTGGGTATCTTATTGAAAAGCGTGAAGTGAGCCGCAAAACATGGGTCAAGGTACGCAGTTTCTTAAAAAAACCGAAACACCTATATTTCTAATATGTATTGCTGAAGATGGTTTGAAATATTCTGGTGCTTGCTATGGGAAAAAGAGTTCTGTAATTACTTGGAACCTCTCTTGTTTTTAGGTGATCGACAATGTCCTTGACCAAGAGTTCACTGTACCAGATCTGGTTCAAGGAAAAGAATATTTGTTCAGGGTCTCAGCATGTAACAAATGTGGACCAGGAGAGCCTGCTTACATTGATGAGCCTGTTAACATGTCAGCACCTGCTAGTGAGTTTTCTTAATTAACTATTCCTATTGATTTTGTATGTCTGCATTTTACATAGTAACTTGTGCTAAGCGGCATAAGTATTGAAAGAAAGCAAGGAGCAGAGTTTGAATCAATAAGGGTTTGGTATGACTTACCTGTTGTATTAGAAAAACTGAGGCTTGGATCCAAAGATGCATAACTGGAACTATGTGCAAAAAAAATCCACACACACCCTCTTCTGCACTGCAGCCCTCTGTACCCACTGAAGAGCTGCTACTTAGTATTAAAATAAAAAGTAAAGGGACCCCTGACCATTAGGTCCAGTCGTGACCGACTCTGGGGTTGCAGCGCTCATCTCGCTTTATTGGCCGAGGGAGCTGGCGTACAGCTTCCAGGTCATGTGGCCAGCATGACTAAGCCGCTTCTGGCGAACCAGAGAAGCACACGGAAACGCCGTTTACCTTCCCGCCAGAGTGGTACCTATTTATCTACTTGCACTTTGACATGCTTTCGAACTGCTAGGTTGGCAGGAGCAGGGACTGAGCAACGGGAGCTCACCCCGTCGCGGGGATTCGAACCGCCGACCTTCTGATCGGCAAGTCCTAGGCTCTGTGGTTTAACCCACAGCGCCACCCACGTCCCTTGCTTAGTATTAGTGGACCCTCAATTGACAGAAAGCAGGGAGCTACCTTGCACAAATGGGTCTTTCCTGTTGTGCAGGGTACTTGTTGGATACCAGCCAATGTGAGAAGAGCACCCCAGAGACAGTAAAGAATTAAAAAAGCTAAGACACACTATAAGGCACACACTATATGCAAGACAATTATACATGTTTTTTCCTCCCCACTCCTTGCAGCGGTGCCTGATCCACCAGAGAATGTGAAATGGAGGGATCCAACATCTAAGTCCATTTTCCTCACATGGGATCCACCTAAGTATGATGGCGGTTCTCGTATCAAAGGCTACCTGGTTGAAAAATGCCAGCGTGGCACTGACAAATGGGAGCCCTGTGGCGAGCCAGTCATTGAGACAAAGTAAGAGCTTGCAGTATGAAGAAAAATGTTTCACAAAATTGGATGGTTACATTTAAACACGCAGTACGCTGAACTTGTTTTCTGATTAACAGAATGGAAGTGACAAAACTTAAGGAAGGAGAATGGTATGCTTATCGCGTGAAGGCTCTGAACAGGCAAGGGGCAAGTAAACCAAGCAAGCCAACGGATGAAATCCAGGCTGTGGATGCAATGGGTAATTTTTGATTTCCCACTCATACTTAATCTATACTCTTGAAAACACTGGTGAATGTGTTTCTGCTGTTGACGCTTCTGTGCGCGGTTGCTGTTCTTTTTTAACAATATGTCAATTCTTCTCTCAAATCAGAGGCCCCTGAGATTTTCCTAGATGTGAAACTGCTTGCTGGAATCACTGTCAAAGCTGGAACTAAGATAGAGCTGCCGGCAAGGATAAATGGAAAGCCCGAGCCACGGATTAGCTGGACAAAAGCTGAACAGACCCTGAGACCCGATAAAAGAATAACCATTGAATCCAAACCTAACCAGTCCACAGTCATAATAACAGAGAGCAAGAGAAGTGATAGCGGCACCTATATTATTGAAGCCGTAAATGCCAGCGGTCGGGCAACAGCTACAGTTGAAGTTAATGTCTTAGGTATGTTTTGTTTCCATAGAAATAACTTTCAATGTTTTCCTAACAAAATATTTGAATAGAAGAGGTTCAAACTACTGTTATTCTTCCACAGATAAGCCTGGCCCACCAGCTGCATTTGATATCTCTGACATTACAAACGTATCTTGTGCTTTGACTTGGAATCCTCCTAGAGACGATGGCGGCTCCAGAATCACGAACTACGTTCTGGAACAAAGAGCTGCAGACAGTGAAGTGTGGCACAAACTATCATCCACTATCAAAGAAACAAAATTCAAAGTAACAAACCTAACACCACTTAAGGAGTACATCTTCAGAGTCAGCGCAGAAAACATGTACGGAGTTGGAGAACCAGCTCAGTCCGTTCCTATCGTTGCTAAATATCCATTTGGTAAGTCTATTCGCTTGACAGAAAGGGCTGCTTGTCACAAGATGGCTGCCAAGGGAGCCTGCTAGAAACTATAATGTGGTAGCCACTCCACATGGCATGGCATTGATAGGTACCACTTCTCCATGTGGGTCAGTCCCCACCATAATGTTTGTCTCCACACTATCATTGGTGACATGGAGATAGGCCTGTGGGTAAGGGTCAGTATTTATGGCAAGCTGGTACACATAAACTGCTTGTCATGTGGAACCGGCAGCAGCCACAAAGAGACAGTTTCAAGCAGCCTCTACATGGCAACTGTACATTTCCGAGCACAATTCAAAGTGTTGGTGCTGACCTTTAAAGCCCTAAACGGCCTCGGTCCAGTATATCTGAAGGAGCATCTCCACCCCCATCATTCTACCTGGACACTGAGGTCCAGCACCAAGGGCCTTCTGGCGGTTCCCTCACTGCAAGAAGCCAAGTTACAGGGAACCAGGCAGAGGGCCTTCTCGGTAGTGGCGCCCACCCTGTGGAACGCCCTCCCACCAGATGTCAAAGAGAACAACAACTACCAGACTTTTAGAAGACATCTGAAGGCAGCCCTGTTTAGGGAAGCTTTTAGTGTTTGATGTATTGCAGTATTTTAATATTTTTTTGGAAGCCGCCCAGAGTGGCTAGGGAAGCCCAGCCAGATGGGCGGGGTATAAATAATAAATTATTATTATTAATTTGATGAAATGGCATTTATTGCTACAGGTGCTTCCTATTACATTTGCACACAAGGAATTGCAAGTATGTCAATGTTCCCCTTTCTACTTCTTTGTACAGATCCTCCAGGTCCTCCGACACGAGTTCAGCCTGTTGAGATCACTAAAGATTCTGTAACCTTGACTTGGGTAGAACCAGATGAAGATGGTGGCAGCCCTATCACTGGTTATTGGGTTGAACGGTTGGACCCTGATCAAGATAAATGGGTCCGTTGCAATAAAATCCCAGTTAAAGATACGACATTCAAGTAAGATCATTATATGTTTCGTTTTAAAAAATATATAGCTAGGTAACTGAGAAGATTGCTATTTGTTTTTAGGTAAACAGCTGACTTTTATATACTCTTGAATTTGACTCCTTGTCATGCATTAGAATAAAATATTAACTGGTGCTCTGTAATAGCATCGAATAATTGTATTGCTGTCTATACTTTGGGTCTACAATAACCATTGAAAATATCCTTACCTAAATCATGTTCATAACCATCCACCAGTGCCACTGAATAGGACAACTGTACTATGGGTGTTATCAGTAGCACCAATTTCTGCTATGGAAACAGTAGTGGGATAGTGACTTCTGATGTGATTCTACATCACTGCAGCTGCTCATAAGATTAGTGCTGATATCAGAACTTCTTAGAAATGAATATAGTTTTCCGCTTTTTGAACTCCCAGTACAGTCGTAACTTGGAAGTCAAACGGAATCCATTCCGGAAGTCTGTTCAACTTCCAAAACTTTCAGAAACCAATGTGCAGCTTCTGATTGGCTTCAGGAAGCTCCTGCAGCCAATTGGAAGCCACGGAAGCCCTGTCAGACGTTCGGGTTCCAAAAAATGTCCGCAAACCGGAACACTCACTTCCAGGTTTGCGGCGTTTGGGACCCAAAACATCCGAGTACCAAGGCATTCAAGATCCAAGGTACAACTGTAATATGAATTTCTAATACAAGCTAGGGATATTTATTACACCCAAGCATTATTCATCCTTAGAGTTTTAAGTAGTACCAATATATATCATCTACTAATGAATAGTACAGAAATGCAGATTATATTACATCTGACCAGTGTCTGAGACTTTACAGTGATACAGTAATAGGAAGGTCCTTCCTCCATGTACACAGGGAGTCTCTGGTTTGGGGTGATAGTATATAATTGCTCTGAACAGTTCAAAGGTTTTTGTTTTTTTTAATGCACGAGGTACACTTGTGATGATGCAGAGTATTTAATTATAGTGTTAACTAGTAATAAGTATTACAAATTTTACATTTGGAGCATTATCATCATTACTATTAGGGTTAAAGGTCTCACGTTCCATAAGAAGTACAAGTTCCGTGTCGTGGCAGAGAATCTTGCTGGGCCAGGAAAGCCAAGCAGAGCAACAGAGCCAGTCTTAGTGAAGGATCCTATTGGTATGAAAGCATTTTTCTTAGATGAATTTTATAACTTACTCCAAGTCATAATGCTGGGTTTTCTAAACCAAGTTATCAATTCATGTCTAGATCCCCCATGGCCACCCGGCAAGCCAATTGTCAAAGACGTTGCCAAGACCTCGTGTTTCTTGAACTGGACGAAGCCAGAACACGACGGCGGTGCCAAGATTGAATCGTATGTCATTGAATTGTTAAAGACTGGCACAGACGAGTGGGTGAGAGTGGCTGAAGGCATCCCCACACCAGAACACTTCCTCAAAGGGCTTATGGAGAAACAAGAATATTCCTTCCGAGTCAGAGCTGTGAACAAAGCTGGAGAGAGTGAGCCTAGCGAGCCCAGCGATCCCGTGCTATGCAAGGAGAGACTGAGTAAGTTGGCCATTGCATTCTGCAGGAGAGCTTCTCCTGAGAGCCAGTGTGGTATAGTGGTTAAGAGCGGTAGACTCGTAATCTGGTGAACTGGGTTCGCGTCTCCGCTCCTCCACATGCAGCTGCTGGGTGACCTTGGGCTAGTCACACTTCTCTGAAGTTTCTCAGCCCCACTCACCTCACAGAGTGTTTGTTGTGGGGGAGGAAGGGAAAGGAGATTGTGGCCGCTTTGAGACTCCTTCGGGTAGTGATAAAGCGGGATATCAAATCCAAACACTTCTTCTTCTTCAAGTCCCAAAAGTATCAGAAGCCTGCTCCACAGTAACTTGGAGTGGGGCTTTCAGCGGGGCTGCCACTGTCTGTACTTGCAAAAGACAATTGAATATATTTCCGTTTCATCCTCAGTTATTATTTGTATTGTTTTATAATAATAATAATAATAATAATAATAGTAATAATAATAATAATAATAATAATAATAATAATAATAATAATATAAATAATAAATAATAAATAATAATGTATTATACCCCGCCCATCTGGCTGGACCTCCCCAGCCGCTCTGGGTGGCTCCCAACAGAATATTAAAAACATGATAAAACATCAAATATTAAAAAAACCTCCCTAAAAGGGCTGCCTTCAGATGTCTTCTAAAAGTCAGATAGTTGTTTATTTCCTTGACATCTGAAGGGAGGGCGTTCCACAGGGCAGGCGCTGCTACCAAGAAGGCCCTCTGCCTGGTTCCCTGTAACCTCACTTCTTGCAGTGAGGGAACCGCCAGAAGGCCCTCGGCACTGAACCTCAGTGTCCAGGCTGAATGATGGGGGTGGAGATGCTCCTTCAGGTATACTGTTTTTAGCTGCTTTTGTGATGTGATTGTAAATTGATATGTTACACATGTAAAAGATGATACATCAATTAATACATCATCACTAATTCATTAGAACTATGGTTTGTGTTAAGGGTGCAATGGAAACATTAAAACATATTCAAATTAATAATATTTTGCTTTAATCTTGTTACAGATCCTCCTTCACCACCTCGATGGCTTGAGGTCATTAATATCACTAAAAACACTGCAGACCTTAAATGGACAGTACCAGAACGCGACGGAGGTTCTCCTATTACAAATTACATCGTTGAAAAGAGAGACGTACGACGGAAAGGCTGGCAGACGGTTGATACTACGGTTAAGGACACCAAATATACAGTGACACCACTAACAGAAGGCTCTCTGTATGTATTCCGTGTGGCTGCAGAAAATGCAGTGGGGCAGAGTGACTACTGTGAAATTGAGGACTCTGTTCTTGCAAAAGACACCTTCAGTAAGTTTTCAAGTGCACACACTCAGAATTCAGCTTCAACAAACTATGTCATCGTTTTTAAATTTCTGTTTTCCTAACTATCAATATTATTTAATTTAGCTACCCCTGGAGCACCATATGCACTTACACCAGTCGAAGTGACAAAGAGACATGTCGACCTAAAATGGGAACCCCCTAAGAATGATGGTGGCAGACCAATTCTACGGTAAAAGAGAATTGTTTTTATATTTATTTTTTGTAAACCACTTAGAGGTTCAGTTTACAATCAAGCAGCATATACATTTTTAGATAGATAGAAAAAAAGATAGAAAGATAGATACAGACAGACAGAATATATTGGGAAAGAGTATAAAATCTGGGGCAGGGAGAGATGATTAATAGAGAAAATTTATTTTTAAAGGTTCCAAAGTTTATTGTGTTCATTATACACATCTATTAGATGAGCAATGTTTCAAATCTAAATGAACGATTCGTTCTTGATTAAATCTTTCTACTTGGTCTGATCTTTTATTCCCCTTCCTTCCCTCCCCCTCCCCTTTTTATGAAGATTACCCGCTCTGGATCCCACAGCTAATTCTCCCCTGGTCTCCTCACTGGCCCAAATAGGACTAATTTAGCCAGCTAGCCCTGGTGATCATCTAATGTTTATTGGATGGATTTCCCCCCTAAATTGATTTTTGAATTCTGAATTTATTGTTATTCACGTTTTATACTGTATTTTATGCTGTTTTTTGTTGCATCAATGAAGTGTTTTAAATTTGTTGTTAGCCACCCTGAGCCCGGTTTTCTGCACTGGGAAGGGCGGGGTATAAATAAAAAAATATTGTTGTTGTTGTTGTTTGAATTGTATGGATTCATGCACCTTATAAACATCTGTTCTTCACACAGATACGTTATTGAAAAGAAAGAGAAGCTTGGCACGCGCTGGGTGAAAGCTGGCAGAACATCAGGCCCTGACTGCAATTTCAGAGTAACGGATGTCATAGAAGGTACAGAGGTGCAGTTCCAGGTCCGTGCTGAAAATGAAGCCGGCTGTGGTCACCCTAGCGAACCGACTGACATCCTGGCAATTGAAGATCCAACAAGTGAGTTACGAAGATTGGAAATTATAATCAGTGAAATATGTGTTGTGCCAAATAGAACGGCAGAAAATAACATTACTTATGTATTCCTGCAGGCCCTCCTTCACCTCCTCTGGACTTACACGTGACAGACGCAGGAAGAAAACACATTTCAATTGCATGGAAACCCCCAGAGAAAAATGGCGGCAGTCCTATAATTGGATACAATATAGAACTCTGTGAAGCAGGAACTGAAAAATGGATGAGAATAAATTCTCGACCAGTCAAAGATTTGAAATACAAAGCAGAAGAAGGCGTTGTCCCTGACAAGGAATATATTCTCAGGGTCAGAGCTGTCAATGCTATAGGGGCTAGTGAGCCATCAGACATATCAGAAAACGTTGTCGCCAAAGATCCAGATTGTAAGTATAGTTGTTTTCGAAACAGTCATGAAATAAATTCTAAATTGTGAAATTGCTTTGGCGCACTAATTGAAATTATTTTTCTGTTTGTTTTTTTAAAAAAAACAACACAACAGGTAATCCAACTGTTGATATAAAGACTACAGACCTCGTTGTGGTTGAAGGTGAAAAGTTAAGTATCCCTGTGCCCTTCAGAGCTGTTCCAACTCCAACTATTGCTTGGCATAAGAGTGGGAAGGAGTTGAAAGCCGGTGACCGAACAACAATGAAGAGCGACCACATCTCTGCCTTGCTGGAAGTAACAAATGCAGTCCATGCTGATGCTGGCGTTTACACTATTACCTTGGAGAATAAATTGGGTTCAACAACCGGTACAATCAATGTCAAAGTAATAGGTAATTTATTTTTCTTATACCGGCAATTATGTGAATTAGACTCATAATAGTGAATGGGTGACAAGATGCTCAGCTCTTAGTGTCAGGGACTGTGCTGAGGAGGGCTGCACTGAGGAGCAAGGTTGGGAGCTTCCCCCTCTGCCTCCCCATCCCCCTCCTCTGCATCCGGATCCTGAATCTTCCCAGGAGCAGGAGGAAAGTATAGATTTGGAGCAGTGGTTTGCAGAGGGGCACAGTTCAGAAGGCAGAAGCTGGGAAATACTGGGTGGGGAACAGCTAGGAGAAGTAACACTGGAAGAGAGAGAGTTAACAGATTCACAGTCGTTGGACAGCATTCCCCCACTGCCCTTCCCAAGGTCGAGAAGAGTTCAGAAAGCGGCAGAACAGAAAGCACACAAAGCACAGAGAGTACAAACTCAGATTACAAGACGTAGTAATGAT
Source organism: Podarcis raffonei (assembly GCF_027172205.1). Classification (NCBI taxonomy): domain Eukaryota; kingdom Metazoa; phylum Chordata; class Lepidosauria; order Squamata; family Lacertidae; genus Podarcis; species Podarcis raffonei. Next base: position 114,087,226 of record NC_070602.1, read on the forward strand.
GTAGATTAATAGGGACATAAGGGGGTGGAATCCTTAATTGGGAGCACCACCATTCCTAGGAGATGGGTTCTTTGTTCTCTCTCTGTGATTATTAGTTTCTAACTGGTAAGACAACTCCTTTTCTTTTGTTTTGCTTATCTACTGCCACGGGGGAAGAAGCTGATTCCCTGAAGCCTGACACGTAGCTGCTTAATTGATACATGTAACGCGAGCCAACGCTGATATCTCCATGTGTCTAAATAGGGAGATAGGTCAACCTGAGGAATTGTAAATTATATATATAAATGTTTATCATCCATATGATTAGTGCGCACGAGTATATATATTCTTTTAATACAGTTTTCAAACCAATTTACTTTATTAAATGCTACATGTGTACCTATTGTTCTTCAATTAGGTGTGCCTGGACCATGCAATAGTATCAAGGCAAGTGAAGTAACCAAAAATTCATGTAAAGTGACCTGGGAACCTCCAGAATTTGATGGCAACACCCCAATTTTACATTATGTGCTGGAGCGAAGAGAAGCTGGTAGGAGAACATACATACCAGTGATGTCTGGTGAGAACAAATTGGCATGGAATGTAAAGGATCTCATACAAAATGGTGAATACTACTTCCGCGTTAAAGCTGTTAATAAAATCGGAGGAGGTGAATACATTGAACTGAGAAATCCAGTGATTGCAGAAGATCCAAAGCGTAAGTTTTTTTTTATGATCATCAAGACTGAAAAAGGCAAATGGTTTCTCCGTGCCTTCTATTTATCCATTTTCTTTTAAATTTTCAATATGCAGAGCGTCCAGATCCACCTATTGACCTTGAGGTTCACAATCCAACATCGAAGTCAGTAACACTCACATGGAAACCACCATTGTATGATGGAGGAACCAAGATTATGGGCTACATTTTGGAAAAGTTAGTTAAAGGAGGAGAGAAGTGGGAAAGATGCAATGACTTTTTGGTTCCTCTTTTGACTTCTCCTGTGAAAGGTCTTGAGGAAGGCAAAGAATATCAGTTCCGTGTCCGTGCAGAGAATGCTGCCGGTGTCAGCGGACCTTCTAATGTCACTCCTCTGGTGAAAGCAGTGGATCCCGTTGGTATGTTTTGCAAACTACCTATTCATTTTTAGCAAGTATTCAAATTCTGCTGTATGCTACAGTATCAAATATAAACTAAAACAATATTTTTATGGTTACAGAGGCTCCAAAAGTTTTCCTCGGTGCTAATCTGCAGGCTGGCCTGGAGGTGAAGCAAGGTTCTGAGATTGCACTTGAAGCACACATTTCAGGGTCACCTTACCCAACTATTGATTGGTTATGGAATGATGAAGTTGTTAAGCCAACAGAAATTAAGAAGAGAGTTACCAAGGTTACTAGGAAGAAGAAAGGTGAAGTTGAAGAAGATGAGCCTTTCCACTTGTCCCTGCCCGAGCGTTTAAGCATTGACAACCACAGACAAGGAGATTCTGTACTGGTCGTTCGGGATTCAATCAGACCAGACCATGGCACATATACTATTCGAGTTGAAAACGATCACGGGGTTGCAAAAGCTTCGTGTGAAGTCAATGTGTTAGGTATGCCCTTATACATAATGGTGTGTGATACATTTTCTTCAAAATGTTTGAAGTGATATGTGCAAAGTCGTGTTCATTATTTTTGTTTTCAAAACAGATACACCTGGACCACCGGTCAACTTTGTTTTTGAGGAGGTTCGTAAAAATAGCATCACTTGCAAGTGGGAGCCTCCTCTTGATGATGGCGGAAGTGAAATATTGAACTACGTTCTTGAAAAGAAAGACAACACAAAATCCGACATTGGCTGGGTTACCGTTACTTCAACGCTTAGGCATTGCAAATATAATGTGCCTAAACTTATTGAAGGAAAGGAATACATATTCCGTGTGAAAGCTGAGAACAGAGTAGGAGCTGGACCTCCATGTCTTTCAAAACCTGTTGTAGCTCAAGATCCATTCAGTAAGTCTTGTACTCTATCTAAATATGTGCTTCATTCATTTTTCCCAAAAGGCACTGCCATCCATCATCATCATTATTACCTTACACTCATATTGTACTTTAACATTAAAACTTTAATTCTATAATAACCCAGCAGAAAAACCTTGCAGAAGGCAATGGCTAAATTACATTTGCTGATTGTTGCATCTGAGTGCAACATCCTAAAAAGAAAAAGAAAAAGCTAAGACAATCCATGCTAGTTGACTGTAAAACTTGCCATATCAGACTTTTCTATTCTGTTCTCTCCTTGTGTCTTAAAGTGTGTGAAGTGGGTGGTAATTACAAATAATAAATCCTTGAGATATATGGGTACACAGAGCTGGTAAGATCATCATTGACAAAAGCAAATGCTTAAATAATCCACCAGTAAAATAAATTGCAGATGAATTCATACATAAAAAGCGGAAAAAGAAGAACTGTGAAAAACACACATTTTCTTTAAGTCTTTCCATATACACAAAACCCACCCTCACTCTCTACAAGTTTCAAGCATGCGCATCTACACATTTAGGGTATAACACAGAGATAATATTTACATATCATGAAGGCAGTTTCGTTTTATTGGGATGTGGCTTTCCAGGGACCAAGCTAAACTTTACTACTCACAAGGGGTTCTGAATTCACTTAAAGGCATGCTGGGAGAACCAAACTAACTGCCCCTGCCCCCATTTTTCATCCCAGTTTGCCCCCTTTGTGTAGTAAAGAAAAATACATGTAACAGCTAATTTAGTAGCTCTCAGGCTGCAATCCTAGACACATTTACCTGGGAGTAAGTACAGCTGAAATCACGGGACTTCATTTCAAGTAACTGTGAATAAGATCAGGCTGCATATTGCAACTGAAGCCTCCAAGTAAAGATATGGTGGAGGAGAAAATTAGAGGCATTAAACAAATTAAATTTCTGTATGATTTGGTAAGCTCCACTAACATTTGCATATCCTCTTTTTATAGGTCCTCCTGATGCACCTGATAAACCTCTAGTAGAGGATCCAACTAGCAGTAGTCTGTTGGTTAAGTGGAATGAGCCTAAAGACAATGGTAGCCCCATTTTGGGATACTGGATTGAAAAGCGTGAAATCAATGGAACCCACTGGGCCCGTGTGAACAAAGAGCGTGTGAATGCCCTGGAAACTAGAGTTGAAGGACTTTTAGAAGGTCTAACTTACGTTTTTAGAGTTTGTGCTGAAAATGCAGCTGGCCTTGGGAAATTCAGTCCCCCTTCAGATCCTAAAACTGCACAAGACCCAATATGTAAGTTGTTAGATAGATAATATTACCCCTTAGTTTGAAAAGGGAAGTTTTCAGTCTATTAATCTCTCTTTATACGTATTTTTTTCTTTTAGTGCCTCCTGGCCCACCTGTTCCAAGAATTGTTGATACAAGCTCAACATCTATTGACGTTGAATGGGACGCTCCGCTATACAATGGGGGCAGTGAAATCACTGGCTACCATGTTTACAAGAATTTTGTCGGCTCAAATGAATGGTCTCGCTGCACAGAAAGACCTATTAAGGTTCGGAGCTATATAGTTAAAGGAATTAGAGAAGGTGCAGATTACAAACTTCGTATTACCGCCCTTAATGTTGCTGGGGAAGGACCTCCTGGAGAAACAGAGCCTGTAACAGTTGCAGAGCCTCAAGGTACTGTGATTATGTAATTTAAAATGAAATCTAATGTGAAATAGTTTGTAGGATTGCAAATTAATTAATTCTCTCTCTCTCTCTCCTTATACAGAGCCTCCCACTGTTGAATTTGATATTTCTGTCAGGGCAGGAGTTCAGATATTGGCAGGTCAAGCTCTTAAGCTCCCTGCTATTGTTACTGGACGACCTACCCCTACAATTGTGTGGACTTTAGAGGATGCAGATGTTGACAAAGAGCGAGTTGTGATTGAAAATGTTGGCACTTCATCTGAGCTGTTTATCAAAAATGCACTCAGAAAAGACCATGGAAGATACGTGATTACTGCCACCAACGAAAGTGGTTCTAAATTTGCTGCAACCAGAGCAGAAATATTTGGTAAGAAATGCTACATGGAGTGAAACGATGAATATATTAAGTATTTGGCCTTCCTTAATTACATCTCATGTCTTCTTTTCCAGATGTTCCTGGACCGGTTACTGACTTGCATCCTGTGGTGGTAAATAGAAAGATGTGTCTACTTAACTGGGATGATCCCAAAGATGACGGAGGAAGTGAGATCATAGGTTTCCTTGTAGAGAGGAAAGATGCCAAAATGCATACATGGAGACTAGCCGTAGATACAGACAGATCTAAGTGTGATATAACAGGTCTTGTTGAAGGACAAGAATATAAGTTCCGTGTATTCGCCAAGAACAAGTTTGGCTGTGGTCCACCTGTTGAACTGGGACCTCTCCTTGCTGTTGACCCCAAAGGTAAAACTTCTTGTATTGATAACAACCATCAGAACACTTTGGAACAGAGCATCCCCCTCCCGTAATTTCAACTTTTAACACCATTCAAAATATATATTTATATCCTTTATCATCACAACACTCCGTGTGTGTGTGTGCGCGCGCGCGTGCGCGCATTCTTGCAGTTGAACCCAAAACATGTCAGTTTCTTGAAAGAGAACTTTTCTAGAGTCGGGATAACTGAAAACCTAGTGCTTCCCATGTTCATTTCTGTGTGGAAATACTTTATTAAAAAAAAAAAGAAAATAATCCTACAAGGGCAAAATGTTGCATGCGAAGATGCTCTGCTGTAAAACTTTTCTGTAGCTGCTCTAGAGTTACAAAATCCAATTTCTCCACAGACCTCTTTCCCACATCCAGCAATTCACTGGAGTCGCACCAATGCATTTTGGAGTTAGTATAGCATTGTCCCATTTAATTTAGTATTTAATGACAGTTTTAAACTGAGGATGGAGAGGTGGGTTTCAGTATACATCTGCAGAGCTAAATAGCATGTTGCATGTCCCTAGCCTTGGAGGCAGGGGAATATAAACCGAAATAAATAAAACGATGTATTTTTGCCTTGTTTGCTGGTGAAAATGCTGCACAGTAAACATGACGTGAAAAAACAAGGGTTTATTTTTCAAATTTAACTTATCATTTTTCATTCTTGCCACAACAGGTCCTCCAACTGCTCCTGAGAGGTTCATGTACACAGAGAGAACAAAAAACTCTGTTACACTTGACTGGAAGCCTCCCCGTAATGATGGTGGAAGCCCCATCATCGGCTACATTGTTGACAAAAGAAGACATGACTCAAATGAATTCGAAAGAGTCAATAAGAGACTCTGTCCAACTACATCCCTTCTTGTGGACAATCTTGCTGAGCTGCATATGTATGAGTTCCGAGTCAAGGCTGTCAACGAGATTGGAGAAAGTGAACCATCACTGCCCCTTAATGTAGTCGTACAGGATGATGAAGGTGAGGCTCTTTAATATAAATGTGTACACTTTACCTATAGATGTGAATATTTGGTGTCTGCTAGATGCCTCACTATATTTTTGAGAATTACATGGTTAATCACTTTTGCATTCATTTTCTTTTTTCAGAACCTCCCACAGTGACATTGCGTCTATCTGTTAGAGGAGATACTATCAAAGTTATGGCAGGGCAACCAGTCAACATTCCAGCAGACGTGACAGGTCTTCCAATGCCAAAGATTGAATGGTCTAAAGATGACGTTGTTATTGATAAAACATCAGATGCCCTTAAGATCACCAAAAAGGAAACAAGTAGAACAGAGGCGAAAACTGAACTCAGCATGCCTGCAGCAGTTAGGAATGATAAAGGCACTTACACAGTTTCAGCTTCTAATCGTCTTGGCACCGCATACCGCAATGTTCACGTTGAAGTATTTGGTATGTATCTAGCTTCTTGCTTAAACGGCCAAAGTTTTCTTACTTTATTTCTACCATAACACAATACTAAATTGGTTTTATTTAGATCGTCCTTCTCCACCGAGAAATCTCACCGTATCGGATATTAAAGCTGAATCTTGCTTGTTGACTTGGGATGCCCCACTCGATAATGGTGGCAGTGAGATTACACACTACATTCTTGAGAAGCGTGATGCGAGCAAAAAGAAGTCTGACTGGGAGGAAGTATCCAGCACTGTTGTGGATAGACGATTTGGGGTAATGCTTCAATCTTGATTTCATAGGCGAAAGGAATAGTCTTTAAATGAAAAATGACCATTTATAAAATTGTTGAGCTGAATGTTAACACTGTTCATCTTCCAGATTTCCTATTTTTACGTCTGCCTTCCATTTAATGCCAAAATAGGTATTTCTATACTCTGTATTGAATGGTACTTCGCTCCCTTCAGAGTCGGGTTAGTAGCAGTTGGTGCAGATATGCCAATGATGTATAGAGTTGTTAAGCATCAGAGCAACAAGCAGGTGGTTTTTTCAAGAACTGTTTTAAGATATCCATATGATGGCATCTAACTGCATGGAAAACATCCAAAATACACTAAAACCAGTTCTGAGAATTGGTTTTACACATATCATAGGATCAAACAGTTGGATGGGTCCTTTTTGAGTTTGAGGGGTCTGCCTAGTCAAATCCCTTGCTCAGGGCAGGAAAATGAGAACCTGGGCACTCCCAAAAGATGGCTGTTTAGATTCTGCTCAAGACCTCCAGTGAAGAAGAACCCAATGTTCATTGACTCCATTGTCAAACTTTTAAGAGGTTTCTCCTAATGTTCAACTGAAACGTGCCCTCCTTTAGCTTATGAGATGTAGATGTTTATGCCCTCTGTATGACATCTCCTCAGGTATTTGTAATATGTTGACATGCCCCCCTTCAGACATCTCCCCACCAAGCTAAACAAACCCAATTACTTCATCCTTTCTTTTTAAGTCTTGTTTTCCATACCACTGACTACCTTTGTTGCCCTCCTTTGTGAGGTGACCTTTGGCTATTCTTTGTTTAAAGTCCTGGAAACAACACAGGGAATTGATATGAAACTGATTTTAAAAAATAATAATGTATCATGTTTCTTTTACTTTTCAGGTCTATAAACTGGCAACAAATGGACAATATCAATTTAGAGTGAGGGCCGTTAACAGGTTTGGGACAAGTGACGAATGCCTTTCCGAAAAGGTAGTTATCAAGGATCCTTATGGTCTTCCTGGACCCCCTGGAAAACCAAAGGTTACAGAACGCACCAGGTCATCAATGCTGGTAACATGGACACCTCCACTAGACAATGGTGGAGCTCCAATTACTGGCTATTGGCTGGAAAAGAAAGAAGAAGGAGGTGTCTACTGGTCTCGTGTCAACAGAGCTCCAGTGACAAAACCAGCAGTGAAAGGACTGGAATACAATGTACTGCGTTTGATTGAAGGTGTAAAATACCAGTTCCGAGCTATGGCTGTGAATATTGCTGGAATTGGCCCTCCCAGTGAGCCATCAGATCTTTATGAAGCTGCAGATCCAATCTGTAAGTATAAAGACAAGGAAGCAATAAGTAACACAAAATGCCAACTTTGTATTTTTTGTTCAATTTGTCCTGAACCTGATTTGATAGAGGTTCTGTGATTTCAGTGCATGAGCTCTGCGTTTGAAGTCAAATATTTAATGAGTTAGGCTTCATTTTATAAGTGCATATTATCATGATAAATAGCAAATGTTTCTAATTTTGTGCAATGAAATACTGTATAGTTGATAGAATTTCCATTCACTTCATTGAAGGAGTGTTGTGCAATGGAACAAGGGAGGCATAGTCCTCATGGCAGTACATTTTGCATTTGCTCAATAGATCCTCCTGGAGCACCATCCTGCCCAGATGTCAAAGACAGAACCAACTCAACTATATCTCTTGCATGGAAACCTCCACAAAAAGATGGTGGCAGTCCTATTAAAGGATATATTGTCGAAATGCAAGAAGAAGGTAGTTTAGATTGGAAGAGTGTGAACGAACCGGACAAGCTGTTCCCTACCTGCGATTGTGTTGTACCCAATCTGAAAGAGCTCAGAAAGTACAGATTCAGAGTAAAGGCTGTAAATGCTGCAGGGGAATCTGAGCCAAGTCTTTGCACTGCAGAAATACCATGCAAGGAAGTTCAAGGTAAGGATTGTTGGAAATAATTCTTTCCACTCGAACGTGTAGACATAGAAAAATCAAAAGATTTGAAAAGTGAAATGCAGGAATGGCTGTCCAGCACATTAGAGTTTTCAAGAGTAAAGCAAACTTACCCAACATCAATCTGATAGCAATAGAAGCTGGAGCTAGATTATTCTGCATACATTTGAGAAGGAACTCTTCTCAGAGTGTCCCTGCCATATGAGTTAAGGCAGATAATGATCAAAGAGAGATCCTTCTCAATGGTGGCACCAGTTCATAGAATTCTGTCCTCGGGAAGCCCACCTGACACCAACATTGTTATGGATTTAGGGCCAGCAAAGGTTTTGTTTTTGTTTTTTTACTAGGCTGTTTCATGCATTGTTCTAATTTATTATATTTTGGTGTTATATGTTATCATGTTTTTCTAAAGCTTTGCTAAATGGCAGTATATATTTCAAATAAGTATATATCTTGATATCTTTGTTTATCATCAAGAGAATAATATACAACTGAGGCTGCAAGCCTACCCATTTATCCGAAAGAAAGACCCATCAATGTCAGAAGGACTTACTACTGAGTATACTGTACATGCATAAGTTTACTCTATTAGAGAACTTATGTGACAGGTAGATGAATTCTGACTATATTATTTATATGATATATTATTTGTATTTTGCAGAGGAGCCAGAAATATTTATTGATGTTGGAGCACAAGACTTACTCTCTTGCCGTACTGGTACAACAATCAGAATTCCAGCAGTTATTAAGGGACGTCCTGTTCCCAAAGTAACTTGGGAATTTGAAGGAGATGCAAAGAAAGCTGTAAAGGTCAGTGACAAAACAAAGTAAACTGTTAAAAACTTCATGCTAAAGTATTGTATGTGTGTATTTACTATTTCTTCTTTATTTAAAGGATGGACATAACATACCTGAAGATGCTACGGTAAAAAATAGCTTATATTTGAATTCACTTATTTTGCTTCTAATATTTGCATTTTTCAAGTCCTTTTTTAATTATTATTGCTAAGTAAGTTTGGTTTGGTTTGTGCAGGTGGAATCAACTGATACCACATCAGTGATTACTATCCCTACATGTAACAGAGGTCATTCTGGAAAATACAGTATTACAGCAAAGAATAAAGCAGGACAGAAAACTGTAAATGTCAGGGTGAATGTCCTAGGTAAGACTAATCAATCTTAATATTGCACCATTTCACTAATTTTGTGATACAAAAGTTCATATACTGTAAAACCCCATATAATGATTTTTTCCAATCTGTTTCCATGATGAAATAGATGTTCCAGGGCCACCAAAAGACCTGAAAGTAAGTGACATAACAAGATGCAGCTGTAAACTTTCATGGAAAATGCCGGACAATGATGGTGGAGACAGAATCAGAAACTATATTATTGAGAAAAGAACTGTTGAAGGGAAAGCCTGGACAAAAGTTAATCCCAACTGTGCTGGCACATCATTGGTTATTCCTGATCTCATAGCTGGGCAACAATACTTCTTCAGAGTACGTGCAGAAAACCGCTTTGGTGTTGGACCCCCAGCAGATACAATTCAAAGGACCACAGCGAGGGATCCAATCCGTAAGTTAAATCAAAATGGGACATTAATTCATGCATTCATTCAGCCTTTATTGGCAAAATTTAGACAAGAAAATCATAAAAGAGTAAGAAAACCTTCCATAAAACATTGGCAATCCGGACATATTAAACACATAAAACATATGAAAGACTCAGTAGCCACCGTTAAGAAAATTAAATAGTTTTAAATTTGACTTTTAAAATCTCAGCTAAATATCCTGAAACAATCTCAGTAGTTTGGGGAGTATCATCCCTCAGCAGATATTGGATTGCAGGTTCTTTGAAAATAAATATGTAAATACTTTAAGGGTGTGGCGAAGTGGGACATTTGTTTTTACTAATGATACTTTATTGTAGGGCAGTACTTACATTTTACTTTGCTCCTTTTTAAAAAAACAACAACACACAGATCCTCCTGACCCACCTATCAAACTCAAGATTGGTCTTATAACAAAGAACACGGTAAGCTTGACATGGAAACCTCCAAAGAATGACGGCGGTGCTCCCGTAACACATTATAATGTGGAGTGCCTTCGCTGGGACCGTACTGGTGAAGGGAAGGAAGCCTGGCGACAGTGCAATAGACGGGATGTGGAAGAAACAAAGTTTACTGTTGAAGACCTTAAAGAAGGCGACGAATATGAATTCAGAGTGAAAGCAGTGAATGAAGCAGGTCCAAGCAGACCGTCACCTACTGTTGGGCCAGTTGTCGTCAAAGATCAGACATGTAAGTGCTGCAAAGCATTAGTAGTTATTGCACTTCAAATATCCGCTGACCTGGGGCTCTGGGGGAGCAGTGTTTTTGTTACACAGCGCGGCCGTGGGCCAGTCCCAGGAGATCTGCTATCTTCCCACACAGCCAGGCAAAGGGATGGTCACATGGCAGTGCCCTCCTCACATTGGGCTGAATCCTACATTGAACAGGTACCCCGCTAAAGGGGTCCAGGAGGGGTGACTCTGTCTGAGAGCCCACATGATAGGCCAATATGCCTCTTGCAATGATGCCCTGTCGTGGCACCTGGTCCATGTTGGGGGCAACTCCCCAGCACAGGATCATCCCCTATTGGCTCTCTTATCAGCCAGCACGTGGGTTGACTGATGATGGATACATGCCCATTGCCTTAGCCAAACCTACTCGTATCTGTATTGAAGGAAGGTTGCCTAATTCAACCCAATATCAATCTCTTGTGTTCATTTCCACGGTCTACCCCACACAGGGCTGCAGACATCATGTGCCTGCAATGCGAAGCATTTAGACTTCTGTATTCATAGTGGCTCAATAATTTTTGCTTCCTTTTGTTTGTAGGCCCTCCGTCTATTGAACTCAAAGAATTTATGGAGGCAGAAGAAGGGACAGATATCAAGATTGTAGCCAAAATAAAGGGCGTCCCCTTCCCGACATTGACTTGGGTCAAAGCTCATCCTAAGAAACCTGATGACAAATTGCCAGTGCTATATGACCAACATGTCAACAAGATTGTGGATGAAAATTCCTGTACTTTGCTGATACAGCAATCTCGCAGAAAAGACACAGGCTTGTACACTATAACTGCTGTCAATAACTTTGGAACAGATTCAAAGGAGATGAGGCTGAATGTGCTAGGTAAATATCAATGTATTTTGGCATTGGCAACCTAATTTACTGTTTGTTATATAATGTTCAAAACATGTCTCTCCTGTTACCAGTCTCTGCAGCCACAGCAGGCGCCGTAACTCTCCAATAGTTTGGCTTCGTCCCTGAAGGCAAACTCTTTCATTTCCTCCCGAGATAGCTGGATGCCAACCACAACAATATAACACTCAACTTTGACAACAATTAATGCTTTATAAAACGTATTTTTCAGGTCGCCCTGGACCACCAGAAGGACCCATTAAATTTGAATCTATTTCTGCCGATCAGATGACAATTTCTTGGCTTCCTCCTAAAGATGATGGTGGATCTAAGATAACTAACTATGTTATTGAAAAAAGGGAAGCAAACAGAAGGACCTGGGTCCATGTTACCAATGAACCTAAAGAATGCATCTTCACAGTACCCAAACTACTAGAAGGGCATGAATACATCTTCCGCATCATGGCACAGAATAAATATGGCGTTGGGGAACCTCTTGATAGTGAACCTGAAACTGCCAGAAATCTATTCAGTAAGCATACAGTTATCTAAAATATCACCTGCGCTTATATTTATTGGCAAAGCAGAACATAAGTAATCTGATTTAGATAGTATGAGAGCCCCAAGTTAAAATTGTTATTTTTTTAATCTTCTGTATGGCTAAAATGTCTATAATAGTTTTAAAGGCTTTTCAGAAATAGATCTTTTATGGCTATTATTTCTGTTTCATCTTAAAACCATACCTGTTTTAAATGTTAAATATTGAATCTGTACTTATATCATTTTAGATTGTATTTAGCACAGTATAGACCGTATCTTTGCCTTTCTTCACCATAAAATAATAAAACGTTCAATTATCAGTGCTATCTTGTGCTCTGCTGGACACAATGAAGCACTGTGCTGTGGCAAAGGAACCCTTCATGAGCTCCGCTATTCCAAGAAATACAAAATGCTGGCATTTGGTGCAGAGCTACTGTAAAAAGGGCTTTTCAGGTTGAAGATGCTCAGCCATGGCTCTAGCACAGGATTCTAGGACTTGACAGTTACGTATAACAAAGAAAAAGGAGGACTTTGTATAGCCCTGCCCTACTTACTTCACAAAGGTTGTCTCTATAGGGGCTAATGAAAGACTGGGAGAGGAAACTTCAAATGAAGGCTATAGCATAAATACCATATATAAGTGGTCTATGTGGTCCCCAGCGCTTTGCTTTACTCTATTCTTTACTTTATTCCCTAGCTGTTCCTGGAATTTGTGACAAACCAACAGTCAGCAGTGTCACACATGACTCAATGACCGTCAACTGGGAGGAGCCAGAATATGATGGAGGCTCCCCTGTGACGGGTTATTGGTTGGAGCGTAAAGAGACCACTGGAAAGAGATGGACACGGGTTAACCGTGATCCTATTAAACCTATGACATTGGGAGTTTCTTACAAAGTACCTGGCCTTATTGAAGGTTCAGATTACCAGTTCCGTGTCTATGCTATTAATGCCGCCGGTGTTGGACCGCCAAGCATGCCGTCTGATCCAATAACTGCAAGAGACCCAATCTGTAAGTAATTAAGATTTATTTATTTATTTATTTATTTATTTATTTATTTGTTTGTTTGTTTGTTTGTTTGTTTGGTGTGAAAGGGGGAAATATAATAAAAGATGGTATAGATGGTATATGTTTGAGAAATAATAAATACACAGTCTTGTGACAGAATGGTGCAATAATTTTTTTCCCCCCAGCTCCACCTGGTCCTCCATTTCCAAAAGTTACTGATTGGACAAAATCTTCCGTTGACCTTGAATGGACTCCTCCATTAAAAGATGGTGGTTCTAAAGTCACTGGTTACCTTGTTGAATTTAAAGAGGAAGGGAAAGAAGAATGGGAAAAGGTAGGTGAAATGCTGCCTTTGAAAATTTATTTGAAACATTATGTCGATTCCATAACTGAACATACTGAGGAACATACTGACTCATTGAAAGGGCTGCCAACTCATCTGTGTGCCCTAGAAGCAGCAAAAACCCATTGTTCCCCTTCCTCGTAGGTGGCTTTTAATGGTACCATGAGTGAAAGATAAGGGAGGGAGGTAAGTGATGTGGTGTGGGGAGAGGCATGAAGTAAGGAGGTTCAGGAGGAAGGAATGAAAGGACTCAGGTACACAGCTGTAAATAAAACGTTTTGTGTTGTAATGTGCAATATACAAGTGTGACACTAGATGGTGCCAGTGAGCTATTCAAAATCCAATGTATTTTTCAAAACGTTTTTTAGAAAAGCATTTTCACAGCGTCTTTAACATGTGTGTAGATTCCACCAAAGACACAAAATTTCTTTTTGTTTTCAGGCAAAAGATAAAGAAATAAGAGGGACCAAGTTTGTTTTGGCCGGATTGAAAGAAGGAGGTTTCTACAGATTTAGAGTCAGAGCAATAAATGCTGCTGGTATTGGAGAGCCTGGAGATGTCACTGAAGTCATTGAAATAAAGGACAGAATAGGTATGTCTTAGGATAAAAACAGCCTCTCTTTGTTCTTGTGTGGGTAAAAGAATAGAAACTAAATATAAAATATATTGTTTGTTTCTACAGTTGCTCCTGATCTCATGCTTGATGCTCATGTGAAAGACAGAATCGTTGTCCATGCTGGTGGAGTGATCCGCATTATAGCTTATGTCTCAGGAAAGCCACCTCCAACAATTACCTGGAAGATGGATGAGAGAGCTCTCCCAGAGGAGGCTAAAATCGAGGAAACTGCAATTAGTTCTTCTATGGTCATAAAGAACTGCAAGAGAAGCCATCAGGGCTTATACACTCTTCTTGCTAAAAATGCTGGTGGAGAAAGAAAGAAGACTATTATTGTTGATGTGCTAGGTAAGCACTGAAAGCTGACTTGCTGATGGCTAGACTGCTGATGAGGGCAGATGGCTGATGGATGAATGGCAGAAAGTCACACTTTTGTTGATGCATTTGCACTGGCTACCCATATGTTACTGGATCAGGATGAAAGTTCATGTACAAAGCCCTGAACAACTTGAGTCCAAGATACCACAAGAAGTGTCTGCTCCCTTCTGTCCCATTTTGATGACTTAGATCATCTGAAGGAGGGCTGTTAGTTGTTCCCAATGTCTCAGAACCCTTAGTGTGTCATCAGTCCCATACTGCAGAAAACTCTTCCAACAGAGAATCAGTGGACATCCTCCCCGTTAACCTTCAGACGTCTCTTGGAAGATGTTCTTATGCAGACAGGCCTATTCATTTGTTTAATTTCCTTTATTTAGACGAGCCAGTCATTCTTGTGATTACTTTGTATTGTTTTATAGTATTTTCTTTTGTGCACTGCCTTGGTATATTATATGAGTGGGTGGGGTTATAGAAATATATAAATATGTTTTTATAAATATGTTATTGCATCTATGTTATTATTTGGGTTCCAATTACAGAAATGTTAAATGTTCGTCTTAAAAACATTCTACTGTATTTCTTTCCTTCACAGATGTTCCAGGTCCAGTTGGAATTCCATTCCTTACTGAGAACCTAACCAACGACTCATGCAAACTTACGTGGTTTTCTCCTGAAGATGATGGTGGCTCAGCTATCACCAACTACGTAATTGAAAAACGTGAAGCAGATCACAGGGCTTGGACCCCAGTGACATATACGGTCACCAGGCAGAATGCAACAGTTCAGGGGCTGATTGAGGGCAAAGCATACTTCTTCCGAATTGCACCTGAGAATATTATTGGCATGGGCCCATTTGTGGAGACAACAAAAGAGATTTTAATCAGAGACCCAATAAGTAAGACTTTATTGTCTATTTTTTTTCAGTACTGGTGAGGAGAATTTGCCTTGGAAAAAGTACCTAACATGTTGCATGCGTTTATTTCTAGCTGTGCCAGAAAGACCTGAGGATCTGGAAGTCAAAGCAGTAACGAAGGATTCTGTTACACTGACCTGGAACCCACCTAAGTACAACGGTGGCTCTGATATAACCATGTATGTTTTGGAAAGCCGCCTTATTGGGAAAGAGAAATTTACCAGAGTTACAAAAGAGAAAATGCTTGACAGAAAATACACCGTTGAAGATTTGAAAGAAGGTGACACTTATGAGTATCGTGTGAGCGCTTGCAATATTGTGGGACAAGGCAAACCATCATTTGTTACGAAACCCATCACATGCAAAGATGAAATTGGTAAGTTTCCATTCTGGAGCAAACCAACCAACCAAATGTGCATTGGGTGATCTGTGAGTTTTTATAGATATCACTGATTCTTCTTTTCTTTAACAATACATCTAGCTCCTCCACAACTTGAACTGGATATCCGAGAGAAGCTCACTGTCCGTGTAGGAGAAGCTTTCAGTCTGACCGGCCGTTACTCAGGCAAACCAGCACCAAAGATTACCTGGCTCAAAGATGATATTTCTGTGAAAGAAGACAAACGGACAAAGATCCAGACTACACCAGCTACTCTTTGTTTGGGGATATTGAAATCTGTCCGTGAAGATTCAGGCAAATATTGTGTCATTGTAGAAAACAGTTCGGGAACAAGAAAAGGTTTCTGTCAAGTTACTGTAGTTGGTAAGTATTGCTATAGTGCTAAAATAAGTTATTTCCACATGTGGTATGAATTAGAGCTGATCAAATGAGGGTGGGATGGCATATCACATGATAACATTTAACCTAATGCACATTGTGAAGAACTTTTCTGATAAATATATTTCTTTTACTTTTAAACAGATCGTCCTCAACCACCAGTGGGCCCAGTTATTTTTGATGAAGTTACTAAAGATCATTTTGTTATCTCCTGGAAACCTCCCTTGGATGATGGTGGAAGTCCAATTACAAATTACATTATTGAGAAGAGAGATGCAAACAGAGACCTCTGGATGCCAGTCACGTCAGCCAATGTCAAGACAACGTGCAAAGTCCCTAAATTACTTGAGGGAAGAGATTATGTTGTCCGAATCTATGCTGAGAACTTGTATGGCATGAGTGATCCTTTAATATCTGATGAAATGAAGGCCAAGGATCGTTTCAGTATGTAGTTTATTTGCTAATTCATTTTACTTAAGTCTCCGCCATATTTCTACTTCACTTGTATTTTCATATTATATTTTTGTATGAAATGGATTTAAAACTTGAAAACGTTATTTCTTCAGGTGTTCCTGCTGCACCAGAGCAACCTATCATTAAAGGCGTCACCAAAAATTCTGCCTTAGTTACCTGGAAGAAGCCATATGATGGAGGAAAACCAATAACCAATTACATACTTGAAAAGAAAGAAACTATGTCTACTCGATGGGGAAGAGCCACCAAAGATCATATTTACCCAGATACTCAGTTCAGGGTAACAGATCTTCTTGAAGGCTGTGAATATGAATTCCGAGTTTCAGCAGAAAATGAAATTGGCGTTGGTGATCCTAGCCCACCCTCAAAACCATTCTTTGCTAAGGATCCAATCGGTATATTATAAAACATTTTCTCATGTATTATATTTGTGATATTACTTGGTACCAATTAATCTCTTTTTCAGATTCATTATTCCAGTGTAATGGGGTGTTGTTGTTTTTCGTTTTTACAGTAAAACCAAGTCCACCAATTAATCCTGAAGCAGTGGATAAAACTAAAAGTTCAGTGCAATTGTCCTGGCAACCACCACGTCATGATGGAGGAGGCAAGATCATAGGCTATCTCATTGAGTACCAAAAGGATGGAGATGAGGAGTGGAAAAAAGCCAACCATACAGCCGATTCTTGCCCTGAGACAAAATACAATGTCACCGGCCTCACTGAGGGTACCAAATATAGATTCAGAGTCTTTGCAGTCAATGGGGCAGGAGAATCCGAGCCAGCTAATGTTCGTGATCCAGTTGAAGTCAAGGACAGACTTGGTAAGCAGAACATGATGTTTTAAATTGTTTTAAAGGGCCAAAGTGGATATATTTTCTGAACACGAAGTCCCTTTTTTTACAGAGGCTCCTGATTTAATCCTGGATGCTAATATGACACGAGAACAACATGTAAAAGTTGGAGATACATTGAGGCTAAGTGCTGTAATTAAAGGAATTCCATTCCCAAAAGTGACTTGGAAGAAAGAAGATAAGGAAGTTCCTACAAAGGCAGATATTGAGGTTACAGGAGTTGGCAGTAAGCTTGAAATTCGACACGCAGTCCATGAAGACGGAGGGAATTATTCCCTGACCGTGGAGAATCCGGTTGGATCAAAGACTGTTTCAGTAAAAGTTATTGTTCTAGGTAATGAATGAAATGATGTTAACATTTCTACTGGGAGATAAAACATGACAGATGTGAATGATAGGAACATACCTATGTACAACAGAAAAGCAGGAATGAAAAATTATGTTTTTCATCATCTGTTAGCAACCTTGTTCCCCAACTTTGGAGGGAATTTTCTAAATGTTATGAAGCCTTATCAGAATCCTTGTGGTGTTAAAATACACACACCAAATATGGGTGGGTGCAGCCATAGTCTTTGGAAAATATTAATTGCTCTCTGAGGTTCATAGTCACTGAAATTAATAATACTAATAATTTTATTATTTGTACCCTGCCCATCTGACTGGGTTGCCCCAGCCACAACACAAACATACATACAGCGAAGCTACTGTAAATTTGTTGAAGAAATCGGGGTGAGGGGCGTTGTACACAAACTAGTTTGATTTTACACCCTGTACTTTGTGTCAGGTTTAATTATCCAGGTGCAGATGAAAAATGTTTAGAAATTAAAAATGGTTAGAGGCTGTCCATCCTCATTTTCTACAAATAAGAAGTATACAATCATAAGGAAAAGACACTTTCTTGCAAATAATATAAAGTGGTACCTCGGTTTACGAACTTAATCCGTTCCGGAAGTCCGTGCTTAAACCAAAAGCGTTCTTAAACCGAGGCACGCTTTCCCTAATGAGTCCTCCTGCCGCCGGTGCCCTTCCACCGTTTGGCTTCCATTCGTAGACCAAGGTAAAGTTTGCAAACTGGGACACTACTTCCGGTCTTGCGGAGTTCTTAAACCGAATCGTTCGTAAACAGGACTGTTCTTAAACCGAGGTACCACTGTATTTAACACAATATTTTTATGCATAGACTACATCGAACATTTTTTTCATTTTTTGATTATTCTTATTTTGTTTTGTTTTTTCAGATAAGCCTGGGCCTCCCAGGAATCTACAGGTCAGTGAAGTGAGAAGAGATTCTTGCTATCTGACTTGGAAGGAACCTGAGGACAATGGTGGCTCTGTCATTACGAATTACGTTGTGGAAAGGAAAGATGTTGCTGCTGCTCAGTGGCTACCAATATCATCATCTTCTAAGAAACACAGTCTGCTGGCTAAATACCTCATGGAAGGCACTCAGTATCTCTTCCGTGTTGCTGCTGAGAACCAGTATGGAAGAGGTCCTTACGTTGAAACCCACAAGCCGATTAAGGCTATAGATCCACTTCGTAAGCACAGTTCACTTACTATTTTGTGTTCTTTTTTTAAAAAAAAACAACCTTTGTCAACTGTGTTGATCTATACAATGTGTATCAGCATTTGGAAATGCTTGTGTATAAAAATAGAAATGCTAATCCTGTTTTCATCTCATTTTAAAAGATCCTCCTGGCCCACCAAAGAACTTGCATCATGTAGATGTTGACAGGACACAAGTGTCCCTTGTCTGGAACTGGCCTGATCGGGATGGTGGTGCTGAAATAACTGGATTTTTGGTGGAGTACCAAGAAGAAGGGAAAGAAGACTGGACAAAATTCAAAACAGTCCCTGTGCCAGAATGTGTTGTTACTGGTCTACAACAAGGGAAGATTTACAAATTCCGCGTAAAAGCCCAAAATATTGTGGGTCTTAGTCTTCCAGATACAACCATACCAATAGAGTGCCAAGAAAAAATAGGTAACCACTGAATTTGTATGACTGTTCACAGATTTCATATTCACTGCTGAAATGTAACTCTTGTAATGGGGAAATACCTATAATATAATCTGCGTGTTGTTGTTTTTTTATTTCAGTGCCACCATCAGTTGATCTAGATGTGAAATTAATAGAAGGCCTTGTTGTTAAAGCTGGCAGCACAGTGCGGTTCCCTGCAATCATGAGAGGCGTACCTGTTCCCACTGCAAAATGGGTCACTGATAATGTTGAAATCAAATCAGAAGGCAATTACAAGATTGATACTGATAATTACTCTACAGTTCTCACTATTCAAAGCTGCACAAGAAAAGACACTGGAGAATATCTGCTCACAGTATCCAATATAGCTGGAAGCAGAACTGTTCCTGTTCATCTAACAGTTTTGGATGTTCCTGGTCCTCCAACTGGCCCAATTGATATTCTGGAAGTCACTCCCGATCATATGGTTATTGCTTGGCGACCTCCTAAAGATGATGGTGGAAGTGCGGTAATTAATTACATTGTTGAGAAGCGAGAGACAAGGAAAGAAACCTGGGGAGTGGTCTCTTCAGGGACTAATCAAACTAGAATTAAAATTCCACGTCTACAAAAGGGCTGTGAATATATTTTCCGAGTTTGTGCAGAGAATAAGATAGGTGTTGGTCCACCTCTTGATTCAAAACCAGCAGTTGCCAAGGCTCTGCATGATCCACCATCTCCACCTGGCAAACCAGTAGTTAATGATATTACAGAAAATGGTGCAACTGTATGTTGGACTGTGCCAAAATCTGATGGTGGAAGTCCAATAACTGGATACATACTTGAACGCCGTGAAATCTCAGGGAAATGGATACGTGTCAACAAATCTCCAGTGCTTGATCTGAAATTTAGAGCTACAGGCCTCTTTGAGGGCAGCACATATGAATTCCGTGTTTTTGCAGAAAACAGTGCTGGCATAAGCAAGCCATCTCCACCTTCTGATCCAATCAAAGCATCACGTCCTATGACACCTCCTGGACCTCCCATTAATCCAAAACTCAAGGATAAGACCAGGGAAACAGCTGAGCTAGTATGGACTAAGCCACTCAAAGATGGTGGTAGCCCCATCCTGGGATATGTTGTGGAATGCCAGAAAAGCGGAACTACTCAGTGGAATAGAATTAACAAAGATGAACTCATCAGACAATGTGCCTTTACAGTACCTGGGTTAATTGAAGGAAATGAATATAGATTCCGCATTAAAGCTGCTAATATTGTAGGAGAGGGAGAACCCAGAGAATTGCCAGAAACAGTTCTTGCCAAAGACATTCTCATGCCTCCAGAGGTAGAACTGGATGTGACCTGCCGAGATGTAATTACTGTCAGAGTAGGCCAAACAATAAGGATTATAGGCAAAGTGAGGGGCAGGCCAGATCCTGACATAACATGGTCTAGAGATGGCAAAAATATAACGAAAGATAAGCGTACTGACATAATTCATGAATTCCCTCATATAGAGCTGCAAATGAAACCTGCTGTAAGAGCAGACCATGGAAAATACCTAATTACAGCTAAGAACAGCAGCGGACATGCCCAAGCATCAGCTATTGTTAATGTGCTTGATAGGCCAGGACCTTGCCAGAACCTGAAAGTAACCTATGTCACCAAAGATTCTTGCATGGTCTCTTGGGAGAATCCTGAAGATAACGGTGGCTCAGAAATTACAAACTATATAGTAGAGTATCGTCAACCAAACCAGAGAGGCTGGTCAATAGTTTCTTCTGATCTTACTAAGAGGATAGTGAAAGCACATCTCGTTGAAAATCACGAATACTTCTTCCGTGTTTGTGCAGAAAACAAAGTAGGTCCAGGTCCAGTTGTCGAGACCAAAACTCCAATTCTTGCTATTAACCCTATTGACAGGCCAGGTGAGCCTGAAAACCTTCACATTGCAGAAACAGGAAAGACATTTGTATATCTGAAATGGAGGAGACCAGACTACGATGGTGGCAGCCCCAACTTAACATACCATGTTGAAAGAAAACTGAAGGATTCTGATGAGTGGGAAAGAGTGCACAAAGGTAGCATTAAGGAAACACACTATATGGTTGACAAATGCGTTGAAAATAAAATTTATCAGTTCAGAGTTCAGACAAAGAATGAAGGTGGTGAAAGTGACTGGGTGAAGACAAGTGAAGTTGTTGTTAAAGAAGAAATTCAGAAACCTGTACTTGATCTGAAGCTGTCTGGAGTACTGACTGTGAAAGCTGGTGAACCAATAAAAATTGTAGCAGGACTAAGAGGCAAGCCCCAACCAGAAGTATCTTGGGCAAAGGATTCTGCCGATCTAGCCCAATCTCCAAGGGCCAAAATTGAAACAACTTCAGACTCATCTAAGTTCCTTCTCTCCAAAGCAAGGCGCACAGATGGCGGTAAATACGTTATTACTGCCACTAATCCAGCTGGTAGCTTTGTAGCATATGCTACTGTAAATGTTTTGGACAAACCAGGACCTGTCAGAAATTTGAAGGTGGCTGATGTTTCAACTGACCGATGCACAGTCAGCTGGGATGTACCTGAAGATGATGGTGGTTGTGAAATACAGAACTACATTGTAGAGAAATGTGAAAGCAGACGAATGGTTTGGACTACGTATTCCTCCTCTGTGCTAATGACCCATATACATGTAACACATCTCATTGAAGGCAATGAATATATATTCAGGGTCCGTGCAGAGAATAAAATGGGCACTGGTCCCCCAACAGAGACTAAGCCAATTATAGCAAAAACTAAGTATAATAGACCTGGTCGTCCAGATCCTCCAGAAGTCACAAAGGTCAGCAAAGAAGAGATGACCGTGGTTTGGAATCCACCAGAATATGATGGTGGTAAATCAATCACAGGATATATATTAGAGAAGAAAGAGAAAAGGTCATTAAGGTGGGTTCCTGTTACCAAAAGTGCAATTCCAGAGAGACGCAAGAAAGTTACAAATCTCATTCCAGGATATGAATATCAGTTCCGTGTCAGGGCAGAAAATGAAATTGGAATTGGTGAACCAAGCTACCCATCAAAACCAACAATAGCGAAGGATCCAATAGGTACTGATCTTTCCAATATTTTTTTGTTAGTAATACTTCAATTTAAATTATCTTTTTCTGATTCACTGATATGCTTACTTCTGTACTTTTCTGTCATCTTACAGAACCACCTGGTCCTCCCATTAATCTTAAGGTTGTTGATAGCACGAAGACCTCTATTACTCTTGGATGGGGAAAGCCAGTCTATGATGGCGGTGCTCCTATTATTGGCTATGTGGTAGAAATGAGACCCAAAACTGAAAAAGCAGGTCCTGATGAAGGATGGAAAAGATGCAATGTTGCTACACAAGTTATTCATACAGAATTTACAGTGACAAGCTTGGAGGAGAAAGAACTATATGAGTTCCGGGTTTCTGCCCAAAATCAAGTAGGCATTGGCCGGCCAGCTGATTTGAAAGAAGCTGTTTCTCCCAAAGAAATTCTTGGTAATTTTGCCAACAGGCCATTAAATTATTTGCTATCTTAAAAATTGCTTTCAAAATCTAAACTTTGAATGTTCCTTTTCAGAACCTCCTGAAATTGATTTGGATGCAAGCCTGAGAAAGTTAGTCATAGTCAGAGCAGGATGCCCCATAAGACTTTTTGCCATTATTCGAGGGCGACCAGCACCTAAAGTTACCTGGAGGAAGGTGGGAATTGACAATGTGATCAGAAGGGGCCAGGTTGACCTGGTTGACACAATGGCCTTCTGCGTCATCCCTGATTCTACACGGGATGATTCAGGCAAATACACCTTGACAGTTGTTAACCCTGCTGGAGAAAAGGCAGTCTTTGTGAATGTCCGCGTCCTTGGTGAGTAATGTCAATAATTTTAACATCTATTAATTTTTGTTCTGTGATTTATGAATGTATTATTCATTGCAGTTTCTTTTCCATGGGACTCTGCCCACTTACTTTGAATAATTGCGGCCTAATATTGGTTGTTTATTGTTTCCTTTCCTCCAATAGATACTCCTGGACCTGTAGCGGAGCTTAGTGTCAAGGATGTCACAAAAACATCCTGTCAGGTTTCATGGACTCCACCTGAAAATGACGGTGGTAGTCCTGTCACACATTACATCGTGGAAAAACGTGAGGCTGAGAGAAAGACCTGGGCAAAACTTACCGATGATGTAAAGAAGACTAGTTTCAAGGTTTCTAATCTTATGCCAGGAACTGAGTATTTCTTCAGAGTCATTGCTGTCAATGAATATGGCCCTGGTGTTCCAAGGGACACGCCCAAACCAATCTTGGCATCAGATCCGCTAAGTAAGTATTTATTGACGTAGCTTCTGTATAATTTCATTCAGGAGATTCAGAATTTATATGATGGTTCAGATAGTCAAAATCAGTTGTCACTGCGCATAATAACAAATAATACTAATAATAAATAAATAATTTCATTATTTATACCCTGCCCATCTGGCTGGGTTGTCCTGCCCACTCTGGGCAGCTTCCAACACATAGAAAAACACAATAAAACATCAAACACTAAAAAAATCCTGATACAACACTGCCTTCAGATGCCTTTAATTTCAGGTTGGGAGAACTCAGGCATTAACACTCAGAAATATCCCTGTGGCTTGGGGGTATTTTGGGGTGAGTGCTTTGACAATGTGTCTTGAGGTACATATTCGACTCACAAACCCAGGGCTCACCTGACAAGGAAGGAAATTTATCCCAATCCTTGACTGGGGAGCAACAGAATGTAGACAGACACATGCCCAAGGAACACGAGGAATGTTTCCCTCATATTTATGAGATAACTTCACCTCCCTGCACTTATTTAATTGACTTGTTGTTTGGCAGATCTTCTATTTGCTATATTTCAAAGAATATAACCTGTCCACAAATACATTGCCAGCTGGGTCTTCTTCCAGGGTGTGGAGGCAATGTGTGGATCACAAAAAACAATCAAACCAGAATAGAAGTACCGTATTGGCCTGAATATAAGCCTCACCTTTTCTCCCAAATTCTGACTTTGAAAAGTTAAAGTGCAGCTTAAATTCGCGACCTTACAAATATTGGCTTATACGATATTGCTGCTAAAACAGATATACGGTAAAAATGAACGGGTGTGAGTGCCTGTGGAATTTTAAGGGAGCAGCTTATATTCAGGTATTCTTTTTCTCTTTCCCCCTTGAATTTTAAAGGTGCAGCTTATAGTTGGGTGCGGCTTATATTCGGGCCAATACGGTACTACAAAGTTCAAAGAAACCACTGGTCTCATGACTTATGTATTCAAATGAAAAAATAAAATAGTACAATATATTCTGTGTCATCCCCCCCACTAATAAATCATGAGAAGATGTAATGATCTTAGAAATTATGTAAACTAAGCATTTGCCTGCCTGTTATATTTTTAAGGTGAACCTGATCCTCCACGGAAACTTGAAGTGACTGAAATCACAAAGAACAGTGCTACTTTAGGGTGGCTGCCTCCGTTGCGTGACGGTGGTTCCAAAATTGATGGCTACATCATTGCATATCAAGAAGAGGGTCACGCTGAGGATCACTGGACACAGTACTCCGTTGTCAAAGATCTTCATATTGTTGTTGCTGGCCTAAAGGAAGGAAAGAAATACAAATTTAGAGTGGCTGCAAGAAATGCTGTAGGAGTAAGCCAGCCAAAACAAACCGAAGGCATCTATGAAGTTAAAGAGCAACTGAGTAAGTAGCTAACTATGACCACTTGTACAACTGAAATATAATTCAATTATTTTGATTTTATATCTAAATTTGGATGACACCTCTTAAAGATATTTAAAATTAGGTCCTGTCACGTAATCTGATGTCTTTAGTGACATTCCTTTTTTAATGGGTTTATTGTTTTTTTTCCAAAACAGCAACATACAAACAAGACATCCAAAAGGGTCTACAAAAAAGCTTCACAAATAGGCTCATTGGCTCTGCGACCTTCTAGAGCAAAGTATTAGGTGTTAATTCTGGCCTGAAGAGTACTGAATGTGGGTCCCAGGCCCAGCAGGCAGTTTCTGAATAGTTCGCTTCATTTATGCAGAAGTTTACCTTTAAAATTTGTGCATCTCCCCATTATAAGATGTTGTGAAGCTTTCTGCATCTGAAGAATAGGACAGCTATATAGTTAATTAAATAAAATAGCACAGTGCTCAGACCTTAGAATAAACCTACAAAAGAAGCTAGTAGGAAATGAATCAGGGATATTATATTTCAAGGATATTAGGGGGAATACAAGTTATCGGGGCTAGTTCCTTGGTGACTATTTGAAAACAAACAGTTTTGGGTTGGTTTGGGGAGGTAATATCAGACCTTTTGCCTTACTCCTGCAGAATATAGATCAGAAGTGGCTAGTCTGTGGCCTAGCCACACCTCCAGACACTGTTGGACTGCAACTCTCATTTGCTGCAGCCAGCAAGGCCAGTGGCTATGGGTGTTGGAAGTTGTGGTCCAACAACATTTAGAGAGTTGCAGGCTACCCCCAGTCAAGAGCATGAAAGCTGTTAGGAGACTGACATTTGTTTTCAGGGGGGAAATGCATGGTTGTTTCAAGTAAGAATGATATCAGCTTAAGATTGTGAGAACTAATTCAAAATACATATACATAAGTTATTAATTTTTGTGTGTGACCTACGTGTCTGTTTCCTATCGTTTGATTTTTAATTCCAGTGCCGCCTAAGATTCTGATGCCAGATCATGTCAATATAAAGGCTGGGCAGAAACTCAGGATTGAAGCACATGTTTATGGGAAACCCCACCCGACTTGTAAATGGATGAAAGGAGACAAAGATGTGGCAATATCCAGCCGCCTGGCTGTGCATAAAGCAGACAGCACTTCAGTTCTCATCATTAAAGATGTTATTAGGAAAGACAGTGATTATTACAGTCTAACAGCTGAAAACAGCTCGGGAGTAGCTACTCAGAAAATCAAAGTGGTCGTCATGGGTACATCGAATCTTCTTTTCCATGCTTACTTCTCAACATTCTTAACATGATTCGTCAGTGAGCATGACCTTATTTATTTATACCTGTATGTTTATCTCTTTCTGTAGATATCCCTGGTCCCCCACAGCCACCATTCGAAATTTCTGACATAGATGCTGATGCTTGCTCTTTGTCATGGCATACTCCTCTTGAAGATGGTGGTAGCAACATCACCAACTACGTGGTTGAGAAGTGTGATACCAGTCGAGGAGACTGGATAACAGTGGTAGCTTCTGTTACAAAGACAAATTGCAGAGTTGGAAAACTCACCCCTGGAGAAGAATACATGTTCCGTGTTCGTGCTGAAAACCGATTTGGAATTTCTGAACCGCTTCCGTCCGATAAGATGATTGCAAGGTTTCCATTTGGTATGTCCACCTCAGACAATGGTGCAGTCTTTATTAGAATACTTCTAAGGGTGAAATGATTTTTTTAAAAAAACATTCTCTTCTCTTTCTCTACAGATGTTCCTAGTGAACCAAAGAACGCACGTGTTACCAAAGTGAACAAGGACTGCGTTTTTGTGGCATGGGACAGGCCAGACAGCGATGGAGGCAGCCCAATAACTGGTTATCTCATTGAACGTAAAGAAAGGAACAGTTTGCTTTGGGTGAAGGCCAATGATACACTTGTGCGATCCACAGAATACCCATGTGCAAATTTAATTGAAGGCCTTGAGTACACATTTAGAATCTATGCTCTGAATAAAGCTGGTGCAAGCAAGCCTAGCAAACCGACAGATTTTATTACAGCAAGAACACCAGTTGGTAAGCAAAACATTTGCATACATTGCATTATGTATAACTATTATTGTTAATACTGAGCCGACTTAAGTACCGTAACATTAGGAGAATACGGCCAAAGCTAAACTTTCTTAAACTGCACTGGTTTCAACAAGTAAGGTAAGCATTTGCTTATTGAATTCCAATGAAAAGCCTTGCTTTTGGCTAGATTGTGCCCAAAGTTTAATTTCTCTGGATTTAAAAAGAAAGAAAGAAATATTCCATGTTTGTTCAGTGATATGCATCCTTTGTGTTGTGACATTTTCTATCAAATGTCGTAGAATAAACCTGACCTCATTTGTTTTTAGATCCCCCTGGCAAACCCGAGGTTATTGATGTCACTAAGAGTACTGTGTCTCTTGTCTGGGCAAGACCAAAACATGATGGTGGTAGCAAGATACTTGGCTACTTTGTTGAATCCTGTAAACTGCCTGGAGAAAGATGGGTACGATGCAATACCACTCCCCATCAAATACCCCTGGAAGAGTACACTGCAACTGGCTTGGAAGAAGGTGCACAGTATCAATTTAGAGCCATAGCAAAAACAGCAGTGAACATTAGCTGGCCTTCTGAACCTTCTGATCCAATAACCGTTCAGTCAGAAAATGGTAAGGAATGCATTTGAGTACCATTAGAGTTGAGCCATACTTTTATCCTTCTCATTGTTGTGTACTCATTGGAATGTATTTCCCCCCCTCCCCTTCTACATTTTTTTTTTACACTGCAGTACCACCAAAAATAGAACTCGGTGTAGCTATGAAATCCTTGCTTGTAGTAAAAGCTGGAACCAATGTTTGTCTTGAGGCTAATGTGTTCGGCAAGCCTATGCCAACTATTAGTTGGAAGAAAGAAGGGGAGATCCTGAAACCAGTTGAAGGAGTCAAGATAACCACCAAGAGAAATTTATCTACTGTAGACCTCTTCAGCGTAAATAGAAAGCAAACAGGAGATTATACTATCACAGCTGAAAATGCAAGTGGTTCCAAATCAGCAACTATTAAACTTAAAGTACTAGGTAGGCTAAAAGTTCATTTGAATCAATGTATTCAAACTTCAGGAAATGTAGCAGTTGTAAGACTTCACTCACTGCCTAATTTTTCTTTCCCAGACAAGCCTGGTCCTCCAGCTTCAGTTAAGATTGTAAACATGTACACAGACCGAGCAATGCTTTCTTGGGAACCTCCTCTTGAAGATGGGGGCTCAGACATTACTAATTACATTGTCGACAAACGGGAAACAAGCAGACCCAACTGGGCTCAAGTCACCGCCAATGTCCCCATCACTAGCTGCAGCGTTGAGAAACTAATTGAAGGACATGAGTACCAATTCCGTATTTGCGCTGAAAACAAATATGGAGTAGGTGACCCAATTTTGACTGACTCAGCAGTGGCTAAGAATCCATATGGTAAGCTTCTCTCACTGGATTTTTCTATCTATTTAGTGTCAATCTATGTTTTAACATTTGCTTAAGAACATTTCAAATTATTATTTATAGATGTGCCTGGACCATGTGAACCACCTATAATTAGTAACATAACAAAAGATTTCATGTCGGTAAGCTGGAAAGCACCTGCTGATGATGGCGGCTCCCCTGTAACTGGATATATTGTTGAAAAACGTGAAACGAGGGCAGTTAACTGGACAAAAGTGAATAGAAAGCCCGTCATTGAAAGAACCATAAAGGCCACTGGACTCCAGGAAGGAACAGAATATGAGTATAGGGTAACTGCACTGAATAAAGCTGGACCCGGCAAACCTAGTGGAGTATCTAAAGCAGTATATGCACGTGATCCTCAGTGTAAGTTGAACACAAGCACATTTTTCGGTCTTCTGTGACTTTGTGAGTGTGTGCAAATGGGTTTGCCAGATCATAATTCTGTAATTTCTTGGTGCTTTCATTCTCAGATCCTCCTGGCCCACCAGCGTTCCCAAAAGTGATTGACACCACCCGTAGCTCTATAACCCTGTCTTGGACCAAGCCAGCATATGATGGTGGAAGCCCCATTATTGGCTACCTTGTTGAAGTAAAACGAGCAGATACAGATAACTGGGTCCGGTGCAATTTGCCAAGGAATTTGCCAGATACCCGTTACGTTGTGACTGGACTCACGGAGAACACAGAATACCAGTTCCGTATTTATGCTGTCAATAAGATTGGATATAGTGACCCAAGCGATGTGCCAGACAAGCACCTTGCCAAGGACATTTTAAGTAAGTTGTCCTGGAAAGAAACTGACTTGTTGACTTTCGTGCTTATTGTGGGTATCGGTATAGAAGGTTTAGTGGAGGGCCTATGAGAAACTAGGGGCTCTGTGCTGAACTGTTTCATGAACTCACATATGTCTAGTCTTTAAACCACTATTCCCTCAGTTGTTAAAAACCACACAATCTAGCCACATGCTCCTCATTCTGCTCTTGTTTCTAAAATTTTCTTGAGAATGGAATCCTCAGCTTTTCTTTCCAGCTGCACTATCATTGTTGTACATTTTCCTCTACCTAGAAACACATTTGCTCCTTCTCTGTCTTGTGTGAAAGAACACAGTGTCCTCCTTCTGAATAATAATGCAATGGTATCATGTTTTGAGTGCAAGGCAAGCACACTTTCCCAATAGGAAGCTCCTAGATAGTTGTAGAAAAGTAGGGACCGCAACTTGACTGAAAGTGTAGAGTGGATTCTTCTCAAAACAAAGGGAGAGAAGAATATGAGAAACCACTGGTGTCTGGCTGGGTGGCATGAAAACTGGCAATTAGGGAAGGAAGGCTAGAGTAACATTTAGAGAGATTTCCTCTCTTTTACTCATCCGCTTGCTTTTTCTAAAAAAGAAAAAAGAAAGCCTGAGCTTTATTCCCCCTAACATTGTATTTTTGTATTTTTTCTCTTTCCTTTCCATTCCCATCCTGCCTCAGCCACTGACACTGATTTTTTAAATTATATTTTAAATTGTTATCATCAGCAATTTATTTGACATCTACTTTTATTTACAATGCAGTTCCACCTGAGGGAGAGCTTGATGCTGAATTGAGGAAAGTTCTGGTATTACGTGCTGGAGTCACAATGAGGATTTATGTGCCAGTGAGAGGCCGTCCACCTCCCAAGATTTCTTGGTCTAAAGTGGATGCCAACATAAGAGACAGGCAAGGACTAGATATCAAATCAACTGACTTTGACACTTTCCTGCGCTGTGAAAATGTAAACAAATATGATTCTGGAAAATATGTCCTGAGTCTGGAGAACGTCTGTGGCAAAAAAGCATACACAATGGTTGTAAAAGTACTTGGTAAGTGCTATGTGATTGCCTATTATTGTCTTAACTATCCATACATGTTTTATTTTATATATTTTACTCATTAACTGAAATGGTTTATTTGCATCTGTACAGATACTCCTGGGCCACCTATTAATCTGATTGTAAAAGAAGCATCTAAAGATTCTGCCTTTATTTCATGGGAACCTCCTATAATTGATGGCGGGAGTCCAGTGAAGAACTATGTGGTTGAAAAACGTGATGCAGAGAGAAAGTCGTGGTCTACAGTAGCCACAGAGTGTCCGAAAACAAGCTTCAGGATCTCTAACTTGGAGGAAGGCAAATCTTACTTCTTCAGGGTTTTTGCTGAAAATGAATATGGCATTGGTGACCCCTGTGAAACTCGGGATGCGGTTAAGGCTTCCGGTGAGGATATTCACATGATTACCCTATCAGGCTATTGTTAAATGGCTCTTGTGCATCTAACTTTATATTAGCGATTTGTTCATCATTATATTCTTTTCTCCCTGCTAGAAACACCTGGACCTGTTGTGGACTTAAAGGCTTTGGCTGTGACAAAGTCATCCTGCAATGTATCGTGGAAAAAGCCCATTAGCGATGGTGGAAGCCGCATTAATGCATATATCGTTGAACTTATGACTGGTGAAAATCAGTGGCAGGAAGTTATGAGGTCAAAGAACCTCCAGTATTCAACAAGAGACTTAACAGAAGGCAAAGAATATACCTTCAGAGTGAGAGCACAAAATGAAGCTGGGTATGGAACACCTAATGAAATTACAGTGCTGGCAAGGGACGATATAGGTGAGTAGATTCATACATTTTCTCGTTCACAGAGCACACTGCATATGTCAGTATAGTGAACGATAGAACTACCCCATGAGATAGCCATGCCAGTCTAATAAAGCAAAAATAGCAGAGGTGTCACAAAACCTTTCGTTCTTTTACAGAACAGAAGTTACTGAAATGAAGCAACTGTATTCACTGCACTGAACATACAATAATAATAATAATATTATAATAATTTATTATTTATACCCTGCCCATCTGGCTGGGTCCCCCCAGCCACTCTGGGCGGCTTCCAACAAAACACTAAAATACAATAACCTATTAAACATTAAAAGCTTCCCTAAACAGGGCTGCCTTTAGATGTCTTCTAAAAGTTTGGTAGTTATTTTTCTCTTTGACATCTGGTGGGAGGGCGATCCACAGGGCAGGCACCACTACTGAGAAGGCCCTCGGCGCTGGACCTCAGTGTCCGGGCTGAACGATGGAGGTGGAGACACTCCTTCAGGTATACTGGACCGAGGCCGTTTAGGGCTTTAAAGGTCAGCACCAACACTTTGAATTGTGCTCGGAAATGTACATACAATCATTCAATACCTTTTTGTCTTCCAGTGGCACCTGATCTTGATTTAAAAGACCTGCCAGGCTTGTGCTATTTAGCTAGAGAAGGAAGCAGTTTCCGCCTGAAAATCCCTATTAAAGGCAAACCAGCACCAACGGTGACATGGAAAAAAGGGGAAGACCTGGCTCTTACTGAGTCAGGAAGAGTTGCATTTGAAGCTACAGCAGTTAACACCTCACTTCTTGTACGTGATTGTCATAAAGATGATGCTGGGAAATATACAATCAAACTGAAGAACATTGCTGGCAGTAAAGAAGCGACTATTTCTGTGAAGGTTGTTGGCAAACCTGGAATCCCAACAGGACCTGTGAAATTTGATGAAGTCACAGCTGATGCCATGACATTAAAATGGGCTCCTCCCAAAGATGATGGTGGTTCAGAAATCACTAACTACATTATTGAGAAGAGAGACAATGTGAATAATAAATGGGTCACATGTGTGTCTGCTGTGCAGAAAACTACCTTCAGAGTCACAAGACTTCATGAAGGCAGTGAATATACTTTCAGAATCAGTGCTGAAAATAAATATGGAGTCGGCGAAGGTCTTAAATCTGACCCAATAATCGCAAGGCATCCATTTGGTAAGCACAAAAAAAATATGTTTGTTGTGAAGCATTCTGTCATTTAAGGTTCAGTCTAATTCTCTCTTATATTTATTATATTTCTAGATGTTCCTGATGCTCCACCACCACCCAAAATTGTTGAGATTAGGCGTGATTCTGCCTATTTAACATGGACAGACCCCAAAAAGACAGGTGGCTCACCTATCACAGGTATTTCTTTTGACATTTAATTTTGCATAAGATTCCCCAGGGTGTTAAATCCTAGGATCACAAATGCCAGTCATGATGTAACAAATGTGCCTGCCCTCCACCAGCTTTTGCAATGTCCAGACCCAACTAACGTCAAGGCTCTGGTGTCTGTAAGGCCCGAGGGGGGCATGTTGAGAAGCAGCTTAGATTCAAAGCCTTCCAGTGCCACAAATCAGGGTGATATTGAGCCACATTTCCAACGGGAGGGGGAAATACAAGTGACAAAAGAGTGTAGAGTGTTCCCCTGCCCTGCTGGCTTAAGCCTGGCATGGCAATGGATAAGGCAGTGGAACTGTCTTCATATTTCACTGCCACCACCTCAGGATTGTATTGCAAAGCTTGTTAAGTAGCCAGTTGCCTGATGTCCTGCGATGGTGACAGAAACTGCTCAGAGATATCAGACAAGGATGCTTTTGCAAAATAAAAAAGTTGGTTCCTATCCACCCCCATTTTTGTTTACCTTTTGAAATACTAAGCATGTGTTTCCTGTGTTTGTATGCTTCTGTAGGTTACCACCTTGAATATAAAGAAAGAAATAGTATTTTGTGGAAGCGAGCAAACAAGACCCCACTAAAGATGAGAGACTTCAGAGTGACAGGGTTAACGGAAGGTTTGGAATATGAATTCAGAGTGATGGCAATTAATCTTGCTGGAGTTGGTAAACCAAGTCTGCCTTCTGAGCCAATTGTAGCCCTTGATCCAATTGGTAAGCTTCCCAAAGTAAAGAGATATGTCTTCATGTGTTAGAAAACTGTGATATACACTTTTACTACTTCTGTATTCTGTTGTTTTCAGATCCTCCTGGGAAGCCTGAAGTTATCAGTGTGACTAGAAACTCAGTGACTCTGATCTGGACAGAACCAAAATATGATGGCGGACATAAATTAATTGGCTACATAGTGGAGAAACGTGATCTACCTTCAAAGACTTGGATGAAGGCAAACCATGTGAATGTTCAGGAATGTGCATATACAGTAACTGACCTGTTTGAAGGATCTAAATATGAATTCAGAATTAGAGCTAAGAATACCGCTGGTGCTATTAGTCCTCCATCAGAATCTACTGGAGCCATTATATGCAAGGATGAGTATGGTACGTATTCCCTGTAAAGGCACACACCAGTTTTTAATGTTTTAAGTATCTTCTTTCCTAAAAGGGATGCAGGTGGCACTGTGGGTTAAACCACAGAGCCTAGGACTTGCTGATCAGAAGGTCAGCGGTTCGAATCCCTGCGACGAGGTGAGCTCCCGTTACTCAGTCCCAGCTCCTGCCAACCTAGCAGTTCGAAAGCACATCAAAGTGCAAGTAGATAAATAGGTACCACTCCTGCGGGAAAGTAAACAGCGTTTCCGTGCGCTGCTCTGGTTCTCCAGAAGCAGCTTAGTCACGCTGGCCACATGACCCGGAAGCTGTACACCGGCTCCCTCGGCCAATAAAGTGAGATGAGCGCCGTAACCCCAGAGTCGGTCACAACTGGACCTAATGGTCAGGGGTCCCTTTACCTTTATCTTCTTTCCTAACATATTAATTCTCTTTTACAGAGGCACCAACTATTGTTATTGATCCTACTATCAAAGAAGGCCTGACTGTTAAGGCAGGAGACACCATCTCAATGTCTGCTATTAGCATCCGTGGCAAGCCACTTCCAACTTCAGTGTGGTCTAAAGGAGGCAAAGATTTCAAGCTTTCAGAGACCGTTCATATTGAATCAACTCCAACTTCTTCCACGCTTTCTGTCAAGTATGCCGCTAGAAAAGATTCTGGTGAATATACGATCACTGCAACCAATCCTTTTGGTACTAAAGAAGAACACGTACATGTAAAAGTTTTAGATGTACCAGGCCCACCTGGACCAGTTGAAGTGAGCAATGTTTCAGCTGAAAAGGCTACTCTCACATGGACACCCCCAACAGAAGATGGCGGGTCACCAATCAAGTCTTATGTACTTGAAAAGAGAGAAACTAGCCGCCTTCTATGGACTCAAGTTGCTGAAGACATTCAGTCTTGTAGGCATGTTGTGACTAAGCTTATTCAAGGAAATGAGTACCTTTTCCGTGTTTCTGCTGTGAATCAGTATGGCAAAGGAGAACCATCTCAATCAGAGCCAGTTAAAATGGTGGATAGATTTGGTAAGCAAAACTAGTCAAAAGGTATATGAATTTACTGCTGTAAAAATAGAAAAACATTTATGTGTTTATCAAAATCTGTTTTCCTCCTTTTAGGGCCTCCTGGTCCACCTGGTAAACCAGAAGTATCAAATATTACGAAAAACACTGTTACTGTAACCTGGAAAAGGCCAACTGATGACGGTGGCAGCGAAATCACAGGCTACCATGTGGAAAGAAGAGAAAGAAAAGGCGTGAGATGGGTCAGAGTTACAAAGAAACCAGTATCAGACCTTCGATGCAAAGTGACTGGACTCCTAGAAGGAAATGAATATGAATTCCGTGTCAGTGCAGAAAACAGGGCAGGAATTGGGCCACCAAGTGATATTTCTCAACCAGTATTAACCAAGGATGCTGCATGTTAGTATGATTTCTATACTTTGGGGGGGGGAATCCCTTTATAGCATGATTATCTATAAGGATTCCAATCAAATAAAATGTGTTGCCTTTTTTCATTATTTATAGATCCACCGGGACCTCCTTCCAACCCACGAGTAACTGATACAACAAAGACAACTGCTAGCCTAGCATGGGGTAAACCTCACTATGATGGCGGACTTGATATAATCGGCTATATTGTGGAGCACCAAAAAGAAGGAGAAGACACATGGGTGAAAGATACCACGGGGACTGCTCTAAGAATCACAGAATTTGTGGTTGCTAATCTCCAGCCAGGAGCCAAATACAATTTTAGAATTATTGCCCTCAATGCTGCTGGCGCTGGTGAACCAGCAACGATAAAAGATGTTGAAATCAGGGAACGTGAAGTAGCTCCTGATTTTGAATTAGACGCCGAGCTGAGGAAAACTCTTGTTGTTAGAGCTGGACTGACCATTCGGGTATTTGTTCCAATTAAAGGGCGCCCAGTTCCTGAAATCACATGGACCAAGGATGATATTTCACTTAAAGGACGTGCCAGTATTGAAAATACAGACTCTTTCACACTTCTCATTGTCACAGAATGCAATAGATATGATGCAGGAAAGTATGTCATGACCCTTGAAAATGCTGCTGGCAAGAAGACTGGTTTTGTAAATGTAAAAGTCTTGGATACACCAGGGCCACCAATAAATCTCAAGCCCAGAGACATATCTAAAGATACCATCACCCTACAATGGGATATGCCTCTAATTGATGGTGGTTCACGCATAACAAATTATATAGTTGAAAAACGTGAGTCAACACGAAAGGCATATTCAACCATCACAACAAAGTGCCCAAAATGTTCACTTAGGATTCCTAATTTGGCTGAAGGGTGTGAATATTACTTCAGAGTATTTGCTGAAAACGAATTTGGAATTGGTGAACCTGCCGAAACTGCTGAACCTGTAAGAGCGTCAGAGGCACCATCACCACCAGAGAGCCTTAATATCATGGATATCACAAGGAAGACAGTCAGCCTTGCTTGGCCAAAGCCCGAACATGATGGTGGTAGCAAGATTACTGGCTATGTTATTGAAGCCCAGAAAAAAGGTTCAACTCAGTGGACACATATCACAACTGTGAAAACATTAGAATGTGTGGTAAAGAATCTGACTGAAAATGAAGAATATACTTTCCAGGTTATGGCAGTTAATAGTGCTGGAAGAAGTGATCCAAGAGAAAGCAGACCAGTTGTCGTTAAAGAGCAAATGATGCTTCCAGAATTTGATTTGCGTGGCATTTACCAGAAAACAGTAATTGCCAGAGCTGGTGACAATATCAAAGTTGAAATACCTGTGCTTGGTCGCCCAAGGCCAACTATTACTTGGAAAAAAGAAGACCAGTTAATTAAACAAACTCAAAGAGTAAACTTTGAACATACTGCTTCTGCAGCCATCTTGACCATTAATGAATGCACTAGAAACGATAGCGGCAGATACCCAATCTCAGCTAAAAATATTGTTGGTGAAGTTAGCGATGTTATAACTATACAGGTGCATGATGTTCCTGGACCTCCCACAGGGCCAATCAAATTTGAAGAAGTTTCATCCGACTATGTCACCTTCTCATGGGAACCTCCACTGAATGATGGAGGGGTACCAATAAGTAACTATGTTGTAGAAATGCGTAAAACCGACAGTACTGCATGGGCTGAGTTAGCAACTACTGTTATACGTACTACTTTTAAAGCTGCTCGCCTCACTACTGGGACAGAGTACCAATTCCGTGTTAAAGCTCAGAACAGATATGGTTCAGGACCATCTATCAGTTCAGAGAATGTAATTGCTAACTATCCTTTTAAAGTTCCTGGTCCTCCAGGCACTCCTCAAGTGATTGCAGTCACAAAAGATGCAATTAGCATTAGCTGGCATGAGCCTTTGACAGATGGAGGAAGCCCCATTTTGGGATATCACGTTGAGCAAAAAGAACGAAATAGCATTCTTTGGCAGACCGTAAGTAAAGCTTTGATATCAGTAAATACCTTCAAATCAAGTGGTCTTACATCTGGCCTTGCCTATGAATTCCGAGTCATAGCAGAAAATATGGCAGGCAAGAGTAAACCAAGCAAGCCATCTGAGCCAGCATTGGCCCTGGACCCTATTGATCCTCCTGGGAAGCCAGTTCCTCTCAATATTACAAGACATGCAGTAGCACTTAAGTGGAAAAAACCTGAATATAATGGAGGTTTTAAGATAACTGGCTATACTGTTGAAAAAAGAGATCTTCCTAATGGCCGATGGCTAAAGGCTAACTTCGGCAATATACTAGAAACTGAGTTCACTGTTAGTGGTCTCACAGAAGATGCTGCTTATGAATTCCGTGTGATTGCTAGAAACGCGGCTGGTGCTGTTAGCCACCCATCCGAACCATCAGATGCAATAACGTGCAGAGATGAGATTGAAGCACCAAGGATAATGGTTGATGCTAAATACAAAGACACTTTGATATTAAAAGCAGGTGAAATTTTCAAACTTGAAGCTGACGTTTCAGGTCGCCCTCCACCAACTCTGACATGGACGAAAGAAGGAAAGGAGCTTGAAGACACAGCAAAATTAGAAATTAAAATAGCTGATTTCTCAACTGTTCTTCATAATAAGGACTCTATAAGAAGAGATGGAGGTGCCTACACACTTACAGCCTCCAATCCAGGTGGCTTTGCAAAACATATTTTCAATGTCAAAGTACTAGACAGACCTGGTCCTCCAGAAGGGCCTTTGGCTGTGTCTGATGTTACCATAGAAAAATGTGTCCTGTCATGGTTACCACCTTTGGATGATGGAGGCGCAAGTATTGACCATTATGTTGTTGAGAAACGTGAGACTAGCAGATTGGCATGGACAACTGTAGCCACAGAAGTTCCAGTAACAAAATTAAAGGTCACAAAGCTATTGAAAGGCAATGAATATATCTTCCGTGTTATGGCTGTTAACAAATATGGCCTTGGCGAAGCCCTGGAATCAGAGCCTGTTCTTGCAGTAAATCCTTATGTAGTACCTGATCCACCGAAGACACCTGAAGTTACAGCTGCAACCAAAGATTCTATGATTGTGTGCTGGGGACACCCTGATTCTGATGGTGGAAGTCCTATAATCAATTATATTGTAGAACGTCGTGACAGGGCTGGATTACGCTGGGTGAAATGTAACAAGCGGGTTGTCACAGATTTGCGCTATAAAGTATCTGGACTCACAGAAGGTCATGAATATGAATACCGAGTGAAAGCTGAAAATGCTGCTGGTGTAAGTGAACCAAGTCTAAGCAGTCCATTCTACAAAGCTGCTGATACTGTATTTAAGCCAGGTCCACCAGGTAATCCTCGTGTATTAGACACAAGCAAGTCCTCAATTACAATTGCTTGGAATAAGCCAATATATGATGGTGGCTCAGAAATCACAGGCTACATGGTTGAAACAGCATTACCTGACGAAGATGAGTGGAAAATTGTAACTCCACCAGCAGGGCTGAAGGCAACTTCCTTTACCATCACTAATCTAAAAGAAAACCAGGAATATAAAATCAGAATATATGCTATGAACTCTGAAGGCATTGGAGAGCCTGCTCTTGTTCCTGGGACACCAAAAGCTGAAGAAAGGGTACTGCCTCCTGAGATTGAACTTGATGCAGACCTACGTAAAGTTGTGACTCTCAGAGCTTGCTGTACTTTAAGACTCTTCGTCCCAATTAAAGGAAGACCAGCGCCTGAAGTGAAATGGTCAAGAGAACATGGAGAGTCTTTAGACAAAGCCGCTATTGAATCCACAAGCTCTTATACACTACTTACAGTTGGAAATGTGAATAGATTTGACAGTGGCAAATATATACTGACTGTAGAAAACAGCTCAGGCAGTAAATCAGCATTTGTAATTGTAAGGGTTCTTGATACACCTGGCGCCCCACAGAATCTGAAGATAAAAGAGGTTACAAAGTCATCTGTGACTCTCACGTGGGACCCTCCCCTCATAGATGGTGGCTCTAAAATTAAAAATTATATTATTGAAAAACGTGAGGCAACAAGAAAAGCATATTCAACAGTTATGGCCAATTGCCATAAGACCAGCTGGAAAGTGGACAATCTACAGGAAGGTTGCAACTATTATTTCAGAGTTCTAGCTGAAAATGAATATGGAATAGGGCTTCCTGTTGAAACATCAGACTCTATTAAGGCATCTGAAAGGCCTCTTCCTCCAGGAAAAATAACTATATTAGATGTGACACGAAAGAGTGTATCTTTGTCTTGGGAAAAACCTGAACATGATGGAGGAAGCAGAATTTTGGGCTACATTGTAGAAATGCAAAGCAAAGGCAGTGAGAAATGGGCCACATGCACTACTGTAAAAGTTACTGAAGCAGTTATAACTGGACTGATCCAGGGTGAAGAATATTCTTTCCGTGTTTCAGCTCAGAATGAAAAAGGAATCAGTGATCCTCGACAATTGAGTGTACCAGTTATTGCGAAAGATCTTGTGATACCACCAGCCTTCAAACTGTTATTCACTACCTTCAGTGTACTAGCAGGTGAAGACTTAAAGGTTGATGTTCCATTTGTTGGTCGACCCAAGCCGTCTGTAACATGGCTCAAAGATGATGTGCCACTGAGACAAACTACTAGAGTAAACGAAGAAAATACAGACAACAACACTTTGCTAACAATAAAAGAAGCATGTAGAGAAGATGTTGGACAATATTTAGTAAAACTTTCTAACTCTGCTGGGGAAGCTACTGAAATTCTTAACATTGTTGTCCTTGACAAGCCAGGACCTCCAACTGGACCAGTGAAGATTGAAGACGTAACTGCAGACAATATTACCATTTCCTGGGGACCACCCAAATATGATGGTGGCAGTTCTATCAACAATTATATTGTGGAAAAACGAGACACCTCCACTACTGCTTGGCAGATTGTTTCAGCTACCGTTGCCCGAACAACTCTAAAAGCAGCTAGATTAAAAACTGGAAGTGAATATCAATTCAGAATTGCTGCTGAAAACAGATATGGAAAGAGTACATATCTCACATCAGAGTCTGTGGTAGCCCAGTATCCATACAAACTACCTGGGCCTCCTGGAACTCCTTTTGTACCAAAAGTCTCCAGGGATAGTATGGTTGTACACTGGAATGAACCAGTCAATGATGGTGGCAGCAAGATTATTGGTTATCATTTGGAGCGCAAGGAAAGAAACAGCATACTCTGGGTTAAATTGAACAAAGCGGCAATTCCTGACACTAACTTTAAAACAACTGGACTCGAGGAAGGCCTTGAATATGAATTCAGAGTTTATGCAGAAAATATAGTTGGTATCGGAAAAGCAAGTAAAGGTTCAGAATGCTACAAAGCTTATGATCCTTGTGATCCTCCTGGTCGTCCAGAGCCTATCATTGTCACAAGGAACTCTGTTACTCTTCAGTGGAAGAAACCAGCATATGATGGCGGAAGCAAGATCACCGGCTACATAGTTGAGAAGAAGGAGCTACCTGAAGGCCGCTGGATGAAAGCAAGCTTTACGAATGTTATTGAGACCCAGTTTGCAGTAACTGGCCTAGTTGAAGACCAAAGGTATGAGTTCCGTGTCATTGCGCGCAACGCTGCAGGCGTTTTCAGTGAGCCATCTGAAAGCTCGGGGGCAGTCACAGCAAGAGATGAAGTAGAGCCACCTCGCATAAGTATGGACCCCAAATTTAAAGAAACCCTTGTACTGCATGCTGGCGAATCGTTCAAGATTGACGCAGACGTTCACGGTAAGCCGCTGCCTTCTATTCAGTGGCTAAAAGGCGACAAGGAACTAGTGAATACTGCACGCTTGGATATAAAAACCACAGACTTTGCCACAAGCCTAAGCGTCAAAGAAGCCATTCGCGTTGACAGTGGGCATTATGTATTGCTGGCCAAGAATGCTGCAGGTGAAAAGACAGCTTCCGTTCATGTTAAGGTTCTGGACAAACCTGGCCCACCTGAAGGTCCGGTTGTTGTAACAGGTGTTACTGCTGAAAAGTGTTACCTGGCATGGAAACCCCCATTGCAAGATGGTGGTAGTGACATTTCACATTATGTAATTGAAAGAAGAGAAACAAGCCGCTTAGTCTGGACTTTAGTTGATGGCAATGTACAAACCCTTAGTTACAAAGTTACTAAACTTTTGGAAGGCAACGAATATATCTTCCGCATCATGGCTGTAAACAAATATGGGGTTGGGGAGCCTCTTGAATCTGAGCCTGTAATGGCTAAAAATCCATTTGTAGTGCCACTTCCACCAAAAGCCCCAGAGGTCTCGGCTGTTACCAAGGATTCTATGATTGTCGTATGGGAAAGACCACCCTCTGATGGCGGCAGTGAAATTTTGGGTTATGTACTAGAAAAACGTGATAAAGAAGGCATTCGGTGGACAAGATGTAACAAGCGTTTGATAAGTGAACTTCGATACAGAGTTACTGGACTTATAGAAAATCATAATTATGAATACAGAGTCTCGGCTGAAAATGCAGCTGGCCTCAGTGAGCCAAGCCTACCTTCTGTTTATCATAAGGCTTGTGACCCTATATACAAACCAGGTCCTCCCAACAATCCTAAAGCAATAGATGTTACAAGATCTTCGGTTTTCCTCTCCTGGAGTAAGCCAATCTATGATGGTGGCTCAGAAATCCAAGGATACATTGTTGAAAAATGTGATGTGAGTGTTGGGGACTGGGCAATTTGTACACCACCAACTGGAATTAAGAAAACAAATATGGAAGTAGAAAAATTGCAGGAGAAGCATGAATATAAATTCCGCATTTGTGCTGTTAACAAAGCAGGAGTAGGAGAGCATGCCGATGTTCCTGGAACTATTGTGGTCGAAGAAAAGCTGGAAGCTCCAGACCTTGATCTTGACTTGGAACTGAGGAAGGTTATCAATGTAAGAGCTGGTGGCTCCTTAAGATTATTTGTTCCAATCAGAGGACGCCCAACACCCGAAGTAAAATGGAGCAAGGTGGATGGTGACATCAGAGAGGCAGCTGTTATTGACAGCACTAGCAGCTTCACCTCGCTGGTTCTCGACAACGTTAACAGATTTGATTCTGGAAAATACACTCTTACTTTAGAAAACAGTGGTGGAACTAAGTCTGCCTTCGTCAGTGTAAGAGTCCTAGATACCCCAGGCCCCCCAGTGAACCTGAAAATTAAGGAAATCACCAAAGACTCAGTGTCACTTGCCTGGGAACCTCCTTCGATAGACGGTGGAGCTAAAATTAAAAATTATATAATAGAAAAACGTGAAGCCACAAGGAAAGCCTATGCTGCTGTTGTAACAAACTGCCACAAGACATCGTGGAAAGTGGCTCAACTTCAGGAGGGCTGCTATTATTACTTCAGAGTTTGCGCAGAGAATGAATTTGGAATTGGCCTGCCTGCAGAAACAAGTGACCCAGTTAAAGTTGCTGAAGTTCCTCAACCTCCAGGAAAGATAACAGTGGACGATGTGACAAGAAACAGCGTTTCATTAAGCTGGGCTAAGCCTGAACATGATGGTGGAAGCAAAATTTTGCAATACATAGTGGAAATGCAAGTTAAGGGCAGTGAAAAATGGTCAGAATGTACGCGTGTGAAAGTTCTTGAAGCACTTGTTACTAACTTATCTCAAGGACAAGATTATCTCTTCAGGGTAATGGCTGTAAATGAAAAGGGTAGGAGTGATCCACGGTCCCTTGCTGTTCCAATAACAGCCAAAGATTTAGTTATTGAACCAGATGTACGACCAGCATTCCACAGTTACAGTATACAAGTGGGACAAGACCTAAAGGTGGAAATACCAATATCTGGTCGACCTACACCTACTATTACTTGGACCAAAGATGGCATGCCATTAAAACAGACAACTAGAGTTAATGTCATCGATTCACCTAAACTTACTGTGCTGAGTATTAAAGAGGTCACTAAAGAAGACAGTGGGGCGTATGAAATTGCAGTTGCTAATGTTGTTGGACAGAAATCTGCAGCTGTTGAAATTATAACACTAGACAAGCCTGATCCTCCAAAAGGCCCTGTTAAATTTGATGAAATTAGTGCTGAAAGTATTACATTGTCATGGAACCCTCCACTATACACAGGTGGCTGCCAAATCACTAACTACATTGTTCATAAGAGAGATACAACCACCACCGTATGGGAAACAGTTTCAGCTACCGTTGCAAGAACCACTCTCAAGGTGATGAAGCTCAAAACTGGATCAGAATATCAGTTTAGAATATTTGCTGAAAATAGATACGGGCAGAGCTTTGCCCTGGAGTCTGACACGGTTGTTGCTCAGTATCCCTATAAAGAACCAGGTCCTCCTGGCACACCTTTTGTGACAACAGTTACAAAGGACTCTATGGTTGTGCAATGGCATGAACCAGTAAATGATGGTGGAAGTAAAATTTTAGGTTATCATCTTGAAAGAAAAGAAAGAAACAGCATTTTGTGGACAAAGGTAAACAAGACAGTTATTCAAGACACACATTACAAAACATCTAACCTTGAAGAAGGCATTGAGTATGAATTTAGAGTGGCTGCAGAAAATATTGTTGGTGTTGGCAAAGCAAGCAAAGCTTCTGAGTGTTACGTAGCGCGTGACCCTTGTGATCCTCCAGGATGCCCTGAAGCTATTATTGTTAAAAGAAGTTCAATTACTCTGCAATGGACAAAGCCAGAATATGATGGTGGCAGCAAAATTACAGGCTACGTAGTAGAGAAACGTGATTTGCCTGAAGGTCGTTGGATGAAAGCAAGCTTCACCAATATAACTGAAACTCAGTTTACCGTAACAGGCCTTACTGAAGACCAACGATATGAATTTAGAGTCATTGCAAGGAACGCCGCTGGAGCAGTAAGCAAGCCATCTGATAGTACAGGACCGATAACAGCAAAAGATGAAGTTGAGCTTCCAAGAATATCTATGGATCCCAAATACAAAGATGCAATTGTTGTAAACGCTGGAGAAACATTCAGACTTGAGGCTGATGTCCATGGGAAGCCAATTCCCACTATTCTGTGGCTGAAAGGAGATAAAGTACTTGAAGATACTGCCCGATGTGAAGTAAGGAATACAGACT
This sequence comes from Podarcis raffonei, assembly GCF_027172205.1. Classification (NCBI taxonomy): domain Eukaryota; kingdom Metazoa; phylum Chordata; class Lepidosauria; order Squamata; family Lacertidae; genus Podarcis; species Podarcis raffonei. The sequence goes on from NC_070602.1 coordinate 114,131,306, forward strand.
TTAAGGCCTTGATTACTGTTAAAGATGCCATACGTGTTGATGGCGGGCAATATATTTTGCAGGCCTCTAATGTTGCAGGAACAAAATCAGTACCAATAACAGTAAAAGTACTGGACAGACCAGGACCTCCAGAGAGTATTCAAGTTTCTGGAGTTACTGCTGACAAGTGTTCCTTAACATGGGCGCAACCGATCCATGATGGTGGCAGTGACATTTCTCACTACATAATTGAGAAGAGAGAAACAAGTCGCCTTGCATGGACAGTTGTTGCTTCAGATGCTGTAGCCACAATGCTGAAAGTAACAAAACTTCTGGAAGGAAATGAGTATATCTTCCGCATAATGGCAGTTAATAAATATGGAGTTGGGGAGCCTCTGGAGTCTGCACCAGTATTAATGAAAAATCCATTTGTTGTTCCTGGTCCACCAAAATCCATTGAAGTAACCAACGTTACAAAGGATTCCATGACCGTCTGCTGGCATCGTCCAGATAGTGATGGTGGCAGTGAGATAGTTAACTACATTGTCGAAAAAAGGGACAGAGCTGGTATCAGATGGGTGAAATGTAACAAACGCCGAATTACAGACCTGCGATTAAGAGTCACAGGATTAGCAGAAGATCATGAGTATGAATTTAGAGTATCCGCTGAAAATGCTGCTGGAGTTGGTGAGCCAAGCCAAATCACTCCCTTTTGGAAAGCATGTGACCCTATGTTCAAACCTGGCCCACCCACTAATGCCCATGCTGTGGATACTACCAAGAATTCAATTACAGTAGCATGGGGTAAGCCTATTTATGATGGCGGCAGTGAAATCCTGGGATATATTGTAGAAATCTGCAAAGCGGATGAAGAAGAATGGACAATAGTTACCCCACAGACTGGTCTGAGAGTCAATCGCTTTGAGATCAAGAAACTCATTGAACATCAAGAATACAAACTTAGAGTTTGTGCTCTTAACAAAATTGGAGTAGGTGAAGCTGCAGCAGTTCCTGGCACAGTTAAACCAGAAGATAAACTTGAGCCACCTGAACTTGACATTGACTCAGAATTAAGGAAGGGAATTGTGGTTAGAGCTGGTGGATCTGTCAGGATAAACATACCTTTCAAAGGACGCCCAACTCCTGAAATCATGTGGTCTCGAGAAGAAGGAGAATTTACAGATAAGGTTCAAATTGAAAAGGGCCTGAATTACACACAGTTATCCATTGATTACTGTGATAGAAATGATGCTGGAAAATATATCCTTAAACTGGAGAACAGCAGTGGCTCTAAGTCTGCATTTGTCACAGTTAAAGTACTTGACACACCGGGACCACCGCAAAATTTAGTAGTCAAAGAAATAAGGAAAAATTATGCTGTACTAACATGGGAGCCTCCAGCTAATGATGGTGGGGCAAAGATAAAGAACTATGTAATTGATAAACGCGAATCAACCAGAAAAGCATATGCAAATGTCAGCGCAAAGTGCAGCAAAACAAGTTTTAGAGTTGATAACCTTATTGAAGGGGCAATTTATTATTTCAGAGTAATGGCTGAAAATGAATATGGAATTGGTGTTCCAGTTGAAACTGCAGATGCCTCAAAAGCTTCAGAACCACCTTTGCCTCCTGGAAAAGTGACTCTCACTGATGTGACTCAGAGAAGTGCATCATTTATGTGGGAAAAGCCTGAACATGATGGAGGTAGCAGAATTGTGGGGTACGTTGTTGAAATGCAGCCAAAAGGAACTGATAAATGGAGTGTTGTTACTGAAACCAAAGTCTGTAATGCAGTTGTGTCTGGTTTGAGTTCTGGACATGAATATCAATTCCGTGTCATGGCATACAATGAAAAAGGCAAGAGTGACCCTAGACCACTGGCAGTTCCTGTGATTGCCAAAGATCTGACCATTCAGCCAAATATCAAACTAATGTTCAATACATACACTGTCCAAGCTGGAGAAGACCTTAAAGTAGAAATACCCTTTATAGCTCGACCAAAGCCTACTATCACTTGGGAAAAAGATGGTCAGCCTCTAAGACAGACAACCAGGTTACATGTTGAAGATACACCTACATCAACTACTTTGTATATTAAAGAAAGCAGCAAGGATGATTTCGGTAAATATACTGTGACAGTAACCAACACTGCAGGCACAGCAGCAGAACATCTTAATATCATTGTGCTAGAGAAGCCTGGCCCACCACAAGGACCTGTCCGCTTTGATGAAGTTAGCTCGAATTTTGTTGTTCTGTCATGGGAACCACCAGCATACACAGGTGGCTGTCAAATATCCAATTACATTGTAGAGAAGCGTGACACTACTACCACTACCTGGCAGATGGTCTCAGCGACTGTTGCAAGAACAACTATTAAAGTAACAAACCTTAAAACGGGTAGTGAATACCAGTTTAGAATTAGTGCTGAAAACCGATACGGAAAGAGCACCGCACTGGATTCTAAGCCGGTTCTTGTTCAATATCCCTACAAAGAACCAGGTCCACCAGGAACACCATTTGTCAGCATCGCTACCAAAGATCATATGATAGTACAATGGAATGAACCAGTTAATGATGGAGGAAGCAAAGTTCTTGGTTATCATCTAGAACGTAAAGATAAAAACAGCATTCTTTGGACAAAATTGAATAAGGCCCTCATTCAGGACACAAAATTTAAATCAGATGGCCTTGAGGAAGGTCTTGAATATGAGTTCAGAGTTGCCGCTGAAAATATTGTTGGCATAGGTAAGGTTAGCAAATCATCTGAACTGTATGTTGCTCGAGATGCTTGTGATCCACCTGGCCGTCCAGATGCCATTGTTATTACAAGAAATTATATAACACTAAAATGGAAAAAACCTGAATATGATGGTGGCAGCAGAATAACTGGATATGTTGTGGAAAAGAGAGAACTTCCTGAAGGTCGTTGGATGAAAGCCAGTTTTACAAATGTAACAGAAACAGAGTTCACAGTAACTGGTCTTGTGGAAGACCAACGATATGAATTCAGAGTAATTGCAAGAAATGCAGCTGGTAGCATAAGTGAACCATCTGAAAGCACAGGACCAATTATTGCCAGAGATGAAATTGAAGCTCCAAGAGCTTCACTGGATCCAAAATACAAAGATGTCATTGTTGTTCATGCTGGAGAAACATTTGCTCTTGAGGCTGACATCCATGGCAAACCCATTCCTGATATTATATGGTCGAAAGATGGAAAAGAATTTGAAGGAGCAACTGCAAGAATGGAAATTAAGTCTACCATTGAGAGAACAACCCTCACAGTCAAAGATTGCATCAGAGTGGATGGAGGCATTTATACACTTAAACTGAGCAATGTTGGTGGCACAAAGTCTATACCAATCACTGTAAAAGTACTTGACAGACCTGGACCTCCAGAAGGTCCTTTGAAAGTTACAGGTGTGACTGCAGAAAAGTGTTATCTGGCATGGGGACCACCTTTACACGATGGTGGCTCTAACATTTCACATTATATTATAGAAAAGAGAGAGACAAGTCGACTTTCATGGACACAAGTGGCATCTGATGTGCAAGCTCTGAACCACAAAGTAACCAGGCTTCTTCCAAACAATGAGTACATTTTCCGTGTAATGGCTGTCAACAAATATGGAATTGGTGAACCACTGGAATCCGAGCCTGTGTTGGCATGTAATCCATACAAACCTCCAGGCCCTCCTTCAATACCTGAAGTTTCTGCAATCACAAAAGATTCTATGATTGTAACCTGGGGTCGTCCAGAGGATAATGGTGGTGCTGAAATTGAAGGGTACATCCTAGAAAAGCGAGACAAAGATGGTATTCGGTGGACCAAGTGCAATAAGAAGAGACTAACAGACTTAAGACTCAGAGTAACTGGACTTACAGATGGCCATTTCTATGAATTTAGGGTTTCTGCTGAAAATGCTGCTGGTGTTGGTGAACCTAGTGAACCATCAGTTTTCTATCGAGCCTGTGATGCAGTGTATCCACCAGGCCCTCCAAGCAATCCAAAGGTGACAGATACCTCCAGATCATCTGTGTCCCTTGCATGGAACAAGCCCATTTACGATGGTGGTGCACCTGTTAAAGGATACATTGTGGAATTTAAAGAAGCTACTGCTGATGAATGGACAACTTGCACACCTCCATCAGGTTTACAAGGAAAGCAATTCACAGTAGAAAAACTTAAAGAGAATAGTGAGTATAATTTCCGCATCTGTGCTATGAACTCTGAAGGAGTTGGAGAACCAGCAACTATACCTGGTAGTGTTGTTGCTGCTGAAAAAATTGAACCTCCTGAAATTGAACTTGATGCAGATCTCAGAAAAGTTGTCACCGTACGTGCTAGTGGCACATTGCGATTGTTTGTCACTATCAAAGGGAGGCCAGAGCCAGAAGTAAAGTGGGAGAAAGCAGAAGGCACTCTGAGCGACAGAGCCCAGATTGAGGCTACCAGTTCATATACAATGTTGGTCATTGATAATGTAAACAGATTTGACAGTGGTAGATATAACCTGACCTTAGAAAACAATAGTGGTAAAAAATCTGCTTTTGTTAACGTGAGAGTGCTTGATACACCAAGTGCACCTGTGAACTTGAACATCAGAGAAGTGAAGAAAGATTCAGTGACATTAGCTTGGGAGCCCCCACTTATTGATGGTGGTGCTAAAATTACAAATTACATCATTGAAAAACGAGAAACCACAAGAAAGGCATATGCCACTATTACAAATAACTGTGCCAAGAATGTCTTCAGAATTGATCAGCTACAGGAAGGATGTAGTTACTACTTCCGTGTCTTGGCGGCAAATGAATATGGAGTTGGTTTGCCAGCAGAAACAACTGAACCAGTTAAGGCTTCTGAACCACCCTATCCACCTGGAAAAGTTACCCTTGTTGATGTTACACGCCACACTGCTACTATTAAATGGGAGAAACCTGAGAGTGATGGTGGCAGTAAAATAACTGGCTATGTAGTAGAAATGCAAACTAAAGGAAGTGAAAAATGGAGCACCTGCACACAAGTTAAAACATTAGAAGCAACAGTATCAGGATTAAGTATGGGAGAAGAATACACTTTCCGAGTATGTGCTGTCAACGAAAAAGGGAAGAGTGATCCAAGACAGCTTGGGGTTCCAGTAGTTGCGAAGGATATTGAAATCCAGCCTTCAGTTGAGCTCCTTTTCAATACTTTCAGTGTTAAAGCTGGTGAAGATCTTAAGATTGATGTGCCCATCAGAGGAAGGCCAGTTCCATCAGTTAGCTGGAAGAAAGATGGACTGCCTTTAAGAGAGACAACAAGGGTAAATGTCCACACATCAAAGACATCAACCTCACTAACAATCAAGGAAGCATTGAAAGAAGATGTAGGGAGTTATGAATTAAATGTTTCAAACAGTGCTGGCTCTACAACAGCTTCCATTACTGTAATTGTACTGGACAAGCCAGGACCTCCAACAGCATTGCATATTGACAATGTCAGCAATGATAATGTAACCATATCTTGGAAACCCCCAGAGTATGATGGTGGGTGTCAAATTAATAATTATATTGTGGAGAAGAGAGAAACAACTACTACAACATGGAGTATAGTGTCTGCGGCAGTTGCACGAACTTCAATAAAAATAATTCGCTTAACCACAGGATCAGAATATCAATTCCGTGTTTCTGCAGAAAATCGCTATGGCAGGAGCACTTTCGTTGAAACTGCACCTGTTGTTGCAGAGTATCCATTTAGTCTTCCTGGACCACCTGGTACTCCCCGAGTAACACACGCAACTAAAGCCTTCATGGTTGTAACCTGGCAAGAGCCAGTTAATGACGGAGGTAGCAGAGTACTTGGTTATCACCTTGAGCGTAAAGAAAGAAGCAGCATCCTTTGGACTAAAGTAAATAAAACCCTTATAAGTGACACACAGATGAAGGTCACAGGCCTTGATGAAGGACTAATGTATGAATATCGTGTGTATGCAGAAAACATTGTAGGAATAGGTAAATGTAGCAAATCATGTGAGCCTGTTGCTGCAAGGGACCCATGTGATCCTCCTGGCCAACCAGAAGTGACTAACATTACAAGAACATGTGTCTCACTCAAATGGACCAAACCAGAATATGATGGTGGTGCTAAGATCACAGGCTATATTATAGAGCGGAAAGAGTTACCAGATGGTCGTTGGCTGAAGTGCAACTTCACCAATGTGCAAGAAACTTTCTTTGATGTAACAGGACTTACTGAAGACCAGCGATACGAATTCCATGTAATTGCAAGGAATGCTGCTGGACTATTTAGTGAACCATCTGAATCAACTGGGCCAGTGACTGTAAAGGATGATGTTGAGGCTCCAAGAATTATGATGGATGTCAAATTCAGGGATGTTGTTGTTGTTAAAGCTGGAGAGATCTTGAAAATCAATGCCGATATTGCAGGGCGACCCTTACCAGTAGTTTCATGGACAAAGGATGGCAAAGACATTGAAGAGAAAGCAAGAGTTGAAATTGTTTCAACTGATAGCACTACTGCAATAACTGTCAAAGACTGCATTCGACGTGATTCAGGGCAATATGTGCTAACATTACAAAATGTTGCTGGAGTTAGATCATTGGCTGTCAATTGCAAAGTACTTGATAGACCTGGTCCACCAGCAGCCCCACTAGAAATCAAAGGACTTACTGCTGAAAAATGTCATCTGTCATGGGGACCGCCTCAAGAAAATGGAGGTGCAGAGATTGACTATTATATTGTGGAAAAGCGTGAGACCAGTAGAATTGCATGGACTCTTTGTGAAGCAGAGCATCCAACAACATCCTGCAAAGTGACAAAACTACTTAGAGGAAATGAATACATCTTCAGAGTGATGGGGGTTAACAAGTATGGTGTTGGCGAACCTTTGGAAAGTGAAGCTGTCAAGGCCCTTGATCCATTTACTGTTCCAAGCCCACCTACATCTTTAGAGATTACTAGTGTGACAAAGGAGTCCATGACTATTTGCTGGGCAAGACCTGACAGTGATGGAGGTAATGAAATTTCTGGATATGTGATTGAAAGGCGTGAGAAAAACAGCCTGAGGTGGATACGTGTGAACAAAAAGCCAGTTTTTGATCTAAGGGTAAAATCTTCAGGCCTTCGGCAAGGATGTGAATATGAATATCGGGTATTTGCAGAAAACGCTGCAGGTCTTAGTCTTCCTAGTGATACTTCACCACTTATTAAAGCAGAAGATCCTGTTTTCCTTCCATCACCTCCATCTAGGCCTAAGATTGTGGACTCTACAAGGTCACATATAACAATTGGATGGACAAAGCCATTATTTGATGGTGGTGCTCCTGTTACTGGATACACAGTTGAATACAAGCTAACCAGTGAAACTGATTGGTCAACTGCTATTCAAAGCTTAAGAGGTACAGAATACACTGTAATAGGTCTTACATCAGGAGCTGAATATGTTTTCAGAGTAAGGTCTATCAACAAGGTTGGCACTAGTGATCCAAGTGATGTTTCAGAACCTCAGGTGGCAAAAGAAAGGGAAGAAGAGCCTGCATTTGATATTGACAATGAAATGAGAAAGACTTTAGTCGTGAAAGCTGGTGGCTCATTTACAATGACTGTACCTTTCAGAGGAAAGCCTATCCCTAATGTAATGTGGAGCAAGCCAGATACTGACCTTCGTACTCGAGCAAGCATTGATACTTCAGATAACCGCACCTCAATTACTGTTGAAAAAGCAACAAGGAATGACTCTGGAAAGTATACACTAACATTGCAAAATATTGTAAGCACAGCTACTTTGACATTAGTTGTCAAAGTGCTTGACTCACCGGGACCTCCATCTAATATCGTTGTAAAAGATGTCACAAAAGAATCAGCCGTGTTATCTTGGGAAGCTCCTGAGAACGATGGAGGTGCTCCTGTGAAGAACTATTATATTGAAAAACGAGAAGCAAGCAAGAAAGCTTGGGTCACTGTAACCAACAATTGCCATCGTCTTTCCTACAAAGTTACCAATCTGCAAGAAGGTGGAATTTATTACTTCAGAGTCTCTGGAGAAAATGAGTTTGGTGTTGGAGTCCCAACTGAAACAAAGGATGGAGTGAAAATAACAGGTTTGTTCTTTAAAATATGTTCATTATATATGCATGTGAGCGCATGACTATCTACCCATGCATACACATGCACACTAATTGTTCACAGGACTTTAGTCTTAATGTGTAATGCTTATATTACTGTTATTAATTTATTGTAAGGCAGTAATCAAATTTTTAGGTGTCTTGAAAACACCTAATAACTCTAATAATATTTTAATATAGGCATGCAAGATAAAACTTCCCTATTTAGGGAAGTTTTAGAGAAGTTTTTAATGTTTAATGCTGTGCTGTGTTGTGTTTTTAATATCCGATTGGGAGCCGCACAGAGTGGCTGCTAATAAATTAGTATTAGTATTAGTATTATTAAAATGTACTGCTTTCCTGTGGAAAAAACGTGCTTGCTGAATACATTAAAATTAAGTGGAATGCATATGACACATTTGCTCTCGATTCATCTTCTATTTATTCATTTATTGATCATCTTCTCTTTATTTTTCAGAAAAACCAAGTCCACCCGAAAAACTGGGAGTATCAAACGTTACTAAAGATAGTGTATCTCTTGTGTGGCTAAAGCCAGAACATGATGGAGGAAGCAGAGTTGTCGGCTATCTTGTTGAAGCCCTAGAGAAAGGGCAGCAGAAATGGGTCAGATGTGCTGTAGTCAAGACAACTCATCATATTGTCCAGGGTCTCAAGGAGAATGCGGAGTACTTCTTTAGAGTATTTGCTGAAAACCAAGCTGGTCTAAGTGACCCCAAAGAGCTTCTTCATGCCGTTACAGTTAAAGAACAACTAGGTATGTGGAAATGGTGCATTCTCCTTGGAATCACCTCGGTGACACTGATGGCAATTTGGCATCTGCTAAAAACTTTATTCTCCCAGTCCTTTGCTGCATGTTGATACCAGTTGAATCATAATAACATGTCTGTTTTGATCTAAAGTTGACTGGTATTTTACTTATTCTTTAAGTTTTGATGTAATTTTAATGTGTGTGTGTATACTGCCTTGTGATGTTTACATGAAAGGTGGTATAGAAATAGTTTTAATTAATAAATAACGAATAGTTAGCATAGAGCTCATACAAATTCATATGAAAATGCACTTGAAAACTATTGTTTTTAACATTTTGCAAATGTATTTTTTCAGAATCTCCTGAAGTGGACATGAAAGGTTTCCCGAACCACACCGTTTATGTAAGAGCAGGTTCAAACCTAAAGGTAGAGATTCCAATTTCTGGAAGACCATTGCCAAAGGTGACTTTATCCAGGGACGGCATTCCTCTCAAACCAACGATGAGGTTTAACACTGAAACCACAGCTGAAAGTGTCATCGTTAATCTCAAAGAAAGTGTGGCTACTGATTCTGGTAGATATGACATCACAGCTTCCAACTCCAGTGGAACTACTAAATCTTTCCTTAAGATTGTTGTCCTAGACAGACCAGGCCCTCCAGTTGGTCCTGTTGTTGTAAGTGATATCACTGAACAAGGTCTTACCCTTAAGTGGGAGCCACCTCGTTATGATGGCGGAAGTCAAGTTACCAACTACATCGTACTGAAAAGAGAAACAAGCACTGCTGTGTGGTCTGAAGTGTCTGCAACTGTTGCTAGAAACATGATTAAGATCACGAAACTAACAACAGGAGAAGAATATCAATTCCGTATTAAAGCAGAAAATCGCTTTGGCATAAGTGACCATATTGACTCAGCATGTACAACTGTTAAGCTTCCTTACAGTAAGTGACTTTTTGTTTGCTCGTTTTCTGAGTTTTTCAGGCATGTATTTATGATTTATTAACCTGTACTTTATATTCATTTAGCACCCCCTGGACCACCTTCCACACCATGGATCACCAACGTGACTCGAGAAAGCATCGTTGTTGGATGGCATGAACCTGTTTCCAATGGTGGCAGTGCAGTCATTGGCTACCATTTGGAAATGAAGGACAGGAACAGTATTTTATGGAAGAAAGCTAACAAAATGATTATACGCACAACTCACTTCAAGGCCTCCAATATCACCGCCGGTCTCATTTATGAGTTCAGAGTGTATGCAGAAAATGCAGCTGGTATTGGAAAAGCAAGCCATCCATCTGATGCAGTTCTTGCTATAGATGCCTGTGGTATGTAGTCTGTAGTAAAGGATAAGAATCATATTTCAAATAATGAATTTAGTAGAAAATATTTATTTGGTGAGTCATTGTTGAATGAACACATTAATTCCAAATGTTGTTGCTGTTTCATACTGCAGAGCCGCCAAGAACCCTTCGTGTCAAAGATATTTCCAAAACATTTGTCAATCTTTCTTGGACACAGCCAGCTTTTGATGGTGGCAGCAAAATTACTGGATATATTGTTGAGAAACGTGATCTTCCAAATGGAAGATGGACAAAAGCAAGCTTCACCAATGTCATTGAGACTAATTTCACTGTATCGGGATTGACTCAAAACTCCCAATATGAATTCCGTGTTTTTGCTAAGAATGCTGCTGGTTCAATTAGCAATCCATCTGATGTTTTAGGCCCTATAACATGCGTGGATACATATGGTAAGAAATTAATAATGCATAAACACTGATATCCAGTTATATGTTTGAGTTTAAAGTAAATACTGTTAACAGAAATTCTAATTTGAATTCAGGGGCCTTAGCTGGGCAGCACAGTACAGTTTCAAGCTTGCCTTTCACTATCAGAGGATACTAGGAAATTATTATTTGGCACTGAATGCTGCTTTGTTATCAATCTTTCTGAGAATTTCAAAAATGTTAATCTATTTTCTATTCCACTTCTTTTTCATTAAGGTGCACCTGAAATTGATGTACCCCCAGAATATACAGAAGTAGTCAAATACAAAGCAGACACGGCAATTAAACTGAAACTTGGCATCTCAGGAAAGCCTGTGCCTACAATTGAGTGGTTCCACAATGGTAAAGAAATACATACCAGTGCCCAGGTATCTATTGAAAACACCACAGAATTTTCAGCTATACTGATCAAAGAAGCAACTCGTATTAACAGTGGAAGTTACGAACTGAAATTAAAGAATGCCATGGGTTCTGCATCTGCCACCATTAGGGTACAGATACTTGGTATGTTTGGAGCATTTTCATATTGTTTTCTTCTGTCAATTCAACTAGCTGTATCCATTATTGCCTATTTAAAATATATAATTTTCTTGCATATTAAACAGATAAACCAGGACCACCAGGTGGACCTATACATTTCAAAACTGTCACCGCAGAAAAGATTACCCTTATGTGGCAACCGCCAGCAGATGATGGAGGTGCTGCTGTAACACATTACATTGTTGAGAAACGTGAGACAAGCCGTGTGGTATGGTCTGTGGTTTCAGAAAAACTTGAAGAGTGCATTGTCACTACCACAAAAGTCATAAAAGGAAATGAATATATATTCCGTGTACGAGGTGTAAACAAATTTGGTGTTGGTGAACCACTGGAATCTGACACTGTCATAGCTAAAAATGCATTTGGTAAGTTAAAGCAGATGGCCATAAATACCTTTTTTATTATCTCTAGGTGATTACCTATTAGTTTATATTGACCTAATGTTATTTTTGTTTCAATAAAAATGCAGTTACACCTGGACAACCTGGTATACCAGAGGCCTCCATGATAACTAAACAGTCTATGACCATAGTCTGGAGCAGGCCAACTGTAGATGGTGGTAGCGAGATAAATGGATATTACCTTGAGAAACGCGATAAGAAGAGTCTAAGCTGGTTCAAGGTGTCTAAAGAAACCATTCGTGACACCAGGCAGAAAGTGACGGGACTAACAGAAAACAGTGAATATCAGTTCAGAGTTTCTGCTGTGAATGCAGCTGGGCAAGGTCCCTTCTCTGATGCATCAGACTTCTACAAAGCTGAAGATCCTATAGGTAAGAAACCTTTCATTTGATTGTGCAAAAATGCAAAGGTCAAATTATACACATTCTTGAAACTGTGTAAGGGCATATATTGCTCTAAGTTATTGCTATTAGTTGTCAGGGTTGTCAAGTCTCATTTTTGTTACTTGCATTTTGCAGAAAAACCTGGGCCACCTCTTAAGCTAAAAGTTGTGGATACTACAAAGACATCTGTCACACTTAGCTGGACTAAACCAGCCTATGATGGAGGAAGTGCAATTACCAGCTATGCTATTGAAAAGAGAGAAGGGGAAGAAGAAGAATGGACTCTGGTCAGTGCAAGAGGAGAAGTGCGAACCACAGAGTATGTTGTTTCTCACCTTCAGCCAGGAATCAATTACTACTTCCGTGTAGCTGCTATAAATTATGCTGGACAAGGTGAACCCATTGAAATGACAGAAGCTGTACAAGCTAAAGACATACTTGGTATGTAAATTATATTATTATATTTAATATTCAGTATTTTCATCTTTTCCCCAAATACGAATTATTTTTCTTTTAACTTAATTTTATTATTATTTTATTCTTTGCAGAGGAGGCACAGATTGATCTAGATGTTGCTCTCAGAACCTCCATTGTGGCTAAAGCAGGTGAAGATGTACAGATAATGATTCCATTCAAAGGAAGACCACCTCCAACTGTCACATGGAGAAAGGGTGACAAAAATCTAGGTGTTGATGAAAGATACAGCATTCAGAACACAGAATCATCCACACTCCTTAGTATTCCTCAAGTCACTCGCAATGACACAGGAAAATATGTCCTCACAATTGAGAATGGAGTTGGAAAACCCAAAACTTCATTTGTGAACGTTAAAGTCCTTGACACTCCATCTGCATGCCAGAGACTGCATCTTAAACATGTTTCTCGTGGAACTGTGACATTGGTATGGGACCCACCACTCATCAATGGTGGTTCTGAAGTAACAAATTATGTCATTGACAAAAGAGATGCCACCAAGAGAGCATGGTCCTCTGTTACAACCAAGTGCTCTAATACATCATTTAAGATAACTGACTTGTCAGAGAAGATCCCATACTTCTTCCGTGTTCTTGCAGAAAATGAAAATGGATTGGGTGAACCATGCGAAACTTCAGAACCAGTGAAAGCAGCAGAAGTCCCTGGACCTGTACGAGATCTGGCCATGAAAGATTCAACAAAGACATCTGTCACTTTACAGTGGAGTAAACCTGAATTTGATGGTGGTAGTATCATAACTGATTACGTTATTGAGAAGAAACTGAAGGATGAACATGAATGGTCATATGCAGGGGCAAGTAAAGCATGTGAATTTGAAGTTGAAAAACTTAAGGAGCTTTCTGTTATGGAGTTCAGAGTTTCTGCAAAGAATGAAAAAGGAAGAAGTGATTTTTCTGTAATTGGACCCATTACAGTGAAAGACTATGTAATAACACCTGAAGCAGACCTTTCTGATATACCTGGAGGACAAGTAACAGTGAGAATAGGTTATAATGTACATGTTGAAATACCATATAAGGGAAAGCCAAAGCCAACTATGAGCTGGCTGAAAGACAACATTCCTCTTAAAGAAAGTGAACAGGTTCGCTTCAAGAAAACTGAAAACAAAATAACTTTAAGCGTTAAGAATGTGAAAAAAGAAAATGGTGGCAAATATACCTTAATTCTTGATAATGGTGTTCACAGGAAGTCATTCCCAATCACAGTTATAACACTTGGCCCACCATCTAAGCCCAAGGGACCCATTAAACTAGATGAAATCAGAGCAGATAGTATGGTTCTTTCATGGGGTGTTCCTGAAGATGATGGTGGAGGAGAAATCACTGGCTACAGCGTTGAGAAGCGTGAAACCTCACAGACCAACTGGAAAATGATCTGTTCTAGTGTGTCAAGGACAACCTTCAAAGTTTCCAACCTTGTTAAAGATGCAGAGTATCAGTTCAGAGTCCGCGCAGAAAACAGATACGGAGTGAGCCCACCACTAAACTCCATTGAGGTCATAGCAAAACACCAGTTCAAACCACCAGGTTCACCAGGGAAGCCTGTTGTTTACAATGTGACAGCTGATGGAATGACCATATCTTGGGATGCTCCAGTCTATGACGGAGGAGCAGAAATTACTGGATACCATGTTGAAAAGAAAGAACGAAATAGCATATTGTGGCAGAAAGTCAATTTGTCACCAATATCTAATAGAGAATACAGAATTACTGGATTAATGGATGGTTTGGACTACCAGTTCCGTGTTTATGCAGAAAACTCTGCTGGATTAAGCTCTGCTAGTGACCCAAGCAAATTTGCCTTGGCCGTTTCGCCAGTAGGTAAGTGACTGATCACTGAATGCAAGGCACCTGTCTCAACACACTGTTGGAATTTATGCTGGTTTATATTACTATTAATGCACCTGTGTTTCTTTCAGATCCACCTGGCACTCCTGATTACATTGATGTGACTAGGGAGACTATTACTCTGAAATGGACAGCACCTCTGCGTGATGGAGGCAGCAAGATTGTGGGCTACAGTATTGAGAAACGTCAAGGAAGTGGTGATCGCTGGGTCAGATGCAATTTTATTGATGTCAGTGAATGCCAGTATACAGCTACAGGACTTAGCCCTGGCGATCGGTATGAATTCAGAATACTTGCAAGAAATGCTGTTGGAACTATCAGCCCTCCTTCTCAGTCTTCTGGCTATATCATGACCAGAGATGAAGCCGGTAAGCCTTATTTATAAGCATGTTACGTGTAAGCTCTCCTAAAGTTTATGGGCCACAGCACTTTATTTACAGCCAATGGCTGTATTACTGAATGACTTTGAATTCTGGTGACTATTTCACTATCTGCTAAGCAACTGATTAACACTGTCCATTGCTACTAACACTGTAAATCAGGAGTAGGCAACCTTTTCCATCCAAAGCACACAGTCCCTCATGGATAATCTTCATGGGGACACATGCTTGGTGTGGAGGGCAGAGGCAAAAATGAACAGAGCAGTGGATGTGGCTCTTACTTTTGTTCAGTAGGCTACATTCCAGACATGCAAAAATAAGAGGCTTCTACTTTTCTCTCTCTCCCTCTATTATGTCTCTCAGAAGGAAAATGACTGTGTGTGTATCTTTGTATTAATGTAACATTTTCATATACAGCTGTGTATTTTTGTAATTGTTTAAGTTGTCTGTTTTTGCTTCAGTTTTCTGTACAGCATTTTGAGCTATTTTTAATATAGTAAGTGATGTACAAATTAGTTAATCAATCAATCAATCCTCGATGTAGCCAAGCAAGGGGTATTATCACTCTTCAGAGACACATTCCAGTCATGCAAAAGCACTTGAGCAGACTTCCTCATCCTCAGCCCTCCAGATGTTTTGAGACTACAATTCCCATCATCCCTGATCACTGATCCTGCTAGCTAGGGATCATGGGAGTTGTAGGCCAAAAATATCTGGAGGGCCGAGGTTGAGGAAGCCTGCACTTGAGGAATGTGTGAAGCTGCCTCAGAGAGGGTTATGACTTGAGGAGAGTGGGGATGACTGACTAGGGAGAATCCTGAGGGCTAACTGGAATGCTTGGGCTTCCTTATCCCTGCTACAAAAGATCATAAACATGAACTGAGTGACTCAATTTAAAAAAAAACCCACAAACTGATATTATGCGGAAGACTGGCTTATAAATACTGATAGTTTTGTATTTAATATTAAGTGACACTCTGACATAAAATAACTAGTATAGCTCTTTATATTGTTTTGTAAGAAAATACATTGCTGACCATTAAGTGAACGTTATTTTACTTCTTTTTATTCTTTAGTTGCGCCAAATATTGAGTTCGGTGCCGAACATTTCGAAGGTCTTACAGTGAAAGCTGGGGAAAGCATAAGGTTTAAAGTTTTCATCACAGGCCGGCCAGTTCCTCAGGTGATGTGGTATAAAGATGGACAAGAGATTGACAAGAGGCTGAATATGGAAATAAACAATGCAATTGGCTATAGCACCTTGTTTGTTAGAGATGCTTCCCGGGAACATCGTGGAGTATACAGAATAGAAGCCAAGAATGCATCAGGCACCAGACAGGCAGACATAACCATAAGAGTACACGGTAACTTTCCTTATATGAAATTGAGCAACTTTTATTTAGCATTCTGTTCATTCTATATTAAAATAAGAACAGATAAAAATAACTGATAATTGACTGTTACAGATACCCCAGGAAAAGTCGGTGGGCCGATACGATTCACCAATGTTACTGAAGAGAAGGCGTCATTATGGTGGGAGGCTCCCGCTAATGATGGCTGTGCAGCCATTACTCATTACGTGATTGAAAAGCGTGAGACCAGCCGAGTATCCTGGGCATTGATTGAAGACCACTGTGAAACATGCAGCTACACAGCACACAAATTAATAAAGGGCAATGAATACCAGTTCCGTATCTCAGCAGCCAACAAGTTTGGTGTCGGCAGGCCACTGGAATCTGATCCAATCGTAGCACAGGCACATTATAGTAAGTTTACATTAAATTGAGAAATCTTAAATTACAGTGTTGGCAACCTTGTTGAGGATGTTATCTGACGGGCTTCTTTTATTTTACAGCTGTCCCCGAGGCTCCTGGCACTCCAGAACCAAGCAACGTAACAGGAAACAGCATTACACTTACATGGACAAGGCCAGCATCAGATGGTGGAAGTGACATTAACCAATATATCTTGGAGAGGAGAGAAAAGAAAAGTATTCTCTGGGTTAAAGTGTCCAGCAAGAGGCCCATTTCTGAGACACGGTTCAGAGTCACAGGCCTAACCGAAGGCAATGAATATGAGTTCCATGTCATGGCAGAAAATAATGCAGGAGTTGGGCCGCCGAGTGGTGTCTCAAGGCTGATTAAATGCAGGGAGGCAGTTCATCCACCAAGTGCTCCTACTGTTGTCAAAGTGACCGACACATCAAAGACAAGTGTCAGCTTGGAATGGACCAGGCCTGTTTTCGATGGAGGCCTGGAAATAATTGGCTACATCATCGAAATGTGCAAAGCAGATTTAGGAGAATGGCATAAAGTCAATGCTGAGACTTGCATTGCTACCAAGTACACTGTGGTTGATCTAGAACCAAACGAAAACTACAAATTCCGAGTCAGTGCTGTAAATGGTGCAGGCAAAGGAGAAAGCTGTGAAGTTTCTGCTTCGGTGCAAACAATAGATAGACTCTCTTCACCAGAACTTGATATTGATGCTAGCTTCAAGCAGACACATATTGTCAGAGCAGGTGCAACTATCCGTCTGTTTATTGCCTTCAAGGGCAGACCTGTTCCTACTGCTGTATGGTCCAAAGCAGATTCGTCTCTTAGCCTGCGTGCTGACATACATACAACAGACTCATTCAGTACATTAACTGTGGAGAACTGCAACAGAACAGATGCTGGCAAATACATATTGACTGTAGAAAACAACAGTGGTAAGAAATCTGTTGCTTTCACTGTTAAAGTACTAGACACTCCAGGGCCACCAGGCCCCATTACATTTAAGGATGTGACCAGAGGCTCTATCACTTTAATGTGGGATGCTCCTATTTTGGATGGAGGCGCTCGCATCCATCATTATGTCGTGGAGAAGCGAGAAGCAAGCCGTCGCAGCTGGCAGGTTGTCAATGAAAAATGTACTCGGCAAATTGCTAAGGTCACAGATCTTGCAGAAGGTGTGCCCTATTTTTACCGTGTTTCAGCAGAAAATGAATATGGAATAGGTGAACCTTGTGAATTAACAGAGCCAGTTGTAGCCACAGAAGAGCCTGCTCCACCTAAGAGATTAGATATTGTTGATACTACCAAGTCATCTGCAATACTAGCTTGGCTGAAACCTGATCATGATGGTGGTAGTCGCATCACTGGATACCTCCTAGAGATGAAACAAAAGGGATCTGACTATTGGCTTGAAGCTGGTCAAACTAAACAGCTGACTTTTACAGTTGAAGGTCTTATAGAGAACAATGAATATGAGTTCCGTGTCAAAGCAAGGAATAATGCTGGCTACAGTCAACCAAGAGAAGCCTTTTCTTCTGTTATTATTAAAGAGCCACAGATTGAGCCAACTGCAGATCTCAGTGGAATAACTAAACAACTTATAACTTGCAAAGCTGGTAGCTCTTTCACTATTGACATACCAATTAGTGGACGTCCTGTTCCAAAGGTAACATGGAAACTTGAAGAAATGAGACTCAAGGAAACAGACAGAGTGACTATAAAGACAACAAAGGAAAGAACCACACTGACTGTTAAGGAGAGCATGAGAGGTGACTCTGGTAAATATTATTTGACACTTGAGAACACAGCAGGCGTGAAAACTTTCACTGTCACAGTCGTTGTTATTGGAAGACCTGGTCCAGTTACACGCCCCATAGAAGTATCATCTGTGACAGCCGAATCCTGTGTGTTGTCATGGAAGGAGCCTGAAGATGATGGTGGCACTGGTATTACAAACTATATTGTTGAAAAACGTGAATCTGGTACAACAGCATGGCAACTGGTAAATTCCAGCGTCAAACGTACACAGATCAAAGTAACTCACCTCACTAAATATATGGAATACACTTTCCGTGTAAGCTCAGAAAACAGATTTGGTGTCAGCAAGCCAGTAGAATCAGTACCGATAGTGGCTGAGCATCCATTTGGTAAGTAATAATTGTTTTAACAGATGTGCATAAATGAATTCCTTTTTTAAAAAAAAACCCAAACAAACACAGCAGTATTTAACAGTATTTCCCTCTATTTTCTTTCATCAGTCCCACCAAGCCCACCCACTAGACCCGAAGTCTATTTTGTTTCTGCCAATGCCATGTCCATTCGGTGGGAAGAACCGTATCACGATGGCGGCAGCAAAGTTGTTGGATACTGGATTGAAAAGAAAGAACGCAACACAATCCTCTGGGTGAAGGAAAACAAATCTCCATGTATTGAATGTAACTACAAAGTTACAGGGCTTGTGGAAGGTCTGGAGTATCAATTCAGAATATATGCATTAAACGCTGCTGGGCTGAGCAAAGCCAGCGAAGCTTCAAGGTCTGTCTTGGCCCAAAATCCTGTTGGTAAGTATAACTGGTAGAGAGAAAGTGTGTGTCCTATGACTATTTAAAGGCACAATGGAGTGATATTTTTGCATTATGTTCTCTTACAGATCCACCAGGCAGGCCAGAAGTCACAGATGTAACAAGGTCTTCAGTGTCATTAACCTGGTCTCCCCCACTTTATGATGGTGGAAGCAAAATTGTTGGCTATATTGTAGAACGCAAACCATACAATGAAGCTGGAGATGGACGCTGGCTGAAATGCAACTATACCATTGTCTCTGAAAACTCCTTTACCGTGACAGCTCTTAGTGAAGGAGAGGAATACGAATTCCGTGTTTTGGCAAAGAATGCTGCTGGTGTAATTAGCAAGGGTTCTGAATCTACTGGCCCTGTTGCCTGTAAAGATGAATACTGTAAGAGATGTTCACATGGGTTTTAAAATTAGGTCATGAATTGTCCGTATTTTAAGAGATCAAAATACACATTTATTTCTTTTGCTTTTTTTTTCATAGCACCACCTAAAGCTGAACTGGATGCCAAATTGCAAGGAGATGTTGTAACAGTTAGGGCTGGATCTGACCTGGTTCTTGAGGCATCGATTGGAGGAAAACCAGAACCCAAAGTATTTTGGTCTAAAGGTGACAGAGAACTGGACCCAAGCGAAAAGGTCGCTTTGCAATACACAAGCAAGCATGCTGTTGCAATCATCAAGTTCTGTGACCGAAGTGATACTGGAAAATACACGTTAACTGTTAAAAATGCCAGTGGGACAAAGCAAGTTGCTGTCCTTGTCAAAGTGCTTGGTGAGTATTTCATAACTGCTCGTTTTCTGTGGCTATTTAACTTCTTTCCTTTCAAGTTTTATTTTGAGATTAAAGAATTTCTTTCATTGCAGTAATTATCCTTTTACTCTTTGTCAATAGATTCGCCTGGTCCATGCGCTGGCAAAATCACCATAAGCAGAGTTACAGAAGAGAAGTGTACCTTGGCATGGCGGATGCCTCAAGAAGATGGAGGGGCAGAAATTACTCATTACATTGTAGAGAGACGCGAGACAAGCAGACTGAACTGGGTTATTGTTGAACCCGAATGTCCAACACTGTCATGTGTAGTAACCAGACTTATAAAGAATAATGAATATATCTTCCGTGTAAGAGCTGTCAACAAATATGGACCAGGTGTTCCACTTGAAACAGAACCCATTATTGCTAGAAATTCATTCAGTAAGTACTTCTCTAGCCTTGTGAAGTCTTCCCCCTTTGGGGGGAGGCACAAAGTAAGTTGTGTTACACACAATAAATGTGAAATACCTAATTTTTTTCCTGCCTTTAATAAATATTTACAGCTATCCCATCACCACCTGGCGTTCCTGAATCAGTGGGTGCTGGCAAAGAGCATGTCATTATTCAGTGGCTGAAGCCAGAGTCGGATGGGGGTAACGAGATCAGCACCTATCTTGTAGACAAACGAGAAAAGAAAAGTCTACGCTGGACCCGCGTTAACAAAGACTACATCATTTATGACACAAGACTGAAAATTACTGGTCTAATGGAAGGCAGCGAATATCAGTTCCGTGTCACTGCGGTAAATGCTGCTGGCAACAGCGAGCCTAGTGATGCTTCGCAGTACGTTTTGTGCAAAGACCCATCATGTAAGTTCATTCATTTATATCCATTAATATTGTAGATTCAACAATATGATGACTGCATAGGCCTTGAATCTAGAAGGTCCAGTGGTGCTGTTTGGACCATTCACCACAGCTCCAAAGAGGATATACTTATTTATTTTTAAGCAATTTTTATGCTGCCAGGATGGATGCCTTTGAATGATAGAATCATAGAACTGTATAGTTGGAAGTGACCCCAAGGGTCATCTAGTCCATCAACCTGCAATGCAGGAATCTCAACTAAAGCATACATGAACGTTGGCCATCCAACCTCTGCCTAAAAACCTCCAGTGAAAGAGAGTCCACCACCTCCCTGTTAGGATATTTCCGTTCCACCTTAAAAGGGAGTCTGTTCCACTATTGAACAGCTCTTACCATCAGAAAGTTCTTGCTGATGTTTAGTCAGGACAAATTATTCCAATTGGTTTGGTTCCTAGCCTCCAGAGTAGGAGAAAATGAGCTTGCTCCATCTTCCCAGTGACATTCCTTTAGATATTTGAAAATGGCTATCATATCTCCTGTCAACCTCCCCTTTAACAGCCTAAACATATGCAACTTTGTCTGCAGCAAGGAAGGCGAGGGCTGAATTTTAAGGAACAAGCTACAAGAGGGAGAAAAAGGAGATAACATGTGAAAGTTCCTTCAAATAATAATAATAATAATAATAATAATAATAATAATTATTATTATTATTATTATTATTATTATTATTATTATTATTTATTATTTCTACCCTGCCCATCTGGCTGGGTTTCCCCAGACACTCTGGGCGGCTTCCAACAGAAGGTTAAAAATACATTAAAACATCAATCATTAAGAACTTCCCTAAACAGGACTGCCTTCAGATGTCTTATAGTTGTTTATTTATTTGACATCTGATGGGAGGGCATTCCACTCCAAAGTGTTTCATGTACCTGAACCTTCTAAGCCCTATAATTCTATTGTATCACTTTCTTGCATAGCTCAAGCTAAAGAAACAGCAGCACCTTAAACGCATCTGCTCCTTGGGAGTGGCTGTACTGAAACAGATAGCCAGTGTTAAAATTATATCCCGATCCAAGTACAGGAGCAGTTCAAAATATATAATCATAGCTACTACAGAAGTGTTTAAATGATTATTCATTCAGGTTTTAAGGATCCACTGTAGTAACATGAAGTATGTATTTTTCTTTTCCAAAGATACTCCTGCTCCACCTTCACCGCCAAGAGTTGTGGATACTACTAGAACTAGCATAAGCTTGGCTTGGACAAAGCCCATGTATGACGGTGGCGTTGATTTATTAGGCTATGTCCTTGAAATGAAAGAAGAAGGAACTGAACAATGGTATCGGGCACATAGCACTGCCACCATAAGAAACACCGAATTCACTGTGACTGGTCTGAAAATAAGCCAGAAGTACCGCTTTAGAGTGGCTGCCACAAATGTAAATGGTATGAGTGAATACAGTGAGACCCCTGCTGAAATAGAACCTGTGGAAAGGCTAGGTAATGTCAAGATCGAGCCTTCATAAAATATTTGCTAACTTACAAATTGCAAATTTGTTCAGAAACATTCAAATGCAACCTAATCTTTTATTTCCATCCCCACCTATAGAAATACCAGAACTTGAGCTTGCTGAAGACCTCAAGAAGACTATTACAGTTAGAGCAGGTGGCTCTTTACGTCTAATGGTGTCAGTATCTGGCAGACCAACACCAATGGTTACATGGAGCAAGAAGGGCGTTGACCTAGCAAGTCGAGGTATTATTGACACCACAGACAGCTACACACTGTTGGTTGTGGATAAAGTGAACCGGTACGATGCTGGAAAATACGTCCTTGAGGCTGAAAATCAATCAGGAAAGAAATCTGCCACAATTATGGTTAAAGTCTATGGTAAGTGCAAATACTGTTGTTTATTGTTACAGCAAGACCTTTGCCCATTCCATCACAAATTCAAAGATATTTGCTTTTTTTTTAAAAAAGGGGGATTTAGTTTGCAGAGTAATGGTAGTCTCCAACTTTAATTTGCTTATGCAGACAAAATACTATACAAAGTGTAATGCAGATCAAATATGACAAAGGTCTATTTTGCCATTTGTTCCACAGATACCCCTGGACCACCAGGAGCAGTGAAAGTTAAAGAGGTTACAAAAGAGTCTGTGACAATTACTTGGGATATTCCAACTATTGATGGAGGAGCTCCAGTCAACAACTATATAATAGAGAAACGGGAGGCTGCCATGCGAGCATTCAAGACAGTAACTACTAAATGCAACAAAACCTTTTACAGAATTTCTGGGCTCATTGAAGGAGCACTATACTACTTCCGAGTACTGCCAGAAAATATCTACGGCATTGGTGAACCCTGTGAGACAGCAGATGCAGTGCTGGTGTCAGAAGTTCCTGGTGCACCTCAGAAACTGGAAGTGGTTGATATAACTAAATCTACTGTATCGCTTGCATGGGAAAAACCACAGCATGATGGTGGCAGCAGATTAACTGGCTATGTAATTGAGGCCAGTAAAGCTGGAACAGAAAGGTGGATGAAAGTTGTAACACTGAAACCTACGGTCCTTGAGCACACAATAATTTCATTAAATGAAGGTGAACAGTACCTGTTTAGAGTAAGAGCGCAAAATCAAAAGGGTGTGTCTGAACCAAGAGAGATAGTCACAGCAGTGACAGTACAAGAACAAAAAGGTAAGAGTCATAATTACAATGGAAACAATGGAACATTATTCAAAGTGCTGAGACATGGTTTAACAAATATTAATAATGTTGGGTTTATTATTATTATTTTAGTTCTACCTGCAATTGACCTTACTGGAATACCTCAAAAGACCATTCATGTACCAGCTGGCAGACCTATAGAGCTAGCTATCCCAATTTCTGGACGACCACCTCCAGCTGTTTCTTGGTTCTTTGCTGGCTCTAAACTACGAGAATCAGACCGGGTCAAAGTTGAAACAGTTGCTAAGGTAGCTAAATTAACCATACGTGAAACCACAATACATGACACTGGAGAATACACACTTGAACTGAAGAACACAACTGGAACAGCTATGGAAAGAATAAAAGTTATTATTCTGGGTAAGAATTTGCTTTGAAAATATAATTGTCCATAATTTTTTCTTGCCTAATTTCCCCAAATTCAAGCATTTCCTTGTTTAACTATTTCTTTGATTATATCTCATTTATTTCATTTTCACAGACAAACCTGGACCACCTACTGGACCTATTAAAATTGTTGATATTGATTCAACTTTTGTAACCATTTCATGGGAACCACCTGAGATGGATGGGGGTGCAGCACTAAGTGGATATGTGGTGGAGCAACGAGATGCACATCGTCCAGGATGGTTACCAGTGTCTGAATCTGTAACCCGGACAACATATAAGTTTTCTAAACTTACTGAGGGTGCTGAATATGTGTTCCGTGTGGCTGCCACAAACCGCTTTGGAATTGGATCATACTTGCAGTCTGAAATTGTAGAATGCAAGAGCAGAATTAGTAAGTGAATATTCTTTTTTCTAGTCCTCTGCATTTAAAAAATCCAGATCAGTTTCCATGGACACATATAGAAGAAACAAGTCTTGATACTATGTACATTCTATTTTCATTTTCCTGAAATAAGAATGAAAGAACTAGTCTACAATACCCTGCTTATTCAGACCAAAATATGATTGTAAATGGAATTTTCATCTCATTTTAAAAATCTATTTATTGTAGGTGTTCCTGGTCTTCCTGGTACCCCAGAAGTGTTTGATATCTCCCGTGATGGAATGACACTTACTTGGTATCCACCAGAAGAAGATGGTGGTTCACAGATCACTGGCTATATTGTGGAACGCAAAGAAGTTAAATCAGAGAGATGGGTCCGTGTAAACAAAGTTGCAGTCACTATGACACGCTATCGTTCCACTGGGTTGATTGAAGGACTGGAGTATGAACATCGTGTCACAGCTATCAATGCTAGGGGTGCTGGCAAACCAAGCCGAATTTCCAAGCCTGCAGTTGCTAGAGATCCAATTGGTAAATAATTTGCAAAATTCATAACATATACTAGTGACTTCTGTTCAGTCATTTATTTGCAAAATAGTTGATACTAATATTTTGGACTGCCTTTTAAACATCAAAACTATACCTTTAATATATCTAACGTGCTCTAATAATATATTTCAGCTCCTCCGGGTAAACCTCAGAATCCAAGAGTGACAGATACTACAAGAACATCTATTTCCTTGGCTTGGAGTCCACCAGAAGATGAAGGCGGGTCTAAAGTCACTGGCTACTTGATTGAAATGCAAAAGGTTGATCAGTTTGAATGGACCAAATGCAATACCACCCCCACCAAGATCCGTGAATACACTCTAACACATCTTCCACAAGGTGCAGAGTATAGATTCCGTGTTATAGCATGCAATCTCGGTGGCCCCGGTGAACCTGCTGATGTGCCCGGAACAGCCAAAGTGACTGAAATGCTTGGTAAGATGCTGTAATGAAATACAAATTTTAAAGAACATAGCGCTATTTAGCTTTCTGCATACATAACATGATCTCTTTTTCCTCCTCCCAGAATTCCCTGATTATGAACTTGATGAAAAATACCTGGAAGGTGTATTTGTAAGGCAAGGTGGAGTAGTTAAGCTTACAGTGCCAATTAAAGGTAAACCCATTCCAATATGCAAATGGACTAAAGAGGGACATGATGTCACCAAGAGAGCCATGATTGCGACTTCTGAATCAGATACTGAACTTGTGATAAAAGATGCAGAACGAGAAGATTCTGGTACCTATGATTTGACGCTTGAAAACAAATGTGGCAAGAAGGTTGTCTACATCAAGGTCAGAGTGATTGGTATTCCAAATCCACCAGAAGGGCCACTTGAATATGATGACATACAAGCACGCTCCGTTAGAGTCAGCTGGAAGCCTCCAAGTGACGATGGTGGTGCAGATATAATAGGATACAATATTGAGAGACGTGAAGTACCAAAGACTGCCTGGTACACCGTTGGCTCCAGAGTAAGGGGTACATCACTGGTAGTGAAAGGACTCAAAGAAAATGTGGAATACCACTTCCGTGTTTATGCTGAAAACCAGTTTGGTGTAAGCAGGTCCCTGAAATCTGAAGAGCCAGTTGTGCCAAAGACACCTTTGAGTAAGTATACGGGTTCAGAAAATGCATGTATGTGTGTGCATCTCTCACATACTTTATTTTATTTTCCAAGGTGCTTGGGGGAGTGGACATTGTCTGCCCCCTTTTTATCCTGATAATAAACCTGTGAGGTAGGTTAGGTTGAGAGAGAATGACTGCCCAAAAGTAACTGAGGTTGCAGTCCTATACAGGCTTATCTGGGAGTAAGTCCAATTAAAGTTAGGATCACTTAGTTCTGAGTTGACATGTACAGCACTGTTTAGTGAGTTCATGACTGAACGGACATGGGACCCCAGCTTTCCATGGTTGTGGTCCAATACTCTTAACTCCTATGCCAGAAGGACCAATGGTTATTGTTACATTCTTTTCAACAGATCCTCCGGAGCCTCCAAGTTATCCACCAGAAATCCTTGATGTCACAAAGAGTTCCATTAGCTTATCTTGGTCCAGACCTAGAGATGACGGTGGCTCTCGTGTCACTGGCTACTATATTGAACGTAAAGAGACAACTACTGAGAAATGGGTCAGGCACAACAAGACTCACATCACAACTACAATGTATACAGTCACAGGGCTGGTTCCAGATGCTGAATATCAGTTCCGTATTGTAGCCCAAAATGACATCGGTGAGGGTGAACCCAGCCCTGCTTCTGAACCAGTTGTGTGCAAGGATCCATTTGGTACGTAAATGTAACTTCTGTGTTAGAGGGTATCAGTATGGCGGGGTGTGGTTTTTTTTTTGAAAATACACTTTTTTTAATGAAAATACTTTGAAATTTTACAGACAAACCAAGCCAGCCTGGAGAAATTGAGATTACATCCATATCTAAGGATAGCATTACTTTAGAATGGGAGCGCCCTGAATGCGATGGTGGTAAAGAAATCATCGGATACTGGATTGAATATCGCCAGTCTGGAGAGTCTACCTGGAAAAAGTGCAATAAAGAACGTAACAAAGACAGGCAGTTTATAATGGGAGGCTTACTGGAAGCTACAGAATATGAATTCAGAGTTTTTGCAGAAAATGAGACTGGACTCAGCAGACCTCGTAGAACAGCTATGGCAGTAAAGACAAAACTGACATGTACGTTTAACTATTCCATTATATTCTCTATGCTTTATGTAGCTGTTGAAAAGATATGACATGTCACAGTAAACTGTGTTGTGGTATAAAGTGGTTTTGAAGTAATTTGGCAATTCCATTATGTAACCAGGACACTCTGCTTTCATGTATTTACTTTTCTGAATGGACCTCGAGGAAGGAAATAAGCTATTTCCTCCTCCAGGGCTAATAAAATTAATGATTCATTAAATAGGCAGCATAAACATTATGCTTGGTACCATAGCATTATGGTTTGGGAGGGAATGTGGAATAAAAGACAATGGGAAAAGCTTTCAATACATTTTTTTCTCCCTTTATAAATATAGCTGGAGAAGCACCAGGAGTAAGACAAGAAATGAAGGATGTTACTACTAATCTGGGTGAATCAGCTCAGTTATCATGCCAGATCCTTGGGAGACCTCTCCCTGATATTAAATGGTATCGTTTCGGCAAAGAATTGGTACAGAGCAGAAAATACAAGATGTCATCAGATGGGCGCACTCACACACTGACGGTGCTCACAGAAGAGCAGGAAGACGAAGGAGTTTATACTTGCAAGGCTATCAATGAAGTTGGAGAGGTTGAAAGTAGTGGCAAGCTACTCTTACAAGCTCCTCCACAATTCCACCCAGGCTTTCCATTGAAAGAGAAATATTGTGCAGGTGTAGGATCCACACTTCGCCTCCATATTGTATACATTGGTCGTCCAGTGCCTGCTATCACTTGGTTCCATGGCAAGAAACTATTGAAGAGCTCAGAAAACATTACTATTGAGAACACAGAGCATTATACTCACCTTTCCATTAAAAACGTACAGCATAAAGCCCACGCAGGACACTACAAAGTACAGCTCAGTAACACATTTGGAACTGTTGATACTGTACTAAACGTGGAAATACAAGGTATGTCTTAGCATTAAATTTTCTTGAAATCATGGGAAATACTTCTTCTATTTAACTTTAAACACTGCCTTTTCTTTTTGTAGATAAACCAGATGTACCAGCGGGGCCAATTGTTATAGAAGCTTTGCTGAAGAACTCTGCAGTCATCAGCTGGAAGCCACCTGAAGATGATGGAGGTGCTCTAGTAACAAATTATGTTGTAGAGAAAAGAGAAGCAAAAGAAGGCACAGAGTGGCAGCTGGTTTCTTCTAGCATTTCTGGCACAACCTGCAGAATTGTTAACCTAACTGAAAACGCAGGCTATTATTTCCGTGTCTTTGCTCAGAATGCATTCGGCATCAGCGAAGCATTAGAAGTTTCATCTGTTGTTATTATCAAGACTCCATTTGGTAAGTGTGTTCCGTAAGCCACGTTTCTGTTTACCTGCAGTTCAACAGAGCAAACTGACTTCATGTCCTGAAAATGATTATTTCTTCTTTACAGAAAAGCCAGGCCAACCAAGTCAGCCAGTTGTATCTGCTGTGACAAGTGAATCCTGTGTTGTTTCTTGGAGGCCACCTGCTAGCGATGGAGGCTCAAAGATCAGAAATTACTTCCTGGAGAAACGTGAAAAGAAACAAAACAAATGGATTTCTGTAACCACAGAAGAAATCCGCGAAACCGTCTATTCTGTCACAGGTCTTATTGAAGGCCTGGAGTATGAATTCCGTGTAAAATGTGAAAACCTTGGCGGTGAAAGCGAATGGAGTGAAATTTCACAACCAATCACTCCCAAATCTGATGTAGCAATTCAGGCACCGCATTTCAAGGAAGAAATCAGAAACCTAAATGTGAAATTCAGAGGTCATGCCACATTTGTTTGCAAAGTCACTGGTCATCCCAAGCCTGTTGTAAAATGGTTCAGGCAGGGCAAAGAGATTTTGCCAGATGGTGAAAAGGTGAAGATACAAGAATTTAAGGGCGGCTATTACCAACTGGTAATTACAAATGTAACAGATGATGATGCCACTGTATATCAAGTGAGGGCAACCAACCAGGGAGGATCTGTTTCTGGAACTGCTTCCTTGGATGTTGAAGGTAAGTAATGTGCTTCGCTCTTAAATTTAGTTTGTATTTAATTTTTCATACAGAGTAAGCTTATGGGCTACAGGGAGGGGGTGGAAACTCTGAGTTTGGAATAGTATTTTCTTAATAGCCTTAAAGTAAGTCAGATTGTGGCATGGTCATCTAGATATTTATGGTATAGTCCTAGGTGAAGTGGGAGAGGTGCAAGATGTTCTACTGGCTCACTCTGACTAGGGAAAGAAGAAGAGATGTTTTTCTCCTTTTTTGTTCTCATGTTCCCTTTTGGAACATCCCCCCCCCCTGAAGGTAATGGGAGGAAATAACTACACCAGCTCCAAACTGGCATAGTTGATGAGCCTGATCCAGGGTCCTCCAAAAAGAATGAAGGGCTTGTACCCCAGCAGACCCAATGCGGTTTCTGATTTGCCCTCAAAATGCCCTCTCTTAGTGCTTAGCCTGGCTACTGCTGGTGAAAACACCACCAGCCAAGTCTAAACCAACAGAGTTTTCTGTGGGCATCAGAAGGGCCTCCATGTTGGGCATGTCCCCCTACTGATGGAGAAGAAGGACCACCCAAACTTAGCCCTGTCCAGCCAGTGGATTTGGGGGTCAGGATTGTTCTGTTAATCATAATGGACAGAATTTTCATTTGAACAATGAAAGTATAATAGGATACATATGGATAAACAGTATATGAAAAAAACATTAAATACAAAACATTCACATTTATACCCATGTCTGTGCTCTAGTAGCATTGGTCTGGTGATCAATTTTGTTGAAGATGTTATCAGACTATAAAATGATAAAAGGCTCTTGCACGCACTTGTCTGGTAAAGAGCTTCTAACATTATTGGGAAGGAGCTAGATTAACGTTCCCCTGATGTTGTAATCTGAACAGCTGTTGTTGCTCAGCTGGCTGAGTATAGCTAAGAGAAGTGTCTGTCTGTCTTGTTTGTTTCTATTATTTACATTCCACCTTTCAGGATACAAATCCTTCCACAATAAACAATATTAGCATATTAAAAAGTCATCAGCATCCTTCCCATAGTATAGTTTCTGGTATAAAGGCCCTGTGAGAAAGGCCCTGTAGTCTTCACCTGCTCCCCTCTCTCCTGGAATCCTTCCTATTTAACCATTTAAGGTAGATAGACCAGTGAGGGTAGAAAGTTCAGCTGGAGCAGGCTCTATGAAGGACTTTGCCTGCACCCCTCATTCTTGAAATCCTTTCCAAAGGCAGAGTTGATGGTAGACGGAACTGTGGAGGGTCCAGCTGGAGTAGGGTCCAGGTTTCCTTTGCCTGCATCCCTCTGTCTCAGTTTATGACAAAGGGTTTGTTGCAAATATTAGCCACTATGCCTGAGACCTTCTGAATCAGTCTCTGTTTAAAGCAGTGTTTCGGTTTATTTTGAAGCAATAGTTTACACTCATTTTGTTTCTTCCCTTCCCTCTGTGTTTTTTGCTGCAGTTCCTGCTAAGATCCACTTGCCTAAAAATCTTGAAGGCATGGGAGCCGTTCACGCTCTCCGTGGTGAAGTCATCAGCATCAAAATCCCATTCAGTGGCAAGCCTGATCCAGTGATCACATGGCAGAAAGGGCAAGATCTTATCGATACCAATGGACACTACCAAGTTATCGTGACACGGTCATTCACATCTCTTGTTTTCCCTAACGGTGTGGACAGGAAAGATGCAGGCTTCTACATTGTCTGTGCTAAAAACAGATTTGGCATTGATCAGAAAACAGTTGAATTAGATGTCGCTGATGTTCCTGATCCCCCAAGAGGACTGAAAGCAAGCGAGATTTCAAGGGACTCGGTCAACCTGACATGGAATGCTCCAGCAAATGATGGCGGAAGCCGAGTCACACACTATACTGTTGAGAAACGCGCTACCACAGCTGAGAGATGGATTCGTGTTGGCCAGGCTCGTGACACTCGATACACTGTGATAAACCTATTTGGCAAGACAAGCTATGTATTCCGCGTTATAGCAGAGAATAAATTTGGACAAAGCCAGCCTTCTGAACCTACAGATTCTGTAATAACAAAGGAAGATAAGACCAGAACAGTCAATTATGATGAAGAAGTTGATGAGGCCAGAGAAGTCACTACAGCAAAAGCAGCTCACTCTAATACAAAAGAACTCTATGACAGATATATGATTGCTGAAGAACTTGGGCGGGGACAATTTGGAATTGCCCACAGGTGTGTTGAGATAGTTTCAAAGAAGACTTACCTGGCCAAGTTTGTCAAAGTAAAAGGTGCTGATCAAGTGCTCGTAAAGAAAGAAATTTCCATCCTCAACATTGCTAGGCATAGAAATATCCTACAGCTTCATGAATCATTTGAAAGCCTAGAAGAACTTATCATGATCTCTGAGTTCATATCTGGAGTTGACATCTTTGAAAGACTTAATACTCCTGCATTTGAACTTAACGAAAGAGAAATTATAAGCTATGTACGTCAAGTATGTGAAGCACTTGAATTCCTGCACAGTCATAGCATTGGGCACTTTGATATCAGGCCAGAGAACATCATCTATTTCACAAGAAGAAGCTCTATAGTTAAAATCATTGAATTTGGTCAGGCAAGGCAGCTGAAACCTGGTGATAATTTCAGACTCCAGTTTACTTCCCCTGAATATTATGCGCCTGAAGTCCATCAGCATGATATGGTCAACACAGCCACGGATATGTGGTCACTTGGAACCCTAGTGTATGTACTTCTAAGCGGCCTGAATCCTTTCATTGCTGAAACAAACCAACAAACAATTGAAAACATCATAAGTGCTGAATACAATTTTGATGAAGAAGCCTTCAAAGATATCAGTATTGAGGCCTTGGACTTTGTTGACCGCCTGCTAGTAAAAGAAAGGAGAGCTCGCATGACTGCTACTGAAGCCCTTGAACATGCTTGGCTGAAGCAAAGGACAGAGAAAACAAGCACCAAAGTTATCAAAACACTGAGACACAGACGTTATTATCAAACACTGGTGAAGAAGGAATGGAACACAGTTGTGTCAGCGGCCCGTGTTGCATGGGGTGGTGCAGTCAGATCTCAGAAGGCCGTTACAGTTGCTAAAGTTAAAGTGGCATCAATTGACATTGGACCCATTACTGGGCAGATAATGCATGCTGTTGGAGAAGAAGGTGGGCATGCCAAGTATGTCTGCAAGATTGAAAACTATGATTCATCCACAGAAGTAACCTGGTACTTTGGAGTCAGACAATTGGAGAACAGTGAAAAACATGAGATCAGCTACCATGAAGGAGTGGCCACAATGTATGTCAAAGACATTGCTAAATCAGATGACGGTACCTACAGGTGCAAAGTTACAAATGACTATGGTGAAGACAGTTCCTACGCAGAACTATTTGTTAAAGGTGTGAGAGAAGTTTCTGACTTTTACAGACGCAGAACTGTCAGGAGAGTGAAGCGCCGAGTAGATACCTTGAGACTTTTGGAGAAGCCACCAGAATTTACGCTGCCTTTATACAACCGTACTGCCTACGTTGGTGAAAATGTCAGGTTTGGAGTAACAATAACAGTTCACCCGGAACCTCGTGTAACGTGGTTCAGATCAGGCCAGAAGATCAAGCCAGGAGATGATGACAGGAAGTATACCTTTGAAACTGATAAGGGTCTTTATCAGCTTCTCATCCATAATGTCAATGAAGATGATGATGCTGAATATACTGTGCTGGCTCGCAACAAATACGGCGAGGACAGCTGCAAAGCTAAGTTAACCGTTGTTCAGCATGCTCCTCCAGAGGCTACCACGATGAGACCCATGTTCAAAAGACTACTGGCAAATGCAGAATGCCAAGAAGGCCAGAGTATCTGCTTTGAGATAAGAGTATCTGGATTACCAAAACCAGCACTAAAATGGGAAAAGGATGGACAGCCCTTATCAGCTAGTCCAAATATTGAAATTGTACATGAAGGGTTGGATTACTATGCTTTGCATATCAGGGATACTTTACCAGAAGACAGTGGTTATTACAGAGTTACTGCGACAAACAGTGCTGGATCAACAAGTTGCCAGGCTTACTTGAAGGTAGAGCGCTCAAAATATATCAAGCGTCAATACAAGAGTGAAGAAGAGCGGCAAAAGCATGTACAGAAGAGCATTGACAAGACAGTGAGAATGGCAGAAATCCTTTCTAGAACAGAATCTGTCCCACTGACAGATGTAGCACAGGAAGCTCTCAGACAAGCTGCTATCCTGTATAAACCAGCTGTAAGCACCAAGACTGTCAAAGGTGAATTTGAACTTAAAAAGGAAGAAATTAAAGAAGAAAAGAGACTTCGGATGCCTTATGAGATCCCAGAGCCTCGCAGACATGCAGCCGCTACTCTGGAAGAAGATCAGAACATCAAACTGTTTGTGCCTATGTCAGACATGAAGTGGTACAAGAAGCTGAGAGACCAATATGAAATGCCAGGGAAACTTGATAGAATTGTTCAGAAGCGACCAAAGCGCATTCGCCTTTCCAGATGGGAACAGTTCTATGTGATGCCACTGCCACGCATTACTGATCAGTATAAACCTAAGTGGCGCATACCCAAATTGTCACAAGATGATCTCGAGACCGTCAGGCCAGCACGCCGGCGTACACCATCTCCTGATTATGAATTTTATTACCGACCAAGAAGACGCTCACTTAGTGACCTGTCAGATGAAGAACTGCTGCTACCAGTTGATGATTATTTAGCCATGAAGAGAACTGAAGAAGAAAGACTGCGACTTGAAGAAGAACTGGAGCTGGGCTTTTCTGCATCACCTCCAAGCAGAAGCCCTCCACGCTTTGAACTGTCTTCTCTCCATTACACGGCAGCAGATGCTCATATTGCCACAGAGGAATCTAGGCAAAGAGAGCTGAGGTATGGCACTTATCACATACCCTCTAAAGAGGATACCGCGGCATCTTATGCACAGCTCCGGCAACGCCATGACAGAGCAATTTATAGACCACCAAAACAAAAACAGAGAATAATGTCCGAGAAAGAGGATGAAGAGCTGCTGCGACCAGTAAAAACAACCCGCCGGCTTGCTGAATACAAGAGTGAGCTTGAGTATATGTCACAAGAAGAAAAGAGCCGACTGAGAAGAAGGAGAGAGAGAGAAATAACTGAGGTCAGATCAGAAGAGGAAGAGGAAGAAATAGAAATGGTGAGGCACGTTCACCGGGAATTTTCTCCTCCCTCAAGATTACTAGGAAGAAGGCGCTCTCTTTCTCCAACTTACATTGAATTAATGCGTCCTGTGTCTGAATTAATTCGACCCCGATCACACCCTGTGGAAGAAACAGAGAGAAGATCTCCCACACCAGAGAGAACACGGCCACGCTCACCAAGCCCAGTGTCTAGCGAGAGATCTCTCTCACGATTTGAAAGGACAGCAAGATTTGATATATTTTCCAGGTATGAATCCATGAAAGCTGCTTTGAAAACCCAAAAAACAATGGAACGGAAATATGAAGTTCTGACTCAAGAACCTTTCACTCTGGATCATGCCCCACGCATAACTCTGAGAATGCGCTCACATCGTGTACCGTGTAACACCAACACCAGATTCATTTTGAATGTCCAGTCCAAACCAACTGCTGAAGTGAAATGGTATCACAATGGTGTTGAAATTCAGGAAAGCCATAAGATTCATTTCACTAATACTAGTGGCGTATTAACCTTGGAGATTCTTGATTGCCATATTGATGATAGTGGTACATACCGTGCTGTGTGCACAAATTATAAAGGAGAATGTTCTGACTATGCAACATTAGATGTTACAGGAGGAGACTACACTACATATACCTCCCAGCGAAGAGATGAGGAAGTACCAAGATCTATTGTACCAGACTTGACAAGGACTGCAGCATATGCAATCTCCTCATTTAAGAAAGTCTCTGAAACAGAAGCAAGTTCTTCAATAAGAGCAAGCAAATCAGAACTGACAGAAACCAGAGAATCGCTATCATCGTACGAGCACCATGCTTCTGCTGAAATGAGAGTCAGTGCTTCAGAGGAAAAATCATTGGAAGAAAGAGCTGTTCATCGGAAGTTTAAAACCACTCTGCCTGCAACAATATTAACAAAGCCACGGTCAATCACTGTCTCTGAAGGGGAGACTGCAAGATTTTCTTGTGACATTGATGGTGAACCAACACCAACTGTAACATGGATCCGTGCAAGTCAAGCTATTGTTTCTTCTGGACGCTTCCAAGTAACACGTACGCAGTATAAATCTACCTTTGAAATTTCATCTGTCCAGACCTCAGATGAAGGAAGTTACACTGTTGTGGTAGAAAATTCTGAAGGAAGACAGGAAGCCCACTTTAGTTTGACTGTACAAAGGAAAAGGGTCCCAGAAAAAGCAATTACATCACCTCCAAGGGTCAAATCTCCTGAGCCTCATGTGAAGTCCCCAGACAGAGTAAAATCTCCCAAGCGAGTAAAATCCCCTGAACCATCTCCTGCACACTCTAAAGCCAAGTCAACACCTGCAGGTAAAACAACGCCATCAGAGAAAGCAGACTTGCCTGTTGCTGTTCCCCCTAAAATAAAACAACAGCTGAAAGTGGAAGCTTCTGGGGACAAAGCAAAATTCTTCTGTTCAGTTGAAAGCAGTGTTTTGAGTGTCCGAGAAGTAGCCTGGTACAAAGATGGCAAGAAACTAAAAGAGGACGATCATTTCAAATTTCATTATGCAGCTGATGGAACATATGAACTTAAAATCCATAACCTCAAGGAATCTGATCAAGGTGAATATACATGTGAGATTGTTGGGGAAGGTGGCGCCTCCAAAACCAACTTTCAGTTTGTTGGCCAAGCTTTTAAAAGTATTCATTCTCAGGTGTCAAGCTTAAGCAAAACTCAAAAATCAGTTCAGAAAGAGTCTGAAATACATGAAGTATCTGCCCAGAAAAAATCTGCAATGACTTCTCAAGAAAAGACAGTGGTTGAAGAAGAATATGTTAAAAAGTCTCTTGTGTCTGATGAAGCTAAAACATCTTACACAGAAGTTAAATCTACTACCACTAAAATGACTGTGTCTGAAGGTCAAAAATCTACCCTTAAAGCCAGTATTGCTGGTGCTTCTAATGTAAAATGGTTACTGAATGGAATAGAGCTAACTAACTCTGAAGATTATAGATATGGTGTATCAGGAAGTGATCATACTCTAACTATCCAAAAAGTGACCCAGAAAGATGAAGGAATACTTACCTGTGAAGGAAAGACTGAACAGGGTATCATCAAATGTCACTTTGAAATGAGTCTTTCAAAAGATCAATCAAATGCCCCAGCCTTTATCATACAACCGAAATCTCAAAACATCAACGAAGGACAAGATGTGTTGCTTACCTGTGAAGTTTCTGGAGATCCTTCCCCTGAAATCCACTGGTTTAAAGATAACCAGCCAGTAAGTAATTACTTATGTCAGCCTTGAAATTAAATGATCCATTCTCAACCCTGAGTATAATTTGATCTTAACAAAGTATCTCTTTCATCATCAGATTGCTCTCTCATCCAACATCCGAGTAAATCGCTCCAAGAATGTTTATTCTCTTGCAATCCAAAATGCTTTAGTGAGTGATAGTGGAAAATACACAGTCAAAGCGAAAAACTTCCATGGGCAGTGTTCTGCAACAGCATCTCTGACCGTCCTTCGTAAGTTTTTTAAAGTCTTGTCTTAATATGAGTAGGGCTTCTATGATATGGCAAAAGCAGTTGATTGTTTTGATTCTTTAACGAGCTGTTAGTTTCATTACTGAACCTAAAATATACAATATACATTATAATTACAAAATACTGAATTTAAAATATATGTACTTATATGTTTCTCACCCGCTCAGTGTTACCAGAAGGCTTTGAACATCTTGCTATTAACCCGTTGGTTCTAGTGATCACTGTTTAATAAGCTATCAGAATAATTAATGCCCAAAGGGTTAGTTCTCTGAATTTTTTTCTTACGTTTCATTAAACTTCTCAGATACAAACTTGCTGCATTTTAAAATCATCTGGATACCAGGAGCCAACGGGTTTCTCTATGTTTTGCTGTTGATGTATGTATGTGCTTGTGTTTAAGGAAAACGGCAGTGTTTTTTTTTATGGTGGTGTAGTAGTTTTAATGGCAGAATACCTGCCGAGTAAAATAAGAAGGGGAAACAAAGCACCATCCAAAGGGGCTGTATCTTTTTTTTAAAAAAAAGAAGTAGTAGTAGTAGTTTCAACAGGATTACATGTTGC
The DNA here is from genome assembly GCF_027172205.1 of Podarcis raffonei. Taxonomy (NCBI): domain Eukaryota; kingdom Metazoa; phylum Chordata; class Lepidosauria; order Squamata; family Lacertidae; genus Podarcis; species Podarcis raffonei. The sequence continues at coordinate 114,168,436 of NC_070602.1, forward strand.
TTCTCAACAGCATGCATATTAATTTGAAATTATTATTATTATTATTATTATTATTATTATTATTATTACTCCATGATTAGGAACATTATTACAATGAAATTCTGTTTTCCTTAAACAGCAAGCCAGTCTCTTTCTCCATCCATAAAGTATATATATTTAAGTCACATGGCTTACCAGTCAACGTGATGTCATTGGTTTTTCCGTTCTATGTTTGCTATTGTCCACAGCTCTAATTGAAGAACCTCCAAAAGAGGTAGTGTTGAGAACAAGTGGTGATGCAAGCATGCAGGAAAGTTTCTCTTCGCAGTCATTTCAAATGTCCGCTTCTAAACAAGAAGCTTCGTTCAGCAGTAGCAGCAGTAGCAGCATGAGTGAGATGAAATTTGCAAGCATGTCTGCCAAAAGCATGTCCTCCATGCAAGAATCCTTTGTAGAGATGAGTTCCAGCAGTATAATGGGGAAATCTAGTCTGACCCAACTGGAGAGTTCTTCTAGTAGAATGATTAAATCTGGTATGAGAGGTGAGCAATACTATTATACGTAGCGTTAGAAAAACACCACAATATCCTAGATATGTAGAATTAGTCATTATAGTAGAACTTCAGTTTCCGCTAAGAACTAACTTGATTTCCCCCCCTCCCATTTTGCAAAGGAATACCACCCAAAATTGAAGCTCTTCCAAACGATATCTCCATTGAGGAAGGAAAGGTTCTCACCATATCCTGTGCCTTCACTGGTGAACCTACTCCTGACATAACATGGTCCTGCAAAGGGAAAAGCATTTCTAGTCAAGGTGGTAGATTCCACGTTGAAACCAGTGAAGACTTAACCACTCTTATCATCATGGATGTTCAAAAGGACGACGGGGGACTTTATACACTGAATTTAGGAAATGATTTTGGCACTGACTCTGCCACTGTGAATATTAACATTCGATCAATTTAAAAGCTTGATCTTTTTTTATTTTTTGGCACTTGACTTTTGGCAAGTGATTCATATGGACTGAAATAATTGATCTGTAAATATATATAAAAAAAATATTTTTGTACCTACCTGAACCAGACAAAGTCCAAGGATAGACACTATGACTTATAGTCATTATTATTTGACTTTAAAACAATTTTTCATTTGACATGTACATACTGTATATAGCCGCAGATAACGGTTATGGAGCTTTGTACCATTTATTTTATGACATTTTAAAATGTAACTTTTTGGAACAAACCGTTGGTAGGAGAAAGTTTCTTAGGGAACGAATACCCTGCTCAACATTTAACTAATTTTTGTGCCTCAACAAAATGTTGATGTCTAAGAATGCCTCAACAGGTCGAGAGGCTCCCTGTTGATGACTTATTTTACCGACACCTAAGAGATGATGCTGTGCACGGTTTCATTATACGTGCACGAATTTATTTTGAATCAGAGACATAAGGCATTGGTGAGGTTTGCAAATACCCTCCTGTAAGCCACACTTTAATATCTTATGTTACATCTGATCAACGTCAAAACTATATTTTGTTCATGACTGACTCGCAATACCTTGAACAAAGTGCAAGCGGCCAGCATTTTGTTCAGCACCTATCGTATTGTTTCTGACACGCCGACTACCCAAATAGCTTTCCAGTAAAGTAACATCACCTGGCCATCCCGTTAAAAAAAAAGCCATTTGGGTACTCGAGTGCAGAAACAGTACCAACTCTTGGAGGTTCCTAGGATGCAGTGATTGTGTGGTAGCAATTAGGATTTTGGCTAGATACTGTCAACTGCAGGCAACTAAGACTTGAACCACAGTTTAAGAAAAGCTAAAACTGTTGTTATAACATCACATCTTGCCCTGAACTTAGAAAAAAAATGAATTAGTTTTATTTTATGTAGTAGTAAGTTGTTCGGTTAGCTGTTTTGTTGAACCTCCTCGAGATAGTATTGTTCATTTGAAATAAAGCATGCTACCTGCACCTCATCAAGAGTATGTTTCTGGTCCTTGTATGCGCTTTCTTTATTTTTGGATGTCTGCATTTACCACATTCAGCCGCTGTCCATCTTAAGGCAGATTTCTCCCTGCTTATATTCACTCTTCGCTACATCCAGCGAAAACTACATCTCCTGAGATGCGCAGTATCCATTATTGGAATACATTTGGGACAATTCCTAATTTATAATGACAAGAGAACAGGTCACATAGGTAGCACATTAGCAATAAAAGAAGAAAAAGAAAGGGCTCGGCTTCACTAGAGGGATAAGGCCTCAAAGTCAATAGGCTGAGGTAAAAATGGTCATAAAAGTGGAAGGCATTGCCCAGGGGGGGAAGTGTGGTTTACAAGCGAAATATTATAACCTAAAATGACTTCATTAATTTGTACCTTTAAAAAAACAACTCATTAGGAGGCCCAGAAACCAAACGCCTAGGCCTGTCAGCACTTCTTGCCTTCTTCAGTCCCAGCCATGCACCAATGGAGGTGTTATGGTGTACTGAAGAGAGAATTAAATGCAGTAGTGTATAAATGCTATGTGAAGTATAGATAATAATCCTCACAGGTGTGGATGTTCAGTTGTATTGTAGTGTTAATTCCTGAAGTACAATGAAATGGCAGGGCTGGGAAGGGAGAGGTAGCAAGAGAGTGGGGTCCCCTTTTGTCAGCTTCTACCCACAAGCTTCAGGCTTCTATTTTCCTCAAATTCACCCCTCAGCTGATGGCTCAGCTGCTTAAACTCCCCTGGCAATAACTGTGAGTCGTTATGCAATGATGCCACCACTTAAAGCTATGCAAAAGAAAAAGATCCACAACAGCAAAATGCAGGAACGCAAATGAACAAACCACTCCCACTCCCACTTGGACCTTTCCTAGGAAGAGAACGGCTATTTTTACTCACTTGAATTACCAGATTATCTACAAAGAAGTCCCCCGTACCAAGTCTCATCCTTTATCTTCCAGTCTACTTTTTTACTACATTTCCAAGTACTACTGATCCATAAATCTGCCACCTACATAAAGATGGATGGGCGATGCTTTCAAAGGGTCCTTGGCAGGGAGGGCCACCAGAAGCCAGAGATTTGGGTGTCCATTTGGCTTTCAGGTGCCCCAGCAAATTTGAAAACTTAGGAACACAGGAAGCTGTCTTATAGCAGAGCAGAATATTTGTCCATGTGGCCTAGTAGCACCAACTGGCAGCAACTCTAACCCTAACCCTAACCCATTTCCCCATTCCTTTTAGCCTGCCATACCCTTTCAGCTAGGGACGCGGGTGGCACTGTGGTCTAAACCACAGAGCCTAGGGCTTGCCGATCGGAAGGTTGGCAGTTTGAATCCCCGCGACGGGGTGAGCTCCTGTTGTTCGGTCCCTGCTCCTGCCAGCCTAGCAGTTCGAAAGCACCTCAAAGTGCAAGTAGATAAATAGGTACCCCTCCGGCGGGAAGGTAAACGGCGTTTCCGTGCGCTGCTCTGGTTCGTCAGAAGCGGCTTAGTCATGCTGGCCACATGACCCGGAAGCTGTACGCCGGCTCCCTCGGCCAATAAAGCGAGATGAGCACCGCAACCCCAGAGTCATCCGCGACTGGAGTTAATGGTCGGAGGTCCCTTTACCTTTACTCTTTCAGCTACTTGAACTTTGGAAATACGGTACTTTGGATCTCAGCTGGTGTTGACTGTCTATTGGGGTTTTGAGATGGATGTGGAATAAGTGGGTGGTGTGCCACTAGGATTTAATAACTCACTGGTGCAGAGGTAATGTGTCCAATAGGTCCAAGACTCCTTCCCCATGAGTCAGAGTCTATGGGCAATATGAGAGGGATAGGGCACCATTTCATATTTTGATTCAGCTGCAAAATTGTCCTGATTCCAAATTTGAATATGGTGTCATTATTAGCACAGGCATTAGCCGGGTGAAGCTGAGGCCCTCTAATTCCCCACCTCCCCCCAAAAATGCTAGTTTATCTTGGTATCTTTCCTTTCCTACTCATGCCTTGTTCCAAAATGCCATGTCATGTAATAGGAGCTGGCCTGTGACTTTCAGATTATGGCTATTTTATTCTGTTTATTGAATTTATACACCATTTATACACCATTATACATATCCGGAGGTCTCAGGGTGGTTCGCAGAACAAAATCGAAATATAAAACCACAAAATATATAATCAAAATAAAAACAACCACCCAATAACACACACCCCAAGAAAAACCCCCACATTTTAAAAGGGCATAGGATGTCAAATCAAATCAATTCAAGGCCTGGTTAAAAATGTTTTTGCATAGCATCAAAAGGTGTATAATGAAGGCGCCAGGCGAACTTCCCTGGGGAGAGCATTCCACAGATGGGGAGCCACTGCAGAGAAGGCCCTGTTCTCGTGTTGCCACCCTCCGTTCCTCTTGAGGAGGAGGCACATGAAGGAGGGCCTCAAAAGATATCAGGGTCCGGGTAGGCCCATATTTATAATCAGGTCTCTGCTGCTTTTTCATAGCTCCACAAAATGCAATCCGGAATCTGTACAAAATTGACAAGTCCATGATGATCACTGCGGCTCAAGTAGTAGTAGCAAGACCTGGTGAACCAGAGCTGCCATGTCATGCCCTGCAAACCATCAGCCAGAAGCTAGTGATTTTTTAATTTATTTATTTGGTACAAGAGGCTGGACTAATTTTTTTTAAAAAGGCCAAAGACACCATCCCTTTTAGGAGTCTGAAAATAGTAAACTCCAACAAACTTTATCTTATGTGTACATCAGTGGAAAAATAGTGCAGGAAAAAAAAACAAAAAAGAATGTTAGAAACTTGTGTACGGACTGTGAAGAAAAGACAACAGAAGGCCTGAAACACACACAGGTTCATACTGGAGTGAAGAGGCCAATAATGTAGTGTATCAGTGGATCTCAGTACTTTATATTAATCACAGCACCAACAATTTATTATAAGCATGCAGAAAGGCAGTCAGTCAGACAGATAAGACAGACAGAAAGAGACACGTGAGAGAGATCCCTGAATGGAGCAGAGAATATAATTGAATTTGGAGAAGAAAATGGAGGAAATGAAACACTCTGAATTTTAGCTGCTATATAATGATGGTGGGAAGCCTATCCAGACAATAATAAGCAAGGTTTCTGGCAGTAGTCAAGCTGTGAAATAGCTATATGCAAGTTGGACTTGCAGCGAAGTTCTTGCTGCATATCCTCACCTTAAGGGTATGTTCCTGTTGGTTCCAGCCAGCCATGTCTTCCTGTGGGATACTCCATTCTACCTTCTCCCCTGTTTTCTTCTGTTCTTTCTTCCAAACTGGCAGTCAATTGCGCACGCTCAATCTTCATTGGGACTTTTTTGTTGCTACTTGCTTCGTTAATTTTCAAAAATGTGTGTTATTTTACTTCTGTGGTTGGGAGGGACAGAAGAGTGTGATTTCTCTCACCTTGCTGTGCATTACCTTTACACACAATGAAACCCCTCCAAGCAAGCCCTGTGACTACCAAATGAAAACATCCTAACAGGAATCAAATATAGCCGAAAAGATTTGACCAGAAAACAAAGTTGTGCATGCCTGCGTGTAAAAACTGTATTTATTGAACACTTACATTTTAAAAGAAAGCTTCTTCTTTTTTTAACATTTTTAAAAAAGTGCTCCATGGCCAAGACATAATATACCAAGTTTATCCCAAAGTGAATACAAAAACAAAGAATTTACATTTCAAAACACTAACAACTTTGGGCTCAATTTGTCAGAAATTTCTGTGCAAACCTCGCTGAAATTTAAGCTGCATTTTCCACCTTCGCTTTTTGCAAGGACAGCCTGTGCAAGAAAGGTTTCTGACAAACTGGGCCCAAAATGTATGGTAGGTGGTGGCTAAGTTACATGGTTCATTCACAGGTTCAGAGTGTGTTTCTCGGCTCAATTAGAAATGAATTCGTATTTGTCATTCAAGTTAACTGAGAGGAGAATATTGCTGTACAAGTATGCTCTTCTGAAGTTATTGGGCTCACAATGATAAAAGCCACCCTCCCCCTTTGGTATAAATAGATCATAAATAAATGTACAGCTGCAGCTATGAATACGTTACAACAGCATCTCAAGAGCATATTTTAGAAACTGGCGCTAAAATAACACTTTGGTAAAAAGACACATCAAGGATATCTTGCTGTTTAGCGAAAAGGAGGGGCAGAATCCAGCCAAAGTCAAGTATTTCTTAGTCCCATGTGCTTTACATACTCTTCAACTGAAATCAAGTGCACACTTTGGGTTGGATCATGTCCCACAATTTTTAAAAAAACAATGCTATTTAGTAATGGAACACACCTCAGCAACGATTAAGCACATCTCACCCCCCCACCCCACCCCAGTATTGACAAGGAGGCATTTTGTGGTGCAAAAAGGAATAAATACATCAAAACGTTAAAATACCTTTACCCCATGTATAATGCCTCGGAAATCAGATAACTTATATGACTATTTAGAAAAATACTTCACATCTAACACTTTTTTTAATTGGCTAGACTTTGGGCGCAAGCCAGAGAAATGCAGGTGTTCTGAGTCCAAGAAAAGAAAAGGCACAGGAAAGGAAAGAGAAAAGGATGGAATTTAAGAATTTAGAGCAAGATTCTGCCAAACCTAAGCATGCTAAAATCTCATTGGTTTCATTCTCTTTAAAACCAAGAGGGCTTCAGAGGGCTTAATTTTGGCTGGAACATGCCCTGAGACTATACTCAAGTGTCACCAATTCCAACCAGACGGAAGAGATCCAAGTTGCAGAGATTATGCCCTTATGTACACCACGGTTTTTAAGAAGGGGAAATATTAAATTACCAATAAACCATGTTTAAGGAATACCATCTCAGTCTAAATGTGAGAAAAAGCATCCCCTGGCAGGAAAGGTGCAACCACGAGCCATAATAATAATAATAATAATAATAATAATAATAATAATATTACGGTAGCACTGCCACTCAATTCAATAGGAAGTGAACTGTGTGCAAGAATAGGATACTGTACCAGCAAAGCAACAATGTGTTCAAGTGAGCAGTCCGGTCTATGGCACAAGTTTTCCCTATCCCAAATGTAAAACTTTTTTTTTTTTTGTCAAGGCTCTAAACGACCATCACACTTTGTAAAAAGGAGGGCTACATTTGCAAAGGTACATTACCTATCCGTCGAACCATAATTTGTTTCAAAAATGCACAAACTGAAGGTTGTAGGAAAATATTCTTGCAAATAAACTATATAAAGATAAAATACGCTTTGAAGTTAGTTTTTACATTATTCTATAAAGTGCAGAGAAATCCTTCACACAGGGAACAAACTACCCCCTACGACAACAGGAGAAGTACAGCAGCTTTTGCATAGCATTACTTAAGAGAAAGGTGTTTCCCTTCAATTCTTCAGGATGTAGGCGGTAGAGTCTCTTCTCGTTCTGATTGTTTCTTTGACACCAACAGGGCTGTGTCGGAAATGGTTGAAGGCGCCAAGTCTCCATTGAGAGTATGCCTGGAACAGTATGCTGGTCCTACAAAGAGACAGATCGGGGTTTGTTTTCAACTGTGCCTTTGAAAATGTTGCATTTAGTCATTTTGGCTTGATGGCACATGTTGCACACAAATGTTGTGCTCCATCCTATCCAATGTGCTCAGCACAGAACTCTAGGGTTGGAAGAGATCAACATATGGCTGAAAGAAGCTTCTTAACCCCCCTTCATCTTTCCCTGCTAGACTTTGACAAGCTGGGTGCCTTATATAAAGTCAGACTATTTGACCATCCAGCCCAGTCTTGTCGACCCTGATTGACTCTTCAGAGGTCCTTTTCCAACCTCCAAATGGGGCAGGGCATAAAGAGAAAGGATCTAAGTTCGGCCCAGTAAAAATATACAGGCATGATTTCTTAAAAGTTATTAAGTGGGGCTACTTTGAAAGTGACTTGGAAACTACAACTAATCCAGAACGTGGCCGCTAGACTGGTGACTGAGAGCAGGCACCAGGACCACATAACACCGGTCCTAAACGATCCACATTGGTTCCCAGTATGTTTCCAAGCACAATTCATGGTGTTGGTGCTGACCTTTAAAAGCCTTGTCCCTGTATAATTGAAGGAACATCTCCACCCCCACTGTCTAGCCCAGACACTGAGATCGAGCTCTAAGGGCCTTCTGGTAGTTCCCTCGTTGTGAGATGTGACATGACAGGGAACCAGGCTTCTCGGTAGTGGTGCCCTCCCATCAGATGTCAAGGAGATTAATAACTATACAACTTTTAGAAGACATCTGAAGGCAGCTCTGTATAAGGAAGTTTTTAAAGCTCAATGTCTTATTGTGTTCTTCTATCTGCTGAAAACTGCCCAGAGTGTCTGGGGAAAACCTAGTCAGATGGTAAGAGTACAAATAATAATTTTATTATTATTATTACTAATATTAAAAAGTCTAGAGCAAGTCTCCCAAACCTATTTCCATCAAGCACCAAATGATGAATACTGATATTTAGATAACCCAAATCTCTGAATTTAATTTGTGGTATGTGTGCGCAGAGCAATCACTTGTAGGCAGCACATGTATGTTTAAATGGCCACATTTCCCTATGAGAAAAACAGGTGTGATCATCATTCCTGTATTTACTGTGAAGAAACTCACTCCTATAAACTAACATGCACTTCACAATGGGCAGCAGCATGCCTGTGCTCCTACTTCTTGACACCTACGTTCAAAAAGTATAGATGGAGTCCACGTGGAGGCTCTTGAATGTGCCAAAAGGCAGGATGCAAATTCCTTGAGCACCCAGCTTGGCTAGGGCAATGCAGGAGACTACGTTGCTCGTTTCTGTAGCTGATTTGTTATAGGATAGATAATGGCCGCGGAGTCTTCTATCTCAAAGTAGAACAAGAATCCAACTGAAGCACAAAGATAGTAGAATGCACATGGATACAGCAGAACTTACTGTCTATATCGTCAGGGGGAACATCTACAGAAGGTTCTGGATCTAAGACTGTCCTTCTCCACCTTTGGGATAACCGGTGAGAGGATGAATTTGGTTCTTTTACAGAGTGACTGCTCCTGCAAATGAAACAGCATTGCACATTTCATTACGTGTCCTTAACACCCAAAGTTCTCTCCAGCTCATCTTACCTAATTTTTAAAATGGTCTTTGTTTGGTACACTTTCCTGAAATAAGGTACCGAAAAAGATTAAAGAGAGACAGGAGTTCTGTACATGGAAGGGATCTCCATGAGCATCTACTCACAAGAGGAGACCATCTTGTGTCATGTACTTGTGCTCTTTCTGAGAATCTCCTGCATGATAGGGCATTGGTAAGGATAGATGTATAAGAGGCATGGGCAGGGCTTTGTGTTAAATCGGGAATGGCTGGTGGTGCTGAAGCATTTGATTTTAAAAGAAAACGTATGCCCCAGATTCAGTACCCAAGGTGATTCAAAGAAAATTAAACAGAAAGCAACCCAATGAAGTTAAAACAATGCAAAACAATTTCTTGAATAGGCAGGCAAACAATCCAAAATCAACCCCCAGAATCAACTAAGTAATAGTCGTGGGGTTGGATCCGGATTTGCCCTTTGGAGAAATAAAGAGCTCTTTCCGTTAGTGTAAGCGAGTGAGATCCAGCAGAGGCTCTCACTGGAAGATCCAGCAGAAGGCCATTTCTCCCTTCCCTCTGAAATCCCCACAGTGCCACCTCTCCCGTTTTTTCTGCAGGGTCCATAACCCTCTGAAACATGCTTTTTTTAGGGGGGGGGCATAGGGAAAAACAAATGAACAAAAAATCCCTTCTCCTGTCCTTCCCTTTCTTTCATAGAGCGCAGCACTGTTGCAATGTGCCTAGTTAGTTGGTGACCAAGAGTTGAAGGCCCAGGCTCAGAAAAACACCTCTACAGAGGATAGGTGCGATGATAAAACTGGGATGGAGAGGACCATGTATGCCACCTTTGGCTTCTTGGAGGAAAAAGGCGTTATCTAAAAGAAACGTAAATATATAGATAAACAAGAGCTGTAACCAAGGCTGGTTCTTGGCTACAACTGGTGGTTAGTGAGAACAGAACTTAAACACAAGTTTAAGTCCTGGTTCAGATGACATGCTATGCCAAACCTTGGTTTAGTGTGACAAAGCAATAAATAAAAAGTACCAGAGAGAAGCATGCTATCTGTCAGCTCCAGGAACCTGAATTTTTGTGCAAAATTCAGCTTTCTGTGGGTGGTATTCAACAACTAAATTTTACTCATAGTAGATCCATTGAAGTGAATGGACCTGACTTTACCATGCTCATTCATTTCAATGGGTCTGGCTCTGAGTGAAACTTGGCTGAATACCATCCTGCGAGTTTAGATTAACCAGGAAACAGATAACTGCTTTTTTATTTGAGACGATATGGGGCTTCATATAATAATAATAATAATAATGAAGAACCTTTCTATTTATTGGTTGGCTGGTTGGTTTCCAGACTTTAAAAAGTAATACGTTCGCCATTTTGTACTTACCTCTCTGGATTACAAGTACCTGGGTGGCTAACAGAACGTTTCATCTAGAAAGTAATTTTAAAACAAAACAGGTTATTACATGCTTCCTAATTTTTTGTTGGTTATCTGTATCTTAAGGACGATGCTTTCTTTAATAAAGGAAAAAAATAAGGGAGGGATTGGGTGGGTGTTTGTTTTATATTGAAGCGGGTAATTTTAAACATAGGATGCTGTCTCGCATAGAGTCAGACCACTGGTCATCTAGCTTAGTATTGCCTACACTGAACTGGCCAAACAATTAAATCACGGTGTAGCAAACAATTATCAGTAATATCCAAGGCAAGTTGACCGAGTACAACAATGTGATGTCAATATAAACAATATAATCTATACACAACATTGAACAGTACCAAATGTACAGAAATCTTATAAATCTCTGAAAGTCACAAATTATGCACTCTTGATGGATTTTCTTGAAAACATAGAACCAAATAAACATAACTGTACATTTGATTTTGCAGAGTGTTTCCTTGGATATTACTACAATGAATTAGCAGCAGCTTTCCTGGAATTCAAACAGGAAATTGCCCAGCCCTACTTATTTATTTCATAAAATTTATAAACCTCTTGATTGCAAAAAAATTAAAAAAAATAAACCCCCCAAACCCTCAAAGCAGTGAATATGTTGAGGACTGGACCAGGGTGCAACCTCCTGTGTACAACAAAGCAGATGTTCTATCCTGGCCTCCCTTTTGGAGGAAGGGCCAGGTTAAAAACAGAAATACATAAAATAAAACAATAAACATAGATCCAGTGTGGCCAGGTGGTTAGAGAGTGCTAACTAAGGCTGGGGGGTGGCCAGAGTTCGAATCCCCATTCATCCACAAAGCTCCATGGGTAATTTTGGGCTCTTGGCCTACCTCACAGAGTAGCTGTGAGGATAAAACAGGGAGGAGCCATGTAGGCCGCCCCAGAGCTTCTAGGAGGGAAGGCTGGAGAAAAATGACAAACGTATTTTTGCTCACAAATAAATCCCACTGACATTATTGGGCCCTGAAAGGCCTCACTGACTACCCCAAAACATATCCAAGTTTGCTTCCATACACACATGCAGCCAGGCACTTGCAGACACTTCAAAATGTAAACACTTATTTCCTGGATCACAGCCTTAATTACTCTTGCAGCCTTAATTACTCTTGAGAGAGGATCAACTCAATGACTTGGGAAAAGCTGACTATGGCAGTTTAGGGGAACCTCTCCTTCTGAAAACCATCCCACCACCATACTCTCTCAAATTCTCTCCAGCCTGCGGGGGGGGGGGGGAGAGATATTTAAAAATGTCCAACCATTTGCACAGGTGAAGGCGACACAGGAGAAACTAAAGGATCCGGATGAGGCAACTGAAACATCTCTGGCTTGAACTTGGCATTTGCTATTTTCACACATTCTTCGAGGGTCGTGATGAACGTGTCACAGGTAGCGCTGAGCAAGGAGGACGCTTCGTTCATATTCTGGAAACACGGGAAGCAATTGAGAAAGGTGAATTCACTTAACATTTGTTGCCCGGTAAAAGCTTTTTGGTGAAACAAGAGACGCTGGCTGGGCAACACGTCAACTCTTTAATGAACTGCAAGCTTGTGTAGCATTCTTCTTGGCTCGTATTTTAGACTAACTCTGAGGAACATTCAGCATTTGGGTAAAGCATTATCCTTGACTACTGGCAACACTGCCTGGGGCTGATGGTGTCCCAACAGCCTCTGAAGGGGCCACAGATTTCATATCCCTGCTGTAAAGGCAGACAGAGACATAAAAGTAGGCCAAAACTCCGCTGGTGTTTCTGTTGTGGTGTAACAATTTTCTCTGGTGCAACGGAAGGATGAGCATTTTCATTTGCGAATGCCAAGGGCCTGAAATTCCTGCTAACCAGGGTGGATAATAAAAAATAAAAAATTGGATTTTTTAAATTAAAATCAGATTTTTAAAATAAAATGCTTTTGGAGGAAAAAATTTTCTAGTTTTCTATTTAATTTACATTAAAGTCAAAAGACTATTAATCAGGAAATAAGGATCTGTTTAAGTTTTTCATGTGTGCTAAAATTCAGTCTAAGGTTTTTTTTTAAAAAAAAAGATGTTTAACCACATCAGTTAACAAACATGGATACATATGCTATAATGTTATTGTTTTAGTTAAATAAATTGTTTAAATTGTTATTAAGGGAATGGTTATTTTTCTCCTTCCAATAAAGTACAGCAGAAAAGTTGTCCAAATATAAAGTTAACTTATTAAACCTCACAATAATTTCATAATTAACGCTGTATGTATTTCAAACAGTATAACCAAATCAGAAATTTTTTATATAACTATAAAAACTACTCTGAAAATTTATTGTTCCAAAAATGAAGCCTTCATCTGGTTGTAAATATTAAGATTATACCAGCAAGAATAAGTCTTTCTGTAAAAAAAAATAAAAATTAAATCAAGTCTTACTGACTAGTGATTTAAATCAAATCCAACCTGCTGCTAACTGTGCAGTCCTATGCGAGTCTACTCAGAAGCAATCTCTCTTGAGTTCAGTGGGACTTGCTCCCAGGCAAATGCGTACAGGACTACAGCCTCTGTTTCACACCCACTGTTTCAACAATCCGGTGCTGTTTCGCTATTTTCACCTAATGCCATTTTACCAATTGTTGCTGCTCTTTCTGCTTGTTTTTTGCCTGCCTTTTGCAATTAAGTTTTCTACTATTTATTTTGCTGTTTCATATTGATCTCTGTAGGTAATTTTATTTGTGCGGGCCCCTTTCAGTAGACCTGGAGATGAAAGAGTGATGTGTTTTTAATATTTATCTAAGCATTTACATGCTGCCCCATAACAAAGTTCTGTGGGTGACTCACAATAAGTAAGTCAGAAAACAATCTAAATAGGAAGTCGTGAAATCAAAAGCAACCTAAATACAACAGGAAGATAAAAACACACCAACAACTCCAAAGTTAAAAACACAGATTTAAAAACTTGAGAAGACCAGACTAAATAGGCCATTTAATATATACATAAACCAAAAGTAATTATTGAAACTAAAGAGTTGTATTTGGGCCCTACTGGACAAAGTGGTGGGTCCAACTTAATGTTGAGGCTTCTCCTCCCAATCCAAAATGAATAATATTGATTAAAAAAATGATCCGATACCTCAATGCTGGGTGACAAGTGATTTTCATCATGGTGAACGTATTCTTGGATTGTATGGACCTGCTGCATTAGAAGGTCACAGTAGAGACGAAGCTCAGACATTTTGGTTTTCAGAGATTCATTGGTTTCATTAACTTCTGCAAGGACATTGGGAAGCAGAAACTTCACTGGTCAGGTACGTGAGTTCCCGTGACAAGTTTTAAGATGTAGGCATTTACAGTGGTACCTTGGTTCTCAAAACGCTTTGGTTCCCAAACGCCAAAAACCTGGAAGTAAGTGTTCCGGTTTTCGAACGTTTTTCGGAAGCCGAACGTCCGATGCAGCTGTCGACTATTGTTTCCAGCGCACCTGCACCGATCAGAAGCTGCACCTTCGTTTTTGAACATTTCGGAAGTCAAACGGACTTCGGTAACGGATTAAGTTTGGCGCTTTTGTTTTTGCTGCTTATTTTGCATTTTTGTTTTTGAGGCTTTTTCAGTTCATTTGTTTTTGTGACTGTGTGGAACCCAGTACAGCTACTGATTGATTGATTGTGTCACTGTGGAAATGGACAAAAGCCCCCCATCCAAACAATGACTATCATCAGTGCAGTAAGAAAAAATAATACTTTTAATTTTTATCATCTACAATACTGTCTTGTTTATTTTATAGTATAGTACATTGATTATTGGGGACGCGGGTGCCGCTGTGGTCTAAACCACAGAGCCTAGGGCTTGCCTATCAGAAGATCGGAGGTTCGAATCCATGCGATGGGGTGAGCTCCTGTTGCTCTGTCCCAATTCCTGTCCACCTAGCAGTTCAAAAGCACGTCAAGTGCAAGTAGATAAATAGGTACTGCTCCAGCGGGAAGGTAAACAGCGTTTCCATGCGCTGCTCTGGTTTCGCCAGAAGCAGCTTAGTTATGCTGGCCACATGACCCAGAAAAACCATCTGCGGACAAACACTGGCTCCCTTGGCCAGTAAAGCGAGATGAGCGCCACAATCCCAGAGTTGTTTGGATCTGGACTTAACTGTCAGGGGTCCTTTACCTTTACAGTGATTATTGCTTTCATTTTATGGCTCAAAGGTCTCATTAAATAGTAAGATTCATGTTAAATTGCTGTTTTAGGGTTTGCATTTTTAAAGTCTGGAACAGATTAATCCGTTTTGCATTACTTTCTATGGGAAAGCGCACCTTGGTTTTGGAACACTTTGGTTTTGGAACGGACTTCCGGAATGGATTTTGAGAACCAAAGTACCACTGTATATTCCTTTAAACAAAAGGAATGTCTGACTTTTTTTATTATTATTATTATTATTATTATTATTATTATTATTATTATTTACATTTGTAAGTCGCTTTATACAACAACAACAAATGTCTCCAACTGACTTGACTTAAGATAAAATCCAAACAGGAGCCAGGGCCAATGAGCCAACTAATTTTTGCTCTGTCCCCATCCTCCTCCTATGATGGCAACACTGAGACTAAGGAGGAGGAATCTGGTCACCAGGACCACTGTCTAGACTGGATGTAAATAAGAAGATAGGCAGGTGATGGTTGGCTAAGGGCAGACTGAGGTAGCTGGGGCAGGGCCCTATCCACCCTAACTGACCAGCCTCCACTCACCGTGTGCAGGGCCCATCTTGTCTTTTAATATCTCTAGGGTGCTTAGAAAATACTATGGGCTTTGCTAGTGTTAAGAAATAATAATGTAAGGAGCTGTAAACCTCAAAACCCCTCGAAAGTGTGCCACCTACTGCCATAAATAATTACTTTACATTTGATGGGCATTTGACCGATAACTACAGTAGTTAAAAACCAGGTGTTTTTAATAGGTTGTTTTTGCTTTTGCTTTTTGTAAAAAAGAAATATGAGTACCTTTTTCTTTTTTTGTTCTGGTGTCTGCCAAACAGGCTTTTGAGCTCCCCAGGGCTACCAGCCACCGCTGTCGTTCAGCTGCATTAACGGCTTTCATGTAGAAATGCTGTTCCCCTGGGATGATTAACTCTATCCTGGTGCTGTCGGTCGGATGAACTTGCGACAGGGGCGAGATAAATTAGAAGCACAGATTTTTCAAAGATTGCCTGGAATTACAGAGTTGGGACTTCCCAGTTACGACTGTCCTACTTCCAATATCTTGCCACTGTGATCCACCTGGTCACCTCCAGGCTTGATTATAGTAACTCACTCTACACAGGGCTGCCCTTGAAGCTGACCCAGAAACTCCAGCGGGTGCAGAATGCCGTGGTGAGGCTCCTTACGGGGTCCTCGCCGCAGGATCACATTCACCCAGTGCTATACCAGCTGTACTGGCTCCCGGTGGAGTACAGGATGAGGTTTAAGGTGCTGGTTTTAACCTTTAAAGTCCTATACAGCCTAGGATCCTTGTAAGCTATGGGACCGCCTCTCCTGGTATGCCCCACAGAGGACCTTACAGTCAGCAAATAATAACGTTTTGGAGGTCCAGAGCCTCAGGGAGATTAGACCCAGCCTGGTGGAACACTCTGTCACAAGAGACCAGGGCCCTGCGGGATTTGACATCTTTCCGCAGGGCCTGCAAGACGGAGCTGTTCCGCCAGGCCTTTGGTAAGGGTTCAGTCTGACTCCCTCTCCCCTTTCATAAGAACCTGCATGAAAGTGGCCTCCCAATTTTTCTCACAGGCTCATATAAGTTCAGCACAAACAGTTGGGCCTGGTAAGCATTTAAGGTCCCCAACCCTAATCTGCGGGTTGCCATCTGATTGGATTTTATTCTGATCCTGATCTGATTTTAGGACGTATTTTAATTGATTGCCTGATTTTATGTTAACGTGTTATACATTTGATGTTAGCCGCTCTGAGTCCGGTTTTGGCTGGGAAGGGAAGGGTAATCATCATCATCATCATTATTATTATTATCATCATCTAGTATATCAGTCCAGCATACAGTGGTACCTCGGGTTAAGTACTTAATTCGTTCTGGAGGTCCGTACTTAACCTGAAACTGTTCTTAACCTGAAGCACCACTTTAGCTAATGGGGCCTCCTGCTGCTGCTGCGCCGCAGGAGCCCGATTTCTGTTCTCATCCTGAAGCAAAGTTCTTAACCTGAAGCACTATTTCTGGGTTAGCGGAGTCTGTAACCTGAAGCGTATGTAACCCGAGGTACCACTGTATTGTTCTCACTGCCGCCAAGCAGATGCCTTTGAGGAAATCTGCAAGCAAAACCTGAGCACAACAGGGCTCTCCCCATGGGCAATTCCAAGCAATTGGTATTCAGAGGCAATGCTGCCTCTGACAGTGGAGGTAGAATATAGCCATTGGGTGGAATTCAACGTTGCACTCTTCCAATCCCATGTGGATAGCTCAGTTGGTTACAGCATGGTGCTGGTAACACCAAGGTTGCAGGTTCGATCCCCTGGGTCCCTTTCAACTCTACAGTTCTAGGATTCTATATCCTAATCTTTCCAGCAGCACAAGCATTCCAGCCTGCCAGATGGAACAATACCCTCTCCCCTGCACTATTCTGGGGGGTTCTCACACACCCCGCCCACCCCAGAAGCCTATTTCAGGGGGCGTGGGGGGCAAAGAGGAGGAAAGCCCCACTGAAAAAGCAGAAGTCCAGGGTGGTTAGGTGAATCCTGCCCATTGCATATCCACTGTTAGTCATACTCAGCATAGACCCATTGAAATTAAGGGACCTGACTAATCTAGGTTCATGAATTCCAATGGTCTACTCTGAGTGGCACAACCACCAGATATAACCCACAGTTTTTCACCTGATGAAGGAAGACAAAGGCAGCAGAGCCTCTCTGGGTGATTCTGGAGAACAGCGGGGTGACATTGGGCAAGAAAGAGGCGGGAGGAAAACCCAAAAAAATGAAGTAGCAAAGGGAGAAGAAGACCCTCAATTACTGGACCTGTGACTATATACAGTAATGACATTTGTACTTGTACTAGGCGTCAAGCTGATGCTTGAAATAATCGGCTTATTTTGCAAAGTCTGCCTAGCAGGACTGGGCGATATATCCTCCAAACCGTTTTGAAGTCCATATTGTGATACCGGTTTCATAGTTTTTGTCCCAGCAATATATCGCGAATCATTATGTGTGTGCGTGCGCGCAAAAATCACAATGTGGTAAAAACTGTGAAGCCAGCCAACGCTGGCTCCATAGCTCCATCCTTATTTCAGAAATTGTGATATATCGGTATATCATGATGTTTAGCTGGTGATATATTGCAATATTGAAAACCAGATATCGCCCAGCCCTACTGCTCATGTTAGATACCTCAGCCTAGAAGGTAAGGAGAGTTTTCTTATTGAGAGAGCCTACCTTTGATTTCACACACTGCCATCTTTATGCTGCCTTTGCTGCCTTTGCAAACATCATCCTGCGAATCGTAGTAAGACAATATCCCGTTATCAAGAACAAACCAGCGAGGCTGCCAGCCTAGGGAAACAGTGCAAACAGAAAAACAACAACATTAATCTGCTTTGTTTCAAAATGCAATTATCACACACAAGCAACAGCACCGTTCCTCAGTTTAGACCCCTTAGTTGTAAGCAAGATTTAAGTCTGTTTATGTAATCTTCAAAATCAAAACACACACATTAATAACATACAAATATGAATCCACATTTCCCAGACGACTGTATCTTTGCCAGCTCTGTCAAAGTCCCGTACTATTTTTAAAAACTCAAGAAATAATTGATGCTATTTGACTAAGTTATAGTAAGAGAAAATCCACTGAAATCAGTGGACAAGTCACATACTGACCAACTTAAATCCACTTATTTATTTGAGTCTACCCTGAAAATGACTTAGTTAGTTAAGGTAGTGGGGAACCCTTTGCCCTCCAAATGTCACTGAACTAAACTCCCATCATCTACAGAAAGCATGGCCAGGGATGCTGGGAGTTGATGTTAAGCAATACCGGGGGTGGGGATATATTGGGTACCAACTAGCACTTTTGGTTGTTCAGATACTATCAGTAAGATGTAAGAACATAATGATAAAATTCAGTTTAGTCACTATTCTGTGGGCCACTGTGCTGGCACAGCAGCACAAATCAGGATGAAGGCACCAAACACCAGTACAAGTGGGAATTTTTAAAATGTTTGGTGTTTTATTATGTTTATATATTTGCTGGAAGCACCCCAGAGTGGCTAAGGCAACCCAACCAAATGGGCAGGGTATAAATATAATTGTTGTTATTGTTATTATTATTATTCTGTGTCCTGGGCTTGTGACTGCTCCTGTCTCCAACATGCACGAAGTTACTAGCATGGCACTGGTAAAGGCAGTCAAGGGATGAAGATGGGCAATGGTCCCCCAATGTAGCTCTAATGAACAAAGCTGTGGAATCTGTTTAGATCTGCATTTGGGGTGGGGAGTGGAATTGGCATATACAGTGGAACTTAATCCGATCCGGGAATCCGTTCGACTCCCGAATCCGTTCGCAAACCAAGGAGCAGCTTCCGATTGGCTGCAGGAGCTTCCTGCATTCAAGCGGAAGCCGCATTGGGTGTCTAGCTTCCCAAAAACGTTCGCAAACTGGAACACTTACTTCCGGGTTTGCAGCGTTCGGGGGCCGATTTGCTCGGTAACTAAGCCATTTGGGAACCAAGGTTTGACTGTACACAAGCAGGATGCCTTGTTCGGATGGAAACTGAACCAGTTTAATCAGCAGACTAATTAATGTGTCCGTTAATCAATGGGAGGAAAAATTTTAATTGATAAGACAGAATTCAGGGCACACTTTGGGAGGGGGTGTCTCTTTTTATTCCCACATGCAAAAATACCACCCTGTGTTGAAAATACAATATTTAATGTGTACTGTATTTTTTTTAAAGTGATTTATCATGAGACATAGATCTGTAACTAGTAGACAACCCTAGCAATATGCTGAAGTCCCTGATCACAAATGCAGAGAGTGGAGGGACAGAATCTGAGTGTGTCCTTTTTCCCCACTGGCAAGGGGCAGGTAGTTGAGTACTGTAGTGCTTTAAACAACGAAAAGATCAAGAGGGAGATGTAAAGGATGTAGATTTCACAGCTCTGTGCCTGTTAATTCATGCACAACAAAGCTGATAAGGAAAAAGGATAGCTCACATTTACCAGCTGCTTTTAGGAGCATATGAGATTAAATCTGTAAGTGCATTTAAAGCACTAAGCCGACACATCTGTCTCGCAAGTCACTGATATCTCCACCTAAAGGAAGGCTCTATGAATCTGGTATGACAGCCTGTCTGAACAATACAATGGTACAAGTGTACATTTGGCACTGGAGGAGAAAATGCACAGTTACTACAAGGAAACCCAATCTTATAAGCAAGAACTGTCCGCATTACAGCCGAGTGTTTTGTCCGCCATGTGTTCCAACCAGTCAAGATCTATTCATGGAAACAATGACATTCCTGAAGGAAAGCACATAGGTGAGTATCACTACAGATCATAAAAAACCCCTAAATCTGGTGCATGCCACAGCGCAACAGACGCTACTTCCCAGTGGAGTGTTTTTTGCCACCTGCAAATGTGCTTTGGTCAAAACAGTATGAGGAAATATGATAAAGAATGTATGGGTTAATGATCCAAGACAAATCAATTCGCAAGTTCAAAAAGACAGACCTTGCTATCTAAGCATATTGCAGGAATTTGAACTTGATTCAAGTTGAGAAGAATGAGAAAGGAACTGCAGAATTAAACAAAGTCAGTGGTGCTGCAGTTAAGGTAAAGACCTGATGAAGAAGCTTATGGAACTCATACGGGATCTGCTGCAATGGAACAAAACAGCCCTGTTTTTCTGGCAAGTAAGAAAGCCTTTTCAACAGAATAAAAGGAAACAGCATCCTTTGCTGTCCCAGTGGCCAGCCCTGTAAAATGAGAGAACAAACTGGGACGAATGAATAAATCAAATAACATCCTCATGAGTTGGTGGAATTTATTCAATGATTCATTCTACTTGCCCTCTATTATCTCTTTATGCTTTAAAGTGCAAATGTATTTTCAGCAAGTATTTCACTTGTATACTCCTTTAAATTAATAACCTACTCAAGAAAATTTTTGTAGAGTGTTCTCTCTTATCTCATTGCACAACGTTTGTACACCCAGTCCTTATCTAGCGAAAGTTGGTTACAGACACAGCTTCTTCGGAAAGGCCCAAAAATTATTAAAGTAAAAAAATGACAAGCTGAAACAGTGCTAGTAGAATATAAAATTTCTCCAGTATGATTTATTTTTAAAAAACAAAAACCTCAGTATCTACCAGTTTGGGATGAACAGATCTATTTTCTGCCTTGGTCAATTTTGCATGTGTTTTTTCCATAGTCTGGCTCTGTCCATTTCTATATTAATCTGCAACTTTTTTCCATTCAGAAATTAATATTTAAATGTGCACTTAAGTATGTACCTTATCACAATATGCATATTTAAATACCTATTTTAATTTCAGTGTTACATTTCTAAATGTATTCTGTCCTAAAGTATGCATTTTGATACGTTTTCCGGGTGGGAAAGTATATTGCAAAATTTGGAAATGTACAAAATCCCAAGGATAATTTATGGTGTGATCCGTGTATTAGCCTAGGGATTCCAAATTAGGTCAGTCTGCTTAAAAAAAATCAGACCAACTATTGTGAATAATCAGCATGCCTTGCATGGTTGTCTTGCCAGCGGGGATAGTTTAGTGGGTGGGTGGGTAGGGGCGTGGAGGCTGCAATGCGAATGGTCTTGCCTCCCACAAATCAAAACTGCAAGACCCGACCACCAGCCATCATTATCAGCAGAATCAATCATTCGTCTAGGTTTTCAGTCATGTATTGATATGACACACCAGCTGCAGCCATAGTTATCGAGCATGACTGTATACATACACAAACATCTATATGGCTGGCAGGCAGGCAGGCAGTCACAAGCCATTCCTTCCTAACCAATCTCCCCCAACTAGCTACTTCCTCCTCAACATTCCACCGGCCAAATCAACCCAAGCAATCCTTGTTGCCTTGGAGCTTGCCTGTTTCATTATATTTTTGTATACATTTTTAAGTTGCATTTTTTAAAAAAAAATATCCATTTTTGAAAGCTACCCTGAGAATTTCACGGAAGAGAAAGATATAAAACGAACAAATAACAACTTGTGCTACTTTCTTCCCCTGCATTTCTGCCAAGTGATGGCTCCCACATCTTACTAGCATATTGTGACAAGGAGGGCCAAATATCTATTGTATTCTCAACATACCTGCACAGCAGGGGTTCTTTTTCATTCACATCTACTTGCTTCCTTGAACTGCCCCAAAGCTATCTTTGAATGTCAAGGTTCATCACCAGGGTCTTATTTGTTCAAATAGCACCGTATGTGTGCTGGGGCTGCTTACAAAGAAGGAGAAGACAAATCTACTCCAGAGGGCTTACAATCAATGGAAGTGGAGTGAAGTGAGGGAAAACATGAGATTATTTCTGTTAGGCTTAGTTACTGCAGGGTATTGGCTCTATGGGGTTGTTCTGATAGCGCCATAGAACAAGTATATGAAATGTTGTCTGTCCTTTCAGACAAGATACCCTCTCTGTCTACATTCAACAGAGTTTGCTGTGGTCATGTGAAGTCTCTAAATTTGCCGAAGGGGCCTGGGTATAATTAAATGTCATATCATGCTAGAGATCAAATAGTGTCACGTTAGGAATTATGGCTGGGGCAACCCTACAAAATGCTTCCGAACCCTACTGTACCTTTTACTGTAATTATTTTTCAAACGTTTCCTTCTGTTACTTCCCCCACCCCCAGCCATGCAATGCAACTCCAAGACCTCTTTTATCTGTCAGCGGCCATATCTGCCATTATCTCTGCGTGCAGCCTTATTTACTCAGCCAAGTTGCTAAATTTAAAGCAGGGAAGCCACTGTTAAAAGCACAGGCAAACAGAGTGCAACTTTAATTACACCTGCAGTCACCATATATATTTTGGGTAAGAGCTCTTGAGATAGGATGATAGATAATAAAAGAGGGAAGCTCTGGTGAGAACCTAGATGTGATGAAGGCAGCCAATTTGCCCTTTAATTGTCTGCTATGTTTGCTTTTAAAATTGGCAGGTGAAACTTGGTAGAACCAAGGCAGGGAACCTGTTTCAGCACGAAAGCCACATTCCACTCAGGAGACACAAGCCCCAGGGCATAGCCATAGCAAAAAGTGGAGGAAGCAAAGAACGCAAACATCACCTCTGTACAGTAGATGAGCTCACTCATGCACCCTCAGCTACCCTCCATCCCAGGAAGCAAGAGGCATTGTCAGAGTTCAGGAACACATTTCAGCCAGGCAAGAGCACTCAAAGAGGGTGTGACCCAGGACCAGAAAGGGGTGCATCTGGGAGGGAATGGATTGGCCAGGAAAGTCTCAGGGTCCAGACAGAGCAGCTTGGAGGTCCGCACCCAGCTCTCAGGACCTTAGTTCCCCCACCCAAGTCATGGAGCAAAAGGGAAGCCTTTGAAATTCGCCAGACACATTTTGCACCTGACCATCGGCCACTTGTGACCAAGTGAAGCTACCTGATGTCTCTGCCATCTGGACGTGCATGCCTGGGGATCCTTGGATCTTGACTATTTTCACACACTAGCAACACATCCCGCTGAATTTGGCCAGTTATATTTTATCTGCACCATCAGAATGGATTTCAGGAACCCAAAAGTCATACTGAGAAATACGACTTTCGAGCCGTCTGGCAGAAACACGGCAACAAGGCATTCTGCTTTGGCAACTGTAGCCCTGATTTAAGGAGCCATTTGGTGCCAAGCTTATATATCTGAGTTTCTAACACTCCAAAATGGGCATAATATGGGGGAGCCCCCGCCGTTTCCATACACAATTGCCTCTCCTCTCTGCCCTGCGGGGCTGCCATCTATTTTATCCAGTCCAGCTCTAAGATTTCATTTTACTTTTAATTTGCATACCGCCTTTCTATATTACACACATGGCAGCTTACAAGCTGAAGAAACAACAAAATAAACAGCAAAGATCGCACACCTAATAACAACCCGGTATGAAGAGAAACTCATGATGACTTAAAAACAAACGACTTTTATCAAATGAAGCAATATCCCATAATCCATTGGAAGACAATAAGGAAAGATGAGGTAAACTTGGGGGGGGGGGGAATTGATGCACACACAAGCCCCTGTCCTGGAGCACTTTTGGCAGGCAGCAAGGATTGTTTCCCACCCCACATTAAATGCCCATAGACTAGCATGTGTGGGAAGGGGCTCTCAGATTAGGGGGCTGGCAGCACTAGGCCAAACGCAGGAGCTCACGCTTTGAAGCGGCGGCCTCTTGCTTCCCCAGCCCTAGCCAAGTGCGCCTTCCATTCTGCCAGGCAGAAACCCGGTCCAAGCCGCCAGGCAGCCACCCCCAACCCGGAAGCCGGCGCCCGGGCTCCAGCAGCGTCGCCAGGGACGACGACGGAACAACAACGGGCGGGCGGCCCTCGCCCAGGTGCCCAGGGCGCCCCTCACCTGTGATGTAATTGGTCCACTTGTACAGAACTCCTTCCATAGTTCAGCGGCGCGCTTCGCGCAGCATCCTGCTCGCCCTCCTCCGGAGAAAAGGCAGCAGGAACGGCGCGGGCCCTCTCTCCCCTTCGGCGCTCTCGAGCAGACACGGCGGCGGCGGCGGCAACCGGCCCCGCTATGTACATGGACGGCTGGGTGGTTTAGCTTAGCGGGGAAGCAGCGGCAGCCGCCTTCGGGTCCGGCTGGCTTTGGAGGTGCTGCGCGGACTGGGTTGTACGGGCGCGTGCGGCAGGAAGAGGAGCGGCGGAGTCATGCATTGCCTATGCACATCGCAGCCACTGGGGAAACAAAGCGGTTACCAAACCCTCTCGCACAGGCTGCGGCTGCCTCCCTCTTCTCCTCGCCGGCCTCTTTCTTTCTTTTTCTCCTTCCCCTTTTTCCCCTCCCCCCACCTTTCTCGGGCCTTTGCGCTTGGTGCCATTGACCCCGCCGTCTCATTTACTTCCTGGATGAAAGGGGCTGGTGGATGAAACAAAAACAAAAAAAGCAAGCTACGCGCACACGCATTTGGGCTGCTTGCCTCCACCGCCGGTCCGAAAACTCGAGCGCCACGTCTGCACTGCAGCCTTCGCAGGGCGTAATTAATATCTATTATATAGATCTACCCTGCATATATGCGATCGCTCGCTCTGCGAATTGAGCACGGCGGCTTTCCACGTTTAAATACACCGCTCGCCTTTCTATTCTGCCTGGCCCGCTCGCTGGGCATCCCGCTCGAGGTTGCAACCCTTATGCTCTCATCTGCTCGGAAGCAGCTCTCCAATGAACTTGGCGGGACTGACTTCCGAACAGGCACGCACAAGATCGGGCTCCGGCTTTTGTTTTTTTTAATTTTAAAAGAGAGTCTCCTTCGGCCTCCCCCACCTCGGGCGCAAAATGACCCTATCGCGCAGAGAAAAAACGCTGAAGCGACGCCGATTTGCAAACCAGGAGGAACTCCCCTTCCCGATTACAAATCTGCAATCTCTGCATCCACCTGCAATCTAGGCCACTTGGGCCATCCTTCCCCAAACGAATAGCTACCATCGCTCTGCCTAGATGGGGATGCGGGAGGAGACCTTCAGCTCCGGGGATTAAAGCGGCTCCGCGCCGTCGTGCCACCTCCCGAAAGACCTACATGGGGAAGGCGGAGGAGGCAGAGCGGGCCAGCAGCGCAAGCGGGGCACATCCCGCGCCGCCCGCGCGTCCGCCGGAAGGAGGCGAGGCGAGACAGAGGCTGGAGCAGCCCCGGGCCGCGCCCCTCCCGGCTCCCGTGACGTCGAACAATGCCAGTGCCACGCAGCCCCGGCGAGCAGCGAGGCAGATCCCGCAGCTGCGATCTCGTGCTCCAGCAGCTATGCACTTCGCCGCGGGGATCTGTTTCTTCCTCCAGGCTTTCGCCCTCGTAACCCTCCGGGCGGACGGGCAGAAGAAGGAGGAGGGCGCCTCCTCCGACGAAGTTCAAATGGAAGTCGTGCACGTCCCCGAAAACTGCCATCCGAAGAGCAAGAAGGGGGACCTGCTGAATGCCCATTACGACGGGTACCTGGCCGGGGAGAAGTCCAAGTTCTATTGCAGGTAAGGCAATCCAAAGCTTGCTTTGGGACTCGGCCCACGCCGCCGGATATATAAAACCCAAGGAAGCGGTACTTTGAACGCAAAAATAAAGGTTTGGCAACCTGAATGTTGGGTTCCAAAGTCAATGTGAGTTGTGCCATGCAATTTAGGAATGAAAACTTAATGTCTTTAAGGGAGGGGGGTGTTATTCCAGCCTTGTACAATATCCTTCCTTGATCATCCGAAAATCACAGATGCTTTCAGAATCGCTTGATAACATGTATGCATATGTTTTACATGGGCAGTATTGTATGGGTCAGAGGGCCACCCCCATTATTTTCTTAAGGCATGTGGAGAGTGGGTCATAGGCCCTAGTGCGTCAAAGGCCCCTAGATATATGCTATCTAGGCATGCACGCACTACGGTTTATAACCCATCATTTGAAAAATAAAACTGTAACTTTGGTTTAAGAAGGAATTTGGATCCTAGCTTATATGTGTGTGCAGTGTTAGAAACTCAGATATACAGGGTAAGTCCTTTAAAAGAGGCTCTGTGGATACAGAGTACACATATTCCACGGGCCCTCTTTTAAAAGACTCGCCGTGTATAAGCTAGGTGCCAAATGCCTCCTTAAACCAAGGTTACAGTCGCCAAAATGCCATTTCTTGGGATGTGGGTGGCGCTGTGGTCTAAACGACTGAGCCTCTTGGGCTTGCTGATTTAAGGTTGGTGGTTTGAATCTGCTTGACGGACTGAGCTCCTGTCTCTCTGCCCCAGCTCCTGCCCCAATCTAGGAGTTCGAAAGCATGCCAGTGCAAATAGGTACCACCACGGCAGGAAGGTAAACGGCGTTTCTGTGCACTCTGGTTTCCATCACAGAGTCCCTTTGCGCCAGTAGTGGTTTAGTCACGCTGGCCCCATGACCCGGAAAGCTGTCTGTGGACAAACACTGGTTCCCTCGGCCTGAAAAGCCAGATGAGTGCTGCAACCCCATAGTCGCCTTTGACTGGACATAACTGCCCAGGGGTCGTTTACCTTTACCTTTTTACCTAAAGTCTTATTTTTCAAATGATGGACTGACTGATTGATTATCAGTTAAACTTCTGGCTAGTTCAGATGACAACCTTGAGCTGGGTTAAAAACTTTGAGAACTTAATGAAGAAAATCACTTTATCCAGGGACAGCCCAGATAAATTGGCCTATTCCGACCTCGTTTTCTTAATGGTGACACGGGCCATTCATAACATAAGAATATCCTTCACAACTGTGAGCACGGCAGTGGGGTGGCTTTGAAGACAAGCTACAACAGTTAGCTATAACATTGTTCACCGCTCCTGCTCAGGCTGTACAGAAAAAGCATTTTTGTTCCTGAAATTCATTCTGATTGTGTAAATAAAATATAACAGATATAATTCTACAGGATGTGGTATTAGTGTGTGAAAACAGTCCAGATCCAAGCATCCCCAGGCATTTAAGTACCAATAAATGTTGACCAAAAATGATGTGCTTGTATACTGAACTTGTTTCTTAAACCTGTAAATATTAAATCTCTCTCTCTCTCTCTTTTTAATATTTCTTTGTAGTCGAACACAAAACAATGGCCACCCAAAATGGTTTGTCCTTGGTGTCGGACAAGTAATTAAAGGTTTAGATATTGCAATGCTGAATATGTGTCCTGGAGAGAAACGGAAAGTGATCATACCTCCATCACTTGCTTATGGGAAGCAAGGATATGGTAAAGCAAGGCTGCATGTTAAGGCGAATAGCCATTCTCTCTACTTTAGCTGTATTGCTTTAGCCTATAGAGAAGGAACTGGGATCTATCTATCTATATCTATCTATCACATTTCCAGCCTCTTCCCTACATGTTACTTATTCACTGGCATTTTGTAATGGCTGTAACCATTCAATTCAATTCAGTTTTGTTGCTTTTGTACCTAGCTTTATGGTTCAGTTCAAGCATGTTGCCAAACCATTGTTTGTGTGATGACCAGAAGTAGCCCCACAGGTTTGTTTATAGCCTCCTTTTCCTCTCCTCTTACCTGCAGGTTTCTTCCTTCGCTTTCAGCATTTTCCTGACCCTAGTTTGTCCTGATGTTGAAATCGGTAACCTTTCATTAGTACCTTGCCTTCATGAAACCACTGCTTGGATTGAGTTTCTAAATCCTGGTTAGCACTATCCATAGTTTGTCAGTTTGAACATCATAGTGAATTAGCAAAATCCAGGAACTGAGGAAGGGAACCCCATGTGCAAGGAGGGAACATAAAAGCCTGCAGGGGCTCTCCCAGTCCCTGCAGTGGTTTGGCTTTATGTCTGAACTGATCTTAATTTTAGGCCCATACCAGAGTGATGTTGATCACTTATCTCCCAGTCAGAGTGATGTTGAGTAAGCCTTCACCATGACTCCAGTCCAGCTAAACTTAGTTGGAACTTGAGATAATTGTGCCTTGAGATAATTGTGACTGACTTGTCCAGTGGGACTTAATCCCATCTAACGTTATTGGGCTGAAACCTTTGCCTTTTGAATCTTAGCTGGAACTGGTGAATCTTTAAGTATCCAGGTGCCCAGCTTTGACCTCATTGTGATTTGACATCTGACATGCACAACGTCTCTGTAGGACAACTTGTGATTCAAAGTGTGCTGAAGTGAAAAATACCGTATTTTTCGTCGCATAGGACGCACCGGCCTATAGGATGCACAAAACCAGGTCAGGGAATCCAAACCAGGTTGGGGAACAGCAGGATGGCGGCGCTCCGCCTCCCCGCTGTCCCCCGAGCTTGTGGGGCTGGCGCTGGGGAGAAGCGCGCTTCTCCCCAGCGCCAGCCTCCAAACCAGGTCGAGGAACAGTGGGATGGCGGCGCTGCGCCTCCCCGCTGTCCCCCGAGCTTGTGGGGCTGCCCGATGTCTGCCCGAAGCGCGGGGTGCTCTGCTTCAGCGCGCCCTGCGCTCCGTGCAGCAGGCTGCTATCCGCAGCCTAGGGAGCCCTGCGGGAACTCCCGCGGGCTCCCCAGGCTTGCTGATAGCTTCCTGAAGCTCTCCAAGCTTCAGCGAAAGCCTGCATTCGCCCCACAGGACGCACACAGATTTCCCCTTCATTTTTGGAGGGGGAAAAGTGCGTCCTATAGGGCGAAAAATACGGTAGATTTGGCCATCATACCTCAACCAGATTTAACATACCTTGATTTCTCAATAGGTATTCTCAACGTGCAAATATGCATTGCTTGTTTGCTGAATACTAACTGTGACTATCTTTTTTAGGCTGAACTTTTGAAGGAGGCCTTTCTTCCCACGTACAACCCTCTTATATTCTTTCAGAGCATTGTTTGTGCATGCTGAGCAAGATGGCACTAGTTTTGAATGTCAAGAATGCATGTGGCTTTCTAGAACTTTTCACGGGTTTTCCTGTGGTATGTATTACGCTCAAAACTGCTTGCGCTTAAATCTTTTTCCTTTTTTTAGTTTAGCTACTAATTCTAGAAACCGAGCAGTTGTGTTGCTGAAGCATGTGTGAGGATTTCTACTAAACAATTTTAAGGGGGGAAAGGTCTCTGGGCCCAGCACAGGGCAACTTGTGACCTATTGGACACACCAGGCCAGATACATATAATGATCACCCATACACAGAGATTCAGTTAAGTCTCCTATTGTTGCTTCCTGAGACATTTACACAAGGAACGTGTCTTATCAACCTGACAGGCTGGTGAGCTCTATTCAGTGTAGGGGATCACACTGTCTTAGCCTCTACATTAAAGTCTATAATTTCATTTTTATTTATTGTGAGTTCTGTATATGACGTTTGATCTCCCTTAGTTCTCGGAGAGGATATCTGTTGCAACATTTAGCTTTCAGTGCAGTATGTGGAAACTCAAAAATACATTATAGGACCATCGGCAGCTGCCTTATACACTGAGGCAGATCAATGTCCCATCTAACTCAGTATTGTTTTCATTGACTGACAGCAGCTTTGAAGGGTTTCAAGTAGGATACCTTCCCAGCCCTACCTGTACATGCCAGGGATTGAACCTATGGCCTGCATGAAAAGCATGTCACTCTAGCACTAATCTTCTGTCTGAACTGCCATACTTTTAGTCTTCATCATTTTAGATGAGTTCCCAAATTCTGTATTTGGCAGCTGCAGGTGCATGCCTTGCAAAATACTTGTTTCGGACTGACTTTGGAAGCTTTCTCCTTCATTACTGCTACCTGTCCGCCATTATCAGTATGCTTTCTTTCTCAAAAGCTGCTAAACTTTGGTACAGTGGTACCTTGGTTTACGAACTTCATCCATTCCAGAAGTCTGTTCTTAAACCAAAGCCATTCTTAAACTGAGGCACGCTTTCCCTAATGAGGCCTCCTGCAGCCGGTGCCCTTCTACCTTTCAGCTTCCATTCGTAGACCGAGGTAAAGTTCGCTAACCGCAACACTACTTCTGGTTTTGTGGAGTTCATATACCGAACAGTTCGTAAACAGGGCTGTTCTTAAACCGAGGCACCACCGTATCCCTTTTGATACAGGAGGATATTGTATCAAACCAGGAGATAAACATGGATTTCCTTTGAAGCCCATTTTCCTCCTTGAGGTGGAGAAACTTTTATCCCTGAAATCTTAACCTTGCCTACTCCAAAAATCGTATTTCAAGTTTTGTTTTGTTTTTAGTGGAATGGCTGTTCATGCTTGATTGACTAGATAGCCATTTCATATTTATCAAGTAGCTTTCTGACATTCATGAGAAAAGTGTTGGCGTTAGTCCAATGTGGGGGCCCCTGAGTGAACAAGAGGGATGAAGTTCTCCCTGTGGTCTTCCCTGAAGCCTTGCCCACCAAAGGCCAATTGGCAATGCCGATGGACAAAGGCAGGGCCTAGGCCAGGGCTAGGCAACCTAAGGCCAGGGGGCCAGATGCAGCCCAATCACTTTCTCAATCCTGTCCACGGACGGTCCGGGAATCAGTGTCTTTTTACATGAGTAGAATGTGTCCTTTTATTTAAAATGCATCTCTGGGTTATTTGTGGGGCATAGGAATTCATTCATTTTCTCCCCAAAATGTAGTCTGGCCCACCACATGGTCTGAGGGACAGTGGACAGCTGAAAAAGGTTGTGGACCCTTGCCCTAGGCCATTGGCTTGCCATCCCCCACCCCAGCCATTACTGATGGCTGAAGCACAGACGACATTTTTCAAGAAGCTTTCTGAAAATGACAAAACAAATCTGGTGGAACTGTTGTTGTTTTTTGTGAGTAGGCAGTTTACTAGTTTAGAATGGCTTGACAATATACTTAGGGCACAGTCCACGTGGAAATACTCCCCAAAAAGGAGTGTGTATAGGGGGAAATCCAGTTGTATTTTGCACCTAATAATCAGGATGGCTGCCTCAAATTCAAAGTAGTTCAACAAAGCAAAGTATTTAAAAAACAAATATTTATACCAGAGTCCATAATTTACACATTTCCAAATAACCATAAAAAATACTCCAGTTTGTGGTTAAGATTATCTGTCAGATGTGTGTACACAGTTCCCAAAATGGTCTTGTTCCATTTTTAGAACCTGCAAAGATTCCACCTAACGCAACCCTGATCTTTGAGATTGAACTGTATGCAGTAACGCAAGGACCCCGCAGTGTTGAAGCATTTTCTCAAATGGACCTGGATAGTGACAAAAAACTCTCAAAACATGAGGTAACACGGGTCATATTCTGATGTTCCCTGTTATAGCATCTAAACCTAAATTAACACCATTTTCAATACGTAACAAAGTTTGAGATAAAAAATCTGTCGATTGTTGTTCCTTTAGATAGACCATTACCTGAAGAAGGAATTTGAAAGAGATGGCAAGAAACGCGACCCTTCCGTTCATCAAGATGTCTTGCTTGATATATTTAAAAAGAATGACCATGACGGAGACGGCTTCATATCTGCCAAGGAATATAACGTCTACCAACACGATGAACTATAACAGATCATTGCTTAAAAGTCTGTGGCAGGAATGGGGAATCTGCAGCCCTGCCAATGTTGTTGGACTTCTGCTCCCATCAGCCCAAATCAGCTTGGCCAATGATCAGGGATGATAGGGGATGCAGTCCAACAGCAGCTAGAAGGCCACAGGTTCCCCATCCCTGTTTTATGGACATTTGGATCCCAGTTCAGCAGTTCCTCCCATGCGCACATGGAGCTTTCACAAGGACTTCCCCATGCCCTTCAGTGGAGGGGACACGGCTTTGTTCACAGTGTTACCCACTGCATTGAAGGTAGTAGGAAATTCTGCTAGTGGAGCCCCAAATACACATTGAAGTGAAGATGTACCTGTGGAGCTGTCACTACATTTGTAACCAAGTACACAGCTTTTTGTGATTACACTCTTCAGCCCTGTTTGATTTCCCTGGGATTTGTCCATTAGATTAATGGCTTTAACCAAAATGGAATTTCTTTGTCACATAATATTTCATGTATGTTGGTTGTGGGAAATTTTTATACCTTTTTATCATAATTAAAAATGTTACTGAAATGATAGGGGTGGCTCCACATACTTTGTAATTCTTATGAAATAATCTGAATTAAAGTTGTAAGAGTTAACGGGGAATTTACAGCTATGCCAAATATAGTGTTGTTGCTGGTGAAGTAATTTCCCTTTTTTGTTTTGTTTGCTCCAAATTGTCCCCCACCCCTGTGGCATCTTTACTCCCCTCATGGTTAACATTCATTTTGAAAATTTGTGGGAGTCATTTTTGGAGCAGATCCAGAGTTGCATTAATGGCACTGAAGCTCAGTTGCACATTTTCACTTAATGGCCTGATTCACACATAATGCTAACCCATGGTTTGTTTAGCCAAAGTATGGCTTATTGCAGTGTCCAAAAATTAGCCAAGTAGACTAAGCATGTGGGTTTTTTTGTCTGCTTTTTTGGCAACAAACCAGCATGAAACCATAGTTTTGGCTTATGAACTGTGGCTTGTTTTATCTGTGGTTTAGTATTCTGTCTGAACCATCTCTTTTTTTAGCCACCCCACCCAGATACTACAACATTTGGCGCTCTTAGTTTGGAGAAAAAGGCGCATAAGAGAAGATAGTAAGAGATGTATAAAATTTGTTCACTCATGAGGCAGTGAGAGTGCCAACCTGGATGGCTTTAAAAGAGGTTGACAAATTATCCGCTGCCACCACTGCCATGTTCTCCAGCATATGGAGAAAGTAAAGTGTGTCATCTGTGTGGAAACAGCTATGTACAAGACAGGTACTGTATTACTGATTAAATGCACAATTCTTGGACAACTTAAATGCCAGTTAGGTCTCCCCCACGGTGTTTATATCAAAAACCAAACAGCACTAGAGTCAAGAAAGAATCCAGGGCTCAGTGGGTGTGCTATATTCAGATCTAAAGAGAATCAGGTGTTTAGTCCCTTCTATTTTTACAAATGCATTGGTAGATAAATATGTAGCAGAAATTCTAGACAACCCCAGCAGTGCCAATTTTAACATGCGGTTTTAAACACAGTGGCAGATACTGCCACCTAATGGCTAGATCTCAATGATAATAGTATTGCATACATACATCAGATATGTAATTGACTCGTTTATTCCAAAATTATATAGCTTTCTTACAAAAAATATTGTCAAATACATCAAAAGGCACCAAATAACAGCAAGTCTAACATTTAAAAAATACTGAACTTGCTCTATATTAATGATAAATATGGACTAAATAGGAGACAGATGTAATTGGGGGTGACATTGGCAAATTTTAATGGAAACATTTATGTCATACTAAGATTCAATTCAATTTTTATTTCTCTGTTTAACCAGAGCAAAGACAAACATTTTCGTAATCTGATATTTCAATTAAATATTTATGCCATTAATAAATAATTCATATCTTTTCATTACTGTCTTACTGTGGTGTAGTTAAGGTGAAACACATTCTTGCCTTTAGACAAAAGCCAATGTTTCCAAATTACTCCTACAAATAATGACTTCTAAACATAATTTACACATTTTTTAGATTTATCACAAAATGCTATTGTGAATTTTTTAACTCGGATGTGTATCTCTTAGCTATGTTACACTATGCAGTTAGAAAGAACTAACCAATAACAGAGCATATGTGGGAAGCCATTATATCAAGTTCTATTTTGCATTCCTTTAAAAACACGGAAGGAGAAAAAAGCATTTGTGGCTCCATATTTTGCAATCAAAATGCACGAGAAATTCCATGGCACAATCACACCTAAATATATGCATGGGTTTAATCCAGGCCAAGTCGGTTGTACTTAGATCTTCTTGACCTCAAAGTGGAAAAGTCAGGTGTGACTTAATTTCAGTGGATACTAAGTGCAAGCAACAATCTGGATCCAACCAACATGCATTTCCAAAAATTTTCATTTCACTCTCTTGTGCCAGAGGTCAAAACAAGGCACAGCATGTAGTCGTACAAACTTTTGTCCATTAAAAGAACACTCAAGACAACCATAGACAGTTTCTCTTCTGGAGCTTCCCATTCCACACAACGAACAAGGACCTTTGGGGATGTGATTGTTAAGCAAATTCACTCGTATATGGGCCCCTTCTCGGAAATAGTTCGTGGAGACATCCGTCATGCTTGCAGCTTTTTCATAGTAGTCTGTGAAAAGGTCATCTAAGTAATTGTCTGAGTGAGCAATGATATCCATTACCCTTTTGTCTGAAGGGGGAAAAATAACACAGACACAAAGAAGAAAGATTGCTAAATCCAATAGCACATTATCTAGTCGACCACCGACAAAAATACAAACTCTTCATTCAGCCCAGAGTGTGGGATTCCACAACTGAGTCCTGTAAGCAGAAACAAGGAGTTTCACTTGCATAAGGGGGCTTTCCCTCCCTCCCCCCCATTCCCCCCAAATTGGCTCTGATGTGGAAGGGAAGAACCCCCCGGAACAGTGATGTGTGCGTTCCAGCTGGCAAGCTGAAATGTCCTGATGGATTTATTGCCTTAGCACAACCTTGAATTCCTCCCATAATCTACACAGTCATTGTTAAATCCTAACAAGTTCATAAATATAATAGCATAATTTTACCTATAGAAAGTATCCATCTTTTTGCACAATGGGTTGATTGACACGTCCCTTGCTTTATTACTTACAAATGCAGAACAAGTATGTCACCTGCAATAGTGTCAGTTCCCAAAATTGAAGCAGTCAAGTTAAAATGTTTAGGTTTCATATGTCCTGCCTCTAGTTGGATATATTATTGAATTTTTGTTACGGTTTAGTTGTCTTTGTGGTTCTATAATAATTTGAAAGCTTGTTTTAAAAAATGAAATACGGTGGTACCTCGGTTTAAGAACAGTCCGCTTTAAGAACGATTTGGTTTACAAACTTCGCAAAACCAGAAATAGTGTCTTGGTTTGAGAACTTTACCTCGGTCTAAGAACAGAATCTGAACGGTGGAAGGGCACCGGTGGCGGGAGGCCTAATTAGGGAAAGCATGCCTTGGTTTAAGAACGGTTTTGGTTTAAGAACGGAATTCTGGAATGGATTAAGTTCGTAAACCGAGGTACCACTGTATATAAAAAACGTGGAGCAGCTTTGAACCAGTTTATTTGTGGGATAACTTTACCCTCTATATGCCTGTTTGACTACAGTATTGTGGTCAAGTTCTCTGGGTTCACAAATGGCCGCAACTGCAGCTGGTTAAAGGTACTTCTAGTCAGACTACCTGGGGGACGCGGGTGGCGCTGTGAGTTAAACCACAGAGTCTAGGACTTGCCGATCAGAAGGTCGGCGGTTCGAATCCCCACGACGGGGTAAGCTCCCATTGCTTGGTCCCTGCTTCTGCCAACCTAGCAGTTCGAAAGCACGTCAAAGTGCAAGTAGATAAATAGGTACCGTTCCGGCGGGAAGGTAAACAGCATTTCCATGTGTTGCTCTGGTTCACCAGAAGCAGCTTAGTCATGCTGGCCACATGACCCGGAAGTTGTACGCCAGCTCCCTTGGCTAATAAAGCAAGATGAGCGCTGCAACCCCAGAGTCGGCCACGACTGGACCTAATGGTCAGGGGTCCCTTTACCTTTACTAGTCAGACTTCCTGGGCCTCCAATAACAAAGTTGGACACAGAAACACTCCCAGCCTGCATACCTGCTCTTTCAAGGAGAGTGCAGCCCCATTCAAGACATGAAACTGACCAATTTCTCAGGCACAGGACATGTATAATATGACTAATGTCGGACAGGCCCTGACTCAACTGCTGTGCACTAAGCCCTACCTGTCCATCCAAATACATCCAAAGCTCCAAATGAAAAGGAATCAATTGTGTGAATCAACTGTTCAGTAGCTTAACCGTATGACAAGCATAGCACAATATTGTTGATTTCCAACTCTTATTATATCTTTATTAGGCCAGCAAAAATATTTAGGACTCTTCATTAAGCTACACTGCAAGCAAAGCTAAAAACAGTGGGGAGAAAAATATTTGGTGGTAGAGCCATCTCTGCATCTTGATCACAGAGTGGGCAGATTCACACAATACATTTAAAGCACTGTAGTTGGGGGACACGGGTGGTGCTTTGGTCTAAACCACTAAGCCTAGGGCTTGCTGACTGGAAGGTCAGCGGTTCAAATCCCTGCGATGGAGTGACAAAGTGCAAGTACAGTGGTACCTCGCAAGACGAATGCCTCGTAAGACGAAAAACTCGCAAGATGAAGGAGTTTTTTGTTTTTTGAGTTGCTTCGCAAGACGAATTTCCCTATGGGCTTGCTTCGCAAGATGAAAACGTCTTGCAAGTTTGTTTCCTTTTTCTTAAAACCGTTAATACCCAGGGTGCATTGCTTGAAGAGGTGCAGTTCCGTGCTTCGCAAGACGAAAAAACTCGCAGAACGAATTAATTTCGTCTTGCGAGGCACCACTGTAGATAAATAGGTACCGCTCTGGCGGGAAGGTAAACGGCGTTTGACAGGACTTAACTGTCAGGGGTCCTTTACCTTTTTAGTTGATCAAGGCTGCTGGAATCTGTAGCTTGGCAATGGGAAACAACAGTTCCCAGGATTCCTTGGGGAACGTCAAATGCTTTAAATGTGCATTGGATATGCTTCAAATGTATGGTAAGGTTAGGAGATAACATACATTCAAATGAGGCCCCTTTGGTGTCATGTAGGTATCAGGCTACACTAAGGCCTGTAAGGAGGGTGGGCAAAACAAGGGCTGATTCTCCAAATCAAGGGCTGATTCTGGGACCACAAAAAATAGGTGGTGTAGGTGCAGAGATGGTTATATACCCCCTCATTTTCCTTCTTTTTTCTTTATTTACTAACTAGCCTGATTAAGAATTCTGGAGCACTTAACACTATTTTGCGATATTTTTCTGCTCTGCTAAAAGTATTTGCTTAATAATGGACTCTGGAAATATTTTAACTATGCCCCAATGTGGCTACCTTCACTTTTGTGTGTGTCATATTATTGCTGTACATCATGAAAGGTCTTTAAAGAGTAATAAGTATAATCTTACTGTACAACTGAAACAATTAAAAATTTACTTTTTAAATTAAGCAAATTCATTATTATGGTAATTATAATTAAAAATTGATGCACTCTGCATATTTTGAAATCTCTGCAATTATTTTAAGTGTGTGTGTGTGTGTGTGTGTGTGTGTGTAAAATACTTCTCAGTGCAGCTATAAGCATGAACTTCAGCACCAACCATAATATGAAATACTATTAAATACATTACCAATCAAATTAATTAGTGTAATGCACATAAATATCAAACCTCATACTTCGATAAAACAGATTCCTTAATTTAATTAGTGAAAATGTTCTTGATGGCTCTCTTTCAAATCCTCCTTTTGATTCTGGAGTGACACAGAGCTCTGGGGAAAAAAATTACATATATTTTAATTATTCAGAAAAGCACAATTTCATAATACAGTTTATTATTATTAATGAAAATTAGTTTTTTAATTTTATAGAAAAGTTATATTAAATAAGGCAAAACCACAACACAAAACTGAACACAAACCAGCTGATTCAGCAAGGGTGATTTTTTTTTAGGTGGAAGCAAACTTCCAGGTACAGAATCATTTGCATCCATTATCATCCAAATTCAGATGCAAATCTAATACAATATCCATCACCCTGCATGGTACGGATGAGGCTCTGATTTCCATCTGTCTTGCAATGCACATGTGAATGTCTGTCCCACTACTGTCCCTGGATTTGAATCTACTGGTAGATGTTACTGTGTGTGCCCTTGCAGATGTGTATACCTGGAGGGTATGGATGCAAGCCCTGAGGTGAATGAGATTGCTAACCACAAGCACACAATAAAGCAAGAATATAATGTTTATAGCATTCCAGACTAAACATTCCCAATCTCAGAACAAGAAGAATGTACAATAGTAATTGCACTCACAATAGAAAAACAGACTACTTACCAAAATTACCATCCAAGTGAATATAAAGCTCAAACACACTAAATGCAATAGTTGTATGAGCAGGAAAGACAATAGCTTTGTCACGTCCTTTGTAATTATAGTCATCAATAATATGAAACTATTTTTAAAAAGAAAGATACAGTGTTAACATCTGTTTTGAAAACATTTTGAATAAAAATGCAGATTAAGCTAAATAAGTATTGGAAATATAACGCATAATATGACTCTTTAATGTCAAAGCCAGCCAGTGGAAGGCTAGTACTTCACTATGGTAGAGATGATGATGATGATGTTCTAATGAAATTAGAACAATTTTCTCAGTTGCAAAAGATGCCCTTCAAAACTGAGAAGCAAATCAGGAAAAGAGGATCCACAAGTCTGTGCACAAAATGAATTCTAGTGCTTACAAAACTCCCACATTATCTCAGTGGATGAGTAGGGTGGCCACTTGTGCACCGATAAAAAGAGGGCACAGGTTTGCATATGCTAATTTATATGTAAAATGCAAATTTGGAAATAATTTCTATAACTTAAATAGAAATACAATGCATCTCACCATAAGTGGGGAAGACTGTGACCAGGTAACTTGTGTGCCTGCTCAGCCTGGTGTCCAGAAGCTAACTTCCCCTGTTCTCTCTTCTTTAAGTTGTTTATCTTCAAACTGGACTTGGACCAGACAACCCTTCAAATAGAGGACTGTAAAGTAGGAAGGACACATGGCCACCCTATGGAACAGGCAGGTTCATGGGGGCACAAAATGTACACACATAGAACTGCCCTGTCCACCACTGATGTAAGCAGGACAGCCCAAAAAGGTGGCGGTGGGGTCAGTCTATGTGTGCATCAGAACCGCCTCACCCAGATTGGGGTGTATATCTTTAATTGGACAAGCTTCTATTTAATCTTTGGGTTAAAGATAACTTTTTCAGCCAGAAGAGAATGATCTATCTATGCTACAAACAAATCATGCGACCACCAAGACAGATTCTGCATAACTTATTTTTTGGTTTTGTATTAGTCAAATTAGAATTATTTTATTTGGGCCTTTGCTTTTTTTGATGTTTAAATCTCTTCCTCTTTAAAGATCCTCAACTCTTGGTGATAATATGATTTCTACACTTAGGCAACAAACCTGTATAGAGTTAGGTGTTCTCAAACCGGCTGATAAAGATTTCACTATTCATAATTAGTTAGTTAGTTAGTTATAAAATTATTTATGAGCTGTCTTTTGGCCCCAAAAGGACCCCCAAGGTAAATTACCATTTAAAAAGTTAATCTATCTATCTATCTATCTATCTATCATCTATCTATCTATCTATCTTTAAAGTTAAAAACATGCTTTAAAAGCATGTTTAACATGGTTAAACATGCTCACTTACCCTCATTGTGTCACCTCTCATGCCAGCATGCACGGACAGTGAACATTGCCGTGTCGTTCGAATGCTCTCCATGACCACACAAAGAACTGTCCTCTTACTTTCTCGTGACTGACGAACAAGGCAGTGCTCAAAATTCATTTTTCTGCAATAAAGGGAGAGATAATCCACATAGTTTCATATTTCTCCTATTTATGGCACCTAAAACCTGTAACCCATATTGCACCCACATTTTAGTGCTCATTTGTCAAGTGCAGCTTAAATAGTCAAACAATGGAAACTATTATACCAACCTACTGGTAAGTTCTCTGAGTAATGTTGGTACCTCAACCTCATGTTTAGTTACAATTCCAAAGGAAGCCTTCACTGCAAGAGAATCTGATCCAGTGATATTGACCCCAGCGGAGTTCATAATAGGATTTCCTCGTCTACCGTTGAGCGCTACATCTGATTTATCTTCATAATTCAGTAACTGGTAGGATGAAATACCTAAGGGAAATAGGCAGCTTATTGAAGTCTGGAATTAAGTTCCTATATAATATTAATCTGAAACATGGTTTATAAAAACTGCACACCCATCAGATACTAAAACATTATAATGTGTTCAGATTCTCATCTCTTACAGCCTGAGCCTACCCACATGTACTCAACCAGTAAGTGTTCAGTGAAGAGAGAACTATTCCCAGATATGTGTGCATAGGATTGCAGCCTTAATTACTTTGTGGATTACCTCTTGTAAAACTACTTTGCTTGCTGTACTTAACAAGAATAAGAAATAAGTAGGTATGCAAACATGATCAAGCTGCCAACGGTTCAGGACAAGCATCTGTTAAAAATATTAACAATGAATTACTCACAATAAAATTGTCTCAGATTAAAGGATTTTTTAAATCCTCATCTCTTTTCCACTTAAAAGCCATCTGAAAACACTTCAAGAGATGTTCTGATTATCATGCATGGACACCAGCAAATTTCAAGGAAGGAGTTCCATAGTTGGGAGCCAGCTATCTTAGTATATCTCTTGCAAAGTTTATCCCACTTGTATTCATTGGCAAATATTATTATTTAGAATTCTCAGTTGAGATATAAACATTTTGACAAAACTTAGATAAAGTTTGTGAGTCTAGGCCCCACCCCCGCTTCGTGATAAAATAAGACACATGGACACAAGTATTTTAGGTTAATGGGCTAAAAAATGCCACAACTTTATTGGTTACAGAATGTGAGTGGTATTGGCTTAGGCACTGGATCGAAACTATACTTGACTCCTGCCCACTCTGCAAGGAGTCACACAAGGGTTAACAACCTGTAGGGGGAGCTTGTTGATGCGGATCAACTAGAAGCTTTCCCCTAGAGTCACTGGGGGTCGTGCCATGGCCCTAGCCACCACCTGGGTATCGGAAAGGAACCACAACCACCGGATTCCTTTAATGGAATACCCTTCAAGGGGAGGGGCAGGTGATGGCCACAACCTCCCCTCCAACACACAACACATTTTCCAATGCCTAACCACCAAACCTTACAAAGTTGTGACTATTTGCTACGAGGTAGGCAAAAAAACAAGTGGCTGGTGTCAATCTGCCAAGTGGGAAAAATTCCTACCAGGCCCCTTGGACAACCAAGGCGAAGTCCATAGCAAGGTCAGGAGCTGAGCAAAACCTAGAGGGAGGGTGGGCAGGTGATCCGAGGAGGCCTGGAACAGCAAAGGAAGAGTCTGTGTGCCTGCGGCCGTTTTTAAATGTGTCTAAACCACTCCCCCCGCCAGACGGGTTGGCTGGCTGACTGGGGGACATGACGCGGGCCCAGGAATCAGTGATGCAGGGGGGCTTGGTCATGCCCCCGTGCGAGCGCGGGAAG
This sequence comes from Podarcis raffonei, assembly GCF_027172205.1. Taxonomy (NCBI): domain Eukaryota; kingdom Metazoa; phylum Chordata; class Lepidosauria; order Squamata; family Lacertidae; genus Podarcis; species Podarcis raffonei. The sequence goes on from NC_070602.1 coordinate 114,209,728, forward strand.
TGATTCCTGCTCACAACCCCTCCCCTCTGGGAAGAAGAGAGGCTTTCCAGAACAAACATGGAAACAACGGATAACATTTTTAAATTACTTGAATGCAGACCAAGTGACCAACCCAAAACAATGTCTGACTCCTCTGGTAGGCATAAAATATTACTATTCAAATATCCTACAAAGGGTACTGTTTTCTGCTATTACCTCTCTTTTCCTGGAATACAGAAAGAAAGCGAATCTGTCATTTAAAATATAGGTGAAGGGTTGCATTTGTGATGTCCATCCCATTACTATTATGTTCATATTCAAAACATGTAATCTGCAGTGGTAGAAAATATTAATTGCTACTTATTTTACTTTCAAGAGCTTTGAGCTGTTGACAACAGACATGGAAAGCAACTGAGCTGCCTTCCGTAGAACAATTACCCTAAAATAGCATCACTTCATTAATTATGTAATAACTTAAATTGTGTATAATCTCAGAATACCACTGACATTTAGAGCTAAAATAATTTGGACTGGATCCTGTTTAAATCAGTGACATTTAGGTTCTATTGAAATCAGTTGCAATCTTTTACACACTTACATACACATCCCACATCAATGGGGTTAGCTTCTGGGTAGAAATGTATAGGATTACACTGTAAATTGTCTATCTTTCACTGTCAGAAATGGCTTTTGCTATTTGTTTTTGTTAAAGGGCAATGTCTCCCTTAGTTTCTTGTCTGTTATGTAGAATGGCATATAACCTGCAGGATGCTCTTCTAAAAGACTGTGAGCAGCATTATACTCAAGATGTTCCCTGTGCCTACAAGGACCTAGAGAATAGATTTTAGAGAACCTCAGGCATCCCACTGCACTGCCATATTACTTCAAATTAAATAACAGCTCTAGGGAGCTACATATCACGTGTACAAAAAAGTTGTGAACAGATGTGGAAATGGTATTGTCATGCAGTGATCTCACTCCTCTGTAACAGTGGATAGCTGATATTGCATGCTATACAGTATTGGGACATTAATGCTGCAATTCTAAGCACGCTTACTAAGAAGTCCTACTGAACTCAATGTGATTGGTAAATAAACAACTTTAGAATCACACTGCATGTAAGTGACAGGTGTTATATAACACAGAACGATTACACCAAAAATATAAAGCAAATTTGTACTGAATGCTGAAAAGTACTCAATACACTATCAGTGAAACCTCCTAAAATGTCTTCTTCAGTCTTTTACTAAATGCAAACATTAAATGCTTTTTCACAAAATGCTTGTTTATATTGTAGACATACTGTTTGATTCCTCTAAAACAGCTTAAGCAGCAAATTCCATATTGTTTTGCATTTCCCCTGTTCAGTTATGTCTCTGAAAATCAGCAGATCATATTTTTATAAGCTTTCGAGAAGTTTAAAAAACAAACTTACCAGCTGAAATTTCTTTCTCTCCTTGAAGAATGTCTTTTAGGCTGAATGGCGTTGAAACAAATTTGGATCTTCTTGAAATAAGACAACTTTTCTTCTTAATAACAAGACTGAGGGGTTGATATTTATCAGCTTCACTGAGGCTACGAACAGGTACTAGTCGACCTCCATCGCCAACCTGCTTAACAAAACTTTTGGTAGCAGCAGCAAACATATTACGCAGACGCAGTAAAAAAAGAGAACTCTTATCAATTGCAGTTGTCAAACCATACAGCCATATTAAAAACCTTTTAGCATTTCTATATTAAGTAATACAGGACAAACAGCTTCCTTTGCTATTATATTTAACAGGAAGGGAAGCACTAGCATTGTTTTAACCATCCAGCTTCTCCAGGGTATTATTCAAGAATTCTCTTTCATTGTCCTGCCATGTTCAAAACAATGAATAATACATTAACAAAGTAAACTGATACAGCAACATTCAGCTGTATTAGGGCAATACTTTTCTGTAGTACCAAATTAGCTTTCACATAACTTAGAAAGACTCCTGTCTTAAATCAGAATTGCCCCCCCCCAATCTTACAACATACAGCTGAGATCTGATTGAATAAATGTGTCTACTCAGGACTGTCTTAAGCATATGCGGTGCTGGGGTGCAAAGATCCGCCCAGCGACGCCCCCCCCCCGGTTGCCCAGTCCCAGGCGCACAGGAGTGCGGAGCTGGCTGGTCACCTCAGCATCTCGATGGCTCGGTCGCCCCCAAACTCGCAGCGCAGAGCCACCCACAGCAGAAGAGCCCACCGTGGCAAACCGACCAATGGACGGGCTCTTCCCCGGACTCAACTCTTGGGCCCCGGACTCTTGGCCTGGCACCCGAGAGCCCGGCGCCCCGCACCCCTACCGCCTATGGGTAAGACAGCCCTGTGTCTATTACCCCAGAGTGCTTTTTCTGCTAAAGGTTATTCAGTCCAAATTGACCTCTGAAGCTCTCCACCAGTTAGTTAATTGGCATGATTTTGAATCTTTGTAGCATTACATTTTAACTCTATGTCTAGGAGATCATGAAAACCATTTATTTGGATGAATTAAGGTGATAACTTGAATTTAATCTCATTAATTGTTGTTATGTTCTTATTTATTTATTCATTCATTCCATGTATATCCTGCCTTTTCCCTGGGGCAGAAGTGAGAACTGTCCATAGAAAATATTGGCGAAATATGAGGTTTACCATTGCTGTGATTGGGCAGCAGGTGTCCATCTCACCATTGACCCCCACCTCCATACACAACGACATAAGCAAAAAGTACATAGAAGTGATACCTGTGAAGTGATAAGCAAAAAGTACATAGAAGTGATACAGGAACAACCTCCAAGGGTATTGTCACTGACAAAATGCATGCATGCCATATCGCCACATCTGGTTATTAATTTGGTCTTTTATGCTTTATTCAGTTAACTCACCCAATTTTACAAACACAAAAACTTTAAAATGTAAAAAAAAAGTAAACAGCTTGCTCTCTTCCTGAAGACAGAACTCTCCCTTGCATCCCGAGTTCGAGTATCTTCGAAGCCCATGACACCTTTGGTAAAGGCTGTTATCCAATTCAAGCGTTCACAGGCGTTTCCCAATTGTTGGTGTTTATACTACATTGTTTTAGAATTGCCTTGAGACAGTCTTTAAACCGTTTTTGTTGACCAGCTTTCCATTTTTAAGTCCGGAATAGAGTAATTGCTTTGGAAGACAATAATCAGGCAGCCACACAACATGACCAGTCCAACGAAGTTGATGTTGAAGAATCATACTGCTTCTCAATATACAGTGGTACCGCTGGTTACGTACTTAATTCGTTCCGGAGGTCCATTCTTAACCTGAAACTGGTCTTAACCTGAAGCACCACTTTAGCTAATGGGGCCTCCTCCTGCTGCCATGCCACCGCCACGCGATTTCTGTTCTCATCCTGAAGCAAAGTTCTTAACCCGAGGTACTATTTCTGGGTTAGCGGAGTCTTTAACCTGAAGCGTATGTAACCTGAAGCGTATGTAACCTGAAGCGTATGTAACCCGAGGTACCTCTGTATTGCTGCTCAATATACTCTGGTTGGCCTGTGTTATTTTCTCCTGCCGACAGGGGACCCACTTAAGGACTCTATACGGGCTCTTGGATACCCCATAAGGGAAAAGGGAACAGCCCCCCCCCATAACAACAGGACGTCCCTATTTCCATAGGAGAAATGTTGGAGGGTATGTTAACAGGAAGCAAAGGGTTGGTTTTTTTCCACGGACCCCCTGAGCTAGAACATGTTCATTGTGAAAAGTGAAGCGCCCGCACACCGGCGGGGCCATTTCCAGGCTTCCTTGGGGGTACTGTCCACCCCCTCAGCGCCCCTCTTTCTCCCTCACAGAGACCCACTGAGACGAGCCGCTCTCTCGCCCCTCTGCGCCGCTTGCAGCCTCCCGGGCGGCTCCTCCCCTCCAACTGGCCCCCGGAACCACACGTGACACGCGAGAAGGGGCCGTGCTAAAGGGATGCTTCCCGGCCAGGAAGAGATGGAGGCGGCGGCGGCGAACAGCATAGCTCTGCCTCAGCCTGCCCCTTGCCCGGCTATCCTAAGCCAAGAAGGGGGGCTGGCGGGCACGGAGCAGCGGAACTCCCCGGTGGTGGTGGAGAAACTGAAAACCGTCAGGTGACGCGCGAGGGGTGGGGTGGGTAAGGGGCTTTCTATATGGCGGGTGGGGCGGGCGTGGAGCATTCCGGGTTACCGCCGCCCGCGCGCGCGGCGCTCTATAAGGAGGCGCGCGGGAGCAACCGTCGCCGGCGGGAAGCGGCGCCCGCGTGCGCGTGGATTCGGGTTGGAACGTGGGGGGGGGGGAGGGGTCAGAAGCACGCGCGCGCGCACCGTAGCAGGCAGTGTGAATGGCGCGAGTGTGTGTGAGGCTGCACCCAGTTACCTGGAAGTAAACCCGTGTGTGTGTGTGTGTGTGTGTGTGTGTGTGTGTGTGTGAAAGAGAAAAGCAGATGCTACCCTCAGTTACCTGGAAGTAAACCCGTGTGTGTGTGTGTAAGAAAGAGAAAAGCAGATGCTACCCTCAGTTACCTGGAAGTAAACCCGTGTGTGTGTTTGTTTGTTTGTGTGTGTGTGTGTAAGAAAGAGAAAAGCAGATGCTACCCTCAGTTACCTGGAAGTAAACTTGTGTGTGTGTGTGTAAGAAAGAGAAAAGCAGATGCTACCCTCAGTTACCTGGAAGTAAACTCGTGTGTGTGTGTGTGTGTGTGTAAGAAAGAGAGGAGCAGATGCTACACTCAAGTTACCTGGAAGTAAACCCAATGTGCAGTGACACTTAGGATGATTTTCCAGGTTAGAATGAGGGAATGCATGTATATGTCTTTATTACATGTTGTGCTTTTTGAATGCTACTGGTTTTCTGTCCCTGATTCCTTTCTCTTGTTTTTTCCTTGTCCTCCCCCAAATAAAATATTATCTTAAAAAAAAACAACCACTCCTCAATCCTAGAGCAGAATCTGCCCGTCATCTGTTGAATTTGTACACATTTTTAAATTAGCTTTTGCATGTAGGCTACACAGCCCTGCAATATTTATAGGTGACACAGCGCACAGTGGAGAGAGAAGGAGTAGCTCGGAGCTGGAGTAGATAAGGCATCACTGGTCTTGGATCAGATCTCCCATTTCTTTATTTTTATGTGGAAAGCTAAAACAGGAGAGTGGGGAGTGGCATTTAGATTGGGGCCATGTTGTTGTTGGGGGGGGGCTAACCTGCATTTTATACAAAATGATTGCATAGAGATGGGTGATCTTCTCTCACAAATCTTCAACATTTCAGCACACCAAATTTGAGAGTGAGGAAAATGAAAGTGTAAGTTTTATGTTTCTTTAGATCTGCTATAGGAAAAGAAACTGAAATTAAGAAAATAGCATTCTCCAAGGCATGTGGAGAGACCAATAATATAATCTGACAACTGGTTCTGCACATAGCCTGTTTTGTGGAAAAAGCACCGTGGAAGAAGCGCTAGTCACTTACACTTCCTCTTCTCCCCGCTCTAGTGCAATATCCAAAGCATGGAGTATCACATGTCTGGTAACATTTCCTTATAACTGTCCACAGGTTACTCATTATCATGAATACAACACAGAAGCAGGCTTCATTCTCTCCAGCTTGTACCTCTGAGTTTCATAGATGAAAGATACAGCATATTTTCAAAAGCAATATTTTAACACACTGCATGTAATTTCCTTCCTTCTCAAATATTCATAAAATTTTTATTCTACTTTGTAAACAGCTTGGAGGAAATCATTACATCCAAACCGGGGAAAACACCAATTCAGATGTTACATGAATATGGCACAAAGGCTAATCTCAATCCTGTATATGACTTTGAAAAAGCTGAGGGGCAAGTGCATATGCCAGTCTTCACCTACAAAGTCACTATGGGCGACATAACTGCAACAGGTTTGTACATTTTGATAGGATTCATGCAGGGCCCGGCCATCCATGAGGCCTCACGCAGCAGGGGAAGCAGATCCTGATGTAGATCTTTATTCCCCACTTTGTTCCTGATGTAGATCTTCACTCACCCCTTCTTCCCTGGCAGGTTGGGGGTAGCCAAAAAGTCTTGGGCCAGCTCTGGATTCATGTCTGAGTTCTTAATTGCATGCAATGTGTGTGTAATGTTTAAAATAAATGCCTCTTCTATTTAGTTTTATACTCGCTCTGTTTCTAAGCTAGTGTGTTGGGTACCAGTATGGGTAAAGGGAGAGCCCAAATGTCTTTTCCTTCATCCTTTTGTTCTCCTCCAACCTAGCCCTAGAACCCATCTTTCCTACCTTCATCCTAACTGCTACCGACTCTTGTGTCTCCTCCTTAACCTTAAAATTTCCCCAATTAATTTCCCCTCATTTCTAACCCTAGAACTCCCTCTTCCTTCCCCTGCATCTAATTGCACAGTATATTATTCCTTGATCGTATTCTTCGACCCCCATCATGTCCACCCAAACACAGACACCATACAGGCAGTAACCATTTTGCGCAAATCCAATTGACGTGCGACCACCAAGAGCATAGAACAGGGCCAGGGTGGGCTTATGCAAGCGCCGCTGACGCATGTGGGGGCCAGGAATTGAACCCCTGAGCAAAACGGTTGCGGCCTTTTTTAAAGAGTAACTAATTTGATGTAATTTCTCTGATCTTTGGCACTGTTCCTAGCACTGAGGGGTTATGCATGACATGCAAACTGATCTTGTGCCACACAAGGAAGTTTGCATTTATTGTGGCCAGTAGAATGAGGATAGTGTTTGGATTAGGCCCCACAAGCTCACTTAATGAGTGTCCCACCTCACTCTAGCAAGCGTGTTTGGGAACCACTGGTCTAAATACCTTTTCTAGTCATTTGAACACAATAATTGAGATCCTGGCCACTGGAGCATCAGGATATAAATTTGGCCCATCATTTTTGTGACAGTCCTTTGGGATATTTGAATATAGCTATTGTATCGCCTCTTAATCATCTTTTCTCCAAGCCAAACATACCATATTTTCTCTGCCTCTGCGCAGCTTCCATAGTTAGTACAGCAGTTCTGACGGTAGCAATGATAAGTCTCTGCTGCTGGGAGGAAACTGCCTGCTGCAGGCCCTCTTCCTTCTTAAAACTCTGCATCTCCCCTTCAGATGTGTTTTTTATATATACCCTTGCATTTTGAGAACTTACCAGCATAAGCAGATGAATAGGAATCAGCTGCCCAACCACTATCTTAAAGATGCAGTTTTTCAAAAAATATTCAGCGCTACTTCTGATGTTAGTGATGTCTTTAGAATGGGAGTGGAAAAATGTTGTATAGGGCCTTCTCGGTAGTGGCGCCCACCTTGTGGAACGCCCTCCCATCAGATGTCAAGGAAATAAACAACTATCTGACTTAGAAGACATCTGAAAGCAGCCCAGTTTAAGGAAGTTTTTAATGTTTGATCTTTTATCATGTTTTTAATATTCTCTTGCGAGCTGCCCAGAGCGGCTGGGGAAACCCATCCAGATGGGTGGGGTATAAATAATAAATTATCATCATCATCATCATTTAGAAACGAGCCACGTTCCCCCCCCCCCATTGTGCTTGCTTGCACTGGCAGGATACAGTAAAACAGGCCATCTTGCCTTTGTGGAAAAAGTGTCCAAACAGGTCTATACACTCTTCGTGTTATCATGAAACAGAAAATGGATATTTCAGAATGAAACATTCAGACTGCTAGATTTTCATAGCTTACTGTTCAGAACACTCACATATTTTTGTCTTTATTAATTCAGGAGAGGGTCCGAGCAAGAAAATTGCAAAACACAAAGCTGCAGAAGCTGCCCTGAACATTTTGAAAGGCAATTCAAATATTTGGTGAGTTGGTTTTGATCATTGTGACATAATATTATTGCCGAATGGGACCTGCTGGAAAATTTTGGAAGAAAGCTTTACAAATATTTTAAAAATTAAGGCTAAAATGCTTAACATACTGGAGATAGGTTTATAAAAAAGCTGTGGGAAATGGGGCCAAATTATGTGACCGCATCTAAGATGGATGGTTACTTCACTGCTTAATATCCACATGGTAAAGTAGTTTTTTAACAATGCTATTACATTGTTGCTCATTTCTTGAAAACCTCTTTTCTTGTATTTTTGTGGAAGTGATAAAATAGCAGTTTTTCGCATATCATGTCACAATTTCTGTCACCTTTCATGTAACTTAGTTATGACTCTGTAAGAGTATGAAAGGTTTCTCTCTTTCTTTATTTAACAGGTTGTGGTTTCATAACTCAGACCCGTTTTCAATCTTTGTTAGTCTCATGTGTACAAACTTGTAAATGTTATCAGTACAAAAAGATAGTCAATAGTCCTGAGCTCCTTTGAAAAGAAAGGTGGGAGAAGAAGTTAATAAACAAATAGAATAATTTTTTTGCTACTTTTTCATTTGACCTTTCAATCTTACTTTTTTAATTTTCGTTTAATTTATAGCATGTATCATGCTTTTCCTTCCCTAGGGAAGCACCAACCTGCTAACAGCTTCAAAATTCAGTTAACATAAGCTATGGGAAAATAGAACAAAACGTAGAACAGCCTTATCGCCAAAAGACAATCTATGAATATTTTAATAAAACGGATCAGTACAGTGGACCCTCCGGATACGAATTAAACTTGTTCTGGGAGTCCGTCCGCAACCCAAAAAGTCCGTAGGCAGAGATGCCAATTCTGCGCACAAGCGTGGCGCGATTGAGCGTTTTCGCGCACATGCACAGAGCACTTGTGTGCATGCACGCGCGGCAAGACCCGGAAGTATACGCTTCCAGGATTGCCGCGTTCATAACCCGAAAGTTACGTATCCAGAGCGGTACATAACTAGAGGTCCACTGTAATTATTAATATAAAGATAAGTCAAAGCCTGGTGTGCTCTGGTTCGACTAAGCGACTAAACAACTACAAAGTCAAAGCCACATTCAGGTTAGAGCAGTATCAACAATACCGTTAAATCTTTAACAAAGGAGGGTCTCTCATCCCTCAAGGGCAATTTTTGAGAGTACATGAGACATATGTCTGGGGAGGAGCCATGAAAATCTCCTTCTTGCCAGTGGAATTCTGCCTGCTTTTTCCTGGATCCAGACCCTTGAACTTAAAAAGTAGCCTGGGAGGAAGCACAAGAAACTACCTGCGGGGAACAAAACCTTCCACATGTGCAAACATAGACACAACTCAACATAGAAAAGCATGTCAGCTTTCTTTACTTTAAACATCTTGTAGAGGTAGTCTTAATGAGGCAGTCTCATATTAAAATGTAGAATGTGCTTAGGACTGATTCCTGATTTGTTAGCGAAATGATGCCTGAAACTGCCAGTTTTCAAGTTAACTATGTTTCTTTTAGCATTTCTGTGCCAGACCACTTAATCCCTGAATGTCTCGATCAAGCACCAAATCAGTCCAATCCTATTGGATCATTGCAGGTGAGTTGCAATGACATTTAAAATGTACCATATTCAGAAGTTCTTTGTCTTTATTTTTTAAAATTACATTATTATTATTATTATTATTATTATTATTATTATTACTATTATTAATATTACTATTATTATTAATTCAACTTAAATGCCACCCTATACCCGGAGGTCTCGGCAGTTCACAACAAGACCACAATATATAAAATCAAACCAAAAGCATAACCCAATAACCCCCCCCCCAAAAGCCACATTCTAAAGGGTGTTGGTGTTGGCTGTTTACAGTATGGTAACGCTGCAGAGAGCTTGCTGGGGAGACCATGCATTAAAAAATAAAGGACTCAAAAATAACTTAAACTAGGTTTTAATAAGAATAACAAAAACTCCTTTTACACTAAGTACATTAACAACCAAACCAGACCCAACCACCAACCCATCCCCCAGGGTAATGGGAGAGCTAGGTGCTGCTCCTTATATACTACACCCAAATGCTGACACACCTTAATCAAATACAACTCAGCAGCACCTGCTGTGTTTCACAGCTGTAAAGCCAGGTCTCGTTATCTTACTCTGGCCCTTGCTCTGGCCCCTTAAAGACATACACATCGGGTGGAACAATGATGAACCTTTACATTTAAAGAAACCATTCAACATTTGGGTGTCCATAAGATCAACCAAAGGCCTGGTTAAAAAGGAAAGTTTTTGCCTGGCGCCTAAAGATGTATAATGAAGGCACCAGGTGAACATCCCTGGAGAAAGCATTCCACAGATGGGGAGCCACTGCAGAAAAGGCCCCGTTCTCATGTTGCCATCCTCCACACCCCTCATGGAGGAAGCACACGAATAAGGGCCTCAGAAGATGATCTTGGGGTCCGCGTAGGCTCGTATGGAAAGAGGCAGTCCTTTATATACCTTTTGGTTTTTTAGAGGTCAAAGTCGTTCTACACTAAGTTACAAATTATATTTAGATCCTTATGTATGTAACATCATCTTTGTTTCCATATTTTCTGATGACAGAAAGCAACACAGGCAGTCAGGAGCAGGTAGCTGAACCGAGGAAGGAGAAGACAGTTCCTATACCCTCAGGAAAGAATGTAGAGTAAGCAACAAAAAGCAAAGCATAGTGATTACAGAATGGGTGGTGAAGAGAAAAGAAAGGATTGGCTGGTTTGTCAAGTTTTCTCATACACACTGTGTGCAAAGCTCACAGCTCATCACTGTGATGATATATATAAGATGTAAAGATTTTCTTTGGGCAGAGTAGTGACTAGTGAAAGCAAGACTTACTCTCACATCACTGAAATAAAATGCTTTCATTGGGCTGCTACTCTGGCTGATCTTGGAAGTCCTCTCAGCTCTGTCCTGGATTGAGATGTAGAAGGATACATGCAGTATAAAGCAAAATACATCAGAATTTTGCTTTCCAAGTTAATACTGAAGTAATCATGATAAATAAACCTGTTCTAAATAGACACGTGGCTGTTTTAAGGCTAGATTAAAAAAAATATTGTCTTGTTACCTGTTGTTTCCCTTCTTCTCTAGGAGCTAGCTATTCAGAAGGGTTGGAGACTTCCTGAGTACTCACTGGCACAGGAGACAGGGCCACTCCATAAGAGAGAGTTTACAATGACTTGCAGAATAGAAACATTTGTAGAAACAGGTACGTGCTTATTTTTTTCTCCTCGGCACAAAATGTAGCAAAACCTGAATTTAAGCACAGGATTCATTATCCAAAGAAATCCCACTAATGTTTCCATTTTTGATCATTTTAAACAATTGTATCTTATATAATTCTCTCTTGCAAGCTGCCTTGAGGATTTTATAACTTGAAAGTCAAAATAAGTGCCTTAGCAGAGCATTCCTACTTGTGGGGGTGCCTAAGGTGGCGGGGCCACCAAATCCAAAGTGTGCTGGCAGGGTGGATGGAGGGGGTGCTTTTTTTCTTTCTGCCACTCTGCCCCCCCCCCAAATAAACATCAGTGCACCTGCTCCCAATGTGCCCTGTTTTTGGATTCCTACTGGAGCACCAACAGCCTAATGATAGAAATCCCCATAGGGCTAAACAAGTTATTGTTTCTCACCTACCCCAATACATGTACCTGTAATAGCACAGGTAGCAGAAGACTCTGCATGCCTTCTGTATTCTCCATTCTGCCCTCTGTTAGTCAGGCTAAACGAGGTCTGGAAGGGGGAAGGAACCGCCTGCGGGCATCTGTATGCAGGTAGGCACTGCACCCATTTGGGGAAGATTTTTAATTAATAGAAGCCGCTTGGGGCAAAAAAAATCCTCTTTCTGTCCCTCCTCCATCAAAACATTTTGTGGACAAACTTGAGCGCTAGTAAGCCTGGCTCAAATTTGGCCCTGCAGTCAGGTCCGCTTTCAGTATCCCCTTCTCTTTCTACCCTCTCATCTCTGTGCCCTCTCAGGGTTCTTGAAATATACTCGGAGTCAAGAGTGGATTTTATGCCCTTTATTCAGCTCATAGTTGGTGAGGAGGAATGGAAGTTCCCCTAGAATGTCTGCTTTATAATACATTATTTGCACAATGGGCCCAACGTGATTGGCTAATTCTGGGATTCTCCTGTAGGCCAATCAGGTTGCGGATTCACTTCCACCTAGAACTGGATTGGGTGGGTCCTGTGGACCAATCAGACTGCTGCATTCTGAATCCTATTGTTCTAGGACCAATCAGACTGCTGCATTTTGGATCCTATTCAACTCAGTACATAACAGTTCTTCTGTTGTGATGCAGAAACTCACACCTGGCCATGGCTGGAGGGGAGATCCCAAGTTAATAATTAACAGATGTAAACTTAACAGGTGGAACTATCAGAACAAAACATACAGGGGAGTTTCAAAAGCATGGCTGAGTTGATGGGTGTGTAGTCTGTGACTCGCAGTCTAGTTTTGGTTTTCTACCATGAATGTCTCTTAATCTGGGTTTCTCTGCTTATTTTAATCCTTCTTGCTTTTGTTTTCTTACAAAGGGATTGGGACTTCTAAAAAATTAGCAAAGCGAAACGCCGCCGAGAAACTACTCGATAAATTCCGTAATTTTTCTGGAGACAATATCACTATTTCTTTAGTAAGTAATTCATTTACGTTTATAGCAACTGCTTAGCTATTCAAACCTAACAATGCAATCATTCGTTTTCATTAATTGTCCAGCTCATACTAAGGCGCTATAGTAAATATACACAGGCAAGCTAGACTCCTCCCCCCCCCCCCCCGCCCTGATGGTTCACCTGTTATCTTCCATGTTCTTCATCTAGGCTACAAGATCTCGGTCCTCTCCCCCACTGTCTTTCTGTCTGTCTATCTTGTTTGTCTTAATAGCCTAAGGATGCAGCTTAGGAAGTGAGTTCAGTTGAACTGCATGGAACCTTGTTCAGAGCAAACAGGCGTTCATTGAGCTACACAGCTGCTTCTAAAATCTAATATATTTTCAAATGCACAAACAATGTACATCTTCCATTGCCTCTCTCTCCTCCAGAAGCTGGAAGAATACCAATTTCTATATCATTTAACTCTCGGGAGTTAAGCTTATATATAAGTCTTCTAATAAATCCCCAGCTATCAGCTCACTATCAGATGCAGCAATCTGCTTCACAGTGATGGTTGTGCCTTCCTTCAGGCAGCTTGTATTTAACAGGGAGTTTATACAGTAATGGAAACAGCCTCACCTGCTTCATTTCTGCTCTTTAGGCTTTTGTTAATGCCGCAGTAGAACAAGCAGTAAAATGTAGCCCCTGTAGGTGAAATTGTTGACATTTACAGTTCAGAGTTGTGTTAAAAGTAAGAATGCTTATGGAAAACATAGGCCCCTGTAGTACAGACCAAGAGAATCTTGGAGAAGCCATATTAAAAGCCAAGTTTTTAACAAGTGTGGAAGAAATACTTGGGTAGAACATAGTGTGATATGAGAGCTTGGTATTTGTTTAATACATATACGAGGGGAGTGGAATGACCGCATTTAAAGGTGTTGGATGGTGGTTTTAAAACAGAGCAAAGTCTAAATGGCCTTAATTTGTTCCAGGGAAAAGAACAAAGTGTTAATTTGGGATGTACATGGAGCACCTTAAGGAACTCTTCTGGAGAAAAAATTACTTTGCTGAAAATAAGTCCGCTCAGTATTCCTAATACAGATTATGTTCATCTTCTTGGAGAACTTGCAGAAGAGCAAGGTTTTAATACAAAATACTTGAATATAGGTAAGAACCATGTGGGTGACTATGGGCGAGATGCATCCTCTTTTCTTAGTATCTTTTTTCCCAACACAGGCCAGGCAGAACCAAGTTTCCAATGAGTATGCACCAAAAAGGGGCGGGATTATGAAATGTCCATTTTCTTCCAGCATTAACATGAACACAATTATCTGCAGAACATTAGTACTAACAGCAGCCAGAGAACACACTTTCATCACATTTTGTCTAATAATTAAAAGATGCACACAGTCTTACCACTAACATTTGGAACATTAAATTTGCTAAAAGGGTGCAGTATGTAAATGGCGGTGCTGTTTTCAGGGATCTGTGTGCTAAACTTGCTGTTTATTGTTAGTGCTTTGACAAAATAATTCGCACGGGTCACAATCGAAGAACCTGAACAAGAATTTAGGGCTGTCAAGTGATGGAACTGTTTTTGGAAATAAATTCTGCATGAAAGTGTAGTTCATAAATCCAGCCGTGCTTTTGTTTCTGAATGTTTTGGAAGTCGAATGAACTTCCGGAACAAATTCCGTTCGACTTCCAAGGTATGACTGTATAGGTAATAGAGTATTTGTGTTGTGCCAGAGCAGGTTGGGAGAGATGGTTTCCTACATATTCCAGTCATATATCCTTTTATGTGACACCATCCTGATTACCGTACTTTTCCGTGTATAAGACTAGGTTTGTTTACTCAAAAATTAGGTTTAAAAAGTGGGGGCATCTTATACACAGGTAGTGGGTATGTGTGACAGATGATTGGTTGCAGCCGCGAGCTGCAGATTGTCATTGGCGATTTGTAGTGTGATTGGTGGCTGTGGCAAGGGGTTTTTTTGTATTGGCTATTGGAAATAGGAGTTTGATTGGTTGCTGCGTCTAGGGCTGCGGAGGATTGGCTGCCACTGTGGCAATTGTTATTGCTATTTACTTTTGCTGTTGGTGATTGGTCAGGTTTGTAGCAGACGTAAGCAATTGCTGGCGAGCGGTGTGAGCGATTGCAACCGGCGGGTTAGTGATTTACTGCATTCCCCCTGAAAAAACGCTCAACAACTCCAGTCCTCCCCCCAAAAAGCTCAACAACTTCGGGCCATTTTCTGAAATTGGAGTCCCCCCAAATAGGGGGCGTGTTATACACGGAAAAGTACGGTACTTTCATTCACAATGTCGGGGAAAGAGAATTAGTGTAGTTGGTGTTTTCAAAAATTAGTGGCGTGATATTCCACTAACCAGCACCTGTGTTTGTACTTTCAGAGGAGCTGAGTGTGAATGGACAATACCAGTGTCTTGCAGAACTTTCAACTAATCCAATCACAGTTTGTCACGGGACTGGAATCTCCTGGGGCAATGCCCACAATGATGCCGCTCACAATGCACTACAATATTTAAAGATCATGGCTGGACAGAAATAAGATTCAGGTAAAAGGGAAATATTTAAGGACGTATCCATCCAAGCCGAACAGTTTCCAGATCATTGGAGCTGTGTTTTTTTAAAAGTCACATCACAAAACCCACACACGTGTATACAATTATGCATTATAATGAAATAATCACCGCAAGTATGTTATTTATCTGGAAGTCCAGATACCACCACAGCCGCAGGCGTGGAATGAGATACAGAATTCACCTTTCCAGAATCTGATGAATGAGAATCCTTGGAGCCAAAGCCCAAAGCAAACGTTGCTCTAAATGAGCAGCTGCCCCTCAAATTGCAGCCACATGTCCAATTCCTCCCATTTGCTCCATATTCTAGTTCAGAAAAACTTTTGACATGACATTGCAGTGAGAAAAGAGGAATCTCTGATGTCATGACATGAGGTAAGTTCTAGTGGGTGTAACGGGGAGGGGGGAGGAACTAGAGGCGTGGCTACCATTTTTTGTTGGCAATCATGTTTAGAATGAGGTCTACCTTGATTGTTGGAAAATGGCTTTCTGTGGTCAGGAACAGGGCTTGCAATCTCAACATGCTCCTTTCCCTCCAAACCTATATGTTGATTTTTGTTTAACACTGCATGACTCATTTATACTTCATTTCATGACACAATATCCAACCCGGGGGGGGGGGGGGAGAGAAAGTGTTAGAATGCCAGGTGTGCTGTGGTCCATGGGGTCACAAAGAGTTGGACACAACTAACAACAACAATGAAGTATTTGTGACAGAAATACTTCACGATTTGTTCTGAATACAATAACTTCCATTTTTTTTCCTGGTTGTCGAATTAGGGGTGGAGTTTGGCACAGAATTGTAGAACTGTTGTCTTTACTGTATCAAGTTTTAGTATCACAAAGTAGCTTTGAGCCTGCACTACATATATACTGAAGCTTACAGGCTCCTTTGTGAATACCTGTGTATATGGGATCTTAAAACCAAAGTATCTGAAATGTTCCAGTGCTTTGAAAAGCTTTATGTTATGGCCATGGGATATTATCCATTTTCCTGTGTGTGGATTTTTCTCTCATTGTGTGAACTGTGGCCTTTTTAAACCTATGGTTTGAAGATTGAATTTTTACAGAAATAATGACTCTATTAACATCACTGCCCTTTTTCGTAAGGTAACTATAAGAATCGGTCATTCTTTAATAAATTCTTTTAAAGAGTAATTCAAGTAATAAGTTTTTATGTTAATCTTAAGGCATGTATTCTGTATATTTAGAGGAAAGGCAGAGGCAAAGGCTCACTATGTAAATTGGTTATAGCAAATTAATACAGAGCATCTTTTCTAGAGGTGATCACAGTGGCCTGCTAGCAGTTAATACACATTTTGCACATGCACTAGTGGATTTGAATACAAAAGCCTATATGCACATTGTTCTCGTGGGAAAGACAGTGTAATTGTGATGGTCACGTTCAGCCTGCTCTACTAGACAGTTTGCAATTTTCCTCAGGTTGGTTCTGGAGTGCAGGTGTCTCACTGAGCTGAAGCTGCTATTGAATTCAAGGTGACCTGCTTGATTCAAGTGGAACAGTTCCTTCCCTCTGCAGGCTGATTGCGCCTCCCAAGTGGCCTTCAGATCTCATTGAAACAACTGGAGAAAAGGAGGCCCTGGGTGTTTTATAGGGACTGTAGCAGCTGTGCAGTCTCTGAATCTTCCTGCTAAGAATAGTTCCCATGGTGATGCGAATGCATGTGCAGGAACACCCAAGGCCTCTAAGCCAGGTCCAGCACATGAGATCTTTGCTCTCAAAAGGAAGAGCTGGTACAGCTGTTGCCCAAGACATGGCAATTGAAAGATTGCATTGACTATTATTATAAACAGAAAATGAGTTCTGCTCATGCAAGCAGTCACTATTGTCTTCCAAGAGTTCCTGTGTCCCACATTACACTGGCTATTCATGTTGATCATTGTGGGTGCAGTTACATGTCGATAACGCTAGCTGCCACATGCCTGCACCAGCTCTTTTTGAGAGGGAAGAATTGCATTATTGGATATTAGCACAGAGTGCCCAGCTCTGATGTGACATAATCTGTATTCAGCACATCATAATTTGTGTTAGAGCCCGCACTGCTCTACTAGACAGTAGCCAGCGGTGGCTCAGTTACTAGGGCTGCCATAATGATAAATTTCCTATACTTACAGAATTACCGTATTTTTCTGTGTATAAGATGCCCACATGTATAAGACGCCCCCTAATTTTGGGGACTCCAAATTAAGAAAACACCCCTCAGAACTACCCATGTATAAGACGAGTCCCAATTTTAGACCTGATTTTTTGGTTTAAAAAACTAGTCTTATACACAGAAAAATACGGTACTTCTTTGTAAGGAATAGCACACATACCTTTCTGACAGACAACATACTCTTATTTGAAGATCTCATTTTTGGCTATTTCTGCTCAAATATTGCCTCAAAGTATTAAGCGCATAGTACAGTGGTACCTCCAGTTACGAACTTAATTCATTCCGAGGTCTGTTCTTAACCTGAAACTGTTCTTAACTAGAGGCGTGCTTTCACTAATGGGGCCTCTTGCTGCCGCTGCACTGCTGGCACACGATTTCCGTCCTCATCCTGGGGCAAAGTTCTCAACTCAAGGTAACTCTTCCAGGTTAGTGGAGTTTGTAACCTGAAGCTTTTGTAACCTGAGGCGTTTGTAACTTGAGGTACCACTGTAGTTCACTTTCATGCTCCTGGGGACTTTTCCTGGCATCATTTAGCTGGTGGAAATCAACAAGATAAAACTTGACCTTCAGTCATATATATGCATTTTAATACTTACCCATACATGTATACTGGTAAATTGGATATTTGGCCTTAGTTTGAGACAAGAAACACTCATTCAAAGTTTCTTGCCATTCTTCAGTCTTGCAGAGACAACTAAGATAATGCCTAAATTGAAATCTGTGATAGTAGCTCTATAAAATGATAAATTTTCACCTCTAGGCCTAGGGGTGAAAGAGGGATTACAGATCACAGATCATCGGGGGGGGGTGGGGGAGGTCCATGAGAGAAAATGCCATCACAATTTTTGCCAAGATCAGTTCCATCTGCTTTTGAAAATATTTTCCCCCCCTCAAATTAAAAAAGTACAAGTCAGATATATCACATCCCAAAGAAATCCTATTGATTTCATAAACTGCAGTTCAAAAGCTTTGTTGAGTTGCAAACAGCTAATTTCTGCCAAGAGTATTTAGGTACCTGCTGTATAAACAGTAAACAAAAATGTGCTGAAAGTTACAAAATCATACTCATATATATATTAAGAACAACAACCCTATGTATGTGCAAATCGGACACAAGTCTCAACAGCTATGAATAGGCCTTGCAGGGGAAGAGTGTATAGAACTGCAATTTAAACTGTCCTATCAAAAGTTGTGGTAAAAATTGAAGCCTATCATGTGATTCTGCTAACCTCTGCTATTCAGTTTGGAAAGTTGTTTGTTATGCATTTGGACACCTCTTACCATTGTAACCAAATTTTGCACGATGGTTCCTGAGATCAAGGAGCAGGTTTTCATCTCGATACAACCGGATGCCGTTTGGAATCAAGATAACGTACAGAACCTTTCAAAACTGTGGATTTTAACCATTGGGGTTTTTTGGTTTTCTTCTTAGAAATCCTGAGCAATACCGGATACAAAGCGGCTAGTTATACTCTAATGCTTATTATATATAATGACTGTAGCAACATTAAATATGCAGGCAGTTCTCTTCACATCCAAGGACCTGACAACCACTTTTACCTCATGTTTTTAAGGTATTGGTATCAAAAATTGTCACATACACAGCATATACATTTGTTTTTCCACTGCTTGTATGTAACATGGGTAAATGTACCAGGGAAGCATGACCTGCCGTGCTCCCTGCTGTTTGTACACAAAATGGTGAGTGTGAATAAAAATGTGTGATTTAACTTAAGCTTTTCAGTATTCATAGCCCAATTATTAAACAATTACGTTTTATTAGTTTGTAGTGAAATTGAGCTTTCTGTGGAAAAACCAAAAGCAAAAGTAGGTGTGTGCCCCTCCCCACCCCCCACATCAAAAGCCCAGCTCCAGTGAGTGGCACACAAAATTTCCCTCTTTTAAGTGGTAGTTACTAAGCCATACCGTTGCATTCTCGGCAGCGTGTTGATAATCTCATGAATGCAATACTCATGGCCAGCTAGCAATCTTCTCCCACACAATTCAGTATGGGCACCACTTGAGGAAGTTGTAGATTTTTTTTCTTCTTTTCTCACATAAGAACCAAGGGACTGTTAATTCCTCCAACCGTGACAGAGGACATCACGACTGGGACTTCTACGTAGCTAAAGCTGTGAGAACTATACACCCCTGTGAAGCCAACCCTGAAGTTGTGTCATATTGCCCACTATGTGGTATGTTTGAAAGGTTGGTTTTTTTTCTGGATATGTTCGCTATACCAGATGCACCAAACACAGCAGCAGCAGTGTGTGTGTGTGTGTAACTATATCTATCATCTATCTATATATGACAGACTGCATATCAGTACTAAGCAACTTGGCACCACATAAAGGACCGCATATTTATTTCCATTTGAAAACTTTCCTCCAGCTTACAAGGCACTGACTGTTGACATGAGCACCATCACCTTGCATATAGACACCTGTTGTACCCATCATTTTCTGTACTGGAGTATAATGCTGACTGCTGGCCACAGCAGTAAGAACCAAGACGGCAGCTTTTGACATTTGCTATCTGCGATGTTTGAGTAACGACAAAACACAAAATGCTCTTCTCTTGACTTCCACTCTGATACACCTTTTAATTTGGTTCCAAGAAAGCACAATTCTTCACTAGTGTACGAAGCCATAGAAAATGTTCTTTACCTATCATGTATAGTTGCATTTCATAGGCCAATGAAGAAGCAATGGTATCTCCTTTTGTTCAAAATGGATTTGATGGCACTATGAGACTAAGTTTGGTATTACAAAATGGCGTGATCTTTCATCGGTGACAGCCTACTTGAAATGCTCAGTTGGAACTTGGGGGAAATCAGTTAAAAGCTGATAAAGAGGTACCATTCTTAGGTTCTTAAAGAGATGGCAGACGTGCAAAATATACAGAATCGGCAAATAAACCATTATCTCTGTTGAAACCCGTATTAATAGTCGGATTTCTGTATGAACCTAGTCGGATATTCTGTATGAATATTTGACAAATATTCCATATGCCTACACAATTTGGCTTTCCCAAGAACCATAACTCTTTAATTCTGCATGGATTTTCATATCTATAAGACAAAATACGAGGACCATGCAGACTTTTGCAGAGCGATCCTACAGTTGCTTATGCATAAATGCAGCTGTGTTTGATGGGGCTTACTTCCTATTAAATAAGCTCCGTACTGTATTGCAGCGTTATTCTTACTTGTGTATTCAGTACCTCACCAATAGTGATACCATCTGAATTCAGACTAGAAGGTTCTCAGGTCAAATTCCATCTGATCCTGTAGAGAGCTTGGGTGGTAACATTGGGCTCAGACTGGGGAGACTGGAGTTCAAATCCACATTCAGCCACAATGCTCATAACAACAAGAGCCTACTGGATCAGCCACCATCCTGTTCTCACAGCAGCCAACCAGACATCTATGGAAAGTTCACTGGCTCACTCTGCCAATCACTGTCTCGCTTCCTAACCTACAGGGTGGGTGGTTGTGAGGAGAAAATGGGGTGGTGGTAAAACTACCTAGGTGACCCCAAGCGCCTTGGAGAAAGGCGGGAAGACAAATGCAATAAAACTGCAATAAAGTGAATTGGAAAACTGAAAAAGAAATCAAAGTGACTTTAAAAGGTAATTGCTGTGAATTTATTGAGGCCTGTTTTCTTACAAATGGAACATTCCTCTGTACAACATTCATTTGAAGAGGCACAGTTCTCGTGCTTTTTCGGTAGCACAACATACACATGATCTTAAATATGTGATAGACAGGTAGGAAAGAACGATGTGTAGCTGGAGCAACACATTTGGTTTGCTGCCACGACAGTTCCCACTGGCAGAGAGGGACGGGGAGAGAGAGAAGAGGACATCTTTAGAAATGGAACAGTGGCTTGTTTCTTGGATAGTGGAAACAAAGCAGAAGTAAGTGACGGTTCAGGTTCACATGCATTCTCTCCTACCAAGAATACCACTCCTTTCCATTACAGCCATAGAACACAATCTAGTAAATCATAACTAACTTTGTGGAGCTTAACACTTCCGTAGTGTTGGGGGGGGGGGGGAAGAACCATAGCTCAACAGCACAGCACATTAACTGCATGCAGAAGACGCTATGGGTCAATCCCCATCGTCTCCAGGTTAAGGCTGGAAAGAACCCTTCTCTTGAGCCATGGAGAGCTTCTTGGAGGTAGATTTAGGGGAGTGCAACCAATTCGGTCACAATGCAGAGCCTCGGGGGCACCACGACTATTATTTAGAAGGGAGTGCGAGAGGCGGGGCTGGCGCCGAATTTCGGTGTCACACGGGGCGCTGCTGAAATTTGAGACCCCAAGGTCTGCCACTGAACTTCTGCCAATCAGAGTAGATGATAAGTCAGATGGACCAATGGTCTGACTCCTTACAAGTCAGCTGCCTATATTCTTCCCTGTTCAGCTAGGCATGACTCTTGTCTTATTTCACAGCTTTCAATAGCCTGGACCACAGTTTCAAATAAGGATGGTTTAAAACGAGTGCGTGCTTAGTTCTTTCTTTCAGCACTGTGGACAGGAAACAAGTAGACACCAGCTCTTGTGGCTTGATTCCCCCAAACAATCAGCGAGTGGTAAGCCAAAGTTTGCTCTTGACTTACTTCTGGTTTGTTGGGGGAAACCAACCAGGAGCACTGGGCTCACACAATACAATGTCCTCTCCGGTGTGCTGAAGGAAAAAGTGGGGTGATGACTGAAGCAGAGATGCGGTCATCTTAAACCATAGCTTATTTAAAACTATGGTTTTAAGTGATGTGCAAATCAGGCCACTGTTAGTCAAACTTTCAAATGAATATTTACTGGATTGTGCTCGTGATTTTCTTTAAAAGACAATTCAACTTTCATTATGGTTCTTTTGCTACACATTTTCTGTTAGAATTAAAACAAAACACTGCACAAAATGTAGCACGTAGTTTGGTAACATTGATTTTCTCCCCTCTCAGAATAAGCATGAATTCAAAATGAAACCCAACTCAACTATTGTCCTTAAGATATGTTACTTATACCTTTCCGCACAATCATTTCCTGGTGGGTAGGCTAAGCGAAACGAAAGAACTTGACAATGAAAGTTATTTTACAGGGAAGTAATTCAGTGGCAAGTTAGCTGGAGAACAAGATATGCAGATCAGCATTACAGTTCTGCACCCACCAAAGTAAATGAGGAAATACCTGTTTTAATAGTTACTGATTGCACTCAAATTCTCAAAAACCACAGAGGTAAATGAATTTTCCCAGTCTCAGATTTGGCACCATTTTCCTAACCACAATGATGGCTGAGAGAAAATCTATCAAATCACAAAACTATGGATTAGTACTCTTGAGTGCGGTCTTTGTTCATTTACCTATGCAGCATGGAACATAATCCAAAGGTACCTTCCCATGTCCACAACCACTATTTCTGAGCCCTGGACTTGGGGAAAACCCACCAAATGTTTATTTACTACTTATATTTTTTATCACTTTTGCTCTGGTTACAAATTGCTTCACGGCAGAGGAGTAGCTAGGGCAGATGGGGGGCAGGACGCACTGGGCCCCACACCCGGAGGGTGGCTCTTAGCATGGGGCCTGGCCCAAGCCATGCGTCTCTCCTGGGAGTGACACAGTGGCTCAGAGGGCTGCAGGCTCCGTGCTGCCCGAAATGGCAGCGTGGGGCTGGCATCCACCTGCCTCCTCCGTCTCAGCTGTAGGGCTTCGCCGCTGCTTCAAGGCTTTGTAGTGGGAAGCGATATATAAATTTAATAAACCTAAACCTAAGAGCTCCTCCATCTTGAGGTGTTCCCCCCCCCCATCGAAGAACACTTACAGATAACTACTACAGGAGTAGCTTTTGCCTCAATGTGCATCAGTGCACCAGGACTTCATCCAGCAATAGTAGCGATGGCATGCCAAGCATTTGGGTTAGGGGGCAGTTTCTGAACCCTTGCATGGTGCAAGGCCTGGGTTTAGCAAGCCCCCTTGGGAGGCCTTTCAAGAATCTAGAAAGCCTCCTCTACTTTCCCCAAATTTGCAGGTGTGCTGAAAACCTCTACTACTGAAATGTGATTATATCCATCACTAATAGAAGAGAGGAAGGGGCGGTCTACTTGAAAACAAGAGCATATACAGAGCTCAGGCAGGGAACATGACTGTGGTATAGTTTGGTGCAGCGCCTTCCAGTTTAACAAGGAAGCAAATCATACAATGTCTTCTTGAGATTTTCCTGAAGCTTGCAGGAGTGGGAAGAGGCTCAGAGTACAGAAGACCTCAATTTTCAAATCTGGAAAATTTAATAAAGAAAAGTCTACATCATATGAGTTCTGTCACTTGCAGAAATACACGATAATTTGCATTTCTGCTGGATAGGGTGAATATCCCTTCTTAAGTGAGTTCCATGATTGTGTTTTAATTGGTTTGTTTTGCATATTTGCTACTAATGTATATATTCTGCATCTCTCTCGCTATATATATATATTTAAAAATTGTTTTTGTATAGTATTTTTGAAAAAGCAACTCAGTGTAAAATTCATGTTTCGAAAAAGAAAAGAAATGCATGATATTCATGACTCTGAGGCTGAATCTGCATGTTATCTCTGCAGTATGGATGCTACAGAACCATGGTTCCACAAGTGGCTACCATGTTGTCATGGTAATATATAAAAGCACACAATTCCATATATTGCCTAGATCACATGGGCATTTCCATACCAGCATCTATCTGTCCACCACGGACAGGCCACTGCTGCAAGCATTACCCAAGTGTTCTAGGTAAACGATATGACCAAACTCTTCAGTACGTAACTAATGTAATGTAGAAGGAGAAAGCGTTTTTTTTTGTTTTTTTTTTGCTGCAGCAGCCACACCACAGAGACCCTGTGTAAAATGATTCAGATAAATTCTGCAGCAAGTGATGTGTGACTGCTTTGCACGATTGGAATCCATGAATTTCTAGCAGGGCTAGCCTTGCATAAATATTATAGTGCATAAAAGTGCATAAAAAGATAAGAAACTCAAGGCGAGTGATGCACTGTGAAGAAGAAACTAACTCGGGGAACCCAAGGTAGTTAGATTAGGTTGTCTGTAGGTTTTGGAAGAGCAGCTTCTTTGTTCCACGTAACAAACATACCTTTAAAACCTAGGGGAATTGTAGAAGCAATCGGTGATGTGGCAGGAGGGAAGTGTGGCGGGGCAGGGGCGGTTTCTAAAAATGTTTACTGGGCCAGCTCAAGTCTGTTGCATCAGCCCACACAGGGAAATGGCTTTTGTATTACCGTTTTAAAAATTCAAATTTGACTGAAATGGAATCTCTAAGGAAGGAAATGACTTGAAGGGGAGGGGAGAATCTGTGTTGACACAGGAGACAAGGGAGTCAGTTAATTCCTCGGTTGTGGATCATATCCAATATTCTTTC
Organism: Podarcis raffonei; assembly: GCF_027172205.1. NCBI lineage: Eukaryota > Metazoa > Chordata > Lepidosauria > Squamata > Lacertidae > Podarcis > Podarcis raffonei. The sequence continues at coordinate 114,234,350 of NC_070602.1, forward strand.
ACCCTTGAATGATAGCTGGACATCGCAGCAAAGTTGGTCCAACCATCAATTTTGCTTACCCAAGCCCCTTTGATCCTGGAGGACGGTCTGCTTTCTTTATAAATAAAAAACAAAATCACGTAATGGACATTATTCTTTCTTTCTATTTAAGGAAATATGTTTCCCAAAGTGAAAAAACAACAAAATTGCTCCAGGGAAAAGGGAAAGGGATTGATGTCTCCTTGTGACATCATGGGATTCAGCCAATCAAACTGTCCATAACTTATTTTTGTCACAAACATAGAGAGCTGTTTGGCCACTTCAGAGATCAGCCCCTAGAAATTAAAGGTACATTTGGACAAAACGACCGCACTACTCTAAAAATGTTACATCTGTCTCTACCCCCTTGCTTCAGTTAACTTTCATACGGGTAATATATTAGATGTTTTGTTGAAAGAGTTTGATTAGATTTGAATGACAGAAGGGGAGAAGTGAGTTCAGCAAATATTCTCATGAAGACTGGGAGCTATGATTAGTAGTTCCAATGGTCCCACGCTGCGCCCCTGAAATATTTTACCAACACTCTTTCCAGTCTTCATATGATACCGTATTTTTCGCTCCATAAGACACACTTTTTTCCTCTTAAAATCTAAGGGGAAATGTCTGTGCGTCTTATGGAGCGAATGTGTGGTCCATGGGGCTGGAGGGGGGGGGAACCCGGGCTTCCCCTGCCAGCCCCGACCTGCTCTTTGAGGCTGGCCGTGGGGGAAAGCAGCACTTCCCCCACTGCCAGCCCACAAGCTCGTGGAGCAGCGGGAAGGCTGCACGCCTTTCGGCTGCTCCCTGACCTGCTCTTTGAGGCTGGCGGTGGGGGAAAGCAGTGCTCTTTGAGGCTGGCGGTGGGGGAAAGCAGAACTCCCGCTGCGCTCTGGAGGCTTCAGGTTGCCTTCACTGAAGGCGACTGAACGCTCCTTGAATGCACTGAATGCACCTTGTTTTAGAGGGGGAGAACAAGAAAAAAAAAAATCTCCCCCTCTCTGCGCAGCGCCTCCTGCTGCTTCGCTGAAGGGGAGTTGTGCAGAGAGGGGGAGAATTTATTTTTCTTGTTCTCCCCCTCTAAAACAAGGTGCGTCTTATGGTCAGCTGCGTCCTATGGAGTGAAAAATACGGTAATCCCAAAAACCAGAAGCTGCAGGCTACCAAACTTGATCTGCTTAGAAAATGAAAACTGATATTTTGAAATGTCAAACAGAACTTTTGCAAGAACAGACTTAAAAGGTCATGATGTGATCATTACCATTGAATCGTCTGGAATTTATTCTAAGCCTCAGTCAAACGAAAGAGACCCTGAGCTACAAGTGCAGCTCAGAAAGAAGTTGTGGTCAAATATTTAAATATCCATCAATATTGTGCATGCCAAGAGGAAGTCACACTGTTTGGGAGAAATCCTATTTATAACTCTTTGCTTCTTTGGCAGATGTGCTTGTAAAGAAGGAATTGTGGGCTATATATATATATATATATATATATATATATATATATATATATGTAATTTGTAGCACAGTTAAATGAAGAGTCAATTTGCTTTTGGGAAATAATGGTAAGAGACACCTCTGTATCTCTATGGAACCCCACCAAGAAGTCGTTCTTAAGAAGCACCATGCAAAGGAAAATTAAGCATATTTAGAATTATGTGCTATGTACTGTATACGTAGAAATATTTTTTTGAAATCTAATACAAGGAGATCTTTTCTGTCATTGATGCCTATGAAATGCAAGTAGGGAGTCTGTTAGCAAACTGGGCATGAATGAAAGACAAGATGACATTTAAAAAAATAGGATTTTTATCTATTCATACTGGCTACAGCAAAGCATGCCAACTTCACTTTACTTTGAGACAGAGGTCATGCAGCCTCCTTCCATATACATCATTGAAATGTGCTGCACAGCAACCATTTAAGGTCTTGCTTCTTCATCGAAAAATATAATTGCCTTTTTGTAAAATGGCAAAATAGAATTATGCACAAAAGCAGTATTAGCAGTGGCAAGATGCTACCGAGAACTTAGCTGCATATGCTATGTTGCTTTCCCCATAAAACAGATGTGCAACCAAAGCATCTTGTGTACAAAAGAGAACATGACCATGTATGTTACCAGGATAATCCACCTCTGGGAAAGGAGACAAGACACTTATCATTTTTTGTGCTTAACACTCATGCGAAGCTTCAGGGAATTCCAATTGTATAAAGACTTATGAGAAAATGAGACAAAAGTGTGAAGCCATGGGAAGAGATGGTATATTTATCACAGCATTAGGCATTGAGAATACGACCTCGGCTTCATTTGCCAAGGTTGTTACAAAACCAGCCAGTCTCCTTTCAACTTGACCACACAATAGTCCCCACCCCATCCCCAAAGTTAAAACATGTACTAGTTGATCACTTTCCTTTACAATCCATTTAGGGTTTCTCTCTTTTCTCTTAAATAATAATAATAATACACTTTCTTCGTTATTTATAATATGAACAAAATCCTAGCGCTTTAAAAATCTGCCCCTGACAAACGTCTAAGAATACATATTTTAAAATGACTTAAATGTACAACTTCACATTGGTGTGTTTTTTTTAAGGCATGAACAATGGCGAATGAATGAGGAGAGCTTCCAGAAAAGCATTATGCCTTTTTTCGACGTGGCCAGTCCAAGCACATCACACATCAAGAAACTAACCCGAAGCTAGACATGAACAAGTATTGCGACTCAAGGTTTAATAATAGCATGGGTGGACATTCTAGACATGTTCCATTAAAACAAATCTTGTTTTGTTTTTGTATCTTTTCTGTTGTCTATTTTAAGCACCAGATACTCTTCGAAAGCATCTTTGGCTAACTCAGTGCATGCTTCTCTTGCGCTGCATTTCCCTTATCTCAATATTTAAAGGGTGTGTTGGTTCCCCCTCCCTTTAATTTAATGCCAGCTGCAGAAATGTCCGGGGTCTGGGCTAATGCACTTTTGGAAGTCCATTTATAAAGATGAATATAAAAGCAAATGAAAGGTTTCTTGCAGGCCCACAAACCAACCTCAGCTATAAGAAACATGTTGTGCATAGGTTTTTTTTAAGGTTTTTCTTTTTTTTTTTAAGGAGTGATATGTTACTAGATCTACATTCTCAGTTTACCAGAGTTTGAGGGTTTCTACTTTACTAAAGCCAGGATCCTTTCGGAGTTCCCAATACGTGTCGTTAGAAACCCAAGCTTCTCTTTGATTGGCATCGATAACTTTTCTGCAAAATCAAAAGAAAAATACACACCTGTTAGACAAAATAAATTCAGGAGTGCCTTTAACAAGAACCAAATTATACTCCCTTGTGACACGGCACCTGCAGAGTCCTTTATAAGAAGCAAAAATCCCATCAACCAGTTATTTGGTAAGGAAGAGGGAACAGAGGGGTTGAATTCAGCCCACAAAATGACAAACAGGCAGTATTTCAGCTTTTAAAAAAGTTCCTATAGGACATCAGGTGTGGGGCAGGTAAGGCTGGAGCCATGAATGAAGTGGAACCATAACACAAGCTCCCGATTGTACCTTTATAAGTGGCAGTCTCTATGAGTGCTAGTCAGGTGATGTCAACCTGAACATTACCTCACACCAGAAGTCCCAGCCAAACAGGGCTTATAATCAAATTTTGTTTTTGTTTCTTGGGTGTGTTTTGTTTTTTATCTCTCAGCCTGCGCAATGAGAAGAAACAGACATTTTCCACATAAATGCATTTTTCCAAGCCTGAAAATGAAACTGTCTCAACAACTCATGGAAATATTTCTGTAAAAAGTTAATTGTGATAACAATGGGTGGTATTCCACTAAGCTTTGCTCGGAGTAAACCCACTGAAGTTAATGACCATTATGAAGTTAAATGCCCATTAATTTCAATGGGTCTACTTTGAGTAAACCTTAGTTTACTCATAACCTTTATAAGCTGCCAACTCCTCAACCCAGTTTCAACTATTTAAATTTTCCCACTCTGTTACCAGGCTGGTGGTGTATCTGTTAGCAAGGGGGGGGGAACAAACCACATTCCTGAGTTTACATACTTAAAAAATTTTGGTACATGTTCCATATTATTTTCTTCTAAGTAGCGTCTTCGACTTCTCTGGAGTTCTTCTATTCTTAGTTTTTCTGAGGCTGCTGCTTCTAAATCCCCGTCTTCCAAAAGCCTGAAATAAAGCAAGTGGAACTTCGAATATACAGTATACCAACATTCAAGCACTGGAACGAATCAACAAAACCCCGGAGATGACAAACCTACACCCATCAAGAGTTGCTGGATCCGTACCATCCAGACACTGCAGTTCAAATAAAATTAGCAGGGATGAGATCCAATTAATTAAAGAAATCTTTAATTATTAAGCATGTGAGTTTTAGATGATTGTTATACTGACTTGCTGATTAAACCAGAATAAATTAATAATGGTTTTTTTAAAAGCACACAATTGTTTTGAACAAGCAGCATGCTTATTTTGTTCTATGCAAACCCCATGCCAATCTTAAAAGAGTCAGTTCCTCTTGGGAGTGAAGAGCAATGCCTCTGCTAAGACAGCAGCTGCCCAATGTAACTTTTATAGCTACCTGAATCATAAACAAACCAACCTTCCTGATTAGTGTGGGGCAGACCCTTAGTTGATCAAAGGTTTTTAAAGCAAGTCATGTTACAAAGTGATGGACTAAACTAGGAGTGGGGAACTTCAGGTCCAAGGGCCACAATGGCCACCATGTCTCTCTCTGTCCAGCCTTTGGGACTCTGCACAGGTGAGACCCTTTCACTGGCCCTGCTCTGCAGCCTCCCTGGGTGTTTTTGCCTGGCTGGAACGTGTCCTTGTACTGCAATAGTGCCTCTTACTTACCAGGTTTACTTGTGTGTAAACCTCTATCAGGGCCGGTGTTGGGAGCAGGCCAGCAATAACTCGCAAGGCGTCAGTGGAGTTAACTCTTTGTTCAAATAAACAACAGCTCAGGCCTAGTGAGCACAGCAACTCTTCCCAGCAGATCTTGCCCCAATGAGGCAGTTGCGAGGACTGAAGGGCCACGCCTTCCCAGTGCTCCCCAAGACTCTTCCTCCCTTGGGTCCTTCCCTAGCAATCTGAGACTCCGACACCTTGTCTGTTTTTGCTCCACTCTCTTCATACTTCTTCTGGTTCTGGGAGACCAGGAGGGAGGGGAGCTGGTCACAGCAGGAGAGGGAGACCCCCTGGCTTCTTCAACAGCCTGATTCATTTCTGCCTCCTCCCCTACTCTCCAGCCTCCTCTCCTGCCTCTGATTCTGAACTGCTCTCTGCCACAGCATCTTCCTGCTCACTAAACCCTGTTACCTTCAGCTTACAACACCTCCTCATTCCAATCTTCTCCCTCTGACCACTCATCAACGCCCCATCACCAGTCCCCTGGCTCTGAGCCTTCTTCCCTTTGGGGGTTCCAGAGATTGTGGCTCCCACCACTCCTTTGCATCCAGTCAGTCTCACGGCAACCTCTTATTTTTTGCTTGGCTGGAAAGTAGCCTACAGTACAAATTTAAAAGCTGCACCTTTTGTGCCTGGATAAACTCACCCACCACTGAGTCCCTGGAAAATGACCCACGAGGGAATCTGGCCCTCATGCTAACGAAGCTTCCCCACCCCTGGACTAAACATTGGGGTCCTAAAATCAAATCTATGTTTGAAAGCAGCCGCTGAGCATTAAACAACAACAACCAAGTGATTCTTGCCTTTGGTCTGGCCTGAATCGGGCATCTGTTCTTGGAAGAAGATCTTTCAGTGCAGGATCTAACTCATTCAGCTCAATGGCAAACCTTGTGAAGCCATAATAATGCTCGTAGTTGGTGGGCATGGAGCCTGCATTAACAGATAAGACAAAGTGAGTAGCTTTGTGAACAAAGAAGACATGGTCCTCGGAATACAGAAGGTCAAAATCCCTGCCTGCAGCTCCTGAAGTTGGCTCTAACTACTGGTGATAAACTGACACTGGTCAAACGTCATGCAAGCACTGCCAAAAGACAGTCAGCACCACTCTCAGTTCTAACCACTGTCTGTGGGGTGGACTAAGGCTTGCTCTACGTGCCACTGAGCTGCCACCTGAGGTGGTGCCTTCTACATATCTTGCTGCCATTATACACAGTGCCTGGGCATCCCAGGGTTCCTCTGCCTCATTCAGAGCCTTTCAACACCAGCATCCCCTCACTCCCGGAGGAGAGTCGTGCCGGTCTGAAAACTCGGCCTGCTGGGAGAAAATTCATGGAACAAACACTTTTACACCGTGAGCATGATAGGGCACTATGTGGGTCCTGCTTCAAGTAGCCTCCACCTGGAAAAGTTTGACCCAGGCCAATCGATGGCCCAGCTATTTAAACGGAGAGTACTGAAGCATCTATTAGGGAGAGGAGAATACCTATGAGCTGCATATGAAGATGCCCTTGGCCACTGGTCCAGTGTTGTGTACTCTGGCAAAGGTTCTCTGACCTTTCATACCCCTCTTACCAGAGATTTTTAGAGGTCTCATTGCTGGGGTCTGAACCTCAGGCCTGATGTGATAGCTCAGTTGGTGCTGATAACCCCAGGTTGCAGGTTCAATCCCTTTGTGGGACAGCTGCATATTCCTGCATTGCAGGAGGTTGGACTAGAGGATCTTCAGGGTCCCCTTCCAACTTTACAATTCTATTATTTTATGTGGCCTAGCACGGAGCAATGGCTCTTCCCTGCACCTGCCGCTGTGGTGAGACAGTCTGTAAACCAGAGCTGGGTTTATTTCTCCAAGTAACAGTTCGGAAAAGGCAACTGGTATTCTTTGTAAATTAGGAACAACCAATACACCAGAGCTTCCATTTTCAAATCAGGTGGTCCTATTATTGCTGTGACAAAGAATGCTTATTGGAGACCAGTTAACAAGTACAGTGGTACCTTGGGTTACAAACTTAATTCGTTCCAGAGGTCCGTTCTTAACCTGAAACCGTTCTTAACCTGAGGCGCGCTTTTGCTAATGGGGCCTCCTGCTGCCGCCACGTGTTTTCTGTTCTCATCCTGGGGCATAGTTCACCACCTGAGATACTACTTCCGGGCTAGTGGAGTTTGTAACCTGAAGTGTTTGTAACCCGAAGCATATGTAACCCGAGGTACCACTGTAATTAGAAATCCCCAATTGATTATCTTTCAAAGAGGAAGTATGCAGTATTTTGTAGTGCGAATGCTTCCAGTCTTGCTGTGTCAACTTTTATGATTGGGTTTGCAGCACACCAAGAGATTTCTCTCCCTGCCTCTGCCAAGCCACCAGCACGGTTACTGTGCATAGAAAACAGTTTCTATTGGTGCCAGTGAGAGTCTTTAAGCCTTGCAGCTGCTAGGAGGAGATTTTCAGGAGACTCTGTGACTGGAAGAAGAAAGGGATAAATCTCGCCCTCATACATCCTGCAATCCCAGTGACACCGGCTCCCCGCACTTGTAATTAAATGAAAACAAGAGATGTAGCGCATGAAGCATAGCCTGCAGCTTGGCCCCTTTGGTCTATCTCAAGCAGGCTTCCTCAAACTCAGCCCTCCAGATGTTTTGAGACTACAATTCCCATCATCCCTGACCACTGGTCCTGCTAGCTAGGGATCATGGGAGTTGTAGGCCAAAAAACATCTGGAGGGCCGAGTTTGAGGAAGCCTGAGCTAGAGTCATTCCAGTCTGCCATACTTGATACGATGATGAAGCTCCTTCACCCATAGTACAAGCATTGAATCCACCCCACCTCTTTACCTAAAAGAGCTGTTCCTCTGATAGGTTCATACCTGGTCTCCATATACATTTTGCCGAAGGCCCAACTCCACAGTACAACCCTTCATGCCACTTCCCAAAGAGGCGATGGACCACCTTTCCTTCTTGGTCCATGACAACGCCTTGGACTTCATTCACGTTCGAATTCCAGTAATTCACCTAAAAAAAAAAAATGCAAGGAAACAAAAGATCTGTAGCCTTTTTCTTAACTGTTAAGGTAAATCACCCCAGTTTCAGGTGTCAGGGCTACAACTAGGTATCAACTTTCAACAAGACCAGACCTTCTGACAGGCAGATCTGTATCACACCCATCCAACAGCTAGGCAGTGCCAATGAGCTGCCAGAAGCGGGTGGGGAATGGGGATGATTCAGACACCACCACCTCCACCCCTTATCGTATTGTGCCAAATATCTTCAAATGCAGTCCCAAAGAGGTACAGAGGATAAAGACCTTGCCAATGCAATTAGCATGACCGCTGGCAACAAGTGAAAGGGTCTTATATTTATCGCCCACACTTGGTGCACAGATTCATACAATTCATACAACTGGTACCTCCAGCTAGTGAACCTGCCCTGTGTGCTCCCAGAGGCTGCTGTGCAATGGGCCATAATGAGTATCAAAGAAACGTTACCTTGATGAATGTGAGTTTACAAATACAAACGCTGCTTTTTGTGTTTCTGATGGTTATTTCTCCATAATGTTCTATCCATCTCCTTCCACTGAGGATGTTGTGTATGCAAGTAGTGACTTTGTTCCATACGTAGGAATCACCGTACCTGCAAAGAGAGTTAGCTGTGGAAACTGTGCTCCAAAAATGCCCTTTCCAAACCACTGCCTACTCACAAATGAAACAGTACTCCCCCTTCCAATATCGAAAGCCAATGGACCACCAATAGAACTCAAATATGAAAATACCCACACTTTTTACATGTATTTGTATCCTGCTAGGGGCATAGCTGTCAACGGTTCCCTTTTTTTAAAGGAAATTCCCTTATTCCGAATAGGATTCCTTGCAAGAAAAGGGAAAAGTTGACAGCTATGGCTAGGGGTTGAATTGCAAATCAGTTAGAACAATAAATAATTTAAAACCAGTTAAAAAAAAGAAGGTAATAAAGCAAAAGCACAACAATAAAATAAGAACAGAACAGCAGTACAGAACGGACAGCAATCATAAACACTACCCCCGCTGATTTCCAAAGCCACCAAAGGCCTGGGTAAATAAAGATATTTAAAACTTATTTCTAAAACATAAGGAAGTGTGAGTGCCTGACAAATGTGCCAGAGGTAAGGGCCTTCCACAGCCAGGGTGCCAATACTAAGAAGGCTTTGCTTCTAGTAGCCATATAGCCATTGCACTTTTGAAGGTGGAGGCGAAAGGAATAGGGTGTCCACAGAGAACTGGCAGTCCCGTCCCCCCCCCCCCGGTGCTTAACCATTGGTTATTGGTTATTCTCACAGATAGTCAGTCAACTCTGTCCCACTACAGACACTTAATGCTCTGTGAAACATTACAGCCCTCTATAATGAAGATACATTTTGGATAATATTATTCTAAAACAATCTTTTTATGTTGTAAGCTGTGATCTCTGGATGAAGGGCAGTATATAAATTTCATTATTATTATTAATTATTATTATTATTATTATTATTAATCCTTCTGCCAGACATCATAGTATGTGTTCTCCTACTACGGTTACATTGGTTCCGCACAGTATTATATAAAAAAACCTGTTTTGTCCTCAAAAAACTCTATTAAGTAGATTAGGCCGAGAAATTGCGAGTTGCCCAAAGCCCCACATTGAGCTTCATGGTTCATTAGAGTTTTGAACCCAGTTCTCCCCAACTTTTAAGCACATTACGCTGTTTATTCCACCGGACTGGTTCTGAATGAAACAAGATGAGATGAGCAGAGTAACTGCAGGATTAGCTGACCAACTGCAAAGAAACTGCAGGAGGTACACATTGCAGGACAGTAATACTTTCCCAAGCTTCCTTGCACTGAAACAGGACTCACCCTTATCTGCCACACTCTATAGGTAAGAGTTCATGTCATTGTGAAACCTCATGTTTTACAAGAACACACCTCATTTTGAGTTACCATGATGCCTCTCACCTTTTTCCTCCTAGGGGAAATCTGAACAATTTTTACCAAAAAAAAAAAAGGAATATGCTTCCTTTTACTGTGCAAAGCAAACACAGTACTAAAACGTCTCCCACTCAGGAAGCTGCTGTGAATTAACTAGCCTAATGTTCACAACTGTTTGATCAAACATAGTTGCAGCATCTAATAATAGGAGGTAGAGCAAGTAATTATTCAGAGATCCCAGTTGCCTTATCACTACATGCAAGCTGCTGCTATGTGCTCCCTGCCTTGTCTGGCTTCAGTTTTGCTACATTATTCATCAGTGTGCATCTGGGACTTGAAGTGCCTAAATTAGTCTCATGGAACTGCTTTTCCAGAATGAAGAAGAAACAAACAAACAAACAGGAAAAGAATGAAGAAGCTGCTTACTTTGGAAGCGTGACATTCAATGTTCCGATTGGCAGTATTTCCATTGACTTGCCCCAGAATTTGTTTTTCCACCTGATATCTGAATAACATAGCAAAGATTCAGAAAGCTGCAAATTACAGAAGTTCTACAAATGCAACAAACCATTATTTGTCTTTGTCTAATACGAAAGTGAAAGACCTAAAACAGCAGGCTTCACAATTATATTAACCTTTTCATTAAATTCCACAAAAATGAAACTATGCATGTAATTGTAAGTTTTCGCTTTTTTAAAAAAAACAAAAACAGAACTAAATTTGGTCTTTAGGCTTGTGAATTAAAATGTATACCTTGCCAAAACACAAAATTCTTTGATTCACAGTGACAGGCAGAAATGGGTGGGTGGTGGCTAACCTGAAATAAAAAATTACGGTGGTGAGGAATTGTGCAAAAGACTTTCATTTTTATCATCACTGTAACAGACACCTTACATAAAAGAGAGATGATGGAGCAGCAGAAAAAGCTACTGCTATTCTAGGCTGCATCAACAGAAGTATAGTGTCCCGATCAAGGGAAGTCATAGTACCGCTCTATTTTGCCTTGATCAGACCCCACCAGTAATATTGTGTGCATTTCTGGGCACCACAATTTAAGAAGGATATTGACAAGCTGGAACTTGTGCAGAGGTGAGTGTCCATGATGATCAAGACTCTGGAAACCTACCCTTATGAGGAACAGTTGATAGAGTTGCATATGTTTACTCTGGAAAAGAGGAGACTGAGAGGAGATATGGTAGCCATCTTCAATTATCTGTCACAGGGAAGATGGAGCAAGCCTGTGTTCTTCTGCTCCGAAGGCTAGTGTCCGAAACAACAGATTCAAGTTACAAAAAAGGAGACTCCAGCGAAACATCAGGAAGAACTTTCTGACAGGAAGAGTTGTTCAATAGAAACAGATCCCACAAGAGATGGTGGACTCTCCTTCCTTGGAAGTTTTTAAGCAGAGATTGGATGGTGATGTGTCATGTAGGATCTTGTTGAGATTCCTGCATAGAATCAGAGAAATGTAGAACTGGAAGGGACCCTAAGGATCATCTAGTTCAGGCATCCCCAAACTCGGCCCTCCAGATGTTTTGGAACCACAACTCCCATCAGCCCTAGCTAACAGGACCAGTGGTCAGGGATGATGGGAACTGTAGTCCCAAAACATCTGGAGGGCTGTGTTTGAGGGTGCCTGATCTAGCTCAACCCCCTGCAATGCAGGGATATGCAGCTGTCCCATATGGGGATTGAACCTGCGGCCTTGGCGTTATTAGCACCACGCTCTAACCAACTGAGCTATCCAGAAACTTGGACCATTGCAGGGGGCTGGGCCATCAGGGTCCCTTCCAGCTCCACAGTTCTAGGATTCTATGATTTCTGCAAAACTGGATTCAGCTTTACAATGCTGAATTGCACCTAATACTTGAAAAACAAATATATATTTTCAGATCCATTTTAAAAGGTTCATATTCATATCAGCCAACATTCTGAAAATAAGATGAAATGCATCAACCAAAATAAACAAATAAATCACAAATTAAAGTTACGGTGCTATTTGAGGGTCTCTTTTGGAACAGATTTTACCTGCTCCGAGAAAAAACGAAATCCTTTGTCTTCCCTAATTGATTCGTAAGTTTCACCAAGCACAGGGTTAAAAGGCTTGCTTCCAGCTCTGTAGTAAGTGGAGGCATATCCTGAAGTTGCAAAGGCAGCAATAAGGACCTAGTTAAAACAAAGGAAAAAACTTGAGAAACAATATCCAAACAGTACTGGAGAGACTATGCAAGCAAACGGGTGTTTCCTTTTCTGGGTGATGGCAGCACCTTTGGCGTTAGTGCTACAATTTGGCAACTTAGTGCTACAATTGCAGACAGCAACTCTGTTCTTGCAATAGCAGTATAGCCACTGTCCCAACATAACAAAGGACAGGGAAAGTCACGCTCCAAGAGGTGGGAAGGTAGGAACACCAATAATATCCATTGGAATCTGTTCCCAAGGCAAACAGTATCCGAAGCAGGCTTAAAGATGAAGAATATATTTGCTATTTTTGTCTTGGGATCAGAGACAATTGTGTGGGGAAAGAAAGGATGTGCAATCTAGAAAGCCCTTAATGGGAAAACATGGGGTTTTTTTGTGACACAAGGATCTACCGGGGGGGCTAGCACTCCCCTTTTTGCATTTCCAGTTTGCATCCTCCCACCTTTTCCATATAAGCAATTTTACTCTAGATTGACATCCTGAGGATTTTTATTTGGGTTTTATTAGGCACCATCCTCAGGTGCTGACAAAAAGAATAACACCAGTTAGTCGGTGATAGAAGAGGGCAGAAATGGATGTGTCTTATGCAATTAGAGAAAGCAAAGAGTACTTTCAGATCTCTGGAGAATTGTCATCTCTACAAGCCTATTGAGAATCATCTCATATTACAATTTGGTCTGTTTCGCAGACCCGGAAAGTGGAGCACCACTCCTGTGTATAGGAATATAATGGAAGCAGTCCGCCCAGAATCCACACCCCCCCCCCATTCATGCCATCTTGAAAGTTGTCTTGAACAAAAGAATTCCTAGCGGGGCTTGCAGAGTGGAATTCCCCAGCGATTTGCTCATTGCCAGAATATAGGGCATTATCTGCCTTGCACAGAAAAGGGTAATATAGGGATGTGGCTACACCTTTGGAATTCACAGGTCTGACAAAATAGATACACAGACAAGTGAGTGATCACTCTCTGCAACAGAGGCTCTAGTGGTTTTTTTGTTTTTTAAACTACTTATTTCCCTTTAGAATCGCTCAAGAAGCTTATACCAAGTGCCTTCTCTTGCATTACCTTAGCAGTGTGGCCGCTACGGTAGCATCACTCCTTTCCACACTACGAAGGTAACATCAAAAGTTTCAAACCATGTAGCGCCTGAGACTCTTAATCTCAGGGTTGCGGGTTCAAACCACACACTGGGCAAAATGTGGATTCCTGCACTGCAGGGGGTTGGACCAGATAGATTCTATGTGGGAGGAGCCCATACTGTAGCATCCTTAGATTATTTCATCATACTAGTATTGCCCCATTTGGAAAGCAAGGCAATGGGGGGGAGGGGGGAGGAAACACAATATGGGCTCTTCTGGCAAAAGGATGTCTGTGAGCAGCTTCCATACCGCAAAGGTAATGTGAGACTGGACCCTAAGACTCACTACAACACGTATGCAAGTCCATTCATCTGAATTATGTGAGCATTTATCTGCAGAGATATAGCCAGCCAAGGACCATCTGAACTGGTTGTAAGAAAGTACACGAACGAAAGGAACAGGCTGGATAAAAAGTAAAAAAATCCTCTATGTCAGAATCTAGCTGCTTTCACGTTAGAGGTGAGGTTCAATAATGGAAAATGCACAAATGTACAGTGGACCCTCTAGTTATGTACCGCTCTGGATACATAATTTTCGGGTTACGAACACAGCAAACCCAGAAGTGTATACTTCCGGGTTTCATCGTGCGCGCATGCGCAGAAGCTCTCTGCACACCGTGCGCATGCGCAGAAGAGGCGCCTCTGCCTACAGACTTTTTGGGTTGCGGACAGACCCCCGGAACGAATTTAATTCATATCCGGAGGGTCCACTGTATTCAATATTAGAGCTCTAGGAGAGGGATAAACACATCAAGGGACATGGAATGGTGTGCTCCGTCTGGTTTACTACCATTCGTTCGTAGGGGTCATCAGATTCAGCAGCCTTGTCCAAGAGTTCACTGTATTCCAGTTCCTCACAAAGGTGTTGCAATGTATTCAGAGGCTCGTTTAGCTCTACCGGCATGGATACTTTCGAGAGATCCTTCCCGATATTGTTCCTCAAAATGTTCCACAGGTTGATATTACTAGTATCAGGGCAGGGGGTCGGTAGGCATGTCCTTCGTCCATTTCTGAAAGCACCACCGGTCAGCTCATCATTAAGTACTGGAAGGGAAACAGCAGAACAGCAGGGATGTGAAATCCTTTCATTGACTTAAAAATGAAAAATAAAATGGTTTGTATCCAATGCTAGCTGTACTCAGAGTAAACCCACTGAATTTCATAGGCATGACTAACTTAGGCCCATTCATTTCAAAGGGTCTGTTGTTACAGATTTATTTATACCCCACGTTTCCCCCCGACAGGACTCAAGGGGGCTTACAGATAAAAAGAAGGACCGCTAAAAACATAGAAAAAAACATTGTAAGAAAACAATTATAAACACTGAAAGAATTAAAACTATATACATATAATGAAATCTACTAAAACCATACAAATAATTAGAGTAAAAAACAGAAAGAAGAGTTCTATTCTACAGTTAACAGGGATAAAAATGTAAAAGTGGCCCTCGCTGACTTGAGTTGCATCCAGAGAGTGTTCCGATTTATATGTGCACCACACCTAAAAAGAACACTTATTTTCTAAAACTTAAAAAAAATAAAACCCTGCATACATTGCCTTGAAACGTTGTCTGCAACGCTGGTGTTGTCTTCTGATATGTTGTCACTCACGTCACTGATGTACGACTCATCATCAGAAGCCTAGAGAAGAAAACAAAGAGATTTAAATGAAAAGTAAATGGAAGCAGAAGAGGAGGAGGAGGAAGAAGACAAAAAGTGGAACACTGAATAGAAATGTTTTCATAAATTCAAGTCCCAGTGACGCATGTATCCTAGAGTTGTTATCAGGCTGAAGAGTGCCCGTTTTGTGAAACCCTGGTTTGGCCAATATTATCCCATTTTTAGCTCGTGCCTAAATATGTAAGCTCTCCATCTTCCTCTCTGAAGAACAAGCTGTACTGGAAGTGACTGTAGGTCAAAGAGTGTCTGTTCTATTGAATACAGATGACTCATGTAAGCCTATCACTGTCAATATGATATATAGGGGGAACACCTCTAAATCATTCTCTGCAAACACACTTCAAACCATGGTTTTAGAGAAGGGATGGGTAACTTTTTCTGGCACCACAATCACAGGTGGGTAGATGGTTGGGGGCTGCATCCCAGAAAGCATGACCGGAGCCAGTCACACTGCCACACCGTAAACCAACTCATGCTCACAGACAGTCTTGGAAAGACAGGTACCGTATTTTTCGCTCTATAAGACGCACCTTTCCCTCCTAAAAAGTAAGGGGAAATGTGTGTGCGTCTTATGGAGCGAATGCAGGCTGTGCAGGAATATTTTTTCCCTTGTTTTCTTCCTCTAAAAACTAGGTGCGTCTTACGGGTCGAGTGCGTCCTATAGAGCGAAAAATACGATACATGGGTCGCACATGTATGTCTTATTTCTCCATTTAAATTACCTCCAACCGGCCTCCCAAAGAGCTGTATGCACAGGGAAGCACACACTCAATCATTCATGGGAAGTCAGATGCTTCAGGATACAGTATAACCCCTTTTGAAGAGGAGGAAACAGTTCTCTTCCCTGCTGTCCTGCTGATGGCGGATTACCTGGGCAGTGGGAAGAGTGGGCAAGTTTTCCCCACAGCTTGGTGGGTTGCAGAGAGAGTAGTTGAGGGCCCTATGTGGCCCACCCCTGTTTTAAGGAAAGAAAAACAAATTTTCTTGCCAGGGCAAATGAAAAACCAGTAAGCGAAGGAACAGGGTGGGGGCGTCAAAACTGAGCTACTAATTTACTTCCGTCCAAAGAAGAGAATATGGGGGAAATAAAATGGTAGCAATTTACGTGTCACTCATTTCACAACACTGCTGCCTGCTTTTAACAGGAGGAAGGCGGAGCAAATGGGTCACGAATTGCTGCCTCTGGCCATGATCTCAAGGCAATTAAGTGGCAAGCAGCTCCTTTACTTCAGATTAACCCGACAAAAATCAGTGGGACTACTCTTGGACCTGTCAGATTGTTCTAAGAGCTTCACCTAATTCTTAGGACTTTGTGTGATAGGTTAGGATTTTTATCGTCATATTTCATTTTGAGATAGTGTCTTGCCTATGGTCAACAACTTAACCTCATAGTGGAGATGTGATTTGAACCAGGAGACTGCTGTGTCCATGTCCAAGCCTTCCGAATTAGGATCAAAAGTTCAGTAAAGGTAAAGGTAAAGGTAAAGGGATCCCTGACCTTTAGGTCCAGTTGTGGCTGACTCTGGAGTTGCGGCACTCATCTTGCTTTATTGACCGAGGGAGCCGGCGTACAGCTTCTGGATCATCTGGCCAGCATGACTAAGCCGCTTCTGGCAAACCAGAGCAGCGCACGGAAATACCGTTTACCTTCCTGCCGGAGTGGTACCTATTTATCTACTTGCACTTTGAGGTGCTTTCGAACTGCTAGGTTGGCAGGAGCAGGGACCGAGCAACAGGAGCTCACCCCGTTACGGGGATTCAAACTGCTGACCTTCTGATCGGCAAGTCCTAGGCTCTGTGGTTTAACCCACAGTGCCACCTGCGTCCCCAAAAGTTCGGTACTTGATCCCAAATGCATTATAATTATATAGAGCACAGCAGAAGAAATAATCAGGCTTTCACTGCCTAACCTCGTTTTCTGATGAGCTTGCAGACAGAAGCACCTCCTGCGCATCGAAGAACTCAGAGACAGATTCCGACATGGAGAGCCTGCTTTCATTAGAAACTTGCTGGGAGAGTGGGAGACTGACATGGATCTGTTCACCTGCCTGCAAAAAGGGAAAAACACACACATATGAACTCCAGACGCCCACACATGACAGAGAAAAAGCAAGAGCATGCCTAATCAATATATTTTATTGGACAGATGCCCTGCTTCTTCCCTGCATGGCCTCTCCTTCCTCCCGTTTTGGAAAATAAGCTCTAGCAAACGGAGAGCTCAGGTTGAAAAGAAGCCATTTTGCAAGGGGAGCGCAAACAACTTCTTTTCCAGCTAGCACTCTCATAACTCTTTTTTTGTGTGGCAGGGGACAGAGAGAAATGCCTTCTCTCAAGATTGTTCCTCTGCTACAGGAAAACCCAGCATCTTCCAGCACTGAAATGATACCTTGTGTTTGATGGGGAAGGGAGGCCCAACCCTCACCTGACACACTTCAGCTTCAGGCATGTTGTATGACTGCTTTAGCACAATGCTCTCATGTCCTGAAGCCTGATCTTGTTTGTTTGCATGTATGCGCACACACAGGGTGGCCTGCAGCAAAATGTTGCAGCTCATCATCCCCTATTAAAAGGAATGTTCTTGTTCCTGTTTCGAACCATTCCTTCCTTCCCAACCTAGCATTCTACTGCGTCCTAGTTTTTTGTTTTGGTTTTTTGCAACTGTCTCTACCTTTTGTGGATACTGTTTGCCAGGCTGTTTTATGTTTGCTTGCAGGGGTTTTGTTTTGTCTTAGAGGGTTTTTAAAAGAGTGGGTTTTTTGTGCTTCTGCAAATAAGCCTGCTGATATGTTCTTCTTGTTTTTCTGGGTCATGTGGCCAGCATGACTAAGCCGCTTCTGGCGCAACGGAACACCAACACCAGAGCAGCGCATGGAAATGCCATTTACCTTCCTGCCGGAGCGGTACCTATTAATCTACTTGCACTTTTTGGGGTGCTTTCAAACTGCTAGGGTGGCAGGAGCTGGGACCGAGCAACGGGAGCTCACCCCGTCGTGGGATTCGAACCGCCGACCTTTTGATTGGCAGGCCCAAGGCTCAGTGGTTTAGACCACAGCGCCACCCGCGTCCCATGTCTTTGTCATTAGGAGGGAGCTTATCTATTTATCTGAAGCGTTCTTTACTTTACCCTTCAGTCAAACAGGTTCCCTTACCCACACTTTTCTACTGTACCCCAAATGAATACCAATCCAGTGCAGTGCCATTTCCTCAGAAGGAATGACCCATTAACTATCTGAGGGATAGCTCAGTTGGTAGAGCATGAGGGCTCTTAATCTCAGGGTTGTGAGTTCAAGCCCCACATTGGGTGAAAGATTCTTGCATTGCAGGCTAGATGATCCTTGCAGACCCTTCCAACTCTACAATTCTATTTCAAATTTCAAATATGTAAATGTTTTCCTTAGTTCAGGTCTGGAGCTCACGTCTCCCTTAGCCCCCTCCTGTAGCAAAGCTCATCCTTTCGCATTACGCACAGTTAATAAGCTACGACTACAAGACTGGGACAAGGAAGAACATCACACCATGGGGATCGTCACTCCAACTAACACAGAGACAAGACAGTGGCTATAGAAGCCCTGGAACTCCAAGAATGGTTCAGGGCACTCTGCCTTTGTAGCACTCAGCAACTTTTATACAGTAGCCTCACACACTTATATCTGACTATATAAATACACTTTGAAGATTCTTCACCCAGTTTTCTATTCTATAAAGCTGACTTCAAATGAAGGAGGCTCCGAAAGGAATTTCCATTTTTGTCCAAGCAGAAGGGATTCATCAGAAAAGCACATGGTAAATGGTGAAAAATAAAGGAAAAGGGTGTGGGTGTGTGAGGAGACACTGCAACTTTAATATCACCAAATACAGAGCGTTCAGTGAGACCAGAAAGAATTATCTTATGGTGTGCCTCATATGTTTAAATGACATCTGCTTTGTCTCACTTGAAAACTGAACTCTCCAGCATTTTGGAGCTCAGTAGTGGCTAAGGGAGGATTGGAAAGAGGGAGACCAGACCCTACACAAGCTTTCCTACTGGTTATAGGGCTTGTAATTCTGGGCAATCATTATAACTTCAGTTAATCTATTTCAGCAAGGCAGTATTAAGAATAACTGGTGTTCTTAGCAATGGCAGTACACGTGGACTAATGTATTTCCCTTCCACCTTTCCATATTTGAAGTGTGAGGATTGGTAACTTATTGAAGAACAGGGATGGAGATTAGGAATAAATGAGTAATTCTCACAATGGAGGGATGCAAGAAGTGGAATGCCACCCAAATTGGAGCTGGTGTTTTTCAACTTGCCCATCAATGATCCTGAGTTAGGAGTGAGCAATGAGCTTTCCAAGTTTGCAATTATCCCAAATTATTGAAGATGATTAAAAGAAAAATAGATTGCAAAAGAACTCCAAAAAGGATGTCTACAAGATGTTGAATGAGTAACATAATGGCAAATGTGGTTCAATGTCAATAAATGCAAAGAGATGAACATTGTTGCTGGTTGATGATCTCCGGCGAGCTAGGGACAAAGGTGAGAGTTGTTTCCTGGTTCTGCTGGATCTCTCAGCGGCCTTTGATACAATCGACCATAACATCCTTCTGGACCGTCTAGAGGGGCTGGGAGCTGGGGGCACTGTTATGCAGTGGTTTCGCTCCTTCCTCCTGGGCCGTGTTCAGAAAGTGGTGGTGGGGGATGAGTGTTCAGACCCCTGGGCCCTCACTTGCGGGGTGCCTCAGGGTTCCGTCCTCTCCCCCATGCTTTTTAACATCTATATGAAGCCACTGGGAGAGATCATCAGGGGGTTTGGACTGGGTGTCCATCAATATGCAGATGATACCCAGCTCTACCTCTCTTTCAAATCAGAACCAGTGAAGGCGGTGAAGGTCCTGTGTGAGTGCCTGGAGGCAGTTGGAGGATGGATGGCGGCTAATGGATTGAGGTTGAATCCTGACAAGACAGAAGTACTGTTTTTGGGGGACAGGGGGCGGGCTGGTGTGGAGGACTCCCTGGTCCTGAATGGGGTAACTGTGCCCCTGAAGGACCAGGTGCGCAGCCTGGGAGTCATTTTGGACTCACAGCTGTCCATGGAGGCGCAGGTCAATTCTGTGTCCAGGGCAGCTGTCTACCAACTCCACCTGGTACGCAGGCTGAGACCCTACCTGCCCGCGGACTGTCTCGCCAGAGTGGTGCATGCTCTGGTTATCTCCCGCTTGGACTACTGCAATGCGCTCTACGTGGGGCTACCTTTGAAGGTGACTCGGAAACTACAACTAATCCAGAATGCGGCAGCTAGACTGGTGACTGGGGGCGGCCGCCGAGACCATATAACACCGGTCTTGAAAGACCTACATTGGCTCCCAGTACGTTTCCGAGCACAATTCAAAGTGCTGGTGTTGACCTTTAAAGCCCTAAACGGCCTCGGCCCAGTATACCTGAAGGAGCGTCTCCACCCCCATCGTTCTGCCCGGATGCTGAGGTCCAGCGCCGAGGGCCTTCTGGCGGTTCCCTCATTGCGAGAAGCAAAGCTACAGGGAACCAGGCAGAGGGCCTTCTCGGTAGTGGCGCCTGCCCTGTGGAACGCCCTCCCATCAGATGTCAAAGCGATAAATAACTACCTGACATTCAGAAGGCATCTTAAGGCAGCCCTGTTCAGGGAAGTTTTTAATCTGTGATATTTTAGTGTATTTTTGGTTTCTTTGGAAGCCGCCCAGAGTGGCTGGGGAAACCCAGCCAGATGGGCGGGGTACAAATAATAAATTATTATTATTATTATTATTATTGTGGCAAAAAAATCTGAAGTTCCTACATATAGTGATGGTGTCTGAGCTGAATGTGACTGGCTGGGAAAGGGATCTTGGGGTGGAAGCAGATTGCGCCATGAAAATGCTGACCCAGTGTGCAGCAGCTATGAAAAAGCTAAAAATTCATGCAAGAGATCATTAAGAAAGTGTCTGAAAATTAAAAAAAATGTGAATACTATAATGCCTTTGTACAAATCTTTGTCATGGTGATACTTGAAATACTGAGTACAATTCTGGCTGTGACACCTCAAACAAAATCTATTATTTTTCTGTAGAACTGGTAAAGGCCAACCCAAATGATAAGAGCTGGAGCAGCTCCCCTGTGAGGAAAGCTTACAATTTTTTTTAGGTTTTCTATAGTTTTTTTTTGGGGGGGGAAGCTGAGTGAAAAGTTTATTTAAAAAATATACACAATATGGAGAAGGTGGATAGTCAGAAGACTTTCTTCCTCTCTCATAACCCTAGAACCCAAGGTTATTAAATGAATCTGACTGGTGAGACTTTCCCAAGCAACAAAAGGAAGTCCTTCTTCATATCACACATAGTTAGCTTATGAAATTGGCTGCTTCAAGATTTGTGGTGATTGCCACTAGGCCAGACAGCATTACAAGGGGGTGAAGAAAAGTCATAGAGGAGAAGGCTACCAGTCGGGAAGGCTATAGGCCAACCCTAGGATCAGATGCAATCTGCCTCTAAATACCTGTTGCTGGGCTGTGGGTGAGGTTTATTGCCCTCAAGTCCAGGAAATAGTGGTGCACTATGGGAAAAAGGCCATTTGACTAAACTAGTCTGGTCCAGCTAGGCTCTTATGGATTCTTGGTTGCTTGCTTACTTAAATACAAATGCACCAGAAACAGGGCTAATTCGTATTCTTTGAATGCTAACAACAAACCTTCCACTTCTCAGATTTCCAAAAGGAATCTCACATGAACTACTACAGCTCATTACTTTCATGAATGCTACTGGAAAATTTCCTGAATAGAGCCTGACCCACTGCTTGCCAGCTTTGCCAAAGAGAATGATTTAGTCATTAGTGATAATTAGCGGGATTTGACTACTGTAAGTCCATTAGAGCAATGACAAAGTCTTACCTCATCAGGACTAGGGATAATATTTACACTGACAACCTGATCACAAATAACAGACTCTGAATGTATTCTGTTCAAGCGACTCCTTAGTTCAGCATTCTGGTTGATAGCCTTAAAATAACAAAAATTAAATATTTAATTTCAAATGTACAAGACAGCACAAAGCAGAGTCAAACCACTGCTGTACCCTATATTCGGGCCAGAACCAAAGTGTTATATTATATGGGTGGTACTTCTAAGCAACTAACTTTTTTCCTCCAACCATTAGTATTATGTCCAGCAGTTCTGGTTAGGTATCTTAAGTCAAATTAAACTCATTTAACTATTCTGGCTTTCTTCCATAGAAAAAAGGCTGCTAATTTGGTGTGTACACTAAGGATTCCTTGATAGAGGTCTGCATCCCTCCTCACTTTAAATAAGTTTATGGCCAAAGGCAAGAGGTGGAATAAATGTGATCAATTAAATTTATACATATGAGGAGCTATGAATAAGATACAAATAGTAGTGGAAAAGAGGGGTTGGTTAGCCCTTTCCTTCTGAGACATTTTTCTAGTCAAAATTCCCACCCAACGCCCAGCCTCTTATCCACCGGTGAAGGAAAAGCTATTAGGTTCCTACATCATTTTACCTGGTGAGAAAGGAACATGGGAGAAAGGATTATAAACCCCTCTTTTCTCTTCCAATCAAATGTACAGCACATCCATAGTGACACTTCAGTGTTGCTGTTTTTTAAGTGGGAACTGCTCCTTGAGTTTGGCCCCAGGATTACAATCCCGCACACCTTTGCTCTGGAGTAAGCTACTTGGTGGGACATTGTCTAAATATGCATGGGACTGGCCTGCCAGAAAAGTAGACACACCTTTAGCCTTTCCTTGCTTTCTTAGATTCTATAAGACAATGAAAGAAGAAACCCTAGTTGTGTTTGCTTCAGGGGAACCTGATTATTTGGAAGACAAGCACCATTCACAGCAGATGGTTGTATGTTTTGCCATTGAAGCTGTTGTATTTGCTTCTGAATTCAATAAGCATGATTCAGCCTTTACATTTATTTAAGGTCACCCAACAAGACCAGTCTATCCTCTTGAATGCTCTGTGCAGCTCGCACAGCATAAACAATACTGATGAATTAATGGATCATGCTTATAATCCTTTAGCATCTCAACATTAGACCACTGATATTGTCCATAGTATATCATCCCATATTACTGACATATGGAGGAGCAGAAATAGTTTACACTTCCCAACATGTCATAACCTACAGCAGGCAATGGAGGACTCAGATGGATATGAGGTTCAGGTTATTTCATCAGAAAGAGAACCTCTGGAGCGTTGGTCTTCAACTGGTGGTTTGCCACAAGAGCGCTACCAGCACACAAATGCACACTAAAAGGTTAAGAAATGGGTCCCCACTTGCATGTTTGGATTAAAAGTGGACCCTGGGTCAGAAAAGATTGAAAATGCCTGCTCTATAGAACCTAGCAATAAAACAGAGTTCTCTACCATGGTCTTAATCAGAGGATGACTCCTCTGCATACCATGTTTTTTCCTCCAGTCATGCAGAAGTCAAATTCTGCAAAATAAGGCAAGAGCCTTATTCGGCCAGATTCTCCAGGAAGGTGGAAGCTAGGACACTAGATCTGATCAGCTGGCACTAGTTCCTTGAATGGGTAACAGCTTTATGTCTGTAGCTGTCTTAGCAGCACCCCTAGGAACTGTCCAAGGTCCTGTTTCTATCTGCTTTGACTGGCCACTGCCTGCATCCCCTGCAGTCTAATGAAACTAGGCAAATAGTCACCAACCCTTATGCAAACAGACAGGAAGAAGCAAACATAGTAATTAATCAACTAAACTGCATTTGTTTGCCACGAGTCAAAAAGAAAGTACTGCAACACGGAAAGTCAAAGCTCTGCAGGTTTGCGGCAAATGAGGTAAAGCAAGCAAAATGTCCATATTATTTAATATTTAATTTGATTATTTTAAAAAGCCAGTCAAGTTTAATTCATTAGATATGAATTTCGTACCTCTTTAATTTAGACAGCACTACCTGTACTAATTTAAGTACTGCAACAGCAAAATGTGGAGCAACAGCAGTGAGAAAGCAGGAAAAGGACTGATGAGATTTTGGAAAGCAGTACTGGAGGTGCAAAGAAGCTGAGACTGCGAAAGACACGCACACACACACACACACACAGAGAGAGAGAGAGAGAGAGAGAGAGACTTGTAAGGAATGAACATTTGATGTGCTAACTGGAAGCTTCTTTTTCTAATCTCAGAGATTTTAAGTTCTTCTACAGAAAATAAGCTCCTCATATGAAGAGAAGGCTAGAATTCTTGGGAATCCAGTGGATTCTACACTGGAAACAAAAATGCATGCTTTGCACAGTAAGTTCTTGGCTAAAGCACAATAAAAGGGGGGGGTTTTTGGCCATTTCAAGATTTTAATTCAATTCTCATGACGAAAACCTTGCAAACACACGGCACTACTACTATTAATTTGCACAGGACAATGTTCCTGGTTCTTTAGAAACGAGTATATTGGCAGCTGTCCTCTCCAAAGAAAGTGCCACTTGTGCAGATAAAACAGAGACAGAAGACAAGAGAATAGAATCCAACTGGACTCAAGAATTAGCATATGACGCATACGATGAGCTGCTGTCTTCCCCCACTTGTTCTCTGCCTATCTTTTCCCAACATAGAGAAAAATATCTATTCTGGATACCGAAGGAGACTATAGAAAAAGAGGACAACTGAAGGAGACCATAGACTAAGTGTGGTATCAGGTGACATAACAAGAAAAGGTGGCGACATTGTATGAAGCAGAACACTGCTGAGAGCAAGATGACAGAACAGAGGTTAAACAACAGAATACCATTATCCTGGTTAAGTGAAGCAGTTCAACTGATGCTGCAGTTCTTAGTTATACTCTAGTGCATAAATCCTTAGCTCACCGAAGCTTTATAGTGAAAGCAAACTGGGTAGAAGCGCAGTTCTTCAAAGACTGAACTGAGTTCTGTCTGGTTAGCTGATCTGAAAATTGTGACATTATCTTGTGTGTTTGTGTACATACATATGGACAAAACTGGATAAAGCTACCAGGGTGGGTCAGTGAGATTGGCCTGGCTTTCCTGCATAACTGGGGTGGGTGGGTGTCGATTTTATTGTAAGATGAGGCAAGCTCAAAGATGGCAAGCACGCAGGATACTGCTGCTCCAACATTAATGTATCCAGTTTTGATGAAATGAGAATTAGAATACTACTTGGGGTCCCAAGGCCATAAAGTTAGCCCCGCTGCAGGCTCAATTTTACAGCTATAGACATGCAAGTGATGCAATAGAAGGAACATACAAATACTTGAAGCTGAACTGAACCTGAAGTGGGGAAAACAAGTTATCTTCTATTTGATTAAAGTTTTCCTAACAGAACCAGCATCCACAGACTAGCTTCTTCGTGATTATGCAACACTGGACTCCTCAACCTATATTATACCCTGTATTGAACAAAATAATTCAAAATGTAATGTGATATTAATAGTGTACAATTTTGCATACCATCCCATGCTTTATTTCTATATTTATCTGGGTTGTGATGTTTTGTTTTGTTTTTTTGTATTTTAAAAATATAAATGAATAAAAAACCACCCTAGTATCTGGACAAGAAGTTTCCTTTATCTGTATTTTTCTTCTTCTTCATAATCCCTAACCCCATTACGTCTGAAAGTATAGGGTAGATCAGGACAGGAATTCATCAGTATCGTAACATTTGATTTTGTCATTTGTTTTTAGAGAGTTATCTGGCATTTATGGAAAGCAATGCCACAAATGGCATTTACCACCTGTGGCAAACAACAGTTACAAATCACGGTATTTCCAAAACCAACCATCTGAAAACGTAGCAAATAGCCATGTAAGATCATACCTGCGAGAGGGATTGCCTGAGACACGTTATCTGTGTATTGTGTCCAGCGAAATCATGTTCTGAAACCATCTGCTTAAGCTTCTCCTTCTCTATCGCTATGCTGTTGAAGGCAGACTTCAGAAGAGAATGTACTGGGGAGAAAACAGAAACGTCTCTGGTATACACCACAGGCCTCTGCATGCAACTTATAAAAAATATGTATCAGTGAACATTTTGCACAGTGCAATTCCCAATGCTA
Source organism: Podarcis raffonei (assembly GCF_027172205.1). Lineage (NCBI taxonomy): Eukaryota > Metazoa > Chordata > Lepidosauria > Squamata > Lacertidae > Podarcis > Podarcis raffonei. Next base: position 114,260,266 of record NC_070602.1, read on the forward strand.
CAGAAACAAGATGCAGATTTTGCAGGGCCGAGCCTATCACTTCCGAACTTCCATATGCCCTACTTTGGATAACCACATATGAAAAACAGCCATTAGCCATGGCTGGAGTTTTGTCCTCATGTACACAGTGGAGCCTACAGTGCCATTATTCCTCACAGAGTGCAAAATCAGTTTAGTCTATTTTCCTCTCATCAACTACGGCTACTTCTCAAATATTCAGGATCTTTTCACACACCTTGCAAAATAGGGGGAAGGGGGGTGAGCCACTCAGGCCACTGTTCTTTAAAGCACATCTCCATGCTACATGATTCCCCAAACTTCTGAAGGGCACGCCATTTTTCCTGTTATTTATCACTGTGAAAATTCAAAGGGTTCAGTGCAAAAAAAATTTTTTGGGGTGTCTTAATTTTTAGACTCAGACTGTAAGAGCTAACAACTTGTACATCTTTGGCTAGAATTTTAAAACATGGCATAGCAAGTGGGTGCTGATCAGGTGGAAAAAAATTGCAAGCCATCACCTTGCAAGCTTGCAATATTCATACCCGTACTGCAATAAATCGCTTCCTTGCAACTGCATCTGTGTGCAAAGGATGTCTGAGAAGCACAGCTGAAATAGTTGAAAAGTAAAACACAAGGGGTCTTCCGAAACTTAACAGGATAAGAGAGAAACCTTTGGCAGCTGCACATTCAACATGCTAGCTTCAGTTTCTCCCAAATGAAATAATCAACACACACAATGCCTTGGCCCAAAGCTAGCCTACTCTGTATCAAAGGTTATTTCCACTGAGATGCTGCTGTTACGCATACAATTACCTTTCTGTGCCATGAGGCAAAACTCTTCTTGGAGTTTCAGGTAGTCCGTGGAGCTTTCCAGGGGGTCAGATGCATGGCTTGGAGGAGACTGAAATTCGATGTCTGCACAAAGATTAGGATTGGATGAATGCAGGCGAACAGGAGACATTGTAGCGCTGAAAGGAACCTAAATTGGAAAGCAACAGATACAAGGGACTGTATCTTTCTTCCACAGAACATCTGGCACAGCACAGTAAGACTTTTCTCACTTTACCATAGCGCTTAATATTTATGAGTCATGGCACTGCTGCCAAGAGGTATCTTTTTAATCTCCCTCAAAGCAGGAGTTCTGCTCCTTCCCTGAAATCAATGTTGATGTGTTATAAGCGATAATTTATGAGGAATAGGATTTCAGTTCAAACTTGCAGTTACAGCTTGTAACATAAAAAAGGAACAGTGCTTTCTAAGTAAAGCCAAACACAACCAACCAAATATTCAGTGTGGGACATTAAATAATAGAGCTTCAAGTGTCTTCTGATTCACTGGAAATCAGAAAAGTGAAGGGAGGCATTTTAGGAGAGAAAACTTTACTAAATTTGTAGTCTGGCCTTCCAAACATGTATGAATAATGTATTAGCAGCTACTGTGAAAAAAAGAAGATTTGAACAGTACTATTTTCTCCAGCAAACTAAAAACATGGCTAAACATCGCCAAAGAAGAATTATGAACAGATTTATGAAAGTGTTGGTAAATGGGGAAATGGATATATAATATACGGCATTAGTACATCTACAAATCACAAAATGTGAACCTGGATGCATTGAGTGCCTGTCTTTTAATGTAGAATGTCAATTTAATTTGTTGTATTTATCTACACATTGTGTATATACAACGCACAGAGAGACAATCTTGAATCATGTCTTTAAGACACAATTTATTATACCACCTCCACTTTTCATTCCCTTCTAAGAAATATGTTTGTGTATATATGTGTGTGCTTTCTCACATTGCTTTTTTTTATTACACAGAATACACACAAACATATAAGCACCATGCACACATCTGCAGTGCTTTTTAAAAATAATATATAAACTATTCAGTCATGACATGCAAGACAAAATGCATTCAGCCTTAGGTGCATTCCGCGGCCCAATGTTCAAGCATTTTTGTGAACGAACTTGCAACCCAATTCGGCACTTGAATATAAAGTCAAATGTTAAATTACATTGTTGTCCAAATAGTTCATGTAATTTAAATGTCAATTTCTTTGGGGGGGGGTGTTACAAAATATATCACATGCTTTTGAAATATCCTCAACAGGACCAGCATAAAAAGTCATATTACTTTACATTTCAACAGACAATGGATTCATTGGCCCTAACCAGTAGGAACTTCCTGGAATACAATTTTCTCCAGTTCTTTCAGGAACCTGGACTTGCACAGTATATAATGTAAAGTTTTAATTCATCAGTTGAAATGTATTTTTGAGAGATTAGACATCCTATTCTGCCCACATATTTATTGCAGCTGCTCTTCTGCTACCCAGTCTCTTAACATTGGAACTTTACTGTATGTTGATACATTTCTTCCATTCAGCTATATGAAAAACACTAACTTTGAACCTGAGTTAAATTTAGATTGGAAAAAATGGAATGCCTCCTCCCCCCCTTTTTTTTGTTTGTTGGTTGTTTAAACAAGAATCAAAAGGAGTGTTTTCCTTTCCCAGGGGAACTTACAGTATTACCACAGGAACACAGTATCCTTGTATTACAATTAGATGTCATACTAAACTAAAATTCTGTCTTTAACAATTCCTTAGAATAGCCTTCTTTTGGCAAACAAGCTTTGATCTCAATTATTGATCACTTCCTTCAAGTTTGTAACTTTGCCCTTTTCAGATGAGATCCAACGTCATGCCAAAGGATGGGATATCCCCCATCATATCCTCTATACTGCAGCCCAAATCTGCTCCAGAGGGTCCCCAACCCTCTAGAACACATTTTGAGGGTGTGCAGAAAAGGAAGAGGAAGTCTTGCTCGCACAAACAGAAGTCTGTTGCACAGGCAGGAGAACACAATTGGATAGCACCATTCATTAGGATTATTATGGCTGAAACCAAACAGCAGCAACCTAGGAGCTGATCGAGCTATAAACTGTGAGAAAAAAAGCTCAAGGGAGAACCTAGAGATAAACTAGGAAGGGAAATATTAATCTACTTTCAGTCTTTTAAAGTGGCTGTTTCTGAAAGACCAACTCTATAAGCCAGTGTGCAAGGGAAGGCACTCATAAGATGGAAAGCTAAGGTCACAGAAGGTATGCTGTTCTCTCAAGGTGGAAGTGGAATCTGAGGAAGCAGCTGCCATCATTGCATGAATAACTCTGCTGAGAGTGGTGCAGGAGGAGGCAAAGACTAAGGAAGCTCATGCATTTGATCCCTGGGGGGGTTCTATAAAAAGAAGGGCAAACAGAAATATTTCTGCTCCAAATGCAAGATTCTAATTTAGTGTACACTGGCTGCCAATACCCAGGATGCAAAGGGGTGGTAGGAGGAGCTGTTGCAGGTCCTTCTGTAAAGGAAGCACTTGCTGCTAGTCAGCCATTTGCTCCCCATGCTGAAAGAAACGTTGAAAGTGGCATTCTATGTTACTCAAGGATGTGTGGGTAGGATGAAAAACCAGGAAAGTTCTCGTTTGTCAACAAAGCGCGTACACAAATCTAAGAGGCACCTTAGCCTCCAGCTAATGTACATGAATTTTCAAAAATGAATGAACAAGTATACTAACAGGATAAAGTTAGGCTCTGACATCACTTAGCATGGCCTTCTCGTGTATCATTTCTCTGCCAAAGTCCATCCTTTTTTATATACACGGTGCCTCCTGTTATGCATATTTTATTTGTTTGATTATTTCTACCCCACCTTTTGATCCAGAAGTGTTCCCCAAAATAGCTTAAGTAAAGTAATTAAATATAATTTAATTAAAGCTCTCATTTCCTCTTGCACACTGCATTGATATGGGGCAGCCATTTCCCTCAAACCCCAAATTCTCATTGGCTGCTCCTATCCTCCCTCTTCCACTCTGCTAAGGACAAGAAATGGGGAGGCCAATTGTTGGGTATTTCTCGCTCTTTCTCCACACCTAGATGCTAAAGGACAGTGGTTGGATGGTCATTAATCTCAGCATATAGAGATAAGCATGTGCAAACAGGTTAAACAGAGTTATTGGTATGCTATTGTTTTTTCAGAGTTCTCTGAGTAAAGGATCCAAAAATAATCACACCATGAAAAAGCAGCAGCAAGACTGCTTTTAATCAACAGTGAAGACATGCTACCAAAGAGAACTCCTTTTCACTGTTTTGCTCATAGCAAAGTGCACCATGCATACAAAAACAAAACAACCAAAAACCAGACTTTGGCTAAGGGAGCACTGTCCAAAATGGTTACACACCAAACATACAGCTAAACATACACATTTTAAGCTGGAATCATTTAGACCTGAAAGAGCTTAAGTTTGGCTAGATTTTATACAATGTTTTTTTTCCCCTTTTTACTTGGTTGCACTGTAAACATGCACAAGTTAGACGGTTTGTGAGCCCACAAACACTTAAAGAAGTAGTGACGCAGCTTAGCCTTCCAACCTCACCCTTCCCATGCTCCCCGGAGTGTCATGAGCGCCACCAGCACATCTACATCAATGTCTGCAGCTTCCCATCTTTAAAGCTTCTATGCGCCTTGACTGTTAAATCCACTCACTGTTGTAGCCACTGCATCTGCTAGTCTCTGGCGACGCCGTGCGGTACTGAACTGGCTTTTCAGTGCTGTCCCTTCCTGACAGTGAACGGGAAAAGAACAGGGAAGCAGAAAGAAGGGGAAAAGGATGATGGGAACTCAGGAAAGACAGTCAGAGAAAAAGAGGAGGACGTTCTTCTAACTGTTTTACTTCTACAAAGGGCCAATCTGCAGTGCAACTGAGGAAAAGGGAGTCACCAAGTTGTTCCGCTATGTGTACCTCATCCCCAGTTAGCCCCATTATAAGCTGCACAGATTAGGTTTCTAACTCAGTTCATCACAGACTGACTGACAATTAGAGGACACGGTGAAGCCACTGAACAAACCGTTGCAGCACCACTTACCCAGCTGCTATAATGTGACAATTCTTCTTTTGCAAACAGGTGGAAAGTAATTGGTCCTAATAGTAAGAAGCAGAAAACCTTTTGGCATCAAATAGTGTGGTCTAAATCCAGCACAAAAGCGATGCTCGCTTGAGGCCATTGCAATCACTTTGTGTTGAATTTAGGGCCTATGCTTTTCTTATTCACACACGTGCAAGATACATTAAGAATAATTGGCTATTAAAAAGTTCCTGGTAGCATTTGATAGTTGTGAACTACAACTGCATGTCCATAATGTATGCATGTTATTTGGCATGTAAACAGAAAAACAAACCAGGAGGCTATGGGATGAAAAGACGACAAAAATCCAAAATTTGGATACGGTTCAATTACACTACACAATGTAGCGGAAATCACCCAGAATGCTGTTCTCTCAGAATGCAGGTCTACTAGACGTTGTAAGCTAACTAAAGGTGTTTGGCAACTAAGTATTTCTCTGCATAAAACTTTATGCCACCTGAGACTGCAATCTGTTCTGGATTTCATGTTACAAGTTTTAGCCAGACCAGCTATTCAACATTCTTTTACTTCTGCGTTGCTGTTTTTTGTTTTTTGAATGATCAACCTATTCATTCATTCCAACATATTCTGCATTATTCCTAAAACAATGTCAAGGATGGCAGACAAGCACTTATTTAAATCACTGTCTGCAGGATGTAGCTTCCAAAAGAAGTAAGTGATTTATAACAGTCCTTCAACATGCCATTAAAAAATCCAAGTGGCACTAGAGTAAGCAGTTTCGCAACGGTACAACCAACTTTTTTTAAAAAACAACAACATTTTGAGTGGTTTTCTTGAAGGCAACTACACAACTATATATATCCACGGGCAACTGAAGATGGGGGACAAAGTATGTACCACAACTCCCACCTCTGCTGGCAAGCTCTGAAAACCTTCTCTTTTTCAGGCTTGCTCAGGGCTTTGTATGAGATATTCTTTTCTCAGTCCTGGAGGAGGGAGCAAATCTTAGGCATGCAAAAACCTCCTGATCCTCCTAGCTTTACTTTGTCAAGTTGTCCCTCAATTAAAAGAAGTGAACAGATAGGAGTTCTGGGATATCCTAGGTACAGGTAAAGCTGATAATGTACAGGATCAGGTAGTCCTTTTTATCCAAGAACAGGGCAGGAAGAAGAGGTAAGAGCATGCAAGAGCCACAGACTCATTCACTCTCTCCTGGGTTCAGAAGTTCAGTTTAACTAGGCTCTCAATTATAACCAGGAGCTTCACTTTCGATTCTTGTGAGCCATACATGGGAAACAGAACACCACATGTAACAGAGAGCAATATGTTCACAGGCTGAATATACCAATATGATTTTGTTTTCACATGGCTTTCCAAGGCCTTTGCTGCCCTCCCTCTCTTTAAGGCTAAACAGGCCTTTAAAATAATTTCATTCAACATGAAAACAAGCATTAGCACGTCAGAATGGTCCCGTGAAGCTATTAACATAGGACTTGGAGCAGAGATAAGGAAATTTAAATTTGACTGCAAGCTTTTCTGACCAATCTGCACTTCCTTCAAATTATCAGTGTTCCTTCTTTAAGAGAGAGAGAGAAAGAGAGAAAGAGAGAAAGAGAGAAAGAGAGAGAGAGAGAGAGAGAGAGAGAGAGACTGGCTGACTTTTAAAAGAATAAAGTCTGCTAAAACTGAACCCTTAATTCAGCAAACATGGACCCTCCACTGCAAAAATGGAAAAAAACCCAAAAGTTTGTTGCACAAAACACTCTGCATCTAGTTAGCACTTCAGACAACAGACGTTACTACCAGTGACACAAAAAATGTAAAGCACAGCACAGAAACAAGCACAAATTGTTTGAGGGTGCTACATTACCTACAAAAAGCTTGATTTGTCAAGTGTACCCTTTTGTTAAATCACTGGTTTCTCCTTCCAGAAAATATTTCAAGAAAAACTTTCAAAAATGAAAAGGCCAGTGCTTCAACAATTCAGAGGCGTCTTTTATCTAAAACTCTGGTGAAAATTGAAAACATGAACGCAGTACCTGGAGCTGTATTTTAGCATCTTTGCTGACGCTTTTTGTTCTCCATCTTCTTGTGACACGCTTGTCCTTCTTATCTACACAATTGGCCTACGTCATGAAATAGTTAAAAGCAACAAATCATTGTGTTAAAAGCACATATAAACAACCGACAGAGACAATACTGGAAAAGTTAGTAACAAGAATCTTGGTGTTAGTTTTCAGCAGATAAAATTATGGTAAGAATGCTAACCCAGGCTCTCCATAAAAAGCAAACAATGTGTTATTTTAAAACAAATTTAAAAACAAACTAACTTTGGAATACAATTCTAAAGTCATTTACTTTAGACTTTTCTGCCTAAATTCAGTGAAAGTATCCTTGCTTCCATATGACACTCAGTTATACGAAACAAAAACAAACTGAATATTAAATTACTGGAACAAAGGTTATGAAAAATTGTATTGGTTGCTGTATTTACAATCCTCACAGAACTGGATTATAGCAACAATTTTTTCTGCCCATGCTTGGATATTTCATAATTGACTAGAGAGTTTCTAAATTTTGCAGGCTGACAATTGGTTTCCTCTAGGAACCAGGTTTTCTATAACAAAACACATCATCATTTTTTTAAAATTTGGAATTCAAAACTTGCTTACCTGCATATCCGTGAAATTTGGAGCTGACTGAGTCCTCTGAAGTATTTCTAAGTTTTGAAGAATTTTACTGAGTTCCACAAGGTTTGACTGGCAGTGCGTAAGGTCTGACACAAATTATATTCAAAAAAAGTACGTTAGTTACCTTGGTCAAGATTTTATTTTTTCTATGGTATCTCATAACTTAAATAGGATAAGATTATCAGTATAGTAGCACAAACACAGAGATTGTTGTGTGTGTGTGTATATATATGCATATGCATATGTGTGTGAATATATATGAATATATATATATATATATATATATATATATATATATGAAGACAGGAGTGCCTGGCGTGCTCTGGTCCATGGGGTCACGAAGAGTCGGACACGACTAAACGACTAAACACACACACACACACACACACACACACACACATATGCATGCTACGCTTTCTATAGGCATAAAAAGTTATGCCCTAAATGAGGGACTCCAACATACAATTCCTGTACTCTTTTAATCTTCTTAATCCAGGAACAGCCAACACGGTGCTCTCCAGATAATGAACTATAAATCCCATCTGAGCGACCCTTAATTTCATAGGGTATACTCTGAATAAAAGTTACTTGAATACAACCCAACATGCTGGTTGTAAATAATTAGGCAAAAGAAAGCTAAAAGCACATTCCTCGCCAATTCCTTTTAATTCTTGCGCTGGATTTTCATTAGGCTAGGCAATTCCCCCCCCCCATCTTGATTAGTTGTTTTATAAAGATCAGCAGTTCAATACACTGCCGTAATGGCCAGCAAGTAGCCATACCTCTGCCATGACTCATCTTCATCAGATAAAAAGCACTCAGAATATTGGTTGGCTAAATCACCATTTTCTGTTAACTGTCAACTTATTGAGTATTGTAAGGAGGATGGGAATATGTGTTATCATCCCTGAAGATGCTGTGACATCTTGGTTGGTGGAATCCAGTCTCAGATCAGCTTAGCCAAGGGAACATGTCCTGCGAAATGGGCTCAAGAAGTTGGCTGTCCATTATCTATTCTAGACCAAACTTTGGGTCCCCAGCTGTTGTTGGACTACAACTCCCATCAGCCCCAAGCCCAGGTCTTGTTACCTAGGAATGATGGCAGCTGTAGTCCAACAACAGCTGGGAACCCAAGTTTGAGAAACACTGGCTAGACCAAGCATCCCCAAACTTGGCCCTCCAGCTGTTTTGGGACGACAATTCCCATTGTGTTGGTCCTGGGGGGAAGGTTACCGTTGGGATGGTCAAAGTCCGGTCCTGGGTCACGAGTCTGGAAGGACAGGTCTGGGTCCGGGCAGAAGCAGGTATTCAACGACGTTGCTCCCGCAACCTGGGACCGGGCTGACTGGCCTTTATCTTCTCTGAGGCCAGGGGCGGTCCCGGCCCCCAGGAGACCCGCCTCTCCTGGCCTTAAGGCGAGCAATCCTCCTGGGAGAAACCAGTTCCCTCCGCCTCTCTACCCTGAGCCTCTGCAGCTCAGGAGAGGCTGGAGGGTTACTGGACCCAGGGGGAGACTCACCTTCCCCTGACAGGGCTGGGAGAGGCGCACCTGTAGGCACTGTGTCCTCAATCACCTCCAGAGCCAGAGTGGATTCACCTGGTGCCTGCTCCTGAGGATCCGGCACAGGTGCAGGCGCTTCAGATCCAAGGCCCTGCCCCAGCTCAGCCGGCCCTGAAGGCGGGGACTCCTGTGCAGGCTGGGGTTCCTCCGGTTCAGCCTCTGAATCGGATTCCCAGTCCATCACACCCATCATCCCTGACCACTGGTCCTGTTAGCTGGGGATGATGGGAGCTGTAGTCCCAAAACAGATGGAGGGCCAAGTTTGGGGGTCCCTGGGCTAGACCATTCACAGCATGCCATACAAACTACAGATATAACATTAAAAACTAATCAGGAACCCTCATTTGTTTTTTTTTAAAAATAGCTCCCAGATACGTTGACACAAACTAGACAGGTTTAAAAAAAGGCTAATGCCAAACAACATTAACCTCCATTTTTAACCTGAAAGCCACCATAGGCAGGATTCATTGTGACCAGAACTATCAACAGATTGCCCTGAGATAGTACCCCTTATTATTATTTTTTATTGTATTGGTTATTAAATTCATATGCTGCCTTTCATCCGAAAAGCACAGAGTGGTTTACAACATAAAAACACAAAATACGTATTAGCAAAAAACAGTAAATCCACCCAATGATTGCATATAGGGAAATATGAATACTACATGAATACTACATATTTAAAGCCCTAAATGGCCTCAGTCCTATATACCTAAAGGAGCATTTCCACCCCTCACTATGAGAAGTGAGGTTACAGGGAACCAGGCAGAGGGCCTTCTCGGTAGTGGCGCCTGCCCTGTGGAACGCCCTCCCAGCAGATGTCAAGGCAATAAACAACTATTTTACTTTTAAAAGACAACTGAAGGCGGCCCTAAAAGGGAAGTTTTTAATGTCTGATGCTGTATTGTTTTTAATATCCAGTGGAAGCCACCCAGAGTGGCTGGGGAAACCCAGCCAGATGGGCGGGGTATAAATTATAAATAATAATAATAATAATAATAATAATCGTTGTTATTATTATTGTTGTTGTTATTATTGTTATTATTCTTATTATTATACATGGGAACTATCTATTAGCCAGAAGCCGAGTACCTATAAATGGAAGGAAAGAAGCTTGACCAGAGACTGACCTTCCGCACACCTGTCCATCTCCTCGGAGTCTTGCAACCAAGCAACTACTTTACTTTGGCCAGTGGTGCATGTTGCGGGGAGGCTGTTGCTGCAGGTAATGGATGGCTGCCATGGGAAATTATTCTGTGCGACCTAAAAAAAACACCCCAAAGATTTGAAAATTTTATTAGTGAATACTGGGAGAAAAATGGCCTGTGCTAAAATCAAACCATCAGACAAGAAACAAATGATATCCTGTTTGAAAGGAGGCAAGTATGAATTCAGCAACTTGAAAATTGATGGTGGTCTTGGTTTTTCTGCCTGTTGTAACAATTGTAATGCACTGTGCTGGATGCTACATTGTTTTTAAATGTATTTTTATTGTGTCCTTTATTTCTTATAATGTATTTCATTGTAATACAATTTGCATCCCATAGAATTAAAACTGCGATACAATAAAATACAATGAACAGAACGAAATAAGCAATGAAAATACAATTAAAAATGATGGTGTATATCAAATGTGGACATGCCACAAACCACCTGACCCAAGCTTGTGGTCCACTGGCGGACCACAGTTTGGGAGCCCCTTCTCTAGCCCAAATAAAACATCAATAACAAGCAGTTCTGCAGAAGTGGTAAAAGCAGAGAGTATTTGGTTATTCAGCTTCCTCTTCTCTTCACTTCACTAGTGCTATCAATAATGGCACACATTCCTAACGGAGGACAATGGTTAGAAAATGTGGTGGATTATTAAACAAGTAATATGAACATCAAGACGGATATCTTCAGATCAGGGACATGTTATACCTTGGCCTCCAGGGCAGCAACGTTAGCAGCTGGTGAAGATTCAGCAGTTGACGCTGAAGGGAATATGTGGAATCCGGCATCTCGTGGTGATCGTACAATCTCGTTCTGACGGTATAACCTGTGGTGGCGCAGCCTCGATACCCAAGCATCAAACGAGTCCTGGGATTTTACCTAGTGAGAATGGGGAGCTCAGCAATAGTATCTGACTGTTTCAAATTGGAAAGAAAACTAATGGGAAACATTCCTTACTTTCAAATGGTAAATATGCTCTTCAGTGTCAAGGTCTATCCTCCGAGCTTTCTTTTTAATCGACATAACTGATAAGCCAACATCTATGCTTCCGTGAACCTTTCCTTTCTGAGTCTGAAAAATAAAAATGAAGAGAAAACATTGCCAATGAGCTGGGAAAAATAAGGTCATTTCTTTATTTAAGTATTTATATACCACTAAATCATAACATATATATATCAAAGTGGCTTACAACGTTAAAAAAGATAAAAACCAAACAATAAAATTTATGGTGCCCAATTGAAATATGTTGTTTACTTGGTCAGAAACATCAGAAAATATTATTAGATGGGGAGAAAACGAAAGCATAATTTTTCTGGAAAGGGAATCATGAAGATAGGAATGCATTGCCCTTTGATTTCCTAATAAACACTTTCTCCATGACTAATTCTAAAAAAGGCTGCATTTCATATGCTACATTAACATATATTAGAATCCCTGCTTGCTATAGACTACACACTAAAAGCTGCAGAAAATAAAAGAAAATTAAAATATATAACTAAATAGTCCTTCACCAAACAAAACATTATTCTTTTCTCCTTTCTTTCTACATCATCATCAAAGGAAATATTAATTATAATATTGGATTTTTATAATGTTACTTTAAAAAAAAAATGCTCTAGTCTTACTTACATCAATTGGCGACTTTGAATATTTCAACATTCCGTTATCCAGGACAAAAAAGCGCTACAGAAAAAAACAAAACAATTTGTAAGAGTTCAAATAAAATCTGGCATATGTAAAATAATATATCTAATGAAGACAAATGTCTGTTCCTTGTGGTTACCAAATAACGAGCACACAGCAGAAACCATGCTGACAAGACATCTTGCTTCCATTCCGTAGCCTGGATATGAGGATCCTCTTAGCCACTAAACTTTGTATGCCTTACAGCAGGGTTGAGGAACCTGGGGCCCAGGAGTTGAACACAGGACTCTGTGCCTTTTTATCTGGCTCTCAGGACTGTTCCCAGCCTACATGTCATCTCCTCCACAGCCCTGCTCTACTCTCAACTCAAGTGTTTCTGTCTTGCTGGAATGTGTCCTTGAAATATGCTCTACCCACACCTCTGACTCCATCCACCACTGGCAAGTTGCCCTGTGAAGTTGCTCATGAAGAAATGCAGCTCTTGGGCTGAAGAAGGCAGACCACCCATGTCTCACAAGCATGGAGAGCAGGCAACCCACCGCCAACTGCCATGCCCCATCTAGAACACTGGCCTTGAAGTCCAAACTATAATGGAGATGACCTAATGGCAAGCAAAAGACCTGCATACAGCATCCACTGTTACCTTCCCTCCTCTCTCTCTCTCTCTCTCTCTCTCTCTCTTTAAAGCCACTATGAGAGATTGTAATTAGGAGCAGTGGACTCAAACAAGAGAGAGTTTGTGTATGCTTAACCTTGTGCTCTCTGATTGTTCTCCTCAAAATTTCCCCTTACCCAGTTGATTTCCCCCCGCATAAAACAGTGGGGCACGATTTGAATGAAACAATAGCGAGAGTGGAAAGGGTCAAGCATATCCTCTCATTGTTTCTCACCACAGACTCCTGAGGCTGTAAAAAACAGTGTTGGAAGAATGTCGCATTGAATGCCTAGTTTGGTCCTTAGGCCATCCATTGAATTCATCAAAGGATTACCATTTCCCAGTTTTCTGGAGTTAAGTATCCTGGCTAAACAATGCACATATGAGAAAAGGCAGGTAAACTCTTAATAGCTTCCTAGCAATACCAGCAGGTGTCTCAGCTACGAGAACTGCAACTGCGTAACAACAACAACACTAAAGCCAATGTAGTTAATAAGATAAATATGCAAATACCATCCTTTAGTGTGAAAACAGGGATTGGCTGATTCTGGAGCATATCAATTTGCCACATATGATAATGACCCTTTGCTTTTTAATCTATAGTAATGGTCATCTAAGATGATTATGGATGCCTTACCTTGTGCCAACCTTTCAAAGGCCATTTCCTCTTCTTCAGCATGAACCCTTCATGTTTGTCTGGCTTCTGGACATTGGTCTGCCCAATTTTGAGGCCTTCTATAATTTCCCAGCTGTCTGGCTCCTGAAGGAAGAAGAGTGGGGAGAAAACACCAACAAATTCTGTGAGTTGAGTTCAATATTATATGAAACACTTGCATTGTGCTGGATGAGCAGCGGCAGATCTTGGGGTCTCAAATTTCACTAGTGCCCTGTGTGATGCCAAAATCCAGTGCCCTGTCGGTATATTGCCAAAACAAACTTCAAACGAGTCTTTAAACAGGGCCTAGAAGCACAACCTTGAGGCACACCTAAAACATCAACTTAGCAACAAGAATTCTCCCCAGCAACAGATGTCTGGAGAGATGCAGTTGAGTGTGAGGCAGTCAAGGGTTGGTCATTGAGGCTGCCAGAATATATGAAAGTCTGTGAACCTGTCTCTCTGGCCCGATAGCTGAAGGGAGCAGAGATCTGTATATAGTTCTGTTTCTTATTTTATATGTAGACCAGTAGCGTTGTGCAACTTCTAATGCAGATAATAAAGACTTTAGAGAAGATCTGCATGGGTGAGGAGTTTATTCCTGTCACAGGAATTCACCAAGAGAGGGCTGGACTGCTGCTGCTGTGAAGACGCAGAAAGACTTTCTGAGTAAATCTGCTGAGACCCCAAGAGTTGGCGCTCACGCACTAACATGCCCCCCACTCCATTCTAAATCATAGTTGCAGCACCCCCAAGGCTATGAGCCAAGTGTGACCATATCGGTCACATTCTCCTAAATCCACCTCTGGTACGAGCCATAGCTTCAAACCATTAAGGCTGCAAGCCAATGTTCATTTCTATAAGAATAAGTCCCACTGAACTCAGTGAGACTTGACTTCTGAGGCCAGATACCCAGCACTGAGTCAAGACCCATCAGCGATATTATTCTCTCCAACTCTGCAAAGGGAACTCTTTCAAATAAGAGTGCATGGATCAGATGGAGACAGAGCAGACTGGATGACTCAACTTTGGTGTCGTTTCATAAACTGTTCTGGTGTCATGCTGTTTTATAAATTACATGCCCTTTCTAGAAGCTCACAAGAAGGGAGAACAAGGGGTTAGTGTTGAAAGAACTTCTCTGAATGTGCCTGTAAAGTCACTAGGCTGTTCTCAAAAGGCTTCACTGACAAAATTAGCCCCAAGATGCACTCTTTTCTCACGAGAACCAAAGGGTAAAAGCTTGGTTTTCTTCTTCAAAAAGAACATCATAATCTAATCTGCTAAAAAGCAGTTCATTCATGAGGTTTGTTGGTCACATTCACACCATTCATTTAAAGCACATTTATAGCACTTTAACAGTCATTGCTCCCCCCCCCCCAACCCTGGAAGCTGCAGCTTACCCCACACAGAGAAAGAGTGCTATAATTCCCCTTAACAAACTACAGTTCCCAGGATTCTGTGAAGGAGGCTATGTGCTTTAAATGTATGGTAGGGAAGCACACAGAAGCTGCTGCCACACGTTTGTGGCTGAGCAGCAGTTACACAGGGTATTACTGCAAGCACTGGAATTGTCTTGTGGTCTTCAGATGAAGAAGAGGAGGAGTTTGGATTTGATATCCCGCTTTATCACTACCCGAAGGAGTCTCAAAGCGGCTAACATTCTCCTTTCCCTTCCTCCCCCACAACAAACACTCTGTGAGGTGAGTGGGGCTGAGAGACTTCAGAGAAGTATGACTAGCCCAAGGTCACCCAGTAGCTGCATGTGGAGGAGCGGGGAATCGAACCTGGTTCACCAGATTACGAGTCCACCGCTCTTAAGCACTACACCACACTGGCTCTCATGAAGGGTGATATACAAATTTCATAAATGAATATAAACTCATTGTGGAGGTATCCTCAACCTTCTCAGATGCAGGACCCACTTTTAACCCAAACATGCATTTGGGGAACCATTTCTTAATCGTTTACCACATATTTGCAAGGCGGTAGTGCTCCTGTTGCGACCCACCTTGAATCAGGTTCCAACCCACTAGTGGGATGCAAACCATGAGTTCTGAAGACCAGAGAGCCAGTCCATGGGAATAGTGTTGTTTGGAGTTTTGGCGAAAGCCATATCATAACATAGGTACTGTTCCTAAACTATCCTTCATTCTTTTAATTGTTACATATGACAAACCTTTTATTGTTACATACTTCAAAATAAAATCAAGGATTAAAAAATTGAAAGTGATCGATGAAGCAATCAAGAATTGATTAAAAGCTAACGATCTTCCATCCGTATATGTGATCAGTATTTACAAAATTACAATGATTAGTTATATAAACAAACTAAACTGAACCAAGCCAACGTACTGAAAAAGTTTTGCACACCAAATTCTAGTGCAGACACCGTGAACTTAACTTACTTTAGATACAGCTACTGGTTCATTTTCTAGCAACTGTTTGCCAAGTACCGGATCTGTGCTTCCAGAAGAAAAATTCCGCTCTAATACATGGCCACTCTAAAGCAAAAAGAAGAGGAGTCAATTCTAAGCCACAGAAGGTATATTTTCTGCATACAAACCAGAGACCAAAGGTTGGCATAGTTTATAGAAGAACACCCCATTCCTTGAAACAACTTACCAAATTTTCTTCCACTGACCCTTATAATTCAGAAATTTCTACCCTTCTGTATGTTGCACTTTAATACCACCTTACGTGCAAATGAATGTCAGCAGTACCACATGTGTCTTGCTCTAAGATTAGCAATTTTTATCTATCTTTGGATAGGAGGGTGAGGTAGGAATTCGCTCAAACAAATTTAAAAAACCCAGAAATGTCATAGAGAGTTGAGTTTAGCTGCACTGTTTCATCTACTGCCTTTACATTCCGCTGCCCTTTCTTCTAGGGAAGAATTGGGAGCTTATCTCCCATCCTGCATGAGACAACACAAGGCTGGAGATAAGCCACTCTTCCTCATTTGGGGAAGCAGGGTTAATAAGCAGACATCTCTCATCCTCCTTCTGACCAAGGAGATGGGAGCGAAGCGTCCTTTGCTCCCACTCAGCTTCCTGTTTCATTGTGATTGCCCAATCCGCAACTGTCTTGCGGCTAGTCAAGCAACTACGGTTGAAACAGCCGCAACGAAAAGGCATGTATTCTGTCACTAATCTCCCTACCACCCACCCCCCACCCCCGTTTCTGTAAGAGGAAATTACGTTCAGCAAATAATATGAGACTTAAAATTACAAGAAAGGAGAATTTCCTTCCTTGTAATTTGCAAACAGAAGAGGAAATATAGGAGGGGAAAGTACATCACAAAGCCAACGGTTAAATTAATGGAAAAGCTGCATCTTGCAAGGTTCCTTACCGTGGAAAATATATTTTGCATTTATTGTCTTGGAGCAGACTTATGCACACACATGCACACACTCAGTAGTTCGGTCCTACAATAAAGTTAACTCTGGGATCATTAGCAAGTCACCCGTTGGCATTAAGGCACATCTGCCCAGGCCTTCTGCCCTCCCAATGATTTATTTATCCCTGTTCCCCACTGGGGCTGCGAATTCCACCCTCGTTAAAGAGATAAACCCCCAGATGAATGTAGCTGGTGGGGGAAGTCATGGGCAAAGTGAATTTGCAAGGGGAAATCAGTAGACAAGTCAAGCGCTGCTCTTTCTTTCTGCAGCTCTCCGAAGAGTCTCCTCATCCCCCATTTGTTGGCAAACACGTGGATGTGGTCATGTGTTGCCAACATAGGGAGGAATTCCATGCGGCAGTCTTCTGATCATTCCATCAGTGCAAGAATTATTTCACCATCCCCTTCCCTGCCCCCCAACCAGCGTGCAATTCTCCCAACCCCTCTCAGAGCCGATTTTGGGGGCACAAGGGGTGCACAGGAGCTTCCACTGCCAGGACTCATTAGTTGAGCCCCTGCCATTACATCTAGTTCTGCTCTAATAGTAGGTGTAAACAGACTTTCCTATGTACACCTGGCATTCACCAAATCCCTGGCATATTTCCCTTTTCTTAAGCAGCAGCAGAAAGCAGAAGATTACAGGGTCCGCAGGGGATTTTTATTGATGTTACATAGAAAGCTTTTGTACATTGACCTCCAAGCGTTGCTGTCGCGATGAAGAAATTGTAGTGAGATGGCATCTTAAATGCAAATAATTTAGCATTTTTTCACTTACCTGCCTGCTGTCCCGCTGGGAGGATGAAGAAGAAGAGGCACTTTTATGAGATGGTGTAGAGGTTTTGTGAGCAGGAGATATACCTTTCTCCTCTGAACTCATTGCTGCAGCTAGATTCTGGTGATCTCCTTTGACAATTAAGACCACATCAATCTCCGTTCAGTCTTCCATACAGGGAGGGAGCCAAAATATTTTCAGCATTTTTTTCTATTTCACAGAGTGTCCATTACACACAAGGGTAAGAGGAATTCAAAAGGCATCCAAGCCAGACCTTTTATCAAGAAGGAAAAGAAGATGAAGAGATTGTATATGCTTACAATTAAATATTTATTTATTTATCATATATAGAGAGGTAAAGGACCCCTGGACGGTTAAGTCCAGTCAAGGCCACAATTGGGTGCGGCACTCATCTCACTTTCATAGAATCATAGAATCATAGAGTTGGAACAGACCACAAGGGCCATCGAGTCCAACCCCCTGCCAAGCAAGAGGGAGCCAGGGGTTTGTCCACAGACAGCTTTCCAGGTCATGTGGCCAGCATGACTAAACTGCTTCTGGCGCAACGGAACACCATGACGTAAACCAGAGCTCACGGAAACGCCGTTTACCTTCCCACTGCAGTGGTAGCTATTTATCTAATTGAACTGCTGTGCTTTCGAACTGCTAGGTTGGCAGGAACTGAGACAGAGCAGCAGAGCTCACCCTGTTGCGGGGATTCGAACCGCCAACCTTCCAATTGGCAAGCCCAAGATATACTAGGATTCCCAGCTAAATTCAAATATAACATAAAGTGGGCAGAATCCCCCCCAGCAGGATTTTGTTTTGTTTTCATTTATTGAGCGATACACACACACACACACACACACACACACACACACACATCTCAGCAAATGAAAACAACAACAAAATACTGCCCACTTTATGTTATATTTGAATTTACCTAGGAATCTCTTAGGCCATATCTACCAAACTACTAAAAAACACTAAAACCCAGTAAAACGTGAAGCAAATGTTTTATATGAAAAATAAATATGCAAATCCACTGAGAAATATCAGAAGCTTGCTGGATTGTTTTTTTCCACGAGGTGCCAATAAAATATTTTCTAAAGGAGAAGTTTTGGTGAAAGCAAATGCAATTCTATGGCAGAGGCAGTTTCCGTTCTGCTCTGCAAGATTTCCAGCTAGTACTTTCACGAGTGGCAGAACACAATTCCTCATTACACGGTATCAGTTCTCTCTTGCCTGGTTTCTCAAGTGCAAATATACTGTGCAGCAGAAATGGTTCACAATCAGCTTTCCCTACCCATTACGCACACCGCCACAGCTTTGTTTAGAACTATATGCAGACATATAGCAAACATCATTTAAATAACATGTAGGAAGCCCAGCATGTATAGTGGCCATAGCTTCTTCATCTTTTCCACATACAAATGCCACGGATGTGGTTGTTACCATCCAATGTGGCCATCTGCCTTACATTCATAACGCACTTTGGAACTTACATTGAGCAACGCAACTGTGTTTCATCCTGGAATAAGAAAGTATGGTCATTTCTGTGGCAATTTACAAAAGAAGGTTAGTCCTAAACACTCTGGCTTTGATCCCAAGATGACACGAAGAGAACGAGGCAGAGGGCCTTCTCGGTGGTGGCGCCCACCCTGTGGAACACCCTCCCTTCAGATGTTAAGGAAATAAACAACTAAATGACTTTTAGAAGACATCTGAAGGCAGCCCTGTTTAGGGAAGTTTTTCATGTTTGATCTTTTATTGTGTTTTTAATATCCGGTTGGAAGCTGCCTAGAGTGGCTGGGGTGGGGTATAAGTAATAAATTCTTCTATTTTTACTTCTACTTCTTCTTCCTCACTATTGAAAAGGTAGGTAAGCCACTTTTTCTACCTGACTCAACTCTTTAAGTAGCAGCCACTGGTGTGCCAAACACCAGAAGAAAAAGGAAAGGAAAGAAGTACTGAGAATCATTCTCAACCCACATTCCCCCAACACTGGAGCTGTCACACTATCAAAGAAATCTTATGGATTTTAATCAAATCGGCATTGTAGTACAAATTAACACTTAAGAGGAAAAAGCCCATAATTTGCTGAAGAGTGGGGGGGGGGGGAGAAGAAGATACTAGCATGTGGAATCAAACAGTTCATTTCTTTATTGAAGGAATACGGTATACATGAATCTGCTAAGAACTACAGTGGTACCTCTGGTTATGAAATTAATTAGTTCCGGAGGTCCGTTCTTAAGCTGAAACCGTTCTTATCCTGAGGCGCGCTTTCACTAATGGGGCCTCCTGCTGCGCGTGTGCCTTTGGCGCACAATTTCCGTTCACATCCTGGGGCAAAGTTCGCAACCAGGAGCAGCTACTTCCAGGAGCAGTTAGTAGAGTTCATAACCCAAAGCATTTGTAACCAGAAGCATTCGTAACCAGAGGTACCACTGTAGTGGCAGTCGGACACGACTAAACAACAACAATGAGATGCTTAGGGAAACTAGCATTGATAGCCCAACAGACAATCAGAGTTGGCTGAAAAATAAATCTCTCCAGATCCCTCAAAACCAGCAACTTTGTTCCTCAGCTCCAAAAGTAGTGGGTTGTGTTGTTGTTTTTCAGGGGCGGGTGTATGTCCAAAAACAACTCCCAAAGGAGGGCAAATTCTCAGAACTCCTGGGTGTTGGGGTAGCAAGCCATTAATGACAAGATGGCTGAGACCCTCTCCTTTCCTCTCTCTTAAAAATAAAAGAAAGTTTCGCCACTTCTTCAAGTGGCAGCTAGGCTGCCCTCCTCAGCTTAAAAGACATTTCCTTTTAATTTGGTGCAGAATGTTCCAAAGAAATTATGGTACATCATGAGATGAGGCTCTTAATCCCAGGGTTGTGGGTTCAAACGCCACATTGGGCAGAAAATACCTGCATTGCAGGGGGTTGGACTAGATGACCCTTGTGGTCCCTTCCAAGTCTACAATTCTAGGATTCCATGAAACAGAGTGTTGTTTTCCATGATCCAAGCAAACACCCTATTGACTGCCAGCTTTACTGTGGTTGCAATGCCCTGCAAGTACATAGGAAAATGCTGCATTGTGTTTACATAAGTCCATAAAAATGTGTGGGATTGTATTCATAATGTATAACTATACCACCTAAGAAACCTGCCACAAAGGTCCTAAACTGGGTTTCTCCAGCTGTTTTTGGAATACAATTCCCATCATCCCTGGCCACTGGTCCTGCTAGCTAGGGATGATGGGAGTTGTAGTCAACAACAGCTGGAGACCCAAGTTTGGGAAACCCTGCTCTAAAATAAAACTTGTTATTTCAAGATGCACACACCCTCTTGTTTTAACACAAATTTAAAAATCAATTACAATATTCAAAATAGCTGCACCTTTAAAGGTTTGGCATATCACAACGAAAGAGTGAAATAATAAATTTACGGTAGTTCACTGAGCTGCACTCAAGAGCTTATTCAAGAGATAGAAAGGAAAGGCTTTCAGGTATTTATGACGAACAGAGGACATTTAAAAAAACTTGCCAACTAGACCTTGGGTAAATGGAAATCTAATGGGTTTTTGAAACATCTGAGCTCCCTTCAGTTGATTCATGTGGAAAATTTTATATTTATATTTAGCACTGGTCATGTGGATGTGTGTGTAAGATATATATAGAGAGAGAGAAAGAGATCTGACTCTTGGGTCTGTGCCCTGCACTTTTTATAAAGTGTGTCATTGCTAGATCCAGGCAAGGTAATAACCAATTGTTTCACAGAAAAGCAAGAGAAATAGGTTGCTAGGTTTGACTGGTGAACAACACCGTGTGTGGAAATAACTAAAACAAGGCAGCCCGTGCAGTGTGGTGGATAGGGCCACATTCACATCATAAATTAAAAGCACTAAGATAATTCTGAAACCTGTAGTTAGTTAAGGGTTCTGACAGGTTTTAGGGCACCTCTATTCTCCTCCCAAAGTTACAACCTCCAGAGTTCCCTGTGAAAAAATTATTAATTGTTAAACCGCTCTGCAGTTCTGTGAGGGGAATAGAAGTCTCCTAACAATTCTCAGTACCCTTAACAAACTACAGTTCCCAGAATTCTTTGGGGGGGGGGGTAAGCCATGACTGCTTAAAATGGTATCAGAGCACTTCAAATGCATGGTGTGAATGTGGCCTGGGTCTAGCAGACCCAACTTCGTATTCCCATTCAGCCATGAAGTTCAATGTGTAATCTTGGGCCAGTCAGGTTCTCTAAGCCTAATCTACCTCAGAGGGTTGTTCCAGGGATAAAATATGGGAGGAACCATATATGCTGCCTTGAGCTCCTTGGGAGGAAATCCTGGATGTAAATGTAATAATAAAAAGCATACTATAAATGCAAGTTTGCTAGGTAGAGCAGAGAATGATAGGGTAAGGGTTATGATTACTCCCTCAGACATACCTATGGCAATGTGTCTCAAGGTACCGTCTCAGATAGTAAGAGTAGTGGGGAAGATGAGAGGAATAAAGCTGACATTTGGACTAAAGAGTGTGGCAGATTGTGATGTCAAGGTACATTTAACAGACTCAAAGAATGGTTTGGCCACAAGGCACATGAAAGTAACGTAGTCCAGTCAGCCTGCTATACTGAGGCATAATTGTACACACACACACACACACACACACACACACAGTGCCCCAATTTTTGCCTCATTTTGCAAAATTACAAGATGCCAGAAGCGTCATGTAGTTACTCAAACTTTTGATACTACCCTTCATTATCTGCATCCCAGTGTGATTCCCAATGGCATAGCAAACACAGCAAACCGAATACCTTGGTTGCAGCAAAAATAACTAAAACATTACTAAGGCACATCACTATAAGAGACTTTTCAAAAGCTTGGGCAAAAAGAAAGGTTCTTCCTGATGCCTAAAGGACAGCAACGTTGATGTCAAGCAAGACCTTTCAGGGGAACATTATCACTGGAGAATAGAACCTCTCCTTAGCATTGACAGCATTAGCATCAATATGGGAAAGGCAATACGTAGCATTCATAATGTCCCAGTTTTAATCCCTGGCATTTCAGGTAGAGATGGAGAAGTCTCCCATCTGAAACCCTCGCATCAGAGTAGACATTATTGAGCTCTATGGATGGCTTCACTCCATATAAGGCATGAAAGCAAGTGAGTTTTCTACGATTTATTGGAAAATATCCATCACCTATTCAAAAGAGAAAGTATATTATTCAAGAAGGCAGATGTTTGGACTACAATTCCCATCTGCCCTAACTTCATGAGGGCACCAGACTAGCAAAGGCTGAACCAGAACAAATTCTGTATTATTTAAGACATCCACTAGTTTCACAGGTACAAAATCATTATGAGCAGATTAAATGGTAATGTATTGTTAGCAGTACCCCGGCACCCAAATTACTCAATATACATGCATTTAGGATGCAGGATAGCAATGACCCTTATCTATGGTCATATGCTTCCTTTGACAGTAAGCAGCTGTCCAAAGTAAGCGTATAAGATAGGGATGGGGAACCTGTGGTCCTCCGTACATGTTTGGACTCCAGAACCCATCAACCCAAGGGGGCATGGTTAACAGCAAGAGGTGATGGGTGTTTTAGTTTAGCACCATTGAAGGCCACAGGTTGCTCATCCCTGGTATAAGGAAACACTGGTAATAGAATCAATAGTCCTGATCCACACTTAGTCATGCTTAGCATAGAACCAATGAAACCAATGAGAAGTAAGCTAGCCATGACTAGTTAAGCATTGGTTTCAATGGGTCTACTTTAAGCACAACTATGTCTGGCTCTAACACAGTATCGACAGCTTGTTCTATCTTCCATTTTATAAAGTTCTTATATTTCTTGACATGGATGCGAATTGGGCCTTCCACACCCAAACCCAACGCTAACCAACAGCTAACACTGGCTCAGGAAAGAAATATGTGTGCTCATGAATTGTATGAACTTTGGGGATATGATTTAAAGCCTAGGAAAGGGGCATAATTTATTAAATTGTTAAATTGTACTAATCTTGAAAACGCACTATTTTCTTTGCTGCAGGCCAACACATACAATCAATCAACCAACCACCGTTTCTACAGTATAATGCAAAACTCAGTAATGTGTTTGCTGACCTTTTCTCAAGCAGTAAAATATCAATTTTGTTTTTGTCACGGTCAGAAGCAATTAGGTTATAAGTTCTACAAATTCAAAAGTGTGCTTAAAAACAATGCAGCTCAAAAATGCAGCAAAACACATGATATTTAATAACATGCATATGGGAAACAAGCAATTTCTATTTGCAAAACAACCCCTAATAAAAGATCAACCGCCTCAGCATGTGAAACTAGCTCTAGGGGACAATTTCTGGATTACACTCCATTTTCCAACACAACATGAGAAAACTAAAGACTGCAGCACCTAAAGCAGGGGTAGCCAAGAGGGTGTCCTCCAGATGTTGTTAGATTTAATTTAGCATCTTGTTAAATTTAACAACTAGTACTCCATCCAGTCTATTTTAGCTAAAATCAACACACATTTTCCATTACAGTAATAACAACAGTTAGTATAATATATGGTCTTCCCATAGGTATCTGGTTGGCCACTCTGAGAACCAGATGCTGGACTAGTTGGGAATTTTGTCTGATCCAGCAGGGCGCATCATGTGTTCTTATTATTGTAAAATAGATTTAAAATGGCAAATAATAATAAGGAAATGACAGAGGCCTTCAGAAGTGGGCAAAGGAAGTAGGTGATTGAAAGAAGGGGGCAATGAGCAAGAGGGGGCGCTGTTCAAAAATAATTTAGGGGGCACGTAGATAGGAGAGGCTTTGTGCTACTTACAGAAGTGAAGGAGGCATAGCGTGCAGAACATTCAAGATTTTGATGTCACAGTGCTATTTTCTGTATAACTGCTCACATAAGCTATTTCTATGCCGCAGTCAAGAGATGTCATAGTCACCTAGTTAACCATGGAGTATATTAGTAAAGAACAGAAATAAAATATCTCTGCTAATATTTAGATTTAATTAGGCCAGCCTGGCAAAAAAAAAAATGGCTTATAAAAGTCAAGCACAGTGTGAAATTCCAGCAGCCTATCAAATTCTACTGGGAAAGGGAAGCTATGCAAAGTTACAAATATCACCATGGAAGTAGTGTAAAATACCTATTTTTCTTGCAATTTAATGTACTTTTCCAGGTGGCATCAAGAGTTTATCTTCGCACATAAATGGGTCAAATGCTCCTATCTCATACTTGAGGCTGCCTGTCTGCACATTCCCTACTTCATAAAATATTGCACTGTGGGACAGATCATATAGTCCCTGACGAGAATTAGTGGTTTTTTTTATTATTATTTTGCTATAGTAGTAAAATGTATTGTATTGAGTCCACTTTGTGTTCGCTTTCCCCAACTATCCATTCCCCATATATTCTGTAAGAATGATTTTTCTTACGCCTGTTTCAAAATATAGGCATAGTATTTTTATTTTTATTTTGTAGAATCCTGCTAGCTTCAAATTTCTAAAGCTTAAGACTGATTTCATCAATGATAACCTCAAATAGATGGTGGAGGTCAAACAACAGATAATCATATTCTGGTGACAGGAGGTCAACATGACATCTGCCTTCCCTATTTGTCGTTTGCCTACATGATTGAGCACACTTTTCTACCCCTTTAGAAGCTCTGATGCATTTATGGTAATTAGGAGCGTTCCAGTGCATTTAAATTGCCGACTTAGATGATCATTTTGAAAGGAGTCTGCATTTCTGTTCCAGTTCTGCATCAGGACCAACTCAAGTAACTGAAGGGGCTTTTAATATTCTTTGTTATGAATCTTGACTCAATATTGTTTCAGCTACTTTTTTTTGTCCTGCTTTTGTTTTTTTCCTGCAATTGCCTGAGCATTGTCATTCAAAGGAACAGCATCACAGCCGTGCAAACAATAAATACATTTGCAATGTCAGGCTAGGGCAGCTGTGCATGGAAAAGGCATGCACACACTAGTATTCCCCATGCCCCAAAGCATTTTCTACTGAAATACAAAAGGAAACCCCACACTGCAAACTCTTCTGAAGTGCATCTTGATGCTTCACGTCTGCTGAAGCTGAGAAGCCAGAGTAGCGTTATATAGCAAATCATTCTGATTCAACAAAATAACCGCAATCAGTGACGACATCATCACCTTTACAATAATGAAGAATCCTAATCAACCAGGAACGTATGCCTTGGATGAGCTAAATCATAATTTGCTTTACGGCTTTTCTCATACAGTATTACTCATAAGCCGCAATTCCTCCTATGGCTGTCATATTGATGGGTGGTGGGTGGGAATCACTCTAAAACCTTCATTTCCCTGATGGTTGTACATTTCTAATTTCTAGCTTAGAACGGCAATGGTCACATATCCCTGCCCGCACTATTACGCTTTCTTCTTTTTCAGGTTTACCCCAATAATAGCCTTGCAGTCCAAATACATTATGACTCCTCTCAGTGTTCTGTTTAGCCTAGCAGAAATGTCCCTGCAAAGTGTCTCCTTGCACTTGTGCCAGCTTTAAATTTCAGAACAGTGCAGAGCATTCTCAATTACGTCAATCTGTATTCCATACAGAGGCAGCGCCGCCGCCACCGCCTCCTCCTCTCCCACATTTTCTCTCTGTTGCCTTCTTTTTTTCATCCTCACGAACACTGTATTTTGCTTCTGTGCAGATTCATCACATTTAGCGGTTCAGAAACCACCTCCCGCCTTCTCAAAATCACAAACTTTTACGAGACCCTGGCTTAAAGCAAAGTTCATTAGGGGTATAAATACCCCCAAATGAATGTTACATGCTGGTGCAAACTAAGTGTTCTCCCGAAACATAACCTAGCTGTACAATAGTACGTAAGCAGAGAGGGATTTAATTTACATCATCTTTCATAGAATCATAGAATTGTAGAGTTGGAAGGGACCCGGAGGATCACTTTGACGTCTTTCATGTAAAACAAAATCAAATGTTCAGAAACGGACAGAAGTTGCAAAATCCTTAATTTTTGGAGCAATCTTTCACACACACACACACACACACACAGAGAGAGAGAGAGAGAGAGAGAGAGAGAGAGAGAGAGAGTATTATACATATAAGCCTGCCAAAATTTGAGAGGCCTGTTCAAGTTATTTCCACCGCAATCGGAACAAGCAGTCACTAATCTCATCTAGAAATGTTTTTGTACTTTGGCTAGGTTTCCTGCTGAATAGCTTATACTGGTGTTCTTCAGCTGTGACCTGTGCAAAACAGATTCTGCTGTGCAAAACCTTATATAATAACTAGCCTTCATGCAGCTTAACTTGCTTTACTGACATAGTGGACAAATGTACAGTATATACAGTAGCCGCTCTACTGAATGACATATATCTTGCTCAGAGCCAGTATTTTCAAAGGTGCATGTGCAGCAGGACATTTCCAGAAAGGTTTGCTCTCTATTGTTTTTAAAATGTTGGTATTGTCACCTTAGATTAACAGAGAGCCTTTCCCTACAGGTCTCAAAAAAACAACTAATTTTAAAAACAGAGTGTAGTCAGGACTTGCAAACTCCGGCCCTGAACAAAATTTGCAGCGCCCACTTTCAGTTTACAAGCATAGATACAATAAAGCCTTCTAGCGCCCCTTTACAACCATTATGGTAATACAAGATTTAGAGCTTTCTCTGTAGATAACATGTTATTTGATTTGCTATTTACCCAGTGCTAGAAACTGAGATATGAAAGCTAGGAGCTAAATGGCACTTTAAACCTAGGTAATGGGTGCAACAACAGAATGATTAGGTGCACTTTTTAAAAAACAAGAATGATAGCTGAAAATGAATGAACTGCAGCTAAAATCTTATGTTCATTTTTCACATGGTCTAGTCCTCATCTGAAGACTTCAAAAAACAAAGCCATGTTTCTTCACCTGCCAGCTCCCTAATATTCTTAAGAGCATGGGTAGGAAAACTAAGGCCTGGGGGCTGGATCAGGCCCAATTGCCTTCTGGATCCAGCCCGCGGAGGGTCCGGGAATTGCTATGTGGATCGCCAGCACACGTGTTCTTTCCCTCTCTCTTCCTCTCCCTCACATGGGCAGCGGCGCCTCCTCCCTCCTCTTGGCTTCTCCCCGCCCTGCCTAGAGGAGGAAGGGGGCTGGGCTTTGTTGGTGCCAGCAGCAGCAGCGCTTGAGTGACCGCCATTTTAAGCAGCCCCTTTCCGGAGCCCTTTTGCGTGCCACTCATCGTCCCACCACCGCCACCAGCCCCTGCCGCTCACAAGACACAGGTAAGCAGCCACCAGGGCTCGTATATCAAAAAATATACATTTGGAAAAGGTAAAGGTAAAGGAGCCTTGAACAGTTAAGTCCAGGCAAAGGCGACTATGGGGTGTGGCGTTCATCTCACTTTTCAGGCTGAGGGAGCCGCCCTTTGTCCACAGACAGCTTTCTGGGTCATGTGACCAGCATGACTAAACCGCTTCTGGCACAACGGAACACCGTGACTGGTGACAGAGTGCACAGAAATGCCATTTACCTTCCCGTCGCAGTGGTATCTGTTTATCTATTTGCACTGATATGCTTTTGAACTGCAAGGTTGGCAGAAGCTGGGACAGAGCAACGGGAGCTCACCACCGCCACGCAGATTCAAACCACCGACGTTCCAATCGGCAAGCCCAATTTGGCTCTGATTATTCCTCTTAAAAGTTATCACGTAAGGACTATCAAATGTAAACTTCAGAAAACCTTAAACTGAAAGAATGAATTTCCTTTTTCTATTTAACCCAGATGTGGATTTTGGAACCACAACACAATCTTTTCCCCTTTTTCTTTCAAAGTGACAACTCAAAGCTTTAGTTATATTCAAATCAGTTTCAGACAATGCCATTATTTTGCCCACAGTATTGGAAGTAGATGGATGAAGAGTTCAGGGCAGCTGATATCTTGTATTAGTGTAAACATAAAACGTTCCCTTTAACAGAATAGAAAAGAAGTGGGTTACCAATTTGCTAATATGGATATGTGCCCTACTCAGGACACAGAGGAAAAAACTCTTGACTTACCTTAGAAAAGGACTCTCATAGGCTGCATTTACCTCAATGTAAAAACCAGGGAAAGGGCAATCTTTGTACTGGAGGACAATGCTTGCCCCAATGTAAAACAGATAAGCACCCTATCCCTAACTTCAGATGTTTTAACACAAACTTTTTGGGTAAGCCCATCTTTAAAACATAGAAACTACAATATAAAAGAGCCTCTGTTTCCAGAGAGGAATCCAATACCTGAACTATTGGTAGAGGAGAATCAGGCACATGCAAGGCCTAGGTCAGATGAAACCAAAGATGAAAGATTCTGTTATTAGATCTGATTCACATTCATAGATGAATGGTGTAATGTTCCATGGAGCCAGGAGGGATTTGTCGTTAATAAATTATCCTGTTATTTAAAACCTGTTTAATAGCTAGAAAAGAAGGATAGTATTCTCAAAACCCATAGTCTGATGGGCACAGCAATATTCAACTGTTCAAAATCGTACATTCGTTTCATTTCACCGATAGCTCCCTAAATTTAGCATGCACCCTGTAAACTAGACATTTTGCAGCAATTGAGGTGCATATAGACTGGTTTGCACCAACAAGAGCTCCCATGGATTGGCAAGCTGCCAAATCCATTTGGCCATGATGCCTGTGAAATGCAGTCCAATGATAACAGAGGACTAGTAAATATAATGTCTTGTTGCTCAGATGCAACTGCCACAGTTGGTGATGTGTTGAAACCCATCAGAAGTTGACTTTTCTGGCACCAGGGTGACATATTTTTTGGACTATGCTAACAAAATCATGATTCTTGGGGAGGGGGAAGGATAGGAAAGAACTGCTCCCAGCATTGCAGAATCTATAAGCTTTAGAAAAGTAGAATGTGCAGAGAAAAGACCCATATTGTTAAAGGTGCCCCCCCCCAAGGAAAAAGTATATACAGACTGCATGGGAAATAATGAAATGCTTTTGCAATGCATGGAACCTTTGGGGAGGAAAGGGGTTCAGAAATTAAGTGGCCAATTGTTTGCACTGGGCAAAGACAGAGAAGAGGAAGATGCTAAAGGTATTTTTAGAGGATAAAGATAGTGAACAGCCTGTGTTCCAACTATATCATTTCTAGAGGAAAGCTACTGGGAAGCTAGTCTGTTTCTCAATCACTTTTGAGTTTTCTCTGCTGCTATTGTTCACATCACAAAACAATTATAGACTGGTAAAGGGTCTGTAAAATTGAACAGGGTTCTTTTGCCATCCTCTCTCTAATGTTCTGGATCACAATATTGTAAACTAGCAAATACAAGGCTTCTGAGGTTAAGGCAGCTTTTACAAGAAACTTTTGTTTCTGCAATAAATACTCCTACAAATCGCTTTGCTATATAATGCAAAGCTCTATAAAACTGACTGCTGGTCGCTACATAACTTGAGTTTTCAACAATGTTGAGCACGTATATTTTATTGCAACTGAAAGAAATATTGTTGCTAACATATCTTTTCTTAAACGTTAGTAAAAAAGGGGGGGGATATATTCCTCTGAATGTCTTTTCATCCGGATGAATAGAGACAGAAGTAAAAACAGCAAGCTGCATTTTGTTTCCCCTGCTCAGAGCTTCTTTTCCGTGTGCTACACTGAGACAAAACAGGTTATGCCCTAGGAAAGCATAAAGAAACATTTTGTCATAGAGCCTCTGGTTAGGAAACACTGCCAAAGCCACAGATAGCAAGGTACACAGCTGAACATACTGCAAGGGGCCATGACCTGGTTGCGGGTGGGGGGTACCATGTGGCCAGACATTGTAACCCTCCCCCAATAGAA
Source organism: Podarcis raffonei (assembly GCF_027172205.1). Classification (NCBI taxonomy): domain Eukaryota; kingdom Metazoa; phylum Chordata; class Lepidosauria; order Squamata; family Lacertidae; genus Podarcis; species Podarcis raffonei. Next base: position 114,290,612 of record NC_070602.1, read on the forward strand.
TGTCCTGAATATAAATAGCAGGTTGGGGTCAGACAATCTCATCACTCGCTTTAAGCATCGACAATGCTTTTCGTAATGCACCGCCTGTGACCTATTCCTCTTCCAGTCTTGCTTTCACTGCTCCAGTCTTCGGACGAACTGTTATAATCTCCAAGACGTATGCCTAAAAACGTACACCTTGGACGGCTATCGCATCCACAGCTCAGCAACTCTTACGCAATGAACTGGTCGTGCGCTGTCTGTCTTCTTGCATTAATTTATTGGTTTCAAAAGGAAGCACGTTCAAGTGCAAACGCCCTCCATCCATATTTCCAAGCAGCAACATGGCTTGGGCATTAGTTTAGGAAGGAAGTGCAAAGTTATCGGCTGCAACATACAACTGAGCTAGCAATGACTTTGCTTTATTTGAACCTCTTCTCTCTAATTCCATGGATTTAGGGCAATACACCAGAGAGGGAAAGGCTTTACATTTGTTTTTGCAAATTGGAATGAAAACAAACGAACTGAGACATTTTTCAAATCCACCGTTTTAAGCCACCTTAAATCCCAAAAGGCATATATGGATAACTGCCCTCCTGCTCACTCCACTGGCCAGCCCCCAAAGAACCCCTCCACAAGACACTTTCCTTAGTTGTCTGCAAGCAACCACCCCAGCTTCTCCCTTCTGTTCCACAGCCCCATTCTGCAACCATTCACCTGCCCTGGCTATACCTTATTCTTCCTGCTGGGTGAGACTCCAGAGGTAAGAGACCCTAGAGAAATTCCACTCTGCCATCAACCTGAGCCTCAACCTGTCTATGCAGCAGGTTAACTTTCTGACTATGCAATGGGCATACAGTGGTACCTCGGGTTAAGTACTTAATTCGTTCCGGAGGTCTGTTCTTAACCTGAAACTGTTCTTAACCTGAAGCACCACTTTAGCTAATGGAGCCTCCCGCTGCTGCCGCACCGCCAGAGCACAATTTCTGTTCTCATCCTGAAGCAAAGCTCTTAACCCAAGGTACTATTTCTGGGTTAGCGGAGTCTGTAACCTGAAGCGTATGTAACCTGAAGCGTATGTAACCCGAGGTACCACTGTATAAACACCTCTTTATACTGGAAGCCTGCAGAACACTATAAATATGTATGCTTCTAGCTGACACCTGCAATACACCATGAGTTCCAATGCCTATAGCAAAGTCCTATGATTCAACCAAAGATAGCTGTACTTGGCTACTACCCAAACTATTCCACTGTATTATTATTTACATCCCATCTTGCATGAAGATAATCCGCTCACACAGGCCTTGGGGTGTAGACCTGTGCTTGCATGCAGACAGTCCTCTAAACTAAAGCTCACAAACTCACAAACAACAAACAGAGAATAGAAGAGAGAGGCAAATGGAAGGGCTGGATGCAGCAGAAATCCCCTGATGCCAACTCCGCCTCTGTATTCACCGAGGACACACCATGACAGGACATAGCAACATCAGCCCTGACTTGGGGCGCTTGTTCACATGCTTGTTTCTCAACATCATACAGCCTAGGACAAGCCAGCAATGCTCTTCATCTTTTTGCACAAGGAAAACAGGTCAGCTTATGCAAAATAAGTATGCAAAATAATGAATGGCCACGAATCTGACATTGGAAATGGAGCTCAGCATTTTATGAAATAGACAAGACAAACTTCAGTTCGTGTTAATTTTTGCTACAGTACATCTCTTAGTTTTTAGGAGGCCACAAGACTGTAATTGTCACCAGCTATGTGTGTAAGTGGACCATATGTATAGAATACATGCTACAACTGAGGTCCCCAATGTGGTGCTCATGGGCACCAGGGTGCCTTCAGACACTGGCCTTGGCACCCCTTCCACTTTTTGGAGTAGGGCTTTTTAAAAATTCTTTTTGGTTAGGAAGGGTGTCTGATTTTGGTGATGTTGCCTACTTCTTGTTTGTCATTGTGAGGGTGTGTGTACTTGTTTTGTCCAATTTGTGTGTGGGGTGTGTGTGTAGCTGAGCATCTGGATGTTTTGTAGTGCCCACAACAGTTTCTTCGATTTCCAAATATGCCTCCAGTCCGCAGGACCCTATGCTACAACATACAACCTGTGTTGTGACTACAACCTGAAGATGTAGTCAATAATGACTAGCTTTGTTTCTTTAGAGAGGGTGCAGGAGGAGGAAGATAGGTTTTCGTCTTTATTCTTTCTGAAATGTGGAATAAAATAAATGAAGGAATCCCGTAACAGTGCAACCATGAAGAAGTCTCCTGATTGTGCTCGCTGACATACTTCAGGCAGTAGGAGTAAAGAATTCTGTGGATGTTAGCTGGCAAGCAACGCACTGCCCTAAACTTAAACTGCATTGATCAGAACAGCCTGGGATCAGAAACTGGCAGTTGCATTTGGAACCCAAAATTTGCTCCCAGCATTCTAAACAATGACACTGTTGCCGCAGAAAATGGATTAGTCTGTCTATATGACAGATTATAGCTACTGAGATACCATTACTAAAACAGCTGATTCCATTTCCAGTAGCAGCATAGAAAGGCACACATGTTTAAAAAGAATCAATAAGAGAAAACAACAGCAGTAGTTAGCAGCAGGTAATAATGGTTCCAATTGTAAGAGGTCAGGAAAAAGGGGCAACAGAGTCATTATGCAAGACAAAGACTTTAGCGCTCGTCATTCGAAGAAAGCTAACCAGAAAAAGCAAATGTAAGAAAAACTAATGTGGTTCTCTTTTATAGCAGCAAGACAGCAACAGCCAGTTTATTTATGTATCACTGTGTGCGTAACCAAATTTATTAGGCATAACATTCCCAAGGCATTCTGAACTGCAAAGCTGGAAAAACTTGGCTAGCTTCAAAATTAACAGGTTCTCGGTGTATTGAGCAATTTTGTTTCCTTTGAAGAGATGTTTATAATACTAAATATATTGGAAATCATGGTTTTCTTTATCAAATTCCAGCCAAACACAATGGGGCCTTGCAGATGTAGTGTCAAATCTTGGCTTAGTTTTAGAAAACAAACAGGCATAAGCAGTGCTCTGTTTTTCTAGAAAAAGAGGTCCTGGAACTCACCATGAACTCACCTTGTTCTCTTATAATGGCAATGGCGCCCACCTGGGAGGTGCCAGAACTGAGTTCCAGCAAGTTCCGGCTGGAAAATAACGCTGGGCATAAGCATGCTAAACCATGTGGTAGTAGTGGTACCTTGGTTCTCGAACTTAATCTGTTCCGGGAGTCCGTTCGGCTTCCAAAAAACATTCACAAACTGGAACACTTACTTCTGGGTTTGCGGCATTCAGGAACCGATTTGTTCAGGAGCCAAGCTGTTCGAGTACCAATGTACCACTGTATATGAATGGGGAACCTGTAGCCCTCCAGATGTTGTTGGGACTCCCAGATCCTATCAGTTAGTGGTAGGAGATTATGAGCGCTGTAGTCTGACTATATTTGGAAGGTCACAGGTTCATCATTACTGGTGCAGTGCTATGAGAGAGGAGGAGGAAATGGGCAGACCTACTAATTCTTGCAAAAAGGGACGCAGGTGGTGCTGTGGGTTAAACCACAGAGCCTAGGACTTGCCGATCAGAAGGTTGGCGGTTCGAATCCCCGCAACTGGGTGAGATCCCGTTGTTCGGTCCCTGCTCCTGTCAACCTAGCTGTTTGAAAGCACGTCAAAGTGCAAGTAGATCAATAGGTACCGCTCCGGCGGGAAGGTAAACGGTGTTCGCCAGAATGGTTCGCCAGAAGTGGCTTAGTCATGCTGGCCACATGACCCGGAAGCTGTACACCGGCTCCCTCGGCCAATAAAGCGAGATGAGCGCTGCAACCCCAGAGTCGGCCACGACTGGACCTAATGGTCAGGGGTCCCTTTACCTTTACTAATTGTTTCAGAATTAAGCCACTGCTTAGCATTACATCTGAAAAGCCCCAATGAGAGCAATCCAAGACCATTCCAATCAGTGGGAGCTCTGACACTGACTTCAATAGGACATGGATTCCATTCCAATTACCAGTAGCTGCTTTCCTCTAAATTATTATGGACAAGGCCAAATGAACACCGAAATTTCTCATGAACATCTGCTCCTGCAGATAAAAGAGGCCCATAGCATCAGCCTATAAATTTATGTAATTCCCTCAAGACAAGTGTCTCTCCTTGGACTTTATTTTTATAAATCTACGGCTGAGTCAGAAATTAGTCATCAGAGATTATGGCTTCAACTGTCAATAAAAATCGCATGAACTACTCAAAAGGGTTTCAGAAACAACTTTGCACTGGGCTTCTCAATGCCATTTTCAGCTCTGTCTTTACCTTGTTAACCGTTTCCTGCCATATGAACATTGGTTCAAAACCCATTAACACACAGCTCCATTATTATCTACATGTCTATACATAGCTGTAAGACGAGAGATGGCCTGTGCAGAAAAGTCTGATATAATCCTACCATAAGTACAATCCAACTTTAAAACTGCTGGGTCATATATGGTCTTCCAACATCATGATATATCACCAGCTAAACATCGTGATATACCAATACATCACAATGTTTGAAACAAGGGTGGAACTATGTAGAAGCAAACAGCAGGGCTGGGCAATATCTGTTTCTCAACCAGATACATCACCAGCTGAACACTGCAATATACTGATATTTCACAATGTCTCAAATAAGGATGGAGCTACGTAAAGGCATTGGTTGGCTTCACGGTTTTCCCCATGTTGTGATTTTTGCATAGCAGACACAAACAAACATCATGATTCACAATATATTGCCAGGTCAAAAATTATGAAACCAATATCATGATGGGGACTTGAAACCGGTTTTGGATTATATATATATCGCTCAGCCCTAACGCACATCATGATTCGTGATATATTGCCATGAAACTGATATCAAAATACGGATTTCAAACTGCTTTTGGACGCTGTATCGATATATCACCCAGCCCTAAAAGCCACAGAAGTTGAGTACAAGCGTTTGAATAAAACTTTGAAATATACAGCATAAGAAGAGCGCTGCTGGATCAGGCCCATGGCTCATCTAGTCCAGCATCCTGTTCTCACAGTGGCCAAAGAGATGTTCTTGGGAAGCCCAGAAGAAGGACCCAAGCACAAGACCCCTCTACCCTCCAGCTAACTCCAGTATCTCGTGAATTCATTTTTTAACAACCAACTGTTAAAAGCTGTGGATTCAACATGCATTATTTCATCAATTCCTAGGGCCATTCTATACATTAATTACATTTTTCCTTGGTACAAACTTTTTCCAGGTAGGGAAGCAAGTGTGCACAATAATGTCTGACAGGAAGTGCTAATGTTCTTCCTGACATTTACAGTGGTACCTCGGGTTACATACGCTTCAGGTTACAGACTCCGCTAACCCAGAAATAGCGCTTCAGGTTAAGAACTTTGCTTTAGGATGAGAACGGAAATCGTGCTCCGGCGGCGCGGCGGCAGTGGGAGGCCCCACTAGCTAAAGTGGTGCTTCAGGTTAAGAACAGTTTCAGGTTAAGTACGGACCTCCAGAACGAATTAAGTACTTAACCTGAGGTACCACTGTATATGCTGCCCTTATAGCAAGCAGCGCAAAGAGTTAAAGACTGCTGCTGCTGCTGCTGTTGTAGTAGTAGCTCAGCTGTTACAAAACCCAATACAAATATAGGATTATCAGGACGGAGAGACACTGATTCAGGACAGAATTGAGTCATTGCGTTATTTTGGCTTCATAAGGGGGAGTAAAATAACCATTTTGCAAATGCATTGCTAAGTATAGCAGTGAGTGAAGAGCTGATAGGATCTTTTAAGCACATAGTTATGGAGAAGAAATAACTAACTGAACAAAAAAGTAAGTGGCTTTCCCAGACAGCACTGGCCTTTCGGCAGTGCAGCCTAGTAATGAAGTGTTTAAACAAAAAGGGAATTGCTGGAATGAACACACTGCAGCTGTAGAAAAGGATCAGGAACTCCCATCAGCTGTTTGCCCTGCTTGTTTGTTCCAAAGCCTTGCATCCATCCTATTGCATGAAATTTAATCCCTTGTCTCCCACAAAATAAAGTCTGGCTATATTTTTAAGAATGTTAAGAAGATCCTGCTGCCCATCTAGTCCAGCATCCTGTTCTCACAGTGGCCAACCAGATGCCTGTGGGGTACCTGCAAGCATAAACCATCAAGAGTCCTAACTGGGTGCGTCTAACACAGGGGTCGGCAACCTAAGGCCTAGGGTCGTTTAATCGGCCCATGAAATCCCCAACGCCCGCTCAGTTGGCTCCCGTGCGCCGCGCTAAACCGGCGCAGAGCAGAGCGGGGACCGCCTTTCGCAATGCTGGATGGCTTCCCATTGGCTGCAGGAAGCTCGTGCAGCCAATGGGAAGCTGCACACGCCTCCTCTGGGCCGGAAGGAGCGCTGGAAATAGCGTTTGCGCGTGTGCACACACTCCAGTTCCCCACGGTGTCTGCGGGACCGTGAACTGGCCCAAGCCACAAAAACTTTGCCGACCCCTGTTCTAACAGCAGTGGGCTGCCTGTGTTTGAACTGCTGTACATGAGCATTGGCCCACATTTCCCTGACGAGACACACACAAATGGATTAACAGTCAAGTGTTTGAAGAGAAGCGGTGACCAGGATGCAGTCTTACAGTGTACCTTGGCTGTACCAATTATGTGTTAGTACAACCAATCCAGCGTGGATATTCTGTGGCTCCTTGAGAGTTGTGAGATCCTTGTCCCACAAATAATCAAGGGCTCTATGTGTCAACATCTTCTGCCCGTTACGTTACAATTCTTGCAGGACTGAGTGCTATTTTACTATTTCACAACTTTTCTATAATCCACTTGACACATCTTTCTTAAACATTTGACATTACCCCATGCTTCCTCCCTTAGGAGGAAACAAACAAATACTATAACCAAATTTATCAGAGTAATATCATAGAATCGTTTAATTGTAAGCGTTGGAAGGGGGGACCATGGGGGTGATACAGTCCAACCCTTTGCAATGCATGTATCTTTGCCCAATATGGGGTACGAGTCCCTGAAATTAAGAGACTCATGCTCTACCAACTGTTTTAAAAATAAAACCACACAGCAAGCCTGATAATGTGTGTTGATATATGTCTGCAGGCTTAACATGCAAACTTATGCTGATGTTTGGCCCCTACTAGAATGGACTATTAAATCATAAAAAGTAATCTGACTATTATTAATAATTAAAAGGCTGTAGGGAAGTCTCGGGAAAGGTCAAGGATAAGGAGAAAGACATGAATTTCTCCCTCAAGGTTAGGACAAAGTTATCGTTCGGTGACATAGTACAGCAGTGCTGCTGAAAACAACATGGCTGTCAAATATTCTCACAAGATTCCAGTTTCACAATCCTAGTGAAATTCACACCAGCAGAACCCCACCGGCCCACCTATTACACTGGTACCTGATGCGTACGAAATTCAGAAAAAACTCAAGGGCACTTTCATTCCTGCGAAGTTCCAAATAGATTTCTACTCACGTTGGTTGCTTGCAATATGATGCATAATGTTAGTTGTTGCATTCTAAGCCCTATCTCTTACACCATCAATATTACGGAACAAAATACATGATCCAACCAAATTTAAGCACTTTTAGGTTCCACTGGTTTCAATAGAAAAAAAAATAAGCATGTTAATCCTCTGCTACTGAAATTAAGGTGCTTGACTTTAACTGGACCATGCCATATCGTTGTACAAATTACCGTATTTTTCGCTCTATAGGACGCACTTTTTCCCCTCCAAAAATTAAGGGGAAATGTGTGTGCGTCCTATGGAGCGAATGCAGGCTCCTTGGCTTCAGTGATAGCAACGCGGAGCCTCCAAAACGCAGAGGGAGCGCTCCCTCCGCGCTCCGAAGGCTTTGTGTTCCTTTTGCTGAAGCCGGGAGAGCAAGACTTTCCTGGCTTCAGCAGAGAGGGAGAGCTGCACAGCGCCCCTTCAGCGAAGCGGGAGGAGAAATGGAAGGGGCTCCGTTTCTCCTGCCGCTTCGCTGAAGGGGTGCTGAGCAGAAAGGGGGAGAATTTTTTTTCTTGTTCTCCCCCTCTAAAACAAGGTGCGTCCTATGGTCGGGTGCATCCTATAGAGCGAAAAATATGACGCTAGGCCTAAACGCCTGAAGTCTCAAAATATTTAATAAAGACAAGGCTGAAGCACTTTTACAGGCTATATAGGTCAATAACCTGGTTTAAACTTACTGACTTTTTCAAGAGAGAGAAGGGGAGATTTACACCCAAACACACACGTGAATATATACACACTGAAGAAAATGAAGCACTATCTTCCAGTGCTCTTCAATCAAGTGAATGCTGCGGCATGCAAAATGTCAAGGCCCATCTCAGGAAATACACAGCGCTTATCTCATCACTATGTTGACAAGTCCTCAAGTACGTAAAGGTGGCAATTCTATGTAAATTAACTGATATCAAAAGTTCATCATAATTAACCCCTCCCAACAGAAAAGTCCTAACCCTTTTTAAAGCAAACCTGTAGACGTATAACATTATTCAAGGAGGTTTACATGAACTGTAATGGAGTCAACTGCAAAACCGACTCGGAAAGTTAGGTCAACTTAGGGCTCTTTCACACTTCTGTTTGCTCCGCCGCTCCGCCCCCCACAAGAAAACCTGCGGTTTACCATTGAATCAGAAGAAATGGCAATCAGGTATCCAAGGATTGCCATTTGTTCTGGTTTTAATGGCAGGTTTTTCAGGGGAAAGCAGTGGCGCAAAGCCAAAACTGCTCAGACTCATGCTTGGAGAGCATGGGACAATCCAAAGTGTGGCAAGCCCTTATACTCATGCAAGTGTTACTGATCAATAAATGCAATGAGAAGCAGATGTAGCCTGCAAACTGACTGCAGGGGTTAGCCTCATTAAGATTAGGCAAGTCTCACCCCTCAATATTTTTAAAGGCCCATCTTTTTGCCATGACCTTCAGTGACTAATTCTAAACTGAGCTGCGGAAATGGTGTCATCTCTCTTTCTACGGTTAGGTCATGCAAGCCTACTTTATACTGGCTTAAGTTGTTTTTAAATTATGCTTCATTTGTTATGTTTTGTTGTGCATCTTGTAATCTGCTTTGTCAAGATTTGTCTCTTAAAATGTGATTATAAAACTGTTAAATAATGAGCAAAAGAGTTATATGGCCAATTTTGATATTCATTGCTATTCCCAGTACCTGGAGCATCCTAAAACAGGCACACAAGGATGAGTTGGCAACTGTAAGTCAGGAATAAAAGAAATGAATATCAGGGGAGATACTTGAAATGTTCTGGACAAAAAAAAAAAGGAGATGAAGGGGGTTATATATAAAATCTTATTTCAATACTGGATTTATTAATCTCTAGTATCTAACCTTCCATTGGTTCTCTGCTCACAAGCATTAACATGAATTAGAATCAGCATGGGTATCATGCTTTGAAAGGATATTGGGAAAGGAATCTCTTCTGTGCTGCTGTTAGAAGTTATGTAAAGCGCATTGTGCGATAGGACTAATCTACATAAACTGAACCTGAAGGAGCTCGGGCTGTGGGCTGAACTGCAATGATAGCTTCCCAGCATCAGCATTGCTACTGATTACCGGGAGGAGAAGGGGAAGGGATGTGGTGGCAGAAAGGTCAGGGCTGTGGAGATGAAGTGATGGAGCAATGGATTGACTCCCCCAGTGTGCTTGCATCAGCCGTAATCTCACCTCCACCTGGTTCTCCCTCTTTCTCTCTCAGTAAAGCCTCAGCAAGGCTGCTTCCAGGAAACTAGAACAGTGGCCCCACCCCACTGAGAGACCCACGTCTGCATTTTAATTTGAGTATAGGAAGTTCCCTGTCTTGATGTAACTAGTCAGTTATTGGGAAGTGAACACACACAGAGAGAGAGAGAGAGAGAGACTCCCACAGAATTAAATGCACATGCTAGAGACAAGCTAGAAATGCACAGTGCTAGGAAAACATTTTGCATTTTCTAGAAGAGATAATGAAACCACGACAAGAACATGAAAATACGGGTCCATGGGGTCACGAAGAGTCGGACACGACTAAACGACGAAACAACAACAACTACAGAAGTGGTCCATTGATAAAAGTGGAAAGCACCCATCATCATTTAGCTTTCAAAACAAAGATTGGGGCTTTGATCACAGACTGCATTCCATTTCATCTTCAAGACACACTTCTCCAACTTCCCTTTGCTAATGTAAGCTCTTTAACGGCATGTCAACTGTTTCCCACTCTCTCCCAAACCTCAACCAAAGAAACCCTATTGGATATACACACAAGTATTCACAGTGCTTTAACACTATCTGGAGGTGTTAAGAAAATACCATACTGAGCATCAAGGAAATGTTGGCGCCTAAGCAGTATGCATGCAGCAGTTTCCATTACTATAAAATTCAGAGAAGGCGGTAGCAATCCTAATTAAATTGACTTATTCACGAATGCAAATTGATGCACACTCTGGCCTTGCTTTTGTTCTTTTTAAAGGACCCAGGCTACTGTTCCACCCTTAATTAATTGGAATTGCCCTTGAAGATAATGATAAGAGACATTGTGACAAAATTACTACAAGTCAGATAGGCTGAGATTAGAGGGTTTTGAATTTAGTGATATCATGTACTCTGTGAAAATACATATAGACTAAGCAGACCTTTCTAAAATAAAAAATGCATGCACACATTGCATAAGCAGAGAAAAAGCAATAAGGGTCTTTGTTTCCTTTACTCTTGTGGCAGCTAAATGATAAGATCAATATAAGCACTGCAAACATACAAATGTCTCTGAGTTTGTGTCTTCCATCCGCTTAAATCTCACCAAATCAATAATATTACTTTGCCTTACATAGCTGGGCTGATAGAATGTGCTGCTTTGCATTAGTTCGGGCTAACTGCATGATGAAATTAACAAAATATTTTCATGTACCATATTACAGTGGTACCTTGGTTTACGAACCTAATCCGTTCCAGAAGTCCGTTCTTAAACCAAAGTGTTCTTAAACCAAGGTGTGCTTTCCCATAGCAGCAGGGAGACTCAATTTACAAATGGAACACACTCAACAGGAAGCGGAACATGTTCTTATTCCAAGGCAAAGTTCACAAACCAAAACACCTACTTCTGGGTTTGCAACGTTCTTAATCCAAGTTGTTCATAAACTAAGCTGTTCTTAAACCAAGGTACAACTGTACTGGTAAAATATAGGTATGCTTTCACTAAAGTATCAGCTACAAGTGCTATAGAGACATGCCTGCATCTAGCATAGGTGTGTGTGCAAAACCTGCTTATGCATGTGGATTCCCTTGCTGGATTGTCAACAATGCACACCCACGCACAAAGAAGATTTGCCTCTACCTTTTGCACATTTGGACATGAGCTATCTGATGCATTTGCCGCTTGCTCTAAACCAAGGTTTTCCAAACTTGGGTCTCCAGTTGTTGTTTTTTGGACTACAACTCCCATCATCCCTAGCTAGCAGGACCAGTGGTCAGGGATGATGGGTACTGTAGTCCAAAAACAGCTGGAGACCCAAGTTTGGGAAACCCTGCTTGAAACCAAGGGTGGCTAATCTGTGGCCCTCCAGATGTTGCTTGACTCCAGCTGCCAGTAAGCCTGAACAAAGACCATGCTGACTGGGGCTGATGGAAGCTGCAGACAAACATCTGGAGGTCAAAATTAGCCACCGGGTCTTTACACATTATGGGGAGAATCGGGCATTTCTCTCTGTGTCACAACCCAACCATAGCCTTGGCTTGCACACATTACCGTGCACACTTATGCCATGACCAGAACCACACTCCTCTGCTGAAGATTTCTTAATGCCATATAACGTTTGATATCCTAGCAGCGAAAATGTGATATTCATAACAAGTTTGTTCTACCTGTCATGGTTTACTTCAGGTTTCCTGAAGAATCATTCAGACCTAAAGCAAAAAAGAAGAAGAAGCAAGAAATGAAATATTAGCCATTTTAAAACTGTATTAGTTTGAATTTAGTGTTTAATAAACATTTCATTTGAGTTGTTTTTGTTTGGAGGATAATTCTTTACAGGACAAAAGGCAACTGGAAGGCAAGCTGGTGTAAGGCATGGGAGGAAGGGTTTTCAACTAGAGCATATAGCAACTAGTCTCCCACCATTTGCCTCTTACACAACATCTAGAACACACCAGGCTTCATAAAAGTCATTACCATAAAGGTCTTACATCCAAGTCAATTCCCCAGTCTGCCCAACTCACCAAGCAGGCACAGACTCCCTTGATCTGGAAGAAGGCGATTTGCACAGGAAATATTTATCTTTGCATCAAAAGATTTTCTGGTGGCACCACAGAATTAACTAATTTAGCATATTCACTTTACTTGTATTTTAGTAAACCAAGCTAAAAACCTTGGAACTGCCAAGTTTGCCTAATATTGCATTTGCAATTTGCATCGGTTCATTGTTACCAATGAACTTAGCAGGGCAGGTGGCCGAATAATGCCCTGGGAAAATGTTCCTACCTACCTACTTTTGACCTTGTCTTGCTTTTGGCTCTTTGGATTTCTGCCTTTCTGGTCCAGAACTTAATCCCTGGCCGTGGTCTGTCTCAGAGAACAGATCAGGCTTGACAGCTACGCAAACTGGCACAACCTTTATGACAGGGTGCAAATTTAGCTGTCACTTTTTGCACAACTACAGCATCAGTGTGCGCCCATTTCGCATGCTGAACAATGACTTGTAGCGCACTGCTATTATGCTGTACCACAAGTACAGCAGAATCCAGTAGGTGCCAAGGCACAATTTTTAATACTAACAAGCCATTAAATGATGGGTAAGGCTGCATCCTGAATCATTACCAGTAACGAAACACTGGAAGTGGAATTTATTAATGGAGCATTTTGTGAGAGAGCTAATAAGATTTTAGAGCTGCACAAAGTTATTTTTGTCAATGATGTAAGCAGAAGTGACTCAGAACAAGACAGTATTTGTGTAAGATGCTGGATCACTTCTCTGCTGTTGTTTCTTTCTTTCTTTCTTTCTTTCTTTCTTTCTTTCTTTCTTTTTTTACTATACCTCAGGAAGACAGTGACTCACCAATGCACTTGCTTTGCATACAGAATGATGACTAAGTGCCTAAAAAACATGGTCAGAATCCTGGCTCACGGAGCCCGTTTTCCATTACAGTAATAGGAAAAGGCAAGTAAAGTGCTCTGCAGAAATTTTTTTTTGCAGTCTAATAATAACGGCCATCATACAATACCAAAAATAATGTCGTGATTTTCTAACAAACTCTTAGAAAATAGATCTGAACACGGATCACCAAAATCAAAAGACAATTAAGTAGGTAGTAGTAGCTGGACTGGATGAGTCGCAACTAAGTAGAGAAGAAAAAATAATAATCTCTAAAATGGTCATTTTCTCCATTTCAAAAGAGGATTATAATTATTTGTACCTCCTTCTAGTACTATTCTAAAATGTGTTATCTACATCAAATGTAAAAGAGGTAGAATTCACTAAGTCACATTAAGGGTGAGCACAACAGAATAAATGTCAAGCAGCCATCAAGTAATGATATGAAAATAAGTCAACCCTGGATGTTTTAACACTTAACTCAAAAAGTGGACAGAAAATATGACGCGCCAAAAATCATTACAAGTAGACACTAACTCTGTGTTGTTGCTACCTTCACTGCTATTTACAATCTCAGGAGTCCCTGTAGACTTTAAAAGTTTCATGAATGAGATCCAAAGGAAACAAAGACAGGCAAAAGGAATAGCTCTTGAAATGCGAGCACTGTTTTACATTTTAGTTTGTAATATACCAATACGAAACATCCAGGTCCCCCATAGGGATGCAATGGTAAACACACTTACCAGGAGTTTTGCATGCTTTGTTCGGAGCTCGAACAAACCGCGCACTCTGCAAATACAGCTAGGTAAGGCGCTAGAACAAACCGCAGGAAAATGTCTTAAACCAAGTCAGATCCATCTAGCCTCTTATTATCAGCTCTGACTGGCTTTCCAACCAGGCTCTCTGCCAGAGAACACTTTCTCATCTTCTCATCTTTCTCATCTCATCTTCTGCTTACAAGGTGTGTGCTCTACCATGGGGCTATGACTCTGCCTCACATAGGGACAAAAAATTCTCCACCATGGGCAATAACTGCCTCAACCTCACCATGCTGGGTTGAGCATGTGCAAGTTCTAGGCAAAAGTTGCACCTTTTGCAAAATTAAAGAGGACTTCTTCCTATCTTCTCCTCATGATTTCTATTTATTATTATTTATTTATTTGTTTATTTTTTAAAAACCTGGTGGCAGAGCATGAGACTCTTAATCTCAGGGGTTCAAGCCCAAAAGATCCCTACAAACTGCTAGACAATTATGTTTAATAAGTCAACTTTAGAGATCTCTATAGGATCCTCCATTAATTTCCAAAATAATTGGTAAAGGCTGAACACAAATTAACAGGGACTGAAGAAGCTTATTGACTGGGTATGAGCTTTAGTCATAAGCCCCACAATTAAATGTGCACAGAATTTCAACCTCTTTGTTTACAAAAGCACAGCCCTATTTCAGACTTTCTGGCTATACAGATCATTGTTCACCATGCTGATTTGCTATATTATATGCACAAATATTTTTATTTATTTTTTTTGCCACTGGATCTTGTAAGGAAAAATGAATATAAAGTAAGAACTCATGTTTTTCAAAAGCCTGCAGCAGCATCTGCTCAGCATTCAAGGCAAACAGAAAACTTTTTACCTCAGGAAAAATAGCTTCAGGGAGGGCTGATCTTCTTAACCCAGTGAGAATTGGTGCTGCGTATAAAAAAAGATGAGTGCAGTTTTATAGATCATACAGAATCAACGACTTATCTTGGGAAATCATCTGGCAACGTGACTGGCACCACAGTAAAAGGACAACAGCATGAGGAAATATAATTATTATAAGCCTATGAAAAAGAGTATTTGTTCTCTATTTACCATACAACATTCCTAAATATACTAAATGCAAAGATGCTTAAGGTTTTAGAGATGCCATCATTTGTTGCCTTGACAGAATGAATGAGAAGCAGTTGTTATTTACAGTACACATGTGTACTGTATAATTTAACCATAGTGTCTGCGAACTTGTCATTAAAGATTACCAGGAAAGACTCCTGTCAGTCTAATAGACACTATAAATTACAGAGCCAAGTCCTGACTCAAATAAAGGCAGCGAGGGAGGGAAATTGGAAGGATTTGTTCAAATCCGAGCATTATTTAGTTGTTAATCCAGTTTCCCCCCTTTTGAATTAGACCAGATTAGTCTACACTTGCATGTATTTGAATTTGTACATAAGAAGTGACTTCAGTCTTTTCCATTAATACTAGTAAGGTAAAAAGGTGAAGGACCCCTGGACGGTTAAGTCCAGCTGAATTCAACTATGCAGTGCTCATCTCGCTTTTCAGACTGAGGGAGCCGCCATTTGTCCACAGACAGCTTTCTGGGTCATGACTAAACTGCTTCTGACACAACAAGACACCGTGACGGGTCCCAGAGCACACGGAAATGCCATTTACCTTCCCACCGCAGCGGTACCTATTTCTCCACTTGCGCTAGTATGCTTTTCGAACTGCAAGGTTTGCAGAAGCTGGGACAAAGCAATGGGAGCTCACCCCGTCGCGCAGATTCAAACTGCCAACCTTCCGATCGGCAAGCCCAAGAGGCTCAGTGCTTTAGACCACAGTGCCACCCATGTCCCTATTCATACTAGTAAATGTTCCCTTTTTCCCCCTCTTCGCCTTCTAATGTGTTGATTTGATTTTGCCAATTAAGCAACATGGACACTTTGTTTTTTTGTTTAAATCCCCCCCCCAGGGAGTACACAAAAGCACACCATCAGGCCACTGTAAATTCTCAGCACACGCTTTTGCCATTTTTTTGGTTTTTGTATAAATATGAGGGATGGAAACAATTCTCTCTCTCTTCTGCTCAGGAGCATACCAAAAAATGGTTGCAAGCACAGCAGCTAGATAAAGGAAATAAAGGAAAGCATTGAGGAAGTAGTGGACATGGAAAGGGGAGTAGCAAAAAAGTGACAATTGATCCACCCACCCAAAAACACTGAAATAAATTATCTGTGATGCTAAGTGGAGCAGTTTGGATTATCTCCATATCTGAATGTACAGGACGAGAGCATTAAAACTGGCCTTGTTTGAGGGTAACGTCATGTGGATGATACAAATGAAATGGGAATGCAAACAGCTGCAAACACACTGTAATCTCTCCAGTGTGGAGAAGTCCTAAAACAGGAGCTTGCTTTTATATACACTGGGAGGTAAGAACCATCTCATCAACTGATTCATCATAAATCACCCTTGCAACACTACAGTGGCTCTTCTCTTATCTCCTTTGACTGCAGTCACACCTGAAGAAGTGAAGAAGAAGAGTAAGTGCTGATGGCTGGATTGTATCATGGGAAGCAATATTCTCCTGGGACTCACATGTATTGCAAAAAGAAAGACATTACAAATCCTCACACCATTTTCTGGAGAGAGCCAGTGTGGTGTAGTGGTTAAGAGCGGTAGACTCGTAATCTGGTGAACCGGGTTCGCATTCCCGCTCCTCCATATGCAGCTGCTGGGTGACCTTGGGCCAGTCACACTTCTCTGAACTCTCTCAGCCCCACTCACCTCACAGAGTGTTTGTTGTGGGGGAGGAAGGGAAAAGGAGATTGTTAGCCGCTTTGAGATTCCTTAGGGTAGTGATAAAGCGGGATATCAAATCCAAACTCCTCTTCTTCGTCTTCTTCCCGCACCAAACTTCATAAATTTATCAACAACCGAGTACAACTGAATTTGTCTTAATAATAATTATGATTATGATTTGTGTTTGTAATAAGGCATGGACCTTGTTCTGCACACCACAGTCATCAAGCAACCAAAATCAGCTGCTGATAACTGGATCAGCAAGCCCCATTTTGGATCCAAGCCCAAAAATATATCAAATTATATTTGATAGCTGTCTGAAGCAACTATCAGAGTTGCAAACTACTTCCAAGCCTGCGTCTCTCCCACGTGATTTGTTATTAAACATGCTTCGGGTTTTTAGTTGGAACCCCTATGCACACTTACGCTATGGTGAAATTATTAAGATTTACTTGCAAGTAGACTTGTACTTCCTCCTCCCCTTTGTTTGCTGTTTCTATTTCTTAATTCAGCAGCCAGGGGGAAGGAGGAAGTGACTGTAACTGGTAAAAAGTATTTGATTCCTGAAGCTGTTTGCCAATTTAGCTGCAATCCTCCAACTGGCATCTTGGTTGCCCCTTTGGTATTTTCTGAGGATGCTATGTTGCTCCAGCAACCATTCCTAATTATCCTGGGACACTGGGCAAACAAGATTTCCTTCCCAGGCTCTGTGAAGGTCACCCTTGAATTGTGACGCTTGAGCACAGGTTATCGCTGCAGCAAGCCAAGTGATCAAGAGCACAGAGTTCCGCTAACATGTCTCTCATTGTCCAGAAATCCTTATGCGCTACAATTAGGACAATATTGGGAAAACTGCTTACAATGCAGTTGTTACTGCCTAAGCTGATCACTGAAACTGCAGTTTCAGATCTTGCCAAATCCCTCATCTTTTAGGTAGAGTGCAGACGGATATCTCCATTAACAATCTATTCTCAGTCACTCACTGGCAATGCTAGTTTTCTGGCAAGTACAATTAACTATCTGAAGAGACAGATGAGACTTCAAAAACCGATGAGGCCAACAATAAGCAGAAAGAAGAATTTTGTAGCCAAAAAAGTCTAGTAAGATTTTCTAAAACTGTGATGGTCCAGCATAATTCTGTTCCTACAATCGGTTCTACAATCTTTCTGCTGCGGTTGTGGTTTTTGTTTTAATTAGTAAGAGACTTTATTAGGCTTTTGAGCTGGACAAAATCTTCAAATAAGCAGTGCGCGGATTTTCTTGCAGCTGATTTTATCATTTGAAATAGAGCCCCAAAGTAACGTACAGATGCACGCTGATCTCAACAACGCATCTTTGCTGCAGTGATACAAAACAGGGCTGATTTACAATGGGGAACATCTAGATTTAGCAAACAAGAGCATGGTGTTGCTACACTTGGCAAATGAGACAGAGCCCTTCAGCTCTGATCCACTTACTACTGGCAACTTTTAAATTCCCCTCAGAGGATATCGAAGTGCAGTAGAGCGAGACTACACAGGCTCTGGCATTGCTCTTAGGATACTGGATAAGGGGTTTTCTCCATTCAGCCTCACCACTAACAGCTGTGACACAGCCAAAGAGGAAGCGACTATTCTAACCCACATTGATACAAGCGGCTTTTGTACTAAACACTCTGAAATGCTGCACTCCTAACAGGTTCAGTTGGTAAATTTACCTCCAGAGGATTTACAGTGGTTGGAGATATTACCATTGTTCTGTTACACACAGACAACAAGAATTTGGCCTCCTACTTTAGGAACTCTTAGAATGAGCCATGAAGGAAGAAGAAAGGCTTTTCACATGTTGTACTCCTAGAGTCATAGAATTGTAGCATTGGGAAGGACCACAAGGGTCATGTAGTAGTCCAGCCCCCTGTGAAATGCAATCATCTCGAACTATGAACGCTGTGATTAATAGTCTCATGCTCTACCAGCTGAGCTCCTGTGATGATTTTCAAACAAGTAAAGGAAAAGAGAATACAAAGGACATGGAATGTATGCTCATGATCATATTTATCAGGCACCATCGGTTCAGCATACATGCCAATTGGACACTGAATTGCCTAACAACACTGGGGAAACGTCAAGTATTTTTAATGCACACGTACGAAGAGGTTGTTTTGCTTCAGTCTGCAGTAAAGAGGATTTCACAAATCGTGCTTGGTTGGAGAATGAGAAAATATTTTTAATATAAGCTGAGTAATCAACAGCTAGAGGAAATAAAGGAAGGGAAACCTAGGCTATTGATTGAACAGGAGGCGATCATATGCCATGAATATGATGCAGTGGCAAAGAGTTGCATTTTGCTTGCTTGCTTAAGTGTAATTTATACACTGCTTTACAGGTGATCTTCAAAAAGTGTTTTACCGTATTTTCCCATGTATAACACCCCCCCGTGTATAACACGCACCCAATTTTTGGGGACTCCAAATAAAGAAATCCCCCATATGCACTATCCATGTATAAGACGACCCCCAATTTTAAACTTGAAAAAATAGAGGGGAAATATGGTCTTATACACGGAAAAATACGGTACATGGGATTATTACAACAAGGCAACTTGTTTGTATAAAATCTGCTACTGCTTCTTCTCCCCATTGCTCAGGGCAAGATGGTTCTGCACAAGCCCACGGGGCAACATCTGGTGGAGGAAGGAGCCATTGCGGGAACTGGATGGTCACAATCCTTTTCTCCACCTCCCTCCAGACCCCTCTGTGGTGGCAGTTGCATCCATAGTGCGGCTGGAGAAATGGTGCATTTTACAAGGCAATGCCAAGCTAGGTAATAAATTTGTCGTCAACCTTGAAAGGAACTCCAGCAAGACCTATAGCTGGGAATGCACCTCAGCTACCAGAGCACAGGTAGGCTACGAGGCACAGTATGGTTCTGCTCATTTCCAGTGCGAAGTCTCAAGCATCCTATGCTGAAGGCAGAAGGCAACATTCAGCACATGGAAAGTATATTCCGCTCACAGGAAATGCTTTTTTTGTACCTCAAGCTAGACTACTGCAGGAGAGGAAAGGTACAAAATCTATGTGTTGAGCAAGAGTGTGTACAACCACTTGCAGAAGAAGCAAGAGAACTGCTATTCATATTTTGCAAAGGATGGTAGACCTAACCTTAGGGAACATGAATTCCTCCTCTGTTCTTACTAAATCTTACTTAATTTCAATGCCTCGCATCTTGGGAACAGCAAGAAGAAAACAAGGAGTCCCATTAGTGAAAGTCCCGCGCAAGGACTTTTGCTTACGCAGCAGGGGAACATTTCGTCTGGCAAGTCAGTGGACGGAACGACGAGACGAGAATGACACAGAAATCCTCCCTTAAGTTTATCTGATTATTAACTGTTATAACATGTTACTGGACATGGGTGGCGCTGTGGTCTAAACCACAGAGCCTAGGACTTGCCGATCAGAAGGTCGGTGGTTTGAATCCCCACAGCGGGGTGAGCTCCCGTTGCTCGGTCCCTGCTCCTGCCAACCTAGCAGTTCGAAAGCACATCAAAGTGCAAGTAGATAAATAGGTACCGCTCCAGCGGGAAGGTAAACGGCGTTTCCGTGCGCTGCTCTGGTTCGCCAGAAGCGGTTTAGTCATGCTGGCCACATGACCCGGAAGCTGTACGCCAGCTCCCTCGGCCAATAAAGCGAGATGAGCGCCGCAACCCCAGAGTCAGTCACGACTGGACCTAATGGTTAGGGGTCCCTTTACCTTTACCTAACATGTTACTATTATACATTTCCGCCCCCCCCCATACATTCATTTTTATTTGTATGCCTCTTTTCCACGTGCAAAATCATGCTCAAAGCAGCTTACAGCAAAGTAGCAGGGTGCATTTGAAACAAACGCTACAAAAACCATTTCATAACACAGCAAAACACTAGGACAGTAACGAATTCATAATAACACAGCAAAGCAAAAAAACACCACGAAAACATACAAAAAGGCCACATCTCCAAAATATGGGACTGATGTGTGCAAGTCCTGAGCAAGCAATTATTTTTTGGCATTTGAAGTTGCAGCTAGCTTGCAGAAGGTTTCAAGAGATTCAGTCCCAACCCTTTCCTGACAATGCAATCCTACACAGGTTTACTCAGAAGCAAGTGACACTGAGGTCAATATAAGGCTTGTTCTCAAGTAAGAGGAATGTTAGCAACCACCTGATATGCCAGTATTGGCAAGACAGTTCTACCCTAGTAATGACTACCGCACATCATTCTCTGCTCAATTCAGGATGCATTCAATCATTCTACTGTTCTATTTTCAGGGTCAGAAGGATGCTTTCAAAAATAGTTGGATTTCAAGAAAATGCTTTTGTCCTTCAACCTTTATGCATTGAGAAAGATCAGTCATATTCTTCCATTTCACAGTGCAATGAACATCCCAATTCTCACAACACAGGCATAATGGTCTGAAATAATAAAGCCCATTTTGTAAGGGTGCAATAAAGAGAGAACATTTCATCGTATCTTACAAATGAGTTACTAACCTGGAAAATAATCTGTTTCCCCCCCTGAATATACTCTATGGCTACAATGGCAACATCGTTTTTTTCACACACTTCCTCGAATTATCACAGAATTTAGTCCCTATTTATGAGATGTGCTTATAAGGGACCACTGGTTACAGAAATCTACCAATTACTGAGGAAACTGATATCTTGATAGAAGTAATTTAGATTGTGCCTGCAATCCTATACCCACTTCCCTGGGACTAAGGCCTATTAGCACAATTAGACTTACTCAAGAGTAGACACTGTATAGTACTGTGCTATATTACTCTTTCCCCTTCATGGATCACTGCCTTGCCGTGGCGAAGGGGCTTGAAGAACTCAGAGAAGCTATGAACTACGCCGAGCAGGGCACACAAGATGAACAGGTCATAGTGGAGAGTTTTGACCAAACGTGATCCACCTGGAGGAGGAACCGGCAAGCCACTCCAGTATCCTTGCCAAGAAAACTCCATGGACAAAGACAACAGGCATATAAAAGTTATGACGCTGGAAGATGAGCCCCTCAGGTCGGAAGGCGTCCAACATGCTACTGGGGAAGAGCGGAGGGCAAGTACAAGTAGATCCAGAGCTGATGAAGCGGCTGGGCCAAAGCCGAAAGGACGCTCAGTTGCAGATATGCCTGGAAGCGAAAGGAAAGTCCAATGCTGTAAAGAAAAATATTGCATAGGAACCTGGAATGTAAGAACCATGAACCTGGGTAAGTTGGAGGTGGTCAAAAATGAGATGGCAAGAATAAATATTGACATCCTGGGCATCAGTGAACTAAAATGGACGGGAATGGGCGAATTCAGTTCGGATGACCATCACATCTACTACTGTGGGCAAGAAACCCGTAAAAGAAATGGAGTGGCCCTCATAGTCAACAAAAGAGTGGCGAAAGCTGTACTGGGATGCAATCTCAAAAATGATAGAATGATCTCGATACGAATCCAAGGCAGACCTTTTAACATCACAGTAATCCAAGTTTATGCACCAACCACTGGTGCTGAAGAAACTGAAATAGACCAGTTCTATGAAGACTTACAAGACCTTATAGAAGTGACACCAAAGAAGGATGTTCTTCTCATTATAGGGGATTGGAATGCTAAAGTAGGGAATCAAGAGATAAAAGGAACAACTGGCAAGTTTGGCCTTGGAGATCAAAACGAAGCAGGGCAAAGGCTAATAGAGTTCTGTCAAGAGAACAAGCTGGTCATCACAAACACGCTTTTCCAACAACACAAGAGACGACTCTACACATGGACATCACCAGATGGGCAGTATCGAAATCAGATTGATTATATTCTCTGCAGCCAAAGATGGAGAAGCTCTATACAGTCAGCAAAAACAAGACCTGGAGCTGACTGTGGCTCAGATCATCAGCTTCTTATAGCAAAATTCAAGCTTAAACTGAAGAAAGTAGGAAAAACCACTGGGCCGGTAAGATACAATCTAAGTCAAATCCCTTATGAGTACACAGTGGAAGTGACGAACAGGTTTAAGGATTTAGATTTGGTGGACAGAGTGCCTGAAGAACTATGGATGGAGGCTCGTAACATTGTACAGGAGGCAGCAACGAAAACCATCCCAAGGAAAAGGAAATGCAAGAAAGCAAAGTGGCTGTCCAACGAGGCCTTACAAATAGCGGAGGAGAGAAGGCAAGCAAAATGCGAGGGAGATAGTGAAAGATACAGGAAATTGAATGCAGATTTCCAAAGAATAGCAAGGAGAGACAAGAAGGCCTTCTTAAACGAGCAATGCAAACAAATAGAGGAAAACAACAGAATAGGAAGAACCAGAGATCTGTTCAAGAAAATTGGAGATATGAAAGGAACATTTCGTACAAAGATTACCATAATAAAGGACAAAAGTGGTAAGGACCTAACAGAAGCAGAAGACATCAAGAAGAGGTGGCAAGAATACACAGAGGAATTATACCAGAAAGATATGGATGTCTCGTACACCCCAGGTAGTGTGGTTGCTGACCTTGAGCCAGACATCCTGGAAAGTGAAGTCAAATGGGCCTTAGAAAGCACTGCAAATAACAAGGCCAGTGGAAGTGATGGTATTCCAGCTGAACTATTTAAAATTTTAAAAGATGATGCTGTTAAGGTGCTACACTCAATATGCCAGCAAATTTGGAAAACTCAGCAGTGGCCAGAAGATTGGAGAAGATCAGTCTACATCCCAATCCCAAAGAAGGGCAGTGCCAAAGAATGCTCCAACTACCGCACAATTGCACTCATTTCACACGCTAGCAAGGTTATGCTTAAAATTCTACATGGAAGGCTCAAGCAGTATGTGGACCGAGAACTCCCAGAAGTGCAAGCTGGATTTAGAAGAGGCAGAGGAACCAGAGACCAAATTGCAAACATGCGCTGGATTATGGAGAAAGCTAGAGAGTTCCAGAAAGACATCTACTTCTGCTTCATTGACTATGCAAAAGCCTTTGACTGTGTCGACCACAGCAAACTATGGCAAGTTCTTAAAGAAATGGGAGTGCCTGATCACCTCATCTGTCTCCTGAGAAATCTCTATGTGGGACAAGAAGCTACAGTTAGAACTGGATATGGAACAACTGATTGGTTCAAAAGTGGGAAAGGCGTACGACAAGGCTGTATTTTGTCTCCCTGCTTATTTAATTTATACGCAGAATACATCATGCGAAAGGCTGGGCTGGATGAATCCCAAGCTGGAATTAAGATTGCTGGAAGAAATATCAACAACCTCAGATATGCAGATGACACAACCTTGATGGCAGAAAGTGAGGAGGAATTAAAGAACCTTTTAATGAGGGTGAAAGAGGAGAGCGCAAAATATGGTCTGAGGCTCAACATCAAAAAAACGAAGATCATGGCCACTGGTCCCATCACCTCCTGGCAAATAGAAGGGGAAGAAATGGAGGCAGTGAGAGATTTTACTTTCTTGGGCTCCATGATCACTGCAGATGGTGACAGCAGCCACGAAATTAAAAGACGCCTGCTTCTTGGGAGAAGGGCAATGACAGGCCTAGACAGCATCTTGAGAAGTAGAGACATCACCTTGCCAACAAAGGTCCGTATAGTTAAAGCCATGGTTTTCCCAGTAGTGATGTATGGAAGTGAGAGCTGGACCATAAAGAAGGCTGATCGCCGAAGAATTGATGCTTTTGAATTATGGTGCTGGAGAAGACTCTTGAGAGTCCCATGGACTGCAAGAAGATCAAACGCATCCATTCTTAATGAAATCAGCCCTGAGTGCTCACTGGAAGGACAGATCGTGAAGCTGAGGCTCCAGTACTTTGGCCACCTCATGAGAAGAGAAGACTCCCTGGAGAAGACACTGATGCTGGGAAAGATGGAGGGCACAAGGAGAAGGGGGCGACAGAGGATGAGATGGTTGGATAGTGTTCTCGAAGCCACAAACATGAGTCTGACCAAACTGCGGGAGGCAGTGGAGGACAGAAGTGCCTGGCGTGCTCTGGTCCATGGGGTCACGAAGAGTCGGACACGACTAAACGACTAAACAACAACAACAACAATATTACTCTTTATGGCAGAAGAAATAAAGTTTTCATGACTGCAGGTCACTGTTCTTTCCTTTCTCAGAAAGGGCTATAATTTTGGTCTGCCAGATATTGTTGTGTGTGTTTTTTTAACTAACAAAATTAAGTTTTATAAATATTATTCTCAAGTAGATTTGTTGTTCTAGCTAGCATATAGAGTGAGCTCTTTTCTATTCATTTTCAACTTAAAAAAATAACTCACGTTTTTACTTCTGGGAATTTCTTATCTTCAAGGCTTCTTCATTCAAAAAGTAAGAAGAAGAAGAAGAGGAGTTTGGATTTGATATCCCGCCTTTCACTCCCTTTAAGGAGTCTCAAAGCAGCTAACATTCTCCTTTCCCTTCCTCCCCCACAACAAACACTCTGTGAGGTGAGTGGGGCTGAGAGACTTCAAAGAAGTGTGACTGGCCCAAGGTCACCCAGCAGCTGCATGTAAGGTAAAGGGACCCCTGACCATTAGGTCCAGTCGTAGCCGACTTTGGGGTTGCGACGTTCATCTTGCTTTATTGGCCGAGGGAGCCGGTGTGCAGCTTCCGGGTCATGTGGCCAGCATGACTAAGCCACTTCTGGCGAACCAGAGCAGCGCACGGAAACGCCGTTTACCTTCCCGCCGGAGTGGTACCTATTTATCTACTTGCACTTTGATGTGCTTTCAAACTGCTACGTTGGCAGGAGCAGGGACCGAGCAACAGGAGCTCAGCCCATTATGGGGATTTGAACCGCCGACCTTCTGATCGGCAAGCCCTAGGCTCTGTGGTTTAACCCACAGCACCACCCGCGTCCCATTCAAAATGTACAACAAACTTAAGATTGTATAGATCCCACACTTGAGTCAATATGTGCCAAAGAACAAGAATTGTTTCAGGAACATATGCTACAGAGTTAGGGGCACCCTCTCGTAGGCACCATTCTCCCTCTCCAAAAAATGGGGGGTGCCTCCACTCTTCCAAACAATCAGGGGGCAGAGGGGGCTTCCCTGGCCAACTCCTCCTGCTGTGAAAGCTTCCTCTGGTACACCAAAAAAAAAAGTTATCCAATGTTTCATTCCACACTCAGCCCAGTTCTTTTATGGTAAAATATTGATGTGCATTAAGACCATTTTGTATACCTTAATTCACATTATTTCGGCTGCAAAATTGGTTTGACTTTTTTTTTCTAAATAAGAGTGAGAATTATTGTTTTCACTTTATTGTCGTAGGAAATGAGAAATGGGACTTGGAACACTGGGAGCCACAATCATAGGGCAAAGAAAACAGAATGCAGGAGGGGAAACGGGGGTCTCGTTTTCTGACTGCTCTGATTAATTGGAAAAAGCCAGCGTTACACGTTGCAAATTTGTGCATGCATCAATTACGAAGCCTACCGCTGAAATTCGCAAAACTGTCAACTAGGAAACAGAATACAGCAGAACTAGCCTCACAAACAGGAATGAGCAACTGACAGTCACTATATAACTGTATCTACCCAGAGGTAGAAGTCATCTGTCTTTTGAAGCTATCAAGTCCTTCTACTATTCTGCAATTTAATTTGAAGTTACAATGGTTCCTGGGGGATTTCCTGGCATTATCTGACAGCATTATCTGCATAGCAAGCGCCTGTCAGGAATTTATTGCATGCGAGAAAGAACTAAAAATATTCATGATAAAATGTTAGTTCATTACCAGTAGCGACCGATAGGACAAAAATTGGAAGGACGGTTGTAATTCACTTCACTTTCTGCTACAGATCTAACTTACAAACATGCCACTTTAGACAAGCAAAATCTTTAGAGAGAAACTACATGACGGCTTCACTTTGAGCCATCTGTTACCTAATCTGTAGCTGGGAGAGTGTGACAGAGTCAGTAATCAAACACCAGTATCTGCTTTAGGCATGGGTGAAAAAAGAAAAGCACCATATTATGAAGCCATTTATAACCGTTTCACTTGAATAGCAGTCACCTGTTAGATAAAAACGTAATACTGAAAAAATAGGAGGCCTTGGAGGAAAATTATTTCTGAATTCCATTGTAAAAAAAAAAAAGAATGGGTAAAACCATAACTTTTCTAGCTAGTATTTCAAAATGAATCATATATTTCCTTTTCACTGAAATTTAAACGATTGTATTTAGCCACTATTTTATTAAAGGAAAGCGGGATGGGGAATGCATTGGCAGGAGTGCCCGATTGGCTCTACTGGTGAATAGGCACTGTGCTAACCACACCACTGCCTCCCCTTAGCATGAGTAACTCAACTGTTGGGGAGTCAGGTAAATACTGCTACTGTTTGGAATCCCATCTAAGAACCTACTTTATCCAGAAATTGCTTAAACTCCCATACCCATGCAGCACCTAGAGTGTTGGCCCTGTCTCTATGAGAGCCTTCTTCAACCTGATGCCCTCTGGATATTTTGGTCTGGCCCCAGCCAGACCATCCATAAATTTATGCCCAAGGTGCACAAATTTCCTTTCCTTTCTTATTGCCACTCACAACCTCTCTTCAGCTAACGAAGGGATATGATCTCTTCTGATCAACTGCTCTGGAGAACAATAGTGAGATGTTATATCTTGCTGGCTGGAAGTGTCACATGGGGCATTGCAGAAGTGCTCTTAACAAGGAAGCTGCCATCAGCTTTCAATAAAGAAGCAAGAGCTGCTGCTTTCAGTGACACTTAAGGGAGACAAGCACACCCACAAAACGCAAAGGCTCAAGCAAGGAACGGCAAAGCTTCTGCCACAGCTGCCAAAATTTAGAGAGTCTGTGGGAGGCATTCTGGGAGTGCAGACACAGCCCATGGGTTAGCCACTCCTGCCTGCCAAAGGGGAATACCCTCTAAAATGTCTCCAATGAAAACTGGGGCATTCTTCTTCTTCTTCTTCTTCTACCCTACCCACCTGACGGGGTTGCTCCAGCCACTCTGGGCTGCTTCCAACATATATAAAAACACAATAAAACATTAAACATTAAAAACCCTCCCTATACAGGGCTGCCTTCAGATGTCTTCTAAAGGTTGTAGAGTTACTTATCTCCTTGGCTCAGGGGTTGCATAATTCCATACTCTCCAACATTTCTTTGATGAAAATAGGAACGTCCTGAGGAAAAGTGGAATATTCCGGGATCAAACAGAAACCAGGACGGCTTCTGTAAATCTGGATCTGTGTAATAAACTAGTGTTAGCAGTAACATGAACCAAGACTCTGCTCAATATATTGCGCTACCACTTGGGGGGGGGGGAGACATCAAGGAAGATGCAGTCCTGCATGGGGTGAAGGCTCTGCCTGGACCCAAAAAACAGTAGGAATAAGGAAGGATGCAGGTATATGCTCCAATTCAACTCCCAGCTGAGGCCACACACATACCATCACCACAATTCCCACCTTAAAATAACTACTTGGAAAATACTGGCTCTGTTGTAAAACACTCCACCTATTATGGCGCCCAATAACAAGATGTGTTCTGTTTTCTCAGTTTGTTTACACTGTTGTGTTTTACAATGACGTAGTCTGTGAAGGGTGGTCCTTCTAATTAGACCAAACTCCTACTTCTACAAAGCAACATGGGGGAAAGAAAATTAATGACGAATTCGGACATAAAAGTCAAGATTTTGGCACAGAAAATGGACAAGCCTAATATATGTTCCAATGGCCATTTTGAAAACAATTTATAGAAGTGGACAACACCCTTCAGTATCTGCTACTTATCTGAAAATGAAACTCAGGGCATGAGCAGACTGAAGATCTGTGGTATGCCTAACCAGTCTAGGTGGCACTGTGGTCTAAACCACTGAGCCTCTTGGGCTTGCCGATCAGAAGGTCGGCGGTTTGAATCCCCGAGATAGGGTGAGCTCCCGTTGCTCGGTCCCAGCTTCTGCCAACCTAGCAGTTTGAAAGCACGCCAAAAAATGCAAGTAGATAAATATGTACCGCTCTGGCAGGAAGGTAAACTGTGTTTCCGTGCGCTGCTCTGGTTTCGGTGTTCCGTTGTGCCATGCTGGCCACATGACCCGGAAAAACTGTCTGCAGACAAACGCCGACTCCCTCGGCCTGTAAAGCGAGATGAGCGCCGCAACCCCAGAGTCATCTGCGACTGGACTTAACTGTCAGGGGTCCTTTACCTTTAACTATTTATAAGCTCCTTTCCTGCCAAAAGGTACCCAAAGCACTGCAAAGCAATATAATGAAGAACCAATCTGAAACAATGAAACGGGACAAAATGTGGAACAGCATCACTAGCCAACACTAAACATATCTTTTTACTAGCATTCTGAAACTCAAACACAAGGTCTTGCAAGTGTCTTTGTGGAGCGGATTCTACAATTGTAAGGGGAGTGTCCAAACTCCTGCTTACCACCAAATTAATATACTTAAAAGTACGCACAAAAAGGAGAGGACGCTGTATCGGTCCGTTAGAAAAATTCCAAATTCCAGAGTCAGTTAATGCCTTTATTAGATCTAAACAAAATGTCGCCGGAGTAAGAAAGCTTTCGAGTTCTCCATAACTCTTCAGTGGAATGGATGTTCAGCAAAGTTGGAGTGAGGGGAGACAATTTGCCACAATTATTTACTTCACCCTCTATCTTGCAAGGAACATTTTCCCTTTGCTTACAACTGGAGGCAGATCCAGGTGACTAGGAAATCAGTCATTTCTTGATTCTGTGTCCTGGGAAATCCTAGACCCAGCCTCAAACCTGTGTTGAACCTGTTGTTGTTTAGTCATTTAGTCATGTCCTACTCTTCGTGACCCCATGGACCAGAGCATGCCAGGCATTCCTCTCTTCCACCGCTGCCCGCAGTTTGGTCACCTAGTTGGTTGGTCACCAGTTTGGTTGCTCCTAGTAAAGCCTAATAAAATTGTGTACAGTCTACATTAAAACTATTAATAAATGCAGGGTTTTTTGTCTTCAACAGCAACCCAATTTTTACTCTCACCAGCCCCCTCTTAACATCCAACCTGATGAGAACGCTCAAAAGTTTGGCCACTATTTTATGGCATTTGTGGTTGGCTCTAATAAAGTTATTGTCCAGCTTGAGAGATGGCAATGCTCAGCCGAACTTAATTGCTGGGAGTGTTCTATTAAGTAATAATTACTTAATATTGAAGAAAGGGGTTTTTTTGTTTTTGTTTTTTGAAGAAGAAGAAGAAGAGGAGGAGGAGGAGGAAGAAGTTGTTGTGAAATGGAAGGAAATTGGTTCTACAAGCATAGGATACTTTCAGTGCCACATGCTGGTGCAAATACAAAAGACCAGGGATTCATAAACTAATGAAACTCAGGCCAAAGCACAAGTAAATACTGTCATTTCAGTCACTGTAATATTAGTTGCCAGTTACCATCCACCTTGCTTGGGTTCAGTGCTATTCTGAATAGCACTGAAATTGTTTAATTGCCCTCACAATATTGGTAGTGAACAGATAAGGAGTGCTCCAACAAAGAGACTGTGAAAGAGACAAAACTCCACTGTAAGCAAGGTGGGCGGGGGGGGGGGGCGGTGGTTCTCCACTAAACTCATTCTTTCATCTCACATTGATGGAATGTTGCCCTCAACAATAGATGTTCTGTCCTTACAGAAGAGCTGTTAACTGTACACATTTCAATTATTATTCAATTACGTTTATTTCTCAGCAGGACGACACTTTTTGTCTTTGCAGACAAAAGATTAAATGTACCGCACCAGGATAGGCTCAAGTGTAGCGTTCAGTTAACAATCAGATTATCTGAATACACTAGTTTAAAGGTAATAAAGCTGTTGATTGTATTAATCAAGGTTACTTCTCAAAAATATGATTTACATGCTAACAAATATGGATAATTTTTATTTTTAGGTAACAAAGATGGTAAAAACCCCCACAAATAGCTGAAGTTAAATGCTTCATTGAGTAACAGAATAGGTCTCCCACAGTCAAAATTTAACAAAGTTTATACATACATATATATTTAGATTAGCCCGTCTCAGGTTCATTCATCTTTCTGGATGCCACCACTGAAGTGTAGTGAAATGTCACTGGAAATCATCCTGCACTCAAAGTAGCTAACTTTTAACTAATGGAACTTGCATTATTACTGCTGCAATGAATCAATGCCACAAGCAACGTGATGTAAACACGATGCGCTATAAACCAAGTATTGCTATGATATATTGCTTGCAATAGTAAGGTAAAGGTAAAGGACCCCTGGACAGTTAAGTCCAGAGGAATTCAACCATGGGATGCTGCGCTCATCTCTGCTTTCAGGCCAAGGGAGCCGGTGTTTATCTGCAGACAGCTTTTCCAGGTCATGTGGCCAGCAGGACTAAACCACTTCTGACGCATGGGGCACCATGATAAGTGCTAGAGCACACGAAAACACTGTTTACCTTCCCACCAGAGCAGTACCTATTTATCAATAGTAGCAGCAGTCAGAAGCCGACCACCATCCTCACTTCTCAAATCTCACCCTATGTATGATGTAAAAGTACCTTCCATTTGTGCTGCTGGTCATGCACAGGGCAGGGCTTCAGTAGTTACAAAAGCGCTCTTCATTCAGAAAACTATGGTTTGTGAAGTTGCAAACAAATAAGTCTCTAGTTATGGCATAAGAACAACTTGTAAGAAAACTGAACAATCTTGACAACAGAGATACAGTACAATGTAAAGCCTAGGAAAGGCATGTCCAAAGTCCTGTGGCAGTTTATTTATTGGTGTCAAATCCTTAAAAAAAGATCAACAACTTCAATCCTAAAAAAAGCTCAACAACTCTGGTCGGCCCTCATGCACGTTTACTTCATCAAATCTGGCCCTCTTTGAAAAAAGTTTGGGCACCCCTGGCCTAGGAGTATGGGCTGGGAAGTACACAATTTAACATTCATTTAACAAAAAACGCTTTCGATTTAACATGGTAAGGACTTTCATGCAAGCTTCCTTGTTAAGTGTACTTCTGCAGGGCTCAAGTCCAAAGCCAGCCCAGCAAAGTCTATGGAAGGAAAACAGCACAGTGCTTGTCAGCTTGGTGAAGCTTCTACTCAAACAGGCATCTCATTCAAAATAAGCTACTTCTTATCCTTTCTGACATAAAATTGGCATGGACCGTCCTCAGAACTGTCTCTTCTACACTGCCAAGTTTCAAGACAGTCGGCAGAACCATTTTCTAGCAATACTATTGCCTGATTTTTAAATTATGCTGGGTTCTGCTGGCTCACCTTCAGGATCACCCATAAGATAAGACAACTGTGGTCCTATAAATCACTTTGGGTGGGATTCACCTCGAGAACCCTGTCAGCGGAAGACCTGTACAATCTGTTCACAAAGACTGAAATCCTAAACACTCATCCGGAAAGAAGACTTGTTAAATTCATTTGGTCTTATTTTGTAGTAGATGTGCATTGGGTTGCACTGACAGTTTTGGTGACTGAATAAGAAGTCTGTTTTCAAGTTTCAGAATCAGGCCCTAAGCGCTTTGAACAGCTGGCACACATAATCCTCTTGTTCACATGTAACGGATTGTGGCCATTTACCTCCTCCCCAGTCATTTTGCCACTGCCCTACGCTGAGCCAAGTAATGACTTGGCTTAGAATGTCATCCGAATCCAGGCTTGTGATTTATCTCTCTCCAGAATCACCAGGAACTGTTGCCCTATGATTTACAGCTTGTGATTTGTCTGAAGAGAACTACGCCACATGCCCAGTTCCAGACAACAAGCTAAGTCACCCCATGACTTAGTTCAGTGCATCACAGCAGCAAAGCAGCCAGGGAGAAATGAAGCAGCCACCATCTCTTCTCTGGGAATCCACATGTTTGCTTGTTCACAATAAGCTATGGTTTGGCTTAATCTTATATGTGAATCAGGTCAACTAAATTGCTCAGACAAGAGCTTGCTACTGTTTACACAGGAAAGCCTTCAAAATACTGATCCAATTGCCATAATGTTATGGTCGCATCCATAAAATAATTCACTATTTCCTGCTCTTTAGGGTTGTACTGTACTTCTGCTTCTCTCCAAATATCTTACTTTTTTCCTGCTTATTCCCTTCAACTGAATGCATTCTTGTTCCAACTGAGGATCACCTCTAGTCCAACCCCTTGCAATGCAGGAAAATGCAGTTGTCCCATACGGGGATCGAACCTGCAACCTTGGCATTATCAGCACCACGCTCTAACCAACTGAGCTATCCACTTGTGTAACAAGCTCTGTCTTCCATGTTCCAAGGGAAAGCCAAGCCAGAGTTAATACTGTCCTTACTCACCAAAAGGTAGGCATTTATATTTTGGCCTCCTTCTCCCACAGATATCCCTAGTGGCAAAAGAGTAAGCCTGAGCACTCGTTCACAGGAACACTGCACAAAGGAGAGGCAGGGTTTGTGGGCCTTTTCAGAATAAGGTAGAAAGGGACGGGTAGAGTAAGAAACAAAGCTGATCACTGCTACCATTTTTTTTCTTCTGCGCAGAAAGCTTACAATCCATAACACTATGGAGGAGGCCATTATATTCTTAGTTCACATAGTGGTTCAAGCGCTGGACTAACACCTGGGAGACAAGGGTTCAACGCCGCATTTGGTCATTAAGTTCCCTGGGTGACCTCCAGCCAGTCACTGCCTCTCAGCCTAACCTACCTCACAGGGTTGTTGTGAGGGTTAACTGAGGGGGAGGAACCATGTATGTACGCCTCCTTAATCTCCATGGAGGAAAAGGTGGGATAGAAATACAATGAAACAAATGAATAAACAAGCCCGACAGAGGTCACCAGCACCTGAGAGTGCATCATAGAATACACCCCAAAATATTGTGCATTAGCAAATAATTCTTTCTATCTTACAACAGTAAGTCTGAATCGCAACAGCTGGAATCCAAAGGCATCATTGTGCAAGTAGGAGGCACTATCACCAGGTTAAAATAATAAAAAATAAAAAATCACTGATCTTTCCTTTCTGCTGCAAGCCTTGATGGTCCCCCCTGCTGGAGAAGCAGTTCTGGGGTACATACAAGAGGCTGCAGCAGAAAAGAGGAAAGCCACATTCTCTGAGTTCAACTCGGCTTCCAAGCCATCACATTAGCCCTCCTGCAAAAAAGAAGGATATACACAATTCATAAGTTATTCCACATGGGTTGGACATTGCCCGTACATAACTCTGAACTGACAGTCATTCATCCAATAAAGTGAAAGGATTTTATTTTTAATTTGTATTTAGTTTCATTCCACCTCAAGATCACTCCGGCAGTTAATTCAGCTTAATAAATGTTGTCCTTCATATTAGATTGCCCGACTGAATTCTACACAGGGCTACGTTTCAGTTCGTCTGTCATTCAATACTTTTTTGTCAAGGTTGCTACTTGTTTAGAGGATAGCATTTGGCATAACAAAACTTTTCACCGTTGGGGAAAAAACATGGTAAAAAAGAAAAGCTTTCTTTGAGTAAGACCTCAGGAAACTGCAAACTGAAGCCAACTTCAAATAGAACTGAGGCAAATGAGTGACTTAAGTGGGCAACTCATACTGTGTGTGTGTGTGTGTGTATTGAAAAGGAACTGCATTGGAAACATAAATATTTGCTCTAACTTACATTGAATTAATGAGCTATACATCCAGGCAACTAGGCAATGCAACATGACAATGAAAGCACATCAATTTATCCTGAAATACAACCCGCGTTAGAAATTCAGATACATAAAAGAGGTGCCAAACAGCTCCTTAAACCAAGGTGACAGTTGCCAAAATGGAATGTCTTGCTGCCATTTTGGGGCAAGACAGCTCTAACAAGTCTTTTTCTTCTTCTTCTTCAAACGATGGACTGACTTTCACAGATTATCAGTTAAACATCTGGCTAGTTCTGATGACAACCTTGAGCTAGGTTAAGAATTCTGAGAACTTAAAAGAAGAAAAGTCACTTGATCCAGGGACAGTCTACATATATATTGGCCTATTCCTACTTTCTTTTCCCCTTAATGTGGACACAGACCATTCATAACATAATAATATTCTTCGCAACTGTGAACAGGGCAGTGGGGTGGAGTTAAGTGAAAACTAGCTACAACAATTAAAACTATAACGTTGTTCACCGCTCCTGCTCAGGCTGCACAGAAAAAGCATTTTGGTTCCTGAAATTCATTCCGATGGTGCAGATAAAATATAATGGATAGAATTATACAGGATGTGTTGTTGGTGTGTGAAAACAGACAAGATCCAATGATCCGCAGACATGCACCTCCAGATGGTAGAGATGTCAGGCGCCATCCTGGTGCCCAGGCATCTTCAGTTGGTTGCATGTGGCCAATGGCTAGGTGCAAAATGCACCTGGCACCTGGCTAATTTCTATAGCTGAATACAACAAACTTCAGGCTACATCATTTTATCCTATCCTGTTTCTTTGCAGTTCTTCAGCAGCCTCTAAAAGACAAGGTCATATCATGTGGACAAACTACAATCAAATTAAGGTAGGCATGGATATACAAGTGAAGGATGGTTGTTACATAAGAGAATGATATCCAGTCCCAAGAGATTATGCCATGGAAGTGGGGGGGGGGACCCTGCTCAAATCTCTGATCCAGTGACATCCAGTTAAGATTTAGGTGTTCCCAAGATTATGAACTAACTATCAATCATATAATGAGAAGCTAGTGCCACCAGGGCTCAAACAGCTACTGACAATTTTATTGGTGGACACATTAACTGGTTTCTTGCACTTGTGACTCATTGTTAGTACATTAGAAATTATAATGTGAAAGAGAAGCTATTTATTTAATTATTTCCAAGCAGGAATGAGTGCACAACCTTCTAAAGAGTCTCAGGCACATTTCCTGACAGATGACAGATTGTTAAATTCAAGTTACACTGCAGGTTAGTGTTCGACCTTGGAAATGTGTTTCACTACAAGAAATACAAATGAGGTATTCTGGCTTTATTTCCTGATGGTGAAAGGCTTTTTATTAGTCAACAAGAACACCCACAGTGTTAGGCAGCCTCACAACAATTTGATTGTCAAATGAAATTAAAGAGATGGGAAGCCTTAAAGATTACCACATTGCGCATTAGAAAGGGTGAGCCTGTCAAAGCAGTCTTTCCCAAAGAGCCTTAAATAACAGCAAGGATAAACAAATGTTTCACAGCATCTTGAGCAAACTAAAATTAAAACACAATTCATTTAAGAAATCTAGCTGAGAAAAAAGAAAGGTGATGGTTTAGTGTGCCAACTTTTCCATCAAAATTTTAAAGCTCGCCTTCTCCAACATGCAGGAGCAATTAATTAAGCACAGATGTGAAATTGTACTTTTGCAATGAGGAGAATGTCCCAATTTCACTTACAAGATGAAAATAAGCAAACTGAGCTTTCAAAACGGTTTTACTTCATTGCTACCGAATTATGTTATATAACATCATGCCCCCACGCCAGTTCTGGGTGTTTAAGCTTCATCTGGAGGTTTATTACAGCACAGTATCAGCATCGGATTACAACTTTTTAAGCATGCACACGCAGCTTCTTTTATCATGATGCGAGGAAGGTATCGCATCCCAGGCCCAGCTTTTCTGATGACATCGTTAATGCAGAGAAAATGCTCCCGCTATGCAGGAAACACACATCTTGACTGCAAAGGAAAGGAAAGGGATGGGGGGGGCAGAGAAATCCCTTCTGTATTAGTATTATCATCCATTCGTATGCCAGCGAAGAAATGCAGGGATAACAACCCTGTTAAGGCAACAACTCCCCTCTAAAATAAAACAACGCAGCATCTTTTCCAGAGTGCCTTTTACCACTCTAGTTTGAAAAGGCAGACTTGCCCCAATGGGCATTTAAGGTCGAGAGCGGGGGGGGGGGCGGGGACGCAAGCATGTGCATCTTCCCGTGTGCGCGCACCTGCACAATCCAAGTCATTGGAGAGTGTGCCCACGAATACAGACCTGCTCCTCTTCCTATGCCTGTCTGGCCGAATCCGAGTTGGTGGGTGGGTGCAGGCAGAGAGAGAGAGAGAGGCCTGCGCGTGCCTGCATGCCTAGCTCTCTGCTTTATCTATCCCACCCGGAGAGCCGGCCAGACAGAGACCGGTTCTCCGGCCCTGCGCGCAGTTTCGTCCCGGCGCACGCAGCCATTGTCCCCCCGCGCCAACGCATCGCTCGCAGCATGTGATGCGGCGCGAAGCTGACACGGGCAACTTGGCGGGCTCCTCGCCGGCTCTGCGGCGGCGGCGACGTGCCGCTCCTGCGTGGCACGCGTCCGTTAGGGGCCCTCCGGGTCTATCCAAGAGGCTGGCAGCGGGGCGTGTGGGGGGAAGAGCGGGGAGGCTCCATCCTCCTCCGCCGACCCACCGCCGCTCCCGGCCTGCGAAATCCCCTCAGACGCGGAGGGAGCAGGGCACAAAGGCAACCCCCGGCGCTCCGCCGCTGCCAGCCCGGGCGAGAAGGAGAGGAAGGGAGCAGCACCTTACCTGGGCTGGGCGCAAAAGGCGCGCGTTCGGGCCGCTGCAGCAGGAGGATGCGGGCGCTTGGAGATGGATGAGGGCGCATGGAGAGCGGCGCGCTCCTCCTGCCAAGGGAACGCGTGTGGCGTCGTCGGCTCTTCCTCCTCGCTGGAGAAGGAGCTGCTCCTGCTGCGGGCGGCTGGAGGGGGTCCCCCTCCTCCTCCTCCGTGCAGCCTCGCTCGCTCGCCCGCCCGCCCTCAGCCTCGACGACTCCCGCCCCTCTCCGCACGGAGCAGGCTGGCCTGTGCCAAGACCCGGACGCGTGGAGCCAGCCGGAGCGGGAGTCAGTGCCAAGTCATCCTCCCGCCCAGCTTGGAAGAGGCAGCAGCGCGGACTGGAGAGCAGAAGGGCGGCGGCGGCGCGGGCAACCCACCCATCCAGGCGCCCGCCCGCCCTGCTCCGTCCAGCTGGATTCAGGCTGGAGACCCGGCACGCGCCGCCGAGAAATGCCAGCCGAAGACCCCGCGGCGCCCGCTGCTCGCTTGGAGAGGGGGCTGCCTCTTCTCTCTCCGCCCCCCTCCGCGAATCAGCTCAAGTCTTCGGAAGGGAAGCGGTCGAGGGAACCCTTTTCGGAAGACTGCGTGACGCACGTATGAATGTGAAATCTGCATGCACACCTACATGCAAGCATAGGGGCATGTTTATATTTGCCAGCGGAAGCAGGTGGCAGCGGGGGGGGGGGGGGAGAGTGGAGGAGAAATTCGATTCGGCCTGCGTTCCAGTGAGAAGCTGCCTACTTCCCATTTCTCCAACCCATGCAAAATCACCAAAACAACACTCTCCCTTCAGATTTTGAGATGCAACCAAATAACGTTAGGAGTTTGTGGGTGTCAGACAACCCCCCCCCCCCGTGTTAGGAGTTTCAGACTCCCTTGTGTTAGGAGTTTCTGGAGGCCGGACACTGGACCCCTGGATTCAGCAAATGTTAAAATATAAGCCAGGCTGGTTTCCTGATGGGCCAGTAGGGGAACAAAAGGAAGGTGATGAGTCATTAGGAAAGGGGGGGGGCGGCTTTGTGCCAGACTGCAAAATGGGAGGGCCCCTCCTTCAACTCAGAAGACAAAGGCACTAAGGCAGAGTTTCAAATTGAGCTTAAGGGTTGGCAGAGTTTTAGGTTTTGTGACCTAGAGGGGGAAAGGTTGCAGGCTGCTAAAGGCAGAGAGCTGGAGGGAGGGACACGTAACCCTGGCCGATGTCTGTTCGGATTCCAACCCCTCTGTCGCAGGCTCAGGTCGTATATATATGTAAATAAACCATATATCCTAAAGACACCACAATCTGTGTTGTGTTGTGCCTCATTCCCAAAGGGAAATACAAACCCTGGGTGACATAGGCGTAGCCAAGGGAGGGGCAGCTGCCCCCCAAAATCCTCAAAAAGCAATACAAACATTTAACAAACTGAGGTTCTGCCCCCCCAACAATAGCCTGCCCCCCCAACAAAAGCCTTTACATTTTAAAGGAAATGTGCATTTTTAAAGGACGTCAGCCAAAAAAAATCTCAACAACTTTGTGTCCCCCCCCCCCCATCAAAAATCCTGGCTATACCCTTGCTGGGTAAGCATTTTATTTCGCTGGAATCTCGCATCACTTCGGAGATTGGAGTGCTGTGCAACAAAATACAACTCCTGAGCCCCACAAAATGTAGTTGGTCAATGCTATTTTTCTAGAAAAAGATGTGCCGGAACACATCGTGAACGCCTCCCTTGTTCTCTTTTGATGGCAAAGGCGCCCACCTGAGAGATGCTGGAACTCAGTTCCAGTGAATTCCGGCTGGGGAAAAAGGCCCCGAGAGGGCTTATGAAAAAGAAGGTAAATGAAAACAACAACAAAAGCCCATTAAAAAGTAAAGCGTCAGCATCATGGTGAACTAGGAGTCAAAATAATTAAAATGTTTTCACCTGCCACCCAAGACGTGGCACTGGAAGAGTATGGCAGAGGAACATTCCAAAGTCAGGATACCACAAGCTAGAAGGTTAGCCACTAATCTGACTTCTGGAGGCATGGCTTCCAGAGCTGAACCAACCATGGTGAAAGCAATACAAAGGCATGCTTGTATTTTTGCTCTCCGCAAACATGAAGTGAATATAAGCAATCTCCATAAAAGCAACCATATTGGAAAGCCTTGACCTACCAACCTTGAGAAGAGCAACAGGCTGGGGTTTAAGATGCTGTGAATTTCCTGTGCTGTAATTTGGCACTTCAGTACTGGGGGATGCCCACCAGACTACAGATACATGGACGAAGAAATGCCATATCAGGATCAGACCTCAGGTGGTACTAGTTCCATAGCCAGGGAAATTGTGAAGAGGATTGAACAGTACACCAGAAAAGGGGGGTGGGGCGAGAAGGGAATCAATGCAGAATAACTGGAAGCTTAATACTGATAACCTGATGCTCATCCTATGCTCCTTTGTACTTGGTTAAACAGCTCTGGTGGGAGGCATTTTGACAAAGCAAACACTTCCAAATGACCTGCATTGCAACAGCATCTTGCATATGCAGTTAATAAGACTATACAGATCTAGAGGATAACACAATTAGAGAGCAGTAATAATCAAAAAGTGTGCATCATGCAGAAGACTGTAGGACACTCTTGGCAGAAGATTGTCAGATGACACTGGCAAGGCAATTGCGTCACACATTCTAGAGGGACGGTAAATCAGAGCTGGCCAACCATTATATCTGCCATCTGCATCTGAAATAATTTTCTCATTATGCGTTCAAGGTGGTTTGCCTAGTATATCAAACATATACAGTCGTACCTCGGCTCCCAAACGCCTTGGGAGTCGAACGTTTTAGCTCCCGAACGATCGAAAACCATAAGTTGTTTCGGAAGCTGAACATCCGATGGGGCTTCCGCGGCTTCCAATTGGCTGCAATAGCTTCCTGCAGCCAATCAGAAGACGCGCTTTGGAAGTCGAACGTTTTGGAAGTTGAACAGACTTCTGGAAGAGATTTTGTTCAATTTCCAAGGTACTTGAATACTGAAGGTTCTTCTCCAATTTCACTTATCAGAGTCCACAACATTCACCTTCACCGTACCGGTCTTACATCAGAACTAGCATGCACAAAATGCTGGCTTTGGAAATTCCAGCATTTGAGAATGCAGGATGTTGCCAATGGCTCCTGGCATGTTCTGGGACATAGCCCAGGGGAAACGGCTGGTGCTGTCATGCCCTTAGGGCTTCTCTGCTTCCTGCACTATTGATTTAGGGTAGTCACGCAAAACTGGAAGTGCAGAAACCAAGGACTGTGGGAAATGTGGCTTTCTTAGAATTAATGCATACCATTCATTAAGTAATATGTGTTCTATGCAAACTGATTGACATGTTCTGGCTATATAGTTTGTGATGGAGATGGGAAGGAATGGCAAGGAACCAGCTGACTGATGTTTTAGTGCAGGTGAATTGCAACATGTTCTTGACACAATACATGTTCTATGCAAACTGGTTGACATGTTCTGGCTATATAGTTTGTGATGGAGATGGAAAGGAATGGCAAGGAACCAGCTGACTGATGTTTTAGTGCAGGTGAATTGACACAATAGCAGTGCATTTGTGGTTAATTTATTCCGCTTTATCAGTTACTCCACAATGCTTCCCCTATGCTACCACATTATTGCTGATCAGAGGAGCTACAGGGCAATCAAAGTGGGACAAAAAACAACAACCCAGAA
Organism: Podarcis raffonei; assembly: GCF_027172205.1. Classification (NCBI taxonomy): domain Eukaryota; kingdom Metazoa; phylum Chordata; class Lepidosauria; order Squamata; family Lacertidae; genus Podarcis; species Podarcis raffonei. The sequence continues at coordinate 114,331,393 of NC_070602.1, forward strand.
CCTTTGTGGTATGAAATGTCACAGGTAGTTATGAGATATGCAACCAACTGGGAATGAAGCAATATGGTCACCCCAAAACTATTTTGCCAGTACAAATAGTTTGGAAAGCAGGATCACATATGGCTATCCTGATAGCATCATGAGCACAAATCATGATGAATGTGCAATGAAAAAGACATCTGCAGTGGATGTAGAAGCAAATCTTGTTGCTCCATACCCAACCTTTTGTCTGTTTCCCCTTCCGTGTCTTGCAAACTCCCAGGGAAGAATTTGACATCATTTCGAATTTTGGCTTGCCAGGCAGGACAGTCTCCGCTCTCCTTCACCTCCTTCACCTGTGCGCAATTCTGGGGATTCGCCCAGCCCCACTCAGAGCCAAGTGGGGCAGGGGGATGTGCAGGAGAGGGGTGGGCAGGAGGCCCCATTGGACAACTGAAAGTTACTGCACACTGATGCAACTAATTTTTTGACTCTCACTCCCATTTTATTATTCCGTTGGTCCACATATATTGTAGTTATGTCAGCCATAGTATTTAGACTTCAGCAATTGACATATCCCTGAATGTCATTTGCAAGTTAAATTTCATATTATTTATTATTTGCCTAATTTTAGAAAGCAGTGATTACACGATGCCTTAGCCCTGTAAGCTACCCCTGAAAGCACAGGCTATTTAGTGGCAAACTAAAAAAAATCTTATGCTATATGACTTGCATGCCACCGACCTGACAAGCCAATCAAAAGCAATTACATTTCGCAGGGTTAGGAGAACAAGACAAGCGAACCCTAACAACAGCTTGTGCAGCTGTCATTAATGCGGCAGAGAATGACAAGTACAAGCAACACACAAGAAGGGGGAAATGCTTAGTAACCCAGTTTTAAAATGCAAGCGTGACAAAGGTTAGTGCAGCTGCAAATAGTGACTTTTTAATCTTAAAAAAATGAAAGTTTTGCAGTGAAAACCAGCTGCTTTTTCACTATTTGGTGCAAGTGTAAGATCACGGTCTCATTCAAAATACAGTCGTACCTTGGATCCCAAATGCCTTGGGAATTGAACGTCTCAGCTCCCAAACAATCGAAAACCGGAAGTGGGTGTTCTGGTTTTTGAACATCCTTTTGGAAGCCGAACATCCGATGGGGCTTCGACGGCTTCCAATTGGCTGCAGGCGCTTCCTGCAGCCAATCAGAAGCCGTGCTTTGGAAGTCGAACACACTTCCGGAACAGATTCCGTTTGACTTCTGAGGTACATTAAAATGAACCTTCTGTTCATATACACAGTTACTGTATCAGTACTACTACCACCTTAGAAGCAGAGAAGATATTTTGCATGAAATAGGTCCCCATTTCAATGGCCTGGGATCTCCAGATAATGCTGGAAAATACCTCTGTCAAAAACCCTGGAGAACAACTGCCAGTCAGTGTAGACAATATTTAGCTAGATGAACCAGAGGTGTAACTCAGTAAAAGGCAGCTTCCTATGTTTCCAATATAAATTTACCACCAACAATATGTAAGGAGATTTTCATTGGGCAGATAAAACAGTTGTGGGGGGGAGGGGGAGGTTTGAAGGGTTGAGAACGACAAATACAACAGGTTGTTGTTGTTAATACCCCACCCATCTGGCTGGGTTGTCCCAGCCACTCTGGGTGGCTTCCAACATAATATAAAAACATAATATAACATCAGACATTAAAAACTTCCTGATACAGGGCTGCCTTCAGATGTCTTTGAAAGGTTGTGTAATTGTTTATCTCCTTGACATCTGCAGGGAGGGCATTCCAGAGGGCGGGTGTGACTGCCGAGAAGGCCTTCTGGCTGGTTCCCCATAACTTCACTTCTCCTCTCCTCCTTCTCCCTGCGTCGGCTCCAGGGGTTTTCCTGGCTCCGGAGCTATGCTGGGCAGTTGGCCAGGCGCTATTGCGCCTGGCTCGATTTGGGTCGTGGGGTGTGTGTGTGTGTGAGAGTGGTTCCCCCAGTTGAAGCGCCAGGCATCCCCGGTTCCCCCTTGGGGGCAGTGGCAGTCTCAGCAGCCTGGAGCCAGCCTGGTAGTGCAGTTGGCTCTGGCTAGCTTCTGGAGCTGCTCGCTGCCATGGCATCCACCATTTTGCCTCACCAGAAGTCTCCATATGATGTGTCTTGTGCCATTGAACCCATCACGCAACATTCATTCCCTACTAATAAATCTACAACACTTAAAATATAAATCCGGGGACATTCAATGAAATCTGGGGACGGATTATGTCCAGGGACAGATTTGTGAATCCAGGGACTGTCCCCGGGAAACGGGGACGTCTGGTAACCATACTCTAAAACGCAAAGGAGACTGGGGCAGGCTGCAAGGCAGGGGTGGGGAAGTGTTGCTATTCAGTTGTCACTAAACTACAACTCCCATGAGCCCCAGCAAACATGGCCAACGGCCAAGGTGATGGGAGTTGTAGTTCAGCAACATCTGGGGACTGAATGTTCCTCACACCTGCTGTAAGGTCTCTAATTACTGTTAGTTGAATTACTTCGGAGATCCCAAAGCAGAACAGGGCAGTAAAGACCCACATCAAAGAATCACAAAGGCCCTAAGAGAGGAGGAGGTTAGCACACTAATGGAACCTAGGTCAGGAAGGATAAGTCCCGATGAATGAGGAAACCAGACTGAAGAGTCAGAGGGAAAGGGAAACTGGGAAAGAGCATAGGCAGAAAAAGGGGGAGTTGCAGAACCACAAGGCCTGAAAATCATATATTGATTTGGAATAAATAGTTAATTTTGGTGCTCCAGGTTTTCAGTGGGCACAACGTTGCAGACTTAGTAGTGAAAACTTTCCACCTTGGTCTCTTGTGTAATATAAGCTACAGAAAATGTAAACAGATGCACTGAAATAAAGATTAAGAGATTCTTAGCCAACAGATGTTCTCCTGAGATTATGACTTCCTGTCTTCAGAACAAGACATGCCAGATAGTTACAGTTATATCCATTTGCTGACACCCTAGGGTGATTGTTCAATGGAACAGTGCATGCCATTCTCTTACGATAATCCTGGCATAGTTTAAAGCATCCCTAGCTAAGACTCCCTGATCTTGCTAGGTGGTGTGGATTTGTTAATATCAACTTTGATTGGAATATTTATGCAGTCTAGGTTTGAGAGAGAAATTATATTTTGTTTGCATTTCGATGAGAAACTACCTGATTTGTACTTTTTGAATAAATATGCTAACCAAAACACAATTAGAATGTGAAATGTACAGTTGTCTGATTCTGGGGTGCAGTTATCCAACCAAATGATGTGCACAAAAATACTTATATTGAAGTCATAAAATGCATAAATTGATGAAAAGAACGTACAAAAATGCAGTATGTTTTTCGAAATGGCACACAGAAATGTGTGCATTTGGAGAAATTCACCCAAAAATGCTAATGAATTTTCATGAGGATTATTTTCAAAAATGCAAATTGCCACCAGAATGTGGAGAACTGAAATTAAGGTTGCAATGACAAGGAACTGAGAGAAACCGGAATTGACAGATTTGTTCATCCGTAGTGTTGTGGATTAATCAGAGAATGGAATGAATTCAGGAACTGTTATTACTCCACAATTGTATTGTCTAAGCAAATACATACTGCAAAGGACTTGCATTACTAATTCCCCCCCCCAAAAAAAATACTCCATTCTTCTTCCTGCAGAAAAAGAACCACACCACTTGGTACACCAGTAATAATAATAGATAGATAAATGATAGATAGATGATAGACAGACAGATAGATAGATAGATAGATAGATAGATAGATAGATAGATAGACAGACAGACAGACAGACAGACAGACAGACAGATAGATAGATAGATAAATGATAGATAGATAAAATATAAAAGGAAACAGAGCAATCTCACATAAACACTTGTCAGAGGAAAGAGGATTAATTGCTAGAAGATCTCCTTAAGGACATACATTTTGGACCTCAATGCTGTTCTTTAAGAGCCAGTGATGAAACATGCAGCGTTCCTCTTAACATCTAGGCAGCACCTGGGGTCCTATTACAGATGAGAAAATGATATTGTGTGACCATAAAAACATAGTAAAGCATAAAAATATTATATCTGGTAGAAAGTGTCTGCTCATCATGATAATCATTGAACAATTAGCTTTACGCAGACGCTTCAAGAGCCTCTAAGAAGAAAAAGACACATTGCAACAAAGAATAAACACTGTAATCCAGCTTTTAGGCCAGTGATTATCACAAGATAAATACTATGTATATTTAATGCACAGGATGCCAGTGGACACTGTAAAATGGAAGGTCCTCCCCCCCCCCCAATACACATTTTGAAAACTACTTTCAGCTTCTTTGAATGTGAAATTACAGCTAAAATACAATGGATTATACTTTGAAGCCCTTGGAGGATGCTGTAAATTGCTTGCGTAAGGCATTATCAATCTTCTTTAACTTCAGCATCTGACAAGAAAGAATCACTGTCCCTGAAAACAGATTTCTTTTAAGCGCCACACTCAGCTGCAGTTATTAACTCTTGGAATGGGGTACAGCTTTCAGGTTTCTGTTTTTTAACAATGGTGTTTTTATGTAGATTTCTGGAAAATGCTGGGAATAACCTCCTGCGAGGAATTTCAGATGTGATGTGCTGTATCCAACAAAGCCATACTTCAGAGTAGACCTATGAAATTAATAGCATGGCTCAATTAAGCCCACTGATTTCGGTGGATCTGCTCCAAGTATGAGTAAGGCTACGTACGCGCCATACATTTGAAGCACATGATTTCCCCCAAAGAATCCCGGAAACTGCCATTTACCCTTACAGAGCTACAATTCCCAACAGCCTTAACAAACTACAACTCCCAGGATTCCTTGGGGGACGTAATGTGCTTTAAATGTATGGGGTGCATGTGATCTTAGTTGGGTCCTCACACATTGCATCACATGGTTAGGGGAACACCTTGTATGTTATTTCTTTTATTCCAGCAAAAGAGACAAAAGTTTGTTTTTTTAATAGGACAGCGGAACTGTCTCTGATGACTGACAAACGGTGCAGCTAAACAGCTAAGCTTCTCCCCTCAGGGATTATATCCATGTTCATTTGGAGCTACAGTTGTACCTTGGAAGTCAAACGGAATCAGTTCTGGAAGTTCCAAAACGTTCAGAAACCAAGGCGCAGCTTCCGATTGGCTGCAGGAAGCTCCTGCAGCCAATCGGAAGCTGCGTAAGCTGCGTTGGACATTCGGGTTCCAAAGAACATTTGCAAACCGGAACACTCACTTCCGGATTTGTGGCGTTCAGGAGCCAAAACATTCAACTCGCAAGGCGTTCCAGAACCAAGGTATGACTGTAGTTCCTTGCTACCTCACCAAAGTCTAAGTTGAGTAATAATGGACAACGAAGTGATGCCCTCTTATAGATCAGTAATTGGTTGAGAAACAGGAAACGGAGAACAGGAATAAATGGATACTTCTCCCAATGGAGGAACGTAGAACTTCCCAACTGTGGCAGACTTTGGGCTCTCAGATTTTAGTGGCACCCTGTGTGATGCTAAAATTTGCAACTAACCCCCCCTCCACCACACATGCTCTATTCTACAGCATTGCTGCAGCACCCCCAGCAGTGCTGCACATAGTATGGCTGCACCAGTCAGGGTACCCTACAACCATCTCTGCATCCAAGAATCAGTATAGGGGCCTTCGCTTTTTAACTTGTTTACAAATGATTTGACAGTCAGGAAGCCAAGTTTGGCAATGATACCACACCAGTCAGGTTTGTTAAAACAAGGGATTGCGATGAGTTTCAAAAGGCTCTCTTCCAACCGGGTGGATGGGCAGTAAAATGGCAAATTGCAATGTATTTAACGTGTAAAATGATGCACACCGGGGCCAGTAATCTTAATTTCACCTAGACAAATCATGGGGTCTGAACTGAAAGTGACCGACCAGGAATGAGACCTTGGGGGTCATCATGGGTAGCTCAATGGTAATGTCACCCCAACATGCAGCAGCTGTGGAAAAGGTGATTTCCATGCTACAAATAGTTAGGAAAGGAATTGAAAATAAAACTGCTAATGTCATAATGGCATTATACGAATCTGAGGTTTCACGTACCATATTTTTCGCTCCATAAGACACACTTTTCCTCTCCTAATAAGTAAGGGGAAATGTCTGTGCGTCTTATGGAGCAAATGTGTGGTCAATCGCTGGATCCCTTTCCGGCCCCGGCCCATTGCCCAGGCCTCCATTGTTGAATGTTCTGCAGATGGAGGCTGTTTTTTCCCCAGCGACATGTGACTGGCTGATTAGATTATCTTTCTGGACACTGTAGAAATGGCTCCCTTTCCTTTCCTAAAGAAGCTGCAGAACTGTGAGGTGAACCCTATAAAAACAGAATATTTTCCTTTTGCAAAGTAAGCTCAACAACTTTGAGCTGATCCTCAAAAGAAGGGACTTTTTCCTTTTGCAAAAGAAGCTGTACAACTGTGAGGTGATCCTCAAAAACGCGGCTTTTTGCCTTTGCAAAAGAAGCCGCACAACTTTGAGCTGATCCTCAAAAAAAAAAAAAATGGGGCTTTTCCCCTTTGCAAAAGAAGCTGCAAAACTGTGGGCTGATTCCCCCCAAAAAACAGGGCTTTCCCCCTTTCCTCCTCTAAAAGCTAGGTGCGTCTTATTGTCAGGTACATCTTATAGAGCGAAAAATACGGTAATCGGAATACTGTGTATGATTGTGGTTGCCTCAACTACAAAAGGATACTGTAGAGGTGGAAAAGGTTCACTGAAGGGCAACAAAAATGTTCAAGGGGGTGGAACAGCTCCCCTATGAGGCAAGTGCAGACTGCATTTTCCTCTCTGTCTCGCTGAGTAAGTTCTGATCACTCAGCAAGGGGTTGGGGCAATCTCCCCTATGAAGAAAAGTTGGGGAACTTTTTAGTTTAGAGAAAAGGTTGGAGGATACAGAGTATATAAGTATGGAGAAAGTGGCTAGAGAACAGCCATCCAAAGAAGCTGAATGTTGAAAGGTTCAAGACAAAAGATTGCATAGTATACTATAGAATTCACTTCCGTCAGAGGTAGTGATGGATGCCTTTAAAAGAAAGATAAACAAATCCAAGACGTAAAGGGTCATCAGTGGCTTTGTTCTAACCTCCACTGCTGGAGGCAATATGCCTCTAAATACCAGAACAGCAAGTCAGGAGAGGGCTGTTTTCCTCATGTCCTGCTTGTGGGCTTCTCCATGGGCATGTGGTTAGCAACTGTGACAACAGACTGTTGGACTAGATGGGCCTTGACCTAATCCAGATGGCTACTCTTACGCTTGCATGTACAATTAAATGTTAATCTTTCTGTCCAGAAAAAGGAGTATTATTATAACGTGCAAAGGCCGACTCTCATGGAGGCTGAAATGTGACGGCTTCCCAGCAGTGTTCTCCGAGAGGCTGTGGACAGGAGGAAAGAGCAAGGCTGCTGCTGCAGCAATTGACACAGAAGGAAACAGCTGCGATAACAGATGTCACCCATTGTGTGCTTTGGCATGCCTGTTCTTACAGTGCTCCCTTACGTTACTACGTTTGTTCTGGCCCGGAATCTCTAAACATGTCTGTCAAATGCTCTTTGTGTCCAGGAAATAAGTCCTGGAAGAAAAATATCTGACCATAGGAGATATTTTGTTTGTTCCACTGCGCTAGGGGAAACACAGTGATCCTGGCTCATGGCTCAATTCTGCCAGAGGATAGACTGCTGTGATTACTGAGAATCCTCTGCTCTCACCAAGTCCCCTTTTACATTTCGGCCGCACCCAGTTTACCCGCATCTACATACATGTTCCCTCCTCCCACCCATTGCCACCATAGGTTGACCTTGTGTCTTGTGCTCATAAAGCACTCTGGTCACTGAAGGTAATTCTGAGGGTTTGTGTGTGCAGTAGAGTCACTTTGTGAGCTTGGATAATTCATGACACACTGTAGTTTTGTCATTAAAAAACAGCCCCCTTGACCTATTTTGAGTCCTTAATCTTCTTAATGTATGTACTACTTACTTACCAAGATGGGTTCTAAGATACTTATATGCTCTATTTTCCCTTTGACTGTCCACCTTTTCCCTTTCTTTTATTTACTTGGATGGTACTTGGATGGCATCCCTTCATCTCTTGCACATTTTGTTGCTCATCACTGCCGCCTTATCCTATTTAGTCAAGAAATTGCATAATCATAATTAGCTTAACACCTCCTAAAACAGGAACTGAAAAAGGTTCTGAGGGAAAGTTATTAAAGGCTTAAAACCCACATTGCAGTTTAAAATTAGAATTGTTCTATTTGGGAACAGTTTGAGTAACCCAATTCTGAATAAAATGTGGAAAACAGAGGAAGAAGAGCATCAGCCTGTGATAACCAGCACGTAAATTTGTAGTCTGCCCAGAAGTAAACCTATTTGTCCAGAAGTAGATTTCACCTAAGACTTCTGCCACAAAAGAAACTCAAAGTTCATATCAGTATATCTACACGTACGTGTGTGGCAAAATATTGCATTAACGACCTGCAAAAAATGTTGGATTTTCCAAAATACAATTGTTAATTTGCCCTGTTGAAGTACATATTATATATTAAGATCCTGGACACCAGTGACCTCTGCTGGATTGTAACAGAGCTTTGCATAGTAAGGGGTGAAATTGTTCTGCTCTCTTTCAAAATATTATTTGTATTTTTCCATCGCCTTGTAATACGTGTTCTCTAGTGACATATAACAAACAGGGTGTGGGTGGGTGATTGTATGTATATGTATATATAAAATATATGGAGGGCAATATGAAACAAATACAATATTTTTAAAATCCCACAGAAAACAGTAAGAGCAGAACAAGCTGTGTGAAACAACCTACTAATAAAAGAGCTGAGAAGGGCTAAAACCCGACCACCCAGCATTAAAATATGTTATAAGGCCTGGGAGAACAGAAAAGCCTTTGTCCAGTGCAGAAGAACCATGATTATTGGATGCTACAACGCTAACATCACTGGCCTGTGTAAAACAAGCCAAGACAATTTACAAGATAATATACTATTTTTTTTCATTCCAAATACACGTTGCCACCATCCTGCAGAGGGCCTTCTCGGTAGTTGAACCAGCCTTCCCATCAGATGTCAAGGAAATAAATAACTACTGTATTTGACTTTTAGAAGACATCTGAAGGCAACCTTGTTTAGGGAAGTTTTTAAAGTTTGATGTCTTATCGTGTTTTTAATATTCGTTTGGGAGCTGCCCAGAATGGCTGGGGCAACCCAGTCAAATGGGTGCAACACAAATAATAAAATTATTATTATTATTATTATTATTATTATTATTATTATTATTAGGTGGTGACACGTGTCAATAACTTCCATACACACTTTCTTGGAAACTAGCAAGTTAACAACACAGAACTCAGCTTGCATATAATCTGAAGAGATTTTACTTTAGAATCATTGGGTGGTACACAACTAAGTCATACTCAGAGCAGACCCACTGAAACTAATATAACTTATATGACTTTAGCCCATTGATGAGTCTTCTAAGAGTAAGAAACCCTTTTCAGATTGAGGGCTGCATTCCTTTCTGGGCAACCTTCTGAGGGCCATAGGTCAGTGGTAGGTGGGGCAAGAGGCAAAAGTGGGCAGAGCATCAAATGTAAACTTTATCTTTGCATACCCTCTAACATTTCTCCAATGAAAATAGGGACATTACACATTAAGAAAAACTTCCCTATACAGGGCTGCCTTCAGATGTTTTCTAAAGGTTATATAGTTACTTATCGCCTTAGTTTGGGGGTCATATAACTCCATACCCTCCGACATTTATCTGATGAAAATAGGGACATCCTAAGGAAAAGCTAGACATTCCAGGATCAAATCAGAAACCTTCTGTAAATCCGGGACTGTCCCTGGAAAATAGGGACACTTGCAGGATCTGTCTTTGTACAGCAGGTGTCAGGGACTGGGCAGAGGAAGAATGGTGGAGACTGCCTCCCCAGCCTGACCCTTCCAGAGAAGAAGACAATTCAGAATTACAACAGGCGTTTGAGGGAGATCACATCTCAGAGGCAGATGAGGGGGAAAGCTGGGAAATAATGGGAGAGGAGGAAGAAGAAGCAGCGCCAGAGGGGCGACAGCTGATGGACACAGTGTCTTTAGAAAGCATTCCAGCCCCCCAGCACCCAGAACTCGACGAGCATTGAAGGTAGGAGAGGAAAGAGCTCAAAGGCAGAGGGCACTTTTCGGCACCTATAGTAATGACACATGAGAGGGAGGGGGTGGGGACTCACTCAGGGCAACACCATTATTCCAAGAGGCTACATTTCTAAGCCTCTCTCTGTGAATATTGAATGAAAAACGGTTGGTAAGGACTTTTCCTTGTCTTATCTGTTCCTGGCAACCTGTCTTGGGGGTTGGATCCTCTGCAGCCTGACAGCAGGATAGTTTCTATAGATTCACACGCCCCTTTCCATCCTCCATCTAAGCAATGAAGAGGCATTATCAGAGTTCAAGGACACATTCTAGTCACAAACACACACAAGGAGACTACAAACTTGGACAGTAAGGAGTGGGGCCTGGGGAAAGTTCTGAGGGGCCTGGAGGGCCACATTTGGCACTTGGGCCTAAGGTGGTCTGATTTGCACATGACTAATGTTCGAATGAAACTATGGGTGATAGCTAATTTGGCCTAAATCACATAGCTCCCTGCATTCTGAGTTTACTTCTGTGTCCCTTTTCATTTCATTTCCCACTCATTTTTTATCCTTCCTAGAGAATTAAGAAGTGGAGGCATTACATCACTGGATAGTTCTCACATTTTAATACTCACATTCTTTCAAAGAACTCAAGACCACAGGGGTCCCGCCATTACCCTCACAATCTGTGGTAGTGTCAGCTAAGTGACTTGTCCAAGGTTCCCATTACCAAGGGTAGTTGTGAAGTTTATCACTGGCCATTGGCTGATGGACATTGTAGTTCAGAAACATCTGGAGGGCCACAGGTTAGCCACCCCTGCCTTATGTATTAGAGAAGCCAGGTTTAATTAAAATTAGTCTCTTTTTTGATTAATTGTGGCTTGAATTGAAAGGTTAAGGAGAAAGGGCAGCTACCATGCTGGAGTAAAGATAGCATGAGACCTTAAGTACAGAAGAATAAAGCTTAAGTGCTTTTATTTCATGGATAATGTAACAGCGTGGAGCTAAATTTTCATTTACATATGGTCCTAAATAGATGCAAAATGCGGAAACTTCCCATTTTCACAAGACTTTTATATTATTTTGTGTAAGTGACACTCACTGATGTTGTGTAGGTAGCAAGACTTAAGGAGATGCCAGCAACTTGTTCTAAGCAGGGTTTGCAGATTAAAAACTTTGCCTTTTAAAGAAGCCCTTTCCCCCCCCCAAAAAATACAGAAATAAAGGTCTAGATCTCAACCTTAAGTTTTCAGAAACACCTGATGAAATGATTGAATCCAGTTTCCAAGACATAGACCTTTGAGGCTTGTCTGTGTAGGAGAGCAGGGGACTCAGCAGCTATGTAGAGAAAAGCAAGCCTGATCCAATTTCACACTTGCTGCCTTGTAGAACATTTCCTCTTGTCTAACTACACATTTGTTACGTACTGAGTTGAATAGGATCCAAAATGCAACAGTCTGATTGGTCCTAGAACAATAGGATTCAGAATGCAGCAGTCTGATTGGTCCTATAACAATAGGATCCAGAATGCAGCAGCCACCCAATCCAGCTCCAGGTGGAAGTGAATCAGCAACCTGATTGGCCTACAGGAGAATCCCGGACTTAGCCAATCACGTGTAAGTAATCATTGTGTAAGTAATGTACATAAAGCAGACATTCTGGGGTAACTTCCATTCCTTCTCACCACTGTGAGCTGAATAAAGTGCATTAAATCCACTCCCGACTCCGAGTATATTTCACATTGAATCGTGTTTTTGTCTTGGGAGTACTACAGCAAGTTCCGTTATTTGACAAGGGGCAGGAAAGTTAACGACGGAGGTATTGCTTCAGGGGCTTAAGAGGTCGGCAACAAGTGTAGACCTTTCCTCGCTTCCATGGCCAGACAAGCCTGCGAGCTGAGGGCAGCCTTGAGGAAAGTCGTCTTGCTGTGCTAGTCCAGCGAGATAATCTGGCTCTCAAAGAGCTATCTTCCGACAGACACATCTCTGCCCGTCCCCACAAGCAAGCGACTGTCGCCTGAGGGTGGGAATTCGCGTTTATTTCACGCCAGGGACAAACGGCTGCCGTCGCTTCCAATATCGGAGGCGACCAGACATCGCTGCCGCCATCTTGGACGGAAACCGGAAGCTCGGCCTCGAGCTGTCACGTCTGCTCTCCTTCAACATCCGCATCTCGGTGGTGCCGCTCTGGGCGCAGGGAAATCGAACGCACCACAGCGCCCCCTCGCGATGAGGAGGCGATAAAAGCCCCTATTCTCGCGAGTGTCAAACAATCAGAAACGGTCTCCGCTCATTTTAACCGTAACACCAAGGGGCGGGGAGGACAGCAGAGAAAGGAGCCGCTATTGGCTACGGCAAGAGCCAATAACTGGGCTCCGTCTCCCGCCGCCGACTGTTGAACGCGCGCCGGCTCATTTTTTCTCCCACAGTCTTGGCCGAAGCAGAACGGCCCCGCCCCCGACAGAAGGCACCAATCGCTGCCCAGAACGTCCGCCGACAGTGGCTTGTGATTGGTCGGCTTTATTGTGACACGTTAAAAACCTTTATCCGCCTTGGCGGCGTCTGTCGCCAGATGCGCGATCGAGTTGTGACAGTCGCGCGACGCGGTGAAAACTGGCTTGTTAGCGGGGAGGGGGAGGGGCTGGGCCCTGTCGTAGTCTGGACTGAAGGTAGGCAGTGGTAGAAAGAAATACAGGGAACGGAGAGAAACCCCGCTCCCCTTCTTTCATTTTATTCTTGTTGTAAAGTGCCTAGTCCTCAAGAACGTTTCGTTATTCGGTTTATATCGCGCCCATTCCGTCCAGCAGTCCGCTTTGAGCAGATATTTATATCATGCTTATTCCACACGTGTGTGTGATATCTAGATAGATCTAGATAGATATAGATATCTATATCTAGATATAAATAGGTATAGATACAGTATCTATATCTAGATATAAATAGGTATAGATATCTATATCTAGATATAGATCTCTAGATATAGATAGATACCTAGATATAGATAGAAAGGTATATATTAATAACTGGTAGAGAAGGGAGGAAGAAAACTGAACACATAAAACACAGTATATTACATTAAGTGCAGCATTAAATATATTGTATTTAAAAACAATGTCAAATACAGAAACAGTGGGAAATATAAAATCATTGTATTAGAATGGGTTTTTAAAAAACAAAAAACCCCACCATAAAGTGTTCATAGTTTTTTTGCCACACAGAAACTTGCTACCTTGGCAGGAATCTCAGGGGAGAGACCCTGCTCCCCTACTTTTATTTTATTCTTATTGTAAAGCACCTAATCCTCCATAATATGTTGTTATCCAGTTTATATCGCACCCATTCAGTCAGCTTTGAGCAGCTACGGTATGTATATTATGCTTATTCCACATGAGAGAGAGCGCATTTATTTACTGTACACACGCACACACATTCATTTCTTTTCCAATAAATATTAGGCTGGGTGGCCAGAAACGTTTCACCCTCTTGTTTAAAAGCTTAATCCTTCTGTCCCACTTGAGGCATAGGTACAGAGCACCTACTTCTATAATTCCCTGTATATGGGCCATGTGCTAGAACTAGCAATCTTTCATAGGCAACCCTCTGAGCATTGCTTCCATGGAGAAACATGTCAGATCTTCATGGATCCTCATGATTTCTCAGTAGGGCTTCCCAAAGCCAGCATCATTTTCCAAATCACCTGTTATTTTTATGGTGCACTCACGGCATGGGCGATGGTTCAATGGTCCGTGTGCAGAAATAATAGGTTTGAAGCAGATTAGTCGACTGCTGGGTCCTTTTTTGTCTTGCCCCCTTCCATCAAACCTCAGCTATCATATAAACCAGCATATAAACGAGTGACTGCATATAAACCAGTGATGTACAGCTTTTAAAATTCACACTAAGCAGATGTCCATTGTAAGCATGCCATAAGCAGAGAAAAGAACATTGTCAAATGACTTCTGTCTGAAAACCAGGAGAGCAATCTATGCTGTCCATATTTATTAAGAGGTAAATCCCTCCCCACTCTATATGTTTAGGTAAGTGATCTCAAGACTAGCCTGTGGGCACAATTTTGTGTACACACTTACCGGTACTTGGAAGTATATCTCACAGAGATCTGTAGGATTTCCTTATGAGTTAATACGTGTAGGATCAAATTGTTAGCTTTCTATTAAACAATAGTACTTCCAGTGTTCCATTACACTACCATCACCACAAAATAATATGTTTTCCTTTGCTTTCTTCCTTTCAAATATAAAGGAAACAAGTGTGTTAAAAAAGAGGGAATCATTTCAAACACATCGTAGTTTTATTTTTCCGCATTTCTTTTTCATAGATTGCCATGGGTGATTTTGAAAAGGGTAAAAAGATCTTTGTTCAAAAATGTTCTCAGTGTCATACAGCTGAAAAAGGTGGAAAGCATAAGACCGGCCCAAATCTTTGGGGTCTCTTTGGCCGAAAAACAGGACAAGCTGCAGGATTTTCTTATTCAGACGCAAACAAGAATAAAGGTAAAAAAAGGGGGGGTGTCAGATAATCAGTTGGTTCAAGACAGTATTGCTGAATAAACACGATCCAAATTTAGAGAAGGGAAAAACTTCACTGGGAGATTATTTTGCAACTCTTGGAAATACATTCTGAAAATATTCTTCTGATTTTATATAAAGAATATAAATTTGAACCTCTGGTTTGGATTTAACAACTTGTGCATTGCAAGTTTTATGGTCCAGTCATTGCATGGATTTGCATGGGATCAATCTCACAGAGCCCCTAATGCGCCAGAACCACTGCACCAGAGCATGAGCTGCATTACTGTCCCTTGTTTGGTACCAGTGGGGATGGAGGCAGGACTAATGATGGCCCTGGCTCTATGCAGCATCCTAAGGCTGATTTGAGATGGCCAGGAGCCAGATTGGCACTGCAGGCGTTTCTTTGTTTTTAATAGGTTTGCAGAGACTTCCTGGTGGCAAATGCTATTTGCTGTGTTAATGATAGACTCCAGAATAGGCCCATTGTTTTCAGTGGGTCAGCTCTGGGAATAACTTAGCTGCATACAATCTATATTGTTATTTATTACATTTATATGCTCCCTTTCCTCCAAGCAGTTCATGCTGGTGTGCATGGTTCACGCCCCTATTTATCCACTGAACTTCCCTGGTATGGGTGAGATAGGATAACTGGCCCAGTGAATTTCATGGCTGAGCCGTGGTCTACCAATTTCTAGTCTAACACTAACCCCTACATCACTCTCTCTGTGACAGCTTAAAGCAAATGCATTAGACTGCTAGTATCCTTGGATTTTCAATTAATTTTATTATTTTGATAAGGCCAACTGCAGGCTGGCCATGTACCTTCTGAAACTGCCTGACTTGCCCATCTCCTCTTGAATTTCTTCTAACAGCCATCAGATTTTGTATGCTAATAGCTATAGACACCAGGTTTTGTTCTGGCAGTCAGAGGCTAGGATGCACATGCTTACTGCCAGCTGCTTGGACATGGCTTTTATTTAGACACCCCAGCTTATTTTCTAGCATGCCTTTAGGACTGGCTTGCCTCTGATAATTCACTGCAAGTGCGCTTGCATATTTCCACATTTTGGGGAGAGGAATGGAGGGCCTGTGTTTTACAGATACGCTTGAGCTTCTGTTCTAAGCATACTTACTTGGAAGAATGTTCCAAGGAAATCAGCTAAGTGTGGCTCAGAGGGTATGCAATTATATAGTTTATGTTTATTTGAAATTAATTACTAAATGTGTATCATGCACCTTTAACTGTGATAGGTCTCAAGGCACCAACTAAAATAGATTTTTTTTAAAACCTTCAGAACAGCAGCTTAACCTGTTGATCAAATGTGAGAAAACCTGAAGTTATCAAAGGCATATCTAAGTGAATCTCTCTACTGATATATGTTAGAGACCTCTTTGTCTTATCCATTACTGAGGCATGATGGTTTGAAACAAGACAATGAGAGATACTGACTTCTTAGTGGCTATTCCCAGATTGTAAAATTTATGACCTTGTGAGATCCATTTGGCCTTCTCTCTTACTGTTCTCCCCCTCCCCCCTTTTTTTCTTACTGGATTATTTTTATGTGGTGGATCTTCATTTATAACATTTTTTTCTATCAAGCCTTTTCCCATTTTTAACATGCTTATTTTACTTATATGAGGTGGTGGTGTTGTTCTTGATTGTGTTAAGTCACCCTGAGCAGTAGGATTATACTGGAAGGGCAACAAATTAGTTTTCAAATAAATTAAAAGGGTAATTGAAAAGCCTGGAAAATAAGAATGCTTTTCACCTGATGCCTAACTGGCAGCAGTGTAGGCACCACAGGAGCGCATTTCAAAGGTGAGTCACCAGTTAAAAGGATTTCTTCCCAGTTAACCTTCCACCAAACTACAGAAGGTAGGGGCACACAGAGGAGAGCCTCAGGTGACTATTTCCACTGAACAGGTGGACCGCTGTAGAAGGCTGCAGTGCAACTTACCCATGGCAAGGTGGCACAAGCAAAAGAATAGAGGGGGCATTAGAATAAGAATAGGGTAGCCCCAGTGTTGCAACCAGTAATCGGCTCTGACTATAGAAAAACAATAACAGACCATTGGACTTTTGATAAGGGCACTTCAGCATCTCATTGGACAATGTGCAATCCCAGCTTTCATTACATTTTTCTGTATTTAAAAGATTGAGATGACACAAATTTTCAGGAAAAATCAACTGAAAGACTTGCCGAAGTATGTGGAATTTCAACAACCTGTTGGTTTTCAACCTTGGTTGTTTAACTTCCATCTAGTTTCAGAAAATAATTTTTAATATCAAGAAGATAATGATTGGAAGGTTTTTATTTTGGCTTTTAAATGTGATTATGTTAGAAGAAGCTACCTTGTTCAAAGTGACACAACTTGTCTCTAGGACATCTAGAGATCCTCTACTTCATGAATCCAAGTTTGGTTATTAAAAAGCGAGTCAAAAGTAAATAGAATGCCAGATGCATGCTAAGTATTAAATGTGTGCAAACAGTAATGAAAACTGGCTTTTGTTTGACATTCTTTCTAATCCTTTTTTTAACCTTTGGAATTAAGAACATAAGCTGTTCAAGAATATTTTCCTTTATATATGTTCCAATAAATTTTGAAATCTCTCAAAGTAAAGGTGACACCAATTGGTGAAACAGTCATGGGATTAGAAATTGGTATTTCAACACTTTCTAAATTTTCCAGGTATTGTCTGGAGTGAAAAAACACTGATGGAATATTTGGAGGATCCTAAGAAATACATTCCTGGGACGAAAATGATTTTTGCTGGCATTAAAAAGAGTAATGAAAGGGCAGATCTCATTGCATACTTGAAAAAAGCAACCTCTTCATGAAACATTGCAGCCTCTGTGATGTCCAGATAATTCCCAGTTGGCACCACTCTTGTGTTACATCTGATGTTTATTGTCCTAGCATTTGCTCTTTAAGACATTACCTTCAAAAGGGCAAATAAAAGTTGGTATTTTCAGGTGCTCAGTCTCCTAAGAAAACAAGTGTTAATTGTCTTTTGTTTCCCTGTACAGACATTTCAATATACTTTATTTTGTTTAAAACAAAGTTCTCAGGGTTGGTTCACAGGAATGAATGAATGAATGAATAAGTAAATGAATGAATAAATAAATTCAATAATAGACCACAGAACAAAGCAAAATGTGGATTTGGTTCAATCTTCTGCCTATGGAGGTATATACAACTCATGACCCACCAAACCAAACACAGCCTAGCAGAGCTCCTATCACTATGAGCTCAATAAACCTACCTTCCCTGTCTGCCAGGAATAGCAAAAAGCAGAAGATGTCAAGAACACGGCAAGTCACGCTATAGACTCCCATCAGAGAGCTGTTGCCCTTGAGGAAAGTGAACCTACACACTTCAGTAGCGATGTTTTATTCAGGCCAACTTTTCAGTGAAATCAATGGACGAGGGACCTGCTCAGCACTCTGCAGAATTCTGCTAGAGTAAAAGAAAAAGAGCTGGCCAATGCAATTGATGCGAATGAACTCAAGGGCAAGGACCATTAGATATGTATAGATTCTGCTCACCATTGGATCACACGGCTGTAGTGCTTGGGAGGTTATTGGAGGGGGGGCTAGATTCTAATCAATTTGTATTTCATTTTAAAAATGAGCTTCACTCTTACATACAATACTTGGGCCATATTGTTCACAGGGGAAAAACCGATGATGCTGAACCCCACCAAACTGCATAAGACACCCCCCACCCAATCTCCCAAGCAAGATGCAGACTAAATGCAGATAACCCTCTCCACAGCAAAAGACACAAAAAAGCTACCCTCATTTTCTAAAATATAAAATTAGGAGGAACAGAAGAGGCCTTGGCAGTCCAGTACCTAGGTTTTGTGGAATCTTGTAAGACTGCAACCCTACCTGCAATTATCTGGATACAAGCCGAATAGGTGAACATTGCGGGACTTCTCAGAAAACGTGTATATTGCATAGGGTTGTACTGTTTGATGTTTCCTTGTTCACTATGTTTTCTGGTAATCCTGGACTCATTAAAAAAAAATTCAATGAGAGAAAAATGCTTCGGCAGAAAGTAATAATATAAATCTGTATTATTAAGAAAACTGACAAATATAAAGTATTAGATAGGGTATCTGAACCTTGTTTTCTCTTAGCTTCTCTAACAGAGCCTCTGTCCAAATAATTTGTTCAGCTGTCACTCTTAACGGCTTCATTAATCAGTGACCCCAAAATTCAGGATCACCCCAAACCGATGCCAAAGCTTTGTGCTAGTTTTGTGCTGCGTTTTGTGCCACCCCCCCAAAACCGAGTACAATCATACTAGGACCCCAAACGCCTTGGTACTCGGATGTTTTGGCTCCTGAACGCCACAAACCTGGAAGTGAGTGTTCTGGTTTGCAAACGTTCTTTGGAACCTGAATGTCCAACGGGGCTAACTGGGCTTCCACTTGGCTGCAGGAGCTTCCTGCAGCCAATCGGAAGCCGCGCTTTGGTTTCTGAACGTTTTGGAAGTCATATGGACTTCCGGAACAGATTCCGTTCAATTTCCAAGGTACGACTGTAATTGACGGAACAAATCGGGGTCACAGGTTAATGCCCCAAATCCAACTTTGACTGACTACAAACCAGTGCCAAAGTTTTGTGGTAGTTTTGTGTCGCAAACCCCACTTTCCCTGTCGTCTGCCCCCAACTGAGTAGTTGACACTAAAACCAGGGGCCATAGGGACATCCCCAAACCCAACCTCATCCAATTGACTCCAAACCAGTGCCAAAGTGGAGTGTCCCCCATGCTCATATATGGATATAGGTTGGTTTGGAGTCAATTGGACGAGGTTGGGTTTGGGGGGGTGTCCTTATGGCCCCCAATTACTCAGTTTGGAGGGTGGCACAAAACGTGGGGTTTACAATTCAAAACTTAACACAAAACTTGGGCAGCTGTAAAAATTATTCGGACAGAGGCTCTGTTAAAGAGGCTAACAGAAAGCAAGCGTCAGAAACCCTACACTAATACAGTGGTACCTCAGGTTAATTATTTAATTCGTTCCGGAGGTCCGTTCTTAACCTGAAGCTGTTCTTAACCTGAGGTACCACTTTAGCTAATGGGGCCTCCCGCTGCTGCTGCGCCGCCAGAGCACGATTTCTGTTCTTATCCTGAAGCAAAGTTCTTACCCTGAAGCACTATTTCTGGGTTAGCGGAGTGTGTAACCTGAAGCGTCTGTAACCTGAAGCGTATGTAACCCGAGGTACCACTGTACTTTATAGTTCTTGAAACAAGAGTAAGAAATAAATATATTAATGGATATATTTGTCAGTTTTCTTAATAAAGATTTAAGGTACTGCTTATAGATTTATGAATTCAGCGGGGTTTGCTCCGAGTAAAAAAAAAAAAGGCACCAGATCTAATTGAATTGTGTGGTTTTGTTAAAAGGGAGCAGTTCTTCCACGGCAACCACCAGAGACAGATGGTGGAGAGGGGGAAGCCCTGGAAAGTTGAATTTTCCCATGGCATCGCTCAGGGACGGAGAGGCCAAGGGGGGCCTCTGAGCTCGCGTGTATTTCCTCCTGCCTGACTGGCAAGCTTCTCCCACATTTCTAAGCTTCAGGGCGAGGATCTTCCAGAAAGCTTGAAGCCTCGGAACCGCGAGGCACCGCGCTGTCTCCTTGCTTGACAGCTCTGCTCATTTGCTTTGATGGCCTGCATGGCAATGACGCAAGTCTATGAACGTGGGGGGGGGGCAGGAAGCGAAGTGTGGCTATGTAGAAATCCGCTTAAATATTAACAAACAAGCGTTGTAACGATTTCGAATTTGGGGTGGGGAGAGGTAACTACTCCACTTAGCTCGCGATCACAGACGTGGAATAAGCAAGGGGGGGTCCCCTTCTTATCCCGTGAGTTTTCTCTGGCTGCCGCCCCGTCTAGAGAGCATCCTCCGCGAGGGTCTGCTTTGAAGCTGATGCGGAGTCAAACCAATTCACGCCCCCCGCCGCCTCTACTTTGTCTAGCAGCGGCGACCCCTGGTGGCCACTAGTAGAAGTAGTCTCATAATGAATACCTTAGGCTTCTACATGGTGCTGGAGGAGACTCTTGAGAGTCCCATGGACTGCAAGAAGACCAAACCTATCCATTCTGAAGGAAATCAGCCCTGAGTGCTCACTGGAAGGACAGATCCTGAAGCTGAGGTTCCAATACTTTGGCCACCTCATGAGAAGAGAAGACTTCCTGGAAAAGACCCTGATGTTGGGAAAGATTGAGGGCACAAGGAGAAGGGGACGACAGAGGATGAGATGGTTGGACAGTGTTCTCGAAGCTACCAGCATGAGTTTGACCAAATTGCGGGAGGCAGTGGAAGACAGGAGTGTCTGGCGTGCTCTGGTCCATGGAGTCACGAAGAGTCGGACATGACTAAACGACTAAACAACAACAAGGCTTTTACAGGCAGGGGTCCAGTTCTCCAAAACGCAGGACTTGCCACTTTTGGAAGCGGGTGAAGTCATAGACACAGGCCCAAACAGAGGGGCCCCCATATGGGCCACTTGGCCAGGGCCTCCGATTTCAAAGGGGGCCTCGGTCAGCATATTCACAAAATTATTTATATACTTACCTATTTATAAGACTTCAGTTATCCCCAGGGTAAAAAAGGGAGGGGCACATTATCTACCTGGCCCGGGCCTCTGCCTGGCTCTGCAAGGCCGTGCATAGACATCACCATATTTTACAACTATATATATATCTTGGAGGGACGCGGGTGGCGCTGTGGTCTAAATCACTGAGCCTAGGACTTACTAATCAGAAGGTCAGCAGTTCGAATCCCCGTGACGGGGTGAGCTCCCATTGCTCGGTCCCTGCTCCTGCCAACCTAGCAGTTCGAAAGCACATTAAAGTGCAAGTAGATAAATAAGTACCGCTCCGGCGGGAAGGTAAACGGCGTTTCTGTGCGCTGCTCTGGTTCGGCAGAAGTGGCTTCGTCATGCTGGCCACATGACCCGGAAGCTGTACGCCGGCTCCCTCAGCCAATACTGTGAGATGAGCCCCACAACCCCAGAGTTGGCCATGACTGGACATAATGGTCAGGGGCCCCTTTACCTTTTTATATATCTTGGGGTGTGTGGTGGGAGGTGTCTGACCATTAATGCCAGAGTTTGAACTTTAAAAAAAAAAAAAACACAGGTAAAAAAACCTCTTTTAAGGAGAGTTCCCAAGTCCTGCAGTGTGTGTCTGCATGCGAGGTTCTTGCTTCACCGGAGGAGGGCAAGATCGTTGCCTCCGCTTCCTGCAGCGGGAGCTGCGTTTGCAAACCTGCCCTCCCCACCCGTTACTAGACAAGCATCTTCTCGGTTGAGCGCTCTTCCCTCTCCCGGCTACGCGGTAGCAAAAGCGGGTGCTGTCGTGGAGCGTGTTCGTGAGCCCGTCGAGCATGGGCGTAGCCAGGATTTTTTGTTAGGGTGGGCAGGACTTTGGGGGGGGTGGTGGCGCAGAACCGACGTGATTGGTCAATTATTTATTTATTTTGTTTTACTTGATCTGGGGCGGGGGGGGGGCGGGATCAGCTACGCCCATGCCATTGATGGTGGAGGGAACGTCGCCCCCCCCCCAAAGCAAGAGCTCAGCGTTACACTCCGGAGCAAGAAATTGGGAAATCGTGCATGCAAAAAAAAAAATCCCTTCCTCTCGCCTCTGCGCATGCTCGGAAAGGGCTTCTCCGCCCGCCGCCCTCCCGCGATCACAATTGACAAGTTTCTCTGGTCTTCGCGATGCGCTGTTTCTCAATGAGAAGCCATCGGTTGGTGTATTACGTCCGTATAGTAAAGCCCATCACCTTGCACCGAGAGATAGGTTATTTTTAGCAAATCAAAGCTAGATCTGCAGCCAACCAGCAAACACAGCAGTGCTGAGAAGCTGGCTTTTGCTTTTAAAACACCCCCCCCACCTTAAATTCAACGACGTTATAATCTAGGACGGATATTTAGGTCAGAGCCTTTGAAGAGCCCGTTCCGCCGTCTGTTTCAATTACAGTTTCTGTCGAAAGTTTGTCCTATCTGATCGTCAGACGCCAAGTGGCTCCTCCTACCTACAATCTCAAACGACTGCAGCAAGGAGAGCAAATCAATTTATGTATCAGCGAAGGCTGGAGAGCTGGAGGTTTCAACCACCTCCCACGTAATCAAATTCCACGTGTCTGTCTTCGATCGCCCCGTCTCTCTCGCGGACGTCTTGGGCTCCCCACCTTTGCTTCATTTATGAAAGCTGGCAAGGGGCTATCGAGGCTCTACCTGTCGCGATATTATTTATTCTGACCTGGTTGCCCTCAGCTGAATACCACTGCTAAGCATTACTCAGAGTAGACCCACTGAAGTTTATGGGCCGTCCATTAATTTCAGTGCTAACATTGCACTTAACATTCAACACTATCGTTGAAATTAACATTCAGTGCTAACATGTTTGATTTCAAAGAAAAGAACTTTGCACATGCTTGAAGGCGCTGCACATTCTAAGCACGAACACCCGTACTTGGCCCTGGCACTGAAAGCAGATTCTGGCATTTATACGAGCCTCAACACCACCCTAAAATCTAGGGTGCCTCTCAGGGTTCCTATAAACGAACCATAACAGGACCCTAAAATTTAGGGTGCCTCTCAGGTTTCCTAAAATCCAGGGTGCCTCTCAGGTGCTATAGGATGGCGGTGTGTGTGCTAGCTTCCATTGAGAAGGTTTGGCATCTCATTCATATTTCCCCACCACCACCCCACTGACATCGCTTTCATTCAGGTCCCTGCATAGCGTACGTTTTTCACGTGCTGGGATCCATGACTTGAGGTTCCCCAGCATTTTTGCGTAGGCATAGGTTCGGCATTGAATGCGCTGCTCCACGTGCGCGTAAAAATAGCTCCACGTCAGTCTGTCTCAGCGGAGAGGCGGTCGGGGTTTCGTCTCGCCGCGGGAGGGGGAGGAGGCGGAGGCGCGGAAGCCGCATGTGTGCTCGCGGTTCCTTCATCTTAATCGGACTTTGAGACCTGCACATTGCTGTGGAAAGGTGACCACGTGCGCGCAACCGCTTCAGGGGGAGGCTCCCAGCGTAAATAAATAAATAAAAAACAAAAAAACCAGCTGGCGCACAAGCGCACCTTCTCGTCTCTCTGTATTATAATCCCCGCGTATTTGTGGTTGCAAGCCTCCGGCTCCCCATCTTGCGATTCAAATCCCCTCCTGCAAGAGGAAAGGATGCGATTGCATTCCTGAGCTCCAGCAAGTCCATTAAAGCTAGCGTGACAGATTGATTTTAATGAGTTAAAAGGACAATGGCCGCAGTTGCAAATCAAGGCTGCAAGCCCACGTTCATTTACTTGGAAGTAAAGGCCATTGAACTCACTGGGACTTCCTTCCGAGGACACAGGATCGGGCGGCGCGAGGGGATTCCCTCCTTATGGAACGCTGTATCCTTCGTTAGCGATTCCCATAATGACGTATGTGCGGGTTGCAAGGGAACACGGCAGTACAGTACTATTGCAAGATAAAAACACCTCCTGCCAATCCCAAGCCGCGAATCTTATAGACCCCACCTCCACGCCCGCTGTTTCATCGGCTTTTACATATGTATACTTGAAATTATGGTTAGAATTACTGCCTTACTTAGAAGGGCATTGCTATTAAAAATAAGCAGGCTCCACTTCTCCAGTCTTTAGAAGATGAGTGTACGCTCAAGACTGTTATGTTTCAGAAACCGAAGCATGCTCTTTAAAAATCTGTATCGACGCTTTACTCCAAATAAATATTTTAAGGAAAAGGAGCCGTATTTTGTTTTTATTATTTTTTTATGAGGAACATATGCACGAAAGTCACATTCTCGAACAATAGGACACGTGGTCGCTAATACACAAGCGCACGCGAGAAACGTCTCCCTCCAATCTCCCGCATAGTCCCATGACAATCGATAGCTGACCGGCGGCACCTCTCCCAAAGTTTGCATTTCTTAATGGCAGACCTCGAATGCGTTGAGTTTTCCTTTCTGGAGCCATTAACCCAATAACACCGTGGCGCAACTATCCCTCGCGCTATTGATGCTCATGCGTTGGGGGGGGGATTTGCACCTCGCAGCTTCGGGCATCATCTGCTTGCTTCGGCCACTGCACCCCCCCTCCAATAAACCCCTTCATCCGCTGCTCCCGCTCCGAAGAAGCTCGAGCGTCGACGTGATCACCTCTGGAAAGAGAAGATGCTCCGGTTACGGGCTGCCTCTCCCGGCCGCCGCCTCCTCCTCCTCCTCCGCTCACGCGTCCTCCCTCCCCGCCCCGCCTTCTTAGTGGTCGGCCGGCTGGGTTACGCAGGAGCCGCCGCCAGCAGGAGCAGCAGTTAGCAGAGAGCTTTGACGCGCATCTCCAGAGAAGCAGCAGCAGCCCGTTGCAAGTAACCGGGAGCGAAAGGACGCGGAAGCTACCTGGACGGGAGAAGAGGGCAAGGACGACGACGGGGCGCCGGGGAACGACGGAGGGGGTGAAGGGAAAAGGCGAGGAGCCGGGGGGAAGGAAGGGCACAGAAAGCCGGGACTTGGCCCGGGCTCGGAAGCGGATGGATCCGTTTGCTCGCTCGCTGCAAGAGAGGGCGGGAAAGCCGAGGCAGCTCCTGCTCCCCCACGTGCCGAACGGCTTGTAACCCGCCTTGGGTTTCTTTTCCGGGCGCGCCAGTCGCTAGCAAGCAGCAAGTGCGGCGGCTCGCTGCCGCTTTTCTTCCGCGCTTCAGCATGAAGTAACGAGGACGGCAAAGTTTGGCGCGCAGTGGCGGCGGTGCGCCTTCGAGGTGACGAGGCCGCCATGTCGGCCCCCGCCGGCTTGGACTTCGCGGCGGTGGAAAGTTTCCTGGACAGGCACCCGGAGCTGGTGGAGAAGTGGCTGAAGAGGAGGAGCTCCCTCCTCGCCCAAGCGGCTCCCGAGGCGGAGGAGCGGCCGGGCCACAGCAGCAACGGCACCCCGACGGCGCTGGGCGGCCCCGGCTCCTCTGTGGCGAAGGGCGGCGGCGGCCCCGTGGCCCCTCCGGAGACGGCGGCCGGTGGCCTGCAGCGCCGAGCGTCGCAGAAGGAGCTCCGGCGCAGTTTCGCGCGCTCCAAGGCCATCCACGTGAATCTGACTTACGACGAGCACGTCCACGCGCGGGCGCAGGAGCCGCTGAGCAGCGCGCGGAGAAGGGCCCTGCTGAGGAAAGCCAGCTCTCTACCGCCCACGACGGCGCACATCCTGAGCGCGCTGCTGGAGTCCCGGGTGAACCTCCCGCAATACCCGCCCACCGCCCTGGACTACAAGCGCCACCTCAAGGAGCACAACGAGCGGCAGTTCTTCCTGGAGCTGGTCAAGGACATCTCCAACGACCTGGACCTGGGCGCCCTCAGCTACAAGATCCTCATCTTCGTGTGCCTCATGGTGGACGCCGACCGGGGCTCCCTCTTCCTGGTAGAAGGCGGCGCCGCCGCCGGCAAGAAGAGCCTGGTCTCCAAGGTCTTCGACGTGCACGCCGGCACCCCGCTGCTGCCTTGCTACAGCACCGAGAACTCCAACGAGGTGCAGGTGCCCTGGGGCAAAGGGATCATCGGCTATGTGGCCGAGCACGGAGAGACCGTCAACATCCCCGACGCCTACCAGGTAGGGAAGGGGCTCGGGGCGCGCGCTTCGGGGGGCCTCCTGGTTCTGCTGCTCGCCTTTCTGCACCCGAGGCGGCTTATGCTACAGCAGCCGTGCAAAGGCGAGCTCTCGCTGTCGTAGTAGTGAAATGGGAACAAGTTCACTTGTGCACAGCATCAAGCTCTAAAGCTGATTGGGGAAACACTCAGGTATATTGTGCACACACATGCGCGGAACCAACTTAATAAATGCAGCATGGGAAGAGGACCATTCAAGACCTTTGCGTGCTCTCCAAAGCCAGAGGTGGGGAACCCAAATATTGTTGGGGAGCATCGATAATCATCTGTGATGGTGGTCTGTTGGGGTAGGAGGAGCCCAGCATCATGGGGGGGCAGGTAGGGGTTCCTCACCTCTGGCTTAGAGGATTCATGTGGGGGGGTCATGTGTAAGTTCCTTTTAAAAATACCACACAAGTATTCAGCTGTGCATTGCAGTTACTGTACTTGTTTAAGCTCACTGTTGGTGTACTGAGTGGTCTCTGGAATGGACTTCAAGCAAGTGTGGGCTTGGCTTCTCTCCACACATTTATTAGGTGGCAAGGGGTCGGATAGGGTGAATTGTAAGGTTTTTAGTAGTTAGCATGGCCGTCAATGCCATGGATGGCACATTGTTCCTTCTCCACTCATTAACTGTTTCTTGTGCTTCAGTATTAAATATTCTCTCTGTGTAGTACAGTTATCTGTAAAAGCAAAGGTCACTGGGTGGCCTTGAGAAAGTCCCTTGTCCTCACTTGCCTTGCTTAATTTGGCAGAGTTGTTGGGAGACTTGAGAGTTCAATCCTAGACATGCCTGCTCAGAAGTAAGTCTCACTGAGTTCCATGAGGTTTACTTCCAAAGAAGTGGTGGTTATAGGTTGCATCCTAAAATACGTCTCTGATGATCTCAGAGGAAGGACAGGACACAGTTGTAGCAGGTAAACACACCATTCGTTGCCTGAGCTGGCAAAATACTTTTTAATTCCAGAATCTTATTTGAACCAAATTCTTAGTGTGCCCCTCATCAAATTCTTAGGAAGCACCATCAGGTTCTTAGATGGATGAGTACCTGAGATTTGTCCTCTACTTTGTCTAGGTCACAATTTTGTATGCCGTGATTCTTTCACACAAATCGACTTTGTAGTGGTGTAGATCAAGCCATAGTTTGGCTTTGTTATAAATAATTCAGGTTAGCATGAATTCACCCAGGCTGAAAAAAAGCGCTCGGCTACATGTATTCTATGACTCTTCTCTTATTGGACTTTTGATCCATGTTAGGGTCATTTCTTAAGTTTTATACTTAAGCTCCTACCTGAAAGTATACAGGGTGTATACATGGGAGCATGTCAATTAAAACTTATACATGTCCCTTCAAAATATACATGTGCAACTCACACAGTATGTATATATTTTGCACTTGGTAGTCTTAATACTGTGTATGGAACATAAAAAAGTAGTTCTTTAGTGATTGACACTTGGGAGCCTGGTGATAGTAGTTATTTCAGATTAATTAATTGGAGTAAAAGTGTGATCTTGTGTATGTGGCCATAATTGGTGTTGCCATAATTCTTTATTTTAAACACACTTTAAGAGTGTGATATAAAGTGGTTACTGTTTAGAATGGCTCATTCAACATACTGGGACTTGAGTTGCAGTTTGTAGTGTGCTCTGCACATATCTTAGGTAAAATGGACAAATCTCACAACAGTTCAATAAATAACCCCTAGGCCAGTAGCCATTGCCATGTTTTTGTGGTAGTGAGATCCATAAATGA
The DNA here is from genome assembly GCF_027172205.1 of Podarcis raffonei. Lineage (NCBI taxonomy): Eukaryota > Metazoa > Chordata > Lepidosauria > Squamata > Lacertidae > Podarcis > Podarcis raffonei. Next base: position 114,359,502 of record NC_070602.1, read on the forward strand.
ATTATATGTTGTGCAAAGGATTTTATACATCAGCCATATTCCCCTTTTGTCGTCTTTCTCTGTGCCTAAACAAACAAAAAAAAAACCTCTGCTTGCTTTGTCTTTTCCTCATAGGAAATAGCTCCCACCCCTCAATAATTTTGACGGCCTTTTCTATCCTATCTTGAGATGGAGGCAACCAGAGGTTTGTATTATCTTCCATCATAGATTTATAAAGGTGTAACAAGCACTAGCTGTTTCATTCTCAACAGCTTGCCTAATAATTCCCAGCGTGGAATTTTCCTTTTTCTCTGAGTTTGTTTTCACTCAGCTATCTTCGCACCATGACTTACCCCAAAGTATAGATTTTCGTTAGCCTCCTTAAGTTCGGAACCTTTAGCATATATTTTTTGCACAATTGCGTATTTCCAATCTCCCCCTTCACCCACTATTTACAGATCCTTTTAAGCTCTCCACAGTCTACTTGAGCTCCCACCACCATTCTGAACAACTTGACCCAGAAATTTTATGTCCTCTCTGCCTCCAGATCATTGATAAATAAAAAACCGAGTCTCAGTAGAGATCCTTTGGGAATTCTATACTTTCCCCACTGCAATTTGAGAGCTTTCCGTTTAGTCCTGTGCTCTGCTGCTTGCTGTTTAGAAGTTACTAATCCATAAAATGACCTGTTCTTGGAAGGCATGAATTCTAAGTTTGCTTACTTCTTGTAAGCAATTCTTTAACTTTCTCTAGCAAATAGTTTAAGTGAATCATAAGGTAAAATCTTCAATCCTCATACAATGTGCTTATTTTAGATACAAATCTATAAGGATAGTTGCAGAGGTGCTTTTTTTAATGAAGGTCATGGAGTATTGTCGCCTTTTTTTTCTGCCCATGGCAGCTATTTTGTGTTGGCATCCATGTCCCTGCACCTCTTTTTTTTTAACCCAAAAAAAGCACAGGATAGTTGCAATTTATTTGGTGCCTTGTTACCCTGTGAAATCACTGATATGGTGTAAGTTATCACTGCTAGATAAAATGAATTGATTTGGGGGAAGTGATATAAAAGTAAACTCTTTTGTTTATTGAGTTTTAGACATGTTCATTGTAAAAAATCTGGGGGGGGGACACCCTCCCCTGCAAGACATTTTATTTGGACACAGAGAGAACAGATGGCCTGTGAAATACTCAGGACTAAGAACTGGGACGAGATGCAATATTCATTAAATCTGTTCAGTATCGTATTCATTCTTTGCAAGTACAGCCCTTAGGTATTGGCGCATCTTCTAGTGTAGCTGGGTCACTGGTACGGAGTCTGGGCCAGACGATTGAAGAAGATTTCCCTCTATTTCCAGAACTAAAGCAAGACTCATCTCTCACAAAGGATTCATCAGACTTAAAGGCAGGGGTGAAGAAACATTTTCAGACTGAGGGTTCAGGTGTATTGAAAAGCTGGGGGGGGGTTAATATCCCAATAGGGGAAGGGGCCAGACATACACAATCACAGAGACCCTTGACACAATGCCCACTTCTCTTGCTTTCTCAACAGCCACCAATTCCATCCAGCCAACGTTCTGAAGTTTTGTTTTCTTCACTCTCCTGCATACAAAGTGCATCAGATTTCTGTTGACATTTTTCTGGGTTGTTGGCTTCCCATAGCTCTCCTTACTGTTGTCATGAGTCCCGTGGAGATGTCCCGAAGGCGATGGTCTGATCCAGTGGAGAAATGGGAGGTGGCTGGGCAGTTGGAGCTGCACATCCCTGGGGAGGCTCCTAGTGGGATGGGGGAAGGTGAAATTGGGACCCCTAAAAAGTATCTAAGCCCAAGGAGGGGGCCAACAGTCTAGAGCAGCCTTTTCTAACCTTGGGTCCTCAGATGTTCCTGAACTACGACTCCCATGATCCGTGCTGGCCATGATGGCTACAAATGATGGGAGTTGTAGTCCCATCTGCTCACTGATAGGAGGAGGCACTGGAGGCAAATCCACAACAGGAGGTATCTGGCTAGGAGTGTCTGCATCCTTTCCCTCCATCCAGCTCTCCACTCACTAGACCAGCCTTTCTCAACCTTGAGTCCCCAGATGTTGTTGATTTGCCTCCAGTGCCGCCATCTCCTATCAGTGACGAGTCCCCACCCCCAAAGTGACCAATAGTAAATTGGCTGCTGACTTGGCACCTACACTGCCCATGTCTCTCAAAAGCACAGGGATGAAGTTTGCATAAACTTCACAGTTCCAGCCCTCTTGAGTGCCCATTTGTGAGCCCCAGTCCTGGGATACAAAGAGGAGTCTTGGACAAGTCGTAAAAACAGTAATGCTTAATTTCTAAAGTCAAACAAGCTTGAGGCCCCAAACTTCCAAGTTAGCCCAGTCTCAAGTTGCCTTCTTTGTAATGGTAACTTCTTGTTGTTCAGGGCTGAATCCTGCCACTTGTGGAAACAACCAGGTTCCTGGCAGTAGCAGCCATTCCTTTGTTTCTATAGCATCATATCCCCTCTTGCCCTGCGGGCTGCTTTAACTCTCTTTACCGCACCCACTGCCCTTTTATGCAGGGACGAGCACAATACAGTGGTACCTCGGGTTAAGAACTTAATTCGTTCCAGAGGTCTGTTCTTAACCTGAAGCATGCTTTCGCTAATGGGGCCTCCTGCGCCGCTGGCACGCGATTTCCGTTCTTATCCTGGGGCAAAGTTCTTAACCTGGAGCAACCACTTTCTGGTTAGCAGTGTTTGTAACCCGAAGCGTCTGTAACCCGAAGCGTCTGTAACCCGAGGTACCACTTTGTAGATTTATCAGGGGTCAGCAAACTTTTTCAGCAGGGGGCGGTCCACTGTCCCTTAGACCTTGTGGGGGGCTGGACTATATTTTTTGGGGAAAAAATGAACAAATTCCTATGCCCCGCAAATAAAACAGAGATGCATTTTAAATAAAAGCACACATTCTGCTCATGTAAAAACACCAGGCAGGCCCCACAAATAACCCAGAGATGCATTTTAAATAAAAGGACACATTCAACTCATGTGAAAACACGCTGATTCCCGAACCGTCTGCGGGCCAGATTTGGAAGGCGATTGGGCCAGATCTGGCCCCTGAGCCTTAGTTTGCCTACCCATGAAATTAGATGTTTCTCTTTTTGAGACGTGCTCTTTTGATGGCACAGGTGTAGTGAATCCCACAGAATGCAGGGGATCAGAGGCCTTTGCTTTGACAACCTGAACGCTCTTTCAAATATCTTTGTATCCTGTTATTTCAGATAAATCCATTTCCTAGGCAAGCTATTCCAGTTCTTCCAGTCCTGTTCTTCATTGTTTTTCTCTGAAATCCTTGTAAAAAAAAAGCAGTTAGTCTTGAACACACAGTAATACCCCCCGTGAGGTAAACACACGCTTCAAACAGTGTTGCACATGCTACTTCACTTGAGGGCCAGTTATTGATTTTCAGCCCAGCATTACAATTTCCCTTTCTCCATTCTTCATACATCCTTGACGGCATCTGCCTGCCACATTGATGGATAACATTAAGCTCAAGGCTCTGTGAAGCGCATGGTGCACCAGCATAATGCCGCACGAGGCATAATAAATAAGGAGAAGGATGATTGATTATTTGATTTCTATACCGCTTAATATATTTTAAAAAATCTCTAAATGTTGCACAGAAAACTGAAGCAACAACAGACAACTTAAATAAAAATATTACAAACATGCGGTTACATATTAATAAGTTACATTAATACAAAGTTCTATCTATCTATCATCTATCTATCTCAATACCAATTCATTTTCCTTCTAACAAACACCATCAGTCTTAGTTTTTCCACCTAGGATCCCACAAACTCTGTGCTCACCCGCAAAATTCTCACAACAAGAAGACTTCCTGGAAAGAGCAGAAGTCACCCTAGTTTCTCACTCTAGACTTGTTTTTTTATGGCAGGCCCAAGGTGGATGGTACTTCCCCAGGCTGCCCACAGCTGTGTCCCATTCAGCCGCACTCTCCACACCTAGTTCCAGGTACAACAGGTTTGTTGAGTTTCCCACGGGGTCCAAAGGATGGGGAAAGGGCCTTCAGCTCTCTACCCTCTGTCCTTTCCTCTTCCTCCAGCTGGTTTCTCTTGAGTGGCAAGAAAAAGCATGTGAAGATCCAGTGAAGAACAGAAGCTGCCACAGCAGAGCAAACTTTATTAATTGTATAAATTACGTTGTTTCTCCTCTCAATTATCATTTACAACTTCTTTAAAGAAGCACAAGGTGAATGAAGAGTGGCGAACAAACAAGGTGTTTGTTTTTGATGGCATAACTCTGAATACTTACTCAGTTTAGCAAGATCCTGGGTCCAATTTGCCAGGCACATTTTGTACCTGGCTATCGGTCATGTGCAACCAAGTGAAGATGCTGAGGTGCCATGATAGCAGCTGACGTCTCTACCATCTGGAGGTGCGTGCCTGGGGATCCTTGGCTCTTGACCGTTTTCGCACACATCCCATAGAATTCTACCAGTTACCTTTTATCTGCACAATCAGAATGAATTTCAAGGAACCAAAAAGTGGTATTGAAAAACATGACTTGAAGCATCTGGCCCCAAAAATGGCAGCTAGGCATTTTGTTTTGGTGACTGTAACCCTGTTTAAGGAGCCATTTGGCGCCTAGCTTATATATCTGAGTTTCTAACTCTGCCTGGGTCTGAATTTCTCTTCATTTTGGTGAAATTGCGTCTATAAATTTTATTCCTTTTATTTCCATTTATTATTTATTATGCTAATTTTAATGGACTATAGCCAGTGCTAGGCCTATTGAAAGTAGACCCATTGAAACTGTTAGGCATGACTTACTTAAAGGTAAAGTTACCCCTGACCGTTAGGTCCAGTTGCAGATGACTCTGGGGTTGCGCACTTATCTCGCTCTATAGGCTGAGGGAGCCAGCGTTTGTTCACAGCTTTCGGGTCATGTGACCAGCATGACTAATCCGCTTCTGGCGAACCAGAGCAGTGCCAAGAAACGCTGTTTACCTTCCCGACAGTGCGGTACCTATTTATCTACTTGCACTTGACGTGCTAGGTGGGCAGGAGCATGACTCAGGGACATTTAATTCAGTGGAACTTCTCTTGAGTAGAACCTAGTTGGATACAACCCCCACTCGTGACACACACAACGAAACCTGCCAACAGCAACCTACCAGTCACAAGAATACTGCAATACTCTTGGCTTTGTGAACCCAGCAAATGCTCCCTTCACTGGCATGTATCACAAATCTCCTTTTTATCACAAATACACAGCCTGCAAAAAGCAAACAAGCAGGATACAAAGGGGGTTTGCTCTTCCCTCTTGCTGTGTTCTTGTTATTTTTTGTATACGGTCGCTGTTTAAAATACAATAGAAAACATTGTTGACAAATGTAAAAGTCTGGCAAAGCACCTAGCCAGTTTTGCAGCTTAGCTAGGCAGACGTGAAGAAAGAATTCCTGGAGGAAAGCTTTACTTCCTGGTAGGAGAATAATGCCTTTGTGAGAGGTATGAGGTTTTGCCAAGGAGAAGTTGAAATAGAAGCCGCAAATGCTACCATTTATATTAAGAAGTAAGGCTGGGAACCTCCCCAATAGCTCATTTGGGGGTGGAGGGGAAACACTGATACACGAAACTGGCAAAAGAGATTAAACCCCTGCCTGGTTTTCTGGGGAGGGAAGAGGAGTTGATGCAAAACCCATACTTTGCTTACCCAACTAGCAACAATATTTTGGCTCCTTTTTTAGAAGCCCCAATTGATTTGAAAGATGTATAATGAAGGTGTCGGCCGAACCTCCCCAGGGAGAGCATTCCACAAATAGGGAGCCACTGCAGAAAAGGCCTGTTTCTGTGTTTCCACCTTCCAGGCCTCTTGTGGAGGAGGCACACAATAGAAGGGTCTCAGATGATGATCTCATGGTCCGGGTTAAGTCCATCCGAAGAGAGGCGCTCCTTGAGGTATTGTGTTCCTGAGCCTTTTAAGGCTTCATAAGTCAAAAACAGCACTTTGAACTGGGCCCAGGAACTAATTGGCAGCCAGTGCTTTGGGGCCAGGATCGGTGTTCAAACCGTCTTGCCCTGGTGAGCAACCTGACAGCTGAATTCTGCAGCAGCTGAAGTTTCCAAACCATCTTCAACACCAGTTTTTTTTGTTTTCTGGAGCAGAAATGGCGTGATTCAGACAAATCAATAATAACTTCATTTGTGCCTCAAAATTGTTAATTTGTTTTTTGTTGTTGGCAAGGTCTTGAATTCTACTTCACTCCATGTGTAAAGTAAAATAAAAAAATAAAAAAATTTTAAAGGTGATAATTAAAGGTTGGCTTTCTATTAGTTAAAAAGCAGGTTTTCAGTCAACCTCCAATTATATTATTGTCTCTAGCAGATGTGTGACAATTTCATATTATTTAAACAAGAGAAACTATTGCTTATATTAATTGTGTGTAAAGGATAAAAGGGCTGTGTGATACTGAGCAAATATAAGTGAGCAACAGATGTTCCCTATCAGATAATGGTTAATGTTCACAATATGCTACTTAAAAATTAATAGCAGTTGTGGGGATTTTTTTACAGTGTTTTTAATGGTGAACGTAGGTGACTGATCAGCCTTGAAGTGAAAATGTGTTGTGAGTGTTCCTTTAGAACAACAAATGGGAGAGAAAGGGATATTTGAGCCTACTTACATTGCAGGAGAGAATAGTCACATTGAAACTGGAAATGCAGATTCTCAAGAAGGAAGGTGCTTCTTTTGTAAAGACATTGCTTTAAATAAGTAAATACTAGTCATTTACTTTAAAAAAAAAATGTCTTGGAACAGAGACATAATAAGGCAAAGTATTCGTATTTAAGATTCAATTTTTCACAGAATATTGGGTGTATTTGTCGCTGTTCGCCCTCCCACCCCTGGCAGCCATCTGCTTTCTTTCCTTGGAACCTGGACTCATTGAAATCAATGAAAGGCTTTACTATTGATTCACTTTGAATTGGATTGTGTCCCTGGTGACATATGAGTGACTTGAAATTCCACTGATGTAAAGGCGTGTAGAAAACACTCAGTGCTTAGTCAAAGCAAGGTCCTGAACTGTGCCTATAACTGCAGAAAATCAATTATTTTGTGCTGCTATAGAGAACACTTGATTCTAGATCACCAAAGTGTTAATTTATAAAAAGACAGCAGAGCTCAGAACTTCCTGGAAGCAACATATTTTGGCTCAGAACTAACCGTAGGCATACATAGCCCTGTAAAATAAGTTAGAACCCTACCTACCAATAATTTGGCAGAGAGGGGAAATCCAGCTCCCAGATAGTTGATGACATTACTGCATTTTATTTTACAGAGCTTCAGACACACAGTCTGAGCTGCTGGATCAGACTGGAAGACGACACTTACAGCACATTTTGCCTATACCAATTTGGACATGTCTGTGCCTAGACTAGCGCCACTAGCTGAACTTGGGCACATGTCTTAGAATAGTCGCCCACTATTTCCAGGCATTTGGTGCATATTGGTCGTTACTAAGGGCCAAACTACACATTTAGCATCAAAATGTGCAGCAAAACTCCATCCTCACATAGTTTTTCTTCCTGGAGAAGTTCCTTAAGTAAACCCCTGACCATTAGGTCCAGTTGTGACCAACTCTGGGGTTGCGACGCTCATCTTGCTTTATTGGCCGAGGGAGCCGGCGTACAGCTTCCGGGTCATGTGGCCAGCATGACTAAGCCGCTTCTGGCGAACCAGAGCAGCGCACAGAAACGCCGTTTACCTTCCAGCTGGAGCGGTACCTATTTATCTACTTGCACTTTGATGTGCTTTTGAACTGCTAGGTGGGCAGGAGCAGGGCCCGAGCAATGGGAGCTCACTCCGTCACAGGGATTCGAACCGCCAACCTTCTGATCAAAGTTCCTTTAGTGGGGTGTAATTGCTAGTGGAAAAGCAAAGAGGGAAGAAGTGCTTATTTGTGTGTGTGTGTTTGTGCACCTACCTTTTCTTTCCAGATTGCATTGCCCTTATTTATTTATTTTTTAAAAAAATATTTCCAGTGGTACCTCAGGTTAAGAACTTAATTCTTTCTGGAGGTCCGTTCTTAACCTGAAACTATTCTTAACCTGAGGTACCACTTTAGCTAATGGGGCCTCCCACTGCCACCGCGCCGTTGCTGCATGATTTCTGTTCTCATCCTGAAGCAAAGTTCTTAACCCAAGGTACTATTTCTAGGTTAGCAGAGTCTGTAACCTGAAGCGTCTGTAACCCGAGTTACCACTGTATTTATTTTCATTAAAGTATTAAAACACACACAAACACACACACACACAATGTCTATCATGGCTATGTGGTTAACAATACCATACAAAAGTATATTGGGATATAATACCCATTAACTAAATTACACCCACTTAATTGATTTTCCGCTAATGGGACCTTGCAACATTTGCCTTTGAACGTGTCTGGCATGAAGTCCTATTTCAACAGCTCCCAGCATTCTGTACCCAACCCCCCCCTCCTTCCCAGGGCTGGCTAACGGTAGTCTAGCTTCAACTGGGTTAGATTTGGCCCTGAGGTCTGCTAGTTGCTGATGCTTACTAAAAGCGACAGCAATTTATCTAGTTTCAGAGTGAAACTGTATTATATATAATTAGTTTGGCTGCACATAGCCCAGGCAATGGATACGGCTCTGCTGCTTTTTATCACCATTCTGGCAGCTGTGCTCTGTAATAAGACTGGCCATTAAACATCAGTCACTTGAATAAACATCTCTTTTAAAGCCAGGTGAAAGGCACACACGGTTGGACCTGATCGCTGCCTTTAATTTGCTGCTGCTGCTGTTATAATTTTGTTATTTTATTAAATTTATAACCTGTCTTTCACTAGTAGGTTCCAGGACGGGTTATAGCAATTTCAAATTCGTAAATTAAGAACAATTGAAACCATTTACAGTCACAGGAGTGTGGTGAATCCCGAAACACACAGAGATGAGTGTTCAGCATAATAGCAAAGTGCAAGACGCATATCTGTGGGAAAGAATGCCCTCTCCGAACTTCAGAGGGTGGCAGAACTACCAAGAGCCCCCCTCTCCCGATCTTAATACCTGAGGGAGTCTATAGAGAAGGAGGCAGTCTTTCAGATATTTGGGACCTAGGTCATTTAAATGGTATTGTGAGCACCTTGAATTGGACCTGGAAACAAACTGGCAGCCAGCGTAGCTGTTTTTGAACAAGAGTTTAGAATACCTTGGCAAAGCAAGGTTTTATAAGCAAACCCCAGCCTGTAATCTGGCTTCTGCATTTTGCTTCTGTGTTGTCTTCTCAAGGACAGCCCCGCATAAGAGTACATTGCAAAGAGCAAATCTGGAAGTTACTAGAGCATGGAGTACCAGGGCCAAGTTGTCCTTGTCTCAAAGTGGCCGCAATGAGTGAACCAGGCAGAACTTGTAATAGGCACTCCTTGCCACCAAGGCCACCTGGGCCTTAAGTGACAATGTTAGCTCAGTATAGTGGCAGTCCAAGATGGTGTCAACAAGCTACAGGTGCAAGATCCCATTCCTCACATAACAATCCCTCTGCAAGCAGAAAACTAGCATATCAGAGAGCCAAGCGACCTTTAATAATGGTCTCGTTTTGGACCTGAACCAAAATGGCTGCCCCAGTTTGCCACTGCTGCCTAAAGGTGACAAATTAGCCTTCAGTTTTGTGTTATTTCTGGAAGGATGTTGGGGGTCTTGGTGCTTTGTCCATTGGGTGTCGCTTATCAGAGCGACACCGGCGGCTTTTACCCACTCTTAATTTGTAAACTTTGGTGGGCTGCTGCTGTTGTTTTTTATCTTGGACATTTAATTACATTTCAAAGTGACCTGCCCGATTCACAGTTGTCTCAATCTGGAATGGGATCTTGACAAAGGGTGAAGTCAATGGGTGTTTCAATCCACAGTGGATTAAACTTTTAAAAAGATGTTGCCTGTGAGTTGAGTGGTTTCTGGGAGCTTCTGTTTCTTTTCCCTCACCCCTTTCTACCTTTAAAGCTAAATCAGGGGTGTTTTGGAGTTCATACAACTATGACCTTTAATTTTAAACGCAGGAAAGTGTGAGGGTGGGGAGAGGAAAGGAAGAGCCCGCCATCATTGCCGCTCACACAGGTAGTGGCTTAAAATTATTTATTTATTTATTTATTTAATGCTGCTGCTCTGACATGTGCCTCCCACCCACACTTGATGAACCAGTTCTTCCCACACTCCAACCAAAATGGTGCAACTGTTCTGGGGCCTTTGAAACTGCACTCTGCTTGGGAATAAACCCCAAACTAGGCTAAACAAACCCAGTCATAGCTCATTTTTTACTTGTATGGATTTTTTTTTAAAATAAGTGGGGGTAATGTTAAAATGGCAGCCCTCCACCTCCAGCCCATAGTGGTGCAGGTTACTTAATTGTTTTGGGAGTCTACTGTCTCATTCTGATGCATGTGAACCAGGGCAAAGTTTTTGCCTAGGGCTGGAGTGAAGTTGACAGTGTGCTGTCAAATTCCCGCTCCAAATTTCCCTTTTAATTGGGTGCTCCTTGATTATGAGACCAACAGCATTAAAGGAAGTCATGGACAGACGGGAAATGTATTTTATTGTACAGGGTAATGATTCGTTATTAGCAGGCTAAGTACTGGGCTTCTTCCAGTATGAAAGAGCTGTTAAAAGCAGGTCCTGGGAGGCAAGGGCAGCGTACGAGAAAGATGTGAAGATGTGTTTTATCCAGCAGCTCTTAATAAGCAGATAACAGCTGACAGCGCTGGATCAATTCCAGCACTGTCCAGTTGCTCTCCAAGCACAGAGTGGCAGGTATTTTGGAGACCAGACATCACAGACACATTGGCGAATGTGAAAAACAAACGAGCGGTATTGATTTAAAAACTATTTAAACACAGGGTTCATTGCAGTAGATATATTTATAGAGAAAGAAATGTGGTGGTGGTGATATATGTCAGCTCAGAAGTATGTCTCATGGTGTAACTCCCATGTAAGTGTATATTGGATTGCAAATTTAATCATATATAGGCAACCCCCCGTTTATGCTTGTTCGATATGTGCACGACTGTGGCTATGTGCATTGCACCAATCTGGAAGTGACCCAGAAAGGTCATAATGTCTTGCAGGCTTTTTCAGTGGGTTTCAATTATACGCAATTTCACCGATGCGCTTGGTACCTCAGAAGGTAAACGGGGGGGGGGGGTGCCTGTAATACAAATTTTCATTCCTCAATACAAATTGCATTATTATTTTGTGTAATTTATATATTCTTGTGTGAATTCTCCAGGTACGCATGCCTTCAAAGCTGATGGTTTCTTTTCTGTTTCCCCCCCTCATTACAGTGGTACGGTCGGGTTACAAACACTTAGGGTTACAAACACTTTGGGTTACAAACTCCGCTAACCCGGAAGTAGTACCTCAGGTTAAGAACTTTGACCCAGGATAATAACAGAAATCACGCGCAGCAGGAGGCCCCATTAGCTAAAGTGGTACCTCAGGTTAAGAATGGTATGAGGTTAAGAACGGACCTCTGGAAGGAATTAAGTTTGTAACCCGAGGTACCACTGTATAAGTAAACAGGGGTCCATTTATTTCTCTTTCAGGTCATATGACTTCTAATTTACTGCCCTAAACAAATATGCCTACCCCATCTCATGACTTAATTTAACAGTTGAGATTGGTACGGAGTTTATGTGGCAGAGAGCAGTCTGGAACCAGGGGCATAAGAGGAGGCTGGAGAGGAGGGAGACCAAGAGGCAGAGATGAATCAAGCTGGAGAAGAAGCCAGGCTGTCTTCCTCTCCTGCTGTGACCAGCTCCCCTCACCACTAGACTCCCAGAACCCAAAGAGGTATGAAGAGGGAGGAGCAAAGACAGGCAAGACAACGGAGCCTCAGATTGCTTGGAAAGGACCTGGGGGAGGAGGAGACTTAGGTAGCTGTGGGAAGGCAGGGACCTTCAGCCCCTCCCAACTGCCTCATAGGGGCAAGATCTACTGGGAAGAGTTGCTGTGCTCTCTTGGCCTGGCCTCTTAAGCTGTCTTTTTCTTTGAATAAAGCGTTAACTTCACTGACACCATGTGTGTTAATTGCTGACTTGCTCCTGGCCCTTTAAAAACCAACCAACCCGAAATTAATGGCTCATTCCCTCCCTCCCATTGTAGCCACTGGCCCTTGCCCTCATATATACAATTCCAGGAGTGCCATACAAGTATTAGAGTAATTGATGCTCACCTTAAAGGGAAAGAATACAAACACACGGTGGAAGCCATAATGTCTCTAGCGCCTTGCCTCCTATATTTAGAAGGTAAAGGTAAAGGGACCCCTGACAATTAAGTTCAGTCGCGAACGACTCTGGGCTTGCGGTGCTCATCTCGTTTTACAGGCCAAGGGAGCCGGCATTTGTCCGCTTCTGCAGACAGTTTTTCCGGGTCATGTGGCCAGCATGAGTAATCCGCTTCTGGCAAAACCAGAGCAGCGCATGGAAACGCTGTTTACCTTCCCGCCGGAGTGATACCTATTAATATACTTGCACTTTTGGGGTGCTTTCTAACTGCTAGGTTGGCAGGAGCTGGGACCAAACAACGGGAGCTCACCCCGTCACGGGGATTCAAACTGACAACCTTTCGATTGGCAAGCCCAAGTGGCACAGTGGTTTAACCCACAGCGCCACCCGCATCCCGCCCTATATTTAGAAGGTACTCTACTACAATTTCCTCCAGAACCTAAATGTATATAAGAAGATGCTTAATACAGAGTCAGACTGAACTAGGTACTGTCTGCCCAGACTGGCAGTGGTTCTCCAAGATTTCAGATCAGAGTCTCTCCCAGCCCTGTGTTGGGGATGCTGAATGTAGAACATAAGACATTCTGCATGCAAAACAGATGCTTTGCCACTGAATTTCAGCCTTTTCTCTTTTGTTACACTCTTAGCTAGAATGCACCTTAACTAGAAGGAGGGAGGGAACAGCAGCTTGTAGCCAGGTTTTAAATTGGCAGATGTTAGCATTTGGCACCTGAACTTCATGTATTGGGAAATCAATGTCTAGTTCTATGCACACTTACTAGGGAGTAAATCCCTTTTAAGTAAGTGGGACTTAGCTCTGCAGTCAGAATATTTAAAATGCAAGTTTTCATTAAATATGAAATAAATTTCATATGCTTCAGCTATCCCAGTTTACCAATACAATCTGAAATTCTGGAGGAAAGCACTGCCTTTGCATGTTGTCAACCAGGAGTCTCTTTAACCCATACCTAGAGATGCTGTGGATTGAACCCAATACCTTTTGAATTGAAGGTATGAGCTACTGCCTTATCGCCTGGTCACACCATTGCTAAAAATACATAGCATATCTGAAAATGGAAGATGATAGTGTGAGTTTCTAGATTCACTGTTATTCTTCAAGATTTTGTTTTCTAACCATGGCATCAAGAATGTTACATCTCCCAAGTAGAGGATGCATTTAAATGCTTGTGTGTGAACCCTAAAGCCCATTCAGTTCACAGACTGGCATTTCATACGCTGGCAAGACTCATTTTGAACTGCTGGTAATATATTCTAGGTCAGTCAAGTCGTTAGTCAAAAGAACAAGCACTCCTGTGGCTTTTTAAAACAAATTGCAAAGCAAGCAAACACAACAAGCGAAGTACTGTAGAGCCTTCCACTATATATGCTGCAATGTGTGTGGGGAGGAGTTGTTGTTGAAAGGTGAGTGGTCAGTGGCCTGTCCCTACTTCCGTCTGTAAAATATGGGTGTGTATGAAATCAGTACCCTTCAACAGAGAGCCCGAGAGCATGTTGTCAGCCTCTGTGGCATTATAACTTCTGTTCCTCCGCCATCTTAGGGTGCTTTCCAATAGGCAGCTCCTGCAACCAACCCAAATTATTACCCTTCTACTTTAGGCTGCGAGTGGAATTGCAAATTGGCTTTCTACACTACCAGGGGTCTTGCGCTTTTTGTATGGCTGTGTACAGGTTACTATTTTCTCTGGCTCCAGTACACTTCCATTACTGGTGTTTGAAACCATCTACCCATGGCATTAGCCACAACCTATATCTATCCTGTAGTTCCCCAAGAAATGCTGCTGTCTGTTCCGCCCAAACCAGCTTGCATCTGGTTTGAAAGTGTAAGGCACATTCACCTATAGTTGAGCTGAGAGGTGTACATATGAGATAGCTGTTGCACATGCCCGGATAACTTCATGAACATGTGTTGGTGGGGTTGCAGGTGTGGCGAAACCAAACAGATAATGTACACTGGGCCAAAACATCCCTGTCCCTTCCCTGGTGTGTACAGCAACGTGCAAATGTGAGTTGAAACATAGTGGAGAGAAGCGATCTTGCTATGCTTTAAGCTGCTAATGTTTGTTCTGTGCCTATGTTTTTCCACACTACTGGGTGTGACTTAGCCATGTGATTAGGGAAAGGACAATTTGCCTGACTAGCTTTTTTTTATTATACAGTGGTACCTCAGGTTACATACGCTTCAGGTTACACACTCCGCTAACCCAGAAATAGTGCTTCAGGTTAAGAACTTTGCTTCAGGATGAGAACAGAAATCGTGCTCCTGCGGTGCGGCGGCAGCAGGAGGCCCCATTAGCTAAAGTGGTGCTTCAGGTTAAGAACAGTTTCAGGTTAAGAACGAACCTCCAGAACGAATTAAGTACTTAACCCGAGGTACCACTGTATTAAGAAACCTGGACCATTTATAAAAAAAGATCAGTTATTTAAGTTTTTCTAAAGTCTTTATTTAAGCACTATTTCCAAATTGATTTCAATATTTATAAAGGTGTTTTTAAAAGTTAAAAATGTATTAGAGCAAATTGGAAGAAGCTAAAATAGCAATTGGAAGGACAGTAGGGAAATAGTGCTATAGCACTCTTTCACTTTATTTTAATTTAAACAGTAGCAAAAAAAAAAAAAGGATTTCAGTGACTGTTTTTATTTTTTTAAGAAATCCACAATGTTAAAAAACGCAATTGTGTCCACAGAAAAAATAATAGCGAAAGAGTGGGGATAGTTTTACCTGCTAGTATCTCACTGCACATGTTAAACTGCAATTCTAGGGAAAGAAAACAACAATTTATGTTGCAGTAATGTATATTGGTATATGCACCTTTATATTGATTAATGCATTTTTCTCATTTTGCAGACTTTGTTTCCACTCCACCCTCAATAATTTAAAAATCTATATAGACACCCAGCTCTGCAGTCTGGAAGTATTCTTCCATTCACATGGCACAGGCTGACTGTGCACTACCCCCTTTCTTGTTGCCTGTCTTTATTAAGGTCTTTGCTTTGATGTAGACTGCTTAGGTTCCTATTTCTTCCTTCAGTGGTACAATATTAAGCAGCAGCAGGATCTCACTTATCTGTGTTTGTGGAGTTAGCTTTATACACTGCTAGTTTAACTTCTCATCTCCATCACTGGACCCAGAAGGTTCTGAAGATGGGAGCTAGGGGTAAGGGTCTCTGCAGGGCCTGCCCACCCATGAGGCAAGGTGAGGTGAGTGCCTCAGACGGCAGGATCCATAGGGACAGCAGATGTGGCCTCCAATGACTGCATCACCTGCTGTGGCCTCCTCAACAGCCCTCTCCTAATGCCACCTCTGCAATGGCCTTTCGTCACATAACAAGGACTCCTGGTCTCCTTCCACTCTTGTTCCCGATATAGATCTTTACTCCCCTCCTCTTCCCTGGACGGATGCCATTTTATGGTTCACCTCAGGTGCCAAAAAGTTTTGGGCCGGCCCTGGGTCCCTTTTTCTGGAAACTTGACTAGACCAACTCCCCATTCCCATTGTTTAATATTGGATGAGGAGTCCATTTTTGTATCTAGTGTCGGTGCTGCAGTCTCTCACTCCGGAACGCCAAAATTTTCACATTTCCTTAATGGATGCCTTGGGTTGTTTCCCAGCATGTGTCACTGGTTTCCATACGGAGATAGATAGAAAATAGTAAACGGTGGTAAATACAGTGGATTCAGCAAAGGATTGAGTTGAGAGGAGAAATAATGTAGGGAAGCATTTCTGTGTGTTATATGCCAAGATATGGTTTGGATGAAAATATTGTGTAAGTAACTCTGAGTATATAAATATAACAACAACAACCCCCCCCCAAATAAATACATTTTTGTTACATTTTCTTTTCTTTATAGCAATAGCACGAAAAGAAATACGAACAGTGAAACATAACCATACAAAAAACCAGAGGATTGTCTTATACTTAAAACATAAAAAAACAGCATCACATATAAAGCATATTAATATGTGTATCCCTGGAAAACCACATTTTGAGTCCAATACCCAGAAGCCAAATAGGAGATGTTTGGCTATTGCTTATTGTTGAAATATATCACACTATATATGCCCACATGATTGATGAGGAAGTTAACCAGAATCACCTGCAGTTGTTCCAGAGGCAGTATTATTTCTACAGTCAAACCCGGGTCCCGAACGCCTCCGTTACCATACATTTCGGCTCCCGAACGCCAAAAACCCAGAAGTGTGTGTTCTGGTTTTCAAACGTTTTTTGGAAGCTGAATGTCTGACGTGGCTTCTGCTTGAGTGCAGGAAGCTCCTGCAGCCAACCGGAAGCCATGCCTCGGTTGTCGAACATTTTGGAAGCCAAACAGGCTTCCGGAACGGATTAAGTTTGACAACCGAGGTTTGACTGTACTTGCTTTAACTGAACCTGTGAGCTTCTCAGCTAGAGCTATTCCCCATACCCTCTGATAATAAAGATCTCTGAAGTTATACAAGCCAAAAAGTGCTTTGAACTGAATCTGTAATTGACACTCTCAAAGCTATATGAGTGAAAAGCTGTTCCATCATTGAAACTGACTATAGTTTTGTGCTTTATGCTGAAAGACATAGAATGTAAACACAATGATTCAGATAAAGTGCACAGCATTCCACACAGAAATCATGTTTCTTCAGATGATAGTGGTTCAGAGATAAGGTGCAAGCCTCAGGGGTAATCTCCTCCAATTCCTTAACCTCCCAGCTCTCACATATTCCCCCCAAGCACTTCTGTTGCTTGCTGTAATCAAAGTTTTCTGGGATGCCCAAATTGGTTGATGGGTAGCTCTAACCATCATTGCCCCAAACCATGCTTGTTTCAGTTATTACAAAACCCCATACTGGTTTCAAATTATAACCTGGAGGCAATTCAGAGCAAGTTAGGAGAAAAGCACAGATTAGAGAGCTCACGTTGTTAGTTCCTGAAGAAACACCAAAGTTTTCTGTAGAAGTTCATGTGGGTCAACGGCTCCTACATCATCCAAGGGTGAACTTAAGAGCTATGTACTTTGAAAGGAAGGCAGAAGAGTAGCCAGGCTGTGGTGCTCAGGTTAGCAGCTCTTGAAGAGACCCCCAGAGGTCTAAGAGAAATTTGTTGCTTTGTTGTTTTGCCCTTTGCAACCCTTCTTTTGTAGGTTTTGTAGTTTAAACCACTTTCAGGTGGTATATACGTAAATGTACTATACAGTATATATAGGAGTCTGGTTAGTGATGTATGGAAGTGAGAGCTGGACCATAAAGAAGGCTGATCGCCAAAGAATTGATGCTTTTGAATTATGGTGCTGGAGGAGACTCTTGAGAGTCCCATGGACTGCAAGAAGATCAAACCTATCCATTCTTAAGGAAAACTTTGGCCACCTCATGAGAAGAGAAGACTCCCTGGAAAAGACCCTGATGGTGGGAAAGATGGAGGGCACAAGGAGAAGGGGACGACAGAGGACGAGATGGTTGGACAGTGTTCTTGAAGCTACCAGCATGAGTTTGACCAAACTGCGGGAGGCAGTGGAAGACAGGAGTGCCTGGCGTGCTCTGGTCCATGGGGTCACGAAGAGTCAGACATGACTAAACGACTAAACAACAACAACAAGGATTCTGGTGTGATGTAATGGTTAGAAGATCGGACTAGGACCTGGGAGACCAGGATTCAAATCTTCACTTGGCCATGAAGCTCACTGGGTGACCTTTAGCTAGTCACCATCTCTCAGCTTAACCTAGCTACCCAGGATTCTTGTGAGTGTGATAGGAAATGGAGCTCCTTGGAGAAAAGGTGGGATGTAAATGCAAAACTAAATGAATAAACAAATATATCTTGGTTAGTACCCTGATTCAGATGTCACAATAAACCAAAGAAAGAGAAAAATGTAATCTGCACAGGTAAGCGAAGGAGTGAAAAACAAACCCGTGGCACATTCCTAGTCTCAGAGCTAAGTCAGTATATGTTGGCTGTGCAACATTTCAAAAATTCTCACCATTCCTTAGTCTAACCTACTTCACAGGGTTTTTGAGAGAATAAAAAGGGAGGGCATGCACACCACCCCGAACTCTTTGCAGGCATGGCCAAACTTGGCCCTCCAGATGTTTTGGGGCTACAATTCCCATCATCCCTGACCACTGGTCCTGTTAGCTAGGGATGATGGGAGTTGTAGGCCAAAAACATCTGGAGGGCCAAGTTTGGCCATGCCTGCTTTAGAGAAAGAGTAGGATAAAAGTTAAATAACAAAAAATATTTTAATGAGTTTTCTCTGACTTCCACACCCCAATAGGTGACCTGGTCTCAGCTTAAATCTTTCACAAGCACCACTTGATATGGAAATTTCCCCTTTTTGTCTTATTTCAATAAATTAATTTCACATTTAATCATTTTACATTGTCTTACCATACATTATTATTTTTGTGTGTCTTGCTTTCCATACATGAAGGCAGTGCTGGTTTGATTGGCTGCATTTTTCATTCAAATAGGAACACAAATTAGAATGCCTGTCTTTCACATCAGTTGGAAGTACTTAGTACAGTCTAGATAAATTAGCTTAAGTGCAGCAATAATTCGGGGAATTAAAGGCCAAAAATGTTACAGGTCTTAAGTAGCAATCTCATTACAAACATGGGAAATGAATAAAGGCTGCAAAGTTGCTCTTAGAATGATTTTGCCATAATTTTAAATGTTGCTTAGTTTTTATATCCTGTGACAAATGGACACTTCTCTTTTCTTCTTTACAGTTGTGATATTACTAGGCATATTTTCCATAAAACACTGACGTTATATAATTGTGCCGTAACTGAAGTTTAAATCTTGCATACGTTTTCATCAAGAAAAGTTGACCCAGTAGGCATTTCCCTACCTAAATCAAAACTCTTAACATATTAAAAATGGATCCCGAGAGGGTCCAAGAAATTACAGGCCAGTTAGCTTAACTGGAGAAACAGTTGGAATACATGATTAAGGACAGAACCACCAAAGATAGATAAAAGGAAGGAAAGGTTAGTTGCATGAGTTGCCTTCCACTTGTGCAGTACTTGATGCAATCCAATGAGCCCTCTGAGAGTGCCTTTTCTTATCAACACCCCCCCCCCCCCAAATTAAGGAGCTGATATTGCTCTTTCTTCACAACTTGCTGTTGGATCATTCAAAAGAGGTACCTTAGAGTAGAGGTTTACAGAAATCGTGTCCTCATCACGGAGGGTATGTGTTGTGGTGAAATAATCAAGATTGACCTCACCGTTTGTGTGGGTGGGATCATTTGGATAGCCACAACAACCCGATTGGGTCCCTCAGTTGCTGGGGCAATTCTGGCCAATGGGGTTGGGAGAATTTGCAGCCTGGGGACCTATTTATACCGCTGCACGTTGCGTCGAGCTTCCTCTTAGCGCCTCGTGCATTGGATCACCCGCCTACCCTACCTATATTTAGGGTCTAATAATAATAATAATAATTAATTATTTATTATTTATACGCCGCCCATCTGGCTGGGCTTCCCCAGCCACTCGGGGCGGCTTCCAAAAAAATATTAAAATACTGTAATGCATATATGTATTGCTGTGACCCTGCTTTGCCGTCGTGGGTCATCTGTTTTTGGGGCAGGGGCCCGGTAGGAATTTTCCCGTTTGGCTGATGCCACTTGGGTTTCACTTGCCGCGTAGCAAATCATCATAACTTTGTAAGGTTTGGCGGTTAGGCGTTGGTTCGAGGTGTGGTGGAGGGGAGGCCACACCTGCCCCTCCCAATGTGCGATAGGGTATTCCATTAAAGGAATCCAGGTGCTCGCCATGCTTTTGTCCGATCCCCTTCCAGGGGTTAGGGAAGGGGTCAGCAAACTTTTTCAGCCGTGGGCCGGTCCACCGTCCCTCAGACCGTGTGGTGGGCTGAACTATATTTTGGAGAGAGAAAAAATGAACGAATTCCTGTGCTCCACAAATAACCCAGAGATGCATTTTAAATAAAGGACACATTCTACTCATGTAAAAATACGCTGATTCCCAGACCGCCCGCGGGCCAGATTCAGCTGGCGATTGGACCGCACCCAGCCCACGGGCCTTAGGTTGCCTTCCCCTGGGCTAGGGCCACACCAGAGCACCTGGGAGCATTTTGGGGTGAGGGTACGTCTGTGGTAGGACCAATGTTCCCCCAGTATGTTTACCCTTACTGACTTCTGCCAGTGTCCAGTTGTCAGTGCTGCTCTGCTGGAGGTGTAGGTGCAGCTAGTCGAACCAGTGCCTAAGCAAACCACTCACATTCTGTAATCAATAAAGTTGTGGCCAACATTATGCCAATAATAGTTGGTGTCAACTGTGTCTTTCTTTGGGAGGTCTTGGGGGTCTTCACACGCAAGATAGTAGACGGCTATATTCCTTAATGTGTACAGTAATTTGGATATAAATTTGAAAGTTTATATGCGGATCATTAGGGACGCGGGTGGCGCTGTGGGTAAAACCTCAGCGCCTAGGACTTGCCGATCGCATGGTCGGCGGTTCGAATCCCCGCAGCGGGGTGCGCTCCCGTCGTTCGGTCCCAGCGCCTGCCAACCTAGCAGTTCGAAAGCACCTCCGGGTGCAAGTAGATAAATAGGGACCACTTACCAGCGGGAAGGTAAACGGCGTTCCGTGTGCTGCGCTGGCTTGCCAGATGCAGCTTGTCACCCTGGCCACGTGACCCGGAAGTGTCTCCAGACAGCGCTGGCTATAGAGTGAGATGAGCGTTCAACCCTAGAGTCTGGCAAGACTGGCCCGTACGGGCAGGGGTACCTTTACCTTTACCTTTTATGCGGATCATTCCAGAGGATGGTTCATGGGAGGAACTGGCTCCGCTTCTAGAGCCAGCACTTCAGTGTGCATTCGGCTCTTGCTCCCGTTTTGTGCTGGTGGACCTTGGGGTTCTAGTTAAAAACAAAGTACACCCCACATGCCCACGTTGCCCATGCTTCCCCTAGAGACGGAGAGTTTGGAGTTTTGTAAGTGATAGCACTCTCTACTTCTGGATATACAATGCTTTCTCTCATCATCTACCAAATACAGTAAATTCTTTGGTTTCTCCTCCTCCCTGCGGACTCACAGCTTTTATGATTGCTTGTAGACATGGATCAATAATTTAGAAAGCCCTAATAATCGTAGCACGTCTTTCCTTTTTGCAATTAGCTGCTGCGTGCATTTTGGTTCTTCTGTAACAAAGAGCATGACATAATCAACTTTTTAGTACCACTGCTGAAATTGACTTCCAGTCAGTAATTCAAATGCAATAAAGGAACAGCTGTGAATGTAATGGCTTGATAAAATGCTCTTCTGCTTTATATTTAGGATATTTCTTTTCGCACAACCATATGACACCTACTCTGGGCTAATTGCATTGTAATCCACTTCATTACCTGGGTTATGAAGGCAGAAGATGAGCTATTTTGTAAGCATTATTTTACCTAGTACTGAACACTCTTATGTGTTGGGATCATTTGTACCAGCAGAGATTTGTTTGAGAGTACTGCGTATATTGGAGGAAGTTTTCAGCACCATCCTGAGTAGCATTATTAAAAACCATTTATCTTAGGCTTTTGGTTTGTTTGTTTTTTTAAGATCAAGCATAAGTAACTTAAGGGAGAACTTGTCTGTGAACACAATATAGCGTTCTTTGTAGAAACAACTAACATTAAGTATCCTCCTGAGGCACAAATAAGACCTAATATATAAGAACTTCTAATATAATTATAAGTGTGTGTGTGTGAAAGGGAGAAGGAGGGAGGAACCACACCAAATCACCTCAAACTGAGAATCACAATCTGGAAATGTTAATCCAAACTTGTATTAAAGGTGTTGCCTTTAAGAGAAACAATAAAATATGTGACGTTGAGATTTGACCCAGTATACATATATGAATGGCGCCCTTTATTGACTAGAAGCATAGCAGTGTAATCCTATACATGTCTACTCAGAAGTACCGTATTTTTCGCCCTATAGGACGCACTTTTTCCTGTCCAAAAATGAAGGGGAAATGTGGGTGCGTCCTATGGGGCGAATACAGGCTTTCGCTGAAGCCTGGAGAGCGAGAGGCTCTCGCTCTCCAGGCTTCAGGAAGCTCTGCGCAACCCTCCAGAGGTACCAAGCCGCGCCGGCCTCCGGAAGGTCGCGCAGAGCTGCCTGCCCTCCCGGGGTCCGCGCAGCTCTGCGTGACCCTCCGGAGCCCGGCGCCAAGCTGCACCGGGCTCCGGAGGGTTGCGCAGAGCTGCCTGCATTTCGAAGCCTCGGGCTTCGCACAGCTGTCCGCAAGCTTGGGGAGACCGGCGCTTGTGGATAGCAGGCTGTTCTGGGGGCTGGGGTCGGGGGAAGCTCGGGCTTCCCCCGCGCCAGCCCTGTGCCGGGGGGGGGGGGAAATAATTTTTTTTCTTTATTTCCCCCCCCCCCCCAAAAAACCTAGATGCGTCCTATAGGGCGGTGCGTCCTATGGGGCGAAAAATACGGTACTTCATACTGAGTTCATTGGGACTTACACCCAGGTAAAAATGTATAGAGTTACAGTCGAACATCGCTTTGCTGCATAAATACCCAAAAAGTTAACTTGTGCATTATGGGTGCCTCCAACCGTAAGAATTTTACGAGAGTGATTCAATCGCCTGTCAGAACTTTCGGTTTCCACATTGAAAGTGAATTAAAGTTCTTTGTCACCCTAGTAAAATAACTCCATTAAAAAAACAAAATAAAACTGAACTTCTTGCTGTTTAAGATGGGGGAGCACATTAATAAGTCTGGGATGAAGATATGACTAATGGAATGATGTGTAAACACCATGCAAGCAAATCAGGATGAATACTTATTGTCATATAACTTGGGGTCCTTTCCAACTCTGTGATTCTGATTCTTTGAAATATTTTAAAATGCATGTTTGATAGCTATATTAGAAATACTCATTCGTACCATTTGTTTGATTTGGAGGCAGGCTCCTAAATCTTTCTGGATGTACCGGAGTGAACAGAATAGTGAGGAACATCTGCTAGCCAGGAGAAATTATAGGGATCAGTAGACAAGTGGAAGTCCAAATTACATTATTATCTTGAATCAAGATCCTTGATACTGATGGCTGGTTTCACTGGATCTCTTTTCAAAAAAAGTGGCAGAATAGTTTGAATTGTAGAGTTGGAAGGGAATATTTATACTTTCCCACTTCTACTTTATATGCACACTTTCCTTAATAAAATATATTTCTGTGTGGACTGGTAGATGAACGTTTTTTTTAAAAGACACGGTTATGTATACCAGTAATTTGAGATGTGTGCCTGTGGGATACTGAAAGAACAAGTAACCGAGAATCAAATAATTCTGTTTGGAAGGGTACCTGAGGGCCACCTAGTCCAATCCTCTGCAGTGCTGGACTTTCAACTAAAGCATCCCTGACAGATGACCATCCAATCTCTGCTTAAAAACATCCCATGAAGGAGAGTCCACCACCTTCTGAGGGAGACCGCTCTACTGTCAAACAGCTTACCATCTGAAAGTTCTTCCTGACGTTTAGTTGGAATCTCCTTTCTTGTAGCTTGAATCCATTGGTTTGAGTTCTACCCTCTGGAGAAGGAGAAAACAAGCTTGCTCCATCTTCCATGTGACTGTCAGGAGCTCAGCCTACACTCGAGTAGGACCCTGGTAGAGACACATGCCCAACTGGCATGTTCTCTCCCTCCTGGTCGATCGTTCAGGAGCTTCAAAAGCTTTCTTCAGCCTGAACATCACAGCAACCAATGCCAACAGACATCGGCACACTTAGGGATCCGCAGAGTCTGCGCAGTTCGCGTGACAGACCTCAGCAGCTCAGCATTTTGGCTAATCTACTTTATTTACATATAAACACACACGGAGCATGCATCATGGCTCCCTCTCTCTCTAGCATCAGACAGCAAAGAGAAAAAGTACAAAGGACAATAGTCCCACTTCACGGAACACAGTAACACAAACATCCTGTCTTCATCACTTCCCACTCTGTGGAGTCAAAACATATACCGTCATGTGAAAGACAACAATCCCATGACTGCAGTCATGGAGTAGGAATTCTAACAGTGACACCCCTTTAGATAGATCTCCTCTCAGTCTCCTCTTATCCAGGCTAAACTTATTTGAATGTGTACTACCTGGTGTAGTTCATTGTATTTTCACACGTTATCTTCCATGGAAAACAGAAGTGCACATTATCCATCCAGCATTATGTTGGCAGGTATGTTTCCAGGATATTGCCGTGACACTGCTTTGCTTAATTTTTTACTATTAATATTCTACAATATTGTGTTGCATTTCCCATTCCCTTAAAAAGACTTTTTTTTACTATAAGAAGGGAGGAAAGACAACTGGCATAGCTATGTAATTACACTATTGGTAGATGTATTCTTCTTGAAAGAAAGAAAAAAAATAATATCGTGAGAGAGAAATTATGTAATATATGAAGAAGCTGTATGTGTTTTACAATTTATATATATAAAAGGATGTATATATGCTGAGACTTAGAAATATTTCTTTAAGGGTTCCTCTTTTTTATTATAAGGACTGTTCGAAGTACATTTAAAAGTTAATTTCAAAGGGAAAATGTTTGCTTTAAAAAAAATTGTAGTTTATAAAACAAGACAACCAGATACAAGACAGCCTTGGCAAAAGTGATATAACAGGAATACACAAAGAGAAAAGGTTCTGGGGGAAAGTATGCATTTATTCTCTTCGTTTAGGTGGCAGAAGTGAAGCCAAGGTCCTTTGGGACCTTTTTTATATCTCCTGTAAAGAAAAGAAGTTTTGATTAGGTAACATAGTTCTTTTATCTTCCATAAGTAAACCTCTACCAGTGTGAGGAATCCAATTAGAGACTACTGTAGAGACATAAATTGATCCAGTCAAGAGAGAAATATCGAATGCCTTAAATTTTTTGAAGTATGAAATGGACTGGAGGCAAATCGTCAAGGATGTAGGAATGTTCTAGATTTAGATGAAGTGAGCAAAATACCAAGGGACCGGCGTAAGAAAATATTTCAATACTCTGCTGTGCTTTTTGTTGTTGTTATTAAAAAATCCATATCTGTTTTGACAATAACCATACAACAAATTGGATTTCTGGGATTTACATTTTCTTGAGACCCTTAAACCTTTGATTTAGGTGATGCTGTGTGGTATTGTTTAGATATAATGCTTGTGTTGTTGCACAATTTATAATCAACACAAGATATCCATGATAAAATTCTAGCATACATGTGTGGATCTTTCAGGGGCTTAAGCTCCCATCTTGTTGTAATAATAATAATAATAATAATGATGATGATGATAATAATAATAATAATAATAATAATAATAATAATAATAATAATAAACTTTTATTTATATCCCACCCTCCCCAGCCGAAGTCATGCTCAGGGCAGGTAACATCAGATACATAACATTGGTATAAAATCAAACAATAATTAAATTACCTCCTAAAAACATGTCAAAATCAAATTAAAGTCTAATTAGATGGCTTTCCGCAGGGTAAGTGTTGGGAACAGTAAGTGTTCATCAGCCCAACTGTTTACGTTGATCTTATATGGGCCTGTGAGAATGCTGGGAGGCCTCTTTCATATTCTTATACAAAAAGGAAAGGGGAGTCAGACTGAACCCCGACCAAAGGCCTGGCGGAGCAACTCTGTCTTGCAAGCCCTGCAGAAACATGTCAAATCCCGCAGGCCCCTAGTCTCTTGTGACAGAGCGTTCCACCAGGCCAAGGGGCCAAGGCTGAAAAGGCCCTGGCCCTGGTCAAAGCCAGCCTAATCTCTCTGAGGCCCGGGATCACCAAGGTGTTATTATTTGCAGAGTGTAAGGTCCTTTGTGGGGCGTACCAGGAGAGGCGGTCCCGTAGGTACAAGGGTCCTAGGCCGTATAGGGCTTTAAAGGTTAAAACCAGCACCTTAAACCTGATCCTGTACTCCACCGGGAGCCAGTGTAGCTGGTATAGCACTGGATGAATGTGATCCTGTGGCAAAGACCCTGTAAGGAGTCTCGCTGCGGCATTCAGCACCCACTGGAGTTTCTGGGTCAGTTTCAAGGGCAGCCCCGTGTAGAGAGAGTTACAATAATCAAGCCTGGACCATTGCGTGGATACAGTGGCTAGGTCGGGGTGAGAGATAATAGGCTGGGATAGTTGTGTAATAATAGTTAAATTATTGCTCTCTACTGTGTATTTGAAAAAAATTGTTTGAACTCACATCTAGCAAAACCCAGAGCTAGCACCCAGGGTGCACATATGATGTAGGAGTGGTTTGACATTAATGATGGCACCAGTGCTGATAAATGCTTCACAGAGCAGAGATGTGCGCTGCCACTTCCAGCTGTTGTGAGGTTGAGACGGGCAGTTAGCTTATGGGCTCAAAGTGCAGAGGAGGCACTTCTGAAACACTTAGATCCTAAGAATTAACTGACGTGACCTTTGACTCACTTCTTAGGCAATGCAAGATTCAAGTAAAATTGAACAGGTGGATTTTTTGATCAGTTGCAACTAATGTGAATATTTTAAAAAGTGCTATTTCAAGTCTCCTAGTGGATTTATAGGCATTCTGTCTGAATAATCCGAACTGGCGGGAAATATACTTAACCCTAAGAAGCAAAGAAAAAACCAGGAACACGTGGGGGGAGGGAAATAACATTTGTATAAGTACAATATACAGAAATGCAATACGTGACTATGTTTATGATTGTTACCTCATGCACTACAAAAGCATGCTCAAAGTTAAGGTTTAGCGAAGGCCAGATAGATGGAAGCAATCACTATCAAGTTTGGTGAGTTCAATCTGGGAAATGTCTGATGACCAGCATTGCAGTAGATTGAATGCAGAAAAGCATTCTGTTTTAAGTCCCAATTATAACCTTTTCTTTCTGTTTGGGTAGGATCGCCGCTTTAATGACGAGATTGACAAACTAACTGGATACAAGACCAAGTCATTGCTTTGCATGCCCATAAGAAACAGTGAGGGTGAAATCCTTGGCGTTGCCCAAGCGATAAATAAAACACCTGGAGGTGCTCCTTTCACCGATGATGATGAAAAAGTAAGTTATTTTTTCCTTTTTGCTTGGCAGTATGGATAACATCTTACATAGCTGTTTTCTCAGATGTGTATTAAGGTTTGCATCTTGATTCCCATAAAGCAAATGCATCGTTCTATTTGTAATCAAGTATTATTTTTTTGTATTGTTCAGGTGACATGCCTTTATTCCACATATCTTTAAGAATCAGTACATTTATTAAGTAATCTGTCTCCCTCTGCTCTGTATTATGTAAAACTCCTGGTGAAGTTGTTATTCCATATTTTGAGATAAAGCTCACAATACAATTATCACTAAAACCACTAAGTGTATCTGAAGAAGTGTGCATGCACACGAAAGCTCATACCAAGAACTAACTTAGTTGGTCTTTAAGGTGCTACTGGAAGGAAAAAAAAAATTTGTTTTCACTAAAACCACAGTGACTTCTTATATGAGACAATATATTCAACCATTTATTTGTTGAATTTGCCATATTGCCATCACTGGAAAGCTCTCGATTGGTGGCTATCATTTTGCAAGACTTCCAGGCTGCCCAGTTTTTGTTTTTAAAAGATACCTGCCTTATGATGACCTTTTTCTCTTCAGGGACAACTTAAGCCTCATCACTGCCGAAGGTGAGTCACAAATGTCAATGTATTGAATGGCTGGCTCATTTCCTACAGGGAGGTGCCATTTTCCCCATTTTCATCTGCAGGCAGAGTATTTTCTCACCAATCTGTATGCAACACAGAACACACGGTAACTAGAGATGCTCATTTCCCAAGCAACTTAGTGTGGTGAGTGCATAACCATATAGGCGACATCTGCCTAAACGCAAAGGAGAATTTCACATTTTCTGGAAAGGCGCTGGATTTATGTTTGTCCCTATGGGTGTTGGTAAAATTCTTGCCATGTTGATGGATGCTAAGTATGCCTACTTTGATAAGTGGTCATTTGTATTCAGCTTCAGTTATGCTACTGAAGTGATCAGACTGAATTAATTGAAATCATTAACAACATGCATGTCTTTTTTCACTACTCTTTTGGTTAAATATTCCCTACCCATTACACTTGACTGCATCCAAAACAGAGGCAGCAGTAGGCTCAACACCAGTCTGGATTTTTAAAATCCTGCTTTGAAATGTAATATCGTCTGGTACAAGGGCTCAGGCACCAGATGTTTGGCTTCAATTTCAACTGTGTGTAAAGTTATCTTATATTTTGGCCATTGCTATAATCTTTAAATTTCAAAAGGTAAGTACAATTACAGGGGGAAATGAAGTTTAACGGTTTGTTGTTGATTTATGGTCAAGTACAACTTGTTTCTTCTAGTCCATTTACACTTTTAACTGGCAAAATCTATTTTCTATATTCTCAGTATATTTCCATTTCTTCCAGCAGAGCCAGAATGCATCTAATTTTGTGTGGTGATATGTATACTTGAATTAGTTAATAAACGTCAGTTAACACACTGCCTGCTCATTAAATTAGCTATCTCTA
This sequence comes from Podarcis raffonei, assembly GCF_027172205.1. Classification (NCBI taxonomy): domain Eukaryota; kingdom Metazoa; phylum Chordata; class Lepidosauria; order Squamata; family Lacertidae; genus Podarcis; species Podarcis raffonei. The sequence continues at coordinate 114,388,278 of NC_070602.1, forward strand.
CTTGCCTATTAATAGCTATACACAGCAATCTGTAATCGCACATAAGAAAAATCTCTGCAGTTGGTATTTATGACTAAAGCAGTCTCCTAGCAGACTCCCTTTGCTTGTAGTGTGTGGGTGTAAGGGGGAAGAAATCAGCTTTCATTCTTGTGTCAACAGTGCGGGGTGTGCAAGAAAGGTGGTGGGAAGCTAATATCTAGAGAATGAGATTATAAAGAGGAGAGAATAAAAGTGATGGATGGAAAATTCAGAGAAAGAATCAAGGTGGAAATGGAAGCCCCACAGGAAAAGGGTGGTAGGTAAAGGAGAAGAACGGAAGAATAATCGGGAGTCGGGAGTCTGTAATGAGACAAAAGAGAGGACAGTACATAAGTGCAAGATGCTGAAGGGGATAAAAAGACAAATAGGATTCAATTTAAAGAAAGAAAAAGGAAGGGGGAGGAATAATAATGTTGAAACAACGTGCACAAGAAAGTATGTGCTTCTACTAAAACCAGGAGAAGAAAAAGGAGAGGGAGAACGGGAGAAATAAGGTGAGCCATAGGAAAATATTGCTGCCCATGAGAGGAAAGCCTTAAATAATAATAATAATAATAATAATAATAATAATAATAATAATAATAACAACAACAACAACAACAACAACAACAACAACAACAACACACATAAAAGGGAAATCAAACATTGTTAGCATTTCTGAAGGAATTTATGAAAGGAAACAATGTTACAGAGAAACGTAGCTTTATACATGTGCCGAGCATGTGAAAGAAATTGAAACACACTGTAGGTGCAGCTGTGTTCTCCCAGGTGAGCTTTCCCAAGATGTAACTTCTCTGCTGACAAAGTTTGTAGTGTTGAGGGAAGTGCTAAATGCTGCCCTCGTTGGTATCTGTTAAGGAGTAGAAGCCCATTCCCCCATTGAAATTCTTACACCGATTATCACATGATCAGGTGAGTGAGCAAAAGTTCAGGCAGCCAGCAGGCAGCTAGTTGCAAGCTTCCAAAAAAGAGCAAATGACTTAAAAATGCAATCCTAGAGGCACTTCAAGTAGTTTAACACTGTAGTATTGTTGCTGGGTGGGTATATTTTTCCTTCATGAATGCATTAATTAGTAAGCCTTTCCCAGATGCAGAGTTTGCAGAATATAAACTCATGCTCATGGAGATTGAACAAGTTTCCAGATATTATTGTTCAGTTTCCTGACAGTAGAGGGTTCCTTGCACCTTTGGAATAAAAGCATATAAACTAAAAACGCAGCAAACAACAGACATATACTTTTAACTTTGTGCATTGCTTTAGTCAGAGCAATGAAGAGAGAGCTAAATAGCATGATTAAATAAGGCGAGGGGGCTAGCCTATTGATTTATCTGCAAATTAAATTATTGTTTTTAATTAGAAGTACACAGTGGCAATGTGTATGTACTTAGGTCTTAAAAGAAATGCCTTAATAACAAATAAAATATTTAGCAGCGTGCCGTTGTTCAAGTCCATGCATATAATCACATTAGTTAGTGGTGCTTATAAACTGGCAAACTGCATGTGTTTCACAGGTCCAGGTTTTCTGTGTCTCCATTTTTTGTGTAATCTAGGGCTTCAATGCTATGTACGCAAGTCCCAGTGAACTCAGATTAATATGTAGAGGATTTGATTGCATGACAACCATGCTAAATTATAGCATTAATTATGATTGCAAAAGTCACACATAGTGAATGGTTTTCCAGTGTGTGGCTAATTTATTTTACTTTTTTTTTTATCCCAGAGAGTTTGGCTTGGGGGATGCAGTCCAAGGAGATTAATACAGCACAGAAATTATAGAGTTGAGTTCAGCAGATGCCAGTGAGAAGGTGCATGCAGAGCATACACTTGCCACAGGCCTGGGAGTGATAAGCAAGCCCCGCCCCGCCCCACCTAGGACCACCTGTTTTTTTGCCTTTTACTTGCCTTTTCACTAAACCGAACTTCAGCTCAATTAAGCTGAACTAAAACTAAACAACTCAATAGCTCAATCTCTTTCCTCAACTAGCGTCGGTGATTAAGATAGTGTCTAGGACATAACCCATGTCCTTTGTTGGTGTTTGGAACAAAACAGTTTGTCTACAGCTGGCAAAGTCCTGTTGCCTCTATCCTTTCACTTGTGTGAGTGAAATATATGTAAGCTTAAAGCCTCCAAGAAGACTTGAAAAGGAAGAAGAGGCTGGGTGGTTGGGGTGAGTTTAATTCTGTATCCTACCCTTACTTTCTAGTCTCTTAAGTAATGTGCGTCTTTTACCCTGGGCTAAGCATGCAGCACTGGAGAAGAGTAACCGCATCACGTACACTGAGTAAATGATTTGTCAAATTAAGCTATACATGATAATTTCAATATATTGTATGTGTGTTATTGTTGGAAATGTGGGTGTTACTTTGCATTGTTTTTGAAATAGCAGTAAAAAAACAACAACATTTGAAATTCAATTTCCCACCCTATCATTATTACTTAGTTTCCCATCACTGTTTTTGTTTGCTTGCTGTGCACCCCACTGTGACCAGACAAGTGTTAACATCTGTTTACACATCCCTTAAAAACTACCAGAAAATGGTCACGCCAATGGAACTCTTTCAGTGGGGCTGGGTGGGCAGGAGAATTCCATTGCTGTCCTTTCTTTAAAGTGTTTAGCACAACTTATCAACTACGTATAGAATCGTGGGCCAATTCAGTATACGAGTACTGTTTATTTACTTGCATATTGTATGAGCTTGCGGTTATCCCTGTCTGTTAATTTAACAGAGAGCTTTATTCCTAATGTGGAGTCCTGACAGGTGTTTTCTGACATTATGAGTTATGGATAATAACACCAGCAGGTAATGTTGTCAATACAATAGCCTGTGATCTGTGATGTCTTTTTAACCTTCAGGTTTTTTTTACTTTTTTGTTTTTCTCCAGACAAAAGCTTGTACCATATGGAGACTTACCGTGCCATTGTAATGTCTGCTGTTCACTTTTAAGTAGAGCAGTTTTGGAGCAAACAGCTTCATATGTATGGCGCAAACACAATTGTTAATCTGCCACCGGGTTCCAACCGCACTGTCAAGGCTCTACCTTTCAGCCCATTAGAACTCTGTTCTGCCCAACAAATTCAAACCGCAAAACTCCTTTTAGCTGACTCTGTTCATTCTAAGCTCTGTTATTGCATTCCAAATGGTAAAAAAGATAAAGGTAAAGGACCCCTGGACGGTTAAGTCCAGTTAAAGGCGACTATGAGGTGCAGCACTCATCTCGCTTCAGGCTGAGGGAGCCCATGTTTGTCTGCAGGCAGCTTTCCAGGTTGTGTGGCCAGAATGACTAAACCGCTTCTGGTGCAACAGAACACCATGATGAAATCCAGAGCGCACGGAAACGCCGTTTACCTTCCTGCTGCAGTGGTACCTATTACACTGGTATGCTTTCAAACTGCTAGGTTGGCAGAAGCTGGGACAGAGCAACGGGAGCTCACCCCATTGTGTTGATTCGAACTGCCGACCTTCCAATCAGCAAGCCCAAGAGGTTCAGTGGTTTAGACCACCATGCCACCCACTCCCAAATGGTAGATTGCAGGTTACAGACCAATTAATTATTTTCATGTAAGTTCCTTACCACCTACCAAGTTAGCTAGCCAGCACCTTTATAATAGGACCATTCATGGAAAGCCAACAAATTCTCCATTGAATTGATCAGGCTTGAATATATCCTTCCCTAGTGTAATCATAGGTTGTGTACTAAGCTGGAGATGTTAAAGATTTATTTTTTTGTCTCTGAGCCTATCTCTTTATGCCTTTCTGCTTCTGACAGATAAAATCTTTATTTTGGGGCATAAACATTCTGTCTTGCCATCACCAAAAGTTAGTGTACGGCATCTTTGTTCCCACTGAAATGCACGTTGGGTTCTGCATACCCAAATGTAAGGAGGACTTTAGATTAAGAGGGGATGAGGCAGTGACTAGTAATTGCACGTCAAACATCAATTCAAACGGCCCCTTATGGAACTTTACTTAACCAAAGACAATGGTAAAAGCAATCATAGTTGAACTACTAAATTGATTAAAGTGAACAATACTGTATTGGTAAGCAATAAGCAAGGAAGTGGAGTTGCTTCTCTCCTAGAGTTCCCAAGAGAACTAGTAAAAGTAATTACTTAATACTATTAAGTTCTGAACTAGCCCTCTGAAAAGGGGAGGCGGATATTGATTTCCCATTTTCAGCATACCAAAGTAATTTGTAATGCATTTACAACCGTTCTTACAACTTCCTCAACAAGACAGTAAATAGTCTTGCCTCCACAGCATTGCAATCAAGAAACCTCAGTTTGTTAGCTTCTTCTCAAATATTTGCCCTAGTTTTCACTGACATAATAGATGAAACCTACAGGAAATCATTCCGTTCAAATAGTCTCATCAGATCATCAGCTGCATTTACTAACAACGTTGGAACAACAAGAATCTGGTTATTTTTGTTATCTAATTATTTTCGAAGCACTACCAAGCAATGGAAATCATGCTAGATTTCTCTTCGATGGTTGTACTGTTTTGTTTGCAGAAAGGATTACCGCAGAAGTATGGGCATAATTTAATTGGTTGGTATTTAGTTGAATCGGCACATTACACAGTGGGTTCCAAGAGTTTTCAGACTCATACACAATGTCTAGTAAGAAGTGAAGTCCATGAAATCATGAATGGTGTGGGAAGAAAAAAAAGGAACAATAGGTTACTATTGTTAAACAATATTGTTAAATTTATACAGTATTGAAGCAAGAGAGGATTTATCTGCACCAGATTTAAAACATGTTTGTTGTTGTTTTTTAACATAACACAGTTCATCTGTGGAACTGTCCACCACCAAAAAAATATTCAGCACTACAGATGCATTCCAAAACAACTCCACAAATTCATTAACTGTTCTTTAATGAGTAACAAGTTGTTTATAATGTTTCTATACTGTCATAGGCTGGATACCAGTAGAGTCTAGGGTGCAGTGTGAGATTGCTTCTAAATAGGATTTTGTTTCAGGAGAGAATAGTTGTGGAATTGCATATCAGGGCTATGTAATACTTTTGCTGCTTGCAGTTAAACTAGATGAGTGGCCCAGTTTCTCCCAGTGATTGTATTCCTAAACCCTAAACCACTTGATGCCTTCTTCTAGAGACCCAAACTTGGGTCTCCATCTGTTTTGGGACTACAATTCCCATCATCCCTAGCTAGCAAGACCAGTGGTCAGGGATGATGGGAATTGTAGTCCTAAAACAGCTGGAGACCCAAGTTTGGGAAACAGTGTTCTAGAGACTTAGATCTAATACATCTGGCTCTAAATGGTAAGAACATTGTATTTTGCAGCTTGGTTCTGCTATAAATCAGTTGGTATAATGAGATATGTATTGTAAAGCACATTGTTCAGTAAAAGAAGTGCTAGAAAAAATTATAGTAGGAATATTTGTAGGATAAAGGTTATCCAAAATAGTACTGAAGACCAGGAGTCGGGTGTTGGATGAGACATTGCTGTGAAGTGAACAAGTCATTTTACATTTTCTTCTTTTTGTGTTCCCCGCATATACAAACAGACATAATAAATCTCACTCTTGGATATTACTAGTGTTAAATTATTGTTGGCATCCGGCTGTCTCGGGAGACAATGGAAGAGTGCGCCTTCAGAGGTAAAGTCAAAGTGTTGGAGATTTACAGCGCCTGTTGTGGCAGTAGAGACCGATAGGGGAGAGACATGTTTTATTTCAGGTGGGTGTTTGATTTGTAGATGTAGATGTTTGGTTTGGCTGCTACCGGAGCTCCATGACATTTCTTCTCTCTGCTTTCCTCCCAGTATTATTTATGCTGGTGATATAAAGTATTTTGAACAGCTTTTATGGGAGCTAGTATCATGGTCCAGAAGAAACTTTAATAGCCAGTGACTTGCTCTTTAATTTTGAATGCATGAGTCACAACCACTTTTTACCTGTGAGATGTTGTTACGTTTAATGAATATGTTCCAGGAAAGGGGGAAAAACGGGTCTAGATGTCTTCCTCTTCTCTGAAATGAATACCACTGTCTTCCTCCGAGGAGCAGTTTAAAGATTAGCTGATGTGTCTGCACAGCATTTTGGAAGCAGACCATCTAAGTGCTCCAATAAATTGAGTGCCTCGGCTTGTTCAATGCCTCTGTTTTTAAAAAGTTCAGAGGATGTGGCTGGTAGAGGCATACTTTATGGGATGGTTGATGGTTGACCATCTGCCCTGAAGCAAGTTTAATCAGGGAATTCAGACCTTTGGAAGAATAAGCTTCATCCTGGTTTCTTCCAGACTTGGACCATTTAGCAGCATCCAATCATTGCTGTTTTGCTTTAAACTGGAAGTGTAATAGCAACTCTGCAATGGCTACCTGAGTTATTTCCATCCCATCTGGTCATTGTAAGAACTATAACTTTAAGAACTTGTATATGAAATTTCTTTCCTTCCCCTCCTCCTTCCTCCTCCCTTTTTCTTTTGTGACATAGTTTTTAGGTTGTAAGCCTGAGAACGCAGACTGCCCTTTCAAGTGTTGTTTAATTGGTATGGAAGACGATGTGGAAGATTATTTTGGCTAAAGAGTGTGGTGAAAATGCTTTAAATATAAAATAAAGAAAATAAGTACAGTTGTAACTTGGATCCCAAACTTGGATCCCACCTTGGTACTTGGACGTTTTGGCTCCTGAACGCCGCAAACCCAGAAGTGAGTGTTCTGGTTTGCCAATATTCTTTGGAACCTCAGCGTCTAACCTGAAGGGGCTTCTGTGGCTTCTGATTGGCTGCAGGAGCTTCCTGCAGCCAATCAGAAGCTGCCCTTTGGTTTCCAAACGTTTTGGAAGTTGAATGGACTTCTGTTCGACTTCCAAGATATGACTGTAATTAAAAGGGGGGTGGGTGGAGATCGGGCAACATGCTAAAATGTTGAACTTTAACAATGTATTGCAGGCGGGCAAGTGTTTAGACTGCATTTCCCCACTAATATTTGGACACAACTACATTGGTGGTGTACAGCCAAGACCTCTGCTTTGTTGATGAATTAACATAATTGTCCTGTTTTGCTGATTTTTTAATTTTAGCAAATTTCTATCACTGACCTTATAGAACATTTCAAAACTCTCTAATTGCTTGCAGCTGTGGCAGAGTGTCATGTAGCTAATGAATAAACAGGAAAGAAAAGATGCAGCATGTCAGCTTTGCAATGACTTTTTTTTCAGCCGGAATAAAATAACATTGTCCTGTTATTTCGCCAATTGCTGCCTTGCAAATGACAGCCAATTAAGTTCTGTGTGATTCGTTCTTTTTATGCAGCCACTTACCCAGTTGAAATAAAAACAAAACGTATCGTTACACTTAGCAGTTTTTAACATTACTGGGATTGTGGGAGATGGTGTGTCTCACTGTTTATGACCACATATGCTAACCAAAGGTTTTAGCAATAATATTGTAGGGTTCGCAAATGGGAAGGCGAGCTAATTTATGTTCTGTGGAAAGACAGCTTCTGCAGAGCTTATTAAAATATCTAGAAGCTCCACTAAGTAGAACTGGAAGCCAGGCCATCTTTTCAGAGAGCTGTCTTAGTACATTATAAGATTCTGTATCATACCTTACAGTTCTGAAAATTGTATTCCCCATACTTTCATTATCCAAGCAAAGATATTTACATCAGTAACTATCAAAGACTAAAAGCAATTTTAAAATGGCCTATTGCACTACACATTTTAAGATTTTTTTTAAAAAAAGCATTCCTAGCTGCTTACTCTAATAACAGATAGGTCCCCTCCAGACTGAGTTTTTTTTATGTGGTGTGTGTGTGTTTAATATATAATTGGTCCAGAAATAGTCCATTAATGGTGGATTTATACAGGACGATCCATACATTACTCCACTTTATTCATTTTTCTGTAATGCTTCCTCATTGTTACCACATTATTCCAGTCTGGAGGGGTACACTTGTATTACAGGGAGCGGGTGGCGCTGTGGTCTAAACCACTGAGCTTCTTGAGCTTGCAGAAGGTCAGCAGTTCGAGTCCGGGCAACGGGATGAGCGCCTGTTGCTCTGTCCCAACTCCTGCCAATCTAGCAGTTCAAAAGCATACCAGAATGAGTAGATAAATGGGTACCACTGTGGCAGGAAAGTAAACAGCATTTCCATGCATTCTGACCCTCATCACAGTGTCCCGTTGCGTCAGAAGTGGTTTAGTCATGCTGGCCACATAACCTGGAAAGGTCCTTTTCCTTTTTCTTACACTTGTACTGTAGCACATCAAAAGTGAGACAAAGTAAAACCCCAAATACCCTGGAACATTTGTAGTATCAGAAGTAACAGAATTTCAGCAGGAAGCTATGGAGCATCCTTGCCTTCCATTCAGAAAGTTCCCACCGACTCCAACAATATACAATCAGAAAACGAGAGTTGTAAAATTTGAATTGCATATGAAATTATTAATGGAAATGAATTGTACATTCTATTCAATAGAAGTTACTGAATTCTGAGCCCTTTCTCACCTGCGCCCCAATTAATTAATCTATATTATTATTAAGGCTGCATGTGGGAGGAAGTGACATAGGATTTTTCTTTAATTGAGGTCACTAGCTACTTTGAAAACCATTTATAGTGACATTGTGTTGCTGGTTTAAAAAAACAACTCTAATTTAAGTAGAGCAGTTGCATCAAAGCAGAAAATAAGGTTGCTATGCTCATTCTAGCTTCATTTTATGTTCAGCAAATACTGAACTAATACTCCAACCTTAAACATCACACATGGAAACAATACATAGTTTGCCAACTGGAAGACAGTGCTGTTTTCTGTAAGGATCCCTCCATAATCCACATTTAAACCCTAGGACATCATGCTGACTTGTTATTTACGAATTCTAGTTTCTGTAGCTTCTTGTTCCATTTGACTCCTTTTTTGTTTGTTTTAAGTATACAGCAAGCTTAAGGTCAGATGTCAAAGGTTGAGGGAAGTTTCATCAGACCTCAGCCAAGTTCATTGGTAGGCCGTGGAGTCCGGGGTCAGCTGAGGGTCTGGTTCTAGTCCATGCATGCCAGGATCTAAAGTGCCAGAACTGGATGATGCCATTTAATGGGCTAATATTCAGGTTCCAAACCATGCGGGCAAAAAGGAGAGCAAGGCAACGAGTTACTCAGATCAAGGGTGTTACTTCGTTATCAGGGCTGTATACAACCTGATTTGTTTGGATTGGCCTTTAGTCTGCTGACAGTATTTAGGCTGATTCTGAAACTTAAAAACCCTGTGGCGCCTCATCTACTTTGTTTATTTAGGAGCCAGAATCCTGGTGGCACAAGAGGTAAGGCATTGGGAGGTTGACTGGTATAGAGCCATGTGAACATGCACAGAGACGATAGAGTATCAACATTAATCAGTGAAATTGGATGATAATTAGGACACTGAGTATGATCTTTACCTGTTTTTGGTATAACAGCAATGCAAGCTTGGTTAAATGTGTCTCATAAATTTCCCTTATCAAATATCCTGTCGTACAATTGGTGAAGTTTTGGCACCAAGAGATCTATGAATGTTTTATACTACTCTACTGGAAATCCATCTGATCCAGGTTTCCTACTATTTGCCATTTTTAAAAGAACGATTGGGTGTCACAGACCAACATGGGCCTCAGTAGTTTCTGCATGTTCCTGTTTCTTAAATGATAGATTTGTTTGTCCGTTCATTCTCTTACATAGTGTTTGTCCTATCAACAGAAAGGGAATGTTGATAGGTGATGATACGTATGATATAGAGAAAGTGCTTGCGAACAAACTCTTCATAGGTATGGCTGAGAGTGGTAGGATCCGTAATGTTTTACTTATTTATTTGAAACATTTATAGCCTACTTTAAAAAAAGAGGAAATATCAGAGAAAGCTAGTTAAAAGAAAAATGAATTACCAGTACAATCACAGCAATAACAAAACAAAAAATTTTTTTCCTTCCAGTAGCACCTTAAAGACCAACTAAGTTAGTTCTTGGTATGAGCTTTCGTGTGCATGCACACTTCTTCAGATACACAAGTATCTGAAGAAAATCTGAAGAAGTGTGCATGCACACTAAAGCTCATACCAAGAACTAACTTAGTTGGTCTTTAAGGTGCTACTGGAAGGAAAAAATTTTTTTGTTTTGACTATGGCAGACCAACACGGCTACCTATCTGTAACCAGCAATAACAAGTAAAGGATAACAGGGACAGATTAAAACAGTGAGCTAGTACTGTATAGTTGCATTCCTATACACACTTACCTGCAGGTTCACCACCTGGGAGATTGGCATCATGGACTGGCTTGTCACATGCTGCAGAAATTCTGCCACTCCCACACTTTTCATGGGAGCTGATATATAATAATTCCATGTCGTAAACTACCGGTACTTAGAAGAGAAAAATATTGACAGCTTATTTTAAATGGCCTGTATTCTGGATCTGTTACATTGAACTTGATAACCATTCCAGACTTTGGGGCCACCACCAGTGGGCACCAGTTTGATAGATGATGGGACTGGCATGAGGTTTTTGTCCCGATTTCTCAAATAAATGTGAGGAAGGAAGTGCTTCCTCACAGAAGATGAAAGGACAGAGCTGGCGCCTGGGGCTGTTGTGGGACATGACTGCTATGTAACGACAGAAACAAACATTTTAGTGCTCAGTTTTACTAGTGTAGAGTTAAGATGGAAGTGGTTCATGGGGACATATTAGCAATGGCACATATTCCTGCTCCAGAATCTGCCACTATATGGAGAATTATGACCCACTGTCACAATAATACACTTATGGGGTATTTATTATGCTGACAGCATTCTGAGGAATTCCTTGCGGCAAGACACATATATTTTCTCAATATATCACCATCTCGGGTATTATAAGTACAGAGAGGAAATTGGTTTGTATTTGAGACATCCTCGTTCTAGAAAAACTTGTAGCTGTGAAGGCTGTAATCAAGAAAACACATAATTCATCACACAAGGATTAGTATAGCTTATTATATAAATATGTCCATAGAGGTGACACTGGAGAGCAGTGGATAAATTACCCTTGAACAATAAATACTGTTGGATATTTTCAAGTAGAGTTGGTTTTTAAAAGCAGACATCACACAGAGTATCAAAATGTCTGGTCAGATGTGCACCTCCATGATAGTTCATCACAGTAATTTTGTCCTGAACGCTTAACAGCTGCATCTACTTAGAGGACATGATAAACAAGGACAACAGGGTAACGATCATCACAGTGGAATCTCTTAAGCAACAAGTTAAAAGGATTTTCATTTTACAATTGAATAAGAGTGGATTTCTAAATTGTGTTTGCATAGATTAAGTCAAGTGCTTGTGCTTGTTATGCACTGTAATGTAAATAAATTGCCTTGGTGTATAATAATGAAAAGCACATTATTGATGCATACTTGCCTAAATCTGTCAAATTTTAGATTAATCTTTTCTTATAAGCAGCAACAGGGACCTATGATGTTCTTGTGAAGGGTTCAGAGAAGCTGCTCCATTTATCTGTGAACCCAGCCTATCACTGGAAATTTCACAAAAATACGGTTTGGGAATTCAAATTATAAGTGATACTTCCATAAATTTCACACTGTCTCATGTAATTTGCTCAGCATGATGGCATTATTATATTCTTTGGGCTCAGCAACCTTTTTGGACCAGTGAGAACATCTGGAATTTTTAGAAAGGCGTGTGGGTGCCAGTCATAGAATGTCTGCCTTGAATGTCTGCACAATCCAAAATAGCCACATTTGAAAAAAAAAACAGAAAAATAGACAGGGCCACAAATATATACAGGATTGTGCCCCCCTTCCATCAAACCCTGTCAATGGGTGGGTGGGTGGGGGTAGTTTCATTTACATCAGAAACCATTACACTTTCTCACAGAGAGAAGCTTTCCTCTTTTCATTATGGATGGAAGGATGAGTGTTCATTCCTGGCATCCAAGAATTGGAAACAGTGACGCTATTCTCACAATTTTGAAGGCTGTTCAGCTATAAAATTCACCTAGAAATGAAATTAAGCCTTCAATTGCTTCTTTCTCTATGAACATTCATTTTCATTCTTCCCCATGCGGAGCATGCTATATGCACCTTCAGTGTAACATTTTTCCTGATTTTACTTTGTAGGTTGGCATTTTAATTCACTCTTAATCTGTTGTTGGTGTGAACGCCTCAAATACGAATTTTATTGTGTGTTTTTTTGCTGTCTTTTGCCTGTCTACAAGAACCATGTCAATGTTCCTAGATCTCCATTAGTGTACCTTAATGCATATTCAGTCCTCTGGAATGTTTGCATTTCTTTAATTCTGATGTGCCTTAAACGTTATGGGGTGGTTTTCCATAAAATACTCAAGAGGAGTTTACTGGATATTAAAACCATGAAAAACTGGAAGCTCAGTAAATGTTAGAAACGGTATTCTAATTACTGCATATAGCAGTACACGTCCTTTTGGACCAATTAAAATGCTATTAAGCAATAGGAGGATTGCAGGATTTTGGGTCTTAGTTGTACAAGCAGATATTTTAACGTTCGCTTCTGGTATTTCCCTTATGTTTCCTAGTTTATATAGACAACGGAAATTTGTGCTCTATTGAGTTTTTATTGTTGTCTGTTTCTGCTGATAATGAAAGTTAGTGAATATCAGCTGCCGTGCCTAGTTGGCTGGAACAATCAGATTACACACTCTGTAGCTCAGCACATCTCTGCTTTGCTGGAGCTTCAGCAAGCGAGTTAACATTATAGCTAGAGGAGAGGGCTCTGTCCATCCTCACCGCTGATTTAATCAGCACATAATGCTGGTGGTACCTGATCATTTTTGCTTCCAGTTACTGTCACTGCAGAGCAGCATGAATTGTAAAACTAAGTAAGTGAACCCAGAGGAACCACTTTTCTATGCGGATTCCTCCCGTCCCTGGTTTCTTTTTTTTTTTTTCCTACGGCAAAAGCTGAAAGGATCTTAAAAAGCTCAGTTGCACCTTCCAGGCTCATGTCTGCATTGCAGGAGGCATGGAGCTGCATTAACCGCTCATTGAGCTTTTGGGATGTTTTGCTTGGGGGTGGGGGTCAGAGAAGAGAGAGGCTGTTTCCCCATTAATATAATTAATTCTACAAGCTTGCAGGCGGATTGCCGCCAGCATCAGTCTCTGCTAAAGCTAGACCAAATGAAATGCACACACGCCACATTGGAAATAGCAGGAACCCAAATAGGGAGGTTATCCTGAGGTTGATGAGAGGGAGGAGAGGAATAGTCACCTGACATTTATGGGACAATAATTATAACACTCATTTATTAATTTCCAGATGTATAGACATGTTTCTTGATGCAAAAACAGGAAGGCTTGTGGTACCTTTAAGCTGGGATCCCCAGTTATGGTGCCACGGGGCTTGTGCTCCTTCCAATTTTAATTTTGAAGCAGTTTTTTGGCAATTTTGTTGATTTGGGAGAGCTGTCTGTTTTCTGTTCTCATTTTCTGAGGGTAGTGCCCACTTTTGTTTTCTTTTGTGTTATTTGTTTGGGGACAGGATTTTTGCCTGTTTTGAGAGAGGTTCTGACCACCACTTTATTATTATTATTATTATTATTATTATTATTATTATTATTATTATTCCCTGCTTTTTCCCCCCTGGTGGGAATCAAGGTAGCTACAGATAAAAATAAGAATCACAAATGATGTTCAGAGCTGCCCATGACTTTTCTTCGATTTTCAAACACGTCCTTGTGCCCAAAAAGGTTAGCTCTCCCATGCCTTGAAGACTAGCAAGTTTCAGTGTGCCATAAGCTTTTGTGGACTAGAGACCACTCCATGGATGATGTTTTATATTTCGTTTTATGCTATATTTTGTTAGATTGCTTTATCTGATATTTTGTGTTGAATTATTTTCTGTTTTTCTTGGCATTCTTTGAGAGGGAAAAAGCACATCCACATAATGGCTGAATATCCGCTGTTAGTCGTGCTCAGAATAGGCCCATTGGAATAAATGGAATTTTTTAAAAAATCCGCTCGGAGGAATGTACTTGGGGATAAGCTGCCTCTGTTTAAATGCATGCAGGACTATTTGTTCATATATTAGGGGCTCCCATGTGAATTAGCATTTGGTGAATCAGTTTATTTTCCTTCTATAAAGTTAGTAATTGGGACCAGTGTCTTATAGTGACTAGACCAGAGTGGCTTGGTGTGGGTGTGCAAAATCCAGGTGTGTTTGCACAAATTCCTACTCCTCAGAGCTACCTACTTCACAGGATTACTGTGAAAATATTCCCTAAGCGATCCCCATGCAATTCTAAGCTCCGTGGAGGAAGGGGGGAGAAATATAAATGTCAAACAAATGAATAATAAAATAAGAGTAATAAGCACCTATTACTTCATGACTGCAAAAGTTTCATGTTTTGATTGATTAAACTCTCGTTTTTATTGTTTTTTTGGGGGGGGGCCAATGATTTCTGTTCTGCAACTTTCTCAGAAGACACTGAATTCTGTAAAGCTTTCTCACAAGTAGTGAAATCTTTCTATTGACCCAGACATTGAGTCAGTTTTGACACAGTTTTTGAAATGTTTTGCTCCCCAACAGTTCTAACTGCAAATCTTGCTACCTTGTGGAAGAGTCATCCACCCTTTATAAACAGAAATCGTATGTCTATAGTGCCATCAAGTGGATGTCAGTCATTATAGCATCAGCATTTTTTATACTTGATACTTCACGGCTGCAGAATTCCACTTGTTCTCACTTCAACTGATTATCCCCTATCCCAATAACAAGTTATGGAATAGAACAGAACGGTGTTTGTTGCATTACTCCATAGACCATAGCAGAAAATACAAGTTATAGTCTAGTATCTGGCCCTACATACATTAACCTGAAAGGCCAACTGATTTCATTTAACAGTATCTCCAGTGAACTCTAGTGAACTGTTCCCATTGTACCACTGAGGATATTATTCCATTCAATAACCCCGTATCTATAACTGAAACTCATTTAATCATACTGAAGTGCTTCAGTTTGCTTGGGTTGTTCACTGGGCAACAACGATGAAGCTGAAGGCATTGTGCATCAGCCCAAATATGGAGAATTATCCATCCTGTAAAATATCCATCTGTCAAACGTGACCTGAATTATTATCATTAACCTAGCCATATGGGAATCCCTTGCAGATGATCGCAAATGCTTGGAGGTAGACAGTCAGGTTGTGCATCCACAGCAGTGACCAGAGAAAGAATGACCGCTGGGAGGAACGCAGAGAGAAGAAACGCCATGGTGTACCTGTAACAGCAAAACCAGACACCATAATCTGCAAAACCTGAAATAAAACACGTTTCTCCCATATTGGACTCTACAGCCACACGCTTCCTCTATTTGAATGCAGCCTACTTTACAAAGTTATGGATTACCTCTGTTGCTTTGTCTACTTTTCTCCCTTTAACTCAGCCCGCCACTGGTATGGAAGGTTGTCCATGAGCAAATGTGGTTCTTGACCTGAAAAAGATTTGCCAATCCTGCTCTAGGGAGAGAATCATTTTCTGACCCTTCAGTTAGTAGAAGACACTGAAGTCATTATTTACTTTCTTCGGGCTACAAATTCTATGGACGTCTAGAAGGACTTTATAATAAAACCGTAAAGCTGCCCTTGCTGCTTGTGATAATACATGAATTTGTCGCCCGAGTGACCTTAACATGTTAAATTTAATAAAGTGTATTTGCTCAAGTTAGATATGAGCTGTTTTTCTTTTGCTTCCTTTTATATAACTTTTAGGTCATGGCAAAATAAGCTGGAGGCGCTAGGCTTAATGAAACTAATTTTATTTGGGAAACTCAAATCTGTGGCTTGATAGGATAAACCATTTTGGTACACAGTTGTTTTCTTCTTGGTTGCAGAAATAACTTTTTGCTCCTGACGCTGCTTTGGTTTGGCTCCTGATTGCTATAGCTAATGAGTTTGTCCAGAACGTAGAGACAGTACAAAATAAGGAAATTTGAAAGTTGTGGGACCTTATTTTCTAGTAAATGAATAGTTGAATGCCCTTCAAAATACAAACTTCCTTTAGAGTGCATTCAGACATGGGGAATACTGTGGGACATGGGGATTTCCTGGTTACAATGATGATTCTTCTGTCCCGTTTTCTAATGTTCCTTTCACACCGCAGTAAGGTAAAGGTAAAGGGACCCCTGACCATTAGGTCCAGTCATGACTGACTCTGGGGTTGCGGCGCTCATCTAGCTTTATTGGCCGAGGGAGCCGGCTTACAGCTTCCAGGTCACGTGGCCAGCATGACTAAGCCACTTCTGGCGAACCAGAGCAGCGCATGGAAACGCCGTTTACCTTCCCGCCAGAGCGGTACCTATTTATCTACTTGCACTTTGACGTGCTTTCGAACTGCTAGGTGGGCAGGAGCAGGGACCGAGCAACGGGAGTTCACCCCGTTGCGGGGATTCGAACCGCAACCTTCTGATCAGCAAGTCCTAGGCTCTGTGGTTTAACCCACAGCGCCACCCGCGTACCTGTTGTATTATGGACCAGTGGCTTTTACTGGCATGTTGCACTGAATTTCTTTCACACCAGTGATTTCTTTCACACAGGCAACATGGCTGCTTCCTCACACTTTCCACACCTGCATGTTTCTGCTTCCCCTGATGAACCCATGAAAATGGCAGGAAAGAAATCAATGCAGGTATACCACCCCAAATTTTGTTTACTCTCAAAATGTTCTGGGTGAATGCACTGGGAGAGTGCGCCAACAGCGGAAAAGCCAGCAAAGGAACCCGTAGCTCGGTGCATGCAACAGGATGCGTCGTGCAGCGCCCACAACGTTACACAGCGCTCCGGGCGTGGTGCCAAAACAGCTGCCATGCAGCTGCGGCAAAAGCTGACAGCCGAGTGGAGCAGAGCCCGTCTGAGCCCCGCGGACTGTTCTGTGGGCAGCTTGCTGCGAGTTCAGGGGCGAGCGTTGGAGTCTGGGGAAGAGCCCGCAGCGTTCCGACAGGCTCTGCTCCGCTTGGCTGTTGGCGGCTCTTCCCCAGACTCCAGCGCTCAGCCCCAGACTCTCAGCCTGGGACCCCTGAGAGCCCAGCACCTGGGTGCCATGCTACCCTAGCACCAACGGTTAAGACGGCCCTGAGCATTTTGTATACCAAACACTCTAGTGTGTTAGTTTTGCATATCTGTATTCATGCTCTTTTCCTTCCAGCATTTTTTCAACATTCTTTGAATGTGTGGGTGGCACAGAAGTGGAATCCCATAAGTAACCAGCTTGTAATAAGGTCTGGACAAACACATGCTTTTTGTGACGGAGCTGTTTTTCAAGGCTCCCGCTTGTATAATCCCATGTTATGTACAGCTGCATTCTGAAGACTCTTTCCAGACCTTATAAAGAACCTGCGATTTATCCAGATTGTGTAGAAGTCAGCCTGTTATTATTTTGGTGTGCAATAGCAGACATATGTGAAAAGCAGGTTGCAGTTCTTCAAGAATATGGACATAGAAATAGATTGGTTTCCCCTTTCTTTGGCAGATGTTTTGTTTGCATTTGCAGGCACTGGACACTTGCGGTAGTAATACTGCACCAAAAAGCTACATTTGTTGTCTGAGTCAAAACATGCACAAGTACCATGGTGCCTTCCGGGGAGGGCTTTGAGGCCAGACTTCCAGGGTGTCGCTCAGAAGAATGGGGAAGAGGTCCTGCAACTGTAGTAGGTGTGGCAAAGCACATTTAGAAGTAGAAACATATAATTCTATAGAGTTGGATGGGACCTCAAAGGTAAACTATTCCAAGCCCCTATCAATGCAAGTAATATGCACTACCATCAAAAGTGGGGGACAGAAGGTGGCAATACTCCTGCAAGAGTATTAAGTCTAAAATCTAAAATGACTTAACTGTAGCAATGTCTGAACAATTCCAGTGTACAGCTATGTAGAGCAGAGCTTTTGAAATATGACCAGGACATACATTTCACGTGGTTTGCATATATGTCGTGTGCATTCATGTGAGGTGGGAAATGATGCTCATTGTTAATTTGCACGTTATCAAGCAGTTCATTTGGTAGCTTCAGTACTGGCACCCTGCTAAGCGGAGCGCTGTTTCTACATTTTGCAGGATGTAAGCTGGTAACATTGCTCATAATGTTGTTCTCACAGAATGTTCACTGAGCCATTTGTTCTGTGTTGTTGTTTTTCTCCGAACGTTTCGCCAAATCACCCCGAAGAAAGGGAAGGAAGACAAATAAAGTCATTTGAAGCTGTTGTAAATACACTTCCTGCCCAGTTGTTCAGGAAGGAGCGAAGCATTGCCAATAGCCCTAATGTTTCACAGCCCCTAAATTCAGGCTAACTTCATCTGAGAGCTTTGCATTAGGACAAAACAGGATGTTACTAGCAACACATCAATGAAGTGGAAGTACTAGGAAGTTGGGAGGAAGTGATGATGTCCTTTTGGGTTTCATGATACAGAGGCAAGGGAAAGCTGAGTTTAGTCAGACATGCACTCTGGATTTTGAGAAGGCTGATTTTTTTTATAAAAAAAAAAAGCTTAAGGAACTACTGCATGAGATCCTATGGTCAGAAATACTGAAAAGTGAAGGGAGTACAAGATGGATGGGAGTTTCTTAAAGGTGAAATATTGAAGGCGCAAATGCAGGCAAGAAAAACAAGCGGGAGGCATCTAAAGAAACCGGTGTGGCTGCATAAGGAGCTTACAGATCATTTGAGATTTGAGAAGGGCCTGTATGGGAAATGGAAGATGGAGAAATGCTACTTGGTGACAGAGGGGAGGTGGAACTCCTCAACACCTACTTTGCCTCTGTCTTCACCCAAAAGTAAAGCAGTGCCCAACCTGCAGGGAGGGAACTGCAGTCCAAGATAGAAGAGGTGGTAAGGGAACACCTAGCTACTTTATCTCCAGGGTCTGATGAGCTGCACCCAAGGGTACTAAAGGAGCTTGCGGATGTAATCTCAGAGCCTCTGTCTATAATCTTTGAGAATTCGTGAAGAACAGGTGAGGTCACTGCGGACTGGAGGCGAGGAGCCTAGGAAAGAGGAGACTGAGATGCGATTTGATGGCCTGCAGTCTTCAGATATCTAAAGAGTGGTCCCATGGAAGATGAAACAAGCTTGTTTTCTCTTGCTCCAGGGGGTAGGACCTGAACCAATGGCTTCGAGTGACAAGAAAGGAAATTCTGACTAAAAATCAGGAAGAACTTTCTGGCAGTAAAAGCTGTTCGACAGCGGAACGGACTCCCTCAGAAGGTGGTGGGCTCTCCTTCATTAGGTGTTTTTAAGCAGAGGTTGGATGGCCATCTGTCAGGGAGTCTTTAGCTGAGATTTCTGCATTGCAGGGGCTTGGGCTAGATGACCCTTGGGACCCCTTCCAACTCTGCAGTTCTGTGATGCTGTGATTCAGGATACCCATCAAAAGTACTTTTCCCATAAATGGCATCCCATCCCCACTGGTGCCACAGGATATTTTGTTGCTAGCTCAAGTGCTAACAGATGTTGCAGAGTACTTGTGTGAGTACCAAAGAAGTACTAAGTGCTCCTTCTGCGCATTGAATCAAGACTAATATATCTGCAATGTGACCCTTCAGTGATTCAGCCTTATATGGTGGGGTGGGCGGGGGCGGGGATAATCTGAGCATCCTAAAGACAATCTGTATGTTAGGACAGCATCATCTTCCCTATGTGGCTTGCCAAAGGGCATCCAGTAAATTGGTGTCTGAGATTTGAATGAGGGACATGGAATAGTATATTATAGTAGGTAAGAGACAATGAATTGGGAAACCTTATGAAAACAGAATACATAAAAAATGCAGCCATATGTTGCTCTTGATATGAAACCAGTAAAGCCTGATTTAGGGCTCACAGGATACAGCTTTAACAACCAGCAGTGGATTATTTTTTGAATAAAAATAGGGGTCTCCCCTGAGAAATATGTTTGCGAAGGACAAACTTCTGTCATGCTCTTATTTGATCAGAGGCCTTGATTGTAAGGGTTGCCAGACACACCGTGCACAGATGCCCAAAGCATAATGTGATTTGGTTGAGTGTTCACACCTAACCATATTGCGATTGATTCTTAGCCTGTGGATTCATGTGCTCAGTAAAGCATTCTGCACTGTTTATATGAATGTGGGCACATGCATGTTTGGACAGTTTAAAACCCAGAATGAATTAAATTTACAAATGATTTCTTTTTAGAAAATATTAATTGTATTTTTGTAGTATTATTTTTTGCTTTTAGAGTTTTTAGTTATAATTATTATTTAATAACAGTCACTGGTGCTAACTATTTCAAAACATGGTCTTCAAATGATCTATCTGTACAACTTGCAAAGGTGGAACTTATGGCAATTGGGGATTTTCTAGCTTTTTAAAAGAGTTCAAGTTTTCTCATTTGCCTTTTGTACACTTATGCTGATGTAATAGATGCCATATATAATGTTTTGTGCTTGAATGCTTGCTGTTTAAAATTATTACTATTATAATAATCATTAGCATTAAAGTTATTACTGCATCATCACTAACCAAGAACTCTACGTGACCTACAAAACATCTTAATCTCTTAGTTGAAGTATTTGAATTTATCTGTATTTCATAAAGTAGAAAAAATAAATGACTTTGTATTTATTATGTTTGTTAATACTAAGGAGCACATTTCTTCCATAAATAAAAGGAGGTGGCCAATTTAAAAGAAAGATGTTTGAATGCATGAGATCTCTGTTGAAATAGCTTTCAAAGGAAGTAAAAACAAATCTTCCTGCAAAAGAAAGAATAGAATTGTAGAATTGTAGTATTTTCCTTTTGTGAAGAGTGTTTCATATTAGCTAAAATATAAGGATATGGATTTAGATTTAATAGTCCAGTCTCAACCTATTCATTTATTTTAATGAGGTTAGAATAAAAAAGAATCATGCAGAAGAAGAGGAATATTTTGAGGTGAAAAGGATCAAGTACTGGACAGTGTTGAACAGTTTTTATTCTTTAGCTGAAGTTCTTTCTCCTGATAAAATATTGAAGAACCTGTAATCTAGTATTGCTAGTATTATGTGTTATGGCAGAATTGCAAGATAAGAATTTATTTGTTGAATGACATTTTATTTTGAACCACCCTTTGGCCATTGGAGGAGCAAAGGTTAAAACGTGGGCACTGGCTGAAATCTAATCCCCAAGGTTCTTTATAAATCACCAGTCTTGTTCAACTCACCACTAAAAATTGAATCCACCATTTTCTGCAGAGTGATACAGTACGTCTGAAATGTATCACAAGCGTGTGTGTTCTTCATCGAAAGTACCCCCATTTGGAAAGCCAATCATTTTATTGCAGATGGTTGTTTTTGGAGGGGCAGGGGGACAATAATGTAAGGTATGCGAAATGTATGAAATGGCTTTAAAGTTGCATGTTTTTTGGTGACAAGGTAAATTATACATATACAAGCCTAGCCATAGGCCATGGCAGCTCTTCATCTCAGAAAACCTTTGTTAAAAACAATGCTATTTGGATGGTCCCTCCCATATTATGTCTTCACACGCACACAGAATAGCTCATCATGTAGAAGACAAGGCTAGAACATTTCTCCATGACATGCCGGTATCCATATGTTGGGAAATTTTGAAATGGGGCCGTATTGGGAACCTAAAAATGTAGCACAATAATATTAGAGGACCTCCCCCCTAAAGGCCTATCTAGTCCAAAATCCTGTTACCACAGAAGCCAGTCAAATGCCTCTGGGAAGCCCACAATCAGGACATGAGGGTATTGTTTCCCAGAGCAGTGTTTCCCAACCTTTGGTCTCCAGCTGTTTTTGGACTACAACTCCCATCATCCCTAGCTAGCAAGACCAGTGGTCAGGGATGATGGGAATTGTAGTCCAAAAACAGCTGGAGACCAAAGGTTGGGAAACACTGTCCCAGAGTACCTCTGGGAATAAGAGCATAGGAAGCTGCCTTATGCTGAATCAGACCAATTGTCCATTTAGCCCAATGTATTCTGTAGTGAATGACAGCAGCTCTCCAAGTTTTCATGCAGGGAATCTTTTATTGGAGGTGCCAGGGACCACCTGCATGCAAATCATAGGCTCCCCCACTGAGCCGTGTATGTTTCCTTATATGGGGCACACTTAAGAATGGTGGCAACATCCAGAACTCTGCTCTTATTGTTGTTCCTCAAAAGCGGCCAGCTCCTAAACTTTAGAAATAAGGCAGGATCAAATCATTTTGGTGGCCATATTTGTTGCCTGAAGTGCAGCTCTAAAACAAGCCCACCCAACTCTCAACCGCACAGTGACAAGTTTGAGGCAGCCATTTTGTTTCTGGACTGTTCTTATCCCCAAGACCCAATTATGTGTGTGGAGAGAAAAGGGAGTGTTTTTCACCATATAAGTCCTACAGTGTGAAGTGGACAGGCATACCAACCTCTTTGAGAACTAGATTGAAGGTGCACTTCTAATTACAATAACAACTTCTAATAGCTGATAATTCATTTTTGCTCCAGGTAATGGAGATGTATCTTCCATTTTGTGGGATTGCCATATCTAACGCTCAGCTGTTTGCTGCTTCCAGGAAGGAGTATGATAGAAGCAGAGTAAGTGAAAAATTGCAATTTGGGCCACTGCTACTAACTTTTACTTCATATGCTATCTCTGCATGATCACATGATAAAAGGTCAGGTGACTGAAGATAAATCACTATTATTTCTAAAGAAAGCATTGACACTTGGTTGAAAATACACATACATTTAATACACATCACTTTGTTAATCAGTGCATGTATTTTGCCATTGGTTGCATTATTTTGTTCTGCTGCTCAAGAGCGAAGAATATATTGTATGAGTAAAGCTACAATCTTACGTGCTCTTTCATAGGAATAAACACAGTGAAACTTCTGTGAGTAAACATGCTTAGAATTGCAGTGTACATAAATATATTTCCTGTCTTCCTGTTCTTCATAGTTTTAGCTTCATATTCAAAGGGTATCTTGCAGCTACGGATGTTTTTACCTGAATTTTTTATCTACCAGTAGTAATTCTAAAGTAATTCCTTTCCACTGACATTATGATGCCAACATTTTTTTGAGCTAAATGGTGACCACTAAAAGCTTTACCAGGATGTTATAGTGTGCAACTCATGAGAGCACAATGCACAAGCATTGCAAAGAGCTTTCTTGTGTTCTGTACGACTTGACTACTGTAGAAAAAAAATGAGTCATTATTTTTGACATTTCAGTGGGAGTCTTTGATCCCCCCCCCCCCCGATCATGTCAGTGACATTTGTGAGGAAATCGGGAGGCCAGGAGTTAGGGATCTGGCACATATTCAGGAGAGCAACAGGACACAACTTTATTGCAACTTTACACATCAAGTAGTTTGGCATATAAGGCTAGGGATAGATCTTGGCAAAAAGAACCTGTGTGTCTGAGGAAAGTCTGGGAGGAAGGACGCTTCAAACAGAGTCCTAATGCAATCAATTCCATTAATTGGTATAGCTTAAGGCATACATGAAACACTGAAGTAGCCTTTTATCCTGGCCCCATTGAGAAAATGAGCAAACAAAAACACTGATTTCCGTGATCTTTTACAGGGACATTTGCCCATTGCTGTTTTGGGCACCTAAATTTAATTTAGAAGGAGTAAGCCCATATTACAAAGTCAGTAAGTTTTATACAGTAACTGGTACTTTTAGAAGTCTTGTTTGGGGGGGAATTGTCCAATAATTTATTCGAATTGTAATAGCTGTCCCTCCCATGTATGTAGGCCTTGCTGGAGGTGGTTAATGATCTATTTGAAGAACAGACAGACCTAGAGAAAATTGTGAAGAAGATTATGCACCGAGCCCAAACTCTACTAAAGTGTGACCGCTGCTCGGTATTGCTGCTCGAAGACATTGAGTCTCCCGTAAGTAGATTTCAGGTTACTACTCGGTAAATTCTCTTGCAAGATATAACGACAAAGTAAAATGCTTACCTTTGTACAGGGGTCACACACTTTTGGCTGCCCTTGCCAAAGAATTTAGTTGCTAGTTCTGCTACTTTCCCCCCCACAGGGATGCCAACTTGAACAAAAAAATGGGGGCGGGGGAAGCCCTGCTCCACATAATCGATTGCATGACGTGGTGCACACACACCATTTGAATGGCAATGCCCATCAACTTAGGGGGGGGGCTCAAATATTTTATTTGGGGAGGCTGAAGACCCCACGACCCCTAGGAGTTGGCTCCTATGCTCCTCCATGAAGGCTGGTAGTTGGGGGATGAGTGTTTTATTGGGCGTTGCTGCCTGAAGATGAATGGAGCGAGTTTGGCCAGTGGTGCCCAATGCTTCCCTCTGTTCATGATTTATTGAGAGAAACTTCAGGAAGGAATATGAAACTGATGTGTGTTGCTGTCCTGTGGTGTTCCCTGCACCTGCAGGAAGCAGCAGTCAATGCTTCCCTCATTTGGGATGTGTGTGTGGAGATGGATAGGGTATTTTTGAGCAGTAGCAGTTAGTGTTTCCCCTGCCACTGGTCTTTCCTGCTCCAAACAGAAAAAGCCACCAGTTGGCAATTTGAAACTGCTTCATCACATAGCTGCCAAACAACCTGCAACTTTTCTCCCAGCTGTAGAGTCATACCTAGGGGTTGGCGAAATCGGCTCCTACTGTGGATGCAAAAGTCACCTATTAGGGATTTGAGTCCTCCCGTGACACCTGGAGTTCTTTTTTTATCTTCTCTGTGTTTTAGAGTGAAAATGTGTCTCCGTCACATCTTGAAGATGAGTGATAATTCCCCCCCCTTCCTCGCCACACCCCCCTTTGGTTCCTTATGTAACACAGTGCATCTCTTTTGATCACATTTTCTATTTTTAAAAGGAGTATTTTCATTATTATATCTTCATCTGAACATTTGAATTATATCAGGATGAGTATAACTACACCACTGACAAATAGTTGTTTAAGAGTGGCTCCCTCTTCCCAGAGAATCCTGGCAACAGTAATGGACTAGGAGGGCATCTGGCTAAGAATTTTCAGCACCCTTACCAAATTTCAGTTTCCAGAGTCTTTAAGGAAGCCATGACAGTGGAACTGCCATAAGACCAGTATACGTTTGTAGTACAGATATGCCCAGAGTGACCGTTTCGTAACCTTGAATTTTGTACAGTGCAGTTTACTAATCCCTCACTTGAAAATTTGACAAGGGTGGAAAATCACCTGCCTCTAAAACAAACAAACAAAAAATCCCCTTGGTATACTTTATTTGATAGGATATGACTCATTGCTGATCAAAATGGTTGGCCTACGCTGGCTTATTCTATTGGCCTGTGCTTCTGTCTGGTCTCATATGCTTATTGCCGCTCTTAACAAGATTCTGAATACTCTAGGGAGACCCTTAGGTGACATAAACACCAGTGTATAAATAGCAGTAGTCGTCCTAACTTGGAGAGCTTATACCCATAGATAGCTCCCTGTAGCCAGTAAATAAGGCAGAAACACATTCTCCTAATGATATAGTCATGCTTGGGCAAGTAGGAACAAGACTTCATGAAAGGGAAAGGTGCAGGGGCTTGCTTACATTCACGATTGCAAGTACGTGTTCATGTTGTGCCTTTGCACACGTGGTGAGAAGCTGACTTTGTGGTATTTTAAGTGCACATTCAGACTGCTGTCATTCTCTCTTAACATGTTGGGCACGTTAAGTCTAAATGTGCATATAATAAAATATATTTCATAAATCATTCTCAGTTAAGTCCCAGCATCTTAATCTTAAAGCAGGCAGATCTTCAGAGACTGACACACATGTCTGTCTGCTTCTTTCTCCAGTTTTGTGTTCCCAAATTCTTCTGCTCTTGCTCTCACCCAGTCTCCACGAAGACCTTGGGGATACCAGGTCACTAACTTAGTCAGGAGCTCAAGCCAGGCAACCAGGCCAAGCTGAGTTGTTTGCTTCTCACACCAGACGCCAAGATAACACTCAGAGCATTCTCCAGACATTCCCGTGAGATTTACTCTGGTTCACCAAAATGGCTTGTCCCTGTGCTCTGATTGGAGACTTTGGTTTGACTGTTAAATCTCACTAGTAGGTTCGGTGGGTGGCACAGAGAAATGGCATGCAACCTTTCCTCTGTTACCAAGTCCCTAAATGCTCTCCCCCCCCCTTCATTGCTGCTAGGAGCAATGGTAACAGAAATAACAGCACCCAAGACAGAGAGTGCTTTTTCTCACTCCTCCTTATGGTGTTTTGAGCTATCATCACTGTTTATAACAGTGACTGCAACAAACTCCCCGCCCCCACCCCTCACCCAGTGACGATTGCTACAGGAACTGCCTTGCTTTCTCTGCCTGAAAGTGTGATTTATGATTGATGGGTGCTCTGAATCAGCATGTCAGTCACTTACCCACTAGTGCTGTGACATTTGGTTAAAACACAAGTATGTGGAAGCAACCGAAGGATTGCTGGAGGTGGCTTTCAGAAGATGGATGGGGTATTACCACCGAGACAAACTAGGCAGCAAGCTTCACTTTGTATTGACAAGTGCTGGAATTGTGAGATGTGTAAGAAGCAAGGTGAATGTTGTGTGTACTGCTTTGTAAATGTATTGCTGTTCTTCAAGAAACAGACAGTACTGAGGAGACCACCTGACAATGTCTTTTAGGCATGGAAGTTACAGCTAAGCAACTGGTCGGTGTTCAGATCCCTGTTGCCTGAGGTGGTTTCATTATAGTTTGCAGCTACTGGTTTCAGTTGAACTCTTGTCGCTCTTATTATATAAGAATATAGGCTTCTTGTCTGCTATTTTGAATGATGCCATAAAACGATTGCATGGCAGGGAATATTCCTCTACTAGTGTAATGATTATTATCTTCCTGATGTTGAAGAGTAAGCTGGCACTGTGAAAGTTTATAATCTGAATTTTCTCACCAGAGTTTTTATTTATTTACTTCAAACACTTTTAAGTTTGCACCTGCAGTAGGCTTCTTCAGTGTTAGAACTGGCGAAATCCTAAAGATCTGATTCTTTAAAAGTCACCCCATATCTCTTTTTTACGTGAAGGCAAGGAACACGTTTATGTGACAGTGTGGATAAATTTGACTCTAATGTTAATGCATGATGGAGCCTTACACTGAGCTGAACCTTTGGCCCATCTAGGCAATTTGCATAATCCTCAAGTGAAATTTCCCTCATCCACATGACCATTGGCCTTGCTGGCTGGGACTGATGGGAACTGGAGTCCCACAACACTGGGAAGGCCACAGGTTCGCCATCCCTGGTCTACTCCAATAATCTTAAAACTTTCCAGACTTAGGGTACACCTTAATTTTAATTATTTATTGGTATTTCATAATTTAATACCACCAGAAAAACCCTAATAAGTATACACTTCTTCATTTTTATACCCTAGTTTTGTATGGTAGAAGTGCTTCTGATGAGAACTTAGGTCAGGTTGCAGGCCGCTAATGGGTCTCTTAACTAACAGTGAGTTTCCAAGGCAGGGGCTTGCTGCCAAACCTAATTCTGGACCAGGGTTTCCCAAACTTGGTTCTCCCATCATCTGCTAGCTAGGGATGAACAAAATAAGAATTACTTACAAAAACATGGTTGGGGAAAAACAAGGAAAATATTCAACATGCTTCACCATGAGAGCCATTAAAGTGAAAAAGAATGCTATGGAGGTAAACATTGTGATCTGGAGTTGTGACTCTAATCTATATGAGCAATCATTTTGCAGTCAACGAGTTTTGCATTTACTCAGCATTATTTAATTGGGGAAAGTGGGCTCTATGCAGTGAGCATAGAGAGTTGCTTTGTGGCTACTGTTTTATCACTTGAACATGTGTTTTTTCACTGTTGTGTTTTTAAAAAGTCTGGGGGCGGGTATCAGAGACTCATATGTATTTGTTTTACCATGACAGGTAGTGAAATTCACCAAATCCTTCGAGTTGATGTCGCCAAAATGCAGTGCAGATGCAGAGAATAGGTTAGATCTCATGTTTTATATTGCAATCGATTATGTTTTAATGAATAATCATTGATTGTTGGACTGTCTATGAATAGCTGTTTTATAAAAGTGATCCCCCCCCACAAATGCCTGAATTTAATATCTTTTCAATTCAATTAGATTATTTCACAATTTCTTACACGTTGCACAAAATTAGCAGGACTTCCCTTCCTCCATCTTGTGCTGTTTCTTTTAAGTAACTGCATTTTACAATATGCTGTACCAGATAAAATAATACTTTTCTCAGATGGTCCAGGTATAGGTTTAGTGCCTGCATAAACTACAAGAAGTTATGGTAACCAGTAGACCTGGTGATGCGAGACAATGGATTATTGTGATCAGGTTATCTCTCTCAAGAAGAGTTGCTACTAATGCAGCAACCTAAGTTGATGGAAAACACTTTGTGCCACCAACACTATGTGTCTACTCAAAGTAAGGAGCTTACAGTACACCGAAAGTACAAACCTGATTGCTAAGTATGTTCAGCATAGATTGACTCTCTCCAAATTCAGATGAACCACCTTCTAAAAACAGGGTTTCCAAACTTGGGTCTCCAGCTGTTTTGGGACTACAATTCCCATCATCCCTGACCATAGGTCCTGTTAACTATGGATAGTGGGAGTTGTAGTACAGCAACAGCTGGAGACCCAAGTTTTGGAAACCCGAATCTAAAAGAAACTCTCATTTGATAGAATATCTCTAGAGCAAGAGTAGCCAACATGGTGCCTTCCAGAAGTTTTGAGTTCCAGCTCCTATCAGCATGGTCAGGGGTGATATGATCTGTAATCCACAGCATCTGGATGGAATCAGTTGCAGCAGTAAGCATGTAGTAATAAGCACAAATTTGCTTGAGGTTTAGGCAGCCTACTGTTTGAACCCCCACTTGAATTATTTCTTGTTTTGTTAACTTGGATGCATTCTGCTGCTCCTAAAACCTGTCACACATAATCTAGTACTGATTTCATCGCCCTGTCATATAATAATGTCAAAATATTAATTGATGCTGTGCGCTTTAAATCTCTGCCCGCTTCATTGATGGATTTTGCAAGATACACAATTATGAGCTCTATGCTTTGGTAATTGGAACCTTGCCCTCAAAGGCTCTTTTCCCCTCGGTGTTCCTGAAGCTGCTGAAATAAACTGAAAACATTTAA
Source organism: Podarcis raffonei (assembly GCF_027172205.1). NCBI lineage: Eukaryota > Metazoa > Chordata > Lepidosauria > Squamata > Lacertidae > Podarcis > Podarcis raffonei. The sequence continues at coordinate 114,417,402 of NC_070602.1, forward strand.
CAAGATGCTTCATTTCTGCACCTTTACACATTTAGATGTTATACTGCTATCAAAGCATGTATTGTATAACTTTATTATTTGAACTGAAAACCATGTGAGTGAGATTTTTCTAAGACTTGCTGTCCTGTTTTCTTTTTAACTAAGTTTTATTTATAAAACTTTTTCCTTTTAAACAGAGAACACCAGTCTATGGAGAATTATGCAGCTAGCTAAAAATTATTCCCTTTTCTGTGGCTGATAGATCCAGCTGCTTTGTTGCTGATCCATTTCTCTTTTGTCTCAGTATGCTCTGCTCTGAGACTGATAGTCATGGTATTTTATTCAAAACAGTTAGAAAATTTATGTTGCTTTCCTTCAGTTTTTTTTAATTTTATTTTTACTTTTAACTTACAAAATTAGCTGACTATGATGTTGCTTATTCATCCCCCTGTTCATATGATGGCTCATATCTTAGACTTTTGCTGAAGTTTTGACTGTAAACAGAGATTTCTTTGAGGATGTCGTCATGAAGCCTCCCATTACTTGGAATGAGTTCTGATTTGTTCCATTGAAGAGTTGATGCAAATTGAGTTAGATCCAGACACTTCACCTTAATTTGGTTGTGAATTGAGCTGCTTGTGTTACGTTGCTAAAAAATTTATGTAACAGCCTTGAATGTGATTTTGAAATGGCATTAAATTAATGGAAGAGTTGAGTTATTCTGTACCATAGTACTACAGTGGAACCTCAATTTTCGAGTGTCTCGGAAGCTGAACGTTTTGGTTTTCGAATGCTGAAAACATGGAAGTAATTGCTTCTGTTTTCGAACGCATCTCAGAAGTAGAACGGCTTCCGAGGCGCATTTCTCAATTTTCTCCACTGAAATTTTGACGATCACCCATTGCGCCTCGGTTGTCAAACGTTTTGGAAGTCGAATGGTCTTCTGGAACGGATTATGTTTGACAACCAAGGTTCCACTGTACACTCCAATTAGAATTCTAAGCATTCTGCATTGACTTAAAATAGGGATGCAGAACCTGTGTGTTCCAATCCTCATCATCACCTTCAGTTATAAGGAAGATGGAGAAAGTGTCCTCTAAGGATGCAACCTCTATGATATAAATGTCAGCACTACCCTGGTAGCATGCTAGAGTCTGCAGTGTTCATCCATCTGGATTCTTTAAATATTACTTCACTCTATAAATGTTGAGGTTGCGCTTTATTTTTACGCAACCTCGGCAGTGAAGCATTATTTAAAACACTGGGGGTTCACTCCAGTTTTATGTTATTGCATGCCGCCTCCATGGCAGCCATTGTGATTGGTGCCCCCAGCACTCTTAAAATGTTCTTACTAGTCCAAAAAGTCTGGCAACCCCTGCTCTACAGTCTACGTTGGTTTACAATTCTCAATCTCGAGACTCAATACTAAGCGTTTATATATAAGACCTTTCAAAGTTCTAAATAACCATGAGAAGAAACTCTCTGCTTCTTTGAGTTCCCCTGCAATTAGATGTTTTCAGCAATGGAATCTGTCATTTTGAACAGTCTCCCGTGAGAAATTTACCTGGCCCCTTTGCAGTCAGTTTGGATTATATATTTTGGCCTGTCTCATGGAGAAGAGCGAGAGCACACTGCCCTTCCTGGTGTAGCAGTCTCCACCCTCACATTGCATGTTCACATGGGGGACAGCGTGTCAGGACCTTTTTTTCGAGGGGGTCAGCTGCATAAGTAGGGGACATAGAGTTGGGGGCACAGAGCAGGTGTAAGGTGTTGGAGGACAGAGCTTGGTGTACAATGCAATCTGCCTCATGCCTTCTTATCTAGCATGATGCCCCCAAGTTCAATGGAAGATGCTGTCCTTCAAGATTCAGCTGCCAACCTCGTCAGCTTGTGTATGTGGAATGGAAAGGTGCCTTCTTGCCCTTCACTCCAGAGAGCAGAATATTTTAGGCCGGCCACCTTGGGCCACCTTCATATATGCTGCGAGGAAGATGAACGGACCAGTGCTTGGCTGCACCACTCCAAATATATCATCCAAACCGACCCAGGTTTATTTCAGCAAACATTTCCCGGGATTCATCTTTCAGGATCTGTCCGTTGCTGTTAATTGAGTTCTGTCTGCTTTTTTACATAACCACAGTGTCCTATTTTACTGTTACCTTTTTGCATATTTATTGAAATTTCCTTGTTTAGCCGCTTTGATCACATCCTTCATTTCTCTAAAAAATAAATAAATACTGGAAATAAGCATATAAATAAAACGGATGTATTATTCTGTACCTAATGCCATTGAGCTGCTCTGAATTTTTATAGGTAATCCTGATATAAGGCTATGCTTTCCAGACTTATGAAGATGGGCTTTCAAGCAACAGTGACTATACCCTTTTCTTCCTCTGCTCTGCCTTTATGATAGCTTCAAAGACAGTTTGGAGAAACCGTCTTCATCTTATTCAGACTGGCTAGTAAATAATAGTATTGCTGAACTCGTAGCTTCTACGGGCCTCCCAGTGAACATCAGCGATGCATATCAAGATCCTCGCTTTGATGCAGAAGTAAGGCACCCTCTACCTACATAATTACACACCTCTGTATTCTCTTAAATCACAAAATCTTAGCTACTTCCATTATATCTGATGCCTTCCGTTGTGATTTGAATCATGTTTATAAATTGCTCTGCTGGCTCAGTGTTCATTTTATCAACAGATCAGATGCTGGCATAACCATATGCAGGACACAACTACTCTCCCTCTTCTGTATTAACTTTATTCCATTAGGTTTAGTCATTTATGTGGTAATAGCTGCAAACTGGCAACCAGATCGTTGGATAGTTAATCCAATCTTTCTGCAAAATCTTCTCCCACCCTCGCTTCTTTTCAGCCCTCCTTGTCTCCTTAGGATTAGTAAGGTCAGAACCAGCAATGAAAATAGAAACTGGGGCTCCCCACATTCTCATCAGTTGCGACATCCTACACGCCTTTAGCCCATAGTTCCCAGCCCACCAAACCAGCCTGTCTTCCCACTTCCTTCCTACCAATAATAGCATACAGCCCCTCCTCTCTTAGGTCCCTAGCTTTCTCCCAGTCCTGCTATCTAGAGATGGGGTGGGCCGAGTCACAGCAAATGTGAGTGTCCAGGCTAAGGTTGAAAAGAGCAAAAATCAGGGTTGGCACAGCCCCACAGGTGCCTTCCTTGATTCTGTTGGTTTAAACCCCGCCCCTCCTCCATTCACTACTCTGCCCCTGTCCCTTAAGGGGCACTCACCCCTTAAGGGAGATGGGAGAGGCCCACCAGGTCTCTCCTCCTTCCCCTGATAGTTTCAGACGTGAAGATGCTGCAGTGTGTATGCTGGCAGTATCTTCACTTTTGAAACAACTGGAAGGAGGAGAAAATGCACAGCAGGCCTCTCCCATGTGGGAGCCATTTCCACTATCTCTTAGCCCAGCCTGGCCCTCAGAGTGGGTGTTCTCCCCACACCCCCATGTTGGGCAGTGGGAATCAGGCCCCCTTTGAGTATTTGAATAGGAGACTGGAAGGGGTCAAACAGTTTCGGGCGAGCAATCTTACGTTAGTCCTTTTACCATGCCTCTGCATTTCATCAACTCCATGTGTCTACCAGCCACCTTTTCTTCAGACTACTGCTTTTGAGGCCACAATTTACTTTTTACCAATCCTTCAGCCACCCTGTCTTGAGCAGCCTTCCTAATACTCCTTCCACCCTCTCCTCCACTATAGAGCTTTTCAGAATCTTCAGTTCTGTGAAGTTTATTCAGAGCTTTCCCATTCTGATCCATTCCTGCTCTCCCAGTTCCACTTTTCCTGTACCCTTTCCCCCAATCCTCATTTTCCATTCCTTCATTGAGTCTCCCTTTTCTTAACTCTGTTGGACTACCTGCACTCTTCCTTTAACATGCTTGCCTCTGGACTCCCTGCCTATTGCTTTCTCTGCTTTAAGGATTTTTTTTCCAGCTCCCAGACTGCACTTGTGTGAAGTTTTAATACCATACAAACTTAACAACTTCCCCTTGCCTCATAGAAGGTGGACTGCAAACTACTTCAGTTCCTAGAGCAGGAGTATGCAACCTTTTGGGGCATGGGGACACATTTGTTGTCCACACCACAAGATTCTCATTTCACAGAATAAAAATTTGCTGATACCCCGGCTTCCCCCCAAAGAAGGCAGAAAAGACCTACAACTCCCCCCCAACCCCCCCACAGACAATAAAAATCAGACACTATCCACCAAAAAACAGACATGCCAAATGTCAAAAAGTAGCCTCCACCAAAGAACTCAATTCTAAAAATGTAAACATTGACATGGGGGAGGGGATCTGATTGCCTGTGGGCACCATGTTGGTAACCCCAATCTGAGAATAACTAAATTTCCTAAGCAGTTGCACTTGTCAGAGGCTTAACTATCACAACTGCAGTGCAATCGAGATTGCTGGAAGGGGAGAATTAGGTAAATAAAATAAAACACAGGGCATACTCAGAGCAGCCCCAGTATTGTTAGAGTCAACATGTGACTATGCAGTCAGCATCCAGAAGTGTGCTTTACAAAACAACAACAACAAGACTGCTTGGCTGTTATTGAAAACTCTTTCCACATTTATTAACTTACAAATTTATTCTTCCTCTTTAGACTTGATCTTTAGATTTTGGAGAACCATGTAAAGTATTCAAAATCTAATAAAATGTATGTTAACAAAAGATATGTTCTGCTTCAAATGATAGTTTTTAGATAAATAGGTTTTGTAGCATACTTCAGAAAGAATATTCTGAGATGTACGCTTGCGATGATTTATACTGAAAGGCATAAAATCTGAGGGGAAAGTCAAATTTTAAAATAGTGCAGGGAATTAGATGGAGACATCATAGTGCCCTAGAGCCACTGTAGGTAATATTTTTGTATATTATTCATCCTCCACAAAGCTCAGAACAGTGTACACGGTGCTATTCCAACTGAAGTTGTATTTTACAGAGTTTTCAGTTCATAGGAAACCTGTCAAGAAATGCCTTCTAGGTCATCACAGTCATGTTTTAAAAAACCGATATATTTCAGATAAACTCCCGGGACTAATTTACAGTGGAAATAGTGGGTTTTAATTTATTCAGCTTTTCAGAAATACAGTTAATGTCAAAACATATGCAGAAGGAAGACCTGCCATATTCTTAAGTAAAAAGGGTGAACTTTCTCCCTCTCCAGATCTGGCTCAGCCTATCCAGCAGTACAGCTCTGTGATCTTTAACCCCTTCATGCACTAACTAGCAGTCATGCATCGTTATGTGCCTGCAATCTCACCCAGATCTGGATCCTTCTATATATTTGGACAATTTCCCATATAGACTAATGTAAGGGTCAAGGGTTGAAATCCTGCTCACTTTGAGCTTGGAAATAGTACAGTCTGTATACATGTACTGTATTTGAATTTCATTTGGTTTGTAGTAATGCAACCTTTTGAGCATATCACTTGCTAGACGTGTTGGACAAATGCTAAGTCGTATACCATGCTAGTCACTAATTCTATTGTTTTCATGTCCTAGGCTGACCAGATTTCTGGCTTTCATATAAGATCTGTTCTCTGTGTCCCTATATGGAATAGCAGTCACCAAATAATTGGTAAGGTATCACTCAATAATGACTAATGTGGTTGTGCTGTTAAACTTCAGAACTCCCTCCTTAGAGAAGCTACATTGGCTGGCTTCTTACTTGTTGGCTTTCAGCCCTCAGTTGTAGACTTTTTGTTCCAACAGGCTTTTGATAACTGACTGTTTTTAAGGAACGAGCTGGTGCTTTGATATTTTTATTGTAACGATCTGCATGTTTTAATAGCTATAATGTTTGTTTGTTTGATTGTTTGTTTTTTATTGCTTCCCTTCCCTCTATATTTTTAGCTGTTTCTAGTTTAGCTGTAAAATACTGAGATATGCTCACTATATAATGTGTTGACCTTCAGATTCGTAGGATACAGGATTTAAGACAGCCCAGCTAACAGCCTAATTAATTAAGCCAATGTGACCAGGCATAGGAGAGAGTTTCCCCCATTTGGTTTAGCTGACACATACAGTTTTGATAAATAAGCCAGTAAGTACTACAATACAAGGAGCTATGAATTAATGTATAAAATGAACTATGTTTGCTAACTTTCCGCAGGAGTAGCTCAAGTGCTGAATAGGCTTGATGGGAAACCGTTCGATGATGCCGACCAGCGACTCTTTGAGGTGAGAAATGTTAAGTTTGCAGCAGGGACTTCTACTTGAGCGGTACAGGTAATGGACACAATCCAGCTTTGACACTGATGTTTATTTGTTTCAGCAGGGCTGAAGTAATTGCTTGCTTTAAGGCTTCAGCCCCTGCACATTTACTTGAGATTGCACTCCACTGAACACTCTGGGAGTTGCTTCTCAACAAATTTATATAGGTTTGGATTGCAGTTCTCCTGTTCATAACAACGGGATTTGCTAAACTTGGGCTGGAATACAGCCTATGTATTTCTACAAGCGGAGTCTCCTTTACACTTGTGTTGTACGCAAAAAGGCATGTCTGTTCTGATCTTATTTTACATATACTCCTAAATGAATACCAGTGAAAGTACTAGAATGGATTTTCTTGTAAGGGTGGCTAGGCTGCATTCTGAGAATTATTAATCCTGATAAAGATCCTACTAACAACTTCCAGACTTTCTCAGTCTTATTGCAACTCCACCAAGTATGGAAACTATCAGCATTAGGTTTCTAACATTTCCAGCATTTCTCACAGTAACTATTATATATTTTCGCCAGATGAGATGGAGCTTTAAAGGACCTTTGTAATGGCTTTCCTTCAGTTTTCTACATGGAGAGGCTGCAGGGCCTTTTGTAAAAATGAAGTGCCAAACAGAATCTGAAATATCAATTCCCAAAGTATTATTCCATTTAGTTTGAAAATTACTGCTTTCAATTCCCACTCTGTAGCTTATAAGAGCATGATAGATCTAAAACAAGAACCCTTTCCATTTCTTCCTCTACAGTTTCTTCACCTCAAATAGTAGTAATTCAGACAGAGATGTTTTTGCTTCCATCATCCCAGTTCTAAAATTGTAGGCTAGAAAATGTTTCAGTTGATAGTTCTGAATCCAGGATGGAGAATTACCTCCAAAAATAGTTGTAATTTGAGAATAACTAATCAGATAGAATTGGTTAATTTCAAACTACTCTGGACCTAAAAACTTGTATATATAGGAACATAGAAAGTTGCCTCATGCTGAATCGGGATCGTTGGTCCATCTCTCTTGTTATTATCCATAGTGCTTTGCAGTAGATCTCCAGAGCCATAGCTTTGTGGTAATAGAGATGCTCTGTATATGAATTGACCATTGTCTTGTGCTGCATACTAGTTTTGGCTGCTGCTAGCCGCACTGCTGGGGATGTTGGGATATTGCCAGGGAGATAAAGTCCATCTGAGCCCCCAAGCTCGGTGCCGGACGATCCATCAACCTCCCGTAGTCAGGCAATATCAGCAATTCAGCGACACTAAGCCTCAGGCTTAGTGCACACTATAACAGCAGAATTCACACAGCAAAAAGTTGCACAAGCATGAGAGCAGGACATGCATATTTACAGTTTTATTCAGCGTTGGTCAGAACAAAGAAGGCATGACCGTCTGCTCCGACTGCTCAGGCGAGACAGCCAAAAACGAAAGGAACTTACAACATAAACATCCTGTGAGACAGGAACTTACGCAGGCTGTTATACAAACATCCTGCTCCCTTTTAAGGTGGAACGGAAATATCCTAACAGGGGACGCGGGTGGCGCTGTGGGTAAAACCTCAGTGCCTAGGACTTGCCGATCGTATGGTCGGCAGTTTGAATCCCCGCGGCGGGGTGAGCTCCCATCCTTCGGTCCCAGCTCCTGCCCACCTAGCAGTTCGAAAGCACTCTTAAGTGCAAGTAGATAAATAGGGACCGCTTACTAGCGGGAAGGTAAACGGCATTTCCGTGTGCTGCGCTGGTGCTGGCTCGCCAGCTGCAGTTTCGTCACGCTGGCCACGTGACCCGGAAGTGTCTTCGGACGGCGACGGCTCACGGCCTCTAGAGCGAGATGAGCACGCAACCCTAGAGTCGGACACGACTTGCCCATACGGGCAGGGGTACCTTTACCTTTACCTTTTAGCCGCACTGCTTCAACTGATAATACGTATTTTTTGCAGTAGTGCATCAGCCTTTTAGGCTAATGGGTACTTCTCAACTATCTCACATAATACTGACAGAATTCCACAGGCTATAAGTGAATTTATACATAACACTAACCCATAGTGTTATACATAACACTAACAGGCTATAAGTGAATTTATACATAACACTAACCCATTCTCCTGGGGGAGGGGGGACATATAGATCACCTGTGTTGGGGTGATTGATAAAAGAATGTGCTGAATGCCTACATCCAGAATCGCAGGACAAGTAAACTCATGTAAGAGAGAGAGAGAGAGACCCATCAGCAGAGTCTTAAAACACAGAATCATGCAGCGCAGTGGGAATGTTAGACCTTTTAAATTCTAGCTGCTTACAGTGCTTTCCTTCTCTGTCCCTCTTGCAATGAACAAGTAAGTTTAAATGCTTAGTAAGTTTACATGCTTTACTTACAAACTCCAGAGGTCAGATTCATTCATTATTCCATACAGTAAACACAAGCAGAAATCTTGGCATACAAAATATAGTGTAATAACTATAAATAAGTATGTATTCTGAGCTTGTAGTGAGCAAGCTCAGGCACATCCTATTTCACTGAGTTCACAGGGTGAAAGGAGAATGAACAAACAAGGAAACTTACCTTCCTCTCAGGTGAGGACATGACTTAGTTGAGTCTGAGAATACAGTTCTTAACCCCTTCATGCGTTAACTAGCCCTAAGCTTGCTAGTTATATTTGGCTACAATTTCTCACAATCTCCCTTATCAGGAAAATATAACAATTGCATGCACAATGTAATAAACCACCCAGAGTCCTATCTAGACTTACAGGTTCTTAAAACTGTTTCCTTGTAGAGGCAAAGTTTCTTCCATCCTTTGCCATTTGCCTCTATAGCTTGACAAGTGTCTGGGTTGAAGTGGGGCGGAGGGGAACCCATTGTTAAATTAGATGGTTCAGTTTGAACATAATGGCAAACCATAGTTAAAAGTAACCACCATTTTGCAAGCCAGCAAAAAAATATGGTTCCACATTGCTATTCGTCTGTGGTTCATCTGATCCTGGGCTGGATTTAGGTGTTGTTCAGACAACAGAAATAAGCTGTAGCTTAACATAATGTGCTAACAATACCATTGTGTTGGTGTCATGGCTATTTTGCCCTATGTTTAACAAACTGGCTCAGGTTCCCAGATAATTGTGTGTTTAAAGAACTTCTTAGTAAACTAATGTTGATCTCTGATCTTTTTATTTATTTTATTTATTTTCCTAGGCTTTTGTCATATTTTGCGGCTTGGGCATCAACAATACAATAATGTATGACCAAGTGAATAAATCCTGGGCAAAACAATCTGTGGCTCTTGATGTGAGTATTACTGTAAACCAACTTAACATTTACTAGGGGGAAGAATCGATATATTTATTATTTGTTTTTTAATCTTCCCTGCCATAGAAATAAGATCCATGCATTTCTACTTTAATTTATTGCCTAGCTCCCAGTGCTCCTCAATGTAAGAGAGAGAAAGTTAGTTTTGTTCTGTTTCCTATCCAATCTTGCTGATGTGTTTTCCAAGGACCTGAATGCTTCCATTGAACTTGGTCAGTTCAGATCTAGGCTATCTTATCACGACTGAAAAGTACCCATGGGCATCTAGCTGGCCACTGTGAGAACAGGATGCTGCACTAAATGGGCCATTTCCTGATCCAGCAGGACTCTATGTCCAGATCTGTGATTTCGTCGTATTCCAATGTACACGATAAGAAAGCTTAAAATTCTAGATAGCTGTGGCACAAGCAATGGAGAATCAGACATCTATAGTAGCTTGAAAGTTGTTGATAAGAATGGGCGTGCTGCTTTTCCACTGACTTGGAAAAGCTCAGCCAGGGGATGAGTTGTAATAAACATTTGAAAACTATTGCAGCTGCATGCAAATATCCACGCCATGGCTGTGTATATAATCACAGTCAAAAGTGTGTTTAAGGCTCATCCATGTACAAAATAAAGGCTCTGTAACTGAAAAATCATTTCAGCATAAAAATGTAATTGATCAATTGTTAAGATACTGCTCTATTAGAAGATTAAGATTGATCACACTCTTATCTGAATATTGATGAAGGCAATGATGAAAAACCATCACAATTTGGTTTTAAAAAACAACAACACAAGGGTGGAATCAGTGGTACACATGGGGGGGTCGATTTCCACCAGTGCTCCCTTCTTCCTGTGCACACTTGGGTTCAGCCCATAATTATTTTCCTTTGGATTATTTTTCTTCACGTCAGAACAATAACATTGTCTGCGGCATTACAGTATTTCTGAAATACCATTTCCTAAGAAATAATCTAGGAGGTAAATGCTGCAGGTAGAATTGATGACCTGTGATGTAATACCTCACATATAATGTATGGTGATGCATAAATATTAATAAATAATATTAATAGTCATTTCAGAGATTGCTTAAAGCTCCTATTTCATTTGAGCTTCTCACTTGTGAAATTTCTCCCCTTCCTCTCCTAATTTGTTCTGGGTCAGGTGCTGTCTTACCATGCGACATGTTCAAAGGCAGAAGTGGACAAATTTAAGGTAACCTATCAACATTTTACTTCCTGGAAAGGGGCTGTATAGAGGTTTTAAAGAATAAAATAGCCAACAAAAATAAGCAGAACTGTGGGGAAAGATTTAATTTCTTGTGGCACTGTAAATTTGTTTCAGTACTAATTTCTGATCTTCTCTGTGGTAACTTGTAGCTTATAATAAAATTCTTGTAATTGTCTCCCTCTGCCATTTTTGTGATCACATGAAAACTCATGTCAGGATTATTCTCTGTTCTTTTCATTTAGGACTCTGAATTGTTATCTCCCCTTCCCTTCTAACTCCATCTCCCTGTTGTCCCATATTTCTCCCTTAGTGACTATTCAACATCATGATGTACTGTTAATAAAAGTTTCCTAAGTGTTTAGAGAAGTTTTTAATATTTCATGCTGTATTGTTTTTAACACTCGATTGGGAGCCACTCAGAGTGGCTGAGGAAACTCATCCAGATGGGCGGGGTATAAATAATAAATTATTATTAGTAGTAGTACAACATTTTAAAAAGAACAAATCACTGCTTTCAGCATCATAGTCTCGGAAGACACTAGGAAAAAGTATCGTGGATCTGGGGGAGAAAGGGCGCTTAGTTGAGAGAAAGTAAGGGGAGGAAAATGAGTCAAAGAATATCATTACTAACTTATATGAAGAAAGAAATACAAGAGAGGAAGATGAGCTTTTAACAATTTCCTAAAGTGAGACAAAGAGGAAGCCGAATAAATGAATGTAAACATATATTCATTTGCACGTCTGTATACCAAATAATGGGAAGTTTGAGCAGGCAGTCAGTGGAAGATTGAATCCATGGGTTTCACTAGAAATGTTTATATCATTGTAGCTAATAAAGCCTAAAAGGCTGCCCACAGGAGGTTTCTCATTGTGGATTGTTTCATTATTTATTAATTTTACAGAGAAATCCTATACTCCAATTATGTGGAGGGAGAAGGAGATATGTTGTTGCTCTGCTGGTGGAACAGCTGCTGTATCTCTTGTGTCCTCAGCTCAGGAGGTGACAGGGAAAACACACAACCAGAAAATTCAAAAAAACAGTGTAAAGTGCCTTTGAAACGCTCCATTGCCCACCAACCAGGGACAGTCGGTGATGACACCCACATATGTTGGGGGCCAGGGATGATGGGCACTAGACTCCTCAATGCACACATCCTCTATCGTAACACACACACACAAAATGATGCCACAGCGCCCCTAATCCATCAGCTACAGTCGCACAGCTGGCATTAATCTCTGTATAGCCAGGCTGCAGGCATTTCTCCAGGCAGATGTTCAAAACCCCTTAACGTTCCTTACAAGCACTCTTTTATGAGCATAACAGAAAGGATGGAAGGAGAGCCCACACAACAAAAGTCGCCACATAGCTCCCTAGAAAAGGAAGCTTGCAGGAAGCACATAAAGTTCTTTTAGGACAAGTGTTCAAAAACTTTTCAGGGAGGAAAAGAAATGCATCTGAACTCCTTTCCAAAGATAATATGTAAACTGTTCTCTATTGATGTGCAATTTACAGTGTGTTTTTTAAAAAAACCCTAAACTGATTGTGCAGCTGGGAATGCTGTGCAAGAGATCAATATTTAATAGCTGTATTACATTATTGATAGCTTTGTAAGATACTCCTTTTTGTAGGCAAACAGCACTCAGGAGAACCCTATAGCAGAAAATAACGAATCACTTGTTTTATGAAATCTTTGATTCAGACTGCAATATTAATAGCAGTTCTGCTTTGGTACTTTGGCTGACCTTTGCTTAAACAATAACCGTAAATGGAGATATCTCCAATAGGATATCTATTTAAATCACTTTAAAAAAAATAAGTTTTATTTATAGGAAGTGACACCAAACTGTGGATATGTAGAAAGACTTCAGTACTGCTTCACTGTGTCTGTATGCATAGTTCTTCAATTTGACACATAGACTTTGGGTTGGATCCAGAGATGTGCACTTGATGAAATTCTGTTGGTGGTGGTATTCTTGAACTGTTGTCAAGTGCTAGCAGAAGGCCATATGGAACACTGTGCAAGTGATTTTGGAAAACAGTTTGCTAGTAGGCACCTTGAGAGTTGCGCAAGTTGTTCAGCACTTTGCATGGACAAAAAGCACACCTCCAGATTTCAGAACTTTCCCCCCTGCAAGGATATTGCACTAATTCAGATAAAAAGCCTCCTCCATGCAGAAGAAGGCCTCAGGAGCTAACCCATTATATTTAAGGTTAAATATTACTAGGGTGGGACCATATATATTGTGAGGCACAATAGCCTAAATCTATTGCAGATTAAAATCTAAAATACTGTTGCACGCCATCCACAGTGGCTCAAGATTCCAGGAGTTCCAGGTGGTTTGCCCAGGGTCCGTGTTTCCTTTTGGAAAATGAGACGCAGTGGAGACATATATATACAACCTGAGCCTACAGTGGAGCATTATGTTAGGATATTTCCGTTCCACCTTAAAAGGGAGCAGGCTTTGTGAGTCACAGAGTCTGCGTATTTCCTGTTCACAGGATGTTTATGTTTTCAGTTGCTTTCGTTTCTTCCTTGTTGCCTGAGCAGACCGGAGCAGGCGTTCATGTTTTTCTTTGTTCTGACCAACGCTAAATAAACTGTAAATATGCTCTCCTGCTGTGCATCTTTTGCTGTGTGAATTCTGCTGATAGAGTGTGCACCAGCCTAAGAATGTGGCAATCTATTTCTGAGGCTTCGTGTTGCTAATTGCTGATACTGCGTGTCTACGGGAGATCGATGGATCGTCCGGCAGCCGGCTTGGGGGCTCAGATGGACTCTGTCTCCCTGGCAGTATCCCAACACATTAACACTCCAATAGGGTCATAAGCGCAGCCTAGGATTCAAGCAGAGATCGAACATGGTGCTCTGTCTGCTGCTTTGCTTCTTCCTATCACACCACTCCTTTCTTTAAGCTTCTGGCTCACATTGCTTCCTTCCTGTACTTCTCTAAACTTTGGCTTTATCTGTGTAAAGTGAAATGAGCCCCCCCCCCTTTGCCGTCTCACACAGAATTCCTTTGATCCTCTGTTGTCCTAATGGCGCATTAACTCAGGCTGACGCCTCACACAGAGGCTGGCCTGACTTAATTAGCTTTTAACACACAGCCTAATTACACATGCCTTAATAGACACACGTTTGACTATTTCCCAGTTTTAACACACAAAGCCTTAATTAAATTCCAACACCTACCGGACCTAGGAATTTAGGGTGCCCAGCACCCACAAACTCATAACAATACGCAAGAGCCTGTTGAAGTGCGAGGTCCCTTTTGCCTGGTGTGATTGCCTGTTTTGATTATCATTGGGGAGGCAAACAATTGGAGCAAAAATGTTCACTTCCTTTAAAGCAACAGCAAAAACTTTAAAAGGTGTCTGCAGTGGCCTTTCCCAACTCATCTGGCAAGCAACATAGGAAACGGCCTTATACTGAGTGAAACCATTGGTCCATCTAACTAACCCATTATTGTTTACACTGACTGGCAGCTGCTGCCCAGCGTTTCAAATAGGAGATGCTGGGGATTGAACCTGAGGCTTGAGATGCTCTGCCGCTGAGGCACAGACCCCTCCCCTTAAGCAAAAGGATTGTTGTAAATATCACTGTGGATTCATGCCTTTGCAGTTTCAGTTGCCCTTTCAAGGAAGGAAACTTTTTGTGTGTTGGGTAACTCTCTTGTAAAAGAGACCCTTCCACAGTGCAGTTGTTGGGAAGTCCTTTGCCATGCAAAGTGAAAGGATCACAATTTCAGAGACAACCCAACCCACCACCTCCCTGCTGCCTGGAGAGTGCTGCGCTTTCCCTGAAAAACTTCATTCCACTGGAATGTCAATTTTCACTGCAAAAGGGGAAATCTGGTGTGACTCTAAAGCTTGCACAGTGAGTAAAGTCAGGATTCTGTGACTCAGGAGTGTAGAGTGCAACACAATTTCTTTGAATCTCCAGCATGCTTTGAAAATAGCTGAAAATCATTTTTCACCCCCCCCCCAAATGCCAGCATTGTTTTATTCCTAGTATTAGTATGCTAAATATAAGAGTGCAAAGAAACAAAACAAACAAAGGCGTGTCACTGTCAATTTCCCCTTTCTAGTATTAGCAATTTCTGTTTTTATTAGTCAATATGTTGGCAAGTTAAGGCTTAAAAGAATTAATGCTTTGAGGGGAAAAGTCAATGATATTGACGCATAAGACTCCCATACTGAAAGGGATGTTGCAGTTTGGCTTACAAGTACATTATGCAGCTGCTTTTTATTTCTTCTTTACCATTACATCCGCTGCGGAGCCTAAACGGCTGTTGTCTAATCATTAAATGATGCTTATAGAAAAACCCAGGAAAACTGGAAATCTCCTATGTTAGGGAATGTTGCATTATTTATAGAAGGAGGTAAAAAATTTCATGCTTCTGTTCAACTCTTGCCTTCAAACTATTCAGCCATGTAGAAATTTCTAATCATTAATTCATCCAAAGAAATTAAATGCAAAATTAATAGCCTATAAATAGCATAAGTATTAGTAATATTCAGCATGACAAGAGTCTGGAGCAGGATTTCCCAAATGTAGGTCTCCAGCTGTTTTTGGACTACAACTCCCATCATCCCTAGCTAGCAGGTCCAGTGGTGATGGATGATGGGAATTGTAGTCCAAAAACAGCTGGAGACCCAAGTTTGGGAAACACTGGTCTGGAGCAATCACTTCTCTCACTCTTCCCGCCCCTCCCTCGCCTTCCTGGCAGCATCTCATTTATAACACCCATATCTGACTCACACCCAGATCAATGATTGTTTTCCCTGCTCCTGCCTCTCGTCATTGGCTGTGGCCAGTGTGGGGGCATTCAGCATGATCTCATCACATCACACGTGTTTATAGTAGATGTTGCTAAGAAGAGAGGAGGAAGAAATATGGAGGCAGCTCCATGTCTCTTGTGTAACACCTAGTTCTACCTTTAATATCTGATGGGAAACTGAGAGGGATACAAATGCTGTTTCAAACTACCATACTCAGTCAATCTCGGGGATGGCATGTGCAAGGCTATTTTTCTCAGGTCATGAGTGTGAGGTAGCTTTGCTTCCTGATAGATAATAAAGAAATCTCCACTTCATCAAATGATGAACTATGGGAAGCCAGTAAAATGTGTGTTGCAGCTTGTGTTAGGAAAAGACACAATGAAAAGATAAGAATGAAGGAAGAGATTCTGTATTTTTGTGTCACAGAGGAATTATTTTTATTATTTGGTCAGAGAGAAGATATTGTGCAGAATAACATCTTAAGGGTTTGTAGGAACAAATGTAGTCTGCTTTATGCCAGTCTTGGGCATGTAATAAATAGAAAGGCAGTCTAGAAAGATGCATGTATTTGTGCATAAATAGATATACCGTATATACTCGAGTATAAGCTAACTTTTCCAGCACATTTTTTTATGCTGAAAAAGCCCCCCTCGGTTTATACTCGAGTGAGGTGGGCGGCAGCGGTGGAGAGACGAGCAGCCCAAAAGGAGCCCTTTCTCGCTGCTGGTCCTGCCGCCGCCGCCTGCCTCTTGCAAGGGCAGGCACAGGAGCCACAGTTGTGAGAGGTTCTGTGCTGTGCCTCTCCCAACCGTGGCTCCTATGCCTGCTCTTGCAAGTGGCAGAGAAGGCGGCGGAGGGACGAGTTGCCCAAATGGGAGCCCTTTCGGGCTGCTCCTTCCTCCTCCGCCTTTGCCACTGGCAGCGGCGGAGGAATGAGCAGCTCAAAAGCAGCCCTTTCGGGCTGCTTGTTCTTCCTCTGCCGTTGCTTCCACCACCAGGTTTGTGGTGTGGTGTACCGGCTTATACTCGAGTCAATAAGTTTTCCCAGTTTTTTGTGCTAAAAGTAGGTGCCTTGGCTTATATTCAGGTTGGCTTATACTCGAGTATATACGGTACATATATTTTAAACCCTCCACCAATGAAGCCAACACACTGCAGTTCAGTGTTCACACATGTACGCAAGGGACAAGCTTCAGCTGTCCAGTCCCAAGAAGGGTACACATGGAGCATACATATTCTCCCCCCCCCCCCACATTACACATTTCCCTAATTCACACATATACGAGCACATACACATGGTCCCACTAGATGTGTTCCAGTTCTACACATTTTTTCATATGGTTCCTACAATTATTACTGTGATCCTGATAAGGTATTCCCAACTAATGCAGGAGTTTAAAGGTAAAGGGACCCCTGACCGTTAGGTCCAGTCGTGGCTGACTGGGGTTGCGGCACTCATCTCGCTTTACTGGCCGAGGGAGCCGGCGTACAGGAACCAGAGCAGCGCATGGAAACGCCGTTTACCTTCCCACCGGAGTGGTACCTATTTATATACTTGCACTTTGACATACTTTCGAACTGCTAGGTTGGCAGGAGCAGGGACGGAGCAATGGGAGCTCACCCCATCGCGGGGATTCGAACCGCCGACCTTCTGATCGGCAAGCCCTAGGCTCTGTGGTTTAACCCACAGTGCCACCTGCGTCCCTTGTGATGCAGGAGTTAGGTCTGGCTAAAAGGAATGAAGAGTTTTGGGTCTTCACTCAACCTTCAGGCCATTCTCTGTTGTTGAGAGGAAAAGGTGTAAGCCAGCCTGACCCACATTCTTTCTTCCTGTTGATGCAGCTTGAAAGCTCACATCTGTGTGCTGTTTTCCAACATAGCCCAGCTGTTTGTGCCCAGGCTAGTTGCTGAGAGGTGACACTGCAGCCTGGTTCTGTCCAATTTCAAATTGGAAAAAAGAGAACTGTTAATGCTTTGGCTCAGGAGGACCATTTACAGGAAGTAGGCCTTGGTAATCCTGAATACCCACCCCCGCCCCCATCACAATCTGTGAAATAACTTCTACCTGAGCAAACAAGGACAATCGCAGCCACTTTAGTGAGCTTGGGGTGAATGTTCAAGTATAGGAGCATCACGACAGCTGTCACAACCATACCCTCAAGTAGAGTTCATAGCCAAGCCTCTAAGAAGAGTCACAAATCCCGACAAATGACCCATTATTATATACAGACACATGCAAACTTGCTTCCACACAGTGTTTATTTATACCCTGTCTACATCAGGTTGAAAAGATCAGCCTTTACTTAAAAATAGCATTCATAAAATACCTTTTAATAGATCATAATAGGTCACCTAGCAAAATATTGATAGAAATATTGATAGAAATACGGCCTAGGACCCTCGTACCTACGGGACCGCCTCTCCTGGTATGCCCCACAGAGAAACCTACGGTCTGCAAATAAAAACATCCTGAAGGTCCCAGGCCTCAGAGAGGTTAGGCTGGCCTCAACTAGAGCCAGGGCCTTCTCGGCTGCGGCTCCAATCTGGTGGAACGCTCTGTCACAAGGGACTAGGGCCCTGCGGAACCTGACATCTTTCCGCAGGGCCTGCAAGACAGAGTTGTTCCACCAGGCCTTTGGTCAGGGCGCAGCCTGACTCCCTCCTCTGGCAACCTGCACAGAATTTTGCTTGATGGTTGCCATCAACTTGATTTTAATTAATTTTTATAATGAAATATTTTTAGAATGTTTGATTATTTGATTGTTTGATTATTTGATTGTTGTTAGCCGCCCTGAGCCCGGCTTCGGCTGGGGAGGGCGGGATATAAATAAAATTTATTATTATTATTATTGTTATTAAATGCCTCTTTTTTACCCTTCAATGGATGTTATGGCTTCCCTTGTCCCAGCATAATATTCTGGCTCAGTTCTTTTTAATTGTACTGGAGTTGTTGGGGTGGGGTGGGGAAAGAGCGTGAACATTTAACATTTACTACGTTTTGTATTTTAAATAAAATGTAATTTCGAGTAAGATACGTAAGGAATTCTTAAATGGTTTCTAGATATATGGTCAAAGCAAATGCATTGCTTTTTCAACTAGAATCTCTGGCTATGCAGCTTCAGAGAAATAGGAATCTGGAATGTTTTCAAGAATCAGAAGAGCTGAGATGAAGCTGTTTGGCCACTGGGTGCCATCCTTGCTCCACGTTAAGTCTCACAGTAGCCGCAGAGTTGCTGTAGACATGCATAACATTCCAAGCAATGCAGTGCTGACGTAAATTGGGACCGTAATAAGGTTTGCACATGGGCAGGTGCTGGAATCTGGTGGCAGCATCGGCAGTCTCCCCTCCCCACCCTTCCACCGCTCCAAGCATACTTGCAAATGCGACAACGTAAAAGGAAATATCCCCCCCGGTTCAGTTGTTAATATCATCATGCTACTCATCTCAAGGATGCTTCCTCCGTGAGTCATCATAGTACTCTTATGCATGGGGAACATGGCAATGATTATGAGTGACCCTGCTATATAGCATATTTGCAGCAATCTCATTCTTGGCTGTAGCCAGGGACTGTACCTGGATCCCTGTCAGTGCAAGGCACAGGCAGTGTCATTGTTAGGCACTGTTAGAAAGGTTTAGCCCCAGAATTATTCCCCACGCCCACCCCAGTTCAGCTCAGATCTGGAACTCATGAAATAATAATGAAGAAGGAAGTTTTTTGAGCATGCACAAAAGTATCTTGCCTGGCCAGTAAGTAACCGCAACTAGCTTATACCCATTCACAGTTGGAAACGGGGAGGCCTTCCAGGGCGAAAAATGCACTCTTCTAGGCAGACTCTTTAGAAACGAGGTCCTTCATTCTCTACTCCTGACCTTTTATTATTGTTTTTCACCAGTGGATGAAAAACACCTCAACCACTTCTTCCAAAAGTATATGCCAGGGCACACCAGTGTCCCATGATGGAACTGCTAGTGCTTCACAAGAAGTAAACTTAATTAAAAAATCAGGTTTTTCCCAAAAGCCCAAAAATGCCTATAGCAGAAAATAGGACAACTTCCTTTCTGCAAGATTTTTCACTCTCCCTTCCTTCTGCCTTTCCAATGCATTTCAGTGCATAGATGTCACAGAACTATCTGCTCACAGACGGGGACATAGTCACTCACTTAGGACACAGTAGGCCATCTCTTCAGAGAACAGGTAGTGCCTTTCTCTTACACAGTCCAGAAGCAAACCTTTTCAGGTGTAAGAGAGATTTTGATTCAGAAAGTAGGCACGTCAGGTTAGCAGCATTTTGGGGAAAACAGAGTTTTTAAAAAACCCAGAATTTATTCTAAAGGAAATGCTTTCTTTATCCTAATTCTTTTGAATAAAAACCTGGTCATATGATTAATCATACTCGGTACATTTTGTAGTGCCAGGGGATTGCACAGAATGTGTCTGGAACACACCGATTTTACAAGTCTGGAACAGATAGATTTAATGTCCCACCCCTGGCTAGTAGAAGTGGTTTTTCTTTTTCTTTTTCATTTGTCATTTGTCATACATAAACACACACACACACACACACACACACACACACACACAAAACCCTAGAGAAGTTAGCTTGACAGATTGGCAAAACTTTTGTCCTTGGGATTCCTCCAATAATAATCAGGGATGCTGATCATGGGCATATTCTCTTATACAAGTTAAGGCTAGCAGCAGTGCCCTTTTAACATTTGCAAATGTGGTGCCTGTTGTAAGCAGTTGCTGTATGTAACACTTCCTTCTTCTTTTGACAGCAGAACATAAAAACACCACCTTGGCCTACTCGTGCATCTTCAACAGCAGTTAGGGAGGCCAGCTTGTCAACAAGGCTATCTTGTCCCTGTAGCTTCAAAAGCAGCAGGATTTGAACAGATTATCAGGGGACATTTCTTAAAGGACAGCATGTACTTTTATCTTAGTAACAGAAATATATCAATAGGTGGGATGACAGTTCTGAAGATGGTGTCCATGGACACAGAAAGAGACTGTTTACGTCTTATCCAAAGAGTTGCTTTGCCATTGGAGGGGGAAATATCGTAATACCTTTAATTCAGAACAATTAAACACCACAGAAATAACGAGATAGCTTTCAGGTGCAGCTGTTCAAAGCATCAGACCCTCCAAGTGTCCTTATTTTCCAGGGACAGTCCCGGATTTACAGAAGCCATCCCAGTTTCTGATTTGGTCCCAGAATGTCCTGCTTTTCCTTAGGAAGTCCTTGTTTTCATCAGAGAAATGTTGGAGGGTTTGAAGCATTAGGTTGTAAAGACATGGGCATGTGAGTGAGGCTTGACTGAGCGAGTTTTGTTTAAATTGTAGTGTAAATATATTTAAATCCTTTCAGTTTTCTGTACTAGCCACATGCTGCTTTTCCTGCAGCTGGAATAATACTTGAATGACTCAACCATGTAGGTGAGTGCTGATTGTGTGGATCCTGGCCATGGAATAAGCGTCTTGCCAGGAATCGTGTGTGTGCTCATTCTGTGGGCAAGATCCCCCCACACCATGACTGGGTCATTTAAATGTTATTCCCAGCTCTCATGCAGTGAGTCTTTTTCTTCTTCTTTGGCGATCACTCGTAGCTGAGTAAGATTGTCATCCATAAAAACAGTTTTAACAATGAGTCCGTAGGTGACTGTGGAGGCCAATTCTGGATCCACACATCCTTCCACAGTGGGGACATTGGTTTCTGGGCGGGAGTTGATCACGGTGTGGATTTGCCAAGCGTACCTTCCTTTTAGCATGTTTCTCCCTTGTGTCCTGAGTTTGAGTGTCTTCAAAGCTAATACCAGTGTACTGGAAGAAGCAAAGATCCCCAGTGTTGAAGCATGCAGTGAGTATGGTGCTCAGCGGGGCTCATGTATGATACAAATGGGTTACAACAGAGGTTTTCAACATTTTTGAGTCCACAGTTCCCTTGACCAACTACATTCTTTCTGCTTCTTTACATTCAAATCAGGTGAGCCATGTGTGCTTTTGTTTTTTTCTTTTTTTCTGAAAGTAGATGACATTAGGGGAAAATTAAGTTCACTATCACTCTGCTGAAGATGTGATTTAACAATGCAGTTTACTGCTCAAGCCCACAGGGTATGCTTAAAAACAAAATACACCTCACTAGAATTTGATGGAGGCTGAGAAGAATAAGAGTTAGATAAAGCATATTTTGTAGGAGAGCCTTCCTTGTTTTACTAGTGCTTGCATGCAAATGCATGTTCAGTGTTCCAAGATGCTCTTAATTTGATTTATATTCAGTCAAAGAGGTTTCAGCCACAGTTGTCAATCAAGTTCTGGAAATAGGACCCCCCCTTCTTTTGGGTGGGGGGAACCTACTCCCATCATTCATTTGCATAAACTCTTCCTGTCATCTGCTAGCCTGGCCTGACACAATAACTTTTTCTTTTTTACAGTAATAAAGCTGCAGTGGAAATCCTCCCACTTAATCCCTACGCACCTTTCCAGCAATGAGGAATATCTCTTTGTTAGGTAGCAGAAGTGTAGAAACTGTAGGACACCACGGAAACAAGAATAAACAGTTAATGTTTCTGATCCGCTTTGGACCAGATGTCCTTTCAGCAGTTTGCAAATCCAGTGCCCTCAGTCTCAGGCAATGCTGAACCAAACTACAACTTTGCACGAATGAGCAAAATGTGTGTGGGCTCCCATAGTGAAGATCGCAACCACTTTGCTTCTCCCCAGTCATTTTGATGCTGTGCTGAGCTAAACTGAGGTTCGTTTTAGCACATTGCCTAAATCTGAGCTTGTGGCTTAGCTTAGCCAAACTTTCTTCTAAGGACCTCAAGTTTTTATTCTCATAACAACTGGTGAGCTTCATGACTTGAGTGACTGTTAGAACTTTGGTCTCTCAGGTTTTAGTCCAGCATTCTAACCACTAACGTGGGTAAAATCACTTGTTTTTGCCCTCAAACTTTGCTCTCTCTCTCTATACTAACCTTCAGGTTTCTCCCTTCAATATGTTTTAATTCCTGTTTCAAGTTGGACCGATGCACACATTCCGATTTAGTTTTTTTTAATAGTAAATTTTAATTAGTTTTCAATTACAGTCTGATAATAGCCTCATTATAACAATGCCAATTTATAATACTACACCTTTCAATTTTGAATCACCTAACCCAGGGTGTGAACAGGTTTTATTCAGAAGTAGTTAACCCTTTTTATTCCAGTGGCGTGTGGTTGACTGAGATAGGTTAACAGTTCTTGGTCCAAAACTGAACACTTCCTGAAACTTCTTGGGGTCTGTAAAAAAATGCGTAGGGTCATGCTAAATTTGATGAAAATCACATTTGTGTAGGTTTTTTTCTAGTTTTGTTTCTTTGGTAAATCTTACTGAATTTGGTAGACAGGGATTTTGTTTGTTTGTTTTATTACATTTATATACTGCCCCATCATCAGAGGATCACAGTGTGGTTTACAATATAAAAATACAAAAATACATAATGACAAACAAAACAATAATTCCATCATACTCTTTTCGAAAGGTTTCCCCCCCCCCCCACAACGCAACATTTCAGGAGGAAAAATCTCAAAGATCTGTGGGATGTGTGAAGCAGCCATTTAGAAGCCTCTTCCATTTCCTCAGGCACTTGTGTCACGTATTTTGGAACTTAATAGAATGTAAAATAAATGTTATTTTGTTTGCTTTGATCTCAAATTTGGCTTCATTTTCTCACTCGTTGTAATAGGGTTGTAGCCTGAGCCAGCAACACCCCCTCATCTCACCGCACCCCTGCCCAAAAGTGCACGTTTCTTGCTCCCTAGGCTTGGTCCCTGGGTCGCTTGCAATTATCTTGCTGGCTTGAAGCGCACATTGCCTCCAGGCAGTACTTAGAAGGAGCCTTGTAGCTGTTGATACAGAATCAGAGAGATAAAATGTAATGTCTTTTACGGTCCATTTCCCTTTTCTCTTTTTTGATGATGGCTACGGGGGCAAAGGGAAATTTGCACTTCATCATGGGTTTTCTTGTAGGAGCAAAATCCCTGGTCCAAGTCATTATCTTGTTACTACAGAAAGGGGTGTGCAAGCAATTCAGTTTAGGGCAGGCAGGTGAAGAAGAGGGCAAGGCCTTGGCAACTTTAATAGCTGTGTAGGAGGAGGAAATTTAAGCATGACATTCCCCTTTGCAGGTATTTAATGGTGCCAGAGTTCTCTTCCCCTTTTCACCTGGCCATTCTACATCCTAAGCCTATTTTCTTATCGGGGGACGGGAGAACCCTCCAGTAAACAGCAGTGATATATATTTTTTCATAAATGTGTGCGTGCGTGCGTGCGTGCGTGTGTACACACAGCATGGCCCAAAAGTAGGTATACTGTTTTAGAATCCACTTTTTTTCTTCTTGACTGTTCTTTGTTTTAACTGTATTCCTACTTCTTCAGGTGACCATGTATATCCTATATGCATCCTTTATTTCCTCCAAAGAGCAGACAGTGGAGTAAAGTACATGGGATTGCCTATGGTTTTAATCACATTTTTATTTCAAGCAGTTGTTTGGTATTGGATGCTGCTCTTAGCTATCCTCTGCCCCTCCGTCGCTGGTTTTAATTCTGCTGATTTGACTTGTCATCTTTTTGCACTGAGGCCTTTTATAAATGGATCCTTGGTGGTTAGAGCAAACCGCTTTTGAAGTATCGTCTGCTGGCATGGTTTGGATTCAGATAGCACCTGCCTACTGACCGTGGGTCTAGCAGATAGTGCTGATCAAGGAGGTGTGGGGGCAAGTGGCTGCGGCTTGGGGGAAACTGCCTTGTGGGCCAAACTGGGACCTGCGACAGGCCAGAAGTCCCCCACTCCTAGGTTAGAATACTGGATGCGACCTGTCTAGATTTCCATTTAGCCACAGAGCTCACTGATCTTGGGCCAGTCCAAACGTATTATCTATTCCAACCCCCTGCAATACAGGAATCTTTCACCCAACATGGGGCTCTAACCCACAGTCCTGAAATTAAGAGTCTCATGCTCTACCAACCAAGCTTCTAGCTCTCCCCTAGCACAGATGACAACCCAGTCCTAGCAAGTAAGCAGTGCAACTTACTTCCCAGTAAATATGCATAATATCTCAAGTGTGTTACAGCAAGAGCCCATTTCCCTATTTTCCTCCTGGAACCAAAGTCTGTTCGGCTAGTCGTGTGATGCAGTGCATTCTGCAGAGCATGTTGCCTTCAGCTCAGAGGAGCAAACAGCCAGCCCCATAGGGGATGCGTAAAATGTTAACAGTTCTCATGCTGAAAAATATGTCTTGGTGGTCTTTTCACGCAAGGGGGTAAATACATCACCATGAGGGAAAGAGAAGGGATGATGGAAACAGTCATCCAGTCCAAACCACTGCCCATTCAGCAGGACCACCCACACACCTGCCACCCTCGCAGATGAGCCCATTCGATCCAGACTGCAGTGTGACGCTGGCAAAGAGCAGGCATATGGCAATAGGTGTTGCCAGAGCAATAGCTGCATATGACTCCCATCTGCTGAACTGCTTTGTATGCATGCATGGACAAAAGAAACTTTTCATTGTAACTTGATAACTTGCATTCTACGACTGATCCTTTAACTAACACACACACACACACACCATCCAAACACACCTTTTGAATTTTAGTGGTGTTTCTAGGGTGTAGCTTAAAAGCACTGCTGCAGGTGTATAAGCTGTTAGGCTTGCCTAAAGGGTCTCTTTACATTGCAACCTATACAAATAGTAGCTGAAGCTAGGATTAACCAGTATAAATTTGTAGTGCAGATGGGGCCTGGGGTGTGCTGGTTTTCTTCCATGTTACTGGCACAAACGTGGCTTTTACTTCAAGCAACGAGTGTTTGTTCCTATTGTCTCTCCTCCTATCTTTCCAAATACAGTGGTACCTCAGGTTACATACGCTTCAGGTTACATACGCTTCAGGTTACAGACTCCGCTAACCCAGAAATATTACCTCGGGTTAAGAACTTTGCTTCAGGATGAGAACAGAAAACGTGCAGCGGCGGCGCAGTGGCAGCAGGGGGCCCCATTAGCTAAAGTGTTACCTCAGGTTTAGAACAGTTTCAGGTTAAGAACGGACCTCCGGAACGAATTAAGTTCTTAACCTGAGGTACCACTGTATAAGCTATTGCTTATACATCGCAGTGAGAAAAACCTGACATTTCTGTTTGAATTGCAGCAGATGTTGCTGGTAAAATATTAAAAGGTCTATATGCATGTCTGGTAAACTTGGATTTGTGTGTGTGTGTGTGTGTGTGAGAGAGAGAGAGAGAGAGAGAGATTCTGGTTCAGATGCTCTGTAACATTTAATTCATGCAAATAAAAAAAAAATACTTGCAGGAGCAGCCAAGGTCGCAATGCCTCCTGCTGTAAGTGCTTGTGGCACATTTGAAGCTGCATGAGGGCAATGTTAATTGATGTGCTCTGAATACATGTAATTTGCTTTTTCTGGCTCAGTTGTTCCTGATACCATAGTGCCTGTTTGGACGCTGAGGTGGCTTTTAAAGCCAGAGCTGCACAGCAGGGGAAGGGCTGAGCAGGGGTGGTGTGTGTGTAGAGAAGATACAATTCCATTACTAAAAGTATTCTTGTCTGCAGAGGACAAGCAGAGAGCGCACTGCCTCTGAAGCTTCTCTGCCCTCCTTTGTTTCCAGAGCTGTAGCCGTTTGTTGCACAGGTTGAGCAGAGCTGAAACCAAGATTACTGTTCAGCTGAGAAAGCTGTTTGTTGTTCACTTCCAAATAAAGACAGACTTCCAAATAATGTGGGGAAAATAATGGGTGATGAACCTGTGCGGCGTCGGGAGACGTTTACATTCCTGTCTTCCCTTCTTTCCGGAAAAGGCTGTTTGAAGGACGATTTCTCTTTCCCTTTGAAGTTTTATGTGGTATCTAAAACATGGATGTACCAAATTTCCCTTCTTTCATGGATGCTGTTGGCCTCAACAGATAATCCTCCATTATAATAAACACAAACTGCAATATGGAATATAATTCTTTTTAGTCGAAACATTTCTTCTTAATGATTTGTACTTGCATGGCTTGTGCAATCTATATACCTCAACCCTCTCTTTAACTTGCTTTGTGCTTCATTATTCAATAATAATAATAATAAATAATAATAATAATAATATGAAAGTAACCTTATTAAATAGGTATTAACCTTTACATAGTGTACCTTACTTCATATAATATCTCTCCTCCATGCTATTGGAGATTTTTTTTTTTAAAAAAGCACTGAATTTGCACTTTGTTATTCAGCTGGCTGTATCAATACACACACTCTTTCACCACCCGAAAACCAGATATTGCACTTCTTTGGCTGCATACAAATCCCATAGAAGTGCAGCTTTTTCTCTTCTCTTACTCCAAAACTGTGTTCACACTCCTGTTTGAGGTGCGCTCACTGTGTTCCTTCCAGTGCTGGGTTTTGAATCCATGTTCCCATGATGCATATCTATCCTGTACTTCATTATAAGATACTACTGTTTGATATGTTGTTTCTCAAAGAAGCTTCAAACCAGTTAGAGTCCTTAAGCCGTTCCTAATTTTTTCTTTAGCCAGGGTGAGAACACGTTTTCATAGGGTAAAAACATCCCTCCCATTGCATAAACGCTCCCCCCCCCTCCATGAGCACACAAATAGAAATGAATCTGACAATAATGAAGCCATGCTGATGAGAGCAGCTAGGGGGGAAAGAGTTGTGAAATGCACACAGAAAGAAAGGAAGAAAGAAAGAAAGAAAGAAAGAAAGAAAGAAAGAAAGAAAGAAAGAGCAATGAGATGGTGAAAACAACATAAACACAGCCCAAGCTTGAATTCTAGCATAGTCAGTGGTGCGTGGAAGAAGAGAGTGAAATTCAAGGGTTATTGCTTAATATTAATCATAGTCATGAGAAGGAAATACAGATTTGGACAAGGAAATAGGTGAATAGTGGTTTGGAACACCAGAGGACAATGAGGAATAAATCCAAAAAAGAAAAAAGAGTAAAGCAGAGATGAATGCTGGTATGAACATGTACCCTTAGCAAGAAAGCCATTATGTTACTGAAGAAGAGGAATAGGCTCTTCGCCTAGACCTGGGACAGACAGACTGACAGCTTGCACAGGTCAGAGCGAAGTGGTGCAAAACAGATGTTCCCCCAAATTATGCCCACCAACTCCCACTTCCTCTACACAGAAAATAAGGTGGTGCTCACTATTTCACACAAATGAAAATATTGATGATTCATTCTGGATTATTTTTTTTTTAAAAAAGGGTGGGATTTTTATGGGAGAATAAAAAGCTAGTTTTTGAGTGTTATTCTGGAATAGCAGCTGAATAATGAAGACGTCATGTGGAAACATGCCCCCCCAAACCCCAACCCAACCCAGCAACTATGTTAGTATAATAATAAGTAAGTGTGAACCTGGTTCTGGTTGATGGACTTTGGGATTCTTGTAACAAACCAAAGCAGATCCTGCAAGCTTAAAATATGCCTAACCCTGCCTTACTCTATTCCCTTTTAC
Organism: Podarcis raffonei; assembly: GCF_027172205.1. Taxonomy (NCBI): domain Eukaryota; kingdom Metazoa; phylum Chordata; class Lepidosauria; order Squamata; family Lacertidae; genus Podarcis; species Podarcis raffonei. The sequence continues at coordinate 114,445,439 of NC_070602.1, forward strand.
TCCAAATCACTATATGTTTCCTGCCCCTTAATTTATCTAAAGCAATAAATGTTCAGTTGAAAAAAAGCATTCTTATTTTACACAATGGACTACATTCATTGGACGACATTGTAGGGCCTTCTCGGTAGTAGCACCCGCCCCATGGAATGCCCTCCCATCAGATGTCAAGGAAATAAACAACTTTTTGACTTTTGGAAGACATCTGAAGGCAGCCCTGTAGTGGGAAGTTTTTAATGTTCAATGTTTTACTGTGCTTTATGTGTTTAATTTGTTTGAAGCTGCCCAGAATGACTGGGGCAACCCAGTTAGATGGGCGGCATGTAAATAATAAATTATTAGTAGTTAGTAGTATTACAAGGTGCTCACAAATTCAGAAACCTGGATTTGACAAAACCAGCAGCGTGCTGATCTTTGTGATGAATGAAAAGATAAATGCTTACAGAAGGTACAAGAAAACAAACACGAGTTCTGTACTGAAGCAGATTAGAAGCTAGGTATGATCTCCCATTTATTCCGTTCCTCATCTGCTCATTTTACTTCAGCTTGTCTTAGGAAGTTTCCTTTAGAGACTAACGTCCTACTTCTGCCATGGCAGATCTATCACGAGGAGTTGCTGATTCAGCATTGTGAAGGGCAGAGAGATGCCATCAGTCAGCAGGACACAGTAACAGATGGAGGCCTTTAAAACTAAGTTTGCTCTGGGTGTTAAGGTATCCCTTGGCTGAAACAATTAGATACAGATTCCCTTCAGAGAGAGAGAGAGAGAGAGAGAGAGAGAGAGAGAGATAAACATGCGTGCCATTTAAATCGAATCTAGTACATCAAGCATGAGATGGAAACAAGAAGCGTTTGACTCCTAATTGCAATATTTCACAACAAACAAGCAAAAACAATAATGTGTTTAGATTGTGTGTGTTGTGACTAGCCATGCCTCTTACTAAAAGCAGCTGTGAATTGGATTGCGACTACAACATTCTTGGATGTGGGCTGAATCCTGTGTTATTTTTCTGTTGGAAAACAATCAGACACACTCATGCCCTTGTTTATCCCAATGCAGTGGTACCTCTGGATACGAACAGGATCTGTTCCGGAGCCCCGTTCGCATCCTGAGGTAAACGTAAGACGTGTCTGCGCGGGTTGCGTTTCGCCACTTCTGTGCATGCGCATGACGTCATTTTGAGCGTCTGCGCGAGCGGTGAAACCCGGAAGTAACACGCTCCATTACTTCCGGGTCACCGCAGAACGCAACCCAAAAATATTCATCCCGAAGCTACTTCAGCCCGAGGTATGACTATATAAAACCAAAGCTGGACAAATCAAAGGTGTTTTTCTTTTGGGGGGAGTTCAGTAGGAAGATGACCCAGGGGAAGATCTATCTACCCAACAGATCCACTACAGATTTGTGGACCTGTTTTCTGTAAACAAAGTCGATGCTGTCATCATTAGTGGAGTGCAATGGACACCGGAGGCCCAGCTCACATGATGCTACATCATGATGCTACAATGTGGTAGCTAGGCAATGTCCAAGACTGACAGTGTGGCTGTGAACAAGCAGTGACTGACGCGCTGAACAAGACCTTGGGGTCATAGTGTGTCGTTTGATAAAGGTGCCTTCCCAGTATGCGGCGGTTGTTAGAAAAAGGAGAATTCTGTGTTATGGATTACAGTTGTACCTTGGATCCTGAACGCCTTGGTACTCAGACATTTTGGCTCCTGAACGCCACAAACCTGGAAGTGACTGTTCCAGTTTGCGAACTATTTTTGGAAGTCAAACATCTGACGGGGCTTCTGATTGGCTGCAGGAGCTTCCTGCACCGAATCAGAAGCCGCGCTTTGGTTTCCGAACGTTCTGGAAGTTGAACGGACTTTTGGAACAGATTCTGTTCGACTTCCAAGGTACGACTGTATGAGGAAAGGGACTGAAAATACAAATCTGTTGTGTGACCACACTTGGAATACTGTGTACAGTTCCAGTCACCTCAGCTAAAAAAGCAGTGTCGTAGCTATGGGGGAAGCTAGCCAAGGTTGTTGTTTTTGTCCCAGGTGAAACCTCCAGAGGGACGCCATTGAGGCTCCTTGCCCTATGGGTGCGTACACAAATGCGTGTGAGTGGTGTCAAACTGGGTCTTTGATCTGGGTGAAATAAAGCCTAGTTTCGCCCCTACGAAAAGGATATTGTGCTGCCGGTGTATAAAATTGTGTGCGGAGCAGATAAAGTTTTTCTCCCTCAGAATGTTAGTACCTTGGGGCATCTGCTGTTGAAAGATCTGTGTCATACCTTCTCAGCTCAGTTTTCCTTGCCTTCTTCACTGTATTCAACCAGTGGCATCTGTGCAGTGTTCTTGCTTCTGCTTCAGTGGGCTCCTAAGTGAGCTTTGCACTGGATGTAGACTGAGCCTTCAGCTCTGCCACAGGTTTCCTGGGCAAACTTAAGTCACTCATTTTCGGCATTTTAAAGATAGTGATGAAGATATCAGGAACATCAGAGAAGTTGTTCACTTACATATTAGTAAGACAGTAATTTTCACCTTGCTTGCATTCATTTTTAGTTTTGCTTCATTCTTAGAATGAAGTTTTACTTCATTCATAGATATTGCACTAAGTGCTTGCTATCCTTCCTTCCTTCCTTCCTTCCTTCCTTCCTTCCTTCCTTCCTTCTCAAATACAGCTTCTGAGTTTGAAGCAGAGAGTGTTATTGTTATTATTTATTAGCCACTTTTTTGCCACAGGCAACTCAAAGCAACTTACAAAGCAACTTATATCTTACTTATTTGGTTTCTTTAAATGTAAAGGTTCATCATTGTTCCACCCGATGTGTATGTCTTTAAGGGGCCAGAGCAAGGGCCAGAGCAAGATAACGAGACCCAGCTTTACAGCTGTGAAACATAGCAGGTGCTGCTGAGTTGTGTTGATTAAGGTGTGTCAGCAATTGGGTGTAGTATATAAGGAGCAGCACCTAGCTCTCCCATTACCCTGGGGGATGGGTTGGTGGTTGGGTCTGGTTTGGTTGTTAATGTGTTTAGGTTAAAAGGAGTTTTTGTTTTTCTTATTAAAACCTTGTTTAAGTTATTTTTGAGTCCTTTTTTAGTGCATGGTCTCCCCAGCAAGCTCTCTGCTGCGCTACCATACTGCAAATAGCCAACACTTCAGGCCTAAAAGGCTGTGTTTTGATTTTGTGGAGAAAAAGCAGCTGCTGCCCCTTTCTCTGCCTGGGGAAATGGCCACAACATTACATGGGAGATGGAGTATTGAGGGGTAGTAAGCACTGGGCTGGTTAGGGCTCTCTATTCCAGGGATGCTGGAGCCTGTGGACCTCCATATGTTGCTGCACTAGAATTTGCATGATCCCTGACTATTAGCCATAGTGGTGCTGCTGGCGCTAAGGGGAAGTCAGAATCCAACAATCTCTAGAGGACCATAGGGTACCATCTCTGCTTTCTCTCTTCTGTTTCTCCAGTACTGTCAAACGTCAGATGAAGGGAACACCCAGAGGAGGGCTTCCAAATAATATACAGTGGTACCTTGGTTTACGAACTTAATCTGTTCCGGAAGTCCATTCTTAAACCAAAGTGTCCTTAAACCAAGGCGTGCTTTCCCATAGCAGCGGGGGACTCAATTTACACTCAACAGGAAGTGGAACATGTTCTGCTTCCAAGGCAAAGTTCACAAACCAAAACACCTACTTCCGGGCTTAATCCAAGTTGTTCATAAACTGAGCTGTACTTAAACCAAGGTACCACTGTATTAGCAAGTGGTGAGGTTCTTGCAAGAGAAGGCAGCGTACACACACGCACAAAGATTTATGCATATGTATAAAATCCAGGAATCTGCCCCCTGCATCATGTTTCATTCAGCCCCAAGTCTGTTTCCTTTGCTTTCTGTGGCATTTGACTGTGATTAACCATTACTGGATTGTGTCCAATGTGTGTCTGCGCACAGAGCACACAGAGATGTATTGCAACCCTTCCCAGGGGTCCTTCAAAATATGGATCCTCTCTCCATTCCTCCTACCTGTCACAATGACAATTGTTTTGTTAGTATGCAAGATCTGAGAGCTAAAAGCGTTTTTGAGTAGCTGGGACTTTAAGTATGCATTTTTAAATAACATATATTAAGTTACTTTCCCCACCCCACCCCACGTGCTGTAATTTCTATGATTTTCTTTTTTATAAACTTGCAGTGCTTCACCTCAAATGTAGAATGACAATAGATGTTGTACGCATATAATATTTCTCCTTTTCTGCATTATTCAAATTACTTTCTAACCTTCGTACATAATTCTGCCATTCCTTTTACTGCTGCTGTAAAGCAAATGGTTATTTTATACAAATGTTACCTCTTGGCTATTAATTCAGTGATTATTTTGGACCATGGCACTTCTTTTTAAACATAGGGTGGTAAAACCTCATAAATAGAAAGCTTGTCATGAAAAAAAAAGGCTTTGACTTCTTTTGTTCATCAATTTATGATCAAATGGTTATATATTGTTATTTATCCACCTGAAAAATCCTGATAGTTTATTCAAGCTACAGCACCAAGAAAATTCATACTTCCGATATGATCATTTTATTACCCTTTTTTTTTTTTTTACCACACTCGTTACCTCAGAGTAGCTCTGGACAGTACAATCACTGCCAGTTACCTGCTCTGTATGCTTGGAAGTCAGTTGCCAGCACTTGTCCAGGAAAGTTGCACAGACCACATTCCCATCTACAGATTATTCAACCTTCCTGGGTGGTTGCCCTCGCACATATGACAAGCAAGCACTTCCAGCCAGCTGTGAAAGCGATGGCACGTGCTGGTTTTTAACTTTTGAATCTGTTGCCAGCCCTGGTATGTAACTTTCAAAACTGCACTGCAATCACATGGAGTTTCATACAATCCATGCCAGTGCAATACCCAAATATCTTCATGTGCAGATTTGCCAAGGGTGTGTTTGATGCAACTTTGGACAGACGAGCATTTTAAAGACTCTGAAATTCCCCTTCACCACTTAACTCCCAAGGTTTAGAACTGCCACTTTGTCTCGTAATCAAAACCACTAGAATGCCTATATTACACAAATCCACTTGAAAAAACCCGTAAACATAATAGTCTGTATAATAATAATTGTAAAGTTATTTACTGGAAACGACTTCTCAAAATTAGATACAGCTTCTCATAATGTCAAAATCAACATCGTGACATAACATATTAAAATGCAGCTTATTCAGTTGACCACCAAGTCCAGTATCTACAAAATGTGATTCTTTTTTGTCAGTCCCATAGTACATTCATTTCTAATTTCTTCATTTTCTCTTGTATTTTTCTATCTGATGTATTCCTTAGAAGAGTAAGATGAAATAGTCTTGTAAGTGTCTACTGAAGATGATAAGATTGGTAGACCTTATTTGACGAAGAATCTATCACAAATAGGATCCATGTATCTGTTATATACAGTACCAAACTACGAACAGCTGATGAAGCCCCTTGGGGCGAAACAGGGGAATATCCAGGAATCCTTGTCCTGTCTACCTGTGCCAGCATCTACCTGTGCCAGTTTCTTATGTCTACCAACCTTATCATTTTCATTAGACACAAGACTGTTTCATGGTATTCTTCTAAGGAATACATCAGATAGAAAAATACAAGAGAAGATGAAGAAATTAGAAAGGAATCGCATTTTGTAGATACTGGACTTGGTGGTCAACTGAATAAGCTGCATTTTAATATGTTATGTCACGATGCTGATTTTGACATTATGAGAAGCTGTATCTAATTTTGAGAAGTAAAGGTAAAGGGACCTCTGTCCATTAGGTCCAGTCGTGACCGACTCTGGGGTTGCGGCGCTCATCTCGCTATATTGGCCGAGGGAGCCGGCGTACAGCTTCCAGGTCATGTGGCCAGCATAACAAAGCTGCTTCTGGAGAACCAGAGCAGTGCACGGAAACGCCGTTTACCTTCCTGCCGCAGCGGTACCTATTTATCTACTTGTACTTTGACGTGCTTTCAGACTGCTAGGTTGGCAGGAGCAGGGACCGAGCAACGGGAGCTTACCCCTTCGCAGGGATTCGAACCGCCGATCTTCCAATCGGCAAGTCCTAGGCTCTGTGGCTTAACCCACAGCGCCACCCGTGTCCCTTATTTTGAGAAGTAGTTTCTAGTAAATAACTTCACCATTGTTGTTATACAACCTATTACATTTACGTGTTTTTTCACGTTTGTCTTGTAATGCAAATCCATTGCAGCTGCTGTAGAGCTGACAGCTCTTGCAATGCTAGCTCAGGACTACTTTACACATTCCTTTTGTAGGGGGTGGAGCAGCATTCATAAAACATAACCTGTGAAGCAGGACATATTTATTCTGCTGGGCATATGTAGGTCATATACATACACAGCCATTTGTCCAAATGCTATTTCAGTGAAGTTTCTAGGCAGTCTCCGTTTAAGTCATGGAGAACCTGTGGCCCTCCAGGGGTTCTTAGACTAAAACACCTGCCATCCCTCAGCATTGGCCATGCTGCAAGATGGAATGCAACAACATCTGGAGGACCATAGGTTTCCCACCCCAGATTTAACAGAATGGATCCTGTTGCAGTTTTGATACTAGAGGGATTGCACTTCCAGTTTGTAGTTTTCTCTCCCTTCCTAGATTTCCACCATACATTTTGCAATTGCCATTTCTAGGTTGTCTAAATGGATTTGGGAAACATTTGTTCTAAGTAAGTGCGGCTAGAAAGAGCCTGAGCTGTGCGTGAGAAATTTTCTCATTGTCTTTGGGTAATTCCAGGCAGCAAACATTCCACTTGTGTCAGAGCTTGGCATAGACAACATCCATTTTGACGACTTCTCCCTCGACACGGACGCCATGATAACTGCAGCCCTCCGGATGTTCATGGAGCTTGGAATGGTGCAGAAATTTAAAATTGACTATGAGGTAACCATCTGTTGTGCGAAGATAATCGGCGCTGCTTTGGTTTTGGCGGTGGTTGTGCCCATTTGTCCGTGTTAAGTGTCCCTGATGCGATTTGTACTTTTCCATTTCAGACGTTGTGTAGGTGGCTTTTGACAGTGAGGAAAAATTACCGAATGGTCCTGTACCACAACTGGAGGCACGCTTTCAATGTGTGCCAGCTCATGTTTGCCATGTTAACTGTGAGTATCTTGAGTGGCAGGCATCTTATGATACTATCCACGTTGTTGTCCGAACATTTGTTTCCTCTTCCCCTTGCTAATATGGCATTAAAAAAAATATATTGAGATGTAAGCGCCCAAGAGAATAAAGGGTCCTAATTTGATACCTAATTTGGCAGCGCTTATTTGGCAACATTTGACAGGGTTTGAGCACGGTGAAGGAATGGAACCACAGATGGCAGTTGTATGATACTGACTTTGTTGTTATAGAACCTAATCTTAAAAGAATGGGTTTTACACACACACACACACACACACACACACACACACACACATATGTATATATATGTTGTGTAGGTGGCTTTTGACAGTGAGGAAAAATTACCGAATGGTCCTGTACCACAACTGGAGGCACGCTTTCAATGTGTGCCAGCTCATGTTTATACACACACACATATATATACACCATATTTTTCGCTCTATAAGATGCACCAGACCACAAGACGCCCCTAGTTTTTGGAGGAGGAAAACAAGAAAAAAAATATTCTGAATCCCAGAAGCCAGAACAGCAAGAGGGATCACTGCGCAGCGAAAGCAGCAATCCCTCTTGCTGTTCTGGCTTCTGTGATAGCTGCACAGCCTGCATTCACTCCATAAGACGCACACACATTTCCCCTTACTTTTTAGGAGGGAAAAAGTGAGTCTTATAGAGCAAAAAATACGGTATATATATATAGAGAGAGAGAGAGAGAGAGAGAGAGAGAGAGAGAGAGCGCGCGTGCCTAGAAGTCATTGCTTCATAAAATCCCCACTCTGCCAATGTGCCTGTAATCCAGAGAAAGTTCAGCGTGTTGCTCCCATTGAGGAAAGTAGGACTTGGACATGTAACCATAGAATTTAAAATGCATGAATTTAAATGGGACTGAAGATTTGCGCACTTTAACCCCCCAAAGAGCATTGAGCTGCTAATCAAGTACATGGTGAGAGATTGTAAGGAAGGACCAGACAGCTGGCAAAGAAACTTCAGTGGGAATAGTAAAGTGAGCATTCCAGTTTATCCGAAACTGGAATCTTTAACTGGTAAGCTGCAGCTGCTAACAGGAGCCTTTATATTATGGTGATTGGGAAACAGTTAAAGGATACAGGTAAACTGGACATTTCAGGTGAAGGAAAGAGGTGACGAAGGAGGGAAACCTGGGTTGAACTGGTTAAGAAGAGCTGCTAGGTTCAGGGGTTCAAGGATGTCATGGGAGGACAAGGGTGTATGCTATTTTAACATTTTATTCTAGGGTGCCAAAATTTCTTAGCGGTGCCAGGTGTTTACAACCAGCTTCATGAAGACAGGCGAACAATTTCCTTTGGCTTTGGGGAAGGCATAAGAAAATTTAACCAAGACACCGAGAATTATTACTTCCACATCACATTTATGCAAGGTGCTGATCGCATACCTTCAGTTTTTTTCTTTTTTCTTTTAATGTAGACAAATTGCCAGCAGGGACACCTTGACAATATGAGGCCTCACTCACTGAATAAGTTTGGAGTTGATGGGCCTTCCCAGCTGTCGATTCCCCACTTCCCCTTAGACTTCCACATTTAATAAAACACACACATATACATCTTCACTTAAATCATGGCATTGTGCCCCCAGCCTGCTCATCTGTGCACTTTAAGCTGATCCATCATCATGTTTGACAACCTAGATAAATTATTTGAAGGTTTTCATTTTTGTATTTCGTTGCTAAAGTTGCTACATAAAAATCAAAACCTGCTTGATAACTGTTCTGATGAATGCTTTCACATTTGTGCTGCCGCTTTTGCTCATAACAATACAGACCTTAATGCAAGACTTCCGCTAGGTGGAGCTCAAAGGCCAGAATTGTTTTAGGTTTCTTTCTAGAGCTGGTGAGGTATGACAGCATGTTTTATCGTTTGATGAAACAGCTTCTTTTCATCTGGATTGAGTAACTACCAAACAGCAGGATCATATGGAATTGCAATTGTTTGGAAAGGGTCGGGTCTTTGTTGTTGTTGTTGTTTTGCTTTGATAGGGTTAAAACGTCTATCTGTTGGCTGTGGATCTGTGAATATCTGCACAGCTAATTGTCAAAACACTGCCAAATGCGAGCTATTTCCCACACAACTGTTTCCCACTTCTCAGCCTGCACTACTTATGTGTCAACTCTTAGAGCAAATTCACATGACCTTTTCTTCTCTACAACAAGGCACTACCCCCCATTGGCAGAGAGCCATGGGGAATCTGTCATTGTGAATGGCTTGCTATGCAACAACCCTTCTCCCACCTTTGTAGGTTGCATGATGACCCCATTCATAAAAATGGATTACGCACACATCCCTGTCATGAAATGGTTGCCTGAAGTTCACTAGAAGTCCCTGTGCAGTTGCAAGTGGTTGTATGAATTAGGCCTTAAAATGATTTTGTTGGAATGTCACTACAGTGGTACCTCGGTTTAAGAACAGCCCTGTGTACAAACTATTCAGTTTACGACTCCGCAAAACCGGAAGTAGTTTCCCGGTTTGCGAACTTTACCTCGGTCTAAGAATAGAAGCCGAATGGTGGAAGGGCACCGGCAGCGGGAGGCCTCATTAGGGAAAGCGCGCCTCGGTTTAAGAACGGTTTTGGTTTAAGAACGGACTTAGGGAATGGATTAAGTTTGTAAACCAAGGTCCCACTGTAGTTCTTAGTCAGATGTGAGACTCCAGAAGCAACTCTAGAATACGTGTGTATTTACGTATTCAACTAAGATACTTTTAGTTACTGGAATGACTTGTAGTGCTCCATCTTGATGGAAAAGAAACACCTAGTGCTGCAATAATACTGAGCGTTCAGTTTTAGGCACATTTGAAATCTTGTGCACACTTACCTGGGAGTCAACTGCAGTGAACACAGTGACACTTTTATCTCATTAAACATGTACATGATGGAATTGAAAGTCTGCTTCTATTTAAACTTTTATCCTGACTTCACTGGCCACAAGTTTTGGTGGAATGTGTATAATAAACCACAGTTTAGTGGATCAGGGTCTTGCACAGCTGCGTTTCTTTCAAAATAAAACTGCATACTTTTTGAAGTGCGAATAATGTGATGTGTTAGGTCTACTAGAGGACAGCAATAGCAGATAAAGTTTGCCCCGGAAGCAATCTTAGGAAAGGCCTCGATTGGTATACAGATCACAGGCTACTCGCCATGAACAGAGAACAAATTCTGTTCCCTTCTGTATCTGCTCTCATACTCCTTTGAGTCGATTCTCTTCCACATCCGCCAACATGATACATGCCAAAAAATGTATTATAGAGATCTACACAGACTGACTAGTCTAAAAGAGAAGGGTTGACACTACTTGAATGTTAAGCACAGCAAACAAAGAAACCAAGGGTTGAACATTTCATTTGAGAGATTCCTGACCTTAAGCTCATTACAATAAAAAATAAATAAAAATGTAGTAGAAAATAGAAAATTAGGTTCATTGACAGACTGGTGCTGTTCTCCTTGGTTTCAACAAAGTCTGGAAATGTTTAAGGTCCCAAACAGATGTGGTAAGATCTCCCACCATTTTAATGTTAACTCAGAAGGAGCAGGTTGCTGGTGGGAATTGGATTGGAGCTGTGGTACTAGCGGTACTTCTGTGCCGCTTCACTGTTCTGAATCTTCACCAGCCCGGCTGCTGGTAGCTCCCTTTCAGAAGAAAGATGGACACATTATAGGCACTTGCGTTTCACCTTCCAGGGTTAATAGAAGGGGGGGGGGGGTTTCAAAGGGAATGTTGTTCAGGGGAAGGGCTCTCCACCAATGTTGCTACTCTGATCAAAATGGGAGCCCTCTTGTGGCTGCTTTTAAAATACAATGACACAACGTCGGACAAGTCCAATCATAAGTATTATGCCTGTCACAGCGACAGCATTGTGTGGCGCGCAGCGTTGTGCAGTTCTATCTGGCACACCAAGGGTGCACGTTCCTGCGCCGTTCTACATCTGTGGGATTCTTTCACTTCAAGTGACTGGATCTGCTCCTTTTATCTTTTAATCTCATAGTTGACACACCTCTTCTACTGTCCGTGTTAAGATGTGGGTGAACATATCAGACGACACAGTGATTCTTCAAACAGCTCTTGTTTATTCACAGGCCAGAACAGAACTGAGCTGAAGGGTTCAGCCAGCCTGCTTATATAGAGCTCCACTAGAACGCAACAGTAACCATTTTCTGTAACTATCCAATCACTGAACATCACTTTCGACCCCTTATTTGCATATGTGGACCTGAACTATCTACAGTATCCCCCTGCTGGCCCAGGGTGAGAACTTCAGTACATAACAGTCCACATTTATGCATTTGATGAAGTAGGTTCTGCCTACAAAATGCTCATACAATGATAAGTGTATTGATTTTAAGGATTCTCTGGTGTTTTCCAGGCCCGTGCAACAGCTGGAGGGGGCGGGGAAGCTGGGTACACTTGCCCAGAGCTTCAGAGGGCTAAGCCAAACGGGGGCCCACCAGGGACTGGCAACGTCTTCTCTTTTTGTCTTTTAGTTTATAACTTTATTCTAAAAAGACTCCCACCCTGGGCCTCAGACAAAGCTCTGCATGGGCCTGATGTTTTCTCTCAACAGACTTAGCACAGTTGCGCTTCTGGCTAGTCAGCATTTAGAGTTGAAGATAAGTTAAAAAGTGAAATTGAGACTAATATCATGTTGTCCAGAAGGGTTCGGAATTATTCATTCTAATGCTACCTAAGCTTTTAAAAGTGTTCAGAATGGGATAATGACCTTAGCTGCTGGTGGGACCAAAATTCAATGGAAGGATCCACCCCCCCCAACCTATGTATGTTTATTGAAATATCTGTAAAGCCCTTCAACCCTGCCCACCCCATGTACAGCCATACATGGAGAACCTCTATTGATGTTCTAATGAATGTGCATAGGGGAGGAACAGGTCCTGCCACATTCCACTACATGCAACTATTATCAGTCTTTTGAAAGCCTGAATAAAGACTAGCAATTTAGTTGTTTGCGGTTAAAATAACCTAAATTGAACAGAATGTTTAATTACGCATAAAGTATACAGAGTATGCATCAGATTTCTGACAGTACCATTGAGTTTAAAAGTACAAGACCAAACGTAAAAGGCCGAAGGATAAATTTATATGTGACTGATAAGCACATCGTGTAATGTTTTTCTAGAAGAATCACTTTTCCCTTTGCAGTTTGTACTCATAAATGGCCATTCCATTAGCATTGTTCCTACATGTGGTAATGATGTAAGTAAACTCCAGAACAATAGACACTTTAAGTAAAGACACCTTGAAATATAAGCACATATTTTGCCATTCTGCTCATTTTTCTTCCTGAGCATTACACAGCTCCTTATGGAATGTAATAATCTTATACAACTTACTGGTAATGTGTGGGGGGGACACGCATATTATTATCTTAGATTTTATAGTAATACTGTCATCAATGAGGTTATGCTGAAGAGCTGCAGTTCAGCACTTTTATTACTGGCTATTACAGTAAACACACTGACACGTTATTTGGTTTTTATTTATTTATATATCTTTAAACGTGGATCTTACATGTTTAAAAATGATGTTCGGGATGTCAGTGTGGTCAAGTTCAGAGAGACAGAAGGGTAATGAATAATAGATAGCAAGGGAGAAAAGCATGTGTGTTTCTTTTTAATGAATTAATACTTCCTCCTACTAATACTTCTACTAATATTTCTTCCTACTTCCTACTAAGTACGTTACATGATAAAGGTAAAGGTAAAGGTACCCCTGCCCGTTTGGGCCAGTCTTGACAGACTCTAGGGTTGTGCGCTCATCTCACTCTATAGGCCGGGAGCCAGCGCTGTCCGCAGACACTTCCGGGTCACGTGGCCAGCGTGACAAGCTGCATCTGGCGAGCCAGCGCAGCACACGGAACGCCGTTTACCTTCCCGCTGGTAAGCAGTCCCTATTTATCTACTTGCACCCGGAGGTGCTTTCGAACTGCTAGGTTGGCAGGCGCTGGGACCGAACGACGAGAGCGCACCCCGCCGCGGGGATTCGAACTGCCGACCTTACGATCGGCAAGTCCTAGGTGCTGAGGTTTTACCCACAGCGCCACCCGCATCCCGTACGTTACATGATACTGGGCACCTAACCTAGGCTCCACTCAGACAGCACTTTATTCAGTTTCCTCACAAGTTTCCTTCCCTGATAATTTTTGTGTTTTTTTGATGTGATCTTTCACACAACATAAATGCCCCTCCTGCAAATCTAGTGGACTCTAACTGAACTTTTGCACTCATTTCCAGGTTAATTGCTTCCAGAAAATAAATGTTTGCAACCCTGTTAACCTGGAAAATTGTGGGAGTTTTGCAGCGTAATTTCCCCACAGTTTTCATGGATCATGTCGCCCGCACTCACATGATGTAATTTGGGGTGGTATTCTGGCATACTGTTTCATGGGGGAATCAAGGGGAAACAGAAGCACGCCTACACACAAAAGGTGATGCCATGTCCAGTGAGGTCTGCTGTTGTGTCACACCATGCCCACTGGTGTAAATGAAATTTTGTGTGACTTGGAGATACTTTGATCTCAAAGCCACAGTTCCGTAACACAGCAGGTAATGCAGTATAAAAAGAACATTTAGAAACCAGGACAGAAGCACTAGCATTATAACCAGGAAAACTAACAAAAAAAATCCCCAAGTCTGAATGCACCCCCAAGTCTTAGCATTTATAGAAAACTGATCTCAGTAAGATATATTATAGAAATAAAAGATTATGTTGCTTGGAAAGACCAGGAGGGTCATCTAGTCTAACTCTGTACTGTTTTATAGCCCAATACTATGCAAAGTTACAATTGATTCCAATATTGCTTCCAATTTTTGGAAACTGAACATATATTCAGTATGTAAATCAAAGATTAAATGGAAGTAATGATAAGCAGACCTTGTGATCAAGGGATAAATGTAAAGCCATCACTACTGAATTTGTATTTATCTATATGATGTATATACTAAATTTCTGCTCTGGTAGGACTGCTATGGAATCACTTAAGTTTGTACTCCAAAGACGCTTGTAGAGACATCACTGAACCTGGAATTCCAGGTTATATTGGAGGTTACTAAATTGAAGAAAGGAAAATCAGAGTACCATCATGAGAACTTATTTCTCATGGCCAAAGCCAAAAATAAACTATAGGGTTTTAATAATTTCTTGTTGCTTTAAAAATTTTAATTAGTGCATTCTGCATGTCCGTGTTTTGAAGTAAAGGTAGAAGGTAAATGACCTCCATCCGGTTAAGTCCAGTCAAAGGTGACTAGGGTGCGGCACTCATCTCGCTTTTCAGGCCGAGGGGGCCGGTGTTTAACCACAGACAGCTTTCCAGGTCATGTGGCCAGCATGACTAAACCGCTATTGGTGCATGGAGGACCATGACGGAAGCCAGAGTATACGGAAACGCTGTTTACCTTCCCGCTGCAGCGGTACCTATTTATCTACTTGCACTGGTGTGGTTTCAAACTACTAGGTTGGCAGAAAATGGAGTCTGAGGCTGTTGGGACGTCTAGAAGGATACAGGTTTCTCATCCCTGGCTTAACTTCCTCCTCGCTGTGAGGCTCTGATCCCACTACCACGTAGAATGGTTGCTTCCTTCAAACACTGGCAATTCGTTTAGGTTTATGGTGCTGGGCTGCCTAGATTTGGATTACCAAGCCACGTTGATTGGGAGAAAGAGGTTCAATTCCCCATGCACGTTACCCTTAATGTTCACAATGGTTTGCTGCTATTAAAGCTAAATTTGTGGCAATTTCTACCACATGGACTTGTTTTGTCCAGTCTGTTACATGGCATCAACAGAACTATTCATACTTTCCTAGCACCCAAAGTGGGGGAACCACTAAATTCTTTTACAAAGAGTGAAGAGGAACGCACAGTTTTCAAAAACACAGTTTCAACCTAAGCTGTGTATGGCTGTGAGTGTTTTCATTCCATCAGGGAGTCCTGCTATGCAATGCAGCATTAAAGTTTTAAAATAACTTCACAGCTCTGCAGTCCTTTTATACGTTCCGTGATTTATACTGTTACCCCTGTATGGCTTGGCCTTTGAGAGCTGCAGACCTGGTGCTGCAACCTACGCATCCATCATTTTAACTCCCATGACTGCTTTCATTGATTGTAATGAGACTACTCGTTTGAGTAAGGAATTTTGACTGTAGGATCAACCTCAAGATCAGCCCAATTTTTTGTGTGTGTTTTTGTTTTACAGTCATATTTCTTCAGATACTCTTCAACATTTTATTTTTCTTTCCACAACTCATAAATATAGCAAATAATTATACATAAATGCAGTGTGCTAACAACAAAGCACATAAAAGCAGACCAGGTACGATGCAATTAATTTCCTCACATGAAAAAATGACCTCCATAACTCACTTTAGACTCTGGCACTTGTGAGTTAAGGTCATTTATTTTTTGGCGAAAATAAATTTTGCTCTCCTATCATCCTGTACTGTGCATTTTCCTTTACATGTTTCAGTTTTTAAAGCAAAGGGAAACATAATCACTTGTCTGGTTCCTTACTAAGCAGATAATTTTCCTGCCCCCACAGCATACACTGAAAACGATGCTTTTGTAATAATTTTTACCTACTTTATTACAAGATTTGTTTTTTGGTCAACTACAGCTGAATTTATTCTTTAACAGTTGTGTCTGCTTTTAGCCAATGTCCTTCTTTAATTATGACACGAAACGTCCAGTTTGCACACAATTTTATGTATTTTACAAATAAAATCTGTACTGAAAGCAAAAATTAATAAATTATAGCCTGATCCTATGAGCTGATTTAGTGGCACATAGAGCTTCAGATAGTAAGGATTAGGGTGATTTAAAAAAAGAGAAAAAAGGATCAAATTATATTGCAATGGCTTTCTGCGTTATGCTGGCGCTGCAAGTGTACCTGTTATGTTCCACCAACTTAGCAAAGTAGGTCAGCACTACTTATTCGTTACTATGTTTTTAAAGTACCCTTTGTCCAAGGAGCTCAGGATAATGTACATAGCTAAACATAGTTTAACTGGGGGAAACTAGCACCGAAAGATGCGGCATAGTCCCATTATCCAGAGCTGTAGAGAAGAAACATGCTGTTCCGTGTGTTGGATAGAATGGGGCACTGAGGACAACCAGAGGGGGAACCAGGGGGGCTGTGACCCTGGGCACACATTTTTGAGGGGGCGCAATCAGGTGCCCCCACGACAGGCATGGAGACCTGGCAGGTGAGGCACTGCGACAGGCGGTTTGGTCTAGTGGGCAGGTGGGTGGAGGCGGGCTCAGTTCACCCTCTGCATGCACCCTCACCCCAGCTGCCCGGTCCACTAGGGCGGCACAACACTTGCCCTGGGCACCGGCAGCCCATGCTACACTACTGAGGACAACAAAAGCCTCTAAATCAGTCTTCCCCAACCTGCTGACCATGATATTTTGGATCATGGTTCACATCTGCCCCAGTTACCATTGAGGGTAGGGGTGGGGAGGGAAGCGAAAATAAAGGAAAGCTTGTTACTGCATCCCTGGCTGGGATGCAAGCTTGAAAAGTTCTTGGGGGCTTGGTGTCCTCTTTATACACCACCTGCACCACCAAGAGGCTGTTCTCCAGGACAACAGCACCAACCATTGCTGCCTTCCCGGTACCCAAAGGCAAGGACAACCTGCAGTCTTAAAGCATAGCTGGGCAGCTGTTTACCAGCTCCACCTGGTACGTAGGCTGAGACCCTATCTGCCTGCGGACTGTCTCGCCAGAGTGGTGCATGCTCTGGTTATCTCCCGCTTGGACTACTGCAATGCACTCTACGTGGGGCTACCTTTGAAGGTGACTCGGAAACTACAACTAATCCAGAATGCGGCAGCTAGACTGGTGACTGGGGGCGGCCGCCGAGACCATATAACACCGGTCTTGAAAGACCTACATTGGCTCCCAGTACGTTTCCGAGCACAATTCAAAGTGTTGGTGCTGACCTTTAAAGCCCTAAACGGCCTCGGTCCAGTATACCTGAAGGAGCGTCTCCACCCCCATCGTTCTGCCCGGACGCTGAGGTCCAGCACCAAGGGCCTTCTGGCGGTTCCCTCATTGCGAGAAGCAAAGCTACAGGGAACCAGGCAGAGGGCCTTCTCGGTAGTGGCGCCCGCCCTGTGGAACGCTCTTCCAGCAGATGTCAAAGCGATAAACAACTACCTGACATTCAGAAGACATCTGAAGGCAGCCCTGTTAAGGGAAGTTTTTAACGTGTGATATTTTACTGTATTTTTGGTTTCTATGGAAGCCGCCCAGAGTGGCTGGGGAGGCCCAGCCAGATGGGCGGGGTATAAATAATAAATTATTATTATTATTATAAACCCAGGGTGAGGGAGAGGCTTGCATCAGCACCGGTGAAGAAGGTTCCTTCTTGATCGCATGCCCAGCTATCTCTGCATAGTGAAGCTTTGTACAAGAGTGGTTGGGGAGAACCAGCCAGATGGGGGTGGTATAAATTAGAAAATGAAAATAAAATACTTTTACAGGATCAGCAAGGAGATTGCAGTAACAAAATACTGCATTGAAGATGGCTAATTCTGCTTCCCTTCCTTCTGTTTCCCTTATGGCATTCTTAACATGATAGCTGTGAAATACATGACCACACCAGATGGAAAGCTTCCTGCTCCATGGCCCAGTTACTGATGCGAGACCAGTTGCTAAATTTGGCCAACTGGCTTCCTGGTTACAATGTCATCAGAAAAGCACAGTGTCTGATGAAATTGAGGCATTTATTATTTTTTAAATTGCACTTTGGCAATATTGTGATGTATGAGCAAGTATATTACTGGCAAAGACAAGGCTAGTGCTTTATTTGCACTGTGAATCCACATTCATGGCTTCCAAAGCTCAGAACAGTAAATTGGGTGTAACAGGGAAGCATTCGAGAGAGAGAAAGGGCCTTCTCAGTGGTGGTTCCACTTCTGTGGCACTCTTTGTCTATCAATATATATATTGATACAGTTTTTTAAAAATGGGTTTTAAAACCCTACTTATTCTAGCTTTCTTTTTCTTATGGAAATTATGTTAAATCTTACATTTAGATTACTTTTTCCAGAACAGAACAACTGCACAAAAGTATATAGACTACAATATTTATGTTGCGAATGGCCCTGTGATCGTCGGATAAAATTTAAATAAATAAGCAAATAAATGAATGAATCAAAACAAACTTGTTCGTCCAAGAAAAAGAAATTGTTGCAATTCACGTTCATCAGCGTGCTTACTTGTTTTCTAAAATGAAAGTTCAGAAGTGCTTTTAGCTCTTTCCCTGTATTAAGCCCCTCCAAAGTTTAAAATGGGAAAATGAATGTTGTTTTAGCTGACTAGTTTTGTTTACATACGCCAAGAAGGGTAGCTAAATAGTTTTGAAGTGGGGAAGTTATGCCCTGCTTCCTAAGCCTGTTCCCAGATTCAATCAAATTATCCTTTCACTGAGAGTCTTCCAAGGATCAGCTCCATGTGGGAGGGCCAAACTTTGAATATTTGTCTGAATGCTTGTTTAGTTTTATTCTTTTTATTTTTTATGAATTGTTTCATATTTTATGTATTTTATTTTAATTACGTTGTAAAGGTTTTAACTCTGAAAGGGGGCCTAAAATAGTCTAAGAAATAAAGAAGTCAATCTCTGTACGTTTTCCTATTACGTACCAGTTTTAATTTTTAGTGGCATCATGGGTGACTGAAGTTACTGACATCATCAATATTTGTTTTCCCTGTTTTCAGACAGCAGGATTTCAGGAGATTCTGACAGAAATTGAAATTTTAGCGTTGATTGTGGGATGTTTGTGCCATGACCTTGACCACAGAGGAACAAACAATGCCTTTCAAGCAAAGTATGTTACTTCTTTCTTAATTCTTTGTTTTCCTTACATGTATTAGAAGAAGAATGCAGAAGAAAGCATTGATTTTAAGTTGCCTTGCACAGCAAAGTATTTTTATGCTTGCCTTTAAGAGAGACTATTCACCCAAATAATTTCCTATTCTTCCTTCCCCCCCCCCCCACAAAAAAACCCCAACAACTTTAAATCACTTTGGCATCATGCTGTTGATTTGGCTTGCTCCATGTAAATTTCTGCCTTGTATAAAACCATGTCACAGAATCTGGTTGTTCTACTCTTGGAATACCACATTCATTTACATACCTGCGTATGCCAAAATGGAGAGCGTTAGAAAATTCCCCATCTGTCTTTCTTGGTTCTGTTTTGCAGCTATGCAGATTTTCAGGCAATATTAAAAGAAACATAACTGATTGCATTCAAAACAGAAACAGGTGCTTTCAGAAACGGGGTCCTTCTGGGCTAATACGAACATATTACTACAAAACACGGGGGGGAGATGCCTCTTATTTGTAATATCCCTGTAGCTCTTACTCCAGTTTATGGGTCAGAAGGTTTTTTGCTATGTCCTCCACGGTCCATTTCGCAGGACAGTGAGCTGACAACCCACAAAAGAAGTGGATCGCTTGGAGCTGAATCAGCTGCCCACAGCCCAGCTCAACAGCAGGCCAGGCACTTAACTCCAGCAAGACAAAAGTTGTACAGTGGTACCTCTGGTTACAAACTTAATTTGTTCCAGAGGTCCGTTCTTAACCTGAAACCGTTCTTAACCTGAGGCGCGCTTTCACTAATGGGGCCTCCCGCTGCTGCTGCCACACGATTTCCTTTCTCATAATACCTTTCTGAGGTATTATTTCTGGGTTAGCGGAGTCTGTAACCCGAAGTGTTTATAACCCGAGGTGTTTGTAACCCGGGTACCACTATAGTTTGCCAACATGCAAAGGGCACAACATGTTGAGAAAGGGTGGCTGGTACAGTGGTACCTCGGGTTACAGACGCTTCAGGTTACAGACTCCGCTAACCCAGAAATAATACCTCAGGTTAAGAACTTTGCTTCAGGATGAGAGCAGAAATTGCGCAACGGTGGTACAGCAGCAGCGGGAGGCCCCATTAGCTAAAGTGCTACCTCAGGTAAAGAACAGTTTCAGGTTAAGAATGGACCTCCGGAACGTATTAAGTTCTTAACCCGAGGTACCACTGTATTACCTATCAATTGCCTGGGTAAGTGTGAGGGCTTGCATATACAGTATCTGCCCTTTCACTACCCTGTTGTTGTAGCTTGATCCTACCCTACCTTAGACACAGTATTTTATATAAGCCAAGGTTACTACTGGATTGAAAGGTGAGATACAATTTAAGTAAATCCGCCAAACCAACTCATGCTTACGTTCTGCTCTATTAAACCATGGGAAATAGTAAGGCAACCGGAAAGGTGCTGCGTTTTTAAAATGACCCTCCACCCAAACGGTTGCTGTAGGAGGAACCAGAAATAGATAATAGTATTTTATTTTCCCCCCTCCTCATTTTCTGTGGTGCTTGCGACTATGACTGGATTTTGACCTGCTAATGGGACATTACCCCAAAGGAAATTAGCTTTTACACATGTTGATGGCCTAGAATTAAAGGTAGTGGCTGATACACAAGTCAGGAAGTTTGCCTAAGTTAATTAACCCTTTGCATATGCTAGTTCCAGGGGATTAACAGCAGCAAACAGGCCTCTTAAATACACTGGCTATTGCCTCCAATGAAATTAGCTTTGACACTACAAACCTTAATTACTTTCTAGCACCTATAAATCTATAACAATACTATTATTGTGCTTTTACTGCCAGGGAGAGGAAGAGGTGCTTGTGGGATGACCTTGGGGACTGTGTGCATTGATTTGGGAGGCACCATTTGATTCTCTTTCTCAGGCAGCAAAAGTCTTGCCCCAGTCCTGTTACTCGACAGTGAAATGCTAGCTTAAATGCAACCAGTTAGGGTTGCCATATGTCTTCTTTTTCCAGGACACATCCTTTTTTTTAATGGGTAGAGTCATGATAGTGATCCATAGTTAAAAGAAGAAGTAGGCAAATGTGTCCTCTTTTTTGCTCTTCTAAATATGGCAAGCCTACGGCCAGGCTTAAGAGCCTTTTCATAAGTGGCTGGAGCCTAGAATAAATATGTGAAGATGTACATGCTTGTGTTTCTACGTGAAGGAGAAAGTTGCATGTGAACTGGCCTTTGAATTGTCAAGATTCCCTGGTCGATTATAGATTAATAAATCATTGCTCAGACAACTTGACTTTAAAAAGCAAAACAAAACCCTGTTTAGCCTGTCCCGTTTTTTTCTGTGGGGATGATGCACAATTTGCCTTTTCAAAAGAAAAGAAGGAAGGTATCTTAAAGAGGAAACCAACCCATCAATCAAAGGCTATCGTTTGTTGTTTGCTGTCCCTTGTGCTTGTCTAGAGAGCTTACAGTCTTCCTATAATACTGTGGAAATCGCTGCAGAGTTTAAACAAAAGGCACATCATGACATAGCACATCAAGTGCTTCAGCTGTAGGACTTGTAACTTCCACAATTTATTGTCATACGCTCATTCCTAAAATCAAGTCTAACATTATTTTTAAGTGCCAGGGTTGAGTGTGATGAAAGATAAAGAGGCATGTGATTGAAAACAGCATCACAGCTCCCCGAAATTGCTCTGTTAATACATCGCAGCATGGTTTTCTCTGGGGGATTAGGATTCCCAGTCATTCTACCCCACCCCACCCCACCCCAATACAGCTGCCCCATGGTGATTAAATATCAGTATGGGGCAGCTTTGTAGTATAAGCTCCTAGGAGACTCCTTACCCACCCACCCCCATTCCTTCCTAGCATAATCTGTTATTCTCATTTCTTAAAAAAAAACCAACCACCACTACCACGACAAACCCCATCTTTTCACTTAAGGCTTCATCCCAGAAGTGAAATGCTGGCGTACATTAATCTATTGTGACAGACCAATTCCATTGCTTTTCACCTTCGAACAATTCTCACTTTTTTAATTACTTTTCATAGTTTCCCTTTAATGGTTGAACTTAGCATTTTAAATGATGTGCAACACACACACACTTACACTATATATATATATATATATATATATATATATATATATATATATACACACACACACACACACACACACACACACACAAATATCGCAGTACCCATACTTTAGAAGGCAATCCTAAACATGCTTACTAGGGAGTAAGCTCCATGAATATAGTTGGGCTTAAGTCAAAGTAGCAATGGCTGCATCTGCAAATTTCAGTTACTCTGTTTTTCCTTTTTCCAGTGTTAGGTTCAGTTCGACGTATTTTAACATCCGTTTGTGAATCTTTTAAAAAGTCCTAATGAAAATACGTCACCATTTCTCCTAATAAACACATTTCTATACAATTTTCACTAATAAACACATTTTGCAAGCAATTTTCCTTAATATGATGCACTTTCATTTAATGTTTTCACTAATGTGCATTTTTATGCACACTGTCCCCTAATTTACACACGTTTGCCCGTATTTCTGGGTTGGAGAACAGCACTGCAAAATTTGTAGACATGTGAATTTCAAGAGACAGCTGTGTTTCAGTGCGTTGCTTCAGGAAGTGTGAATTAAATAGGTTTGCATTAAAATGCGAACAAACCAAATATTCCCCCATCTCTACTTCAAAGTAAACATGCGTGCGATTGCACTGTTAGGCTGCAGTCCTGTACATGCTTACCTGGGAGTAAGCCCCATTGAATTCAGTGTGAGTTACTTTTGAGTAGATACACATGGTGCTGATGGTGCTACATTTTCATGCCATTCTATTTTCTTGTTCACTGTAGCATGTTTATTACTATATGCTGCTGCTTACATTAAGAATGAAGTTGTAATTGGCACTAGACTTTTTGTATGTCTCGCTTCCCCTTTGCAAATTTTGCTTACATAGTATTAATAGTATCTTTACACATAACAAAGGTAATTGCTGCATCCACCCTAAAAGTGTGTGTAGATATATATGATTTATGACTGTATATTTTGTGCATCTTTTAATGTATGTGCCCTACATGTATACAACTCTCCTTTATGTAGAAAACTTCATTTATTATAATAAGAGTATATAAAGCACCTGTGGTCCAAGAGAGCATTTCTATTGTATATCAAACAGGAGCTACTTTAGGAAAGTCATTCCGAGGTGACCCTAGGGTTTTGGGGGTGGTGGGCAAGAGAGTCATTTGAGGCCCCTTAAAGGATTGTAAGCAAGTCAGGCACAATAACACGTCACTTAATTCTATACAAGAAACTGCAATGAAAGTATGGATAAATGTCTCATAATGCATTTATTGCGGTCAATTTTTATTGTAACAGGAGTGGAGAATATTACTTCATGCAGTACATCAACACAGCACTGTAAGAACATGACTATAAATCATAAATAAAAAAGAAGCAAGCCATTAGCTCCATATGTGATACTCTTATGTAAACAAATGCAACCCCCTGTCTCACAAAAGAAAATTGTAAGACAATATGGTAGGAGGCACATATGGTGAATTGGTGATAGCCAGTTCACTGATAAATAAGAGTATAGTGATTAATCATTTAATAGTCAACTGTCTACTACCCTTTTTAATGAAATGAACTCTTTTGAGGCTTCCTGGGAGCAGGGCCCTCAATCAAATCACTGTAATAGTAATCCAAGTCTTTTCCAATCTTACGTTCAGCTGAAACCAAAGCTAACCCTACTAGATGTTTTTGGAACACAGAAGAGCGCAGATGTATTTTTAAAAATCAATTTCAACTTTTAAAATGGCCTATCACTAGATGCAACAGGTACAGTGAGAATAATGCTAATACTACACAAACTGGGGTGACACTTGTGACACAGTGTGAGGCAGCCCAGTGTCTGCATATTGTTCTTGTGAATCAGGGACTGGTTCTGCCCCCCCCCATTTCTTTTGTGCAACAACAGTGTATTTCTCTAAAACCCTTCATTGCTTGCCTGTCTCTGATTCTATTACTGCCTTAGCTTTTCTCTTTGTTGATCCTGAATGCTATTGATGTGGTGCTATCTTGATTGGCTAAAGAAAAAAGAAGGGGGTTGATGTGAACCAAATCCGTTTTTTGCTGCTGTGTTTACTGTTGTGCTTACAACAACAGTCAGTAGCCAACACAGGAGAGAAATTCTTTCATAAAACCCACTGATCAGAAGAGAGGGGGGAAATTGTGTAATCCCATGCATGTTTTTTCAAAGGTCCTACTATATGAAGGAAGATTCTCAGACAAGTGTGTATAGGATTGTGGCCTGCAGTTTTCTTTGGGCAAGGAAGTTTGCATTTGAGGAGGCAGGGGGGAAGAGCTTCAACCTTTTCCATGTCTTAAGCAGATATTCTGTTAAACAGCCGAGTTATTTTCTGGTGCCACCTCCATCATCTTCTCATCAGAGCCAGCAAAAAAGACTGAAGAACAATATTTTTCCACTTTGCAGAGATTTCACTGTGAGACAATACCTGTGAAGTTGTGATGGTCTTTTCCTTTCCTCTCTTACTGAAACAAAATGGCGACTGACTCCTCCTCATGTCCTAAGTGAACTGACCAAGTGTATAAAAATGGCTTGGCAGTTCTGGTGTACTGCTGATACAGATGGGTCTGGCTTAAGTGGGGAAAAGTTTGTGTTTCTTGTAGGGAGGGACTTGCAATGCTGCTGAGTTAAAGACAAGGCAGGCTGACTGCAGGAGAGGAGGCAAGCAGGATTTTCTATAAGGTTTTGCCCCACCCCTTCAAAGTGTACGACTCTGGGTATATGCTCCTCCTTAAAACCACTGGTCTGAGGAACATTCACCAAAAGATCAGAATTGTAGCCTATATTCCAACATTTTCAGTACATGAAACCACTGGTCTGAGGAACATTCACCAAAAGATCAGAATTGTAGCCTATATTCCAACATTTTCAGTACATGATCCTAGATTGGGCTAACAGGCCTTGCTGTTGTCTGCTAACTTTGGGTAAGATGGTGGTGATCAGCACAGTGGCTTAAAATGGACATAGTGTCTAGCTGACTGCCCCTGTAGCAAAACACAACCTGTTTTGAAGTCTGGTCACCTTTTCTGGTGGGTGGCGTTGCGGCCAGGCATCCAGGGACCCTGCGGAGATCCGGCGGGGGGCGGAGATTGACGCTCCCCTCTTGCTGGCGCTGGCCAGGGGCACGCCCAGGGGTGGCCCCGCTGTCCAATCAGCGCCGGTAGGGGGTGTGGCTGCGGGAAATTTAAACCATGGCACAGCCGGGGTGCCCTCTTCTCTCACCGTTCACTGTAGCATGGCTGGGGGTTTTGGAAAGAGGAACTCACGAGTGGTAAAACAGAGTAGCGTTTCTCTCCTTTGCTGGAGGTATTTTGGCAGAAGGTCAGTAACCATCAGCCAGCAGTGATGCTGTAGTTGCAGATCCTGCACTGAGCCAGGGTTTGGACGAGATGATATGTGGAAAGAATCAGTGTGGCTCCTTTGTGTGTGTTGCATTTCCCCCCCAGGATTGGATCTGCCTTGGCTCAGCTCTACGGGACTTCTGCTACTCTGGAGCACCATCATTTTAACCACGCTGTCATGATTCTTCAGAGTGAGGTACAAAGCCAGCAGAATGCCCAACCTCTTCTCCTTATGTAAATATAAGTATCTAAAATAAACCTGCTTTTCTTTTATCAGTTCAATGCATCTATTACTTGTCCCTTTCTTTGCAAACTGGTAGAAAAGGGATCCTGAGTTCCACTCCAGATTCCTTTGATACATGTGTCATTGGGTTTTGTGAGAAGGCATGTGTAATTTGAAATTATATTGTATTTGTGTTTATGCATAGTTTGTAAGCTGCTTTGTTGCCTGAAAAGTGGGCTATAAAACTATTAAATATATAACATTGGCTCCCTGTGTCAAAAAAGTTAAACAAATCCAAACAGCCTGGAATGTGATTGAAAAGTTTCTGACTTTTGTTGTTTACACCATCAGAACCACAGTAGTCTAGTAAATGTTCTGCATCATAAATACATTTTCCCCCAGAATATAGACTAACATTGCCTCTGTCTTGATTAATGCAGTAAGTCTATGATACAATCTTTCTACAGCCTTCTTGGTGTTCATAGTAAATAAGCCAGTCAAGTCAGAAAACACAAAACTATTGGTGTGTGTGTGGTAAACTATTGATAGGTTTTTCCTCTCTAACATCCTCCTTCATCAGCACTATGCAGGCTTTTAAAGATGACACTGTAAAAATAAAATAAAATTCTGTGTGAATGGTTTTTCTGCTAAGACCAGCAAAGAAATACCAAGGATGATGCAGTCTCATGTACATTTTACAGGTTGGTTTTACAGATTAAACTATCAATTGGCTTTATATAAAGAAAGGTTGGTAATGATGTGGTTTCTCTTCATAAGCTTCCCCCCACACACACACCCAAGTGTGAAATAAATAATGCTTTCACTTAGCAGCTGTTTATGATGGCCATAACTTTTGAGCTGGTTCCAATCTTTATATACCCTTGGTCTTGATCCAAAGAGTCATGCCCCAAATGTTCTATAAATATATTGGGACTTCCAAGTTCCTTCTTTCTGTCGAGAGCCTGCCCTTCTGCATTGGCCACTGAACCACTCTTGAGATTTGGGGGCTTAGAAACATTTTCTGACACAGTATGAGGTCTCCCTGTTGAGTCTGGTGAGGGTGAGAAGCATGGTACGTTTGTAAATGCCTTCACATGTGCCAAATTCTTAATTTTATTCTGGGTCCCAGCTCATACGTTCTCTTGCTTTTTCTGTTTGCTTCAGTTAACACTGCTTCTTGCCAAACCCAAATATGTTGAAAACCTGATCTTGATAATAGTAAACATATGCAAACTAAAAAAGCATATTGTCTTTCTCTAACTCACAATTACTAAGGCTATAATCCTATATACATGCTTACCTTGGATCAAGATCCATTAAGCACAGTGGGACCTAATTCTGAGTAAACATGCCCAGGATTGATCTGTTCAGGTGCTTAATGCACTTTGCATAAATAATACATTTATTTATTCTTTTTTAATCACCGTTCATGAAATATTGTCCCTGGGTGGCTTACAAACATAAACACCTGTACATTAAAGCTAGAAAATGCAATATAACAATTTAAAACCAAGTTGAAATCAAACTATATTATAAAGACAACAAGCATCCCATCCATTACAGCTGGCCTTAACAGATCAACCTCCCTCAACCAGTACAAAGAGCAAATAAATCTCACATACATACTTAAATTTAAGACACGTTGATTTCCTCCAAAGACTCTTGGAAACTGTAGTTCGTTAAGTGTGCTGAGAATTGTAGCTCTGTAATGGGTAAACCACAATTCCCAGAACTTGGTGCTTTAAATGTATGGTGGATGTGACCCGATAGTTCCTGTTATACCTCTGAGGAAGGGAATTGTACAACTGGGATGCCACCACAGAGAAGGCCCTGTCCTGAGTTGCCACACAATAGATTGCACATGTCCGAACCCTGATCTCCTCCTTGACATTGGTTAAGTAGCCACCATCATTGCCCAAAATCCACAAATGGAGAATGGTTCTTCTGGGTTGTGCTTCCTCTACTGGAGGGATGGAATGAACCAATATTTAAGTGATCATCTGTCATATGTGCCAGCATTTACTGTGGTTTACTAGCTATGGTTAACATTAACTGTGACTTAGAAATATGTGTGAACTGGGCCAGTGTTTGACCATTCTGCGTTTACTGATAAATCACAGGACATGCTGGCAGTAGCAAGCAGGTCCATCCTAAAAAGATTTTAAAAAATAAACAGTAATACTCTCCATGTGTATTTACATTTGTTTTGCAGAAAGAACTGGGTGGGAAACCAATGTGTGCCTTGATTTCAGGTTTCCTTGTGCTCGGTGTCACCTTTCGGGGGGGGGGGGATGACATTGCCTTTGGTTTTGAGAGCCCCGGTTTCTCCATATACTTGGTAGCCCATTGAAGTAGTGCTAACTTTCCCACAATGTTCCCTGAATTGGCAAGCTAGGGCTCTTATTCACAAGTAGTTTCTTTTTATAGGTAATCTAAGGCAGACAGCCAGAAGTTTATTTCTGGGCTGTTCTTTTCACACATAAGCTGCAAGCCTGCAAAGAGAAGTACACGCATATACCTCAGAAAGGGGAAGAATAACCTAGAAATAGATGTGCAGTGTAATTCCTAGCATACTTAAGAGGGAAAACTAAAATCCACTGAAACCACTGGAAATTATGTCCATGTAACATCTTTAGCATTGGGCCAACAGCCTAACAGCAACCTGTTGTCGCCTGTAGACCTCTCTAAAGTATAGTCTCAAAGGCATTTGCAAAAAGAAAAAGGGGGAAAGGAGGTATGTCATTCATCAGTTACATATATTACATTTACGTGCATAATCCTTTTTTTTAATTGCCCATAATTTCAGTCTAGCAGAAAAATCTGGGAAAACATCTTAATTGAAGTGGCCGATGAAAATATTTTTGTCATGATTTCAGTATGCATAATAAAAAGAGAGATTTGCTGTAATAATGACACACATTGCAGAGCTATTGGAAAACCTTTCAAAAACAGTCTATTGATTCTAAGCTATTTAGCTTTGCTATCTCTTTCATTATAGGGTCACAACATCTTTGCTAACTTGTCCTCCAAGGATTACAGTGACCTTATGCAGCTTCTGAAGAAGTCAATATTGGCAACAGACCTCACTCTCTATTTTGAGTAGGTATTGGCATTTTCTGAATTTGACAAATGGAAATCCAAAAGAGCTACAGTCCCTAACGACCTTTTAAATACCAGTGAGGGCATGTGGCACATATTACCAGCAGTTACTATTTAATTATCATTTGAGGTATTTACTCTAGCGCTTGTGCATTTTAGTCTTCTGAAAGTTTTCAGTATGTTATGTGCAACTGTTTTCTGTTGTTTAAATGTACAATATACTTAATTTATAAAGTTAAAACAAAACCACTTCATTGTTTATGGAAGAATTGCATTGGTGGGAGCTAGGTTTTCTCCTTTCTCTTTTCCACGTGGGTTTGTTTTTTTGCTCTTTTAATTGGGGATCTTCTAAGCTTGTAACTTCCCATCTCTGTAATGAAGTTGCACAGCTCCATAAAAGCCGTAATGCATGTTTAGAGTGTACCCACTGAAATAAATGGGACCCAAATTAACCATTACTCAAGTTAAGTCCCATTGATTTCAGTGGGTCTACTCTAAGAATGGAACCAATCCCACAGGATTTTTAAAATCTGAATTTGTAGATTGGCATCAGTGGGTCATATCCAGCTAAGTCATAGGCAGAGTAGATCCACTAAAATGAATGGGTATAAGTTACTTGGTTGCACTGCAGGTGTGACTCAGGTTGGATATCGGCCAATGTGTTTGAACAAAGTCACATCCCTGGATCAGAAGAATGCGTGGTCTCACTGGATGTGATTTTGTTCAAACATAAAATTGAGTGATACCCAACATTAGTCATACTTGGAGTAAACTCATTGGAATAAATGGATTTAATCTTACGCTCCTGTAGGTAGACAACAAAGTACCCTTAGTAGGAATGTTGCTTTGGGGACAAGACCTACATGCCCCTCATGCAATGTATGGGTGAAACTGCCACCACAGATCAAATACTACAGAACTTGTATATCTCCTGACACCTACTTTTTCAACAGATAACAGTTAACAGATTCATTTGCTAGCAGGCTTGATGACTTTTTTTTGTTTGTTTGTTTTGGGGGGGAAATGGTGGTGCTCTTGTATATTTATATTTGGTAGTTTCTGAGGGCGTTGGTAGCAGGGAAAATGGCAGATGCTAAATCAGCTCAATGCTGATGTGAGGGGCATTGTGGGGAATGCAAATGGTGGTATCTGGCACCGATTGCAGACCTGCCTGCCAGCAGAAAAATGTAAGGGAAGTCACAGGGCAGATGTTAGCAGTGGAGTACCACAGTCCCAGCAGCTGTTCAAGGATGTTACATACTGATACTGGACCTGGGTGAAGCTTTTCCCAGTACAATATCTCCTTGCTGAGAAAACGTTCAGCTGCTGAACTTTGGCCTGCTGTGCATGTTGTTAAAAGACACAGGAAAAGAAACAGAACTAGCAGCTGTAGCTGGGGGCTGCAAGGTGATGTTCATGTGGTGTAAATCAGGCTTAGTGATGGCCACAAGCTTAGATGACTTTAAAAAGGGGGTATTAGACAAATTCAAGGGCAGGTCTATCGGTAAGCTATTAGGCACGTCAGCTAAACGATTCCCCCATATTCAGAGCAGCATTCGACAATTTGCCAGGTGCGACCAAATGAAGGTGCCCAGGTGCCAGGATGGCACCTGACTTCTCCACCATCTGGAGGTGCGTGCCTTGGGCATCCTTGGATCTTGACTGTTTTCACACACTAGCAACACATCCTGTAGAATTCTATCCATTATATATTTTATCTGCACAATTGGAATGAATTTCAGGAACCAAAAAGTGGTATTGAAAAATGCGACTTTTGAGCTACCTGGCCCAAAAATGGCAGCTAGGCATTCCGTTTTGGTGACTGTAACCCTGGTTCAAGGAGCCGTTTGGTGCCGAGCTTAATAGATCTGAGTTTCTAACACTGATTCACAGATGCCGTGGTACTGATTCTCAGCTCCTAGAGAGCCGACAGTGGCAAAGGGTAATTTCCCTACAAACCCTGTTTGTGGGCTTTCTGGAGGCATCTGCTTGGTGGTCACTCTGTGGGAAGCAGGATGATCTGTTGAACTTCTGGCACCTAGTGAAGAGCTATTATTATTATTATTATTATTATTATTATTATTATTATTATTAATTTATTTATTTCAGCAGGCATTTTCAAGTAAGTTTCATTTTAACTTTAGTGTTATCTTTTTAACCTTACTGTGCACTGCTTGGAGACTAAGGTGTCGAGCAGTATATAAATGGTTGAAATGAATAAATCTGGATGTGGCCAGCGGTGAGTGGTGCATCTAATTCAGGAGCCCAGCTGCCGCAATACTAAAATCCCCCTTTGATGGTTTTCTTCATTCGTTTCTTTGACATTCGGGCGCAAGAAAGGTGCTACAAAGGCATCAAGTGTTCTGCCACACTCCTAGCTAAAGCTAAAGCTTGTGAAACCTGTCTTACCTTTATGATGTTAAAAAACGAGTTGTTTAAGATGGGTGCAGGAAGGTCATGTTTTGATCGCAGCTGAAGATCTTATTTACTCTTTTAATTTGTTACACATTGCTCAAGGGATTCTGAACAATGAGGGAAATTGGATTTTCAAATGTGTTACTTGTTTTCTCAGGAAGGAGAAAAATGTGTTTTAAGTTGCAGCCTTCTTCTTAGTTAAATAAAACAAGGAGCCACTCTCAAAAACACCTTGTGCAGCGCTGACGCAATGCGGCGTTGCATGGGAACAGCTATGGATAAGATTGATTTAAAGCCTATGTGCCCAGCTAGTCTGGGCTGTTAAAATTGTCATCACTGCAGTACTCTTTCCCAGAGGTGCTGTTAGACCATCATGCCATGAATCTGCATGAGAGAAATGAACAGGATGAACTTTTGATAGGATGTACAAAGCAAAACGTGCAAGGGGGAAAAAATATTACTTGAGTCTTCATTAGCAGACTATATTAAATAAACAGAAAGTTCGATCATTTTTTTAAAAAACACAGATTGTTCTTTTGTCTCCTTTTAATGATTGACCTTAGAAGGTCATTTGCCTTTTGTAATGGACCATACTGGTGGCACCAACCCCATTTTGGTATATATAACCACCATTATAGACTTAAGGGTGGAAATTGTAGTCATAATTGTGAGCAGCATGGGATAGTGGCAGCCAAACTATTCCAAACATGAAAAGACCCTATGTCAAACACAGTTACTGGAATATCAAAATTTCAGATCCTGTCTGTGATACTGTCTTTCAGTAAGTTACATGGCTTAACCGATTGTGATGTCCCAAAGCCATTCCGTTGATGCCAGTCACTATGATAGAACTGGTCCCAGGGTATGGTCGGAAGGTACATGAGGCTACCCCAAAGCTAAGCAGGTTTGGATTAACCCTTGAATGGGTGTCTGCCTTGGGTTCCATGATGGAACAAAGGTGAGATATAAAAATGCAAGAAACTAAATAAGCAAACTTTCCTTGTGCTTCTCAGGTCATCTGCCTTTAGCTGAGGAAGCCTGAGAGCTGGTTTATACAATACTGCCCCAATGTCAAGGCTTCCAAGAATACAAGTAACGGCTGCAACATGTAATATTTACCATGCAAATCCTCTGTATTGTGTGGTGAGTCTCAATGCAAGCTGCAGAGTTCGCATCAAATAATGTAGAGGATTTACATTGCAAGCTACATATCTTCTTCCAAAGTTTAAATTACTTTTAATACCCTCTTGGCTGCTTTTGGTTATATAGCTTTATTCTGAACTGACTTTATTTTCATCAATATGATATTCTCATTGCATTTCATGGGAAAGTACCTGCATTTTGGTTTCTATAGGCATTGTTTGTATAAAAAAAATATATTCACTCAAAGTTTGTGTTTCTTCATGGAAATATAAAATCTCTGCATTAGAGATTGGTTTTCCTAGCCACAAATTATAAAAACAGTTACAAAACCTGCCACTGAATGTTTTAAGGCACTTTGGTGTGAAAAAGAAAGTCACATGCCAAGAAATTTCATAATTATATACTTATTTATCATTTCTTTTGTATCCCACCCTCTATCCAAGAAGCTCAGCGAGAGACACATAGGGCTATGCTGTTTTATCCTCATCAGCCCTGTGGGGAGGTTAGGTTGAGAGATAATGACTGGCCCAACACCATTCAGTGAGATTTATAGCTGGGCAGGGCTCTGATTGTCTGTGATTGTATAGCACTTGACTAAGGGCCAGGGAAGATTACATACTTTGGCAAGTTGGGCAACTTCATATATTTCTAAAACATGAACATTTATTAAATATACTTAATTCTTCAGAGTAATAATGTTCCATAATTATATCCTTGTTGCTAGTGTACAATCAGGAGACTATGAAATTGATGAACTGCTGTAAGAACTCATCCTGCAACTACAGTTGTACCTTGGAAGTCGAACGGAATCCGTTCCAGAAGTCAGTTTGACTTCCAAAACGTTTGGAAACCAAAGCGCAGCTTACGATTTGCTGCAAGAAGCTTCTGCAGCCAATCGGAAGCCCCATAGGACGATCGGATTCCAAAAATAGTTCGCAAACCGGAACAGTCACTTCCAGGTTTGCGGCATTTGGGAGCCAAAACGTTTGAGAACTAAGCTGTATGACTACAAATTTTTTACTATGCTGGAGCAGAAGAAAGCTTTTCCCCAGGTCTTTTGCTACCTGCACTGATGGGGAGTAAAAGGAGAGGGCCAATTCAGTGGTTTCTGAAGAACCTTACTGGTTCGGGAAGCACTGTGTTCTCACACAAAATTCCATTGAATTCATTACAACAACGTCTTATAAATGTTCTTGTTTCCTTCCACTGATACATTTTGTTGTAGGAGGAGGACTGAGTTTTTTGAACTTGTCAACAAAGGTGACTACAACTGGAATGTTAAGAGCCAGCGGGAGATATTTCGGTAAGTGAGGCCTCTGGGTTGGGTATGCAGCACATTTGTTTAACAAGATTGTTGTGGGAAACTAGACTATCCGCAGCAACCGAGGACCATATTCTTTGCAGGCATCTGGAAGTTCAGAGCTAGCCAGCGACGCTGTTTAGAGTGGCCATCAACACGGCTTCCTGGCTTGGGATCTGCACAGCTATTGGCCAAAAGGGTCTCTCCAAGACTAGCGATCCCTCGTCTGGATGTAATGCTTAAATCACCATGGAGATTGCTGTCATCACACTGAGTCTTTAACCTCTGCCAGATGTCCCTAGCGGCCCTGGGCAAGAGTGTGGAGACTCTTAATATGATTTCCATGATTACTGTGGTACACAATTTTTGTACAAGTACTGTTATGCTTTCCTCCTCTGAGTGATTAGATTTTCTGGGGACTGTGCCTACCCAGCTTTGGTTTCCTTTGGAAGGAGAGATGACAGCAGGCTTGTGACGTTTTTGTAATATTTGGGTTTATTTACGAATATACAAATCGGATATAGGTAGTGGCAGAAAGCATAGCAACTCTAAAAGCAGCAAATCTACTGCCTTGTGTCAGATGCCCAGTAAGGAAACCAACAACCACAGTTTCTTCTTTTTAGCTTGAAGCATACCTACTCTCCATCTTTCTCAGGCTGCAATTTATCTGTCTCACTGTAGCAAAACCTACTTCTATTGTTCCCTCTCACACACCGCTCTCACGTTTATAAGATCCTTAGCTGGAGCAGGGGAGGTCTGCCACTTACCTTGCATGCTGTTTGGTTTCTCCCATTCAAAAGTCAAGGAAAATCCAGCTATTTACTGTCTGTTGCAGAATGATTCTCCCTGGTAAACATGATGCATTCCTCAGCCCATAGAATGACTATGTCACACGACAGACTTACCCTGGGACGAGCAACCAGAACATTATGAATATATATACCATATAGCAGCATAACATTAACAAGCTCTTGGAAATCATACTAGGGTCTGACCAAGATGTTGTTGCATGGCCATTTTTGTTGCAGAAAAGCTGCTTCAGGGTGACAGCTTTTTAAGTTGAGTAGCAGCAGGAGAAATTCATTTCATTTCACCTTTAAAGAGACATTTACAGAAATGTGTACGTCTTGAAGCAATATGCAAACCGAATCACAGCTATCCTTGAAAATTCGCACTTCGGTGAATTTTGCAACACAGTTCTGCAGCCCAAGTAATGGGTGCTAAAATTCATATGCTAAGTGTCCATAAATGCATATATTGGTGAAAATAATACATTAAAATGTGTTGTGTTAGGGGAAAATGGCATTGCAAAACTGCATTATATTAGGGAAAGTTACATTAAAATGTTATATTAAGATAAATTCTCACTAAAATGCTGGTAAAGTCATGAAGACTTAAAAAAAAATATCAAAATGGTGTTAAAATGAAGATTGGAAAAATGAGAAACTGAGAGAAACCAGGATCTGCCAATTTGCCCCTTTCCAGCAGCAGAGTAGAGTGGGCACTTTAATCTTTTCCCACCCCTTGTTTTTCTGCTGTGGTTCCCTCTCATTCCACCCCCATAGCATTCTAGCTAGACACATTCTTTACCTTCACAAAGCTGCACTCCATGGGGGGGGCAGTGGCATAGGTGGGGAGCTGCAGTAAAAAGGGGGGTGGGAGGCAGATGAGTTAAGCATTCCTTCCGTGCCCATCTAAAGGTAAAGGGACCCCTGACCATTAGGTCCAGTCGTGACCGACTCTGGGGTTGCGGCACTCATCTCGCTTTATTGGCCAAGGGAGCCGGCGTTCAGCTTCCGGGTCATGTGGCCAGCATGACTAAGCTGCTTCTGGCGAGCCAGAGCAGCGCACAGAAACGCCATTTACCTTCCCGCCGGAGCGGTACCTATTTATCTACTTGCACTTTGGCGCACTTTCGAACTGCTAGGTTGGCAGGAGCAGGGACCGAGCAACGGGAGCTCACCCCGTTGCAAGGATTCGAACCGCCGACCTTCTGATCGGCAAGTCCTAGGCTCTGTGGTTTAACCCCGCGTCCCTCCGTGCCCATCTAGTTGTTGCCTAAAATTGCTGCCATTCAAAGCAGCTCTTTTGTTACAGGTATTAGCAATTAACATTTAGCTAAGCTGCAGGTGGGCAACCTGGGTTTTTTTAGTAGAGGATTCCATTCGCTCCGGGGTACCGGGAAGGGATGAAGCCAGAAATGAGCACTGCCAGGGGCATCAGCGAGTGGGCCACCCATTTTCTCTTTCATCTCTCTCTCTCTCTCTCTCTCTCTCTCTCTCTCTCTCTCTCTCTCTCTCTCTCTGTGTGTGTGTGTGTGTGTGTCTCAAGTCCTTTGTACAGTGGTACCTCAACTTAACGTTTACCTCCAGTTATGTATCCTTCAGGATACGTATGCGGCAAAAGTATTTTTCTGGGTTTTGCCACATGCGCAGAAGCGCTCCACCGCCACGTGTGCATGTGCAGAAGCGGTCCCTCCAGTTGCAGAAACCTCGGGATCCGACCCTAGCTCTGGAACGGATCCCATCCGCAACCAGAAGTACCACTGTATAGCTGAAAAGACAGCCCTGATGTTCTCCAATGGCGTTATGTAGCTGTTGTGTCAGGCAGGTCTTGTGCTACCCACAATGCCTGGTGCACACACATGCCCCCCCACCATGCACACATCTCTGCTCCCTACATCCGCCCCATCAGACCCACCACTCCCAAGGGCGTCCTTGCACAGTTCACCACAACCTCTACATCCACCAAGAAACTTTTGTGAAAGAGCAAAGAAACATCCCGTGAGCTTTCTCCTGTATGCACACATGCCGTTTATGAATGGAGCTATTCATGTGATGGGAATGATCCTTGTGTTTTAGCGGAGGCATGGGTCATTTCCTGTTTTTCCATATCATTTCACTCATTCCCAATTTTAGAGCCGGGGCAGTATATATGCCACTTCTTTTATTTCCACTGTCCTTGTTCTTCATCTGAGCTTCCTCATAGTTTTATCTGCATCATGTACTGTACATAAATGCTTTCTCCAGCTGAATAGTTTCTTTCTCCCAACACTTATAAAACATAATTGTAGCCAGGTATTAAACTACAGTGAAACAGTGTAGTCCTTACTGTAAATCTTGGGGTTTTTATTGCAGATGAACCGTAGAAACTGCTTAAACAGTGTCTGGAATGCCTCTCATGGTTATAGCTTTTCTCTTACCACAGTAGTCACTTATAAGTAGGCAAATAGATTAGCCCAATCTGTATTTATTGTGTAATAACTCCTTTTCTTACATCATGGCAGAACCCCAGCTGCCCTGTATATTATAAATATTACTTTATTAGTCAAAGTGCAGCAAAATTAGTAGTTAGTCCATGGTGATACATGTTTCTTTTGTAGCACTCAATGGATAGCATTGAAAATTCATTATCTGATGATCTATAATGCATTAGCTCTGCTATATCTAATGGCATTAAAAACGGCGCTGACTGTTGAGATTCAGAGCTGTGCCGTCCCTTCTCTAAGGGAAGAAGTTGCTAATTCTGACTGTTTAAAACAAGTTATGTAGCCGAGGCGCATTTGTTTAGGAAAGCAACAAAAGGTTTGTTCAGCTTGTATTGTTCATTTCTGTTTTTCAGATCAATGCTAATGACAGCCTGTGACCTTGGAGCTGCGACCAAACCGTGGGAGATTTCAAGACAGGCAAGTCATGATTAATAGCAGGGCAAGGAAGAGGAGGTACTGATGCAACTGTTTTCCCAGGAACCTGACATAGAAGGGGCCAAATATGCAATCAATTTGCAGCAGTGTTGCTGTGTTTTAAAATAACACAGATTTTCTGTTGGGCATGGTTCTGTTGCCCAATGCTTTCGTTGTTCATGTTTATTTGATAGCACTGAGTCTTTCTAAGGTGTCTGAAGAACACCTCTGATTCCATCATCAGAGCCACAAGATTAACTCTTCCACAGCATATAAAATCACAGGAATGTAAGAGGGAACGTCTTCCTATTTTGTTCAACAGATCCTGAACCACCTTCTTACCACAAAATGTTGAAGGCAAAATGCTAAGTATGGATCATTGGAGGAGAGCTTCAAAAGTGTGGACTGTTTGGGGGAATAGATACCTAGAAAGCTTTACACACAGTTGGCAATATTTTTTATATTTTTAAATATAAAAAAAGATTTAAAACGAACATTTGGGCCTGAGCAAACGTTTGTAAAAGGTTCCATGTATTCATTTGCAGGGCATCCCCTCACTCCTCTTTATAATTTGATTAGCTTCCAACTCTAAAAGAGACTTGTAATTTAATCCATGCCATCTAAAATCCTCATTGATATATAGCTAATTGATAATAATGTCAAATGGTTGATATCACAGTGGAGAAATACCTACTGCCTGCCCAGGAGTGTCGTGTTCTCTCTCTCCAGAATATAGCACTGAGTGACATTTAACTCAGAGTACAGCCATTGCAATTAATTGACCTAACTTACTGTAGTCATGTGCATTAATTTCAGTGTGCTGATTATTAGTAAAACTTAATTGAATAATACCCAATGTCTTTGAAAAAGAACCCATTTTTAAATACCCATTTTCCAGGATTGTATTTACTGTATTTCCTTTCTGATTAACATTGGCATTCTTTTAACTCCATACATGTTATACATTCAAAGCACCATGAGAATCCTGAGAACTGTACTTTGTGCTGGGAATTGTAGCTCTGTAAGGGATAAACTAGAGGGACGTGGGTGGCGCTGTGGTCTAAACCACTGAGCCTAGGGCTTGCCGATCAGAAGGTCGGCGGTTCGAATCCCCACGACAGGGTGAGCTCCCGTTGTTCAGTCCCTGCTCCTGCCCACCTAGCAGTTCAAAAGCACATCAAAGTGCAAGTAGATAAATAGGTACCACTCCAGCGGGAAGGTAAACGGCGTTTCTGTGCACTGCTCTGGTTCACCAGAAGCAGCTTAGTCATGCTGGCCACATGACCTGGAAGCTGTACGCCAGCTCCCTCGGCCAATAAAGCAAGTTGAGCGCCGCAACCCCAGAGTCGTTCGCAACTGGACCCTAACGATCAGGGGTCCCTTTACTTTTACCTAAGGGATAAACTACAGTTTCCAGAAATGTGATTTAAATGTATGGTGTATGTATTCAGCCCACATGTTGGAAAAAGGGGGGGGGACACCTGGCAAGGGGGAAGAACCTGAATGCTGACCATTAGGCAATGTGTTCTCCCTAGGATTATGGCTTCGGATAGTACTGATTGTATAAGCTAGAAAACCATTAAATTATGCTATTTGTCATTTCAGATAGTATATGATCTCCAGTACAATTTTCAACACATAGTGTGCAGTTGTGTAGTCACACATTAGCAACAGAGAGAACATCAATAGCCAAGGGGCCTGTTTATACCAGCGTCCCTTGCTGTCTGCATCCCTACATTATTATTTTTTTGTAAAATGATACTACATTCGGGTTTTGTTTTTTGTTTCTTTAAAAGCATATTGTTGTAGAAACACAACCTGAAAATCCAATTAGGATTAACTTTGCAGAAGAACACTGCGTATTTCCAGAAGTTACTCATATGTATCCTTAGCTTTATTTCAGTTAGATTTATAACCTAACCCTTTCTGAAGGCAAATTAAATCAATGAAGTAGATAAAACATTACAAAAGTGTCGAAACATTCTTAATCTCTTCTTATAATTAGATGTTCATGTACAACCAAGATATATGTAGCTGACTCTGAAGCAGGATATATATATATAAATAAATACTGGCTACATTTATTTTATTTAAACGAAGCTGTTTTACAGGTTACTTCTCACAATGTGGCTGCCATGCAAAAGGAGCTTAAATCTACAAGTACCACTGCATGGTGCTTCCCTTGAACAATGACACCTTGTTGTGGGCCACGAGGTCTCCATGTGAGCCAGACCTTCCACTAATAATAGTAAAAATAATAATTTATTATTTGTACCTTGCCCATCTGGCTGGGTTTCCCCAGCCATTCTGGTCAGCTTCCACAAAGACCAAAAATACACTAAGATGTCACACATTAAAAACTTCCCTGGACAGGGCTGCCTTAAACAATTATCTGACATTCAGAAGACATCTTATCTCTTTGACATCTGATGGGAGGGCGTTCCACAGGGCAGGCGCCACTACTGAGAAGGCCCTCTGCCTGGTTCCCTGTAACTTGGCTTCTCGCAGTGAGGGAACTGCCAGAAGGCCCTCGGCGCTGGACCTCAGCGTCCGGGCAGAACGATGGGGGTGGAGATGCTCCTTCAGATATACTGGACCAAGGCCGTTTAGGGCTTTACAGGTCAACACCAGCACTTTGAATTGTGCTTGGAAACATACTGGGAGCCAATGTAGGTCTTTCAAGACCGGTGTTATGGTTTGTCTCAGTATCCTTCCAAAGCAGCTGTCTGGCGGCAGCATGGAAACTTTGGAAGCTGCCTTATACCTCTGGACCAACCCTCAGTATTGCCTGCTCTGACTGGCAACAGCTTTCCGGGATTTCAGAGAGCAGTTTTAACTAGTTCTGCCTGAAGAGGCTGGGGGTTGAATCTGGGAACTTTTGCATGGAAAGAACATGCTTTCCCACTGAGCTATGATTCCCCCAAAACATCTGCCCCCCCCCCCGGAAAAAAAAGTTTCACAAGGGGCTTATCTTTGACGTGACTCCATGCACACATCACATGGCAGTGGTATAAAAAGGAAACACTTAGTTTTGAGTTCAGTGGCTAAGCTTATATTCCGCCGCTGCCAGGTTATCAACACATGTTTTCAAAACGACATTTATTTGTCCAGTTTGAGCTTGGTGCCATTTATTTATTTTATTCCATAAAATTTATACACGGCTTGATTGTAAACAGACAAACAAACCTCAAAGCGGTTTACAAAATGATAAAATAAAATCAAGAAATCCACAACCATTCTTTAAAACCTACAAAAGTTCAAATACTAAAACAGATTGAAATTGCCTCATCTTTCTAAGCACCTGGGTAGGTTTGTCGTAACGTTTTTAGCAGGCAGCAAAAAGAGTTCAGTGAAAGGGCCTGCTTGATCTCAATGGGCAGGTTCAGGTGCTGCCACACAGTCAGGTTCTTACAAATGCAGAACAGGTATTGTGTGGCACCTGTAAGTAGTGCCAACTTTTGCATTCCCATTTAAATTCTCATTCTCCAAATGAAGTTAAAGAAGACTAGCTCCAATCCATTAAGTCCATGCAAATTGTAGTGTTAAGTGGTTCAGGGCAGAAGACAGAAGTGACACCTGTATTTCAGAAATTAAATGGATCAGAAAGGTTGTTGAAGCAACAAGCAGAGAAGCCAGAGTTAACAGCCAGATTTCCCTGGTACATGGGTATGCCAGTTCCAACCAAAACTTCTGTACCTTGTATATAACCCCAACAACCTTAAACTTATTTAGGTGCCTATTCTGTTCGTACTTACTGGTTAGTGATGAGTAGCTTTTAGACTACAGCGGTACCTTGATTCTCAAACTTTATCTGTTTTGGAAGTCCATTCAATGCCTGAAACTATTCGAAAAGCAAGGCACAGCTTCTAATTGGCTGCAGGAGCTTCCTGCACTCAAGCGGAAGCCGTGTCGGATGTTCGGCTTCCAAAAAATGTTCGCAAACCGAAACAGTTGCATCTGGGAGCCAATTTGTTCGTCAACCAAAGTACCACTGTATTCAAATACTTCAGCTCTGAGTCAGCAAAGACTGCAGGCGACCATATATTTAAAATTGGGCGTGTTCTTCTGCTCGTTAATCAGGGTTCCAGTCAGGAAATTTGTTAACAAATAATATGAATCCTAACTGATTATTTGCTATTTGTTTTAGGTTGCCGAACTGGTAACAAGCGAGTTCTTTGAACAAGGAGACAGAGAGAGATCTGAGCTCAAACTCACTCCTTCTGTAAGTTCACCACTCATTTTAGAGTTCATTGTAAAAATGAGAACATACTGTAAGAAATTTGTTTTTGTTGCTGTGTTGCTGTTGTTTTTTTAAAAAATGTAGATGTTAAAATACAAATGTGAAAAGACACACAAGTACCATGTATACTTGAGTATAAGCCGAGGCACCTAATTTTAGCACAAAAAACTAGGAAAACTTGTTGACTCAAATATAAGCCCGTTCACCACATCACAAACCTGGTGGTGGCGGCAGAGGAAGAACAGGCAGCCCAAAAGGGCTGCTTTCGGGCTGCTCGTTCCTCCTCCGCCACTGCCACCAGCGGCAAAGGTGGTGGTGGAGAAAGGAGTTGCTTGTCTCTCCGCCGCCGCCTCTGCAGCTCGCAAGAGCAGGCATAGGAGCAGCAATTGGGAGAGGCACAGCATAGTGCAGCTCCTCTCCCAACTGCGACTCCTGTGCCTGCCCAGGCGGGCAGTGGCGGGACCAGTGGCGAGAAAGGGCTCCTTTTGGGCCGCTCGTCCTGCCGCCACCCGCCTCACTCGGGTATAAGCTATGGGGGGCTTTTTCATCATAAAAATGTGCTGAAAAAGTCAGCTTATACTCGAGTATATACGGTATATAACAATTAAAACCACAAAGTGTAAAAAAAAAAGTCCAAAAAGGAA
Source organism: Podarcis raffonei (assembly GCF_027172205.1). Classification (NCBI taxonomy): domain Eukaryota; kingdom Metazoa; phylum Chordata; class Lepidosauria; order Squamata; family Lacertidae; genus Podarcis; species Podarcis raffonei. The sequence continues at coordinate 114,487,635 of NC_070602.1, forward strand.
CTAAACTCTTTAAAAGAAAAACAAAAATAGGGACCCTGATTGTGCTTACTGTATTCCTGAATAACAAAACACTAGTTGTTTTTAAAAAGAAGAAAGAAAATAGTTATTTTGTCAAGTAGTACCTACCTGGTTTCCATAAAAATACAAATGGATAACTGAAAAAGATAAGAACAGATTAGACTATGTTTCCAGGCAATATAAATTTATTTAGTCCTCAGTTTTATCTTGTGAATTCATTTGACATCAATGAGTCCAACTTCCTAAGGCACAGAAGTTGAACCAGAAATAACCAGAGATATTTCTATGAGCAAGCACAATTTCAAGGTTGGCTTGATGTTTTTTCTGTCTGTTTTTATGTGGTGCATCTTTCCTGAAATGAACACTTCTTGAGCATGCAAAGGTATGATAATAGAGTGTTGGCCAGCAACTCTTGTTTTCCCCACAAGTAGCCTATTTTGAACTGATCATTGACTAAAATGACCAACATTATTAGCCCACTGATTCACACCTGATTCACTCTTCTCTTTGACATATACTATAACAGGGAGGAGTTTCCAGTGAAAAAACATTGACAGATGCAGCCCCACTTGCCATCTGGAGTAGGTCCAGTCCAGGAAGCAGGGCCGGCACAGCTATTAGACAGGGTGAGGCAACTGCCTCAGGCAGCAGAAACCCCCGAGATGTCACCCTGTGGTGCCCTGCCAGCATTGGTGCCAATTTCAACTGAGATCTTGGCAATTTTGGCCAAGATCTCATCCGAAATCTCTCCTGAAATGGGCAGCGGGGGCAACAGGCTGGGCAATGCAGGCAAGCTGAAGGGCCAGGCAGCACTTCCTGTTTTGCCTCAAGTGGCAAGACAGGATGTGCCCCCCCCCCCGCCAGAATGTGTTCTGCCACTGAGTTCTGTAGATTGTTTACACTGGTGCCAAGACATAAGGCAGTGTCGCTTCCAGTAGGATGAACGGTAACAGAAGCCACATCCAAGGTCTTCTGTACTGCACCTGAACTGGTGATTCCCATGTGCAAATCAAGACAAAAGCAAATGGAACTGAAGAGTTGATGTGCACACTAGGGGGAGGAATCACTTGCTATCCTCACAGGACAGGGAGCCCTTTGCTTTGTTTTGGCCACCCTGGGCTCCTAGGGGATATTATAATTTGAGTCATTGATTAATTAATAATTTGCTTGGGTCTTGAGAGAAAGCCGAGTTGAGCTGCATAATAAATGGGGTCCCTCACAAAAAATTATCAGCCCATTTCAAGTTATTTTTTTCCAGGGGTTGACTGGGTGTTTTTCTCATTAGTCTATAAGCCTGCAAACAGGACATGTCTTAGTTGTTGTTTTTTTATAGTGCCTAAAACTTTGAAGTAGTTCATAAATAATGAATATTACTGATAGTGGTAACAATGACAGGAAGAGAACATTTGTAAGTATGATGCATCTCTCAGTTGTGGCTAAGTGCAGGACAAATTACATATAAAACTACATTATTAGGAATGAAAAACAAAGAACACTAAATAAGCTGTAGCCCTCCTGCTCATTATTTCCAATTTTGCCTTTGCTGCTGATTTTTCTACATTCACCCAGAAGGCCTGGGCCCAGAAGAAACATTCCCAATGAACAAAACAAAGAAAGAGGAAATAGTTTGTTTTCTAAATAGATTCTCTGTTCCATAACAACACATTTTCTAAGAATTGAAGCCCATGCTGATCATTCACTGAAGCTTCCGTCCTAAACTCACTTACCTGGGAGTACTGATGGACCTCTCTCTCAATTTCAGTTTCTCTCGGTTTCTCAATTTTCCAATCTTTAAGTTTAGATCTCCTTTGCCTTTTTTTTTTTAAGTCCTAATGAAAATTCATCAGCATTTTTTCCTAATATATAGATTTTTGCATGCCATTTCCCATAATAAGATGGATATTTTCATGTTCTTTTCGCTATTTACGTGCATTTTAACGCACCATTTGCCATAATAAATGCTCTTTTTGCCTGGAAAAGTGCACTGCAAAATTTGGAGGAGTGTGGATTGCAAAGGATAGCTGTGTAGTATTCCAGAAAGTGTGAATTAGGTAGTGAACCAAACAGAATTTCTCCCCCGTCTCTAACTGGAAGCAAGGCCCCTTGAATTCAGTGACATGTATAGACTTGCACGGCACATCTTCCTCCCAAGAAAATGAAGAGAAGTCAGGGGCCGTTGCATGTCTTTATCATTGCCCTCCTCCTCCTCCTCCTCTCTTCCACCTGCAACATGAATGCTGCCAACAATACGGTAGATTTGTTTGATGTTAAGGAATTACATGGTATAACAGTCAAATAAATTAAACTTACATATGCTGTAAACAGGGCCGGAGAATAAATGGTTTGCTTTCCATCGTAGACAAAAGATAGGAAAGTGTGCATAAAGATTGATTATGGTTTTCAAAAGCATTCAGTTTGTACCAATTTGATCCTGGATCCAAAGCGTTGGGATATGAAGCAACATCTGTAAAATACTGCAGAGTAATAAAGCATGACATATCCCTCCACTTTCAACCTCTCATTCCCTCCCGCTCTTTCAATTCAGGCTATTTTTGATCGGAACAGGAAAGATGAACTGCCTCGATTGCAGCTGGAGTGGATTGATAGCATCTGCACGCCTCTCTATCAGGTAATTTTACATACCGCTGCTGCAGAAGTGGGAGGCTGGCTGGCCCTGCCTGTCTGCAGAAGGGAGAAGGGAGATGTTATGTAACAGCTTTGCAGGAGGTTTCAATCTTTCGATCTTCATGAGGTCTGTCCTGGGCTCGCTCATTCCACAGGGCAGGAAAAGAAGCCGAAGCATTTCTAATGTAGTAAAATAAATGTGTGCCTATGAGGCCCAAATCTCTATCCTCTGTCAATAAGGAAGAGAAATAAAATAGCCAAGTAACATGGGTGTAGCCAGGATTTATTGTGGGGGGGCAGCATTATGTTGGGTTGGGCAGAACTAAGTTATCTGTGAGGCAATTGGTCAATTAGTTAAGTATTTTTATTTATTTACTTGATTTAGGGGAGGCAGCTGCCCACACCTGCACACACCCCAGCTACGCTCACGCCAAGTAACCCACCCCAGTCTCCCTCATCTGCACATTCAATGCTTTAAAGACCTTTTGTTTTAGCTCTAGTCCAAAGGTTTCAGGGTTTGGGTACTTCGTTTGTTCAGAATTAGAGAGTTGCTGCTGAAACTTGGTGACTATCTCAGACAGTTCTCAACAGGGGCGTCTTACCCATAGAGGCTAGTGGCACAAGGCACCAGGGCGCCAAGTTCTGGAGGGCGCCAGAGAAGAGGCGGAGGCTGGACGCGGCGCCTCCTGGCATCAGCTTGCTGCCATGCCGCACCGAAGCAGCACCGCACCCGGAGCCTCCGTCTGCCGTGGCCACCGTGGCATGAAGTGGCCAGCTGAGCCGGGAGGCACCACATCCAGCCTCCGCCTCTTCCCCGCCGGAGGAGCTGTCCTCCAGCTGCTGTCTGCTTCCTCCAGACCCGCCGGCAGCGCCGTCCTCCCTAAAAAAACTCTGGGAAACCGGGGGGGGGCGCCGGAGGGAGCTTTGCACCATGGTGCCGGATATGCTTAAGAAGGCCCTGGTTCTCAAATGCATCACAGAAGAGCTGCTGTTTAAAGCAGGAAACACAAAGCCCCCACTGCAGGCACCCATTTATATGCATAATGTGACTCTCGGACATGTTTGGTGTGGATGGCACACACACACACACACACACACACACACAGAGAGAGAGAGAGAGAGAGAGAGAGAGAGAGATTTTTCAGTGGTTCCTATGGAAGTCCTTCACTATTGAGACGTTCCCCATGCAGACCCTCACTGCACCCTCTTGACTTGATGTTCAGCTGACTTGGCTTTATAACGTATGGCTCATCCTTATAAGTTTAATACAGTTATAGTTGGTAGCTTCAGATCAAAATACAATTAGGCACTGAATGAAGTTAATAAACATATTGTTTAAAATGGATGTCACATTTTAGATAAATTCAGGAAGAAGTTAGGAGGGGGGGAATTTAGGAACTGGTCATTTAAGAAAACCATTGTCTATTAAACCAGAAGAACTGAAGAGCCAGAATTTGTAAGCAGGACGGCAAGAAAAGCATCTCAGGAGGGTTGTGTGAGAGGGCTGAATAGGAACACTAAGAGCATCACTTAGCTCCAAACTTGCAGGACTTATCTGGGCAACAGAGGCACAACTGAATTCCTAACTCTCTTCCCCCACGGCCTTTGATTATTGCTGCACAACTATTAAGCTGTTGCTCAGCTTTTCTCTTTCTTTCTTTCTTTCTTTCTTTCTTTCTTTCTTTCTTTCTTTCTTTCTTTCTCTTCCTGCCTTCCTGCCTTCTCTCTCCCTTCTCTCTCTCTCTTCCTTCTCTCTCTCTCTTCCTTCTCTCTCTCTCTCTCTCTCTCTCTCTCTCTCTCTCTCTCTCTCTCTCCTCTTTCTTTCTTTCCATTGTCAGAACTTGAAGTTAATGCCATACCAGCCTTAGGGGTAAACAGAGAACTAGATGTCAGTCTCACACTGAGTGAGATGCTCCCTGGAATATAAAGCTGAGTCTTAATTTCCAGGGCAGCCATTGCATCAATGATGCATAGAGGCACTGTAAATCCCATTTATGCATGGTTAAGAAGCCTAAGTTAGGACATCATGATCTAGACATCTCCAGTTCTGGGATTCTTCCCTCCTCCACACAAATCCTTCTTTTAATGGTAATAACTTGTCTAAACACAGAATGTAATAGATACGGTAGCATAGCATGTTGTGCTTGTGCAAAATCTGGGCTCCTTCTTTCTTTTCCTCCCTCTCTGCCATTTGCAGCTAAATGCTTGGATACGTACGTGCCTGCTGACAGTATAAAGGCATTTACTGTCAGAGAACAGCTTTCTCTGCTGTTCTGTTTTCTGGCGCCATTCCTTCCTCATTTTCTAGAGTGCTTATTATCTATTATGCCTCATCTTTGACACTATTAGTGGCACCACATATTACAACAAATGTAGTAAGGCCACACACAAAATATTATGATAGATTTTGTGTGTGTGTGTGTGTGTGTGTGTGTGTGTGTGTTTAAAAATGTTACTAGCAGCTGTGGGGAAACCTGAGCACCATAGGGACTACAGAAGGTAGACCGGGAGAGTTTAATTATTTTCCTGCTGCCATGGTCCTGGTGAACAACTTCTCTAGCTTCTATTTGCATCAGAAAGGAAGCTCCCATTGGTGCTGCCATTAGTTCAAAGTAGCAGCTTGAGGGGAGATTTACATCAGGACCATAGCAAGGGAAGGGTTGGGGTTGGACTACAGCTCCCATCATTCCTGCTCATGCATGGGCAGGGATGATGGGAGTTGTAGTTCAACAACATATGGGGACCCAAGATAGGGGAAGGCCAGGTTAAACCATGCCCCCCCTGCAGTCCCAGTGCTGCTCAAGCTTGCTCACAGTCACTATTAAAAACAAGCAAACATGCATTCAAAGTACAATGAGCCACATGCAACTAAGGAGTTCCACAAGTGGGAGCCAGTGCGAAGGCTGCTGCTAGTAGTACAGGGCTTCCCCCACTGTACTCCCCCAAAATCATCCCAGTCTGTTTGTCTGCACATCCCATTAAGAGAACAGCTGTATGTTGTGTTCTCCCTCTCTGTAATCCGTTGTAAAACTTACCTCAAATCCTGTCATCCCTGCATATTTTGCTTGACTGATGATGCACAATGTGATGATTCCAGCTACGTGTTGTAAAGTAGCACAATGGTATAGGGATGTATGGTTCTTTTTAAAAAGTAGTTGATCACCTACACACATTACTTTATTATTTTATACATTACTTGATTAGTTGTTGTTCCTAATCCTGCATTGTTCATGGCCAGCCTCTCTTTTCTCGTACCCTTTTTCTTGCGGAAATACAAATCTGGGGTATATTTCTGCTACATACTGCTTTCAGAATGTGTTGTCCTTTAAAAACAAATGACTAGGACAAAGCAGTAGATGTAGGCACACTTGCTCGGAAACAAATCCACTGAATTAAGTTGAACTTACTTCTGACTAGTAACTATGCTTAAGATCAGGGGTCGGCAAACTAAGGCCTGCAGGCCAGATCAGGCCCAATTGCCCTCTGGATCCGGCCCGTAAACGGTTCTGCAATCAGTGCGATCACCATTTTTTTTCAATTTCTTTTCGGGTGCCATTTTTTGTGATTTTTTCCTCCTCCCTCCCTCTTCCTGGCTTCTCCCTGCTCTGCGGAGGAAGGGGATTGGGCTTTGATAGGAATCCTCACCGGCCTCTTCTCATGGCCGCGCTGTGAGCTGGAGCTTGGCACAGCTGCTGGCCCTGCGCCTCCCACCCGGGGAAACTGGCCCAAAAAGAAGAGGTACAACCACCGGCTCCCAACCACAGGCAGAGCGGTGGAGGGAGGTAAGCAGGGGGAAGGGAGGGGCTGGGGGAAAGAGAGAAGCCCCCTCTGCCGCATGTGCAGTCTGGCCCACCACTAGGTCTGGGGGGGGGTGAACCAGCCCCCTCCAAAAAAAGTCTGCTGACCCCTGCTTAAGATTGTGTTACACAAAACTAAGACAGCTAAAACTGAAATAATTTCTTGAAGGGTTAGCTATGCTAGTTTGTTGCAGTAATTATTTTACATATGTTGTCACTCGGGTTTTTTGCATTTTATTTTCCCTTTGCACTGCTTTCATTTTTCCCCTCTGCCTATGTAGATATATACCTGCCATCTCAGAATAACACTACTTGCATCTGATGAATTGAACTCAAGTCCATAAAATGTTATGCCATAATAAATGTGTTAAGTCTTTAAGGTACCACAAAACTCTTCGCAGTTTGTGAAATAACATCAGTTAGCAGTCCTTCTATTTGTGCACGTCACTTACCAAACAAATATGGTTTCAAATTCATCATTTGGTAACAAGGATTTTCTTACAGAACTGGAAAATGCATGCAACTGGAAGAGAAGCATTAATTTCAATGTGCTCCACTATGTTACAGTTCAAAATGTCACACATGGAATATACGTGGGAACTATAGTCCCTATACTTAACTAGTTTATTCTCAGCTTGTTTTTTCTTGCCGTTACCTTCATTTGCTAAAAAATCTTTGCTTTTTTCTGTTGTATAGGATCAGCTCCTGCTTTGTAAGACTTTGGAGGAAATGTGTGCATTGTTTTTATGCTTAGAGCGATGAGTGTCTAAAATGTGGATATTTGTGTGTCTTTATGATCTGCCTTGAACATAAAGTTGGCTAGATAGAAGATAGACGATGCCAGATCAGTGCAGTAAGGAAAGGGCCAAATCAGTCACTCAATCCAAGTCTGAGAACCTGGGTTATTGCCAAACAGCTGCAAAGCGACAGGGAAGGCCACAGCATGCAGAGGCCAAGTGGGTGGAAGAGGTGCTTAGCTTAACCTTCCTTCCTCTCTGTTTCTTTCCTCTACAACTTTGTGCCCAGTCAGTTGTCCCTGTGATGAGGTAAGCTTACGTTGAACCCAAAATGTGGCAAGAATTGCAGTGGTGGTGGTAGGTTTGCAGGGGGAAAGGAGCAAGCAGAAAGAGGAGGATTTAAGCATCTTGTCCAAACCCTCTGCTTCTCTGCAGCAAATCAAGTGTGTCGCCCCATCACTGCACTTGTTTGGCCCCAAACGACACAAATCAAAGCAGTCTGTTTGTTTGCACATAGTCAAAGGGGCATCTTTATAGCTGTTTTGATTTTCTCTAAAATTCAGTTATAACGAAGTGCTTCACACACAAGGGACAGGAGTCTTCTTATTAGAAATAGAAGATAACAAAAGAGGCCAAAAAGAATCCCAACCTATTACCATTCTGCGTTGTTAAGCAGAGACGGCAACCCCATGAGATGGAAGGATACAGAGGTCAGAGGCCAAGCACTCTGCCCCTGTCTGAGTAAGAATGCGAGCAGGATGTGTTTTTGTGGGAGACATCCAGAGCATCTTTGCTTCTGTAAGTGCTCTGTTCTCTTTTTGGAATTCCAGATGGGATGCTCCTTTCAAGGATTTGAAAGAGCCTTCTTAAATCCCTGTGAATGCAGTACAAAGGGTAAAGGAATTGACATTGCTTCATCTCAACCCTCCAGGGTCAGGTTGCATTTGTCACTATATGTCTTCTCAGTGCTTCGTACATCATAACACAGAAGGAAAATGAAAGTCCTCGGAAACATTCTTTATCAAATACGATACACTTGGAACACAAACAAAAGGGCATGCATAATGGCCTCAGCTGCTAGCAAAAACGTTTTGATGTCCTCTCTAGCTTGTCATCATTAAGCAATAGATTATGTGTGACCCTGTAATTAAATGACTCTGTTGGGTGATGCCAACGAAACGCTGCAGTTGTAACAAGTCCTTTAATTTATTCACAATATGCTCAATGAAAAGCAAAATGCTTGGGGTGGTAAATGTACTGCTGTGAACCAAACGGGCAGTAGGCAACGTAGTGCAGTGAATACATTTTGCTTTGGATGCTGATGGCACTTCTGTGCCCTCCACAATCACTTGTGCCAGGTGTTCAGTATCTGAAGAAGCTGGAGGAGCAGCATTCCCTAGCAAACAGGATGTGAAAGAGGCCATTGCCACAAGATACAAAGCTTAAGCCTTACAAATGGAACTCTTGATAATCCACTTTTCACATACCTTCATAAGCAGTTCCCACTGGCCTGGAAAATGCATGCACCTCCAGGAACTACGTGTGAACAGTGGAATCAAGATTTCTCTATCTCCTGGAAGTGATGCCAACCGAAATAGGGGGTGGAACTTCAAAAGGAGGCAACCATGCCTGACCAGATCTGGGGCAACCTTGATTACTTCGAGATTTCTTTAATACCAATCAAAGCAAACCCTCCCGAGAGGGTTACAGGGTTATAAGAGAAAGTTTGTTATGTTTCTCTGGTTGTCAGTGATGCATGTAATTGAACAGTGGATTTGAAAGTTGGTTTTGAATCTGGTGAGCCTGATAGTTGCTGAGACTATAAGTTTCCCACCCCACCCCCATGATGGATTTGTTTTGTTTCATTAAGTTTGATGTTCTCTTCTCTTTCAGCAGAGTGGAAATATTGCATGGCAGGTATGGGGCACAGGACGGAACTGCTGGATAATGACTTCAGCTCTAAAGCATAATACAGTCGTACCTTGGAAGTCGAACAGAATCCGTTCCGGAAGTCCGTTCAACTTCCAAAACGTTCAGAAACCAAAGTGTGGCTTCTGATTGGCTGCAGGAAGGTCCTGCAGCCAATTGGAAGCCACAGAAGCCCATGTTGGACGTTCGGGTTCCAAAGAATGTTCGCAAACTGGAACACTCACTTCCGGGTTTTGATGGTTCGGGAGCCAATTTGTTCGGGAGCCAAGGCGTTTGAGATCCAAGGTACGACTGTATAGGTTGGAATAATAGGTTGACAAAAGGGAGTAGCAATTGGGATGTTTTCATTTAGTGAAAAGGGGAGTAAGAGGTGACAATTAGCTGAGCGATATGTAGAAATGAACTGAGAGGGAAAGGTGCCTATTTAGAACCTGAGGAGGCAGACTGAGCAGCTGGAAAATGTGTTTGAAAAGATGGCCAATGAAGTAAACCCTCCGTTTTAAAACAAAACAAAACTTGCAGCAAATCTGAAAGAAGATTAATGGATAATTTAACAGCCACTCAGTTTTCAAGAAAGACAAAGAGCAAACTCTATTGCCTCAGAAAAGGGCTAGAAATGATGATGGATTGAATGCTTGCAGTAAGTGTTGAACAAACCGGAATCACAGCTTACATCTGGCTGGCAAATTCCCAGCTGAGGGTAAATCTAAAGAACTAACTAAGGAAAAGAGACTGATAGGGACTGAAGAGATTTTCAAAATCTGTTTAACAGCAAGGCGGCAAGTATTGATTGCTGTGTGGAAGAAATGCCAAAAGTAAATGGTTAGTCATCTCGTGTTTTGCCCAACTCTGTTTGGATATGGCAAATTGCCGGAGCAAACGGAAGCCTATGGTTACAATTCTCAGGCTATCTTTGCTAGGGCTACTTCCGTAAGAATGGCTTAAGGATTGCTGCCTATTCATTAATCTGAAGCAGCCACTCTTTGCAGAAGAGATTATACACCAGGTTCTCAATTTTAGTGAAGTTATTATGGAGCAACAAAATATTTGACTCACAAACATGGCACCTCATGACCTGGGTACATATTTCAGTAGAAGAAGAAGAGTTTGGATTTGATATCCCGCCTTTCACTCCCCTTCAGGAGTCTCAAAGCGGCTAACAATCTCCTTTCCCTTCCTCCTCCACAACAAACACTCTGTGGGGTGAGTGGGGCTGAGAGACTTCAAAGAAGTGTGACTGGCCCAAGGTCACCCAGCAGCTGCATGTGGAGGAGCGGAGACGCGAACCCGGTTCCCCAGATTACGTGACTACCGCTCTTAACCACTACACCACACTGGCTCCCATCTCTGTGCTGCTCAGTGATTTAACTTTTAGCAAGAGGAAATTTGCTTGCTTTAATTCTGGCACATTTTTGGATCTCATTCCCATAACCATTATAGGTAACCAGGTTGCTTTTTTCTCTTTTTCATAGTGATATAGGAGCACTTGCTCATTTTTGGTTTTGAGGAGTCTCCAACCTTCTTTTGTACTACATACAGAGAGAGAGAGAGAGAGAGAGAGCTACAGAGCAAGAGGGGATAACCCTACACAGAACTTACGTTTTTGGGTGGCAGCCCCAGGTTTCTTGTAACTTACTTCCATCCTTAGTAAAGGTAAAGGTACCCCTGCCCGTACGGGCCAGTCTTGACAGACTCTAGGGTTGTGCGCTCATCTCACTCTAGAGGCCGGGAGCCAGCGCCGTCCGAAGACACTTCCGGGTCACGTGGCCAGTGTGACAAGCTGCATCTGGTGAGCGAGCGCAGCACACGGAAATGCCGTTTACCTTCCCGCTGGTAAGCGGTCCCTATTTATCTACTTGCACCCGGGGGTGCTTTCGAACTGCTAGGTTGGCAGGCGCTGGGACCGAACGATGGGAGCGCACCCCGCCACGGGGATTCGAACCACTGACCATGCGATCGGCAAGTCCTGAGGTTTTACCCACAGCGCCACCCGCGTCCATCCTTATAGTGGCCCTTAAAAAAAGGTCATAATTTATCTGAACTGAGAACAGGGTCCTTAGGAGGTGAAATGATTCCCCATATATTCTGTAGAATAACCTAGTCAGCAAAACACATGCTGCAGTCCAGTTTTGACTCTATTAACCTCTGCAGGAGTTTCACACGCTCACACCTTTTGTCCCCTTTGAGTTCCTCTAGTCACCAGGATCTCTTTCAATTGCCTCAGTAAAAATGATTAATTAGAACCCAGTGGGTTACTGAGCAGTGTGACTGTGGTGGCTTGTAGCTTTCTGATATTCTGCTCAGTAATAAAAGAGAATTTATATGTTCTTATTGCACATACACACTTTACAAGTGTTAGATCTGCAGAAAGACGACTGTGTGCTGTTATCTTGTCAAAGCTCATGAATTAAACAGGCGAGTCAGAACTGGTCAATATTTGGATGGGAGCCCTGAAGAAAAATCTACATTGCAGCAGAAAGTTCTGCTTGTAATTCACTGGGTGACACACTGTTCTCTGAACCAGTTTGGAACTGGTTTTAGGGGGCAAGGAGAGATGCTTGATTTATAAAGCTCTTAAGTTACAGGTGTCTAACGTTGTTGGGTAAAATAGCTCTTAAATTGCAGGGTGTAATACTTCATTCTGCATTAGTAAGATCTCATCTGGAATACTGTGTCCAGTTCTGAGTGCTATACATTTATACAGACAAATTGGAATGGGATCTAGAGGAGGCCAATGAAGATGGTCAGAAGTTTTGTAAACAAGTTCTATGATGACAGATTGAAGGGTGTACTTATCCTAGAGAAGACTGAGAAGGAACGTGATAACATTCAAATATCTGAAGGGCTTGCTACTTAGAACGGGGGGAAACAAGCTCATTTACAGCATATGATTTCCCCTCAAAGAATCTTAAGGGTTCTATTTTGTTAAAAGATGTTGGGAATAGGAACTCTTGTGAGGTGTAAGCTACAATTCCCAGGATTATTTGAGGGGGAGTCATGTGCTGTGCTTTAAAAGTACAATGCACACAGATTTCCCCTCTGCTGCCTCAGAAGAAGGTAGGACTAGATGGGCTTAAGTTGCAGGAGGGAATATTTTGGTTGAGCACCAGGAAAAACTGTTTCACAGTAAGAGCAGTTCAGAAATGGAACCAGTTGTTTAGGTGGTATTGGCCTGTCTCTCATTGGACATTTTCAAGCAGAGGCTGGTCAGACATCTATTAGGGATGCTCTAGCTCTGAGTTTTCTGAAGTGGGCAGGGAGTACAAGTAAAGGTAAAGGGACCCCTGACCATTAGGTCCAGTCGTGACCGACTCTGGGGTTGCAGCGCTCATCTCGCTTTATTGGCTGAGGGAGCTGGTGTACAGCTTCCGGGTCCTGTGGCCAGCATGACTAAGCCGCTTCTGGCGAACCAGAGCAGCGCACGGAAACGCCGTTTACCTTCCCGCCGGAGCGATACCTATTTATCTACTTGCACTTTGAAGTGCTTTCGAACTGCTAGGTTGGCAGGAGTGCAAGTAAATGGCTTTAAAGAAGAACCCCCCAGAACAGCACACGGGTGAGAGAGGAAAGGGGAATTGTTCTATCTGGCAAGCTGCAATGCTTACACAGACACAATGTTTGTACTAGCGCAATGCTGAATTCCATCCATGGTGTGTATTTGACCTATGATTCTAAATGTTGCTTTTGATACAAATGACAGATCTCCCAGTGGCCACTGCCTCCCCTCAGGGCAGGAGAAATGTGAAAGCCCAAATAATTCCCCGACCAAGTTAACAGCTTGGACCCACGAGAATTATGTTCAAGTCCCATCTTTGTCAGGGATGACAACCTAGAGAAAATCACTGTCTCTCAGTCACAGCCCCCATCTGCGTATTAGAAGTAATACTGCCCTGGAATATATTTTATTTTTTTATTTTATTTTATTTTATTGTGACCCACTTCACAGAATTGCAAGGGCAAGCACGGAGCTTTGTAAAATACTTTGCAAATGAACACTGCAAATATAAGAACGTGTATGGTTTTGAGAACCAGAGGTATGAATTTATACATAAGGCAGAAATTGACTGGCAGTAGGCTCCAATCAAAATAAAGTACTACTTTATGCGCCTGATTTGTGGAATTGGCTTGACAATGTGTAGTAATGGCCACCAATGGGATGGCATTAAAAGGGAATTAGACAAATGCATGAAGGATATGTCTATCAGCAGCCAAGATAGTTCTGCTTCTGAATCCCTGTTGCCAGGGAACAACAATGAGGGAGTACTTAATAGCTCAGTGGTAGAGCACATGATTTGTATGTAAAAGGTTCCCATTTAAATCCCCGGATTCTACAGGTAGGGCTGGGAAAGCTGCTGTCTGAAACTCTGGTAAGCCACTCCCTGTCACTGTATGAAGACAGTACTAAGCTAGATGAACCTGTGAGCTGATTCAGTATAATACAGGTTCCTGGGAGCACTGTTGACTCCTTGCCCTGCTTGTGGGCTCTCCAGAAGCATATACCTTAGGATCAGAATGGTGGACCAGGTGCAGCTTTGGCCTGATTCACCATACCATTTTTGTCGCCTTATGCTTCCTGAGATGGCCCAGGAATGAGGTTCTCATGAACCTTGGGCTGTATTAGCTTCCTCAGGATCCTCCTTCCAAAAGTAGCTTCCCAAATACATTTCTGATTCATGACCCTAAAGATTGCATGACTGTATCATGTCCCCAGTTCATGCTTCACATTTGTCCACGAGTCCATACCCAATAGACATCCAGACGGCTTTTAAATGCATTCAGCCCACAATGGTTCCATTTTATTGAAGAGCTATAACCATTCATAATATCAAAGGAAGTTTCACCTGTGAATTTTTTTAATGAACTACCAACCAAATATAAAGTATGAATATTACAATGAAATTCCCCAGTTTTCTCTTCCATACACGCTTTTGTACAAAAATTGCATTACCTGTAATGACTTGCCCTGATATTTACATGTGTTGATTACCGGCTGCAGTCAGGAAAAATATTTATTTTCCAGTGGTAGTTGTTCACTGTCTGCGTAAAAGATCCTCAGTATGACTTTACTTCTCCAGTATCATCCAGCAACGGTTAGATTTTGGAGACCAAGCCAAACTCAAACTTGTCACATTTTTGTTAGAGTAGGAGTTGGGTAACAACTTTGAACTATCAGAATCCTTAAGGGAACGAATTAAGAGAGAAACAGTCTGCCCAAAGCCAGCACTAAGCAACTGGCATTCAACAAAATGGCACACGATGCATAGAACAAAGAGCTGAAGGTACAGAGTCTCAGTTGTACTGAAGCCAAAAGATCTGAGCAGCTCAGGAATAAATTGGCGGATTGATTCAGATACGGACAGGTGCTAAGAAAGTTATTTAGTAAATGTTCAAGGAATCTGTAGGGAGGGAAGAGAAATGTGTTGCTTTTGAGATAATTTCCCAGAAGCTTCATAAAAGAAAATTGATTACAAGGATTTAATAAGTAAAAGAGAGCCAAAATATATAGTAATCAAATGAGTTTTTAATTACATCTCAGGCAGATATAAAATCCAAATAGTGTACTTTGTAACCAGAAAGTCTGAGAGTAATGCTTTGGTGGCTGAATTATTTTTAAAAGGCTAATTTCCATAGGAATTATAGTAGTCTGTTTAATTAAAAGAGTGAATCTGTGTCCCAAAGCCAAAGTGTATTAAAATGTACAAATAGGGCTTAAATATCAAAGCAGCCTCTGAAGAAAGGCATTTTATACCCTATACATAAAATCTAGCCTTCAGAGTTTTTCTAGTCCAAATGTCACCTGATTAATGTGCATAACAAATGATGGTATTTTTTAATTACACTATATATTTTATCACTATTCTATAGAATTAATTGCCTATACTTTACTTATGACTGAAAAATCAAAGACCATGGAAATATCCCCTTCAATTTATTTTACTCAATTTTAATAACCCTAAGGCAATAAGGAAGAGCATTTGAGGCTGGCAAGTGTCCTCATCCTTGTTAGCTAATCTGAACACACCTGAGTTGCTAGGCTCTTATAATATACATAAAAATGTACTATATGTATGAATGATAGTCATAATCAGTTTATGAATGTATGTATGCTTTTTCCACAGATACATTTGTGCTCAAGGTGGTTTACTTTACTTGCATGATTTTAACTTGCTTTCCAGAAGAGCACATTAGCAGTCCCCTTTTCTTCCAAGGATCCCATAGAGTAGGAGTGGAGAACCTCAGGGCCAGCAGAAGAATGCAGCCAGGCTACTCTTTACAACCCTTGGGACCCTCCTCAGGCCACATCTTCACCCACCTCTAGGGCTTGAACTGAGATAATGTCTGTTGCTTGTCTGGATGAAGGGATGTGTGTGTGATTGCATTTTACTTTGTGGACACAGGCTTGCTAAACCAGAAGTGAGGAATTTGTAGTCCTCCTTATGGTGCTGGAGTCCAAATCCCATCACCCTTGGCCTTTGACGATGTGACTAAAGGGAATGGGAATTGGGAGTCGAACAACATTTGTAGGGCCAGAGATTCCCTGCTGCTGCATTAAAAGTTGTATTCTAGAATAGTAAAGGTAAAGGGACCTCTGACCATTAGGTCCAGTCATGACCGACTCTGGGGTTGCGGCGCTCATCTCGCTTTATTGGCCGAGGGAGCCGGCGTATAGCTTCCGGGTCATGTGGCCAGCATGACTAAGCCGCTTCTGGTGGACCAGAGCAGCACATGGAAACGCTGTTTACCTTCCCGCCGGAGTGGTACCTATTTATCTACTTGCACTTTGATGTGCTTTAGAACTGCTAGGTTGGCAGGAGCAGGGACCAAACAACGGGAGCTCACCCTGTCGCGGGGATTCGAACCGCCGACCTTCTGATCGGCAAGTCCTAGGCTCTGTGGTTTAACCCACAGCGCCACCCGCGTCCCTATTCTAGAATAGTACATATCAGCAAAAGGACGCCATGTCTCATAAAATGTTCCAGAAGCGAACCTATCTCACAGAGCTCCAGTGAATACTCAACTGAGCAAAGATTCTATATTTTCAGTGGACTGAAATGAGCATCTATTAACCCAGTGATTTGTGACTCCTGTTCTTCTGCTTTCTCCCAGGCTTTGGTGAAAGTGAACGGGAAACTGAAGCCTATGATGGATTCGGTGGTGGCCAATAGAAATAGGTGGGAGGAGCTGCACCAAAAAAGACTGCATTCCCAGGCAACCAGCACCACCACCACATCCTCGTCGTCCTCTTCTTCCACCTTTGCCATGTCTCGGGGGGTCATAAATTAAGTCTGCACATGATTTTCTGCTGCTAGGATAGGAAGTGTCTGAAAGGCTTGTTTAAAGCTTAGTTGCGTCATTTTAAAACAAACAAAACAAATGCTTTGTCACGAACATGCTTAATTCCAATGAAGACAACCCGGCTGGCTTAGGCCTTTTTTTCTCCTGGAATTTCACTTGGTCTGAAGGGAGGATCTGCAATTCTGTTGGTATCTGCAGCGACATGAGCAGCTTGGTGCAGCCTGTATTCGGTCAGCTTATTTCAATCTGCTGTTTTGAAAGATGGCAAACATGGTCATTAAGGACTGGCGTAAATGAAACTTACAGCTTAGTTTAATTAAGAGAGCATGGCTGGAATTTTGTAAAAATGACTGAGGCATCTGCAAGGGGCTCGGGGGGGGGGCGGGAGAGAATAGTTTGTAATAATAACTTGGGTTTGCACTAATTCAGCATTTACTGATATGAACCAGTTATTACCTGCACTTCTTATAGTTATCCTTTTTATTGTGCTTGAATGTTCAGAGAAGCCTGCATTGTATTTATTCTACAGAAGGGGTTTTTGGTTGTGTGTGCTTTTTTTACAACAAAGCTTCAAATGATTGATCAGGGTTTTTAGAACTGCCTGTCTTTGCTCTATCGAAGAGGAGATATGAACTTCATTACATTCAAAAACACCAACCTGTTCTGGCTTCCTTAAGAATTTCGTACTAGCAATGCAATTTGAATTGTTCTGCAGGCAGAAGCTTCTATAAAGGTAAAAATTCTGCATGGTAATTTGGGTTCCTTTAGAATTTTGTTTTAAACATTTTTAAAGCTGCTTTGCGCCCTAAGGAAAAAACCAATGGTATTTCATGAAAATTGCATAATAAAAATGAAATCTGTTGCCTTCTGGTAGAGAATTTGCACTATAGGGTATGAACATGGCTTTCTGGTATATTTTCTGAATCACATTAACTTTGACTATTACTGTTAAAGATTGGTATGACAATGGAGTATGTCACAAATGGAGCAATGACTACCTCTGCTTTTTTCTGTCCAGGTTGGTTTTCGTTTTTAGTTTTTTTAACAATAACATGTTGGCCTAATCCATTATTGCAGCCAACGGAAATCAAGTCAAAAATTGCATGTACTGAGGATACAGTGAACGTTTTGCATATTGTGTGAAATCAGTGTGAATCATGTTTAATACCGAAATATATCAGTGGAGTTGCCTGCACTGGAAATGAATGCTCTTTTATTTAAGCACATCATATTTAGCAAAATTTCAGTACTGCTGGAATGGCATTGCTGCTCCTGAATCACATCCTCTTCCCTAGTTAGCATTTGAATTACATGGTCTGTTCAGGTTCATTTCATACAACCTGTTGCACGTGTTGAGAATGGATGTACCAGCAAGCAACGCTCACCACATGGAGAATGTGTCATGCGATTGCTTCACCAAACGACCAGACCCCAACTCTTAATTATGTGAGCTTTACCTCTGCATCTTCCACACTGCATACAAAGCCACAAAACTCACACTCTTAGCATGCCACCTTGGACATCTGAATTGACAGGATTACTGATGGCTACCTGGGATTTTCGTACAGAATGGTGACTGCCTGTACTTTCTGATGTTATCACCCTCCCAGGGTGGTAGTACACATGGCACTGTCTTTTAAGTACTCAGAAGTATAGATTTTTGTAAAAGGGGGAGGGGGGTTGGAAGGAACCAAACCACTTGACAAGAACCTGTTTCCAGGATTTCTGGAATGGGGGATGGCCGTTGTACCTATGGAGAGGAGAGTGGGGGAAGCAGAAACGAAAATGCACAGGTAGGCTGTCAGACTGTTAATTAAGTCTTTGGCCATCACAAGTGCCAGCTGAACACAAAACAAAAAAAGGAACAGGAATCGGCAGACGAGAAAGAAATAACCTCTCTTTCTGCTCCCCATTTCCCCTTTTCAATCTTCTTAACGGTAAGCATCCTGGAGGAAGAGATTGGGGGGGGGACCACGAAGTTAAACATCCACCCACTATGTTTCAGAAGAGCAAAGGAATGAGGATCCTTTTTCCTGTGCCCATGCATAATATAGTAAATGCTCAGGTTTGGAGGCTGTCAGCCCTCTCTAGAGCTATACAGCACAAGAGGGGAAAGCTCCCCCCCACCCAGCCTTGAAACACCCGCAGCCCTACTCAGCTTGAACTCTCCCTACATGGCAGGGGGCTGTGCATCTTTGTGTGTTCTCTGCGCTAAGACGCACTGCACTTGCTCTCATTGAGGGCCAGCCCAGCCACTGTAGAAAAGGGAGGAGGAGTTGCCCTAACTGCAAGTGTCCCCAGCTGCAGCATTCTACTTATCCATAGGAATGAATACCGCCCATTCAGTTATATGGGAGAAAGGAAAGGGCTACTTATGTGAAGGACCTCTAATAACTTGGAACAGCTGCTGGATCAGATGGAGAAAACAGTATGGCCTATATTACTACAGGGCTCAGGTATCCTCATGACATGCAACTGCCCAACTCTTAAGTCCCCCCCCCCCATCTTTCTAGGATATTTACTAATGTATAAACCTTCAATGGTTTAGTCATGTTACACAGTATTCTTTCACCCGCCCCTTTCCCTTCTCTCTGACACCTCCACATTCCGTTCATCCTTGAAGCTGGGGTTTAAATTTGGGCATCATAGAAATAATAATAATTTAGGGGGGGAATAGTTATATGTAAGTCCAAGCAAATCAAAGGGAAATGTACAAAGGCAGTTTCCCTGATGTCACAGTAGTTGCATATAAGCACTTCTTGGAGGGGGTTTTTTACAGTGGTGTCCTGGGTGAAAGGAAGAGTGTTCACCCTCTTCTAATGCAGAATACAGCAGAAACATTCACGGCTGTATTGTACAGCTGCAGAGGGTTTTGTTTGTATGCAGATAGAGCTTGTTGGCTGTATTAGATAGATATGTTGGTTTCAAATTGTTGCTAACTACAGTAAGCATCAAATGCAGACATGTCTGGTTTCTCAGTTGAATAGAGGTGCTGTAGCCTTTACTCAATGAAACGTAGTTTCTGTCTAGAAATCTTAGCAATCTGAATGCTGCAATATGAAACGTACTGCTTGTTCTCTGTCAGTGTCTTCTGAATGCATGCAAATCTGTATTTAACATACTTCTTATATTAGGATTTCAGAATCTTAAAACCGCCTGACTTAAGAAAACAAGGTGCTATGTTCATCCACTTTTGAAGGGCCCGCAAACATTGTAGACGAATTGCATTGCAGAAACATCAGTGGGAATGAATCCTGAATTACGATGTTGCGGACACAGATTTAAGACTGGAGGGAGGAGCAGAGATTTGCCACCTCCTGTATAGCACAAAGTTCACAAAATATTTTTTGAAAATCTGTTTATATTACCAGATGATCTTCAAACCTTAATATTATTTTCTGTTTGTAGTAATGTTTGAAGAACGAAATGAACAATGTTATTTTAACAAAAATGCAAAACAGCTAAATTCTTTTGCCAAAGAGCAGACAAGGAATGGGGAAATCCATGTTACTTGCTACAGAGATGAATACTTGCACTGTTTGAACTTGTTTTTGTTACCTCTCCACTACCTCCCCTCCCCTTTTCTTCCCCAATAATAAATAAAGAACTGGGACGGCATGCTTTAAACCACATAAGGCTTATTTATATAATATGTGCTTTATGGCAAAAACAGACACTGTGATTGACTTGGCCCTGCTGGCAGCTGCATAAAGCTTTCCTGAATTTTGATACAGCATATTGCTAAGTGTGACATAATTTATAGCACATAACCTACAGCTTCTTCCAAGGTTGAGTGTTCCCTCATTTCCTCTCCTTTTTATTGGCTTCAGCACATTGTTGCCCATGGCAACAGCAAAGGCCGGGACAGGAATGCAAAACCACTGCAAGCTGACATACATTCGAAGCCCTAACAATGTCAACCATCCATCACACAGCTATTTGTAATTGCCTCCATCTATTTCCAATGTCTTTTGGTATCTTTTCTATTGTGGATCAAAATTCAGAATCTGCTGACTAATGCTGTGGTTCTGATTCACCCCTTCCCCTCAACTCCCTTCCCCTCGCCTGACTAATTTGGCGTTGGCTGCATTCATACATGATGCTAAACAATGGTTTAACCAATGGTTCAACAAACCATGAATCATCTCACAGACAAGCAAATAGGCCAAGGGTTTATTTTCCAAAGCTTGGTTTATTTTCCAGCTGCTCTTGCCCTGTGCTTTTGTTGCTTAACAAGTATCGCTGGTAGGATGGCCCAACAAAACATGCTTAAGCAAAGCTGCTAGGTTCAGAGATTATGGCAAACCATAGTTAAACAGTAGCTCACAAGCAGACAAGAAACAATGGCTTTCCTAGTTTAGTTTGCTGGGCTGGGTTCACACATTCAAACAAACTATATTCCAGCTAAACAACTATGATTTAGTGTTAGGTGTGAACTAGGCCATTCCTACATACTGAAGCAACTTCTTGGAAGCTGGAAATCATTACAATTCTATATTGTAATATTTTGAGTACCTGAGTTACTTGTTGGATTTGGAAGTGGTTGTACTTGCTTAGTGCTTGCCAGACAGTCAAAACATATTAAGTAGTGAGCCCCAGTTTTTAAATTTAGATCTAGCAATCAGATTCCCATCTTGTATTATTCTATAATTCTAGACACCAAGAAGTAAATAGACAAACCTGCGTAGTAAGTGTATTAGATAAAACGTACAATAGCATTGATCTAACAGTTGTATTTTCTGATTACAAGAGTGTACAATAGCTTCCAAATACATGTAATTGTGGAAAAATAGAAAACAACAGTTTTCACAAAAGTGTAGGTCCTCCCCACCCTCTAAACGAGCGCAGAGAGAGGGAATGTCACTCATGAAGCATGTTTTAGTTGCTGCTGCTTGTAAATATTAATTCTGACACTGTTCATGTCACAGTTAGAAAAGCCATGAAAAATAAAATGTGAGATTGTCCATATGAACAGAAGGAAATTGTCATTGTTGGAAAAAGGAAAGGAATACTATCCCACTACCTAGCTTGCGCACTGAACACAGATAGTAATCAATTTATCCACTTCCATAATTAGCAGAATATTTTCCCATTAAAATATTACCATACATTATGCTTCGATTTACAAGAAAGGAGACCAGGTGGAACTTTTTGATGGTAAGAGATGTTCAACTGTGGAACAGACTTTCAGAAGACTTTCACTTTTTAAGCAGAGGTTGGATTACCATCTGTCATGGATGCTTTAGTTGAGATTCCTGCACTGCAGGAGGTTGTGCTAGATGGCCCTTGGGGTCCCTTCCAACTCTACTATTTACATTTAAAAAGAACTGAAGCCAATAGTATCTGATGTGAAAATAAACTTACAGGATGTCAAAATCAGTAGTTTATTCAAACCAGATACAGTACATATTAATAATGCTATCTGTGCCATGATAAAACAAAACACATCGTATATGTTGTGTGCATGTAATTGTTTATTTGGAATTTGACCAATATACCAATTCAGCATTATTTATCCATCACATTTGTAGCAATTCCTGCCCACCCAAGAACATCAAGGCACAATACATGGAGTTATTTTTTTAAAAAATGGTATCCTTCAGAACACTATTAGGCAAGTTAGGGTAGGAGACTGTTACTGGTCCTAAGTTAGTAAGAGAGCTTACATTAGCTGAGTCCAAATTTGAGCCCAAAGCTCTGCAGTCCTGCATGCCTTCAACTATGCCATACCAGCTCATACATGAACAAGAAAGAGAAAGAGAGGGACTGCCAGAGTATGAGAATGCAATCAAGGAAGAAGAGCTGGTCCTCTTCCCATTCTATCCCTGCCTCAGTTTCAACCTGAAAAATTAATTGGCATGTTTGTGTAAGGTGAAAAGGATTCAAACCAAAAGAATATAAAATTCAGGGATGGAGAACCAATGGTCCTCCCGATGTGGGTGGACCACAGTTCTCATGAGCCCCAGCCACCATGCATGGCCAATGCCCTGGAGGCAGTAATGCTTCTGAATTACCAGTTGCTGGAAACCACAGGAGAGAGTGTGCTCTTGTGCTCAAATCCTGCTTGTGGGTTTCCCCCAGGTATCCAGGTGGCTGTGAGAAGATGCTCAACTAGTTTGGTCATTGGCTTGATGCAGCAAGCTCTTCTAATGTTCTTATGACAGGAGTTGTAGTCACAACATACGGAGGATCACAGGTTTACCACCCCAATACAAACTAAATATAATAAAGAGGGGCTTGGGAGTTACTATGGGATTGTTTATTATGTACTAGAAATGTCTTGCTTTTGTGTGTGAATATCTCATGTTGATCATTTTTTAAAGAATGATTTTTTAAACATTTTCTAATTTTGATGTTTGAGGTTATGGGCATGTTAAGAGTTTCACCAGTCAGTGGTGTGAGACATACTGTTACAGACTGCCTGTCAATATGTCTGTCACATTATATGAGAGCATATTTTAATTAAGGATTAAAAAAACCACACAAATGGATCATGTGTACCATAAACATGCATATTCTGTGGAATTTGCGTTTGTATGATTATATATGTCTATTTATTTCTGCCTCTTTAATACAGCTCACTCCATTGGTTTGCCTTAGCTCATCCAACTCCAATTCAACTTTTATAACAGCATGTTTTTGAAATGGGTAACTCAGTTTGTTTTATCTCACTAAATAAAAGAATAAATCACTAAATGGATGCCTCACATTTTTTTTTAGTTAGGGTTCACAGCTTACTTTTAGTGGTTATTCAGTGACATAAAAAGAGAAGACAGCTTTAGTGTTCATATTTCCATTTTTAAAAAATACAAAATTTTCATGGGTGCATGAATGGTATCAGATCTGTGCCATGGTTCTTGTGGCCTCTATTCTACAGATGAATAACCCTGTGGATGTCCCACTATCTTCAAATGATCTTTCTGCCAGGTAAGTGCATGCTCAGACTGCATCTGCTTCCAATAGTTGCAAGATTCCGGGCATGTAGAAAAATCTCACTCATGCAACTTGCATGCTTCTTGGCTTCTTTTCCTTGGGATGATGTGTGGCAGAATGGGGTCAATTTGAACTTTCCTTTGAAGGGAAACTAATGTATTTTAGGCACCACACCTGTGAGTTTATATTTGCTTTTCCAACTGATCTACCAAAAGAGAAGCATCAGACAGGAGATGGCTCATCCTTCTCCCACCCACCACTTACCCCTGAAAATCAACAAGCACAGGGAATTAAAAGTACACACTTTTTCGCTACAAGTTGTGCCCCTCCACCACATTACTGTAGAGAAGGGCATTTTTTTTAATGAATTCTTGAGTACAAAAATGATAGGGAACTGCACAAATTACAGATTTTACAAGATGTGCATTTTTTCCCACCACCTTTAGAAGCCAGAAGCCTAAATTTTTATCAGGATTGATTTCCGTTAGCCTTACATTTTTTCCTAGGCTGTTCACAAACGCTCTTGAGCAACTTGAGTAAAATCCCATGAAGGGTTAAATCTGTGGCTTTTTATAACACTGCATTACGTTTATTGCTTAACCAAATTACAGCATTAATTAAAAGACCCTACTAAAAGTGCTGCCTACCAGCTTCTATTCCCTAAGGGCCTATCAAAAGTGAATGAAGTTGGACAGTGAAAATTAGAGGAAATGGCCATGCCAACTCTAGTTTGTGATTTGTGTTTTCATTTCATTTGAAAATGACCATCTGTCTATGCGGAATGCTTTCTTCAGCCTGCAGATCAGGAAGAGTACTGCATGGAAACAACTCGCAATGCTGACTCTAATGTCTTAAATGTTAAAACAAAAGCAAGTGTTGCCATTTGTGATCACAGCTATGTGGTTTTCCTCATGGGATAAGGTGCCTTACTGTGCAGTCCTCTACATATTTATGTAAAAGTCACATACCTACCTAAGTGCACACATGAATGCACCTCTTTATGTGTGCTTTGTACCAAAAATAATGCTTAATTGCATGGTGTCGATTTCCAAACATTTAACCTTAAAAACACCTAAAGAGTGGCTTAAAAAAAAAGAAATAGTAATAAAGGTTTGAAAGCAAAGGTTTGAAAGGAGCTTGAGATTCAAATCTGAAGTGTAAAACTATATCCAGACAGCATATCAGATATGAACAGTGTAGTAAATGTGCTGCTCAAGGAACACGTATTAATATTTTAGTGACCAGCTATTAGGCTGAGAAGCATAATGTTCCATGAAGCAAAACAAGAATGATATAGAAGTATTAGGTTCCCAAAAAGGCTGTTTATTGTTGCATGGACTTCTTGTGTTATAACTGTGTGTGCCTCTAAAGAGTAAGAAATTAAGCCATGGTAGTCCTCCAATGGATAAGGAGCATATTATTGCTAAACAGAGTAGTGGCATATTGGTACTATAACCATATTGTAAAACTTGTTTGGATAAACATTTTGAAAAGGTAGATTAGTGGACTCTAAGGGAAGATCCTTTGCTTATCAGCCCTTTTCTTTCAAAATTTTACATTCCTGCATTGCAGGGTGTTGGACTAGATGACCCTCGAGGTCCCTTCCAACTCTACAATTTATTATTCTACTCATGCTTTAGCTCCCTCCTGATCTCTCCTCTCCCTGCTCCTTTTACCTCACACTACTATCTCAGTGGGTGATCAAATACAAAGGAAGAACAAGCCCCTGTACTTTTTAGCTGTTGTGTTAGAGGGGATGTGAGTAGGCACAAGTTCTGTCACTCATATAGAACTGTAGAACTACAGTAAGTAACACACACACACTGGTTTATACATTGATTTCAGATCTCCATCAATATCTCTAAAGGTAGTAAAAAGCAGGATGCATTTGCACAGAAGGAAGGGAACACAAGACACCTGGATTCAGCTTAATAGTTGGGGAATGAAATAAATGGTGGTAATTTGATGAGATTTCTCTCTGTCATCTGGAGGTATGGGGTATCTTTTGCTAGAAGCCAGCAAAAAGTGACCAGGTGTGCAGGCAATGGGTGTCTTGCGAGCAAATTAGTAGTTTAAAACAGCAGAACATTGTTTTGTAATATAAAAGGATGGATGAAGCTCATTTCACCAGCGAAAATAAAGTAGGTGACCATTTCTTAAAGCTTCACGGGAGAGCTGTTAATGAGCATCTATCTGCCAGCTCTGGTCCCCATCTGAAATGGGGCGTTGCTAACATTGGGGGGTAAAGGACATGGGTGGCGCTGTGGGTTAAACCACAGGGCCTAGGACTTGCTGATCAGAAGGTCTGCGGTTCAAATCCCCGTGACGGGGTGAGCTCCCATTGTTCGGTCCCAGCTCCTGCCAACCTAGCAGTTCGAAAGCACGTCAAAGTGCAAGTAGATAAATAGGTACCGCTACAACGGGAAGGTAAACGGCGTTTCCGTGCGCTGCTCTGGTTCACCAGAAGCAGCTTAGTCATGCTGGCCACATGACCCGGAAGCTGTACGGCGGCTCCCTCGGCCAATAAAGTGAGATGAGTGCCGCAACCCCAGTCGGCCACGACTGGACCTAATGATCAGGGGTCCCTTTACCTTTAACATAGGGGGGTGGTTGTGACACCCATCTCAACATGCAATATGGATGGCAATTAACACTGGACTACACTGCAGGGTCCGTCACGACTGGACCTAATGGTCAGGGGTCCCTTTACCTTTACACTGCAGGGTGCTTGTAAGCCTCTCACGGAACCCCAGCATTCCCGCCCAGCCATTCTGCGGGATATTAAGAGCAGCTTCCATTAGAGGTTTCTCATAAGCCACAGTCTCTCAGCCGACCCACCCAATTATACGCCAGTTTTATTTCCAGCTGCCCCTTTAGGACGGGCAGTCATTGCGTAAATAACTACTGTACAAGCACGCAGGCAATCCAACAGGCAAACGAAGGAACTGTCCGACCCTTCAAGCTAAGCCTTCCCACCGAGCCCTGTCCTCCTTTGCATCAAACTCAAAAAGCCCCACAGCCGCAATGCTCAATCCCGCCCGCCAGAGAGCCAACATGCAAAACAGCAGGGCGGGCAGGCGAGTCCCGCTATTCCAACGTCACGTGACCCAGAAAAGCGCCCCGCCCCCTCTTTCCCAACGCCTCTCCGGAAAGGAACTACATATCCCAGAATGCTCGTCACTTACGATTCTGGGAGATGAAGTCCACGCTGCTCGCAATTTACGTCACGCCCTCCCCCCTTTTTAGCAAATTTTGTTTGTGTGTTTCAAAACATATCGCCTCACGTCGCTGAGGCGGGAAATTAAGAACAATTGAGAACAAAAATGTGAATACGCGAGGGCGCAAGGGAAGGTCGCTTCTTCCTGGCGGTCCTGACTCCTCGAGAGCCGTTGCCACAGAAACTGACTCCCGTTGGCCGACGCGCTTCCGCTTCCGGCAGCGGCGCGTTGCCTAGGTAACGCTTCCCTGCGTGCGGCCTGTTCGAGAGGGATGGCCTCGGTGGTGGCTCCCATAGCAGACGGGGAGTTCACGGCGGCGATTTACGGCCTGATCCGGGCCGGGCGCTTCTCGGAGGCGGTGGGGATCCTCAGCAGCGAGCTTCAGAGGAGCTGCCGCTCCCGGGCAGGGCTTTCCCTGCTGGGCTACTGCTACTACCAGCTGCAGGACTTCGCGGCGGCGGCCGAGTGCTACGAGCAGCTGGGGGCGCTGCACCCGGAGCTGCACGAGTACCGGCTGTACCACGCGCAGGCGCTCTACAAGGCCGGCCTCTACGCCGAGTCCCTGCGCGCCACTCTCCCTCTGCTCGACGTGCCGGCCTTCCAGAGCCGGGCCTTGCGCCTCCAGGCCGCCACGCACTATGCCCAGGGCGACCTGTCCAGCGCCAAGGCCCTGGTGGAGCTGCAGCTGGCAGCCGCCACGGAAGGCAGCCCGGCGGCCGCCGAAGACCCCTCGGAGCTGCCCGACGCCGAGGTGAACATGGGCTGCCTGCTGTACCGGGAAGGGCAGCACGAGGAGGCTTGCAGCAAGTTTGCCTCCGCCATGCAGGTGCTGGGCTACTGCCCCGAGCTCTCCTACAACATGGCGCTGTGCTGCTACGCCGCCAAGCAGTACGCCCCAGCCCTGAAGCACATTGCAGATATCATCGAGCGCGGCATGCAGCAGCACCCGGAGCTGAGCGTGGGGACCAACACCGAGGGCCTGGATGTCCGCAGCGTGGGCAACACGCTGCTCCTGCACCGCACAGCCCTGGTTGAGGCCTTCAACCTCAAGGCAGCCATCGAGTACCAACTGTGCAACCTGCAGGCGGCGCAAGAGGCGCTCACGGACATGCCGCCCCGGGCTGAGGAGGAGCTGGACCCGGTCACCTTGCACAACCAAGCCCTGATGAACATGGACCGGCGGCCCACTGAAGGCTTCGAGAAGCTGCAGTTCCTTCTGCAGCAGAACCCCTGCCCGCCGGAGACTTTTGGGAACCTGCTCCTTCTCTACTGCAAGTATCAGTACTATGACCTGGCTGCGGATGTGCTGGCTGAGAACGCTCACCTGACCTATAAGCTTCTCACACCCTATCTGTACAACTTCTTGGATGCTATGATCACCTGCCAAACTGCCCCTGAGGAGGCGTTCCATAAGCTTGATGAGTTGGCAGGGGCTCTGACCGAGCAGCTGAGAAAGCTGACCAAGGAGGTGCAGGAATCGAGGAAAAATCGTGATGACGAAGCTCTAAGGAAGGCAGTTAATGAATATGACGAGACACTGGAGAGATATGTCCCTGTCTTTATGGCTCAAGCCAAGATTTATTGGGACATGGAGAACTATCCCATGCTGGAGAAGATGTTCCACAAGTCAGTGGACTTCTGCAAAGATCATGAAGTGTGGAAACTTAATGTGGCTCATGTATTGTTCATGCAAGAAAACAAATACAAAGAGGCCATTGGTTTCTATGAGCCTATTGTAAAGAAGCACTATGATAACATTCTTCAGGTCAGTGCCATTGTGCTGGCTAACCTGTGTGTTTCCTACATCATGACTAGTCAAAATGAAGAGGCAGAGGAGCTGATGAGGAAGATTGAAAAGGAAGAAGAGCAACTCTCTTACCATGAGCCCGATAAAAAGATCTATCACCTCTGCATTGTCAACCTAGTCATTGGGACACTTTACTGTGCCAAAGGGAATTTTGACTTTGGCATCTCAAGGGTAATTAAGAGTTTGGAGCCTTACAATAAAAAGCTGGGTACAGACACTTGGTATTATGCCAAAAGGTGTTTCCTGTCATTGTTGGAAAATATGTGCAAGCATGTGATCATGGTACGTGACAGCGTCATTCAAGAATGTGTCCAATTCCTCGAGCACTGCGAAGTGTATGGCCGAAATATCCCAGCTGTTATTGAACAACCTCTTGAGGAAGAGAAAATGCACACAGGGAAGAACACTGTTACCTATGAAGCTAGGCAGCTGAGGGCACTGATGTATGAAGTTACCGGGTGGAATAAGTAACTGCTCTGACATTCCTATACAAAATGGCCAGGGAGCAGAAAATCAATGAGGTGCTGGGGCCATTCAAAATACTACATACATATATTTCATTTTCTTGTTTTTACGATTTAGTCTGTTGTAGTGTTTGAAATTGAAATGGGCTTTTTATATCAAATTAATACAAAACTGGTAAGACCCTCAGAGGCTGTTTGTTCAATATTGGAGCATATTTATACCTATCAAACTCGGCAGGAAATATTGAACTAGCTTGACACTAGTTTGAACTAGAGTCTTAAAGAACCCTGAAATATTGGGCTCCACTTGTTCATTTTTTAATTACTATTTTTCCTTTTAAGCTGTTGTATTACAGATATATATTTTAAGAATGTAACAAAAGTAAATAGAATGAGGTTTGCAAAATAAAGTAGAAAGTTGTGCTATCCAAATATTGTCTTATTACTTTGGAATGAACAAGGGATGAGTTGGTAGGACCTATGTTCGCATATTTTATCCAACAGACCAAATAGTTTGGCGGCCAGTTTTCTTCAGGGAAATAAATGGCAAAGGTAAAGATTTAGTATACATATTATGTTTCTTCCTCACCATTTGTTGTCATTAGACCTTATGAATCCCAGTACAGGAAGCTAGAATGCAGCAACACAAGATCCTCCATTATCTAGAAACTTTACAAGGGGGACCAATTCTTGGAACAAGCAGTCTGTGTGGAAGGGGCCGTAGGTAACTGGATATGTGGTGGAGAAGATGGAACCTGGGGGTTTCATGCTATAGTTTGCTGTGCTGGGAAACTGTTCTGGCCTCTGCAGGCTGGGCCCTAGTTGCTGATGCCTTGCCTGTGCAGTTGTCTCTCTACCCAGGCTGACCTGATGGTGCTACTTGTTATTGATGGCTTCTGCAGTGCAGTGTGTGTTGTCCAGTGCCTTAGCTTCCTCACTTGCCTCTTAGAAACAGCCACCTAGTGGTACAACATCACTACTGCTGACCACCCTTTTTCAGACAGGGAAGCAGGTGTGGAAGACCTTTGGCCTTCCAGATGTTGCATCAACCCCAGTAACTATGGCCAGGGATGATGGGAGTTGTAAGTTCAGCAACATCTGTAGAACCAAAGCATAGAATGACCAAATATTCCCCACATGTGAGTTTAAAGCCTTAGCTATGTTTTTGTCTCAGGGTCTGTATATAATTTAGGCCACGGTCATTGGCAGGCTGTTGGGATATTGAAATGGCATGGTGTGGGAGCAGTGTAGTTGCATGGAAACTCCTATTGTGATCCCCAGTTTTGAAGTGGATAAATTGCATGCTTGTGCATTTGTGAGAGGCCTCAGGTATGCAGCAGAGGATATCCTTTTTCCTCACCATGCCATTTTGGCACTGGCCCCCAGTTAATACAAGAAAAGGCCTCAAATTCATAAATGTGATGCGCCACTGAACAATGGCAGGTTCTGGCAGAGAAGTGAACATGTGGATATTTAAGTGTGGCAAATCCCTATAGTATACTAGAAAGACACAATGGTGTATTAAAAATACATTTCAGTGAAGAGTTATTTGCTATATAACCAGAGTAGTGCAGATGGAAAATATGTCTTTAAAAAAGAAACCAAACTAGCAAGTAAATTTGAGTATTGGATCCCTGGAGATTTGCATGGAACCCAGATTCATCATATTAAGAGTTGTATCCAATGTTTGTCATACTCAGAGTAGACTCTGAAATTAATGGACATGACTAACTGGCCCATGAATTTAAATGGGCCTATTCTGAGTTGAATTTAGTTGGCTACAACCTTCAGACTCTCCTTCCATGAGCATTAAACTGTTTATTATTTGTTAGTTTATTTAATTAATATCTATCTCACCCTTGTTCCTAAAGGAGCCCGTGGCAGCAAACAACAAATAGCAAAACCATACAATTATTGTTCTGTAGTGAATTTCACTGGTGTCCAATGATAGGATACAATGTATACCACCTTTCAGAAGTCAAAAGAGTAAAGTAACACTGCCTGTCTGTTAAAATTTACCGTATTTTTTGCACCACAACACTCACTTTTTTCCTCCTAGAAAGTAAGGGGAAATGTCTGTGCGTGTTATGGAGCGAATGCCTGCGGGTGGCCGGGGGGGGGGGAATCTGCTGCAGTCATGAGCAGAGGATCCATGGTTCCCCTTCCTTCCCTCCTCCGTGGTTACAAAGCATGGATCCACATGGATCCTCAGGATTTTTGCATTGGGCTACTCCAAACTCACTGTCAGATCACATGTCTGTGGCCACAGCATGAACCACAAAAATCATATATCCACTATTCTGTTTAGAATATTTTTTTTCTTGTTTTCCTCCTCTAAAAACTACGTGCGTGTTATGGTCTGGTGCGTGTTATAGAGCGAAAAAATACGGTATATGCAGGTAGAAAAAATACATATAAAAACACACAGAGAGTGTGTGTCAATGTAGAAGACCTGCTTTAAATTTACTGTGATTGGAGGTTTTTTTAATGCACATGCACTTGGGGCACATTTTCGAAATCTAATAATACAGAGGTTTGAAATCATAAAATATTTGAAGCAAAACCTCTCTCGATTCTGGTACTGTACCAGCAGAGGCATGGAAGCAGATATAGCATGCCATCCCCCACATTGCTCCCTGCAACTTTGAACAGAAGCTGATGTATGGGCGGGGCCAGCAAAGCAGGGATGTGAAGTAACTGCACTGTCAATCACACCCAAGGGATCACTTTCCCTCAAACGTTATTGGGAGTTATTGGGAGTGATGGCATGATGATGAAGCTTCCATTTTGCTGCTAGTAAAGTATGGAATGGCCTTCTGTAGCTCATTCCAAGATGACTTAGGAGCAACAGCCGCTGAGCTCTATCTATATGGGTGAAAACCACTGACCCCATTGTCACACTGGAAAACATCCCCCATGATGACTCCATAATCATGCAGAGAGAGTCAGCCCTTTGTAGATGTCAGTCATATGGTGGCATGGAGCATTATCAGCTACAACTGCTTGGGAAGTGTGCTAATTCTGGGCTCATCACATGATGGCAGCCTAGCAAGACTGGTGGTGATTCACGTGATTAGAACCAACATGCGGTACTGGTTACTGCCACCCTATATTAAATTGCTTCCCACAATTGCTTGCACATCAGGAAGGGTCTACGATTTCAAACCTCGTTCACCTTCATGGAGCAGAGCAGCAAGCAGTAGAGCATGTTTCTAATTTACAGGGAGAATTGTACTATATATTGTTCGGTATAAACAGTGTGACCTTTACAAAAAGTTTTTAAAAGTCACCCCACATTATAGAGAACGGAGTAAAGGCTGTGGGCAACAATAGCAGGGCTTTGTTTAATATTCACCATGCATTTTCTGTAAAAGTCAGTGGACATTTAAAACCAGATCCCCATGCATATTTGCGCGAGTTCAAATGTTGAGTGCCCTCTAAGCAATGCAAAGGAGAATGAAGAGTTCTTTATGATTTTATTCATGGCTGACTACGTGGCAGTGTTTATGTGCTCTGCCCATTTTCACCTTCAGAATTGGCCTTTACAATTCCACGGCCAGCATCACCTCTTGGAATGTCAAGCTCCTGTCCGTTACTTTAACATAAGGATCAACAAAGCCACAAATATTATTGTAAGCTATGAAGGTGAACAGCCATCTGTAGGATATGCATTTTCACATCGTGCCTCCATTGTGCCCTCTGAACTCTATTGTATATTAAAAAGAGTGGATAGCTGAATTTCCCCCATCCCCACCAATTGAAACTTGGTGAATGTGGCTTGAATCATTCAATGAATTTGGCTGATCGTGTGTTAAGGACAAACAAGGGAAAGTACTTAAACTATGGAATTTGCTGGCACAAGAAGCAGTAGCTTAGATTGCTTTATAAATGGATTAGGCAGATTTATGGCAGATGTTCTATCAATAGAGATTAGCCACAATAGTTTAAGGACCAGAGGTATTTTGCCTCTGAATCCCAGAAGGGAGAGACAAACAAAGGTATCTGACTAGATACTGTTGGACCCGGGGTTACCAACCTGGATTTTTGAGTGTGAGCTGTGAGTAGGGCTGGGCAACATACAGCCAAAAATCGGTTTGAAGTTCATATCGTGATACCGGTTTCATAATTTCTGACCTGGCAATACATATATCGCAAATCATGAAATTAAAATAAAATAAAATGGGTGGGGTGGGGTGGTTGCGATGCAAAAAATCACCCTGGGGGAAACCATGAAGCCAGCCAATGCTTCTACATAGCTCCATCCTTATTTTGGACATCACAATATATCACTATATCACAATGCTTAGCTGGTGATATATTGTGATGTTGAAAACCAGATATCGCCCAGCCCTAGCTGTGTCACCCACTCTGGTCAGGGAGGTCAGAGGTATGGTGGACATCAGAATAAGACCAGAAGGACACCTTTGACCCCATGTATTCCTTAGAATGAGGGACACAGGTGGCGCTGTGGTCTAAACCACAGAGCCTAGGGCTTGTTGATCAGAAGGTCAGTGGTTTGAATCCCCGCAATGGGGTGAGCTCCTGTTGTTTGGTCCCAGCTCCTGCCTACCTAGCAGTTCGAAAGCACGTCAAAGTGCAAGAAGATAAATAGGTACTGCTCCGGTGGGAAGGTAAACGGCGTTTCCGTGCGCTGCTATGGTTCGCCAGAAGCGGCTTAGTCATGCTGGCCACATGACCCGGAAGCTGTCTGCAGACAAACGCCGGCTCCCTTGGCCAGTAAAGCGAGATGAGCACTGCAACCCCAGAGTTGTCCGCGACTGGACCTAATGGTCAGGGGTACCTTTACCTATTCCGTAGAATAGCATACCATACTAGATAGAGACAAGTTACTTGCTCAAGGCCACAGACTGAATACAAGACAGAGTTGGGCCGGGGGGGGCAGGTTTACACTGTTCCATTTTTAATAATTTCCTGCTTCCAAAATCAATTTCCCTCCCAATTTCTGCCCCCCCAACCATGCGCCTCATGCCCTTCTATACCTGTCTCTGTTGCAGCACCACAAGCACACATATAGACAATACACATATACATATATGCACAGGCGAACTAATGCCAGTGTACTGGAAGAAGCAAAGATCACCAGTGTCAAAGCAATGATTCTTCAACATCAACTTCGTTGGACTGGTCATGTTGTGCGGATGCCCAATTATCGTCTTCCAAAGTAACTACTCTATTCCAAACTTTAAAATGGTAAGCATAATGCTGGTGGTCAGCAAAAGAGGTTCAAAGACTCTCAAGGCAAATCTCAATAAATATAGACTAAACACTGACAACTGGGAAACACTGGCCTGTGAGCACTCCAATCGGAGAACAGCCTTTACCAAAGATGTCATGGGCCATTTGAAGACGCTCAAACTTGGGACGAAAGGGAGAAATACGCTAAGAGGAAGGCACACTTGGCAAACCCTCACCATTATCAACTCCCTCCCAGAAACCTATATCCCCACTGTGGAAGGATATATGGATCCAGAATTGGCCTCCACTGTCACTTATGGACTCATTTTTAAAACCATGTTTATGGAAGACAATCTTACTCAGCTACGAGTGGTCGCGAAAGAAGACGACGACATAATGCTTCTCTTTTGGGGCAGGCAGGAAGTGAACCTTAAAAACCATCGCAGTTTCATGCATGCCTCTTAGTTAATTTTTTTTTTTTGCCCTTCTTCAGTATGTCAGGTTTGGTGCACTAAAGCTGGTATTGACACGTAGGGTTTCCTGCATTAGTTCAAGTGATTGTAAGGCTGGTGCGTCTGTCCCATTTCCTAACATTCCTCTCATACTTTACAAGCCTGTTCCGTTGCATCTTGACCACTACGCCGCCATGTTGTGGGTACCTGTCAGTCACACATGCCGTTCCTCTCCCTCTACATTCCACATTTCTTCTATGCTTTACCTTTTGGGCATGACTTTCTGTGTGGAATACCAACATGCTTTCTCGTCAGGCAAAAGAAAGAAAGAAAGAAAGAGGCCCAAGCCTTGAAATAGGCAGCGATATGCCTCCTCACAGCTGTGGCATGAACCTGCGAAAAAGGCGGGAAAATTGCCATGCAAAAGTCCCGCAATTCTCTAGGTGGAGGGGGATAAAATAACACAGAAATGAGCACTAAGCCTGCACTGTATTGCATTAGTTTCCCAGAAGAGGCTTTTTACATCGTGTGACAGCTCACAAATATTATGTGTCAAAACAACAGTTGGGGAAACATCCAGAAAACAGAATAAACTGCAGCGTGAATGCAGCCAGCGTTCATTGGATAAGAAGCTGTGAGTAACTATAATATCTCTTTTTATAGATGGGCTGGCTCCTTAAAAAAAACAGAGGAGGGTATAATGTATCTTTTCAAGTGGAAGTGGATTACATATAAATAACTAATCACTAGGTAGCCTCTTCTGACACGGGAAACCAGTGACAATTATGCCAGACTTCAAGCTGCCCTTCTGATCAGGAATCGGGCCTATGAACAGAAGTGGTCTGACCCTGTTGTGGCAGATGTGTTTTTTTTTGCAATGTCACAGTGTGCACAGGAAAAGAAGACATCAAAGATCTGTCTTCTCCCTCCTCCTCCTCCTCTTTCGCTTCCTTTGTTATCTTTTCTCTCTTCGGTCATTTACAATCCTTCCCCACCCAGCTGAAGAAGTGACAGCAGGCAGGAGGAGTTACTGCCGAGATCAGATGTGGACAAGTTTTCTGATGGCGCAATGTCTCCTTTCTCAGCTGCCTTTGAAAACCTTGGAGCTGGAAGATATATTGGTTATATACATGTGAGGGAGGGTCAGCCCTACAGGGTTGAATGTATCAAAAACAAGGAATGGCTCTGGCCAAAGTAACAACTTCCCTCCTGTGAAATCTTTACACTTAAAAGTCTTTAGAGTAGCAACATATATATGAAGCATGGTTTCGTCCCCAGTTTACGAAAGGATACACAAAACAACACATTTTCCCCCTCTTCCTATTTCCCCATCACAGCAGATAGCGGCCTCCTTAATAATAACAATAATTTCGTTTCTATACCGCTTTGTGTTTTAAGCAAAAAATCTCAAAGCAGATTTTAAAGCATCAAATAAAACAGTCCAGA
Source organism: Podarcis raffonei (assembly GCF_027172205.1). Taxonomy (NCBI): domain Eukaryota; kingdom Metazoa; phylum Chordata; class Lepidosauria; order Squamata; family Lacertidae; genus Podarcis; species Podarcis raffonei. The sequence continues at coordinate 114,523,553 of NC_070602.1, forward strand.
ACAAAACATTACTGGAGAAAGTAAAATATAAAATATACACAGGGCTTTTCTTCAGCCGGAACTCAGTCCTGGCACCTCTCAGGTGGGCACCATTGCCATCCTAAGAGAATGAGGGAGGTGCTCATTGCAAGTTCTGGCACCTCTTTTTCTACAAAAATGGTACACATTCCAAGCAACATAATTAACAGGAAACTAAAACGTCGCCTTAAAGATTTCAAAACAAAACATTACAATAGAGGTCAGCTACAGAGTGCACATTTAATGCAGCCAGGAGATTACCTTAAACATTTCAAAAGAAAACGTTACTCAAGAAAGTCAAATATAAAATGATTATTTAAAACAGCACAATTAATGAGAGAATGAGCTATTATCAGTGTTAAGTTGTAGGTGAACATATCAGATGACACAGCAATTCTTCAGACAGCTCTTGTTTATTCACAGGCCAGGCCAGAACAGAACTGAGCTGAAGGGTTCAGCCAGCCTGCTTATATAGAGCTCAACTACAATGCAACAGTAACAACTTTCTGTACCTATCCAATCACTGAACGTCACTTTCAATTCCTTATTTGCATATGTGGACCTGAGTGAAAACTATCTACAGTATCCCCCTGCTGGTCCAGGGTGAGAACTTCAGTACATAACAATCAGGAGCATAGACCATATCTGCTGCTGTTGCTGCCAGTCCTGCCAATGGTGGTTCATGGCAGACAGTAGCCGTAAAAGCTCAGACTCAGAGACAGCCAATATGGTCTCCGGCCTCCTCAGCAACTCCAGCTTTTGAAGCTGGAGTCAGTCAGGACCCCGTCCTCCCATGCTTTCTCTCCATGTGCTCTGCTCATGTCATGCCCATCCTAGGGAAGCCTGACTAACCTGCTGCTGTATCAATCTCTTTCATGGCATGTCTCTCCACTCAGAGAGTGGCAAGCACATAATGTTATTCCAATAAATACAGCTACCTGTAAGAAATAGAGTGGAAGGACATGTTCTCAGGGAACCCCGAGTTCTCCACTTTTAAGCAGACCTTGGCCATGTGAAAACGCAGACATTAGAGTATGGATGGCACAACTAGTACATAGTCCTGTAGCTCCTAGCAGCTGATTTTCTAGCAAAGCATTCCATTAATGGAAGGCTTTTTCAGAGACGGCTGCTCAGCTGTTCAATTTCAAGTATCAGCAATGGAAACCTTATTACAGTCATTGCAAAACAGACAGAAGATAATAAGGAATAAACCAGAGGTAGGATTACTTTGGGTGTAATCTGCCAGAGGCCATAGACCGATGGTGGATATGTCTCCCTGCCCTTCCCTTTATTTCGGCCACCTCCCCTGCCATTTATTTATGCATTATATAACGATATGAATATATCACTTGATGGCAGTAAAACTTCTAAGCAGCTCCCGAGAAATATTAAAACCATCCCTAAACATGGTTGAAAACAATTTAAAACATTTAAAGCTAACTGAAATTAATAGCAATAGAAATTAAAACACTTCAACATCTATGTGTCTGGAACAGGCTTGCCTAAACAGAAACATTTTAAGCAAATGTTAAAAAGAGCGCAGCCCGCCAACAGACAAGTGCCACCGCACTGAGCAGTCAATTTCTTACAAGTGCAGAAAGGGTATTATATGGCACCTGCAAGAATGTCAATGTCCAGAAATCCATGGCCTACCTGGCGGCAAGACAGAGATCTTGGAGCATCCAAGCTGAGATCAATCAACATGGGGAGTTGAGCAGATAAGAGCATCTCAGCTCTGCTTCCCTGTTGGACTTTGCAGGCTGATTGCAGCACCTGGGCCTGATGAGGCAGATGACCCTCACCTGCTCCAAGGGAGGAAACACACCCCTCCTCCCAGAGCTAGCGAGCCCCACCTGGCCAGCTAGGGAGCTGGGCTGTGGGCCTTTGTCTGCCTCAGCCTCCTGGAGCACCCTGCCTGCTTCTCCTTACGCCTCAGAGCCCACCATATTCGTGGAGACAGGGACCCCTGCTGCTCTGGTTCCTGTGCACTGACTTCCATCCCCTCGTCATCCTCCATCACCCTGTGAGTACTTCCTACACCAACCTCTTCTTCCCCATCCCCAGCTTGCCCCAGTGTGTCCCAGTCCTGGCTACACCCCTCACCGGGATCCTCTTCCTCCTTTCCATATTCCTGCCACTTCCTGACAGTCAGTCCCACAGATCAAAGCAGTTGAGTGGGCACATACGGGAGACAGTGGCCCAACGAGAAAACTGGTCCCAAGTCATTAAGGGCTTTATATACCAATAGTAACTCTTCGAACCAGATGCAGATTTAGGACAGCACAACTGGTTCCGCCACACTGGGCACCAAGCCTAGGGGGCACTGCTGGGCGTTACAACTATGACATAGTGAATTGAGCAGGCGAGAGGTGGCAAGCCGCTGAATTTTGGCCTCACATAGGGTACTACAGAAATTTGAAAGGTCAAAATTTGCCTCTGCTAGAACTAGGGGTAGAAAACCCCCGCTATGAATAAGTCAGAAATTAAATCGTTATCACACACACAAAACAAACACTATGGAAAACTGCATAGAATTTTTTTTACTCTCCAGCGCCATCTTGTGTTGCATGTTTATAACACATTCAAAACACTGGTTTTTTTTACTAATGTAGCCGAGTCGTAGGTCTGGTAACAAACTGGCAACCAGTGCAAATGTTTGAGGAGAGATCTTACATGCTGCCAGGGCCTCACTCCTGTCAGCAACCATGCTGCAGTATTCTGCACTAGCTGCAGTCTCTGGGTCAAGCGAAATCCCCACATGGAGTGTGTTGCTGTCACCAGTGCCTGAGCTGTGGTTGATCCGAGTTCTCCCATTGCAGGAATGGCCAAAACTGTTATACCAGGCGCAGCTGGTGAAAAGCGTTTCTACCCCCTGAGGCTACCTGCACCTCCGGTGACAAAGATGGATTCAGAAGCAACCCAAACGGCAAACCTGCTCCATCACGGGGAGGCCAACCCCAACCAGGGTAAGCAACTGATCCATTGATCAAACCCAGGAACCACTCGCTCACAGTGCCTCTGACTTAACTTGGGAGGAAGTTCTATTGAACTCAAATGAACATGCATAAGATTGTTCTGCAACTGCCCAGTGTAGGGGAATTCACAGCTAATCACAAAAGACTCGCAAGTATATCTTCTAGGAAGCGTTACACTGTTGTGGGCTTGTCCACACTCCCACTTGTCCTGTGCCTAGAAAGCATGTTGTCATTGGCGATTTGGTGTGTGTTGGCTGCAGCAAGGGCTGCTTTGGATTGGCTGCTCCTGATTTGTTAGTGTGACAAGTGCTGGCATGGATTGGCTGTTGCTGTGGCAACTGGCGTTCGATATTTAACTGCTGTTGGCGAGTGGATAGATGCTTCGTGTGTTCTGCAACGTGAGTGAATGTGAGCGTTTTCCATTCGGGTTATTGATATTTTGCACTCCTCCACCCCAAAAAACTCAACAAATCTTTGTAATCCCCCCCAAAAAAGCTCAACAACTCTGGGCCATCTCCCCCCATTTTCTTAAATTTGATTCCCCCAAAATAGGGGGCGTCTTATACAAGGGGGCATGTTATACACAAAAAATACGGTAGTTTTTATTTTGTTTTGCAAGTATAAAATTATAACAGTACAACCATACACATCCATATTTACAGATTCCTCCGAATCTCTGGACTTCCCAATTCCCCTCCATGGGTCCTATTTTAAAACTTTTTCTACTGCATCTTCTCCAATGATCTATATTTTATATAACTCCATTGTCTCCACAATACTAGCTACATTACAAGTGTTATGCAATCCCACTAATGTTTCCATCTGCTTACAGTGCTCTCCAAGATAAATTATAATTTTTTCCCATTCTTGGTTAAAGTGTTGGTCTTCTTGGTTCCTGAGCTTTCTGGTCAGTTTTGCCATTAGTCCAACAGTTTAATAATCCAGAGAAAACTCAAATTGCTGGTTTCTCCAATTAAGTGTGAAAGAGCAGTTTGCCATGGGACAAGAGGCAGTGTGGATGATGATGATGATTTATTGAATTTATATACTGCCCTATACCCAGAGGTCTCAGGTCGGTTCACAGAAAAGATCAACATAAAAACTACAATATATATAATTAAAATAAAAACAACAATCCAATAACACCCACCCACCCACCCACCCACCCACCCCACACACACCCCTTGTGTTTGTTTAAGCCTTGTGTTAAGCCAGGGGTCAGCAAACTTTTTCAGCAGGGGGCTGAAAAAGGTCATCCCTTAGACCTTGTGGAGTGCCGGACTATTTTTTTTTTTGGGGGGGGGGTGAACAAATTCCTATGCCCCACAAATAAAACAAAGATGCATTTTAAATAAAAGGACACATTCTACTCATGTAAAAACATGCTGATTCCCGAACCGTCCGTGGGCCAGATTTAGAAGGCGATTGGGCCGGATCTGGCCCCCGGGCCTTAGTTTGCCTACCCATGTGTTAAGCCTTGTGTGTGTTTAGAATACCCAGTCTGTACGCAGGCAGGCTGTTTGGTTGCCTACCATTCTCCTGTGTTGCTCTAGAGGATGCTAGTGAGCTGCACATTGGCTTGCAGAATCATGAGCCTTGTTCTCCCACAGGAGGTCAGCATTCTCATTACATTAAAGCTGAATACCACAGCCTGCTGAACTCTCCCTGCGTAAAAGAGGGAAGGCAGAGTGAATGAAACAAAGGCAGTGTACAGTACTCATTCACACAGAAGGCACAGAAACTGCATCATGTGTGACTAGGAGCAGAAAAGCCTTCTGACTTAGAAGCACCAGTCTACTTCAGCCATGATTTTACATTCAAGGCCTAACTTCCTTGTCTGAGCTCAGTGTGGCTTCCTCCTTATAGACAGAGACAGCTGAAGGCTCACGGAGGTCACCGGTTGGCACCAGTTGGTAATTCCTAATTCTAGGCCTCTAGAAGGTATTCCTGGGAATTAAAATTATTGCCTTGCTGAAACGTAGAGTTCAGTGCACTAGAGAGCATGGCTTTGCGGGCTGCTTAAAAGCTGTTTGTAACCTCTTGGCGGCTTTTATAGTAAAGAAGAAGAAACAGCAGCCCCAATCTTATGCGCCGAATGCATTAGTAGCTCTGGTTGTGTATACAGTCGTACCTTGGTGTTTGAACAGCTTAGTTCTCGAACGTTTTGGCTCCCGAATGCAGCAAACCCGAAAGTGAGTGTTCCGGTTTACGAACTATTTTTGGAAGCTGAACATCCGACGGAGCTTCTGTGGCTTCCGATTGGCTGTAGGAGCTTCCTGCAGCCAATCAGAAGCCGCACTTTGGAAGTCGAACGGACTTCCAGAACGGATACCATTCGACTTCCAAGGTACGACTGTACTGTGGACTGCAAGCCTACGCAGGGGAGGGGAGCCCCACACAGTAATCCTGTCTTGCAGTAATCCTGTCTTGATGTCACCAATGCCTCAACTACTGTGGTTCTCTGGTCCAAGAATGGTCAAAGCTGTTGTATCAAGTGCAGCTGGTAGAAGATGCTTTTAGCCATTTGAGGCTACTTGGCCTCTGTTGACAAAGTTGGATCCAGAAACATCTTCAGATTGAATGCCTGCTCCTTTGGGGAAATGCAGGCAATTGAGCAGTTTTCTCAGCGTACTTGGTGTACCAAGAGAAAAGTCAACAGAGTTTTATGTGACTTAAGGCCTAGCGAATGTGTTTAAGATCGCAGTTAGCATTCTTATATTAAAAAGGGAAATGCTCTTAACATCTGAAAGACAGTAGGCTTTCATTCTATGTAATTATCAAAAGAAAACTGCCTTTCAGATTGCAAATCCCCTTCCTTCCAAGATGACCAATGGCTCCAAACACATTTTAATAGCCTCAAAGAGTTATCTACTAGCACTAAAGTTAATGGGACAGTGGCACTGGCCACCAGTCTGGGATAAGAGCCTGATGTTTGTCCTTCGTGGAATGGATGGGAGCTCAGTTTTATTGAAAGAGGAATCGTCTTGCTCTGGGGCAATGTTTTTCATTAGTTCTTTAAGACTGCAATATATACACTTTCCTGGATACAAGTTCAACTGAACTGGACTTTTTTTCCCTCAGTGGACTTGCACTGTAAAGTGGTTGGGGGCGGGCGGGGGCAGGGACTGCAAAATAGAAGTGCATTGCCTAAAAACACAGAGGCTAGAGCATTGTTTTAACATTTTACCGTATATACTCGAGTATAAGCCGACCCGAATATAAGCCGAGGCACTTAATTTTAGCACAAAAAAACTGGGAAAACTTATTGACTCGAGTATAAGCCGGTTCACCACACCACAAACCTGGTGGTGGCGTCAGTGGCGGAGGAAGAACAAGCACGTCCCTCCATCGCCACCTGCCTCACTCGAGTATAAGCCGAGGGGGGCTTTTTCAGCATTAAAAATGTGCTGAAAAAGTCAGCTTATGCTCGAGTATATACAGTATAAGGTTAGCCCTCTCTGGCGTCCTTGGATGGAAAGGGTTAGCCTAAAATAAACAAACAGAAATCATGAGCAATCCTATACATACCAGCATGCCTAGCCTTTCCTGGCCCGAGTCCTTCATCCACACTGGTCAACCCTCTGGAGAACCACATGCCACACAAATGCACACACTAGAACACTGTCTCCATTTATTTTTTTCTGTTTGCCAGGGCTACCAAAATCAGTGAGGTCTTGAACCAACAGAAAAATTGGTTGTCAGAGGGGTTCAACCACCCCCCCAGGCTACAAGTTAGTCACCCATGCTATGCACACATACCTGGCCACACTTACCTGGGAGTAAATCAGATGGGACTCTTAACTATCCATCTGCAGGATTGTTACACTGCTATTATTTCCCCCCTTTTTAATCTCACGAAATGGAAATCGGAGCTATCGTGTGAATGCCCGATTTGTTGTTCACTAGGGATTTAAAAAAAATAATACATATGACAATATAATCATTAATTCCTGCTAGATAACAAAACTACAGAGAATTTAGTCTCTAAAATAGTGGGGGACATAATGAAAACAGTGTTGCAAGTTGGGGTGGTGGTGTTTAGTTGTATGCCTGCATCCCTTCTAAGCCCAGAATCCAACAAGGATTCAGTTGGTAGAATAGCCAAGCCAACTTCCTGATGAGGTAATCGCCTAAGTACGGGTCCCCAAGGGAACAAAGGAAGTGGTTCTGTGCCGGAGGACAAATGGGTGGGCTCTTCTCCTTCAGCTGGCTGGGCAACTGTGAGATAGAACCATGCCTGATTTCTACTGGGACCAAGGCTGTGACTATGGGAGAAGCAAGAACTTCTTGGGGTGTTAATGCTGTGAGCCCTTCCATCGTAGGCTCGGGTTTAATATATGAGTAAATATAGTATGAGGAAACTGAACTCCGGGCAAGCTCCTGGAACCTCCCCCCACTCAGAGATTGCAGCGGCATTCAACAATACATATTTTTTAATTGCCTTCTAAAATTTTCCCGAAAGGCCCCAGTACGTTGTGGGGTAGAGGTGTATTTGCCGTGGAAATGAGCAAATTTATATCTGTGGCGCTCATCTGCTACATCAATACTGTGCCTGGCAATGTCGAGAGCAATAGAAATTCCTAGTGGGGGGGGAGGAGGAGAAGAAGAAGAAGAAGAAGAAGAAGAAGAAGAAGAAGAAGAAGAAGAAGAAGAAGAAGAAGAAGAAGAAGAAGAAGAAGGAGAACTACTACTTCATGTTGCCAGCAAGAAGCTGAGAAAATGCCATTTTGCCCACCATGGGGAATACTGCATTGGGAGGGAGATGCTTAGATTCTGCTTATAAGGCGGTACAAGCCATGCAGGGCAAAACCTAAACAGGATGTAAAGTAACTGAATCCCAACCCGCTGTATCCCTGTTGTAAATGTGCCATTTCTATACATTAATGTATTACTAGACATAGACACATGCAGCCAGTGCCGGATTCCCAAATAGGCAGAGTAGGCACTGGCCTATAGGCCCCACTCCAGCGGATCAAAATAATATTGATTTGACCTTGAAAGAAAATTACAAAGAAACTTTCTTAGTTCAATGCAAGGGGAGATTTCGACTGCCTAGAGGCCTCCACATGGTTTAATCCAGTACTGCATGCAACCTTGACCCCTTTGAAGACCCTTGCCTTGGACGCCATCAGCATAACTTGTTTGCATTCAATTCCCCAGGTCTGTTTTATTCAGGGAAGCTTCCAAGATCAGAGGGCAGGAAGTGGCCTTACACCTGAAGTCAAGGCGGTCCAACTTTTCATACTAAGTATACTTTGGCATGGAACCCGCAAGCCACACACTGCCTTGTTGGTGGTGGGGAGGCTAAAATTTGACACACACCTCAGCCCTCGTGCTGCCTTACCAAAGCTGACTGAGGTGCCAGGCATTGGGAAGGGTCCTAGAGTTCTCCCACCTCCTTCCCACAGCTGGAAAAGTTCTAACTAGGCTTTGGGAAGGAACCAGGATGACTAAGACCCTGTCAGAGGCCTCATGCTTCCTTTCCAAAGCCTCGGAGTCTCCTTACCCAGCTTTGGGAAGGCAGTGTGAGGGCTGCCCGTGTGGAGGGGTGTCAAATGTTGTCAAGGGCCACCAAAAAAGGCCTTGAGGGCTGCATGCAGCCCTTGGTATGTATGTTGGACCATACAATGGAGGATACGTGATTTTGTTGGCGTGGTATGTGGCCAATCAGTCACAGAGTTGGAAAAGCAGGTAAATCTTCTTGTGTTCTCCAGAGGTGCTGAATGTGTTGTACCTTGGACTTTCACATTTTCTCCACCTAGTTGTGAAATCATGATAAACAGGCATAATGGGCACACTACGTACTACTTCTAACAGCGGAGACGAGCTTTCACCTGATGAATGATAGTAGCATTTGGTACAGACTAGGGCTCATGGTTTTTGCCTACTTTTTTGGCCTAAGAACAGGGCAAACAAAATTTGCCGGAGATGTATAAAAGAACTTACATTCAAATCCCTTGAATGTGATCTTTCGGGATTTTGCAAGGAATCTGCCTGGGTATATAGGAAAAGAAGCTGTGGTTTTCATAGCAGACCAAGGTGAGCTTGCCTTATTGACAGGAATTTTGATTTTTTGCTCCAGCTGTTTCCTCCATCTCTTCCCCCAGGCTCCTGCAGAGGTTATATAAAACATGCTGCTTATTTTAATCACATCACAGAAATTCCTCGTTCGTCTTGCTAAGTTTTACATATTTTCTTCCCGCAAGCCTGCCAACTCTCACATTTAGCAAATAAATATATCTTCCACTGAACTCTCCTCCTTTTACTGAATTACTTTTCTTAGCAACTGGAGGTGCCGAAAGTATGTTTTGGACAAAACTGTTCTCCAAACTAGGAAATGGTGTCTTGACTTGATATATACCGTAGATAAAAGAAAACAATAACATCCGTATATTCCTTCAAGCCACTGCACTCAGGCTCTAGGCTCCCATTCAGTCATTGACTCATATTTCTTTTTTCAGTTTATGCTTTGGCAATCTACTGGCACTAATGTAAATATCCTAAACTTTTGCAAGGGCTTGTGCGAGAGTGTAAAATATATTTACCTGCATTGAGCCCCTTCACTGCAGACACACAGTTCACTGATCTGCTAAACACTCCAGCGATCATCGACTGTGTAAAAGAATCTCACACGCTTGTAAATGTCAAGAGAAGTTACTGGTATTTATAGAAAAGTAACTGTTTTACTGTCTCCAATTCCACAGAGCATATGCACTGTGTACCTCAGAGTTCAGCTTATTCTACTGAGTTTGAGGTATCTGAGGCCATAAATAGACTGAGATGTCTTGTCCTTTCAGAGATGTCAGTGTCTCAGGAGTGGAAAAAGGGTAAATGGCTTTATGAAGAATGGGGGCAGGGGGTGGGTTGGGAAGAAGGCCGCAAACTGAGATTTCAGCCTCAAAGCCTTGCTTTCAGGCCATCGCTAGTCTCTAAACCATAGGCAGAGCCAGCTCTCTTATTTTCAAGCTTTTCCTATTTTCAAACCACAAGAAATTCTATAATGTTGCTCTTTTAAGTTAATGCTCTTTTAAGTGGTCAGGTACAGTCCTTGTCCATTAGTCAATATGTGTATTATGAGTAAAACTTAGTTGACTACCACCCAAAGTGTCCCTTGCCTCAGAACCAAGTCCAGTTATAAAGAAAATCAGGGACCTTCAAGTTCTCCACTAACAGGTAGCATCTGGACAGTAATTATTTCTAAATTTGCATTATAAATTCATATATGCTAATTTTATGACAGTCTGCATCCTCTTTTATGGCAATGCACAAGTAGATAGCCTAGTTCAGTTGATCATCGTCACATAATGGATCAAAAGTTCTTCTTTCCCTTTATTCCCTGATTATCTGGAGACTTTAGGCTTGTTCCTACATGCCTGTTCATTATTTAGTTTTTCATCACGTTGTCACTCAACATAGGTGACTCACAAGCAAACATATGAACTGACTCTATTTAAAAGCATTGGCCACAGTCCAAGTTAACTTAAGGACACTTAAACCCACTGAACTGTAATGTCATCTGTGATGTTTCACCTCTGCTAGCTCATGTATGCTCGCAAGCCATTGGTTAATCAATGCGCATGTGTAAAAAGCAGCCGCCTAATTGGGGAAGGGAGTGTGGAATACTGACTTTCTTTGCATCATCTCACAATTTTGCTTGCCTCAGTTTAAGGATGATACAGCCACTTGACTGTACACGGAGGAACTTTATAGCCCAGTTGTAGAGCACCGCACCCTCCAACATTTCTCTGATGAAAATAGGGACGTCCATGGCTGCTGGATCAGACCAGAGGTCTATCCTAGCCCTGCATTTTGTTCTCATAGTGGACGATCAAATGCCTCTGGAAAGACCATAAGCAGGATATAAGGACCTTGTCAGACAACTGGTATTCAGAAGCATACTACGTCTGATACTACAGGAGAGCCTTCATGACTTGTAGCCATAAACTTGTTTAAGCTCCTGTGCTTTGTGTGTAGAACGAACCATGTCCCCATCCAGTTAAAAAGGATCAGGCAGCATTGATGGGAAAGTTCCTTGTCCAGGACTGCGGATAATCGCTGCCAGTCAGAGCAGGCAATGCTGGGTTACAGGACAAATAGTCTGACTTAGTACAGTGGTACCTCAGGTTAAGTACTTAATTCATTCCAGAGGTCCGTACTTAACCTGAAACTGTTCTTAACCTGAAGCACCACTTTAGCTAATGGGGCCTCCTGCTGCTGCCGCGCCGCCGGAGCCCAATTTCTGTTCTCATCCTGAAGCAAAGTTCTTAACCTGAAGCACTATTTCTGGGTTAGCGCAGTCTTTAACCTGAAGCATGTAACCTGAAGTGTATGTAACCTGAGGTACCACTGTATAAGGCAGGTCCATAGTTCAGTGGTTGTGTATGGGATTGTACTATAAACATGTAAGCCAGGTCTGACGATATAATGCGCCACTTGTAAATCAGAATCGCCTAATTTAAAAGCATCCCGCCAGAAGCTTTTGCATTTTAATGCACCTTTTCCTTTGCAACTTGACCAGATTAATTATTTCCACCTTGCCACTTGGCAGGTGGGTCACATTTTCTTTCCACCGCCTTAATGAACTAATTCAATTTTTCTCCCCTCTCTCTCTCCTTGTAATTAAGATTGTGAGTTACAGATCATAATTATACGCCGGCTTAGTGTCCGCGTCACTCTCTATTAAAGGCGATATATGCTACCGTCCTATTTCTCGTTTGAAAAGACATACCGCTCGTTTTTCATACAATAGGAGAAGAAACTACCATATTGCAAGCAGGGGGGAATTTAAAGGTGCCCCGACACGGGGAGCAGCGCAGTAGCTGCAACCTACAGAAAGGAAGCCTCAGTCAAGAGACACTGTCGGCTCTAGAGGTAGCCAGCTACCCTGTACTGATGACATAAGCCTCATTCACAGGAAATTGGAAAAAGCACCCTGAAATTCTAGCTGCTTGGAAAAGGGGGTACATAGACACCACCCTACAGTATAACACAGTAAACACTATAGACGTGCTGTAGAGAGTGTGCTCCTTCTTGTGAGGCCATTTTTATTCACATTTCATTTTTTAAAGTATTATTACAGTGGTACCTCGGGTTAAGTACTTAATTCATTCCGGAGGTCCGTTCTTAACCTGGAACTGTTCTTAACCTGAAGCACCACTTTAGCTAATGGGGCCTCCTGCTGCTGCCATGCCGCCGGAGCACGATTTCTGTTCTCATCCTGAAGCAAAGTTCTTAACCCGAGGTACTATTTCTGGGTTAGCGGAGTCTGCAGCCTGAAGCGTCTGTAACCTGAAGCGTCTGTAACCCGAGGTACCACTGTACAGGTGTTATTAAACCTCAAATCAGAAGTGGATGTACTGACTGTGTACAGCTGAGGAACTGGACTGATGCTGAACCTGAGACTAGTGAGACTTGCACCATGCAGGGAACTCCATGATTACATTTCTACTTGCTTTTGGAGTGGGGAGGTCAGGTACTCTGAGTTGTATCCAGCCAACACTGAGAAGACCGTGTGAAATTAATGGTCCTGGTTTAGCCATTCACTTCAATGGTTCTACACTGGGTATGACTAACCTTGGATAAAACCCTCTGTGTGGGTCCAAAGGCTTCCTTCTTGACCATGTATATCTTTTCTTTTGGCAAGGCACTCTGAGTATACTCAGAGGCTAACTGTTCTGGTTATTTGCTGACTGCAGTGTCTGCTTTTATTGGAAGGCATTGAAGGAAGTGCTATGCTTAGAGTCTCCCTGACCCTTCAAGCATCAGGCAGGCAGCATCGTACAGTTTGATTTACTGAATGAAGACTGGGAAAAAAGGCACTTCAGGCTTCTGCTCCCTGATATATCCATTAGTTCCACTGGAGTCATTGTGGTTTCCCAAAGGGCAACACACATCTACGTTTTATTAAAGGGCAACACACAAAATGGACACACTTCAAATCTGTCGAACTGCCATTATGAGCAGTCAGATAATATAGATCACGGTGAAAAGGTTTATAGTGATTGCAGCATGAAGTTGATCAAAGTTTCTGGGTGGATTACTTTTTTAAAAAAAAGCTATGGGGGAAGCCAGCCCCTTTCCACAGAGTTGCCATTTTTCAAAAAGTAAAACTAACACCCCCCAAAGTTGTTGAGTGTGTTTTTTAAGGAAACCACCAAAATTGTTGAGCATACATCTGGGTTTTCCCTGACATTTTGCCGATATGGCAAAATCCCCCCCTGACACCATTTTTACACCCGAAAACAACCAGGACATGTCAGGAATTTTCCTAACGTATGGCAAGCCTAGCAAAACATTAGTGAAATCTATGAGACTCCCCAAAGACTCAAATATTGATATATACATAGCATATATACTGTTATGTACTGAGTTGAATAGAATCCAAAAGGCAGCAGTCTAGTCCTAGAACAATAGGATCCAGAATGGAGCAGTCTGATTGGTCCACAGGAGCCACCCAATCCAGCTCCAGGTGGAAGGGAATCCGCAACCTGATTGGCCTACAGGAGAATCCCGGAATTAGCCAATCACGTGGGGCCCATTGTGTAAATAATGTATATAAGGCAGACATTCTGGGGGAACTTCCATTCCTCCTCACCACTATGAGCTGAATAAAGAGCATGGAATCCACTCTTGACTTGTATATTTCATATACACAACCTAGAATCATAGAATTGCAGCGTTGGAAGGGACCCTGAGGATCATCTAGTCCAACCCCCTGCAATGCAGGAATATGGTTATCTTCAGGGTACAAAATGGCTCAGGTATATCTCAGGATAATCTCTATGGAAATGTGGAGTAGTGGCTACTAACTGAATTAACCATTATGTTAAGCATGCTGCCAAGATCATCAAACCAGTCTTTGTGTGGAAAATGCTCTGGTAAACAACAATGGTGGGCTTGTGGAATTCAAAGATACAGACACAAGTATTAGTAACATAGGCTGCCCTCTTCCCTTTCCAAAACACTATTGTGCCTCATCTCAGGCTCATTTTTCTTAACGAAAAAAGCTTTAACATTACACACATACAAAAAAGTGCATTTCATAACAGTTTAGCTTCAGCAGGATTGTGAATAATAATAAAGCAACAAGTGAAACGTTATCAATTCTAATTCCATTTCTCAGTGGAAAGCTTCTAGTAACAGCTAATAACTAAAGTCAGACCAATCAACTCAGTGACAGCATCACTGAAATATGCAATGCAGCATACTTTCAGATTCCCCCCGCCCCTTTTTTCTTAATGGAATCTACATGTTGCAATCCCCTCACTTCATGGTTGTAAAATTTTACAGCCCACTGTGCCTGTTGAGAATTCAGGTGTTTAACCATTGCAGTCTGCCTCAGCTGAAATCTAAAGTAACAGTTAATGCTATCCATGTGCTATCCATATATATGAATATTTCAATCAGGCAAGCCAGTAACTTTTTTCATAAATGCAGGCATACATAATGCACACAGTGCCTCACCGCTGCTGTCAATGTCACGATGTAATTTTGGCGCGTGTGTTCCCTTGATTCACATCACAACATCAGGCCCATCTGGATGAATGGACAGGGGTGGAAATATATTAGCAACAAGAAGGAAAGAGCTCTTCTGTTTCTACAATGCATAAGAAAGAGGGTGGGGGAGAGAAAGAGCAGTGTTGGTGAAGAAAAGCATACAAGCCTTATCGTGCAAGCTGCCAGGGAGGGGGGCTGCTACAGTATACTAAACTCATATGCCTTTTAAAAGGCTCTGGGGCTTTCGTACTCTGCCCAGCGACTAAAAGACGGAGACATTTACAGCATTTACACATAAATTACTTTCCAGTCCAATTTAAACCCACACATACCTCTTTAAAAGGCATGGGCAGAATGGAAAGGGATAAGAGTATTTAAAGTATTCGCTTAAATAACACGTTTATTTATTTGCTTATTGCGCTGGGTTTCCCTGCAAAGCACATTTTTGAGAATGGAAGTAATAAGAAACATGGCCCTCTGACAACCTGACCCACTCTATACTGTTAAGCTGTGAAAGTGCGGGGGTAAAGTTCCTGGTCTGTTCAGCGTCACACGAATTCAACCATGTTTCAAGTTTCTCTTGAACTGGGACCAAAGGTATTGAAAGCAATGGGGATAAAATAGCTGGAACTGGGGTAACTTGGTTCCTACGTTGGGTGGGTCTGTATGCTTTTTAACACCCAGCTGCGCTCGAATTGGCTCCGACACATGTCCGCTCAGAAGTTCAATGGTCAGAAGTGCTCTGAGGCAAGTGTGTATAGATTTGCAACCTTAAAGCACCAATGTAGACTTAGGGGGTACATCAGCCTTAAACTGGCTGCTTAGATGTAACTGAGCGATGCCTCAGTAACACAGGGAAGCAAGTAATGTGTCCGACCATCACTCTTCTATTACAAAAGTTGACATACATTCAAATTCAGACTCCTCCCTGTCTTTGCAGCTTCATAAATACACAAACCCCCTTCATGGATCACTGCCTTGCTGTGGCGAAGGGGCTTGAATAACTCAGAGAAGCTATGAGCTATGCCGTGCAGGGCCACCCAAGATGGACAGGTCATAGTGGACTTATTTAAAATTTTAAAAGATGATGCTGTTAAGGTGCTACACTCAATATGCCAGCAAATTTGGAAAACTCAGCAATGGCCAGAGGATTGGAGAAGATCAGTCTACATCCCAATCCCAAAGAAGGGCAGTGCCAAAGAATGCTCCAACTACCGCACAATTGCACTCATTTCACACGCTAGCAAGGTTATGCTTAAAATTCTACAAGGAAGGCTCAAGCAGTATGTTGACTGAGAACTCCCAGAAGTGCAAGCTGGATTTAGAAGAGGCAGAGGAACCAGAGACCAAGTTGCAAACATGCGCTGGATTATGGAGAAAGCTAGAGAGTTCCAGAAAGACATCTACTTCTGCTTCATTGACTATGCAAAAGCCTTTGACTGTGTTGACCACAGCAAACTATGGCAAGTTCTTAAAGAAATGGGAGTGCCTGATCACCTCATCTGTCTCCTGAGAAATCTCTATGTGGGACAAGAAGCTACAGTTAGAACAGGATATGGAACAACTGATTGGTTCAAAATTGGGAAAGGAGTACGGTAAGGCTGTATATTGTCTCCCTGCTTATTTAACTTATATGCAGAATTCATCATGTGAAAGGCTGGGCTGGATGAATCCCAAGCCGGAATTAAGATCGCCGGAAGAAATATCAACAACCTCAGATATGCAGATGACACAACCTTGATGGCAGAAAGTGAGGAGGAATTAAAGAACCTTTTAATGAAGGTGAAAGAGGAGAGTGCAAAATATGGTCTGAAGCTCAACATCAAAAAAATGAAGATCATGGCCACTGGGCCCATCACCTCCTGGCAAATAGAAGGGGAAGAAATGAAGGCAGTGAGAGATTTTACTTTCTTGGGCTCCATGATCACTGCAGATGGTGACAGCAGTCACGAAATTAAAAGACGCCTGCTCCTTGGGAGAAAGGCGATGGCAAACCTTGACGGCATCTTAAAAAGCAGAGACATCACCTTGCCAACAAAGGTCCGTATAGTTAAAGCCATGGTTTTCCCAGTAGTGATGTATGGAAGTGAGAGCCGGACCATAAAGAAGGTGGATCGCCGAAGAATTGATGCTTTTGAATTATGGTGCTGGAGGAGACTCTTGAGAGTCCCATGGACTGCAAGAAGATCAAACACATCCATTCTTAAGGAAATCAGCCCTGAGTGCTCACTGGAAGGACAGATCGTGAAGCTGAGGCTCCAATACTTTGGCCACCTCATGAGAAGAGAAGACTCCCTGGAAAAGCCCCTGATGTTGGGAAAGATTGAGGGCACAAGGAGAAGGGGACGACAGAGGACGAGATGGTTGGACAGTGTTCTCAAAGCTACAAACATGAGTCTGACCAAACTGCGGGAGGCAGTGGAAGACAGAAGTGCCTGGCGTGCTCTGGTCCATGGGGTCACGAAGAGTCGGACACGACTAAACAACTAAACAACAACAACAAAATACACAAACCTATTGTATTTCCATGTTTAGAACATAACATTCATTGTGGGTGACAAAATTGGAGTTCTGGAAAACACCATCTCATGAGCCACAAATTAGCTGTCCCCCCACTTCATTCCCACCCCCTATTTTTATTTATTTTGACAAAGCAATAATCATAAATAAATAAGAATAAAAATGTGCACCCCACCACAGAGACCATTCGCTTGTAACTACCCAACCTCCCAAAATTTCAACACCTCTTGCGATGGTTTGACCCCTTTCCATTTTAACAGTACAAATTCTACAAACACCTTCCATATCTACTCAAAATAATTTTTCCTGCGTATTCCATGTCTTACCTTAATGGCACATGTTAATTTATAATTAATAGTTATATCCCACACCTCTTTATACCATTCTTCCATTTTATATTCTGCTTGCTCCTTCCACTTCCTAGCTATTATAATTCATGCAGCTGTCAATCAATTTGTGAGCAAGTCCTTCATAGCCCACAAACCTTCCACCCCATCGTAAATTAATAATAATGCTACCTCTGGACTTTCGGTCAGCTTTAACCCAGTGGTTTCTGTGTTCCGCCCCCCTTCAAATCCAGGAATTCCACCTTCGCTGATTGGTTGGTCCAAGGCCGGAAAACTTGCATTGTGTTGACTTGCTATTGGGCAGCCCCTCATAGTGAGTAACTGTAGTGCAGTGTCCAGGTGTTTGGGGATGGCCATCAGTGCCAAAACAGCAAGAACTGGAAAAAGGCACTCCATGTCACTAATACTACTGAAATCTAGAAGAAACCTTAGACTGTGCACCCGCTCTTTCAGAGGAAGGGCAGCCCCTGTCTAGAACAGCCCACCTTCCTATTTTCTGGATGTGGGAACCACCAATTCACAGTACCTCCATCTTCCCAGTACCAATGCAAAGAGGAGGACAAGGCCGTTTTCCAGTTGACTCAACCCAGCATTTTCATTTAGCTGCTTGCAGAAATCTGGCAGCATTGAGTTTTCTATACAAATGTACATGCATGTCTCTTGCCTGGACACCAAATGGAGTTGATGGCATTGTCTAAGTCTTAACGTGCCTCTTGTTTCCTTGAAACAGCCCAGAAATAAAGCTATCTGTTATCAACTATATTAAAAAAGCAATATGGATTCATAGATGAACTAAATATTACCAGGCACATGAGGTCAGGCATGCCTTACATCTGCTGCCACACTAGTTTAAAACATTTATGAAATGAAATGAGTGATGGAGAATGGGAGGGGAGGTGAAGCAGACAGAGAACATTTGGCCTGTGTATTCAGAGCCAATAAGCGTTTCTGCATCTTGCGTGCTTCGTCCTCATTGCCCTATTCAGAAAGTGCTGTGGTGGCCAGAAGGTGTGATTCAATTTGTTTTTAAATTCAGTTTTGCCACCCTGTAAATGCTGTCATTGCTGCATGCTCCATAAAATATAAGCAACGAGTCGGCAGGCATGTGCAGAGATTCCCCCCTGGGATCAGTAAATATGAGATTGACCCCCACTTCCCACAAAAAATAAATAAAAAATACATATGAAAGCAATCTCTTCCCCACACTCACACATGTACTTCCCCTTCAAAGTGCATGTAATGCTTAGAGAAATCTCCGTGTATCTAGCTGTATAAACCTCTTAAAATTATTGCAGAAATATTAACATCTAAGAACCCTCACTTGTGATGTGTATGTTTGTATGTGTATAATACCTGTATAATACAGTGGTACCTCGGGTTAAGAACTTAATTCGTTCCGGAGGTCCGTTCTTAACCTGAAACTGTTTTTAACCTGAGGTACCACTTTAGCTAATGGGACGCGGGTGGCGCTGTGGGTAAAAGCCTCAGCGCCTAGGACTTGCCGATCGCATGGTCAGCGGTTCGAATCCCCGCAGCGGGGTGCGCTCCCGTCATTTGGTCCCAGCGCCTGCCAACCTAGCAGTTCGAAAGCACCCCCGGGTGCAAGTAGATAAATAGGGACCGCTTACCAGCGGGAAGGTAAACGGCGTTCCATGTGCTGCGCTGGCTTGCCAGATGCAGCTTGTCACGCTGGCCACGTGACCCGGAAGTGTCTGCGGACAGCGCTGGCTCCTGGCCTATAGAGTGAGATGAGCGCACAACCCTAGAGTCTGGCAAGACTGGCCCGTATGGGCAGGGGTACCTTTACCTTTACGTTACCACTTTAGCTAATGGGGCCTCCCGCTGCCTCCGCGCGATTTCTGTTCTCCTCCTGAAGCAAAGTTCTTAACCTGGGGTACTATTTCTGGGTTAGCGGAAAAAGCCTGTCCAGTTTTGAGTTGAAAACTTCTTTGACATCTAGCTTTCCTCTACCTGGAGATATGTTTTCAGCTTGTTCGCAGCTCTCTGGGATCTTCTTTAAAAATGTGACTCGTGAATTTACAATGGAGGCAACGAAAGAACAGTTGGTTCGTTCAGGGCCGTCTTAAACATATCCTGCGCCATGGTGCAAAGATCCCTCCGCCGCCCCCCGTTTCCCAGGGTTGTCGACCTTTTTTTAGGGGTGGAACCACTGGACTTACTCCCAAGTAAGCAGGTGTAAGATTGCAGCCTCGTGTGCTGCTTCTCCTGCATTCTCCCTGTTCCTTCTCCTCACTTTCCTCAAAATGTGAAATCCTTGCGTCTGATGGGGGGAAAATCTACTGACAGGGTTAGGGAGCTCACCCTGTCATGGGGATTTGAACCGCTGACCTTCCAATCGGCAAGCCCAAGAGGCTCATTGGTTTAGACCACAGTGCCACCCATGTCCCAGCAGGTGTCCCGCATCCTGTGTCACAGCCGAATTAAACGACAGGATTGTTATCTCACGGGTAAACCGGCCCCAAGTTTTTAAGAGCTTTATATACTAATAGTAACACCTTGAACCGGGTGGCGGTCCAAGGAGGAGCAGGAGCAGGAGCCAGGTGTGTGTGTTTGTGTATGTGTATGTGCACTCAGAGTGGGGGGGAGAGAAAGAGAGGAAAGGGGGGAACCCGCAAACCCACACCACCCAACTCCAAAACAAGGGAGGGGGCGGTGGAAAATGCCCTCTGCCTCCCCTACCGCCCTGATCCGTGGCATGGCAGCGGCAGTGATCAAGCAGGAAAACGTGCTGGCAGACATGCTTTCCGGCATCAGGGTGCCCGCTTCCATCCTAAGCCTCTGCAGGGATCGCTCTCCTCCTGCGGAGGTTTGGGGAAAAAGCTGCACGCCCACCAGCCATATAGTTTGTGGGGTGCAGCTGGCGGGTGTGCAGGGAAAGGGGAGGCAAAGCTACGCAGCTCCCCCACTTGCTGGGGCGTCCCTGAGAGGCGGCACCCTGGCACAATGAACCAGTAAGACGAATGGGAAAGATGACTCTGGGTTCGTTCCCACTCTTCAAGCACTTTGGGGTAAATGTCCTTTGCAAGACTGACTGCTGGGTGGTTTCTGACATCCTTACCACTTTGTTCTCTTAGCAATAGCCCACACCTCATAATGTCTCACAAAGCCGGGAATTCAGAAGGCAACAACTCTCTGCCAGTTCCAGTTAGGTTGCTCATATGTGTGAATGTCTCCAGTCTTGTCGTCTGTTTAGAAGCCACTGTAAGTGAATTCCCACTGGTCAGGGTGGTAGTAGCAGTAGTAATTTTTAACACACGGATGAAGATTCTTCAACCTGTGAAAGAAGCAAATGCAGCTGCAGCACAACCTTAGTGAACTCTGTGAGTGTGTGCGTAATTGCAATATACAATTTAATATGAAATATGTATAATATATAAATAAAATTATATATATTAATATATAATTTATATAATTAATATAAATATATATATATATATAATTATATTAATATATTATAATATAATATATTAATTATTTTAATATATATAATTAATATATTTTATAAATAAAATTTATATATATATATATATATATATATATATATATATATATATATATATATAAGATTATATATATAAATAATATTAATGTACTGCATATACACGGCAATCATTTTTCATGATTTTTATGCAACTTTACAAATATCCACAAAACATTCACAAAACATTCACAAAAACATAATAATAAGACAAGTTTAAAATTATTGGAAATTCCACAAAGGTGTAAACAAGTCAATATTTTTAATGTCGTTACTTACCAAGCAAAAGCTAATTATATTAGTTTATCAAAATGTCATATTCCAACTTTTTAACAACCCTCATTTGGGGAATTTGAAAGCTGAAAAGTTCAACACGCTCTCTTGCCTCCTGGGGAACTGCTGCAAATGGGGCAGAACAAGTGTGATGGTTGAGTCATTTGCCACTTCAGCACAATTTGAGAGTTGCATTACAGTGTCATAGGCAACTTTTCAAGGTATTTTGGGGCACACCACCTGCATTTTTCAGTGAAGCTGTTTGGGACATCCCGGGCTTTGATGGAGCATGCCATCTTATTACCATTTTGAAAGAAGATTCCACCTAAACATTAGGAAGAACTTCCTGACAGTAAGAGCTGTTCGACAGTGGAATTTGCTGCCAAGGAGTGTGGTGGAGTCTCCTTCTTTGGAGGTCTTTAAGCAGAGGCTTGACAACCATATGTCAGGAATGCTCTGATGGTCTGATGGTGTTTCCTGCTTGGCAGGGGGTTGGACTCGATGGCCCTTGTGGTCTCTTCCAACTCTATGATTCTATGATTCTATATAACCTAGCTTAGAGGCTTGGGTTAAGCAACCTGTTTGTTTGTCAAAGCTTAACCATGCTGGGAAATAATTTCATCTGCATATACATCAATTAAAAGAAGAACTATACATCAATTAAAAGTTAAGATACCTTAACTATGTCACAACATTGCATAGGCAACCTTTTAAAGAAGTTGCAGGCTTATTTGTCAGGAAGCTTTTGCACTGCCACCCCAGAGACGAAATACCCTAATTGTGATTTGAATTAATTCAACAAGGGTGGTTCCAGTGTGTGTGTGTGTGTGTGTGTGTGTGTGTGTGTGTGTGTGTGTAAAATATATATCACAGATATGGCCTCAATGGAACATGGGATAAAAAGTTATCACTGTGAGCTGGGATCCAAAAAAGCAACTTTAGGACCAAACTAGATGTTACATGCAGTTGCATCCTCTTATTCCTCTCTTCTGTTATAAGAATTTTAAAGTCTCAAATATAGAATAAATATTCATAAATGCACACATATCTAAATATATGAACCACGCGTCTGAAATAGTATGGGAGAGCAATCCTTAAACCATTTTGACTTTCCCAATGACCTCAGATACTCCTCTGCAGTAAGGGAAGGCAAATGGGGAAGACCTTCCCATTGTCTTTTCGCTTACAAATCCTGTCTTAAGGGCGTATGTGTATTAGTAGGGTGAGCCTGTGACCTGGATTCAGGAACTAAAGTATTAACCATCACAAAAGAATGGCCACACTGCCCAGGTAATGCAATCAGTGACCATTAACAGGTATCCTGGCAAACAGGATTTCTGCTGTAGACCACCTCCTTCTGTGATGTATGTATGGTGGGTGTTTTTTTGGGGGGGTCTTGGGCTACAGGGTGGGCAATTTCAAAAGTCTCTATATTAGGGTTTGCGCACCATTGTTCAGGGCTCTCCTCCCTCCTGCGTGTGGTGAGTGGGGACCCTGTTGCAACAGTTCCTTGAATAAAGGTCAGGCTTACTAGCCGCTTTGCTTCTCAATATACTCTGATTGGCCTCTGTTTTCTACTACCAATAGGGAAACCACTTAAGGACTCTATAGGGGCTCCATACCCCATAAGGGAAAGGGAGCAGTTTTTCTTATAACACTTCCTTTTAAATGAAAAGCAGCCACAGGAGGCTCAGAGTGGGCTCGGAGGAGTTGGGGTCAGGAAAGGCTTACACTAGCTCTGGGGAGTTATCAAAAATATTGACGCACTCAAGACCACTATTATTTTCTATTTTCTTCTTCCTTCTTCTCTTCCTGCCTCTTTAAGAATTTGTATGAACCGTGTTTGGCACAGATTTTTTTTTGGTCTCATTTTTTAGAGTGTTCCAACTACAGCTCTGGCAGCCAGGTAGAACAAGCAACACCCTCTGGCACCAATAGATACTTCATCACAGTGCTTTGGGTGTTGATGGCAAATGGTATTCGGAATATTCTTTCTCATCCGAGTACCTCATTCTCTCCTCTACCTGCACCTGGGTTTCTCAGAAGCTGTTTTAAGCATGCACAGAAAGACAAGGCATGACTATGACAAACTCATAATATGGTATGAGCAACAGAGATTGCCTGTGGTTGTTCCTTGTCAAGTGTATTTGTGGTAGTAAATCTGGGCATGACAAAACAAAGGAATGTGAAATGCCCCACAGAACCTCATAGAAGAGGCACAAAGTGCATCCACCAAACCTTTATTCATCTAGTATTGACAAAATACTGCCCTCTTTTAATTCTTGAGAATCCATACGACTTTATCTCAAATTGTTGCGTTCTTGTGCTTTCTCACTGCTACTGCTTTTTGAGGAAAAAGAAGCTTTCAGCAGCACAAGGGCTGCATAATTTCCTGTGAAATAGCCGTGGAACTATTGCCTTGCTTGGTGTGACGGAGTGGTTGGTGACTTTAGTGTCGTCTTTAACACTGCACACCTTTCTGCTCATATCATCACCCCTGCCACCAATTCCCCAGTGACGCTGACAAGAGAAAAATTTAAGGGGTGAGATTAGTGAAACAGGCCTGTCTTGTCTTAAGCACTGTCTTACCAACTTCACAGGTGGCATGTCTGTTTCTTTTCTCTTTTGGTAAGGCGTAACACTAACTTTGTGAACCAGTGTTTGTGCGTGCACACACACATGCAATTTTTTTTAAAGGAAAGCAAAACCCCTTTATGAAGGAGCTGAAAACCACAAACCACCGACCCGCGTGTGAAATTCACAGAAAAGAAGGTTTTCAGGCTCTAAAAGGTCAGAAAGGTGCAATGCAGAGAAGGCGGCACCCAACCCTTCTACTTTAGTTAGAAATCATTCATTGGATGCCTGCATGAGGCTATGTTAACTCAGCTGAACGCCTCAGGGACAGGCAAAAACAATGGGAGAAAACAGGTGAGAGAAGACAGGCCTGGCTTAGAATAACAAGCTCTATCTCTCTGCTGCTTATTTTATTTTACTTAGTTTTTTTTCATCTCAAGCAACTCCTCTGCGCAGGCAGGAAGAGATTCACTTGGCTCCTAACATTCCTTTCAACAACTCGACAGAATTTCTTCCATGGAAATGGAAGACTCTTCCATTTCTCCCTTCCCTCTACAACCACTTGTGTCCCCTTTCTGCTCCTGGGGTTGAGGGACCCTTTGGAATAGTCTTGTTTATGAAAAGGAGGGAGGACGAGTAACTTACCTTCCAAGGCAATATGTTTCCCAATGTCTCAAGGACAGGTAGAAATGGTTAAAAGAGAAACAACTTGAGCCTGCACCTACTTTCTTCTCATCCCTATCACCTAGTTTTGCCCTAGGGGGTTTCTATTTGGGTAAATAGTTTCTCCTTGCACAGTATAATGGGATAGTGGTTGTTGCTGCCTCCCAACTGTGCCCTGCTTACCTGGTGTGGGCGGATATTTGCTTGATAACTGAACAACAAGTACTTACGGATGGCAACAAAAAGCTCTGTGTGGCTTTCTGGCACCAACACAAGTATGTGATGTGCAACAACAACAACAACCCACACCTCCATTATGCCGAAGCAACCAAGCACAAGTGCCATGACCAACAGGCTAGCTGCCTAGTGAAATCAGAGATGCAAAGAGCTTCTTCCAGTTCTTTTATTTAAATCAACAGAATACAAACAGAGAGAATTATGCTCTCTCAATTTCAAGACACTGCTCAGAGTGCCTGCTCCAGGCTCCCTGCTTGCGTTATGTCCTAGCTTCCCATCCCCTTCTTACTACCTATGGTGGCCGGCAATGGAATCTTTCTGTTTCTGTTTGGCTCTCTGCTCTAAGATAGGAAGGAATTGCCTGGTCCTCAGAGAAAGGAGGTTCCATCAGGCTTTCAAGTGACGTAGTGTCCACTGTCTGCTGTACTGTTTCTCCCACTTCAGAGTCCTGTCTCTGTTCAGGACCAGAGCCTTTGTTAGCTTGCTCCTGTTCCGAACTCTTTGCTTCTTCTTCTTCCGAGGAGTGTCCTCTTCATCACCACCACCATAATATCGTCATCTTCCACCTGCCCAGAAGCCTCTTGAGATGGAGGTCTCTACCAGTCCTTCTGACCATCAGGCCAGTCCCTGACAACATGGCTTTAGCTTTGCTCCTGCTCACTACAGTTCTAACATCTGCTACTGCTGCTGCTTGCCAATTGGAAGGTTGCCGTTTCAAATCCCAGCTCCTGCCCACTTAGCAATTCAAAAGCACAGGAGTGCAAGAAGATAAATAGGTACCGCTGTAGCGGGAAGCTAAACGCCGTTTCCGTGCGCTCTGGTTTCCGTCATGGTGTTCCGTTGCGCCAGAAGTGGTTTAGTCATGCTGGCCACATGACCTGGAAAGCTGTCTGTGGACAAACGCCGCCTTCCTCGGTCTGAAAGCAATATGAGCGACCATATTCGCCTTTGACTGGACTTAACCTTCCAGGGATCCTTTACTTCCCCTTTTTTTTACCTTATGTGCAGGCTACAAATATTTCCCCTGCCATGTGATAAGGGAAGTGCTGCCGTACGCTGAAACGTGAGGAATTCTGCAGGGAATGCAGGCATGCCTCATTTTATTGCACTTTGCTTTATCACGCTTTGCAGACATTGCTCCTGGTGAGGAGGTGGGGGCTGCTTCCAGAGGAAGGAAGCCCCAGCCCGCCCTCTTCTGGCCATGGGAGTGGAGCTGGTTAGACATGGAGCCAGGTTTTTTTAATATATATATATAAGTGAGACATTGCAGACACCATTGGATTCATTAATGAACCCAAAGAAGGTTCCTGTGACTTTAACAGCTACAGAACTTCAGCAAGCGCAGCATCTCTCCTTACAGTGTATGGAGTGGCTGCAGAAATCCCACAGCTAAGCCTCCCCACAAAGAATAATAAACACTAGCGGAGACGTTGTCTAGTTTCAGTTCAGGATGACTAGGCTTACAAAGAGCAACCAAGGAGTCATGTGGCCAGTGGCGGAGCTTCATGTTCCAGCACTGGGGGGCGGAGAGCAGGTGGGGGCAGGGCTGGCGCGCGCCCTGTGGGGCAGGGTGGCAGCCGCAATGGCACCCTGCCAGGATCGTGCTGCCGGGGGCAGTGCGCTCCCCTCACACTCCTCTTCCTCCGCCAGTGCATGTGGCATCTTAAAAATGGCTGCCACAGACTCACTAAAGAGACACCAAACTCTCTCATAATGAATTGAGTATGAGTTTACCTCAGCAACCAGCCTCGCTGCAGAAATTGCGGCTGGAATAAAAATGAAGCAAATGTCCTAGCAGAACAAATGTGATAAATCTCCCATAAAATACAACTTTCTGGCGAACACCGACGGGCCTGTTCCCTGAACTGCAGGAAGCTTGTGGACTGCTATTCCAGATGAAACGCTGTTTCACCCATCCGTTGTTTCTCAGGGGAATTTAGCAGACTGATGTCAGCCAAGGAGGTTTAGCATAAAAGGCCACATTGAAAGTGCTGAAAAGGAATTTTGGGTGTTACAGAATTGACATTTATAGGAGACATTCTTTCTGCTAAATGTGTAAAACCAGACAGAACAGGAAAAAAATGTCTGCAAACATGATGCCACGTCCACAGTCAAAGAAGGGTGTTTGGATATATTTTTTTGGGGGGGGTGAATTATCTTGGAAAATTTATCCCTAATTTGTCCACAGCAGCAATTTGTCTTTGGCAGCTTCTGGAACAGAAAAATGAATGGTACAGGAATCGGAAACAGGTTGTTTCCCAGGATGCCTTGAAGCAGCACCTTGTAAGTCAGTCAGTGTTAAAGTTCTATTACCCAACTAGATGTGTCAGGATTTCAGCAGGTGCTTTATAGTCTGGTTTGGGTGCCGTGCTCTTTCAAAAATATAGATGACTGGGTACCAGCGGCACATGCATCAAAGCTGCTCACTGATGCTGAATCTAGATATGCACAGATTGAGAAAGAGCTAATTGCTATATTATTTTCTTGTGAAAGATTTACTCAATGTATTTATGGACAAACAGTGCCTGTGGAAACAGATCCTGAGCCTCTCATAGCTTTATTCTGCAATCCTTTGAATGACAGTGCTTTACAGAAGCAACAAACAATGCTCAAATGGCAGAAGTAGCATTTGGAGGCGAAGTAGACAACAGGAAACATTTTGCTCATTGTTGATGCACTTTCAAGAGCTGTTCCCCCACATTACAGTGGGGGACCTTAGGGACAGAAATGCAAGCTTACGCAGTGTGGAAGTTGCAGCTGGGAAGTCCCTGGCAGATGGCCATCTAACTACTGCCTGGGGACGTCCAGTGAGGGACAGTCAACCACCTTCTGAGGTTGTTTGTTCCACTGCCAGACAGCTCTTGCCACCAGAGGGTTTTCCCTCAATGTTTCGTCAGAATCTCTACCACAAACAGGCCATGAGATTCTGTGCATCACCTTTTCACTGACCCTAGCCCAGGGGTTTGCACTAGACTAGACCAAACTTGGCAGCATGTTGCTCAAGGGGTGGTATTGCCTATGCCAAACTACACCATGTGAACCAGGTTTCTACCCTCCAATCATGTGGTATATTCTTTATTTAGATTTTTAACTGCCATAAGCTTTGCTGCTGTTAAAAGGTTGACTAGTATTTCTTGATCGCTTTCTGAGATCACATTCGGCAAATAACCGCGGTTAGAACTGAGTAGGGGATGTATGGGGTATCCTAACCTATCTGAGATGTTGGTCTATACCAAGTTCCAAAATGTTTGTATTTGAAGGCAGTTCCAGAATACATGTATATAGTCTGCTTTACTTAATCCTATCTCCAACATTTGCCTGACCCCAGTCCATATATGACGTTAAATTTACGAGTTGTCAATACCATTGGCCAAAGTTCCTAAAGTAATTCTCATTTAAATCTGCTGAAATTGTGTAGGTTGAGAAATTGTCCCCAATCCAGTCCCATTGTTTCCTAGTCATTCTTTGACTCACTGCTGTTTTTCGTGTATGTATCCACATTCTGTTAACACAACTCCTATATTGCATAGCTCCATAGCAGCAAAGTTGTTGACTATGATAATTATAACATAAAGCCAGTGACGGTCTTTTGCAGATCCAATATCTTGCTCTCTCCTTGCCTGCAGGTGCAGCTTTAGTACTTCAGAGATCTGTAGTGGACACCACTCCAGTGTGCTAACATTTTATGTATAGTGGCTGAGAGCCCAACTTTAAAATGAGATACCCAGCTGTCTGGAATACTTGCATGCCTAACTTTTTT
This sequence comes from Podarcis raffonei, assembly GCF_027172205.1. NCBI lineage: Eukaryota > Metazoa > Chordata > Lepidosauria > Squamata > Lacertidae > Podarcis > Podarcis raffonei. The sequence goes on from NC_070602.1 coordinate 114,551,915, forward strand.
TGACCCACTCTTTAAAGCTCTGTTTCCGAGCACTCTTTGGGGTGGGGTGGGGGTGGGGGACTCCAGAGCTTTCCTCGCAAAAACCTGCTCTTTTGAGCTGAAGCACAACAAACGGAAATTTGAGTTTTCCACAGGGTTGCTGTTTGCTCCAATTCAGCTTTAAAGAGCTGAACTGTTTTTGTGGGGAAAGCTCTGGAGGTGAAAAGGAAAAGGAAAAGGAAAGTGTTTGGACACAGAGCTTTTAGACTATGCTTGGAAAGCACGGAGGAAAGTTCAGTGTGGATACACCCTAAGTTCTTCTTCACTTAAAATCAGGACTGTTTTTTGCACCTTAATCAAGGCTGCAAAATCACAGACATGCCCATTCAGATAAGTGGTTATTTGAGTCATGTACATAGTGTTCCTTTCCTGAAACTGATTGTCTCAGGAGTGCTTCTCCTTGCTTCAAGCAGACTTACGCATGAAGACGGACAGGAGAGAGAATGCATTGCATAGCTGCATAATACATATAAGTGAAAGTGTGTGTGTGTTGTGAGGTGAGGTGTGGTGAGGTGTGAAGCAATACATTGACTTTCACATCACCTGTATTTGACAAGTGAGATCAAACACTACCCCTCAAGCCAATAATAATCCTTAATTTAGCATGCAAACTGCTTCCTGAGCAGCCTGGCAGCATGCCCTGCTGTATTTTCCTATGACCTAAATGCCTGTTGGGTAAGTGATGAATTTCCAAAACTACTTGGGTAGGGAGTGAAGTGGGGGGGGGGCACGCTCACAACCTTGAGCAGTGCAACCACAAAATCACAATTGCCAATACTGTGATAATTGTGACCTTTTGTTTGCCTCTTTCAGAGACCTATATCGTTGGCAAAATAGCCATGAGAGCCATTTGCATGCCTGCACTAGTGGATCTGTTTATCAGTGGTCTATGCGCAGAGAGTACATTTAAAAGGGCTGCCCATGAGCGGCCACCATAGAGACTGCGACAGGACTATTTGATTAAACCTTTATCTTGCTATCCAGACAAATGTTGTCTTTTAAAAGCTGCTCACATCAATTAAAAAAAGAAAAGAAAGGCCCTGTCCTCAGACTTACATACTAAAACGACAAGACACAGAGAGGCAGGGTTTGGTGAGGAGACAGTGGACAGTGTTAGAATAAAATCCTGATTTGTAAGCCATTCGTCGCCATTGAGGCAATTTGTGTACCGTATTTTTCGCTCTATAACACGCACCCGACCATAACACGCACGTAGTTTTTAGAGGAGGAAAATCCGTAGGCATGCCACCCGTAGGCATTCCCTCTATAACACGACAAACATTTCCCCTTACTTTTTAGGAGGAAAAAAGTGAGTGTTATGGTGCAAAAAATACGGTAATTCTTCTCTCCATATCTGAATGAAAAGCAGCTGCCAACTCCCTTTCAACTTGCTCTAACTCTAAAAATGAAGGTGCGGAAAAGGTGTTTGTTGCAGAGTTAAAAAACTTATCTCAGGTTGTGACATATTCCATCTTTCAACATTCCTCTTCAAATTTCACAAGGCTCGGTGTAGTGTATTATGGACTATGTAATGCGCGTGCTCCTCCCTAAAGTGTTTCAACAGCCCTGTTAAGTTTTCATCCCTGTAAGCAGTTCAAACGACACCAGTGCTGGCAGTCTGCTTTGGGAGCAAAGCTGCGAGAAAGCTGCTTTCTAAAAGTGGAATAAATGAAAAAATGGAGTGAAAACAAAGGCCTCCTGTAAGTACTGTCCAGCCCCAGTCACAATCTTAATCTCCCATTTGCTCTGCATCTAGGGTGCTCCCATTGCTGGTTTGGGAAGTTGTGTATACACACACACACACACACACACACACACACACACACACACACACACACTCACACAGTGTTAGCCACAATCCATATTTATCCTGGATCTATCCTGCCATTTTTTAAAAAGGAAATACCACTGCATTTCAGATGCCCCCCAATACCAGCTTTGATCCAAATCGAGAAAAAGATTGGCCTAGCAGCCTTTGAAGCTGGTCATGTGTATGTAGCCTTAAAGGTAAAGGAAACCCTAACCATTAGGTCCAGTCACGGACGACTCTGGGGTTGCGACGCTCATCTTTCTTTACTGGCCGAGGGAGCCGGCGTACAGCTTCCAGGTCCTGTGGCCAGCATGACTAAGCCGCTTCTGATGGACCAGAGCAGCACACGGAAACACCGCTTTCCTTCCCACCGGAGCGGTACCTATTTATCTACTTGCATTTTGATGTCCTTTCGAAGTGCTAGGTTGGCAGGAGCAGGGACCAAGCAACGGGAGCTCACCCCATCGCGGGGATTCGAACTGCCGACCTTCCGATCGGCCTTCTCTAGGCTCTGTGGTTTAACCCACAGCCCCAACCACGTAGCCTTCCTGAGCGTTTAATAAGACTCTGGGTGAAGATGTTGTTGTAGTTAGTGCAGCTTCAAGCACTGTGAGAATTTTGCCGACAGACTCTTCGTGGTTAACTGGAGGTATCTGAGGCATGCGAAAACTAATTTGAAGTAAGCTGAAGGATCAAAGCACTTAGAATTAGTCGACTCCAAAAACCACTCCCAGACAGCTAATCCCTTTCCACGCTCTTTGTTGATGTTGTTTAGTCGTGTCCAACTCTTTGTGCCCCATGGACAAGAGCACGCCAGGCACTCCTGTCTTCCACTGCCTCCTGCAGTTTGGTCAAACTCATGTTGGTAGCTTCGAGAACACTGTCCAACCATCTCGTCCTCTGTCGTCCCCTTCTCCTTGTGCCCTCAATCTTTCCCAACATCAGGGTCTTTTCCAGGGAGTCTTCTGTTCTCATGAGGTGGCCCAAGTATTGGAGTCTCAGCTTCAGGATCTGTCCTTCCAGTGAGCACTCAGGGCTGATTTCCTTATGAATGGATAGGTTTGATCTTCTTGCAGTCCATGGGACTCTCAAGAGTCTCCTCCAGCACCATAATTCAAAAGCACGCTCTACCACCTCCCAACTGTGAACCATCAGCCAACCCGTCCAGCTTTCATTCCTTGCAGTCCTCATTTTCCGCTTGCTTTTAACATTCCACACTCCCAAATGATTTCCTGCCCCAACACCTCCAAACCCAAACTACGTACATGCACATTGCACTCCTTCTAGAAAACACATGCATCAAAATGGCTCGAAAAATCACATTTAAGCAAAATATGAGAAAACACATACTCTAGCTGCAAAACCAATGCTTTAAGAAACACTCGCTTTTTTTTTAAGGCAGGCCTGCAAGCGCCACTACCCCACTAGGGGAAAATGTGAAAAGCCTTTATCTAAAAAACAACAACCCAGGCTTAACAGTTCACGCGACTAAGTACAGTACTAGGAAAAAAGTATGTCTCTAATGTCTTCATACCAAAAGGCCCAACCATCAAACTCCTATTGTCATTGTTGCTTAATATGAAAAGCCATTCTACATATTGTAGACAAAAAGGCAGATCTGCATGAACACACAACTTCATAAAAAGCACACTTTTTTTTAAAGGACTAGTCTTTGTCACTCTTATTGAAATACCGTATTTTTTGCTCTATAAGACTCACTTTTTCCCTCCTAAAAAGTAAGGGGAAATGTGTGTGCGTCTTATGGAGTGAATGCAGGCTGCGCAGCTATCCCAGAAGCCAGAACAGCAAGAGGGATTGCTGCTTTCACTGCGTAGTGATCCCTCTTGCTGTTCTAGCTTCTGAGATTCAGAATATATTTTTTTCTTCTTTTCCTCCTCCAAAAAATAGGTGAGTCTTGTGGTCTGGTGCGTCTTATAGAGCAAAAAATATGGTAATTAAGGCATGGAATCTCTACTGTAAAGCAGTTGTAGGGGCATATGACAAAGAATTTAAAATGACCGCCATCGGTTGTGATAGCATACCTGTCAACTGCTCCAATAAAAGTGGGGCACCCCAGTTTCGGGCAGCATGCTCTCAGCATGGAGCCCCAAAACACACAATCACAGAACCCCAAAACATGTGGGATCATGACCTTGTGTGATATGACGGAGCCCCAAAACAGATGTTTTGAGGCTCCATGATATGACATGGGAGAGGGGCCATGTCCCAGATCTTAAGGTAAGCATATTGAAGGGTATGTAACAGTTTAGACCCTTTCCAGTTTACCGTACGAAGCTAACGCTGAATTTAGGGCGCTCTGGGGGGGTTTCCCTACACAAGGCACCACGCCATGGGGAAGCAAGACTGAGAAGATCCATAATTGAGAAGATCCATTTGGTGGTGCCAAATTTTGGCCTGGTGCTGTATCACGAAAGATTACCACCCCTGACACAGATGGGCACTTATGCCCAGAAAACCATTACCCCTCACCTAAAGCTGATACGTCTCCTACTGGCCTTTTAAAAAATAGTCCTCATTGCTGGCACCGTCAAAAGAACACAGGCACACACATTTGTATAACAAATTTAATAAAAAGTGAAGCATACAGTTTTAAAAACACATACGTTTATTTTCTGCAATTGGCCTACTAGAGAAAGCCAAGCCACCACACACTGGGTCCCAAATCACTTTTATTAATAAATCTTTTAGTATGCTGTTCCTCTTAATTTATTCTATAGTCAGCCAGCTTGCCTGCCTTCCTAAAGTGGAAGCAAAGGAGGAACAAAGGAAGGGGATGAGTCCCCTGTTACAGCTGGAAATGTTTACTGCCAGTTCATGCTCAGACTGATGTGATACAGTGGTCTGAAAATAAATTAAATTCTAATGTCCGTTTTCAGGAAACATAGAAAAAGAGAAGAAAAACAAAAAAGAATTACTGCTTCCAGAAAAGTAGGTGAAGGTAAAATATAGACCAGGCTAAGCAGGCCCCCACACTTGGGATGTGAAGTCCACAGCTGTTAAAGAGTCAGCATGAATGGAGAAAAACTATTGAAGTGCAGAGAATGAAATAAATGGAAAAAACAGCATAAGTGCAAGGGTTTTGGAAAACCAGCAGCTATTTTCAAAAATTGAGATTTCCAAAGCTTTCAGACACCACTACCTAAAACTTATAAAACTGCAGGCTTGCAGTTCTTTTGCTGACAGGGCCTTCAACCAAGGATTCCACATATACAATGATGGTGCTCAATCAGTAATTTAGTGCTAGTCAAATTTTAAAGACTTGAAAAGCACACGAGAAGGCCCAGTGTTTCCACTATATATCAGTAGCAACTTTTGTTCTTTTATTTCAATTTCTTATGCCTCACCAAAAAAAGAGCAAACGTATTATCAAAACAAAATGGATTTTCAAAAAAATAAATAAATATGTGCATAAGCTACATGTTTTGGAAATAGCTACTATAATTTAAATAGAAAACTGCAACCAGGTGACCTGTGAGTCAGCTGTTGATGGGCAACTTCAAAGCCCTTGCTACTCTCTTTTCAGGGGGTTCTTTGGATTGCACATCAAAATAAGCCAAACTATGGCATACTGCAGGATTGGGTAGCCTCAGGCCCAGGGTTAAATGCAGCCCTCCAAGCCTCCCTACTTGGCCCTTAGGCCACACCCCCTCCACAGCCACACCCATTTCCCCAGGCCACACCCCTCACTAGCTCTGCTTTGCACCCTTGTTTTTGCCTGGCTGGAATCTGTCCTTGGACCCTGGCAATGCCTCTTGCTGGTCCTAATGGAGGACAGATATGTAAGTGTGGGAGTGCATGTAGAAACTAGCTTAGCATAAAAGTTGGGTGCATTTTTCTGGTTTTATATTGTAAACTGCCCCGTGATCCTCGGACGAAGGGCCGTGTGAAAATTTACATAATAACAACAATACAAAATAGATTCATTCCTCTGCCCATTTTTCCCTCTGACCCACCCAGCCATAGGTGCCAACTCCCCGATCCCACCAAATTCCCCATAAAGTAAGGTTACCAGATTTTGTTTCAATGAATCTAGGGACACTTTTCAACTTCCTATTACATAAATGGATTTTGTCAGGGGACTGATTTGTAAATCCAGGGACTGTCCCCAGGAAATGGGGACATCTGGTAACCTTATTGTATTTTAGTGTTTTGTTGGAAGCCGCCCAGAGTGGCTGGGGAAACCCAGCCAGATGGGCAGGGTATAAATAATAAACTATTATTATTATTATTTATTATTATTATTATGTTGTAATTATATTTTACAGAGTTGTGTGGAAGCTGCCCCATGTCATTTGACTCTTTTTAATAGTTATAGTTGTCTTTTCTCCCAGAAAAAAACAACCATTCAATACTTGCTTTCAAAGTTTAAAAGGAACATATGACTTTTGCTTGCTGTACTTGCTCTCGTCAGGTTGAATGTAGAAGAGAGGCAGGTGATACTTACCTTACTGAAACATATTTACAAGAATTTGTATCTGGGACGGACTGATATTTACAGATTGGCTCTGAGGCAGGCAGCAGCATAGCACAACACAACTTGCTGCTCTCAGAGTTAAAACTCACACAGTTGATAACTGAACTGAAAAAAATGCCTGTGTGTCATCACAAAATTCTATACTACAGCACTAACCCTTTGCATAGTATTTTGGATGCACCATTCCAACATATAGGTCCCCTATCCCTGACCTACTTAGTCACTAGAGTTCCCTCTCCTGCTCTTTTTGGTTCTCCTTTCCCCTCGTTTGTGTAGGCACCCCCTCCTTTCAGTCTCTCATAAACATGCATCAGTTATACCAGCGGCACTGTTGTCGGAAGATAGCAGAAGACAAATGGCCTGATCAGAGAGACACGGTTTATGGACTTTTTACATTTGCAAGTGATGTAATTGAAAGGTTGCCATGCTTATTGTGTGCTATTTGGGTGTTTTCTGTATCAAAACTCAATAAAAAACAATTAAGAGGGGGGAAATGTACTAATCACATTTTGAAAGCTATTGTTGCTGGGGGAGTCGGGGTTCCCTGGATCTCTCTGTCCTAATGAAGTTTGCGACATGAAACCCTCGTCATTCTTGCCTTTGGGATAAAGGTCAATTGCTGTATTTGGCCCAGGTTGTTGCCTCTGGCTCCCTAGGGCTCCATCTGTTCAGGATTGATGAATTGCACTCGCATCGTGTTCCGTGTCAACATCAAGTGTCTGTTTTCCTTCACCCATTCCTGTGTTGCTCCTTCCAGACAAACACATTACAATTATCCAACTGTCTGTTCTGGATCTCGCCAGTCATTTCCCAATGTAGTTATTTGGTGAGGTTTGAAGTTTAAACTGATATATTCAGGAGTTTATATTCTATAAGCTAATAGGTACAACTGGAGCGAGACAGTACCCATACTTATTGGGATGGATTGATCCTGAATAACTTAGCAGCTTCAGTAATACAGTGGTACCTCGGGTTAAGTACTTAATTCGTTCCAGAGGTCCATACTTAACCTGAAACTGTTCTTAACCTGAAGCACCACTTTAGCTAATGGGGCCTCCTGCTGCTGCCATGCCACCGGAGCACGATTTCTGTTCTCACCCTGAAGCAAAGTTCTTAACCTGAAGCACTATTTCTGGGTTAGCGGAGTCTGTAACCTGAAGCATATGTAACCTGAAGCGTATGTAACCTGAGGTACCACTGTATAGTACTGAGCAGTGTTGCCTTCAGGATCTTGCCATACACACCATCAAAAAAAATTAATAAAAAATCAGGAAGAGGTAGGCCATGTATATTCTTAGGCTGCATCTAATCCTCTAGGACAGTGTTCCCCACGCTTGGGCCTCCAGCTGTTTTTGGACTACAACTCCCATCATCCCTCGCTAGCAAGACCAGTGGTCAAGGATGATGGGAACTGTAGTCCAAAAACAGCTGGAGGCCCAAGGTTGGGGAACACTGCTCTAGGATATTCTGTGTGAAATGGGAATGTTAGTAGGATGGACCTTCTGCTGGTTTTGAGGCCCTTGTCCACTACACAACAACCTCCATTGCCTGTTCTGCTACTGAGCAGCAAAGATAAAAAAAGTGCAGGGGCATAATAATCACACAGGCTGCATGTAAGTGCTGGCCTGCCTCAACTAGGAGAAGATATTAGAGAGGCTGATACAGTCAAACCTTGCCTCCTGAATGCCTCCGTTACCATACGTTTTGGCTCCCACACACCGAAAATCCAGAAGTATTCCAGTTTTTGAATGTTTTTCAGAAGCCAAATGTCCAACGTGGCTTCCACTTGAGTGCAGGAAGTTCCTGCAGCCAATCGGAAGCCATGCCTCGGTTGTCAAACATTTCAAGAAGCCAAACGGGCTTCTGGAATGGATTAAGTTCGACAACCGAGGTTTGACTGCGCAGGTCACACACTATTCCCCTTTTTGTGTCCACCCCAAACAACTGCAGGTTTGCTTGGCGAGCCTACACTGCTAAGCCAAACCACCCCAGATCATATGTGCCCATTCACCTCACACACAAAAATCAAGTTTAATGCCAAAAACAGCATAGTTCATAGGATGTATTCCATTGTTGCACCAAAACGTACCAGGCTAATATATATCCCTGGGGCTGCTATAGGGTAGGCAAAAAAGAAAATCTGAGAAATCCAACCACTCTGAGGCTGCCTCATCAACCAAGATATTAAGTGACCACCAGTTGCTGGTCACTCTTAAAACCTGAAAACAGCTGTCATCTTCCATGGTTACGCCTGGTCTAACCTCCTTTCCTCCCCCAAAGCTGAGCTTATATCCACCCAGTTAATGTTACAGAACCACATCTTTAAGCTTTTTTATTTCCATAAGATGCCCAAAGCTTCAGGTGCTGCTGTAGCCTCTCTGGTTACTTGGCAATGAATAAAAAACAACCAGCCATTTGAAAAAGTATTAATTTAATCGGCTTAAGGAGAAATTTCAGGAACATTTTGTTTGATTAATAAGCTTTTATAATCTCAACATTATAACTGTGGTTGTACAATTACCTGTTCAGTATATGATAAACATGGTTTCCCGCTATGAGCCAAAAGCTCAATTGTATTTTTTTAGTTGGTTAGTATTCTAGTGGACAAGACTGGTGAATTTCATCTAGGGCCCCAAAGTTGTTATGTTACATAGGTCTTCGCGTGTGCCCACTTCACTGCCATTAAAAACCACCACTATGATTCTAGTGCATAGACACACTTAACGTAACCTGGTTTGGTCCTTAGAATAAGAGGCACGCTCAGTGTAAAACAATTCCTAAGAAGGAAACTCAACTTTCCCACAGATTTCTGAACCAAAAAACCTATGGACTGGCAAGAACTTTGCATCTAACCTTCTAACCCCATTGCAAAGAGATGTAACAGTCAGTAACATGTTTTACAGGCTTGAACTCTGCCAAAATAGAAAATGGGTTTTAGCCAGGACCTAAAGAGCTTTTTTTAAAGCACACAACACAGCTCACATATCACCCGTGGGATTCTAGATTCTCTTCCCCTTCACAACACCACAAACTGCTACTGAAACTCCTAACAGATTTAAACAGATTGCAATTCTCCATGCATGCAAACACCACTCAAGGCCTCAGGTGTGTGGAATAAGTTTCCTGGTTCTTTGGATCCTGCCCATTACTGTGGCATTGGAGTAAAACAGTAAATGAAAATATGGCCAACTATGCCATATTTCAAACGGAATTATGCTCTGCCCAGGTATCACACTGACGGTTCAGCTACAACGCTCAAATTTTAAACAGAAAATTAAAAAATCCTAGGAATTACGTCCTGTGGGATTTGCGTCGCCCCTTATTTGAAAACACTCACAGCATTGCACTGGGAATTCAGATTGGCCAATCAGCATGCAGTGGTGTGTTGTTTTTACACATTCCCTACTTAAAGCAACCAAGAAAGGCTCTGCTTCACCAGCTTAGCATTCAATGAGAGGTTCCAATGGTTTTAGCAAGAACACAGAATCTCTAGGTCACCCCTCTCGTTTGCTTCTGGTCAGATGGAAAGGGGGCATGGAAAGCAGTACTGCATTTTGAATGCCAGCTCCTCCCTACCATGAAGCAATGCAATACTGCAGACATCTTGAACCTTCAGCAAAATGAATGGTCAGGAGGGTTCAGATTATGGCCAGGTGTCCCAAAACCAAGTGTGTGCCTCTAAAATAGCTCTATACCTGCCTCCATTTTTGGTCAACCTTTAGCACCACACTGGATACTGATCTGGAGGGTTCTCTGCCATCTCTTCCCAGATGCCACTCCTGAAGGCCAGAAGAATGGTGGCGTTGTGTATGGTTGCACATATATGGTCCTTTGGAAGCCTAGTCAAGAGTGAGTGATTCAAGTCTTACAACTTCAGTGAAAAGATGGTAGGATGTTGCAAATCACCATTAGAGAAAGCTAAATGGATGTTCTTGCGTATCCTTCACCAATACTTTTGGCCCTGTTGGTGTGTCATGAATACACTGTAAATAGCTTTCCATTTGAAAATTTTCACTTTTTAATGAGCATCTCAGTCTTTTGAATTAGCACTCACACACTTGCATATGTTTTACAGGTGCTCTTGCTAACGCTCCAAACAATTTAACCATTTCAACAAGGAAGAAAACGAAATAAGGTCTAGCAAAATAGACGTAAGTAAAGCAATTTACAATATGTTCACAGTAATCTGCAATGTATCTTTCCCCCCAAAACCTATCCACTTCTTGCAGCTCCCCCCAGTTACTTCATTAGATAGGACAGTGTGAACAAGACACAAGTTTATACTTCATGATTTGAACACTCCTTGTCATCTATTTATCTATAAACTTATGAAAAATATCCCCATAGGGCATTTCCCTGTGCAATTTTCAGTAACAAAGGGTTAGGAAACCTATAATAATTAAGTAAATCAATTAAGCACCATAAGTGAAACTACACATTTGGAAATAGAATAAACTTGGTCAGAGCAAGCAAAAATAATCAGGAAATTAAACTTTTGCTATCAAAAAGGCAATTTTATTCCCTGAAACAAACATCTGATCCTAGATATGGTGCTCATTAGGCACATGAAAACACTCTTTTTCCTATCAAAAACAAAACTGAGTACCCTGGTGTAACCAGATTGTTGCCAATGAGGATACCTTGTACACGGTTAAGAAACAAAAATCTTAATGTTGTGCTCAGTCTTAATGTTTACTATAGGTACAGACTTTAGTAGAGAGTAATTGTTCAGGCCTATCACGCTGCAATTTTTTAAAAAAAAAACTCTTGTGGATTAAATTTTTAAAAGGACTATCTGGATTGCTTTCATGAGTTCTGGTAAGACCGATAGCAAACTGACAATCGTCATGATGAGATATTATGCATTGGGTCTGTTTTGAAGGTGTTTTAGGGCATGAATGCAGTAGCTATGATTTGACCATACACTGCTTTGAGTTGACATGCTGGGTTAAGATTAAATAGCAAAAATTTAGTGGAGATTAGAACAGGATGTTTAACAGATGTATTTAAACTTCACATTTATTACCAATTGCTAGCAGACATTAACATAAACGTTATTTTGGGGGGGGGGTGAGTGTCACAATTTCAGATATTCTATATATATATCTGAAAAAACTTTAAACAAATAAGAACTGGTGGCTAAAAATGTAGGTATTTATAGGCAGAATTAAATTATTTTAACAATTCTAAGGTAGGTTCCATTCTAATGCTTTCTGATACTGTTTAGAAAAGCATGACATTTTATTTTTGTGGATTACACTCATAGCTAGGAGTCAAAATTTAAAATAGACTGTTTCAGAATGGAAATGGCCGAAACTCCAAATTACACTTCAGAATTAACAGGACCATTTGTCTACTTGGGAAATTTTGCCCTGTAAAAGAATCAGCAGGGCAAAATTATAAAAGCACTACACTTTGTTTAAAAAAGATAGTGTGTTTTTCTGTATTTAAAAATAAATGTTTGCTTTTTGGAGTCAGTAAGTATTGTTCAGAACATAAAGTTACAAATGCTATTGAGACTACACTTTGTGAACTAATGCTTTCAGTAATACCAGATAGGGGGAACTAGTAATCCAAAATTATTTTTGGGTTTTGTTTTTAAAAAAAATTGCAGCATGGCATAAATTTCATCGCCTGTTTGTTTAAAAATTTCAATAGAAAAGCTGTTTTATAGAAATATAAACCCATTTTTCATCTGCTTCTCAGGAGTGCTGCTTTGTCAAGAACGTTTCCTATGACAGAAACATTTAGTATCCGCCTTAGCTATTCTTGCACTATAGCAGGGGAAGCCATCCAAACAGGTTATCAGTTAGATTGACATCAGTATACTTTGGGCTGGTTGTGTGTGAGAAACGTTTTGGAGTACTCTGTGGGAAGTGTGCTATGAGTAAATTGTATGATCACATTTAACTGAAGAAAATTAAAGATGTAAGGAGTAAACAGCTTTCAAATTGGGTCCACGCTATATCTGGATACTGGGATAGCCATGAGACTCATAAACGATCACTTTTTTGTGTGTAATTTCACTTTGGATAGTAACCAGGCTTATAAAAGGTTCCTGTTTCCAAAGATGTTATTGGGGTCCACAAATTGTTTGACAGATTTCAGCATCCCATAGCCAACATCTGAGATGCTCTCTTTCATCCACTGCTTCCGTAACTTGCCCACTGGAAAGAAAAAGGGAAGGGGGAAAAAAAGTCTTTAATATTCACCATAATAGCAGGAGCCAATCAATCTTGTGACCATGAATGAACAAACACTGGGTGATAAATGCTTTTATTCAAAAATGAGAAATGTTTTGCTTTATTTGATTTATTGAGCCCACCAGACTATCAAGCTCATTAAGCTTGATGTACTCCCAGAGGAAGCCTGTGTTCCACACTGCCTACTCTCTTTACAAAGTATGAAATTTAGATAAAGTTTAGGCCAAGATGGTGCGTCACATTAAAAATTAAATTAAAGCTGCATATATTTTGAACGCTGTGAGCAGGATATATTGAGATACGGCAAAGGAAACACCAATCCTAAGGCTTACTCTTTTTTATATATACAAAAATATGTAGGCTTTCATACAAAGAGGCTTTTTAAATGTTGAGCACTTAAACATGCACAAAGTGGATGCAGCTGCAGGAAGTTACTAAAAAAAAAATAATCAAAAAAATTTGGCTAACAAGCCAGGAAGCACATTTCTCACAAAAGTGGGTGGTTGAACTTAAGGCTGCAATCCTATAGCCTGGAAGGATGTCCCCACTGAGCTCAATGAAACCTACACCTGAGTAAACATATATACGATTGTGCTGTTAACTATGTGTACAAGGAAGATCGCCATGACAGTTTCCAGGACTTTTGTGCAACTTAGTACTCATACTGCCTAGGATATCATAATTCAGTTTTCTGACTTCAATGATAATCTATTTTATTAATTAAAATTATACCCCACCCTTTCTCCGCCAAGGGCGACCAATAGCAAGTGATGAAACAATAAAATCAATTCAAATACAGTTGTGGATCTACAACATTCGAACATAAAAGTACAGATTTTTTTTATTATTAACCATCTTTTAATGGCTGTTAATTACTTAGGTATTTTAGCTATTGACTGAATAAGTCAAGGCAGACACCCATTTGTATTTGCTAGCTTCAACCAGGGCTCCGTTGGGAGGAAGTCCGCGATATAAATGTAACAAACAAGGGCACGATCCATTTGTATAAGGCAATATGCCACAGCCCCTGCCTCCTCCATGTATTTGCAACTAAATTCAACTCATCTTGCATGGCCCATTCTACCTAAAGTGTCGTTCAAATAATTAATGATGGGGATTACCAAAGGAGAGGAGAGTATTTTTGTTTCTTCTCTCTGAGGAATACAAACCGTGTTGCAGAGCTGACTGAACAGCGGAGGCTAGGAGAAAAAAAAGCCTGATCTGTTTTCTAAGTGCTTGGCAAAAGCACAAGCCAATTACTGGCATCAAATTCATATGGCAACCTCAAACGTATAAGCAGTGTGGTTTGGAGAGAGTATGGAAAATGCACATTTCGTTAGAAAAATACGGGCATTTTCCTGTGACCATATTCCTATTCTCCATTTGGCAAGGCTGACATTCCAAGGACGGCAGAGATCTCTCAAGTCCAGCCACCCACATTCCAGTTAGAGCTAAAGAGACAATGAATAGTCTATGCTATTATCCGCTATTATCCGTAATATTGTTTCGGCGAACGTATCCTGTGGTTATGGATGTAATTGTCTCAAGAAGACCGAAAACAACTGGTCCAACAAGATGGAGCACATTAAAGCCACAGCAGGATGTCCGACAGCTCGCATGCCTGTCTTTCCCCCACCTCCAGTAATAATGCAATTCCACGAGGGACTGAACTGATCTCTCAGCCGCTGCACCAAACAGCCATTGCATATTTAATGAAGTCGCTCACCAAGTGCTTGAAAACAGAAGGTGCTCGGAGTGCATCATTAGTTCTGTCAGAGTGATAATTTACACATCTATCTTGTCACATTTTCTATGCTTTATACTTTTGCAATAATAAATCTAACATACATTTGATTAGCGAACCGGAAAGCCAAGGGGGGGGGGGGGAGAAGCCGTACAGCGGACACTGGTGGTCCTTTATGAATGCATTTGATGATAAAAAAATTAACCCCTTTGTTCCATAAAGTTACAAGCTGCATGTCCTTAGTGCTTAACCACAACTATGTGGGCTAACCAAGGTTTCGTTTAAAAAAAGAGCAACAGCATTTTGTCTTCCTTGAGGAACAAAGAAAGAATATTTGAATCAGATGGCTCGCCGGTGTTTCCGGCCTGCAGGGAGACTTTCTCATTCCTCCCTGAACATGCCAAGGATTCTTGCATACACAGGAAGTGCTCTACCACTGAGCTAGAGATGTACAAACTTCCTGTCCACCTGGCTGCATAAATCCATGACTTCTCAGTGAGTACTTTCTACTAGCGAACTCCCTTGGACCATTCTGGGATAGCTGATATGTGATGGCTATTTCACAGATCCAAAGTATCTGTTCATGCAGCATACACTGGGTGATTGGCATATGATTCTATGATTCTAAGTGTCAACCAGCATGAAGGATTCATGCTGTGTGCCTTTAATCTAGATCTGCTTCTGTCTTGTAGGCTTTTTGCCTGCAAGTCAACCTGTAGCATAGTAATTGAGTATTTTTTGCAATAATTAGTGCAGAGCCTATCATGACTGACAGGCTGCATTTAGGCTTATTTGCAGTCCTGACCAGTTATCCATTGCAATACTTGCTTTCACCTGCCTTCCCTGCCTCTTAATATCATTAGCTGGTCTGCTCTGATGTCATAGTTAGGTGACTTGAGACTCTAAACTACAATTGCGGGTTGAAAATGCACAACCACCATTTGTTCAATTAACCCATAAATATCACCTAAATGGGGGTAATGGCTTTTAACCACAACCTTGTGTGCTCAAATCAGCTTAGCAATATGTTCAATGGAAACAGGCACAAAATGATGAAGCCTAAGACATTTTAATCTAGGCATGTCCAAAATCCTCTTTGGGGGCCTAGTCCTGGCCTGCCAGTCTGTTTAATATGGCCCCTGTGGCAGTTTATTTCCTGGGGTAAAATCCTAAAGAAACCCTCAACAACTTAATCCTAAAAAAAAAAAAAAAAGGTCAACAACTTTGGCCGGCCCTCATGGCCTTTCACTTCATCAAATTTGGACACCACTGTTAATCACTAACAGTATTTAAGAACCTAGAACTTTTGGTAGATTTTTGAGAGCCTTTTCACCACACATGGTGTTTTCCTTCTGGGCACTTATACTTGTACTACTCCAGCATCAATGAAAATGTGTTATAACATTCTGCTATGCTTAGCATAATCTGAGGGGTGCAATTCAACCTCAAACTCTTCCAGTCTGTGCAAGCACTGCAGCTTGCCAGATGTTACAACGCACACACACTGTTCTAGGCATTGTCCCAATCCCTTCCCCAGGTCAATTTTGGGAAGGGGCAGGGAGGAGAGGACTATTGCAGAAGGAGAAGTCCTTGCTCAGGGCTTCCACTGATGGGACTGCTTAGGTGAATCCCCAGCACATATCTGTAGACTGGTACCAGCAACTGGCAACACTGAGCAGCCTGTGGCTAGAAATAAGACTTGCTAATGCAAGTCTTAGACATGGAAAGGTCCACAATCCACATTCCCCTATTTTTCTGGCATTTTGGAGAATAGTGATGAGGGCATGGAAGGGAAGAAGAAAAAGTCCAGACTGGCTCTACATGGGAGGGTGGAAAGTACACCCTAGTTGCCCCAATCGATGAAAATATTCTCCCACTGGATGGAGAGGAGAACATATCAGCGCCTGGACCATTGGATGGAAAAAGGTAAGGAGAATTTCGCTGAACATTTTGCTTCAAGCCCTTAGTTGAAACTGCATATCCATTATGCCATGTTCTCTCTATCATTAGCTCTTGTTGAAGGTTGGCATTCAATGAGTTTTAGGTTAAACGAGCTACCTATATACTTAACCTTTTTATTGTACTTCATTGGTTTATTTGTGAAGGTTTTTTTTGAAGCGACTTCTCTTAAGTGTCTCAAGTTTTGTTTCCACAGCAGGTGGCTGCTCCTCAGGAACGTGTCCCTTAGAGTGAACAGTTGCTGCATGTGGAAATGGTAACTATTTAAGTTTCTAGAATAAACTCTGCTGTATAAACTATTCGGTCCCTTCCTTAAAACAACAAACACCATGAAGATTGAATTAAACAGGCTTTATATTCCTTGTAGCCCCAAGTCTCAGACTACATCTGTTTTGTTTGATACACAAAACCAGAGTTAAAATAGCTCCATTTATCACAACATGATTGTAGGCAGACTAACCAGGCTGTCTGTTTCCAGATAGTGAAAGCAACTGTTATTAATCACAATTATAGGGCAAACACTGAAGAGGAATTGCATCAATATTCTTCCTCACAGAGGAACTAAAAAGCAATGCTGGGAATGTCATGGGAAGGCCTGAAGGTCAGTAAATAATAATAATTTTTAAAAAAGGATACAACCAGTTTAATCCTGAACAGTAAACTCCAGGAACATTAAGATACACAGGAGGAATTTAACACACAATATTAGATCAGATCACCACAGAAACGCCATTGGCATAGCGGGGAAATGGGAGTTTCACAGAGAAAGATGTGAAAAACAACAGATACGAAGTGGAAGCATTTACTTCCTGGTTTTCGGCGTTCGAAAACCAAAACGTTCAGCAACAGAGATGTCCGAAAACCGAGGTACCACTATACACCATTCTAGCAAGTTCTCCCACGCTCAGTTTTTGCAACAGTATTGCATGCCATATTTCTATCTCTGGGATCAGGACAGGCAACCGTAAGACATTTTGAATATACTTATATATTTATCCTGATGCATAGAATCATAGGATTGTAGAGTTGGAAGGGATCACATGGATCATCTAGTCCAGCCCCCTGCAATGCAGGAATCTTTCACCCAACATGGGGCTTGAACCCATGACCCTGAGATTAAGAGTCTCACGCTCTACCGACTGAGCTATACTGTTCTCAAACACATGTACAGAAATTCTCTAGGCTCAGCCCGTTGGGTCTCATCATGTTTCTGCTGTGTGGTGCTCTCTGCTGCAGTGTCAGGCTGTACCCTTGAAGGGCCAGAGGAACCAATGAGACAGCAGGGGCAAGACACCCACATAGCCTAACCCCAAACCGAATACTGCAGCCTTGGAACAGTCAGTGACGGCTTAGGCAGCTCAGGGTATACTACTACCTTCCTTCCAAGACACTTCCTTCCCACTACACCCTCGCCAGTCATACGGACAGCACAGGGTTGATAAAGAACTGTCAGACCACTGGTTTTAGCAAATTGCAGTTATAATGATGGCATATAGGAAAGGAGGGAGACTAGTGCCAACTAGCTACCGATGCTACCATATCAACTTGTGCTCAGAAACCATTAGGGAGTCCATGCAGATCCAGAAGCACTGGCTTAATGTGCTCCTGAGCCACCTTCCTGATGCAAAAAGGTTTTCATCGGCAGCCCCTTGGCTGGCGGCAGGAGAATATTTCTTCTGACAACCACTTAAAATAGGCGTTACCTAGAGCTGGAAGTATCGGTCTATTTCTAACCACTTAGTTTCACAGATTAGTTCAGTCATATGTCTGCTCCATCCCGTTTTCTACTACTTAACTGTGTCGCAACATTTGGAGAAGTGTGCAATCTGAAGGATAGCTATGTGTTATGGCTCTGGGTATTAGGGCATGAAATGCAAATCAGATCAGTTCGCTTTAAAACACAGACTGAACCAAACTCAGGATCATCGCAGAAGTTAACCACGTCAAAACCTTGAAAGTCGTGTTCATAATAAGTCTCCCAAAGCTCTCCTGCATAACACGAGTAGCACCGCAATGCTAGGTTTAACAGAAACAGGTATCAAACACTGCTTATGTAAGCAACTGGAAGCATTACCTCCATGATGATGTGACAGGCTTCCTCCATTGGCAAGGATTTCATCTCTAGCTGACATCTAAAGAATGCAAATAACTTAATTAGTCACTAAGCTCAAAGTTGATGTAGCAATCTGGACAATTACACACCTTTCATTCGTTTTAAATACTAGCAAACAAACAACACAATGCAATCGAGATTATTTACGCATTCTGCCAAGTTTAGAATCGGCTTGCGTATATTGCAAAATAGTTGTATCCCACCCTCCTATTGGGGGAGAGGTTTCCACTGCACGTTACTGGAAGTCTACATAAATGAAGGAGGTACAACTCCTCTCAAAGGCTGGCAAAGATAAGGAAGCATCTCAGCTTGGAATGTTGACATATACAGGGTTGGAGCCATCTACAAAAAGGGCTCCTTCTGTTCGTGGAATTGAGGAAAGGGGTGGGGTGGGGGACAACAATTCCACACACTTCTCCTTGCTGACCTTGTTCTGTAGGTTTCCCCAGCCCTCTGGAGCAGCTTCTTGGGGTTGGGGGGGTGGGAGCAATCGGCAGAAACTGTTCCCCACTTTTTCCTGGTGGGAGGATCTCATGAGTGGAACCTCTGACCACAAGGTGTCTGCCTCTAACTTGCAGTTTTACTTGTTATGGTGAATGAGTTACTACAGCCAAGTATTACATAACATGAAAGCGACAAAGAGTTACAATTACCTCTATTTCTTCAAAAACATGAACAGGGTCGCTTAAGCCTCTGTAGTTAAAGCCCAAATAGAAATAGACACAGGCGCCAGCATCGTAGGTCTGCGTCACCCTGTGAGTTGGTTTTTTAATATATAAAAATGGTATTTGTTAGATCAAGTACTACACTGTTCTATACATAATAACATAAGCCGACCCTGCTGGATTAGGCCCATTGAGTTCAGCATCCTGTTCTCACCGTAGTTTACAAGATGGCCGGGGGGGGGGTAGCCTGCAAGGTGAACATCAGCACAAGGCCACCCGTCCATCTGCGATTCCCAGCAACTGGTATTCAGAGGCCCATCACCTCCTACTATGGAAGCACAACATAGCCCTTGTGGCTAGTAGTTGCTGATAACCTTTGCTGAATGCTCTTTCCAAGATATCTAATTGGGTGCCCATCACCGGTAGGCGCAAGCTCCATGATTTAACTATGCACTTGCTTTTATCTTCCAACATTCAGCTTCACCACATGCCCAAGAGTTCTAGTGTAATGAGGGAGAAAAACCTTTCTAGATCTGCTTTCTCTGTGCCACGTATCATGTTATGAACTCCAATCCCCAGGACCGTTTTGCCCTTGTCTGAACTTTTTTCAACTCTACAATATACTTTTTGAGGTGCAATGACCAGAAAGGCACAAAAGCTGCCTCTTAAAAAACAGAACCCACAATTTCGTTTCAACACATTAAAATACTCAAGGTGCAAGAAGGGGAAGGACTATGCTTGAAGTTTAATTGTACACTCCTGACGAAGACCACCATGGACCATAGCTGTCAACGTTTCCCTTTTCTTGCGAGGAATCCTATTCGGAATAAGGGAATTTCCCTTTAAAAAAGGGAAACGTTGACAGCTATGCTATGGACAATGGGAATATGAGATAGTTTTACTAGGTAAAAATGGCTATCAGCACTCACTAATAGGGCTAAAAGGGGGAAAATAGCAATGCAATGAGAAATACAATTCTGATATATATTTTTTACCTACGTACACTTCTGCTTCACCAATGCCATAATGTACACGCTGTTACACTTTGGTATTTGCATATGTACAGGAAAAAAATGATAAGCCACCAATCCATGCATTGGGTAGTGGGAGAGGGTGGATCTATCAGACAGTATGGTCGTGGTGTCCCAAAACCAAGATCTGGCCCTTTCCCCCCAACCACCTCAAATCAAAAGAATATCAAGACTGCTATTGCCCTTAATTTAGACTGATTTCATTCAATTTCATAGGCAGCTGAAATTTAATGTGTCTTACCGACAGGAAACGAAAGGTGGGAACTGAACGCCTCTTTCTTTGCATTCTCTTACTATTCTTTCCTTCACATTTCGGCAAAGGTCTAGAACCCTGAAACAAAATATAGCAGAGAAGTCGAAAGAAATGTCCACTTATTTTGTGTACATATTTATTAGAGATTTATGTGAGATTTTTATTGCATTTCAGTAGGGGTTTTTTAAAAACAATTTATGTTAAATTGAAGCACATTTTGTTTCGTTAAAAGAAATGATTCTAAGTTTAAGTCTGTTGTGCAATTTTATCTGTCAGCACTGTAAGTTTATAAGTGTTAGGGAGCCAAGGTTAAATTCAGCTTGTTTGCTTTAAAACACACGTTGCCAGAAAAGAATAAAGTTTAGTAGGATTCTAAATGCAATGTTTAGACATACTAACGTTTGCAATGCAAAAAGAAAATGGCCGCGTTTACAGAGGAAAAGAAATGTAAAAAGTCACATAGCTCTCCAGGACTAATGGAGGAAGAGCTTTGAACACAGCGCTGGTGTGTGTGTGTGCGCGCGCGCGCGCGCGCGCTGTATTTCCTTGTTTCTCAAAAACATTTCTTTCTTTGCTACAGCTGTGGCATCTATTGCAATATTTTGCCCAACAGCTCACCACTTAGGAATCCTCTTCTAGTTAGGTGTATCTACTGCATAATCTGACAAAGCAGATACTGTATATTTCTGCCAAGCTCCTAACGTTAATCCTGCAACAGATAACATGGCCCACACTTACTTTGTAAATGCTCCTATATAAGATGTCGATGGGCATGGCTTGCAAACTGTTTGCATGGGATGCAAGTATTTCCAGTGAACTAAATCTGGAACATTTGTTGTTTCAAAACTGCCATGATCCTGAAGGAAGTCAAAGTTACGTAATGTATGGTATAGATACAGAGAACTTCTCACAAATGGAAAGCCTAATCCAGAAAATTGTGTTTATGCATGTTGTAGGACATGAAAATTGTATTTGGAAATTGATAACAGTTAAGAACAATTATGCATGTGGAACATGATGAAGCTCTAGATACTATCTAAGCCCAACGGCCTCCTAGAATTGTAGAACAATAGGACTAGATTTGGATGGTCTTCGGAAAACAGTTATGTATACAGGAAGCTATTCACTTGTTTATCAGCTGAGAGAAATCAGCTGTTTTCTCAATATATTCTTGGATAAAAATCAGTGGCTTGTTTAATTCAACAAGAACCCTCATTAGAAATTCTACTGCTAAAGTAGGTCACACATGGCCTGAAAAATGTATAATCTCACCTTACTAATTTTGGAAAACCTTAGTGACCCTTTTCATATGGTGCACAGCTTTTACAACTTCAGACAATGCAAAAACAGAAAATGCACTGATTTTACCTGTCCCAGGGAACAGACGTTTCAAACGATTCTCCTATTATATAATGATCCATGCCCAAGTCCTATAGAGGAGATCATTTGCAGATTAGAACTCCTAAAGTTATGTATCTATAGGCCTCGAACCTGCTATTTTGTATAATTACAGAACCCAAAACATTCAAGTGTATTAATATTCTGAGAATATTAATTTGTCAAAGAGACCTAGCATACTCCCAGGACCTACTGCGTAAATTTGTTTATTCTACCAACTACTTCAAATTGCTAGTCTTTTCAGCCTTTAGACATCAGGAACACAGCTGACATGTTATCAGGTCAAGTGTTTTTTTTTAATCAGGAAGAGATTCGCCACTGAGTTCCCAAAGCAGACTAAGTGATGCACTGGGTTTTGAGAAGGAGGCGTAAGGCTCTGCCAGGGTCCTAGAGCCCTCCTACCTCCTTCCCCAAACTGGAAAAGCACTAACTGGGCCTTGGGAAGGAGGAGGGACAACTCTAGGACCCTGTCTTCCCCTCTCCTCGATAACAGCGCAATGGTGGGGTCAGATTTGCTGCCGGAAGCAAATGGCCTCACCTCACCTCATTGCTGGCCTGTTCCTGAACAGTGCCTACTGACCTTCATATATCTACCTAATGAGATGCTCAGGGCTAGGTAGCTGAGAGATCTTTGTTCAAGCTGCTTTGGGGTGGGGTGGGGGGAGAGAATGTGGATAGACCTGGATTCAAACTTCCTCCCCATCTAATCCTTCCCAAACTACTAAAGCTGACCGATTCATTTGTCATGGGGTCGAAAGCATCCTGTAGGCAAAACTCTGCAACTGCACTAATTTTTAGGAAGTGTAACAAGAAAGCGGAGTAGCCCAATATGCATGTTGTTCTTTTGTATATGAAAAAACTCTGAACCATTAAAATATGCAACAGCTCCCCCCCTTCCTTGTCTCATATACACAACAGCACAATACATAATGGGAAACTGAGTTTTTTTAAAAAATAAATAAAATAAGAGACCTACCCGAAGGTAAGCAATGACAAACGTTAGCATGTATCCTCTCTGTCCATTGTCTTCTCCAGCTGCCAGACCACTATAATTTAAGGACAGTAAAATATCATAATACATCAGTTATTCCTATGGCATGAAATGGTTTACAGCAAGGTTGTTTCCAATCAAGAATTTAGGCAGGTAAATTAAGTTCCATTTAAAATGCCCCATTTTAATTGATTTTTATGGAAGCTGCTCTGGGAGCCATTTTGGCTGAAGACTGGGGTACAAATGCTCTAAATAAATACATATTAAGTTTAAATGTGTGTGTATTTGAGAAGCTGACCCAAAAAAATAACAGAGTGGCAGGACAGCCTAAACTCATTTTCTCTGAAGAAAAAATAAAATGCAAGGCTTGTAGGAACAAAATATCAAAGTGACAGGCAGTCATATCTCATTTACTTTTATTATTTTAAAATTCAAGTAGCAACAGTCACCTCTACCCTTCTGATTCTTGGTAGTTTGCTAGGTTTAAAGAACAGGCACATCTAATTTAGATTTTGTCCAGCTTCCCTTCATAATCCTCATTTAGTTTTAAAAATAGAGCTGAGGCCTCCTGGAGATCCGAAAGAGACAAGAGGGAGAGATTTTTGCTACCTGGCAGTTTGAAATAAGACTACCTAACTTCTTCTTTCTTTGGCGATCACTCATAGCCGAGTAAGATTGTCTTTCCATACACACGGTTTTAACAATGAGTCCGTAAGTGACTGTGGAGGCCAATTCTGGATCCACACGTCCTTCCACAGTGGGGACATTGGTTTCCAGGCGGAAGTTGATTGTGGTGTGGATTTGCCAAGCGTGCCTTCATCCTAACACATTTCTCCCTTGCGTCCTGAGTTCAAGCGTCTTCAAAGCCCATGACACCTTTGGTAAAGGCTGTTCTCCAACTGAAGCGCTCGCAGGCCAGTGATTCCCAGTTGTCAGTGTTTATACTGAAAACAATCATCAGGCATCCGCACAACATGACCAGTCCAATGAAGTTGATGTTGAAGAATCATTGCTTCAACACTGGTGATCTTTGCTTCTTCCAGTACACTGGTATTAGTTCGCCTGTCTTCCCAAGTGATGTGTACAAATTTTCGGAGACACCATTGATGGAATCTTTTGAGGAGTTGGAGATGGCGTTTATAAGTGGTCCATGTTTCACAAGCATACAGTAAGGTTGGTAGTACAATAGCTTTGTAAACAAATGTTTTGGTTTCCCTGCAAATGTCCCGGTCCTCAAACACTCTGCACTCGGGAGAAAGCCGCACTCGCAGAGCTCAGGCGATGCTGGATTTCAGCATCAATGTTGGCCCTTGTGGAAAGATAACTGCCCAGGTAGGAGAAGTGATCGACATTTTCCAACGTTACACCACTGAGTTGGATTTGTGGCGCTGCAGAGGGGTTATTTTGTACTTGTTGGTGCAGCACTTTGGTTTTTTTGGATGCTGAGTGATAGGCCAAGATTTTCGTAAGCTTCTGCAAAGATATTTAGGATGGTTTGGAGGTCATCCTCTGAGCGTGCGAACACTACGTTGTCAACAGCATACTGAAGCTCTATGACGGAAGTTACGGTAACCTTACTCTTTGCTTTCAGCCTGCTCAGATATAGCAGCGTGTGATAGAAATTGTGAGAGAAATGTCCGCTATTTTCAGCAGCATTTCCTTTTATTTAAGAGCTTTTCTCAAATACCAAATGGTAATGAATGAAAAACAGCATGCAGCTTCAACTCAGAGACCTCTGGGGCCAAGGAGAACACTTCTATGCAAACAGCATGTAAGCATGGTGTTTGATACATGCCTGTTTCCCTCAAGTGAGGGGCCCCCCAGTGAAAACTGAAATGGCAGCTTAGCCTGGCTGTGCTGCTGGCTATATAGGCACTTCACCTGTAAGCTGACTTTTGGGCTTTCAGTTTCACTAGCACATTTGAGGCAGAGAAAACTCTGAAACCCAACCAGGCATGTGCAGCCCGGCAGTGTTCTAGCTAGCCATGGGCAACAGCTGACAGCTGGGGCAACATGGTGGGGTATTCTTGGATAAGCTGGCGACACTTTATCCCCTTGTTCTTCTGGCAGAAGAGCAAAGAGGTAGCAAGTACAAGGAAAACACCCTCTAGGTGGAACAAGCTGAGTTCTGGGGTTAGTAGCCAAAACAGCTAACAGTGGCCGTCTGTTCCAGTTTTCCTCGTCTTCTAGCTTCAAGGCTAGCAAACAGAAGAAAAGAATGATGGGGCAGAGATGTTTGACCAAGAATGCAGGACAGCTCCTACTTTTTAAGCTGCCAGGCTATCCTGTAATTGCTTAATGTTCACAAAGTATCTATATTTCAGAAGGTGTTTTACTTCTGTCCCCTTATCAGCCTGCCCCTTAAATCTCAATCCACTGCTTCTTGAAAGGACATTTTGGTGAGAATGGGAGGTTGAGCGTTGTAACATGTCATTCAGATATTAGGTTAGTGAACCTGTAACGCAGAACATTTGCAAAGTGTCTGTTTTTCCCCATTAAACACAGTGATCTAAGTAATAATTTGCTTAAATGGGAAATAAAGTTGTGGCCCAGACAAATATCTTCACCGTGGTTTCATTGATTAGTCCTGTAATCAATCAAACCAGATGGACACAAACCACCCTATCATTACTCAGCTTGTTATTAAAGTGAAATGTTTTCTGTTCCTTTGTAACAGCACAGAGCAATCAGTGACAGGAGGTGGAATACATATAATTAATCAAGTTCTGTTGATTAAATACAATTTCCTTTTTAAAACAGGCTGGCCTGAGTCACAGCTTTAGTCAATAATGCACAGTATTAAGGTATAATGGTCAAAACAATGCTCTCCTTCAGTGCGTTAAGATTTGTTTGTTTAGTGTCACAAAAGTCCCTTTCGTGTGCTACAGAGAAAAGGAAATAGCCCTGACCTCAACTGGACTATGGCAAAATGTATTCAATTTTGTATCACAGTTAAGTCCCTATAAACATTTGTGCTCAAGCAAATTCAAATGACTCTCTTGTGTTTTCAGGTACATTTTTATGCACTAACCTCTTAGTTAATGTCTACAATTTCATTCTCACTTTCCAAAATGGTTTTGTATTATTGAAAAAATTCATGATACCTCATGATTTCCAGAAATTTTCATAAAAGGCCTCTGGTTTTCAGCTCTACAAAGATTTTGGACTTTTCAACACATTGCTTAACTATTAAGATATGAAGGTTTCATACCCAAATTTTGCAGCAATATCGTAAACTTGCTTTTCATGCTGAAGAACCTTTTCTCTGTCTCCCTCAAAAAGCAAGGTAGTGACACATAGCACATTGGGATCAAATCCTTTGAACTGTGGAAAGACAAGCATCTCCATTATATGAAGGTAGTACAGCAAGATACCATTATTCATGTTGATCGACCATTTTAAGTCATTTACAATATATTCATGTTCCAAACTTATTTTGAACACAATACAACTCTTCTAAAGCTGATTCACAAGCATTTTAGCATAAACAAGAGGCATATTTCAAGGTAACATGGCACATATTTGAAAGTGTGATACTTAAGAGAAACGCTCAAGAGGATGTCGTCAAGAGAACCAATCTGAAAATTCACTTTTACGAACGCAAGCAGGGGGGAAAAGAGCAACTGAAGTGTTGTAAAGCATCCATTATTTTCTATTCTGTAACCATTTACAACTATTGCCATGTGGATGTTTCTGATAATAAGTGAATCTTCATTCTCTGAACATGAAATTTCATTTTGAAACTTTCCAAGTTCAACAAACTTCTGCTGCTAAAATAATGGAGGATACAGAATTAATATGTTGGCATCAAGATTAGCAGGAACAGCCTATTGGCGTGTGTGGTTTCGCTTTTTTCCTCCCCCAACCCTAATGGTAGAGGCCAACAAGTCAATGAAGAGATATCTTGCACACGCAAAAATACTTCTCATTCAGATAAATGCAGGAACTCTGACACCAGAAGTTCCCACCTCTCTTCCCCACCTGTGTTGTGCTACTAGGTAAAGGTAAAGGGACCCCTGACCATTAGGTCCAGTCATGGCTGACTCTGGGGTTGCAGCATTCATCTCGCTTTATTGGCCGAGGGAGCCAGCGTACAGCTTCCGGGTCATGTGGCCAGCATGACTAAGCCGCTTCTGGCGAACCAGAGCAGCGCACGGAAACACTGTTTACCTTCCTGCCGGAGCGGTACCTATTTATCTACTTGCACTTTGACGTGCTTTCGAACTGCTAGGTGGGCAGGAGCAGGGACCAAGCAACGGGAGCTCACCCCGTCACGGGGATTTGAACTGCCGACATTCTGATCGGCAAGTCCTAGGCTCTGTGGTTTAACCCACAGTGCCACCCGTGTCCTGTTGTGCTACTACTCTCAACTAAAACAGCTGGCAGATGCTGTTCTGCCATTTGCACCCTTAGACTCTGGACTAGTGTAGACATTAAGCACATTTTTTTTTAAAAAAAAAATCCAGGTTAAGATTTGGTGTGGGGGAAGAAGAGAAGACCTAACATGCAATTTTATACAGTGTGCTTTTGCAGGCACGTGTGTCCAAATCTTTTAGAATCTGAATTAATTAGAGGCAGAGGATAAAAATTAAATACCTTTGTGATGTAGAATTTTTTCAACCCATCCAGAAGCGATGTAAAAATTGAAGAAACCTGTGGTTTAAGAGCATGTCCTTGGCAAGAGTTAGGAAAAAGGAAAAAAAATGTAAGACAACTATATTAATGGAGTTCAGAATTTTATTTGGAAATGTGACTGAAAAGCTGGAGCTTAGTTTTTTTATTAGTAAGTGCTCCATTTCTTAGCAAAATAAACTTACCACTAACACTGTTGCAAGGGACATGGGAACCCTGCACGTTTAGGCATAAATGCAAGAAATCTGAACACTTGGTGAAATCTGTCAAGTCTAATTCTTTGCCTGCTTACAAAAGTACATCAAAATAGGAGTTTGTGATTCTCTTTCCTACAGAATGACTACCTCTGCACTACAGAGAACAGACGTATTTGCTATTCCACAGTTCCGTCCATAAAGTCAGGTAGATTCCCTATTTTTGTTTGTTTAGAAGCCACTTGTATTTTCATGCATTCAAAAGTTAATTTGGCTGTTTTTACAGATTTTACAGATTACAAACACACACACACCGATGGGAGAAACCTAGCTCTGAAGTTCTGTTTGTGGATCAGCTTTTCATCTAGTGGAGACATTCACGTAAGAGAAGGAGAGTGGATTTTTCACAACTACTTCTGTAACAATCTTACACTTTGACTCAATGCTATCTATAGTAGAAGTGCTAGGAGATGTTTACCTAGTCTCAGATTATTTTCGCCTACATTATCTAGCTTTTGCTGACAAGTCAGAATGGGGTGGGAGATGGTATTTCACACCCCCAATGCAACAAAGAAACCTTGTTCACTAAGGCTGCTCCCACAACTCTAGAACAATCAAATGCTCTTCTTCATTAACTGCAGCACTAAGTCAACTTCCTCAGTCAAGCTCTGTCTGCCCAAAAATGTTCTAATTTTCTTAAAGAGAATAAACCAACAAAGTAGTGGTAGAAGGAAAGAGATGTAAGAATCACAAGACAGTTCTTTTTATTATTTCAACAAGCTTTAGGGAGAGACTGCTAGTACAATGACTGCTGCTGCACTTTATGGGGGTCTATTTTTTGTCTTGCTTTTAAGCTTTCTCTCTTTAGGGACACCATCCAATCAAAGAAACTGAAAAATAATGTGAGTTTTAATTGATTAAACCTACGAAAGTATGCATACTAATAAACAGAATGGAAAAACTAAGTATGCTCTGTTTTCAGATGATGCATGTGTGGAGAAACATTTCTTCTTGTGCGAGAGAAGGTAGGAATGCCTCTAAGATAAATGAGACTATGTATGTTTTAAATCACTTAAAAATGTGTTGTCTAATTAAGGTGCCCCTGATCAGTTGATCAAGAGGTTTTTAATTAAAGGGGGGGGATCAATAAATTAAGACACTACAATCTTAATTTTGAAGAATGGTTTTGACTGCATTTGGATTTTATGTGAGTCACTGAGAGCCCAGTGCAGTCAGCAGAAAGGTAGAAAATAATCAAAGTATCCATACTGCATAATCAACTCCATCTGACGTCAGTGATGAATGGCACAAAGGAATGAACTGAAAACATCGGAATTAGTAACCAACTGCAGATTGTGCCCTCGTCCCTTTAAATTCTGATTTCAAATGTTGGATTAGAATTAACCAAGTCTAGATTCAAAGAGGTCAAGCTCTTTGACTTTTTTCCTTGACAGCTGACAAACCAACTTATTTGCAAAAGCTGTTTGCTAGGCAGCAGGGGATGCTCAAGAACCACAAGTCCAAAACTGCCTTAGCCACGCAGAACTAGCTGAGCAGTTCTCTAGATATTGGTCACTACAATGAACCATGGTTACTGGCACCAAAGAGGCAAAAATTGGAGAATGACAAGGGAGTATGGGAAAGAGGGGGCACATTTTTAATTTTCAATCCCCTATCGCCAAGGTCACAGAATACCCGCTATCAGACCACAAGGTTCGGCGCAAGTTTACAAAAGCAAATCATGAGCAAAATTAGTAAAAACTTACCAAACTGAAATTGATTATTGTCCATAAGGCGAATGGATGCAGGAGCACATCGCTATAAAGAGACAAGTTGCATGTGAATAAAGAACACCGATAGAAAGTAAAGCAATTGTGTAATTTTTTTTTAGAAAAATCTGGCATGGGATGAAATATAGTCAAACACTGAACCTCTATAAAGGAGTTACATCATGCTGTAAAAAAACACATTCAGTAATCTTAACACAGAGGCCCAGACTGATTAAGATTAATGTGGTTTGCAAAATTTGCATTGTATTACATTAGGTCAACATCTGGCCTTTGATAGCATACCCCTGTTTGTAGTCTGTCCAGCCTCAAAGACATACATTTAAGATATAGAACCAGCTCTCTATGGATCAATGCTATGTAAGGTTTTAGAAACTACTTGGAACAATGGGGGAAATATTCAAGTTTAGTGGGGGGAGAGTTGGCGCACCTTCTAGGACCTACTAATAATGCCCTGTCATTGTTAAAAAGAGTGTGTTCCCCATGTCAATAATAAAATAGAAGAAATGGTAAACAAATGGTTTTATATATATATATGTTGGGTTGTTGACAATGTTAGTCATACTAAGAGGATACCCACTGAAATTAATGGAAACGACTACACTCTGAGTAGAACTTAGCTGGATACAACCATTAACTGAGAAAGACGGAACAGAACTTATATGCAGTGCAAAAGATCATTGTGTGCAGACAGATGCACACACATTTTGTGTATACCCAAGAAACTAGGTATTCTAACAAAGGGGGTGGGGGGAAACAAACAAAGACTGACCTAAGGAAAAGGTACAGAATAAGGGAATTATTTATTGGACTGACTGGGGAATATAATAAAGAAGAGGGAGAAGGATGTAAAGGGCAACATTTTTACAATGAGTCATTTGTTAAATAAGGACACTGAATACTTTAACTGGCCCAGATCTCACCCTGAACTCAGTATGCTAGCAATACAGTTTCCCAAGCCCTTTTATGCTAATTTGTAAACGTTTTCAAGTTTGAAGCAATAGCTGCTGCCTAATTACAGCGCGCGGGGGGGGGGGGGATACTAAACCCAGGAAAGCAAACAAGAGAAATATAAAATCTTAACATTTGATTTAGCAATCTCCCAGAAGCTTAGTGGGAGATTTCCCCTTTAAGCATATTGCCCAGCCTCAAGAAAAAGATAGCAGAGCAGAGCATTAGCATGCCATCTAGTGAAAGCATTTTGATACTACTCTTTTTTATATAAATAAATAAAAAGTGCAATAAAACACAACTTGAAGATAAGGTTACTTTACCTGCTTTGCTACTTCTCTTAAACAGGCCACCCCTTTCTCAAAGTTTGGAAATACTATAGACCCATACTTTTGGTATTCAGGGATTGGTCGAATTTTTATTGTAACTTCTGTTACCACTCCAAGGGTTCCTTTATAAAAAGAGGGAAATGATCATTTTGCTATTGTTGTTGAAAGATTTACAAAAATCATTTTGTGATTTAGTAGGCAAAATTAAGAATCCCATCTTTGTTTATTTTGAAAACCATGCCCAATTCTTTCACAAACATTTCCTATTCCAGAACCTCCAAATGGCAGTGTTCAGTTAGCGCAGTAATGTTCGTTAATGCAGTATTTATCAAATTGTGAGGATTAGGTTTCTAATTGTAGAAATATTGCAATTCGTAAGATTAAATATTGATGTAATTTTAAAGTTCCATCATAATGTGAAGAAAGCTTTGCTCTTTCAACGTAGTGTAGTTAAAACTATGATATAAGCAGTGCTTTTTTCTGGGGGGACGCATACCCCTAAACATTTTGTGAATATGTTTGGCCTCATTGAGGGGCAGTATTTCAATATGAGTAGGAAAATGAGAGTACCCCTAAACATTTTTTTAGAAGAAAAAAAAGCACTGGATATAAGCACCAGGGGCAAGTTATAACTAGTGTGCTAGGTGCTTTTCTTCCAAAAAGACCAATATAGAAAGAAATTGTTTTGCACTGTTTAGTATCAAGAAGAACATCAAAAGAGGCTTTCTCATATTTTGACAGCACTTGCCAATCATTTAAACAGAACAGAAAAAAAGTACTGGGAAACAAGGAAGTGTGTGCCCAGCCAACCAGTGGAAGTGTGCTGAACAGAAAGAAACTGCTAGCAAACCAGCAGCTCTATAACTATGGCTGCCTTGTATGTTTGGTAGTCAAAATAGTCTGGGTTCTAGTCTATAACTAACTCAATCCATGGTTTGGCACAATGCCCGAGCTACTGCATGTAGTAAATAAAATGGGTCAATGAACTACAACACAGAGTGCCTCAGAATTTCTTCATAGAAATGTATTGCGCATCATTGTGTGTCAGCATCAATTGAAGCCCAGGGCAGTGGCTTCCGGGGAGGTCAGGAGCACCCAGCATGAAGGGGGGGGGGGAGAGGGAATTGTTCTGTCCAGCAAGCTGATACGCTTGCACAGACGGGATAGGCTTGCACAGATTTTGTAAAATGACAATGTAGACTAAAAAAAGGGCAATTTCACATTATCTGTCACGTGTCCATCACTTTTCCCTTATTCCAAATGAGAACTCTAAAACGGTTTTAATAAATTAGTTTAACGCTTCAGCAAACACAGCGCACCAGAGTTATACTGTCCCTACTTAATCCCGACAGAGAATTTTCATCTCTGTACTCTTGTAATCCAGCATTTAGCTGGATGTCCACTGCAAATGAAGCACCTCTAGGAAACTAGGTACTCTGTACTGTAATGCCCTATTGAATAACAGGGACGTGATGGCGCTGTGGTCTAAGCCACTGTGCCTCTTGGGTTTGCTGATCGGAAGGTTGGCAGTTCGAATCCCTGCGATGGGATGAGCCCCCGTTGCTCTGTCCCAGCTCCTGCCAACCTAGCAGTTCAAAAGCAAACTAGCACAAAGAGATAAATAGGTACCAATGTGGCGGGAAGGTAAATGGTGTTTCCATGCGCTCTGGCTTTAGTCACGGAGTCCTGTTGTGCCAGAAGCGGTGGAGTCCTGCTGGCCACATGACCCAGAAAAGTTGTCTGTGGGCAAATGCCAGCTCCATTGGCCTGAAAGCAGAGATGACCGCCGGACACCACGGTCGAATTTGACTGGAATTAACCATCCAGGGGTGTTTCACCTTTTACCTATTGCATACACAGGGCTACCTTGTTACAAAATGTCGTGATGGTCCATTTGTTTTAGTTTTTTCACCTTACATAGAACACAGAGTTTCTATGATCAGAAAATCCAAGCTATAATTACTTTTAAGTGGAGTGGCTAAAGCAAAAAGCACCCTAGATATGCTTACTCAAAGTTCCACTGTGCTTAGTGGGGCTTACTCAATAGTATGTTTAGAAATGCAGTCTAAGATGCAGGAGAGTTAGCGTTAAGCAGGAGGCATTACTAATCTGGCACTGCTCCAAGAAAAGGCAACAGCCTCTTCCTTAGCAGTACAAATTAGTACATCATACCAAAATAGGTCTACAGCTATATATACTGTGTTAAAATTGCACTGTATCTAACGGCATCAACTGTGGAAATCTTATTCTTTATGGCAAAAGGAATAAGCCCTTTCAAATCCAATGTCTTCCAGTTGTTTTGGACTCCTTCCATTAGCTGCAGCCTGCATGGCCAATGGTCAGGGATGAGAGGAGTTGTGGCTCAAAACAACTGCACACAAAACCTGCAATTCTATTTTGATGCATACCTTCAGATCCTAAAATGAAATGATGGATGTCAGGTCCTGTTGACATACGCGGTCCTTGACAGCTTTTCTGTATCACACCTCTTGGGGTTACCATTTTTATATGAACCACCTGTATAATAAAAGATATTCGCCTAAAAATTACATACAAATTGAAACATACAAAAGCATGTGAGCATACCAAAGCCTCAAAACTATCATTAGCCTAAACCAAAATATACCACTATCGATCAAAATATTTAATATTCAACTTTGCCTCTCTAAGACTAGACTGGGTTTTTTTAAAAAAAACAACAACTATCTTTGGAATTTCAGAACAACCTAAGTTTCCACTAACTGACAAAAAGATTAGAACAAGTATCAAACACCGATAAACAGTAATGAGATCATTTGCTTGGGGGGGGGGTAATTATTACCAGGTCTTCAATGTTTCCGTAAATGTTTTTCTTCATGCCTGATGCTCGCGTTGCCACCCAGCCTCCAAGTGTACTGAATTCCATTGAATCTGGTTCGTGGCCCATACAGTAACCGCTTTCACCCAGCTAAACACATGAAAAGAAGACAGCATTCGTGTAACGGACAGCTTTCTAAGGAAATGAAACTTCAACTCCAGAATTTGGTTTTGTAGATGCGTGTCTTTCCAGAGACGGGCAGGAAAGCCCGCTGTCTTGCACCAATAAAATAAAATCTGCTTTCATTAACATGGTTACTCCAAACAGAATTGTACTTTTTGCTACCAAGTTTTATCCACATAATCACCCTCTGGTATACAATCACGCAGAAGTACACAGACAATTCACCCATGAGACAATTCGTTAGCATTAGTTGTGATTGCTGCATCGTTTGCGGGGGGTGGGGGGAGGCTGGACTAGATTACTGTTCCAAGTCCCTTCCAACTCTACGATTTTATCATGGCAGTACTTTTCACACCACCCTTATTGCAAAAACAGTTGCAAAGCCACATACCTCAAGCTGATGTTGTACTGTGCCCATGAATACACAATCAGAAGAGGGTGAAAAATAGCCAAAGATTATTGTATTAACTGGACCCAGGTCTCAGTAGCATGTATTAAACGTAGCTGTTAGCTTGCCTTATTTATCCCCACAGTTCAAAAAACCTAAATCTGATCCCTTATTAAGAACATTCGACATGACACAATTTTAGCTTGAAGACTACAGCTCAAAAGATTTCACTTAAAAGACAATACAGCAAGCACTTAGTTATGGTTCTGGTAATATGCAGCTGGGTCTGTAGAAATCCTGAGCAACCAATTATATTCCATCCGTTCAAGAAGAGGCAACTTAATATACAACCATCTGGCTGGGATTTCTATGTGCAATACTACAGTATATTTGCTATGCAGATGAGGAATTTCTACACATTTGTCACTGGTTTCATTTTTCTTTATTAGTTGGGCTTTGCCATCTGCACTGCCTCAAAAATGGAATGAAACGCCTTTATACATTGACCCCACCAAAGCTCTCCCAATGAAACTGCTCAGCAGAGCAGTCTTTTATGTCAACTGGCACAGGAACTGGTCACATGGGCTTGCATTTGAAACCACATTATGTGCTGAAAACATGTGAGAGATGGATTATTCAAGAATGCCCTATGGGATGGAATAGCTCCCAAGTGTTTTCTGGTACAACTTCTCTTGGTAATATAATAATAAGGGTAAAACTCAACTGTGTCCATCCACAAGAACACACCATTGGTTAAATTAAATTAAATACACTGTACCCCCAAAATGTGCTTTGGAGTATTGTGGGGACAGTATGGAGCAGATTTTCAGGGTGCAGGAGTGAGGAGAGGAAGGGCAAGTCCACACATGCAGTGTTGCTGCTCTGCGTCTGGAATTGCTTAAACGCAATATATATATCTGCCAGTTTCTTCTGCTTTATTACATGCTACAGTATGGTCACCATGACATTTCAATGATGCAGGGATTGGCATTCCCTATCTTAAAGATCTGATAATACAGCAAGTCTTGAGCTCTTAAAATGTAAGTCACAAGACTGTGTGCTAGCAAAAAGACGGTTTTACTTATAAATGTATACTATATACTACCCTCTTATAAAACACCAAGAAAGAAGGATCCCCCCCAAACAGCCACATTATATGAGGGTTATGTTTAAATCACTAGCAGGGTATATGAATTTATTATTAGAAATATGAAACGTAAGCTTTAAAAAATAAAATAAAAACCACTCCAAACCCCTAGCATCCTCTGGACAGATTGCAAGCATAGGCACTGCCGGAGCTTCTGTGGACTAACACCGTCAAATTTCAAATTCCCTTGCTATGCAAATTCTTTTGAACAAGATCACATATTTCTGCAGAGGAACACCTACAGGACCACATGACCCACTCACAATACTTGAGTATATACTCTTGAACATGCTTCATATGTTGACCAAAGTGCTGTGAATATGTTCTGATTATATAAAAATATACACTGAATAACAATCTTTGTGATCCAGAAGAAGCCCCCCCCCCCAAGAGAAATGGCAGGAATTGCTTTGGTTTTAAAGAAGCTGCTGCAGCAAAAGAAGCTATTATGCCTTATTCTAGTGGGACAAGAGTCTGTGGCATTTCAAGAATGGAACAGTCAGTGAAACATCCGAAGTTACTAGCCTGGAAAAATGTCATTTAAATTAAGAGAATATGCTCCGTGCATTTTAATTCTAACCTTTTTTTAAAAAAGCTATAGCTCTGGAAAGGTTAAAATACTACATCAAACAGTAAGAGGATATAAAAATAAAAAGTATGAAAGGCCATCTCATCAGAAAGTGCTGTGTTTGTAGTTTGCAACAAAAATCATTTCTTTGGAAAAAGCTACAGAACCCTTTTAAAGGAGGACCACTCGTCTACAGAAAGTCTATTACTAAGTATTGCAAGTAGTTAACGATTCAAACATATTTTAAAGTATGTAGGACTGGAGAATGCTTTTAGACAAGTTCCACAGCAGTGCTCCCCAAATGTGTTTTTGGACTACAATTCTCATCATCCCTGACCACTGGTCCTGCTAGCTGGGGATGATGGGAGTTGTAGTCCAAAAACCGCTGGAGAACCAAGTTTGGGAAACCCTGATCTACAGCAATCCTTTGACACCTTCCCTTTAAGAGTGATGTGAAACAGGGCTGCATTCTTGCCCCAACTCTCTTTGACGTGTTCTTCTCCCCATAGCTCTCATATGCCTTCAGCTCAACTGAAGACAGTATGTAGATCCATTCATGGAGCGACAGGGGTCTATTCAACCTGGCATGCCTCCACACCAAAACGAAAGTGTGGCGGGTCCTTATCTATGAGGTTTTTTTTGTAACAGCATTGACAACACACTCTCAGGAAACTCTACGGAGTCTCACCAACCATTTTGTCCCAGCCTGCATGGAGTTCAACCTTAACACCACCCTGACGGCCAACATCCTGGGTCAGGATGTTGCCTGCCCTCCATTGGTGACCACATGCTTGAGGTAGTAGGCAGTTTTGTTTACCTGGGCTCCCCCATAACCAGCAACTTCTCCATCAACACCAAGCTGGATAGGTGTACTGGCAAGGCAGCTACAGCAGTGGCTCGCCTCTCCAAAAGCATCTGGGAGAATGTGTTGCTAACAACCAATCCCAAGATGAAGTCCCACCAGGCTTGTGTGTTGGGCATGCTGCTTTCTGGCAGTGAGCCAAGGGAAACTTACACCTGTCAGGAGCGATGCCTCAATGCCTTCCACATGCGCCACATCAAGAAGATTTGAGGCATCACGCGGCAGGACCAAGTCTCAAACAAAGACGTGCTCTCCCAAGCTCATTTTCCCAGCATGTTCACACTACTATCTCAGCAACATCTACCCTGGCGCAGTCATGTCCGCAGGACACGAACTCGTATAATGATTAAGACAGAGCTGACTCAATAACTTGGAAAATATACAAAGTACATTTGGCAAATGTAAAAACCGAAAGTAATTCTCAAAGGAGTAAGATACCTGTCTTTCCAAGTCTTGTCCAACAATGCCAGCTTCAACATGAGCGGTTAAATTTTTCTCATCTATCCAGTGAATCCTGTTCTATTACAAAGAAACCAAAGTAAGACTTGTGAAATGATTTGATAGTTGACAAAATCAACAGCGTTTAGCCAATTCCACACACTTACCTGAAAGTAAGCCCCATTAAACACAATAGGGCTTACTTCCAAGCAGACATGTATAGGATTGTGCCTTCAGCGGCTGGAAATGGGAAGGTGTAAACATACATATTTTTTGCCTGTCTGAACTATTACTGTTTCACACAGGAACTAAAATTGTAATGATGTAGGCCCAATAGCCTAAAGCAAAAATATCCGCAGGGAACTGAGGCCCATAGATTCATATAAGAACTATGCATCAATTTACCAATGCAATCAATACGGTCTTAGCAAATTTTTTGCAGATGAAGTACTCAGAGTAGTAAAGGATAAAAAAAGATTAACAGGTGATTTTTTTTTCTTACTCAATCCTGCTAGAGGCTAGATTTTTTAAAAAGGAACAAGATGTGCTTGTGCCTACTTCGGATATTAATGGCTGAACTTTATCCTGTTTTCTCCTGGGGCACCTTGCCCTAGTTACTTGAGTGTTGCACTATGAACTGGGACTGGGCAAGTATGGCAAACACCATGCCATGCAGTGCCCCACCCTATGCGCAAACCAGAAGGGGATTTTATACAGAACTTTTAAGACAAAGGATTCTGGACAAACTGATGTTCAGTAATGACATCTTTATGCTGCACATATTCACTGAAATAAAGATTGACCTTGCATTGTATACAGAAGGACCACAGTGTTTCTTCCCATCCCCTCCAAACTTACCTGTTAAGTTATTCGAAAGCTGAAAGCCCTAGTTCATGCTTTATGAAATCAATTAGCTATCTAACCCAGTGGCAGTCTTTATGCTCCCAACAGACAGCCAATGTAACATAATGGTTAAGAGTGCTGGGCTTGGGACTTGAGAAAGCCAGGCTCAAAATCTTCACTCTGCTACCAAACATGCTGAGCCTACAAAATACTTAATTTTTTGGATAGGAACCAAAAATAGTCAAGGCCTTATAAAGATGTCCATTGCCACCTTCCCCACAGTCTTTGTTACCATGTAAGGGAAGTCAGCTTAAGTTATGTTTTTGGTATTTGAAATACTTTTTACAATCTGACATTCTACACAGTTTTGCCTGAAAATGCTTTTTCCACATACCATTTGTGAGGTGTCCAATGAAACAATCGTTCTTTTCTCCTCAGCAGGACACTGAAGAGCATTAGAAACATTTGTTCCTCCTGCAGATACAAGAAACGCATTTCCGTTATTTTTCGTTCACGTGCCTTCGTGTTAGTTCTCTGATACTTAACTATGGGGCTCAAATCATTTTTAAAGAAATAAACAGTGCTACATTTGAACTTGGGATGAGGCTTCCTCAAGCAAAAGGCAACATAGCAAGGGAGTCTGCTCTTCAAAATAAAAATAAAAATAAAAATAAATCCCACTGGGCATACAAAAGCCATTAGCTATGTCTGAAGCAGCACTTTGGATTCTGGCCACTGAAAACAAGACAATTATTCTCCTTAAGGCATAAAATTGCTATATAACTTACCACCATACGGTATAATACAAGCGTTATGCTTGCAGGCTATTTCCACAATTTTAAC
Source organism: Podarcis raffonei (assembly GCF_027172205.1). Taxonomy (NCBI): domain Eukaryota; kingdom Metazoa; phylum Chordata; class Lepidosauria; order Squamata; family Lacertidae; genus Podarcis; species Podarcis raffonei. The sequence continues at coordinate 114,590,578 of NC_070602.1, forward strand.
CACATCATCATGGCAGTCTATAAACAGAAGTATAAATAGAAAATTAACAACATATAGTAAGACAGTGATTTCTGTTAAAATTTAAATGTATTAAAGTATTTCACAGTGGCTTGCTGTTACACTGATGTCAGAGGCCACAACTATACTGGAGTTAAGGAAGTGAAATCTCAATGTTTTGGACACTTTCACTTTGAGATGAAAAGGAGTCTCTGCACCACCAATATTGGGGCTCAGGGAAGAACTATATGCAATACTGGCTGGCAAAAATGGATTGAGCCCAGATCTATTTGTTTCTGAATTTTTCACATGTTCCTCTTAAACATTGAACCCAAGTTCCTTACACTTTTCCTTTTTTAAAATCAAAACAAAACACAAAAAGCTAAAATTATCAAAAAGAACCTTACAACAAAATTACAATTCAAGTAATAGCAAATTACAGATTTAGCAGATGCTCAAAAAAGCAAGGCCGTGAAAATAGAAGTAACACAGGAGGAAAGTTAAACCAACAGCCAGCCAAAAGCCTTTCTACAAAGTCAGGCTTCAACTTGGCACCTGAAGGTCCAAGATGATGGTGCATAATGGGTTCTTCTGGAAAGGTCATTCTGTAAGGTTGATGCCACAACTGAAAAACGCCTGCTTCTAGCAAAAACTGAATGAACTTTGGTGTGGGATTGCAAGGCAGGATCTTAGACACTGAACAGAGTGCACAAAGGAAAGGCATTCTATAAGATTTTCCAGTCCCAAACAGGGCATTCAAGCAGCAAGAACCAGCATTCAAGCCCAAAAATCAATAGGCAACTGGTCTGGTCCCTCTCTGTAATACGCTCTGATTGTTGGTGGGTGTTAGTCCATCTGGTTAGTCCATCAGCTAGGAGTCTGCACTAGCTGAAGCTTCCAAAAGCTTTTCAAGGCCAGCCTGGTGTTAAGTGCTTTATAGTAGGTAGGTCTGGAGGTTACTGAAAAGCAGCCCTGGCCAGATTCAGCTTCTGGAGGAAGGGACATTGTTGGTGCACCAGCTGGTAAAAACTCTAGTGCTTGAAGTAGTTATGGATGCACCAAGTGTTATGAGATGGAGGTGCAAATAAGTACTGTACTTTTTCGTCTATGACGCCCCCATGTATAAGACCCCCCCCATTTTGGGGGACTCAATTTTAGGAAAATGAGGGGAGATGGCTCAAAGTTGTTGAGCCTCTCCCCCCACGCAGCTTCCGGCAGGAAACACTCCCTAGATCATTTCCTGCACACAGCAGCATTGGGGGAAGTTGCGCTCCCGCTAACAAGCTGGCTGGCGGCGCACAGCTTCTCCCCCCCCCCCAGCCATGTCACTATCCGTGTATTGGACGACCCCAGTTTTTTGACGTGATTTTTGAATCAAAAAATTCAATACACTGAAAAATACTGTATATCCTACAGACAACAAAGTATGGGCTAGATTCAACCAATGACTCATCCCAGGAACAGAAGCTTGCACAAGGACTCCACTGACTCTGGAGAGGTCATGAGAACCCCCAGAAGGAGGGGGCAAGGAGAGAGGGGATTATTTTGCCTGGAAATCTGAAAAGCTTACATAGCGCTACATTCCTCCCTATAGATTTCTGCTAGTTGGAAAAAAGTTGAAAATGAACTAGCAAGAACAGTCAATAGGAAAGGTGTCCATATCTTGATTTAGAGCAGCGGCCTGAATCCATCTAAAGTGGGTCATGAAAGTCTCCAGTTGGTTTCGACTAACTTGCTATGTTGGTTTCAATGGAGCATAAATGAAGAAGCTTTGGTTTCTCTGGAAAATGCTCAGAAAGCACCCCAGCAAGTGTTCTGGTATTAACAACTAGAAATAAAAATAAAGGATACTGAGCCAAGTTTTCCCAGCATCTAAGTTGCACAGCTGGAAGGAGCCAGCTGGGTAAAGGCCAGTAAATCACAGAAACTGTAAACAAGAACCCATGTAATGCATTCTGAACAGCAAATTACGTGGTCTTGAAATTGCTAGCATGGCTCAGGTTTCTTTCTTTAGCAAGAATCCGTTGCCCGTGAAAATCTGGTTGAAAGCTTACCATATCAGAACTTTATTTCATCTTCAGAAAATTAAAGGTTTGCACACACTGAAAAAAGCTTCCAAGTCTTTCATGTGTTTGTATGTTTTGATCCTGTGCCCATGTTGCATCTACCTTTCAAATTTTGACACTGTTTTCTTTCACTTTGGAGGAAAGTGACCAAACAAGTAAAGCAGAGCCTGTGTTTTGCAAAGGCTTTTTCACCAGGCTGCATAAGCAGCATTCTTGGCAGACTTCCAAACAACATTCCTGGACCAAGTACTGGATGAGATTCTGTGCTCTGCCAACATCTGCAAGTGCTTTCCAATATCAAGTTCATCCCCCGCCCCCAAATTTGTATTTTGCTATATTGGACTTCAGGGGGGGGGGAAGCCTTTGAAGAATGAGAAAAACATTCTAAAGAGCTTACCTGGCCATACAACTACATCAGGAACTCGTTGAAACATTCCTTCCCTGAGCTTATATAGTTCATGTAAGCAATGACCTAAAGTACAAAAGGGGGGGGCGATGTTTACAAAGATGTCAAGTTAAAAAATAAACATACAGTTAAAATGCAGTGTGTGTGTGTGTGTGTGTGTGTGTGTGTGTGTGTGTGTGTTCTTACCATGAGCTCTGAATATCCTAGCTTCTGCTTCTTGGGTATATGATATTTTAGCAGCTTGGAGGTCTTTGATAAATTCTTCATTTGCAATAGAAGGAGGCACATCACTAAGATTCAAGGATGCCTTCAATGTAAAAGAAAAACACAGCTATGCTCAGTGCACCTATTCAGAAGAAGAAACTCCCGCAGAGAGGCAAGGTACTTCTACAAGAAGAGAAATGCCAAGCTCTTGGGAAACCAATTCATTTTTTTGTTGTCCCCTTTCAAACTATTTATTTCTCTGTATTATTGCAAATATATAGCACCTTTCTAACAAGGCAGCCAGGGCGATACACAATTTTGAAATACTAACACCAAAAAGTGCTAGAGAATGCAGTCTTCTTAAGCTGACTGGAAACTGATGGCAATAGCTTCCTGGCCTGGCCTTCCTTGTTTCAGCCTTTCCTCGGGTCACAAAGGTTTTAAATAGTCCTAGGGAAGGTGCAGGAAGGACAAAACCATTGACAGTTCTTCCCAGAAGCCAAAGGTAAAGTATGACTCAAACCCATTTACTGGTGTTGAAATTGGGTAAAACCCTTTACCTTTCTTGTGGTCAATGCTCAGCTCATTCAACATCACTGTTATATTTCAAAGGACTTTTATTTTCTGCTACCTGTGTCAACATCTGGGTTGCACGAATCAATGGTGTTAAAGGAAAAGGAGGGTACCATGTCTCTCTCACTTTCTTTCTCCCTGCTTCATTTCTGCCTGCCTGAGCTACAGCCAGCTGAGAGGCACAAGCATCAGACAGATTTCTACTGAAAAAGGGATATTCTACTGCATGGTGCTTCTACTCTAGCCATCAAGTATCACTGACCTAAAATATTGGTCTGAAGTGGATTACACTTAATGAATGGAAGGTAAAGGCTCTAAGAACTGAAAGTTTTAATTGTATTTATCCAACCCACTTCCATTTCACTCTAGTAGAAATGCAAGTCATTTTTAGGAGATCCTGAGCTCAGGCTATACTTCATAACATTATCTTTCTTGGAAAAGACATCTACTTCTCCATTAAGGTCTGCCCCAAACGCTTTAACAATTGCACTGCAAAGCAATTGTTCTAGACAAGTTCTACTGAAATACTTGGAAATGCAGTTTAGCGTAAGAATGCAGGCAAAGCAGTGGGGCAGGATTATACCTCAACAGCAACCAAGTTGTATCATGCCAGCTTGCTTCCCAAACTTCCAGCTGACAACCAGGACACACTTTCCCCTGGATTTAAAAGCATGCTTTACAATCCAATCTCTTGTAGGAGATTTAATATACATTTAAATTTGTGCCAATGTTACTAGCTAAAAATAAATACGTCCTCAGCTTTGGTAATCAAATTGCTAACCTGTTGCATGCGGGGTTTGCGGCACTTGTGGACAAGAGTAGGTGGTGCTTATATCCCAGCTATGGCATGGAGGGGACTTCTCTGCCTCCCCCCATGCTAGCTGAGTCAAACTGTCCCAAAGTAAAAGGACCTTGGCACATTCATTTTGGACTTGACTTGTGGCACACTTGCTAAAAACGATGGAGACCAGTGGTACAGGGAACAATTTCAATGCTTCACAGCTAACTAGGGCATCTGGAATTAGCAGGTACCTGTGCTGGAATTTTATTAACTTAAAAGTGTACCTGCCCATCTATATTTGATCACTTAATTGGCCAAGTATCTGGAGGGCAGGTGTAAAGGTACTGATCAAATGTCTAAACAATTAGTGACCAAGAAACCTTGCAGAAACATAGTATGTTAGCTATTCGATATTTATCCCAGCTTTTTTATCCACAGAGCAACTGAGAACTAGTAAATCGTAACATTATAAAAAATAGATTTAAAAAATAAAAATATAAAATACAGACGCAAAACACTAAAAGTCTGTTGAAAGAAAAGGATTTTCAACCTGTGTCAAAAAGGAAGCAATGTAATGTTACTAAGAAAGGTTACAGAGGAAAGAAACCTAATCAAATCAGATTAAATAAGGTACTTCATTTTTAGACACAGATTCACACTGAACCATATAGTAAGGAACCACAGGACACTGGTAGCAAGCTTGGGAAAGGCCTCTGCCCAAGTTCTCGGATATCAGATAGTACAAAAAGGACAATGGCGATGGATCAGAGGTTAAACCTTATTCCAACTGCATGCAAAGGAATCTTAGAAGTCGCACTGAGTTACACCAAATTAGATGTTCATTTATATACTTACTCTAGAAGTACTTTTATGCTCCAGACTTCCGCTCATATATTTCTCCATCCAGTCTACTAAAAAAGGCAACACCGTACCACCTAGCCGATACCTGAATTCGAAAGTATTTTAGTCAGTTCTTTCTAGCCTGAAGCTAGTACAAATCTAGTATTTTATTTGTTCAAATATACACAAAGAGTATGTAATTTCTGGAAGGATGGGACTGAGGATCCAGGAAATTATAGATGTGTCAGTCTCACCTATCCAGCTAAGTTGCAAAGAGTTTTAATATGAGCCATTCTTAAGCAGAAAGAAGAATCAGTCTTGTGGGTGAAGTGCCAGAACAGCTTCTGCAAAGGAAAGTATCGCTCAACAACCTTTCATAATCCCGAGTCAAATAAACACCCAATTTTGTACAGTTATATACTTCTGAATTGTCCAAATGCTTTCTGAAAGCCCATCAAAGATGAAGAAAACATAGTAGTAGGTGACAAGAACCCTATTACAGATAGCAGTTAATTAAAATCTTGAGCAGAGAGTAGGGTTGCTGTTTTTGGTAGTAACAGAAAGTTTGGTATTAGGAACAGTGCTATTTAACTTATTCATAAATTATCTGGTGATTTGCGACATAAACTACTTGTTGCCTGAGAAGGTAGTTAACAGTGCAAAGTCTGAAGCATATTAAGGAGTTCTCACATATTTCTCTGGTCTGGGTAAATAAACAACAAAATGGCTGAATGGGACTGAAATAAAAAGCCACAATTGCATTCATTCATGGCATGCTCACTTTTAGAATATTGTGTACAGTTCAGGATGCCCCAAAGACAGCATCTGAAGAGAATTAGTGCAGAGCTGACAAATACCGGACAAATACAAGGATCAGAAGTTGAAGCCTATTTCCTTCAAGTTTTCAGGGATTAATCTGCAGGGAAAGACACCTCAATTAGATTGAAAAATTAAACAGTAGCTGAAGAGAATTTATTCCTTCAAAAACTAGAAGTCATCATATTAACTGACATCAAGTTTACTACAGGAGGAATTACAAATACTGTATTTCCAGAAAAGAAGAATCCAAGCGCTGCAGTACTTTAAGAAAAGTGGTGTGGCTAAATTTTGAATACGGCATGAGGTTCTTTTGAAGAAAAGATGACTAGGAGACTACAGCTGGGGAAGAGAAGCCAAGACGAAGAAGGGTTAGAGCATCTTTCCTATATGGAAGAGCTGCAGCATTTGTGGCTTTTTAGTTCAGAAAAAAAGACATGGATGTAGTTTTTAAAGATAAAAGTTATGCAAACTGTGAAGCAAGTGAATAGAAATAAGTTTGGCCGTCTCTAATACTAGACCTTTGGTTTACCCAATGAAATTAATTGGGCAACAGCCTCAAGATTCACAAAATGTGCAGTACACCTTTCACATGCTCATGAAAGTCACCATCGCATGATCTGGCAACAGCCAGTGGCTTAAATGGTTTAAGTATTAGACAAATGAATTCAGGATTAGCAAAACGAAGCACACCTTTACACAACATAAATAGCTGATGAACGTCACCATCCTACGATGTGGCAACAGCCAGTGGCTTAAGTAGTTTTATAGAGGATGATTAGACAAATTCATGGAGAAGTCTCCTCTCATAAAAAAGGTATGAGAACTGATGCCAAAAAAGCATCTCCACGTTCAGTGATCATCCTTGCCAAGTAGGGAAACCAGGATGGCAAAGTTATTGCCTTCTTGCCTTTCTTACAGGGTTTTTGGAAGCATCTATACAGCTGTTATAGGAAATGGGATGTTGGATGAGATGAGCTCTTGGTTTGATTCAGTAGGGTCCCTCTAATGTTCACAAAGAATAATTAACTCATCTGTATACATAAGGGTAGGATTCCGACTAATCCTCTGGTACTTGTAGTTAATTAACCTGTGGCTCTACAGACATGACTGAAGCACAGCTCTCATCATCCATGACTTTTGGCCATGGTGGCCGGGGTTGATGGGAGCTGGAAGTCCAGCAGCAACTTGCATCTTGGCTCATGTAGGATGAAGCAACAGATGTGCATAAGGGAATGGATCACCTATGGGATTGGAGTTATGCTGGGTCGGGGGTCAGACAACGTCCCGAGTATCTGAGTCTGGGTGACAAAGCCAAGCCTCAAAAAACTATAGACTAGTAGAAGTGGCCAGACACTCCAATCACCCCTCCCTTTTCTACAAATCCACGCAACAATCAGGGTAACAGCTTTGGCTTTAGTCTGCCACTGATGAACTATTCACATAAAGGTAACCAACAGACCACATACCTGACAGGGGCAACCCACCCAAAAGCCAATGATATTACTTCACCTAGTATTTAATATCCATTTCGTGCTTTTAAATCCCTCCTGCCCCCCATCCCTTAGAAATATTATGTATCTACAAGGATGTTACCTTTTCCCTGTGAATTCTGCTTGTCCCTTCTTATTGATGATGAATTTTGAGTCATTGTAACCCCATCCGTTCCACTTAAAAACTTCTTGCCTAAAAGGGAAAGGAGGATAAAAAGAATATGACTTGTTAGTTCACTATGTTGTTTGCTCATTTTTGTCAACGTTATAATTCTAAGATACTGTCCATTCTGACGAAATATTACATCAGCTTGCAGAACAGAACAGAACAGAACAGAACAGAATCATAGAGTTGGAAGAGACCACAAGGGCCATCGAGTCCAACCCCCTGCCAAGCAGGAAACACCATCAGAGCACTCCTGACATATGGTTGTCAAGCCTCTGCTTAAAGACCTCCAAAGAAGGAGACTCCACCACACTCCTTGGCAGCAAATTCCACTGTCGAACAGCTCTTACTGTCAGGAAGTTCTTCCTAATGTTTAGGTGGAATCTTCTTTCTTGTAGTTTGGATCCATTGCTCCGTGTCCGCTTCTCTGGAGCAGCAGAAAACAACCTTTCTCCCTCCTCTATGTGACATCCTTTTATATATTTGAACATGGCTATCATATCACCCCTTAACCTCCTCTTCTCCAGGCTAAACATGCCCAGCTCCCTTAGCCGTTCCTCATAAGGCATCGTTTCCAGGCCTTTGACCATTTTGGTTGCCCTCCTCTGGACACGCTCCAGTTTGTCAATGTCCTTCTTGAACTGTGGTGCCCAGAACTGGACACAGTACTCCAGGTGAGGTCTGACCAGAGCAGAATACAGTGGCACTATTACTTCCCTTGATCTAGATGCTATACTCCTATTGATGCAGCCCAGAATTGCATTGGCTTTTTTAGCTGCCGCGTCACACTGTTGGCTCATGTCAAGTTTGTGGTCAACCAAGACTCCTAGATCCTTTTCACATGTAGTGCTCTCAAGCCAGGTGTCACCCATCTTGTATTTGTGCCTCTCATTTTTTTTGCCCAAGTGCAATACTTTACATTTCTCCCTGTTAAAATTCATCTTGTTTGTTTTGGCCCAGTTCTCTAATCTGTCAAGGTCGTTTTGAAGTGTGATCCTGTCCTCTGGGGTGTTAGCCACCCCTCCCAGTTTGGTGTCATCTGCAAATTTGACTGCATTATTATATAACTGATGTACAAAGCTGTACGTAGCCCCTTAGCTGCTTATAAACACTCATTTTTGTTACATTAATGCTTCTGACAGCAATGCTTCTGAACACCAGTTGCTGGAAGCTGACGGGGAGAGATAGCGCTCTTGCGCTTGAAGGTTTCCCACAGGTCTGCATGCCACTCTTGAGAATTAATTAATGTTCTTTATGTTCTTTATGTTCTTATGTTAATGACATTCTGAAGAAGGACATTATCCAGAACCTGTTTTACTTAACGAAATACCCAGAGTTACGACATAGGTGTGTAGGTATGTTGACAAGTGACACCTGAAACTGTGAAGCACCACATGCTATTGTTGTAAATGAAGGGAAGATTTTTGTTTGTCAGCAACTTGCTCCCACAATTTAGAAGAGTCTTAAGAAGGGGACAGGTGAAGCTAGAATGAAATTTGTAGATGCAACATCTGCATCCTGAAGCGAGGCTAACTATGTAACAGAGTGCTGGGTATTTGCCAGGGATAAGAAACCTTTCAGTTTGAAGACTACATATCCTTCTGGGCAGGCAAAACCGCAGGCACACGTGGGTGGAGCAATAAATATAAACTTTACCTATGTACAGTAGACTAGCTTCTGCACAAATTCACACAACCCTCTCACCCGCCATCCAGGAAACCAAGATGCATTATCGAAGTGCACAGACTCATTCCAGCCAGGGGAAAATCACTCTAGGAGAGTGTGAAGCAAGGCTGATGAAAAATATGGCTAGAAAAGTCTCAAGGGCCAGACAAAGGCCCCGGGGGCCCCATTTGCCCCCAGAGCCGGAGTTTCCCACCCTTTAGGTGTGCAGAAAGACGCGTTGTGAGAATTTGCTAGAGCAAATGTTCAATAAAGGCAATCCTAACCTAGCTAAAATAAACTAGAATTGCAACTGTGTCTGGCGGTTTAACTTTGATAAGAATAAAACAAAAACTCAAGTGCGCTACACATCTGGTGTGACAGTGACAGCTTGCTGCTTCGATGTATTCCTCTACAGTGTTAAGAAAATCACCCCCAAAATGTTTCCACAGAACCATGCTTAGAAAAATTCAAGCTGTGAGAACAGCATGTTAAAACAGGATGTTAAGTAATTCTAAAACACTCCTCCATCCAAAACATACAGCTTTACGATTTACGCTGCCAATTTTAAAAGAGCACTACTCATATTTCTTTACAAAGCAACAAAACTTACAACATATGCATTCCCCCCCCCCCCATTTGAGAGAGGAGACATTCAGGGAAGAATGATCAAAGGGTCTGGGAAGATTATTTGTTCACAATCCAACAACAGATGTTATCAGGAAATGTTATAAAGAGGGAGCTATGGCACACAAAGCACCACCCACAAGGTGGCAGTATTTCCATTTATTTGAATGAGACAGGCAATCCTTTTGTAAGATCTTCATATCAAAGCAAGCAGATATTACAAAAAAGCCATGTAACTAGTGTTCAACTTCATTCATCCGCAAAAGGTTAGAAAGTGTCTTTCAGCCACATTAAATGTGTGTTTCTTACATGCCAATTGTCATGTGGATTTCATTTCTGGACCCTACCACTTCATACAGATTAAGTCAGGGAGTAGTGTTAGAAACTCATATATAAACTAGGTGCCAAATGGCTCCTTAAACCAAAGTTGCAATCGCCAAAACAGAATTTCTAGTTGCCATTTTTGGGCACAACGGCTTTAAAATCTAATTTTTCAAATGATGGACTGACTGGGATTGATTCTCAGTTAAAAATCTAGCTAGTTCAGATGACAACTGTGAGCTACGTTAAGAGCTTTGAGAACTTAGAGAAGTCACTTGATTCAGGGACAGTCCATGTATATATTGGCGTATTCAGACCTTTTTTCCTTAATGATGACTTCTGCTGAGGCTAAACAGAAAAAGCAATTTGATTCCAGAAATTCATTCTGATTGCGCAGATAAAATATAACTGATAGAATTCTACAGGATGGGGTATTGGTGTGTATGAAAACAGTCCAGATCCACTGATCCCCAGATAGTGGAAATGTCAGGTAATACTGAAAGGAATACTAAAAGAAAATAATTGAATGAATGAATACTGCTTCAAGAAGCCATCCTATCTAAAGACATCTTCTTACCATATCCTTTTCAGAGATTTCCCGACTCTATTAATCGTGCCATTGAAGCTCACATTCCTAAATTAAAATATGTGACCGGCGTCCCCTAAGGTTTAAGGTACACATTGACAATTGATTTCAACTCTGGTGATGTTAGTGGGAAGCTGTCTGTTTGGGAAAAAAATATGCATGGTTGAATTAGTAATCTAGCCAATGGAAATAATACAAAACAAATATGGAAATTGGAACAGATTGTTGTCTAGTCGTTTAGTCGTGTCCGACTCTTTGTGACCCCGTGGACCAGAGCACGCCAGGCACTCCTGTCCTCCACTGCCTCCCGCAGTTTGGTCAAACTCATGTTTCAAGAACAATACTAGTTAACTACCACAACTGTAATTTTAGATACATATATTTTTAGATAATTATTTGAGCAGGTTAATAGTTTTCAGTACCTTCATATCTTTAAAATCTAAATCATAGGTAAAATCGAGTTTCATGTAGAACTTCCCTCTACTCTCTGCAGCTGACTGGGCAGGCACACAAGGGAACTGCAAGGGGAAGGAGATGAAGGGGAAGTCCCATTGTTCAAGCAAAGTGCATCCCGCTGGCAGACAGATGTGTATACTATGGAATTGTTTGAGCTTAATATATAAATACAAGAATAAAATAAGGAGAGCTTTTAGAAGTTTCCACCCCTCAAATAGAGTATGTGCAGTATAGTTCCAGCGAAATCGAAAACAATCACGGATTGCCTTCTGGACAGAGAAATACTGACTCCCATTAATTACCGTATTTTTTGCACCATAGGACGCTCCGTCCCATAGGACGCACCTAGTTTTTTGGGGGGAAATAAAGGAAAAAAATTTCCCTTTATTTCCCCCCCAAAAGCAGGTCAGGGAAACCGAGCCAGGTCGAGGAACAGCGGGATGGTGGCGCTGCGCCTCCCTGCTGTCCCCCGAGCTTGTGGGGCTGGCTGATGTCTGCCTGGCGTGCGGGGCGCTCTGCTTCAGCGGGCCCCACCCGCCAGGCAGCAGGCTGCTATCGGCAGCGTGGGGAGCCCTGCGGGGAACTCCTGCAGGGCTCCCCACGCTGCAGATGTCTGCCCGGCACGAGGGGCGCTCTGATTCAGGGTGCCCCGCCCGCCGGGCGGCAGGCTGCTATCCGCAGCGTGGGGAGCATGCTGCGGATGTCTGCCTGGCGCGAGGGGCACTCTGCTTCAGGGCGCCCCTTGCGCCCGGCGGCTGGCTACTATCCGCAGCCTAGACGCGGCTAGCGGAGCGCTGCGCTAATCCCGAAGCTTGGGGCGCACTGAGCTCCGCACGCCCCAAGCTTCGGGATTAGCGCAGCGCTCTGCTAGCCGTGGGAGAGCTGGGTCTCCCACGGCTAGCGGATAGCTTCCTGAAGCCTGGAGAGCGAGAGGGGTTGGTGCGCACCAACCCCTCTCGCTCTCCAGGCTTCAGCGAAAGCCTGCATTCGCTCCATAGGACGCACACACATTTTCCCTTGCTTTTTAGGAGGGAAAAAGTGCGTCCTACGGTGCGAAAAATATGGTGATCTGAGAATTTCTAATCTGCCCATGCAATGCATACACCACAATGGTGGTAGCTTAAAATAATTAACACCTCAATTCTCAAAAACACATTTAAAAGCACATAAAAACAAATTAATTTAAATGACATCCATTCCAAACACCCACACCAGCAGACTGAATGAACTTCCTTCCTCCTTGCTAATCCAAGTCATTTTCATAACTATCTTATTTATTTATCGTATTTATATCCCTTCATCCTTCCAAATGAGCCCAGGTTGGGAAACATGTCACTGATAAATTAACACACAATCAAAATATCTAAGCACATCTACCTATAAAAACAATTCCTAATTTGATGCCACCTTTATTTTAAAAGACACACAATTTCATGGTGTGTCTACCACCCACATCATTAATTACTTGAATCTGATAACTATCATAAATACAGATGTTACACCATAGCTTAACAGACAACTTAACACAGTGATTCTCAAAAGGTGTGGTGAGCCCCACTGGAGTAGCAGGAGAGGATGGCATGTGCAGGAGGAAGATTAAAGAATAATAAAAAAAAAACATTTGAACACACCAGTGTACTGTATAGTATCAAAATCACTTTTTTTAATTGCAGAATATGGATAGATATCTTTTTGAAATGAGAGCATGAGCATCAAGTGATACTGAAAGCAATCCTAGTTGTGATCCAGAATCACCATTCAAACAGAGTACTGGAGAAGACTAGTTTAATTCAATGCCAGTAGCAGGTCTAAGCAGACCTCCAAAAAAGAAAGTTAGTCAACAATATGTGGATAGCTATCCAAGTCTCAGATTCACATGGACTGAAGATGAAAATGTCCCTCAATCTATGTGTCTAATCTGTGGTGAGAAGCTTTCCAATTCCAATATGGCCTCCAAACGTGCGAAAATGCAATGTTTCAGTATTTTGAAAGGCAGTTGGAACAGTGTAAATGCCAACGATCATATTTCAAAAAATGAGTAAAGTCTCAGGTAAGATGCAAATTATATATTACCAACTGGCTGAATTGATTGCTCAACAGACAAAGCACATACAGCAGCTGAAAAACTGATTAAGCCTGTCTGTTGCTTGATTGTGAAAAATTTGTTTGATAAGCATGCTGAATAACAAGTTATGGAAATTCCTTTGTCTGGTGATAAAATTAACGGAAGAATAGTTAATGTCAACAAATATTGAGGCACTTTTGTGAATTGCAGCTATACAGGACTGACACTAAATGAGGAGGAGGAAATGGCCTACATTTTGAGCGATCACAATTTGAAAATGAAACACAGAAAGATGTCCCTGAACTCTTTTTGGATATACAACCAGAAACAATATCCACAACTCTCTTGAAGAGCATTGGCTATTCTTCTATAACTCTCCATGATATATGGCCGTGAACAAACATTTACAACTCTAACAAATATGGAAGATCAGAAAAGAGAAATAAGAGGAGTTTGGATTTGATATCCCGCTTTATCACTACCCGAAGGAGTCTCAAAGCAGCTAACAGTCTCCTTTCCCTTCCTCCCCCACAACAAACACTCTGTGAGGTGAGTGGGGCTGACAGATTTCAGAGAAGTGTGACTAGCCCAAGGTCACCCAGCAGCTGCATGTGGAGGAGCGGGGAAGCGAACCCGGTTCACCAGATTACGAGTCTACCGCTCTTAACCACTGCACCACAGAAAGGCTTCATCGTGTTGATAAGGAGATGACAGTTCATTCGTCTCAAATTAGACCTAATATAACAGAGATTACCTGGAAAAAGAAAGCTCACACCTCTCACGGAGTACTTAAGATACGTATGCAAAAGGCACTATCTCTCAAAGTTTTAGCAAAAAACAGTGCTGGAGGCTCAGGCCAAAGGCTGAAATATAATTAGTAGTAGTAGTAGAAGAAGAATCAGAGTTGCAGAGCTGCAAGGGTCCTCAAGAGTCATCTAGGCCAAGCCCTGCAATGCAGGAATCTGAACTAAAGCAACCATGACAGATGGCCATCCAACCTCTGCTTAAAAACCTCCAAGGAAGGGGATTCACAACCTCCCAAGGGAGTCCATTCCACTGTTCAACAGCCCTTACTATCAGAAAGTGATTCCTGATGTTTAGTTGGAAGCTCCTCCCTTACAACTTGCAGCCATTGGTTCAGGTCCTACCCTCTGGAGCAGGAGAAAACAATCTTGCTCCATCTTCCATGTGACAGCCCTTTAGATACTTGAAGATGGCTGTTTAATTTCCTCTCTTCCAGGCTAAACATCCCCAATTCCCTCAACCATTCCTCATAAGCAGCATTTGAAATTCGCCAGAGGCATGTTGCACCTGGCTATCAGCCACTTGCGACCAAGTGAAGATGCCCGGGTGCCAGAATGGCACCTGGTGCCTCCACCATGTGGAGGTGCATGCCTGGGTATCCTTGGAACTTGCCTGTTTTCACATGCTAACAACACATCCTGTAGTATTCTATTTGTGATATTTTATCTGCACAGAGCAAATTTCAAGAATCAAGATGTCGTGTTGAAAAATACAACTTTCAAGCCTCCTGGCCCCAAAATGGCAACTAGACATTCCGTTTTGGCGACTTCCAAATGGTTTAAGGAGCCATTTGCCACCTAACTGATATATCAGAGTTTATACTGTTCATACATCTTGGTTGCAGAGTGTTGATCATCTTCGTCACTCTCCTCTGCACACATTCCAGCCTGTCAATGTCCTTAAATTGTGGTGTTCAGAACTAGACACAGTACTCCAGGTGTGGTCTGACCAAGGCAGAATTTGTTGTTGTTTAGTTGTGTCTGACTCATTGTGACCCCATGGACCAGAGCCCGCCAGGCAGAATAGAGTGTTATTATTACTTCCCTTGATCTGAACATTAGACTTCTGCTGATGCAGCTTAGCATTAGCTTTTTTTGTTTGTTTTGCTGCTGCATCAAACTTTTGACTCACGTTAAGCTTGTGTCTACTAAGACCCCTAGATCCTTTTCACATGTACTACTAGTAAGCCAGGTGTCCCCCATCTTATATTTGTGCAGCTGGTTCTTCCTGTCTAAGTGAAGAGCCTTACATTTGGCCCTATTGAATTTCATTCTGTTAATTTGGGCCCAGTTCTCCAATCTGTTATGGTCATATTGAATCCCGATTCTGTCTGCAGCTCCAGTTTGGTGTCATCTACAAATGTGATGAGCATCCCCTCAATTCCTTTGTCCAAGTTCTTTATAAAGATGCTGAACAACAACAGGCCCAGGACACTCCGCTTGTCACTTTTTTCCAGGATAAGGAACAGTTATTGAGCACTCTTTGGGATTGGTCAGTCAACCAGCTATAAATCCACCTAAGAGTTACCTCATCCAACCCACATTTTACCAGCTTCTCTACAAGAATATGATGGGGAACTTTGTCAAAAGCCTTACTGAAAGCAAGGTGCACAACATCCATAGAATTCCCATGATCCACCAGGCTTGTAGCTTTATCCAGAGAGAGAAGGAAAGAGATTCGTCTTGCATGACTTGTTTTTGAGAAACCATGCTGGTTCTTAGTAATCACAGCATCCGTGAATCTCAATTCTTTTAAAGTAGCTAGGTGTGCCCTTTTATCTTGGGTTGCAGCTTATAATAATAATAATAATTTTGCCGCCATCTCACACTTTTCCCCAATGTCCCAGGGCAGGTTACAACAATTAAGAGAGGATCAAAAACTTAAACTGTAAACAACTTGCAACCACAAAAATCTAGTGGGTTTCAGGACTACCGGGGAGACCTCATGGCTGGTTAGTCATCTCTGTCAAGACCCTTGGCAGAGTTAATTAAGTGGTGATTAGTGATGGCTACTGTATCTTATTATATCCGAGGGACAAAGATAACAGGAATTAACTTCCAAATGTTCTGGAAGGATTACTCCCTGCCGTGCGCCCAAGAAATCTTTGAGGAATGTGGATGAGTGACGGGGGAATGGAAAAAACATAACCTTGCCCAAACCCCACAATAACCCTGGAGTTCAGTCCCTAGGGCAAAGACCAGCAAGTCCTCCTTTCTTCAATTATTTTTGAAACTCCTATAAATCACTACTGAGACTTTCTCTTGTTGGTTAAAATGTTCATTTGAAATATGATCTGACAGTTGGCTTAAGAGGAGATGCCATTAAGTAGCTGATAATGATTGAAGTAAGAAATGTGCTCTTGATACATACTGAAGAAAATTTTTCAAACAGCTAAGAGATTCTCCAACTCTGAAAAAAATTCATCTTATTGTTTTCTATTTTTAATCCTCTGATGAATGTGTTGCTTGAAATGTGAAACTGCATGGCTAAGACAATATGTACTTTGCTTCCATACAGCATCAAAAATTTGGCTACTAGAAACAATAACCGAGTACCAAGCCCATCCAAACTTAGTGGACCTCTAATATCACCCAAACAAAATATATGCAGCAGAACATTTTTCTTTTTTAAAGATCTGCAACAGAATCTACAGCCATTTTTTAAAAAAGTCTTTAAGGGAGACTTTGAAAGTAAGGGACTTTCAAAAATACCAAACACTCAGTCTGAAGTTTCACTTGTAGTATAAATTAAGGGAGTCAATGAATGGATCTTGCCAAGCATGTGATAATCTGAGTAGATGCAATGAAATCAGTGGACTTAAAACTGTCATGACTATCTTAGGACCATTTCTTCCAATGGGTTTGAGTATGACTTAGCATGACAACTCATTTGCCTAACGTGTAATGGGGGACCAAAAAAACAATACATTTCTTGTCAGCAGCTATGGAGTCTCAGTGAGAGACTGGGGTACTTTCTTGGCCTCAGTAGTTACAGCAAGCAGGACCCCTGACAGAGGCATTTGAATGTAGAAACACAATAATAGAAGACACCAGTCCTCTTGCATGCCATGCCTGGTGCTGCTGAAATTTCCTGCTTTATGTCCCTGTTGGAAGTAAGCAGAAGAAAAGCAAATCACACACACCTGTCGCCTGGCATCAGAAGACAAGGCATGGAGATGTGGTTTTCCTGAACTAAGAACAGACATACTGATCTTAGTGCTATGAACCACAGCACTAAGAGATATGCCTCTGCTTCCTCTTTGGATGGTAAAAGGAAGCAGTATAGGCTTGTCAACAGTGTATGTATAGTCTAATGGCCCACAGAGGTTGGCTTGGTTCTGGAACTGATCCATCAGCTGAGAATTTCCCTCCACCCCTTTGGAATGCCAATGGTTTCTCCTTCTCCACCAGGCAACCTCCAGCTGCAGAAAAAAGAGAAGTGTGTGTGTTTAAGAACGTTGTTGTTCTTATTTCTCACTTTCACATATGCCCAAGGTGATGTCCCAAATACATTAAAAACAGTAACAGAACAGCACAAAACTAACGAAAGATGAATTTACAAGAAATACAGAATGGACACCTACGCAGAAACCTATTCATCTAGCTGGAATTACTTATCGGAACAAGAGTGTCTTTGTTTCCAAAAAAAGTGCATGAGGAAGGTACATGTCACATTTCAACTGGAGTGCCACTCCACAGAAGAGGCATAGCTCTCTGTTACTGTAGAGCAAGCTTTTGAGATCTTCAGAACTTGAAGGAGAAACGCTCCTGCAAGATGCAGTAACCTACTGGGTATATAAAGGGTAAGACAGGGCAAGTATACTGGGCTTGAGCTGCATAGGGCCACCACATTCTGCACTACCTGCGGCCTCGGGAACAACCTGAGCCCATCAATGCTGTCACGCAAAAGCTTACTTAATCATAGGAACAAGTAGGAGTCAAAAACTGCTAATGACCTCCTTGCCTATGGGCTGATCTCTCTTGGGCAACTGGCTTCTCATGACTGAAGATACAGTCAGTAGGACTTTAGATAGCAAGTCTGCTCCTGCCAGGGAGCGGGGGTTAAAGAGATCATGTGATAATATCTTAGCAGGACACATAATACTTAATGATAATGCACATCATTGTATACAGGGCTTTGCTGTCATTTAAGGTATGATTTTTCTGTTCACTTAATCCCAGTCCTTTCACAATGCACCGATCCTACTCTTCTCTTGACACATTCCATGAACTCCTACTGCCCACCAGGAAACTCCCTTAACAAGCAAAGTAATTCACATTTTGTTTTGTAACCATTTGCCTCACAGTCTGAATTTTGTTGTTGTTTAGTCGTTTAGTCGTGTCCGACTCTTCGTGACCCCATGGACCAGAGCACGCCAGGCACTCCTGTCTTCCACTGCCTCCCGCAGTTTGTTCAGACTCATGTTTGTAGCTTCGAAGACACTATCCAACCATCTCGTCCTCTGTCGTCCCCTTCTCCTTGTGCCCTCCATCTTTCCCAACATCAGGGTCTTTTCCAGGGAGTCTTCTCTTCTCATGAGGTGGCCAAAGTATTGGAGCCTCAGCTTCACAATCTGTCCTTCCAGTGAGCACTCAGGGCTGATTTACTTCAGAATGGAGAGGTTTGATCTTCTTGCAGTCCATGGGACTCTCAAGAGTCTCCTCCAGCACCAGAATTCAAAAGCATCAATTCTTCGGCGATCAGCCTTCTTTATGGTCCAGCTCTCACTTCCATACATCACTACTGGGAAAACCATAGCTTTAACTATACGGACCTTTGTTGGCAAGGTGATGTCTCTACTTTTTAAGATGCTGTCTAGGTCTAGGTTGGTCATTGCTTTCCTCCCAAGAAGCAGGCGTCTCTTAATTTCGTGGCTGCTGTCACCATCTGCAGTGATCATGGAGCCCAAGAAAGTAAAATCTCTCACTGCCTCCATTTCTTCCCCTTCTATTTGCCAGGAGGTGATGGGACCAGTGGCCATGATCTTCGGTTTTTTTATGTTGAGCTTCAGACCATATTTTGCGCTCTCCTCTTTCACCCTCAATAAAAGGTTATTTAATTCCTCCTCACTTTCTGCCATCAAGGTTGTGTCATCTGCATATCTGAGGTTGTTGATATTTCTTCCAGCAATCTTAATTCCGGCTTGGGATTCATCCAGCCCAGCCTTTCGCATGATGAATTCTGCATATGTTAAATAACCAGGGAGACAATATACAGCCTTGTCGTACTCCTTTCCCAATTTTGAACCAATCAGTTGTTCCATATCCAGTTCTCACTGTAGCTTCTTGTCCCACATAGAGATTTCTCAGGAGACAGATGAGGTGATCAGGCACTCCCATTTCTTTAAGAACTTGCCATAGTTTGCTGTGGTCGACACAGTCAAAGGCTTTTGCATAGTCAATGAAGCAGAAGTAGATGTCTTTCTGGAACTCTCTAGCTTTCTCCATAATCCAGCGCATGTTTGCAATTTGGTCTCTGGTTCCTCTGCCTCTTCTAAATCCAGCTTGCACTTCTGGGAGTTCTCGGTCCACATACTGCTTGAGCCTTCCTTGTAGAATTTTAAGCATAACCTTGCTAGCGTATGAAATGAGTGCAATTGTGTGGTAGTTGGAGCATTCTTTAGCACTGCCCTTCTTTGGGATTGGGATGTAGACTGATCTTCTCCAATCCTCTGGCCACTGCTGAGTTTTCCAAACTTGCTGGCATATTGAGTGTAGCATCTTAACAGCATCATCTTTTAAAATTTTAAATAGTTCAGCTGGAATACCATCACTTCCACTGGCCTTGTTATTTGCAGTGCTTTCTAAGGCCCATTTGACTTCACTCTTCAGGATGTCTGGCTCAAGCTCAGCAACCCCACTACCTGGGGTGTACGATACATCCGTATCTTTCTGGTATAATTCCTCTGTGTATTCTTGCCACCTCTTCTTGATGTCTTCTGCTTCTGTTAGGCCCTTACCACTTTTGTCCTTTATTATGGCAATCTTTGAACGAAATGTTCCTTTCATATCTCCAATTTTCTTGAACAGATCTCTGGTTCTTCCCATTCTGTTGTTTTGCTCTATTTCTTTGCATTGCTCGTTTAAGTAGCCTTCTTGTCTCTCCTTGCTATTTTTTGGAAATCTGCATTCAATTTCCTGTATCTTTCTCTATCTCCCTCGCATTTTGCTTGCCTTCTCTCCCCCACTATTTGTAAGGCCTCATTGGACAGCCACTTTGCTTTCTTGCATTTCCTTTTCATTGGGATGGTTTTCGTTGCTGCCTCCTGTATAATGTTGCGAGCCTCCATCCATAGTTCTTCAGGCACTCTGTCTAGCAAATCTAAATCCTTAAACCTGTTCCTCACTTCCACTGTGTATTCATAAGGGATTTGATTTAGATTGTACCTTACCGGCCCAGTTTTCCTACTTTCTTCAGTTTAAGCTTGAATTTTGCTATAAGAAGCTGATGATCTCAGCCACAGTCAGCTCCAGGTCTTGTTTTTGCTGACTGTATTGAGCTTCTCCATCTTTGGCTGCAGAGAATATAATCAATCTGATTTCGATGCGGCCCATCTGGTGATGTCCACGTGTAGAGTCGTCTCTTGTGTTGTTGGAAAAGCGTGTTTGTGATGACCAGCTTGTTCTCTTGACAGAACTCTATTAGCCTTTGCCCTGCTTCATTTTGCTCTCCAAGGCCAAACTTGCCAGTTGTTCCTTTTATCTCTTGATTCCCTACTTTAGCATTCCAATCCCCTATAATGAGAAGAACATCCTTCTTTGGTGTCACTTCTATAAGGTGTTGTAAGTCCTCATAGAATTGGTCAATTTCAGTTTCTTCAGCACCAGTAGTTGGTGCATAAACTTGGATTACTGTTATGTTAAAAGGTCTGCCTTGGATTCGTATCGAGATCATTCTATCATTTTTGAGATTGCATCCCAGTACTGATTTCGCCACTCTTTTGTTGACTATGAGGGCCACTCCATTTCTTTTGCGGGTTTCTGGCCCACAGTAGTAGATATGATGGTCATCCGAACTGAATTCGCCCATTCCCATCCATTTTAGTTCACTGATGCCCAGGATGTCAATACAAAAATTTTTTTTCCTTCCAGTAGCACCTTAAAGACCAACTAAGTTAGTTCTTGGTATGAGCTTTCGTGTGCATGCACACTTCTTCAGATACACTGGGTGTGCATGCACACGAAAGCTCATACCAAGAACTAACTTAGTTGGTCTTTAAGGTGCTACTGGAAGGAAAAAAATTTTTAATGTCAATATTTATTCTTGCCATCTCATTTTTGACCACATCCAACTTACTCAGATTCATGATATTCACAGTCTGAATATCCTTACCTAAATAAAAGGTTGATTTCTTAAGAAAAGGTATCGGGGGAGAGGGAGCTGTTGGCACTATGCACTGAGAGTAAATCTAGATAAAGTCAACAAGTTTCTTAAAGCCAAACAAGACAAGATGCTTGAGATTCATAAGTGGACGTTCCACTGCTTAGAATTTCAGCAAATAGCAGCTGAAGGAGAATCCAATCCAGATCTGGGCCATGGCACTGTGGGAAGGAGGTTAAACCGCTCTCCTTGCAACGGTTTCCCAATGAACTCTCCACAAAAACGCACTATTTCCTTGCGGGGAAATCTTATGCATACTGTGAGATTAAGCATACTGTGAGATTAAGCATACTTATGCATACTGTGAGATTAAGAAAATTGTGCAGGAGAAAGAGTTACCACCCAACCTGGTAAGTGTTTCAGTCACATTGCCCTGCTTGTTCACCAAATTTTAAACAGACAGGAGATTTGACTACCTGGCTGTTCTACCCCATCCTGTTCATGTTCTATGGTGGTCTGTCAAGTATTAATTAGGAATACAGTCATACCTCAAGTTGAATGCGCTTCGGGTTGAGCGCGTTCGAGTTGCGCTCTGCGGCAACCTGGAAGTAATGGAGCGCGTTACTTCCAGGTTTCGCCGCTCGCACATGCGCAGACACTCAAAATGACGTCACGCACATGCGCGGAAGCGGCGAAACGCGGCATGAGCACGCTCAGACGCACTGTCGCGTCTTGTGTTCCGTTCGGGATTTGAACGGGGCTCCGGAATGGATCCCGTTTGCATCCCGAGGTACCACTGTACTAAATTTCAAACATTCAAACAAGGAACTCAGGGTCTAACCAAGCAGCAGCTACTAATCAAGATGTCACTACTGTAGTGGCATATTAGTATAATCTTCAATAATGGAAATATGAAATACCAAATGCACTGTTAAGTTAAATAAATGCTATCATAAATAGGTTTATTCTCTACAGGTTCATAGATATATAAACTGCAAACACCCTACCCCACCGCACCCCCCATAACTCCTATTTAACTAACTTGGTCTTCAAGACTTTCATGTAACAGAAATGGGGGAAACTGAATCTGAGCTACTTTGGACATTACCATCAACTGACTTGCGCTCTCAACTTTTGTGTTTCTTGTCCAACACAGGAAGGTGGGTGGGTGTATCTTCCCTGCAGTATAATGCACAAGCTGTATCCTTATACAGTGGTACCTCAGGTTACAGACGCTTCAAGTTACAGACTCCGCTAACCCATAAATAGTACCTCAGGTTAAGAATTTTGCTTCAGGATGAGAACAGAAATTGTGCGGCGGTAGCAGCGGGAGGCCCCATTAGCTAAAGTGGTACCTCAGGTTACGAACAGTTTCAGGTTAAGAACGGACCTCCAGAACGAATTAAGTTCTTAACCCGAGGTACTACTGTATAGAGCTCATACCTTAGTGGGGACAGATGTACAAGTTCTTTATTTGGACATGGCACCTGAAGCTCATAGCAACTTCTGAGGCACAGGAACCACTCGCCCACAGTGCCTCTATCCTGCCCGGATTCAAATGCAGCTTATATTTCCTTATCCATCTCGCCACTGCTTTCATGCAGATTCCAATGCTCTCTCCCAAGTCATATGTTATGGAGAAATAGAACTGTCTGTCATCAGCATGCTGCTGGTACCTTGTTGCCAAACTCCTAATGATTATACCTGGGAGCTTCATATAGGTGTTGAACAACAATGGAGTTAAGATAGTGCCTTGCAGCACCTCATAAAGTAACCTACAGAAGCCTGAAAAGTACTTTCCCAGTCCCACTCTCCTTAGTCCCAGAAGTAGAACCAAAATCATTGTAACACAGTGCTTCAAATTCCCATTCTAGAGCCAGTCAGGGAAGATACCATGGTCGATGGTGTCAAAAGCCAGAGATCAAGAAGCAGGATCAAGCTCACACACACCCTCTCCCACCCACTGCAAATATCATCCATTAGGAAGAGCAAGGGCAACTCAGTCCCATGGCCAGACCTGAACCCAGATTAGAACAGATCTAAATAATCCGCTATCAAAACATGCTTGCAGCTGCCCCATCATCCTCCAAAAGGGTGCATTTGTTACTGGTCAACAGTTGTTCCAGTCTAAGGTGTTCAAAGTCGGTTTCTTTAGGAGAAGCCACACACCTACCTTTTTCAAGACATCAGAGACCATTCCCCCCACAAGTAATGAAGCATTAACCATGCTCTGGACCCAACCAATCAGACCCTGTCGGCTAGATTTAATAACCCAGGCACTGGCCCAGGGGGCCTACATACGATCTCCTAATTCAGATGTTATGGAGAAATGAGACTCGGGTGTGCCCCCAAACTCTCTTTTTGAATTAAATGAGGCCAAAGGGTGGAATAGCGGAAAGCGGCAACGGCTTTTTCCTGCCTCTCCGTCCCCTTCTTCTTGCAAGGAAAGCACCAGCTTCGGGCCTTTCCGCGAGGGGCGGCGGGGCGAGGCCTTGCCCCCTGTCTCGGGAAGCCCCCGTCCAGCTGGCGTCCCACCGGGGAGGAACCGCCCTCGCCCAGGCTTCCCCCGCCGCCACACCCGCTTACCGCCTCTTGGGGAAGGTGCTCGGCTGAGGGCGAGCCGGCGCCGGCGCCGCCCGCCCTCGGCACTGGGCAGCGGACAGGTGCGCCTCCGGCGGCCCGCTCCTCAGGTGGCCCGAGAGGATCCGCAGCCTCCGGTGCGCAGCCGACGGGGAAGCGCCGCTCTTGCCGCCTGCCGGCCCTTCTGCCGCCGCCATCGCGCTTCCGCGTTGAGCCGTCAGCGTCAGGGTGAAAGGTCGGACGCGTCGGCCCGCGGCAGTTATAGGCTGTCCCGGCGCGCGGCGCGCGTGCGCGGCCCCGCCCCCCCCTCCCGCCTAAATTATCCACTGTATTATCCGCTGAGTCTGTTTGGGAGAGCGGGCAATACGAGAGGAACCAGCGAGCGGTGGCTCCGCCCACCTCCCATTCTGGCTCCTCCCCCTGCTTAACGTTGGAATCTTGGCCCTGGGCCTGGCCCATCAGCGACACAGGCAGGTCAAACCGTCCTGCAAAACTTTACCTGTGCGAGAGGTGTCGCCCTGATTGGGCAGCCTTGGTGGAATTGTAGAACTGTCAAGTTGGAAGGGATCCTGTGGGTCATCTAGTCCAACCCCCTGCAATGCAGGAATATGCAGCTGGCACACATAGGGATTGAACCTGCCACCTTGGTGTTAAATCTAACCAAAGAGCTATCCAGGAATGTTTAGGGCTGGCACAATTTATTAAGGCGCAGGGCCATGAGGCAAAGTGAGTTGGCCACCTCAGGCGGCAGGATCCATGGGGCGCCGCAGATCCCAATGTATATCACATAGAATCATAGAGTTGTAGAGTTAGGGGACCCCAGAGTCATCTAGTCCAACCCCACAGGAATCTCGACATCCAGTTTGAAACCACAGCTGCTGAGCTTTGGCAAGTTGTGATAGCAGTTTTATTGCTGCAGTCGACAATCAACAAAAACGATTTGTGAAGCAACTTCTCTTGATTTAACTGTCTTTTGTTTCCACAGCCAGAGGCTGCCCCTCAGGGACACAGCCGTTTGCAGTGAACAGTTGCTGCACACAAAAATGTTTTTAGAATAAACTCTGCTGTATAAACTATCCAACCCCTTCCTTATAACAATAAACACTATGTCAATTTAAATTAAAAAAGATTCATATTCTTTATAGCCCCAAATCTCAGATTACGTCTGTTTGTTTGAAACGCAAAACCAGAGAAGAAATAGCTAAATTTATCACAAAATGATTTTAGGCAGACCAGCCAGATATTATTCCCCCTTTGATCCTGTTTCACCCAGCCCTTCTTCACTGGCAAGGAGGGTGGGCGGAGGCTGCAATTTTGTAGTTTGCCTCAGGCACCAAAATATCTGGGCCAACCCTGTTAAGTAAGACGTTGGTTTTTGGTGGACATGGGTCTTAGTTTGTCAGGTGCTCTCTATGGTGGCACTGTGGGTTAAACCACAGAGCCCAGGGCTTGCCGATCAGTACCGCTCCGGCGGGAAGGTAAATGGCATTTCCGTGCACTGCTCTGGTTCGTCAGAAGTGGTTTAGTCATGCTGGCCACATGACCCGGAAGCTGTACGCCAGCTCCCTTGGTCAGTAAAGCAAGATGAGTGCCGCAACCCCAGAGTCGTCCAGGGGTACCTTTACCTTTATGGTTTGGGGAATTTTTATTTGTATTTTTAAAATGCTTTTGCAGTGGGGTTCACATTTCCTCTCAAATTAATTTTATTTCCTCTCAAACATCATTTTCAATAAAACAAAATAAATAATAAATAATAAATCATTTTCAATAAAACAAAAGCAACACTTTAAATTGAGTTGGGAAAGTAATAGGTAGTTGCCTATGCAACTGGAACAATATGGATGTAATATAGTAATTATACTTGACTTCCAAAAGCATCTGGCTGCCAGCATTCTGTGTTGCAATTGCAGTATCTTTAGATTAAAGAACATAACCTCTGGATAACTGCAGTGTCGGCTCACTTTCAAGCAGCGATCATTTATTCCAGCAGTAAATTCAAGATAAACTATTGCATCTCCATTAATGTCTGCATTGCTAACTGTGATGCTCCGCTCTGTACTGACAAGTGAAGACAGTACAGTGCTTTAAAACCACTGCTTTTTTTAAGAAGATGGGGATGTATTTGCACTTGTTTCTTCAAACTCTTTTGAGCTGTGCATCCAAATCAGGTTATGCCCTCCAAAGTAGGGCACTATGGGGAACAGCTGTCGTACCAGTGAGGAAGTGATGCTCCCACTAATACTGTTTCCTTAGGTTCCACTCCCAAACAGGAACCCAGCAGCAGACTGCATGACTATAAAGAATAGCCCCAAACATTCTCACGGGTAAAACTGGTGTGGACCCCATCCACAAGGTGAGCCCAGGAAATGGGCTACAAAAAACGTTGGAATAACAGCTTGTTAAACAACTTGAGAGCTTACGGCGTCATTAACCTGTAAATGAAGCAGACTTGTACAACAGCCCAGATTTGGGAGGGAGGCAGCGCTGAGAATTCTTATTGATGGACAACAACATGACTTAAACTGTGTTCTGGCAGGCGAATGGACATATGGATTTCTTTAATGCGAGAGGTGATATGCACCGGCGACTGAAGATATTTTGAGAGGTTAAGATCGGAATTTGGAAACGGGCATAACAACAGCGAAGAAAGCGGGTGTGTGTGTGTGTGTGTGTGTGTGTGAGACAATTTCTCCAGACATCCAGAACGTGGGAAGCCCCTCTGAAATGTTCTTTAATTTGGAATGTAATTTGGTCTTATCTGTTTGTATTGTGATTGGATTGGATTGGATTTGTTCTCAATTTGGGATGTATTTATTTATTTATTTATTTATTTAGAGAGAGTGGAGAAGGTGGTACCCTTGGTGGAGGGCGGCAGACCACCATCTGATGCTGAGAGTGCCCCCCCTCGAGTAGCAGTAGTGTTGGCAGCAAGACTAGACCAATTGTTGCTGTTGGCACAACTCGTGAGATGTGGGGGTTGGGGTGAAGCAGTTGGTGGGCAATGTGTCCGGTGGCATTGGAGATGCTGCAAATATTTTGTCTTCCGCTGAGCTCAGGCACTTTCTGCTGGCTGTTGTCCCTATCAGTCAACACTGAGCTGGGTTTGGATGCAGCAGTTTTTTGCACCAGCGTATTGTTGGCAGCCACTAAGCATACTGGATCCATTTAGTTTGGATTGCTGGGCCTGTATCACACTCGTTGTTTGCCCTGGTTAGACCTGTGTGCCTAGCTCTCTTGAGAAATTAAAGCATGCACGCACGCACGCACACAGAATTATTATTAAAAGATTTCATTTCTACTTCTAACTACCTTGCTAAACAAAGTGTTATGAAATTTCCATGTAGTAATCCTTAATTAAAACCATTGCCCTCTCCCTGAATGAAAACATTCTTAAACCCACAGAAGGATTGTCAGAATGGACATGAAAGTACAATAAACAATACCCACAAACTGTATTTACATAGTGATGCAATGACTTGATGTAAATATAATCCTTATGGTGAAATTAGGCGGAGAGTTCATTTTAATGAGGATTATAAGAAATTGTACAGCCAACACCTTGGGATGAAGATAAAGCTTGTATTTTCATCCAGATGGGCACATACTACCTTGAATAACTACTTGGTCTCATAATGGTTGGCTGGTTAGTTAGGCTGCAATCCTACACTCATCAGTATTTACCAGTAGGATATATTTCTGAGTACGTGTAGTTGGATTCCACTGTTAGTTTCTTAACTTTTTCTAAAAAGGACTCAAGGGCTATCCATTCTCTCAAACCTTTCACTTATTTATTTACTTGGGGATTTTCTTTTGTTGTCTTGAATTCATTGGTCTTCTGCAGATTTCCTCAAAATATAAACTTCTCACAAAGCTATTAGAAGTCTCTTGTTTTTTTTTTTAAAAAAAGTTTATCAGAGTTTCAAAGCAGAAGTGTCCTTTTTGAAATATGATGTTGCAAATAAGAGTTCAGAATGCTACCAGGAATCCATCCTGAATTCGAATAAATTATAATCTAAGTTTGTTTACCAACTTCACCGTTTGCCTTGGGGGACATTTTGAGAAGAACAGAAATCAGCAATCTGGATCACCAAGAACATTTGTTTTCACTGGATGTAGTGAGGACGCAAAGGCCATAAAATCTTGGCTCAAGGGTGGGGTCACGATGAAACAGTATTATCTAAAAATGGTTCTAGTAAGTGGTGTTGTTGTTTAGTCGTTTAGTCGTGTCCGACTCTTCGTGACCCCATGGACCAGAGCACGCCAGGCACTCCTGTCTTCCACTGCCTCCCGCAGTTTGGTCAGACTCATGTTTGTAGCTTCGAGAACACTGTCCAACCATCTCGTCCTCTGTTGTCCCCTTCTCCTTGTGCCCTCCATCTTTCCCAACATCAGGGTCTTTTCCAGGGAGTCTTCTCTTCTCATGAGGTGGCCAAAGTATTGGAGCCTCAGCTTCACAATCTGTCCTTCCAGTGAGCACTCAGGGCTGATTTCCTTAAGAATGGAGAGGCTTGATCTTCTTGCAGTCCATGGGACTCTCAAGAGTCTCCTCCAGCACCATAATTCAAAAGCATCAATTCTTCAGCGATCAGCCTTCTTTATGGTCCAGCTCTCACTTCCATACATCACTACCGGGAAAACCATGGCTTTAACTATACGGACCTTTGTTGGCAAGGTGATGTCTCTGCTTTTTAAGATGCTGTCTAGGTTTGCCATCGCCTTTCTCCCAAGGAGCAGGCGTCTTTTAATTTCGTGACTGCTGTCACCATCTGCAGTGATCATGGAGCCCAAGAAAGTAAAATCTCTCACTGCCTCCATTTCTTCCTGAAATATACTCAGAGTCGCAAAGTGATTTCATGCTCTTTATTCAGCTCATAGTGGTGAGGAGGAATGAATGAATGTCCCCTCAAAGTATCTGCTTTATATACATTATTTACACAATGGGCTGCACATGATTGGCTAATTCCGGAATTCTACTGTAAGCCAATCAGCTTGTGGATTCACTTCAATCTGGAGCATGATTGGGTGGTTCCTTCCAACCAATCATACTGCTGCATTGTTCTAGGACCAATCAGACTGCTGCATTCTGAATCCTATTGTTCTAGGACTAATCAGACTGCTGCCTTTTGGATCCTATTGTTCTAGGACCAATCAGACTGCTGCAGTTTGGAGCCTATTCAACTCAGTACATAACACCCCTCCCCTCTAAGTTCCCGTCCTGCCCGGGAGGTCGCATTCATAGTCCTCGAGGTACGCTGGCGGCCTACGTGTGCGTTGCGGCCTGGGGTGTTCCCTGGTCCGGGGTTCAGGTTCTGGCTCGTGTTCCAAGGATGCTGGCTGTGATGGGGCTGTCTGGTCTGGCGCAACCGGCTCGCTCAGTCGTGGTTCTGGTTCCGGTGTCCTTTCGGCCTCGCAGGTCCTCTCTGTATTTACTGATTCTGCCTCTCCTGCTGGCCCCTCGTGCTCTATGGGCCTCACTGCCCCTCTGTTCCCTTGGGACTCCTCTGACCTTTCCTCCTCCTGGTTTTCTCCCGGGAATCGTCGCCGTATCTGGTCGCAGTGGCGGCGCCAGCATTGCCCCCCATCTGTTAGCACCTCGTACGACACGGGGCCAGTGACCCTGGTGACTGTGGCGGGTACCCATGCTGGGCCTGCCCCAAAATTCTTTGCGTACACTGGGTCCTGGGCCTCGAAGGTCCGGGGGTTCCTGCCTTCCCCCACCACTACCTCATCCTGAGCTCTATCGGGGTGAAGGCGGTCCAATCTGATTGCAAGGCGCCGACCCATTAGTAGTTCAGCGGGGCTCCGGCCAGTTGTTGAGCTGGGGGTGCTGTGCTGTGCTAGAAGGAATGTGGCAAGGCGGTACTCCCAATCCCCTTGCGTCATGCGGCGAAGGGTGTCCTTGGTGGTCCGCACCATGCGTTCTGCTTGGCCATTGGTG
The DNA here is from genome assembly GCF_027172205.1 of Podarcis raffonei. Lineage (NCBI taxonomy): Eukaryota > Metazoa > Chordata > Lepidosauria > Squamata > Lacertidae > Podarcis > Podarcis raffonei. Next base: position 114,620,279 of record NC_070602.1, read on the forward strand.
GCAGGATGGAATGGCGCCGAACAGATGTGGCGGATGGCGTTTTGCGCTGTGAAGGTTTGGAATTCTCCTGACGTAAATGCAGTCCCGTTGTCTGAGACGAGAGTGTCAGGGAGCCCGTGGGTTGCAAACAGCCTGCGTAGTACCCGGATGGCTGCGGACGTAGAAGTGGACGGTACCAGTGCGACTTCCAGCCATTTGGTGTAGGAGTCCACCACTATGAAGAATGTTTTCCCCTGAAAGGGGCCAGCGAAGTCCACATGCAGGCGTGACCATGGTGCTCGGGCGGACTCCCAGGACTGGACTGGGGCCCTTGGGGGATCTGGGCGGGATTCTTGGCAGGCCTGGCAGTGTTTGACCCAGGCCTCTATCTCTCCGTCGATCCCCGGCCACCACACATAACTCCTGGCAAGGGCCTTCATTCTTACTACCCCTGGGTGTGTCTCGTGTAGGGCTGTGAGGACCCTTTTGCGGAGGGGCTGGGGAACAACGACCCTGCTTCCCCATAACAGGCACCCCTTGTGGGCCGACAGTTCATGTTTGCGGGTTGTGTAGCCGGCGAATTCTGGCCCGGGGCTGCTGCTGGGCCATCCCCTCCACACCCAGTCCAGGACCCGGGAGATGACCCTATCTTTCTTGGAATGGTGTGCAACTTCTTGTGCCTGAATGGGGCGGTCGGGAAGCAGCTCCAGGCTCATAACCTCTTGTGCAGGTGCTGGGTCGGGGCCTGTTTCCGGTAGTGGTAGCCTGCTGAGGGCATCCGCATGACCCATCGCCTTCCCTGGACGGTGAATCAGTGCATACTGGTAGCTGGCAAGGAAAATTGACCACCTGAGGACGCGAGGAGACAGCACTTGGGGGGTCTGCTTTTCAGGGGCAAATAAGCCAAGCAACGGCTTGTGGTCAGTCACCACGGTGAAGGGCCGCCCGTACAAGAAATCATGGAATTTTTTTACTCCCTTCACGATTGCCAGACCCTCCTTGTCGATTTGCGAGTAGTTCCGCTCGGTTGCGTTGAGTGTCTGGGAAAAGTATGCCACCGGTACCTCTCTGCCATCCGGGAGTTGGTGTCCCAGGACAGCGCCAATTCCATAGGGCGAGGCATCGCATGCTAGCACCACCGGCAGCCTCTCGTCGAAGTGTGCCAAGACCGAGTTTGAGACAAGCAAGTCCTTGACTGCCTGGAATGCGGCCTCCTGGCGCTGGCCCCACACCCAAGGGGCCCGCTTGTCCAGGAGTCTGTGTAGGGGCTCTGCTACCGCCGCCTTGTGGGGAAGGAAGGAATGGTAAAAGTTCAATAGTCCCAAGAAGGCCTGAAGTTCAGTCTTGTTCTTGGGCGCTGGGGCATCACAAATGGCCCGTACCTTGTCCCCAGTCGGGTGGACCCCTTCTGCGTCCACCATAAATCCCAGAAAGTCCACCTGAGGCACTCCTAGTAGACATTTTTCCCGCTTCACCTTGAGACCCGCCGTCTGGAAACGGTGCAGAACGGTGCGGAGGCGGTCCTCAAACTCCTCTGGTGTGGGCCCGGCAATCAACACATCATCGAAGAAGGGGGTGACGCCAGGAATCCCTTTAAGTAGAGAGTCCATTAGATTCTGGAATATGCCTGGTGCCACGCTGACACCGAATTGCAGCCGCTTTACCCTGAATGCTCCTCTGTGCGTCACAATCGTCTGTGCCTCTGCTGTGGCCTCATCTACTGGCAGCTGTTGATATGCTTGGGCCAAGTCCAGCTTGCCAAAAATTTTCGACCCAGCCAGGGTGGCAAGAACATGGCTGACCACTGGCACTGGGTATGCATGGGCCGTGAGGGCCTTGTTTATGGTACATTTGTAGTCTGCGCAGATGCGGACTGAACCATTAGGCTTGACGGGCGTGACGATTGGGGTTTCCCAGGGGGCATTAGGCACCGGCTCCAGCACTCCTTGCTCCACGAGCCGGTCCAATTCCTCGTCTATACGGGGTTTCAGGGCGAACGGGACCCGGCGGGCCTTGAGCCTGACCGGTCGTACTGCGGGGTCAAGCTGTAGAGCAATGGGGGGGCCCGTATACTGTCCCAATTTCCCATCGAAAACCCCCGGAAATTCCTTGCATATGGCGTCCACGTCCACTTGTAAGCTAGTGTGGTTCACCCCGGTGACGGCTAGCCCCAGTGGTCCAAACCATGCCAATCCCAGTAAGCTAATGTAGGGGCCCTTGACCACAAGCAAGTCCAGTTGCCGCGTCCGCCCTCGGTATTGCACCCTGAAGGTCCCCACCCCCATTGTGGGGACCTTACGTTTTTGGAAGTCCCGGAGGGTGAATGGGGCCGGCCTGAGTTTGGGACCCCCAGTAGGACACAGTTTCCTTAAGGTCCTTGCCGAGATTATGGATAGAGTTGAACCCGTGTCAAGCTCCATGCGGCATGGGGCCCCCTCTATCTGTACGTCAACATAAATTTTCTCTACGTTGGGGTGGGGCAACTGGTATACCTGGAAGTCCGTGAGCTCTGTCGAGTTGCCTTGGTGCGTTGGGCCCCGGGACCTGGGGCTCTTGGATTGGTCATCTGATGCCTGGCGTCGGGTGGGCCGAGCCCGACACACCCGGGCGATGTGTCCCAATTTTCTGCACTGCCTGCACTCTGCGTTGCGGAAACGGCAGGTCCTCCTCTCGTGACTTTCTCCACAGCTTGCGCAGCTCCCTCCTTCTCGTCGAGGCAGCTGTGGTATGTGGGCTGCTTGAGTGCGCTGCTGTACTCGGTGCACCTCCTCCCTGTCGGATCCTGAGTCGTCGGTGAGGTCTTCGTGGTGGACCCTCGGTTGGGACAGCTGGCTCGGCCGTGCCTCTTGCGTCGACCTCTCGGCAGCTTCCGTTGCCAGGGCCTCCTCCAGAGCGACCTGGAACGTTAGGTCCTTCTTAGCGTAGAGGCGTCGTTGCAGCTTCTCATCCTTCAGGCCACCGACGAGGCGGTCACGAAGCATGTTCTCCAGCTCTGAGAAGTTGCAGAACCGGGCGGCTTGGCGGAGAGAGGTCACAAACCCAGTTATGGTTTCCCCAGGGGCTTGCCGCTTTGCGTAGAAGGCATTTCGACGAGCCACCACTGAGGGCTGTGGCGAAAAGTGCCCCTTCAGCTGTTCCATTATTGTTTTGTATGGAACAGTAGCGACGTCTTCAGGCGCAAGGAGGGCCCGGGCGATTTCAAACGTCTCCTCTCCGCAGACGCTGAAGAATATCGCCCTCTTCTTGGCGTCTTCTTCGTCGGTGACCCCTTTGGCTTCTAGGAGGAAGGTGAAACGGGAGGCGTACGCTTCCCAGTCTCCCGATGCTGGGTTGAACGGCGAGAAGCTGTTGTCGGTTGCCATTCTGAGTTCCTTGTGTCCCGGAGCTGAAGCCTGGATACACGGTGCGAGGCAGCGGTGCGGCAGGTGGCGGTGCTGCGGTGCTGTGTGTGGCAGTCAGCTCAGCGGGATCCCACCTTCGTCGCCAGTGAAATATACTCAGAGTCGCAAAGTGATTTCATGCTCTTTATTCAGCTCATAGTGGTGAGGAGGAATGAATGAATGTCCCCTCAAAGTATCTGCTTTATATACATTATTTACACAATGGGCTGCACATGATTGGCTAATTCCGGAATTCTACTGTAAGCCAATCAGCTTGTGGATTCACTTCAATCTGGAGCATGATTGGGTGGTTCCTTCCAACCAATCATACTGCTGCATTGTTCTAGGACCAATCAGACTGCTGCATTCTGAATCCTATTGTTCTAGGACTAATCAGACTGCTGCCTTTTGGATCCTATTGTTCTAGGACCAATCAGACTGCTGCAGTTTGGAGCCTATTCAACTCAGTACATAACACTTCCCCTTCTATTTGCCAGGAGGTGATGGGCTCAGTGGCCATGATCTTCGTCTTTTTGATGTTGAGCTTCAGACCATATTTTGCGCTCTCCTCTTTCACCCTCATTAAAAGGTTCTTTAATTCCTCCTCACTTTCTGCCATCAAGGTTGTGTCATCTGCATATCTGAGGTTGTTGATATTTCTTCCAGCAATCTTAATTCCGGCTTGGGATTCATCCAGCCCAGCCTTTCGCATGCTGAATTCTGCATATAAGTTAAATAAGCAGGGAGACAATATAAGTAGACAACCCTAATAAAGCAAAAGCATGAAAGACAAACTTCTGTATTTCACAACCTAGTAAGTCAATGCTTGTTTGTGACATTTACACTTATTTGTTCCTTATTATGTATAATGATTTTAAAGAATCATAGAATTGGAAAGGACCACAAGGACCATCTAGTCCAACCCCTTGCAATGCAGGAATCTTTTGCCCAGCATGGGGCTCAAACCCACAACCCTGAAATTAAGAGTTTTATGCTCTATCAAGTGAGCTATGCATCACTGTATTTTTCCCTTACCATGTTCTGTCCTTCCATTTTGAAAGGTTTTATTTTAAAAATCTACGCTGTTAGTGTAATAAAGAAGCTTTAAGCGGTTTGTTCCAACCTTGAAGATAACAGTTCCAAGTTAAGCCAGGAAAATATATTAGTGACTACACAGCAAAAATTATACCTTTGTGTATGCCTGTGCAAGTTTATGTATGGTTTTTCCTTTCCGGAGGCTGAAAAGTGGTAAGTCAAACTTTGCTAGGGGTTGTGAGGTGTGAAGAGGCCGGAAATGCTGTGATGCAAGCAATCTGGGCTTTGATGCTTTCTCTACGTATTGGATTGTGTTCCCATGCATGTAAAGAGAAAAATCTAGACATATTTTTGATACATAGAACCTGAATTTTGGGGGTGGATGCTACTGCTTTGGAATATTTTACCATTCTGGATTCTGTGGAATAGGTCTTTGGATTCTGTGGAATAGGTCTCCACCCGATATTTCTATAAAAGCTGTTCTCTCACACTTCTGATTTGGAGAAGGCTACACAGTAATATTTTGAGAGGAACAGAGATTAACAATCTGAATCACCAACGACATGCTTTCACTGGAACACAATGTAAAAGGTAGAAAAGGCAAAAGGAAAAGGATACCTGGACAGTTAAGTCCAGTCAAAGGCGACTATGGGGTTGTGGTGCTCATCTTGCTTTCAGGCCAAGGGAGCTGGCATTTGTCCACAGACAGCTTTTCAGGTCATGTGGCCAGCATGACTAAGCCACTTCTGGTGCAACGGAACACTGTGGCGTAAACCAGAGTGTACGGAAATGTCGTTTACCTTCCTGCCACGGCAGTACCTATTTATCTACTTGCACGGGTGTGTTTTGACCTTTCCAGAAGAATGTGTAGCCTCCTTTTTCTTCCTTCCGTTGTCCCTCGCCTGCTCTTTGAGTCTCTTGAAGCGCAGCAATATCGATGTTAAAACGTCTTGCTCTCTTGCAATGATGGGAATTCTGCATTCAGGACACTCGTTATCTGACAAAGTCCGTATATTCCATGTTCCACAAGTTCAGTTGTCTTTTACGGCCACTGGGTGGTGACCCCACTGGGCGCGGTAATCCATTCAGGGAAAAAGGGAGGCAGACTATGTTTAGGGCACCTTTTCTAGCCCCTCCCCTTTTAAGAGTGAACAGAGTGGATCCTAAAAAGGGCTGCTCAGTCATGGATACAGCTGCCAAGCTGCTCAACTGCCTCGTTCCTTGAGTCAGAATGACTGAATCTGTATCAGCTGCCCATGACTAGGGGCTTCCAGATTTCACGATCCTGCCCCCATTGTCATTTCTTGATCGCCATGGGACTTTTGGGGTTTGGGTTTGGGATGGGTTTTTGGAAGATGCCTGTGTGTGAATTTGTTTTATGTGTGTAGATCAGTGCACGCTGACCAACACAGATTCTTAGCAGTAGGGCTATGGTCCGATGGCATGAGAAGTCACGACGACCGGTAGATTCTTATCTGTTGCAGCCTTCAACTGCCTTCACAGCCATTGTAACATACCGCTTGTTATCATCTGCCTGTTCTGCCGCTGAGGACTTCTTGGATCATTCTTTGTCTAGCTCCTTCCCTTTGACCTTATTGCCTTGGGTGACCCTGCTGGGAGCACGAGATTCCTGATGGCTTTGCTCACAAGGGTCACAGGAACGTGCAAGCCCACTCACCACGACAAGGTGATGATCCAGCGAGTGAGACGCAATGTGTAGGGAGGAACCAAAAGCATCAAATCCTGGTTCAAAAACAGGATCTTCCACCCACCTGTCATAAGCCACAAGCTGACCTAGTCACTCAAGTCACATCTAATTCAAGAAGAGAGCAGGTGTGCTGAAGAATCATGTCTCAAGCAAATAGCTCTGGGTAACCAACCTAGTTTCACTGGTATTAATGAAACTGGAGCATTGATTCCAATCTACAGCAACCTGAAGGAACACCTAATTTCATCACAAAAAAAGATTATATCAAGCCATTGTACCATTAGATGTTTCCAATAACAGTTCCCAGTATTACTTTTAATGACTTCAAGACAGTCACTCCTCATATACAATTCAAAGGGGCTGCCTTTGGCCTTCAAAGGCCATGTGAGAAATACTGTTGCCATACATCACAATATAGCGTTAGTTTGTTCTCCTTTGGTCATCCATCCTCAGTCTTTCTGAGATAAGCTCCTTCTCAGGTTTCTAGCCTGGCTGTTGCTGCTCAGGAAAACACAGCAGAGTCTTCCTCAAACTGTTTTGGTCATAAAAGAAAGAAGGCAGCAGCAGTTAAGAGGAGAGTCGGTGGCCCCAATCCTGACTGCAACCCTTGCCCTCTCACACAATCTCTCTCTCTCTTTCTGTCCATCTCTAAAAGCCAGGGTGCCTCTGGAACCTCCACTTGGTTTATTTGTGTCTGTTTTTCCTTCCTCAAAAAGACAACCCATTTACACTGAAGCAGAATTGTATAGGGAGCGTAGGCTCCCATGGAATCCCAATGCAACAAACTTCTGCTTCTTTTTTAAAAACAAAACAGTGAAGGCAGTCAGCAGTGACGGAAACAATGGAATGCCAGGAGTGCAGACAATAATGCTGGAGAATAGAAGAACATCTTGTGTTTTAAGAATTCTAAGGTCTCAAATATAGAATAAATATTAATTAATGCTGACATATCTAAATATACTGTAAACCATGTGTCTGAAATTAGTACAGGAGAGCAATCCTTAAGCCATTTTGACTCTCCTAATGACTTCAAATATTCCTCTGCGGTAAGGAAGGCAAATGGGGAAAACCTTCCCATTATCTTTTCGCCTACAAATCCTGTCTTAATGGCTTATTTGTGTATTAGTAGGGTGCTGTGGGTTAAACCATAGAGCCTAGGACTTGCCAATCAGAAGGTTTGAATCCCCATGACGGAGTGAGCTCCCGTTGCTCGGCTCCTGCTCCTGCCAACCTAGCAGTTCAAAAGCACATCAAAGTGCAAGTAGATAAATAGGTACCACTCCGGCGGGAAGGTAAACGGCATTTCCGTGCCATGCTCTGGTTCGCCAGAAGCAGCTTAGTCATGCTGGCCACATGACCCGGAAGCTGTACGCCAGCTCCCTCGGCCAATAAAGCGAGATGAGCGCCGCAACCCCAGAGTCGGTCACGACTGGACCTAATGGTCAGGGGTCCCTTTACCTTTAGGGTGAGCCTGTGATCTGGATTCAGGAACTAAAGTATTAACCATCACGAAAGAATGGCCAGACTGCCCAGGTAATGCAATCGGCAACCATTATCAGGTATCCTGGCAGGCACAATTTCTGCTGTAGACTGCCTCCTATGATGTACGTATGATGAATTTGAGGTGGTCTTTGGCTAAGGGGGTTGAGCAATGTCAAAAGTCTTTAAAAGGTTCCTGCACACTTTTGTTCAGGGTCTCTCTCTCCTTGGAAGGAGGGGAGGGGACTCTGCTGCAACAGCAAAAATAAATATCTGCCTTGCTTCCCACTGCATCCTGCCTCCATCCATTCATCTCTGGCTGATCGTGGACTTAGGGGACTCAGAGTCCCATGGGGAGTTGGGCAGCAAAAGCCAAACCCCAATTTTTTATATCACTTGCAAGGAGGAAGAGGAACAGATGGTCCAGAACGAAGCCATTAGAAATGAACATTGAAGTCAAGCTCTTTGTTATTATATGCACTCACAAGAAAAAGTGCTGTCTGGAGGGGGCCTTGGAGAAGAAGAAGGAAGGAAGCCTGAGAGAGGACAATCTACAGGCAGCTAATAAGGAATCAGTAAGGGAAGAATAGCTTGCCTTTCTGTCTGTTGCCCCAAGCTGGTTCAGGTAAGTTATTACACTTGTTCACCTCAACAAAAGTCCCTTCAGCAATTGGTCCCTTCAGGTGCTATAATGTATGAAGTTGCTTTCACAAGGAAATTAAGGCCCATCCTACGCATGGAGTGTGCCAGACTGTAATCTTTTCTTAAATCTGGGCCTCCCGCAATAGGTTTGTGTATACCCTCCCTTATGTGGCCATCTACCTTAACACACCCACACATCATTAGTGTAGTGGCAAGTTCAGAAGTGAGGGGCCCTTTCATGAAAGTCATGACCATATCCCTCTCAGCCATGCCCCTTCTTAGATTACACAATTTAGATTATGCCGCAAACATATAATTATACAACCTTAGATTATACAACTGTCTTACAATTGCACAATACTTCTAATTAGGGATCCATTGCAGCAATCACTGCAAATCTCCGCACGTTGCCTTTCAGCTAGATCTGTTACCGTATTTTCCGTGTGCATCCATGGGCCAATGATTTGGAGCGCTCCATTGTTTCCATTCCGAGTGACTTGCGCTGTGTTTTCCACAAAGTTCCACGGTACGCGACAACTTGCACACTCCTCTATTGAAGCACCTTGCGTTTTCAGAGTTCCTAAAAGTCTAGCTTTGGAGAATGCAGTGGCTTAAAAAGCCCCCCTTTCACATGCTGATTGGGTATGAAATAGAACCACTGCAAAAATAGGTCTGGGTCTTTGATTGTCCATTACCTCACTGCCACACGCACACAGAGAGGTACGTGTAGTTCAACTCAATCAAATATTTTTTAAAAGCATTTCTACCTCGCTCTTCAGCCCAAAGTCTCAAAGAGCAGCTTACATACAAACAATTAGATGTCTTTTACAAACTAAAAAAAAAAAAAAAGGCACAAAAGCGGTGGGAGGGGAGGGAAGGGGGGGATAAGCAAACTAAGGTGTCAATCCTTAAAGAACAGTTTTTTTTAAAAAAAATACTTTTTATTGGGTTTTATACACAAGAATAATGTTATACAAATAAGTATACCAGGTTTTCTCATGTCATTTGTATATCACAAAAATAGCATAATAAATGTGGAGTAATATCTACAACATATGGTTTATTATTAGTGGTCAGTGTATAAGTTCTTGGTTCATGAATTGGTTTAAACAAAGGGGGAGCAGGATAGAACAGAGGGTTTTTTTAATTCATCAAGCATTTATTTTTATTTATTTTTTGTTAGGAAGAAAAGAGGGAAAGAGGGGGAGAGGGGAATGGTAAGTGGGGTGGGTTCAGATGGTTATGCTTCTGTTCTTCTGAAAGAACAGTTCTTACAGTGACCATCTCAAATGAAATCAGCTGAAGGAGAAGGTGCCTGATGGAGCTGGTGTTGTTATAATGACTCCGTCCCAGGAGGCAGCCTGAATTGTAGCTACCAGATGACAATTAATCCTCTCCCAGTGTGGGGCTCAGACCCACAAGCCTGAGATCAAGAGTCTCATGCTCTACCAACAGAGTTATCCCATCGAGGAGGCTGGATGGAACTAGCCTTTCAGTGGAACTGATAGAATGAACCCAGCTTCCCAGTCCATCCACTGCATTTTAGTTGTATATCTGTAATTTTGACTTTTTTCTCCTGTAGGAGGACAAGTTTACTCCCTTGTAAGAGTGTTTAGGATTGCAGCCTGAGTCATTCAACTAATTGCCCTTGGATCAATACAGTGCTAATTGGAGCATAATTACTTGGGTCCATCCTGCTAGCTAATTTCTTCCATACTGCATGATTAATGTCAGCAGACCAGATCCTTCCTAGGGAAGTTCTTTTGAGAACTCTTCAGTGCGAGATATACCGACTGAAAATGTTTCTTAGCGGGCGCCAATAAGTACCCTCCCTAATTACGCCTGGATCACAAAGTAGTTAATCATCATTATATGGCATTATGAATGCATTACTCTCCCTCTTTCCAAATGAGAACGGAAATATTTATCAAACACTCCTTCCTCTCCTCTACATCGCTATTTAAATATTCATATGCCTATCTAGTAATGACCCTATACATTATTATTAGGATTTCATTTGTTCTTGGGTACACTTTGAAAAACTCCAGTCCATTTTTGGTTTTCAATCTCATTTTAAACATAAGGGTGATTATTTCAAAATGAAAGGGTTTGGTTTGGCATGGGGGGCTGAGATATTTGTACAGTGTACACCAGGGGTCCTCAAACTATGGGCTGGATCCGGCCCGCCAGCCTTCTAAATGCGGCCCACCCGAAATGCACAAGTACTGGCAAGGAGAACGTCCAAAATATTACTGATGGCGCGGCCGTGTTGTTACTGAGCTCGGGCAGCACTTTAGTGCCCTTGCGCATGCATAAAGCGAGGAAAAGCCGTGAGGCAAAACAGGCACAGCGGGCAAAATTGGAGCTGAGCCTTTGCGGTGGGAAGAGGAGGAGAATATGGTGGCCTGGTTGGTGCTTTCGGTGCGTGCACACTGCGGTGTTTGTGTATTCTGGCTGCATGGTGGCGACAGCTCCAGTGGCTCTGGGGGAGGAGGGGAAGATGGCGGCATCCTCACTGGAGAAGAAACTGTCCCGCGGTGCCATGGAGAGAAAGGCCCCCCCAGAGAAGTGAAGGGGTCAGGAAACCTGGGGTGGGGAAACAAGGGGGCTCTTGTTTACCACGGAGCCTGGGGGAGGTGGAGGCCCAAGGCCAGGACACATCGGGGCAGGGAGAAAGGAGACCGAGGGAGAAATCGCTGATTCGATTCACCAAATGGAATTGGCCAAACTACAGGATTGTGATTCTCAGAAAGACACATTCAAAATTGTCCGGAGGCTGCGCTTGGGGTCTGTGCGATGCTAGGCCGCCTTCAGCATGCAGTGATGGCGACAGGGACTGCTGCAGTAGGCAGAGCGCAGTGGGGTGGCTGGATTAAGTCAGAAACAGATGGAAGGCAGCAAAGGAGAGAAGCAAGCAAGGCTTTTTCACCGGCTCCCTTGTCTTTGGCTCTCCTTCAACTGGTTTTCGGAGATCTTTGGCTCTCCTTCTGCTGTCACTTAGTGACAACTGTGTATCATGGCTTGGATCAGTGATTCTCGGAGGGTATGGCACCTCACAGTGCTGTGGCAGTACAGCAGGGGTCCTCAAACTACGGCTTGTCAGGGTCCTAAATCCAGCCCGCCCGGCCATTGCAGAACCTCACCACGAAGCCACCGTGCTGCGCCAGCCCCCAACAGTGTCTGAGGCCCTGTGAACTGGCCCTGTTTTAAAAGTTTGAGGACCCCGGTGTACACCAACCACATAGTCTATTTGGCTTACAAAACTAATAACTGAGTGTCACCTATTGGTAGAAGACGATAATTACACTATCCAGTGATGTCATCTTATACCAAGTCAAAACATTTGTCCATATACAGTGGTACCTCGGGTTACATACGCTTCAGGTTACAGACTCCTCTAACCCAGAAATAGTACCTTGGGTTAAGAACTTTGCTTCAGGATGAGAACAGAAATCATGCTCTGGCAGAGCGGTGGCAGCAGGAGGCCCCATTAGCTAAAGTGGTGCTTCAGGTTAAGAACAGTTTCAGGTTAAGAACGGACCTCCGGAACGAATTAAGTACTTAACCCGAGGTACCACTGTATTTCAGTACTGTGTCCTCTGATTGGTAGCAACAGCCATATTGCACATCACCTGTTATCTTACCAGTTTTTGAACGGGGGGGGGGGGGGGGAGAGGAGATGCCAGGAGTTGAACCTGACACATCCTACAGGCAAAGTGTGTGGTCTACCACTGAGTCATAGCCCCTACCTTCGAAAAAAGTCTTTAAGATCTATAAAGCCTTATGCAGCTCAGAACCGGATTACCTCAAAGACCACCTATCCCCACATGAACCAACTCAGACCTTGCATTTGTCATCTGAGGCCCTTCTTGGTATGCCCCCTCTGAGGGAGGTGCTGCAGCTGGTGACACAAGAATGGGCCTTCTCGGTGGAGGCTCCCTGTTTGTGGAACGCTCTGACCAGGGAGACACAGCTGTCACCACCCCTGTCTGTTTCTAAATGCTGGCCAAAACCATTTTAATCTACCCATTCTTTTGGCCCTTATTTTGCCAGGTTTATTAGGTGTGTTTGGGGCCTCTTTTTCTGACCATATTTTTTAGCGTGTTGGGTTTGGATCTGCCCACTCTGCCCTTTTACATATATTTATGGATGAGAATAATCCCCAACATTGCAGAAAATTGCCACCCCCATCTTCTGAACCCTAGGGCCAGGTTTGGCAATGATGTCTCAAGAGGTGTCTCAACCTATAGAGAACAGGTGGATAGATGGCTGGACAAACCACTTTTCAAAATATATAGTAGATTTTGCTACCATTTTGTCAACACAAGCATTTAAGCTTTCCAGATAGAACCATCGACCTTGCTCTCACATTTGCGCTAGAGGAAACCCTTGTGCACACTCCTTATTGAATCTGGCACTGCATCAAAATATATATCTAAAGATAACACTTAAGTCCCACTTTCTCAGATTCATTAAGTTCACACAAGTTTGCACCCAGGTTATTTTCTGTAACAATTCATTGTTTTCCCCCAGATACTGTTTTCATTGCTTTTGCAGTTGTCACAAGCAATGGGTTTGTGCAAATGTCAGAGACGTCATGAATGATGAGCTGAGCAGCCCAGCCATCACCTGCATGCCAGTGCCCTTGTGTGTGTGTGTGTGTGTGTGTGTGTGTAAAATTGTTCTGACTTAATTTTCAGAACTTGTTTTTAAAAACAATTCTTTGTGCTTAGGAGCAAATCGTTTTGAAATCCCCATAGAAAGATGATCTACCCGTGACACGACTATTATGTGCAAGCAGATCACTGTAACTTAGGCGTGCCACTGTGCAATGTAACGCAACATCTGTAGGATAGCTCGGTTGGTAGAGCATGAGGCTATTAATTTCAGGGTCACAGGTTTGAGCCCCACATTGGGCAAAAAGATTTCTGCATTGCAGGGGGGTTGGACTAGATGACCCTTGTGGTCCCTTCCAACTCTACAATTCTATGATCTAACAAGGGCTTTGAGTGTATTTTGAGTGACTGTGGAGGATGATACTAAAAGCTGAAGAGCAGAGCAAGTTTCTCATTCTCCTTTTCTCTCTCCAAATTTTTTAATTGATTTTCCATATATATATATATGTATGTATGTATAAACAAACATAAATCTTAAGTATAATAATTCCATTTTTCTTTACATTGTTGTGTGATTTCCTTGACTCCCCTTGGCTGAATTTCAATGTGTATCATTGTAACAGTTTTCCAAAACTGTTTTCACATGTAATTTACTTAATCAATTAACATCTTTCTTTCTTTTCATTTTTACTTTAAACATACCATTCTGTAACATCACTTATTTAAATCCTAGGCCAATCTGGTACTTGCAAGTATTTCTATTTTAATTATCTTAGCATATTTAGTTAAATAGTCTTTAAATTTCTTCCAATCCTCCTGGTACTCCTCCTCCTTCTGGTCACGGACTCTTCCGGTCAGGTCGGCTAGCTCCGAAAAATCCACCATCTGCCATTCCTCCACTGTTGGTACTTCTTGTGATTTCCAATTTTTGGCCAGCAAAGTTCTAGCAGCAGTTGTGGCATACAAAAACAATCTAACATCTTTTGGGGGCAATTCCAAACCTATTATTCCAAGAAGAAAGTTTCTCATTCTCCTTATTGGGATCACATTTTGCATGAACCAATCCCACTTCTTAGACAACGGTAGCTCCTTTCTGACAAATGCAACAAGATTTATGGTAGCCCTGGTCCAGGGGTGGATAAACTTTCATCCTGCAGATGTTGTTGGACTCTTAACTCCCAATAGCTCTACCACCATGGACAGCGATCAACGAAGATGGGAGTTGTAACCAAGATCAGGAGATGCAACAGGTTCCACACCCCAGGCGCCCTAAAAAGGGATGGCCAATGCCTTCTAGCACACTCCTCTGCCTGTTTATTCAGAAATAACACTCACTGCTTTCGTTGGACTTACTTAAAATGTACGCAGGACTGCAGAATAAAAGGCACGGTGGATGCAGATCACAAATGGGCAAACTGCATAGCTCATCAAAATGTGGGTCATCATCTCTGACAATCCCATCATTTAACTTGCAAGCTAATTTATAGTGCCTTGTTATGTAGCGTTATGGCTCCCTTGTGTGTTGATAGAGGGAAGGGTTAAAACAGAAGCCCTGACATTGGACAGCAGTACTATTGCTTTTGCGGGCTGCAGAGAAAAGGAAAAGACAGCTCCTTTTGTCTGCTGGCCACTGCAGTATCAGAAACACAGGCAGAACACTTGAAAATAAATGAATAGATAGAGGAAGGCTGTACCAGGCTTCAGACGCTACTGGGGAAAAGCCATTACAGCTCTGAAAAAGGAACATTCAAAAGGTTTGCAAGGCCATTGTCCATTAACTGCATCATAATGTTTCCAACCTAAAGGCTGTTTTCCACATAATGAAAACTGGAAGTGACTTCCTGGTGCAGATATATCCTTGCTGTGATTTATGCATGTTAATTCCAATATAGAAGAGTTGTGTGTGTGTGTGTGTGTGTGTGTAGGGGTTGGGGGAATTCTGCAATATACAAAAACCACCTGAGGGCACTTCCAGACATCATTTTTATTGTGCATTCATTATGATTTGTGTTCATGATGTTTTCTTTTTCTAATAGAGTCACAGAATTGTAGAGGAGGAGGAGTTTGGATTTGATATCCCGCTTTATCACTACCCGAAGGAGTCTCAAAGCGGCTAACATTCTCCTTTCCCTTCCTCCCCCACAACAAACACTCTGTGAGGAGAGTGGGGCTGAGAGACTTCAGAGAAGTGTGACTGGCCCAAGGTCACCCAGCAGCTGCATGTGGAGGAGCGGGGACACGAACCTGGTTCACCAGATTACGAGTCTACCGCTCTTAACCACTACACCACACTGGCAAGACCCAACCTTATGCTTCATCCCCAGTTCTCAGTCCAGCCAGACAGTTCAATATATAGAATCACAGGGGCTAATCTAGTCCAGCCTCCTCTTTGCCCAGTGTGAGGCTCAAACCCACGACCCTGAGATGAAGAGTCTCATACTCTACCTACTGTTTCCATCCACAAAGGTTTTGGGGTGGACATCGTGCTTCATTTCCCATTACAGCATGTCCTGTTGCTTCCTGCTGAAATCCTGAAACATAAAAAAAAAACATCAGTTTGGAGGGGCTCTGAATGGGGGAAAAGATCTGCTTCATCACAATGAGAAATTAGCATTATGACAGACAAGAGTGTTTTGTGACATCACATACGGTAAAGGCACACAAGGTAAGACAAACAAACTGTTAAGTTGTGGGTGAACATATCAGACGACACAGTGATTCTTCAAACAGTTCTTGTTTATTCACAGGCCAGAACAGAACTGAACAGCAAACAGGTCAGCCGGCCTGCTTTTATAGGCAGCCGGCTGTCAACAACAACCCAGGGTTTCCCGCCTAAAGTAACTGACGTGGACCTGAGTGAAAACGATATACATGATACTCCTAGTGGCCAGGGTGAGAACTTCAATACATAACACCCCTCCCCACTGAGATAAGGCATTAGTTACAATCATAGTGGTTCCATTACATACAGCAAAGTCTTTGATTAGGCCATCACCCTCTGCGTCAGAGATGCAGTGGATGCCGGTGCGGACAAGGCAGACCCAGTGTCAATCTCCATGTCACACGGAGCTCCTTCGATGAGCACGGTGACATGTAGCTTGTGATGCGTAGGCGAGTCAGTTTGGCCAATCATGGTTCCGGACGGGCAGTGGCAGTTGGTGAGGGCGAAGCAGCTTCCCTTGGCGGACCGGGGAAAGACTTGGACTTGCGATATAGCGAGGGGGGGTGTTGGACGGAGCCGATCGACAGACCTTAGCGATGTGGCACCTCCTGGAACATCGCCGACAGATGGCGTCTCTGAACCGACACTTGGCACAGGAATGCTTCCCTAGCAAGACTGGCCGTGCGGATTTCCTGGGCAGAGAGTTCAGCAGCTTCTGAGGCCACGGCCTCCTCAATGGCTTTCTGCAGCGTGAGGTCTGGCTTGGCAAGGAGACGCCGTTGCAGACAGATTCGATCCATCAGGGCATTGTCTACAGTGGATGGGGAACCAAATACTGAGCCATTATGGGCTATTGGCAATGCAAAACAACTGTCCCCGCAGGAGTTGGCAGGGACAGGAGAATTGGCAAGTTGCCAAGATGATGGAGACATAACGTCATGGGAAAATTTGTCTTTTTTGAAACCTTAAATGTTTGCTGGGAAGGAGTGGGGCAGTATTCCATGGGCTGCTGTGGAGGCAAAAAGGAAGAACAAATACATGGTATGTAGGATGTCTCAGAGCGCAATGCTGGTTTGCGGAGGAGAAGATGCTCCTGCGATAAGAAAGCTGCAAACTGTGCACTCCCTTCATCTACACCCAGATTGCACATTTATGCTAATAAATCGTATTTCAAAGATGCTGCAGATTCTGCCACACCTTATTTCTCCCCAAAGAGACATAGACCCTGGTTGAAGGCCAAGACCCCTGGAATCTTGTGCACTGCTCAGTGGAGATTAGGGCGGCTTGCAACAGTACTAGTAGGTAGTACAGCAAAGTACCCTACTTCAATTTTAGATATTGACTCTTAAACTTCTTTCTCAACTGTTAGTGGCTTTGAAAAGTATAGTCTTCCAAGTCTGAAATGAAGTTAACACTTCTGCATATGCTGAAAGATTATATGCTTTAATGTTGCAAAGATATCATCACGCCCAGATTTCAAGCAACAAGAAATGAAGCTGCCCATTAATTTAGGCAAGTGCTTCCTGCGCTGTGGGAGCTGCGGCGTAGGTTGCCAGTGCCCCGTGGCCGCACAGAGGAGGGGGGAATGTGCATGCACATTCAACTGCCTAATGGCGTCCATGTCACCCAGAAGATCACAGCTGCAGAGATAAGAAAACATGAGTGGCTGGGGCAACCAAGCCAGATGGGCGAAGTGTAAATAATAACATTGTTATTATATGAGTCATTCCATTGTCTGGAGACGTCATTTCCTGGTTCGCATGGAGAAGCTGCTTTCAATGTAGCCCAGTGACAGAAGCAGGCAGCTGTATCAAGGCAGCACCGGGGGTTGACATTTTGTGCCCCCTAACAATTTTGCATCCGGGGCAAGCGCCACTTTGCTCCCCCCCCCAACACTACGCCACTGTGTGGGAGAATTGCTCTGCCCACTTTAGTCTCTGTCCTCACCCGCCCACCTTTTTATGTGGCCCCTGGAAGGTTGCTGAAAATCAAATGTGGACCAAAAAGTTTTGTAGATATTTCAGCTTGTTAAGAACAGTAATTAGCATTTCTCATCCAATAGTTTTCCAAGGGAGGGGGAAAACAATCACAGTGCTTTCATTTTTTCATTATTTTAAAATGTATTCAGAAGGCCAAATTAATTCTGATAACAAGACAATAAAATATAAGCAGAAGCTTGCTTGCTAACAGTTTATAGCCCCACAGATGGGAATACTAATAGGAAAGACAGCTTTGTTTACAAAACAGCACTAATTTGAATTTTAAAAACTAATTTCTTCGGTACTTCCCCCTCCCCAGGGGAAATTTCATTCTTGTTTTCCTAAAAGAGAGGGCTCGTTTAGATACAATGCATTGCAGACTGTGGTTGTAGTGAAATGTGCTTTGGTTGTAGCCCAGTCTCCCTCTGGTTCTCCACACTTAAATTATAAAATATAAAATAAACTTTTAGTAAGTTTTTAGATCAGGGACTCTTGCCCTGTACAATTATGTAGCCTAACACACAGAGAGAGACACACAGAGAGAAAGAGCTATATGAATGTCATTGCAAAGCCCCATAGGAGGATTTTGCATGAAGTAAAGATTAGGTTAGGGGAGCAAAAGGGAAGGCCAGTTGCACAACAGCAGTGGCCATGACATGGGAGCAAGAAGGGAAGGACACGGAAAGGGGGAAAGTAATGGTTTAAAATGGTAACAGAAGTTTAAGTAAATCAGGGATGGAGGGAACTGAGAGGAAAATTGTGATTTTGAGTAATGGCTGAGGTTTGTGCCGGGCTAGCCCAAGACATTTTTTGTAGCACACAATGGCACTTCCCCAGCCAGAGAAGGAGGATTCAGTGAAGATCTACATCAGGAACAAGGAGGGAATAAAGATCTTCATCAAGAACTTGGGGTGAGTGAAGATCTACATCAGGAACAAGGAGGGAATAAAGATCTTCATCAAGAACTTGGGGTGAGTGAAGATCTACATCAGGAACAAGGGTGGGGAAATCAAATAATAATAATTTATATTTATATCCCACCCATCTGGCTGGGTTGCCCCAACCACTCTGGGTGGCTTCCAACACACATTAGAATAGTAATAAAACTTCAAACATTGATAGTAGCAATCAGATCCTATATAAAAAGTCACAATAATTCTAACATAAACAACCTACATCAAACAAAGCAATACTCAACAATCCATTAGGATCCAATACTCAACAGCAAAACTAAACATCAACAAATAATAATCCAAAATTCAGGTACCGGTAGGTAGCCGTGTTGGTCTGATGCAGTCGAAATAAAAAAATAAAAAAATTGTCCAGTAGCACCTTAGAGACCAACTAAGTTTTTTCTGGATATAAGCTTTTGTATGCACTTCTTCAGATACACTGAAACAGAAGTTACCAGGCCCTTATATATATTGGCAGGGTGGGGTGGGGTTTTTCTCAGAAGGGTAGGAGATCACCCATCAGAGAAATGGGTTTCTGAGGAAAACCCCACCCCACCCTGCCACTGAAGAAGTGGCCTTGCTAGCTAGGGGTGATGGGAGTTGTAGTCCAACAACATCTGGGGACCCACAGGTTGAAAAAGGTTGCTTTAGAGGCCCTGAGCACTGGAAAGATTATGGTACCCTTCCAATGAAATTCAAAATAAATAACAAAAAGAGAACAGAACAGAAAGGGGCAAGAGTGTGTTGTGGAAGGCAAGTAAGTCTAAGATGGTTTTATTTTTCCCCATGTTGACTTATTCAATGCTTTAAAAAAAAGTCAAAAGTCAATTCCTTTCAAAAAAAGTATTCTCAATTTTTTGTACTCCTATTTTGCTAGTGCCCTAAGCATATGCCTAGTCTGCCTATTGGGTAATCCAGCACTGCCTAAGAGCATGGCTGAAAGAAGTTCAACACAGATCAACGCAAGGAGGACAGTCTAGGAAGCTTGGAGGTTCCTCTCACTATCTACCCTTTCTCATGCAGATACATCAGCTGAGTCACACCTTGACACTTCCAACAGAAGCACAAGGTGGTAGAATTGTAGACTAAGCCACTTCAAAACTGCAGCATGCAAGTGCAGTATGTATATGTATTAATGCACCACCATATAAAAGCCATTCTGCATAAGATGTGTTAAGGGTTGAGTTAAATCTTGCTCCCTGGTGAATTACATGCAGAGTTTCCTCCCTCCCTTTGTAAATGTGAAAGGTCATTCAAAATTATCACTCACCCTCACAGACACAATATATTATATGTAATATATGGGAGAATGACCCAGGGATCATCCTTGGTGAGGCCAATACGTAGTTTGCTGGGCTGAGAAATGTATGGATAATAAGTGCACCTACGATTATGGGACTCCATAAATTCAGGACAGATGTGAACTCTCATGATGCAAACCAGTGGCTGATCATTAATGGTAAAGAAGAAGAACATTCCCATCAAAGTACTGAGGCGTTTTTCTTAAATATTTTCATTGCTATTATTATTATTATTTTACTTTCTCCATAGCATATGTTTGACACTTACGTTGGGTCACAGGGCTGCTAGTGCAGTTTCATTTACCGTATTTTTCACTCTATAGGACGAACCCGACCATAGGACGCACCTTGTTTTAGAGGGGGAGAACAAGGAAAAAAAAACCTCCCCTTCTCTGCTCAGCGCCCCTTCAGCGAAGCAGCAGGAGAAACGGAGCCCCTTCCATTCCTCCTCCCGTTTCGCTGAAGGAGCGCTGCGCAACTCTCCCTCTCTGCTGAAGCCAGGAGAGTCTTGCTCTCCCAGCTTCAGCAAAAGGAACCCGAAGCCTTCGGAGCGCAGCGCGAGTTCCCGCTGCGATCCAAAGGCTTCAGGCGGCTATCCCTGAAGCCAGGAGAGTGAGAGGGGTTGGTGCGCACTGACCCCTCTCCGTCTTCAGGCTTCAGCGAAAGCAACGCGAAGCCTCCGGAGCGCAGAGGGAGCGCTCTCTCTGCGCTTTGGAGGCTTCGCGTTGCTATCGCTGAAGCCAAGGAGCCTGCATTTGCTCCATAGGACGCACACACATTTCCCCTTCATTTTTGGAGGGGAAAAAGTGCGTCCTATAGAGCGAAAAATGCGGTAATTCAGGGCGCTGTTCCAGTTTCTGTATGCCTTTGCTTTCCTTACTGCAGCATTCCTGACCCCTTTTAATCAGAGCGAACTTAAGTTCAGTTTACTTTTTCTTCTTTTCCTCTCTCCGCACTCCCCTTACATCATAAACTTACTTGAACTTGGCACAATTTAGAGTTAAAATGTTCCCAAGAAATGCAAACAACATTCCTGTAAGCAGATTTTCAGAACAAACCTGGTTTTCTTTACTAAAGAGACGGGGGAGAGTAAAGAATCGGGTTGCCAGTGAATGCTCATCACTAAATGTGGCTTAAGCTGGTTGCATTTGAAAAGAAAAGAATGTAAAGTGGATCTGACAGAGTCCTGAGCTGTTCCGAATTCTAAAAGATCTATGGAAGTGACTTGATCATAGGAACACAGCCTTCATACAATTCCATTACCATATTTTATACAATAGCCTGTACTCAGCCCTTAGCTGTTAAATCTGCTGTGTATTTCCTTCCAGACATGGAGCTCCATTCTAGCAAGGAGTACCATTTGTACAGAGAAATCTGTTAAAGATATTCCGGCAAATTCTATAGACTGTGGAATGTAGGTCCAGAGGGTTTTGCTCAGAGGCTAGCTATAGTCACACACTCGTATATGCTCAGCGCAACAAGAATTAGGATTCTAGTCAGCTCAGGACTGCAGACCAGGTCATATATTACCTACAGACACTAGGATATTAAAACACTCAAGCTATTTTTTTCCTCACCAACCAGTGAAATGAAGTAATTCCTTAATACAATTACCTCTGTATAATTGAAAGTTAAATCAAGGATGACTGTATGATTTGAATATTAATTTTAAAAATTTCATCTTTATTGCGCTATTCCGTTTGTACATTGTACTGCCAGATGGGCTATTCATTCCCTAGTTGATTCTGATTTGCATGTGTATGGTTTAACAAAGGAATACATGAAGCCCTTTCAAATCGGCAAGGGGACTGGCTGAAATCCTGCTAATTTTCTGGGCCACAGTTCACAAACCACTTATTTATACTCATCCCTTGGCATTGCTAAGTACACAGCTTGTACAGTTGGTGAACTGCAGCCTTATTCCGAGCAGATATGGAAAGAACACATTTTTGCAGTGCATACCGCATAACTGGAAGTCATATGGGAGAAAATAATAATAATGCATGAACTAAAGCCCCCATATACACAGCAAAGATGGAATAACCATGACCAGCGTTTAGCTTCCTTAAAAGGACCCAGTGAGTGGTCTGGAAACAGGCTGTATGATTGCTGAAAAGATGCTGGGTGTGGACAGTGATATTTTTCCAGAAAAAGAGGTGCCAGAACCAGTGTTAAGTTGTGGGTGAACATATCAGACGACACAGCGATTCTCCAAAAAGCTCTTGTTTATTCACAGGTCAGAACAGAACTGAACTGAAGAGTTCAGCCAGCCTGCTTATATAGAGCTCCAGTACAACGTAACTGTAACAACTTTCTGTAACAATCCAATCACTGAACGTCACTTTCGATCCCTTATTTGCATATGTGGACCTGAACTATCTACAGTATCCCCCTGCTGGCCCAGGGTGAGAACTTTAGTACATAACACTCACCACGAACGCCTCCCAGGTTCTCTTATAGTGGTAATGGAGCCCACCTGAGAGGTGCTGGAACTGAGCTCTGGCAAGTTCTGGCTGAAAAAAAATGCCCTGGGGTGGGCCTGATCAGTACGTAAATGGAAAAGCTCAGAATATAATTTGAAAATGAACTCTAGATAGCAGGGCTTGATCTTTTAATCGTTGTCACTGTAAGGAAGCCTTTGTAGCTTCCTTCCAACACCTGTCCTGAAATCAGCACATCTGGTTAAGGCTGGGTGTTGATGAAGTAGGAGGAGAAGGAGAGAGTGGGCGCTTGCGTGTCTCTTATTTTTGTGAACAATTGTGAATATGCAGGCATACACAGCATCTGATACAGAGAACATTGAAGTTCCACCATTCAGAGATCGTCTGATAAACAACCATAAGCCCCAAAATAAAAGGATAAAATAAAATAAATCTGAGGAACTTGAGAAAATTTCACACAACATCCGAATTCATTCCCAGTCAGATGGTATAGTAGTACCCTGTTATGTACTGAAGTTCTCACCCTGGGCCAGCAGGGGGATACTGTAGATAGTTTTCACTCAGGTCCACATACGCAAATAAGGGATTGAAAGTGACGTTCAGTGATTGGATAGTTACAGAAAATGGTTACTGTTGCATTCTAGTGGAGCTCTATATAAGCAGGCTGGCTGAACCCTTCAGTTTAGTTCTGTTCTGGCCTGTGAATAAACAAGAGCTGTTTGAAGAATCGCTGTGTCGTCTGATATGTTCATCCACAACTTAACATACCCCATGCCGGTCATTTTGGCACCTTAGGCACTAAATCACACAAGTGCATCTCCCCACATCCCAGCAAGAAAAATACAACAGAGTAGCAATGTATTATATAATAATAATGAGGTTTCTGAAGTGGAAGCCTTTGGGCAGGCTTTTTCCACAATTTGAATTCCTGTCACTACTACTGGTTATATTTGTAGCTGAAGTCTGTAATTTGTTTACTGGTGTTTTGATTTCCCTGTTTAATTTTTATTTAGATTGTGCATATTTTTGCCCTGGGGCCTTTGGGTGAAGAGATTAGAAATACTGTTAATGTATAAGGAATCAGCTGCTTGAGACCAGGCAGTGATGCTCATGAAACCTCAAGATTCCAGGAATCCTTAACAACAACAACAACAACAACAAGAATAAAAAACCTGCTTTAACCCTTTCCCTGCTCACAATAACCCTCACCTTGATTCATATTCAGCCATCTAAGACGCCTCTGAAATGATCCGTTTTCTTGATGCAGTGACGAGATTTCACAAAGCCACCCACCCTCTTGTTCTGATATCTCTGGGAGAAGAAATGGCTGAGGGGTAAACCCTACACAAATCCAGAGTGGAGTCCCTAAGGTGGCTGGGTGGTGTCTTTTACACATCTTTCCAGCAACTCCTACAGCCATGCTGGTGCCAAATGTATTGCTCTGCTTTCCTTTGAACTACAGTTGTACCTTGGTTCTCGAATGCCTTGGTATGCGTACTTTTTAGCTCCTGAACACCGCAAACCCAGAAGTGTTCCAGTTTGCGAATGCTTTTTGGAAGCCGAACGTCCGACACGGCTTCCGATTGAGTACAGGAAAGCTCCTGCAGCCAATCGGAAGCTGCGCCTTGGTTTTTGAACATTTTCGGAAGTTGAGCGGACTTCCGGAATGGGTTCCGTTCGAGAACCAAGGTACAACTGTGCTCTATCCTGTGAGCCTTATTGCACATCACCTGTTACCTTACCAGTTTTTGAAGGGGGGAAAGAGGAGACGTGCCGGGAGTTGAACCTGACACCTTCTATTTATTTTTATTTACCGGTACTTATTGCATTTATATACCGCCCTATACCTGGAGGTCTCAGGGCAGTTCACAGAAAAGATCACAATATATAAAATCAAAATAAAAACAATAACCCAATAACACCCCCCCCCAAAAGAGCCGCATTTTAAAAGGGTATAGGGTGTCTGTCAGGTCAACCAAAGGCCTGGCTAAAAAGGAACATTTTTGCCTAGCGCCTAAAGGTGTACAGTGGTACCTCGAGTTACAAACGCTTCAGGTTACAAACTCCGCTAACCTGGAGGAGTTACCTCGAGTTGAGAATTTTGCCCCAGGATGAGAACCAAAATTGTGTGCTGGTGGCACAGTGGCAGCAAGAGGCCCCATTAGCGAAAGCACGCCTCTACAGTGGTACCTCGGGTTACAGACGCTTCAGGTTACAGAGTCCGCTAACCCAGAAATAGTACCCCAGGTTAAGAGCTTTGCTTCAGGATGAGAACAGAAATCGTGCGGTGGCCACGGGAGGCCCCATTAGTTAAAGTGGTACCTCAGGTTACGAACAGAACAGATCTCTGGAACGAATTAAGTTCTTAACCCGAGGTACCACTGTATAATGAAAGCGCCAGGAAAGTGTGTGTTCTCAAAGTGTGTGTTCTACCACCCCGAGGAGGTCACTTTGGTGCAGCGGTTTGACCCCTAGAAGCACACTCCATTGTCTCTAGAGACAGACGGATGCCAACAACAAAGCTGTGGATGATAAGGGTCATGCTCTTTGTTTACCACGAGGTGGCAATATCCATCAGAAATCCAATGGTGGGGCTCTGGAAAAGCAAAACTGTCCTGTCTTGTATGATTACACAACAGCAGTCTCGAATTACGTTTGCCATACATCTGGAATTTCCCGGACATATGCAGAATACAGCAGTCGGAAGCAGTGTGTGGGTGGAAACCGTCTAGATATTCGGGAAATCTGGCAACCAATGATTTCCCTTAAAAAACGTCCCTTAGAAAAAACAAAACAAATCTCAACAACTTTTTTACTGTTTGAAATATGGCAATCATACTTAAGTCTGCTTGGCAGCACAAGGAAGCCTTTACAGCAAGATACATGAAGCATGTATTAGAAGGGCAATGCACTGAAAACAAACTTGATTTACAGTGGTACCTCGGGTTAAGTACTTAATTCGTTCCGGAGGTCCGTTCTTAACCTGAAACTGTTCTTAACCTGAAGCACCACTTTAGCTAATGGGGCTTCCCGCTGCTGTGCTGCCACGCAATTTCTGTTCTCATCCTGAAGCAAAGTTCTTAACCTGAGGCACTATTTTTGGGTTAGCGGAGTCTGTAACCATAAGGGTGTGTAACCTGAAGCGTATGTAACCCAAGGTACCACTGTAATGCAAAAGGGCCTTGTGACACCTTACAGATAGTGGCTGCATACATGCCATACATTTAAAGCACACAAACACCAAGTATAGTAGGAACCGTAGTTTGTTATGAGTGCTGGTAAATGTAGTTCTGGGAGGAGTAAACTACAATTCCCATGATTCTTTGGGGTGGGGGAAATGTGCTTTAAATAGGTTGTGTGCATACATAAATTTATTGTGACATAACTTTCCTGGAGTACAGTCTGCTTCAGTTTGGTGACCTCCAGTTCACCAATTGATTGAAGACCTACCCTGATTTGTTTGCACAAAGCTTACTCTGAGGTTAGATTATATCTAGTGTTTAATAAGCACTTGTTCTAATTTATTGTGATTATATAATGGGCATTCATTCTGCATTCAATACAGTTTGCTTGCTGTTTACATATCTTTCCGTTATTCGTTCACACAATACTTTTTAATGCATTTTCCCATTATTTTCCAAAGCACACCCTATACCCCTTTGGTATTTTAAGACTAGAATTGTTGCACCAGGGCGACACAAGTGCTTTGATCCACTTTAAATGCTCAAACTAGTACCTAACTCCTGCAAAACCCTTGCAGTCTGGAGCTGCTCTTTTCAGCTGCATGGAGTGATCCTCAGTTTTCAGGTATGCAAACATACAGTGGGAGGGTATAAACAGTCAGGTCAGGTCAGGGGAAAACAAAGTGCACAAAAGTACAGTATTATTTACGTAATTAGCGGTGGTAGTTTCTGTGTTCAACTAAAAACACTACTTGGGTGGAGTTTACCTCAGCCTTCCTCATTTTCAGGCTTCCCTATTTCACAAGCTTTCACACTTCCTCTCAGTTTTGCAAGAGCCTGAACTTCCTTTATAGAAGTCCCTTGGTTTCCATGCTTAACGTTTTCTTAACCTAATGCCTTGGCGTTTGTTTTTGCCAACTAGTTTCTCTGTATTTCTTTTCATATCGGATGAACGTAACGATAAAGTATTTTCATCCGATGCTAAATTGTTCTGAAACTTATTCCCCATCATGCAGTGCCCCCTCACACATTCTCTCTTCCTTACACAATACCACCTCCGTTTTAAATAAATCTTTGACTCCTTTTAAAACACACCTCAAAATCAATGCAAACATGCTTTATGGCCTCAATACTTCATCTTCTTTTTCTGTGAAATAACCTAGGCTAGGTTGTTTGCTTACATTGTACCTGAGTTTATTGTACTCAATTGAACTCTGTTTGGGCAGAACAAACAACACATTCTGGGTAGTTCTGTAATTATTTTAAGATCTGTCGTTATTTTACCCATGCCTTTCTTTTAATATTGAAAAGCAGTTTCATGTGGCTTCGTGTTGAGTATGGGAGACAGACAGACAGACAGACAGACAGACACACACACACACACACACACACACAATTTTAATCTATCCTTTTTTCATCCCAGCCACATCTTTTCTCTTCAGGCAACACAAGATGTGGGGGTTGACAGAGTTTAGGATTACAGAAAATAAAATGGCTTTGGTATAGCTAGAGGTATGGATATGGAAAAACATTTTGAGGCTTCTTTCATCATAAAGGGGACTAAAATATCAAGGAACAGAGCACCAGGGAACCAATTTCGTTCCACTGTGCACCTAATGTAGGGGATATTTTTCTATAGACCAACCTGCCGTTTTTTATTCCTTTACCCGCCGAGTGGGAGCTATTTCTTTGCTGATAACATGCAGTGCCCAAAATGAAATACTTCCTGACAGATTTAATTGCTCTGGTATTCCAAGCTCTTACTAAAAAATTTAAAGAAATCAAACGATGCACCACTTATATTACTGCTTATCAAAGTAAGAGGCCAAAGACTGTCTTGCAGTGATATGTTCTGATTTGGGATCAATGGGGTCTGTTTGTTCACATGTAAGCAAAATCTTAAGCCTGTCAGGGCCAAACTCAGGATTTTCAAATTTCGGATTAAAAACCACAGGCCCTCCTGAAGGCAATGGGAATGTTGTTAAAATAGCGTTTCATCCCATGATTTGCTTATTGCTCTAATTAATTTTGCACTGTATATGTAACTACAAACAAATAAAGGGAGCTATGTTGCCTATCTTAGCGTACAACCAATTCAGCTGATTTCAGTGTTCTATAAACTGCACAGCTGCGTCACGTAAGCACATGAAAAATCATTTTTAGGCAGATGTTTGTATGCTGTTGTTAAGCAGGCAGCCTGGGGGTTGCAGCGGAACTGCTTGAAACTATAATAAAAGAACTGCACAGATCCCACCCACTCCATTTCCCTCTAACGTTAGCAATCAATTTGTTACCTACAAAAGTGCTGGTATTAGGAATAGGATCCAAACTGCAGCAGTCTGATTGGTCCTAGAACAATAGGATTCAGAATGCAGCAGTCTGATTGGTCCTAGAACAATGCAGCAGTATGATTGGTTGGCAGGAACCACCCAATCATGCTCCAGATAGAAGTGACTCCACAACCTGATTGGCTTACAGTAGAATTCTGGAATTAGCCAATCATGTGCAGCCCATTGTGTAAATAATGTATATAAAGCAGATACTTTGAGGGGACTTCCATTCATTCCTCCTCACCACTATGAGCTGAATAAAGAGCATGAAATCACTTTGCGACTCTGAGTATATTTCATTAGCAAAAGAGAATTCTGAACTTGTTGTTGTTGTTGTTTAGTCATTTAGTCGTGTCCGACTCTTCGTGACCCCATGGACCAGAGCACGCCAGGCACTCCTGTCTTCCACTGCCTCCTGCAGTTTGGTCAAACTCATGCTGGTAGCTTCGAGAACACTGTCCAACCATCTCGTCCTCTGTCGTCCCCTTCTCCTTGTGCCCTCAATCTTTCACAGCATCAGGGTCTTTTCCAGGGAGTCTTCTCTTCTCATGAGGTGGCCAAGGTATTGGAGCCTCAACTTCAGGATCTGTCCTTCCAGTGAGCACTCAGGGCTGATTTCCTTCAGGATGGATCGGTTTGATCTTTTTGCAGTCCATGCAAAAAGTCCATAGACAAATAAAGCGTCTCAATTTTAGGCAGGTTTATGGAAGACAGGTGTATCGGTGGCTATTAGTCGCAATAGCTATGTGGTACCTTCATTTTCAGATGAGTTATGTCCTGTAATAGCAGTTGGGGGGGGGAGTAGAAACAGAGGAGTGGCATTATCTTCAAGCCCTGCATGTAGGCTTCTTGGAAGCACCCTGGCTGGCTACTTCTGGAAACAGAATGACTCCTGGATGTGTCCAGACAAGGCATTTACTCCAGAAAAGCTATATAATGTATTCACTTGCTTCTTAGGGGGCATCCACATGACACTTGAGCCTTTTAATACTGCAAAAATGAAGTGCATAGCTGTCAACTTACAGGTTTGAAAATAAGGGACCAGCAGCCAAAATAAGGGATCTTCCCAGCAAAGCTATGTTCAATTTCTGAGCCCCTCTGAGCCAAAGGCAGTGTGCTGGTCCAGGGGGAAGGTTACCGTGGGGCGAGGTCCAGGACCTGAGTTGAGGGTCGGCAGACAGTCCTCCTCGGGTGAAGCGGGGTCCACAGTGGGAAGCCGGGCAAGGACAGGAACTCTGGGGGAAACAGGACTGGATGCTGGCCGAAACAGCTCATCAACGACGTTGCTCCCGCAACCTGGGACCGGGCTGACTGGCCTTTATCTTCTCTGAGGCCAGGGGTGGTCCCGGCCCCCAGGAGACCCGCCTCTCCTGGCCTTAAGGTGAGCACTCCTCCTGGGAGAAACCAGTTCCCTTCGCCTCTCTGCCCTGAGCCTCTGCAGTTCAGGAGAGGCTGAAGGGTTACTGGGCCCAGGGGGAGACTCACCTGTAGGCACTGAGTCCTCAACCACCTCTGGAGCCAGAGTGGATTCACCTGGTGCCTGCTCCTGAGGATCCGGCACAGGTGCAGGGGCTTCAGAATCAAGGCCCTGCCCCAGTTCAGCCGGCCCTGGAGGCGGGGACTCCTGTGCAGGCTGGGATTCCTCCGGTTCAGCCTCTGAATCGTATTCCCAGGCCATCACAGGCAGAAAGCCCAGCCAGCAGCCAAACGAAGCCTCAAGCGGTGGTTCCCACAGTGCAGCAACCCAGCAAAGGGGATGCAGCAAGGAAAACCACCGTCATCTCTCCGCTGGGAAGCGCTGAGCAAAGGCGAGTCCCCAGGCAACGTGGCCAATTTTATCGGCACAAGGCATGCAAGCGCCACCCCCCAGTCGTTCTTAGACTCCTTATTGGGTGAGCAACGCAGCCAAGCAACACAGTTGGAGCCTCCCTCCTCACTGGCTGGCAGAGAGGGAGGGAGAGGAGCTGCTTACTTTGAAACCCGGGAAATTTTAGGAACATCATCAATAAGGGACAGCAGCGGGACATGGCGCTGGGATAAGGGACTTTCCCGCCAAATAAGGGACGGTTGACAGCTATGTGAAGTGGCATTGAAATGATTTTACACAACCAGAGAGAGTGCTGTTTTCCTTATGCACTGCAACATAGGCTTAAACCTCCTTTTACAGGGAATTAGAGCAGGGGCACTTCCTGAGGTGTTTTTTTTTTTAGTTAAATAATTAGTGCAATTTTGCTTAAACAAATGGGCAACAGACCTGGAAAGGAGATTTCCCAGAAAACAGGAAGTGCCATTATCTGTTGCAACATATCCAACTGCTCTAGCCCTCTGGGATCCTGTGAACTGCCTTGCCTCGCCACCCATATCATTTCAGCATCTCTGAAAAACTGCAAGATATCTGCAAAGGAGAGCGGGAACTCACAGGCACTTACCAAAGTCTCTCTACCTCTGGCTGGGCAATAAACCTTTTCTCTCTCTCTTGCCCAGCCTGAGGTTCTGAAGAACCAGAAAATCCAGGCAACCTGTACTGAGAGGTGAAGCTAGGGCAAGACTGGGGTCAAAAGAGAGGAAGGCAACCACAGCTGCTTTTACAGCTCAAACTTGTACCTTTTCTCGGAAGCAAGTCCCACCACTTTATAATAATAATATAATAATAATAATTTATTATTTATACCCGCCCATCTGGCTGAGTTTCTCCAGCCACTCTGGGCAGCTCCCAATCAAATGTTAAAAACAAGACAGCATTAAATATTAAAAACTTCCCTGAACAGGGCTGCCTTCAGATGTCTTTTGAAGATAGGATAGCTGCTTATTTCCTTCACATCTGAAGGGAGGGTGTTCCACAGGGTGGGCGCCACTACCGAAAAGGCCCTCTGTCTGGTTCCCTGTCTGGTTCCCTAAATGAGGTTTATTCTTATGCAACTTTGTGGGAGTAAAGAGACTCAGCTTGTTTATTAATACATGGTGCTGAGAGAAGCAACCCACTATTCCAATTATGCGTAAGCTACTGATAAGTTAGGGAATTAAGTCAGGAGCTATTTTTACTGCATGATTAGCAACCATGCCTGTTTTTGTTTTGTATAATGCACACTCAGTAGGGTTCTTCCATGTCTTATCAGGATCACAGCACACAGGTTTAACGCTGGGCTCCTTAGCTGTGATCCCAATGAAAATCCCCTCTGTGGCAAATAGCATTAGGGGAGAAGCAACTCTGTCATATTGGCATGTGTGATAGGGGGCTAAGTGCTTGCCAGCATCGTAGTAGGACCACGCCATACAGATGTCCATGCTGGTCAAGTGACGACATGCGGCAATATCAAAGAACAATTACCCAGTTTAAACGCTCTGTGGGATATGCTTTACTTGCATCGAGTCTGGTGGCATGCCTCACTGAGGATGTTCCGGGCAGGATGAGACCAGGAACTGAAGGTGTTAAAAGCGATATAATAGTGCTATAAGCCTGTGTTTTACACCACCATGTATATAAAAAGAGCACATTGGTTCATGCATTTAATGGCAAATTAAAATCCCAGGTGTGCATCCAGAGGATAAAACAGGCTGGCTGAAAGAGTACTAATTCATACTAAGAGTAATTTCAGGGACCTTGTAAGCCTCCCAGAAGTACCGTATTTTTCGCACCATAGGACGCACTTTTTCCCTCCTAAAAAGCAAGGGGAAATGTGTGTGCGTCCTATGGAGCGAATGCAGGGGGGAGGCAGGCGGGAAAAGCCCCCAAGAGCCGCACACAAGCTTCGTGCGCTCTTGCGGGCTTTTTCCCAGGAGGGAGAAGGGACTGACTGGCCGCATAGTCCCTTCTCCCTCCTCGGGGAAAAGCCCCTAACAGCGGCACGCTTTTTAAAGGCTGAGCAGCTCCTGCGGGCTTTTCTACGAGGTGGGGGAATCCCCCCCCTCCCAGAAAAGCCAGGAGAAGCCGCGCAGCCCCTTTAAAGAGTGCACGGCTTCTGCGGGAGGTGGGGGAAGCTGCAGCAGATTCCCTCCTCCCGGGCTCCCTTTGAAGCGGCAATGTGGGAGGGGAGCAGCTTACACTCGTGTAAGCAGCTCCTCTCCCACTTTCCTGCTTCAAAGTAACTATGGAGGAGGGAAGGAAAGGGACCATGGATCCTCCACTGCTTGCGGCTGCAGCGGATTCCCTCCTCCTGGGCTCCCTTTGAAGCAGCAAAGTGGGAGAGGAGCAGCTTACACTCGTGTAAGCAGCTCCTCTCCCACTTTCCTGCTTCAAAGTGGAGGGAATCCACTGCAGTTGCGAGGAGAGGATCCATGGCTCCGCTTCCTTCCCTCGAAGCAGGGTGCGGGGGTGCAGGGGGTAAAGACGGCAGGAAATAGATGCCGGGCAGGAAGACACAACCACACTTTGACCACTGGAAAGTCCACCTCAGCCTCCCCAGATTTCCACTGAGACGGCCAGGCTAATCTCGATGGCCATAAGTCAGGCTCAGCATTATTAACTGGACTTAGATAAGCCATGGTTCCCCTTCCTACCCTCCTCTGAGGCTCGATTTAAAGCAGCAAAGCGGACAGGAGCCACCCGCTTTGCTGCTTTAAATAGTTTAGTGCAACATTTGATTCAGAATATTTTTTTCCGTATTTTCCTCCTCTAAAAACTAGGTGCGCCCTATGGTCAGGTGCGTCCTATGGAGCGAAAAATACGGTAACTCACATTAACCAAAGATTAACTCCTTTTAACCAACCAGTCATAGATGTCAATAATCAAATTGGTGGTGGTGGTGGTGGTGTTTTTAAACAAGCCCTTTCCCCAATCGTCCAGCACACATCACATATGGTTGTTTCCTAAGTTTGTGTTGTAGTTGAGGTGGCACTAGGTTGCAGGTTCGATCCTCATATGGGACAGCTATATTTTCCTGCATTGCAGGGGGTTGGACTTCTAGTCTACAATTCCTATGATCATGAGTTATACCAAAACTATGCTAGCTGCCATAGAAATATTTCATATATTAAGTGGTGTGCAAATTGTGTTACTAAATACCGAAATTAAGAGACTTTGCCCTTCACAGAGATATAGAAAGTGCTCTTCACATTGACTTTTAAACTGCAAATCCAGTTCTTCTGGGTTAATGGGTCAAGCAGAACGAGGGTTGCTCAGCAGTCTACAGATAAGTTTACAATGGTGAGAACTCCCTCGTAAACTGGGTGGAGAGCCTTTATCCAGACCGAGGACTGAATTTCTATCTGGGGAATATTGGGTGGGATTGGGGGGCAAATGCCAGAGGTGTGCAGGGCCAAAGTGGACAGAACAATGAACGTAAATGTTACCTTCTTTGGGTAGGCTGGTTTCCTGCACACCCCTCTCTATCTTCTATCCTGGCAACCAACTGGCATTATCAAGAGTACAAGGGCACATTCCAGCTGAGCAAAGTTACTCAAGGGGGTGGGGAGGGACAGGGCTGCTTAAGGGTGGGGCCTGGGGAAAGGGGTGTGGCTTGGAAGGTGGTGTATTGAGGGAAGTGGCTAGTCACAGCCACTGCCCCAACTCACTTGTTTCCGCTTGGGAAGCGCAGCAGGCTCAGTCCCAACAAGCCCCACACTGGCAAGTGAGAGAGAACAAGCTTGCAGAGGCAGGGCCAGTTGCTTCTTGCCACCTCTCCAGCTGTCCTGCAAGGAGTAGCTACTCATATTTAAGGAAATGGATATACCTTATGATTGAAAACAGGCTCTATAACATAGCTGTCAACCGTCCCTTATTTGGCGGGAAAGTCCCCTATCCCAGTGCTGTGTCCCACTGCTGTCCCTTACTGATGATGTCCCTTAAATTTCCCGGGTTTCAAAGGAAGCAGCTCCTCTCCCTCCCTCCCTCCCGGTCAGGGAGGAGGGAAGCTCCAACTGTGTTGCTTGACTGCATTGCTCACCCAATAAGGAGAGAATGACTGGGGGGTGGAGCTTGCATGCCTTGTGCCAATCAAATTGGCCGCATTGCCTGGGAACTCCAGCGGAGAGGTGACAGTGGTTTTCCTTGCTGCATCCCCTTTGCCGGGTTGCTGCGCTGTGGGAAGCACTGCTTGAGGCTTTGTTTGGCTGCTGGCTGGGCTTTCTGCCTTTGGCTCAGAAGCTGAACATACCTGTGCTCTGAAAATCCCTTATTTTGGCTGCTGATCCCTTATTTTCGAGGCTGCTGGTCCCTTATTTTCAAATCTGTAAGTTGACAGCTATGCTCTATAAGCAGTTCACAAAAACAAAGCTCTCTCTCTCTATATATATACCAACAGTCAAACTAAAAACTTATGTCGATGCCTACATTTCTGAATAGGCACGGCAGAAGAAAAATGTTTGCAGCCGGTGCTGAAAAAAGCACAGCAAAGGCTCATATCAATAGGCAGTGAGTTCCAAAGTGGGGTGCTGCCACACTAAAAGCTTGATTTCTTACAATTGCAGAACGAGTACTGTGCTTGTAACAGGGCCAGTTCAACAAATCAAAGCAGTTGAATAGGCACATACTATACAGTGGTACCTCGGGTTACAGACGCTTCAGGTTACTCCACTAATCCAGAAGTAGTACCTCAGGTTAAGAACTTTGCTTCAGGATGAGAACAGAAATCGGGCGGTGGTGCGGCAGCAGCGGGAGGCCCCATTAGCTACAGTGGTACCTCAGGTTAAGAACAGTTTCAGGTTAAGAACGGACCTCCAGAACGAATTAAGTTCTTAACCAGAGGTACCACTGTATTGGGTAATCCAATTCTCCAAGTAAACTAGTTCCAAATAAGTTAAAGGCTTTATACTGCTGAAGACAGGTTTTAAAATGTTTTTTTAAACAACAGTAGAAGTTTGAATAAAGCAGGGATAGACACACAAAGAGGATCTATGGGGATATGGAGGGGTGGCGACAAGGGGAAAGGTGGGGCTGGCAAGCAGGGGTTGCAGACGCCAATATAAGTTACTGGATTTGTATCCCCCCCTTTTTTTTGCAAGAAGCCCAAGATGGCATGCACCCCCCCCCCCAATTTAATCCTCACAACAACCTGTGAAGTTGGGTTAGGCTGAGAGGCAGAGACTGGCCCAATGTTTCCCGGTGAACTTCATGACAGGCTTTGAACCCTGGTCTCGCAAGTCTTAGTGGGATGTGAAAGCAGTAAATTTGTAAAGTGCCAAAATAATTGGATTCACGTCAAGAACGCTATTTGTGCCATGATGAAATAAAAAGGCATCCTAGATATTTTGCGCATGTCATCCTCTGGTTTGGCATTCCACCAATATACCAATTCACCATTATTTATCCATCTAATTGGTAGCGTTTCCTGCCCACCCCAGAACTTGCCAAGGCAAGAACATCCCCCTCCACGACTCCGAAGGACGCAAAAGCAGGGAGGGACCGGGCAGCAGCCCAGCCGTTATGGACACAGCCAGATTTAGGTTTGACGAGGCCCTAAGCTACTGAAGGTAATGGGGTCCTTTCTATGTCCAGCTGTCCTTTGTCAACAACAAATAGTAGGTGTTTTTTGTGTTGAATATATGCTATATGGTAATATATGGAACTAATAGGTATCTAAAGCCATTTGCACATGCAGAATGTAGGCACCCTATATATAGAAATGAGCAAACCAGTGATATTTTAGGGAGCAGGCTAGCACGCGGGGCCCATGAATATATATATACACACACACCTACATACAGCAACAGTGTTTTGTGTTGTGTAGGCTCCTATGATGTAAGTCATGGGCCCCTATATATATATATAGGAAATTACATCCATTTTTTTTCTTCCTTTAATTTTTTTGGGGGCCCCCAAGAGAGTGAGGCCCTAAGCTACAGCATGTTTAGCTTATACATCAATCCGGCACTGGAGAGCAAGGAAGGACCTTTCCTCTCCTTGAAACCGGCCGCACTGGGGTTTGTTTTCCTCCCGCCGCGCCTGCTGAGCTTATCTCGCCACCGGCGCGCCTGCCTGCCTTCCCCCAAGCCTGGCTGCGCTCCACGGAGCAGAAGGGGCCGTCCTCTCCGCCCTCCTTCCTCCTGCTCCTCCCGGGGCCCGTGAGTGGCTCGGGAGAAGGCGGGGCGGAGCAGGACAGGCGGCGGAGACTTTCCCGGCAGCGCGGGGCGGGCAGAGAAGGGGACAGCGGGGAAGCGCGACGGAGCGGACGGCCGAGCCAGCAGAAGCTTCCCAGCGCGCCCGTCCGTCGGGGAAGAAGCCGAGCGCTGCCCAACCCAGCCGCCCGGGGAGCCTGGCCCGCTGCGCCAACCTCCTTCTCGGCACTATGGAGGTGGAGGCGCCGCAGGTGAGACCCGCAACGCCCCCCCTCCCCGCGCGCGCCTTCCTTGCGACGGCACCGGGCTGAGCAAGGAGAGGGTCCCTAAGGGGCAGCCCCTTCCCCACCGCAGGTCCCGAAGGGGCGTGGGAGGGGCGAGCCAGGCCTCGTTGCGCCTTCTCCTCCCGTCGGCTTGGGGCGGGGCGAAGGCAGCCGGCGCCACCCACTTCCCCGCTTGCGAGGGCGGCTGTCAGCTGCCGGCTTCGCTTCGGCGCCGGCCCGCCCCGTCCTCCGTGACGCAGCGCACACGAGCGCGCTGACTCACCGGCGGGCGCAGCCAGCCTCGACGGCGAGGCCGGGGCAGCTGCTGGCGGGCAGACAGGTGCTTTAAGTTGGAAAGACCCACAGGACTCACCCGGGGGCTTGGTTTCTTCTCCCCCTGAGCCTGGGACCCGTCCAAAAATCAAAAACGAAACCTGGACCACCACCTGGGGCAGAGTGCAAATTTGTAAAAAGAAAGGAGTGCTTCTGGGCATGTGCAGAGTGCTGCTCTCGTCGGCGATGTGTGTGTGTGTGCGTGTGCGCGCACCACGGGCCCTGCGAATTTGGGATTAGGAGATAGCGCACCCCGATGGGTTCCATAGCTGTCAAGGTTTCTCGTTTTTTAAGAGAAATTCCCTTATTCCGAATAGGATTCCTCATAAGAAAAGGGAAAAGTTGACAGCTATGATGGGTTCTGAAACGGCTTGAGTCTTGAAATCTTGAAAACAAGAACACTTTTGTTTTTGTTTCTTTTTAAAGATATTTATTAAAATTTCCAATTTTTATACAAACAAAAAGCAAAAAAATTTAAAAACACATATAGTTCACAATACTTAGTTTTCAATGACATATTTCCCTGACCTCCTCATACCTCCCCTTCTTGTAGTCCAATTCAAATTATTTATTCAGCAAATCCTTATCTCAAAGCATTACAGCTAAAAAACCCCTTAATTTCTATCCGACATCATTCAACATTCATTAATTTTACAATATTTCTTACAGTATAAAACCCTCCAAAATATATACCATAGTAAAAAAGTTACTGCCCCCCCTCCAATTTAAAGCACCACAGGTTATTTAATGAGGCAAAGGCCTGTGAGAAGAGGAATGTTTTTGCCTGGCACCTAAAGATATATAATGAAGGACCCAGGCGGGTTTCCCAGGGGCGAGCATTCCACAAGCGGGGAGCCAATGCAGAAAAGGCCCCTTCTTGTGTTGCTGCCTTTTTGATCTCTCATGGCGGGGGCACATGAAGAAGGGCCTCAGATGCTGATCACAGGGTTCGGGTTGATTCGTATGCGGGGAGGGGGTCCTTGAGATACTGCAGTCCTGAGCCATTTAAAAGTGGACTGTTGCTGATGGTATAACTAATTATAAGGATTTTTTCAATGTGGAAGGGGAATGTGTAAATTGTCACCTATGAATACAAGTCACTTGTTTATTTTGCTGTGGTGACATGGGTCTGAAAGGAGGCGTGTGCTGTGGTGTTTTCAGATGTTTTCTATTAAAACATGGCTTCCCATCTTGGGATCTGGTTCTTTGTGTGGTGTTTGGCCATAGTGTATGTGTGCGTTTTTGGTAGTTTCTAGGAACATGTTTAGACTTAACATCATGCCACGAAAAAAGGAAGCTGTAAGCTGCTTTTCAGTGGCGAATTAACTTAGCAGCACAATCCTATGGTTGTTTACTCAAAAGTAAGCCTCACTGTGTTCCATGGGACTTGCACACTGGTTACGGGATTGTAGCCCATACCAGAGCTACCAGTGCTAGTACTCAAAATAACCGTTAGCAAATGCTTTGGGCATTTATTTAACGTACTTCAGTGCTACTTAATTGTTAAAATACCAAAATCCACTTGCAACAAATAAAACAAACAATTTTGCACGTGCACACAAAAATCAAGTTAAATTTGGAATTGTAAAGTTGGAAGGGACCACGAGGGTCAGCTAGAAACATTTTTCAAAAAAAACCCAACCACCTTATGTAGAAGAAATATTTAAACAGCAGAGTTCCATGCAAACAGCAATACAGTCTAATGGCATAAAGCCTTGGGAAATGAAAATGTCTTAATCTGCCATCAAAATGAGGAAAGTGTTGGTGACTCTTTCCTCTGGGGTGCACAAGTACCATCTCTGAAAAGCTCCTCTCCCTAGTTAAAACCCACCATTTCACTTCTGCTGATAATAGATTCCTGGATGAGACCTCAAACTGGCTGCATATACACCACAAATTCAAAGCACCCCCACTCCAATCATCACGGGAACTGTAGTTTACAGAACCACAATCCGCAGAGCCCCCAAGAAACTACCGTTCCCGAGAATCGTTGGGGGGAAGCAACATACTTTTAAGTGTAATGGTGCGTATGCAACAAAACTTGCAGTTTTGCCAAGCACTGCACCACACCCAAAATAGTTGTTTCTGGTGTTTTTTTTTACACACGTTCAAAGCTGTCCCGAGTCTTGGAAATTTATTTCTATTTTCGAGACTCTCCTGTTGACAGTAACAAAAGGAAAAGTGCACGCATACCTCTCCCTGGTTTCCATACACACAATGCATGATGTTACATAATTCTTCATTCATGGAGTGAAAGTTGTAGCAGGTTTGGACTTGTATAATATCACTAGGCCTTGGGAATAAGCCTCATTGAACTCCGTAGGACTGGTTTCTGAGTAGATATGTATAGGTTTGCACTGTGTTTGTTTTTTTCTAAGGCCACATGCACACCGTACATTAAAAAGCACTCTTGCACCACTTTTTAACAGTTATGGATTCGGCCCAAAGAATCCTGGGAACCGTCAAGGGTTACAATTCCCATCACCTTCCACAAAATACAGTTCCAGCATTCTCCAGGACTGTGTGGAGCGGTGCAAGAAAGCTTGAAATGTATGGTTACTGATGCAACTTAACTGTTTCCAGGAGCAGACAACTTCAGACTAACACCTGACGTTTGGGTAGCACCTCTTCTGTGTTTGCTTTTTAAAAACGGGAGCAGCAAAGAAGCAACTGTTGTTTCCGCAGGGTGGAAAAAAATGGTGCTGTGGTATGAAAGTGTTTTGCTGTGTGTGGACTCCTGAAGCTCAGGGCATGGTATATTCGTGGCTCTGGGTGATGTACCTTCGATTGGCACCGCAAGCAGGAGAGGGCGAAAGACGAGAGCATAAAAATAAAAAAAATTCCCTTGGCATCTCTCGACATCTCTTTCATAATCGCCCTCTTCCCCCACCTTCTTCTGGTCTGTCAGGGCTCGGCCTTACATTTTACAGGACTGTTAATTATCTGCATATCTACAAGTGCAAAGGTTGCAACGCTTGTGTAGGGTTCTGTGGCTTTGGGGCACTGTACAGGCACAAACGGCTCTATATCGCCATCTAAGTATTTTTAAGGCATTTTGGAAGTCAGTGCTCTAGGCAGAATGGAGGATCTGGCATGCAGATATCACAACTACAAGAAAACAAGTGTCCTTTTGAGGTTTTGGAAGGCTTCAAAAGGGGGTCTCTGGCAAAGGTGTGTGAGGCTTTCTGTGGGCACCTCCAGCCTTTAATCTCCATTAAGTTCAAACTTAAATGTCAGTACTGTACTGTACTTGCTCTCAAGTGCCTCTTGCAAAAAAAAAAAAAAAGATTAAGGGCCAGTGTACATGATTCCCTGCTGAAGGGGGCCACTTCGGAAAAGGTGTTTCGGCAGTGGCTGCACCAAGCAGACAATTTGTCAGGCTACTTTGCTTTGAAGGCTCCCCTCCCCCTTTGTAATTTTGCATGCCACTGCAACAAAAATATTGATGAAGGTTCAGGAGTCCTGTTCTCCTTTGCTTCTGGTCGTTCTAGCTTTATCAAAATTAAGTGAAATCTGTTTTTGGTGTGTGTGTTTTATGTTTATTTTTACGGCGTGTTTGCTACATCATCATCATCGCCAACACAACCTCTGTAAGCTTCGGATAACTACTGCCACACTAGTTTAACCTCGCAAAATCTGGTATTGGGCTGCTGGGGGCACAGTGCTGTTAGAAGTGGTTTCAAAGGGAGATACATAACAGAGGTTTGGGAAGCATGAATGCATGCCAACTGCTGTGGAGGAGAGAAAAAGACAAGACCGTTCAGTAGTAGCAGCAGCACTATCTCTGAGATTCAGCTTTAAGCCTTAATATCGCAGGGTGATGTTGGGAAAGTTAGTACCTTGGCTCAGCACTCAAATCTGAAATGTTGTTGTAAGTCAGTGATGAGAGCTGCAACCTGATTAAAGTCGATTTAATTGATTAATCCTCCTGGTTTTTCCTCTCTTAATCAGTGGGTGGTTAATGCATGAAGTATATTTTCTGTATTTTTTTGGTAATGCACTCGCTCAATGTAGCAGGGAAGCATTTCCAGGATGAGAGCAGGGAGAATGGCTCTTTGCAGATGGGAAGCAGCCATCTTGAGATTTTGTAAAAGTTTATATTAAAAAATATATATTATTTGAGGCGTCTCTGTATTTGAGTAAAAGTTCTGAAATTAACCAATTCACTGATTAAGGGAGCAATCGTATACCTATTTACCTGGGAGTAAGTCCCATTGAACTCACTGTGGCTCCTCCTGAGTAGAAACATAGGATGGCTGTGTTAATGTTGCAACCCTGTTTTGTTGGCACAATAAGGAAAATGATTTCATCCTGAGGAACAGGTCACATTTACTTTATCTTACCCCTTCGTTTCCCGTCCCCAACACTCATAAGGCAATCTGATATAATGCCAAAAGCAAACTTGGTAAGGCATGTCTAATTTCAAAACCAGTCTTAATTTTTATCCCTAAGCAGAAGTGCAGGTATCAGTGTTGGCCTAGAAACTTATTCCATTTTTTTTTTGGGGGGGGGGGGAGAGACAGAATCCAAAAGCAACTGTGGCATCATACCATTACTATTTTTGATCTAAAAAATGCTGAAAGAAATGAGCATTCTTTCAGCAAAGCTCTTAATCAGGCTAGTAAAATATGGGGTGTAGGAAATAAGAGACGTTGCGGTGTATGATTGAAAGCTCAAACCTTTTGTTTGTAATAGTTTAAGGTGGTATATGGAGGAGGTGTAACACATTAGATTTAATTTGGTGCTCTGTGGGGAAAAAAGAGAGTATATTATTTCCCCCCGTTTCTAAGGCACATGTAGAAATGGCATGCCTACTGCAGCTTTGGAGATCTTGACCGAGGAAATGAAATACTTGAATAGATTTAGAAAAATTGTGTTCGTATTCATTACGGTTTTGACAACACCTGATCAAATTGCAAATGTGAGTAATTTGTTGAGTGTCTGTAACATGGAACTACTTATCTTTGAAGGATACTGTCTGCATTCTCCTTTTGGACTTAATGAAAGGTGGCAGTTGCCTGTCATAGTTTCCCTAAAAGGGCCCTTTCTGTTCTTTATAGCGTGCAAACTTCAGTGCTCTGAAAGCCAGAAAGAAGTTGGGAGTTGTGCAATCATTTATTTCCCCTCAAGGCAGCTGCTTTGGTTTTGGAATGAGACTTTTCTTGAAGTCAGGATCCACTGGGTACCAAGGGTAAAGGGACTGAGGGGTGTAACTGTTTAAAATGGACCTATTTCAAAAAATTGATTTTGCTGTTAATTTTTGCCTCTCCTAACAGTGTAACTGTAAATATTGCCAGCAATTCTCCTTGCAGGAAGTTTCTCCCCCAAGACACAGAAATATACAGCTCTTTCAGCAGCTTGTGCAATGAGGAAATAAACTAATTTCTTTTCCTTTTCTTAAAAACAACAACAACATATTTTAAAATGATAACATAAAGTATTGCTGTTCACTCGTTAGGCATTTCCTATTTTGGATATTTCCCATATTGACCTTGTGGGGAAACTCTTTTTGCTTTTTTATATAGCATAAGGATTTCAATGGGGCACCTCAGTTACCAGGAAGAATAGTACGAGGGTTATTTTCTGTTACAGCTTTGTGTTTTTATGCTGTGAACTGCTTTGAGATCTTTGGATGAGGGGTGGTTTTCAAATTTAATAAATAAAAAAAATTATATATATATATATATATATATATATATATATGATTATAGCCTTCAGAACAAAGTTTGAAGTACTGTAGCAGACAATATGAACTTCCCCAAAGCAATACGGGGCAGAGAATGATTTGGGATAGAGATTACCTGTTTTTCAGCCCCTTTCCCCTCCGTTCTCAATTGCCCCTCTTATCCCCTGGGTTCCAGACATGGGTTTGCAATGTTTGTAGTCCTGCAGGAGAAGCAGGGGAGAGATAAAGGTTAAAGAAACCATTGCTGCTTCTCTTCCTCTCCATACTACTTTGCCATAAAGAAAATGGCCATGCAGGACCTTCGTGATATGCAGGCCTGACCAACAGTCTGTTGGCACTGATTAGACATTAATCTTCTGTAGGCGTGTTTTGCACTTCAGCCAAAATGAAAAAGTAGACCACAGATTAACAGCCTAGTTAAACTTTGTTTTGGCCCCAGTTATCGCATTCCATCCCAAAGCAGCCTATTTCTTGAGTTTAGAAGGCCCTTTGAAAACTTGGAATGACTGCATAATAATTTTTCATTTTTGCACGAGAACGTATACTGAAATGTTTGAATTGTAGTTAGGAGCACTAAAAGTGCAGCAAGATTAACAGTCTCTTGGAAACATTTTCTGCACTGTTTATGCAACTGACCGGTTTTATAGCAGAGAATAATCAGGCAAGCGTTGCCTGCACGTAGAAAAAAATTGCTAACAGGACCTAGAAAGCCAGACTTTGGAGTCCAGATAGCCGAGAAAACAGAACTGCACAGCTTAATAGTTTTATTACATGATTGTTTTAATAAGATAAGCAATTGAATTGGCTTACAAGAAAGAAAATAGAACCTTGTGTAGTATAAGAATAGAGAAAAATCCATAATGTTATGAAATTTCATTCCGACACAGTTCATAGTTTTAAGGCAATTGTAGTGTACTTTGATCAGAGCCGTCTTTACTATTGGGCTTACTGGCACGTCACGCCAGGGCGCTGGCCTCTCAGGGGTGCCCCAGCGAGTGGGGGAGCTGCGCGGCTTTGCCGGCGGCCTACCCTTTCCCTGCACGCCTACCAGCTGTGCTCCGTCAACTATATGGCTGGCGGGCATGCAGCTTCCTTCCCAAACCTTCACAGGAGGAGAGCGATCGCCGCAGAGGCTTGGGAAAAGGTCAACAACTCTGGGAAACGGGGTGGGGCGGGCGGGAGGGATATTTGCACCACGGCGTCGGATATGCTTAAGACGGCCCTGATTTCGATCCTGGAGCATATAGAGCCTGATTACAGCATCTCAGTTTTCTAAAATGGAAGAAAGTTTGAAAACGTGCTAAAAATCAAGCCGGAAACCCAAAGGATGCTCAGGTAACACCTGACGCAAATCACCACATTTGGACTATCATATCGCAGTCACCTCTGATATGGGTCTCTGTTTAGTTTAAACACAGACAGCTAATTCAAACACACTTTCCTTTGTTTCTCCAGATCTGCTTTGTTGACTGAAACCAGGGTTTCTCAGTGTTGAACAGGCTTGTTCTGTATGCTTGACATTGACAAGCTACATGGGGTGTGTGTGCGCAAATAATAATAATTAATAATAATAATAACAACTCTGGGCGCCTTCCACAAAGACCAAAAATACATTAAAATGTCACACATTAAGAACTTCCCTGAACAGCGCTGCCTTCAGATGTCTTCTAAATGTTAGGTAGTTGTTTATCTCTTTGACATCTGATGGGAGGGCGTTCCACAGGATGGGTGCCACCGAGAAGGCCCTCTGCCTGGTTCCCTGTAGCTTTGCTTCTCGCAATGAGGGAACCGCCAGAAGGCCCTCGGCGCTGGACCTCAGCGCCTGGGCAGAATAATAGGTATTTGCTGCTGGTCCAAATGAACTTGGGGTCTTGCCGGATCGCTGTCCCTAAATGTGGCTGTTGTGGAAGAACCTTGTGCAGCTCGATACTGCTTCCTTACTAACACTTCTCGCAGTAAACTGGTATATGGCAGAGCTTTCCAAACAGTGAGTCATGACATGTTAGTGTGTTGTGCTGCAGTGTGTAGGTGTGTTCCTCCTGGGGCTGGAAAGGGGTTAGTGTAACTTCTGGTTTGCTAGTAAAACTGAATTACTGTGTCGTGAAACGATGCATGTCTAAAAAATGTATCATGGACATGAAAAGTTTGGAATGCTCTGGTATATGGGAAGCTGCTGTCTGGACCCAGTCAGTAAAGGCGGTTTTAAATACAGTTAAAGGTGAGATGATAGACCCCTTATTGCCTGTGAAGAAAGCACTTCCTTTCACTTATTGCCTCTGGCCAGGCTAGCTCTGCAGGTTTCAGAAGCTCATTTTAAGGCGTGCAGGAAGGAAATGGGTCATATATAAGGGCGTGTGGAAGACCGTGGCTGAACAGCAAATACTGGGGTAGTCTGTGCCAAGGACAGACATTGCAAACATCTGAAATGAGAAAGAACATGGGGTTGTATCCAGTGGGGGCCTTGCATTTGCGTATGGTGGAGCACCCAACTTTCACCAAGTCCCCAAACTTTTGCAGTCCTCGGTACCAATGTTCGGCAAGCTTG
The DNA here is from genome assembly GCF_027172205.1 of Podarcis raffonei. Taxonomy (NCBI): domain Eukaryota; kingdom Metazoa; phylum Chordata; class Lepidosauria; order Squamata; family Lacertidae; genus Podarcis; species Podarcis raffonei. The sequence goes on from NC_070602.1 coordinate 114,664,785, forward strand.
GGTCCCTCTGATGGACTACAACTCCCATCATCCAAGTGTGCCCAAGCTTTGCCTTGGTCTCATTCATGTCACGCTAAACTACAGTGTAGTGATACCCAGATGTGATCACAAACTTGTCACAGTTTAGCATTGCACCCAAGTACAGTCCGTCTAAATATCACACATATCATATGCTACTTTTAGAAAGGTAAACTGTATCACCATAAATAAATATTTCTAAATATTTTTCCACATCCTGGTGATGCTACTGTAACCCAAAATGTATGTATCACTGGTCTACGCATGTAGACATTTGTTGAATTGTACCACCTTTCCATTGGCATGCTCAAGTGTTTAAAGAAGTTATCGTTGTGTCAGACCGTTACGACAGTTTAGTACAAATAGAAGAATTGCCGTACAAAACAATTCTTCATTGCAGCTTGAGAGATTTAACCTCTCCCTTTTGCTCCTGTAAGTTAAAGGTCTTTCAGGGAAAGACCAACAGTGATGGAAAATTTAGGAGCAAGTTTTGGCTTTCCTGCTACAGCTGATAGTCGTCTTCAGCAGCAGCAGTGATGATGGAGAAAATAAGGGTGCTTCAAAAACTCTGCTTTTATAAAACACACAGCAACTTGGAAAAATGCCAGTAGTTGGGTATTAAATCGATTCTCTTCCGATAAAATGTTTAGGTTTTCAAGCTTCCCGTTCTGAATTGAGTGATAGCTTTTTAATGGAACACTTACACCAGGTACAGTTAAAAACTGGCATTTCAAAAAAGCTGGCGGTTTCAGTGAGAAAGGCTCTTTCATGAATGTTTTATGGAAGCATTCCCACCAGATGAAAATTATCTTAGCCACCTAGTTATAATTTTGTTATGTGCCTCTTGAATTCTCAGAAAATACTTGAGTTAAAACCATTGGAGCATGTGTCTTATGCTCCCCCCCCCTTTTTAAAAAAAATTGAAGTGCTCAAAATTGTTGTGTAATCCAGAGCTGGTCGTGATGCATAACTTCCAATTGAGAACATTGCATATATAATTTGTAATGAGGCCTATTGAGCATTATGGGCTAAAAACCACTCAAGGAATATGATAGCGAGGGCCAAGCCAGCCATGTAAACTTGTTTTGATGAATAAAATAACACGATCAAAATGACTTTTATCGAGGAGCAAAGCTGCCCCTTCCTCATCCTTGTAGTTTTGAGCTTTTACTCACAACTGATGCAAGATTGGGTGGGAAGGTTTGCAGATCAGCCTCTTTAATTGTAGGGTGCGCTTAGAGAGAGGCAAGGACCGTGTACTATGTAAGGTAAACCGGAATACTTGTGTTTATAGGTTCCTTGCATGCATGTACGCTTCTGACTCCCACAATGTTTAGATGTGAATGCTGGGATACTTCATTTCCATTTTTGCATATAAACAGAATGTTAGATATGCACGGACTCGCTGATTTTAAGCTCGAGGGCGTCGGTTTGCATCCAAAAATATGCCATTTGCTAGCAGATGTAGCAAAATAGTGTTCAAGTGCGGCAGAATGAAAACCGTAGGCAGTTTTTCAAAAATTTGTTTATTATAAGGAAAGTAGGTCACGTGGAATTTAAAATATTCAGGGGAGGGGGTGGTATTCAGTCTGGTGAAAAGCAAACTTCATCCCACGATGGTATAAAAGCATATATTCTTCAGTTACCCCTTTTCCCTGAAGCCTTTTGTTTGGATGGTTTCGAAATGGCTGCATGGGCAGATGCCTCTGGGTTCTGGCTAGCAAAGTGGGAAAGAATTAGAAAGAGAACAAGGGGGAAAGAAGCTATTGGCTTTACTCTTAAATAAAACTGAGGCATAATGACAGTCCAAATCATGGGTAATGACAGCAACACTTATTGCCAGAACCATACAGCTCATCCGGTGCCACTAAAACAAGACCTGTTTATTTTTTTAAAAAGTGAGGAACCCTTCTGACTTGGCTCAGTTACCTTCTTTCTGAGGTAAACGGTGTGGGCGGCTTTTGAGGCTGTTTTAAGACATATGATTCTGAGGGATTCTTCCACTCACCTGCCTTCCTTCATAGGCATGAGATAAATATATATGCTTACTTCATTTTTGTTTTAAATTGGAAGGAGCTGCTTCTCCCCCACTTTGGTCAGCTGGGTTTCATTAGGGTCACAATGCACTAGAACGTGTATCATCAACATCATCATCATCACTATTATTAAGATAAACTCGTTCGAGCTAGAGAGTTGGTGGCACAGTTTGAAAAACCCTGTTTTCCTCCCCCCCCCAATTTCATTGCAAGCTTTCCTGTAAAGATCTTTTATAATTAATTTATTTTTAAGGCCTCCTGGCAGGGATTTAAAACATATTTGGACCACAGAACGCTTTTGTTATATACACCTAATATAAAATTCTAAATATGGGGCCCTTGCTTTGGTCCTTTTGTTTATCCTGATGCAAATATGTTTGCTAAAGCGCAGTAAGAGTTAACAGCCAAACTTTACAACGCACACGGAGAGTTTCACATAAAATCTATAACTGACTACCCAGATGGCAAATGCTGATATGTAAACCTAAAACATGAAATTTTCCGTTGGGGTCCAGATGGCTGCTTAATGTGAATTGTTTAACATTTATGTTTATCTTATTAAAACTGCCTTTTATAAGTCCAGACTAGGCTTAGCAATGTGGCTCGGAACAGGCTCTGGAAAAGCGTATCAGTAAATGAGTAAAAACACCAAATGCCAGTCAGCATTTGATTTCGAAAAAGAGAGGGTTTCATTCCTAAGCCTGCTGGGAAGCCATATCATTTGCCTAGGTAGCTGTGGTCTTGTAAGCGTGAGTGTGGGGGGAGAGGTAGCGATTACTCAGTGGTGAGGCAAAGGCACTCTGTGCGTGCCATGGGGCAAGTTTATTTCTTGCTGTTTCAAAGATTCCTGGGCTCAGGCTGGTGCCGAGGACAGCTTCCAAGCCTGAGCGCTCAGACAAACTAACCCCTGATACTAGCATAAATGCCTGCGTTTCCTACCTGTACTTGAACGGACCTTATACAGTGGTACCTCGGTTTTCAAGCATCTCGGAAGCCGAACGCCGAAAACCCGGAAGTGAATGCTTCTGTTTTTGAACGTGCCTCAGAAGTCGAGCAGTTTCTGCTGCGTGTTTTTCAATGTTCTCAATTGAATTGAGGCTTCCAAATTGAGTTTTCGGTTCTCGAACGTTTCAGAACTCGAATGGTCTTCTGGAAGGGATTACGTTCGAGAACTGAGGTTCCACTGTAGTTGTTTTAAGCACATTAATATCTGTGCTCTGAGAAATAAACACCTGAGCCCACCATTTCCCAGTCCTGCACAGGCCATTATGGAGACTCGGGGTGGTATAATAGTTAGACCAGGCATCTCCAAACTCGGCCCTCCAGATGTTTTGGGACTACAATTCCCATCAACCCTGACCACTGGTCCTGCTAGCTAGGGATGGTGGGAGTTGTAGTTCCAAAACATCTGGAGGACCGAGTTTGGGGATGCCTGAGTTAGACCAACGTTTCCCAGACTTTGGTCTCCAGTTGTTTTTTGGACTACAGTTCCCATCATCCCCGACCAACTGAATAACTGAGTTAGCAAACTGATTTCTGCATGCACAAGGGGACTCCCCCCTTCCTAATAATAATCCTAATCCTAATCCTAATAATAATAATAATAATAATAATAATAATAATTTTATACCCCACCCATCCGACTGGGGCTCACCAGCCACCCTGGGCGGCTTCCAACAAAAGATTAAAAATACATTTAAACATCAGTCATTAAAAACTTCCCTAAACAGGGCTGCCTTCAGATGTCTTCTAAACGTCAAATAGTTGTGCTTCCCCTAAGCTTTTGGTCCAGATTTGGGGTGGCAGAGTAGGATGGGAGGAAAGACTCATTGTGCAAGCAGAAATTGTTTTGCTTGCACCATTGTTTAGGTGAATACCACCTACGGTCACCACCCTGAGCTCCTTGGAACAAGGGCAGGATAAAAATGTAAAATAGTAATACTTATTAATCAAGCCCCGCTGAGACTATCGTTAAACTACTTAATAACCAAATTATTGTTCACTGCAAGTGTTAGTTGGTTCCCATCATGATTAAAAAAAAAACGTACATTTTGATTACCAGTGTTGGTTGGACAGTAGTGAATGTCTTGCATAAGGGGTGTTCCTGAGTTACAGGGGGAAAAGCAGGTTTTAGCTGAAAACCCTCCTAAACACTTGCTTTCACAGGTGTTGAAAGCCTAGTCCTTTTCCTTGGGCATTCCCCTTTCTTGGATCTGCCCAAACAGCTATTTCCTCTGACATAATGTGGGAACTTGCACAACGAAAAAAGAGAACAAAAGTCTTCTTATGGAGCAAGTCACATGATAGACCATTGCGTTGTTTTTTATCAGCAGTAAATTTTTCTGAAGGATGTGGTTAGCGAGACATGTGTTATGTGTTATGTACCATTTATTAATCTTGTGTAGAATTATCAACACATTCAGCCACATTTTGACATTCATCTGAACTTGGCAGTCGATGCAAGCATTTACAGGAACCCTAAGAAATATTTATGAACATAAATTTGTAGAAATCAATCTAATTGGAACGTAGCCTTAAATACTTTTTTGATGGCGTGTGTGTGGAAGCTTTATTTAAAATTAATGAAACAGAGCGCCTGCAAATTATCATATTAAGCATATTCCAGTTAATGAAAAAGTCATTGCATCGTAAAACCAGAATCGTAGAATCGTCCAGTTGGAAGGGACCCCGAGAGTCACCTAGTCCAACTCCCTGCCATGTAATGTAAGATATAAAGCATTTAAAAGGGAGTTGCTCTCATCTCATTTTGCATAGATTTGGCTTATTCCCCGCCCTCCCAACTACTCTAAACAGGCTGTGCAATAACTTTCATGCCAACAAGTCCCCTCTATTTCAAAAGCAGCTGTCGTCGTGGCTACGGCTTTAAAGCCACGCTGCTTTGTGAATGCTGTTTTCAGTATGATTGTTTTCTATTCATTTCTACTGTCGCAGTCAGGGCTGTCTTTAGCAGATGTGGCGCTGGGGTGCAAAGATCCACCCAGCGCCCCCAAATTACCATGGATAGTGTTTGGGTGGCCGTAGCTGCACACTGCCAGCCATCTGAGGGGGAGCGCAACTCTCCCCTATGCCACCGGCAAAGCCGCGCAGCTCCCCCACTCGCTGGGACGCCCCTGAGAGGCCGGCGCCCTGGCGCGACGCACCACTAAGCCCTATGGGAAAGACGGCTCTGGTCGCAGCTCAAAGCAAACTTGGGAAAGACATGTAGTTAATCTGACATGCTGAGGACCGCGGATAGGCACTTGAACCGCGCATCTCGCTTTGGCAGAGGCAGCAGCCCAGACAATGGCACTCTGAAAACGACGAGCAACTTAGAAACGGAATCTAAAATCCAGATCCTGCCGTTTTTATCCAGAACATATTGCAAATGCTCAGAGATGAAGGAGCCGTTTTCAAATCTGCCATGAGAGAAGAGGGTGAGCAGCTGGTAAACTACTGGCCTTTAATGAAGCCCTGCCATATTGCAGCATCCTCCATTATTGCCAGACTTAATTAGTTCGTTCTACCATGGCAGTCTGGAGGGACCAAACCCTTACTGTGGACAACCGTAATAACTCTTTCCGCTTCTCTTTGTTTTTACCCCTTTCCTAGTGAAATTTGGCATCTCCGTGGAAGAGGTTTAAAATATACTTTAATTAGAAAGATAGACGTTAGAGGGAAAGCCTGGAATTTGGTGAATATAGCCATGGGCATGCAGGAACATTACAATCACTTTGTTGGAGCAGATCAATGGCCCATCTGGTCCAGAATTCTGTTTCCTGTAGTGTCCGTCCAAATGCAGGACAGGAAAGCAATAACCCTTCCCTGTTTGTCCCCAGCGCCAGGTATCCAAAGGAATGCTGCCTCTGAATGGGAACGTCCCATCTAGCTATTGTGGCTGTAGCCATCGTAAGCCAGCATTCATTGCCATATTGTGTAATGGTGAATTGCAGAAGTTCGTTCTGTGTTGTCCACAAGTCTTTCCTTTTGTGTCTCGAACCTCTTGGGGCTCCCGCTTTACCTTGGGCAACCCTGAACTCTATTCTTACTCGTGAGAAACTTTTCTCCACCCAATTTCTTCTTCATGTGAATCCCAGTCCAGATGTTATTTGGCGAATACATTATCTGAAAACTTAGATTCAGTGGGTCAGGTCCAGACTTGCCCTTCTGCAAATGGAAAGGTTTTTGTTTGTGAAATGGACCAAGATGCAGTAGAGGTGATTTTTGCCAATTCCCCCTGCAGCCGCCAGTGCTACCTCCTGTGTTCAGTAAGAGGGTCCCCTGACTTTCTGGAACAGCTGTTTTTTTTAGGCAGGGGGTGCACAGCAATCTGCAGAAGGAATAAGTTAAAACTGCTTATCTCTCCCCCCCACTCCATTGTTGCCTTGTGCCTACAACATGGACTTTGTGTTTGAAGCTTTAACTGCTAGTACGGGGAGCAATATATTGCTGCAGTTGCTGCTTTGATCCTGCTGGTCTTATGCACGTTAAGAGCATTTTATGGCTTACTTTTATGACCAGGTAATTTGCCCTAAGCTCACCCTTACACCCTGTTTAAATGTTCTTCAAGTCATACAAGAAAATTAAGTTGTGTCGGACCATTCACAAATCGGGGAAAATTCACAGTTTAATAAAGACTTTTGTTAGGGTCAACCAGTGTTACAGAATAGGGAGCAAGCTTCACTGGACTGGGGATTAAGCAATAAGAGTAGAACACTGCAGGGCTGTCGTGCACTACTGTCTTTGCCCACCATGCAGTACGGAGGTAAAAGCAGTGAATAACAATGCAGTTTTGTTGTTAGTTAATCTCAACTTCAGCCCAGCTTTCAACCTGCAACAGGGGGTCTAATTCACCCAGACAACATTGCAGAGTTGTTGTATCCTACTCAGAACCTGATCTGCAGTATGAAAACTGCAAGACTACTGCTTCCCAGCCATAACCCCTTGCAACTTCCAGTATGGGGATAATGACTTGTCAGTGAAACTCTAGGGCAGGGGTAGGCAACCTAAGGCCCGGGGGCTGGATCCGGCCCAATAGCCTTCTAAATCCAGCCCACAGACGTTCCGGGAATCAGCATGTTTTTACATGAGTCGAATGTGTCCTTTTATTTAAAATGCATCTCTGGGTTGAGGGGCATAGGAATTTCCCCAATATAGTCCGGGCTCCCACAAGGTCTGAAGGACAGTGGACCGGCCCCCTGCTGAAAAAGTTTGCTGACCCCTGCTCTAGAGAACCACTTGCCCGTCAGCATGGCCAATACTGAGCTAGATGGACCAAATGGTATGATATAAAGGATCTTCCTGTTTTCCTGCTTTTTAAAAAACCTGTTAAGGCCCAGGGTGTTTCCAGATTGTTGCTATTTCTGGGTGGGTTTCAGTCGCTTACTGACCAATTCAGCTTGTGCCACTATAGTTGATTAAGAGGTCTTGTGCAATGAACGTGTGTTCCCCAAAGACCAGACTTTTGCAGGACCGCGCACTGGAATGTGCTTTGATGCAAGGAGATGAGCACTGCAACCTTTGACTGGACTTAACCGTCCAGGGGTCCTTTACCTTTTTACCTTTACCATCTAGGACTAGGTTCCCAACAAATAAGGATGAATGCTCATTTAAATAGCCGATGTTGTCTCTTGTTGTTGTTTAGTTGTTTAGTCGTGTCCGACTCTTCGTGACCCCATGGACCAGAGCACGCCAGGCACTCCTGTCTTCCACTGCCTCCCGCAGTTTGGTCAAACTCATGGTGGTAGCTTTGAGATGTTTGTCTAACCCCCTGCAAACAAATCCCCTGATAAAAGCTCAATAAATGGAAGCGCTCAAAAAATATCAGGTTTCAAAGACAGCTTTCCCATTGCAATTGTGTATGAACAGCACCTCTAAAAGAATGAGTTTTTTTCGGGGGGGAGGGGGAGGAGAAACGTGACACATTAAGAGGTTTACGTTTTATTTAAAGCATTCTGTAATATTCTTCGTCTGTAACGGAATCCTGTAATTGCGTTTTGGAAACTGTATGTCAGTGCTAATTAATGCATGTCCCTGGTCCATTACTTCGAATTTGTAATGCATATTTACAACGCAGGCAACCTGGGTTTCACTTACAAGGAAGTCCCATTAGGTTTAATGGGACAATCGCTAGTGCTTACAGCCAAGAAGTTGCTACTGTGCGTGTTTACACACAAATAAATCCTACCAGTGTGGGGACTGCCACATTAATCTGAAGCTAGTGCTCAGGACTGAAACTCTATTATGATGCCACTAAGTCACATCTTAACCTTTTTGGGGGGGTGGGGGTGGGGAGGAAGTAAAAATATATCACGAATTTTGTATCAGCATGCAATGGAGAATATCCAGAGTGCAGTTGGAGGTCTCAGACCACCAGTTTACAGTCCTTTGATTCCATTTAAAGCAGAGTTTCCCAAATTTGGGTTTCTCCAGCTGTTTTTGGACTACAGTTCCTACCATCCCTGACCACTGGTCCTGCTAGCTAGGGATGATGGGATTTGTACTCCAAAAACAGCTGGAGACCCAAGATTGGAAAACCCTGATTTAAATCAACTTAAATGAGACGGCACCTGTTTTGAAAACTGTGTAAAAAAAAAAAAGTTTGAAGATCCAATATTATTATCTATACTGTTTGGTTCTTTTTTTACACACGCAGGATATGAACCTGATCGACATTCTCTGGAGGCAAGATATAGATCTTGGAGCAAGGCGTGAAGTTTTTGATTTTAGCCAAAGACGGAAGGAATACGAGTATGAAAAACAGAAGAAGCTTGAGAGGGAGAGACAAGAGCAGCTTCAGAAAGAGCAAGAAAAAGCCTTCCTAGACCAGCTGCAGCTGGATGAGGAAACAGGAGAATTTGTTCCTATTCAGCCTGCTCAAGCCATTGAATCAGGAAATACCATCACATCCAATAATTATTCACAGGTAAAAAAAACCTCCCTGACTTTTTGTCATGTGATCTACATTTTGGGTCCCCCCCACTTTCCTAAAGAATGTTATTGCAAGTCTCCAGAGCAAACTATCTGAACAGCAGGGGATTGATACAATTTGTGAGACTATGGTTATATACAAACTTATTCAGGAAGTGAGGAATCCCATTTTGTTTTTATCATAGTGCTACGGTTTCCATTTATTGCTCCATGGGTTCTCTTGAAACTTCTGATGAAATTCCAGAAAGTACAGATGCCTATAGATTTTCTGATTACTATCTGTCCAGCATAGAACTTGTATAGCCAGTCTTTCAATACTTAATGAGAGTCTTCTTAGATTACATTGTCCTTTATTCTAATCCTCCCGCAAGCACACCCAGGAGATCTTAATGATTGCAACCAGAGAGTTTGTTTCTTTAATGATCTTGTTGCATTGTGGTGTGCTTTTTTGTGCCTTTTTTATTTCAAAATAAAATTCTATAGAGATCTCTCTCTCTTTAAATCTATAAAGAAACAGGTTGTCTGAACTTAGTAGAAGTATTACATATTTGCTATTCTTTATCTTCAATCTACAGAGCGTTCACATCTCCAAACAAGATGCAGATGACCTGTTCTTTGATGACTGCATGCAGCTTTTGGCAGAAACTTTCTTGTTTGCCGATGACCAGGTAAATCTCCCAAGTCTGATGTTTTTAATCTGGCCTCTCCTTTACAACAATTAAAATCCCTTTTCTGTCTCTTTATCGGGTGCTGGGATAGCTCAGATGGTGGAGCACGAGACTCTTAATCTCAGGGTTGTGGCTTCAGCTCCCACCCTGGGGGAAAAGGTTCCTGCATTGCAGGGGATTTGGGACTAGATATCCTTGAGGGAGCTTCCACCTCTACAATTCTGTGATTGCAGTGTCCTGATTAATGGCATGCATTATGCAACAAACACATTTGAATGTAGATTGTCATACCAACATACTGCTTTGCAGGTGGGTCTCTAGTTCCATCCATGGCACATCCAGGTTGGCCTAGGCAAATTGTGGTCTGAAACCCTGGAAAGCTGCTGCAAGCCAGTGTATACAATACTGTGCTAGATGGACAAGGACAGGACTTGCTATAAAGCAGCTGCCTATGTCCCTACTAAGGGACGCGGGTGGCGCTGTGGGTTAAACCACAGAGCCTAGGACTTGCTGATCAGAAGGTCGGCGGTTCGAATCCCCACGACGGGGTGAGCTCCTGTTGCTCGGTCCCTGCTCCTGCCAACCTAGCAGTTTGAAAGCACGTCAAAGTGCAAGTAGATAAATAGGTATCGCTCCAATGGGAAGGTAAACAGCGTTTCTGTGCGCTGCTCCGGTTCGCCAGAAGCGGCTTAGTCATGCTGGCCACATGATCCGGAAGCTGTACGCTGGCTCCCTCTGCCAATAAAGCGAGATGAGCGCCGCAACCCCAGAGTCGGTCACGACTGGACCTAATGGTCAGGGGTCCCTTTACCTTTTATGTCCCTACTACGAAATACCTCTTTCATTGCCAACAGCCAACCTAAGAACCAGCGAGTTTCAAGCATAACGGACCAAAAAAATAAATAAATCTGTTGCCTGGTATTCCAGGTTCCCTCTGCTGAATTTCTGCCAGCGGCACCTTCTGAGATGGACAGCAACCAGGTCTTTGTTGAATCTGATCGGATGATCCCACTTGACCCGGCTCTCCTTCAGTCTACCATTCCAGAGTCGACAGCGGTAGATGCTGAGACCACACAAGATATAGAACAAGTTTGGGAAGAACTGCTGTCTATTCCAGAGCTGCAGGTAACAGCAGCAGTCAGCGCTTGAACGAAATACTAAATAATCAAATTTATTACTACTATTAAATAACACTTCAATAAGTAGCCAGATACTGGGGGAAAATATTTACAGTGGTACCTCGGGTTAAGTACTTAATTTGTTCCGGTGGTCCATTCTTAACCTGAAGCACCACTTTAGCTAATGGGGCCTCCTGCTGCCGCCGCGCCGCTGAAGCACAATTTCTGTTCTCATCCTGAAGCAAAGTTCTTAACCTGAAGCACTATTTCTGGGTTAGCGGAGTCTGTAACCTGAAGCGTATGTAACCTGAAGCGTATGTAACCCGAGGTACCACTGTATACTAAAAAAGGCCACACTTTTGACATTTTTGCCCTTGGACAGCGGGTCCTCCTGTCGTCTTGCAACTACTGTATATTTACAAAATTTTGTGTTTATGAGGTTGAAGGTAGCGGCTTGAAAGGTTCAGTTACGTTTACTCATCAATCAGTATTTTTTAGAACATGAAAAGCAAAATGTTTGCCTGTGTTGGCAGTTTCCCTTTCAGTCCAAACCTTTGCATGCTTTTTATTCAAAAGCAACGCCTGCTCTGCTCAAGACGTTTCTGTTGAGTTTCTAGCCTCACAATACAAATCTAATCTTGAGTCTCAGGGCTGGCACCAGACTTGGGGTGGGGTCTTTTCTTGTTATGCTGATGCCCCCAACCCAACTAACCAGGACCAAGTAGTACTTCTGGCAGGCCTCCGAAACATGCTTCCGTGGGGCTGTGCTACTTTTTTTGAATTGTGCCTAGGCTTGACTGATCCATTCTAGCAGGCCACCATTTTGTGTAACCCAAAATGCAATGCCCTGGCCAATAGATCTAAATTTTATAGCTCAGTAGGCTGGGGTCTTACATATTGTGTAACCAAGATGGTGGGCAGCCGCTGCCTGATGGAAAACTGGTGACTGATTAAAAGCAGCACTGCTGCCCATTGCTGAAAAGCATGTGGGAGCCTGGCAGGGAGAACGGTGAATAGTGGCATGGCTGGGTCTTCAAAGCACCTGACTTAAGATAGCTGTCAATGTTTCCCTTTTTAAAAGGGAAATTCCCTTATTCTGAATAGGATTCCTCGCAAGAAAAGGGAAAAGTTGACAGCTGTGTTGTTGACTGGAGGTTCCGGGCCTAGTGAGTTCATGTAAATTTAGCTCCACCGAGCTTGGGGCTTACTCTCCCCTAGTAAGGCTTGCTTTACTGGTTTTCCTAGGGTCTGTACAGCAAGGAGGGGAATAGCATTTGTTTTTCACTTCCAAGAAGCTGAACAGAAACCCCAGTTCAATATGTAGCACTTTTCTCTACGAAACATGCAATTTGCACAATGAATGGAGTGATTAGCATTTCTCCCAAGGTATAGTTATGCTTCTGTTTCCATGTACCTCTTTGGATAAACAGCTGAAGACTTCTCTGAAGCCCTTTCTCAGCTTTATCCAGCCCATGGAATGTTAAGACAGTAGACATGGAAGAGAAAGCATGCAACCTTTAAAAAACATTGTGTCGATTGAGTACTCCGAAGTGACTTCCACAACTACCAAGGAAATTAAAGAACTTTTTTAAAGGTGGGGGCAGGAATGTAAATGGCACAGAGGCTGGGTCTTTTAACTGTCCAAGACACATGAACAGTTATATTTCATAGGTATCCTATGCACGGTAGCTGGGGGGGGGGGAATTGCAGCATTTTACAAAAGGCAAAAAACTTAAGTGTGAATGCCAGGAAGATGCAAATTCCTAATACAGAAGTGTTTACTTGAGGGAAGATTGCCTGCAACAATTAATTTGTCATACTCATCAGATATAAATGCATCCAAACCAGCCAAGGGACTAGGCACACTCTCCCCCTTTTAAATATATAGCAGGCATCTTTGTAGAACGCTACTTCTGTATAGTGAAAGGTAACAGGTGACTGAAAAAGCAAAATGCTGCAAGCTATAGTTTCCGACGTCTCAGATGCCCCTCCCTTTCCCCTTATCCCAATTATTCACATCGTAGAAGTTTACACAGGCTAAAAGGGAGTGTTTGCAGTTGCCTGCATTTCTGTCCTAATTCCTGCTTTGTATGGCCAGCTCTTCTGGCCCTGTCGGGTATACAGAAGCAATAGAAAAAAGGGACGACAGCCAAATGCGTCACCTCCAAAGCACAAGAAATGCAGCGACTGACCAGTTTGCTAGGTGCACAATGTAAACTGTCACACGGTAAAACTTCATCATGTCTATATATCATTGCTGAACTTCCCTCTCCTATTTCCTTATAGTGCCTTAACATTCAGAATGATAACCTGGTTGAAGTAACCCCAAACGCATGCTTGGAAAACGCATCAGCAGAGGCCGATATGAACTTTAGCTTTTATGATTCATTACCTGCTATGGAGAAAGAAGTTGCTAACTGCAGTCCAGAGTACCTGAGCCCTCTGGAAGCTTCCTTTTCCAGCATGCTACTGCCAGAAGATCTTAGCCAAAACAACACATCATGCACAAGCACTGATTTTTCTGAGGATTTCTACTCTTCCTTTGTCGGTGTGAATATGAACACGTCTCCCCCACCGCCAAATTTTGTGGACCAGGCAATTGCTGGCTTTTTAAACGAACCTATCGATCTTTCAGAGTTTGCTCAGTGCAAAGCTTTTAACCGTGACCTTTCAGGAAATGCCCCAGAATGCAACGATTCCGATTCTGGCGTTTCGCTGAATGCGAGTCCCAGCACAACATCTCCCACTCATTCTGTTGGGTCATCTTCCATCTCTAGAGATACAGGATTTGGATACAGTGATTCTGAAATGGAAGAGATGGATAGTGCTCCTGGAAGCGTGCCACAGAGTAATGCTAAAATGCATTCATTTCAGTTCTATGCTCCGCTGTCTCCATCCCCAGGACAGAGCGTCTCAAATCCTGAATTGCAGCTCACAAGCGTACCCAAAAAAGAATTGCCTGAAAACCCTGGTCATGCTGAAGCTCCGTTTGTGAAGGACAAGTCCTCCAGCCAACTTGATGCTCATTTCAGCAGAGATGAGCTTAGGGCAAAGGCTCTGTGTATCCCTTTCCCCGTTGAAAAAATAATCAATCTCCCTGTGGATGACTTCAACGAAATGATGTCCAAGGAGCAGTTCAATGAGGCACAGCTGACTCTGATTCGTGACATACGAAGGCGAGGCAAGAACAAAGTGGCTGCTCAGAACTGCCGCAAAAGGAAACTGGAAAACATAACCGAGCTGGAGCATGACTTAGGTTATCTCAAGGATGAGAAAGAGAAGCTCCTCAAAGAGAAAGCAGAAAACGACAAGAGCTTGCAACTGCTGAAAAAGCAGCTGAGCACCCTGTACGTCGAGGTCTTCCGCATGCTTCGGGATGAAGATGGCAAGCCTTATTCACTTAATGATTACTCACTGCAGCAAACAAGAGATGGCACCATCTTTCTTATTCCTAAGAGCAAGAAGCCAGAGACTAAAATATGAAGATCAGGGAGGCTAATGTTCTCTCAACAACTATTTTTTCAATTTGTATTTTCTACTCCTAGGACTTCCTAGGATGCAAAATATTTCCCTTCCTCCCCAAGTGACTTTACACAAATGTCTCTTTAGAGTAAACTATATGAATACACTTAAAATCGGTGTAAGGCAAATGTATGCACAATGGGTAGTACTTTTATAAGACACTAGTTCCTTTTTTTATATAGTAGCAACTCGACTAGTTCCTGTTCTAGTGTAAATATTTCAAAATTTCTTATTTATATACTGTTCCTATAATTTGTTTTACCTAACTGTATATCAAGGGTGATTTAAGACTTTTAATCCTAATTACTTACAAGACCAATCTTGTTTTCATGAACATTGTTTGATAAAATATGAATGAAATGTTTGCAGTTCCTTGAAAATTTTTACTTGCTTTGCTTTAATATGAGATTGAATGTAGTGTTAGTAAACACACATATTAAACGAGTATTGTTAGGGCTCAGCCCAGCCAAAATAACTGAACACGCATTACAAGAATTAAAACTGTTCTTTCATTGAAAGGAATGGAGTATCAATATGCTTAATTTGGGGCTGGATTGTGTCCTTAAAGCTGAAATTTTGCTTTGCATACAAATGTATGCTCCAAGTAATGCTAATTTTTAGATTTTGTACATTAAAAAATAAACGGCATATACTCTTGGCCTAGATTGTTTCATTAGAATGTGGCCTTACCACAAGGGTTTCCACTTGGGCTAATATACCTGTAGAGCAGGGGTGGCCAACTCCCGAGAGACTACAATCTACTTTCAGAATTAAAATCTGGCAATGATCTACCCCCTGGACTGGGTGGGGGGGGTTCAGTTGTTGAGCTTTTTTTAGGGAGATCTACCAAAACCTCATACCAGTAGATCGTGATCGACCTGTTGGACATCCCTGCTGTAAATCTAATGGGCAAGACATCCAACATGTCTCACCGCGCAACAACTTTTTACTTTTTCCTTCTTGCCCTTCTTGACTATTGCATGCCCCCAAAATCTGTTCCACAGGGTCTGTCAACCCTTTGGAGCAGTTTTTAGGAAAGGGAAGCCTACTTACGCAATCATAGAGTTGGAAGAGACCACTGCTACAATGAGTCTAAGTGGTAAGAAGAAAATGTCAAACAGTTTTGTTGGTATGGCACAAGACTCTTAAATCTCAAAAGTCATGGGTTTGGCCATGTTGGGCAATATCCCTACACTGAAAGTTGGTCACCCATTATGAAATGGAGTACAGGACACAGATTTTATTAAGAAGAACAAACAGTGCAGCAGCTCAAACTATCATTGGAAATGACAGAAGTTAGTTAATCTCACCGGAAATAACATTCCTTACCTAATATCCAGCTATTACCTCTGGTTTGATACTGTGTTAGAATAAAAAACACTAACTGAAGACCAAAGTAGTTTTGAAGAAGCCAAAGTACACATAGGATGACTTTATAAGCATTCAAACTTCAAATTACAGCTATAGCTACTCATGATTATTATTATTCAAATACAAGGCAATGGTGTATTTCGGTTTCATGGATTTCAAGCACCCTTTTAAACCTTTAAAAGTAGTGCTGAAATTTCTTTAGCTTTAGGGCCATTTTGTATTCAGGAACCTGTTACTAATTAGTTATGATGGCTGTTCATTGTATTGCCTACTCACCCTACACAAAGTCTTTCCCAGTTGCTACACACATTTTTGCAGGGGAAAGCATGAGTGACACAAATGCATGTCATTCGTACAGTGGTGCCCCGCAAGACGAGCGCCTCGCAAGACGGAAAACCCGCTAGACGAAAGGGTTTTCCGTTTTGGAGGCGCTTCACAAAATGAATTTCCCTATGGGCTTCCTTCGCAAGACGAAAGCCCATAGGGAAATCTCCGGGACAGCGGGGAAGCGCAGCGCGTCTTCCCCACTGTCCTCGGACCTCCTCCGAAGGCTGGCGGTGGGGCGGAGAGACCTCCTCCTGCCGCCAGCCTTCGAATGGCTGCTCCGAAGGCTGGCGGTGGAGCGGAGAGACCTCCTCCCGCCGCCAGCCTTCGGAAGGCTGCTCCGAAGGCTGGCGGTGGGGCAGAGAGACCTTCTCCCCGCGCCAGCCTTCGGATGGCTGTCCTGAAGACTTGCGGTGGGAGGAGGGTTTTCCTTCCCACCGCCAACATTCAGAATGCTGTTCTGAATGTTGGCGGTGGGGAGGAAAAACCCTCCTCCCACCGCAAGCCCCAGGAACAGAGGAGAAGCTGCTGCGCGCCTTCCCCTCTGTTCCCGTACCTGTCCTGAAGGCTTGCGGTGGGGAGAAAAGCCCTTCTCCGCACCGCCAGCCTGGCAAGCGGTCTCCATAGGAACGCATTAATTGATTTTCAATGCATTCCTATGGGAAACCGTGCTTCGCAAGACAAAAAACTCGCAAGAAGAAAAAACTCGCGGAACGAATTAATTTCGTCTTGCGAGGCACCACTGTATTATAAAGATGCAATATTGTATTCCAGAACATTTCCAACTACACAGGATAATACATGTAGATCTGCCTACAGCAACCACCATCAGGACACTGCCTTGCTGAGCCCTGAATTACCTTTTTATTATGTGAAAAAAGATTTCATAAAATTTTGTCATGGATTTTTTCCTCCTCTTCTCTTTCAAAGGCTGAGATTTATTTAGAGTTAAATCAGGCGAGCCAAATCTGCTGTAACTTATCCAGGGATGTGAAGTCCATACAACTAAAGGAAGGTTACCAATATTCACTTGAGTAATTCAAAACTCTTCGATTTTAACGTTGTGGAAGCTGGAAGGAAATCTTTAGTAAATGGACGGGCAGTGATGTAGAAATGAAGGCCTAATAGCCACATACAATTGGAAAGATTGGCCAACTCTCATAATTTATGACACTTTAATGTAAGTGTTTGAACAAGGTGAGTGGGAGATGACACACTTCAATCACTTTCACCTATCATAGGCTATCGGCGTATTTCACATCATCTTTCAACTTGTGGAGATGGTTGTCTTTCTTCTACCCTGCAGAGTAGAAGAGAAAATGCAAGTTTAGCACATTAAGAATATTAAGGCTAAGGAGTATGCCAGCTTCACCAACTAGTTATTGAAGAACACTGCTCTGCTAGCACTTCCTCTTTCCCCAAATCTTCTAAACACTTCACCAAATATGCAGCCGAGACTGCTTTGGGACTGTACGTAAGCAAGTTCACCTGTGATTCAGGACTTCCTTTCCTATGTACAGAGCTGGCACCCTCCTACTAGAGGAAGAAAACAGAAGCACATACACTCACCCCAAATCTACGTTCTGTTGTGTGTTGGGTGGAAAGGTGCAAAATGAGCACACAAGCAGCTTGGCTGAGTCCCCATTTTAGAAAAGAGAAAATGAGCAGAGCTGCTGTTTGCCACTCCGGTGCTGGGCAACGGCAGCAGCAAACTGCAATGCCTAGTGCAGCAGGAGAGGCAAATTAAGAGACGTGGCCTTGTAGTACTGTGTGCTCTCCCATTAAACATTTGCACTACATTTGACACGTGTGTCTGAAGACGGGAGAAGTCAACAATTATAAATGTTCCCTGCCAAAGTTCATGGTTGAATAGGAGTGAGAATGTGATGCTGACAAAAGCCTGGGTGCCCAACAGGGCAAGAAGATATGGAACCATGATCAAACATTCATTAGCATGCAGACCTAGCACAGACGGAGAATAAGGCAGGACAGAATTCTATGTATTTATCGAGATATGTCAAATTCAAGACTAATGGGACATTATGCAGGAAAAACCCAACCAAGATACAGTACTAAGAAGCCATTCTTAAAGATTTAGGTTACCTGAAAACCAATTATTTGGTAGGGATATCAGGTACTCAACTTCCAGAGGAAATTATTTTCTTGTCTGAAATTCAGTAATTAATAATATTACCAACAGAAAATCTGCAGTTCCAACAGGTGTGCAAAGGTGGACAGAATTCAGGTTGACTTTATGCATTGGATTTCCCCAAATCCCATTATAGGCAGTGGTCATTTTAGGCACATCCAACTGATGCACAAATCTTTTTGGACCTGGAAAAAGGAGGGCTGGGGGCAGGCTTATACACACTCCACCAACGTGTGCTTTGACCCAGAACGCAACCCCTGCAGAAATGGGGAGTTACCTGTGTACTAATGAACGTAAAATACAGTTTTTATTTTAAAAATCTACTTATCATTTAAGTTGTGGGAAATTATTACCAAAAGATGTAATCTAGTAGAAACCATTTCACTATGTGCAAGGCTAAATCCCGGATAAAATCTTGCTTCAGCAAGCAGTTCATCAGACAAGCTACTATACTTCAGCCACCTTTAAGCAATCTGGATAACACTGACCTACCTTTTAGGATTCTTGTGTTACTAAAATAACATGAAACATTTTCTAAAGCTGTATCTGTGCTAAAAGTCACCAGTTATAGCTTCCCTATACATCAGTCAGATGAGAATTTAAATTTTAATGCTGCACTGCTCACATTTCATAGTATGGAAATACAATGATTAAGTACTGGCACTCACCTTGTTTTTGCATAATTCCTTCTTATCACAGAAGCTGGATTTTCAAAGCCAAGAATACAGTCATGGGCACATCAATGCTTTATATTGTACTAGAGTCTTACCAAGTCACAGGTTTTCTAGCAGGCAAGAAATCCACATCTGGTCAAGCAGAAGTTTCTTCAATCTGCAAGTCAAAGAGATTTTTCTTACCTTGTTCAGGAAAGAGGAGCTCTTTTAATTCGTTAAAAGTGTTAGAGACAAACCTTACCTATTCTCATTCCCCTTCCTTTCAGGTCTAAATGCTAGACCTATGACTGGGTGAACTCAAGTAGCTATGACTCAAGGAGGTTCCAACTGGTGAAGAACTCTTGCTAGACTTTCTTCGATATTTCAGCAGTGATAGGCAGTTTTAACTAGCTTTTGGAAAGCTGCTCACTATCAGCATAGTATTTTATGCTTTCACTTTTCTGGAAGTTGAAGCTGGTGCTGTCGCTGCCTTGTCATTCTTTAAATATGCTGACTGGTCCACATACACAATAGGCTGCTGGAAGTCCTGTCTGAGTCTCCTTTGATCCACACTTTGGCTAAGAGGTACATCCTAAAGTCTTTAGAGCTGGTTAATTGCTGTCCTCTGCTTACACTTCTCCACATCAGAGAACTAGGTCTAAGTCACTGGCACCAACAACTGGCAACTTACAGATTGCATGATTAAGAATAGCAGAACAGATTAACACACTATAAAATTGGTTCCCCCTCCCCCCACTGTGTGCCATCAAGGTCCCACCCTCTCCCACAAGAACAGAAAAACTCATCCTCTAGGTTCTGCCCCTACAATCAACAGTAGGCCTGAAAGGGGTGGTTTACATCTACTCTACTCTTCTAAGATGAAATCTGCATATGCAGCTTAGTAATGGGAGGATTCCATTTCACAATACCAACATGATGCCCTTCTACACGTTTTGCCTATTGGATTATAGAACACTTGTTTCCTGTTGGCCAACTACCCAACTCCCACCTTAATATATGCTATTATGATATTACAGTGGTACCTCTAGTTACAAACTTAATTCGTTCCGAGGTCCATTCTTAACCTTAAAGTGTTCTTAACTAGAGGCGTGCTTTCGCTAATGGGGCCTCTTGCTGCCACTGCGCCGCCGGCACATGATTTCCGTTCTCATCCTGGGGCAAAGTTCTCGACTCGAGGTAACTCTTCCAGGTTAGCAGAGTTTGTAACCTGAAGTGCTTGTAACTCGAGGTACCACTGTATAGCACTTCGGGGCTGTATCAGTGCTTGACCCTTGTTTAAGCACACTTGTACTTTTTGAGATTAAACCATAGAATTCTATACAACCACCACCACCACCACTGTATGCCTTGTACAAACCCAACATACACATTTGGTTGAACCTACAACAATTTTAGAGCAAAATTTTATAGTGTCTGATATCCATTCCTATACTGGAATTGTTTACCTGATACTGTTCATTGGCCTAGAGAAGTAGTAACAGAAGAAAATATCCAGCATCATACTGGCAAGTGTCTGAGTTTCTTCTACTCACTGTGCCCTACTCTTCTGGATGTGTACTGACAGAAAGCACTGCTCTGGCAATAGTTAAAAGAGAAGTCTGATGAGGTTGAGAAGGATAGCCTGGGAACATGGCTGTACACAAATTTGGATAAGTGAAGGAGTAGACCACACACCCCTGCTTATGAATTTTATCAAGTTTTGACCACACGATTCTGATGCATAAAAGTATGGATTTATAGCCCACAATACTCCTGTTAGTGACAAATATGTATCATGTTCAGCCCAGATATTTCCTGCTGCTAGATTGTGAACCATTTGGTTTTCACACCACCTTCAAGGCCTACAATCAAGGCATTAGAAAGTGTGTGAAATGTGTTGGGTTTGTTCATAGGTCAGAATATTTATACCCAATTGCAAGGAACTTGAAGGGATTGTGCCTGTGCTGTAAGTTTGTTTCAGGTAAGAGAGCATGCAGAAATACACAAAGAAGGAAGTATTGACCATTACAAAAGAATCCATGTTTTGAGGGAAGAAATATATACAAATGAAGTTATACAATTAAGCTAAGTAACAGACCCAGGTCATTGGTTTCAAAGTTTTAATTCAAAAGAGTGTGCGCACACACACTTAAATCTGTTTGAGGTTGGGGGTGGGGTGTTAAGCCTCAACAGTAATAAACCTGTTCTGCCAATGCTTAATGTAGTTCCTGTATATACCAATGAAATGGGAGGCAAACTGAATAAAGCTTTAAAATATCTCTTTCAATGCTTATTTACTTATAAGTCTTAGGCTAAGAAACAAAGGCTACAAATTAAGATATGCACAAGCCAGAAGTATCTGGAATTTTCATTTGAAAGTAAAGCTTTTTATCATTCACAAGCACTAGTTTAAATGACTCACTCCTAGTTATACAGCTAAACAAGCTTTAATGCAAACATCTCTTCTCTCCCTTTGCATGTGCAACTCATTTCGTTCGGTTACATATGCAGAAACTAAGGTTCTTAAACGATTCAGCATTTCTATAGTTTAAATTAATACAGATTATAATGCACTGATTCTTTTCCTAGCAAGAATATACCCTAAAACTACATTTCTTTATTTAAAGAAGTTTCAGTAAGAAAAAACTGAACTACACAAATATTGGAAAAAATTAAAAGTTCCTTAATTATTTTTAATTCCTGGTACCACTACCACCACTACCACAAATTTACAGGGCAATATACCTGATTTATGAAGAAAAGACAAAGCTACAAACAACAAATTAAAAAAAAAGTCAGGAATGTACATCTAAACACTACATTGCATTAAATCAATAGCTGCACTCTTTGCAAACTGTGGCTATGACAGTCCTTAAGAAGGGTTTCCTGTTTAAGCTGCAGTAACTTTTTCTGACTATGGTTCATCGCTCCTTCTGTGGCAGATTTTACAGTTCCTCTAATGCATTTGGGACGACTGTCTCAAAGTAACCTGCAGCTTTCCTGACAACTCCTCGCTCTCTCCTAAGAACTGTGTAGCCTGTTGAATACAGGATAAGAAAAGGATTACTCTCAGTGAAACGTTGTATAGTCTTCATATACAACAAGTATTTGTAGCATACCTACCATTATTCTGCTACAATTTTTAGAATCTTCTTCCACCATAGCCACCACCACCTCCTCCTCCTGATCCATAGCCACCTAAAAATGGGAACACGGACTGTTGAAATAAATATTCTTTAGGAGCGTAACAGACACATATGTACTTTAGTATGTTGTACTTACCACCATAGGGACTGCCTGAGCTTCTGCCACTGAAACTGCTACCTCCTTTCATGGGTCCATAGCTTGAGGCCTGTTGTCCACTATAATTGCCAAAGTCATTATAGTTTCCACTTCCACCGTAGTTACCTGAGAATAATAAAATGTAAGGTTTGTGTTTATCAGATCAAGAATTATTTGAGAAGTACATTTCAAGTGCACTACAATTCATTCACATTAACTCACCTACCCAGTACAAAATACACTTTAGTATACAACACGTGTTTAAGAACTCCAGATTTACTGTATGCACATAATGGGATTTCAGCTAACTGGACATAATCATGGCTAAGCTGAGTAACTGCAATTGTTCCCAAGAACATTCAAAATACACATGCAAAAATTTATTTCCTGTTCAGTTCTTGCCAACCTTTGTTATATTAGAGAAATAAAAAATGCTCACTCCTTTGCTAAATCATTAAGGGTTCCTGTTCTTTTAATTAACCGCATTAATAACTTTAGATACTTAAAATTCTCCTGTGTTAACTTAACCAAGTTCAAAGTTTCTTGAGAGAAGTATGAATAAGATTATTATTCTTTTTCAAAAAATGATTATCGGACAGTAGTCCAGTCCCAGAAAATGAGACTAGTATTCCAATCCACACTGAAAGGCATTCACTAGCACAGATCCAAAGTTCCCCAGATCCGAGCACTGAACAGATGGATTGGACTCTTTCCTCTACACTCCAATGCCAGCACAAAATGCAGAGGCA
Source organism: Podarcis raffonei (assembly GCF_027172205.1). NCBI lineage: Eukaryota > Metazoa > Chordata > Lepidosauria > Squamata > Lacertidae > Podarcis > Podarcis raffonei. Next base: position 114,687,602 of record NC_070602.1, read on the forward strand.
GAAAGAAAACAACAACAGTAAATGATTCACAATGAGTTTCAGGTAACAGAGGGAAAGTTTGTAGAATACATTAACATAAAGATTCTTAAATAAATTCTGGGCAATGGAACTAGCTGGCTAGAAAGTTGAAGTTGTTCCCTTATTAGGTTTAAGGCTTAATGAATGTTTGTATGAAGCAATGGTGGGGAACCTCATACCTGGGCACAAAATACAGTCCTTCAGGCCTCTCTATCCAGCCCTTGGGACTCAGCCCAGGTCACACTGCTCACTAGCCCTCCTTTCTACCTTTCTTGAGGGTTCTGCCTGGCAGGAATGTGTCAATGAGCTCTTTGCCCCTGGCTGGGGGATAGAGAAGGGCATGTGCAGAAAACTACAGGGGTACTTTCCTTTGCACACTTTTGCCTTGGGCTCTGTCCACCACTGACATGTAGCCACTGGAAGGTTGCTCAGGTGGGAAAGCAAGCCCTCTTTCTATAGATCCCCTGCTCTGGAGTCTTGTTACCAGTGCAACTCTATAGTTTAAAGAAGACATCCTATAAACCTGGCCTGGGGGGCGGGGAACCATGAAGCTTTCCCATATATCTTTCATACCACTGTGATTTCAAGGGTTTAGAACTTGGAAGTAGTTTTCATTTTCGGCTGAAGTTTACACTGCACAACATTTTAAAAACAGTGACAAGCTAAAGGCCTCAAGCTTGTTATCAAACATGAGCAGAACAGATGGATCAACACAATGTACTTCAGGAGTCTTACCACCGAAGCTCCCCCCTTCATTGTAACCATCATAGCCTCCACCTCCTCCGCCATATCCACCACCTGGGGTTCCATAGGTTGGGCTGCCACCATAACCTCCTCTGCCGCCGTACCCAGGACTACCTCCATAGTTCCCACCTTGAGAAAGATCAATAAAAGGGACAGGAATGTGAATGTTTTGTTATGAAACGACATGATCTAAACACAAAAGTAACTGGGAACTGTAAAGCAGTATCCAAAAAATCACCAATACTGCATGGAGACCAACTATTACGAAAGGCGTATTACGACTTGGTAATAACTACCAATCAAGTCAACCCAATGTAGAAGTCCAAATAAAATCAATGACCTAGCCACGACTGTCTAAGGATTTGTAGTCACAATTTGCTAATTACAATCAATGGAAACCATTTCATGTCCATAGATGAAGACTGGTTGCCACTAAGCATGATTCATCATTTGATTACTGGAAACTGCCAAGTATTCCACGTGCGAGGACCAGAGGCTCTATCTGTCATGGGTCATTCAAGCAGCTTGAGGATCACCCATATTTTGGTTATTTATCCTGCTCTGAAAAGGCTTTGTGCATACTCAACTATATTTTGGCTGCAGTCAATAATGCAATTCCAAAGTCTCTTAATAGGTTACATACATTTCACAAATCTAAAAATAATGTTTAGATCCTGAGCTGTCTGTCCATTTACAGAAGAGAATCTGATCCAGTGGAAGCTCTTACTAATAGAAAGAGCGAGCGGAAGGGGGAAGTGTTTGCCAATTTCACCAGTAGCCCTCTGTGCCACCCCTATGCAACTTTTATTGGAGATTCCCCAACTACCTGGAGCACTTTTTTAGGGGACTTCCTTCCCTGCCCCCAGGGGTGGAGGCACTCCCATGAGCAGAATTTTGTTCACAGGAACATAGGATTCATGACACTGGATTAGATCCAGACTGGGGCACAATCAACTGTCCTTCCAGATGGCAGGGCTTTGTGGAATGACAGGGAAAATGCATCTGCAGCCCTGACACTCTTTGTGGCCAAAGTGGAAGGTGGGGAGGGGAGACATTCCAGGCTGGAAAGGCAATTGGGCCTGACAGCCTCACATGACAGCAGTGAGACCAGTTTGGGATCAGTGGATCCTGGCTTGTCTCAGTCCTATTGCCTTTATTGGAATGCCGCATTCCAAGACCTACCACTGGCTAATTAAATGATGTATCTGAAGAAGTGTGCATGCACATGAAAGCTTATACTCAGAACAAACTTAGTTGGTCTCTAAGGTTCTACTGGACTGTGTCAGACCAACATGGCTACCTACCTGAATCTAAATGATGGACAGCCTGCCATCAGCTGCCCTGGAGAAGTTTGGTGATCACCCAGTCTGATATAAGGGTGTTTTTTTTAGTCCCATGGGATACGTTAATCATGACTTAAGAGAACCCAATTTCTTGTAATACCTAGATTGGACACAAGTTGTCAGCTTCCCTTTCACATTTCTCACATTAAGATACATCAGGCAGATCTAAGCGACTGACACCCCTCCCTCACAAGTATAATTGAACTGGTATTAGCAATGTTATTCTTACCATCACCAAAGCCATTGTATCCATCACCACTCCCGTAACTTCCTCTGCTGCCACCACCACCACCACTTCCGCCACCGTAACCACCTAAAATCAGAACAAAATGTGTAAGATACAGTGATGCACTGTAATTCAGGGTAGTATTTTTGGAAGGGGTTGGAGAAGCAAGAACAGATGTTTACCTCTGCCACCAAAACTTCCTCCTCTGCCATAACTGCCACCACTGCCTCCAAAGTTCCCACGGCCCATGAAGTTGCCTGAACTGCTTCCACGACCTAAAGAATAAAGAGAGTGAATTATTAAAATGCTTGTAGGCAATTATCGCCACAGGCTGTGCTATTATGTAACAAACTCACTTCTCTGTGCAGTTGCCGTCTGCATTTCTTGCTTGGAGAGAGCTTTCTTCACTTCACAGTTATGTCCATTTATAGTGTGGTATTTCTGAACTAAAAGAAGTTTTGAAATGATCCTTATTATAAAAATGCACACAATTGAATAAGCACTTATGCCATATTATTGAGAAGATATTTTCACAGGAGCAGCAGTATTATTTAGTTTTATTTCCTCCTTATAATCAGGAGAGGAAACTCTAAAAATACCATAAAACAAAAGACAGCTATATCATAAAATGGATGCTCAGCATCCCTCTCATCTCACCTCCTCATAAGGAAGGAACATCTCTGGAGCCTAGAAATTATTTGGGGGGAGTGGGAGAAGGAAAAATTCAAGGGGAAAAGAGCTCCTCAGAGAAGAAATGACTCATGGAATCCAAGCAGTGCTTGAATGATAGGGAAACAGTAGGAAAGACCATAATGAAATAAAAAAGCTTCCCCTTTCCAATTTTAGCCGATCATGTCCTCCATAGACCTCCATTGTGCGGTACCTGATGGTCATTTGCGTTGGACTCTTCCCACTCAACCCAGGTGCGCTCATTTTCCTGCTGGATTTCCAAGAATGTGATTGCTTTGGACCCAAGGTTCTTTAGGATCCTAGCATTGTCCAGGCTATATTTTAAAGCGGTTAGCAAGTCTGTTGTACCTGGCTCTTAAGTATACTCAATTAGTGTGAAGGATGTTTGAAACCTGGGGGTGTAGCATGAAATTCTTACTTGCAGGAGAGAGAGCATGTGACCAAACCAAGTGGGAGGGGGGAGGAATAGGGACAGGTAGACAGCCAGCTAGATCCTTACAAGGGTCCCAGCAAGGGAACTGGATTGAGTAAAACAACAACAAACAGTACAAGCTGGAAACTGGACTGTCTTTCTCAGCTAGGCACGTAACTACAAAGACATGTTAGAAAGATTCAGGCAGGGGAGGGGGATTGAAGAGAGATTGGGGGCAAATCATGCTCCTCATGGTCTAAAATTGTAGGAAAGCCACCACACAAAAAAGTTCAGGAGAGAAAAGCATCCGCCCCCCCCCAGCACTATATGGAACTTTTAAAGGGTAATCTTTTAAAATATATTCAATTTAGTAAGAAAGCAAATAGGAAGTCTAGTTCTTACAGTAAATTTTTTGTTCACTAGGAGAAAGTTCCATGCATCAGTAGCTTGAAAGAAATATAAAAAGGCTGCACAAAAGGAAAGCATTACATACCAACAATTTTGTCGACTGTATCGTGATCATCAAACGTTACAAAGGCAAACCCTCTTTTCTTTCCACTTTGTCTGTCTTCCATTACTTCTATGGTTTCAATTTTGCCGTATTTTTCAAAGTAATCTCTTAAATTATAGTCTTCTGTGTCTTCTTTAATTCCTCCCACAAATATTTTTTTCACTGTTAAATGAGCACCAGGTTTCACAGAATCCTACAAAGTAACAAGTTACATTTAGTATCTCAACCTTCCAAGATGGTGCCATGCCTAAATATTTACAATTGTCTTACAAAAAGATTTGCAAATGATTAAAAGTTCCTACAATTAAGGTGTGACAAATTCAGTATATATACTTAAATATTCACTTACTTCTCTAGAAACGGCTCTCTTTGGTTCCACCACACGCCCATCAACCTTATGTGGTCGGGCTGCCATAGCAGCATCTACTTCTTCCACACAAGAATAGGTCACAAAGCCAAAGCCTCGGGAACGTTTCGTCTGTGGGTCTCTCATCACCTTCAAGAAAGTTAAAGCATATAACAATAATTTAGGCACTGACTTTTGTGAATGCTGCAAACCTGTGCATACTTACCGAGGAGTAAGCCCCACTGGAAACAGTGAGACTTTCTTCCAAGTAAGCACACATAACATTGTTAACAGTTAACTGATTGTTATGATCACTTACCACACAATCTGTAAGTGTGCCCCATTTTTCAAAATGTTCTCTTAAACTATCATCTGTAGTTTCAAAGCTCAGGCCACCAATAAACAGTTTTCTCAACTGTTCGGGTTCTTTAGGATCGTAGCCCTGAAAGAAGATAAGTTTCAATATGCTGTACGAGATTTGTGTTATTGCAGCGAAGTCCACCCACACAATTCACAGTAACTTACTGTCTTTATCACACTTCACTACAATTAGGTACTATTATACTGCTTTGCTGTATTTTTTAATGAAAAGTGAGGTCTGTAAATATTTAAATAAATAATAAACTCAATTGGCTCATGGTTCCTCTCTCGGTACACTTACTTCTACATAAACAAGTTTAAAGGGTGCAAATCCAGGATTTTGTTACATAGTGTATAAACAGTTCTTACAGCCTCATTCAGTGCATGTTTACTCAGTAAAGTAGCCATCCAATGCGTCCTAGGCAAGTTTATGGAAAAGGAATCCCATTATGTTCAACAGCGCTTACTCTCAAGTCTATCTTAAGTACAACCCTCTACACATTTACATGAAATTAAGTCCCACTAGATTCAATGGGATTTTGGAGCAGGCATGCAAAGGTCTGTGCTGTTAGTGTGCTAGAGGCAGCTAGGATAAGGACATAAACTTCAACTAAGAATCTAACACTTTCATCAACTGATGTCTTTGGTCTGTGCATATAAAGAAATGTTGACTATTTCAAGTTAAGTTAAAAGCAGTAACAAACAAAAAACCTTTAATGCCATGTCGTGAACTTCAGAGGAGAGACAACTCTAGCAAAAGTTGGCTAATCACTAAACACATCAACTAATGGTACTTATAATTTTCTACTTACCAAGCCTAACATCTCAACCCCCAGATTTATTTGTTTTTTGCAGGAAGAACTAAACTTTAGGCTACACAACACGAGAGAGCAGCATCCAGTCCTACTTAACTTTGTAAAGTTCAGAATAATCTGCACACAACGGATTAAGAATGTTGCTGCATTTTTTAAATAGCCAACTGCGTTGCTTATGGCTCAGAAACACACCATTGCACTACAAAACAAAGGTGTCCTCTGTGCATGGCATAACTGAAAAAGTTTCAGGAGACACAGGATTTGTCCCCATATAGATGAATCCTAATGGAATACCCATCATTCCAAAGAGTAGATGAAGTATTTCAATTTTAAGAAACATAAGGAACAAGATGTTCTTACCCATTTTATGATATCACTTTCTCGTTTACACTTCATGTACCAAGGCAGGGACCACCAATGTGGTACTCATGGAGCCTAGGGTGCCTTCCAGTATTTCCAACGGCACCCGCAAGAGGTCTCAAGAAACATCCTCTAAAAAATCCACAATGCCCGAGAGACTCTTTGTTCTTTCTGCTCAGTTCCTCTTTACACTGGCTCAGTCTCTCCTACATTGAACTCCCCCCCCCACTGCCATCACACATTTCATTAGATGCCAAGGCTGGACACTCACCCCTCCCCTCCCTTTCAAACAAGAGTTTCTCTCCGTGACTGAGCACAGCAGAGACTGATGAGGGGCATGCCTGCCCCATTCTGTGGTCATCTTTTTCCTGCTCTTTCAGATGTGGCAACCATTTTGTGTTATGCTGCAAACTCCATTGTATCAGTTTTGCTATGTCGCGCCCCCATGGAACCGTTTCGTGACGAGCACCCAAGGAACTTCGCATTAAGGTTGCATAAATAATGTGTTGAGAGCTATTATTTATAAAATTATGTCCCTGCTGGGGGAAGGCTATAGATCCAACAGTTCCATACCCTTCCCAGTTCCACTACACACACACCCAAACCAGGGAGGTGACTGACAGCTCTGGAACTGGTGTAATGAATTTTATGGGGCATGAAAATAAAACCTCAGGGAAGGATGAAGAAGCACAAGAATGCTGCTCTGCCCTCACGTCTCCCCTGCTCATACAATTCCAGCAGGGCACTGGTAATGGTGGTTCATTTGCCTATGGTTCCTCTTTTAAGCTGCAACCTCAGGTGCCTTAGTTTGCAGGTAGAAATTACATGTTTTATTACAGGTGATGTATATGAGAGACTAAATGAAAGCCTAATGTTAAAGTCTTCAAACGGAGGAGCTATAATTCCAAGGAACAGAAAAATATAAATGTTTCCTTTTCTTTTTTATATGCTACACTCTCACTTCACAATGTGTTTACTTTCTCCCTCAGAAGCAGGTTAGATGCTGCAGGAACTCCCCAATATCAACCATTGTATTTTTAACCATTGCTCCTTGAAAGTAGTACATTTCTCTGAATTAAGCTACTGATTCTTCTGGGGAGACTCCAAACCAAGTAACAGATTTCCCTAAATTATATTTTATTTTGTCCCTACACAAGAGGCTTAACAGCCACATGTTTTCAGAGAAACAAATACAATGTTCTGCAACAGCCTTCTTAACAGACGCCCACAGCATTCCTTATTATTAGTGGAGAAATGTATGCCTAGCTAACAGAGTTGAGCAGAAAAGCATAGCTCACATCGCCAATTCTACAAGACTTTAATCTTTCCCATCATGGTTTTTAATGGCAACTATTCTGGAATACTAGGGGGCTTCTAGGTAAAACCTGAATTATGGAAGCTAGTTGCCAAATGGGCATGGTATAAATTGGTCCAAACCGGAAGACAGAAGGTCACAAATTTTGGTTGTCTTTGGTGGCCAAGCTGAAGCTTTGTGGTCATCCAGTCTCTCCTTTCCCATGAAACATGCATGTTTACCAGGAAGCAAGTCCCAATGTTTTTAGTGGGGCTTAAATTGTGCAGGACTACAGCCTTTGTCTCTGATCTCCTGCTGGACCTCCAGATGCAAGATTTGACAAAATGGCCACCCTCAACCTCCTTATTTGGGTGGGGTCTTGAGGCTCTTTGCAGCTCTTGATTTCTACTACTGAAGTGTCCCATCCCAACATTTCTCTTCAGAGCTGCTTTGACAGCAAGCATCCAAGGTGTTCCTTACATCTAAGTCACCCACAGCCAAACATTCATGCTTGGAGTTGGGAGAGCAACGTTGGGATCTTCCTTCTTCTTATGTTCAGAACTCTTATGGGGATGATACCCAGCCCAGATCCAAGCTAGAGAGCAAGGAACGGGCTCCACATCTCCCTTGCCAAAAGGTGAGGGCACCTAAAAAAACCCTAAACTTCTGGTAAGTTCCCATAAAGCAGGACCTTTGTCATGATGGACTCATTGCAAAATGGCAGCTAGCCCTCCCTTGTTCCTCCTGCCTTCCACAAACAGGATGTCTTTAGATCTTATGCATTCCATTCATCTGTGGGCAGTTGGTGGATGGTGCTGCCTCACAGTAAGATCTTGTGGTTTTTTGGAACTCTACAATTATACAACACAAAACTAAAACCATAACCCATTACAAGCCACCATTCAGAGTTTGTAAGAAGTCATGGGGGGCATTGGAACAGGGAAATATATGGATTCTCAAAAACAGCTTTATTGCTAAAGAGCTCTAAAATATTGCTCACTACAACTGGTTCAGAAATTGATCATCCCCACTCCTGGCAGCATCCGGCCTTGTTATCAGTCATACAGTAAACCTCTGTTAGGTCTGACACACCTTAAGATTGCAGACATGACCTTCTATGACGTAATGCTCCTCTGCTTTGAAGACTACCCCCAACACACTAGTTTTCTATACTGAGTATCTTTTTATGAAGACGTATCCAACAATGGATGCAGTCCGAAATTTCTAGATCCTAATCAACAGGCAATATTCAGTCCTTGCTCATTTCTGTATATTTTATTTCTGGAGAACCATTAAAAGCTTAGTAAAATGCCTGTTCATAGAATTTGATCACTTTTATACCATTACAGACACAGCACTGCTGGTTTTCCAGTTCAAGACTTCATAGTAATACTCTCAATATGCATAAGTATTAAGTTAGAAGCTATTATAGAAATCACCAACTAGTGTGGTGAATGAAAAGCATAATACATGCGTAAGAGCCAAGCAGAAGAGAAGAATGCAATGTAGCATCTGAGCAAACACAGTGTTACCAAAGCAGCAGAAAGCAAGAATTCTGTTTACCCATGTAACAGAACTAGGAAAAAATAAAGTATTCCACCTGTGAAGATCTTCTTCCCCTCCTCTTGTAATCTTCAGCCTCTCTCTCATCTTTACACGCCATTTTTGGAGAGCGTTCTGACTCAGTTGCTCCTTTTAACCTAGATAACAAGTAGCACGAGTAATTTACCCGTTCCTAAACGTTTTTACTTTCTTACTCTCATACAAATAAATGGCTTATTTTAGTGAAGCAAGCATATGGGAGCCACTTTAAAGGGATGGTACTGTATGAGAGAATGAAACAATGTCTTTAATCTCAAGCCATTTATCCTGAAATATGGAACTCATCTGTTTGCACCCTGAATTGCAAAGCAGTAGCTAGCAAAAAAGGGGAACAAATGCCTGAATAGGTCAGCCAGGCATATAACCTGACAGTATCACTGGAAATATATTACTATTTTAAAATGTGACAGTATCTTTATTTATTGTGGAAGCCAATTCAATAGCAAGCCAATCAGACACTGTTCAGATGTGTGTAAACATGCTTTAGAGGACCCGAGATTAGTTTAAAGGCAGGTCTCTGTGCTTCAACCCCTATAGTCCACTGACTGAAGGAAGGCCTGGTGGAGGAGTGGGAAGGAATCAAGAGCCCAGTCTCCCTTTAACAGCCAGCCAGCGCCCTTTCTCTCACCCCTATGCCAGCGACTCCGCTCTTCCACCTCTCCCCCTCAATGTGTTGTTCAAGTCCACCAAACCTGCCTCTCCATGCAAGGCTTACGTCACAGCTACTCTGCCTTCAAATCTGGCGCCTCTCGTTCCTGCGAGACATCCGGGTCCTTGAGGCGGCCTTTCTTACTAGGCCAGCGGCTTAAAGAAAGAGGTGGGAGAGACTGACGTCCTTGTTTCCCTGCTTACAGCTGGGGTATCACTGAACCAGCAGTTCTGATCCTCGATACAGATTCAGATATCTATCTCACAGCGATGGCCATGTCGTTGCCTAGATGCGCCATTTCCTGCTTCCCACGGAGAAGCAATAATTAAAAAATCCCTCAGCAGGATAAAGGTGCCCATAACAACTCAGCAGAGAAGCCCCCAGTTTTGGGCACTAGCATGTGCATTGCCTTACAAAGTGCCATCAAACAGAGGCACTGCTTGTATTTCTAGCCTCATGTCCTATTTCCTGTGAAACACTACATTTAAATAAATAGCCCTGCCAATGCAATTCTCCCCATAATTCAGGTTGGAGAGGGGCTGGCTGGGAGAGTGATTTAGGACAACCCTCCAGTGTTTCACTCCTCATAATTGCAGGCTGCATAGTTTTCAGCAACCCTGCAGCGTGGTCTGGTGGTGTTGCAAAACAGGGTGGGTAAGGGTGGTGCATACAGCCCAGGTTGGACAGAAGAAGTGGCTTACAACAACCCTGCAATGTAGTTCATTGCAATTATGTTACTATTGCAAGTTGTAGGGCTGTGTTATTAGGTCAAATCTAGCAATTATGTCCTGAAGATTCTTACTCCATTTATTTGTATGCAGAAGGGGTGTAGTTTTGGTCAAAAATATCAGCCGCCACCTGTTATGCTGAGCAGGGACATTTAACCTTCAAAATTTTGCTTTTTTGTAGGGGACAGCTGTTGCCAAACCAGAGTTACATTAAAATAATGGAAGAAAGAAATGGCCAATTAAAGCAAGAAATTCAAGAGGCCTTCTCTGAATCCTTTTTTAACTCAAGACAGATAGTAGCTTCTACTGAAGGGGTTCAACACCTCACACCTGGGGTCCCTTCTAACTCTACAATTCTATGACCCAGGTCCCTAACACTCAGATTAGATAAGCAAAGCTATAGAGAGAATGCAAACCCTGAAACAGTGCAAAAAAGCAAGCCCCAATACACCCTGCATAGCTGGTTTCAGCAAGAAGGCCAAGGAGAACATTAGTATTATGAACAGCATATAGTTCTTGTTACAGGTACAATACAACGCCCTTTTCCTGCTACAGGTAAACAGGATTAGGCAAGACTGCTAAGTCACATAAACAATACTTAGATGTTTCAGAAGGTTATTTCTAATTTTCATGTACAAAACAGCAAGCGTTATACCTTCAAGTGCAGGCATCCCCAACCTGCGGCCCTCCAGATATTTTGGCCTACAACTCCCATGATCCCTATCTAACAGGACCAGTGGTCAGGGATGATGGGAACTGTAGTCCAAAACATCTGGAGGGCCGAAGGTTGGGGGTGCCTGATCAAGTGTTTCTGAACCTTAATAGGATAACAGATAAAATCTGTATGTCAGCTAGAAATTTTAAAAAACAAAAACCAGAATGCAATGTAGAGCACAACATTGTTATAGTTTTTTTGAAGCAACATGTGTTTGACATTTCAAGTCTACACGTGCACAGGTTTTAATCATGGATAGTTGTCTCCAGACTTGCAAAATATTATTTGGCATGTCATCATACAAAAATGCTTGTTATACTTTAGTTCAGCATTGGTTTGAGGAGGACTTTCATTGAAGCAACACAATCAGGTTCAGTTTTAATTAAATCTAATTTAAGATTTCAAGGTCTGGAAAGTCTTCTCACATCCAATCTTAAAAAGATATTTTATTCACATCCTTATGTTGATTTTTTGGTTACAGAATGGATATAATAAAAATTAAATTGGAACCTTATGGAGCTTTCTTGCAAGTAATTCTATCAAAAAGCATAGGATAGAATGAATTTATAAAGGGGGGGGGGACTCCTCTACAAAACTGTAATCACTCAATGGGGCGTTGAATCCATTACTTTCGTTCAGAATTCAGCTGCCAGGCTTTTGATCATACTGCCAGAGAAAGATAATTAGCTAGATAATGTTATTAAAGAGGCATTCAAAGGCCTGGTTGTTTGCATGAACCAGAAAACTCCAGTCACTGGCTTTAGTGACAGCCACCAAAAAACCCAGCAAGACAGACAGAATTAGGAACAGCTACAATTCAAAATAAAACGTCAAACCACTAGTTATTCAGAACTATTGGGGGGTGGGGGAGAGAACGTGTTTTCATCTCAAGCACCATTGGGCCACGTGGACAAGTGCAAGATATCCCATAACATTATTAGAACTGAAAGCACCCGAAGAATTGATTTATGGGAGGCAGTTAGTCTTAGTTGTTCTGCTGCTGTGTAGGAGGAACTGGGTGCTTTTATTTGTTAACTATTTTATTTTCATTTAAAAAAAACCCACACAGGTTATGCAGCTAAAAGATATAGCAAATTCTAATACTTTTTTTGGGGGGGTTGTCCTCAGCCAGGTTCTCAGGATGTGTTTCGTCGTCGCGATCGTCAGTGGGATTTTACTCGAAAGGTTATACTGCTTTTAAACTTTAAAAAGGCGAAAGCTGCACAAGTGGCTCGGGAAGTCGAATGAGAACCGGCGAGACCATCGAGTGATAGGCACTTGGATCAAGTCATGGGTTGTAATTTGAATATATATAAATATATATATATATTCAAGCCTAATACAGAGTTGAGGGATGGATTTTGGTTTGGGTTCAACTTAGGAAAGGGCCTCCTGCGGCTGCTCTCGCTCAAACTCGAACCTCTTTCTCCACAGAGTTACAATGGCGCCCAACAGAAGCCTCTCCCGCCCAACTGCCGCCGCCGCCGCCCTCTCGCGCCATTTCGGATAATTAGCTGTTTGCAGCTGGATAAAGCAAGAACCGAGGTGGTTGGTGGGGGGGTGGATGGGGAGAAGGCCAGGAGCCGAGCCAGCCAATCACTCTCCCTCCCGCGAGCCCCTCATGCGCCGCGCCACGCGCCCGCTCCCTCTGCAACCCCCACCCACCCACTCTCACGCCCGCTCCGCAACCGCCGTTGCAGGACCCTCTCCCTGCCTGCCTGCCTTCCCGCGCGGCGGCGGCGCCGACAAACGTTACCTCCATTTTGTGACTGGATTTAGCCTCCTTCAGCCTCAATATGGAGCCGAGAGGAAGAGGGTGGGCGGGGCGGGTCAGAGGAAAAGCGGGGCACGTGAGAGGAAGGCGGGCTCGCGGGGGCGGGAGGGAGAACAGCAAATAAACGGGCGTTTAGCGGGAGGGGAGGCGGGCGCGCGTGCACGAGCGCGGAGCGTTTAATGAGGGCGCTCGAGACGCGGGGTGGGGGAGGGGGAAAGCCGTGTTTCGTGCTCGTGCCTGACCACGAGTGAGGGCTGATTCCGGGTTGTGGGTGAGAGGGAAGGTCCCTCACCACCACCACCCACCTTCCCTTTGCCTCAGCCCAGTCCTCCCCAACAGCGCCGCCGCGGCCAAGACAAAGAGCGCGCTGGCACGCGGGACGGGATCGCGCGCGCGGCGACGGCGGCGAGTGGGAAAGCGAGGGCTGACGTGTTTGGCGGGTGGGGGGGGGGAAGTGACAGCTGACGTGGCTGCGAGGGAAAGCGCGCGTAGGCGGGCCGGGGTGCGCGCGCGCACCCGCATAGCCTCTCTTGCCTCTTTACCTCAGGGACGCAGGAGCCTCGCGGTGGGGGCGCCAGTTGTTGTTGAACTCGCCCATTCCCGCCAGATTTGGCCCAACGGCCAGGGACGATGGGAGCTGTAGTTCAACAACGTCTGAAGCGGGGACGGGGACGCTGTATTAATGCCACCCACTTCGAATATATAATTGATCTGTAGAAAGGTCTGAAAATACAGACGATGCATGCGCTTTTGTAACACACAAAAAACCCACACACCTTCATTAATACAATTTAAAGAGAGAAGGAAGGTTGCTCAACCGAGTCGGAGCTGCCGCTTCGTGCGTCCCCGATGGCTCCCCACAAATAACATCATAATATAATGGTTGTAGTTGTTTAGTCGTGTCCGACTCGTCGTGATCCCATGCGCCAAAGCACGCCAGGCACTCCTGTCTTCCGCTGCCTCCCGTAGTTTGGTCAAACTATTGCTGGTAGCTTCGAGAACACTATCATAACATAATAAGCGCAGCTTAGCAAGAGGCCGCCGCCGCTGCTTCCATTTCCCCCCGCGCTGCTCTGCGCTGCGTTGGAGACCCAGCCATGGCGCCTCCCAGAGTACCAATTCGAAGCAGCGGCAGCTGTTTACTTGCAAGTGTTTTGCAGCCGCTAATTTGCCTGCTTTCGTGGGCACGCGAGCAGCAGCAGCTGCTTTGTTGCGCCGCTTTTGCCCCGGAGTTGTCTTGAGGAGAAGGCAGGCGGTTGCAGCGCGCAGGAGGGTCTCCCACCATCCAAGAGATGCTACCATCTCCTTGGGGTGCTTCAGCTGGCCGGGGGCCCTCCTGAGTCCCTGAGTTCCTCTGCAATGCTGTCTGGACTAGAAACCTGTAAACTTCATACCAAAAAACCCCCCCACAATTTCGAGGTGTACAAAATCAAGGGGCGTAGCTGTGGGTGTGCAGCTGCCTCCCCTAAATTAATACAAATGAGGTTCTGTCTCCCCTTAACAATAGCCTGCTCCCCACAAATAAAAATCCTGGCTATGCCCATGTACAAAATTACATGGTGTTAAAATGTATCATCCAATTCATATTCTCTCAAAATAGATAATTTTCCCCCAATCTCCATGCTTAATACTTTGTAGCTTTGATCTAATTCTCCTAAGGGTTGTTAGAGTGGAGAGGTAGGAACACAAACACTTCAAATCCCATAGCTAAATAAGCATGGTTGTCCCAAAGGTCTTGTGACACCCAGGGCTGTCTTAAGCATATGCAGTGCCGGGGTGCAAAGATCCACCTGGTGCGCCCCCATCCTGGTTGCCCAGTCCCAGGCATGCAGGAGGGTGAGCTGGCCGGCCGCCTCAGCATTTCACTGGCTTGGTCGCCCCCGAACTCGTGGCACAGAGCCACCAGCAGCAGGAGAGCCCAACTGACAGGTGGGCTCTTCCCCAGACTCTACTCTCGGGCTCCGGACTCTGGGCCTGGCGCCCCTGAGAGCCCGGCGCCCGGGTGCCCCGCACCCCTACTGCCTATGGGTAAGACGGCCCTGGTGACACCTTGTGAGTGGAACCTCCATCTAAATCTGCATTGGCTTTCATGCACAGTAACAATTCCATTTGAATTCTCATCTGTACTGATGTGGCAAAAATGGCAAAAGCAAAAGAAAGGGCTCAAATGTGTTTCATCTAGCCCAATTCAACGTATTTTTATGTGGTGAATCACCCTGTGATCTTCAGATAAAGGACAGTATGCAAATATGATAATTAATTTTAAAAAATGATTTGGGTGGAACTTCCTTCTTTGTAAAGCTCTGTGCTTCGGGGGTTACCATGTCTGGGATTTGGTCAGACAACATGTTCTGGATGGTATTGCACTTACTGAAGAGCAAGGATGTGAACTGGGAGTTCAATCTAGAGCGATCATTGTCACTTGAAGCTAAGGCGACCTCAGCAGCTGCTTAGGTTGGTCCATCAGCTACAGCTTTCTCTGGGCAGGAGTAGTCTGACTACAGTTATCCACACCCTGATAACCTCCAGAATGGACTTTTATAATACACTTTCTATGGATCTTCCAATGCTTGAAGGCTCTCCAGAATTTGCAACTAATGCAGAATGCGGTGGCAAGAATATTGATACGAGTAGCGGGGTTGTTGTGTATAGAACACCCATTCTCAGACAGAAGCAACTGGTTGCCAGCTATCTTCTGGGTCTAACTGAAGGACTTAAGTTGATATCTAAAGCCCTGAATGGGCTGGATCCCAAATATCTGAGAAAACACTTTCTCCTATATCCACCTGCCCACATACTAAAATCAGTGGAAGAGACTTTCCTAGTGATTCTTGTATTAAAGGACCTGTCGAGTGCAGCGACCTGTGGAAGGTCTTTTTCAGTGCTGGTTTCACATCTTTGGAATTACCTTCCCACAACTCTGTTCTTTCATATGCCTGTTGAAATCCCACCTTTTCCACCAGGCTTTTAGTGGCTAATAGGTTAAGCCATTTTAACGGTGTTTTTAAGTTATGCTTTAAGTTATGTAACTTGTGAGAATGATGTTAATGCTTTTGTTTATTATGTAGTTGTTTTTTTCTTGTTTGTAAATATACTGAAGGGCAGTATGTAAATATCTTAAAAAGGAAACTAATAAATGATGGTTGCATGTGCAGTAATTGCACTGCAGTAATTTCACACATGACATGTGTGCCTGCAAAAAACCTGATGTGGTTGCTTTAATTCTTCAATAATATGCAAGATTAGCAAATATAAATGAGATTGCTTCTCTTTTCTCATAACTGTGTTTTAATTTTCAGATATATGTAAGTGAAGGCAAGGAGACAAGACATTAAATTCCAAATATTTGAGCTGTCAAAACATAACCACAACATCAGTATGCAGGATGGTGTGTTTATTTTGTTTTCTGTTTTGTTTGTTTTGCTGTTGTGATTTGGTTCAACCCATCCTGTGCACTCAGTTACAGACGGAAGAAATTTTAGGACCATAAAATATCCATCTCTGTTTGGCCAGAGGAAGCAGAGAATGGAAGGAGTTGAGATGTTTCCATATTTTATTTAAGGATAACTAATTCAGTTTGTTGCTCTTTGTGATAATGACTTCTAATTCTACAGTCACCCTTTCCCTTTGAAGTCCCTTTGTTTGATGAATAAATCTGCAATGTGAATGTAAGGTTTCCTGTGATTATTAATTTGAGAATTTTAATGAGACATAGCTGCATTATTTGATGCATATTTAATTTTTAAATTATTTGCTCTGAAGATCAAAACTAGAGAGATGTGAATGTGTCCTTTCTGGCTTGCTTCTTAGAACCCCTGATGAGCAAGGTAGAAAAAAAATAGATCGTTTTCCTTCCATGACTGCAATGCAGATCTGATTGTGGGAGTGGTTGCTAGCAAACACCATGGGGTCTGTGTTCAGCCAATAACAGCCAACTCTCACAGGCTGAATTTAAATATATGTTGTTGGTCTGAGTTGCCATTTTCTGGCTTCTAAACAGAACAAATATCACTTTTTCTATTAGCCCCAGCAATTTCTTAAGCACACTGGCAGGCATTCATCGAACAACCAGCAATGATTACTTGTAAACACTGCTAATTCTTTGGTCAAATTATACAATTGCAAGCTATATAGCCCCTTTAAACCAGAGTACTATGATTTATGCCAGTCCAGTAGGACTAGACAGGCAGCTTTCGAGTTCTGCCATGGTGATGGCTGGCTTTCACTGAGCAGGAAAGCGGAGGAGAAGAAAATGACAGAAACACAAAACAAGAGAGCGTAGCAGCCCTAACAGCTGCTTCCTGAGTATCCATGGCAATACCATCGGCACACACAAATCACTGAAAAGACGATGCTTGCCCATGTTAACAATGTATAGATTGAGTTAATCTGCACATAGGGACAAGAAAACATCACATCACATCAGCCCACTGCACATCCTACCAGATACTGACATTACAGCTCCCTGCACTATTTAAGCTGCTGAAGTGTGCAAGCAGCGAGAGCACTGTGAGAGCCTTCAGAAATTTTGGTCCATGACTACAGTGATGATAATCCCTACAGGGCAGGTTTGAGGGAGTCTCAGGCAAGCTGCTCTCTCCAACACAGTAGCCTTCTCATAGGCAGCTCCCCACATCCATGAGCTTGCTCTGTGATGGGGTGGCTGGCAGCAGAGGAAATGTGTCCTATAGCCTCCTAGCTTGGGGGTGTGTGTGTGTGTCTCAGCTCTGCACCCTTTTTTTTTGGGGGGAATAAAAGGTAGCTCAGCTACCATAACCAAGCCAGCACCGCTCCCTGATCTAGCAAGGCATTTCAGAGGAGGCAATGGTAGTTGCAGTGCTGGCCCTTAAAAACACGGACCCTTAAAATTAGAACACTGCAGTCCTGGCATCAACTTTGATTGATGCTTCCAAGGTATTTGCCCTACCATTCTGAGTGCTGGTGACACAAACTCTTCATCGCCCACAGAATGGGATTATGTTTAGCACGCTATGTCTCCCTTGAACACAAACTGGTATTCAAGACAAAGTTGTGCATATTCAGTTCAAAAAGTAGCCCAATTAACCCACCTATTTTTTGAGGACACAACGAGACTCATTGCAACCACTTCAAAAATATACTTGCAGAAAAAGATTGGAAGAAGAGATATTCAGCCTGCCCTGCTGGAAAAGCAAACTGAAAATATAGAACTACATTATCCAGTACCTGGTCAATATATTATACACCTAGATGTTGGGTGAAACCTGTTCATATCTATGTCCAGCCAGTGGCGTAGCGTGGGGGGTGCCAGGGGTGCCGGCCGCACCGGGCGCAACATCTGGGGGGGGCGCGAGTCCAGAGGGAAGGGACAAGTTCCTTCCTCCGCCGGGCTCCCCGCCGCCACCGCCAGCCTTGTGCCCTAGCGCGCGCCCCCCCCCCCGCCGCTGCTGCGGCTGCGCTCCACTCACTGCTCGCAGGAGGAGCAGCCGCTGCAGCAGCGCCGGCGCCGCCACCGACGCCTGGCCGGGCACGGGCAGCCTCCGCACCCCGACGCCGACGCCATTCCCTCGGCCCAGCCACAGGCGGTGGCTGCTTCTGCCGACTGGAAGGGAGGAGAGCTCTGAGGGGCCTCGATGCGCCCTGCCCTCCCCAAAACCCTCCGAGACGAAGCCGGCGGGCGGGCGAGGGTCTCCCGGCGGAAGGGGGCGCCACTGGCTCCAGCTCTCAGTGCAAGTCTCAGCCACGGGGGGGG
The DNA here is from genome assembly GCF_027172205.1 of Podarcis raffonei. Taxonomy (NCBI): domain Eukaryota; kingdom Metazoa; phylum Chordata; class Lepidosauria; order Squamata; family Lacertidae; genus Podarcis; species Podarcis raffonei. The sequence goes on from NC_070602.1 coordinate 114,705,920, forward strand.
GGCGAGGACGGAGCGCGGCTGGAAGCCCCCGGACCCGGCCGGGAGGAGGAGAGGCGCTCGCCAAGCCCGGATCTGGAGCGCCTCGGAGCGCGCCCAAGGAGAGGAGGGGGCGGGGAGGCGCCCAAGGGGAGGGGGCTTCGGCTGCCTCGGCCTGCGGGGGCTCCGCAAATAATAAATTTAATAAATTCCTGCTGAGCCTTTGGGGGGGTCCTTGGCTCCTTCGCTCGCCCCCAGCCCCAGTGGCGTAGCGTGGGGGGTGCAGGGGGGCCGGCCGCAACATCTGGGGGGGGGCGTGCTCGCACTCGAGTGCTAAAATCCACGGGTTAGGGGGCGCAAATTACTTGCCTTGCCCCGGGTGCTGACAACCCACGCTACGCCACTGTGTCCAGCATAACTTGGATGATAGATATACAGTTCTAAATCAAACAAGAGAGTCAGTAGGCCTGTTAGATGTAGGGAGCATAACTGAAAAGTCATGTTCAGATATATTTCATGCACCATATCTTCCTCCATGATCACACACACACACACACACACACACACACACACAGCCATTCCTCCAAAGAACTTCAGGTGATATCAGTGATTCTCTCTCCCATCCTCACAGCAACCTATGAAGTTAGCTAGGCTGAGATAGATGGTGACTGGTTTATGGACACCCAGTGGACTTCATGACTCAGTGGGGATTTGAACCCAGGTCTCTTCTGTCCAACACTCAGATCTAGCCTTCCTTTGTCTGGTGACCTTCAGGTGTTTTGGACTGAACTATCATCCTTGACTATTGACCATGCTGGTGGGGCAGATGGAAGATGTAGTCTTAAATATCTGGCGGGGACTAAGCTGGAGAAGACTGTTCTAACCACCACCCCATGCTGCCATAGGGTCTCAACAATCACTGCTTGCTGCTGGTGGGGCTGGAAGAGAATTAAGAGGACTTACCGCTGTGCTGACAAACGATTTGTTCTCACCACTGTTTAACCGAAAGCACTGTGATTATTATTTACATGGATTAGTTTCCTGTTAACCTAGTCCTCTAAGGGATGGCCAACACAAATCAAATAATCAAATATTAAATCAGGTAAAATGAGGCGCGATGGAACAAAATTATAAATACTTAAAAAAAGGCCTCAGTAATCCTCCAGGGGTACAAATATAATACTCAAATTAATGGCCCATTTGCCACTAACGTGTGACATGCCCCACACAGTTGAGCTCTACTTGAGATTGTGTCAAATGAGAAGTGAGAATTTAAGCATAAAACATAATACCATTGTAGGAGTAAATGAGAAGCACTTCTGTCAAGAGCTGAATTCATTAAATACAGACACTGATGGTAGTCTGATCAGTGATGTGCATGTTAAAAGGGATATTCACTGGTGTGTCATTGATACATTCATGTTTCTGCTCAGTAACGCACACCCAAGTGCTTAATATCGTAGGTCACATTGCAACAGGCACAGTTGGAAACTGCTGAGTACTACAAATATTTATGGCAATATATAACCTGATGACATTTCCTGCCTTCAGGACACACATGATTTGAGTTCTCCTGCTTTCATAGACCGTATGATTAATCATATTCTTACACTAATAAGGAGGATAGTAATATAAGCAGTTTACACAAACAAACATCTAAGTTAAGGTCAACTGTATAACACACAAAATGGAATAATACCTGAATGATTAATTTTGAGATGTGCTTTCATGGAGCCGAAATAGCCTTCAGATTGGTGCTGCCTTATAGAGGTAACATTCACCTTTCGTGGTAAACAAGTGCAGATCAACTTTAGCTAGAAGAAATAGATAAAACAGATTCTTTTGTTTGGGAAGGAAAAGGTTGAGCAACTGAAGCTGTGGAATAGTTTTCTACATGTTCTTAAACATATGAAGTTAAGCAAAACAATCAAAATACGCTTGTAATTCAGGTGCCATGCAGTGATTAGAGTTTTTAAGTGTAGAAAACACACTGAATATCAAATATGTATTTCAATATGGGTCATGATGACCCAGCCAACCTTGGACTCTCCCACTGAAATTAATGGGACTAAAAGCATTGGCTGTTTTAGATGGAACTGAAACCATGGCTGAATTGTGTCCTTTGACTGGCATGACAATCCTTGTTGAAGTGCTGTCAAACATAGTGGTCCCATACCAAATGAAACCTCTCAAAAGTGTCTGCCGAACATGGGGAAACCCAGGATAAAGAGTTCTATTGCAATCACATAGTGTTTGAGTTGGAAGGGATCTTGGAGAAAGTGAAAATACCCCTGAAAAGTTCAGGTTCAAGGTAAGCTTTGCTTGATTCAAACTACAGATCTGTAATGAAAGTTAATCCTTTGTTGAAGGCTAGCCTTTGGGGGTCCGAGAGTCACTTTGGTGGTCAGCCAGGGGCTGAAGCATACCAGCAAAAAGTCCACTTAGGTATACATGGGGACGTGGGTGGCACTGTGGTCTAAACCACTGAGTCTCTTGGGCTTGCTGATCAGAAGGTCAGGAGTTTGAATCTGCTCGATGGTGGTGAGCTTCCGTCATTCTGTCTCAGCTCTTAGCAGTTCGAAAGCACACCAGTGCAAGTAGATAAATAGGTATCGCTGCAGTGGGAAGGTAAATGGCGTTTCCATAATAATAATAATAATAATTAATAATAACAACAATAATTTATTATTTATACCCCGCCCATCTGGCTGAGTTTCCCCAGCCACTCTGGGCGGCTCCCAATCAGTGTTAAAAACAGTACAGCGTTACATATTAAAAACTTCCCTGAACAGGGCTGCCTTAAGATGTCTTCTGAATGACAGGTAATTATTTATCTCTTTGACATCTGATGGGAGGGCGTTCCACAGGGCGGGCGCCACTACCGAGAAGGCCCTCTGTCTGGTTCCCTGTAGCCTCACTTCTCGCAATGAGGGAACCGCCAGAAGGCCCTCGGCGCTGGATCTCAGTGTCCGGGCTGAACGATGGGGGTGGAGACGCTCCTTCAGGTATACAGGACCGAGGCCGTTTAGGGCTTTAAAGGTCAGCACCAACACTTTGAATCGTGCTCGGAAACGTACTGGGAGCCAATGCAGATCTCTCAGAACCGGTGTTATGTGGTCTCGGTGGCCACTCCCAGTCACCAGTCTAGCTGCCGCATTCTGGATTAATTGCAGTTTCCGGGTCACCTTCAAAGGTAGCCCCACGTAGAGCGCGTTGCAGTAGTCCAAGCGTGAGATAACTAGAGCATGCACCACTCTGGCGAGACAGTTCGCGGGCAGGTAGGGTCTTAGCCTGCGTACCAGGTGGAGCTGGTAGACAGCTGCCCTGGACACAGAGTTAACCTGCGCCTCCATGGACAGCTGTGAGTCCAAAATGACTCCCAGGCTGCGCACCTGGTCCTTCAGGGGCACAGTTACCCCATTCAAGACCAGGGAATCCCCCACACCAACCCGCTCCCTGTCCCCCAAAAACAATACTTCTGTCTTGTCAGGATTCAACCTCAATCTGTTAGCCGCCATCCATCCTCCAACCGCCTCCAGGCACTCACACAGGACCTTCACCGCCTTCACTGGTTCTGATTTAAAGGAGAGGTAGAGCTGGGTGTCATCTGCATACTGATGAACACCCAGTCCAAACCCCCTGATGATCTCTCCCAGCGGCTTCATATAGATATTAAAAAGCATGGGGGAGAGGACAGAACCCTGAGGCACCCCACAAGTGAGAGCCCAGGGGTCTGAACACTCATCCCCCACCACCACTTTCTGGACACGGCCCAGGAGGAAGGAGCGGAACCACTGTATGACAGTGCCCCCAGCTCCCAGCCCCTCTAGACGGTCCAGAAGGATGTTATGGTCGATGGTGTCAAAGGCCGCTGAGAGATCCAGCAGAACTAGGAAACAGCTCTCACCTTTGCCCCTAGCCCGCCGGAGATCATCAACCAGCGCGACCAAGGCAGTTTCAGTCCCATGGTGAGGCCTGAATCCCGATTGGAAGGGATCCAAATGGTCCGTTTCCTCCAGGCGTGCTTGGAGTTGTTCAGCAACCACCCGCTCAATCACCTTGCCCAAGAATGGCAGATTTGAGACTGAGCGATAGTTGGCCAAATTGGCCGGGTCTAAAGATGTTTTTTTAAGAAGCGGTTTAATGACCGCCTCTTTCAACGGGTCTGGGAAGGCTCCCTCACAGAGGGAAGCATTCACCACCCCGCAGAGCCCATCGCCCAGCCCTTCCCGGCTTGCTTTTATCAGCCAGGATGGGCAAGGATCAAGGAGACAGGTGGTCGGTTTCACTTGTCCAAGCAGCCTGTCCACATGCGCTCTGGTTTCCATCACGGCGTCCTGTTGCGACAGAATCAGTTTAGTCATGCTGGCCACATGACCCGGAAAGCTGTCTGTGGACAAACGCCTGCACCCTCGGCCTGAAAGTGAGATGAGTGCCGCAACCCCATGGTCTCTCCTCCTTTCTCACCTTCATAGGTACTTCTGCTGAATAAAAACCACTTCCACCTGTGGATCCAACCCATTTCCCCCTCGCCCTGTGTCTTGAAAGTGGTTTGAATGAAGAAGAAGAAGAGTTTGGATTTGATATCCCGCCTTTCACTCCCTTTAAGGAGTCTCAAAGTGGCCAACACTCTCCTTTCCCTTCCTCCCCCACAACAAACACTCTGTGAGGTGAGTGAGGCTGAGAGACTTCAGAGAAGTGTGACTAGTTCAAGGTCACCCAGCAGCTGCATGTGGAGGAGCGGGGAAGTGAACCCGGTTCCCCAGATTACGAGTCTACCGCTCTTAACCACTACACCACACTGGAATGTCATGCGCAGTGTGTACATTCACCCTACGTTCCCTTCTGCTAAAATTTCTTGGATGTTTTTCTTGGTATTTCAGGAAAAGGCTAGAAGTAACAGTGGGGCAAAAGAAACCTGTGGGCTCCCCATGCAATATGAAGTCCCTCTCATACTTCCTCCAGCTCTCTTTAAAAGTATCGTCTTTCTCCAGCTACGTCAGTTGGAGTAAAAGGGGCCTGGTGCATTGGGACAAATCGGGCACTGCCCCCCAACCCCAGTCTGCCCTCTCTCAGCCCCACACCACCTGCCTGCTCCATTTCGTACAAACAGTTCATGGGACAGCACAGCCTGTCAGCTTCCTCCTCCTTAGTCTCAGTGTTGTCACGCTGTTGGGAGTAGGTTGGAGACAAAGCTAGAGTTAGCTGGCGCTGCCTATCATTGGCTCTGGCGCCACCTACTGTTGGGCTCCCTGCCTCCCACCCTATCAGTTCCAATGAGCATCAGCCTTGCTTGTTTTAGAAGCAAATAGAGCTGTAACCCTTCATTATCAATGAGTTCAACCAATTGATCCTCAACTGTGTTTGCCAATTGCACCAGTGAATAAAGTTGAACTCTGACTGCTGGCATTGCTCCATCAACAACAGAGGTGGATTTAGGGGAGGGTGATTGGTTTGCCTGCACTAGGCGTCAAGCCAAGAGGGTGCTGCAGAGGGTGCTGTAACAATGAAGGTGAGAGGCTGGGTGGGGGTCTGAGTTTGGGTGTCACACAGGGCGCCACTGAAATTTTAAAGCCCAAAGTCCGACACTGCCAACGGGAGCCACAAAGCAGGAAGCAAAACAAAGGTGTTTTTTCCCCATTTTAAAAATTGTTTTCCATTTTGGGAAGTTCATTTTAATTTGCCTTTCTGTAGGAGAGCTGAACTGCAAGGTTAATGCAATTGATACACCGTGGTTTTAACTCTGAATATTGCGTGAACCTTATTGCTTAAGAGGCGACATTGACGCGGATGACACTGTGGTCTAAACCACTGAGCCTCTTGGGCTTGCCGATCCAAAGGTTGGCGGTTTGAATATGCGCACGCGAGGGGTGAGCAACCGTTGCACTGTCCCAGCTTTTACCAACCTAGCAGTTTGAAAGCACACCATGCAAGTAGATAAATAGGCACTGCAGTGGTGGGAAGGTAAACAGCATTTCCGTGCGCTCTGGTTTCCGTCACGCCAGAAGCAGTTTAGTCCTGCTGGCCACATGACCCGGAATGCTGTATGTGGACAAACGCTGGCTCCCTCGGCCTGAAAGCAAGATGAGCGCCACAACCCCACAGTTGCCTTTCACAGGACTTAACCGCCCAGGCGTCCTTTACCTTTTACCTGACATGTAAAGGCTACTCGATGAAGAAAGGCAGGATCAAACAAGTAGCTAGTTAATGAATGAATGAGTTCTTATCTGTTGCCCTGAAAAGTTCAGCCCAGGTTCCTTGGCAGAAGAAACAACCCACAACTGTTCCATGCGCAGCCTTGCACAACCTTTGTTTGGAGCAAGCTAAGAACGCCAGAACAGGAGGAGGAGGAGAAGAAGAAGAAGAGTAGTTTGGATTTGATATCCTGCTTTATCACTACCCGAAGGAGTCTCAAAGCGGCTAACATTCTCCTTTCCCGTCCTCCCCCACAACAAACACTCTGTGAGGTGAGTGGGGCTGAGAGACTTCAGAGAAGTGTGACTAGCCCAAGGTCACCCAGCAGCTGCATGTGGAGGAGCAGGGAAGCGAACCCGGTTCACCAGATTATGAGTACCCTGCTCTTAACCACTACACCACACTGGATCTCTCCAGTGGCCCAGCTAGTCCAGCATCCTGTTCTCACACAGTGGCCAATCAGATGCTCCCTTGGAGCTATTTGTGATGCTGCTGTGAGATGTGGCATCAAACCAGAACTCGTTACCATCCTCTCCTGTGTGCTCAGGAGTCTCCTGTCTTCTCCCCTCTTTGTTGTGGTTTATCAGCATCACTGGAACTTTAGCACTGAATGAAATCCAGTTGGAACACGCTCCTCCTACCTGGGATCTCCCTCAGTCCTTTAATTCAGATTAGGGAGACCTCTAGCACCACCAGTATTTCCTGATATTGAATCTACTCAAAGCCTCCTAAGAACACAGGCAGCTGCTTTAAATGGAGTCAGAGCCATGGCGGTTCATTTAACTAGGGCTGGCATGCATCTGGAATTCCCTGGACATAGCTGGGATTCGTCCGCCGGAAATAGAATCCAGGCGGAATTTCCGGAAATTAGCAAAAATGTCCGGGAAAACCCGGGTGTATGGCAACCCATGTCAGAAGTGTAGATTTTTCTGGCAAATTGTAAAATGAAAAAGCTCAACAACCCCCCACCCCGAGAAGCTCAACAATTTTTGTGGCCAGATTTTCACTTTTTGAAATATGGCAACCCTAATTTAGTCCAGTCCTGTTGATAACGACTAGTGGCAGTTCTCCAGAGGTGTTTTTTTAAAAATAATTTTTATTTAGTTTTACAAATTAAAATTTGCATTCAAAATCATCAATAATAAAAATATAAACAAGCAAAGAATCAACCAAATCTCTGGACTTCGCCCCACCCCTCCACGGGTTCCGTCACTAATCCTTTTCTGCTGCATATTTTAAGTCACTCCAATCAGGGCCACTGGTCCCATCACCTCCTGGCAAATAGAAGGGGAAGAAATGGAGGCAGTGAGAGATTTTACTTTCAGCCCTGGAAGGACAGATCCTGAAGCTGAGGCTCCAATACTTTGGCCACCCCATGAGAAGAGAAATCTCCCTGGAAAAGTCCCTGATGTTGGGAAAGATTGAGGGCACAAGGAGAAGGGGACGATAGAGGACGAGATGGTTGGACAGAGTTCTTGAAGCTACCAGCATGAGTTTGACCAAACTGCAGGAGGCAGTGGAAGACAGGAGTGCCTGGCGTGTTCTGGTCCATGGGGTCACGAAGAGTCGGACACGACTAAACGACTAAACAACAACAATTTTTTTAAAATATCCCATTTACTCCTAGTTCTTGTTACATTACAAGTGTTATTTAAATCCTGCTAAGTGGTCTCCAAGGTAACTTATAGATTTCCCCCATTCTTTATTAGGAAATAGTGTGTTTCAATGCACGTCCCACCCCACCCTCCCCAGCTTCAATCCAAATTGAGTAGAAGAACGACCCACCAGCCTTTTAAGTTGGCACTGTGTACACATTTGTAGTACGAAAGGAGGGAAGGGGAACTCAAGGAGCCTAAAGGGGGAAAAACCTTGTGTAGGATTGTCGAGTTGGAAGGGACCCTGAGGATCATCTAGTCCAACCCTCTGCAATGCAGGAATATGCCGTTGTCCCATACGGGGATCAAACCTTCAACCTTGGCCTTATCAGCGCCACGCTCTAACCAACTGAGCTACAATGGTACCTCGGGTTACAGATGCTTCAGGTTACAAACACTTCAGGTTACAGACTCCACTAACCCAGAAGTAGTACCTCGGGTTAAGAACTTTACCTCAGGATGAGAACAGAAATTGTGCGCTGGCGGCAGCGGGAGGCCCCATTCTCTAAAGTGGTACCTCAGGTTAAGAACAGTTTCAGGTTAAAAACGGACCTCTGGAACGAATCCAGTTCTTAACCTGAGGTACCTTTGAAACAAAAACACGACAACACCTCTGCCCCTCTGCCCTATCAGCATTTCTGATATGATATAGCTGTGAAAAAACTTATCGCTTGAAATATACTCAGAGTTGCAAAGTGATTTCATGCTCTTTATTCAGCTCATAGTGGTGAGGAGGAATGAAAGAAAGTCCCCTCAAGGTATCTGCTTTATATACATTATTTACACAATGGGCTGCACATGATTGGCTAATTCCGGAATTCTACTGTAAGCCAATCAGGTTGTGGATTCACTTCTATCTGGAGCATGATTGGGTGGTTCCTGCCAACCAATCATACTGCTGCATTGTTCTAGGACCAATCAGACTGCTGCATTCTGAATCCTATTGTTCTAGGACCAATCAGACTGCTGCCTTTTGGATCCTATTGTTCTAGGACCAATCAGACTGCTGCAGTTTGGATCCTATTCAACTCAGTACATAACATCGCTCTTCAAGGAAGATTTTTCTGGCTTTGCTTTGTGTGAGTACACCCTGCATGTCTATATAAACACGGAGGCACTTCCTATAAAGAATGCTGCCTGGGGCACATATCGTAAAACTCACAGTGCAATTAAATGGGCAGTTTGTATTGGAAACAAAATGGGTACAGCGCCTGGAATCTGAACTGAAGCAAAGGAAAAACAGAGAGCCCCACACTTGTATCTCAAGCAACCTTTTTAGGGCCAGCAGTTCTCTATGCAGCTGACAGGTCAAAGCCAAACTGTGAAGAAAGCTAACTTGAAAAAGAAGAAAGAAAGCAGCTTTTTCCAAATTTGAGAGGAGGTCTGGATCCAACTCAATATCTTTATGCACTAATTAGTGGCTGTAGACATAGGCAATATGAGAAAAAGCAAGTGTTATTTAAATGTATGTTGTTTATATTGCATGATGATCAAAATAAGTTTTAAATTCTGCTTTGGAACATTCTACAAAAAGTTTTAGATTAATAAATAACTCCTAGGTATCAAAAGAGCATCTCAAGGTGTATTGCTGTCCTTACAACACAATGCAGAAATCTTGACGTTGCCACACAGGACGGAGTGATTTTGCCCTTAAATGCACGACAATTTCGTTTCAGTGGAATTTCGGGCCAGTCGGTGTCATTTCTTGTGCTTTCATTGTCCCAACATGATCAACGTGCAATTTGTCACGATTTGGATCTATTTTGTCGACGACTCTTTTAAGGGAATGGCTGAATGATGTCCTCGCTCTGGCTGATTTCTCTGAACCCTACATGGCTTGTGCTTTAGAGAAGGTTCTGGAACAGGCATTGGAAAGCACAGCTGTGCGATCCTACCAGAGCCAGTTGATGGCAACAAAATATAGCCTGGGGAAAAGAAGAGCAACAGAATAGCCTCTTGGGGCAGCTGTCACCTGGGCTCCAGGGAACAAAGGTAGCCAGGTAGCAATTAGTAGAGTAAAATCAATCTCTCTCTCTCTCTCTCTCTCTCTCTCTCTCTCTCTCTCTCTCTCTCTCTCTCACACACACACACACACACACACACACACACAATGTTTGTTAAATCACCTGGCACACTGGAGCATTCCCGCCCCCCCACTTTCAGTAAATATAAAACATTCACTGTGTATAATTTGTGATAGTAATAATTTGATTCCATATCAGCATTGTATACGTTCCCTGGTTGCTATATGCACGACTTCCTGATCCACCAAGGATTAAGTCCTAATATTTTCCAGAACACTTGGATTTGGATTCTGATTAATGAACACGGCCCATTAGACACTAGGCCCCTTTGCTTAGCAGTCAACCCCACAAATATAAACTTTCAGCTTGTTTCACCCCAGATGTTTTCTTGACTGTCTGTTGCCTCCACAAAACACTGTCTCTTGCTTCCTAATTAGTAAAATCCAAAAGCGGATTTAAGGAAGTGTATGGCATTTTTAAAGCGAGGGTGCCAGCTAGTGGCGGAGAAATGATATACAGAGCTACAATCACAACCTTGACATTTATATAAGAATACAGTACGTTTTTATTTGCATCTTGATAATGTGGCATTAAGTTTTATTTGTCAGTTATCACTACATTGTACCAGAGGGTGGGGGGGGGAAGAGTGGAGTGAAATCTGGTGCCTGCCATCCTTTTTCTTTTTCTCTTGTGATAGGATTTAATTGGGGATTATTTATTTGAAATCTTCATGCCGTTATTTGATGGAGAGATTGCCTCATACATCAGAGCATTTACTGGTGAGGTCTTTTCATTTCTGGTTTTATGTCTGTGGACATTGCTTGCTGTATATTCCAAACATGTAACTACTGTAGCACTTCACGAGATATATTGCATTTCCGGTGAAATGCAGTAAGTTTTAACATGGTGCTTTTTAAAAAGTCATTGAGAATATTTCCTCTTTGAGAGTGTATCTATCCCATCTCTCGAACTGATTCACTTGTGAACATAAGGAGAGCTATAAAGTAGCTAATAAAATGGAAATGTCTGCAGTGGCTATTTTTTTTTTTAAACAGATAGTACATTGAGTGGAAATAAAGATCTAATGCTTCAAAGGGGGAAAATACGCGCTTTTCTCATCTACCTGACGTTTGTTTACACTTCAGTACTGTATTTGGGTCGTGCTTGAAAAATAAACATGCAGGAAAAACTGAAATTACACTGCTGGTATTTTGCGGAAAGAACAAAGAGTCATCGGCAGGTCATCTTTTCTAGTTTAATTAAGCAATAACTGATTTTAGAGGAGCTGTGGTGAGCTCTCGAATACTAATAAATAAGGCCAGGGACTGAGGCATTACTTTCGTTAAATAGTGGGAGCTGTTTATAACTCTATTACTTACTGGCTGGAATCAATTATTATTACTGATACTCTACAAATAATTTATAACCAAAAGCACAGGGAAGGCTGTAAAGCAGAACTTTTCTTTAAATGTCACATGTACCTATGAAGGTCAGCTGTCGCGAATAAGGACACCCCAGATGAACGCACTTGCAATAACATTTTGTGAAGACAGATTGAGTGTTAGTGACAGCTACCAGCAGCAAGCAGAGCTGGCGCAGTCCTTTCGATGGTTCAATGAGACGAAGAGAAAACACACGAGGATGCGTAGCATTATTCCGGGGTATTAAAAAAAGAAAAGAATAAAACAATGGTTGCTGTTGAGGGTTTTTTCCCCCTTTGGTGGGGTAGATGAGGAGCAAAGCTTGGAACCCCTAGAGCCCTTGATGAGATTTCAGATACCAGGAGATGGATATTTGTAAGGGATAAAATTCTTTGCGCTGAAGGAAGTCCGGTCGTTTACACTGCACATCGCATTGTTTGGAGTTTTCACACAATGTTTTTAAATGTTTTAAACATCTTGCTATGGTTGGTAAAGCAAGATAAGACGATGTACAATCTATTTGTTTCTTGGTTGGTTTTATATACTGCCCTGCTGCCCTTCCTCATAAGATCTCAGGGCGGTTCACTGAATAAAATACAGGAAAAAAGCAAGTTAATAAGTAAAACAAAACAGGAAAGCACTACCCCCTCCCCCTTCCCACAGACACATTTAAAAGGCTGTAAAATATTAATCAGCCCAAAGCCTGGTTGAAGGGGAACTTTTTTGCCTGGCGCCTAAAAACAAAGAGTGAAGGCAGCAGGCCGAAACTTCCTGGGGAGAATCAGTGTGGTGTAGTGGTTAAGAGCGGTAGATTTGTAATCTGGGGAACCGGGTTCGCGTCTCCGCTCCTCCACATGCAGCTGCTGGGTGACCTTGGGCCAGTCACACTTCTCTGAAGTCTCTCAGGCCCACTCACCTCACAGAGTGTATGTTGTGGGGGAGGAAGGGAAAAGAGACTGTTAGCCGCTTTGAGACTCCTTCGGGTAGCGATAAAGCGGGATATCAAATCCAAACTCCTCCTCCTCCTCCTCCTCCTCCTCCTCCTCTTCTTCTTCTTCTTCTTCTTCTTCATTCCACAAACAGGCAGCCACTACAGAGAAAGCCCTTGTGTTGCCACCCTCCGGACCGCACATGGAGGAGGCACATGACTTAAAATGAAGCAGTATCATTCCCCCCACTGTGTTTCAACTCATATTGTACACACCGGAGAAGGGGTGTGGATGTCTTCACCTAATGCACCTTGCCTGTTTGGTTTCCCTGCATCTGCAGCCCTCTCAACTCCTATTCAAAAAACCAGCATCCGCACATGTGCTGTCATCCACGCATGCGCAATGGCTGCCTCAAAAGCACACTCCTCAGTTTAACAGCAAAGTGAATGCATCTGATGTTTCTCAAACGGATGGAAGCTGGTTGGAGAAACAGTGAACAGTGAATAGCGGTGTCTCTCAAGAAACTACAGGATAAATATGGATTGTAGCTCATGCCATGTATTCAAACAATGGTCACATGAACACTGCCTAAGCAACGTTCCAGAGAGCATCACCTACTATAATTATAGTGTGACCATTGATTTCAGTGGGTCTGCTATGAGAATGACTGATGCTGGTTATCATTCACGATAGACCCAACTCCTTGGGTGTGCAAAGCACTCATTTTGCAGCCATGAAAATCAGCATTTGTACACTGGCTTCCATGAAGATGTGAACAGCAGCTTAAGTGCTTTTCAGAAAGTGTTGCTTTTATTTTCGTAAACAACAACAAAACCTGTGTTAGCCTGCATTATTCCCATTTCACAGACTGCGGATGGCAGGTAGCAGCTTGCTCATCCAGATCCCAGCTGAGGAGGACTTCTGTTATGTACTAAGCTTGGATCCTAGAACAATAGGCAGGGAGGATCCTAGAATGCAACAACCTGATTGGCCTGCAGGAGCAGCCCCATCAGACCCCAGGAGGAAGTTAATCAGCCTATTAGGATTCAACAACTGGTAGCCCAATCAGGCTCCAGGAGGGAAACATAATCAACCAATCAGATGGTACTCATTGTGTAAATAATGTATATAAAGCCTGAGGTTCGGGGGAAATGTAATCACTGTTCCTATGAGCTGAAATAAAGAACATGGGATTACTACTCGACTCTTCGTATATTTCAGCTTCCTAGACCAGTTTGTTGTCTGTTGTTGGTGGATAGTAGGTTTGGTGCCACACACAGGTAAAACACACATTCTGATCCTTCGATCCTTCCACCACTCGGTGGATGGCACTCACAGTGATGGTACCAGGAATTCTGAGTGGGGAAGACTTTGTGACACACACAAAAAGCCTAATAAACTGTGCACTAGGGAAAACTGCTTCATCTGATGGTTAAATAGCCTGCCCTATAATCTGGAGGGAAGAGCTGGAGGTTTTTTGCGGTGTTCCCCATTAAGAGATGCAACTCAGTATGGTTTGCCACATCTGTCAGGAAATAGCTGCAGATGGCTTGACTCATTAGCTGACAGAACTCCCAGTGAACAGCATCAAAGAGTACTGGGACCTCACTTGACTAAATGTGAAGGCTGCCTCCTGTTTAGTATCATTACATTTTCTCTGGAGTCAGATCCTGAACGGCTTCTACGGAACCCAAGACATACTTTGAAAAGGCAGTCATGAGGTAACACTGCTCCATCAAAAGTAGCAGACATGGCGAACTTAAACAGCACGAGTATGTTACCTTTATAAAAGCCCGAAATACAACTTGCCGCACTATCTTTTAATTCCCTTTTTAAAAGCGTATATACTTTCCCCCTCACAAGTGCCATTAATAATTGTATGGTTGTTTCGGAGTAGCATTTTAGCTTCTTTTTTTAGAGGAAGACTTCAAGCTTTTTAATACAGCCAGAATTCAGCAGGTACTGGTTGCTCATCATCTTTACACTACACTTTTTGTTTGCAATGAGCAGGCAAGTGAAAATTGTTTTGTTGGGATTTTTGTCACTCAACTTCTCCTGGGAGTCCAGAAGAGGGAGCTCACATGTTGTTTTATAGCGGAAGGTTTGGGTCAAATGTTCATGCACTGGGCTTTTGTTTGCGTTCAGACTTGGAATATATGACGGCTGCATTTTAAAAACAAGCCTTAAGATACCTGTCAGCAGCAACTTTACAACCCGTACCTAAAGGCAAGCCTTGAAATTTAGGCCCTGATTGCCTTATTAGGAATTACGAAGGTGATACTTTAATTAGTTTCAACGGGGCCATAGAAATAAATAGGCATTTATCTAAAAGAGCTGATCCAAACAAACAAAATGTGCTTTAAAAAATGGTATCTCAATTATAGGTACAAATGGCTTTGAAGAGATCATAGTTATTGCTACACACACACACACATCCCTTTATATTCTGTGTGCTTGGCATACATGTTTTTGCACCTGATAAATTTAAGAAACAGATTGAAGCCATTAAAAATGTAGAGCGTGATTCTTCTCTTCATAAGCACCATATGACAGTTGGAGAGATCTCTGCAGGGTATAAAGGAACCCCACTCCACCCCAATTTGCACACACATGGACAGTCACTCAGCAGCCCCCAGGCCATCGCAACTTATTTTAAAATTGTCCAGAATATTCTGACTGTGTGCATATTGTGAAAACACTGAAGAAACCAATATACGTCATATGTCCATAGAATTTTGGGCTTTCCCCAAAATTGGGGGTGTCTGGATTTTTACTTCCCTTTTCATGGTTCATATCTCACGCCCAGGCAAACTGTTGCCAACAACTTGCTTGCACTATCTAGAACATCCTGTTTGAAATATTAAGTCCCAATCTCTGGAAGTGCCCAAATTAACTATGGCATAATAGTTTGTGGATCACAGACAGGCTTCCTCAACCTCGGCCCTCCAGATATTTTGAGACTACAATTCCCATCATCCCTGACCACTGATTCCTGCTAGCTAGGGATCATGGGAGTTGTAGGCCAAAAACATCTGGAGAGCATAGTGCATTTCTTAGTAGTTAAGGTACCACAATACTTTTTGTTTTTCCTAGAACAGACTAAGGTGGCTACCCATCTGGAAAACAGTTAAGGCACTCTAAAACCAAATCCAAGTAAATATTTACAATATATTTTGTGATTTTTATGATGGGCTTTTTTTTTTTAGACGGAACTCACCGGAATTCGGTTCCAGCACCTTTCAGGTGGGCACCTTTGACATTCTAAGAGAACAAGGGAGGGCAGTCATGGTGAGTTCTGGCACCTCGTTTCCTAGAAAAATAGCACTGGTTATACTGCTGTTGAAATATCCTTTTCAGTGTATTAATTAGTTTTAATGTGTATGTATTCTCCGCCCTGGGAGATGAAGGGTGGATTATAAAAGTTCTAAATAAATGAATAAATAAATAAACAAACAAACCTCTGCAGATTAATAAAATTCCATAAAAGCAGCAGGAGCACTAAAACTGGGGAAAGAAGTGCTTCCACTGAGTGCGCAAACCTGGTGCCAGGTAAACATTCCTGAGGATGGTGTTCCATAGCTAAGATGCCGCTACAGGGAAAGGTATTTCCCTAATCTCTCACCTGGTCTTGTTTTACTTCCAAAGGTGGAAGAATACGTAAAAGGGCCTTTGAAAAAGATCTATAAGGCACCATCCGAGGCAGGTTTATATAGGATGATGCTTTAAAAAACGTATTTTGTGAGCTGCAGATGAAAAGCGGGATAGAGGTGCCTTAAGAAAGCCATGAGGAAATATTCCATGATTGTTCTTTTATTTGTGGGAATAGCTCAGAATACTACCGGTCAATTCTGTTATTGACCGGTAGTCATAGAAGGAATACTGCAATATGAAGTACTATCATACATGTTGCTCCTGAACACAGAGGGCATATTTTCTTTTATATGCCTCAGTGGTTGAATGTGAAATGATTCAAACCTTTTTCTGAACTTTGGATTTCATTTTTTTGTTTGTGTCATGGCTTTAAACTTCATTTTAAATGTGTATCAGTGGGTTGTTTTCAGCATTATTACACTCTACGCTTGGTTAGGCCAGGCTGCTTGATTATCATTAAAGTGTTATTTATTTCTCTTTTATTAAACCCCATTTTTACATTCATGTTACAGGTTAATTTATACTTTTATTTCATGCACTGCTTGGCTTTACTGATTAATATGCCCCATGGCATTCAATAAAGCCAGGCTGTGGTGGAAATAAGAGTGGTATTAATTTCTAACATTGCTATAAATTTGCCTTAATAAAACTAGCTCAATAACACGGCTGTAGTAATACAATGGATGCTTCCAAATTGGTAACAAAGTCTCAACTGAGAGAACGCCACATGTTCCCTCCCAGAATTCCACACTGCCCTGGTACATTTTTTTTTTTTAAGGAAATCCCAAATTTCTTGGACAATAGTGTTTCCTCCTCTCTGCCACCTTGTTGAGCTGAAAAAGAGCACTGAATGTTACGTTAAATAGGATTTGAAAAAGCACCTGTTCTCTGTAAAGATGGCACAGTATTTTTCAGCAAAACCTGCATTAAGTAGCAAGAAATGTTATGTAGAGCTAGAAAGCAAAGAAGGGAGAATGGAGTCTTCCTTCCTCTTCGAAAGCTGTAATAGAACTAGAATTAATTTACGTGTGCCATATAACTGATGTACATGGCCCCGTGCAGGAGGAGGGGAAGGCTTGACAGATTTCTTCTGATGCCTAATAAGTTTTCATTGTATGTGTGTGTGTGTGTGTGTGTATTCTTATGGAGTCCCATCAAATACAAAGCCTTATGGTTTTAGCTGGTTTAGTTAATGCGTTTTTAATGTGACAACCCTTCCTCTAACAGCCATCAAAAGAAAAGTGTTGAGGGGGAAATAGGCAGCTATTCCTTAAAAACCCTGCTTTTAATTCCTTATGTGAGCAAAAGTGCTTCTTGACTTAAATTCAGCTTTGAGCATGTGGTGGTGCTGGCTTGAATGACTGGGAAATCTATCCTGCATCATTTCTCTGTGACCCATTCTGGTACCCACCTGCCCTATTTTCGCCATATCCTGCTTTCAGGCCACAAGACAGGGGTCCAAACCCAGAAGCAGCCGCTTTTTCGACATTTCACAGGCCGGTGATGATATCACATCACTAGGAACATGCATGCCAAACAACTATCAGTCCAGTTCGCAACTCAATTAAGCTGAAGTACTTGGGTTTAAACCAGTCTTAGTCTCATTGACTTTAATAGAGCTCAATCAGCTATTATTCTGCTTTAGTGGGTTGGCTGACCCGCTGCACTATTTATTTCCAGCTTGCAACAAGCGGAAACAAAAATATTTCCATTTTGTATATCCTGAGTTCTCTCAGGGAGAACAAATGGCATTTGCATGGGAATGTCACTTGAGGAGACTGGGGTTCAAAAGCTTTCCCAGCTTTGGTAGGGTTCGGGAATATTTCCCTTTGCCTTTTGGTTTCTAATTTCTGGAGTGATCGGAACCAGTGTTTGCATTACTGAAAGGTGGCTGCATATAGGAAGCTATAGAGCAGGGGTCGGCAACCTAAGGCCCATGGGCCACAAGCGGCCCACGAGGGTCGTTTAACCGGCCCATGAACCACCCCAGAACTGAGCTGCCCGCTCAGGGAGTCCCTGCGTGCTGTGCTAAACCGGCACAGCATGGCACAGGGACTCACTTCTGTGGCGCCAGAAATTGTGCCTGCGCCTGCGCAGATGCCAGAAATCAGATCTGCCCAGATGCAGATGCCGGAAATTGTGAGTGCGCATGTGATCTGGCCCACGGAGGAATCTCCACTGGAGTGAACTGGCCCAGGAGAAGTAAACCTTGCCGACCCCTGCTATAGACCATGTCTGAAAATAAGAGAAGGGGAGCTTTATTTTGTTTTCCACTCCAACAAGTTAGCTATGACATGTGACTTAACCAACAGTGGATGGTGTGGGGGTTGCATTCCTCTGACCTCCCATCAGTCAAGTCACTGCCGCTGCATGCCGGGAGGTAGAAATGAGGTGGTGTCAGGGCTGGTTCACCTGCAGCTCAGGATGGAGACTCAGAGAGGAGCAGTAAACTTGATTTTTTTATTCAAGGAAACAGAATACAAACAGAGAAACCTATGGGCAAGACTGGCCCTGGTGAAGTAGTGGCCAGAACTGATGATCTGGGCCTCCCCGGCCTGCTGTTTTCCCAGCAGTCTTAAACTCCATCCGGGAGGGGCTCTCTGTACTCTTTGCTCTGCTACATACTCTTTGCTCTGTGCCCTTGAAGACAAGAGAGGAGGGCAGCTGAATACAGTAGGACCAGCTGGCTCCTATGAACCTGTCGCAGCCTCAGCCCCCACCTCCTTTTCAACGGCCTGTCCTGCATCTGCACTGCTTTCTGCCTCTTATTCCTCTCTTTCACTCAAGCCTGTTGCTTGTTCAGCATCCAACCAGTCTGCCCACCCTCTTCATCCTCTGACGTGTCTTCTGTGTCCCACCACCACTCCCCTGGCCCTGAGCCTTCCTCTTCTGAAGTTTCCCTAGGGGGTTCTCCAGCTGGAACCTCCCACCACTCCTCATCATCCAGCCAGTCCCTGACAGGTGGCAACAAAGGTTGGCATGGTGCAAATGTGACAGCAGAGCCAACCTGGCGCTCCCATTGGTGCATTTGCACCATGCTGAACATAGCATCCTATAATGGCTGCGTGGGAGAATTTATATATTGCAGGATATCAGCACATGACATGAACACACATTTAAAAGGCAGCTCTTAATCTACTGGACATGCTGGATTTCCGATAACAAACATGCCCTCCGATGCAAGTGACTAGGAATTTGGGAATAATAATAATAATAATAATAATAATAATAATAATAATAATTACTATTACTATGATTACTACTAAAAGGTAAAGGTAAAGGTACCTCTGCCCGTACGGGCCAGTCTTGACAGACTCTAGGGTTGTGCGCTCATCTCACTCTAGAGGCCGGGAGCCGGCACTGTCCGCAGACACTTCCGGGTCACATGGCCAGTGTGACATCGCTGCTCTGGCGAGCCTGCACCAGAGCAGCACACGGAACGCCGATTACCTTCCCGCTATAAAGCGGTACCTATTTATCTACTTGCACTTAGGGGTGCTTTCAAACTGCTAGGTGGGCAGGAGCTGGGACCGAAGGACGGGAGCTCACCCCGCCGCGGGGATTCGAACCGCCGACCATGCGATCGGCAAGTCCTAGGCACTGTGGTTTTACCCACAGCGCCACCCGCGTCCCTTGTATGATTACTACTACTATTTCTTAATTTCTTAAATGATTACTACTACTATTTCTTAATTTCTAAACTGCTAAATGCTAAAAGAGATTTCTAAGTGGTTTACAAATGATTAGACAGACATTAAGATATGAACATCTGTAATGAAAATACACAATAAAATATCACAGCAATTAAAACTGGGAACTTAGGTTGAGAGTTCAAAAGTGTGTCTGTGAGAGAGAAGGTTGGGGTAGTATCCTTTCATTTTTTACACAGTGTGTGTGCAAGGTTTCTGTGTCAGCATCACGTGGGTAAGTTCTCTTTCTATTCGTTTATACGTTTTCATTGGTGGTGAGAGAGGTTGGCGAGTCCAAGTTAATTGGTTGGTTGATTTCCTTTGGCTGCAGTGAATTTTGTAAGCATGTGTGAGAGCAGGGAGGGGCTCGTTAGGTCAAGATAGCCATATTGATTCGTATGCTGATGGAGGGTCCTTGTTGTTATCCTGTTGGGCTATAACGTCAGTGTCCCACACCAAATAGAAAAGATTCTATGGACAGAAAACTGAGACGCTGTATGTACTTTTGTAATTCAAGAAAATCCTTAATAAAAAAATTATTTTTTAAAAAAGAGAGCAGGTAAAAAGGTAAAGCACCCCTTGACAATTAAGTCCAGTCAAAGGCGACTATGGGGTTGTGGCGCTCATCTCGCTTCAGGCTGAGGGAGCCAGCGTTTGTCCACAGACAGCTTTCTGGGTCATGTGGCTAGCATGACTAAACCGCTTCTGGCACAACAGGACACTGTGATGGAAACCAGAGTGCACAGAAACGCTGTTTACCTTCCCACCGCAGCAGTACCTATTTATCTACTTGCACTGGCATGCTTTTGAACTGCTAGGTTGGCAGAAGCTGGGACAGAGTAATGGGAGCTCATTCCATTGCGGGGATTCGAACTGCCGACCTTCCGATTGGCAAGCCCAAGAGGCTCAGTGGTTTAGCCAACAGCGCCACCCCCTGTGCAAACGGGTGCATTTTCAAAAGTTGATGGAAGGCCAGTACAGATGGGGCACCTTGAAATTCAACATGTGGCGCTTTGCAGCCTTTATATTGCTTTGAGTGTGAAGGTCAGAAATAAGTCAGCCTCTTTGTTAGAAGACTATACAACAGTTCATAGGTGGGAAACTTATGGCCTTCTAGAAGTTGTGGGTCTTCAGATCCCACCACACTTGACGAGTGGCCATGTTGGTTGGGGTGGATGGGAAAACTGGAATCCAGCAATATCCTGTGGGCTGCAAAAAGGGGGTGAATGTTACAACGCAGGGCATTTCCATTTTAATTTCCCTTTTACGGGTTTGTGACTAAGGTGTTGTATTATGGGAGTGATTATAAAAATTAAATCATTAAAATGTAATGGCTGAATTAGCTGTCAATGCCATTCATTTTTTTTGCCAGAGGGGAAGTAATATGTAACTGGGCTCTTACATAGACTTGTACCAACGTAGAAGTTTTTATTATAAAAGAAGTCACCAGCATTGCCGTCAAAGGATTGTGTGTGTGTGTGGGGGGGTACTTTGCATTTAAAGGCAAACCTACCTCAGTGGATTAGTTCTGTTGGTTCACAGAGCACTTTAACCCACATTAATTTCCTTAATTTCTGGTTTTTGCTTGAATCTCTCCCACGAAACGCTGACCTCCAGGAACATTCTATACAAGAACATTCTATACAAGATCTCAAAGTAGCTGTTTTACTACAAAGGAATTTCAGAAATAGACTGGAAAGAGAAGCTGCTGAATTGCAACTCATTACCAAACTTAAAACCATGGAGAGACCTGGTCTGAACAAAGACATTGGATTCTTATCTCATTATACATGACAAAGCCATTTTTCACCTTCTCACCCCTTGCTTTTTCCTGTAAGACCTATTGCAGTCGTTAAGAGTCGTCAACAGGCTCATCACAGCTATCTGCCAATCACCCATTCCCACCACCCTTCTGAGTAATACCCCTCCCCACCTTCTCACTATATAGAAGGATCTGGCAACTTCTGTTTCAGTGTATCTGAAGAAGTGTGCATGCACACGAAAGCTCATACCAAGAACTAACTTAGTTGGTCTTTAAGGTGCTACTGGAAGGAATTTTTTTTTTTTGTTTTGACCTCCAGGAAGTGACTGTTGACTTCCAGAGATGCACTGTGGCTTGGCAACCCCTTGGTTTTGCAGTCCCAAGCAAGCAAAAGAAGCATGTTTACTGATCCCCTGCTGGGTCACCATGTATGGCCAGTCAACCAGAGGGCCACAGCTTCCGCCCATCCCTGCTATAGATTATGGGGGTTATTCTGTATGTTAGAGCTGCCCTTGGAATATCTGGGTTCGAATCTCTGATTAGTTATGATACCCGTTAAGTGCCTGGTGGCCTTGTCACTCCCTCCCACCTCAAAGGATTGTGACGAGGATAAAATGGGATGATTCTCATCCATACTGCTGGAAGTCTTCAAATGAGGGGCAGGATACATATCAGGGATTCAATCTGGGATTTGGGGATGCTCTGCCACTGACCTACAGCACTGTCCCTAAGCAGGGGTGGACTTTGGTATTCTTTTGCAATATGGCGTCCCGTGTGAGGCCAAAATTTGGCACCCCAAAATGGATCTTTTAAATTATTGATCTTCTCAATTTTGTGCTATCTCAGCTCTGCGCCCTTTGCAGGGGAACAGCCCACACCACCCTAAATCTGGCACTGTCCTAAGTCATATCTCTCCCTCCCACGCCCATAGATGAACTTTATTTCCTTGGATGAAAGAAGGAATGAATATTTACCATCCCTCCACACATTAAAACCTAGTTCTGAGCAGAAATTGCCTTTGTTCACTTGTTGGTCCCATGTCCAGAACAGAAATCAATCCAACAAATATGATTTGTTGTTGTTGTTATTGTTGTTCATTCTGCACATGATACACAAATGATGAGTCCTCCCCATTTGCATTGTGCTTCCTTTGCATTGTGATGAAGGGTGTGGAATAATTAACTATGCAATTATATAATTATGTAAAACTCATCCACAGCCAACAGCGCGATCTAGAGTGCAGTTCTGTTGCAAGCTGAACCGCAGTGGAATGGAAACACTGCTGCATGCAGTGACCATAGGTCAGAATGGAAATTGATGCCTTCTTACAGCCCAAGGTCTCCCAGAGGTTGTTGAACTTGAACCAGCATCAGCCGCTGCTAGTGTGGCCAATGGGCTGCTGGGAAATAAGAGGAGCTGTATCCCAACAAATCTCTATGTGGGACAAGAAGCTACAGTTAGAACTGGATATGGAACAACTGATTGGTTCAAAATTGGGAAAGGAGTACGACAAGGCTGTATATTGTCTCCCTGGTTATTTAACTTATATGCAGAATTCATCATGTGAAAGGCTGGGCTGGATGAATCCCTAGCCGGAATTAAGATTGCTGGAAGAAATATCAACAACCTCAGATATGCAGATGACACAACCTTGATGGCAGAAAGTGAAGAGGAATTAAATAACCTTTTATTGAGGGTGAAAGAGGAGAGTGCAAAATATGGTCTGAAGCTCAACATCAAAAAAACAAAGATCATGGCCACTGGGCCCATCACCTCCTGGCAAATAGAAGGGGAAGAAATGGAGGCAGTGAGAGATTTTACTTTCTTGGGCTCCATGATCACTGCAGATGGTGACAGCAGCCACAAAATTAAAAGACGCCTGCTTCTTGGGAGAAATGCAATGACAAACCTAGACTGCATCTTAAAAAGCAGAGACATCACCTTGCCCACAAAGGTCCGTACAGTTAAAGCTATGGTTTTCCCAGTAGTGATGTATGGAAGTGAGAACTGAACCATAAAGAAGGCTGATCGCTGAAGAATTGATGCTTTTGAATTATGGTGCTGGAGGAGACTCTTGAGAGTCCCATGGACTGCAAGAAGATCAAACATCTCCATTCTTAAGGAAATCAGCCCTGAGTGCTCACTGGAAGGACAGATTGTGAAGCTGAGGCTCCAATACTTTGGCCACCTCATGAGAAGAGAAGACTCTCTGGAAAAGCCCCTGATGTTGGGAAAGATTGAGGGCACAAGGAGAAGGGGACAACAGAGGACGAGATGGTTGGACAGTATTCGCGAAGCTACCAGCATGAGTTTGACCAAACTGTGGGAGGCAGTGGAAGACAGGAGTGCCTGGCGTGCTCTGGTCCATGGGGTCACGAAGAGTCGGACACGACTAAATGACTAAACAACAACAACAACAAAAAATCCCAACAACATCTTTAAAGACGGCTGGTTTCCTCTCCTGGATCTAATGCATATGAATATTATCTCACTTAAATGGATAATCATTCCACAGTTCATCTCAACGTTCACACAGAGCCTTGTCCTTGTCCCAGAGTAAGCTGGCCTCTCGTTAGGTTTCGTGACGGCAGCTTTGCACAGATCTGCCTAGCGCAACCTCACCGGTTGATGCAGCAGTTCTTGGAATCAGGTCACAAACTCTGTTCTCTCCTCCCACTGTGCACCTGAGGAACTTTTCCTTTCCAGAGGAGTAGATCACTGGAGCGATGACATTTTCTGGGAACCAAAGCCTCCCCCCTCTCCGCCACTCCCACTGTTAAAAACACACAGACAACTTGCCTTGCAACAACTTAAGCCCTTTGCCCAGCAATAAACAGCCATACACATTCATCAGTTGCAATAATAAAATACAATATTTTATGGATGTGATAACATTAAAAAGAGAGATTGAAAACTGTTTAAGAGGCTTCATGGTTCATAACCAGGGATGCTCTGCTGATATTATTTCCATGTCTCCATCCTTTATGCGGCTTCCTTTGCTGGGCCCAGCAAAAGACGTTCTGCCGCGCCAATTAATTTATGAGCCACGTGGAAGCCTAATAGCTTCCGTCCTCTGATTTCTGCTGATTTTGGGGCTTATACCTCTGAGTATGATTAGATATTTTATTTTTCGGTTTACGCGCTCTGCAGTTTACAGTGCAATAACGACACGAGGCAGAGAACAATTGGCCAGCCGGTGAGGCCGTGTGCGTTTTCTAGCCACAGGGTGGCACCATTAGCTGTTTGCTGCAGGTTGCCGTATTGACCTTTCTCCTCCTCTCGCCTGTGAAAAAGTGGACAACGGAGAAGACTCTCCCCCCTCGGAAGCTGCGGAAACAGCTCAATAGATCAATGCTGCTGATGGGTAATATTCGCCCTTAAGACCTGTTAAAAACCTGCAATAAATTCGGTGTTGCCTGATACCCTATTCATAAGCAATACAATTGCAGGGAAAGGAAGATCATTAGAGCAATATTGCAGCCATAGCTGATCTCCCTGCCTTTCGGTGCAGGGCTGGTAATGAGGCTGGCCGTTTATTTGCTGGCTTTGCGCATTGCTGCAGTGGAGCTTTGAATACCCCCATCATTGGGTAGGGAAGGGGCGGGGGAAGCCAGGCACATCCTGATCTCTTGCATAGAATCCCAGTGCCTTTATTGGCTTGTTTTTAGCCTGCTTTATGCCAGATCTTAGGGTGGGGTGGGGTGGGGGGAACACCAGGAACCGGAGAAAGCGATATCCAAGGGGCAGAGACAGTGGAACTTCTGCTACTATAGTTTTTCTGCCTGGTTGTCTGGAGCTGATGGGAAAGGTTTGCCTTCCACTTGAGCACAGATCAATATGGCTACTAGACATAATGTCTAAATAATAATAATAATAATAATAATAATAATAATAATAATAATTTAATATTTATACCCCACCCATCTTGCTGGGCTTCCCCAGCCACTCTGGGCGGCTCCCAACCGAATAGAAAAGCAATAAAATATCAAACATTAAAAACTTCCCTAAACAGGGCTGCCTTCAGATGTCATCTAGGTGTCAGATAGTTGTCTATTTCCTTGACATCTGATGGGAGGGCATTCCACAGGGCAGGTGCCACCACCGAGAAGGCCCTCTGCCTGGTTCCCTGTAGCTTCACTTCTCGCAGCGAGGGAACTGTCAGAAGGCCCTCGGAGCTGGACCTCAGTGTCCAGGCTGAACAGGGGGTGGAGACGCTCCTTCAGGTATGGAGGGCCGAGGCCGTTTAGGGCTTTAAAGGTCAGCACCAACACTTCGAATAATAATAATAATAATAATAATAATAATAATAATAATAATATCCTCCAACATTTGTCCGAAGAAACTAGGGACACCCTATTCAACAACAACAACCATACCCTGCCCATCTGACTGGGTTGCCCCAGCCACTCTGGGCAGCTTCCAACATATATAAAAACATCATAAAACATAAAACATAAAACAAATCCCTCTACAGGGCTGCCTTCAGATGTCTTCTAAAGGTTGTATAGTTACCTCCTTGGTTCGGAGGTTGCATAACTCCATACCCTCCAACAATTCTCTGATGAAAATAGGAATGAATATCCTAAGGGAAAGCGGGACAGTCCAGGGTCAAATCAGAAACTGGGGCGACTTCTGTGAATCTGGGACTGTCCCTAGAAAACAGGGACACTTGGAGGGTCTGATCTTCTGCCTCCACTGTTTGAGGAAATATGCCTCTAAATGCTGGTTGCTGGTGGGGAGGGTCTGGTTGGCCACTGTGAGAGCAGAATGCTGGCCCAGATGGGCCTTTGGCCTGATCCTGCAGCCACGCTGGCATTCTTTCTGTTCTTTTTTGTTTCTTGGGTGAGAGTAATTCCAGAGAACAAGTCTTGGTGCTGTTGACCAGGACAATGAACTCAGGTTCAGTCTCGTATTCAAATTGTGACGCTCTGGCAAGATTCCAATCCTTTCTGTTTTCGTTGATTTTCTGTTTAAAACGCACAAACAGTAAACAAAGCAAAACAAGGCAAACCCTGCAATGCAGGAATCTAAGCAGGCAAGATGATCTTTCAGCTATCCTAACACTGAGGCTGAGAAAGAAGTGATGTGGTGACCAGGGAGATCTGAGTTCAGATCCCTGCTCTGCCCTTGGGCCTGTCATTCTCTCTCAGCCTAACCTACTACTTCACAGGGTCGTTGTGATGATTAAGCAGGGCAACCATGCATACTGGCTACTCCGAGCAGCTAGGGGGAAGGAGAGGATAAAGATCCAAAGGAATACAACTGTGGAACAGTCTGCCAGGGAAACTGACCAAACCAGTTCCTTACCCTACAGTCTTGTTCCTGCCTGGAACTCCATTTAAGGCTTCCGCAGTGCTTTAAAGCGGAACCTCACCATGGATCCGGCCATCGTCTGGGTCTCCTGGAGGCCTGCACACTGCTGCCCCGGCCATTTTCTGCAGTTCAGCGCAGCCACGAAGCCCTACTTTGATTGCAGTGCAGGCACGCGCCTTGCTAATTGCAAAGGTATAGCCTTTTAATTAAAAATCAATGAGCCTGATTTTATTGTGCCTTTCCGAGATTGATGCAGGAGAGCCACACACTTTCTTTGGATTTAATTAAAGTTTTTGGTGAGATAAATAACTGGCGCTTATATCACCTCGTTGTTGCAGCTCTTTCTCTTCTTTCTTTCTTTCTTTCTTTCTTTCTTTCTTTCTGGTCAGAAAAAATAGTGGGATGATGAGCAAATCCCGGGCTGTCTTACAAGGAAGCCTCTGCAGTCTTTGGGCAATTTGCGGTCATCACAATTCTGCTCATTTCCTTTCCAGCTTCCTCTTAAAGCCACAAAAATGTATCCAGGATGGGATCATCAGGGTTGTTCTAATTATCCTGCCCTTTTAACATGATGGTTTGGGAGGAAATGGCAGCACACACTGCGGCATCCGCCACGCACGTGGAAACAGCCTGCAGGAGACTGCCTCTGCTTTATCTGGTCTCAGTTTTCAGTGCTCAGTAGTGAGCAACATGACATAGTAACAGAGCTCCTCTCCTTCTCAGCAGGGCTCAGCCCCAGGGTATATCTTGAAGTGGTGACTGCTGAGAGATCTCAGGCAAGGATTTAGCTGTTGAACCACTACTGGCCAAAAGCGAGAAGTGCTCATAGATGGTATTTAACTCCAAGTAGGTTGGCTAAGATTTAAAAACAGACTCAGATACGTGTTGGAAGTGTAAAGAAATGGAAGGAACCTTTTTCACATGTGGTGGACATGTAAAAAGGTAAAAGTATATTGGGAAATGATTTATAATGAATTGAAAAAAATGTTTAAAACTACTTTCCAAAACAACAACAACAACAACCTTTTTGTTGGGAATAAACCAGACAGAAACTCCTACATGTCCAAAAACGTTATTTATGTATGCCAACCTGCGACGGGAAGGTAAACAGTGTTTCCGTGTGCTCTGGCTTCCGTCACGGTGTCTCGTTCTGCCAGAAGTGGTTTAGTCATGCTGGCCACATGACCCGGAAAGCTGTCTGTGGACAAGCACCAGCCCCCTCGGCCTGAGAAGCGAGATGAGTGCTGCGCCCCATGGTTGCCTTTGACTGGACTTAACTGTCCAGGGGTCCTTTACTTTTACATTACCTATTTATGTATGCAACAACTGAAGCCCATGTTTTGTTAGTCCAAAAATGGAAAGTGAGCGATGTCCCAACTAAAGAGGATTGGCAACTTAAGTCGACAGAATATGCAGAACTTGCAGATTTAACACATAGAATAAGAGAGCAAGAAGAACATACATTTAAAGAGTGGAAAACATTTATTGAATATATGGCAAATAACTGTATACAGCTGAAAACACTGGCAGCACTAAGATAAAATCAACAGAGTAAATAATTTTTGATGGCTGTAAAAGTAGAAAGGTGATTTGAATGGTTATAGTAAAATATGAAGGGATGTATGATATGTATAATGAACCATGGAAGGAGAAGAAGGGAAGTCACTGGGTATTTTAAAGTTTGTAAAATGTTTATTTGGAAATGTAAAATTAAAAGTTAATAAAAATTATTAACCCCCCCCGCAAAAAAACCAAGAGTGAGAAATGCAAGCTGATCAGCCAAAGTAGCCTTCCTTAAGATCAATAAACCACAACACGTCAAATGACCTGTATTGCTTTGGATTATACCATTTATATCACATCGTTACATTGTAAAAACAAAACAAAACAAAACAAAAACAGCACCCAGGGAGATTTATATCACTGAAAACAAATGTAACACACTGTCACAACAGCTTCAATAACAGTAAAAGAGAGGCGCAATCACATATCCCCCAAGCACCCCTATTTCCAGGGACAGTCCCGGAACTACGAAAGCCACCCTGGCTTCTGATTTGATCCTGGAATGTCCCTATTTCCCTCTCCATGGCTGCTGGTGCCAGCTGCCTCCCTTGGGCAGCTCGTGGCGGCTGCTGGAGAGCAGGCGAGGAGGAGAGGTTGCCACCGGAAAGGCCTAGCTCTGAGGTGCAGGCAGAGGGCAGGGCCCCCACGGCCGGGAGAAAAGGAGGAGCAGAGCACAAAGAGTCTGGATTTAAAAAGAAAATGCTTTGTGCATCTGCTTCTATTCTTGCTCCTGTCTTAAATTTATTTATGAAAAGCCCCCTATTTTTATCTGAGGAACGTTGGAGGCTATCAATCCATAAAATAATAGGACCAGTGGTTAACGCTTTCATAACCAGGCAGGTTAATTTTTTTTTAAGTCTTCACTAGGCAGTGGAAGACAGGGAGGGAGGAAGAAACCAAACACACTTCCAGACGCATAGCTGTCAACTTTTCCCTTTTTTTGTGAGGAATCCTATTCGGAATAAGGGAATTTCCCTTAAAAAAGGGGAAACGTTGACAGCTATGTCCAGAGGAAGAGAGTTTCATAATCCAGGGGAAACTATAAAAAGGATCTTTATGTGGGATGTGATCCATGAGAGGCAGACAAGTACAGCATTCCTTGTAATGCTAGAGAAGACATGCGAGGGAATGTTTGGTCCAGCCAGTCAAAACTTCCTGTTCCTTCTGGCCGGAGCATCCTTCCTTTTGCATGTGATAGAAGGTGGGCGTGACCTAACCTGCCCAGGTAACAAAAGGACGAGTCACACAGCAGACCTCCCTCTTTTTGACTTCCTTCTTCGTTTGACCAGCTTCTAGCTAGGACAGCTCTGCTAGCTCTCAGCTAGCAGAAACACTGGGATTATTCCCCCATATGGGGTAGATCCACATGTACATATTTGTAACTAAGTCTGCCTTCAGGAATCTAGAATTGATGTAAGTAAACTTCTTGTATTGACTTTGAATGAGATTGTCGGGTCTTTATTTTTTTAAGAGGGAATCAAGGGAATTTACCAGGAACGTACAATTCAATCTGAAGACAGATTGAAATGTATAATAGTCAGAGGCTTACACAAGCCTGCAACCAGCTATCTGCTATGCATATAAAAGGGGAATGTACACTCTGCTAAGTAAAGGAACTTGCTGGCGCAAGTTAGGAAGGATATTAATAAACAATATATACTCTCCTGCCACCCTGAACATTCCCACAAACACATGTCTCAGCTAGTCTTTTGCCTTGGCCATAATCAGAACACAGAGAAGAGTTGCCCCTTCAGATCTTAGGGAACAGGCACGTTGGTATCGGATCAGGTTGTTAATATCAGGTGCTGCAAACTCAAGTCACTTGCAGCTTTCAAAGCAATCACCAGTACCTTGAATTGCACGCTCAGAAACGGGAACCGGCTGTTGAACAATGGGTGTAATATGCTCCCGCAAATGAACACCCCACTAGCATCCTAAATGCCTCATTCTGAACTGGTGGAAATTTCTGGAAACATCAACAGGCACTCCTGTGTAGCGTGTGCTATAAGACTCCAACTCAAAGGTGGTTGAAGTATTTGTCACCCTGACTGGGTTAGATCTTTCAAGGAAAGGGTGTCGTTGGTATGTCAATCAGAGCTGGTCAAATGTGCTTCCATCCATAGCCACTATTTGGGTATCCCAGACAGCATTTCCAGGCGGGTCCCTAAGCTGTTCTTTCTGTATAAAAAAAACCTTCCAGTTCAAGCACACTTATTCACTGGGCAATATTTCTTGATTTACAGCTTAACACCATAGTTTCTGTGTAGTGTACAAGGAGATTACAATAGGAAATGGCAAAACTGACTGGAAAGCTCAGGAACCAAGCAGATAAAAACTTCAAGAAAGAATGGGGGAAATTTATAATTTACTTAGGAGACCATTGTAAGCAGATGAAAACATTAGCAGGATTTTAATCTCACTTGTAATGTAAGAAATATTATGGACAGTATGGACAGATATAAAATATAGACTATGAAATAATATGCAGTTGAAAATGTTGACAATAGGCCCATGGAGGGCATAAGGGGAAATCTCGAGATTCGGAGAAATCTCTCTAGATGGATATGTATTTGGTTTTGTTATAAAATCAAAACCATTATTATAAAATTATATTTGATTTTTGTTGTAAAAAATGGCCCCCCTTTTTAAAGGAGGTTACAATAGGGATAAAACCAGCCCATGTGTTTCAAATACTCTTACCACTTTAACAGTCATGGAGAAACCTGGGAACTATATGGAGAAATTCAATGGAGCGCTAAGGAGATTGCTCTGTGAGTGCGTTTCTGCTTGGAGGCAACAATGTAGCTAGCCGCTCGGGTGCGCAGTGTGGCGCATGCGTCCTGCAGCTGGAGGTGGGGCAAGTCGCCCATGGTGGCAGGGCACACTGCGCAAAGCCTCTCTGCTGCCTCCCCCTCAGCTGTAGGGTGGCTGAGGGAGAGGCAGTGGGCAGATGCAAGTCCCGCGCTGCCATTTCAGGCGCCCAAGCCACCATGTCACTCCCAGGAGAGACGCGTGGCTTGGGCATGCTGCAGGCCGTGTGGTAAGTGCCGGCCCCCGTGGTGTGGTGCCCAGTGCCAGCCACGTTTCGTTACATTTGTTGACTGAACTAAAAAGTTTCATGAGCCCAATTTTTAAAATGATTTTTAAAAACTCGTATTTTTGTCTTTTTGTCACCCCCCCTCACCGATGACACCCGGGGTGGCCCGCACCCCCCACCCCTTCCTCTCCACTGCTTGCATGTTGGAACACTCTCGTGTCTTCTGCCCCCCCTGTTATGGGTGTTTTCCTGACTCTTGTGAACCAATCTGGGGGGCTCATGGAGCTCATGGGGGCTGGGAGGAGATGGAGGAAAGCCCCATTGCTCTGGCGAGAGTTCTTGTGTATAGAGGGACCCATCAGTTGAATCTGCCCCATAGTTTGTTATGGGTGCTGGGAATTGTAGCTGTGTGAGAGGTCAGCACCCTTAACAAACTGCACTGCCCAGGATTCCTTGGAGGGAAGCCAAGGCTGTTAAAATGAAATGATTGCTTTAAACCTGCGGCTGTCTCCTCAGTCAAAATTAACCATAGAATCAGAATAGCCAACTTAAAATGCCTGACAAAATAATAATAAACAAGTCCTTCAACAGGGATTAGGAGGGCCGCTCTGAACCCTGTTGTCTCTACTATTTGTGTTTATTATGGGGG
This sequence comes from Podarcis raffonei, assembly GCF_027172205.1. NCBI lineage: Eukaryota > Metazoa > Chordata > Lepidosauria > Squamata > Lacertidae > Podarcis > Podarcis raffonei. Next base: position 114,737,784 of record NC_070602.1, read on the forward strand.
CAGCACAGGAGAGAGAATGTGACACAATCATTAATGCTGTTGATTTCAACTGTGATTAAAAATTCACCTCTGGGTGCCACTGTTTTACTGTCTCTTGCTCATTGACCATCTGGAAGTTTAGTTTGGGTTGAAGATTCCAACACACACAATTTTTGCAGTATGTCCGTGTGAAATATGATGGACTTTGATCTAGAGCTAATCTATTACATAATGAACTGGCAAATGGAAGAAGATTCTCATCTGCCCTTTAATGGACAAAGGTCATATAGTCAAGCATCCTTAACCCTGTTGATTTCAATAGTTTCAAATATTCTTTGCTCTGTGTGGGATCGTGGCCAAAAGTATTTTTGTCTCTGTTGTGGCTCAAAATTGAAAGATGTAAGTCATATCCACCTGCGAATTAACGCGGGCACCTATTGAGTCGATCCTTCCATTGATTCTCATAACACAGTTGATTTAAGCAATGTTAAAATGCCAATCTTGATTTGCCTTATTGCTCATAAAGTAGTTAATCCAAGCATCTATTGACTGATATCTTCCTTCTTCGGCTGCTGTGCAACAGCTAATATCCTGAGAAAAATTGATTGGCTTGAGTGTGTTTTTCTCATCACTTATTCTGATAACTCTTTCTTTCAGAGGAACAATTATAGCACTACTTATTTTTATTGGTAACCTTATATGTTAATCCCCAGATATACTCAAAACCCTTTACTGAGGCTGCAGTTCTAAGCACTCTAAAATGGGAGTAAGACTGCAATCCTATATCCAATTACTTGGGCGTAAGCCCCATTGAAATAAGTGGAATTTAATTCTGATTAGACTTTAGAAGACTGTGCTGGAAGTCCCACTGATCTCAGTAGGACTTTTTTCCAAGTACGTATGTAGAGGATTAAACTACAGAGGTGTTTTTCTATAGGACACTCGCAGTGCAATCTTATACATGTGTATTTGGAAGGAAGTTCCACTGAGCTGAATTGTCTACTACCAAGTTATTATGCATAGGATTCTAGCCTAAGCCCCATTAGACAGGGCAGGGCTTACTTCCAAGTAAATATGCCTACAATTGTGCTATAAGGCTTCGATCCTGTGTACACTTACCTGAGAGTAAGTCCCACAGAACTATGTGTGAGTAAACATGCATAGGGGCACTTGTGGTATGATGGATGCTGTTAATATAGGAGAGATTTCAGCAGAAAATTGTATGCACATACAACCCAGGCTTCCATTCATATTAGATGAAAACAATTTGAAACAAAAGCTAATTTAAGTCTCATGTGTGACAACAGCCAGTCTTTTCACGAGGGTGGTTGAATCCTAGGGCTTCAACTTGATTGCCTTTAAAAAACATCTGAACATCTAATATAAAAAGCAATATAAAAAGCAGTGGAGTCTGTATTGTCCTTTTATGGGATGAAACTATGAATCCAACATGCCTCTTATCTCAAACTCCTATAGCCCCCATTCTACCTGCTACACATACATTCTCTTCTGATCAGAGGTGAATTCCTCTCCTCACAAATGAGACATCTGGTACAAATGTGCTTTAACTTAGTCCCAGATTTCCCCCACTTTTTTTCTTTAATCTGGCTTGCATTGGGGAAATTGCAGTGAAATAAATTATTTCAAGGAACAAGAAATTTAACTTTGCCTTGCTTGAGAATGTGCACTGCAGCTTCTGGAAGGAGAAGCCTGCAACAAAAATTCCCTTCGGATGAAGCTGGTGAGGCAGTAAAAGACGTCAGTGGAAAGTCTGAGGAAATTGGCAAGGAGATGGTGGAATTCAAAAGTAATATTAGCCTCATTCAACCCTTCTCTGCATGTGTCAACTACAAAGCAGAGTCTGGGCACAGGGAATGACTCACAAGCCCCTCTCTCAGGAACCAAAAGGGGTACAGAGAGTCCTACCATCTGTTTCCTCAACTGTCCCCTAGAGGACACCCCTGGTAAATATGACGGTGGAATTGGGACGCTAGAGTCAACCAAAACGTGTTGCTGCTGTGGAACAACTAAAATGGAAAAGGCTTCGTAATTGGCTCTCTATATGTTGGTGGCTACCTCAAAGTTGGTTTGTACAGCCTGCTTTTGCACTTGCAGACAAGATAATATGTGCCCATATGTGGTATGAGATCAGTGGTGGAGAGGAAAGAGGACACACATTCTCATATATATATATATATATATATATATATATATATATATATATATTATTGAACGCCGCCCTAGTCTCTGAGTGGTACAAAATTCCAGGGGTTCCAGGCTCTTACCTAGGATCTGGTTTTCGTGGAATGAGGAACAGCGGAGTCACATATATACAACTGGATCCTACGATGGAGGGGCTGGCAGCATTAACACCACAAGAGGTCCCTCACACCACCCTGGCTATTGTGTTTCTCAGTACTAGTCAGATGAGGGAGGGGTCCCGTCCCACCCCACCCCACCCCACCCCACCCCTTTGCCCTCTGGCACAGAGCAACTTCCTTTCTTACATTACCGACCCATAATTAGGAGATCAGTGATGAATAACATCATTTTGGAGGGACGTGGGTGGCGCTGTGGTCTAAACCACCGAGCCACTTGGGCTTGCCAATCGTGAGGTCAGCAGTTCGAGTCCATGTGACGGGGTGAGCTTCTGTCGCTTTGTCCTAGCCCCTGCCAATCTAGCAGTTTTAAAGCATACCAGCACGAGTAGTTAAATAGATACCACTGCGGCAGGAAGCTAAATGGTGTTTCCATGCACTCTGGCACTCACCACGGTGTCCCGTTGCGCCAGAAGCGGTTTAGTCATGCTGGCTACATGAACTGACAAGTTGTCTGCAGACAAATGCCAGCTCCCTTGGCCTGAAAGCAGAGATGAGTGCCACACCCCATAGTTGAATTCAGGGGCCTTTACCTTTTACCTTTACTTTTGACGTCATTTTGGGAAGAAGAAGAAGAGTTTGGATTTGATATCCCGCTTTATCACTACCTGAAGGAGTCTCAAAGCGGCTTACAATCTCCTTTCCCTTCCTCCCCCACAACAAACACTCTGTGAGGTGAGTGAGGCTGAGAAACTTCAGAGAAGTGTGACTAGCCCAAGGTCACCCAGCAGCTGCATGTGGAGGAGCAGGGAAGCGAACCCGGTTCGCCAGATTACGAGTCCACCGCTCTTAACCACTACACCACACTGGCTCTTTCTCAGTACTAGGAAAGAAAATGAACTGTAGCAGAATGGAACTGATGCTGCATACAGTGAATGGTAATATAAAAAACAATGCCTTATTACAGCCTTAATCATCACCATCACAAAGCTTTTTATTAACCCTGTGATATGGGGGAAAAATACAGCATGATATACATACAGTATTTCCCCACCCCAGCATGAGTAATAGAAGCAAAGAAGGGATGGTTTAGATTAATGAAATGGCATGGCGGTAGCGAGGGATTCAATAAATACACCTCCCCCAGCACCACTGGTGCAATCAAAACCAGAGCCCATACAGCTGCTTTACAGTTAAGAAAGAAACTGGTTAGGCGATCTGATCATCAATCTCCTGCCTCACATGTGGTTTGGCCCTGACTTACAGTAGAAACCTCTCCAGTGCGAAAAAGACAGATCTATTGCCAGAGAGAAGAAAAAGAGCTGGTCTGACAAAAAAGGAGAATATCTGGAGAGGCTTGCTCAATGCACTGAGAAGTTTTGTTTCTCCCCTTCCCAAAATAGGCTTTGCCTTCCTCCTTCCCAAAGAGGCCTCATTCTGGGAAGGTTTTGTGGACACTGAAGTGTAGCCATTTCTGGAAACCATGGAATTAGAGGAAGGAAGGCACCAAGGGGGAAAGAAAAAGGAGGGAAATAAAATCTCAAGGGTGCACAAAAATAACGCCGTTGGCCCACAGTCTTTAAAATATATCTCTACTTCACAGTCACTTAAAGAGCACACCACTGTGTTTTCCAGGGTGCACCCTTGAGTTTTCCTTTCCTCCCCCCCCCCACATTGTTGAATATGTGGGTAGCCAATGTGGTGCCGTCCAGATTTTGTTGGGACTATAACAGCTACCACCATCCCTGATCATTGTCCATTCTGGCTGGGACCAGTGGAGTTCAATGATATTTGGAGAGGATATCATTGACTGCCTCCTTCTGGCCTTTGAGTTTCCTGATGGTGGACACCTGTCTGTTGAGGATAGCGAATCTACAGGAGAGCCTCACAGCCAGCATTGTGAAGTCACAAAGCACAATCTGGGACATGTCCCTTCATAGGGCCTCTTTAGAACCTAAAGCCTTTGATTTTCCAACATCCCAATCTGTTGGTCATGACCTTGTTGATACCATGTAGAAAAAGCGAAGAGGGAGAAGCCTTCTGCCCATAATACCAGAACTAGAGCTATCCTATGGAGCTGGATGTTGGGAGATTTAGGGCAGACAAAAGAAAGTACTTCTTCACACTGCACAAAGTTAAACTATGGAACTCATTCCCACAAGATGTAATGAGTGCCACCAACATGGATGCCTTTAAAAAAGGATTAGATCAATTCCAGGAGGATAAGGCTTTCAAGACGGTTTAGTTTGTCTCACTCTTGGCTTGCGCAGAGCAATTCTCGTCTTGCAGTAAGTATCCCTTGTTCCTTTACAGGGCAAACCCTACAACTCTCTGAGCCTTTTTTGAAAAAGGGTCACGTATTTGTTATTGAACTCTAAAGATTATATTTATAAAAGGAGGATATGTGCCTAAAGTAAATAATAAGGCATTCACTTAGATGCAGTTGGATTTATAATATTATATTAAATTGGAGTTAGGGTATTTTCACAAATCAGATTTTGAACCAAAGCAGCAAACGTAATGGACGAGGTTGTCAAAGAAGCAAAAGTTAACAGCATGTAATGGAATAGATGTACTAAATTAGCATTGACATCTCTTAGTGGCTCTCTTAAATATACATTATTATCTAGAGAAAATGAATCCTATATACTTGTCGTGAGCTTGTTGCACATCCATATTTCAAGGGCACACTTTTTAGAATTTTTTTTTTACTCATTGGAAAAAGGCACTGTTAGGCTGTATTCATTTAGCTTGAATTTTCTGTTTTGGATTATTATTTTATTTTGTTTTTGTTTAAAGACACCCCCCACTCCTTTTCCCCCAACAGAAAGCCTGATACAATACTGGGAAACAGTTTTAAGCCTCAGTTGGTTTCAGTATCAGTTGATGAATGGGATTTGTCAGAACAGTCAAAATTCGCTGACAAAAACAAAATATTCAGTGATGAGAACAATGAAATGTTCAATAAATACATTGGGAAAATGAAGGATGGGCAAGAGCACCAGGGCAAAGAACAGATTTTTGCACAGAGAGGCAAATCAACAATCCTCTTAATTGGCACGGAGCCAGTAAATTAAATGGGTGCATTTCCTTCCTAGCCCCTTGCTTGGATGGTCGTAGCTAGGCTGCTGTTTTTCTGGGCAAGCAGGCTGTGTGTGTGTACATGCACACACACATATTGGGGTGTGTCTCTTTACTGCCCATTGTGGAGGTGGGGAGCTATTGGCTCCATCCTCCTCGGCTCTTGGCAGAATGTACGGATGGCTTGTGGGTAGGTGGGGCAAAGCAAGTGTCTTCTTAGGTCATTGCATTAAGGTTTAGCATGGTGGAGGCTTCAAATGTTCATCTGGCCAATTTTAGTATTTGGGGGCAGGGAATCAACTTTGTTTTTCAGGAAAAGAGCTTAGGGAATTCAACTCCATACTCCTATCCACCCTTGCCCCATCACTGGTGGTCAGATCAGCAGAGTCACTGCAATAAAGTAAATATTATTTATATCTCACAAGCTTCAAAGACCGTTTTCTCGCCATATAAAACACACACACAGAGTGTTGTAGAGCAAAGGCTATGTCTGCAAAGTGCAAGTCAACAACACAGCAACATTCATGGTCATATGAGTCTGGCGCCAGGGTCAGAATGATACCCTTCAGTAAATGGACTGATGATATGATATCACTGGCAATTTATGAACAGACTGCTTACAGACGCAGGCTCTGTATGGATAAATACGATAATATTTGGCATGTGTTTATACAAAATGTAGTAAGCTATTAACATTTACAGGGGACGCGGGTGGCGCTGTGGGTAAAAGCCTCAGCGCCTAGGGCTTGCCGATTGAAAGGTCGGCGGTTCGAATCCCCGTGGCGGGGTGCGCTCCCGCTGCTCGGTCCCAGCGCCTGCCAACCTAGCAGTTCGAAAGCACCCCCGGGTGCAAGTAGATAAATAGGGACCGCTTACTGGCGGGAAGGTAAACGGCGTTTCCGTGTGCTGCGCTGGCTCGCCAGATGCAGCTTTGTCACGCTGGCCACGTGACCCGGAAGTGTCTCCGGACAGCACTGGCCCCTGGCCTCTTGAGTGAGATGGGTGCACAACCCCAGAGTCTGTCAAGACTGGCCCGTATGGGCAGGGGTACCTTTACCTTTATTAACATTTACAAAAGCTCTAGGACGATAATACTATACCAATTGATACAAGAATGTATGGGAATATCATATATTCCTTTTTGGGGGTTATATTTTTGCTTTTATATGTATCTCTGTTGTTGTTTTTCTCCCTCTCACTTTTCCTTCTTTTCCCCCTGTATCATTTTATTTTTTTTAACTGAAGTCACCTTGATAAAATATAAATTATTGTTTTTTAATGATTCTGGCGCCAATGACCATACCCAAAAGGTGTTTCCAGACTGTCACTATTTTCCGGGGTGGGTGGGGAAATTCAATCACATACCAGCAAGCTCAGATTGTGAAATTATAGTTGAGTGAGAGCTCTTGTGTAAGAATACCACTTCCTCAAAAGATCAGACTTCTTTTCTCCGCAAGAAGGAAAGCCACACTAGAACCTGCTCTGTTTGGTAGTGGGCTTGCATTTGGTGCTGCATTTAAACCGAGAACAGGACGCAAGCTTTCCAGCAGGCATGGAACATGATGTCAGGTGATGGGCAGGTAGGCAGTCCTGCCCATCTGTCAAAAGGGACCTATGGAAGGGTGGCTACTTTGGGATCCAGCCTACCATATCAAAGTGGTCCCCCACTTTTCCTGCCCTATTTTGACTGGCATTGGCTTGCCAGAGTTTCAGTCCAAAGTATTTCCAAGTCCAACTAGGGATCAAACCTGGGATCTTCTGTTTCCAGAGCATGTGCTCTCATCTCTATCTATCTATCTATCATCTATCTATCTATCTATCTGTCTGTCTATCTATCTATCTATCTATCTATCTATCTATCATCTATCTATCATCTATCTATCTATCTATCTATCTATCTATCTATCTATCTATCATCTATCTATCTCTGTCTATATCTATCTATCATCTATCTCAGCAGTAACATGAGGTCAAGTATATGGGTGTGTCTATGGGATTGGACCAGAACTTCTCAATAACCAAAGCAAAATTTTGAAATATTTTTGAAAAGGAAACAGAAAATAAGTTGTTTTTTTAATGGAACGCTTCACAAATTTGCGTGTCATCCTTGCGCAGGGGCCATGCTAATCTTCTCTGTATTGTTCCAATTTTAGTATATGTGCTGCCGAAGCGAGCACGAAACAGAAAATAAGTTCAGGCATAGAGAAGATGATAGGCAAACCAAAGTCATATGAAAAAAATGAAAGAATTGTCCAGTAGCACCTTAGAGATCAACTAAGTTTGTTCTGGGTATAAGCTTTCATGTGCATGCACACTTCTTCAGATGCACATGAAAGCTTATACCTAGAACAAATTTAGTTGGTCTCTAAGGTGCTACTGGACTATTTTTTAATTTATTTCGACTGCGTCAGACCAACATGGCTACCTACCTGAATTCAATGTCATATGAGTTTAGCTATGCATTGATTTAGTGTTAGAGATGGAAAATGTAAAATACAGACCAGGTACTCCCAAGCTTGAAAGGCTTGGTAGTTAGGAGGTGATCCTTGCATCTTGGAGGGCCTAGACCAAAATGAGTCTTAATGCACATATAGTCATGGAGAGTTTGAGGAAGTTAGAGGAATGGCAGGGACTTTGTGGCACGAAAGATGATGAAAGACCCAGTCAGCTGGGACAAGCTAGCAACATTTTCCTATGCACAGCCCCATGTGTGCCAGAACCTCCACAGGGAGACATCTGGCAAATCTGTTTTTGTTTTCATGTTGCGTCTCAGAATATCTGCAAGCTGACTCTGATCAATGAAATTGTTGAATCTTTACTTCTAATGATTGCTAACGGAAAGCTACAGAAGAACATCAGGATCAGTTTTGCTTTCGTTGCTTTATTTTGAAAATGCAAACCATCAACAGTTGAGAAGAAAATTGGCTGTTTCCTTGCAATTAACGCTCAATTATCCAGCAATAAGATTTTTTGATAGTAATTTAGAGCCTTGATAGCCAAGGATTAAATCTCTAAATTATCCCGATGAAATGTCTATCTTTTAATTTTTAATTGTAGATGGTACGAAAAGGGGGGAAAGCCACACGAATGCAGACAATTTCAAGAGGAGACCTGTCGTTTTAAATAACTCCATTGACTCCTGGGAGCTGAGGCTGTTGTCAAAACATAATAACTTGGGGGTTGGGGAGAGAAAAGTCAGGCAATGCATATTTATAAACAGGGAAATCATTTTCAGCTGAAGGCTGGTCTCTAGAGATCACCACACTTTCACTGCAAAACAACTCTTGCTCAAATCCGATATGACCTCAGAGCTCTCTGCTGTCCTAGCATTGTACCCTTATCTGTTAAGATGCTAATTTCTTCCCCTTTGACCTCAGGAACTGATTCCGAAGACACTAAAGCAAGACAAAGTGATTAAGCATATAATTATTGGACAACTGACATCATCCAGTGGCAGAGTTCATATTTACCTGAGCTTTTTCCAGTTGTCTTTGCTATTATTAATGGATTCCAAAAGCTCTTTTGTATCATGAATGACCTGACTTGGGTGATCCACACAGGCAGTGCTTCACATGCTCACTCCTCCAAGAAGCAAAGAGAGGAAGAAAATGCCAAATTTTGGTGCTAATAGATCCTTTTTCTTTTTGAGGGAGGGGGCATGCCTGATTATATTTGATGATACATGCTAGCACAGAAGTTTGTGATTAGATTAACAAAATAGTAAAAAAAGTAGAAATTAAAAAATCACTAGGTTGCCGTCTTATTTCGGGGAAGATAAACCGGTACCATATATTTAGGGGGATGCACTCATTAGCTTTAAATACAGACTTTTTAACAGAAGTGCTTTCTTGGTTTCTCCCTTTGTTTTCTCCGTCTGCATTTATTTATTTTACTTATTCCTTACAGTTCTCTCTTGCCTTTCTGCCTATGAATACGAGCCCCCATGGCAGCACACCATGGCTATAATACCAATAAAAGCAGCAGGTCTTAAACGATAAATATTTTAAAATGCAGCAACGAGAACAAAAGCTGACGGTAGGTAGCAGCATTAAGCACAGCAACCAGAAGCTGAACGTTTAGCAGAAGAATTTCTCAGCAAAATTTGCATTCGCTTTTCTGGTCCATGGAACTCTTTTTAAAAACAGAGGTGGGAGCGAATGTCCCAAAGACCTACAAAGCATCCGTAGGACAGATTTCTACACGTGCAGCATTATTAACAGGATCAGGAATGATGTTGTACTCTCCCATCACTGCTTTGAACTAAAAGCTGTTTTTGATGTCTGATGAACTTCACCATACGCTAATATTAATGACATCTTACATCTCTATCTTACTCCTTGCCCTAAATCTAAGTGTCCCTTTTTTCCAGGGACAGTCCCAGAATCACAAAATCCATCCTGGCTTCTGATTTGATCCCTGAATGTCCCTATTTCCTCCTCCAGCCAGTGGCATAGCAAGGTCAGGTGGTACCCGGCGCAGAAACTTTCTTGTCATCCCCTACATTGAAATCTAGTTGGACTCCCAAGAGACTGCGATCTACTCACAGTATATAAATACTGGCTATGATCTACCCATTGTCCTTGCCAGGAGCTGTTAAGCATTTTTTCAGGGAAGGATATTGACCAAAGTCGTTGAGCTTTTTTCAGGGGAGGGTTCACCAAAGTTTTTGAGCTTTGGGGGGTTACAGGGTTTGGGTCCTGACTTGAGGGAGCTTCTGCTTCTCTCCTTCCCTCCACCCTACGTTTGTTGGTTCACCAGCCTCCTTCCTGTCGCCTGCCTGCCTCCTACAGCAGCCCAGGAGCGTGGGACTGTCAAAGCAAAGGAGGAAGGGGGGAAGGCCACTGGCAAAGCAGCGCAACTCGCCCTATTCCCCCGACGGCTTGGGGTAGGCAGGAGTCGTGGGTGGATGGCACGCCGAACGTCACCCCCCCGAGTGATGACACCCAGGGTGGACCGCCCCCACTGCATCCACCTTGCTCTGCCCCTGCCTCCAGCACCACTGCTGCCAAGTTTAGGGAGGAGGATGAGCAGGCAGCGGCAGTGGCAGCTGTGAGGGAGCATCCCGTTGCCTCTCCATGGCCGCTGCTGCCAGCCTCCTCCCTTGCGCAGCTCATAGTGGCTTCTGGAGAGTGGGCAAGGAGGAAGAGGAGGAGGAGGAGGAGGAAGAAGAAGAAGAAGAGTTTGGATTTGATATCCCACTTTATTACTGTTAAGTTGTGGGTGAACATATCAGACGACACAGCGATTCTTCAAACAGCTCTTGTTTATTCACAGGCCAGAACTGAAGGGTTCATCCAGCCTGCTTATATAGAGCTCCAGTACAACGTAACTGTAACAACTTTCTGTAACTATCCAATCACTGAACGTCACTTTTGATCCCTTATTTGCATATGTGGACCTGAAGTATCTACAGTACCCCCCTGCTGGCCCAGGGTGAGAACTTCAGTACATAACAATTACTACCCTAAGGAGTCTCAAAGCAGCTAACAATCTCCTTTTCCCTTCCTCCCCCACAACAAACACTCTGTGAGGTGAGTGAGGCTGAGAGACTTCAGAGAAGTGTGACTAGCCCAAGGTCACCCAGCAGTTGCATGTGGAGGAGCGGGGAAGCGAACCCAGTTCACCAGATTACGAGTCTACCGCTCTTAACCACTACACCACACTGGCAGCCACTGCTAAGGTCCAGTCTCACATGACACACCGGCTCTGAGGTGCAGGGAGAGGACAGGGCTGCCCTGGGCAGGAAGAAAGGAGAAGCAGAGCAGAGCGCAAGGAGTCTTGATTTATCTGTTAATTTTTTTGAAATGTTTTGTGCATCCGTGTCTAATCTTGCCCCTTTCTCAACTTTATTTATTGGTGTGTGTTTCTCTTTTTGTGAATCTACCAAAGAATAAAATAAAACTGGGATTAAGGGGTTTTCTCAGGACAGTGGAGGGTGTATGTGCTGTGTCCCATTGGTGTAGTGGTAGTGGAAATGCTCTGTGACAGTAGAGGAAGGGGGACCAAAAATGGGAGGGTCAGTTGCGGGAGAATGAGAAAAGTCCCTATTTTCACCTGATGAATATTGGAGGGTATGCGCTAGTCCAGGCATCCCCAACCTTCGGCCCTCCAGCTGTTTTGGACTACAATTCCCATCGTCCCTGACCACTGGTCCTGTTAGCTAGGAGCCATGGGAGTTGTAGGCCAATACATCTGGAGGGCCGCAGGTTGGGGATGCCTGCTCCACTCAGTAGGCTGCATGGAGGCCCCATTATTACAATACAAATAGCAGCCTAAGTCCTCAGGAGCTTGGTCCTCTTAAGAAAAATGACTCTGAATGACAACGAATTCTACCCCTTCACTGACTGGGGAGTAGAAGACAACGCACTCAACTCAATAACACAGAAGACAGTTCTAGAAAACCAAGGACTCAGTAGTAAGCAGCTCATTCCTGTTTACACCTAGGGATGGACCAATCTGTCAAATGTTGGTTTCTCATCTTTTTCTCATCCTTAAGTTCAGCTCTCTACTTTTCTGCAGCAGTTTTCATATTTAAAAAGGTCCTTGTGAAAGCTTGTCAGGATTTTAGTGTGCGTTTCTTCTCCGTATACCTATAGCTGCAAGGTTTTCCCCCAATTGTGATGATCGTTTAGTGCAAGTTTAGTGCTCATTTCCGTGTTATTTGCTTCCAGAAAAAACTCGCTAGCAAATAATAATGGAAATGTGTGCCAAAGCTGTGCTCTAATCCATTATACTTCCACTATAGTTGCAGAAATTGCTTTTACTTCCCGTGAAAGCTCAACTATAATGCAGAAATTAACAGTTAGGGAAATGACATGAAATGAAATAAATTGCCATGTGACTGCGGCCTTGGAAAGTTTTCCAAGGCTGGATCTATACTGACCTGTTTAACGTTATTTCCTCCTATTAGAATGATATTAGATATGTCGTTCTAAAATGTCACAGGGCATATTTGTTAATGAAAACATTTTTTTACCTTGGCTTTTTTCGTCATTTGTAAGTACAGTAATACCCGGCCACGCCATTTTCCAAAACGCTCTTTCTTTTCTGCTACTAGTCGCTGGTTGCTCTGCCCTGCCCTCTGGTGTAACATTTTAATTCTTCCTCCCTGAACAACGTCCTTTGGATACCATTTGAGGAGTGGGGTTGCAGTTTGAAAGCAGTAAAAAAAGGTAAAACACTACATAGGGATATACGAGCAGTGCTTCACTGATATAGTCTCATAAAACAATTAAAAATGAAGCGATAAAAAAGACAAGGTAATAGCGCATTAGGAACGTAAAAAGCAGGACATCATGTGTCCGTCTGTGTTATCAAAACCATCCATTAACCCTTCCTTAATGTTAAAAACCATGCGTGTAGATCCATCTCAAGTATCAGACAACAGGCAGGATACTGTTGGACCAGGGGTTCCCGTTGTTCCTGACCATTGTCTATGCTGGCTGATGCTGATGGGGAGTTGTAGTCCAACAGATATCTAGAAGGCACCTCACTGGCTATTCCTGATCTAAAGGACACCAGGAGTAGATAGTGTTAGGTACAGAATTTACCATGCATGCTTGATTAGGCTGCCAGACATTATGAACACACCAAAGAAAAAGTGGCAAAAAAGAGAACACACACAGACAGAAGAAGAGTCGGGCGGGGAGGGGGAGAGAATCCTTTTCAGGATTGTGAAGCAGATGTTTCCTTGACCCAGCACGAGAATCCTCTGGGGGAAAGCGAGACTCCTCTGGAGTCAGGGCTGCACCTGCCTGCTGCCGTGTTTGTCATGATAGATAGATAAAGGAAAAACTGACTCAGCAATGATACTTACACTCTGTCTCCCTCCTCCCTGCCCGCCATTTCCTTTCCTTTAGTTAGAATTAGTAGATAGATACTCAGATTAAAAGCCCCTGTCTAGATATAAACAATAACACTGATTAAATGGGATCATTTGGCCAAGGGAGATTTGGCTGGGTGGGTTGCCCATTTTTCATTCAAATGCTCCAGCTTAGAGAAGTAGCTTCCAGCTCCGAATAGATTGAATCACCATTAACTCACTGAAGTAGTATATGGAAAGAAAGATGAACATAGAAATGCAGGCTTCCTCTTAAGGCAAGCTCGCTATTTGTCTCAGCACGTAGACAATTAAATGGCATGGTTTATGTTGGATTGTCCATTGATGGCTCTATAATCTCACACGACAAGTCGCTCCTGACGAACTGCAGGCAGCAAAAGGCCAATGCTCTTTTCACTGAATTATTGGGATTATTGGTCCCAACGGCATGCCAATCTCAAAAGTGTTACTCATACCCATTGGCACTGATGGGAGGTTTCTGTCTGCATGGACGTATATTTTTGCCAGGATCACAGCAGGCGGAACGGTCAAACTCCTTTACCCACCATGTCTGAGCTTCCACAGCATCTGATATTTGGGTCTCCCACTTCTAACACCCCCTCCCCCAAATTATACTATATCCAATAATGCATCCAGTACAGTGGTACCTCTGGTTACAAACTTAATTTGTTCCGGAGGTCCGTTCTTAACCTGAAACTGTTCTTAACCTGAGGTACCACTTTAGCTAATGGGGCCTCCCGCTGCCGCCACCACACGATTTCTGTTCTCATCCTGAGGTAAAGTTCTCAACCTAAGGTACTAATTCCGGGTTAGCGGGGTCTGTAACCCGAAGTGTTTGTAACCCGAGGTGTTTGTAATCCGAGGTACCATTGTATAATGTATAGTTTGGGACTTTGGTTTCAGTTTTATGCTAGCCATTTTTGTGGTGCCCCCACGTGACAAGTACACTGGACAACTGGATGAAAAATGTGCTGCTTAACAGACCTGTCTTTTAGCTGTAAAAAATAACGAGGAAAAGCACAAACCCATTCTTGCAAATGAGTGAACAGAACAAAAGCTGAGTTAGATGTGCTCATTCACTTCAGTGGAAGGGGCTTTTATCAGGTTCATATCTAACTGACATGGCTGTATATTATTATTGTTACTTACACCTGTCAACTTATCCTCAGAAGAGCGGCACTCAAAACTGAGCATAAAAAACAAGCACAAGCAATCTAGAATTCACCATGCGCTTCAGTGTTTTTGTTTGGTTTTTGCACATACTCGATTCAGTTCAGATAGATTTAAATTCACTTGCATCCCTTTGGGAAAAATAATGCAAAATTAAATTCACAATTCCCATTGATTTTGGTGGGCTTTGAAGCCCGCTGAACTTTCTTTGTTGCGCTTCACATGTTAAGAATGCATAATGTCAGTCTCTGTCTCTACAACTGCAAACCCAATAAGCTTTTTAAAATATAAATTTGAAAGTTGAAATTGTTGTTATTTTCTATGGCAGGAGGACAAGAAACCAAGTCAAGAAAAAAGAGAGGACATAGTTTTGTTTTGTTCCAAAATAGTAATTTTGTAGGATTCGGCAATGCTTATAAAAGCAATAAATATGCAACCAGACCATAACTAAGTGGACTCCTGTGCTTATTTCTGATATTTTACACTTTAGTTTTATGGATTGTGACACAAGCTCAGTTATAGAACTCATGAGATTACAGAATGCACCCTGATAGAAAGCTCTGTGGGTGCTCTGATGCAGGTGAGAATATACTCTATTTGCACACTGCTACTTTTGTATCTAAAGGATTTCATCTTTCGGCTCATTTTTTGGTCACAGTGCTCATGATTTCGTATTTTACATTTTACAGTAGATTGTGATGATGATGGTGATGATTTTACAGTATTGACCCTAGAGAATCTCACAATGGAACTATTAAGGGCCGGCTCTGTGATCTGTGGAAATGATCCAAATGTTATTTACAAGAAGAGCGCTAATATTAATTTTCAGTTATGGCACAGGAGTCACTAATTGAACCCTGTTCTTTTCCACTTCAGAAAAATGACCCTAGCAGCAGAGTGAAGTTAAAACCTGTAACAAGGCGGGGGGGGGGGATGCAAATATAATTTAAGAGTGCCAATTTGCTGTGTAATAAAGATGGGAGCATGAAGCACTTTCGAAACCAGATAAGGAATCTAACATTTGATGATCCCCCATATAATTTAACTCCCTATTAGTCTGAATTGGTCTTCATTTCAGTCCTTTATAACTATTACAGTTTTAAAAGAAACAGAAATAAAATTCGCACATTGTTTTTCTCCCTACAACATCGTTAGGCTATAATAGTTAAACTTTCCAAGTTTGTAATGGCTAGAAAAAAGGGCTCATAGATTTTTAAGACAGAAAGGACCCCAATAGTTATGTTCTGTGACCTCCTATATAGCATGGACCATCTGCGCCACAAATTTGTGGGTTATAGGAACGTCTTTCGAAGAGATGGGGCTTGAAATCTGCATTGTTTTATGGATGACAATTCTCAATTTCTCCAGTCCATTCAGTGGAGGCACTGAGCTAGATCAGGACTAGGGAACCAATGGCCCCCCAGATGTTACTGGACTCATCTCTGATCAATGGCCAAGCTGGCTGGGACTGACGGGAACTGGAATCCAGGTTCCCCACCCCTGCATTAGATCATTGTTCTATGAAAAGCGCAAGGGGCTCGTTCAACAGGAGACAGGAACCACTTAGATATTCTAGGACTGCTGAAAGGTCATGTCTCTTCTCCCCACATGCGTTGCATCAGGAGTAAGCCAAAAATGGATTAAATTCCCTCTTCTTCTATAGAGGAGCCACACTATGAGGGAAAGGGAAATGGCAGATTTTTGGAGTGCAGAAAGTGGTCACCAAATTTGGACCACAGTAAATTCTGTTATCATCATTTTCTGGATTAGCCACCACCAAATTGCTTAGTTTTTCTCTCTGTTCTGTTGGCACCTGTGTGGAGCACAAACCTTTATCACTGTAGAGGCCAGGATGCTGGCTTTATGAATATTTGTTTTTTCCAACCTGCACAAGTCCCTGAGTTTTACTGGGGCTGAACGTCTTCCTGTGAGCAGCTTGAAATCACCCTCATTACCCATTGGCATTTTATAAAACAGGGTTTCTATTACCTCCACTCTTTTCCTTAGGCAAGCAGGTGGAAAGGGAGCAGTACCATTTTCCAGCCCTGGAAAGAAGAAATAGGAGCTGCCACCACTGCTGTATTTGTCTATCATCTGTCTATACAGCCCGCCTGGGTATGTCAGGTGGGTGGAATTTGGGAATCAGTTGCCATATTAGTTATCTACTTACTTAACAGAATGGTTCCTGCTTTTAGGCTGCATGCACACTTTGCAGTAAAGAACCTCTCCCAAGGAATCCTGGGAAATGTAGTTGGTTATGGGTAATTGGAATTGTGGGATGCGGGTGGTGCTGTGGTCTAAACCACAGAGCCTAGAGCTTGCAGATCAGAAGGTCGGCGGTTTGAATCCCCGCGATGGATGGGGTGAGCTCCCGTTGCTCGGTCCCTGCTCCTGCCAACCTAGCAGTTCGAAAGCATGTCAAAGTGCAAGTAGATAAATAGGGACTGCTCCGGCGGGAAGGTAAACGGCATTTCTGTGTGCTGCTCTGGTTCGCCAGAAGCGGCTTAGTCATGCTGGCCACATGACCCGGAAGCTGTATGCCGGCTCCCTTGGCCAATAAAGCGAGATGAGCGCCGCAACCCCAGAGTCGTCCACGACTGGACCTAACGCTCAGGGATCCCTTTACCTTTACCTAATCGGAATTGTAGCTCTATGATTGTGTGTGTGTGCTTAAAAACATATAGTGTGTGTGCACATCTCTAAAGTAAAGCCTTGTTTTAAAGGGCCTTCTCGGTAGTGGCGCCCTCCCTGTGGAACACCCTCGCTTCAGATGTCAAGGAATAAAACAACTATATGACTTTTAGAAGACATCTGAAGGCAGCCCTGTTTAGGGAAGTCTTTAAGGACTGATATTTTTATTATGTTTTTAGATATGTTGTAAGCCACCCAGAGTGGCTAGGTATAGATAATAAAATAATAACAATAACAATCATAATAATTAAATGGAGGCTATTATGTCCCAAATGAAAAAAGCCAGTTTCATCCCTAAAACCTAAGTGGGAGAAAATCAATGCTTCCTTTGGGGCAGGTCTCTAACTGGCCTTACCTGCACATGGGTTACAATCCTAGTCTGAAGGACTAGTTAGCATGTAGGGCTCTTAAGCAGCCACCTTGACAAGCCATGTGAGGGTTGGTAGGCAAGTACCTTAACTCTTAGTAATGTGGCCTGCCTCTCAGACACCACCAGTTGACCTCTCTCAAGTGGTCAGATTTGGCCCTGAGGACTCCAGTTGCAAGTCCCCATTTTTACATGAGTTTTGGTTGGCGCACCTCATTAGTATATTTTCCCCACAACATGTCCTTGGCATTTCCATCTGTGTAAAGAGAGATTTGTTCCTCACCACCATGGTGTATAGGTTCACCAAAAGAAACAAAAAAGTTGACTCAGTCTGGGAAACATTTAACTATTGCTGTGATGTATTTGCAGCCTATTTGAAGGTCCACATTGTTAGTACATAAAGCTGACTGGTAATGGATAGCTCACGGAGTCGAGTGCCTGGTTAAAGTCGCTAAATCCAGATCACACTTAAAGGCACCCATGCACCACCTAATCACCGTTTTTCCAATGGGGTTTAAAGGTTTTGAAATGCACGAGAGATCAGGGCGGCTCTGTTCTTTAAGATTCAAAACAGCTGCAGCAGCAAGAATTAAGACTGAGTTTTAGAAATGGCCAATGCTGATGGATAGTGCGTTCTAATTTATTAGCCTCCCTCCATCTTCAGACATAACCACATTAGGATAGATTTTGCATCTGATTTTAAGCTATGTAAGAGCCACAAACGGTATTTTTAAGGAGGCTAATTTCTCTTGCACAAATAAAATTTACTATTCTTGTTTTCTTTTTAAAATTTGAACTGTTGGAATACTTTGCTAAGGCTTACTTCCACTTCCCCCTGGGAAAACCTGAGCAAGTGTCAGTCGAGTTTTCCGGAGATTGGCATTTGCTCTGATTTAGTGCTAAAAAGAGAGTTTTCTGGGGGAAAGCGGTATGCCAAAGACAAAACTGTGCAGATCCATGCATTCTAGGCACAGGGCTGGTGGAAGAGCCCCAGCCTTGTTTGTTATACATTTAATAAAAGAGAAATTATTCTTCTTCTTCTTACTACTACTACTACTACTACTATTATATTGCTACTGTTTTTCCACTCTTCTAAAAATACCCAGAGCAGTGCATCGCATAATTTTATCACCCTTTGATCGCTTTTCTTTTGGCCCACTTTGTAGTTGTGCTGGGGCCCAACCACTGTTCCCACTTCCTTGAGATGTTGTTGGATTCCCCCACTGGGCCAGAGATTTAGGGTATAGTATAGATATGGAAGATTGGCAAAAAATATGGAATGAAAATCTGAAGTTTACAGCATGTACTACGTTAAAAGAAAATGTTATGAAAATGGTATACAGATGGTATATGACACCAGTTAAATTGGCAAAAATGTACAAAACCTGTAACAAATGTTGGAAATGTAAAGAGAAAGAGGGTACAGTTATTCATATGTGGTGGGAGTGTAAGAAGGTGAAGGGGTTCTGGGAAATGATATATAATGAGTTAAAGAAAATGCTGAAATATAGCTTTGTAAAGAAACCAGAAACCTTCTTACTGGGAATAACTAAAAATGAAATAAATAAGAGGGACTGTAAACTCTTTCAGTACGCAATAACAGCAGCGAGAATATTGATGGCCCAAAAATGGAAACAAGAAGAACTACCGACTTTGGAAGAATGGAGAACAAAACTAGCAGACTATGCAGAACTGGACAAATTAACTGGAAAAATTAGACTTCAAAGAGACCATAAGTTCCTAGAGGACTGGGGAAAATTCAGAGAATATTTGAAGACTGTATGTGAGGAACAAACAACGCTAGTGTGTTTTAAAGAAGCTTTGTGAAAAAAATAAGGAATATTGCAAGAATGTAAATGAGGACAGAAAAATTTTACTTAAAGGCGATATTATAATTAAGTAATGTGAAGATAGAAATTTAACTACGGATGATTGTCAGAGGAGTTGAGGGAGGTTCAATAAGTCAAAATATGTGATTTGGAAAATTGTATGATTGGAGATATTATGGAAAAATTTAATAAAAAAATCTATTAAAAAAAAGAGATGTTGTTGGATTCCCACCAGCCCCGCCAGCTTGGGTCATGGGCCACGAATAGAGCAGGAGTCCAGCTACAATGGGAGGAGACCAGATTCCCCATCCCTGTTATAGTATATAACAACAGCAGCAACAACAACAGCAGAAGCAACAACAACCATTTCTACCCTGCCCATCTGGCTGGGTTTCCCCAGCCACTCTGGGCGGCTCCCAACAGAATATTAACAACAACAGCAATATGCGACTGCGGCTGCGCAGATGTTATTGGCCCAGAAAAAAGACAAAGTTCTGACCCGAGAAGAATGGCAGATTAAGTTGATGGATTATGCTGAAATGGCAAAAATGACCGGAAGAATCAGAAATCAGGAAGACCAAAATTTTAATAAGGAATGGGGGAAATTTATAAAACCGTTGTGAAAAATTGTTAGTAAAAAATCGTTGTAAAATTGTTAGTAGGATTGGAATAACACTTGTAGTTTAATGGTGAATTTTGGATATAATGGAAATGTCAAAGATTTGGATTCTTATAAAAGACGCAGGAGGAAATGACTAATAATAGGACCCACAAAGGGTAGGAGGGAAGTCCAGGAGATTCTTTGGAGTCTTGTTTTTATGTTGTATATGTGATTGTAAAATTTTAACATGAAGAACCAAATAAATATATATATGTATATATTTTCAAAGGAAGCCATCTTCCTCCCTTCAGAGTTCTACAAAGGCAACTAAGCCAGAGGGAGCTGGCAGCCAGGGCTACCCCCTAGACTGGTTGAAGGTAAGGAAGCAGGCAGGCAGGGTTGGCTGAGGGCAGACTGAGGTGCCCCTTTCACCCAAAGAGATGAGCCTATACTGACTAGAATGGGGCCCTGGCCTGATGTTTCCTTCTTGCTAGGAAACATTCGGAAGTATGGATACTCCAAAGTGGCTGTATTCCCTTGAAGGTGAGAAGGTCAGTCACTCTGAGAATGGCAGGCAATTAGTCACTAGTGTAGTTTCAGCTGACAAACGTGCACCATAATATGAGACTGAATCGAGAGCCTTCTTTGCTCCCGCATCCCTGGTCAAATTTGTTTTTGATGATATGTTTGTTGGCCTGTCTGCTAAAAAGAAAAAAGGAAACAAATTACTTACGTTGTAGAGGTTTGCTGGGCTTGCGTTTTTTTGGGATAGAAGCCTCATGGCCAGCCTTCCGTGGTCTGTTTGTTGAAAGTGAGATAAGAGTTGGGGAGCTGCAATGTGATGAAACAAGACTATAAATCATTGGTTCGGAAGACAAGTTAAGCTTATCGGTGCGAGTGGTGATGTAAAGGAAGGACCCAGATGCCTCTGTCTTGCTGGACAGAGAACAAACAGGAACATTTTCAAATCAGAGGTAACTTTCTTCAGAAAAGTTGGGAATGCTCAAGAACACAGATGACGAACCAGCTTTTGGGTATACAGAACATGTTTTGGCAGAAGGGGGGACTTTATGACACCATGGCTAATTATTCCTGCTTATTTATTTACATTTAGAGTGAGGAGAAATTACAAGTGACAAAGTGTATTGTGACCAACTGTATTGTATATTTTGCTCTAGAATGCTTAGATCGGTCAGAACCACAATACCTCAGGGACTGCCTCTCCCCATATGAACCAACCCAAACCTGTGATCATCATCTGAGGCCCTTTTTCACATTCCCTCTCCACAATGGGTCTAGAGGGGGACTGTTAAGTTGTGGGTGAACATATCAGACGACACAGCGATTCTTCAAACAGCTCTTGTTTATTCAGAGGCCAGAACAGAACTGAACTGAAGGGTTCAGTCAGCCTGCTTATCTAGAGCTCCAGTACCACGTTACTGTAACAACTTTCTAAAACTATCTAATCACTGAATGTCACTTTTGATCCTTCATTTGCATAACTATCTACAGTATCCCCCTGCTGGCCCAGGGTGAGAACTTCAGTGCATAACAGGGACAACATGAGAATGGACCTTTCTGCAGTGACTTCCCAGGGAGGTGAAAATGTTTATATATAATCAGGCCTTTTAAAGGTTATTGTTTTTTGCTTGTTATGTATTTTGTGTTCTCCTTTTGTATTTTTATGTTGCAAACTGCCCTGTGAGCATCAGATGGAGTGTGGTATACAGTGGTACCTTGGGTTAAGAACTAAATTTGTTCTGGAGGTCTGTTCTTAACCTGAAACTGTTCTTAACCTGAAGCACCACTTTAGCTAATGGGGCCTCCTGCTGCCGCTGCGCCACCGCTGCACAATTTCTGTTCTCATCCTGAAGCAAAGTTCTTAACCTGAGGTAATATTTCTGGGTTAGCGGAGTCTGTAACCTGAAGTGTATGTAACCTGAGGTACCACTGTACAAATGATAATGGTGATTATAATAATAATTATATAACTGGACTGCCACCCTCATCCCAAAATGCTGAGTTTGGTGACAATATCTTGAGAGGCAGCAGAGCTTCTGGTCAAAACCTGGCAAGTCACACCAAAGTGATATTTTGGTCCACCATCCTGATTCAAAATGGCAGTTGGTGGCCCAACATCAATGAAAACAACTGCCCCCACATCAGGAACTCTGGAGTTGAGTTAGGCAATGATATCTCAAGAGGCATCCAAATGCATAGAGAGCAAACAACTGGACAATCCCCCCCCTCAAAATATATAGTAGAAGAGGGTGACCTCTTTTGGCGGGGCATGCCGAAAGTTCAGTCCCTGACGGTCAGGTGGCAAATGAGGGCAAGACCTGAAACCTTGGAGGGCCACTCTCAGTCAAATAAGGCAATATTGAACCCTGTCTATGAGACGAAGCCAAGCTGTAGCCACATTCCATCAATGCTGGAAAATTTTATTTGAGGGGTGGGATAGAAATTTATAAATAAATAGATAAAAATAGATGGTCCAAGTTTCTGCCCAGTATATAGCAGCTTCCCATATTCCAGATCTGAAATGCCACTGTTTGTTTAATCCCAAAGGATTAAACAAATTCCCATAAATTAGCACTTGAAATTATATTGTGGATGTAAAGCAGGGACTCTGTTTAAATTACTCAATGGGAGCAGCTGAGTCTCTGATCCATTCAGGGGGATATACTGATCTAAGTAGGCACGCACAACATTCTTGTGCTCTGTTTGATTTCCTTTCACGGTTTTTGATAAACCGACAACCAGATACTTCTGAAGATTGCGGCCGGCGGACAGAGGAAGTTATGCTTTCACACAAAGAACTTCATAAATATTGCAGGCTCCTTGTCTCAATTTTGCCTGTCTGCTTTTTGGTTTAGGGAACCTGGGGACCAGATGCTGGGAGAGGGGAGAGAGACTTCCTGGCAGAACCCCAGCTCTGCAAAAGAGAAAAACGCTTTGCAGAGAATGATGAAGCGTTAGCCTCCCAAAGTTTGGAATCATTACAAATTTACAACCAACGCGTACCCAGTGATAATTATAACTTACATCTATTATGTTCTAAATGAAATAGGTTACCGGGGAGGTGACTGAAGGATTTTGTATCCCAAACAATGACTACTCAAAGGAATTGTGTACAACAAAGAGAATATGAAAAAAAATAATGTCCAGTTTTATGAATGACTGAAACAGACCATAAATGGGCATCTTCTGCTTTGGACATTCATGAACTCAAGGTCCACCAGCTTACTGAAAAGCCAGAAAAAAATGTTTCGTTGGACGATAATGCGCAGATGTAAGCCAGAAGGTGTCCGTGGTTTTCTTTTTTTATTGCTTCTGTCCCCATTCATTGACAACACTACTTTATTCCTTCAGAAACTGGGACCTGCCACACAGTTTTGTTTGGATTCAGTGTTGGGGAAGCAGTACTTACCTGACTCCTGACGGCTGAGTTGGGATTGCTTGCTGGGGGTGAGAGGGGCAAGGTGGCAGAGAGATCAGCATGGTGCAAGCAAACCAGCAGGAGTGCCGGATTGGACCAGGAGGTGCTGACCTCCCCACTGCCTCGCTCTTTGCCTTCTCTCTCCCAGTAAGCAGCAGTTTTCTTCCTCTCTGCATAATAGTAGTTCTTTTATTCATTTCCTGCTTTCTATTTTTTATTTTTTGCCAAGTGCAGAAAGCTGCATGTGCATAAGTTATGCTCATAAAACTTGCAAGTCTATTGTAATTAAAAAATAAATAAATTCTGGGAGAGGGGTGTCTCCTAAGTAGCTTCTCCTATGGAACTGATGAGGTATTGGTCTCAGAAAGTGTTGAATGAAACAAAACAAAATCTAAGAAATAGCCAGGCATTGGAGATAGTCAGGTTGTTTTCTCCCAGTTGAACCTTCCCAGTTTTCATTCCAGTCTTTGGACAATGGGCAGAAATAACAGAGTACAGTGGTACCTCGGGTTACATACGCTTCAGGTTACAGACTCCACTAACCCAGAAATAATACCTCGGGTTAAGAACTTTGCTTCAGGATGAGAACAGAAATCGTGAGGTGGCGGCAGGGCGGCAGCAGGAGGCCCCATTAGCTAAAGTGGTGCTTCAGGTTAAGAACAGTTTCAGGTTAAGAACGGACCTCTGGAACAAATTAAGTACGTAACCCGAGGTACCACTGTATGGCGAAATCCCCATATCCATATTTTAGAAGGGATAAAGAGAGGAAAGACAACAGTCTAAAGGAGAAACCACAGTTAATTGTGCAAACCATTTCAAGATGATGGCAAACTTGCTAGCTGCCCATCTGGTGGAGGGCTGGTCCCAAGTCCTCCCCTCTAGGAGCTTACAGGTATGTGGCACTTCCATTATTTTATTTATTTATTTAAGAACATTTCTCGACTACTTAGTATTTAGAAGCAGGACCTTTTTTTCCAGCTGGAACTCTCTGGAACCTCTCAAGTGGCCTCCATTGCCATTATATAAGAGAACAAGGGAGGTGTTTATGGTTTTCTAGAAAAAATGGCATTGTTTAGAAATCTCCAAGTGGTATATAAAATGCCGCTGCAGCAGCAACAACAAAAGCAGTCGGCCTTCTGCAGTGCCATTGGCAGGAGGCAGGATCCTTAGACGTTCAACTGTGTGGGTGAACTTGCCAAGCATGGCCGGGGAACAAGCTCAGCATGAACAAATCCTTATTAAGGCATTCATAAATGTTAAGAAGCAGTTCTTTTATCACAATCTGCGTAATGGAACTGTCAATAGAAATACGCTGTGCAAATATAATGGAGAAATCTATAACGGTTGCCGTGTAGTAAGGAAATGTTAGAGTTAATCCATTGCCATCTGTCTCCATTTTCTACCCTGCTTGGTTGAACACCACAAATATGAGCCAGACAGATGCTTAGTCAAAATTGGAGGGAATTCAAGCTGCAGCGGTTGATGAGGAGAGAAGCTTGGAAGTTTTGGCTGAAGCCTGCAAGACACTGGATATGGAGGCAGGGGCAGGGATAAGAATTTGAGGTAGCCCTTGCGGGACGCACAGCTGAAATGAAACTGATGAGCTGGAAAACCAACTTGGCTCGAGACATATATGGCAGGTAGAGGAAGTACCATGAACATGTTGGGACTTCAGTCCCCAATTGTTTATTTATTTAGCAATTATGAAGATGTTGAAGGGTGGGCCATTCGTGGCAGGCTTTCCATGTCACCATTTTTAAAATTTGAATTGGCCTTCCCTTAGCACTTCAAATTGCCATATTTTAAAATATCCTCCATTTTAGAAATAGTATCTTGGCTGTAGTTGTTGCAATTATCAGTGAGGTTTCTTTTTAGCAAATAAAGCTGACTGACTTTTCGTTCACTATCTTCATATGAGGCACTTGTAAAGTCAGCAACAATTAGAATAAATACAACCGCTTGTAATGACGCTGTACACACACACGAATTAGGGTTTTTGCTGGTTGTTTTTAGAAGTCTGCTTCCTCTATTGTACCACTGAAATTATTTTGGCCAGAAAATCATGAGCCTTAGGGATGGGTGACTCTATTAATTTCACTTTCTCATTTGTCCAATCTTAAATTCACTTCTCTACATTTCCACATCAGTTTGAGATTTTCTTTTCTTTAAAATGTCCTCCTGAAAATTCATCAGCATTTGTGTGTGAATGCCTCCTGATATAGATATTTTTGTGCGCAATTTATACTAAAAATAATGCATCCTTGAATGCCATTTTCACCAATGGATGCATGTTTATGTATTTTTTGTGTGTACACATTCCTTTGCTGGCGAACTGTACTGTAAAATTTAGAGAAGTGCACATTTCAAAAAATTGCTTTGTTTGGTCTCATGTATTTTTTCAGGAAGTGCAAATCAGTAATCTGTGATGTTATTATATTATTTCCCCTCCAATATTCAACCCGTCCATGACAATAATGGGTACGATTTTATTTCATGCTTGCAACCATACTCAACCTTCCCGTTTTATTACACCAGTCCGATATTTTATTATTTTAATGGTATGTTACTTTAAGATACCCTTTTTGGTTATATTCCTTCATGCTTTTCTTCTCTTCTCTCTTTGTTATTAAATATATGTTCTTCTAAGTTGTATGTTCAGAAGTGAGAACTGTTCCTGTACTACTGTGTCTAAAACCCAATAAAAATCTATTCAAGAAAAGAAGGAAGTGCAAATCAGGTAGGTTTGCCTTTAAATGCTAACTGAATTGAATTTCTCCCCAACTGGATCTGCAGTGTGGCGAATGCCCCCCTGCATAGAGCAACAATGCCTGCCATGTTGAAAGAGGCAACACATAGCCGCCAATATATTGAGTCCCAAAACTAGGATGCGGGTCTAATTGGCCATGATCCCTCATGAGTCACATGACCCACGTGAGCTCACAAAAATACATTTTTTTGGGGGGGCGTGCTCTAGTATGAGAGCAAAAAGTGTTTTTGGGGCACTGTGTGAGGTTGCGGCCCCCCAAAAAGGGTTTTTCGGGGCAAAATCACAGCATCTAAAATGGTTGCCATACTCTCTCACAAAAAAGGAATGTTCCAGTTTTACTGGGACACTTGTGGGGTATGGGCAATGGCACGGCTGCTCTTGAAAAAGCCTTGGACCCAGAGGTTCATGAGAATACTGCCTGGTTGCAAATACAGTGGTACCTTGGTTCTCAAACTTAATCCGTTCCGGAACCCCTTTTCAAAACCAAAGCGTTCCAAAACCAAGGTGCGCTTTCCCATAGAAAGTAATGGAAAACGTATTAATTTGTTCCAGACTTTTGAAAACAACCCCTAAAACAGCAATTTAACATGAATTTTACTGTCTAACGAGACCATTGATCCATAAAATGAAAGCAGTAATCAATGTACTGTACTATAAAATAAATAAGACAGTATTGTAGATGACAAAAATCAACACTATTTTTTTTCCTTATCTGCACTGTTTGCAGGTAAGAAATTATTTGGATGGGGGGCTTTTATCTATTTCCTCAACCAACCAACCAACCAACCAAGCAACCAACCAACCAACCAGTAGCTGAACTGGGTTCCACACAGTCACAGAAACAAATTAGCCAAAAAAGCCTGAAAAACAAAAATGCAAAATAAATAGCAAAAACGAAAGCACCAAACTTAATCCCTTCTGGAAGTCCGTTTGACTTCTGAAATGTTCGAAAACCAAGGTGCAGCTTCTGATTGCTGCAGGTGACCTGGAAACAATAGCCGACCGGACGCTTGGCTTCGAAAAAACGTTTGAAAACTGGAACACTTACTTCCAGGTTTTCAGCGTTTGGGAACCAAGGCATTTGAGTACCAAGGCATTTGAGTACCAAGATGTTTGAGAACCAAGGTACCACTGTAACCCCTTTCCAGGAAAGTAATGGGGGGGGGGTTTGACACCGTTGATGGAAAGTGATAATCTGAAGCCATACCATAGCAATCTGCCTTCAGGACTAAATTCGCGACTTATTTGTCTGTGCTCACTCCAGAGGAGAGGGTGACCAATTTACCCACACTGGGTGCTGAGCCAAGAGGGCACCGCACAGACTGCCACAACAATTATGTAGAACAAAAGGTGAGAGGGGGCTTGTGCCTAATTTTGGCATTGCACAAGACACCACTGAAATTTGAAAGTCTGCCATTGCTCACCCCAATGGATGACCTCTGCTGGGAGAGAAATGCTGTCTCTGTGTCTTTTCAGGAAGTTTTAGAATGTTATGTTTCTTTTATGCTTTTATTCCATGATTAGGTTTTACATAGCCTTATTCAGATTTGCCTATATTTAATTTCATTTTAATACAGTGGTACCTCGGGTTACAGATGCTTCAGGTTACAGACACTTCAGGTTACAGACTCCGCTAACCTGAAAGTAGTACCTCGGGTTGAGAACTTTACCTCAGGATGAGGACAGAAATCGTGCAGCAGCAGCGGGAGGCCCCATTAGCTAAAGTGGTACCTCAGGTTAAGAACAGTTTCAGGTTAAGAATGGATCTCCAGAACAAATTAAGTTCTTAACCCGAGGTACCACTGTATTTGTTAAGAGAGGGGCATTAAAAAAAGGGGGGGACATGTTGTGAACTGCCAGAGAACTCATTGGGGTTTGCTTGTGAGTAAATCCTTGTAGGATTGTGTCCTAAATTAAGGAAGCCATATACTCCCAAATAATTCTTGCAGAATGTACCTAATTTGTATTGTATTTTCTCATGTGAATTCAACCTAAGTGAGCTACATGCTCAGACTCTGCAAAGCCTGCCAAACGATGAAGCCAGCCAAAATAGCCAGCTGTCAGGCATTCATCAAATCTTGGACCATACCACATCTAAATCAGTAATGTCAGAAGAGTATTATTGCTGATCGATGAGTGGACAAAAGCAAAAGTAACTTAAAAAAAACCTTTGGGGTGAGAAAAAATGTGATGCCAATTTTATACATTAGTAATCGAGCAATTTATTATTCTTTGTGCCTCACTGTTCTATTTATAGGATGGCTTCACAACAGGAGAGTTATAAAAACAAAAAACGCCGTATCCAAAAGTTTAAAACATATTAAAATGCTGCTACAAATAAACTAAAATCTAGAGTGTAATGCCAAAAGCAGCAGCAGCAAAGCTTTAAACGTGAAGTCTGTGTTTGCCATCCATTTGGAACGCACGGCAACAATCACATGGGGAAGACCTATATATGTCCAACCCAAATGTTCACAGCATTCACACATATACCTCAGCTATGTAGGTTGAAAAGCAAAATGAAAAGGCCAGCATCAAAGAATTTAGAAAATAATTAATTTTATTAACTGCACAAGGAATTTCCCATTTATGCGGGGGCTACATTTTGAGGCTTGAAATGGATGGTCCTACAACGCTTCTTGCCACCACTTCCTCTTCTGCTTCATTTACCTGCAGGAAAACCACGGTGCGGGTGTATTGCAAATCCGCTCCACCTCACCGTGGGAAGAAGTTGCGGTGGACCGCATGGCCACCCACTCTCTCCGGGGGGCGGGGATGAAGTCCCGCGTTGCCCAGGGGATCCCGGCCACGTCAGCGACCAGCCAGCCAGTCCGCTGGCTGGTGGGGGTGTGGCTGGGACCATTTAAGCCAAGGCGGGAGCTGGAAGGCTTCCTCTTGGCTCGCCTCTTTGACCTCCCTCCCTCCCTCTTTTGCAGGTTTTTCTTCTTGGCCTGGCTATGGACCGTGGTTAGTCGCCGTTAAGGGGCCTGGTAGGAATTCTTCCACTTGGCAAAATTGGCTTGGGGCCATTTGGTTTTCACCTACCTTGTAGCAATCGCCACAACTTTGTAAGGTTTTGTGGTTAGGCATTGTTTGATCTTTTGATGGGGGAGGGGAGGTGTGGCCATCACCTGCCCCTCCAAGCTTAAAGGTATTCCGTTAAAGGAATCCAGGGGTGTGGATCTTGTCCGAAGCCCGGGGTGGGGCTAGGGCCATGACATGACCCCATTGGGAACACCTGGGGAACTTGAGTTGGTCAGCATCGACGGGGCTCCCCCTTCTGGTGGTTTACCCTTACCAGACTCCCTGTGCAACGGGCAGGAGTCAGATATAGTTGGGTCCATTCAATGCCTAAGCCAATACCGCTCACATTCTGTAATTAATAAAGTTGTGGCCAAAATTTGCCCAATAACATTAACCTAATATTGGTGTCCTGTGTGTTTCATTTCAATGAGGGGGTGGTTATGGGGTCTTGACATGCAATGACCAGATCATTGCAACCCACCACCAATTTTTTGGGTAGGTGCATATGTGCTAATGTGACAGAAAGGTCATTCGGGCAGATCCTTGGCTCAGGACCCGAGCTTTGGCTTCTTCCGCCTGTCTCCCATCAACGCTGGTCCGGTTATCAATAGCTTCACAAGATAAATGGCCAGTATGAAATGTGACCGGGGATACTTTACTGTGATGAAATGAACAGGGCTGGTGCAGGGTGGCGTGTGGGGTGGGGAGAGCTGGGAGTTGCACCGCTCTATATCAGATGAGTTTTTGAAATAAAAGTGCAGTAAATCAAACGCTTGCTTTATGTGTGTCATTTTGGCTGCCATCTGTAATATAGGCGATGATTATTAATTCAACAGGAGATAGACTGCCAAGGTCACATTGTGGAGGCTTTTAAATACGCCCCTGATGGACAGCCTGCCCCCGTCGAAATGAATAGGCTGGCACCGCAGGAATGTTTTGAATATTTTATATCCAAACAGAGCTAAGTCGCACGAGGCCAAAGCCTACTTACAAGATGTGGAAACCAAGCCTTGTGAGGAATGTTTGAGGGAGCTGGGTATGTTCAGCCTGGGAAAGAGGAGACGGAGAGGAGATACGATAGCCTGCCATCTTGGAATATCTAAACGGCTGTCACATGGAGGATGGCACAAACCTGTTTTCTCCTTCTCCAGAGGGTATAGGGTGCCATCTTGAATAAAATGTTGGGGGGGGTTCCAGGTAAGCCCCACCCTGCATAATCGATCACAAGATGCAGCACATGCACACCATTCAAATGGCATTGCCTGTCAACTTTGGGGGGCCATGACCCCTTCAGATATTTCATTGGGGAGGCATAGGGACCTCGGCCTCCAGGAGTTGGGTCCTATGGAAGGGTAGGACTTAAAACAATGACTTCAGGTTATAAGGAAATTCTGACTAAACTTCAAGAAGAACTTTTGGACAGTGAAAGCAGTTCAACAGTGGAAAAGACCCCCAAGAGAAGTGGTGGACTCTCCTTCCTTGGAGGTTTTTAAGCAGAGGCTGGATGGCCATCTGTCATGGATGCTTTAGTTGATATTCTTGCATCGCAGGGGGTTGGACTAGGTGGCCTGTAGGGTCCCTTCCAACTCCACAATTCTATGATCCTATCTTGTTAAGACCTTTTAGCAGGGAATATTGGCCAGAAAAGCAATGGTTTCTCTCTGGTAGAAAACATCAGGTAGCTCAAGTCACTAAACTAGAGGTGGGGTTCACACCTTCTTTGATGCTGGCAACCCATCAATAAGGTCTCCTCAACCACAACCCACTTTTTGAGTATAAACTTTTCAATTTGGAAACCACAGAGCAGTGCCTTCCAATGAAGGGGAACCCAGGCAAATCGCCATCAAGCAGTATTTTAAGGCAAGTGTGGGAAACCTTAGGCCTGGGGTGAATGCAGACCTCCAGGCCTATCTGGTCCTCATAACTATCCCAAGTCCATTCTCTCTCCCCAGACCCCTCACCAGCCATGCTCCATGACCTCCTCAAATGTTTTTGCCTATCTAGAATGTGTCCTTGAACTCTTCCTGGCCTGGTGGGAGAAATATCTCTGTGTGTAGAGTTTTGCATGATGGGCTTGTAGCCTATTGTACAAAGGTAAGAGTTATATTCATTTTTCCTGCCCACTGTTACTTCCAGTCTCCACCCACTACACCTGGAATGTGGCCTCCAGGAGGGCAATATCTATTTCCTTTTGGGTTTTTGCATCTTGTATTGTTATCATTATTTAAAAAGCCTAATATGTGCGTTGTGGCGAGTCTCCACACGTTTATCATGTGAAGGTCTTGAATGACTATTTCCTCTGAAGTGGGCATGTAGCAATATTATCATATGATCATGATCATCATAAGTTTCTTTCCTTTCCACTGGAAACAAAATAGCTAGGTTCTGCTCTGGTGGGGAGTAAACAGAAGCAGGGCTGCAGCAATTGAGACCACCCACTGAAATTTGTACTCGTCTCTCCCACAAAAAGATGCTATTTATGATCAGATTTTCCAGAGTCAGGAAAAAGCTGGATCAAATATTTTAAAAACTAAAAAGAATGGGATGGTATTTTGAGGATGAAAATGCGGGATGCAAAAAACAAAACAAAAAAAACTTGACAATAATTGACACCAATTCCAGAATCAACTCCCATCTGGAAAAAATACATTATTTTATTGTTTTTATGGTATTTTACATTTTATTATACTATCGTATCTCATTACACGCTGCCTTGATATCTTCTATGCGGGGACGGTCCAGAAATATTTTTATAAATAAAAATAAAATGAATGCATATAGGAAAGGTGTGTGTGTGTGTGTGTGTGTGAAGAGAAATTAATGATACAGTTCTCTTTCAAAATACACCTATTAAATACTACGTGGATGGTGCTAACTTGGTGGATAACTAGAATTCCCACCCTGCTGTGGAGGGTTACAGTAATTTTAATTGTATATATTGGAAGCTTGCCAGTGTTAAACATTTTTAACTGCTGCCACAAATGCAGAAGTGTTTCTTCCTCCTCCTCCCTCCCCTCCCTCTAAGCATTCTTAGAGGGCTTCCACGAAAAACAGACCAATGGAAAGGTAATAAAGTAAGCTTGGCCTTTTGGAAAAAGGAAGGCCTGATTTATGTATGTTTGGTACATGGCTGATGCAAGGTTTAGTAATTCATGAACTCCACTCCCCCCTCCACCAGCCCTTTCCTTGTCCATGTGGCCTCCTCGTGCCTCCTAAGAAAAACAAAGGGTTCCCAGCTAGCAGATTCTGGCTGCACATAAACTGTACATTTAAGGCACATTTAAAGCACAGGGTTCAACTCCCCCAGAGCTAGAATTCCCAGAACTTTTAACAAACTCCAGTTCCCAGGATTCTTTGTGGGTGGGTGGGAGGGTAGGAGATGTGCTTTAAATGGATGGGGCTGGGTACAACTGAATAGTTACGCTAGTGGGAGCAAGCACAAAGAGTCAGACTAGGGTAACAAGGCTTCCCCTCACTTTTATTCCCCTGAGAGGCACCACATACTCTGGGGTAGCTCTGGGTGGTAGTCCGGAGAATGGGATCTCTGCAACACCCTGCTAAGACAACTGAAAAGTGAACATGTTTCAGATGGACATAGGAAGCTGCCTTAAATCTTAATGGTAGAATATCTGCAGCTAGCGAAAGCGACAGGAAGAGTAAGAGGCCAACCAAAACAAAAAGTCTACAAGGATTGGAGAATCTTTATAGAATCTTTAGAAAGCTATGGAATAAAAGGAAACATCTTGGCAGAATTAGACTGATCCCTGTATTGTATAAATATAAGTTTGTAGGGAGGTAAAAAGAAATTATCTAAGAAATATGTAACTGTGAGGTATAAAGTAATGGATAGACAAAGTGCAGTGAGATTAATTGGAAGTCAGTTTTAAATTTCTTTTCTATAAATTTTATAATTGTGTTCAATACCAGGAGTATATATGATGGTAATTATATTAATCTTCTTATATCTTATAGTGTGGTTTAATTTTTCTGTTATTTGTTTGTTTGATTGTATGTTTGTTTACTTGTATGTACGTCTGTTTTTCGTAAATGTATTTATTTTAAATTAATAAAGATATAAAATAGGAAGCTGCCTTATACCAAATCAGACCTATTGGGACAGTGGTGGAACTTGGAGTCTCAAATTTCAGCAGTGCCCCGTACGACACCAAAATTGGGTGCTCCTCCGCCTCTCACTTACCATTCTGCATCATAGTTGTGACATCCCCTGTGGCGCCGCTGAGGTTCTGTGCCCAGTGTGACTGAACAGGTTGTGCCCCCCATATCTGCCTCTGATTGGGTCCATCTAGGTCACTCTTGTCTCTGCAGACAGGAGTCATGTCTTGCTTTACCTGAAGATGCCAGGGTTTGAACCTGTGGACTTCTGTCTATAATTCATGTATTTCATCCCTGACTAATAGCTCTTTCCCTGTGTCTGTCATTAAGCGCATGGCAACCTACTGTACATGTCCAGCTCCATCAACTTCAACTGCCTGAAGGCCTCCTGTTCCCTAAAACAATTTCACTCTTTCTCCCTTGCAGTCCCTTATGCCTGGAACTCCTGCCAACATATCTCTCTGAAGCCACTTATTTCCTTTAAACACCTCCTCAAAACCCACCTTTCCCTTAGGGCAGCCTTTCTCAATCTGTGGGTTGGGTCCCCAGATGTTGTTGAACTCCCATCACCCCTAGCTAGCAACGCCAGAGCTCAGGGATGATGGGAGTTGTAGTCCAACAACATCTGGGGACCCACAGGTTGAGAACCGCTGCCTTAGGGACTATGGGAATGACAGTTGAGGAAAATCAACTGTAGGTGATCTCCAGCGAAAGTCACCCTTGGAATAGATCCACTGAGACCAATGGACCTACTCTGAGCCCGAGAAACATTGGCTATCACCCATATTCTTCCTCATCTTCCCCTGCCTCTATTTCCTCTGTCTATTTTGGACTTGTTCACAACTTGGGGCATGAAATCCAAGTCTTATGAGGAACAGTTGAAGGAGCTGGGTATGTTTAGCCTGTAAAAGAAGAGACTGAGAGGAGATACAATAGTCACCATCAAATATCTCAAGGGCTGTCACATGGAAGAGGGAGCAAGCTTGTTTTCTCCTGCTCTGGAGGGCAGGAGTTGAACCAATGGCTTCAAGTTACAAGAAAGGAGATTTCGACTAAACACCAGGAAGAACTTTCTGACAGCAAGAGCTTTTTTTGACAGTGGAATGGTCCCACTCGGTAGGTTGTGGACTCTTCTTCCTTGGAGCTTTTTACAGCATAGGTTGGATGGCCACCTGTCATGGATGCTTTAGCTGAGATTCCTGCATTGCAGGGCATTGGATTAGATTACCTTTGGTCATCCCTTCCAACTCTACGATTCTACAATTCTATGATAATCTGTCAAAACCACTCTTTTCTGTGTCTAGGGCAGCTGTCTACCAGCTCCATCTGGAACGCAGGCTGAGACCCTATCTGCCCGCAGACTGTCTCATCAGAGTGGTGCATGCTTGGACTACCGCTTGGACTACTGCAATGCGCTCTACGTGGGGCTACCTTTGAAGGTGACCCGGAAACTACAACTAATCCAGAATGCGGCTGCTAGTCTGGTGACTGGGAGTGGCCACCGAGACCATATAACACCGGTCCTGAAAGACCTACATTGGCTCCCAGGACTTTTCCGAGCACAATTCTTGCAGCCTGACTCCCTCCTCTGGCAACCTGCACAGAGTTTTGCTTAATGGTTGCCATTAACTTGATTTTAATTAATTTTTATAATGAAATATTTTTAGAATGTTGGTTTATTTGATTGTTTGATTATTTGATTGTTGTTAGCCGCCCTGAGCCCGGCTTCGGCTGGGGAGGGCGGGATATAAATAAAATTTTTTATTATTATTATTATTATTATTATTATTATTATTATTATTATTACTTCAAAGTGTTGGTGCTGACCTTTAAAGCCCTAAACGGCCTCGGCCCAGTATACCTGAAGGAGTGTCTCCAACCCCATCATTCAGCCCAGACAGGAAGTCCAGCTCTGAGGGCCTTCTGGCGGTTCCCTCACTGTGAGAAGTGAGGTTACAGGGAACCAGGCAGATGGCTTTCTCGGTAGTGGTGCCCGCCTTGTGGAATGCCCTCCCATCAGATGTCAAGGAAATAAACAACTACCTGACTTTTAGAAGACAGCAACTACCTGACTTTTAGAAGACGGCACTGACTTTTAGAAGGCAGCACTGTTTAGGGAAGTTTTTTTTTATTTTGATGTTTTATCGCATTTTCAATATTCTGCTGGGAGCTGCCCGGAGTGGCTGGGGAAATCCAGCCAGATGGGCGGGGTACAAATAAATTATTATTATTATTATTATTTATTTATTTATTTATTTATTTATTTATTTATTTTCTAAAGATTCAAGCAAGCTAGTTTCATCCGTAATCTGGAGGTTGTGTGCATAGCTGAGATGATGATGATGATGATGCCACCATATTGCTTTTAGGAGATAATATTAAACGTAGAATAAAGTTCCAGAATAAGGGACGCGGGTGGCGCTGTGGGTAAAACCTCAGTGCCTAGGACTTGCCAATCGCATGGTCGGCGGTTCGAATCCCCGCAGCGGGGTGAGCTCCCGTCGTTCGGTCCCAGCTCCTGCCCACCTAGCAGTTCGAAAGCACCCCTAAGTGCAAGTAGATAAATAGGTACCGCTTTATAGTGGGAAGGTAAACGGCGTTTCCGTGTGCTGCGCTGGTGCCGGCTCGCCAGAGCAGCTTCGTCACGCTGGCCACGTGACCCGGAAGTGTCTCCGGACAGCTCTGGCCCGCGGCCTCTTAAGTGAGATGGGCGCACAACCCTAGAGTCGGACATGACTGGCCCGTATGGGCAGGGGTACCTTTACCTTTACCTTTTTAAAGTTCCAGAATACCTTCCGCTGTGGACTCATGGTGTGGTTGTAAAAAGGTGTGCTCATGCAGTGCTCTTGATCCAGGTTCTTTGCACAGACACTATCATGTTTAGAGCTCCTCAACCTCCAAATTATGGCTGAAACTTATCTGGAGGAGTCTTGACTGGATTCAGTGGAAACTTTTGCCAAACTGCATCATAAAGGAGAGGTTGCATAATGGCTCCTGAGGCATCCCCTGGGGTCACAACATGCTTTGATATAGGAAACTTCCAGCTGTTTGCTCTTTAAGCTTAATTAGGACTGGATTTTTGTGGTGGAAAAGGACATATAATGATAAAGTGTTTGTTGTAACTTACTTTTGGGTTGCTATATAAAAACCAATAAAAACTCCCTTTCTTTCAATGAAAACAGAAATGTTGTTGAAAGCAACATCCCAACACTTTTTATAAAATTGGTTTGGAACCCCACGTACTTGATTCTTTCTTGTAAATATTTGTGGTTCTGAATTTTTGGCAGACGTAGCTTGACTTATGTGTCCCATTCCAAGAAACACAAAGTTTTTGGTGCAAGGAATCTTAGAGAGTGCATTAAATATAATTGCACAGCAGCCAGCAAAAATGATCGTCGAAGAACATATTGAATTTGTTTTAAGCTCTACTGGAATGTTAAAGGTTTGGCTGGTGAAGATTCCCAGAAATTAACATGATTTACCATCGGGGCTTCCTTTGGTTTTGATCCTGCTGTAGGATGATGTGTTTTCCCTAATAGCGCAGAATCTCTCGTTAAGTTCAGGAAACAGGATATAAGGGTAAGTCAGTTGAGCCAATTTATGGGCATAATAAAACAACCCCTATTACCTTTGGCAGTCAAGGCAAGACAAGGTGAAACACAGTGTTGTAAAGTTATTATGACAAAAGAATTTAGTATTTACCTGACAAAATCGAGTAAAAATACTGCATGTATTTCTTAAGCAGCATTTCAGGCATTATGAGGTAAAATTAATAGCAGTAGTCTATCATTTGTCCTGTTGTACAGGGATATTTCAGAGTTCACTCAAAGCCAGAAATGTCTGCTATTAAATCATTACAAACTACAAGGCTTTTTTTTAAAAAAGTGTTTCCTAATGTCTGTTCAATGTCTGCTTTTGGCTGAACCAAGCCAGGGGTGTTAACAGCTGGGGCTCCCTCTCTATCCTCTCCCCCCATCTATTCTGCTTCTAAATTAAAAACAAATTTAGAAGCAGAATAGATGTTTTGTCTATTGAAAACTTGTTCATTGTAGGGAAGGCAACTGGCAGCGTACACAGCTGCTCTCGACAGTAATTAGGCTTCAGAAGTTAGGGGCAGAGGGAACAAGGAAACAGAATCCGAACTGACCAAATATGGTTCATTTTGTGTGCTGGTGGGACGGTTTGAATTCTACACACACCACACACCAGTCAAAGCCTTTTGTGCACATAGCATTGGAAGAATCACAAAAGAAGCTGTGCGGTATAGCAGTTAGGGTGCTGGACTAGGACACAGGAGACCGGGCTTCAAATCGCCACGGAGGCCTGAAGCTCACTGGACATACTTGGGCGAGTTATCTTCTCTCTGCAAAGCCTACCTCACATGTGTGCTAACCTCGCATATGTGCTAACTTCTCATATGGAAAGGCAGGAAGTCAATGTAATAAATGCATGCAGCTATGCTAAGTCTTGCAATAGTCCATTATTTTAAAAAGCTTCTCCTCTGTCTCTTCTTTCCATTTCTGCCCATATAATATTCCAACTGCTGTTGTCACATACATAAATAGTTTAATCATCTTCTTTGGAAGCCAATTGTTTAGCTTTCTTAGAAGGCCTGTGATCCTGCCGTTATGTGGAATGTGATGGCCAACTCAGGAAGCTGATTTTCGGTGCCACAAAAGGCAGATAATTGTTACTCATTTAATTGATTGTTGTATTTGCACTGCCAGGGAGGTGGTCAGAATTAGGGGTGGGGGAGAAATCTGATTCATTCCAAATTTAGAGGCGAACCTTACTCAATTCCCATTTTCCAAAGCAATTCATGAATCAGAACACCTCCGTCCTTAGAAATTTTGCTGTGTCATTTTCCAATCAAGAAATGCATACACTAGGCTATAGTATGCACTGAAATGCAAGTGTCTGTGAAAATGGCATGCAAAAATGCATTGTATTAGGACAAACTGCTGTGCAAACATGTGTACATTACGCAAAATTGTTAGACTAGATGTTAGACTAGATCATCCAGCAGGCTCTTTTGATGTTCTTAGGTTGGTCCTGGGTGAATATCCCTGGAGAGAGTGTTCCCCCAAGATAGTCTTTCTCTGGTCTCCACCTGCCTTGCCTCAGACAGCATGGGCACCTAGAGGAGGCTCTTCACTTTTGCCACTTGGAAGCCTTCTAGAAAGCAGCAGGGAGAAAGGGGATACAACAGAGTGAAGAAAGAGGAGTCAAAAACTCTTATGAGTTACGAAAATAAGAAAACAACCTCCTTAGGGAACAACCTCCTCAGTTTCCCCTGACCTCCTTACAAGGAACCAAATACAAAATGTGCTAAGGATCAAAGCCTTAGCTTTTGTTCAAATGCTCAAATTCAAATGCAGGTTTGTTTCAAAAGGTAAATCAATCCACACGCCTTACCTATCAAATTTCACAATTCCTTTGCCTATTGCTTACCAGCTGTCGACCCTTGTGCCAGAGCGTGATAATTGCATCATGGACCAGTTTAGCGAAGGTTGAGAAACCAAGGAAGAACTGCAGGGACCGTACATCTGTTGCAGAAGCTAAATGGAATGATAATATGGATGGCCTTAGTAATTTATTTAGCAGACCAGAATTTAGCATGGGAATGGAGATTTAGTTTGTTATTTGGATGTTCTCAATGCTGCCTTCATTAGCAACACATTGTAGCTGAGGGCGGTTGGCATGTTCCTTGCCATTTCAAAACACATTCTCTACCCTGTTGCCTTTTGCGGACTTCATGCGCTATGTTCACATGGATCACACAGGGCTTGAGATGGTTTTGAAGCTTATGTAGGTGTCCCCTTTTCAGATGTCAACACAACATGTGCACATCGTGGGGCGAATTCGACAAAGTCATTTTACAAGTAGGATGACTTCTGCTCATGCAGTGATGGGACTTTCCTTCCTGAGTTTACCTCCAAATCTGCCATGATGGATTCAGTGAAGTAGATTTTAAAAGGTGAATTGAATCCCTGTGGCATTAGGGCAAGTTACAGCTCTGCATCTGCTGCCCTTCAGTGAAGATGAGGATTCTTAGTTTCTTGTCAATTTTAGCTTTGGCTCCAGTTCCTTCTTCTTGCATGGGGTCTGTCTCGGATGGATCCCATCTTTTGCTTCCCTAAAATGTTGTTAGACTGCAGCTCCCACCAGCCCTAAACAGCCTGCCCAGTTGTCAGGCATGAAGAAGAAGAAGAAGAAGAAGAAGAAGAAGAAGAAGAAGAGGAGGAGGAGGAGGAGGAGGAGGAGGAGGAGGAGTAGGAGTTTGGATTTGATATCTTGCTTTATCACTACCCGAAGGAGTCTCAAAGCGGCTAACGTTCTCCTTTCCCTTCCTCCTCCACAGCAAACACTCTGTGAGGTGAATGGGGCTGAGAGACTCCAGAGAAGTGTGACTAGCCCAAGGTCACCAAGCAGCTGCATGTGGAGGAGCAGAGACGCGAACCCGGTCCCCCAGATTACGAGTCTACTGCTCCTAACCACTACACCACACTGATGGGAGTTGTAGTCCAGCGACAACTAGAGGCCTACAGGCAAGCCACCCAGATAAATAAAGCAAGATGAACGGGGGTTGTTGTTGTTGTTGTTGTTGTTGTTGTTGTTGTTGTTGTTGTTGTGATTTATCGCCATTCTCAACTGCTTGGTGATCCTAGCCATGCAAACGGTAGAAACCCCACAAAAATATACATTTGTTTTACTTTAAAGAGCTGGCAAACCAAATTCTGCAAAGCCACAGAAACCTTTTAACAGATGCATTTGTGGTTGTTTTGCAGAACTGGAAGGTTTGGCAGAGGATTTCGCTTTTCTTGCCAGGCTTCTGTTGTACAACTAGGCAGAGGGAACATGCTGAAAGGATTAATCTGGACGCTACGTATTGGCAGACCAGTTCTGTGGATTTCATCGGGGTACTCTT
The DNA here is from genome assembly GCF_027172205.1 of Podarcis raffonei. NCBI lineage: Eukaryota > Metazoa > Chordata > Lepidosauria > Squamata > Lacertidae > Podarcis > Podarcis raffonei. The sequence goes on from NC_070602.1 coordinate 114,777,931, forward strand.
GGTGGTTTGAAATTTGCATTTTAAATTAATGCGACTTGTCTGGTTTAATTCTATAATTGCCATTAAGGAAAAAAAACAAAAAACCCTTCATTTTTCTAGGCGCTAAATACAGTTCTAGGGGAACTGGTTTTGCCCAGTGGTCACTTTGCCAAATTTTATTTGCCTTGGCACAAAAATCCCCACAGACTTTTGCACTGCATAATTGCTCATCATGCATTCAAGGCGGGTGGGCAGAGAGAGAGCACTTTGCACTTCATATGTTACTGTAATACCTTTTCTGACAATGTAAGGGCCAAACTTTAATTGCATAGCAAACAGCTACATCTGTGTTTTGTCTTTCTTTCCCTCTCTGGGGGAGTAGTGACTATTATCTGGGGGGCTGCAGCATCCAGGGAAGAGTGGCTATGCCATACCCTCCGACATCTCTTCCATGAAAATAGGGACATCCTATGCCATAATAAAAATAAAAGTAATACTTTCATTATTTATACCCCATCCATCTGACTGCGTTGCCCCAGCCACTCTGGGTACCTTCCAACATATATATATAAAAACGTAACAAAACATTAAACGTTAAAAAAACCTTCCCTATACAGGACTGCCTTCAGATGTCTTTTAAAGGTTGTGTAGTTACTGATCTCCTTGGCTCAGGGGTCCACATAACTCTATACCCTCCAACATATCTCTAATGAAAATAGGGACATCCTAAAGAAAAGCGGGACATTTTGTGATCAAATCAGAAACTGGGACAGCTTCTGTAAATCTGGGACTGTTCCTGGAAAATTGGAGGGTCTGCTTTCCCTCCTTGCACACAATCTCATGCAAAAATTTCCTGTTAAGTTGTGGGTGAACATATCAGACGACACAGCGATTCTTCAAACAGCTCTTGTTTATTCACAGGCCAGGACACAACTGAACTGAAGGGTTCAGCCAGCCTGCTTATATAGAGCTCCAGTACAATGTAACTGTAACAATTTTCTAAAACTATCCAATCACTGAACGTCACTTTCAATCCCTTATTTGCATAACTATCTACAGTATCCCCCTGCTGGCCCAGGGTGAGAACTTCAGTACATAACATTTCCCACTGAATAGCTATGAGGCCTCAGAGCCTCACAGGGTGGGATTTTGCTTGGGAATGTGGGAACAGATGCATTCATACAAGGTATGCAATATATGCCTAAGCATAGTTAGGTGTGTTCTACTCTCACTGTCTTGGGCTAGTATCCAACCAAATAACTGCAGGGGCAGAACAACTTCCCTTTGCCCAATGGGACTTTCTTCTCTCTCCTCCCCTCTGTGCTCCCAAAACTTCTCTGGAGGGTTGGGGTTACCAACAAATTTAGATGGCAGAATCATTGGCTTTAAACTCAAAGTAACACGAGCCTGCCCCACAACACTAGAGAGGTTTTCCTACATTTTATTGATTCTCCACATACAAGTTGGCCAACCACCACCACACATTTTAGGCATTGGTTGGTTGGTTTCTTCTGGCTTCTGTGGTACGAATGTGTTCATTTCATTTTGTTGCACCAGCTCTCGGTTCCTGCGACTGTCAGTGTGGCTTTGTGAAATGATCCTTTTAAAGAGAGTGTTCCCGTGACAATCTGGAACTTGGCTAAGAACTGCTAGGGAAAGCCAGTAGTGTGAATGTATGCTGTATGCATGATCCAGCCTTCAGTCACCTCCTGACAATTCTCCAGAATGGATGCTTGTGGTGGGTTGGGGAACGCTTTCCTGTACATACAGGATTTGTGATGGATTGAGAACTGCCACACAAACACATGGCTTCTGGAGCTATGCCTGAGCTTCCGATTGCTGGATTGAGGACTAGGAGTGTATTTCTGGTTATGGTGGTCAGAGACAATATATGTGCTCAGGTCTTCTCTCCATAGCGGGGAATTTCAAGCCAATGAGAATTGTCCTCACATGGAGAGATATATGTAGGCTCATCCCTACCTGCATAGGGCCGCTTCACATGGTCACCAAACATATAACACATGAGGGGATGGTGGGCATCATCATTAGGACGGGGCAGGCTGGTGCAATGCCAGAAACACCTCACATCTGCATTCAGATGAACCCCTGTAGCATCAGCCATCTTGACATTTTGGCAGGCGTACATGCAGGACTGAGATCCTAATAAAATGCTGTATGAGCTAGTTGTGGTTCAAGAGCATTTCATAATAAAAAGTTGGCTGATTTATCTGTCACATTTGAATCTCACTTTCCCTGCAGGGTGCTCCAACATGCTAGGTTACATTAGTAAGGATGGTTGAATCTTTTCGATTTTATTTTCTCTCAGTTCAGTTCACAATTCCGCATTAAAAAAAAAATCTTCATTGAAAATGACATTTAGTATACATTTCTCCAAATTAACACAGTTTTGCAAGCCATTTCCCCTCACATGGAGCATTTTTACAAACGTATGCATTTTTAAGGCACACTTTCGTATAATACACGCATATCTATACACAGTTGTTGGTTGGAGAACTGCATTACAATCATACCTTGGGTTACAGCCGCTTCAGGTTGCGTTTTTTTGGGTTACGGACCACTGGAACCCAGAAGTACCGGAATGGGTTACTTCCGGGTTTTGGGGGTCGCGCATGAGCAGAAGCACTAAATCGTGCTTTGCGCATGCGCAGAAGCACCAAATCACAACCTGCACGTGCACAGACGTGGGTTGGAAACACTGCGGGGTGCGAACGTGCATCCCGCATGGATCACATTCGCAACCTGAGCGTCCACTGTACACAACATTTGGAGAAGCATGAATTTCAACAGGTAGCTGCATTTTGCTTCATGTAATGGTTCAGGAAATGTGAACTTCTAACTGGAGCAGACACATTGAAATAAGTGGGCCTAAGTTGGTCATGAACTTCAATGGGGTTTAATGTTGGATGCAGTCTAGTGACTCCAGTATGTTGTGTGGATGAATGAAGATTTGAATTTGGGGAGCCCGTGTACTAACTCAGAGGTCTAGTGAGCAGATGTGTGTGTGTGTATCAGAAAGAGAAAGAATGGGAAACCTTGTAATAAGGAGCACCTGCTTTTCACAGAAGGCTTTACTGCTTCCTTCCCCAACCAGCTCTAAACCATTGCGCTAAACCATTTCAACGTTGTTTTCTTAATACTTCATATAGGAAAGCTTGGCAGCTCATAAACAGATCTCAGTTTACTGAAAACTGCTTACCTGCTTCACTTCCAACCCCTCCTCCCAGTTACCCATACATAACTTTTGTTGGAATCGTTTGGGACTGAAATTTACCCTACACAAGAAAGCATCAGAGAAGGCTGGTATTTTTCCATTTCAGCGAGACAAGCTACCCGAAGACTCACTGTGAGGAACCACAAGCTACAGAGCTCTCACAGCAGGAAGCTGAAGCATGAGAAGTCAGCGTGTGTTTTGTTGGAGATGCTCTGCAGTAAAGCATCAAACTCATTATTGTGGTGGAAAGAATTCATTTATACATAAGGTCAAGACCTGGGATTCTACTGAACAACTCTAACAGTGCATGCAAAGCTTTGCATGAGCAGAAGATATTTTTACTCACTTGAATGTACCTTGTTGCTCCCAGAGGTGCCATCTCCTAGGGCTGAGCCCTTGTGGCCCCCACAATGTCCAGAAGTGGAGGAGGAGGCCAAGAGTGGAGCTGAGTGTGGCCCCAGGCTGGCTCCTGCTCCTCCTCCTACTCCAGTGTGGTGTAGTGGCTAAGAGCGGTGGACTCGTAATCTGGGGAACCGGGTTCGCTTCCCTGCTCCTCCACATGCAGCTGCTGGGTGACTTTGAGCTAGTCACACTTCTCTGAAGTCTCTCAGCCCCACTCACCTCACAGAGTGTTTGTTGTGGGGGAGGAAGGGAAAGAAGAATGTTAGCCGCTTTGAGACTCCTTCGGGTAGTGATAAAGAGGGATATCAAATCTAAACTCTTCTTCTCCTCCTCCTTCTCCTGCAGTGAAGGGAAAGGAGGCAAGAAGCAGACCCAGCCCAGTGGCAATGGCAGGAAGAGGAAGAGGAGGAGCCACAGTTATTGAAGCTGTGCTGCCATCATGCTGTTGCCATGTTCAGCTCCGCCCCTGGCTCCTCCGACATCCTGATGTAATGTGCAGCACCATGTGCTGCACACCACCCGTTCTTGTTCAGAAGCTGGTGCCTCTTGTTGCTGCTGCTGCTTGCTTTGAGGCGTCTGTGTTTAGAGTCCTGCTGAATTTTCCGTTGTGGAGAATTTGTCTTCCATTTGCAGTAATTCAAAGGGACTGGGGCAGGGGAGTTCTCTTCCAATTGAAATATGGCGTGCATGAAATCAAAGAAACCCAACCATAGAGTTACTCACTGCCCAAATGTAATATGGAAGACTCGGTAATACAAAACAAAAGGAAGTCTCGATCCAGCTCCCATTAAAAGCCTAATTTGATTTCTGTGGGAGCAGACTTATGTCCTAGCCAAAAATGATGGAAAACAGGAGGGCTGAGTCTATAGGGACCTACAGCTGAAAAACATTATGAGCATGTGGGCAGCTACACAGGTGTTATAAAACTGCTGGTGTTGAGGGACGATTTGATTAGCTAATTACCCTTGTAAAGGAGCAACTGAATCTGCGCGAAAACTCCCTCGGATGAAACCTCATCATGTCATTCTAGCTTAAAATTATCTCTCCAGAAATTGCAGTTAAAAATAATGGGAGATTTTGAAAGAAAATCCACTTCATTAATACTACCAAAAAAGAAAGAGAGAGGGGGGGGGGGAGTCAACTTTTTGAATTCCTCCCTGGTGGTCTAATATTATTAAATTCCTCCTTTGTTTTTTGGTTCCCCGCCTCCGCCCCCCCTTACCTTAGTTTATTGGAGAGAGAAAAAACAATTATCTGTAAACGTAATTTTAAATGCATGGTAATAAAAATAAATGGCACAGCTCTGCTGCTGCTCACCTAAATCTTCTTCCCTGGTGGTCTGGTGGTATTAAATAATCTCTACCACATGTATTCATCATTTGCTGACAGGCAAAGAAAAAGTCCTCCTTTACCTTTTATTGTCCACCAGATGAATACAATGTAAAGTAAAATAAGTGGGATGGATGTTAGGGAGGGATACTTCAAGTCAAGAAAACCTCAGAGACCCTCCCTCCCTTCTACGGCATTTTTCCTTTTGATAATTGAATGGCTGTCGTAAATATAGAATAGCATTCACAGTTTATAGGCTACGGGGCGTTTTTTGTGTGCGCGCATTGTGTGCGCACCACGTCGCAAGGCTTGCTACCTCCACTCCCGGAAACAAATTAAATGGAGCAATGAGCATTTTCCAAAATGCTACTGGATGGTTTTTCAACACCCTGCTGCTGTTTTTGCAGGGTTGCCTTTTCACAAGCCTCCATTCCGCAGCCTCAGTATCTGCACTGCACCGGGGATAGGATTGCCAGGCTGCAAACTAGAGAATGTGTTTATGCCACTATATACCCTGATGCATTGGAAGCGGAGGCAGCTGTAGCTTCTCCCATCTGTTTCTTTCTCAGTTCTGTTATTTCACACACACACCCCTCCAATGTGTGACACACCTGGATTGCTTTTTTGCTTGTGCAGATGGGGAAGAGGACATGTGGCAAGGCTGAGGAAGGAACAGGATGGTGAACTGGAGAATTTAAAAGCATGTTCTCCAGGTTGCAAGCTGGTCATCCTACTGGGATGACTCAAAAGATGAGTGGAACAGGCTATGGCTGCAATGCGTAGAGCAGCTTGCTATGTGAATCACAGCCCATTGCCTGCACATTTCCTACTGGGCATTTGTGGCAGCCGTTGGTGGGGACATAGAGGAACTTCATGAGAAAGTGGCAATTCACTTAGCAAACAAAGATGTATAAGACTGAATCAGATAAGTGCTGGAGATACAATGAGGTTGAGGGAACGCTCTTTCATATGTGGTAGACCTGTAAAAGGGTAAAAAAGTACAGTGGTACCTCTGGTTATGAACTTAATTTGTTCCGGAGGTCCGTTCTCAACCTGAAACCAATCTTAACCTGAGGTACCATTTTAGCTAGTGGGGCCTCCTGCTGCCGCCAGTGCACGATTTCTGTTCTCATCCTGAGGTAAAGTTCGTAATCCGAGGTACTACTTTCGGGTTAGTGGAGTCTGTAACCCGAAGTGTTTGTAACCTGAGGTACCACTGTATTGGGAAATAATTCATAATGAATTGAAAAAAATGTTTAAAAGTAATTCAGACGGAAATTCCCAGGTTTCAAAAAAATTATCTATGTATGCCACTACTGCAGCACATGCTTTGTTCGCCCCAAAATGGAAAACAAGCAAGGTCCCAACTAAAGAAGAATGGCAACTGAAGCTGATGGAATATGCACAGCTTGCGGACCTAACATATAGAATAAGAGAGCAAGAAGAACTTACATTTAGAGAAGACTGGAAATTGTTTATTGAATATATGGGGGGAAATTGCATACACTTGAAAACGGTGGCAGCATTAAGATAAATTCAACACTGTAAGTAAGTTTGATGGGTGTAATAATGGAATACTGAATGGTTTAGTTTATGTAAAATATGCAGGGATTTATGATATGCAAAATGAACCATGGAAAGAGAAGAAGAGAAGTCATTGGTATTTTAAGGATGTTTAAATGAGTATTCTAAATTGTAAAACAGAAAATTAAATAAAAATTATATACATATAAAAGAGAAAGTGGTAATTCACATAGCAAGCAAACTGTGTTACAGAGGCCCTCAAACTGGGCGCATGGAGTGCAGAAGCTCAAAGTCTCGTTATTCAAGGACCGTGCAAGGTGCATGGTCAGATAACTGAATATAAGAAGCTGCCTTATGAGAAGTCAAATCACTGGTCCATCTAGCACAGTATTGTTTACACCCGGTGTGGGGAACCTTTGGTTGCTGAACTGCAACTCCCATCAGTCAATAGCCAACAACCCGGGAAGATGCAAGTTTAAGTTCAGCAACAACTGGAAGGTCAAAGGTTCTCCACACCTTATGCACTGACAGCAGATCTTCAGAGTCCAACACAAACACTTCCTAGCTTAAACTAAAAAAAGCTGGAGATTGAATTTCTTCAAGCAATGGACACCTATTTCAAAAAGTGAAAACCTGGACACAAGTTGTGCAGCTTTTTAAAGGAAATCTGCCAAATATAAACTTCTGACAAGGGTTGTCATAGGTCCAGATTCTCCTGGACACTTAAGCGATTTCTGCCCAGGCACTGTTACAGATGGCTGAATCTCAGCTATGTCCAGGAAATTCCAGACATATGGCAACCCTAATATATTGTAAATCATCACAAGCTATTTATTATCCATGAAAATTCCTCGGAGGTAAACAATAGGTATGCAAGTGCCAACAATATATTTGCATATAGTTATTCCTGATTTATGTTCTGGATCCATCTCAGAACCACGTCAGGACCTGTGCAAACACAGAGAGCAAAAAGAGAGAGAGAGGCAATTATGGGATATACTTTTGATTCCACGATTCTGCAAAATCCTGGTCACTCAAAACGATAATAATATACGAGACTCTTAATGTCAGAGTTGTGGGCTGGAGCTCCATATTGGGCAACAAGATTCCGGCATTGCAGGGGGTTGGACGAGATGACCCCCCCCCATGGTCCCTTCCAACTCTACAATTCTATGATTCTATGAAATGCATAAAATAGTGTGATACGCTGCGTTCCATCCAAGCACTTTGGTGATGCCATGGTTGTTCTTGTCAATGCTCGGCCGCCCCAGTTAAGCAGGTACTGGTACTGACCATGAAGTTGTTACAGTAAGTGTCACAATTTTTACCCCCAAATAAGAGAGGTGCTGGTACTGTGTACCCTTGAGTACCCCCTGAAAAAAGCACTGGTTCTTGTTACCATGAATACATTTTATCCAAACAGAATAAATGAAAAAGTCTGACAATATAAACAGCTTGCGATTGGAAACATGTGCTTTAGGCTGCTAATAGAATGATTTTGTCATGCAGCCTGTGTGTGGCAGAAAGAGAACTCAAAGGTCCCCTCCCTCCCTTTTCTCACTCCCAATTGAATTTTTATTAATAGTTTCTATTTATATGGCATTTATTTTAGAGATCTATCGAGGAACAAAAACCAGGTTAAAACATTTTGGAGGTGTAGTTAAGACCCCTTGAGGGAATAAGATGCAATTTAGGAGAAAGATCTATTAGGAATCACATTCAGCTACCTGATTTTAAAAACATCTCTCCTTTTTTCCTTTTATGCTGATGCTGTCAAAGTGACTCTTAAGGGAACTCCTGGGCAATAAATGATTTACGAGCAAGTGATAACAAAGTGTTTTATTATGCTCATAACATTTGCACATGGTAAATACTGTAAAAGTATAATAAAACCAGCCTTTGCGCAATTCTAATTGACAAATAGTTTCTGTTGACTTCTGAAGGAAGCCTGATCTAACACAAGGGATTTGTGTCAGACTTTGCCTGGTAATACAAAAGTTCCAAATCAGGCTGGTGGACAGGATTGGAACTGTGTCACATGGGGATACAGGCTTACAGTGCAAACCTATGCACCTTTACTCAGAAGTAAGCCCCACTCTCTTCAACAGGGCTCACCCCCATATACGTTTGCATAGGCTTGCAGCCTTAGGACCAAATTAAGCATTATGTTAATAGCATTTTTATAGGATCCTTACAGCAGCTTGTGTCTCTTTCTTAATAAAAAGTTTAACCTTGCCGTGTGGGCCTGTCCTTCCACAGCTGCATTTCATTAGGAAAGAGTTGGGGCCAGTCCCTAATGCCCAGCCCAAGACATTTTGGCACCTGAAGCGAACCACAAAATGGCATGCACACTCTGCGAGGGAAGAAGGGATGAGTGAAGATCTACATCGGGATCAAGGCAGGGGGAATATTCCATTTGAGCAGGCTGGACCCCTCATTTTCTACATTCCATTCATGAGTCTCATCCCACCAGACTTCAGTAATGCCTATTAGGTCATATTTGCCATCCTGTATTAAGAGCTCAAGATCTCTTTGCTTGTTTCTCATACCCTGTGCATTAGTGTAGAGACAACTGAAACTGTGAGTCATTTCTCGGCACAATGCAGCCTCTTCCCCCCTCCAAAGGGAGTTACCTGCACCACCACATGTCTCTTCCTTCTCTGAGGAGCAGCAGGAATTGTTCTGTGCACTGTACCTGCACTTCCACCTTGATGTCTTCTGAGTTCTGCAACTGCTGTTCTTGCCTCTGTCCAAGAATTGGTGTCCAAGATGACGGCATGGAATCAATTTTGCAGCTCCAGAGGCACAGCATGATTCCTGACAGTCCTGCTTTTTTGTGTCACGTTCCCCCAGGAGTTCGTCTCCTGCACTGGGTGATCTTCCTCACCCCTAGGGGCACCCCGCCTACATCTTTATTCCAGGACAGTGCACTCTTGTCTAGTGAAAGCTTTCTCATCTTGTCTGCTAGCATGAAATGTGGATTGGTGGGCCTCAAGTTCCTGAAGGTGTAGTTTTGCACGTTCTCCGTCAGGAAGACAAACATGGCACAGATTTGCAGCTCCCTCACCATCTGTGTCTCTTGGTCCTACATACACTGTGAGACAGCACTCTGGGTTCCCTCTCAAACTTCTCCACTAAATGTGTCCTGGTCACGAGAGCTTCACCTGCTGGATTTATTGCTGCAGAGAATTCAGCATTCACTGAATGAGGGGTCCAGGATCCAGCAGGTGGTGCTGCTGCCTCCATTCCTATGGCTAACCTGTGGCGAGGTCAAATCTAGGTATCTCAGGCATACACTGCTTCAATGGCCTTATAGTCTATAAATAGAGTGGTCTATAAATTTGTTAAATGCATCAATAAATCTGACCAGCTAACGTTTTCAACTGGCATTGCCAGTAATCAAAGTGCAGAGAGAAAGGGTAGGTGTGTGTGGAGGAGAAGAGAAGAGAGAGGACACAAACACCGTTTCTGCCTTCCACACAGCTTGTTTGACATTTTCTTGTTTCAGGAATACATATATGCTGTTTTTAATAACGTGAATATAATGTTCTGCTTCTTTCATGGTAGTTGTGGTTGCAGGAGAAGTGGGACATAGGTATAAAGCAACATGAGCTATTTCAAACAATGTGTATTTTGCACAATGCTTGTGATTCTAAGTTGTTGTAAACGAGTTTTTAACATTGTGTTATCATTGTTGCAACCTGCCCTGGGATCTTAGGGTGAAGGGTGGGTAAGAAATACAACAACAACAACAACAACAACAACAACAACAACAACAACAACAACAACTCCACATACTCAGTGTGGGTCTTCAACATTCAGGGTGAAGGATAATGAAGGCAGAAAAGACCCGAGGTATAGGGAGGGAGGGGACAGCTCTCCTTGACAGATGTGGGAGTTTCACATGGCCTTCGGCTACAGAAATAACATGGGACACCTACAAACTGCTGACTCACTAATTCCAATGACATTTCATTCTCCTTCCTCTCCATTTTTCCATTTTGGAAAAAAATCTGTTAGCCCGAAGAGTACAGAGCCCGTGTATGCTACCTTGTACTGACCAGCTTATTTTTCAATCCATCATTTAATTCCCTCATTCCCAATGTGCATCTCTACATACTTTATTGCTCAAAATGACCTTCTGCTTGCATATTCATAGCTATTAGAGTAAGCTAGGAAACCACGGCAGGTATCTGGCACTCAGCGGATAGGAATGAACCCCTGGTACACACCACATCACATGCAGGTGTGTGTGTGTGTTTGTGAGATATATATATATATATCTGTTTATGATTGTTGAACATTTGGCTTTTGGCATATTTGGAGTGGTTCCTTTGGGGGCAAACATAACATGGCGTAAAGGCAGAGAGTGCATGTATGAACTTAACAGTGCTTCGTTTATCTTTCAGTTGCTATTTTTGTTAATGTTCTTAACGTTGTTTTATAGATTATAAATGCTGTATTGATTTGGTCATCATACAATATGACCTTTGCTTTAATTGTGACATTTAGCATGTTTTTCAGCTGTTGCTTTGTTAATGGTGCTTTATAGATTGCAATTGTTTCACCGATGATTTGCGAATTATTCCATAGGAATTATGCTGTGTTTGTGATGTTCTAGTATGTTCTATCGTGTTATTGTTATTTGTTGCTTGTAAGCCGCTTTGGGATTCATCTGAATGAAAAGCGGTATACAGATATAATAAAACAAATAAAAAATAAAAATAAAATAAAATGCCAATGGCATCCTCTGGGTCCTGTGAGCCCCAGCACTCGCCTCACCATGTCAGGTCTGTTTGTGAGGTCTGAGATGTCTGGAGATGTGATGAGAGAGTCAAGCTACAGAATAAGATATAGGAAAATAGAGAAGACAGAAAGAGCATGCTGCTAAATAAAGCATCTAGCTAGAGAAGGGGCTTTTCAGCTGACAACAGGAAAAAGTAGTAAACAAACAAGCCAACTCATCACAGACAAGCAGGTGTTTGAGTCCCTTAACAGGAGATAAAGGCTCAAAAGCTCAAAAAACAAGGGCAGAATGAGGAAGAATTTTTAAAAGTTTGTTAACTCTCTTTGATTTCCTCTGCTCCAAGGCCAAACGGAGCCTGTGGAATGCTACCTATTCACTAGCCCCTTTCATGTGCTACTCATGTAAAGGGGGAATCGTGGGAGTAATATGGGGAGTGGCCTCACCCACAGCACCAGAGACATTGGCTGACCCCACCTTGAGGCACCTACAATGTTATAACATGGTTGGTTGCAGGAAAAACATTTCCAAGGGAACAGATGTGCATTTTTCTCTACCTAAATATACATTGCAATCTACTTGCACGCAAAAATGTCAGCAGGTCCTAGATGTTTTATGGGAGGAAAAGGGAGGTGATTGGTTTCCCCTGGCCACCTGATTTCATGGCTTGGAGATTCCTGGCTTGGGGTTTATTCTTGTGCCTTCCATTCTCTGACCAAGGTGGTACAACAGAGAGCAACAGAGATCTACAACAGAGATTTGTGACTGTCTGTCAGAACTCCAGTGCTGAAACCTGACAGAGAAGTGGTTATTCAGTGTGGTTGTGGTGGTGGAAGAGGAGACCACACACCCCAACAATCTTAATAAGTCACAATTGGTGCACACAGAGCCTCTTTGCAGTCCCAAATGTAGGATTCCAACTAAGATTCAGTTATTTCAGCTTGCTTGTCGCTTATGTGTCTCTTCAAGTTTCACCTTATAAAAATTTACTTTGGAGCTGTCCACCCACCCACCCACCCACCCACCCACCGATATTTCTTTCACACACTGCCCCTCTGGAAACTTGGGATGGGAAGAAAAATAAAAAGAAAGAATTGTGTGGCAAAAGCAGAAAGAGCTCTGAATGGATAATAAAACATTTAGTGCTTTTCAATTAACTGTTCTGATGATTAGTACACTAGTATATTATAGCATAAAAACCATGTCTATTAATTTTTTTGCAGCCATTATCTTGACTGTGATTTACTCACCTCAAATAATTAACATTGCTATTAAAAAGGCGGATGCCCTGAATAGAGTACTGAGAGCTTTCTTCTTCGTCTTCTGAGGGTCATGGGCAAGGCTTGAAGAACCACAGGTGATGGGCTGAGTATGCAGGGAAGCCCTGAGGGTGTGTGACAAATTGAACATACTGGAAAGAACAGGAAAGGTTCTTTTTTTTAAAAAAGAAGACGCTAAGTCTAGTTTTGGAACTAGTTGTGAGGGAATCATTTCCCCTTCCTTCTGGTTTAATCTCAATACTGGGAAAATTCTATTTCGCTATAAACATTAAACGTTGGGGATACCATGCTTTTCTTCATGGTGCTGTAGATGATAAATACATGTATGAATAGATGTTCCCTGGAGTCTTCTTTTCCCCTCCTGAGGCAGCAAAGCATCCTTATTTCAGGTTGCAATGGCAGCTTGAGGGCAGCATTTCCATCTTGAAGAACAGGTCTGTGGCTTAAAAATACACGTCTTAAAAGCCTCGAGGAAGTTGCAGAAATGCACACGCCATAATCAAGGGGAGAAGAGACACTGAAGTAAAGCAAAGAACCAAAGAGCTGCTTGGGAACCGGGCTGGAAAAGTTACAGAATTTAGGGAAAAATAAGGTGAGCCATCATCAAATCTTTGCATCGACTATGTATTCCCTTATTTTTATTTTTCTATTCTATGGCTGAATACACGCCATACATCAAAAGAACATGTAGAGCACATATCTCTCCCCACACCACCACAAAGAATCTTGGGAACTGTAGATTAAGTGTGTTGGGAACTGTAGCTCTGTGAGAAGTACAGTTTTCTGGGATCTTTGTGGAAAGTCGTGTGCTTTAAATGTATGGCGCGTGCCGTGCTGTATCCTCAGACTGTAGTCATATGCTTACCTACCACAGTGGGAGCAAGACTCACAGCGGGAATTACTTCTGAATAAACACAAGAGTTAGAGCCACATTGTCTATTGGCACCCTTTATTCTGGAGTGGGGGGGAATCCTTTTCCATCTTGAATGCCATATTTCTTTCTGGGCAACCTCCAGAGCTCACACTGAAGTTCTACTTACTACGAAGGTCTCCACCATCGCTACTAACATCTCCAGATTAAAAGCACATGCGTGCACACACAAAATAAACCAGGAAGCAGGTGATAGGAAAGATCTCTGCCGGGAACCCTGAACAGCTGTTTCCAGACCAAATATGATGCTAGATAGTATAATAGCCTAACATTGCATAATAATGCTTCTATGCTCCTAATCTTTCTGTGGGGCCAACACTATGAATGGGTGGTGCTGTGATCTAAACCACTGAACCTCTTAGGCCTGCCAATCAGAAGGCTGGCGGTTTAAATCCCAGTGATGGAGTGAGCTCCCATTGCTCTGTCCCAGCTCCTGCCAACCTAGCAGTTTGAAAGCACACCAGTGCAAGTAGATAAATAGGTACTGCTGTGGCGGGAAGGTAAATGGTGTTTCCATGTGCTCTGGTTTCCGTCACCGTGTTCTGTTGCACCAGCAGTGGTTTAGTCATGCTGGACACATGACCCAGAAAGCTGTCTGTAGACAAACGCCGGCTCCCTCGGCCTGAAAGCGAAATGAGCGCCACAACCCCATAGTCGCCTTTGACTGGACTTAACTATCCAGGGGTCCTTTACCTTTACCCTTTTACCTTATGAACAGTCTCTATCTCTGTCTGCACAAAATGGGGAGTCTGTAGCCCTCCTGATTGCATTGAACTGTTGATGATCTTGGATTCTAGCTCCCGTAATCCTTTGACCTCTCTAAGCAGGATAACAGCTGGAGTCCAATAGTATCTGGAGAGCCACAGGTTCCCCATTCTTGTGGCATCAGCTGAATAGCTCAGTTGGTGGTGCTGATAATGCCAGGGTTGCAGGTTCGGTCCTCATAAGGGACAGCTGCATATTCCTGCATTGCAGGGGGTTGAGCCAGATGACCTTCAGGGTCCCTTCCAACGGTGATTCTATGATTCAAGATAATGTAGTTGTTTGTATACCATATTTTAAAAGTGTAAACTTGGCACCAATCCCTCAGTTCCTGAATTCTTCTGCATACTGGTACTTGGGGGGGGGAGAGATTAATGCTAATCAATTAGTGACTTCCCAATTTTAATTAAATCCTTATGGTACACAGGGTACGGATCCTGATGTAAGTCTTTTCACAAAGCTGAACAATCAGTGCAGTGGAGGGCTGGAGAAAGGTATTGGTTCTCATTTTATTTTTATTTCCAGGACTGCTGGCAGGAATATTAATGAGAAAGTACAGTAGGATTTATTGTACCTGGGGATTAAGATAAGCAGCTTTAAGCCAGGTTGTGTTCCTGAATGTACTCAGAGCCGTTTAGTCAATGGATGCCTGCTTAGTATTGAAACAGCCAACAACAGAACAACTAGGAAGGAATAGAGCCCCGGGGGGGGGGGGGAGTAGGGGAAGGAAATGAACTCCTAGATTCTAGAATTTTCAAAACCTTGCCACCATGATCTATACTAAAAGACAGCATATGCTAAGGTTTAATTATTTAAAATGCTTTTGCACAGTTATACAAGCAGATTTAACATCAAAAGAACCAAGCAGTAACGCTGTTGCATTATTGGACCCAAAAAAGACAATACTTTTTTTAAAAAAAACCTTCCTAGGTTGTAAAAACAACAAAGATTCTAGTGGTACCCCAAATACTAATAAATATATTGTGTCACAACCTTTTACAGGCCCTTCACCCAATATGTCAGGCGCTGAAATTAGTGTCATTAAAATGTCATTTTATTTATTTAAAACAAATAATTATGAGCTAAAAGGTGTCTTGATGCCATATTTTTGCACGGGGCGGGTGGGGGAGGCGGAGGGGGGGGGAAAACAGGAAAAAAGCAATCTCTAAAAACACTTAGTAAAGCCTTTAATACATATTTGGCTGTGCAAGTTTCACACTTGGGTTCGATTATGTGATGAAAATAGCTTAAGGTGAAAATAATGAAGTACTAGGACCCTAATGAAACCATTAAAGATCTAATAGTCTTTTTACAGACTCATTTTTTAAATACCACAGCCCTTTTTAGTATGGCACACAAAACTTTAAACAGTTCCCCTCAACATTAGAGTAATCTAGGAGGCGGCTAATTAGCAGTAGCTGACTGCAGTAACCCAAACCATGAGGTTAACGCCAGTGCATTTTTATCAACGTATTGGAAAAGGATAAGCATTTTCTTTCTTTCTCTTTTTTTACTTAATGCTACTTAGGCTTGCCAACCCTTTTCCCTTGATGGTGGATGAGACCTTAGAGCTGCGACTAGCAGAAAATTATCCAATGCTGCTTAGCTCTTCAAGTGAACTGAGCTCCCATCGCCAATAATTCACAAAATGGAATGAGTTTGCTGTATGGGCGGAACAGGGCCAACCAAAGACAAATTGGCACCTGAAATGAACCACAAAATATCACCCACCAGGGAAGAAGGAGTGAGTGAAGATCTACATCCAGGAACAAGATGGCAGGTGAAGATTTCCATCGGGAACAAGGGGGCAAATCAAATCCACCTTTCCTGACAGGTGAAATGGGAATCAAAGCAGGGAGTGGGCTCTCTGTTCTGAATCAAACTAGGTGGGTGTGGAGACCAGGAGACCCCAGAGGGCAGCCCCCATCATTTTCTCCCTAGGGGTGGGAGGAGACCAGCAGCACCTCCTATTTGCGGACTGTCTCACCAGAGTGGTGCATGCTCTAGTTATCTCTCTCTTTTTTTTTTTTATAATATTTTTTATTACGTTTCTTTCCAAATTTTATACATTACAAACAAATAAGGAGTTTACAAGAAACCATTTTTTTTTTTTTTAACAAAAATCCCAACTTGGACTTCCCCACCCCTTCCGATTCTGCGTTCTTTATATTAACAATGTCAGCAATTTGTTACCTTATGTCATACCTTATTGTAACTTTTACATGTTATGTATCTATATTCAATGTATTATGTCACAATTTTTATACCTTTAAAATAAACGTAACATGTTCAATTTCATATTATCTCCTTTTCTCTTTTATCACTTAGTTTACTATTTACTTAATCATAATTGCTAAAGCGTATCATCTCCAAATCATGCACCGTCTTAAGATTCATACAGTTTGTAATACTTTTGCAAGTAGTCTTTAAACTTTTTCCAGTCCACCTCAATTGTTTCTACATCCAAATCTCGGATTCTGCCGGTCAGTTCAGCTATCTCCATGTAGTCCATCAACTGCATCTGCCATTCCTCCAGCGTGGGTAAATCTTGTGTCTTCCAGTTCTTTGCGATGAGTATTCTTGCTGCTGTACTAGCATACATAAACAAAGTTCTGTCCTTCTTTAACACTTTCTGGTCTACCATGCCCAACAGGAAGGCCTCTGGTTTCTTGGGAAAGGTATACCTAAATACCTTTTTCAACTCATTGTAAATCATTTCCCAGAAAGCCTTAACCTTTGGGCATGTCCACCAGAGGTGAAAGAAAGTCCCCTCTGCTTCCTTACACTTCCAACATTTATTGTCAGACAGGTGATGTATCTTAGCTAACTTGACTGGGGTCATGTACCACCGGTATATCATTTTCATAATGTTTTCCTTCAAGGCCGTACTGGCCGTGAATTTCATTCCGGTGTTCCATAACCTTTCCCAGTCTTCAAACATAATGTTGTGTCCAACATCCTGTGCCCATTTAATCATAGCAGATTTAACTGTCTCATCCTGTAAATTCCACATAAGCAGCAAGTTATACATTCTAGATAACAGCTTTGTCTTTGGTTCTAACAATTCTGTCTCTAGTTTCGACTTTTCCACCTGGAAACCAACTTTTTTGTCCATTTTGAAAACCTCTTGAATTTGAGCATAATGTAGCCAATCTCGCACCTTATTTTTTAGTTTGTCCTGGCTCTGCAACTTCCAATTGTCTCCAATTTTTTCAGTCAATTCCCAATATTTCGGCCAATAGGCCTCCATATTGGGTCTTTTTCGGGCCTTGGCCTCCACTGGTGATAGCCACCTCGGAGTTTTACTCTCTAGTAAGTCTTTATATTTCATCCAGACTGCAAAAATTGCTTTTCTGACAATGTGGCTTTTAAACAATTTATGTGCTTTAACCTTGTCGTACCATAGGTATGCGTGCCATCCAAAAGCATTATTAAAACCTTCCAGATCTAGGACATCGGTGTTTTCCAACAAAAACCAATCTTTCAGCCAGCAGAAGGCTGCAGCTTCATAATACAACCTCAAGTCCGGCAGGGCAAACCCCCCTCTTTCTTTCGAATCTGTTAATATTTTAAACTTTATTCGGGGCTTTTTGCCCTGCCAGATAAATCTAGATATATCCTTCTGCCATTTTCCAAAGCAATCCACTCTGTCCACGATCTGTAAGGTTTGAAACAAAAATAACATTTTCGGCAACACATTCATTTTTATAGCTGCAATTCTTCCCAACAAGGAAAGTTTCAATCTTGACCAAATTTCTAAATCCTTTTTAACTTCCAACCAACATTTCTCATAATTATCCTTAAATAAATTCAAATTCTTGGAGGACAAATAGATCCCAAGGTATTTCACTTTTTTAACCACATTCAGTTCTGTTTCTCTCTGAAACCCCTCTGTTTCTGTAATTGTTAAATTTTTGGTCAGAACCTTAGTTTTTTGTTTATTCAACCTAAATCCCGCCACCCGACCAAATTCAGATATAAGTTCGAGAACTCTTTTTGTACTGGATTCTGGCTCCTGCAGTGTCAAAACTAGGTCATCTGCAAAAGCTTTCAGTTTATATTGTTTCACTCCGACCTCTATCCCTTGTACCAACCGGTCCTCTCTGATCATATTCAATAGCACCTCCAGGACTGAAATAAATAACAGAGGGGATAGAGGGCACCCTTGTCGTGTCCCTTTTTCAATTTTAAATTCCTCCGTCACCACATTGTTCACTATTAATTTAGCTTTTTGTTCTGAATAGATTGCATGTAATCCATTCTCAAACCCCCGTCCCACTCCCATCCCTTCCAAGTTCTTCTTCATAAACATCCAAGATATGTTGTCAAATGCTTTCTCCGCATCAATAAAGATTAACACCGCCCTTGTGTTCCTGTTAGTCTGCAAAAGTTCTAAAATGTCAATGATGTTTCTAGTGTTCTCATATAAATGTCTACCAGGGAGAAAGCCAGCTTGGTCTTTATGAATTACTTCATTTAAGACTTTTTTAAGTCTATTTGCCAAAATGTCTGCAAATATTTTGTAATCCACATTTAGGAGTGAGATGGGACGGTAGTTTTTAAGCTGAGTCTTTTCAGATTCTGACTTAGGTATCAATGTGATGAAGGCTTCTTTCCACGTTTCTGGTGCCCTCTTCCCATCCATAATCTGGTTACATACCTCCAACAAAGGTTGTATCAAATAGTCCTTCAGAACCTTGTAATATTTGGAGGTAAGTCCATCCGGGCCTGGAGATTTGCCTAGTTGCATATTCTGAATGGCACCTTCAATTTCCTGTGAGGTTATTGTAGAGTTCAAGATTGATCTTTTATCTTGAGTTATTTTTGATAGTCCATTTATCTTTAAAAATTGATCTATCTCTGATTCTTTCTGGGGCCCCTGTGCATACAGTTCTTTGAAGTATCTGTGGAAGCACCTCCTAATTTCTTCTGGTTTCTGTACGATCCTTCCATCAATCTCTAGATTTGTTATCGTGTTTAGCTTTTGTCTTTTTTTCAGCTGCCAAGCTAGCAGCTTTCCACATTTATTTGCTGATTCAAAAGATCTTTGCTTCATCTGTTTTATTTTCCATTCAATCTCCTGATTAATCAATTTTGAGTATTCTGCTTGGTGGAATTTAATTTCTCTCAGCACCTCCTTGGACTTTGGTTTGGTTCTCAGTTTTTTTTCTCCTTGGTGTATTTTCTCCAATATTTTGTCCTTCTTTCCGTTCCAGAGTTTTTTCTTGATTGAATTCTGTTGTATCAGAAACCCTCTCATAAGAGCTTTGCTTGCGTCCCAGATCGTTCTTTTTTCAACTGTAGTATTCAGATTTATCTCAAAATAGTCCTTTAATGTTTTTTGGGCCTTTTTCACAATCTCTTGATCTCTTAGTAGTGTGTCATTCATTCTCCATCTGAAGGAACCGGGTTGAGTTAATCTAAGTTCTATTTTCAAGGCGTTGTGGTCGGAGCATGTTTTTGGGCAGATTTCCACCTTTTTAGTCTTGGGTGCCAGCCCCCTGGAGGTCCAGATTTGGTCGATCCTTGACCAAGACAGGTGGGCCTCAGAGAAAAAAGTTCCTTCTTTACCTAGGGGGTTCTTTGTCCTCCATATGTCGATCAAATCCAGATTGTCAGTCAGTTCGAAAAAAGTTTTGGGCAGTCTGCCGTCTGATGTTAAGTTTTGGTTGTAAGACTTATCCATATGTGTAGACACCACTCCATTCATATCTCCCATCATTATGATGTTAGCATAATCCAGATAGTCCAGCAACGTCTCATGCAGCTTCTTGAAAAATTCTGATTTCCCGTCATTTGGGGCATAAATTCCTAATATCAATATTTTTTCTCCTTGGGTTTGAATTTCAATTGCCAAAATTCTTCCTTGTTCATCCTTAAATAGAAATTTGGGTATCAGGCTCTCCTTAGCGTAGATCACCACTCCTCTTTTCTTTACTTTGTCAGACGAAATAAATTCTTGGCCTAATCTTTTATTTACCAAAACCTTCCTGTGGAGCCTGGTCACATGGGTTTCTTGTAGGCAAATAATGTCCAATTGTTCTTTCTTCAATATGTGAAATAACCTCCTTCTTTTCTCCGGGGAATTTCCGCCATTTATATTCCAACTGAGTAGCCGCAGAGACATCCTGAACTATTCTGCTACACCTAGAGCGGTGTATCTTCTTTCTCCTCTGGTTCCGAAGGTGCAGGTATTGCTCCACCTGGGTTGGGTATAGGCCAATTAGCTGCTGCTTCTTTTTGGAGGTCTTCTCCGTGATCGTGCTGGAACTTTTGTAAGTCCTCTGGTGATCTTATTTTAACCTTCTTCTGTTTGTAAGTGAATGATAGCCCTTGTGGGAACTCCCACCTGTAAGGAATTGTGTTGAGTCTCAGCAACTTAGCCAAATCTGAGTAGGTGGCTCTCAAGTCCAATAACTGTTTAGGAATATCTCGGTAAATTTCCACCCTTTTCTCTTGTATCACAATTGAGTTTTTGAAGTGTAGGCCTAGTATTTTGTCTCTCTCCTCCCTTGATCTCAAAGCTATTAAGCAGTCTCTGGATCTATCTTTTCTTACTAATCTTCCCAACCGAAAAGCCGATACAATTTTGAAATCAATTTCTTCTTTTAAGTCCCAGAACTTTGTAAACTCTGTTGTCAAAAGTCCTTTCAAATCTTCTTGTTCAATTTCTGGGACTGCCCTTAGTCTGAGGTTGGTCTCGCGATTTTTCAATTCCACCAACGAGAGATAGGTTTGTTGGTCCCCTATCTGTTTATGAAGAGGCTTGACTTCCGCTTTAACTTCCTCGACTTCTTTTTTAGCTGATGTTGCAATTTGAACGGCTTCCCCTGCCAGTTTACGATTCTCTTCTGTTGCTCCTTGCAATTTTTCAATTGCTTGGGTATGTTGGGAAACCTGATCTGTCAATTTCTGGATCGAGGATGTTGCTTGGTCAATTTTTGTTGATTGGTTATCAATTTTTTGATTTATTGCTGACAATTGTTCCAAAACTTGTTTCAGTACTGCCTCAGCTCCTCCTGCTGCCATATCTTCCTCTTCAGATTTTTCAGGCTTTTCGGTTTCTACTTTTTGTGTCGCAAGCACAGCTGGAACTGATAATCTACGTCCCTGAGTTAAAGTTGTTTGCAAAAGCTGTGCTTGCTTTTTTGCTTTCTCTTTCTCCTTAGCTTCCTTAGCTTTGGCTGCTCTTGTCTTTCCTGTGCCACTCATCAGTCAACGTTCAAGGTCAAGTGTTGTAATCCCATGGGAAAGGCAAGTCCAGAATTAAAAACAGTCTATTGAGAGAAGGTAAACAGAGAAACTTTCCCAGGCCTCTATATTCCCAATGTCCTCTAGGGGGAGTGCCACCAAAGTTTTAGTAAGAAGAAGGTAACTTTCCGCAATTAAAGTCTCTTTGTTCCAACTTTAAAAACAATTTTAAAAGCAAATTAGTTCCAGCACGCTAAAAGAAAGGTCCTGCAGAGCCCTTTTAAACATATAACAAAGTTCCAGCAAGGTGCCTGCAATTGTATCCACTTCAGCTAGGTGAGCTCAAAATTACACTATCCAGTTACAAAAGTATCTGGAAGCTTGCAACAGTTCCGCAGTTTAAACAACTTTACCCGGCCACCCGGGAATTTGGGGTTAGAGTCTTCCCTTGCCCTTGGGGTGTCCGCTCCAGGTCAATTTTATGCTGTATTTATTCTTTAAAAGTAAAATTCAAATGTGCACGAAAGTCCCGATTTAAAGCTTCAAAGCTTCCCTGTTCACAGCGCTTTCCGCTCTTTAGACCGTCTGCTTTGATCTTGAAAGCAGTGTCGGAAGACGGACTTCCTCTTTCTCGTCTCCCGTTTTTAGCCAAATTTTCCGATTTGATTTGTAGAATCTTAGGTCCTTACTCACGGGTTTGATGTTTCAGCCCGATGTTTCTTGGAAGAAAGGTCAGCGCTCATCCGTGACAGCCGCGCGGCTTCGCCTCCGCAGAAAGAGCGATGAACCCACAGCACCGCTCCCCCTCCTTCACTCCGGAGCCCCTTACGGGGTTCCTTTTGTGATTTCGGGGTCGCTCCAGGTGCCCGCCGGGTCCCACGGCCACGGACTCACTCTGCCCGTGGTTTATCTTGATGGGTTGCCGCTGCGCCGTCGCGAGCAACCCTTTTCTGCGGTGCCCCTCTTCAGAGCTCGAAGAGGTCCGCCATCACGGTTTTGCGCCGCCTCCGGAAGTCCTAGTTATCTCTCATTTGGATTACGGCAATGCGCTCTACGTGGGGCTACCTTTGAAGGTGACCCGGAAACTGCAATTAATCCAGAATGCAGCAGCTAGACTGGTGACTGGGAGTGGCCACCGGGACCACATAACACCAGTCCTGAGAGATCTGCATTGGCTCCCAGTACGTTTCCGAGCACAATTCAAAGTGTTGGTGCTGACCTTTAAAGCCCTAAATGGCCTCGGTCCTGTATACCTGAAGGAGCGTCTCCACCCCCATCGTTCAGCCCGGACACTGAGATCCAGCACTGAGGACCTTCTGGTGGTTCCCTCATTGCGAGAAGTGAGGTTACAGGGAACCAGACATAGGGCCTTCTTGGTGGTGGCGCCCGCCCTGTGGAACACCCTCCCATCAGATGTCAAGGAAATAAACAACTACCTGCCTTTTAGAAGACATCTGAAGGCAGCGCTGTTTAGGGAAGTTTTTAATGTTTGATGTTTTGTCGTATTTTTAATATTCTGTTGTGAGCCGCCCAGAGTGGCTGGGGAAACCCAGCCATATGGGCAGGGTATAAATAATAAAAAATTATTATTATTATTATTATTCACAAAAAATATTCAGAGATGGTGGGGTCTACTGAGGTGGCAGCAGATCTGGCCTCCAAACAATGCACCACAGCTATTGCTGTCATTGTGACAACAGCAGCAGGAGTGGATGATTCATTCCTTGGAGACCATATCTGCTGCCCCTGGATCCTATTACCTGAGGTAGTTGCCTCGCCTTGCTTCATGGGTGGGCCGGCCCTGGGGAAGATGCTGTCTTGGAGATTTTTATCAAATCTGCCCCTACCCCGCAAACTAAAAAGCTAAATGATTTGGTTAGTAATGGTTGTAAGTAAGAGCAACAATTTGAGGCAATTCAATTACTAATGGGATTGATTTATTAATTATTGGAAACCGAAGTTTTCCCTTGCACCTAAATGAGATCAATGTGGGGACAAGCAAATGCCATTTGGAAGGGAATTCCGTAATTGTGCGGGCCACCACCAAGAATGCCCTGCTTTGAATTCCTGCTTGGTCAAGACATGCTGGAACAACAAGAGGGCATCTTCAGCAGACTCTGGAACACTGCAAGGGAGGGAAGTAAAAGTTCTGCCCTCTTTTACTCATGATTTTGAAGTGAACATAAACTTTATCTACTTATTTATTCATTATAAATCAAAATAGTATATATTTCTGGAATGTCAAAACATAGTCAAAACTGAGGCCCAGAATTTCCTGATAGAGCTCAGGCGACTAGTGAGAAAATTGTGGGGGGTTTTTTAATTAAAAAAAACTCTCATAAGTGTGTGTGAGTGAAGCATACATACATCAACAAACACACATTCATCACAATGTAATTTGTAGTATGGCTATGTGTGCTGTAAAAATGTTCATAAAGGGATGGAGGAGAATTCTGATTCAGTTCACATTTGAAGATGAATCTAGGTAATCAACACTTTACGAAACAATGTGAGAACCGTCACAAAGCCATCCTTAAAAAAATTGCACTCCTCTGAATTTTGCAATGCATTCCTCTAAGCAAGTAACAGGTACAGAAATGCATATACCAAAGCAAAATATGTGTAAAAATCTCTACATTCAGAAAATTGACATGCAACAATGCATTATATTAGGGCTTGGGCAGAACTGCATACAGCAATGCACAGAAATGTGAGGTAAAACGTTGATGAATTTTCACGGGGACTTTCCCAAAAAGTTGCAAATTGCTCTGGAAAGGAGAAGTGGACTTTAGACTGGGAAAATGAGAAACCGAGAGAACTGAAATTGAGCAGGTCACGCACCCTAACATTCCGGACTGGAAGATAATGATTTGGGTTGCCTGACAATTTTTTTCAGCAATTTTTCCTCCATTTTTTATCTTTATCAACAATGTCTGGAATACTGCCTGGGAACTGATGTTCCTCCAGGTGGTGAACAAGACTGGTGCATGTTTCCTTGAACTCCTAAGCTTGTCTAGATAGGCTATGAGGTGGTTATTGAGAGGAGAAGTTGTTTCTTGCATGACAGGCAGCAAACGGGCTGCTCCAAGTGCATGGAAGATACATCAAAACATCGTAAAAGTGGCTAGACTGAAATTTTAGAACCTTCGGCTTATGCAGCTCCTTATTTTCATGTGATGCTTTATTGCCTCTTTCTTTCTTTCTATCCAGAGCCCTTAACTGGATCTTGCCATGCTTTGCCCCAGGCATTTATCACATTTCCCTTTGACAGAAGAACAGAAAACAGCAATTGTAGTTTACCCCTAAATTGATTATCCTTTTTTAGAAAGTCTTAAAGTTCTGTGACAGATCAACAAAAAGAGCCGCAGAAAACCAATTCCTTAAAAAAATATATGAAAAGAGGAAGTTGTGCAAAATGGGGGCAATTAATCTTGCAATAAAATAATTGTTTACAGTTAAAATTAATGTAACATGCATTCCTCAGCAGATAATAAATTATGGGTTTTCTCATTAGCATTTGAATTGATTTCCTCTAATTTCTGAGGAACACATGAGCATGTGACTAGATTAAGTTTAATTGGGCTACAGCTGGTACTGATTGGGAGTGGATAAAGGTGGGAGGTTTTCTGACTCATTGGCTGCTTCCGCATTGCTTTCCATTGTCTGCGTCCCCTTTCTCGTTTTGGCTCCCCTGCTCAGGGACGATAAGAAAGGGTGAACCAAAGTAACAAGAGTATAAAAAGGAAAAGAGAATCCTGAGATTTCTAAACGACGGGAAATGTGACAACGGGCATTTACGGGAGTTGCTTAGTTTCAAGGGTTGAGCGAGATTCAGAAGAATAATCCTTCCTCTTGCCTTTCAGAACACCATATGGCACAGGGCAGTGTGCAGAAATGAACATTTGTAAACAATTGCCTTACTCCAGGCTCATACCTCACTTAGGCAGTGAAATGTACAGATGCGTTGATTTCTCCGGGAGCTAGCTGAGGAAGGTTGACTCTGTGAATCCCAGTTTCTTTCAGTTTCTCTCCATTTTTCACTTCTCCAGTCATGCGTTGTTAAAAGTCTTCATGAAAATTCAGTAGCATTGCAGTGCATGTTTCTCTTAATATAGACACGCTTGTATGCAGACCTGCCCATTACGTACATTTTTGCAAAGCCATTTATCCCAAATAAATACTTTTTGTATGTTATTTTCACTAATACTTCAATTTTTACTTTAAGTATATGCATTTTTTGTACACATTACTTGGCTGGATAGCAAAATCTGGAAATGTGCGAATTTTGAAGGGTGCCTGTAGATTAGATAAAGTATGCCTTACTGCTTGCCTTGTGAAGTCAGTTCTCCAAATGGGCTGATTTAAAACAGGAATGCATAACTTTTGGCTCTTTGGGTGTTCTAAGACTCCAACTCCCATCAGTGGTTGAGACCAATATAGTCTCCAGGATCTTGATTATGAATTTCAGACCCAGATTCATTCCTGCTTTATTCATTTCCAGGATTCATTCTGAACCAAAATTGTGAAAGTTTTTTTCTCTTTTAATTTTTCTTTCTTTCATAGCAGCACTGAGTTGGGTGAATACTTTATAAAAGGGATATGTGCCCCTCATGAATTAATCACCCTTTAGATTAGAGAAGTAGTTTATTTTTTTTAAAAAAGGTCAATTAATTGCTGATTCAAAACATAATGTGTAATGTAAAATAATGCTGATGTATTACTAGTGCTCTTCAACCTCAGGTTTCTAGGTGTTGTTAGGCTACAACTCCTATCATTCCTGACCATGGGGATAATGGAAGTTGTTGTTGTTTAGTCGTTTAGTCGTGTCCGACTCTTCGTGACCCCATGGACCACAGCACGCCAGGCACTTCTGAAGTTGTAGTCCAACAATATTTGGGGAGCCAAGGTTGAAGTACACTGCATTAGAGTCAGGGTAACCAGAATGAGATCTAAAGAAACCTTGGTATATGTGATCAAGGATTTCTGCACTCACATAAAAGAAAAGCTCTCTCTCTCTCTCTCTCTCTCTCTCTCTCTCTCTCTCTCTCTGTAGCTCTGAAAATCAAAATGTGTATGCTGTTTTCCACAGTAGTTATTTCCGTTTCACAGTGTATTTTAAATATGTATTCTATTTCATCACAGCCACTCAGCATTTAGGCCAGCCTTTCTGCCTGTCTGATCTTTATCAGGGGAGATTTCAACAACTGTGAACTTAGAAGTGTAAGTATCAACATCTTCTACCCTGTCTTTGAGTTTCTTGTCAAACTGTGATTTTAAAAGAATGTAAAATTAAAATACAGGGTGCAAGGTTTAAAGAAGACCCACCCAGTAAGAGGAATGCTGTATCTCTAAACGCTTCCTTCCTTTCAGCTGATGGTTATCTAGTGGTTATATATGGCCTACTCATTTGTAATCCATGGTTGACAAACCCTGATAGGAAGAATGGCGCCATCTCTTGCTTTTCCATCTCTCTCTCTCCATTGTTGTTATATCTAACCTTCATTGCTAATTAACATGAATTCCCAAATGAGTCTTGGGGGAAAGTGTCATGCTTTGTTCAAAGTCATATGTGCTTGCTGGATGATGGCAACCTTCAGTCAGAAGCTTTTAATTTATGTAAAAAGACAGGGTTCATCTCTGCTGAAATGCCATTTGCTTGCTGTTTTTAAAAAGCCACATTCAGCCTGCAAACTCATGCAGTTACTTGGGAGTGAGCCCCACTAAACTTGATGGGGCTTACTTAAATACACCCACCCACAGGGCCGTGCTATTGTGGGTGACCTTTAATTCACTGAGGCAAAGTTGGAGTTTGCTTACAACTTCTTATTTGACATTCTGCCGTGGTAGCAGAAATTAGGTCAGTGCTTAGGCAGAATATAATTTCTACCCACTTCAAGTCTGCTGGCCCTTGTCCATTTCATTTCAGCCTCCAAGTAATTTTCTGCCCGTTCCCATGACTGGGAGAAACAATAACAAAAGTTCAAATAAATAAATACAATAAAAATTGTCGAATTAGCGTCTATGATTTATAGATTCTTCTTCTTAGGCGATCACTTGTAGCCAAGTAAGATTGTCTTCCATAAACACAGTTTTAACAGTGAGTCCATAAGTGACTCTGGAGACCAATTCTAGATCCACACATCCTTCCACAGTGGGGACATAAATTTCCGGGTGGTAGTTGATCACGGTGAGGGTTTGCCAAACATGCCTTCCTCTTAGCACATTTCTCCCTTTCGTCCTGAGTTCGAGCGTCTTCAAAGTCCATGACACCTTTGGTAAAGGCTATTCTAAAACTGGAGCGCTCGCAGGCCTGTGTTTCCCAGTTGTTGGTGTTTATACTACATTTTTAAAGATTTGCCTTGAGAGAGTCTTTAAACCTCTTTTGTTGACCACCAGCATTACGCCTTCCATGTTTAAGCTTGCATTTTTAAGTTTACCCGCAACACAACAAACGTTTGCACGACTTTTTCCTAACCGGCTGGGCTGCCACGACAGGGTTTTCCTCTCGGCAGGAGAAATCTCCCACCAGGGCCCGCCTATTAAATCTTTCACCAGCCAAAAGAGGCCTTAGCCCTCTACTCTTTTTTGCTTTGCTCTGCAGGAGAGCTATAATCCACAGTATTTGTTTGACGGTGGGAAGTGGTGGGGTTATCATAAATTGAAATACAAGCACACTTAAAATATCCTAATAAATAAAGTGCTATGTTGTTTCAAAGCTGCCTTTTCACCTCATTACAGGCTCAGCAGAGTGGAGAATGATGTCATGGTTGACCTAGCACCAGTCCGCCCATAAATGTTACAGTATGCGCCCCTCTTTACTTCCTGGCTAAAGCACCGGGAAGCAGCTTAATATGAAATTCATGTTGTGCTGACAGATTTAAAAGTTGCCACAATCTGGAACAGACAGCAGCCTCGGGTTTACAGACACATCTCAGGCACTCTCTCGTATACCTAAGTGATGACATTTTCCGTTAAAAGAGTTGTGTTTCTATCATATAGAATTCCTGTCCATCTAAAGAAATTTGGCAGGAAAAGGAGGAAAGTGAGGAGAGGGGGGGGAGGTCTCTGAATTTGATCGAGAGCTTTTACTAGGATAGTTTGCTACATGTCAATGACCAGGCTTGAGAGACCGCACACCGTGGAGTTCAAATATACAGCCTCTGTTGTCGGCCTTATGTGAAGGGAGAAGTGAGGGGAAGGAGATTGGATGTAGGGAGGAGATGGCCCCAGCTGTTGCACTTCATGTGGTTGAAATGCGTCCCTTATTCTTCGGACACTTAAAACCCGGAAAGTTCAAATGTTGCTAAACTGTAAATCTAGAGGCAGGAAATGAACAAGATGGCAAACTCGAGACACCCCTGTTTGGCTGGGTTTTTCCAAGCAATTAAGTAAATAGCTGTCACCCAATATCTCCTGAGTGATAAAGCATGTCACTGAAGTGGATTTATAGAAGAGGCCCAATACGGCTTTCCCTCACAACCAAGCTCCGAAATTAGACCTTCCAAGTGTCCCTATTTTCCAGGGACAGTCCCGTATTTAAAGAAGCCGTTTCAGTTTTTGATTTGATCCTGGAATGTTGTGCTTTTCCTTAGGATGTCTCTATTTTCATGGGAGAAATGTTGGAGGGTATGGATTTATGCAACCCCTGAGCCAACGAGATAAGTAATTTAGAAGACATCTGAAGGCAGCCCTGTATAAGGAAGTTGGTTTTTTTTTTAAAAAAAGTTTAATGTTTTATTATGTTTTTATATATGTTGGAAGCCACCCAGAGTGGCTGGGACAACCCTGTCAGATGGGTAAGGTATAAATAATAGCATTATTATAATAATATTATGGAATAGGATGCCCCTTTTTTCATCAGAGAAATGTTGAAGGACTATGAAATACTTCTGTGGCCCTGGCTATTCCCCTATGCTGAAGGGACTTCCATATTGAAAGAAAGCCGGACTGTGAAATGTAAGCTTCTGTATCTGCCTGTAACCTTGGTGTGTTCGTTTACCCTCTGTTAGCTACTTCCTTTCACTTTTATTTACTGTTGCACCACATGTGAGATAAAGCCCTCTCAGATTTATAGGTACCATGCAAAGTTATGCAAATAAATAAGTATTAATTATTAAACATTGGCCTAGATGAAAAGAAAAGACATTGACTTCTTCCCAGAAGGTATATTGCACCCTGCTCTCTCCGAATACATATAAACAGCTGGTGAAATTATGTTCTGTATCATCCATCAAACAGTTCCACACTAAAGGTGCTCTAAAATAGCATTCCTCTGAAACAGTGGTTTTCATGCCAAGGCACTGAGGCAGGATTTCCTATGAAAAAGACCATGGGGGGAAGCGTTGAGCTCTCAATTTAGTTTTAATCTGTCTTTTTTCTGGTGCACAAACATCACCTGACATACCTATAGCCTCCAACATTTCTCTGATGAAAGTAGGGATGGCCTATTCATTGATGATGATGATGATGATGATGATGATAATAATTTTATTATTTATACTCCGCCCACCTGACTGGGTTGCTCCAACCACTCTGGGCAGCTTCCAAAGTATATTAAAACATAATAGAACATTAAACATTAAAAAACTTCCCTATACAGGGAACTATATAACTATATAGTTAACTATATATATATAACTAAATAGTTAGTTATCTCCTTGACTCGGGGGTCGCATAACTCCATACCCTCCAGCATCTCTCCAATGAAAAAAGGGACATCCTAAGGAAAAGTGGGACGTTCTGGGATCAAATCAGAAACCATGATGGCTTCTTTAAATCTGGGACTGTCCCTGGAAAATAGGGACACTTGGAGTCTCCAATCCTACATGGAATTATATGTTGTCCAAGGGGCTATTTCAATTTCAAATGGGAGTGGAGGGTGAGTAACAACAACAACAACAACAAAGGTTTTTTACTCACAAAAGCCGTCGTGTGTGCATGGTGAGCAAAATTCACTGCAAAATTCAAAGGCCTTCTTTTGGATCTGCTGAAGATTAAATTGTGGAAAAAAGAAAAAGAGAATGAAGTTTCTGAGCTTGTTACATTTTAATAACTTCTAATATCCAGAGGGGCATGGATTGATCATAAAGATGTGCAAGGCACATTGTGCACATCACCAGGCCCCACCAAGTGAAGGTAATCCACAATAATAGGCCCAGTTAGTGCACTGGAGATCTCCACTGACTGATCCACCACAATTGTAGCATGTGAGACAAGACGGACGCGAGCAACTTTATCCTCAAATGCCTTGCAAACACCCCACAGCATGACATGGAAGGTTCTGTGCTAGATTTAACAAGGACGTGCACTACCCCCAAATACTCAGCTGGACATTGTTGAGAAGACACAAAAGTTATGGAGAAATTGCATCTTTGTCCCTGTCACAGCCATCAAGTGGGCTTGATGCTGAGCTATTACTTGTGTTTTGTTGGGCTTCCTGCATGGTTTCCATTGCTTCCGTTCAAGCCACCTTCCTTTCTGATTCATTCCACTCTGCTCTGGTGTATATCAAAGAGCTGAACAGCCTCAGAAGAACATGATTGGTAGCATAGAAAAGAAGAGAAAGACTCAAACTCCTCTGTGGTAGCATGATTTTGGGGGAGATGTCTGATTTCTAAGCAGGCTCCTGCCAATTCCCTTTACTCTAGAAGGCGGTTCGTTGACTTTTCAGGCAGAGTGTGGAAGTGGTCAATGCCTTCTCACCAGTTTGTATCTATGGAAAGTCTGCCAGGTAGAATCAAGGGCCACCATGTTTTATGGTTTGACCTTCACAGAACACAATTTGAAGTCCACATCTGAATATTGCCCTCACCTATGTCCCCAGCCCAAATTATTGCACCCACCACACACTTCACCCCACAGAAGCCAACTCCTAGTGGCCAAGGTCCCTTCAGGTCCACTAATAAAATATTTGAGTGGGCCACCCCCCAAAAATCATTGGGCATTGCCATTTAAATGGGGGTGGGTGGGTTTGCGCTGCATCTTGTAATTGATTATGCAGGGTGGGGCTTACCTGGGCCCCCTCCAAAATTTTATTCAAGTTGGCACCCCTGCTTCACCCTCATCCTAGTCCTGCCCTCTTCTTAAAAAAGAAATTAGGCTGGACCATGAGGTGCTTAGGAAATACAGCTGTTGTGAGTTTTCCGGTCCAATAGCACAGCCGAGAAGGGAACATACACAAAAATATCAGGCGGGGTCAACCCATTGAAATGAATGACCGTGACTAGGTTAGGTCCATTAATTTCAGTGGTTCTACTCTGAGTAAAACCTAGCTGAGTACCCACCCATCCAATGGAGCTACTCTTCTTCAACCTCTCTGCTCTTCCTTTCTAGCTCTGGCCTCTCCACCCACAAGTGACCAGCCGTAGGATTTGGCCCTCCGATTCAAGAAGAGGTATGACGACACTCTATTTTCCTGACATTTCCAATTAACGTGTGTAAATAAGACCTGGCATCTTAAGGTAGGGCATGCCACCGCATGTCCTCTGTCACACCGCTGTCAGGCGAAGGGGACATCTTTTTAATCCTCTCTTCGGCCCAGCTTCCCCAGATCCATATTAATTTATCTTTGTCTCTGGCAAGGCCTCCCTCAGATAATTGTCTCTCATTTGTACTGTGACCTTTGCTAGCCCACTGGTTATCTTGTAACGAGTGAAGGGAAACTCCTCTCACACGGATGGTTCTCCTTCCTTGCTCAGCTCTGCGCTAGAGAGAGCCCTGCTGTTTACAGAAGGTCTATGTGAGGATTTGCTATCCTTCTTGGAAAGGGCTTCCAGCACTGACTGTAATAGGACAGCAACAAAATGTATTTCAAAACGGGCATTAATGAAAAGCTACAGAAATCTCCTTGGAAGGTTAGATGAGGAGATCCATTGCATAGTTCCTTAGCATGGTGGGCTTCTTTTTTTTAAACAGTTCTTTCACACTCATATGGTTGGCTGGATTTCCCTTTCCCTTTTACATTATTGATTTAAAGCAGCATATATTACATTACCAGCAATCTGCTCAGTTTCATTATTTTTATAGCCCACGGAGGATAGTATTATTGTTCCAGAATTAAGATATTTTTAAGGGGAAGTGTGGCTGATGCTGTAAAACTGAGGGAGTGAGAGAAACTCTGTGGCCTGTTTGCCAGACTAGGAGCATGGATTAGCAGCGTGTAAAGAAGAAGAAGAAGAAAGAAAAGAAAAGAAATCCCCAGGGATGAACTATTGACCCAACGAGCAAGTCCTCATCAACACAGAGTCTAACAAAGTAGAGTGTTATTAATCACTACTTCCCATGTGTATTTTGATTTTTATTCTTTATTTGGCTAAGCAATATTGTTAATAAGAAGTCCTTTACTGAATATTGTTACTGTAAACATACAGTAGATACACAGAGATATATAGCTACTGCTTCTCTTTCAAGTGACAAATTTAGTGGGGTACCTATTAAAGGAATGGAGGCATTATATTGTCTACAATGGTATAGTCCCACTGGCTTCAGCAGAAGGTTACTGGAACTGAAAGGCCTTAAAATAAATTCTCTTTAACACCGTGCTGCTAAACATACTTCTTGGATGCAAATTCCATTAACTTTGGCAACGTGTTTAGGATTTTGAAAACTGGCTATGAACCAGAAAGTTATTCCAAAATGCTGTGTCACTGAAAAATATATGACTAGAGACTCAACTATACAGCTGCAAATAAAATGTTTTAAGTGCAATATACAATGTGAAACTAGATGGTGATAGTGTGCCTTATGGAAAATTCAATGTAATTTTGAAAATGCTTAAAAAAACCAAACATTTCAATACAGTTTTTATATGTGTGTAGATTCCACCTATGACAGGCCAGCTCCAGACATGAAAAAAGTGGGCTGGGGACTGCAACCTTCCGAGTGTTCCTCTGAATGTCTGAACTGAGGTTCAGGGTATGGTCTGAAGACACAGGAGGCTTCCAGAAGCTAAGCTGGTCTGGGTGTGGTCAGTGTTGAGATGAGAGACCTCTCAGGAACTGCATGTGTTGGGGTCCATGATGGAAGCCAGTGTGGTGTAGTGGTTAAGAGCAGTAGACTCGTAATCTGGTGAACCGGGTTCGCGTCTCCGCTCCTCCAGATGCAGCTATCACCTCACCTCACAGAGTGTTTGTTATGTGGGAGGAAGGGAAAGGAGAATGTTAGCCACTTTGAGACTCCTTCGGGTAGTGATAAAGCGGGATATCAGATCCAAACTCTTCTTATAAATATAAGAAGTAAATCAATCAATCAATCAAGTAAATCTTGCAAATGCTTTTAAGAAAAAGTGGCGAGGCCCTTTGCACATGTATTTGCCATGCATGTTTCCAAGAAGTTAACTTGTGCAACATGGTAAGCAGAAAAATGAGTTGCACATGGGATTTGTCAATGCATTTCTGCACATCCTGTCTACTACCCAGCCTGTTGCTTCATGCAAGCTTTAAACTTTATAACCCCAGGAGTAATTGACTGCTGGAAGTTGGTGATCATACTGCCTCCAGAGTGTTAGTATTTTGTGGGAGGGTTTTAAGCACATACTATAAATTTAGGTTTGCACCATTAAAGCGGATTAAAGCACCTTGTTGCCCTGCTGCAATAAACCCGTTTAACCACCCCCCAAAAAAACCCCTGAAGGCTTTTGGTAGAAAAGTGACATGGGAACACATTAAAAAGTGTAGGATGAATGAAACAGATGTGAAGGAAATAAGCAGCTATCTTATCTTTAAAAGACATCTGAAAGCAGCCCTGTTTAGGGAAGTTTTTAATATTTAATGCTGTATTGTTTTTAACACTTGATTGGAAGCTGCCCAGAGTGGCTGGGGAAACTCAGCCAGATGGGCAGGGTAGAAATAAATTATTATTATTATTATTATTATTATTATTATTATTATTATTATTGTCACACATAATCTAATCTCTGCGTTTGTGCAAGCAAATCTGGACAAATGCTCAATAAACAGTTTGTCTGGAAAAACCCACAGGGAGTGAGTTGTTGCACATATTTGAGGGTGCACTTCCAGTGTAAATAGTGCATATGTAACCTGCATATGTAGGCTTTAAGATGTTGGGGAAGAAGTGCCTGCTCTAGGCACAAGACATTTTGAAGATATAACTAGGACCTTCAAACATGCAGTTCCACACATCTAGGCCTCTTCCCAGGCGACCATACATTTTCAGGGCGCATTGCAGGAAAACTAGGGCTTTTTTCACCCAGAACTCGCCAGGACCTCAACAAGTCCTGAGGAAACCAAAGTAGGTGCGGGTTAGCCTATCTGCACATTCAAGCTGTTACTGATGGATTAGTAGGGATACACTCAAAATCTGGCCAAACTGAATTAGCATGGACTTCTTCAGCAGGATCCAAAGAATCTCTTGGCTTGTTCCCAGGGCCATAGCTAGGGGGTGGTAAGGTGGGGCCCTGCCAGGAGCGCAGGCAATGGGGCACGCGCAAAATTGGCTAAAGTATGTCCATAAATATAGATTATTGTATAATAATAATAATTTATTTCTACCCCACCCATCTGGCCAGGTTTCCCCAGCCACTCTAGGCGGCTTCCAACAAAAGATTAAAAATACAATAAAACACCAGTCATTTAAAACTTCCCTAAACAGGGCTGCCTTCAGATATCTTCTAAAAGTCAGGTAGTTGTTTATTTCCTTGACATCTGATGGGAGGGTGTTCCACAGGGCAGGTGCCACTACCGAGAAGGCCCTCTGCCTGGTTCCCTGTAACCTCACTTCTTGCAGAGAGGAAACCGCCAGAAGGCCCTTGGATCTAGACCTCAAAGTCTGGGCAGAACGATGGGGGTGGAGAGGCTCCTTCAGGTATACTGGGCCGAGGCCGTTTAGGGCTTTAAAGGTCAGCACCAACACTTTAAATTGTGCTCGGAAACGTGCATAAGAAATGGTTTTTAATAGAGGGTGAATTGAACGGGTGGAAGGGGTGGGGGTTAGAGGAGAGGCGGAAAGAAGAGCTATTGTCCGTGGCTAGGGGGCGCAATCTGGATGGTTCTGCCAGGGGCGCAAGATCACCTCGCTACAGCTCTGTTTTTTCCATGACCCCAAAAGGGCTTTAGACTTGTGTCTCTTGAAAAGTAACCCCCCATCCTACCCATCCACGCAAATCTGCATGGCAAACTGCTTTTGAAACTGGTGTGGCCTTTTCTTTCCCTCGAAGGGAAAAAAAGAGGAAAACTCCGTAGGTGTGCCCAAGCCTTGGGACTGAGAAGCAGTTTGGATCCCAGCCCTCGAAAACGGAACACTTCCAACTATTTCAATTAAGCCGTGTTGTTAAAATGTTTTAATGTATGACTTCACCCTTCATTTTTATGGCATTCCTGGAATACTGTTACAAATACAATAAATGCTCTTTTAATCTTGAACACTCTACTAGTTGTCATTTGTGAGACAGTGCAATAAAATGATCACAAGTACTAAATGGCCTATTTTATATAGAATACAATATCCGTTGCTATAACTGTGAGGTATGTTTCAAGTTAGGATTTACTTTAGGATTTAAAGTTAAAACGTCTGAAAGGAGCTGTTCGTATTTCATTTGGCACCTGATTTCCAGTAGAAGTTAATCAATCTCTGAACGTTCTGGGCCTTCCAGTTGTGTAACATATTTATAGGTGAAGGTAATTGATTCTATGCCACTGTTTGCTTTAATTCTGCAAAGTATATATTCAAAATCTGCTTCTTATTATCAGCTAATATGGATATCCCCAGCAGAACTATTACTTTATGGTTCCACAGAAGGCATTGCTTATGCATGCACTTTGTATAGTTGTGAGTGACAGTCACCATTTGGTGCATGATATTTACACCTGTTCATCAAACTGTCTCCCTGTTGCAAGTTCTCACAAGCTCTCTCTGCTATATACACAATTATGGTAATTTGGAAACGAAACATAGAGTGGAAAAAAGTGCATGATAAATGCATATCATCTTAGTTTTTATGGCTCTAGTAAATTTCACACCCTAGGCTAGATCAAATTCACTTTGAGTTGCTCATGCAGCAATCATTTTTGAAATGAGTCAATCAACAGGCTTTTCCTTACTCATTACTCCTTTGCCTAAAAATCTTAGAAATCTGTTTTTATTCCTTTATCAGTTTATTTCCAAGTAGTATTGTTGCCTTTACCTAGCACTGAAACCATTATTTCCTGTTTATAACAGTTGCAAAAGTAAAAGATTTCCCTCTAATGCCAAAGACATCTACTTTTGTGGCTAACTATTTCAATTTCTCCAAGATGCTTGGCTAATAAAAAAAATAAAAAAGCAATTTTCTCTCAGCAGTAGGCGAATGTTAGAAAAGAAGGGGTTAAATCCCCCCAACACTGTTGATATACAACTGTGAATTCATCTGAAGAATTTGGATTTAGAATGATTTAATCCCATCAAAGTCCATGACATCAGATTGGTTCAGATGGATCACAGCACTTCAGTTTTACACGATTGTGGATAGATTCTTCAGCTATTAGATTATTTTATATTACTACCCTAAAGACAGTTATATTCAGTCTCCCTGGGCATTACGGAAGACTACATTCTACACTGTCCAGCAAATAGATTGTAGGGGGGAAATAAAGATTGCCTGAAAATGGCTTGTATTTGTAAACAGTTCTGCGAGAACATTGTACACACTGTATATCAGCTTGTCAGTGTAGTATATTTTTGGAGTTTATATGCACCATCCCCCGCTCCTTTAGCATTTTCAAGTAAACAGGTCTTGGAATAGAAATATTAAATATTAAGATCTGAGAACCTTGGAGAAAAAGAAGGGAAGACAAACTGTCACTTAAAAGACAATTCTGGTTTTGAGGCTTATAGCTGGAAGGTGTGTGTGTGTGTGTGTGTGTGTGTGTCTTCTACACTCAATGTCACCCCAGGATCATTAATAAAGAAGAGCAGTCACAAAGTGGTATATGTGGAAACATCTCTGCCATCTTTATTATATATTAGAATGTGTAACAGAAAACACACGCCACAGTTTAATTAATACAGATGATTAAGAAGAAACCATGGTGGACCATTTGAGTCCTCTGCAGGTATTCTTGTTCTCTTGTTTGTTGACACAGGAGTAAGAATGAATGAATAAAACTTTATTTGCATCAGCCATCAGCCATAGCAACAAAAGAACATTGCGATATAGACAGAACAAAATAAAAGTCGATTATATAAAACACAGTTTAGAGTCCTGAATCAGCAGTCAAATAGTGGACCATATTCTGATTGCCCAGCTAGAACAGCTGGGTTGAACAGCTAGAAACCTTGCAACCTTTGCAGTCATCTGCTCCTCTTGATCTGCCAGGAGAAAAGACACTGTGGCGGTGGTTGGGTGACCTGGAATGGACAATAAAAGAGGGGTGATAATCTCGTTCCACAGGTCTTTTAAAGAGTGCACGCGAGGAGGGCATGTGCCACTGATTCAGTGCTGCCATCTCTGCAGGGACATAAGCGTTTTTCTTATGGAATCTGTTGGAATCGACTCTCAAGTATAGCCGAGGGGAGTACATTACAGTGGTACCTCTAGTTATGAACTTAATTTGTTCTGGAGGTCCGTTCTTAACCTGAAACTGTTCTTAACTAGAGGCATGCTTTCGCTAATGCAGCCTCTTGCTGCCGTTGCGCCACCAGCACACAATTTCCATTCTCATCCTGGGGCAAAGTTCTCAACTCGAGGTAACTCTTCCAGGTCGGCGGAGTTTGTAACCTGAAGCGTTTGTAACCTGAGACATTTGTAACTCGAGGTACCACTGTACAGGAGTAAGGAATGAGGGTGTTCTAAGTAGCACTCCTCTCTAGTCTTTGTGTGAATTGCTCAGCTGTCTGTAGTGATGGGACCTTTACACATATAGCTGCACACACAAATACTTTCTTGCAACCACAGAACATCCATTGTGTAGGGTCTGCAGCAGATGATAGTGTGGTGTGGGAGTGCTCAGCTGATCTCCGGTTGCTGGGTTGCAGCACTCCAGGAAGGAAAGGGAGAGGATTAAGGTTGGCAGCAAGGTTGGTGGGATGCAAACGAAGCAGCGGAGCCAATCCAGTGTTCCTGCTGGTATGTTTGCACCATGATGACACCTCACCCCTCCCCATTCTGGTATGCAGCGGTGATGTCCCCTGTTTTCCCCCAGGAAATGTGGAATCTTATGCACATATACCACACAAAGGTTATATCAGAAAAATGGTTGCACTTTTCATACAAAGAAACCTGCTGGGAAACATGGGAGGAAGAATAGGGCTTTGGTGAGTTAGTCATTTATCTCAGGCCAATATCAGAAGCCTTGACTGATGAGAGAGGAGTCTATGATGTAGCTCTGTTGGGTTTCCATGTACAGGAGTATGCCAAAAGGCCCAGTGTCTATGTCCCCTTGTTCCCCCCCTCCTGCACATGGTTAGCCACTTCCAGCTGGATAGTTTCTTGTTGTTTATTAGGGACAGGGTGTTACATCACATGCTTTCCCCCCACAGTTGACAACACTCCAGCAGTTCCTTCTTGGGGCACCTGTTGGATATAGTTTGAGGCATCACCCTGTGGCCTCTTGAGTTTCTTTCCAGGAACTTCTCCCTCCTGCGAGAACTCCAGTCAGGCCGTCTCTCCACCACCCCTTCTCTTCCTCCTCAGTTGTAAGGAATTCGGAAGTCCTACCAACAACAGTTGGGTCCTTCCTGTTGTTGTTGTTTTAATCTGTCTTGTTGTCAGGCCTCGCTGGAGAGAGGAGGAATGGCTTGGCCTGTCTGGCTGCAGGCTTGTCTTCCAGCCATTCTCCACCAGCAAGTGTTGCCAACCAGAGCTCTGACCCTGCACGTATAATTCCCATAATTCCCTTTGACGAGGGATTGATTGCTAAACCACTCAGAGAGTCAGGCACACCGGGGGGGGGGCACTAGGGGGCGCATTGGAAGATGGCCGACAATACCATCTCTCCGACCCACACAGGGTAATTAAGAGGCTGTTATGGGAGTAGGCAGCCTCCCTTGTTGCCCCAAGGAAATGGGGAACACTGCCCTTGCCTGCTGTGCCCATAAATCACCCCCTAATTCGAAAGAAGGGGGTGAGGGCCATAGGCAGAATGCCCCCATGTGGACCTCGGCTCTCCTGGACGCTGTCTCTGATCGTGCACTAGCTGCAGCAATTTGGAATAATTAATTACAAAAGAAGCAAATGCACATATTTCAAGTGAAGAAGGGGAGTGAAGTCTGCTAATTTAAGTGACCTCTGCGAAAGAAGACGACGGGTTGGAGAAACAGGAATATTTTACGATGAAGATACACCAAAGGCTGGGTATGTTGACAACGGGACTGAATGGGGGGGAACCTTTTTTACTTTCCTTCTATGTGATTTACAAGAACCCCTCCTCATTAGAATCGTCGGTTGAACTGACCCAAGCAGGATGATTAAGGTCTGTGTGGAGATAAACTTTAACCAAAAGTATGCTTTATGGAGATCGAGAAGCAATAAGAGCTTTTGGAATGGCGCAGCAATTAATTTGGAGTCTCCATCTTGCCAAAGGGAGGAGGAACGGACTTGTTTTCAGACTGCATTCCTGGTGAATCTCCTCAGAGGTTTTGAGAAAGGAGGCAGATTGGTGAAGATTAATGACGCTAAGACTGTTTTGATGTATAGAAGTGATGTTACATGGAAAACGTCTGGATATGGCTACTGGATAAAAAATAATAATATCCACGCAGGATTACAAACTGTCTAACCAGCTTGCGGAGACTATCAGAGGTCACAAAGAGAAAGGAAAAATATATGAAAATAACAAGAGATGTGGAAAAACAAGAAGAAAGGACTGGATAGTACTGATAACATCATAAGGTTAGATTTGTGGACATTAAACAGAAGTAAGAAGCAAGAAGTTGATTGGATCCCCTTCAGAACTTGAAATATGGGTACCCCCAACAAAAATTTAAAATCCGGCTGTGTAATTTGGAATTTATCTAATTTGGTTTGATTTGATGTGATTGGTCAGTTAATAAAAAATATTCTTAAAAAAAAGAGAGTCAGGCGCACCAACTAGATATTTGTTTTAAGGGAGCTGGGCCTCCTCAATCTTCAAGTGGCCCTATATGCATGTGATGTCATGTGCACAGCATGTGGTGCATGGTGTAGGCCCAGTGTGTCAGGCTTTGGGGAATCAGCTTCTTCCCCCGTGGCGGTAAATAAGAAAATCCAGCAAAAGGAATGTCTTACCAGTTAGGTTCTTTAATAATCACAGTGAGAGACAAAAGAACACGTCTCCCTAGAACGGCGGTGCTCCAAATTAAGGCTCACTCTGCCCTTCTGTCCCTATTAATCTACATCACTCCTACGTCTTGTAATCTGAGCTTGTACCGTCTGCGCTTTCTGTTCTAACACTCACTGAGCTCTTGGTGGGGAAGGTGGGGGTGAATGCTGTCCAGAGACAGTGAACCTGTAAACCCTCTCTCTTCCAGTGTTTCTTCTCCTAGCTGTTCCCCATCCAATATTTCCTAGCTTCTGCCTTCTGAACTAAGGCCCTCTGCAAGCCACTGTTCCAAATCTTTAAACACCCTTAACAAACTACAGCTCCCAGAATTCTTTGGTGTAAGCCATGACTGTTTAAAGTGGTATCATAGTGCTTTAAATATATGGCGTGAATATGACCATACACTATTCCTACAATTTTGTCTGCTGGGGGGGGGGCTTCATTTAAAGGATTATGCTAAAGAGTAGTGGGTTGACTTTAGCAAGTGTTGGAAAATGGTGGCACTCTGGCTGCTGACATTAGGCATGTGAGGCTCCTGCTTCTTCCACCATATACTTTTTAATTCCCCAACATGCATCCATGATGGTGGGGGCTTCGTTTACAGGGTTATGCTATGCCCTCTGTTGTTGTTGTTGTTTAAGCAAGTCAAGCTGAATGTCAGAAATTACCAGCAGGACATCTAGCCTGTTTTGCAATGAGTGTATAGTTTAGACCTCTAGTCAAACACAGACAGCAGTTTAGCTGTCGAGGCACTATCACTCCCGTGAAAGGTGAGATGATTTAGAGGCCGGGAGAAGCTTAATTTTTCTTGATCACCACGTGCAACCTGGAATTTTAATGGCAGGCATAATTAATTCTTCTGATGTTAATCATCAGGGCTGGACTCCACAATTATCAGCCTTGTGCAGCTGGGGCATGGTGCAGACATGAAAAATTAGGAAAATGAATCCGTAATAGGGTGGCAGATTTAATCTGCATCGTGCAAAACAAAGTTGAAAAAGAAGGGAGACTGGGAGAATTTCAGCCGAAGCTTCTGTGCCAATAAGTGCTGACAGAACTGAAAAATGTTGCCGATGTCCAAAGTGATTGGTAATTACCAAGCCATTGAATTTTTTATTGTCAATTTATCATTGCACCAGAGGTTAAATTTAACATCTTCTTCTAAAGCCATCACTCTAGGAGGAAGGCAAGCTTTGTATCACGTGATCCCAGGAGTCAGTGAAAGGTTAATCAGGTATTCCTTTAGCTGGCGTGTGCTTCCAAATAATTCTTCCTTTTTGTGTCCTTGTATGAGTGTGTCTCTGCCGGGGTGGAGGGTGTGGGGAACAGATTTAATTTTCGCATTAACAGCACCTGTGCATTTCAGTTAAACATCTGACTGCATTCCTCAGATGCATCTCTGGTCCATACAATTTCCTTTCCTTAAGGAAAAAAAAACACATTGAAATTTTACTTATGGGGTAATACAAGGGAGGATATTTCAGAGCTTCTCACTGTGTGTTTTAAATCACATCTTTAGCTGCCCACAAATAGAATCTTAAGCGTCTTGCATCTCAGAAATGCCTCTTTTCTGGTCAGAAATCTTTTTTTCATTTCATTTCAATTTTGCCTCTTCGTTTCCCTAATGAGTCATAACTGGATAGTTTATTGTAAAGTGAGGGGCCTATATTTTTTACAACGGAAAGATATTTTTTAGTTGTAAGCAATATGTGACATGTTTACATGCCTTGTGGAACTCCTAGAACAATGATGCTTCTTAGAGAAAAGGAATATATAGGATGTTTATGTGTGTTTTAATATGGATTGCCCCATAGTCAAAACATGCATGGCACAATCCAGACAAATTTAAGCACTGTAACAGCAGCAGCCTAGGCATATATACTCAGAGGTAAGTCCTATCCTGTTCAAAGTACATTATGCTATTTGTGCATAGGTTTGTAGTCTTAGTCACATTAATTTCAGGGGAAGAGATATACATCACAAGTCTATGTATTCTTACTCAAAAGTAAGTCTCAGTACATTAAATGAAGCTTACACCCAGGTAAACTTGTATCAGTATTAAGCATGCATTTAATGCTCCACCTGAAATCAGTGGGACGTAATATGCTTGCTATTGTTTTGATAACACACACAAAAAGTTTAAAATTACCACAAGATTCATACTAAAATTCCCTAAATGGGGTTCTGATATCAGGAACCAATCCCAGCACTTGTAAAAATCTAATATATCTTCATAAAGTTAGTGAGATTATTTTCTTTAGCAGATTGAGTTACAGCCTCCATTGTTAGCTCCTCCCTCTAAACAGGAAATATGATTTTTTCTAATCATTGCAGTTCAGCCACTTTTTAATATGATATGAAATTCACCCCTTGCCCTCATCGCTCGCTCATCTTTCCACAGAGCAGGCACCGGATATTTTTTTCTTGAATTCTGGGCTGTGCTCTGTTGAAAAGGAATTGTATGCGCTTTCTATAAATTAAATATGGAAATGACCTTTAAGGGGGAAAGTTGGGATCAGGATCAATGTGTGCATTAATTACTGCAATTCATTACCCAAATAAACACTGAGCCTTTCTTTCTTTCTTTTTTTCCTGGGTGCAAATGTTGGGGCAAAAGATGTTTGCAAGAGACAAAGGCTTTTGATCCAGCTATGTTAATCTGCAGATAAAAAAAGAAAGGGAAAGAGTGTGACTTCAGCTTCAGTGTGTAAGCTCCTCTGGGGATATCCTGGCTGGGATCAATTCCCACATGCAGGCAGTGAATTATTGATGCTGAATACAAAAGCTAGTCATGTGACCCACACCGCTATCACCTAACAGTCCCCTGCACGATCTTCATGTTCTGACACCCTGCCTTTTTATTATTAAACTCAACACACAAACCAGCACCTCTATTCTGATTT
This sequence comes from Podarcis raffonei, assembly GCF_027172205.1. Lineage (NCBI taxonomy): Eukaryota > Metazoa > Chordata > Lepidosauria > Squamata > Lacertidae > Podarcis > Podarcis raffonei. The sequence continues at coordinate 114,821,440 of NC_070602.1, forward strand.
CTCTTATAATCAGAAAGATAATGTCTCTCGTTGCAGCTCCTCATTTATCTCTCTGTGTGTATATGGGAGAAAACCCAACATGAAAACGAAATCTTTAGCACCCTAGAGCCCAAGCAGAAGCCTAGAAAATATATAGCACGCACGGTTCTATGGGAAAGATGCAGTGAATTATTGAAAGGATTTCCTGCTCGTCTTCTGAATTAGTATCATCTGTTCCTTCTTTTTCTTAAGCAGAGCCACTGCACAAATGTAATTCGCCCACCCCCTCCTCGCAGTGTTGGGCTGCCTTCCTTTATAGCCTGATGATAAATTGTCACAGGAAGGTTTTTTCCCCTACAAAAAAAAAAAAAAGCCCCAACGACGAGGTATGATTTTAATTCTGAAGGGTTTTTGCATAGCAGCCATTGCTTACGAGAGGGCATAGCAATACACATTAGACCGGAAACTTCAGCTATTTTAATTGGATGCCATCCAAAATCGCAAGTAATTAAGAATCAATTTGAGGCCATTAGTAAGTGAGGCTAGCTAGCCAGTGTTGCATATTTCAGAAGAGTTAGTTTTAATGAGAGGAGTTCCTGGATTGGGAAGAGAGGAGAAAAAGAAAAGGGGGAAGCGGAAGGGGGGGACGCACCAGAGAGAGATTAAAGATAGTGTAGGGACTGTCTGCTGCTTAACTAAACAACTAATGGTACATGGAAAGATGCTGAACTTGTAGTCCTCTCTAATTGATCTACTTACTGTTCTTGAGGAAACTTTAAAAAATGAATGTAGGTATTTACTGTGCATTAGTGGCTCAATACCTATTTATAAACATTAGAAATGAGTGCATCCCTCAATGCCTTTCTCTTCACCATGGAAGCCTAAGCTGTCTCTTTTCAGACATATCAAGCTTACGACCGTCAAGCCATTTGTCCTCCCTGGACTTGGTAGCCCCATAGTTTCCACCGCGTTGTCTGCAGATTGCAATGTTAAAAATAGCAACAACAACAAAGGATTTAGAGAGTCATAAATTGGGTGGGAAGAAAGCTATTGGCTCGTCTGCCAATTCCGAGGAGTTCATTTGATTCGTAATTGAACCTTGCTCAAATCTAGATTTCTTCTCCTCTCACACACGCTCTATTGCTTAATGATAAGTTTTAATTCGTTTTAAAGAAGGGGAAAAGGGGGAGAATGTTGGATTATTAGATGCTCACCTGGGCTTGAAGGTTACAGTCTGGAGGGATGAAGTTTCATGGGAAGAGTTGCAGATTTACTATAGGAGCGGCAGTGCAATAAATCAAGCACACAGACCTGGGCATGGTCTCAATATTTCCGTTGCAGACCTCACTTTTTCCATGGACGTATCTCCTTACAAATTATTTGGGCCCAGTTTTTTCATCTGAGGTAAAACATACACCAATGCCACATTACCGTTACCGGGTTGTTATTTGTTTATACACCACACAATGGCGCAACCCTTCGGAGAGCTATTTGTATTTCTATCCTGTGAACAGAAAAGAACATTGTTCAAAGAAGTGCTGGCGTTACTAAGATTAAGGGTTACACTCTTCTTTTGAAAAGTAAATATAGGTCACAAGAGCATCACTCTCATATGACCTTAGCAGTCACAGATTCCCTCAAAGTGATTTTGTGTGTGTCCCCCCCCCCATTTTTTATTCATTTTATAACACAAATAAAAAAACACAAACAGAAAAGACAAACAATACTTGTCATATCCTTATTTTTCTAAACATTGTTAAGTGGGCTTCCCCAAGTCCCACCTATCTGATTTTCATTTTACTTCATCTTTAGCAGTTTACATATATCATAATTTCTAACCATCTTTTTTTTAAAATCACACTTAAAATAACTTCACATTTTATCACTTACAAATAATACTATTTTAAAATACCCTATCTTCTGCTTCTAACCCTACAGCCTATATCCACTTCCAAAGCTATTCTAAGGTTTAAATATTAACATATTTTTTCAAGTATTCCTTAAACTTCTTCCAGTCTTCTTCCACCATCTCTTCTCTCTGGTCACGGAGTCTCCTGGTCAGTTCGGCAAGTTCCATATAGTCCATCATCTTCATCTGCCATTCTTCAATAGTTGGTAAATCTTGTTTCTTCCAATTCTTCGCTAACAATATTCTCGCAGCTGTTGTGGTATACAGAAAAAAAGTAACATCCTTTCTGCGGATTTCACCCCCCCTCAAAGTGATTTTTGGGGGAAGGGGGAACGAGGTGCTGGTACTCATATTTTGAAAAAAAATATATGCCATGGGTGCCAACACAAAATGGCTGCCATGAGCAGCAAAAATATTGGTGACAATACTACAGTCCTGGTCCTTGGAACTGTAGCCCTATGAGGCATCTCTGAACAACTCACACCACATTTATCAAACTATGAGGGAAGTGGTATAAGAGTATGTTAAATGTATGGTGTGAATGTGAAAAGAAGAAGAAATTAATAATAAAAAATAAGAGAAGCACCAATAGGACAGAGCTAAATGGGCGCTAGAAACCAGCTTAGAAGGACATGCTGTACCTTACGAAATTGAGAAAAAGCATTTCTCAGTCATTTCATCTGCCTCAAAATCAGCTATTTTGTTTAAGTTATATCTCATGGGTGGACAAAATTCTGTTTGAGGAGAATTGGCTGCCATTTTGTTGTTCTGGTTGTTTTTATTACTTCTTTATTTTGAGAAATTCAAAATGGCTGCCAACTTCTTTTTTAAATGGCTGCCTCTTTTGCCACCCACTGATGGTGTAATACCCCTCCTTAGTAAGGGCATTTGTTGTAGCAGGCTTGTTTAAAATATGACATCACAGCACATCATTCCAAACAACCTTACTTTTAAACCTGAAAAACTTATTTAATGTTTGGTTTTATTTTTATTTTAAATGTTTTTGCAGAAAGCCAAAGACACTTTAACCAAAAGAAGATGCAAAGATTTTAAAGGCATCTCATATTTTCTTATTCTTGTGTTGGGGAGAACCAGAGATTAATAGTGCAGTCCTCTGTGGGTAAACAAAGGTAAACAAAGTTCAGTTGGACTTATTATTGTTATTGTTATTTTTTAAAAGAAAAATGGTCTCAAAGAAAATCCACCAGCATTTTAGTGCAAATTTATCCCAATAAACACATTTTTGCAAAGCAATTTCCCCTAAAATAATGTGTTTTTGTATTGTATGTTATGTTCACTAATACATTGTTTTTTTTATGGACACTTTACTCCAGGCTTCCTCATCCTCGGCCCTCCAGATGTTTTGAGACTACAATTCCCATCATCCTTGACCACTGGTCCTGCCAGTTAGGGATCATGGGAGTTGTAGGCAAAAAACATCTGGAGGGCTGAGGTTGAGGAAGCCTGCTTTACTCCAATATATACATATTTTATACAAATTACTTGGCTGGATAACTGCATTGCAAAATTCAAATAAGTGCAAATATTGAGGGATGGGTGTGTTTTGGTTCATGAATTGTGCCTGAAAGTGAAAATCTGGTAGGTTCAGCTTAAAATGCAAACTGAATTGATTTTCTCCCCTATCCCTAGAGAGTATAGACTACCTTGGAGAGTGTCCACTTCACACTTCTGGTGATGTGCCTGAAGAAGAAGGAATGAGAAAGCAAATTGCTGCTTAAAGGGTGTATGAATATTATAGCATCATATAAAGAGAGATGCTTTAGAGGTGACTGTTGCATCAGAAAGAAACACGGAGGACTTAAGAATATGAAAAAACAAGAAGAAGTTACAAGCTCAGAAAGAAATGAATTTAGGTTCCAAAGCCAGGATGTGAGCATGATTTTTTCCCTTTCAATTTTTCGTTTTGCTTCTGGCAGCCACACTGGTTAATTTTTCCACTCATTGGGAAAGGTTATGGAAAATTGATTTAAAATTTACAGATTGTTCTTTGTTGAAAGAAAATTGTATGAAAATGATGTATAGATGGTATATGACACCAGTGCAGTTAGGGAAAATGTATAAAACCAGCTCAAATATGTGTTGGAAGTGTAAGGAAAAGGAGGGGACATTTTACCATATGTGGTGGGAGTGTAATGAAATTAAAAAGTTTTGGGAAATGATGTACAATGAAATGAAGAAAATGTTCCAGCTAACATTTGTTAAGACCGGCTCCAACCGGTCTAAACCGGTAACAACCGGCCTGAACCAGCTCCAACCGGTGGCCTGAACCGGCTCCAACCAGCTTGGACCAGTTCCAACTGGTCTGAACCGGCTCCAACCGGCCTGAACCAGATCCAACCGGTCTGAACCGGTTCCAACCGGCTCGGACCAGTTCCAGCCAGTCTGAAACGGCTCCAACAAGTCTAAACCGGTTTCAAGTCTTAACCGGTTTCAACCAACAAGTCTTAACCGGTTTCAACCAGTCTAACCCGGTCCCAACCGGCTGGGACCGGTTCCAACTGGTCTGAACCGGTTCCAACCGGCCTGAACCAGATCCAACTGGTCTGAACCGGTTCCAACAGGCTCGGACCAGTTCCAGACAGTCTGAACCGGCTCCTACTGGTTTAAACTGGTTCCAACCCGCTTGGACCGGTTCTCCAACCGGTCTGAAAAGGTTCCAACCGGTCTAAACAGGTTCCAACCAGCTTGGGCCGATTCCAACTGGTCTGAACCGGTTCCAACTGGCTTGATCCAGTTCCAACCGGTCTGAACTGGTTCCAACTGGCTCGGACCAGTTCCAACCAGTCTGAACTGGTTCCAACCGGCCTGAACCAGTTCCAACTGGTCTGAACCGGTTCCAACCTGCTCAGACCAGTTCCAGCCAGTATGAACTGGCTCCAACCAGTCTAAACCGGTTCCAACCGGCCTGAACCAGTTCGACCAGGCTGAACCGGTTCCAACCAATCTAAACCAGTTCCAACCGGCCTGAACCAGTTCCAACCAGTCTGAACCGGTTCCAACCGGCTCGGACATGTCAACAGGTCTGAACCAGTTCCAACCGGCTCGGCCCAGTTCCAACTGGTCTGAACCGGCTCCAACCGGTTTAAACTGGTTCCAGCTGGCTTGAACCAGTTCCAACCGGTCTGAACTGGTTCCAACTGGCTCGGACCAACTCCAACCGGTCTGAACCGGTTCCAACCGGCTTGAACCAGTTCCAACTGGTCTGAACCAGTTCCAACCTGCTCGGACCAGTTCCAGCCTGTATGAACTGGCTCCAACCAGTCTAAATCGGTTCCAACTGGCCTGAACCAGTTCCAACCAGTCTGAACCAGTTCCAACCGGTCTAAACCGGTTCTGACCGGCCTGAACCATGAGACACACAACAGTCATGCCTGTTCCCTTTTAAGGTGGAACGAAACTATATCCTAACACTAATATGGCCAATATGCAGTGATGATGGGAGCTAGAGTCTAGCAGCTTCTGGAGGGCTGCTCCCTGCTTTAAATGTGAACAGGGTTCCCCACTGGAATGTGCAGTGAACGTATGTGAAGCTCCACTTCTTGTAGTACATGAAGTGGACCTCTAACATCAAAACATGTTGGCTGTGCTTGGAGATACCCAGGATGCTGTGTGAGACGCAGCTTACAAAGCACCCTGTACATTGAAACTGATGGATAATGCGCTGTCTTGCTCCTGGGCACCTTCTCCCTAGAGATAAATACAGTTTGTTATTATTACAAGAGATGTTTAACTACACAGAGGGCATGTGTAGTCCCCACCCTCTCTGCATCCTTTCTCCTTCCTTCTGAATTATTCCTTCCACAAGAATTATTAACTTCTCCAAGAGCTTCCATGTTTGTGGGTCATGGAATCTGCTGTAACAGTTTTGATAATGAAATTTAGAAAAACAGGAACCCCGAAACGCAGAGCTTCTGGAAATCAGCCAAAGAGAAAAGTGAATGGAAACAAAAGGCAGGGTAATTAAATGACTACAGACGAAAGATTAGCCAAGGCCGCAGTAGCCTGGTAGGCACACGCACGCACGCACGCACGCGCACACACACACGTTAAAGCTAGCGATGAAAAGCCTCGCTTCCCATTCTTCATGCTTAAGAGTCTGGCAGGGTCATTACATTTTTTATCATTTGGGCTGCAATGTGCTGGAAAGCAAAGCATGCCCAGAACCCACAAAGACCGGGGACTGATCCAAGCCTGTATGGTTTTTAATGGAGTAAAGAAGGTTGGCAATGGAAGCTAGACAGACCTTTTTACAGAAGAGCGAAAATACAAAACATTCCAGAACAGACTGTCCCGTTAAGTCTGGATGAGACATTCTGGGAACACAGGCTGTTATGTCTTGTACTGGTTTGCACATGTATGTGATTCCCTTGATGACAATGGATTGCTCCACAGAGGAGGCTTCCCTGTCACCTCAAACACAATGCGTAACAGAGACAAAACCCCTGTGTTGCAATACAGAAAAATCTGCTCAAATTGAACCACAACACGTGGCTAACAATGTATTATCAATACAGTCATACCTCGGGTTACAGACGCTTCAGGTTGCGTTTTTTTGGGTTATGGACCGCCGAAACCCAGAAGTACCGGAACAGGTTACTTCTGGGTTTCGGCAGTTGTGCATTTGCAGAAGCGCTAAATCGTGCTTTGTGCATGCACAGAAGCGCCAAATCGCAACCTGCACGTGCACAGATGCGCTGCTGCGGGTTGCGAACGTGCATCCCACACGGATCACATTCGCAACCCGAGTGTCCACTGTAGTTAGGTCATAATACAAAATTTACAAATCATAAACATCCACATACAACGTATGTATAGTTATGCAAAAGTCCATAAACAAGAAATAGTAAGCATGATAAATTAAAGAGAACAGAACAGTGTTTCTGGGATAAGTCAACTGTTTCAAGGCTGATTCTTCATCAGCAGATAAATTCTTATCCCAGAAACACTGTTCTGTTCTGTTCCTGTTTTGTTTGCAGTTCATTGCTGCATTCTACACGTTGAAGCACCTACCACTGCAATATTACTGGATATTGACTATTGAAAGGCATCCTGCCTTCGTCGCGGTGTCCCCTGGCAGCAATTTATTACGCTTACTATTTCTTGTTTATGGACTTTTGCATAACTATACACACATTATATCTGGATGTTTATGCTTTGTATATTTTGTATGATGACCTAACTATTGATAATACATTATTAGCCACATGTTGCGGTTGGATTTGAGCAGACCTCAAACACAACGGCTTGTATCCTGAGATCCTGTGACCAGCACTCTACTCATGTGATGCTCCTCCTGTTGGGAGAGAGGTGCTTTTTGCTGGTTCCTCCTTCGCCACAGAGCTCCATGCAGCTGGCACGTCATCACACCTCAACATGCAAATACCTCATCTACAACCAAGTGCCAAAACATTCTGGGGGAAAGAGCATCTTCTGCTGCTGCTGCTGCAAAAAAGCGACTGCCAAGGCATTTTCTCCAGAGTGTCCTAAAATGATGCTTGGCCCAGTGCATTCTGGGGGAAGGGGGAATGTCACAAGGGAAGAGCTATACTCTGCTGGCTTCTGTCAGCAGAGAAGAGCACAACGTGTGGCAGGGGGCTCCACCATAATGGAGACCCCAGTTCCCAGTGGCAGCAGCATTGGAGTGCTTCAGGGATTGGGGCATGGTGTTCGTGGCTTTGAATCCACTCAGTCCAAAGTCCTGTTGTACCCCCAAAGGCCAAATTCTTGGTCTCTTCAATTATGCCAGCCTGAAGCTGGTGTAGCCAAAAAACAAAACAAAATGGTGACAGCACCACTCACCCACTGAAGGTTGAATCCTGTGAATGATAACATGGTTTTCTCACCACAGATCAAGGCCACTCTGGACAAACTCCTTCTACAACCATCTTATGCCAGATTTTTGTGTGATTTGACAGTGATGATCCATAAAAGCAAAGTTTAGAGAAATCGGAGCTTTCAAAATATTTAAGAAGCACAAACAAAAGCAGCAACAAGGCACGAGAATTCTATCTGTAATCTGTTTCGGTGCTGTTTTCTAACAAAGATGACTCCCCTCCCCCCGCTTAAATTTTGATAATTTGTTGGATTTTTTTTATTTAAAAAAAGCAATAAGACATGACAAGTGTGAATTATGGCACGCTCATTCACACTTCAGTTCAACACAACTGGATGTAAATTAATGTCCCATAACTCATTTAGCAGAGCGCAGGGTCTTATTACAATTGTAAAGTTTTATTTGAAAATGTTTTTAAAAAATATTTATATTGTTAATTAAGTGATGATGAGTCCCATAAATTCTGACAAGTGAGTGATGTTGTATTAGTCACTCTCCAGATTCCACATATTAGCCAATCAGGAGTCTTGTATTGCTGTGCTATGTCTTGATTTATGAAATATTAAGGCCTGCCTAGGGCACTTTTCAGTTTTGTGTGTAGTCTTTGTTCAAGACTTTACTTTGTAAGCCAGTAATAACACCTGGATGGGTCAATTCAGAGATGTTACATTCATCTACAGATGCAATGGGCATAATTCACGGGACATTTTCCTGCCTAAGTTCTACTGAAAGGAGTGAACGCAAAATCAGAAACTGTTATGCTCCCATCAAACTTTAAGAAGAAGATTGTTCCCCTCCCCCAATGGTTTTGAAGGAAAGCAATTTGAATGTTTCTGTTTTCCTTTACAAATGAAATGAAGCGCAGGGCTGATTGATGCATATTGCAATCTATCTAACATCTATCTATCATCTATCTATCTATCTATCTATCTATCTATCTATCTATCTATCTATCTATCATCTATCTATCTATCATCTATCTATCATCAGAAGTTGACTGATAATGCTGGTCTTTGCCATGCTTGGATTACAGTGTTCCTGGGGCTTTTCTCAGCAAAGTGTGCCAAGCATTCTGATTATCACACTGGTTTCTCCTTTTCTTCTTTGTTCTTTAAAACACAATTTCATTTTTTGTGCTTCTAATGCTAGGAGCCTGCTGTACCATTTGTTGAGGGTGTGAAGACCAACAGACATTAGAAATGGTCAGATGAAGTCAAGGTTTAGATGAACGTAGTATATTTCTTTCACATTTATATGCGATAATTAAAAACAAACAAATGGTGCCAAAATTAAATATATAACCTGGTAGCCAATGAAATGGGCAATAACAGCTAAATGCTCTTGTGCAGCTTTACAGCATTTTAGTACAAACACAGTGTGTAATCTCATATAAATCTGTTCTAAGCTCTAGCTGTGCTTGCAGAATATGTCTTATAATTCCTAGTTATACAACAACAATAGAATACATAGTTGTTTTTGCAAATGTTCAAACCACTTACAAAATCTTCATTCATAGATTTGCTTTGAGTATTACTCAGAGAGCTGTTTTTAATTTTGTGTCCAAGCTGGATTTTTAAAGGCTCACTTGAACACTCGGAGGTGTACTTGAACAAGGGATGCTGCCAAGCATCTCATAGTTTCTGAAATTGCGCTCCTTCCTGTTTCTGCATATGTCTGCCACTAGGAGGGAAGCTATTTCAGTAAGTTTATTCCAAGATACCATTGCTGGAAAACATTGGGTCTGCAATGAATGCAAAAGAGAGCTCTCTATAGGTATGTTATTCACAGTGGAATGGACTTCAGACTTGAAAGCTTAAAACCGATTACATTTCCACCTTGGCATGCTTCTCTGTCATGAACTGTAGGCAGAATACCTGCTTTTCTGTAGCTTGGTGTTAAGCATCAATGGAGCTTGCCCTATGCAAAAGCAGCTTTTCAAATATTATGATACAATGAAGACAACCTTTGTGGAGAATTGTGAGTCTTGGTGTGAAAGAATACTATAGGTGTAGCCAGGGGGGCAGCTCCCCCCCCCATCAAGCAAATAAGTAAAAATACTTAACTAAAAGTAGAAATAATCAGAATATTTGAAATTCAAATGCTCACTGAGAAGAAGAGTTTGGAATTGATATCCCACTTTTTCACTACCCGAAGGAGTCTCAAAGCGGCTTACATTCTCCTTTCCCTTCCTCTCCCACAACAAACACTCTGTGAGGTGAGTGGGGCTGAGAGACTTCAAAGAAGTGTGCCTAGCCCAAGGTCACCCAGCAGCTGCATGTGGAGGAGTGGGGACGTGAACCCGGTTCACCAGATTACAAGTCTACTACTCTTAACCACTACACCACACTGGCTGAGGTTGCTTGGATGATGTTGTGGCGCATTTTAGTGATGCAACTGGCAAGCCAACTGAACGATAGGCGAACTGACCAATTACTTCACAGGTAGCTCAGTTCTACCCCTCCCATCATAAATTCTGGCTACGCCCATGAAGAATAGTTAAGGCAGAAAAGTGAGTTGGGGGGGGGGGAGAGATTATTCCAGATTAGTTAATTCAGAACATTTCTTTCTCTGACCCCATCCATCATCTGCTTTGCCTCAGCCTGCCACCAGCATGCAGCCCCTGGTAGATTATTGTAGCCCTAAAAAAATGGATGCTGTCCACCCCTTAATTAGCAATCCACTCTTGTAGTCACGTAACCTCACAAACAACTTGCCTTTTCTTTTTCAAAAACAGGACTTACATGAATTTGAACATTAACCTGAAATTTGCCAGAATGCTGTTTCTAACCAAAACCAAGATGAGTTAATCAGTTGGTCCAGATGAGAAGTCTTAACTTCAGGCCCAGATGGAACAACATTTTGCATCCGATATTTAGAACAGTCAAGGTGTAGACTAGACTCTCTGTTCATTAGCTGAGGCTGTGTACCTTCAATTAAGTACTGGTAATGCAAACCATCGCATCCCCCCCCCCCCCCCCGTTTCTAGTTATGCCTGATGAAGCTCTATTAACTCACTAGAGGTCACTCCATACTAAAAGAGCAACGAGATGGACTTGGCGACAGATCTAAATATACAAATGCCCAAGAGCTTGCAAGCACTTAAAGCTTCCAATTTCCAACCAGGGCCACCAGGGATTGCTCAGTAGAGCTTCAGTGATTCTAGGAATTTGTTTTAGAATGGGTTGCTAAATCTCTGTGTCAAGCGTGAGAAATCTCTAGGGCAAGAAGCCCTACTAGTGGATGACCGGCAGAGTCAAAGGATGCAGTTGTTAGCTTTCTTGGAAAATGTCACAATGGTAATATAGTTAAGAACAGAAAATTGAAAAGGAAGTTGAAAGGCAAAGTCAAGAGGGCCAAACTACTCCAAAATGCTTGGGAGTTGTTGTTTTGTGTGTTTTTCCAAAAAGTGACTAATCTAAAGTGTAGACCTCAAAGCAGAAAAGGTACCACCAGGGTTGGATTTAGGTTTGATGAGGCCCTAAGCTCCTGAAGGTAATGGGGCCCTTTATAACCCAGCTGTCCTTTGTCAACAACAAATTGTCACTGTTTTTTATGTTGAATATATGCTATCCAGTGGTACCTCGGGTTACATACGCTTCAGGTTACAGACTCTGCTAACCCAGAAATAGTGCTTCAGGTTAAGAACTTTGCTTCAGGATGAGAACAGAAATCGTGCTCCGGCGGCGCGGCAGCAGCAGGAGGCCCCATTAGCTAAAGTGGTGCTTCAGGTTAAGAACAGTTTCAGGTTAAGTACGGACCTCCGGAACGAATTAAGTACTTAACCTGAGGTACCACTGTATGGTAATTTATGGACCTAATAGGTATCTATTATCTATTATGATACCTAATAGGTATCATAGGAACCTACACACCACAAACACTGCTGCTGTATGTAGGTTTTATTTTATTTGTTTTTTATCTTATATTTTGGAAATGTATACCCAGTTTTTCTCCCTTTTTTGGGGGGGGCCCACTCCTAAGCTATAGCTTGCTTGGCTTATACGTAAATCCAGCACTGGGTACCACCCGAGCTAAGAGGTTGCTAAAGAAGCTATTAGAGGCAAGAAGGCTTCCTTCAAATGATGAGAACAAAAAGGAACACAAACTTTGACAAAGGAAGTGCAGGTAGACAATAATCGAAGCTAAATAAAACAATTTGAAGAGAACATCGCTAAAAACGTTAAGATCGCCAACAAAATGTTATTTAAATATGTTAGTAGCAGTAAACCTAGGGCGGTGGTTGGACCCCTGGATGACAAGGAAGTCAAAGGTTTACTAAACGAGAATAAGGAGATTGTAAAGATGCTGAATTATTTGCATCTGTCTTCACAGGGGAAAATATAGGGCCGATCCCCATGCCTGAATTTTGCAGAAGGGGAGCCTGAGGAACTGAGGCAAATAGTGTGGTTTAGAGACGAAGTTCTAGATAATAAAAACTTGTCCCTAAGACCAGCTTCCATACCTAAAAACTAACAAGCCAGTGCAACACCAGTTCTACAAAGGGATACAACGGGGTTTCTGGGAATTATAAGCCTGCTAGTGAAACCTCTTAGCAAATTAAAAGTGGCTTTGTGTGGGCTGCATACTTGTTCTTTTACCTGGGAGTAAGTTTCATTGAAATCTTCGGGGCTTACTTCAGAAGAAGCGTGCCTGAGATCACACTGTTAAGCACTTATGGTAAAACTCTGATTGTGTGCCACATATGTATGGAAAGCAATTAGCCTGCCGGGAAAGCAAAGTACATTTCCGACAGTTTCAGGTGATGTGGGATTGCGGCACATTAAGAGCATTTGTTGATCCAAATGGAGGAGGCAATGGAACCTCTGGGCTTTCCTCTGCAAGGTGAATAGAAAAACGAATGCATATCCGTTGGCTATTGATGCTTACAGACTGAGGATGGAGGCAATTTGGGGACTGCAACAGTCTCCACAGACTGCATCACTTGACAATGCCTTTCTTTTTCTCTGCACACAGCAGCCCAAGTAACATTTAGATCTGCACCATCATTAAAATTCAGATCACATTCCTGAAGCTGGTGCTTTTATAGATAATCCCCCAGAAATTTCATCAGCGCGAAAGCTTTGGTGTACAGTAGGCAGCGAATGATAAGGGCTAATATTTAATAAAACCATTCAAGGAGAGCTATATTTTTTGACAGGATGCTTCAGAACTGATCTGATTCATTACAGATATTAGACAGCATTTGAAAATATTAGAAAATTGCAAAGTAAAAAGGCTCTGTGGTTTAGTTCCGCCTAAACCATTGCTTAATGTTAATGAAAGCAACTTGAGTGAAAAAAGAGGAAAGTTTAACTGTCTTCCAAATAAGCTAGGAAAACAAATCCCCAATCATGTATAGCTACTAAATGTCAGATTTCTTAAATGTCAGAGAAGCAATAAAATAAAATAAAATCCCTATAGTATTTTAGTTCTGATTCAATTCTTGGGGTGCCATTGCCTGTGTAGACAAAATAGCAACAGCCACACACAGTATCACCAGACTGAGGTTTGCAAAAGTTCAAAAAACTTTTCGCGGGGGGTGGGTGGGGGGGACAGAGGACAGGGTAACCTTCCACAAGCGTCCCAATGTGGACTGAGCATGCCCAGTGGCCATGGAATGCTGGCATGCCTGTTGTGAGGAAAAACCACAACAACTGGGCATGAGCGGATATGGAACGAAGTGACTGGAAAAGCAAGATGGCAGAAAAGACACATAGATAGATGTTCACTGATTCTCTCACCAACACCTGTCTGATCACTCTCTCACCTGTCCATTTGCTTCAAATTTTGAGCATGTTTTTAAAAAATCTTCCTCCCCCCCAGTTTTACTCTGAGGTGTTTTTTAAAGAAAAAAACTTGATAGAATACACATCCAGTGCCAGATTTACGTGTAAGCTAAACAAGCTATAGCTTAGGGGCCCATTCTCTTGGGGGCCCCCAAAAAATTTAAAGAAAAAAAACCAAACCTGGATGTACATTTCCAAAATATAAGATAAAAAAAAATAAAATAAAACCTGCATACAGCAACACTGGCAAATGGCTTTAGATACCTAATAGGTCCAAAAATTACCATATAGCATATATTCAACACGAAAAACAGCAACAATTTGTTGTTGACAAAGGAAAGCTGGACATATAAAGGGCCCCATTACCTTCAGTAGCTTAGGGCCTCATCAAACCTAAATTGGGCCCTGTACACATCTATCCATGACTATAAATCAGGCAGACAGGGGTTGTCTTTGTTTGTTTTTCTCTATTATGTATTCTTTTTATATTATGATTTTGTGTTGTGAACCGTGGTATATAAATTTATTTAATTAATAATAATAATAATAATAAAGGGCGTAAGCAAAAGGTGCTAAAGAAGGGTCACCTCTTAGTGCCAGAGAGCATGCAGAAGATTCCAGGTTCGAGCCTCAGCATCACCAGATATGGTTAGGAAACCCTCCTGATTGAAACCCTGGCAGCCTTTCTCAACCTGTGGGTCCCCCGATGTTGTTGAACTACAGCTCCCCTCACCCCTAGCTAGCAAGGCCAGAGCTCAGGGATGATGGGAGTTGTAGTCCAACAACGTCTGGGGACCCACAGGTTGAGAACCGCTGCACCTGGAGAGTCACAGCCAGTTAGACAAAGCTGAGCTTCCTCGAGGCAACTTCCTATGTGGCTCATCAAGATTCCAGTTTTTCAAACCAGTTAGGAGCTTAGGGATGGAAAGAGGTGGGAAAGAAAGTCTTCATTACAAGTTTGCACTGGATCCCAGGAAAGAATACTTGAGCAATGGATCTACCTAATTCGGTACTGACTGCTCTGAGTAGCAGCAGGTGTCTAAGGATTCAGGCTGGTGTCCAACTGTGCTACGTGGGCTCCTTTGGGGGGAACTTTGAGATATAAAATGAACTGTATTTTTCCGTGTACCTCGGGTTACAGACGCTTCAGGTTACAGACGCTTCAGGTTACAGACTCTGCTGACCCAGAAATAGTACCTCGGGTTAAGAACTTTGCTTCAGGATGAGAACAGAAATTGCACGGCGGCGGCACAGTGACAGTGGGAGGCCCCATTAGCTAAAGTGGTACCTCAGGTTAAGAACAGTTTCAGGTTAGGAACGGACCTCCAGAATGAATTAAGTTCTTAACCTGAGGTACCACTGTATAAGACACCCCCATGTATAAGACGACCCCTATTTTTGGGGACTAAATTTAAAGAAAATGAGGGGAGAGATGGCCCAGAAGTTTTTTTCAGGGGGAATTGCACTCGTGCCATCTCCCCAGCAGGGCCGTTGCTGGGGGCTGGCAAAGCGGGCAGTTGCTTCCCCCACAGCACTGCGGGCAGAAAGCTCCCTAGAGAGTGGACCACCAACCAGCTGGCTGGCGGCACACATCTCTCCCCCCCCCCCACTATCCGTGTATAGCACAACCCAAGTTTTTTGACATGATTTGAGACTCTTTATCTCTGGGTTGTGGGCTTGAGCCCCATGTTGGACAAAAGACTCCTGCATTGCATCTATAATTCTATGATCCTGCATACAAAATATGTGGTCTCTGCCACTGAGCTATGTAATCAGAAGGCTAGCTCTCAAAGCACCACAGAAATAAAAGCCAGGATTTCCTGTCTGTTAGACAGCTGCTTTAAGCCAGTTTAGACAGGGTATAGTAAACTCACTAGTGATGAATCAGATCACTTCCCTTGCATGCACCTCCCGTTTCCTGAAATTAGGATGCATTTGTATTTTTACTGGAGGTTTTTCTTGGGGGTGGGGGAAGCGTTATGTATTATGGGCTAAATGCTCCTCCCTCTTAACATCTTCCAAATGGCCTTCCAATTGCCAGAGATAGGAAGAGAGAGAAGTTTTGTTTAGTCGTTTAGTCGTGTCCGACTCTTCGTGACCCCATGGACCAGAGCACGCCAGGCACCTCTGTCCTCCACTACCTCCCGCAGTTTGGTCAAACTCATGCTGGTAACCTCGAAAACACTATCCAACCATCTCGTCCTCTGTCGCCCCCTTCTCCTTGTGCCCTCCATCTTTCCCAGCATCAGTGTCTTCTCCAGGGAGTCTCTCTTCTCATGAGGTGGCCAAAGTATTGGAACCTCAGCTTCACGATCTGTCCTTCCAGTGAGCACTCAGGGCTGATTTCCTTCAGAATGGATGCATTTGATCTTCTTGCAGTCCATGGGACTCTCAAGAGTCTCCTCCAGCACCATAATTCAAAAGCATCAATTCTTCGGCGATCAGCCTTCTTTACGGTCCAGCTCTCACTTCCATACATCACTACTGGGAAAAGAGAAGTAGCAAATACCAAAAAGACAATACTGCTGCAGAAACAGCCCATTATGCCATGGCCCAGTAGCTTAGAGAGAGAGGGGAGGGGGAATATACCTTAAATTTTTGAAGGCTCCCTTCCCCATTGCTGCACTACACATCTCTGCTTTAAACCAAGTGGCGAACTAATGAGTTTCAGCAGAATCTATGTTCCCAGGGCGCTGGAATGACTTGGCAGCCATTCATTTCAATGATAGTAATTGTGGACAATACATATTAGAACATGTACTCTTGATGTGAGAACATTGTTGGCAGAGAAAAGACAAATGGTCCTACAAACAAACAATGCATTGGGCATAGCTTCAAGAAACAATGAGCTTTGAAGAACATCTGCTTGCTGTTTTCAACTGTGAATATATTACAAAGCTGGATAGGAACCAGCTTGTTGTATATCTTGGGAAAAAAATGAGTGATTTAAACCCATTCCTAATGTATCTTGTAGGTAAGCAATAACTTGATTTGCTGAGTGGGAGAAATTTATGTGTCTAATGCATTAGGCAAATAAAAACATCCTCATTCAGTAATAAAGGTGAGGATAGAATGTCTATATTTGCAAATAAATAAATTACTTAAGAGAGCCAGAATTGGCTTGCCAGGTCATTTTCTAATACATGCTACAAAAAGAAGGTGATTTACTTCCCCACTTCCCCCAACCCCCGAACCTTTCTGTCAAAAAAATTATTTGAACGTCCAGGTTGTTGTAAGTAACCCAAAGTTTTCAAAATAAAATTTAAGGAAGTTATAAATATATTTGGTTTGTATCCATTATTATTTAGGGGAATGTTTTAACTTATCAATATGACTACTCATTTATTATGGAGTTTCTATTTGCTTAATATAATGCATTAGATCCATAAATACCGTCCACTCCACAAGTCAAGACATTGCCTGTGGGTTTAAATCAGTCACACGTTGAGATATATTGCAACTTATTCCATATACAGACTTGCTTCCCATGGCATACTTCCTATGAGTCCACTGGATGGACTGTGGATGACACATGTTAAGAAACAGAAAGAATTCCAAAACAAATTATTAATTTTTTTTATTTAAAAAATATGATTGAAGCTTAACAGTACTGGTATTTCTACACCGCCCTTTCTTTCCTGCATTTACACAATTTGCTCACTCATTTATTCCTATACTCCAAACAGCAGTCCTCCTCCTGCATTTTCCATGTTATTTTCCAGTGTTGCATTGCTGCTGCGCGTGTTTTTAAATGTGATTTTTGGAGCTCCCATTGTAAGTGCAGCACAAGCCTTTCAGGTATGAGCTGGCAAAGTGAGTTTGTGTCACCTCTCCACCTGCTCCACCATCAATACCATTGACTTTTCCCATTTTCTGCTCTCTGATAAAACCAATAAGATGGCAGAGAAGCCTTGTCAATTCCATGGCTTCCCTGCCATTTCCCTTCCATTTTGGTGGTGCACATCACACAGGCTTTTATGAATTAAAAAATAACTCCTCAGAGCGGCATCACCTGTTACAGATCTATGTGATTATTGCTGCTGCTTCTTCTTCTTCTTCTTCTTCTTCTTCTTCTTCTTCTTCTTCTTCCTCTTCCTCTTCCTCTTCCTCTTGTTCTTCTTCTTGTAGTATTGTCCCCTCCAAGGCTAAATAAAAATGCTAAATAAAGAATAATATATGCTGTACTGTCACCTCTAGGAAGCATGTTTTGCTAGTTTTTGTAGCATTTCAAAAATCTGCAAAATTCACAGGGACTAAAATATACTGAGGGTACATTCGTGATGTGTACACAGAGTGTACCCACCACACTCCTTCTATCAAAGCAGTTTCCATTCTCTCTCTCTTCCCTCTTTTACAGTGTATTAATGCGGTTGGCTTTATTACTTCAGAGCCCTCTTAAAAAGTATTGTCTGCCTTCAGGCTAAGCTGTAATTCAACAGCGGGGAGAAAAGAGCAACTGATAGTCTTACATTTTGCACGCTCCTCTACAGCTCTGCTGTTCTGAACTGCAGAAGAAGTCTATAACAATGATAGAACTCTAAGACGATAGAAGTCCTCCTTGCGTGGTTACCCAAGTGTAAAGCATGTCCTGCCTTGACGCCAACTACTGTCAGCTGTAGAAGTTGGCTTTTTTCTAACATGCATTCAGAATTAATTTGCAGAGTATACAACCACTTGTTACCAACTGATGGGCAAGCCTGAGTGCTGGGCATGTCAAATGATGGACACGTAGGGTATTCTATTTAGCCAGGAACTGCTGCAGAGGCTGATATACTGTAGCATTTGACACTGATAGTGATGAGTGGTGTGCAATGCCAAGTTGGAGATGAAATGCTAAAGCACATTCTTACAGGAGAAGCCCACTTAGGAGCCTGATCTTTCTGACTGCCGTGACTGACTGGGAGAAAGGCCATGCCTGGCTTGAATTATATTACCGTAGAAGGTGAAGGGAGAAAAGACTTACTGCTTTATATCATTCCCCACCTCCCATTTGGGCGAAGCGCATTTTGACAATACGAGTAATTAGAACTTTGCTCTTGGATTAGGAGGAAATGCGCCAGGATAAAAGGAATGAAAAGCTGTCAGATTTCCTTGGCAGTGTCATGTCCTGAAGAGAGATGGCTGCCGGAGCCTTCACCTTCCATGTTTCGCCCATATCCCAGTGCAATAACGTATTGCCTGCATGGCACAGGTTACTGGCAGGCTCAGTAAATCAAAAAGACACTGGAGATGAAAGAAGCAGGTACTCATCTAAAGAGTTCAAGAATCATGAAGCCACCTCCCTTCACCACCACCTTGGTAAGCAGCTACAGTGGTACCTCTGGTTACGAACTTAATTCGTTCCGGAGGTCCGTTCTTAACCTGAAACCGTTCTTAACCTGAAGCACCACTTTAGCTAATAGGGCCTCCCGCTGCCACCGCACGATTTCTGTTCTCATCCTGAGGTAAAGTTCTCAACCCGAGCTACTACTTCCGGGTTAGTGGAGTCCATAACCCGAAGTGTTTGTAACCCGAGGTGTTTGTTACCTGAGGTACCACTGTACAATGGCCACCTCAATGCTATGTTTTAAAAACAGTGGCATTTGTAGGCTCTTCCCATATGCTGGTATCCGTCTAGTCGTGGGAGACAATGGAGGAGTGTGCCTTCGGGGGTGAAATCAAACCATTGGAGAGTAACTGTGCCTGCTGTGGCTGTAGAGACCAATATAGGGGAGACATGTTTTGGTGCAGCTAAAGCACAGGAAGGCATCAAGTTTTGCTGTTAAAGATGCAACATGGTGTTTCTTCTCCCAGTTGTCATTTCTCCTCTGGTCATTGCTGTGGATGCACAACCTGACTGTCTGTCTCCGGGCACTGTGGTCATCTGCAAGGGATTCCCACACAGTGGGGTTAATGTTGCCAGCCTTCATGTCATATTTGCAGATGCCATTGTAATGCAGAGTTGGTCTGCCAACAGGCCTGGTGCCTGAAGCCAGTTCCCCTTGGGAAGCACATCCTTGGGGATCCTGCCATCTTCCATGCTATGGACATGAACAAGCCAGAATAGACGTCACTTAGACAGGAGTGCAAATATGCTGGGAATGGGTGCTTCCACAGGGCATGTAGGAAAGTTTTGTGCAACATCCACACTTACCCATAGGCGCTAGGGGTGTGGGGCACCTGGGCACGGGCTCTCAGGGGCACCAGGCCTGAGAGTTTAGTCCGGGGAAGAGCCCACCTGTCGGTTGGAGTGCCATGATGGGCTCTCCTGCTGTGGGCGGCTCTGCACTGCGAGTTTGGGGGCAACCGAGCCAGCAAGATGCTGAGGCGAGCGGGCGGCTCCGCCCTCCTGCGCACCTGGGACTGGGTAACCTGGGGGGGGGCACCGGGCGGATCTTTGCACCCTGGCGTCACATATGCTCAAGACAGCCCTGCACTCAACATCATCTACATCAAAATGACCTCTAATATTATTTTTTCCATTTAATGTCTCTGGGGGAAACTCAAGAAAACAAACCTTGTGGAAACTGTAAGCCTGGATTAAATGGGGGAAAGGTGGGGAGGTATTTTGCCAAAGACATCATGTAACACCGGTCCTGAAAGACCAACATTGGCTTCCAGTACATTTCCAAGCAGAATTCAGAGTGTTGGTGCTGACCTTTAAAGCCCTAAACAGCCTCGGCCCAGTATACCTGAAGGAGCATCTCCACCTCCATCGTTCAGCCTGGACTCTGAGGTCCAGCTCTGAGGGCCTTCTGGCGGTTCCCTCCCTGCGAGAAGTGAGGTTACAGGGAACCAGGCAGAGCGCCTTCTCAGTAGTGGTGCCCGCCCTGTGGAATTCCCTGCCATCAGATGTCAAGGAAATAAACAATTATCTGACTTTTAGAAGACATCTGAAGGCAGCCTTGTTTAGGGAAGTTTTTAATGTTTGATGTATTTTAATATTCTTTTGGGAGCCGTCCAGAGTGGCTGGGGAAACCCAAGCAGATGGACAGGGTACAAAATAAATTATTATTATTATTATTATTATTATTATTATTATTATTATTATTATCAGGCAACTGCTGCTGAAATCGTGCATGAGCAGCAGTAATAAATCCACAATAAACAACTATGGGGGAGCACCACAAGTTGGCGACTGTCATTGTTTTTACAACATTCAGAAAAGAAGGAAACACAAATGGTTCTCTGATACCCATGGAAAGGGGTAATTCTGCCAGGGTCCAGACTGAGTCAGAGCTAACTGTGACATTGGCACTGGCACGCTTTTCTTACATTCTTTTCTTATGTCTCTGGTAGGAACTGCCAGCTGCTACAGTCACCTGGAAGCTTTTTGCGCCGTAAAGCCTCATGCACCAGCTCCTGTGTGAGCTTACTACTTAAGAGAGCTGTAGTAACAGAGAAACTACATTAACTTTCAGGCTGCGCTTTCTGCTTTTCTGATTCCATAAGCAAGGATGCCGGCAGAGGAGCAGAGGGATGGCTAAGGGATTGGCCAGGGATGGCTGAGCCCCGGGAATAACAAGGCAAAAGCAGCTACTGCTGTAGTCAGGGAACAGAAGGAAGAGCAGATTTCTAGGATCTAGCAACACTGCACTGTCTTGTCTGCTGTGCCTTGGAAGGAAAGCTTTGCTGTGGATGGAGGAGCTGAGCTAAATGTGGAAGGAGAGAAAGGGAGGGAGGGAGAGCCTGTTCAATAAGCTTGTAGTTCTGCTACCATTGTATACTCTTGCTGAACTATGTCCTTTCAGTACAATTTTGAATTTCATTTTTAATTCAGTATTGGCTCCACTTCAGCCACTTCCCCTATACTTCCCCTAGTCCAAATCTACAAATGGAAAGCAGCTTATCTTCCTATGATGTTCTACGGAGTATTATTAGATTATTATTATTTAGATAATTAGATTTTTAGGTAATTAGATTTTTAGATTAGATAATTACTATTTCCCCCCACTCAAAGACAACCTTAGGATGGTGTTCAATCTGCTCTCCACATCACAGCAATTCACAAGACGTCTGTATGAAGAATAGTTAAATTTTACTTTTCCATGTATCTATTCATTTAACAAAATTCACTTACTGCTGGATTGTGAATCAGCCCTCACCAGGTTTACAAAAAATAAAACAAACATTAAAATTGTCGACAGGTATTTTGAAAAATTCAAAATATAATTAAAATCAACAGTTAAGCTAAAAGGATGCTCAGATTCATTAAGAGACCCCATTCACCTCAAGAGAGTGGTTGGCAGCCATATCCTCTTCCAAGCACCTCTGAGAATTGTAGTTCTGTGAGGGGATGGGAGTGTTCTAACGTGTCTCACCACCCTTAAGAAACCAGAATTCCCACAATTCTTTTAGGGAAGACATGACTGTGGTATGATTCTGCTTAAAATGTCTAGGCCACACAGGGCCTTAGTTTCAGCAAGGTTGCTGCATCATATACCTTCAAACCATCAGTCCTGGGACAACAACTGATTTCAGCGGTTCCTGAGCAAAACATCACCCAAGTTCATAAACAATCAATGCAGGGCTACCGGTAGGCTTGCAAACATGTGTAAAGGTGCCAGTTATAAATGATCTACCACATTTATGTGACTGGGCTGGGGCTGGGGGGGTCTTCATGCAGTTTCCGTCAGGTTGCAAGCCCATCAGCAACTCCCACCCCTGCAGGACTTTGAGACAGGAATCCAAGCTAATGGTCTCCTGATGGCGACTTCAGTATGTTTTTCCTATGGTGGAATTAATATGCTTAGCAGCTTTTCCTCCTCATCCCTGTTTGAGAAAAGGGAGGAGTCCTTATGCAGCTAACAATACTGTACTTGCCTGTTTGGTGTAAGAAATCGCCTTCCCACTGTTGTGTAACAATCACCTTATCTGCTGGGCCAATGAGACGGGTAATGGAAACTCTGGCACAACAGATTCGCTTCTTGATCAATAGTTATTTACTTCTGAGAGGTCAGAGCTTGGCTAATATAGCTGAATAATTTTATTGATAGATCCCATAACAATGAAAAATAAAGTTTGAAATGGAAGATGAATACGGCACCTTCTTCGGACCTGAATATTATTATTATTTGGAAATATTAATAGCTGCTGGAGTGTTGAAAGGGCAGACAACAAAAGCACTGAATAATTGTCCTAGGTCCATAATCAGACTTTCATTATTGACCCCTGCTAATATTCTACTGTAAGTGTCTGCTAAATTGGTTCCTTGGGGCTTGAAATATACAGTGATGTTATGAGTTCCTATCGTAAATTGCCACACCGAAAAGTAGTGAGGCTCTTGAAATAGTGTCGGCCCTGGTTTGATCAATACTCAATTCTATGCCGCGCAATAGGCAACTGTTTCCATAGAAACATTGATGTCACAGAGGTTGAACAGTGGCTGTTACAACAAATCATTTCCTTTGAGCAGTTGTAATTGACTATACGTACAGTTGGCTGTCACCTGAGACTATTTACATCAAGCCAGCAACAGAGCTGCATTAGTTATTCCAGGAGTAAGAGGGTTAGCTCTTCTTTTGGTGACCTTACAAATACTTAGGAGGATGTTGCCATGGCAACCGGAGGTATAGCAGGCTGAGCAATAACGCAGCCCCGGAATGTAGCAGCATCCTTTCTGGAATGCAAGAAGTAGTTTTAATAAAGTTTACCTGGCCATCACATAACATAACAGGCAGCATTAAATAATACTTTTCCTGCCCACCTGTACTGGGTTTAGACTTGGCAAAAAGCAAAAGCAACTAGTCGGACATTACCTGCTGCTGTTGAAAATAGACAAGCTTTCTATTCTATAAAGATGCTTCGGGAATATTAAGAAGGAAGGAAGATTAGCTCAGTTAGCATTTGTACATGGAATGGAAGGGCAACTTGTTCTTTGTCCCAAGACAAAGAACTAGCTCAGGATTTCAGAGTTTTGCGCAACTGCGATGAGAGGACTTTTGAGGTTTCGCTGGATCACAACTTCCATCACCTTCAATATTGTCTCTGCCCTGTGGAAGCTGAGCTTGCCAGCAGGGAAGTCTACTCCTCACTCAGTTCTGACCAGGGGCACCTACTTGGGCCCCAGATGATGGGTGCCCAGTAGCACCGACATAACATGACTTCATGGCATCGCGTGCGCCATGACGTCACGTTTCGTCGCCCCTGGAAGAAGCATCAGAGGCCTTTGAGGCCTAGGACACCACTTCAAAGGCCCCCCGAGGCACTGGATGCCACATCCTAGGCCCCACAGGGCCTCAGATGCTATCTCCAAAGCCCTGTGAGGCCTCGGATAGGATTTCTGGGAGTTCGCGAGGAACCAGAAGTGGAGTCGGAGACCCAGCAAGGCATAGGATACTGCTTTCAAGGCCCTCCAAGGCCTTGGACGGGACCTGGAAGTCACGTTCAAGGCCCCTTGGAGTGGGTGCTGAGCGCCCACAACAAAAATTTTGTGGGTGCCTGGGCAACCATGGCCCTCTGGAGTTGGTGCCAGTGACTCTGACCAAAATAGGGAAAGTTCAGAGGGCTGGCAAAACTGACCCGACATTGGCGTCAGGGTGGGAAATAAAAATGGCAGTTAGATCCAACTGCCAATGTTGCTTGCTTGGAGTGCTAGGCTGGGCTTCTTAAAGAAATCAAAGCCAGCATGTGATGCTGTGGAAAATATTTAGGAAAGGCACATGCTAAGATCAGTTACCATCATCAGTGTGCAGCTTGTGTAGTTGCCTAGAGTCCTAGGCCCCATGTCCTCTATACATTTAAAGCTTAGGGAAGAAAACAAAGAGAAAGAGAGAGACAAAAAATAAAAATAAAGCGGGTCCTCCCTTAAAGAGGTGAGACCTGGACAACCAACACCCTGTGTTGTGGGTGGGTACAATTGGTAAGCCACAACACCCGATTGGTAGGTCCCTCGAAGCTGGGTACAATCTGGCCAATGGGACGCAGTTCAAACAGTTCAAGGGACCTATTTATGCCCATGCACGTGACTCAGAGCTTCCTCTTTTGGTGCGTGCATTCGGAACACCCACCCACCTCTCCCTACTTCTAGGGCTTGTTGCGCTTGACCTTGCTATGCCGTCGTGTGTCATCTGTCATTGGGACAGGGGTACGGCAGGAATTTCCCCCACTTGGCTGATTGGCTGTTGCCATTTCGCCTGCCGCGTAGCAAATCGTCACAACTTGTAAAGTTGCGGGTAGGCTCTGGTTCAGGTGATAGAGATGGGAGAACACTCTCGCCATCACTATGTGAAGGGTATTCCATTAAAGGAATCCAGGGACTCGATGGTTTGGTCAACCCCTGAGAGGGGGTTGTGCCTGTGCCTGAATCCAGGGGGACATTTGGGTGGTGGAGCTAGCCTGTTCTCGGCTTTCTGCTTATCCAGGTGTTCACCCTTGGCTGACCTATGCTGGTGCCCTGGGTCAGTGCTACCTGCATGGCAGGGAGCTAGTCAAACTAGAGCCTATGCAACCAGTCACTTTCTGTAATCAATAAAGTTGTGGCCTAAATTCTGCCAAAAACCAAAAGCAAAAATTTGTGTCAAGTGTGAATTTATTTAGGGGGAAGGTTTCTGGGTCTGAACACACAAAAATCCAAACCATAAGCAACCACTTATAAACACCGCATCCATAAGTTGCCATTTGTGAGCAATATATGCAAATGATAGGGCTATAAGGATTTGGTTCTATGGAAGAAAGCTTAAACTGCCATCCTAGTGTTTATTACCTGAACCACCTCCGGGATTCTGATAAACACCTGTGATCTGCTGGGTAATTCAGAAACGGAAGCCGCTCTCAGCCAGCCCTGCCTTTCTCTTCTTCTTTTAAGTTGCCGCAGTGTTATAAAGAGTGAACACGCTGATTTTGAACATGCACAGAATACACAGGGGCAAGTCAACGTGATGGCTGTCAGCTTAGACCCAACAAAAAGGATAATAGCAGGAAGGACACTGTTTAGCACCTCAGTATGGTGCAGTTAAAGATGGAAGGAAAGGACAGAGGACAATAGAAACCAGTGGGACCTGGAAAGCAATTTACAAGGCGATGCTATGTGTGTTTACTCAGAAGTAAGGTCCACTGTGTTCATTGGGACTTGACCCCCCCACAATGGTATTTAGGACTGCAGCCTTAGCAATTTGTTTTGAAAGAGTAAACAGTGGCAGTTTTTGAACATATATGGTTATAAATGTTTAAGGTGCTACGTGATCAGTTGAGTAGCAATTTCCTTGAAAGTAATACTTAAATATATCCATCATCATTTAGAGTTTAGACACACAGTTAAATATTATTGATCATTTGCAATTGTGTGCATCCATGTGTTCCTGTATTAAACCCAAAACTAACGGTAGCATGAAAGGAGTGGAAGATGGAATACAAAATGGCACTTGAGTTTCTAATTACTAGGATAACTTAATTCTCTCCCCCCACCCCCTCAAAAGTCACAAGCAAATTACAGGCATCCAGTTTATAGCATTGCAAACTTATAAGCTTCTAGTCATGAATATGGTAATTTTTTTTATTTTACACTCTCTCAAGATGTCTTGTTAAAAACATTTTATCGGTGATCCTAAAATTCAGTAAATTTGATGCCCCTGGCACCTTAAAGATGGTTAAAGTTCTTCAAAGGGGGAGGGATGCCAGCAATAAATATCTGGCAAATCTAAAGAATATGCACATTTTCCTCAAGTGAGCAATACATTTATCTAAGCATAGTTCTATATTTTGTGGTTCTTTTCTTCAAGTGATGACACTGCAGTTCAATGCGAAAGTGCCTATTGACATTTGCTTCTCAAAATTGCATGTGTAGCTTCAAGAGCACTGCTCCCATGCAGCTATATTTATGGGGGCACCTGGAAGTGGTTACATGCTTGCTCTGAGTTGCCGTTGTTTTGGACAACCAGGTGTAAATGGACTTTATTTGGAGCAATTAAAATCCTCACATTCGCCTCTCTTGACATGCAATTACTGGAGCTCTGCTGTTTCCACTAATTGCTCTTGCTGAGGACATTGGTGAGAAGCCAATGATTTTGATGGGTAACGGATTATCATTTTTACCCGGCTACCTGCGGGGAAAAAAATCATTTGCAAAATCCCATGTGTAATTAGCACAGCTCATGATTAATTGTCCTGCAAAATTAGCTTCACCGTTGCTTTTATTTTACTGCTTCAAATATTAATTAATGTTAACTCCTTTCCTTCATTTTCAGCTTTTGAATATTCAACGTGGCTTTGAAAAATTAGTTAGGGGTTTGAGTTGCATTAGCATGCCGGGGCTTTGATTTCAGAATAAGTATTCTGATTTAGAAGATCACACTCGGGCCATAAATAATTTTTATAAGAGGACAAACAAAGCATCAAGGCATCACGGGAAGGCATTCATGCACTAACCGAAAGTAAATTGCCTCAGTAATGATTCATTCCCCCAGTGCTTTTGGGGAAACATCAGCAAATATTCAAGCGGCTACATTGTGTGGGGCAAAACAATTCCTCACTGACAGGCAATCAATGTATGTGGTTCCTAATCTGTTACTATAGGACACTGGGCAAATACTGCTGCAGTAGTATCTTTGTGGCAAAAACTTATACTCTAAACTTCAATTCTGTGCCGTATCAACTCCTTGCGTGCTGTGATCTGTGGGCTGTTAAGTTTGATGGTGCAAGATAGAAAATGCAAAGTGCCTGTATTTTAATACCATCTGCCTTAGTGCTCTCCTAACTATTATGCTTAAACCTGTGCTTAAAATAGGCAGGGAGGAGTTATGCTGCGTTGTAACCTTAAGGTGCTTGAACATAAAACAGTTCACTACCAGAGCCTTGTTGTTGTTTCCCCTGGAACTGGGAAGTTGAAAGGCATGCTGCCTCTGGATTTGGACATAGTAATATCGCCATCAGGACTGGGACGCGGGTGGCGCTGTGGCCTAGACCACTGAGTCTCTTAGACTTGCTGATCAGGAGGTTGGCGGTTCAAATTGCTGTGACGGAGTGAACTCCCATTGCTCTGTCCCAGCTCCTGCCAACCTAGCAGTTTGAAAGCATGCCAGTGCAAGTACATAAATAGGTACCGCTCTGGCGGGAAGGTAAATGGCGTTTCCGTGTGCCCTGGCTTCCGTGACAGTGTTCCATTGGGCCAGAAGCGGTTTTGTCCTGCTGGCCACATGACCCAGAAAGCTATCTGTGGACAAACGGCGGCTCCCTTGGCCAGAAAGCGAGATGAGCGCCACAATTGCCCTTGACTGGACTTAACCATCCAGGAGTCCTTTACCTTTATAGTCATCATGACTAGCAGGGCGTTTTTCCCCCAGCCGCAACTCACTGGAACTCAATTCTGGCCCCTCTCAGGTGGGTGCCATTGCCATTATAAGGGAACAAGGGAGGCGTTCATGTGAGTTATGGCCCCTCTTTTTGTAGAAAAATAGCCCTGATCACTAGTTGCCATTGACAGACATGAATCTGTGCAATCGCCTTTTAAAGCTATCTGAGGTATCACCCACCGCTACATCTTGTGGCAGTGAATGCCCTAAATTAATCCGGTGTTTGTACAGTGGTGCAAATATGAACCACTTGCTCCTTCAACGTTTTGGAGCAGGGAGGAAGGGGGAGATTGAATAGTAGTTTCCTCATCATCTACTCTGGTTCTACACAGCTGTCTCCCCCTGCTGTCCAAACACTGTCGTTGACAGAGCTGGCCCTACCATTAGGCAATGTGAATATCCACCTTAAGCAGTGGTAGCAGCAGCTCCTTCTCCCCAGGCTGCTCCTCCCAAATCCTTCCCCACCAACAGGAATAGATTTGGCTGCACAATAAAGTTCTCATAGATAAACGAAGAAAGAAAGGAAAAAGTTGTGGGGAAGCATGCATAAACCCAAACGATATATTGCACCTTATTGAAAATATTTATTGCTGGCCCCATCTTGGTTACTTGGGTTTTGGGAGCCCACATCTTTGGCTCTGTGGGAAGAGAATGGAGGTGAAAGGCAGAAGGTACATACAATGAATGCCTATGGAAGAGTCAAGGAAACCAAGGTTTCCCCCCTTCCCCCGCAGCAGTTATCCTTCTTTCCCTTGAACCTACATCACCTTGATGGTGGGTTATTGCACTATCTGCACTTTAGCTGATGCATGTATATGCACTGCATGAGGAATAAATTAATTCAAATCAAAATTGATTCTATTAAGAAAGTTGACATTACATTTACCATGGTATTAAAGCACTATTGGCTACTCAATAACATGGTGAGTCAGAGATGAAAACAACTTGGAGGTTACACTGTCTAGGACATGGGATCTGAAAGCAAGCACTTTGTACGCAATATATTTCTTCTATTTATGTTAATTCCTACACACCCACACCCAAACAATGCATCATTTTTTAAAAAAATCTCTGTGTGCATCTATGGTTGCAGGGGATTAGCTGGCCGAGTAAATATGTATGGGTGTATAAACACACACACACACACACACACACGTATAAAATATTCCTTTACGTCTCAGATTGCGAAAGTAAATAGAAATCTATGAAAGTAGCCAAAGTGCTGAAGTCATTCCAGTAAGTGAAGAGCTCATTAATTTAAATCTTACACTTGGCATCCTTAAAGGCTAGTGAACAGCATGGTCTGTGTGAAGCTAACTTCCAAAATTGTACCACCAGCACTATGGCAGCGGCTAGTATGTTGTTGTTGTTTTTCCCCCAGTGGCATTGCTACTGATAGGAAATGCCTTAGACCTCAGCATTTTGCACAATGAACACCAAACTCTGTGTAAACAGATCAAACATTTTCACAGGCGATGCTTAAATCAGGCTGTACTTCAATTAGCCTTCAATGCAAGTGTAAAACCTACCATTGCTGGACATTTATGTTGGCTGTAATTCTATGCACGCATAACCCTTGCTGAAGGCAACAAAGCTTACTTCTCAGTAAGCAGACGTAGGATTGTGCAATCATTTTCTCTCTCCTGTTTTTCTGCACATTGAGATTTATTGCACAAACGATGTGAGAAGTTCAATGTCTTTCTTGATAAGTTACATGATTTATTTCGTGCTATTAGCAGCTTTGCAGGCAGACAGTAGCAGCTTAGAAGGGGATTTCCAAAGGGAAATGACACTGGGGTTGAAAAGGGGTGCCCCCCAGAAGCTGCTTTTGGTGGTTACAAAAAGAGAGAGAGAAGACATTGCGTGGACAGGCGGAGTCCCCAGATCCCGCGCGGTCCCCCCGTCATGTGGAATAACGACTCAAGACAACGTGCTATGGGATTAAATTGGCCACAACTTTATTAAATTTCAAATGTGGGTAGACCTTGGCTCAGGCATTGGGCGTTCTCCCTCCCCAGTCCCCAGCCGGGGACCTAGGGAGCTTCAGGGTTATCCAGTGTGTGTGTGTGGGGGGGATGGGCCGGCTCTGGAGAACATATGTTCAAGCAGAGATAGCCGCCCCCCGTAACGCCGCCGCAGGGGAGAGCAATGATGACCTTTCAGCGTACGGTCAAAGCCTCCCTTCAGAAAACCCCTTTAACGGGGAACCCTGGTATTGCCGCCGCAAAGAGGAAGATGGACAAAAGGATTCCGCCCAAGGCCTGATGCCACCAAAGTTGTGACGTTTTGCTACGGGAAAGGCGAAACCTGCCAATGCAGGGAAATTCCTTTCCGGCCCTTTAACAGTGACCTTAACGTAGCAGCGCCCGCATACCTGTGAAGATAAGTTAACCTGCAAAACCTGTGAAGAAAAGTTAACCTGCAAAATAAGACATTAACTGAGGGTGGGTAGGGTGGGAGAAGCTCTGGAGCCAAGTGAGGATTCCCAGGTAAGATCCTCCCTCTATTGTGTGGACAGGTAATCCCTCCCCTACCTGGCCTGGTCTCCTTGGCAACGCTTCCCCCAGGTGGGATTGGACAACTGACTGAGGTAGGCGGAGACCTCCAGGTATCCCACCTGAGGGAAGGCAAAGTCAAGCCTATGCTGTTGGAGCCGCTCCAGATCTAGGGGCTGCACGCGTCCACGCAAAGGGCGCCCCCCGTTATAAGCGGGGAGCGGTCATTGGCATTGGGAACCTCAAGTTTGAGTTTCAGAGCTGTGTTTGAAGTAATGCATACCGGTACTTCAGTCTTCTCCAACCCGGCAAACTCCAGATGTGATTGAACTCCCAGCCAGCAAGTGGAATAAATGAAGCAAATCGTTAATTTTTCGGGTGGGACACATTTTGTGATTTTGCAAATGGAATGAAAGGAAGGCAAAGTGTTTTTGAGAGGGTTGATGGCAGGAAGAAATGAACACCACAGAAGAGGAACAAAATGTTGTGAGTGGTGGCAAAAAGCCCTGCGCCTCATTTTGTGGGTCCTTTCTGAGTCTGCGGACTCCGACCTTTCAACACGAGACCATTAAAAAAAGTACAGCAACACAAAGAACCAAACAACCTGTGTCTACTCAGAAGTCAACCACATTGGTTAAGGAGAGCTGACAAGTGAGGGATCAATTAATTAAACCCTTATTGGTAATTTTTCCTGGAAATTCTTAAACCTTTTATCTCAAGTATCTTCTCGAAGATAAGACAAATTATATTACCCTGGCCATGGCAAAGATTTCTCTTGGTGGTAATAAGAATTAGAAATCAACATGCCCTGGATAAAACATAGTGACTGCCTTGGAATGTTTTCTCTGAATTCCTGCTGTATTTTGGTTTAGAAACTGTTGTTGTGTGTCTTTGGACCATAATAAATAATGTGTGTGGACAATGAAAATGGGATTTGCAATCCAAGGTTGTAATTTTGCACATATAACTGGGGGGAAATCCTGTTCCCGCTTAAAATGTACTCGTTAACTTAACCTGTAGATGCTGGAATATGCACACGGTTCCGTCGCAGTGAGAGGAAAGAAATTTCTGACAGAGCTGAAAGAAGTTCCTTGGAAAACATTGGAAAACACTCCCAGTTCCTGCTGTTCCCAGAAATATGCAAATACGTGCCATGCCTGTGGGCTATTTAAAATGGGAAGATGTACAAAGAACAAGAGGTGGATGCACAAAGAGACAGAAAGTAGCCTGTGCCATCGGCATATAAATGAAATAAATGTGCCATCATATGGTGAGGTAATTGGAGGGGTGTGTCAGCTCAGCTGATGTGAGACAGATGTCTATAAATTGAAGTGAGCATTAGCAAGTTACTTGTTACTAACGGTAAGTTTGGAATGTGCTAGCATCTCTCTCTCACCATTTCTTTTTTTCTCTCTGTCTAGTCCTCTTTTATTTTTTACTTTTTTGAAAAGTTTTTATTATTAAAATAATTCAGCATTAATACACACATATTGCGAATATACAAGCATACAAACATACATTTCATACAATCCTTAACAATGTTCAAACATACCTACACTCAATCCCACAGATAATTCCTTTCCCCATCACCATCCACCACCCCTCACCCCACCTTTGTGTTAGACTTCCAATCTACTCAATTGCAATTTCTTTCCTCTTCTATCACTTTCTTTCGCACACCTTTAACCTAATTTCATGCTTCTTTTTCTGTTACACATTGTTATCCATCTTATTTAGTATTTCAGTATTTAAAACGGAACTTGTTTATTCTAATAGGAGTTCTGATTTTTCAATATGGTTTTGCAAGTATTCTTTAAACACCTTCCTTTTCTTCCTTTTAAACACCTTCCTTTTCTCTCACCATTTCCTTTTCTTATCCTTACATGTGCAAAATTAAGTGGAAATGTCAGTTTTCTGAATAATAATTTCCTTGATAGCTCACGGGAACCTGCCTTCCTTTGAGTCCGATCATCGGCCCACTCAGCTCAGTATCGTTGCTCCCCAGGGTTTCAAGCAGAAGTCTTTCCCAGGCCCACCTACGAACGGGATGGAAATTTGATTCATTTCCCATGTAATGTTGAACCTCCCTGATTCGCACTTTCTGAAACCCCACGTGAGCTGAAACACAGCCCTACTTCAAAATTCACACTTCTCCAGATTTTGCAATGTGGTTCTCTAGATGAAAGAAACGTGTGCAACACACTTTATGGGGGTAAAGTGTGCATGGAATGCACATATTAGTAAAAACAACATTTTTCACTACCAGTGTGTGTGTGTGTGTGTGTGTGTTACTTTACAAAAATCTGTATACTGGGAGAAAGTCAAACCCAAATGCTGATGAATTTTCATGAGGACTCTCCCTCCCACTCCCCGCAAACTGAGGTGGAAATGTGGAGAACGAAACTTAAGATTGGAAAAATGAGAAATGGAAGTTGACAGATTCACCCACTCCTATGTGCTCTACCAAGGGGTGGCATGTCCTATATTGCCATGTGGTGTAGTGGTTAAGAGTGGTAGACTCGTAATCTGGGGAACCGGGTTCGCGTCTCCGCTCCTCCACATGCAGCTGCTGAGTGACCTTGGGCCAGTCACACTTCTCTGAAGTCTCTCAGCCTCACTCACCTCACAGAGTGTTTGTTGTGAGAGAGGAAGGGAAAGGAGAATGTTAGCTGCTTTGAGACTCCTTCAGGTAGTGATAAAGCGGGATATCAAATCCAAACTCCTCCTCCTCCTCCTCCTCTTCTTCTTCTTCATGTGAGGTGAAACAGGAAGGTGCCACTCTGCTGCTATTATGCTGCCAAAGCCCTGCTGCCAATGGCTTCCTTGCCTGGGTTGCACAGCAGCGCCCTCAAAGTGGTGGCAATGATTGCAAGTTACAGTGAAATCTCTTGTAGCACATGCTGTGCCTGGGGCTTGAGTTTCCACCCTTCAGTCCACCGAGAATTCAGGTGCTAATCTACTGACATTCACATAGAGAATTCACATGATTAAAATATGAATCTCCTTTTAGGATTTTAAATCTCCCCGAGAAAAGATGGGCTTAAAAGATTTAACAAGGCAAAAGTTGGCAGGGCCATGGGATTCATTCTATACGAAAGCCAAGCGAGCGGATCCTTGCAGCCCCCTTCCCCTGTCCATAACAGCGATAAATCCTTCTCCTGGCCTTGTAAAACTGATTTAGTGTATCTAAATGACTTTGTCCACTGATTTGTACAAGAGACTTAGACGGGCAGATGGAAATTCTTTTCGGCCATAAATACCACTAATTCTGTGATGTTGCCGAAGTTCAAATAGAGGCAGAGGGGTGTTAATACCTGCCAAAGTGCATTCCAACCTGACCCGCCTAGTGTGATGAATCCACTTCTTCTTATCAGTTTGTTTGGACAGACAGTGTCTGACCTTTGCTTGCAGATGTGGACCAAAGAAAGTGGCTAGTTCTGGGCCAGAATGCACAAAATGACAAATTTGTCTCTACACTTTTCCACCACTCTTCCCCCCCCCCCAAATGCCAAGGCTTAACCTTACCCAGACATTTCTGAAGTTTCATGCATCTGCTTTATATCTATAAATGTTGCCCGCCATCGCCTCTTTTATTCCTCACAGACAAGGCTTCTGGGATTCCCTGGTTGCAGAAAGGTTTTGCTTAAAAATAATAATATTGGGGAATTATGATGCTTTCTGTGGATCTCTTTATTCTTCTCCTTTGCTTTGCTTTTGTTAGCATTCGGGGGGGGGGCGCCTGTTGCAGTTACATTTTTTCTTTTGTCAGATTTTGCAGGAATGCTTAATGTAAGAATGTAAGAGCAACGGCACATTTTTAGATGCTACTTTGTCAGTAAGTATTATAATGTAAATAGGCTACACCAGTAAGATGAACAATAACCGGTTTTCTTGGTTTCTGATAATACAGTTTTTGGTCTGGCATCCATCTTGGAACCACGCCCAAGAACACAGGCCTAGAGCATTCTCACTTCCAAGTGTTTCTCAAGAAACATTTTTTGTGTTTTTGGCAACTTGGTAGCCACCATATAACCATAACTTACATGCGATATGTCAAAGCAGGACTCTGCAGCATAAGGTGACCATCATCTGCCCTGCTTTACAGAGGACAATTCTCTCTATGAAGGGGTTGACAGAGGACACTTTTCTGTTGGAAAGGCTGTCCAAGTTTATTTCTCCTCATATTATGCGCTGTTTAACACCTCCAACATTCCTCAGATGAAAATAGGGACATTTCTCCCTCCCGCTCCCAACTGACCCTGCTCAACCCCCCATTTTGTCACCACACCCTGAGCATTTCCTATCAGAAGAAGAGCTAGGACACACACTATCCTGAGAAAACCCTTTAATCCCCTTAAAACCGCGCGCGCGCGCGCACACACACACACACACACACACAGATACTTCGGTTTTCGAGCTTTTTGGAGGCCGAACATTTCGGTTTTCAAATGCCGAAATAAATGCTTCCCTTTTAGAACTTGAACAGCTTCCGCTGCGTGTTTTCAAATTTTCTCAACTGAACTTGCAGCCAGCCATTTTTGCCTCGATTTTCGGAAGTCAAACAGTCTTCCGGAACAGATTACGTAAAAATGAAAAACACAAACCAATAAATAAATTTTAGAAAAGGGCAAGATTAGACGGGGATTCAAAAATCAAGACTCTTTGCGCTCTGCTTCGCTCCCCGTTTCTTCCTGCCTGGGGCAGTCTTGCCCTCAGAGCCAGCTCGCCATATGGGGCTGGGCCTCAGCAGTGGCAGCCTCTCCTCTTCCTCGCCTGCTCTCCTGCAGCCGCTATGAGCTGCCCAAGGCCATGGAGAGGCAACAGGATGCTCGCTTGCCACCACTGCCACTTGGGACAAGCTCATCCTTCTCCCTGAGCTCGGCAGTGGCAGCACTGGTAGGGGAAATAAGGATATTTTCAGCGATGGAGCGGGCACGCTCCTGAGGGGAGCAGAGTGCAGAGGGTGGCCCTCCCAGGTGCGGGATAGCCACTCGGGTGCACGGAGCGGTGTGCGTGCCCTGCAGCACGCCTCCTGCTCCCAACTCCCAAGCCTCCCCCAGCTGTCAAAATGAAGGCGGAGGGGGGGATCCAATCAGAAGCCAGGATGGCTTTTGTAATTCCAGAACTGTCCCTGGGAAATCGGGACACTCAGAGGGTATGCTGTTTTTTGTTCAGTTTCTGCAGTAAAGTACCCCCGGTTTCATTTCTCTCTGGACTCCGTCTTCATTACAGTCATACAGTCATACCTCATGTTACGTTTGCTTCATGTTACGTTTTTCCCGGTTGCGTCCAGCAGTGACCCAGAAGTACCAGAAAGGGTTACTTCCAGGTTTCGTCGCTAGCGCATGTACAGAAGCGCTAAATCACGCTTTGCGTATGCACACAAGCACCAAATTGCGCCACGCACCTGTGCAGATCCGATGCTTCAGGTTGCGGGCTTTTCATGTTGCGAACAGGCCTCCGGAATGGATCCCGTTCGCAACCAGAGGTACCACTGTATTTAAGTGGCCATAGAAAAACTACCCACAATTTAAGGGGTCACAATATGTCGCATATTGTTGCTCCAGATGCATGTAACATTTCATATAAGGCACATCCGTCACATTTAATAAGGGGCTAGGTGAGCAAAACTAAACGTAACATTCAAAGACGAGATTAGGTGGCTGGGGAGCTGTTAGATTGAGGAAGCCTTAAAATGTCTCTTATGGGGGCCTTTGGAAGTATTTGCTTAGTGGTTTCTAGTCTCATAGGAGATACTAAGTTAGTAAACACAGCATGCTCAGCCATCAGCGGAATACTTGTTAATTCATTAGCCAAAGCCTGTTTCTTGCAAAGCGAAAGGTGGAAACAGAGCAGGCGAGCGCCTGCTCTTTCTTTCAGGGCTGGAGGTTAATATGTGATAGCTCATAACATCTTTATTATAATGCATTTATAATGATTTACTGGAATCATTCTACGGCTAAGTATCTATGGCAATGTC
This sequence comes from Podarcis raffonei, assembly GCF_027172205.1. Taxonomy (NCBI): domain Eukaryota; kingdom Metazoa; phylum Chordata; class Lepidosauria; order Squamata; family Lacertidae; genus Podarcis; species Podarcis raffonei. The sequence continues at coordinate 114,857,710 of NC_070602.1, forward strand.
ATTGCCTAGGTCTGGCCCGGAATAAAGCCTCATATCCTTGGGTAGCTCTAGGGATAATAAGGCTTCAGCTGGTAGTTTCAGGTAATTTTACAAACTGTAATAAGGGTAAGGGCAACTGCATTAATGTCAATTAAGCTATTAATAATCTCCATCTTGTCATTCCCAAATCTTTGTGGTCTCGTGTACATATATTACTATTGCCTGCTAAGTCTACACATAAATGAGATAACAACGTATCTATGCCCTAAAAAATCTGGCTAACAGCCAGTTCTCTCTCTTTTAATGGGGCAGAAATACATATACTGTGCTGTGCTGTTTAAAAAATGTGATTTATTTAAATCATATCTGCCTTGCCAGCAATCCTATGGGTTTTTGCTAGTGTTTTTCCCCATAAAGAACTCTGAACTCCTTAATGGGTTTTAACCTTTCGTAACATCAAATAATAATAATAATAATAATAATAATAATAATAATAATAATGTATTTATATGCTGCCCATTGAGTGTTCACTGGAAGGACAGATTCTGAAGCTGAGGCTCCAGTACTTTGGCCACCTCATGAGAAGAGAAGACTCCCTGGAAAAGACCCTGATGTTGGGAAAGATTGAGGGCACAAGGAGAAGGGGACGACAGAGGATGAGATGGTTGGACAGTGTTCTCAAAGCTACCAGCATGAGTTTGACCAAACTGCGGGAAGCAGTGGAAGACAGGAGTGCCTGGTGTGCTCTGGTCCATGGGGTCATGAAGAGTCGGACACGACGAAACGACTAAACAACAACAGCAACATGCTGCCCATCTGACTGGGTTGCCCAAGCCACCCTGGGCAGCTTCCAACAAATTAAAAACATTAAGTAAAACATCAAACATCAAACATTAAAAACTTCTTTATACAGGAAGCGGGTGGTGCTGTGGTCTAAACCACTGAGCCTCTTGGGCTTGCCGATCAGAAGGTCGGCAGTTCGAATTCCCGCGACGGGGTGAGCTCCCATTGCTCAGTCCCAGCTTCTGCCAACCCCCCTAGCAGTTCGAAAGCACACCAAAAAGTACAAGTAGATAAATAGGTGCCCCTCCGGCGGGAAGGTAAACGGCATTTCCATGAGCTGCTCTGGTTTCGGTGTTCAGTTGTGCCAGAAGCGGCTTAGTCATGCTGGCCTCATGACCCGGGAAAACTGTCTGCGGACAAACGCCGGCTCCCTCGGCCTGTAAAGCAAGATGAGCTCCGCAACCCCAGAGTCGTCTGCAACTGGACTTAACTGTCGGGGGTCCTTTACCTTTATACAGGGCTGCCTTCAGATGCCTTCTAAAAGTTAAATATTTATTTCCTTGACATCTGTCGGGGGGGGGGGGTTGTTCCACAGAGCGGGTGCGACATAATAGTAGTATTATGGCTTGAAAGAACCCCCACCTTCTCCTTCTCCTCCAAGCTCCTGTACAATTCAGTGGGAAAAGCCGTTTAAATACAGCAAAGCGTAGCAATGTAACGTGTGGATGGTACCAACAGAACTGAGAGCCCGTTGGGGGTCTTCTGCTGGGTGACAAACCGTGTGCAGTGTCCAAAACAACCCTTAATTTGAAGCAGCGGAGTTTGCAGAAGGCTGCGAGGTAGCAGGTGCTTAGCATCATACTCCAGGGAGTGTTTGAATGCCCGGCTGCAGAACTTTGCTGCTCATCTAACTTAAATCAATAGATCTATGGCAATTATAAACAATTCTTCTGTTGAATGAGGGAGTGGAGAGGATCTCTCTGAAGCAGCTCTGACCCTCAGGGACAGAAGCTCAAAGCCAGGAGAGAGCATTCCAGGGGAGAGGAGAATAAATCACTGGCGCAATTTGCTCCGTTGCATTATGGGCAGTGTGAGTGAGGCAATTGGCCTTGTCAGTGCTTTGACACAGCAGTCGCTGTGTCTGATCCTAAACACGTTTGTTGTGTTGTGGCTCATAGGATTGACCTGCTATAGTCTCTCATGGCTCTTGGGAAAGCAATAGACTTTTTCTTCTTAATGGCATCAATTTGTTTTCCTTTCCAAGAGAAATGAGTTATTAGCATGTGTAATGGGAGCTGCTTTCTTCTTCTTTACTTACTTTTGCATGTACAGTGGTACCTCTGGTTGCGAACAGGATCCATTCCGGAGGCCCGTTCATAACATGAAAAGAGCACAATCTGCAGCAGTGCGTCTGCACACGCACGGGTTGCGATCCACCGCTTCTGCACATGCGCGTGCCATCATTTTGCATGTCTGTGCATGCGTGAGCGGTGAAACCCGGATGCAACCCTTTCCGGTACTTCGGGGTTGCCGCGGGACGTAACCTGAAAGAATGTAACATGAAGCAGACGTAACATGAGGTATGACTGTATCTTAAAGGGACTGGAAATAATAACAATAACAATAATAACAACAACAATAATGTTGTTGTTGTTGTTGTTGTTGTTGTTGTTGTTGTTGTTGTTGTTTATACCCCGCCCATCTGACTGGGTTTCCCCAGCCACTCTGGACAACTTCCAACAAAATATTAAAATACAATAGTCTGTTAAAGATTAAAAGCTTCCCTAAACAACAACTTCAACAACTTCTTCTTCTTCTTCTTCTTCTTCTTCTTCTTCTTCTTCTTCTTCTTCTTCTTCTTCTTTCAATTTATATACTGCTCTTTATCAGAAGATTCCAGGGTGGTGTGCAACATTAAAAGCACATTACAGAACATCAGTGATAGAAACATAATAAAAAACATAATGACAGACAGCCTATTAGTAAAATTCTCATCATAATAATAGTCCACTCCCCCACACAGTGGCGTAGCGTGGGTTGTCAGCACCCGGGGCAAGGCAAGTAATTTGCGCCCCCTAACCCGTGGATTTGCGCCCCCTAACCCTAACCCCCAGATGTTGCGCCCGGTGCGGCCGGCCCCCCCTGCACCCCCCATGCTACGCCACTGCCCCCACATAGATGATTTAGTAGCCATAGGCCTGGGCAAAGAGGAATATTTTTGCATGGCACCTAAAGACGTGTAATGATCGTGCCAGGTGAGCCTCTCTGGGGAGAGCATTCCACAGCTGGGGAGCCACCACAGAAAAGGCCCGTTCTCTTGTTACCACCCACCAAACATTTCTGGGATGGGGACACAGAGAAGGTTCTCAGATGACAAATGAATGCATATGGGGAACCTGTGGCCTCACAGATTCAGAGTCAGACCCTGACAGCAAACAGGACAGCATCAGGACAGAAAAGCAGGACATCAGGACATAATGAAAACAATGCCCTAGAGACGACACATAGGTTTATTTCCAGAACCAATTGGAGGGTGAATGGCTTAGCAAGTCATTCAACCTCGCTAATGTTGCTATGGCAACCTATAGTGCACCTGGCACCTTTATCTCAGAACATCCAGATGCAGAGGATGTGTTCTTCAAGACAGGATGAGCACTATGTAATTAAACCCATTGTCCACATGACACCAACGTTACTGTAGTCCACAAAGGGCCACAGGTTGTCATCATTGATCACAGAATTGTAGAGTTTGAAGGGACCCCAAAGGTCTCATTTAGTTCATCTTGTCAAGGCTAAAATCGCCGCTGTTTCTTTAATGCTTAAAAAAGCTGGGTCAGCATGAGTGAGCGGCCTGCACCGGGTTGTTATTTATAGAGTGAGAAATGTTAATTTGTGGTTGGTTGGTGAAAGCTGGTAGTGTTGATGTGTATAGTTGGTCAGTTGCTTTTGCAGAAAGACTTTTAAGAATAAAAGCAGAAAGTACTCTGGAAGGATACTTTTCTCGTGGGCTCTTTTATGCCAACAAGGGCCTGAGGACCAGGCTGAGGAGACAAAGGGAGGTCAGAACCCTTTTCTTTTCTTTTTGCAAACACTGACACATCTCCCTGCAATGCAGGAGATGTAAAGCTCTGATCACGTACTTCTGAGAAACAGGTAGTTTGGAGCTGTTCTTGGGTGTGTTTGTTTTTATTCACGTGAAAATTCATTGCGGTGATGGTTCACTCTATAAAGGGGAAAGCCTTCCAAAATGTCAAAATGATTATCAAAATTGCATTTCTGTGAATCTCGTAAGAATAGCTCGATGTGTTAATAGTTTCTTGTCTTTGTTCCTCAACAGGTGTGATGCTCTTTGTCCGAAGTATCAAGTATGTTAGTTAAGCCAGGGAATAAGTGTGACTTTAATTTCTTTAAAATGCAGAATAAAAAAACCAAACAAACCTCCAAACCATGAGTGTTTTCCTGGGAAGTGCATTTTGGATGCAGTAAAAGGAGTTCCTAACCCTGGTGGCAATCACAAGAGGGGACCTCCAGTGATCACTGCAGCTCAGCAGCTGCAAAGCAGAAAATGAAGACTGTAAAAATGTCACATAAAGAAAAAATGCAGAGTGGATTCGTTTTGCGATGCCCATAATTCAGTAATGCCTTTAAGTAGCTAGAAGAAATATAATAAATATTTTTCCACAACATTGATCATACTGTATCAGAGGAAATATTAGTGTGCAGGGAGCCATGATTATGCTGGTAGTAATTCTCAGAATAGAAAACTACGAGGAGATGGAACCCTTTATAGGCTCAGCTTTTATCGGTTGCCGTTATTTAAGAATGTCCCTAATACACTATCCTGTAGCTAAATATTTTTGTGAAAACTGAGACCATCAGTGGTCAGTAAATCAGAAACTCAGATACCCTGCATGTGTGCGCCTGTTCTTCATATGTGCCGAGAGACACGGAAAATGAAGCAATTGGCCATATTAAAAAAAGGGAAAAAGACAGCTTGTAAAAGTAATTCTTCTAAAGTCTGAATTTGGCCAGGCAGGTTTATTGTGCATGATCCCATCCAAACCTTGCCTGTAAGCATAAAATATCCCTATAACTTTAATGGATTATTTGATTGGACAATATAATAAAGATACATGGTTCTATAGAGGAGATACACACACACAACCCCTTGTAAACAAACTGCTATGGGATTCTTAGTTGTCTTACTGAATAAATTGTCATAAGTCACATGAACAGTCATATGATGTCTGAAGAAGAAAATATGAGTATTGATTCCTGAATGCTCCTGTCTTCTTGAGCTTGTTAGGATGGGAAAAAAGCTGGCCTGTTGACAGTAAGTCTCCCAGGACAGCAGGAGAGGATTAGAAGAAGAAGCAAGGGTGTGTATGAATAATAGTCATCTGTCAATCAGATGAATCAAGGATATAAATATGGCCCAGAGGATATTCAACCATGTTAAAAAAAGTGGAATGGAAGACAAAAAATAGGGCAAAATCAAAATTCTGATAGAAAGTCAAAGGCCTCCATTGCAGAAAACTGGAAAGGAAGGAATCAAAACTTACCTGCAATGCCTCACTCTCAGTGAAGCCACAGTTATAAAAGCAAGGAGCCCCATCTTTAAAATGTTTACACAAAATTTAAGCGGGCTTTCCTCATGAGTAAGTATAGGCAGAATTTCAGCTTTAAAGGGCACCTCTGAATAAATATGGGTGACACACTTTTCAAAGGCAAATCACAAGGCACCCATCTTGAAAATTGTGATGGCCTTCCTATCTGGACTGAGCCAAAATGCCTTTCTCTCACACACACAACTGCACCACTCTCTTTGCATGCTGTGTAGCTGGAGGGCGCCATTCTGGCAAACCTGGGCAGGGGCAATGTGTGCATGTGTGAAATGGAGTAAAGATGGTGCTGCTGATGGATATTCTCTCTACATGTGAGAGAACAGAGAAGACGTTTCAAGAAGCAGCAGAAGGCTGAGATTGTTTTGTCTATGCAAGGACATTTTCTGTGGGAACTGTTCTTTGGACATGCGCAGTGTGACAGGAAGTACTGATAACAAAGGTTATGTGTAACTTGTAACTTGTAACTTGTTGTGAGTCTCTTGCTTGCACCTTGCAGTGAGAGAAGCAGAGAGAGAGAGTCTTGGACTCTTGTTGGACTCTAAGCATGCCTTAACCAAGGCAGTAGTGAATGTCTGTATATCTTTGCTACCAATATGCTTTTAAGGCTATCAAGTAAACCTCTACACTAGACCGAATCTTTATGGTGTCCATGAGTGTTTATTGCCTACTGTGTGTACCTTCAACCCAGTAATTCTGCTGAGTATGAATACTGGCACACACACGGAGCAAAAGTGATACCGGACCTAATCCTTCTAAATAATCCACGAGAGGTTGATGGATTGATCCAACAGCTGCAACAATGGCACTCCTCAGCATCTCAGCAAGAAGCAGCCATCATTTCCCAACAACAAATTGCCAGAGTAAGAGCTGGAAACATCGCTCTCACTCTGGTGGTGTGATGGCCTGGGACTCAGACTCAGACTTGGAACCAGAGGAGTCTCAGTCTGCACCGGATCCTTTGCCTCAGGCATCATCTAAACCAAGACTGGGGCCTGATCCTGAAGAGTCCCAGTCTGCACAGGTTCCCCTGCAACAAACACCAGCTGGGCCATCACTTGCAGCTGCTCCACTACCGGTTTGGTCAGGGGAGGCTGAGGCGGCCCCTGGGTCTAGTAACCCACCGACGTCTCTCGAGCTGTAGAGACTAAGGTCTGAGAGAAGGAGAGACCTGAGTACTCACAGGAGGAGTGCTCGCCTTTGGGCGAAACAGGCAGGTGAGTCGCCAGGGGATCAGGACCGTTACCCCGACAAAGATAAAAGGCTTTCGGACCCTGCCCCAGGTTGTGGGAGCAACATTGCTGTATGCCAGACCCTGCCTGAGATCCTGTAGCTGTCCTTGCCTGGTTTCCTGCCTCGTGTCCTGCCTTGACCCTGTTGGACTGACTCCTTGTGGAACCTACGGATTCTGGACTGGACCTGGACCGTGGTTCTCGGGTTACCCCCAGGCCCAGCAGAGGTTGGAAGAACCAGTGAAGATGGCCCCAGGTAGAACATCTCCAGGTAGGTTTGGGAGAGACTTCTGTCTGAAATCCTGGACAGCCACTGGCAATCATCAGAGACAGTGCTGAGCTAGATGGGCCAATGGAATGCTCCTATGGTTTACATCATGGTGAATCTATGTTCTCTCAAGAACGTTTGGCTTGGCCTTACCACCATTGGCTTGAGCAGCAAGTGACACCCCATGCTGAAACACAGTCCACTCTCCATATATGGTGACTCACTACCAGGGACTCCATAGAAGCGCAAGTGTTTCTGCCACCTGCCTAGAACTGCAAAACTACCGCCTCCAGCAGATTGCCACATGGTTGGCAGGCTGCATTTGGTTTAGCACGTTACAACCTGTGAAGACATGGCCGACCATTTCAGATAAATTGGTATCTGAATGAAAAGTAAGCAGATACATGGTGGACCTTTTTCTTAGAAAACACTGTATATCAGGCTGTACTGTACTAAAAAGGTGTCAGCACTAGGGGCCTGCTTGCTTAGTTTGTGCTTGTATTTCATGGAAGAAAACCAATTATTCCTCAGAAGGAAAGAAAATGTCAGGCTCTGATCTACAGCTATCTGTTGCACTTGGACATGTTGACATGAACTGAAATACTTTCCCCACTCCGTGACAGAAATACATATCTATCCCCGAGTTGTCGTTTTCGTTTGTGAGGAATACAAAGTAAGATCGGGTGTCTTAAGGCTAGTGGTCCTGAGCATCGTTGTGGCAGCATCAGGGCTGTTCTGTAACATCAGGGCCACGGCTTGGCATGTGGAGAGGGAGAGAATGAACCCCAGAAGTTGCCTTATACTGCATTGCTTCTGCTGTTTGGGGCATTGGCTCTCCTTTCTTCCCAACACCTACATAAGATCAGGCTGATACCCCCATCTAATTTAGCATGCTGTTCTCACAGTGCTTGATGGCTTCAGTGGGACTGGACTACAACCGAAAATGCTATCACACTGATCCAGAAAGTTGCAGATACAATTACTTTAGTGCACATTTAATTCAGTGAAGGGCCTGATCCATGCATATAAAGGAATACAGTTGAAGACTGGCTTCTTTCAATGGCTGTAACACAGAAGCTATTCTAATGTACACATGACAGTTGTGGAGCCTGGAATGCGTTGATATGCTGCATAGGTTAACTTGCACCTTACACCTAAGTAGTGGAGGCTGGTCCATTAGGTTAAAAGGTAAAGGTAAAGGACCCCTGGATGGTTAAGTCCAATCAAAAGCGACTATGGGGTTGCGATGCTCATCTCGCTTTCAGGCTGAGGGAGCTGGTGTTTGTCCACAGACAGCTTTCCAGGTCATGTGGCCAGCAGGACTAAACTGCTTCTGGCACACTAGAACACCGTGACGGAAACTAGAGTGCATGGAAATGCCGTTTACCTTCCCACCGCTGTGGCACCTATTTATCTACTTCCACTGGTGTGCTTTCGAACTGCTAGGTTGGCAGTACCTGGGACAGAGCAACAGGAGCTCATCCCGTCGTGGGGATTTGAACCGCTGACCTTCTGATCGGCAAACCCAAGAGGCTCAGTGGTTTATACCACAGCGCCACCCGCGTCCATTAGGGTGATTGTTCCACTAGCTTCTATCTGCCCTCAGCCAGCCCCCACCTGCCTACCTGCTTACTTGCAACCATTCCAGGGGTTAGCACTGCCTATCAGATTCTGTGTCCTTGGTCTCAGGTTGTGTACCCAACTATACCTTTAAAGCACATTCAGAACACATTCTTCCCCTCAAAGAATACTGGGCATTGTATCTTACCCCTCACAGAGTTACAATTCCCAACCACCCTGAGCAAACTACAGTGCCCAGAATTCTTTGAGGGAGAAATGTGCTTCGAATGTGCTTTAAAATGTATTGTGTGTACACAGCCTCAGCGTTGCCCTAGTAGAATTCAACAGGCAGGAGGATGGGACAAAACTAGAATTAATCATTGGCTCTGTCTCCACCTACTGCTGGTCTTCCTGCCTTCTACCCAACAAGACCCAAAGCCATCACTGCTTCCGAGAAAATGGGCTGTAAATTAAGAGTATGTGCAATTACTCCTGCTGTTTGCAAATTTCACATTTGTTATATTACTTCATAGTATCTATATAGATTCAGATTTATTCTGAGGAGGACTGGAATTAAAGCACGATGGAGCTCATAGGTCCCACCATCAGTCCTTTCATAGGATTCCCTTTAAAAAATATGCTAAAACATGCTGGAACAGGATTAGTTTTCTCAATATTTAACCTAGGGTGGATCCTTATCTTCAAAGCAATCTTAAACCCATCAAATCAACAATAATGAAATCTCAACCAATGTGACGCATTGCGGTCTTGTAATACCACCGTCAGCAAACATAATATCACCACAATTTCTAATCATTTGCACATCGGAAATAACCTCGAAACAACTTTTAAGGGGAATAGATTGTCCAGAGCTTGCCAGCTTCTGCAGAGTGACAAAGTTAACATTACATTCTGGCAGGCGGGCAAATAAGCATTTCCAAAGAAATTCTTTCACGTATCTGTGCAACAGCTGGAACTAGCAGGATGCTTGGCTTGAGAGACCATTTTTGTGAGCCAATGAGCAGTAGAAGTCATATACAGCCCTTTAAAATGAAATCTGTCTGCACCACCCCTTAGGATCCATCAGTCGAATGTAGAATTCCTACTTAATGCTGGTGGAAGAGCTGAATGCTGCTGAAATAATGAACAAAATATAAATGAACAAAATAATGGCTGTAATGAAATGCAGTTTATAATACTCCTTTTCAAATGCTCAACCTGAGGGTGCTCTCCGCTTTTAGATTGCCTCACACAGTCACCTCTCTGCGGGTCTTGTTCCAAAGCTTTTGTTTAGTCCGCAAGATTCGAAGCAGATATTAAAGGAAAGAGCTGTTGACAAAAGCAGCAGCCAGATTTTTCGCCTCCCCTCTTCCCCTACAATATCTGACTTTACAAAATAATTGACTCGGAGTTATGCTGCAGGTTGCGTGACAACCTCCCCCCGCCCGCTTCTGTTCCTTGCTAGGGAGAATTGCCTGCACAGTTACTTTGTAGCTGAAGAGGGGTCTCCCCCCCCCAAACCAGCCTTTCACTGCAGAATCCCCACACTTGGCACCATCCCTTTTTATGAGGCATCTTCATAATGTCGTCATCCATTTGTTGCCCCCCGGTGTGTTCCCTCTGGTTCCTCCCAGGGGTGTGCAAAAGATTTGGAGGGCTCCCAAATCAAGAATCAAAAAGGGGCTGTTTCAGAGAGATTTGTGGATTGTCTGAGGCAAATCTGAGGGACGCGGGTGGCGCTGTGGGTTAAATCACAGAGCCTAGGACTTGCCGATCAGAAGGTCGGCAGTTCGAATCCCCACGACGGGGTGAGCTCCTGTTGCTCGGTCCCTGCTCCTGCCAACCTAGCAGTTCGAAAGCACGTCAAAGTGCAAGTAGATAAATAGGTACCGCTCTGGTGGGAAGGTAAACGGCGTTTCCGTGCGCTGCTCTGGTTCGCCAGAAGCGGCTTAGTCATGCTGGCGACATGACCCGGAAGCTGTACGCCGGCTCCCTCGGCCAATAAAGCGAGATGAGCGCTGCAACCCCAGAGTCGGTCACAACTGGACCTAACAGTCAGGGGTCCCTTTACCTTTACATGAGGCAAAACGGGAGTGCCTCAAAACAGAACAGGGGACCTCTGAGTCCAAAGTGCTTTAGGATGCTTCAGAGATTCAGATGTTTGTTAAAAATGCCACAAACTGTGCCTGCAAAAAATGGAAACCTTTCTTCTGCAAGCTTGCCGTATTATGAAAATGCCACGGTGGAGAGAAGGCGGGCTGGGGTGGGTGGGTGGGAGAGCTCCTTTGTGACTGACAGGCCTAACTTCTAATCACAGAGGAAGGGATGACAAAGTGACACATCTCCTCACCCTTCTTATGGTTTTGTGGTTTGTGGTGCCTGTTACAGAGGACCTTGACAGCCATTCCTGGTGGCTGCCATTTTGTCCTCCCTTGGGAGTTCCATGGGGAGAAGCAAAACTTGCAGCTGCCAGGGAAGCCAGTCCTACTTGCTGCCACTGGAAATTGGGACTCTCCCCCTTCCCGAATGGTAAGAATGAGGAGTGGATGGGGACTCCCATTCCTCCCTTTTAGATTCATTTCAGATTGTGTTACAATTGACCTGAATATGCCCTGGCCTGTTTCATTTTGCATTGGTCCTGAAACAAATACATAGCACACCTACGGTCTGCGCCACCTGGGTTCTGAGCCTAGTGTTGCCGTGTCCCCAGCAGCAATCCTTGGGCTCTTGGGGATGGGAAAATAATGTGAGCCTTAACAAGGCAATTCAAACATTGTTCTCGGGGCAAGTCAAGCACAATGGATAAAGGGTGCCAGCAACCGTCTTGCAATGAAATAAGTAGCCACGTCAAATTTTATTGACATCACAATCCAATGTCCTCAGAAGGAAGTCTAATTGTTTCCAGTCAGGGCTTAGCCCCCAAATATGTGTGCCTAGGACCGCAGTCTCTAAGTGTTAATTTATTCTGCAAGAGTGCCCCCCCCCCCCGTTCCAGTCCTGGGTAATATTTCGAAGACTGGCTGTCTAGAGAGCCACCGGGTGGCACTGTTGCATTCATATGATAGCCCCAAACACCTTCAAGAGGACCATTTTGGGAATGGCAATGCAAAGCAAATTTGCCAATATTTGGCTCCTAAGATCTGACAAAATTCCTGCAACAGGATTTAATGCTGTACATTTTGCTGCACATTCAATTGGAGCATGTGCATTGGAAACTCTCATTCAACTACTCACATGTAGTGGAATAATTCACAGTGTAATCCAATAGATGTCTAATTTCCAAAAGAAATCTCAACAAGTCGGAGGCAGACAAGATACCCCTGTTGTCTGGGAAAGAATCGCTGTAATTTAAATCAATGCATTGAAATGGATGCGTATTCAAAGCCATGGTGGGGAAGATGTGACCAGGTGACCTGCAGGTGACCCACATGCTAGGCCTGCGGTCCTGGTTTTCACTGTGAATGTTCTTATAGTTCTTTATCTTTCAACCAGGTGTGGAGCAGGAATTCTTCAAACAGAGGACACCTTCAAATACAGGAGTGTCCCCTGACCAATAGAGTGTTGCATATTAGGAGAGATGTCCGCCTCATTTTGATCGCGACCTAAATCTTCAGGACTTTTTGTGTGTGGAAATCCAGTGGATTTCACTAATTAGGATACCGAGATCTACACAAAGCTACTAATTGCTTGAGAAACGGGTTCTTCCAGGACTCTATTGGCTTTGCAGTTTAAATGACAGGAGCAATTTCCTTTCTGTGCAACCTACCATATAATTAGCTGCACAGAAATACCACGCAAATTGAAATTATTTTAGAATTTTCCCCGTGTAGCAAGAGAACAATGGTCCAGCCTATTGCTTCCATTCATGTGATTGAATTCATTCCCAGTTCTTTTTATGCATCTTTAAATAAAGGGAGGAAAAGAGCGAAGAACGGCTGCCCAGAAATGGTTTTAAAATAGCAAGAGAGTGGTTTGCTCTTCTCTATATTTAGAAAGCGTTGGACACCCCCCCGCCCTTTGTACCATTGGAAACTGCTATCTTCCTTTTTCTTTGTCCTCAGACCTTTTGTTTTACTTCCCTGCATGGTTATGAATTTGGAGATGCTAGTCCTGTTTACGAAGGATTCTTGGCCTGGGCTTTAGCTGTGGGGATCCGTCCTCGGTTTCTGGCCTGGGCTTTAGCTGTGGGGATCCGTCCTCGGTTTCTGTAGAGCATCACAGAGCAATGCTGCCTTGCTGCCCACGGGATGCTGTGATCCAAAATTTCAGTCATTGTTTCCACATTTAGGGGCTGGAAGGGACATCAAAGGTTGGGCGTCCTGAATTTACTGGATGCCAAAACAGTACAATAACACACAGAGGATATAAGCAAATCCCTAAGGTGAGATGTGTTGCCAAGCCTTGCACATAATAAAAGCGCTCAAGTGACAGCGTATCTTTGACAAATGCATAATGAGATCAGTGCCAAGGGAAGGAACTAGCTTGGCAAAAGGAAGGAGGGGAAAGGGAGTCTGGGAACAACCCACGGCATTTTGCATATTTCCTCAGTGTATTTTCACACAACAAGGAAATGAGACTGTATGGATGCATTAGGTGAGGTCCTTGAGAGGACCACAAATCGGCCAAGTTGTTGTTCTCACTTTGGCTAAAAGAAACCACAAGAACAAAATGATTTGAAATAATTAACCTTGGAGAAGTTTTTTTTTAAAAAAAATGGAGGGAGGAAACACGGTCTTTATTTCCCAGCTGGAACTCACCGGAACTCAGTTCCAGCACCTCTCAGGTAGGCTCCATTGCTATTATAACAAGGAAGGCATTCATGGTGAGTTCCACCACCTCTTTTTCTATAAAAATAGCACTGGGTCTATTCATTCTTGTGCTCTGACATGTTCAGATTTCACATCCACATGGTGCTTGCATAAACTCTGTTGTTTTTTGGGTTGGTGCCATCTTAAATGTTTGTACAAATTCTAAGCCAGGCATCCCCAAATGCGGCCCTCCAGCTGTTTTGGGACTGCAATTCCCATCATCCCTGACCACTGGTCCTGTTAGCTAGGGATGATGGGAGTTGTAGTCCCAAAACAGCTGGAGGGCCGAGTTTGGGGGTGCCTGTTCTAAGTGGAAGCTTCAGGGCCTGTGTACGACCACCAGGCCTTCTCAGCTTCCAATACTGACTGCTTCCAATTTAGGTTTCCAACCTAGCGTTTCAATTGGCATGCTAAGGATTCATCCCTCCTCACACAGGAGCAATTCAGCCACATAATCTGAAGTAAGACAGTCTGCTCTAGACGCGGGACTGAACTAGTTCATTTAGTGTTATGGCGTAGGCTTGTCATTTCATCCTGTTATTAGAGGTTCCATTCTTTGTCATCTAGTTGTGAGTTGTAGGGTGGGCCATGTCTCCTACTTTACAGAGGACGGTCTTCTGTTTGGAGGGCTGCCAGAAGAGACATCTTTATTTTGGAGCCCTCTGTTGGAGTGGCTATCTGGTTCAAGCCTGGTTTAAAGCCAAAAATCCTAAGAAGGGAGAACAGCAGCCTCTGAAGTTTCCTATCAACGGTGAGCGACTGGACAGCAGACTGAGCAGACACACAAGTCACCTGATTCCTGCTTCCCCACCATGGTGAGATTTGTTGTACGTCTTTAAAAAATGACAGCAATTATTTCTATACTAGCATCTATACAGATGACTGAGCACATGCAGATTTTATGCAAATCTGTACACCCTTTTTATCACCATTTTTGGTGATACATTTACTCTTTCTTCGCAGTGTGTAACCAATGCTCCTAGTACGTTGTAGGTAGGATTGAGCTAATCTGTTTTGTTTTTGGTTTCTCTCAGTTCTTTATTTCTTGCTTCTCCCCATTTCCACACCAGTTTTCAATTTTCACAAAAAAAGTCCTTATGAAATCCCTCAGCATTTTAGCATGATTTTTCCTAATATATACACAGCTCCCCCAGTATAGCATATTTTACTTTTGTATATCATTTTAACTGATATATGCATTTATGTGCACATTTTACAGTAATATAGATGCATTTTTGTACACATTACTTGATTGGAGAACTATACTGCAAAATTCAGAGAATTTCAAAGTACTTCTGTGTTTTGGTTCTCATATTGTTTTTGAAAGTGCAAATTAGGTAAGATTGCCTTTCACTTTAAGTGTGCTGCCCTGGGTTCCTTCAAGCGGAAGAGTGGAATATAAATGGAATTAATAAAGCAAACAAATTTAAATGTGAACAGAACCAAACTTATTTGACACCTCTAGTTGTAGGCTATAAATATAGACTGTGCAAAATGTGGTCTTAGATGCATTTTTTTAAAAAATGAACCAAATGCTATGGGATGGTGGGATTGCCTAACAAGTCATGAGCAAGGACATCTAGCTGCACAATGGGGCTTTCCTCCATCTTCCCCTTACGTGCCCTCCATGCCCCCCAAATTAGTTTGGTGGTGTTGGGGTTGGGAGAGCACTTGGAACAGCTTTCAGGGGAGTAGAGTAGGGATAGTTTGGTCTGGCAAACCAGAACTGTTTCCTTAGTGCAATGCTGAACCTGGAAAATGTAAAGCAAATAACATGTGAAATCCAATAAAGGAAGAGGCAGGTAAAATGTGAATCAAATTCCAGGTTCTGCTCACTACCTGGTTACTTCATTAAAGCACAGGAAACAATTTCGGTTGCGTGGCTATTCCCTCCCCCTCCCACAAATGGAGTAAATAAAGACACAGGACACCAGAATTTAGGTTAATGGGCGAAAAATGGCCACAACTTTATTGATTACAGGAAAGAGCGGTATTGGCTTAGGCATTGGCCCTAACAGACTATCCGGTTCTAACCAGGAAGGGTTAAACACCAGCAGGGGGAGCCCCCGAGATGCACATCCCTAGGCGCTCCCCGAGGGGTTACCGCTCGGGAGCGCGCTTTAGGCCCTAGCCTCCGTAGGTTTCGGACGAGGCGACGCCCCTCGGAGTCCTTTAACGAACTACCCTTCAAGAAGTGGGGGAGGTGATGGCGTTCCTCCCCCCCGATCTCATTTGCATAACAATACCCCGGCCAATGCCTAACCGCCAAGACCAAGAAGTTGTGACGTTTGCTACGAGGTAGGCGAAAAAACCAAGTGGCTTCAAAATTCCAGCCAATTAGCCAAATGGAAAAACTCCTACCAGGCCCCTTGCGGCGACCAGCCAAAGCCCATAGCAAAGTCTGAATGCTAACCTAAAGGGCGGGTGGGTGGGAAAACACAGCTGCTGCGAAGGAGGAAAAGGGGCGAGCCAAGGGCTGCCCCGACCTTAAGTGCCCCTAGGTCGGCCCGCCCCTGCTGCCAGCCGATTGGCTGAGGCTGCAGGAGATGAATAATAAGAGGGAATCCCTGGTTCCCGCGGGGCTGACACCAGCCCCGCGAGAGTGCGTGTGGGCGGGGTCATGAGCCCGCAACACCCCCCCCTCCTAAATTCGGGAGTGGCTTTGCAAGCCTACCCACTTACCTGGAAGTAAGGCCTGTGCTACCACACACTAAAATGTATGGAATATTATAAGCTAAAGTAACCTTTTGGCATTATATTCCATCTCTCCTAGTTTGAGGATTTCAAAACAGCATGCGGCTTCTTAAAATAAGTTATTCTACTCAGTATTCAAAGTTGCTGGGTCAATAATTATGTTCTGTTTAATTTTGGTCTATGAGTTATTGACAGAAAACAGTCTACACTGTTGATGAACTTTGCCTAAAATGAAGCACCAAGTAACAATGATAATTGGTGGTTAGTTAATAACACACAGATGATGGCACTGCTGGAAAACCTGTCTTGGGGGATGTAAACATCTCTGTAGACCATGAAAAATTAGAAAATGACAGACTATAAACTAAACATGCAGCAGGGTTGAAGGAGACAGAGTGGAATACACAAAACATCTATTTTTAAAAAAGCCGTTAAAAAGGGGAACATTAGAATCTGCCTTACTGTGAACCAGGCCATTGGTCCATGTAGCTTAGTATTGGCAACACCGATTGGCAGGGATGCTTCTGGTTTTCTGACAGAAAGTTTCTGTCAGCCCTACCTGGAGGCACTGTGGATTCTTCTGCATGCAAAGTAGTTGCTCTACCTGTGAGCTATGGCCTTTCCCCCCATTCCCAAAAGATTTTTAATCATCTATTGCCTTCCCTCTGTTATCCCCTTCCTCTTCCTCTCCCTGGGCACACCATCCTCCTGCTCCCATTCCTTTCACTTCTCCTCTCACATCGTACTCCACATCACTCCTGCTTCCTCCTCCTCCTCCTCTTCTTCATTAACCTATCCCACCACCCCTAATGCTCCTGGGTGTCAGGGACCGTGCTGAGGAGGGCTACACTGAGGAAGAATGGTGGGAGCCACTCCCTCCTCCTGATCCTGAACCTGAATCTTCCCAGGAGCAGGAAGATAGTATAGATTTGGAACAGTGGTTTGCAGAGGGGCACAGTTCAGAAGGCAGAAGCTGGGAAATACTGGATGGGGAACAGCTAACAGAAGTAACACTAGAAGAGAAAGAGTTATCAGGGAGAAAAGCAATGACAAACCTAGACAGCATCTTAAAAAGCAGAGACATCACCTTACCAACAAAGGTCCGTATAGTTAAAGCTATGGTTTTCCCAGTAGTGATGTATGGAAGTGAGAGCTGGACCATAAAGAAGGCTGATCGCCGAATAATTGATGCTTTTGAATTATGGTGCTGGAGGAGACTCTTGAGAGTCCCATGGACTGCAAGAAGATCAAACCTATCCATTCTGAAGGAAATCAGCCCTGAGTGCTCACTGGAAGGACAGATCCTGAAGCTGAGACTCCAATACTTTGGCCACCACATGAGAAGAGAAGACTCCCTGGGAAAGACCCTGATGTTGGGAAAGATGGAGGGCACAAGGAGAAGGGGACGTCAGAGGACAAGATGGTTGGACAGTGTTCTCAAAGCTACCAGCATGAGTTTGACCAAACTGCAGGAGGCAGTGGAAGACAGAAGTGCCTGGCGTGCTCTGGTCCATAGGGTCACGAAGAGTCGGACACGACTAAACGACTAAACAACAACAAACAGCATTCACTCCCCTTCCCCAAAGACACAGTTCAGAAAGCGTTAGAACAGAAAGCACAGAGGGTACAAGCTCACGTTACAAAACGTAGGCGTGACATAGATTAATAGGGGCGGAGGGTGGGGGAGTGAACCTTAATAGGGAGCACCGCCATTTATAGGAGAAGTGTTCTTTTCTCTCTCACTGTGATTATTAAAGAATATAACTGGTAAGACGTTCCTTTCATTTGATCTTATCATTCATGGCCACAGGGGAGGAAGCCCATTCCCCGAAGCCTGACACTGGGGGAGAAAGAATGGTTCACCCCACCAGCTTCTTGTAATATGGGTTGCCATATTCTGAAGAGCAAAAAAGAGGTCACGTTTGCAGAATCCCACTTTCAACTATGGATCGCTATGACGACATGAAAAAGAGGACGTGTCCTGGAAAAAGAGGACATATGGCAATCCTAAATTCTGGCCATGTTCACCCCAGAGTTCATCTCTTCCCCACCCCTGAAGTCAGTTCTCTGACTATGATGCTCTAGCATGGTGATGCTAGGGCAGCAGTGAGGAACCTGTGACCTACCATCCCTTAGGTCACCATAGCAGTCTCCAGCGATCTTTTTTTTTACTGCACATATTTCAATAGTATAATATCAACTACGACACAAACATTTTTATCTGCATCCTATGTGATTTAGGATGAGAGTAAACCACTTTTTCTGAGTATTCCTACTGACTTGAACTAGGATATCGGGCAGAAGGAAGTGAGGAGCTCAACTTAATATCATTTGGAATATTATTTTCTCCATTAATCTTTTGTGCTATTTTAAAAGCTCTCCTCTGAACAGTAAAAAAAAAGTCTTCAAGCAGACTAACACAATTTACCCATGTGGTACATGCAATACTAATCATGTTTGAAAATCACAGAGTTCTTATTATAGGTTGGGCTTGACTTTTATGATACCAAAAATATTCAGCTTATAAAGGCTTTTTGTGGGTGGATAAAATAATTTTATAATGCTGTCAATTAGTGACACTTTTGCAATATTTGCTATTGCTTTCTGTTTGATGACCATACCAGTTTTGCTTTTTTTCTCATTTGGCTTTGCCAAAGGGAGAGTGGGAATGAAAAGTCCATTTATTTGTCTGTGAACGTGAAGGCGTAAAAAAGCCGTTCTGTTATTGAGAAAGCTTTCACTCTTTTTAGCTTTTCATCACTCTCTGTATTATTGTTGTTTGTCTTATTGCACCAAGAAAGTTTCTTGTTTGGCACCAATGTATTTGTAGGCTATTCAACATGGAAATTACACACTCTCTCCCTTCCTCCTTCCCTCCCTCTCTTAATCTGTTTTTATTATATAATATTAAAGAATATGATCCTTAACTATGGAGTTGTCAGTGACAAAATACAAAAAAGGCTACATTCGCTCCCTTGAAGATCTTAGCATTTTCCAAAAACACTATGAATAAGATCTTTATAGAATAAAGATCATGGATCTGTCAAATATAGCCTCTGTGAAGCCGAGCAGCATAATCTCTCCCAAGAAGCTACTCTGCCCAACAGCTGAATAGGGATGGAAAACCTCAGGAACTCAAAACATTGCTGGGTTACAGTTCCCAACTTCCCTAATCACTGGTCATGCTGGCTGCAGCTGATGGGAGCTGGGAGTTCAACAAGATCTGTAGGGCCACCCACCCCACATCTCTGCCTTGAAGGGAAAGAAGCAGCAAATAAACTGTCATGGCCGCCATCTTCCCCAGCTGCTGTTTTACATGAAACACCAGTTAAGGTCCACCCTAGCAGCTGTTTAAGAGTCATGAATATCTTTAAAACACACACACACACACAAGAAGAATATGGAAGGTGTTAAGTTGTGGGCGAACATATCAGACGACATAGCGATTCTTCAAACAGCTCTTGTTTATTCCGAGGCCAGAACAGAACTGAACTGAATAGCTCAGTCAGCCTGCTTATATAGAGCTCCAGAACAATGTAACTGTTGCAACTTTCTAAAACTATCCAATCACTGAACGTCACTTTCGATCCTTCATTTGCATACAAACTATCCAATCACTGAACGTCACTTTCTTTCCTTCATTTCCATAACTATCTACAGTATCCCCCTGCTGGCCCAGGGTGAGAACTTCAGTACATAACAGAAGGGGAAGGGATTCTGGCAATTTCTGTGTTCCTCTCAGATCTGTCTTGTGTGTGATCTGAGATTGTGGTGAAGGCAGAGGAGAAGCCAGGAGGTAAAATGGAATTGCAGCCTTTTCATTGTGTACATTGTGAAGGAGCTGGGTTTCGGAGTGGGGGTTGGACCAACCAAAGGAGAATAGGAGAAATATAAACGGGAATAAAATTCTTTTTAATTTGTTCCCTTAAATATTTTACAGTCCCGTTGGTTTCTTCAGCACATGCTCAAGTCTCCTATTGAAATCAATTGGATTTAGAAGTGCTCCATTTTGCATGGGACTGTTTGCGGATAGAGATGTGAGCCACTCAGAGCCTACAATATAGGGCTATACAATATGTAAGTACAGGACATAGAAACAAACACATACATTGTTGTGCAATTCTATGATAGCGTGGAATCATTTCCATGCTGTAACTAGAGTGTGGAATGTCCATGGAATAACTGGTAGATCTGACTACATAACTAGCACACACACAGACACACACACACACACACAACTGTAGCTGTAGGTTTGGTTGCAGAGGCTAGCGACAAACACAGAAAATTAACAGCGCAGTTGCAACAGTACAGGTATGTCAGAACCTGGCCTACCATTATCAGGTATCCTGTAGATAGCTGCCATTGCAACAACCCAATTCATTTAACCATCTGATTGTCTTAAAGCTTTGGAAGCCTTCTGGTCATTTGTGTAAATGTCAAGGCATTTGAAAAGCTACAATGGACATTCGGTGCAAAACACGCCCATCCTAAACTCATTTTTTTGGAAGACTGCTCTATAGAAATCAATGGGGATTCTAAGCAAATGTGTTTAGGATTAGGATGGCATTATGATCTTTTAAAGATTTCTCGTTGGTTGTACAGTCTGTAGGTAGAAATTAAAGGTTGTTTGTTTGGGCTGGTTTTGTCGGATAATTTTAAATTGCAGCAGCATCTTATGATCATCATTCTTCTGAGCTCTTTCCACGCCCAATCTCTCCCCTGAGAAAAAAATAAAATTAAGTTTCTTTATCTAAAAGCACATAAATAAAAAGCCAGCTTTTAGCCTGATTCTTCAAAGTTGTCCATTTCTGCTGTTATGATCCTCCAGAAAATGACTGGTTGACAGACACACTGCTTAGAAATCTGAGACAATTTCATATGAGAGGAAATCTGGGTTGTTGTTTTTTTTGGTGGTCTTTATGTTTCGAAAAGATCTTGTTCCTAATTTATTTCGGCTGGGATTTTGCAAAGCTTTCAGCATTCATTAGTGCAGTCTGGGAGGAGATGTGAATTATCTGTGTATTTTGTGTTCATAAATAGTCTTTAAATAGAACGCCTTTCAATGGAGTGTAGTCGCTTGTAGGACCAGCAATTTCCTTTATGGAATAATTTCCTTAAACAATATTTGCATGACAACCTTGAGCAAATCATGTTTCTGGGATGTGTGTGCCTTCTTTCTCATCAGAACCATTGGTGTAAAATGTCTCTGCTCTGCTGATTTTATGGAAGCAGCATTGCTTTACAGTGCCTGAGAACTGACTTCACGTGGTAGAATTTATTAGATTATGAACCTATGGGGGAAGTAGCATTTGTCTGTATGTTTTGAAAAAAAAAAAATTGCCTGAACTTGCAAACACTCCCTTAGAGATAATTTTAATTTCCCTTTATTTTATACACATTTTCCACAAATTGCATTTCTAACACCTGCTCTGATGCCTCCCACATTCATATTAGCCCAGAGTATTCACAAGTGCTGTCCATGAATTTATTTATATCTTTTACTTCCTTACATTTATATCCCACACTTCCTCCAGGGATGCTTGAGCAACCTTTTAGGTTTCTCACAACCCTAGGTGCATATAACTATTGCCCTGAAACAGCTAACTAAACTGGAGCTAAGGTTGGTCCAATCTGTTAATTTCATTTTCTCATTTTCCCCCAAAATTGAATTCAGTTCTCCACATTTGCACATCAGTCTGTGGTTGTTGTTTAAAAAAATAAAACTCCTTATGAATATTTATCCTAATATACACATTTTTGTATGTATTTTTTCCTCATAAACACATCCATGCAAAGCAATTTCCCCTAAAATAATGCATTTTCCTATGTCATCTCCACTTATATATCTGTTTTCCTGCACACTTTCCCTCAGTATGTGCATTTTTCTACACATTGCTGACTTGAGAAGTACACTGCAAAATTTACGGAAGTGAGGATTTTTGAAAAATGGCGGAGTTGAGGTCACCATATTGTTTCAAATCAAATCAAATACCTTTATTGGCATCACAATAGAAGACGTTTCAAATCACTGGAATAATTAAAAGGACAAGGGTGAAGCTGTCAAGGGTGATAGGGTCACACTGTGGTCGTGTGCACTTAGATATTCTGCTACGCCCAGTCTATTTCCCGAAGGGATGGTTCATTGGGAACCCTTTCAGGTAAAATTGTGGCTAAAAATGAAGCTACCAGTTCAGTGGTATCTTTGTCCCAATCTGCCAGGAGAAACCTCATCTGATTTCTTCTTGGAGTTGTGGACTGGAGATCCAACATTTTACTCAGCATCCGTTGGTGAGGTCTGCCATGTAAAGGGCAGTCTATGAGAATGTGGTCCATTGAATCTGGTACTTCTTGGTTGCAGGGACACAAACAGGCAGATTGTGGGAATCTGCCTTTAGTCACTGCAGAAGGGAAAGCATTTCAGAAACTGTGACTTGGGCATAAATAACAATGATGAAAGATAATTAAAAAAATTATTGAAAGATGTTGCAGTAGCACCTTAAAGACCAACTAAGTGTAAGCTTTCTAGGTATGAGCTTTCGTGTGTATACACACTTCTTCAGATACTCTGTAGCAGAGGTCGCTACAACCTTATAACTGTTGATGACTGTTAATGATGGCAGTTGGTTCCACAGGGAAGGGCAAAGGAATTTTAAAGAGATAGATGACCAAAATTAGCTTTAGCATGTATAACGGGGACATGAATCCAAGATCTCTATTCAGACCAGGTGTCTCCATGGTTTTTAGTTTGGTAATGAGTCGTAATTCAGCAACTTCTCTTTCAAGTGTATTTCTAAAATTCTTTTGCAATAGGACAGCTACTTTAAGATCTTGTATAGAATGTCCTGGGAGATTGAAGTGTTCTCCTATTGGTTTCTCTTATTCCTGATGTCTGGGACGCGGGTGGCGCTGTGGGTTAAACGACAGAGCCTAGGACTTGCTGATCAGAAGATCGGCGGTTCGAATCCCCGCAACGGGTGAGCTCCCGTTGCTTGCTCCTGCCAACCTAGCAGTTCGAAAGCACGTCAAAGTGCAAGTAGATAAACAGGTACCGCTCCAGCGGGAAGGTAAGCGGCATTTCCGTGCGCTGCTCTGGTTTGCCAGAAGCGGCTTAGGCATGCTGGCCACATGACCCGGAAGCTGTACGCCGGCTCCCTTGGCCAATAAAGCGAGATGAGCGCCGCAATCCCAGAGTCGGCCACGACTGGACCTAATGGTCAGGGGTCCCTTTACCTTTACCTATTCCTGATGTCAGATTTATGTCCATTTATTCTTTGGCGTAAGGTTTGTCCTGTTTGTCCAATACAGAGAGCTGAAGGGCACTGTTAGCATTTGATAGCATATGTAACGTCATGCATGTGACTTGGGCATGTTTACCTTTAAATGTGAACTGAATCAAATTTATCCCGCACCCCTAGCTAGAGGCCATTATTGATAAACCTTGTGGCAGAGGATCCCACACCTCCATTTGGATTGATTTTCAGAAGCTCCCTCCAGTGCTTATGTGCACTGTTCTGGTCCTGCTCCCAGTGTGAATGTCTGTCCTCTCTCAGGCCTGGCGGAGGAGAGGGGAGCCCAGCTGAATGTGGAATTGGGAGACCTGGGCAATCAGGACTTCCCAGGCCACCTCATGTGCAAATATCTTGGGCTGGGGTACAGTAGGGGGGAAGTTGACAGGGACATTCAATCCACACATCACACTGAGACCACTTGTCTAGGGGGTTACTCTCAAATTCATTTCATTCGTTGGTAAAAGCAGCAAACCGAGCACTGGCAGTGTTCACTGGTGCCCCCAGAGAGGTTCTGTGGTATTTGCCAGGCTGAAATTGGTGTTAAGTTTTTAATAGAAAGCACAATATTTAGAAAAGCAGGTCAGGGTGGTTTTTTTTAGTATAAAGCAGACACCAGTATATGCACAGATGTGTGTGTGTGCGCACACCCACCCACCCGCTGTGTTCATAATGCAACGGAATTCTGTGTCTGTTTACCAGAAGTAAGCC
Source organism: Podarcis raffonei (assembly GCF_027172205.1). Taxonomy (NCBI): domain Eukaryota; kingdom Metazoa; phylum Chordata; class Lepidosauria; order Squamata; family Lacertidae; genus Podarcis; species Podarcis raffonei. The sequence continues at coordinate 114,881,653 of NC_070602.1, forward strand.
CTTGAGTATTCAATGAGCTTAATCCTAGATAAGCATCCAGTAGGAATTAAACCATAAATGTCCCCCCCACCCTCATTAAAGCTACATAAATCATGACTGGGTTTCGGGTTACAAACCATGAAACCTTTCATTGTTGCGGCAAGGTGAGAGTTAACAATGAAAAGCTTCTAGCTGCTTCAAAGCAGGGAGCTCTGACAAGTATAATCCCATTACGAAAATCACATCAGTGGAATGATATATTAAATAAAAGCATGATATGCTGCAGTAGGAGTATTTGTGTGTGTTTTGTCTGTGCGCGAAAATACATTTTGTTCTACCAACCTTTCCAAGAAACCGAAGACATTGTTTTCTCAATGTGGGGAGGGGGGGAGGGAGAGACAGTTTTGAGAAAACGCATCGTTGAGATTACGTCACCCTTAAAAATAAACAGCACCAAATACCAACACAGGTAAAATGTCTTTCGGAAACCAAGGACTGAAAAGCAACAGCGTGCTTTATAGCTTTCCAGTGTGTGATAAAATCTGTTCACCAGATGTACTATCTGTCTCTTGTGTAGCATACTTGAGCATCATCTAGGCCTGAGGCCCATTTATTTCATGTAATTGCTTTCCCTGTGCACACCTTAGGGCACCCTAATTCTCCATTTTATTTCAGGCACTGCACAGGGTACCATCTGCTGGAGCTAAGCTTATTTCATTGCAAAACTGGGATGGTGGTGAAGAGTTCTATAGCGCTCGTTCATTCTCTCTGTCTTGCTATTTATTCAGCTCTGAAATAAAGAGGAATTCAAAGGGAGAGAGAGAGAGATAGAGAGAGAGAGAGAGAGAGAGAGGGAAGGCATTCTGATGTATGCATAAACTCCACTTTTTACTTCAGTGAGGGAGGCAACACTGAGCATACTTCCATTGTCTGCGTGGGTCTTCTCTCTTTGTAAACGAATGAAGAGTCCCATTCTTCACAACTCCTCCTTGTTAACATTGGAATTCTCACCAAAGACTCCTAAGGAAGCTTAGCAGTCATGAAATAAAAGTAGAGGTCCTCTTGTGCATCAGGAATTGGATAAGGGAGGAATAAACAGACAGTTCTCTGAATGGAGAGCTGTAGAAAGTGGAACCCCGCCCCCCCAAGGCTTGATATTGAGACCTGTGCTTATTTTACTTGTTCATAGATGATCTAGAGCAGTGGTTCCCAACATTTTTTTGGCCATGCCTCACCTAAGCATCTCTAAAATCCGGATGCCCCCCGTGACATATAATTCTTACTTTTCAAAAGGTGAACTCCTATTCACATGGAGGAAGCCTAAAAGGCCATTCACTGTTAATAATTCATTCTCGAATCACCCCCCCCCCCATCAAATTGCCCACCTGTGGGACATGTGCCCCACCCTGGGAACCACGGATCTAGAGTTATAGGTGAGCAGTGAGGTGACCAAGTTTGCTGATGATGCGAAATTGTTCAGGGTCATTAAAACAAAAAGAGATTATGAAGAGCTCCAAAAAAATGACCTCTCCAAACTGAGGGAATGGGTGGCAAAATGGAAAATGCAATTCAGTGTAAACAAGGATAAAGAATGGGGCAATACAGTGGTACCTCGGGTTACGAACGCTTCAGGTTACAGACTCCACTAACCCGGAAATAGTACCTCGTGTTAAGAACTTTATCTCAGGATGAGAACAGAAATCGTGCGGTGGTGGCGCGGCGGCAGCAGGAGGCCCTATTAGTTAATGTGGTACCTCAGGTTAAGAACAATTTCAGATTAAGAATGGACCTCCGGAACGAATTAAGTTCTTAACCAGAGGTACCACTGTGTGCGTGTATATATATATATATATATATATATATATATATATATATATATGTATATGTGTATTCTCTCTCTCTCTCTCTCTCTCACACACACACATGGACTCTAAACTGGCAGTGACTGACCATGAACAAGACTGTGGGGTTGTAGTGTACAGCTCAATGAAGATGCTGACCCAGTGTGTGGCAGCTGTGAAAAAGGCAAATCCCATCTCCCCTGCCCTCCCGATACATGGCAGCAACACTGCTCTCAGGAGCCTATCGATGCAACTCTGCTCCACTGAGTCACTTGCTCCAAATCTGGGATAAGGTAGGTGGTGACCAGAGAGAAAGACTTCTCCCCAGTGACACAACGGGCAGGGCCATCTTACCCATAGGAGCTAGGGGTGCGGGGCAACCGGGCGCCAGGCTCTCAGGGGCGCCAGGCCGAGAGTTTGGGGCCCGAGAGTTGAGTCCGGGGAAGAGCCCGCCCGTCGGTCGGAGCGCTGCGAAGGGTCTCTTCTGCTGTGGGTGGCTCTGTGCCGCGAGTTTGGGGGTGACGCTAAGGCAGCCGGTAAGTCGGCTCAGCCCTCTTGGGAGTGGGCCATCTTTGCACTCCGGCACCGCATATGCTTGAGACAGCCCTGGCAACCTTGCTGTTAACCAGAAGGTTGGTGGTTTGATCCCATCCAGGGATGGCTGTGAGCGGCATTCCTGCATTGCAAGGAGTGGGACTAGATTACCCTGGGGGTTGCCTCCAATTCTACAGTTCTATGATTCTATGATCTCAGCACCATGTTTGTGGAATTCACTGGCCAGAAAGGCCCATTTAGTGCCAACACTGTTATCCTTTTCAGAGCTTGACAAATACAATCTTCTTTGCCCAGGCTCTTTAATATATGTTGATCCTTCCTTCCCTCCTTCCCTCCTTCCTTCCTTCCTATTATAATTTATTTGTGTTTTTCATCATGTTTTTGTAAACCACCCCAGATGCGCTGCTGAAGAGGGGTGTGTGTGTGTGTGTGTGTGTGTGTGTGTGTGTGTGTAGCAGTGTCCCTACTCCTATGCCATTTGGCACTCTTGGATCTGAGGAACCTGGATGTCAAAACTGCTTGAAATATTCTCTCCTCTCGACAGTTAGCACAAGCAAATGAGCACAGCAAGTCGCGTTGTTCCATTCTCTATTTAAAATCTTGCTTCTTAAAGGGCCCTATAATAGCAGCATTTGATTGGCAATAGTCACAACCTAGAGGGCATTTCACAGCTGCAGTCGAGAATGCCATATTTCATGTAAATAAATTCAGAATAAATTCAAAATTGATGAATCTTTAGAGGAAGAAGGGAGGGAGGTCCCCCCTACATTGTGTGAATTCTGCATAAGCTTTCCTTTCCCTGGCAATGACAAATGCAGCTAAATGCACCTGGATGTAGCTGTCTGCTTTGATATAAAACATGCTTGAATGAAAAGGAAAAAGGAAAGGGGGAGGGACTTTCTCTGTTATTCATTGTCGTAAGCAGGGGTTATTTCACTGTTTTGCACCTCAGCAGAAATAAGAAGAGCCAGATTATGATCAGAGACATTCCTGTGATATTGCAGCGATCAAGCAAAAGGCCTCGGGCTGATGGCTTGTGAATCACTGAACGTTTTGCCATTTGCCAAGTCATTTTGCATTTCCCCTGCTTCTATGGGTCCGACTCCGCCTAGCTCCAAAAGGGATCGTAGGTAAAGCTTGCTTGTGTGAACTGTGTTATAAGGTCACTTGTGTCATTCAGCCACAAAGGAGACGGAAGCTGCTAGTGAAGCAGGGAGCAGCAGAATTGATTGTAAGTCACTTTGGGTTGCCCTGGGCAAGATAAAGCGACTAACAAATTAAATAACTTATAATCAGGTTTGCTTTTTTCCCCCAGCCGGAACTCGCTGGAACTCAGTTCTGGCCCCTCTCAGGTAGGCACCATTGCCATTATAAGAAAACTAGGGAGGTGTTCATGGTGAGTTCCAGCACCTCTTTTTCTAGAAAAATGACACTGCTGATCATAACGATAATGATACAGAGAGTAATAAACAAAAGGAGTGAAAGAGGTGCCATTTTGAAAATGTTTGTACAGTGGTACCTCGGGTTAAGAACTTAATTTGTTCTGGAGGTCCTTTCTTAACCTGAAACTGTTCTTAACCTGAGGTACCACTTTAGCTAATGGGGCCTCCTGCTGCTGCCATGCCGCTGCTGCATGATTTCTGTTCTCATCCTGAAGCAAAGTTCTTAACCCGAGGTATTATTTCTGGGTTAGTGGCGTCTGTAACCCGAGGTACCACTGTATAGGGAACCAAGGAAAGAGGAGGAGGGAAGTCTAAACAACTGTGTATGTAATCGTATTTGATGATGATGATGATGATTATTATTGTTAAATTGAAAAATTGAAAAATAAAATAAAATAAAGGACCCCCCCTCCCATGATAATAATGATAATGATAATCAGTTGTTATTGTTGCAGAGTGGAGCTACTGTCTCAGCACTGGCATCACTGCTTATCTGAAAGGGGTTGCGGTGGCTGAGATAGGTTTGGGTGGTGGTAGTGAGGTTGCACCTATGTGGAGGGTCACCACCAATCCAGTGCTCCCACAAATGTATTCCCATGGCCCCAACCTTCCTGATAGCGTGTCCCAGTCCCCTCCAGAGAAGCACCAGTGAAGCTGATGTTGGATGATAAGTTGGCTTCTTCCAATTTTCCCAAGTGGGCTATCAGCCATCATTGTTGCTTGTCACCATTACCTCCTGCTCTTAACTATGGATTACCTTGGACAGGAATGGAAAGGCAGCTGAAGAGGCTGGATTTGGCCTTGGCTTTTGGACCTTCAGATCTCTACACTGAAACAAGTTTTGCCAAAGTACAGTGGTACCTCAGGTTAAGTACTTAATTCGTTCCAGAGGTCCGTACTTAACCTGAAATTGTTCTTAACCTGAAGCACCACTTTAGCTAATGGGGCCTCCTGCTGCTGTCGCGCCGCCGGAGCCCGATTTCTGTTCTCATCCTGAATCAAAGTTCTTAACCTGAAGCACTATTTCTGGGTTAACGGAGTCTGTAACCTGAAGCGTATGTAACCTGAGGTTCCACTGTATTGTTGATATGGCTTAGATGTTCACCACCTCATGTTGTTTATTCCTGAATTGGGAGGCCATAGCCTCTTGCAACACCCTAAGGCCAGAAACAGCATGCTACAGTACTTGGCTTTTTCAGGACCTCCCCTGTTCCTGCGATTACAATTTTTTTCATTTTTTTTCCTATTGGGTTTTAAGTTATCACAACTCACTCTGGGATCTGGTGGTGGAAGGGTAGGAAACGGCAAGGAGGATAGGAAATCACAAAGGCCGTAGCTCAGTGGTAGATCATCTGCTCTGCAGGCAGAAATCTCCAGGTATAATCTCTAGCATCTCCATGTTGAACTGGGAATGTTCCCTACCCAAACGCCTCGGGAGCTGCTGCCAGCTAGATGAACCAATGGTCAGGGTAAGGCAATTTACTATGTTCTTCTGCATGTTGTTTATCTAACAATGTTGCATGTTTAACAAGCATTGCTTTTCAAAGTTATTTGGGCATGTTGCTGCCTTTTCCTTTGCATTCACTGCTATTTATAACCACCTTGCTTCTCTGTGCGCTGCCCCGGGAGAGAATCGTGGCGCCTTCTTCTCCAAAGGAGACATAAGGTAGGAGTCGCTTTCCTACCTGCACACGCATAAAACGGGTTGTGACAAATATAGAGCTTCACTGACGACATGGTTGCACAGCTCTGCAGCCGTGAATCAACTTGTCTGCTTGACGCTGAAGTCATGTGCCCCCAGACATTAAAAATCTCTAGGCATGAATGGGCATACTGTTCTGCTCGCATGAGCCCCTGCGATTCTGATGGCACCTGCATTCCAGTCGCCTTGTGGGGGAAATCTCGCGGTTTCCTCTGCCAGGCCCTGCAAACGATCTTCCATTGCATCATTTGAATGTTTCTTTTTTTATATAAAATAAATAAATAAATACCACTGCTCCTTTGGCTGGCTAGCAATATTTTGTTTGGCCCTGGCTTGATTCCTGTTCATCCCTCAGTGAATTTGATGGGTCTCTGACACTAGTAAGCTTGTTATTAGAAATTTAGGATACAAGCCAAGCCTGGAATCCTCCTGTTCAGGGTATTCCAAGAAGCCAGCAGGTCCCTTTACCCAGATACTCTATTGCATTCCTTCTCCCCAATTTTCTGTTCCTCACCTTCCATGGTCAGTTAGTATTCTGCGGCTGCTGAGAGGGCCTACTTTTTTTAGTTGCTAGGGATCCCCCCCCCAAGGTTTTGGGTTTTGTTTGTTTGTGTGTTTTGGTACTTTGCAAACTTTGCGGTTCCCCCTAATTTCATATCGTTTTGGCTTGCATGACTCTAAATTTCTCTCCAGCATTCTGACTTGACTCATCATCTTAACAACACGTTTCAGAGACTCATTAATTAATTAATTAATTAATCGATCAATCAATCCAAAGGGACTTCAAAGAGTCCATTCAGTTGGTTTCACCCTGTGTTGTTCCGGTATTACAGAATTTGGCAATCGTTTTAAACAGTGCCATTTTTCTAGAAAAAGAGGGGCCGGAACTCACCCTGAATGCCTCCCTTGTTCTCTTATAATGGCAATGGTGCCCACCTGAGAGGTGCCGGAACTGATTTCCAGCTGAAAAACACACCCCTGGTTTTAAATAAAATCCACCAAATGACCCAACAAGGTGTTCCAAATAATTGTCAGGATGTTTTAAAAATGCTCTCTGATGATAACTCAAAATCACTTAATTTCCAAAATGCACAGTCAGACATTACCTGCTGGACCAAAATGTTTTGCTGCCTGAGGCAGAACATCAAATGATGCTGTCCTTCCCAAGTCCAAGTGCATAGAATCCAGAGGATAAATGTACCTTGCCTAAGTCTTGAACAGACAGAACTGCACAAAAGCCCCTAAAACTGGATTTTAAATGAGCTACACCAGCTCAGGAGAGTCTTGGGACCTGACAGTACTGGAGCTAAAGTTTACACACAGTCTCATTGCATAAACCCTCATCTCATTCAGTGTGATGTAGAGCCAATGTGGTGTAGTGGTTAAGAGTGGTGGACTCGTAATCTGGGGAACCGGGTTCGCTTCCCCGCTCCTCCACATGCAGCTGCGGGGTGACCTTGGCCAGTCACACTTCTTTGAAGCCTCTCAGCCCCACTCACCTCACAGAGTGTTTGTTGTGGGGGAGGAAGGGAAAGGAGAATGTTAGCCGCTTTGAGACTCCTGAAGGGGAGTGAAAGGCGGGATATCAAATCCAAACTCCTCCTCCTCCTCCTCTTCTTCTTCTTCTTCTTCTTCTTCTTCTTCTTCTTCTTCATTCTTCAACCATGTTCACTGAATGCATGGAAACGTACATTCTGTCCACAAATTCATAATCAATGCTAAATTCAGGGTATATCCATCAATGGAATGGAGTGACTTCCCTACAAATAATTATATATTTAAAAACAAACAAACAACTAAAAGCAGAAACAAGAAAACAGTTTCAACGCAGATCAATAAAACACTACTGCAATTCAAAACAAAGAGTAAAAACAGCTTAGGAACCCAGCTCATCATTTTTAACCAAAAGCAGACTGAAATGAAAGGGTATTTAATGCCCGCTTAAAAGCCAAAAGAGAAGAAGCTAAGTGCACCTCCCTCAGGAGGAAGTTCCATTAAAAAGGGGGCCCCTACTGAAAAGGCCCTGTCCCTTCTGCCTGCCAGTATCATTGACCTTGATGGCATATCTTTGCACAGGGTCTATGTGTGGCTAATACTAAATCTCAGGCAGGTTAATAAGGGTGTAAATGGTTTTTAAAATAATGATCCCAACCAGCATTTCCCCAATTTGGTGCATATTGGCAATAGCAACCAATCTGAAATTACTACCTTGAGGTGGAGATAGACTGGGAAGGCACAAAGTCCTTGCCAAAAATATACATTCTTGAGGAGCTTTACACATATCCACATATATGTGCCATTATTCTGTGGATGAGGTAAAGGAAAATGAGAATGTGAATCTGATTTGCACAGGTCACTCAACATAATTACACACTTACCAAATAATAACACAGGGGCATTAACACAATTTACTCTGTAATTATCATTGCTCCCAGTGAAGTTACTGTGTAGCTAGCCATGTAATAACATGCATTATTGCACAGCAACTTTGCAATTAACTCCTGTCAAAGGAATATGCTAAGAGAAAATTGAAAAATGGGGCAAAGCATTTCTAAGCATCAAGGTTCTGTGTATTTTGGAGACGTGACAGAGGCATTAGAATTTAAAATTGAAATGCATGCTTCAATATTGTGATGGGAGGAGAATGGTCCTAAATCTGTGTAGCTTATAGGCTGGATCTTGAAATTCCACAGTACAAGGAGAAATGAGGATATATGACAAACTGCATTGTCCTGGTAGAGAAAGTGAGGGTGCAAACATTGGGTGGTTTCCAACGATGTACTCCTGTTAGCACAAGGATTTCCATTCACGCAGCAGAACCTCCTCTCCCTTTTCTCTCAACATGTCCTCCCTAAATCTGCTTTGGAGCTAGGATTATAGTACTTCAGAATTTTTGGGAGATTTACCCCCTTTCTTTGAATTTGGTCATTTAAGGTTTATGATTTCTCTATTTCCTTCTGAGGAAACTGAATAGTTCAGTGAAACGAGGTTTGTAGCCGGCATCCTGCTAAGGCTTTGTTCAATTCTAGGTTTTACTTCCAATTGGGGCACACCCTCCAACATTTCTCCCATGAAAATAGGGACATCCCATTCCATAATGATAATTTCACTATTTATACCCCACACAACTTACTGGGTTGCCCCAGCCACCCTGGGCAGCTTTCAACATATATAGAAACATAATAAAACATTAAACATTTTTTAAAAAACCCTTCCCTATACAGGATTGCTCGTGGGTCAGATAGGTAACTCCACCCCCTCCAACATTTCTCCGATGAAAATAATCCACAAACCTAGACAGCATCTTAAAAAGCAGAGACATCACCTTGCCAACAAAGGTCCGTATAGTTAAAGCTACGGTTTTCCCAGTAGTGATGTATGGAAGTGAGAGCTGGACCATAAAGAAGGCTGATTGCCGAAGAATTGATGCTTTTGAATTATGGTGCTGGAGGAGACTCTTGACAGTCCCATGGACTGTAAGAAGATCAAACCTCTCCATTCTTAAGGAAATCAGCCCTGAGTGCTCACTGGAAGGACATCCTGAAGCTGAGGCTCCAATACTTTGGCCACCTCATGAGAAGAGAAGACTCCTTGGAAAAGACCCTGATGTTGGGAAAGATGGAGGGCACAAGGAGAAGGGGACGACAGAGGACGAGATGATTGGACAGTGTTCTCGAAGCTACTAACATGAGTTTGACCAAACTGCGGGAGGCAGTGGAAGACAGGAGTGCCTGGCGTGCTCTGGTCCATGGGGTCACGAAGAGTCAGACACGACTAAACGACTAAACAACAACAACAAGGAAAAGTGGGACATTCCAGGATCAAATCAGAAACCAGGGTGGCTTCTCTAAATCAGGGACGTCCCTGGAAAATAGGGACACTTGGAGGGTCTGTTAGGGTCTGTTAGGGGTAACCTTTTTGAAAATCTTGATGCCAATCTTAATCACCTGGATCTTTAAAATTCCCACCTTGCTCCTTAATCTCAATAAAAAGCAATTCTACCCTGCTCTTGTTCTGCTAAAACTATGAACAATTCTTGACTATTATATGCATTCTTATTTGCATTGTTACATGTATAACAATATACACATACGCTCTCCAGATTTCTTAAAGTAACCAGCACATAAAAAGAAATGTATGTTTTAATATAAAAAGATACTGCAGAAACACAGTGCAGTTATGAGTACAGTACAGAAACACAGTATGAGGCCTGACTCTTTTATACACTTTGTACATATACATAGTTTTATGGAAAATATAACTTTGCATGTAATTAGTCAGGCTCCTTCTTCTTTTCATTAAGTGGCTCAGTTATAAGCGGGCAGTCCGATGTGAGTAAAACTCAGTTGGTTCGGAACCACTGGATTCCATATATAGATTAATTTGAAATGGATTTTTCTTCCGTCCCTACATCCCTTGTTCCACTGACCCAATGCACAAATGAGAAAGCCCTCTGGAGTTTTTAATGCACATTGTTCTTACTGAAACACCATCAGTGGGTGGTGAAAACAGGGGTGTTTACGTGCAGTCCAAATCATATTTACTTGGCAATAAATCCTATTGAAATCAATGCGACTTCATGGTTCAGGATCTGGCTGTAGGTCTGCTTGATGTCAAGGGGCAAGCCTGACTTTGCGCAAGCTGTGCATTGTTGTTGTTGTTTTTTTATTAGCAAGAGTTTGGGCACAGCGACGCACACTGGGTGCTTCTAACTACTTGCTGCCTGCATTTTTCCTTACTGCAAGGGAGCCTCTCCATGATACTCCCTTTCTACTGTGACACTGTGAGACAGTCGCCTTCCTTCAGCCCTGGCTCCAGCCTGCAACTGTGCTTACTGGAGTGAGACTTTAATTTGCTACACCGTGCCAGAGTATTAATAGACAATTATTTATTGCAAATCCGAACCATTTATACCGTTTACCGAGTTGACACAATGTAAAATTTTGATCCAAATGTTAATGTGCCCATGACATTGCATAATTCTGTTCTGTGCCAAGGTCCCTTCTACCCCACTAGCTGCCACCCCCCACCATGCAACTGGCTTCTTAATGATTTGAATATGCAGCGCAAGGAAATCGAATTTTTAATGGATGAATAATTCACCATCTAAAACTCGTGCTTGTTTATTTGCATGCCTCCTCCGCAACTGAGGTGCATGCGGCTAATTAGAGCAGCAGCAAAATCAGACAAATTTAGAATGCTGTTTGGATTGCAAGCAGGAAAGAACATGGAAGTAGCTTTGCAGTGTTCTTAAGTAATGCCTGAATCGCTATTAGTGAGCTACACACAGCGGAGGCCGCTCCATTGGGGCAAATGGGGGCACTGCCCCGCCGATCTCAATCTTGTGGGATATTTACAATGCAGTCAAACCAGCAATGCATGTTTGCTAGATGGGCATGTCATAGGAGCTGAAGCTGTAATAGAAATTAGAACCCCAATGGCTGAATGCAGAAAACTACCAACAGGAACTCAGGACTGAGGAGGACACTTTCATGCCCTGATGTCCTGAGGGCATGGAAAGGACCGTTGGCATTCTGTGTGTGGAATGCCTCAGCGTTCCAAGGCATCTTAGAGGCATCTTTTCCAAACATTGTTGTACCAAGTTTGCTTGGAAGCAAGTCTCTTGTCCGTTTCTCGACTTCAAGCTTCTATCTGATGAAGCACTGGCTGCCTCAAGGACTGCAACATTTAACACAGCCGCCATGGAATGTGCAGTCCTCTAGATCTGCCTACAACTCCCAGCATGCTGTCTGGGACTGATGGGAATTGGAGTCCAACAGCATGGGGAGGACACACAGCTGCCCACTCCTGACTTCACACCTCTGGATTCATGCAGAAAGGCATTTAAATTAACATTTGTAATTTCTGCCTTCAGCAATTGTCGCTTGGAGCACTGCAGCTGGACTGCACCATGTAAAAATGGCAATGAACACACAAAATTGCAATAGTTAATTATAGTTAATAGAGTCAGTGTGGTGTAGTGGTTAAGAGTGGTAGACTCGTAATCTGGGGAACTGGGTTCGCTTCCCCGCTCCTCCACATGCAGCTGCTGGGTGACCTTGGGCTAGGCACACTTCTCTGAAGTCTCTCAGCCCCACTCACCTCACAGAGTGTTTGTTGTGGGGGAGGAAGGGAAAGGTGAATGTTAGCCACTTTGAGGCTCCTTCGGGTAGTGATAAAGCGGGATATCAAATCCAAACTCTTCTTCTTCTATTTAAAAAAGAAAAGAAAAGAGAAAAGAAAAGGAGAAAAGAAAAGAGAAAAGAAAAGAAGAAAAGAAAATCAGCAACAATGGAAAATTATAGTGGAGACTTTCATTAGTCTAATTAAAATTATAAATAAAATGGTCCCCAACTGAGCTTCTGACAGGCCGATTGAATCAACTATAACTGTTGTTCCAATAAGCAATATCAAAGCAAGAAATAGGAATGGCCTTCTAATATTCCTCAGTTAATCCCCACTGTCAATTCTGTATGCTTTTTCATACTTCTTGGACCATTTACTTAAAAAAAAAAAGTGTTACCTTTAACAGATTTATTATTTAACTGCGATACACTGATTTCCTCAAAGTTGTTACTATGCTTGGAAGAATCGCACAGATAAATCTAGCTTGCCTGCCTTTGTGCCCTGAAACAGGATATTTCATATTAAACAGATTAGCCTTTAGAATTGAGATTTCGGTGTGATCCAAGCAACAGGGTCAACATCAACCCTCCCTCCCACTCATGGAAGGAAAGATACAGGGAAGATTGAGGGACTCCAGATCATTTTGTCTGCAGGTTAAAAAAGAACTTGGGGGAAGAAAATTTAAAACTAAAAAAATTAGCAGATGGGGAAAGGTTCAATTGCCTCTCTTTTTACAGCTTGCCTATCCTGATTTTTTAAAACACACACACATATGCACACAACACAGAGAGAAGGAAGCAAATTGTGAGTCGTGCAGTGCAATCCTGTAGGGCTTGCTTCCTAGGAGATGTGCTTAGGATTGCTGCCTTAGTTTTCCATTTTGATTGACTCAGAGCCTGTTTAGTTTGGGATCGCTACCAAGCTGAGTGGGAAGTAGTGTTCGAGGAAGCTTGTCCGTAGCTGGATGGCTAACAGAAGCAGCTTAGTAAACATAGCAGGAAGACCCTCAATTTCTTGCCAGATCATGGTCAGTTACGGGCCATCTTTTACAAGAACTTACCAAGAACTTGAGGGACGCAGGTGGCGCTGTGGGTTAAGCCACAGAGCCTAGGACTTGCCGATCAGAAGGTTGGTGGTTCGAATCCCCGTAATGGGGTGAGCTCCCGTTGCTCGGTCCCTGCTCCTGCCAACCTAGCAGTTCAAAAGCACATCAAAGGGCAAGTAGATAAATAGGTACCACTCCGGCGGGAAGGTAAACGGCGTTTCCGTGCGCTGCTCTGGTTCGCCAGAAGCGGCTTAGTCATGCTGTATGCCGGCTCCCTCGGCCAATAAAGCGAGATGAGCGCCGCAACCCCAGAGTCCGCCACGACTGGACCGGGGTCAGGGGCCCCTTTACCTTTTTACCAAGAACTTACCAAGAACAATATGGAAAATCTCAGTACCGACTGAGTCAAGTGGTATTATTTTTATTTTATTTGCTTAGTGTAGGTCAATTTATTTACCAAATGTTACAATACTGTTAGAGCGTAATCTACAGCGACATTCTTATTCCAGCAAAACGCTGAGTTGCTCTCCCTGGCTGCACACACGATCACGTGGCTTTCTTTCGCCTCATGTTTTGTTTCATCAGTCATACAAATATTCAAATAATATAAAAACTGGGCAGAAAATTGCTCCCTTACATCATCGCACCAGCTTGCCGCTATTTGTTATCACTGGGATGACAATGAGACATTCATCTTTCAAGGGGCAAAAATTCCATTTCACCTCAGGAAATGTCACGTTAGAAATGGCCAAATCAGGCCAGTAAAAATATTATTATTTGTTAAAAGGAAAGTTTACTGTTTCCGACAGGAAAAATCTTCACCTCCCAAATACAGAATTACGCTAATAGATTAATATTTTTACTCCATTTAAAAAGCCTCCTCCACGTCAGCCATAGCTGCTCCTGATAATATTTATGTGAAATTTATGCCAAACCCTACATAGACTTTTTAATTTAATTTAATTTTTGTTTGTTTGTTTATTTATTTTTAAAAAATTGTCAATAAACTCACTTGGGAGAAAGCTCATAAAATTCAGCTTCACCCACAATCCGGGCGATAGTCTGCCAAGTTCCACATAAATAAATCATTCAGTCGTTTTTGGCATCCTGTAGACCAGAAGGAATATTTCCATGGGTAGATTTAAAGAGACATGGCTCTACAAAATATAGTTGCTGCAAAACACTAGACAGAAATGGTGGATTTTGAATCTGTCACTTATAAGAATTTCTGAAGACTGTTCTCCAAAATAATAAAAGGACCCCCAGAAAGAACTGTTATTGTAAATTATTATTATTATTTAAAAATCAGCATAATTTACTTCTGAGCACCATCCATTTCAGCAACTAGGGTTCTGAATTCCACATGGCTCATGGGAGGCGGATGATCTTTCCTTCAGATATTAGCTCTCCACAAATCACAGTATTGTCTAAATGCCATATGAGTATTCAGTGGTGGCTGCTGTAGTGGGATGGACCTGGCCTCCAAGGCTGGTATGACTGCACCCAGTGGCGGAGTTTCATGCTCTGGCACCGGGGGGTGGAGAGCAAGTGGGGAGCAGGGCTGGCACGCGTCCCGGGGGCGTGACACGCGTCCCAGGAGCGTGACACATGTCCTGGGGGTGTGGCGCACCGGCTGCAGAGGTGTGGCATGCGTCCTGGGGGTGTTGCACGCCGCCTGCAGGGGTGTGGTACCCAGCGCGGTTGGGGGAGCAGCCATGATGGCACCCCACCGGGATCACGCTACCAGGGGCGCTGCGCTCCCCCCGCACTCCTCTTCCTCCGCCAGTGACTGCACCTTACCTAGATGATGCTGAGGCAGGGCGGTGGTAAGGTCAGGGCTCTGCAGCCACCCTGTCAAAGCCACTCCAGCCCTCCCACTGCATACCCATCAAATGTCCTGGGAAAAAAATTGCTTTTTCCTCATTTTTTTCTGGCTGCCATGATTTCAGGCTACACTGTCCCCCCGAAAAAGTGCATTTTAGGGTGCAGCATTCTTGTGTGGGGCCCCAAAAGGCACATTCTTGTGTGCTGTGACTTGTCACGTATGGGCCACATGACTCACGTGGCGTCCTGGTTTTGGGCCGCTTCGTTTTGGAGGGTATGCCACTGGTACATTGGCACAGCCCCGACGTTGCTGGCAACCCCAGCCTGTCATGATGATGTGGTCAGGAGGCTAGCTCCACCGCGCCACATGTCATGTCATGTTTAGTCATTTAGTTGTGTCCGACTCTTCGTGACCCCATGGACCAGAGCACGCTAAGCACTCCTGTCTTCCACTGCCTCCCGCAGTTTGGTCAGACTCATGTTTGTAGCTTCGAGAACACTGTCCAACCATCTCGTCCTCTGTTGTCCCCTTCTCCTTCTGCCCTCAATCTTTCCCAACATCAGGGTCTTTTCCAGGGAGTCTTCTCTTCTCATGAGGTGGCCAAAGTATTGGAGCCTCAGCTTCAGGATCTGTCCTTCCAGTGAGCACTCAGGGCTGATTTCCTTTAGAATGGATACGTTTGATCTTCTTACAGTCCATGGGACTCTCCCGCTAATTCAAATCTTCCTGAAGTATTCCCCCAGTGCATGAAGAGGAGCAGCGGCCATTTTGCCTGCTGTAGAAAATGACCATAGGATTGGACTTGAGAGCTAGCTAGTAGAAACTAATGCTTAACTACCAAGCCCGACCACAAGTGTTAGACCTTTGTATGCTGGGAATCTGAGATGAGACACTCACGTAGCGGAAGGTGTCCCCGGTTCCAGCCACCACACAGAGACAGCTTAAGGTCCAAAACAGTTTATTGCTACAGAAGATCAGGCTTCAGTAATACAGTTCCGGGTGTTGATATATACATACAGCTTGTAGGCTTTGCAGATACAGATACAGATAAAGATACAGATACAGATACAGAAATACAGATACAGAAATACAGAAGTAGGAAGTATTTCTGTTGCTCCAGTGATTCAAGACATAACACAGACTCCGACTCAGGGACAGACTCACTGACTGACTAATGAGCTGACATCCCTTAATCACTTATATAGATGGCACTGGGCCATTGCCATAGCAACTGGCTTGGCCAACCATGCACCCGTTGGCTTATCTCATATATGGGGTGATTTGTGTCCAGGATAGAAATTAACTCTTTCCTCCAACATTATTGACAGTCCATCAGATATTTGAAGATATTCAGTGCCACCATTCACCCTTCTCAACTGTCTCTTCTACT
Source organism: Podarcis raffonei (assembly GCF_027172205.1). Classification (NCBI taxonomy): domain Eukaryota; kingdom Metazoa; phylum Chordata; class Lepidosauria; order Squamata; family Lacertidae; genus Podarcis; species Podarcis raffonei. The sequence goes on from NC_070602.1 coordinate 114,897,558, forward strand.
GCTACAGCCACAGGAAGACCCAGTCCATATAATTTCTCTATATATATTCAAAGCAGAGGCTGTACTGCTGAGCTACAGCCCTTATCACTGAGCTACAGCTCTCACCTTATCAGTTCCTTTTTGTTGTTGTTGTTCAGCACTGTTATTCTGCTCTCTTTAAACTATAATTCACTATTGTGCTCATTAAGGAGGAGCTGTGGTTTGATATCAGTTTACTAACCTGGACCGTAAAACTATGGTTTGATGCTGGTTTAAGAGCTGTAGTTCCCCATTTCTGATGTAAAAAGCAACCATAGTTGAAACAGACCAGGCTAAATAAACAATGGTTTGTTAAGGCAGGAATGTTGCGGTGAGGTAACATTAAGGCCTATTTTGCACCATCACCGGCGAGATATTTTCCTATCACATACAATTCTTCATTGGTTATCTTTAGTTTCATTACTCTCTCTTTGCTAATAGCTATTGCAATGAAACATAATTGACTTGAATACTAAATGGCTAGAACAAAGCATCATTTGCCCAATTATTTCACTCCTCTCATTTTGAATTGGCTTTAATAAGGGGGGGGGGAGAGAGAAACCCCAAACCAAGTGAGAAATCTGTGCCAGGCAGTTAACAGGTTAAGGATCATTTGCATAAATTAGCAAGTTTTAGCAATGAATTCACCTACTGAAAGTAAGACACGGGACACTGCGTGTTAATAATTGACGTGCTATATGAAATGCAATGTTCCTGAGGAGGAAATTGAGCTCCACGTCGCTATTAGAACCAGTGGAGCAGCAAACAATGGGAAAAGAAATATCATTTTGTTCGGCGAGTTACCGCTCCTGCATAACAACTATCCTACATTTTGATGAAGTTCTTTTTCTAACGGGAAAAAAAAACCACCACACACCACCAGGCAGATTTAAAAAAGATTGTGTGTGTGTGTGTGTGTGTGTGTGTGTGTGTATAGCCACTTGGGAAATCCAGTTGTCAACAATATTGGACAGGAAATGGAAATAAAAAGAGGCCTTTATGATGGGGATTATTGGGAAATCCAGTTGTCAACAATATTGGACAGGAAATGGAAATAAAAAGAGGCCTTTATGATGGGGATTATTGGGTGGTTCTTGTTTTTGTTATGTATTTTGTGTTTTTACGTTTTGATTTTATGTTAAGAACCACCCTGAGACTTGCGGGTATAGGGCTGTATACAAATTTTAACAACAACAACAACACACCATTGCTTCGTCTTCTAAAACAACACCTCACTTCCCTTAAATCTCCCTACTTTCCAGGTTTACTGAACACTTCCAAAATGCTGTAATTTTGAGAGGGTCTCTGTCATAGCGTAGGCTAAATTTGCAAAATAAAGATAAGTGATCCTGTTAGATGCCTTCTGCTGTCCCACATTAAGTTACAAATATTGGTTTTGATACGTAAGTAATGGCTTTCATCCGGTGATTGCCAGGCACTCAAAGTCACAGTTCATTTTGCTGCATGCCACGAGTACGGATTATGTATTCACAAAGGGTCGGAAACAAATCTGCTCTTAATAATGTGGTATGGTATAATTTAAAATTAGCTTAAAGTAAATCAAATCATTCAGCCCCTGATCTACTTTACCAAGTTCGCATGGAGTAAGTACGCCATATCAATTAAATCTCAGTGAACTGCAGCAGCCAATAAAACTTCCTCCCGCCACAAGTAATATTTCAAGATATTGATGGCAAAGTTATTGCCATTAATCTGAGTATAAAACCAAAATCAGGTATCAGGAGCTGTCCAATAAACTCTCCCCACAGACTAATAAAACTATCATTACCTCTTTACTAACTAAGCACTTTTGCTGTTCCTTTTTCCACACAAAAAGACTTTTTTAACCTTTATATGTAGAAATTTATTACCCAGTCAGTACTATTGTGTTTCTCACCTCACATCAGGCAAAGCTTTGGGATAATGGAGAAAGGCGGGTAACTATTTGCCTAAAGGGCCACTTCAGATGGTTTGGCTTGCAGACGTTGGTGTATCCTACTTGCCTTCACTATAAAAGATGAAAAATTGTGTGCTACATACCCGCCAACATTTCTCCGATGAAAATAGGGATGTCCTATTCTGTTGTTGTTGTTGTTGTTGTTATTGTTATACCCTGCCCATCTGACTGGGTTGCCCCAGCCACTCTGGGCAGCTTCCAACATATATAAAAACATAATAAAGCATTAAACATTTTTTAAAAACTTCCCTATGTAGGGCTGCCTTCAGGTGTCTTCCAAAGGTAGTATAGTTACTTATTTCCTTGGCTTGGGGGTCGCATAACTCCATACCCTTCAACATTTCTCCGATGAAAATAGGGATGTCCTAAGGAAGAGCAGGATATTCTGGAATCAAATCAGAAACCAGGCGGGCTTCTGTAAATCCTTGTCCCTGGAAAATAGGAATACTTGGAGAGTCTGTGTGAAACAGGGCAGAGGTTTGTTTGGGGAGGGGGAATGGGGAAGTGGTAGAACATCCCCTGCTTTGCTAACCCAGAAATATTACCTCGGGTTAAGAACTTTGCTTCAGGATGAGAACAGAAATCACGCAGTAGCAGCGCGGCGGCAGCAGGAGGCCCCATTAGCTAAAGTGGTGCTTCAGGTTAAGAACAGTTTCAGGTTAAGAACGGACCTCCAGAACGAATTAAGATCTTAACCCGAGGTACCACTGTATAGGTGCTTTGGCTATTGATAGGCTAAACGGCATTGGATTTTTGGCTATTCATAGGCAAAACAGGATCCACACAAGGTGGCTAACAAGTTCTGTCAGTTATGAAATGCTATTGCATGCCAGGTGTCTAACAGACCTGACTTTCATTATGTACCTGTGTTTTTTGAGGGAATCCTGGGTTCTATGAAAGCTTACTGGGGTTCCTCAATGACAGTTCCCTGAATAACAGCAGGACTGTGCATGTTCAGCAGTTCTGAAATGCCAACTAATGGTTGACAAGGGGGGAAATAAGGGGTAGGATGGTGTATGCTGGAAGGTGGTATAGCAACGGCTGGCTGACTGGCTGGAACCCTGAGCAGGAGCACTTCATTTTGCTGCAAGCCTCTCTTGTTTTCCCTAAAACATCAGCCACCTCCATTATGAGGCTAACATCTGCTGAAAAAGGAAGTTTGTAAGAAAATGAGGAGCTATGGGGATCGTAAGTTGGTAATGCATTTCTTTCTTCTTATTGGGGGTGGGGGTGAAGGGTGGAATGCTGTAAACTTAAATCTGGAAGACATTATTATGTGAAACAGAATTAGCTGAACATGAGCACCAACAGTGTTTGATGGAAAATATTCAGACCCCCATTGCTGCCGTAACCATGCAAGGAGATAGTCAGCAGAGTGCAGCCCTTTTCATGTATGCATGTTACAAATTCTCTCCATTTCTACATTCTAATAAGAGCGAATGGCATAAATTATCTCCAATTCTGATGCAGTGCCGAAGCAGCCATCTGGTCTAATATCTCACTGACAGTGATATAGGACTGAACATTCAGTGTTTGGTCTGTTGCACAGAAAAGGACAATAGGACATATTTTAAAATGTCAGGATACATCAGACCCATATTCGGGAAAGTTTGCATTTATGAAAATGGATAGTATTGGAGATATATCATGATGCAGATCTAATCATGGATGCTGGTGTGGTGAATTGGATTAAGAACCGATCTGAATTCTTCTAATTATGGGCATGTTAGGGTTGCTCCCGTCAGGCTTTCTCTTACAGTAAAAGGAGCTTGTGAAACCATTTTCAGCAAAGCTTGGGATATGCTGTCACCAGCCTGATAATCAAGTGGCTTTAGTGATGGATTGGGTCACATGGAAAGAGTTTGAGGGCAATTCCCCAAAGTGCAGAAGACCTTTGGAATGTGCCCATTATATGAGTGCATAATTTTAGTATATCAAGGAAAACGTACTGTTATATTCCTCTGCTAGGCTACGCAGGTTAAACTTGTCCAGCAAGTTTTGGCCTCTTTAGCCGTCTCGTTTTTGCAAACACAGTCGTGTTTTTTCCCATGCGGGATCCTTGAGAGATCACTCAGACCAACTTCAGTGCCGTTACAATACTTGCAACAAGCTACGATTTGGGTAGTAGAGCTTGCTGATCTGGGTGACAGCCTGTTTATCCTTTCTCTCTCTCACGCTGTAAAGAAAATAATGAATATTTGCTATGGTATTCATTTGACCACGGGCCGCTTTGCATGCTAGCAATGTTGCTGCAATTGTAATGAATTCCTACAGTCAGTCCCAGATAATCTCCAGCTAGTTCACGGGATCCCTAGTCCCCACTTGTCATTGCCTCTTGTCATAGGTGGAGATGGAGCACAAGGAAGCCTATTTTTCACAGATTGAGTGGAATTCAATGTAGCACCAGGTGGGGTGAATGCATGCAGGACACCACTTGCTCAATAGGACTTCCCTTCCTCTCTTCCAGTGTGGTGTAGTGGTTAAGAGCGGTGGACTCGTAATCTGGTGAACCGGGTTCGCTTCCCCGTTCCTCCACATGCTGGGTGACCTTGGGCCAGTCACACTTCTTTGAAGTCTCTCAGCCCCACTCACCTCACAGAGTGTTTGTTGTGGGGGAGGAAGGGAAAGGAGAATGTTAGCCGCTTTGAGACTCCTTAGGGTAGTGATAAAGCGGGATATCAAATCCAAACTCTTCTTCTTCCTCCTATGCACCCCCTAAATCTGTTCCGGGTTCCCCTCAATCCTCTGGAACTGATTTAGGGGGTGCAGTGTGGGGGAAGGGGGAGGAAAGTCCCATTGCCCAAGTGGATCTCATTCTGCATGCACAACTTACCTGAATCCTGCCCATATTTATTTAGTTTAATTTTATCCCACATTTCTTCTGTCATGGAACCCAAGGCAGTGCACATGAGGCTCTGCCCATCCAGACACTGGCCATATCCAAACTTGCTCAGCTTGAAGCTTCCATTGCCTTGCTAGTAATGAAAGGCAGCTGCAAACTGAGGGCCGGCATGCCTCTTTTGAGCAACGCAAGAGGCTGCTGTGGGAACACTACTCCCTTCAGCTGAAAATGTTTGTTCTCCTCCAGTCTGTGCACAATAGGGTTGTGCATCGGCTCATTTGTGGGTTGGGAAATGAAGAAAATCAGGGTGATTTGGGGAGGCTTCCCCTTCTCGACTCAAAGCACAATGTCAATAACCTTCCCTGAGTCAGATGAGGGACCCAACAAAGCCTTTCATATACTGCTCTCTGCTTTGCCCTATAGCCCTTTCTCTGCGTGGAGTAATAGATGCTACAGAAGACTGTTCAAAGGAGGCTCTGGTTAGGCCACTGTTCCCTTACTTGTTCATGAATGGCTTATTTGAATTGTGGCTATTGTTATTATCTGCATTTCATCATTCGCCATGATGATTTTCAAGCATCAGGAGAATATGCTGAGAGCGATTTATTTAAAATACACTTACATTTTATAGGTAGGTAGTTGCCGGTTTATAAAAAAGAAGGCAGTGGTTTACTGGACTGCCGACTTTCTCCTCTCCTTCCTCCCATCCTCTTCTCTCTCCAAGCCCCCCCCCCCCCGCTACAAAATGACACTGATGCTTCCAGCCTAGTTTCTTTCCGGTTGAAGATGGTTAAACCTTTGGAGGAAAAGAGGCACTGATTAATGGCCTTCCTATCACCACCTCAGGCTGTGATCCTGCCAGCTCCCTTAGTTAACCAGGGTCAGGCCAGGTCTCAGCTTGCATGGGCCTCAGGTCTCCGAGGGGACAAAAAGAGAGAGAGACTACTGTGGCTGCAGATAGCACTGGCTGAGAAATATCCTCCCAGCTTTGTGTGAGAAGCACAATGTCGCTGAAAGCGCTGTTTTTCCATACGATATAAAAATCTGCGGTTTAGAGTGTAATGAATCAAATGTTTATGAGGATTGCGGTTCTAAGCGGTTGCTGTCCAAGTTCACGAAGCTAGGTTTCTTTCTTTGGGTTTTATTTGGCCACAATATCTGGAACACTGAAAGAGGAGAATCTGGAGCAGCGACAGAAATAACTTAAGGTCTGGGGAATGGGCAATTCACATCATGATCCCAGTGCTCTTTCAGGCACTGCTATTGCCAGAGAGAACAACATTTTTTCGATGTGGTCACCCTTTAAAGAACAAACAGTAGTTGGAGCCCAGAATTTTTTTATATCACTGCTGTCCTCCTCTTCTTTTTTAAAAAATATCTTTTGTTTATTGTATGTTCATTTTCACATGTTACCAAAATAGCACTAGAGCTGTTCTTATGAGGAAGCCCAGAGCCTCATGGACAGGCCCAGTTACAAAGGTTCTTCTCTTTTCTTTCTTTCTTTATTTGATTTATGTATTAGATTTCTATCCTGCCATTCCCACCAAAGGATCCTAGGGCAGAGTGCTATTTTTCTAGAAAAAGAGGTGCCAGAACTTACCATGAACATCTGCCTCATTCTCTTAGAATATCAATGGCACCCACCCTAGTGTTGCCAGAACTGAGTTCCTGTGAGTTCCCCCTGAAAACAAAAAGTCCTGCTAGGCCATCATCTGATCATTTTCACCTGATCATTATCCAACTGGGTAACGATTGGGTAGAAGAGACCTGCCTGATTGACTTCCACTCCAGTGTGTTGAGCATATAGCTTATGGGTTCTCTTCAACACACCATCATATTTTTCAGATCATCCAGAGATCAATAGAAACACCCTTTAGAGTGGAGATTCAATGATACATTTGCAAGGAAGTACTAGCTTTATAGTAGCTATCTGGTTTTTGTCTAGGTTCCTTCCTACCTGATTAACTCTACATAAGACACATGCATGTGCATAAGCTATCAGTCTCTCCTGAATGTGAAAACCATCATCTACACAGTCCTGTAACTTGAGCAAGTAGATGTTATGGAATATATACATTTCAGAAGGTACATCAAAACAGGCGGTTGAATTTTCTCTTACCTATGCTGGTTCCAGAGGCTACAAATCTAGCTTAAACAACATCTAGTTTTCCATTTTTTGCTGATCGATTCAGTGCTTCAGTCCAAAAACTTTAAGAAAAGCTTCCATTTTTTAAAAAAATGCATGCCCACAATAAAACAAAAATCATTCCATAAAACAAAAGCAATACAGCAGCAAAGATTATGTCAGTGCTAACCTTAAATATATATAATATCTGGCCAAATAAAAAGGTCTTCATCTGAAGGGGGAAAGATGTCAGAAACAGCTCCCTGCTAGTATCCATGGAGAGACCATTCCAAAGATCTCCAAGAAGATTCTGTTGACTGGTCTACCTCCAAGGAGGAAGGACCTGGAGAAAAGTCTCCAAGCAGGTTCTTGTGGGATGTGACAATGTTGTTTTGTCTCTGCCCAGAAATGGCTGACTAGGTGGGAGCAGAGCTGTTATGCTAGCTTCCCAGCAGGTGGCTCCCTGTTGTTTACTAGAAAGGATAAGAAGTTGGTGCAGTACACATGCACCAGCAGATCCAATCTGGTGTTCCTGCTGGTGCACTTGCACTGCATTGCTGACCTCCTTGCCGCCTCAGCCCACTACCTCCTGAGAAAACCACGGCGAAGTTGGCACAACAGCTCCACCGTAGTCAGTGAGCTGCTTTGGTCTCTGCCTTCGGAACAGTCTGTCAACTCACCATCAAAGTCTATCGTGTCCAAAAAGGACAACTGGACTGGGTACTGGGATATAATCCTGTTCTTATTTTGTTTACTTTTCACAGGTCATACACCCTGGTTCCAAAATGCAAAGATCCAAGTTAAAATGCTAAGATACCAATTTATTAACTGATTGCTGTCCCACTGACTTCAGTAGAAGAAACACTTGCTTACATCTAATATTTTCTAACTTATGATTCAAGTATTTAGACCTCATGGTGCCATGTTTTATTGTAATTTGTTGTATGCTTTTAATAGATATTTTATATTTTTATATAGCTTTAAATCAATTACTGTTTAATTGTTTTTAAATTATTGTCCTCCCCCCCCCTTTGTTTTAACTGTTCCGCGGGGTGCGCTCCTGTTGTTCGGTCCCAGCGCCTGCCATCCTAGCAGTTCGAAAGCACCCCTGGCTGCAAGTAGATAAATAGGGACCGCTTACTAGCGGGAAGGTAAACGGCGTTTCTGTGTGCGGCTCTGGCTCGCCAGAGTAGCTTTGTAACACTGGCCACGTGACCCGGAAGTGTCTGCGGACAGCGCTGGCTCCCGGCCTCTTAAGTGAGATGGGCGCACAACCCTAGAGTCTGTCAAGACTGGCCGGACCAGCAGGGGTACCTTTACCTTTTTATCTTATATGTGAGCCACCTTGAGTCTCTGTCAGGGAAAAAGGCATACGTTTGAACTGACCCCACTGAAAATTATTGTGGCTGAGGAGAAATGAGATCGTGAAATTCATATTTGTGATTATTGTTCTATGGTGGCCCAGTTGGATCATTTTAGATACTGCACTTAATAGGGTGGGACCCCCTCTTTAGAAGGTCATTATTCGACTTACTTTTAAAATGTGATAAGCCAGCCCTGCTGTTTTTGGGGGTCCTCCTGCTTATTCTGCTGGGTGGGGCCCTAAACACCTGCCCCTAAGTCCTACCATGAGTGAACCACTACTCCTCCACATGTGCCAATCACTGCAGCATCCCTTGTGAATGAACCCAGTGATTTCACCTTACTGGGTTATGCATCCAGCAATCAGAATTCAGAGGCTACTGCTAAGGACATGCTGAACTGAAATTGGCCACCACTTACTGATATTAGCCCTCACTGTACTCAGAGACTTCTTGGATAGGTGGGAGATCAAAGAGGAACCTTTCATGGGAACATGCCTATTCTTCACATATTGTTTGTGTTACGGTTGGAATGAATATCTTCCACTACAGAGAAGCCCAAAACACGGACATATGATTGTTATCAGAGTTTTCACACTTACAGACAGCACTGGGTCTGATGAAACACTCACTTTTCAAGGTGCTTCAAGACACACAGGAGAAAGTCTGTTAAAGTGCATTTGTGTGCAATAAACGGCAGAGGCTTTTCATAGACTTCAGTGGTGCCGGGGAAACAATGAAGTTTACTGGCTGTAATAAGCGAGTGAAACATTATGAAAACACAGCAAGGGGGAGGCAAACATCAGAACCATGAAACAGCAACTGGCTGGTGCTCAGTATGTTGCAAAGCATCCATCTTTATTTTTTTTTAAAAGACTGAAATAATATGCTTTCTTCTAGGCCACTGATAGAAACCAAGCAATAGTTCTCTGTTTGCTCAGTCACCCAGTCACCTGCTAGCAAACATTTTCCAGTTAATCGGTCAGAATCGTTAACCACATAAAGATCAATTGGGAACAAGATTTTTTATTTTTTTTTACAGTGGTGACCTGCCCAAGAAGTCTCAACAACATTTGCCATTAGTTGTACATGTATAGACACTGCTTTTTATATTACTAGAAAGCTGCCAAATACATCCCAATACATAAATCAATTATATAAAATACCATGAATGTGCAGTGAAGCAATAACATGGAGGGAAAGTTCATAACAACAGCAGACACATTGCGAATGAGAGCAGCCAGCCCTAGCTAAGGGGGGATGTCAGAGAGGGATAAAAGGAGAAGAGAGACATATGAACTTGTGGAGAGATATCCCACTTTATGAATACTTTATATGTGGGGAGTCTAGATTTTATTTATTTTCAGAGAACCAGCTTTTATTTACTGCTGCTGATCCTCCTTCTAACCACTGCCGCCATATTGAACTATATTGTTCACCAACGCTTTTAACTATAACTTAGCAGCTGTGGTGGTATTATAGATGTGGTACAAAACCAGATGGACATGCTTTTATAAGAGGAACAATATAGTCTTTATTGTAAACCAGAAGGGTTTGATAAGGTGAATGCTATGCTTTGGTTTGCTGCAATAGGGTTTACATAAGCCTGGCAGATAAAACTTAACTCCTAGCCCTCTTTAACTTAACATACCGTTATCCTTAGTCACGCTGGCCACATGACCCAGAAGTGTCTTCGGACGGCACCGGCTCCCGGCCTCTTAAGCGAGATGAGTACGCAACCCTAGAGTCGGACATGACTGGCCCGTACGGGCAGGGGTACCTTTACCTTTACCATCATAGAATCATAGAATCATAGAATCATAGAATCATAGAATCATAGAGCTGGAAGAGACCACAAGGGCCATCGAGTCCAACCCCCTGCCAAGCAGGAAACACCATCAGAGCACTCCTGACATATGGTTGTCAAGCCTCTGCTTAAAGACCTCCAAAGAAGGAGACTCCACCACACTCCTTGGCAGCAAATTCCACTGTCAAACAGCTCTTACTGTCAGGAAGTTCTTCCTAATGTTTAGGTGGAATCTTCTTTCTTGTAGTTTGGATCCATTGCTCCGTGTCCGCTTCTCTGGAGCAGCAGAAAACAACCTTTCTCCCTCCTCTATGTGACATCCTTTTATATATTTGAACATGGCTATCATATCACCCCTTAGCCTCCTCTTCTCCAGGCTAAACATGCCCAGCTCCCTTAGCCGTTCCTCATAAGGCATCGTTTCCAGGCCTTTGACCATTTTGGTTGCCCTCCTCTGGACATGTTCCAGTTTGTCAGTGTCCTTCTTGAACTGTGGTGCCCAGAACTGGACACAATACTCCAGGTGAGGTCTGACCAGAGCAGAATACAGTGGCCAGTGGCACTATTACTTCCCTTGATCTAGATGCTATACTCCTATTGATGCAGCCCAGAATTGCATTGGCTTTTTTAGCTGCCGCGTCACACTGTTGGCTCATGTCAAGTTTGTGGTCAACCAAGACTCCTAGATCCTTTTCACATGTAGTGCTCTCAAGCCAGGTGTCACCCATCTTGTATTTGTGCCTCTCATTTTTTTTTGCCCAAGTTATCCTTACTCCCTTTCCCCCAGTCAATCTGTAGACATCCACTGGCTTCTGCTGAGCCAAACTTTCAGGAAGTTCTCACTTTGGCCAGCTCCAGAATCTCCTCCCTGAATTTTCTGCACTACTTAATGGCTTTATATGGCCTCACTACCAATCTTTGGCTACATCCCATGATTCAGCTTCCCTAGCTTCAAATATTCTCTTGCTGCCTTGCATCCGTTCCAGTCTCTAGACTTCTCAGATTCTTCTTCTCAGACAGTTTCACTCCATCTTCCTCTCTTCATCATTGTCTTCTTCATCTCTGCTCAGCAGTCACTCTCAATAGTTATACAACGAGCCTATTTATGTCGCAGCCTGCCTATCCTTCGACCAATCAGATTTTAGTGACCACTGACCCCTCATCAGACCACTTTTCCTGCCCAATGAGTGGCCAATATTTTTGACCCACAAGCCAATCAGAAGTGTCATTTACAATCCTCTGTGTTTAAAACAACCTTGTTTTCCACAGTCCAACCTTAGGTATTTTCATAACAGCCAACTGACAGTCATCAATCTAGTATACTTAGTATTTCAAATTTAGCCCTTACATTGTATCTAAAGCAACACTGTTCTGGTAAACACATTTTAACAGGTGATTTTTCCACAAATGATTTTTTTTAATGGCTTTCTGTCCTTTGGTTTAAAATTTCATTGTGAAGCCTTCATTATTTTAATGCTTTCTTCATGTTGACTCTGAAATGTCCTTTCTACAGGCAACCTCCCATTTTCGCGTGCTTAATCTGTGCACAACCGCACATTACACCAAACCTGGAAGTAACCTGAAATGTCACCAAAATGTCACAAAAGGGCTTGGGGCAGGGGCAGAATGAGGTGTTGCAGGCTTTTCCCATTTACGTGGAGGTTACGTTCCAATGCACTGCATGTTTAAGTCAAATATATGCAATTTCATTTAAACGTGTGGTGCCTTTGAATGTAATCCCTGTTTAATTGGGGAGTTGCCTGTATACGTTCAGCAGGCACTGTGTTCCTTACAGATTGCTTTGTATCTATAAACTAGACAGCACTAAACCTGTTTTATTTAGAGAGAAAATCTATGGAGATAATGCAGAGTGAGAGCCAGTGTACTGGTTAAGAACTGGATTTAGGTTTGACTGGATTGGGGGTCCTCCAGATGTGGATGGACTCTATCTTCCATCACACCCAGTCAGCATGGTGGATGGCCAAGGATGATGGGAATTGTAGTCCAACAGCATTGGGCGGGCCACAGGTTCCCCACTCCTGTTCTAATATAAGGTGGCCTTTCCCCGCCCCTCCCCCCATCATAACAAATTGAAAATAATTCCTTGTTCAAAGCTTATAAATATACCCAACTTACAATATATCTTATGTTTTGCCGAAGAACTTTGATGTTGAAGGCAGAGCGAGCAGTTGCGGCCCAACTATAGAAGCAACAAGGGCGGTTGCCATGGATGTAAATTCACAGCTGAGTGATCGTTGGATGAGTGGCTTTTCTAACGTGGTATAAAAATTAAATTGGTACCTCCCGGGAAAGATGGCAATTGCACAGTAGCAATGCTTCTCACTTTGCTGCAGTTTCCCGGCTCCCCTTCCATGAACTGGAAAATTGCAAGTCGAATTTGTCATTCTGGTGTTGCTCATGCCTCAAGAAATCCACAGCTTGCCACCACTCCATTTCTAAGCAAAATTCAAAGTGTTGGTGCTGACCTTTTGGGACCTTTTGAGGACCCTGGTACCTGAAGCGACACTTAATCTCACATCAACAAAGCCATGATTTGTGATTGTCTCTTGAGGCTCTCCTGTGGGTGCCCCCACCATCTGAGATGAGGGAGATGGAAACCAAGGAGGTATAGGGCATTTTCAGCAGTGATTCTCCTTGATGGGATTCCCTCCCCCCGAAAGTCTCTCTTGGCACCCACTTTGTTGTCTTTTGAGGAATGGGCAAAGGCCTTTTTATTCTTCCAAGTTTTAAAGTTCTATTAACTGCTTCTGTATATGCATCTGTTGAGGTGTGGTTTCACGTTCATTTTATTGTTGTTTTATTTTGATGGAAACTGCCTTGGGAATCATTTGGCCGAAGAGCGGTCTATGGACATAGGCAATAAATTAGCAAAATGCAAGTATTTATGTATAACAAGGTTTCTTTCAGAAGCTTATGCATCGCTCTGGGCTGCTTACATTAGTTAAAATTACAAGCTACAATAAAACCAAACATCAATAAAAATACAGATAAATACAGTGGAACAGATAAAGCAGTCATCAAGCCAGACCATGGATTTAAACCAGCAGAGCAGAAGCCTGCCAGAACAGGCTGGTCTTCACTAATTGGTGGGAAATGACAAGACAGGGATCCACACACACCTCTTAGGACAAGTGTTGAGTGACTTAGGTGAAGCCAATGGCTCTCTCTGTACATCTTACAAAGGCGGGAACTTCCATAGGCAGATCTTTTCCCATAGGCTGCTGCCATTGTTAGCTTTTCTATGTTGCATTTCTTTTATTGCAAGCTGTCGTGGGTGGGCTCTGCCTACAAAAGGTTTTTTTTTTTGACAAGTATAACTGGTGAAAATCTCATAGGCAGCAGTTGCTTCTTCCATTAACAGTTTTTGTGTGCAAGTCCTGAGAATGGGAACCAATGGATTGTGTGGTTCGTTGGCTTCACTGAAAGAAGGCCTTTAATCATCATATACGTTATAGAGTCTCAATCTGGTGGTGGCCTCATTGCTATGGTGGTCCTATCCTGACTGAAATCGTACGAGAAACAATGACAGCGTTTTGAGAGCTCAGACAAATTTTGTATTATTAAAGCAAATGAGCCATTTATTCCAAGATAAATTATGAAAGCTATAGCACTGATAAAGAGGGGGAAGTATGTTCATAACCAGTAGCATTCAGAGTTCCTATTGACATTTCTTTGTATCCATAACTAATCATCAACAATTATCAATAAGAACTTGGGGAATGCTGTTTCTCCTGCGGTGAGAAATTATACAAATCATTCGGTTGAAAGGAAAAGATACCCTTGGGATACAATGTGTATCGAATTTTTCAGAGGAAAATTATGTGACTCTGTGTCATTGGATGCAATGAGTGCCTTGGCAAATGAAGCTCTTTTTTTTAATTAAAAAATGAGATACATTTTTATAGTGAGAAGGGTTGTATAAATCTGTTTCACATAAAGGTGATAAGAAATAACTGCATTTTTTTTCCTTGCTATTTATTACCTGTACTTAACTCCAAAGTAAGAGTGTAATAATAACAGCTGCTTAGAAGGAAGAGGTGCAGCTCTGCATGCAGATTTTGCTAGATTCCACCCTTGGCGTCTCCAGGTGGGCTAGAAAAGACACCAGGCAGCTGCAGCCAGTCAGTCAACAGGGGTGGGGCATCTCAGGCCAGAGGCTCAATGTGGTCTTCCAGGTCTCTATATCTTACCCTTTCCTCCCCTCACCAGACCACACACCCTCCCCCAGTGGCACCAACTCATGGGGGGCAAGCCCTTTTGGGGGCTCCCCCATATTTTTGGGAAGGGGACAGGCCCCTGCAATGTAAAAAAGAAAATCAGGGGGAAGAGGAGGCCGAGCTGCCACATTTGGTTCTGCCCCCACCTCCTCCCGATGTTCTTGCATTGTGCAAATGATGTAGGGATGTGTCAGGGAGCTGACAAGGAGAACAGCTCATTCGCAAATCAGAGGAAGTCAGGGAAACTCCAGCTAGCTTGCAGTTAGTTTCTTTGTTAAAGAGAACACACAGGGACCTCTGAAGGTCTCTGAATAGTTCTGAAGTTCTCTGAATAGAGAACACACAGGGATCTCTGAAGTTTGCTCCCTCCTAGGCAAAGCAGTTGTTCAGAGTGGCTTGTAACCTCCCACTTCACTCCACTCCCTCTATGTCAGGCCCTTCTGTCTGTCTATGGTGAGCCCCATAGGAATCCTCTCTTTTTCTGCCTGGCTCTGTGCTCTGCATCACACGCCTTGTTCTGGGAAGGGGCAACTTGCAGGCTGCCAGCAGAAAAGCTGTCTGGGTAGCTCTGGGGTGAAGCCGCTGAGTCTGATTCCTGTCTTTGCTCTGTGCTGGGGCACCAGCCTGTTTCCTCCTTTTCCTCATCTTCCAAGCTCCTCGTCTCCAGTACTTCCCAGCTCTTCCCCTCCTCTGGGTTGTGTCCGGTTGTCCAGGAGCCAGGATCCAAATCTGTGCTTTCCCTTGGGGGATCTTGGTCAGGCAGTTTCCACCACTCCTCCTCATCTAGCCAGTAACTGACAGGATGCCATATTTGCATGATGTCATGTGCAATGTTGCCCTCCCCTCCGTCACCATCACAAGCTGGCACCTTTGCCCTCTCCCCAGACTAGTACAAAGTGGAAACCTTTCCTTATTTAGGTAAGGTCTTTTAATGTGTCTGTATTATATGAAACTGTACTGAGCTGTTTGAGTACTTATTCATACAGCATATAGTTAAAGCATGGTGAGAGCTGGACCATAAAGAAGGTTGATCACCGAAGAATTGATGCTTTTGAATTACGGTGCTGGAGGAGACTCTTGAGAGTCCCATAGACTGCAAGAAGATCAAGCCTATCCATTCTGAAGGAAATCAGCCCTGAGTGCTCACTGGAAGGACAGATCCTGAAGTTGAGGCTCCAATACTTTGGCCACCTCATGAGAAGAGAAGACTCCCTGGAAAAGACCCTGATGTTGGGAAAGATGGAGGGCATGAGAAGAAGGGGATGACAGAGGATGAGATGGTTGGATAGTGTTCTCGAAGCTACCAGCATGAGTTTGACCAAACTGCGGGAGGCAGTGGAAGACAGGAGTACCTGGCGTGCTCTGGTCCGAAGAATCGGACACGACTAAATGACTAAACAACAACAACATTCTGTCCCACTAGAAGTAGTGATAGATGACTACCAGCCATGATGGCTGTGTTCTGCCTCCCCTGTCATTGAGTATGCCTCTGAATGCCAATTGCTGGACATCACAAGTGCAAAAAGCATTGTTGCGCTTAGGTCCTGTTTTCAGGCTTCCCATAAGCCTCTGTTTGGCCTCTGTGAGAACAGGAGTCAGGACTAGGTAGGTCATTGGCCTGTTCCAACAGGCTTTTCTTACGCTGAGCTCCACTGCGTTAATTGAAAATTGCCCCTTGTCAATGTTTGCGTTACTTTGAAATTTCATCTGTAAGGCACTTTGGAACTAAGGGTTGGGTTTCAATTAAAATAGCATGGAAAATGAAACATGGAAGTGCTATTGCGAATGTTGTCTTCCTAGTCACCTCAGGCAGTCTACCTATCTTATGTGAAGTATTCAGTGAGGTATCAGTGATAACTGGGGATCACAGGTAAATTATTCACCACCACCCATGAGTAAAAAAATGTGTGCTATAGATACATGATTATAATGACAAATGTTGCAGGCATTAAAAGGTTATAAACTATGGTTATAAGCATCCTATTGAAGGGCTGGACTCAATAGTGATCTACAACAATTGATTACCTATTTTTCAAACTCTTTATTAACCATTAATCAGTCCTTTATAAACTATTTATAGGTGCTATCTCTGTATGTAACGTCTCTGAGGGATATAATCCTACATTGTCTGTAGAAGGATTTCACTGCAATGCTGTGACCTGCACAGTCCTCGGTGGTTAGCTTTGGCCTAACAAAACATTATAAACTGTAATCACTTTATGAACTAAGGGGAAATGCCTTTCCAGGGACTGGTATGAGATGACACAAATTCTACACTGTGTCTCCTTAAAAACATGGCAACTGCACCAATGTAGGTGCACCAAATCATGAATTTGTTTGGGACTGAAAGGCTTCATAAGTACAGAAACTGAATAGCTAAAGAAATAGTGATTGGTCATATAGCAAGGATGAGCAAAGGCCAGAGTCATTATGTGCCCAGTCATCACAGATGGGACAGAGCAATCCAAATCCCCAAACTGCCATGTTGGAGCTGGTTTCAATGTTTCAGCCCTGTCTGGATCCATTAGCCTGGAGCACTTCAAAATGGTGGATGGAAGCTACCACTGGCAGTACCTCCATTGGGGGAGCCAGTGGAATCCTCCAAAATGAGGTGCTTTGAAGGTGGAGCGGGACTAATCCCTGCTGCCATCCTGGCCTAGGAACTGGTGTAATGAAGACACATTGTTTGTTCCCCTCCCCCACAGACCTGTCTTGACTGGAACATGCAGTAGGACTGTGCAGCATTCGACTCGAGTAAATATGGTAATACTTGGTGTCTAAAGTGTGAGGAATTAAAATAATTGGATGCCCAATACTCTGATCCTTGTCATGCGATCACCCTTCCAACAGTCTTGTAGAGCCCTGAATTCAGTGGCGTTTGATGGCTATACATAAACATTACCATACCAAAGAGAACAAGGAGCTTAAAATCAATCCTTACAAGAGATAACAGAGAAGCTTGGATGACCAACAGCCTCCAGAGAAGATAATTGCAACTTTATCTGCCTGTTCTCAAGTATGTGCTGTCACTGCTTGAATCTCGTGATAAATTACATTGATCATATAGGTTACGGAACTCCTATCAGTATTGAAGAAAAGACATTATGTTTTGACAGTGGTATGGTACCACCACTGTCAACTTCTGGTGGTGCTATATTGCACTACCTTGAATGACTCATTTAATTCTTGCTTATAGATTAAACAAAGCAAAAAAAAAGTGTTAGTATGGATTTAAAACACCTTGACACTTAGACATCATACACTTACTTTAAAACCAGCCCCTGCTTTAAATATCTGAATGCAGAAATCTCAGCTTTTCACTGTTGCTGAGTGAAGATCCAGATCCCACATATATTTCACACTTGGACTGGATTGAATCCACTCAAATATAGCCATATAGCTAAAACTGTAGGGCTAACCCCATTTATATCTGGGAGTAAGAGCTTTGGAATTCAATAGATCTCATTTCTGAGTAGAATTGTGCTGTAAGACTTTATTTACACATGCACCCAGCAGCAAAGGAAGCACTTCTGCATGGCACAATTTCACACAGTTGTAGGATATAGAATCATAGAATGGAAGCATTGGAAGAAACCACAAGGGTAATCTAACCCAACCTCCTGCAATGCGGGAATACAACGGGGGGCTTGAACCCAGAACCCTAAGATTAAAAGTCTCGTGCTCTACCAACTGAGCTCTCTCTCTCTCTCTCTCTCTCTCTCTCAAAACTGCAGCAACACTGACTGTGCTGATTGAGTGGGTAGTTTCTGATTAGATGAGAAAGACCTCCTGTCACCTGGCTGCATGATTTGCATGCACACCAAAACCACGTGAGATAGCAGTAGGGATGGTTTGCATCTTAATGGGAACCTACTTAATGCTTCCACAACCCGATGCTTGAGCTGAAACACAACCATCATGAAGCTGCTTATACTAGGCATGTACTAATAGGTAGGGACGCGGGTGGCGCTGTGGTCTAAACCACTGAGCCTCTTGGGCTTGCAGATAGGAAGGTTGGTGGTTCAAATCCTCACCATGGAATGAGCTCCCTTTGCTCTGTCCCAGCTCCTGCCAACCTAGCAGTTCGAAAGCATGCCAGTGCAAGTAGATAAATAGGTACCACTGCGGCGGGAAAGTAAACAGTGTTTCCATGCATTCTGGTTTCCGTTACAGTGTCCCATTGTGCCAGAAGTGGTTTAGCCATGCTGGCCACATGACCCGGAAAGCTGTCGGTAGACAAATGCCGGCTCCCTTGGCCTGAAAGCGAGATGAGCGCCACAACCCCATAGTCGCCTTTGACTGGACTTAACCGTCCAGGAGTCCTTTATCTTTACCTTTCTACCTAATTCGCCATCTAGCTGAGTCTACTCTGACTGGCAGCCGGTCTCAAGCAGAGGGTCTTTTCCATCACCTGTTGCCTGATCCTAATTGGAGATGTGACCTGAGACCTCCTGCATGCAAAAAACAGCTATTCTCACGATGAGCTGTAGTCTCCTTCCATCATTAGTTAAGTTCTGCTTAAAGCCATCTTGTAAAATCAAGACTATAACCCAGACAAAATTTAAGTTGGCTTTTCTAGAACCAAGTCTGGAACCAAACCCATATGTCCTGATACAAAGAATGAGGCACTGACTTCTATGGATTTTCTATGGCAAGACACAAACTATACAGTGGTACCTTGGGTTACATACACCTCAGGTTACATATGCTTCAGGTTACAGACTCCGCTAACCCAGAAATATTGCTTCAGGTTAAGAACTTTGCTTCAGGATGAGAACAGAAATTGTGCTTTGGCGCAGCAGCAGCAGGAGGCTCCATTAGCTACAGTGGTGCTTCAGGTTAAGAACAGTTTCAGGTTAAGTACGGACCTCTGGAACGAATTAAGTACTTAACCTGAGGTACCACTGTATTGGACATTTAGTGTAATAGGCTGTGTTTTGATGCTTGATGTTTTATTATGTCTTTATATGTGTTGGAAGCTACCCAGAGTGGCTGGGGCAACCCAGCTAGGTGGGCGGGGTATAAATAGTGTTGTTGTTAACTCTATTTTATTTATTAAAAATCCTTCTTTATAGGATCGTTTTTAAGGGCACTAATTTGGGGCCCTTGACCAGGCTCATTTTAGTGTGTTTGGGATTCAGGCAAGCAAGTCTGCTAATAAATTTCTATGCCCTGACACCAAACTACCTAATTTCCATCTAATAAGATTCAATGGATTCAGAGGCATGACTCAGCCGGCCAAGACTTCTTTGAAACAATTGTTTTCTCGGCTACCTGTTTGGAACACAGAAGGGAAACATTTAAAGCTTCGCTCCGTTTCTAAGGAGGTTGGAAACGTGGTCTTTAACCCTTAGCCCCCTTGGCTGCTAATTATGTACCAATGGCATAAAGCGGGCTTAGCAAATGATTCTTTCCATTAGGAAGGTGTTGCGATCAATTCCACCGAGGTCTCCCTCCTATTTGTGCAGCTGTTATCCCCTTGGGAGGAGGCCATTACGGTCCTGGCTGAAAGATGGGCCTTCTGTTCTGTTTCCAAAGCACTTGGAAGAAAAACAAAATAAGGGTAATGAAAAACATGCACGGGAAAGGCTTTATTATTTCATCATCCTCACCTACTGAGATCTGGCACTGCTCTGTGGTTAGGATGAACTTGTCTCCTCCTCCCCCCACAGCTCTTTTTCTTTCAAAATAGGGCCCACATTCTGTCATTTCCTGTCAGATCGTTCCAGAGGAACTTGCTCTCATTTTCTCCTAGCTACATCCCTTCCTCTTGACCTCCATATTGGCTAGATGCCTCAACAGTCACACTATATTGCTTAGCCACATGATGTGACAGGGAGGATATGATGGAAATTCGGGGCACCATTCAAACAGATATACTCAGGAACCTCAAATATGCACAATAAACCATCAGCACAAGCATTTCTCTCCTCTCCCAGTGGCCCTCTGGAACTGTAGGAGCCAACTCCTAGGGGCCAAGGGGCCTTCACCCCCCAATAAAATATTTGAGGGGGCCAGTGGGGGCACAGTTGATGGGCTTTGCCATTCAAATGAAGTGTGTGCACCACGTCATGTGATTGATGATGCAGGGTGGGGCTTACCTGGGCCTCTCAGTATATATTCTTGCCTTTGCATAACCTTTTTATTAATTTTTCAGATTTTACAAATTCTTTTCAACAACACTCAGAACAAACCTCTCACATCCATTGACTTCCCATCCACCTTTCTACGGGGTTCTTTTCTTACTTATATACACTAATTTGAACTTATTAAACTACCAATTCTCATCCGTTGCCATACTTCAAATCCTGCATACGTTTTAACATAACCATGTTATTCCCCCCCCCAAATATTCCACAAAATATTCCCATTCTTCAAGAATTTTTTCCTCATTTTTTTCTTTAGTTCTCACAGTTAGTCTAGCCATCTCAGCATGTTCCATCATCTTCATAAGCCAATTGCTGCCACCACCCTCCAAATATTTTATTCAAATTGGCACCCCTGTCTGGAACAGACCTGAGGAGGGCATGGGGTGCGGGAAAAGAGGAGGAAATGTCCCATTGCACTATCAGGAATCATTGTGCTGCCTTCCACTCATGCAACAATCTCGTTGAGCTGGAGACCCAGGTTTGGGAATCTCTGGTCTAAGAGCACTTCAGTTTGCTTTCCAGCAAGCACATTCTGCGGCAGAGTAGCTGACGAACGAATCAGAAAGTCCTTAGTTTGAATTTTCCCTCTACCGTGAGCTCACTAGGGTCACATCCAAACCATACATTTAAGGCACTCTTATGCCACTTTAACTGTCATGGCTTCCCCCCAAAAATCATGGGAACTTTGTCAAAGTGGTGACAGGCAACACCTGAGTTAGATTATTTCAGCTGAGAAAGTGCTTCATATGCTAAAGAGCAGCTGCCAATCAGAGTAGGTGATGTTGGTCCAGACCAGCCAATGATCTGACCACATATACAAGAGTGCCAAATATGGAAGTGCTGGAAAGAGTGCTGTGTTAACACTAGGCTTCCAAGCAGCAAGGCACTGTGCAAACATGGTTTCCATTCACATTACATTGATTTAATATTAATTGTTTTATTAAGCGCAGCATTAAGGCCTTATTTACCCACCCGTAGAAGTAAAATAGATGAGGAGCATGGATTCAATAAGACTTATACCCATAATGAAACAGGAGAGAAGTATATATGGATGCTTACACCTCGAGGAAGTGCAGTTAGATGCCTGCTTTTATAGTATGTCAGTGCTATTACTCAAAACATAAAATCCAGACAATTGTTTAATATAGACAAAGTTGTGGGTGCAATTAATGCCCGTTTGCTTGAAAAGGGGTGGGCTTGTTTTCATTAAAGAGGCCTTGAATTCAGCTTAAAACGTGGGATCTGCTTGTCTTTTCTTTTTTCTTCCTTTCGGCACTTAACGAGTCCCTTGCAGGGGGAAGTCCTAGCACCAACTGCTGCAGATGTCTTCATCACAGTGGAATGCTTTTAAACTTAATGAGGAGCTGCAGTAAATCAGCGCACTTCATCCTGCTTTCTAGCATCGACTCACACATTCTTTTAAAGTAGCAAACTCCTCAGAGGTAATCATCAAACTATACATAATTGTTATTAGCTTGTGGGGGGGGATGCTAGTTTGCAGCTGCATCATACCTGTCCGATATTCTCTAAGCCAGGAGTGAGATACCTACAGGTGTTGCTGGACTTCCAAATCCTCAGCCCCAGACAGGATGGCCAGTGATCAGGGATGATGGGAGTTGTGGTTCTGGCCGCATCTAGAGGGTCATGGAGTCCCCATTTCTAAAATTACCTAGAAGACTTGGGTGGTTCACCTGTTTAGGGATGGCAAGGCTAGGAATTATATCAGCAGGTGCAGGATGAGAAACAAAAGGGCTACAGCTTGCCCAGCTATTTCCCACACAGCTTGGTGGATTCTGCTGCACAGATGTTCAGTATGCATTCTTTGCTTTTAATCCTCTCTTAGCGAAGAAGAGGCCTTGGGATGAGACAAGGTAGACATTTAGAGAAACCTCACTTAGTTTCCTACTTGCTCGCTAATCAAATATTTGCACACTTGAATGAAATATGCAGGGTTTCAGTCAGTTCTTCTGTTCTTGTAGGACAGATATGGTTTATGCTTTGCTCCAGGCAAAACTCATTTTCTGTCAGATCAATCCAAGGCACAGAGCCAAACGTAAGTTCATTCTGGGGGTATGGAGTTTACATTTCATCCATGCTAATGCATAGAAACAACACTTTGGTATGTGCAATCTGAAATGAATCCTTGCTTGGAGCACACCTTTAACTGAAATACACCCAGACTGAGACTTAGTATGAAATGAGGAAATTTATGTTTATTATTAGATGTTTTGGATCGTTATATAATCCTAGCTGGCTAACTACTTGGGGAAACAAAAGCAGCCATGCTTGCCTTCCTTTGTTCTGAGGGAGACAGCCAAAGAAGGTGACCTCATGACTTGCCGTCCAATGAGAAGAGTGAGAGGAAGGCAAAAGTTGGACTGGATGCAACCTAAGGTGTATCAATCTAAATGTCAAAGGACAGAGAGGCCATCATAGATATCAAAGGTACAAACAGCCTGGGGAGGATGAAGCAAAAGGCACCCCCATTTGAAGTGGGAGTGGTCATTGTCCGCAGACAGCTTCTGGGTCATGTGGCCAGCATGACTAAGCCACTTCTGGCAAACCAGAGCAGCGCACGGAAATGCCGTTTACCTTCCTGCCGGGGTGGTACCTATTTATCTACTTGTACTTTGACATGCTTTCAAACTGCTAGGTTGGCAGGAGCAGGGACCGAGCAATGGGAGCTCACCCCATTGCAGTGATCAGCAAGCCCTAGGCTTTGTGGTTTAGATAAGTTGCACCCAAACTTCCAACATTATCTGCATTGGGTTATTTTCTTTGCTGTCCATTATGAACCATATCAGATCCATTGAGATGCTGTGTGCTGTTTTGTTGTATTTTTATGCATTTGGTTTTTGTCGGCAGACAGGCAGGCAGTGCTCAGACTAAGTTAAATTAGTCATCAATGTAAAGCAGCATGTATAATTATATAGTGTATGTTGTGCTGACACCTTGCTTCTAAGCACCTTTGATAATAAGTCTCATTGAGTTCACTTTCAAATAAGGGTCCCAGGACTGCGCCATTACAGTATCTAGCAGTAAATCCCATTAAACATAGTGTGGTTTACTTCTGAGTAAACAATCACAGGATTGCACTGTACACTTGCAATAGACCATGGTTTCCATTGCTAATGGTTCTTCTAAATCTGCTTCCTTGCAGTGTCCACCTATAAGTTCTAGTCTTCCCTCTGGAACAACATATAGCAAGTCTTATCCAGCTTCTATGGGGCAGCCCTTCAGATATTGGAAGACCACTCTCATGTTCCCCTTTAACCTTATGTTCTCCAGCCTAAACATGCCAAGCTCTTTCCATCATCCTTCAAAGGACTTGGTTTCCTAGCACATGTGCAGAAGCAGGGCTACAACAAATATGGGTTACCTCCCCAGGTGTCTTGTGTGACCACTTGGCATGCTGGGGAATTCCATCAGAAATGGGAATGGGAACTGCCACTGTTCATGTTTTTGTCCCAGGTCTGGGATGAACATTAACCCATGAAATACAATCAGCATTTGCTCAAAAGGTCATTGCGGGGCTGTTTTAAAGACCCACAATGTACAGTATACGTAGTTAATGGTTGTTGGTTTGTTTTTGTTTTTACATTCTTTAGACATTTCCTTTCCATAGCAATGAATGATGTAGAAATAACTGCATCATTATTTACACTATAGTCATAACGTACGTAAATTACATAAAATGTTGTGTGAATTACTGATAGTGAGACGAATAATGTAGAATTTGGCAGAAACTGAACTGCAACGGAACGGAAACCATGCTGATTGTGACAAAGGCAGTCATAACAAAAATCACCGCTTTCTTACAACCATAGGGCAGCTCTTTAGCAGGGCAGAATTCAAACAATCCTCCTGCTTACATAAGACTGAATCCATTTCTTAGTGCTCTGGACAACTTTCTCCTGCTGTTGAAAAGAAACAAATTCAAATTCAGATTGTCTGTAGAAGCTGATGGGAGCCAAAGGGGAAACGTCTCTTTCAGTTCTTTGCCTGTAAGAGAAGAATTTGCTCCAATTTAGCAAGAAGGCTTTGCAAATAAAGCCTTATTGTAAGGATAAGCCTTGATAATTAATCCCTCCAGGGCATGCAGTAGTAACAGTCAGAACTGCATTATAGACATGCAGTTAAGTGTCAGCATCTTTTAGATTTATTGAGGAATGGTGCTCATGCAAAGAGGCAGAGGACAAGACAGCACTGGGAAAGGAAGAGTCACATTCTTGAAACGGTCCTGTGCCAGCTCCTAGACTTGTTTACAGAGGGGTAAGTAGCACTGACTTCAATAGGACTTACTCCAGGTACTTCTGTGCATTCAGGCAGCTGTTACAGCTCCAGCACCTTGGGGGATCTCAGCCCCCTGACCCGCCGCTGCTCCTTGCTGTGGTTAACACGTGCTCACCCACCTGCCTGAGCAGGTGAGTGGGAGCTGCTACCATTGTCCTGTCACACAAAGAGAGAAGACAAGCTGGCAAAGAGGCATTAGGGTGGGGAGAAAACAAGAACTGGGCCAAAAAGGAGAAATTGTTTTGTGAAATAGCCCCTCCCCCAGCTTTGTTTTCCCCAATCATTTCACTGATCCTTCAGCATGTTGACTTGGGAGTAAGGCCCATTGCACTCAGTGATAATAATAATAATTTATTGTTTATACCCCGCCCATCTGGCTGGGCCTCCCCAGCTACTCTGGGCAGCTCCCAACAAAATATTAAAAGCACAATGAAAGATCAAGCATTAAAAACTTCCCTAAACAGGGCTGCCTTCAGATGTCTATGGAAGGTCATATAGTTGTTTATTTCCTTGACATCTGATGGGAGGGCATTCCACAAGGCGGGCACCACTACCGAGAAGGTCCGCTGCCTGGTTCCCTGTAACCTCACTTTTCTCAGTGAGGGAACCACCAGAAGGCCCTCAGTATCTGGGCTGAACAATGGGAGTGGAGAAGCTCCTTCAGGTATACTGGGCCAAGACCATTGAGGGCTTTAAAGGTCAGCACCAACACTTTGAATTGTGCTAGGAAATGTACTGGGAGCCAATGTAGGTCTTTCTGGACCAGTGTTATATTGTCTCGGTGGCCACTCCCTGTCACCAGTCTAGCTGCCACAAGTGAGGCTTACTTCTGGTTAGACAGGCATGGGATTCATAGCTAGGCCACATTCACATCATGTATTTAGAGCACTATGGCAACAATTTAAACAGTCATGGCTTCCCACAAATAATTATGAGAGCTGGAGTTTGTTGAGGGTGCTGAGAGTTGTTAGGAGACGCCCAGTCCCCTTCCAGAGCTACGATTCCCAGAGTTCCCTGGGAAGAGGGAGGGATTGATTGTTAAGCTACTCTGGGTGAATGTGACCTTAATCACTTATCCTAAAAAAGAAAGGGGTGTCTCTTAAACTCCTGCGTCTGCTATCAAATAATACATCATTGGGATGGCATTCTCGTGAAAGAAAGAAAAACCAAACGTTAAAAAAAACCAACTATGCTTTCTCTCACAGCTTAGATTTTGAAATAACCACACTACACCTTTTTTTAATATTTTTTATTAAGGATTTTCTTGTTTTACAGAAGTGTAGTGCCTCGTATTTTTTCTTCTTCTTCCATGTTTGAATAAAACGATCTGCTGAAGGAATGATAAGCCTACTCTGTAAAAGTGTTCCCTCTCTCCTGTAGCTGTCCATGGTGCCAGGCCCCAGAGAGTGGCAAAGGAAACACCCATTTTTATTCTGACAACCATTTTCAATTTCCCCAAATTCACAAAGCACCTCAGAACAGGGTAAGAGGTGACATGATGCAAATTCATAAAATTATTCATGGGTTGGAGAAGGTGCCTAGAGAAAAAATTTTCTCCCTCTTTTATAACACCAGAACTCTTGGACATCCATATGAAGCTGAATGTTGGAAAATTCAGGATGGGTGGAAAGTAATTCATCACCCAATGCATAGTTAAAATATGGAACAGGAGTCAGTGATGGCCCCCAACCTGGGTAGCTTTAAAAGAGGATTAGACAAATTCATGGACGGCAAGGCTGCCATTGACTACCAACCATGATGACTATGTTCGACTTGCATTGTCAGAGGGAATATGCCTTTAAACATAGTGTGGTTTACTTCTGAGTAAACTCCACAGGATTGCACTGTACACTTGCAATAGACCATGGTTTCCATTACTAATGGTTCTTCTAAATCTGCTTCCTTGCAGTGTCCACCTATAAGTTCTAGTCTTCCCTCTGGAACAACATATAGCAAGTCTTATCCAGCTTCTGTGGGGCAGCCCTTCAGATATTGGAAGACCACTGGGAATCACAGGTGAGCTGTGGGCTGATTCACTCATGTCCTGCTTGCAGGCTTAACACAGGCATCTGGCGGGCTACTGTGTCAACGCTGCCAGGATAGCCGACCAGCCGCAGCAGCTGAGGAACAGGCAAGAGGCTTGGCATGCAAATGAACTTTTATTGCTCAGAACACAAACACACAGAGAGCCAGCAGACACGAGTACAGTGGTACCTCTGGTTATGTACTTAATTCGCTCTGGAGGTCCATTCTTAACCTGAAATTGTTCTTAACCTGAAGCACCACTTTAGCTAATGGGGCCTCCCGCTGCCACCGCACGATTTCTGTTCTCATCCTGAAGCAAAGTTCTTAACCCAAGGTACTATTTCTGGGTTAGAGGAGTCTGTAACCTGAAGTGTATGTAACCTGAAGCGTATGTAACCCGAGGTACCACTATACTCAGGAAAGAGACATTACAGACACTGAGGTTCTGGCCCCTCCTTCCCTCCTTCCCAGTGCCTTCCCAACAGCCATTGGCTCTTTGCTCTGTGTTGTTCAAGGCCCTTTACATTCAGGGTGAGAGAGGTGGGCGGGGGTTTGCAACAGGACTGTTCTTCTGCAGAGCAGGAAACACAGCTTCTGCTGCTTCTCTGTCAGCGTCTGTGCTCACACTACACCTCTCCACCTCTATCCTGGAATGACTTTCCCCTTCTGCCTCCCCACAATCACTCTGTATCCAATAGCTCCCAGAAGGTTCCTTCTGCTGGTTGCTGTCCCCAGTCCCACTACCAAGAACCAGGCTCCAAATCGTCTTCCCCGGTGTCCTCCCCTGGGGCTGCGACCATCATCCAGCCAGTCCCTGACACACTGTGAGAACAGGATGCGGGACTAGATGGGTCATTGGCCTGATCTAGTAGGCTCATCCCGTTCTTATAATCATTCACAGAAGCGAGCAGTGCAATGGGATACAGATGCAGAGCCACACTCCTGACATCAGCATCACTGCAGCTTACTCAGATGGGGCTGGGGAGGGGCGGGTGGCATTGACGTCAGGGCGGCGCAGATGCTCTAGTGGAGCCAATCTGATGTTCCTGCCTGTGCATCTCCATAGCCCTGACCTCACTGTCTGCCCGCCTTGCCCTGTTTAGGTGAACTGCGATATTGCTGATACAGTGGTACCTCGGGTTAAGAACTTAATTCGTTCTGGAGGTCTATTCTTAACCTGAAACTGTTCTTAACGTGAAGCACCACTTTAGCTAATGGGGCCTCCTGCTGCCACTGCACGATTTTTGTTCTCATCCTGAAGCAAAAACCCGAGGTAATATTTCTGGGTTAGCAGAGTCTGTAACCTGAAGCGTATGTAACCCGAGGTACCACTGTACTCTGAGAAAGTGTCTCCACAATTCTGCCTTACCACATCAGCCACTACTGGTAATTCATAACAAAATTCACAGAAGCAGGCTATGACATGAATTTTGACTGAACTGCCCAAGAACATTTTGAGCTGAGATACAATACAGAGCAGCAGGCAGGACTGCCAAAATTCAAGCTTACTTAGGGTAAGCAGAAGGGCTGTAATTAAAACAAATGAATAGGTGAATTAAATGTATTGTATTGAGTTTTCCGTTAGGCCCATAAATTATCCTCTGTGCTAGTGAAATTATTAACTGACAGATCTTCTGGGTGGGTGATGTGTCAGCTTAAATTTATTTGATTTTTTCTCTCCTGCCCTTAGTGTTCTTGGTGTGTTAACAAAATAGAGACAAATCATGGAGATGACAAAGACATTGACTGACCCAATAGCAACAGAAGTGTGTCTTTTCCTTCCTGTTGTGTGGTTGCCACTGTAAATGCCTTTTAGAAGTGTCGTCTTACTATGTTGTATGGGCAAACATTTGGTACATTTTGTTGCATCTCCCCACCAGCTTTGATCCAAACTGAGAAGAATGTTCTAGCTGCCTTTTAGGTCAGTAATGGCCACCCAGCCTAATCCTTTGTTATATAAATTTGCTGTGGCCTCAGGATAAAGAAGGGACGCGGGTGGCGCTGTGGGTTAAACCTCAGCGCCTAGGACTTGCCGATCGCATGGTCGGCGGTTCGAATCCCCGCGGTGGGGTGCGCTCCCGTTGCTCGGTCCTAGCGCCTGCCATCCTAGCAGTTCGAAAGCACCCCCGGGTGCAAGTAGATAAATAGGGACCGCTTACCAGCGGGAAGGTAAACAGCGTTTCCGTGTGCTACGCTGGCTCGCCAAATGCAGCTTGTCACGCTGGCCACGTGACCTGGAAGTGTCTGCGGACAGCGCTGGCTCCCGGCCTATAGAGTGAGATGAGCGCACAACCCTAGAGTCTGTCAAGACTGGCCCGTACGGGCAGGGGTACCTTTACCTTTACCTTTACAGGATAAAGAAACACCACGTTGCCCAAAATATTAAAAGGAGAGTTGTTTAACTGGAGCTAACCCCCCTTGCAGAGTTCAGCTGATGTTCCTCTCCAGCTGTTGTGGGACTGGCCTGTGGCAGCTGATCCCATAAAGCATATAGCAGTAACATAACGCAGAGTGGCATGCGAACAGCTGTCCCACTTCCTTTGAGTCTTCCTCCAGCATTTCATATGGACACATGCCTTGCAACCCTCCCAATGTTAAAAACATGTGTGTTTTCTCACTGCTTTCCTACATGCTGATTTCAGATTGCTTTCCTCCTACATGCATTTTATTGCTGCCGGATAACGCAAAATCCAATTCTTGTCCAATTATTTCAACCATTTGCCCTTTAAAAAAAATAACCAACTCCAACTCTAGTACTGCCAACAGGCTCCTGAAGTAGCAGAAATGTCTTTTGTGAGCCGAGCAGACTAAATATAGGAATTCATCATTCGTCGTAGGATACTTTCGCTGGCAAATAAGATTGTTCAATATGTCTCATGTGTAATTTGAAAATGAGCAGAACAGTGGAAATGGTGATCTGATCGTGGAAATTTTCTGTTAGCAATTGCTTAATGGGTTGAAAGGTTCTAATTTTAAGGCCATCGTTCTATATAAGTTAAACTTACGGTTATTACCCATGCTACTTTCTGCCTATTATATTTAAATGGATGTCATTCATTGATGCTGCACACCCTCCCTTCATTTCAATTACATCAAATCATTTGGACACACTGTAAAACAGACCCCCATCTCTGTGATTGCTCATAAATGTCTGTGAGAGGAGAATTTGTGATGGCATCAAGTGAAGATGGGAGGCATCCAGGAACAGATATTGATAGGCCAAGTTCTAACATGATGGGGAGCTCTTCTGAGATCTCAAATAAGAGCTGGTAGTGTTGGCCCATACCTGGCTGTCTCTATCGTGGCCACTTCTGGAATCCATTGTAATTTGAGAGGACATTACAGGCTTTGCTGGTTGCCCTTGTGGAGCTCCACTTCCTTTAACTCTGGGACAACAGCCATTCTTCCTTGGAATGCTGCTTTCATTAAGGGAGGTGTAGCCAATCAAATGGGAACACAAGCTAAAGGCTTGTTTTTTCATACAGACAAGGCAGGAGCAGCTGTAACCTGGGAGTAGCCACCAGACCCTGAGCTATTCAGGTGGTGGCAACCATCAGGGGTGGATAGCCTGTCTTCTTGCACCTGCTTCATGCCTTCCTTAAACTGAGTCATCTTGATAGTCCTCATTCCTGGTAAATCAGTCACCACCAGCTATACTTCCTTTACAGTCATAATTGGGACTAGGAATTGGAGCCCAGTTCTTCTGAAGGCCAGATATATTTCCTCCCTGCTTCAGTGAACAGAGCTTTCCTTTTCTATTGCTTACACGTTTGTGCAACTTTACGAAATCTTGAGTTTAAAAAACAGAGGAATTTCCTGGCTCTCCCAGCATGGATGGAGGATTAGCTTTTAAAGGGTCAGGGTACACTTATGCCCTATTTTGGTTGAACTTAAATTATGATTCTTACTTATTTTGCCCCCCTTCAAATTGGTCTCCACAGTCACTTTCGGACACACTGTTAAGACTATATTCATGGATGATAATCTTACTCGGCTACGAGTGATCGGCAAAGAAGAAGAAGTGGCTTTGATTTCAGCAAAAACTGCTCAGTTGGAGGCTTATTAAAGGCAGGTTTGAGGAGTAGAATGTGTGCGAGCCACCTTGGAAGATGTTGCTCAAGAAGCGAGCTGGACAACAGGAAGTGGAGCCAAAATGGCAGGAAACAGGAAATTTGAAAGTGGGAAGGGAAGGGGAGGTGTGAAACCCATTGGGTGCAGCCTTTCCTTTAAAAATAATAATAATAATAATAATAAAAGGGAAGTGTTTAAAAAAATGCAACTTATGAGGTAAAAACTGCGAGCCAGAGGAGTGGAAAGGGATTCAAGGTGAGGTAGAAGGAATGAAAACAGATCAAGTAAGTGAAAAGATAAGAGGCAGAATAAAGGAAGCTGACTCTGGAGCCTTAAAGAGGGGTGACTGCCAAAAAACAAACAACAACAACAACAACCAGGCAGTGGAAGTGGCAATGGAGGCTTATGAAGCTGAGCCCTTCTAAAAGAATGACAAGGTTTTTTGACAGTGAAGAGAGATGTCAGAAGGAAGGGTAGAAGACTTAAGGAATGACTCATTGGTGGAAAAGAGATAGTGAGGATTATAAATCCGCTCCACTTAAATGTGGGGAGGAGTTGCAGTGGACCACGTGGATATCCACTCCCCTCCAATGGCAGGGGGCGGAGTCCCCCATTGCCCAGAGGATTCCGGACACGTCATCAACCAGCCAGCTGATCTTATGATGGGGGAGGGGAGGTGTGGCCATCACCTGCCCCTCCAAGCTTAAGGGTATTCCATGAAAGGAATCCGGGGGTGTGGATCTTGTCCGAAGCCCGGGGTGGGGCTAGGGCCATGCCACGACCCAGTCGGGAACCAAGGAGGAGCTCGAGTTGGTTTGCATTGACGGTGCTCCCCCTTCTGGTGGTTTACCCTTACCAGACTCCCTGCATGACGGGCAGGAGTCAGATATGGTCGGGTCAATCCAATGCCTAAGCCAATACTGCTCACATTCTGTAACCAATAAAGTTGTGGCCAAAATTTGCCCAATAACATTAACCTAATATCTGTGTCCTGGTGTTTTATTCCTCAATGAGGGGGTGGCTACGGGGTCTCGACATGCAAGAAAGGACTGTGAGCAAAATTTGATAAAGTTTGCCAAGAGGCAGCAACAACATCTTCTGCAACAGCAATAATAATTTCCACATTTCCCCCATTCAATAGCACGTATTCAAGTGGCACTAAAATTCCCTAAAGCTAAAATGTTCTGTTTATCAAGACGTTCTGTTTCCTAAAGCAAACCCTCCTCATTCCTGGGATGCCATCTCTGTTCATTTATCTTGAATTAATTCTATATACAGTATTTTCCTGTTAGTGGTTGCAATCATCTTAAATTATTTCACCGGTGGCACTCTAATACCATCCTGCAAACAGGGAACTAATTAACTCTTTGCTTTGATGGCAATAATTGAGTCTTTGTTATTAATTTAAACCTTACGGACTCGGTAGATTGCCACATGCACAGCTGCCTTTAGAGGGCCAGGCAGCCTCAAACTCTGGGGAAACTGCCAGCCTCCATGTACAATGCACTAACACACCCACAGTTGCAAAATCGATCAAGAGAAATCACATTTCATGCAAATATTATCTACTTGCTTCAGAACGTAACTGGAATATGCGCGTCTATATTCTGTCACCAATCAGATGTATAAACCCAAATGAACATATACATTATGTAACCTTACATATGTATGTAAAGAAGTATAGATCTGTTGTTGTTGTTTTTAATCTGAGCCTACAAGTTTGTAATTAAGAAGAATGTGGCAGAGGGGGCATTGTCCTCTCAATATCTTTGACCTTCAGATATGTGTGTTGCAGATTTGCAGCATTTGACTTTTATGTTTTTCGGGGGGGGGGGGGTAAGGGAACTCACCACGAAGTTTGTTTGTTTATTGCTGGGCCAAACACAGTACCCCGGGCAGTGGATGAATGTAAGATATGATTAATAAACTCAAGCAGACAATAATTTGGATTAGAAATGGGCACAACTTTATTGATTACAGATAAAGGTGGATTTTGGGGTGTTGATTCATTCCAGCACCACCACCACCCCGACAAAACAAAATTATTAAATTTTTAAAAGGTAAGGGAACTCAGCTGTCTCGAGTTCCTCCTAAAAAAAACCTCTTCATTTTGTACAGCGGGGAGGTTGGGGTGCCTTTCAGTTTTCTGAATGGTTTTTTAATTGAACACCTGTGGGTTAAACCACAGGACTTGCCGATCAGAAGGTTGGCGGTTTAAATCCGTGCGACGGGGTGAGCTCCCGTTGCTCGGTCCCTGCTCCTGCCATCCTAGTAGTTCGAAAGCACGTCAAAGTGCAAGTAGATAAATAGGTACCGCTCCGGCAGGAAGGTAAACAGCGTTTCCGTGCACTGGTCTGGTTTGCCAGAAGCGGCTTAGTCATGCTGGTCACGTGACCCAGAAGCTGTACGCCGGCTCCCTCGGCCAATAAAGCGAGATGAGCACCGCAACCCCAGAGTCGGTCACGACTGGACCTAATGGTCAGGGGTCCCTTTACCCTTTACCTTTAATGTGCACCTATTGGCACAGATGCAGAACATGATGTGATGTGAACATGATCACTCAGCCATCATTTCTGATGTTTTCCTTTCTTTCATCACTGTTGCCTATGCACCTTCTCATGGGCTGCCCCGAAACATCACCTCCTAAATAGGTGTACTTTTGGGCTTTAAAGGAGTTCCCATAATTGTCCCTTAATGAGTCTAAACAATAAATGTAATGTCAATGATAAAGATATAAACTCCACATAAAAAGGAAACTATTAAAAATATTGATTATTAAAGCAGTAAATGTGTTATAACTGAGACCTCTTACCTATCTAAGCAGGAAAAAATTCCAGTAAAACTATAATAAATTAAACTGAGGTATTGAGAATATTCCCATAGAACTCAGTATTACACTACTGAGTTTTAATTTTTTAAAATAGTCTTTAAAGTGGTGATAAGAGTATTATCCGTGTAGTGTTATTTTGGCAAGTTACTTTTTAAAAACCAATATTTCATCAGGCTCTATAGAAAGCCACTTTTAAACATCCCTTTGCTTTAAAAATATTTCTGTTCATTACCACTATTTTTTTTTCTTGGCTTCTGAAACTGGCAGAGTGCTGTTCTTATTATATACACAGTAAGAGCAGGCCATTTTAATTTATAGCAGGTCTTCATTTTGATAATTGGAGGTTGGTGTAAACTGTAAATTCTTTTAATGACAGTTTCTAGTATAAGTGGAAATGTTAGCTGGCATTTTTATTATCACCCACTCAACAACTACTAAGAGTCTTCTATTTTTAGGAACTACAGTGTTCTTCATTTGCTTGAAACGTCTCGTGAATTGTAAAGTGTTTAGGATTCAGCTTATAAAGTGGTAATTTGCTGAACGCCCATGAAACCTCTTCTGTGCTTTGGTCAGGCTCCCATAATGCACTTGGACAACAGATCCCCAGACTTCTCAGGCTTGGTAGAGCCTACGCACTAGTTCCATAAGAATAAATAAGATTGTTCCATTTTCAGTGCAAGTAGAAGACTGTAGTCTTTAAAATACATGTCGCCATCACAGCAGCGTAGCATGGGTTGCTGCTGCCCGGGGCAGGCAAACTGCCAATGCCGCCGGAGTGCACCTGACCACCGGCTTCAGGAATGTGCCCTCGGAAGTGCAAGGAAGGTGGATGGAGCCCTCCACCTGGCCTGCACAGAGCTTCTGCAGGGATGTGGCAGCAAGGCCAGGCCAGGTTGGGCTCCAGGGTCCAGAGACCCCTGACAGCAAGCAGACAGGCAAGGAAGAATGGAGAGCTGGTGATGGGGCCTGTTGGTATGTGCCTGGGCAGTGACAGCTGCCCCAAAAGGATTTCTCTTCCACCTTCGCTGGGGCAGGATGGGGAGCTCTGTGGAAGCTGGTGCCTGCATGGGGGTGCCTGGTTGCACCCCCTCAGTATTTTGCACCAAGAGCCATGGCCCCACCTGCCCCCCACCATGTCACAGGCCCATCATAGAAATCCACCAGGGTGGGGAGTTAATGTGGCACCTTTCCAATGACCTTGGATTATAATTCCCCTATTCTCTGACCTTTGGGCCATGCTGAGTCGGGATGGTGGAAGTTGGTCTAACAACATCTGTATGGCGCTATGTTGGCTACTCCTGCTATAGGCCGATTCCTAAGGAGAAATGCATGGAAGTATTGGAATGGAACAAAAACCCATTGATGAATCTTTCCAGAGGAATCTACAAAGTATGTTCCATTCTACTGTATGTTAAGCCACATATATTCCTTAAAGCATGGGTAGGCAAACTAAGGCCCGGGGGCCGGATCTGGCCCAATCGCCTTCTAAATCCGGCCCGCGGACGGTCCGGGAATCAGTGTGTTTTTACATGAGTAGAATGTGTCCTTTAATTTAAAATGCATCTCTGGGTTATTTGTGGGGCCTGCCTGGTGTTTTTACATGAGCAGAATGTGTCCTTTTATTTAAAATGCATCTCTGGGTTATTTGTGGGGCCTGCCTAGTGTTTTTACATGAGTAGAATGTGTGTTTTTATTTAAAATGCATCTCTGGGTTATTTGTGGGGCAGAGGAATTCGTTCATTCACCCCCAAAAAAATCTAGTCTGGCCCCCCACAAGGTCTGAGGGACTGTGGACCCTCTGTGGACCCCCTGCTGAAAAGGTTTGCTGACCCCTGCCTTAAAGTACAGAGTTTCTTTCCCCTGCATGTGAATACAGGCTGCAGCGGATTGAGCGGACAAGAGCAAAAGTGAGCCAAGTCTCTCAAAACACAGAAAGTTGGCACTTCATGTCTATTGAGCATTGATTCTGATTTGTTTGCGGGAAGGTTAAACAAAGTGTTGTTGGCTATTTAATGAGCAATTATGATGTTGCATCAAAACAAGTGTTCTCCGGCATTTTGCAGTATATTTCCCCATCCCTTCCTTACTGCAAAAAGTTTTAATCTTTTGATGAAACAAGTTTGTTGCACAAGACCTCCCAGTCAACTGTGATTGTGCAACTGGAAGTTGCCGGCATATGTGTGCTGTTAAGAAAGGTTAAGAAAGATAAATCTCTGTAATCCATGCAAGAACCTTCTGTTAAGAACAGATTAACTCATCATTCACCTCATCCACATTAGAATATGGTGGTTATTTCTTAAAAGCAAATGCTATTGTTAAGGTTAATCTTTGAACTTTTCCCTCCCTCAATTCCTCATTACTGAGAGTTTCTTATGGCCTCTACAAGTTGACGACCTTTATTTCCCTATTTCATTCTTTGAATGCAAATTTATGATGTATTGACAGGATGACATTTTCCGGCTTCCTGAAATCCAGAAGATCACTTGCACAGATCTGATAATTAATCTGCTGTGTAAGGCTGGTGCCTCTCCAACTCTCATGAATCACTAAAATGTTGCTGTGGAGAAGTCTTTTTAAGAAGTGCATATTATCCAACTGAAAATATACAGGACAGTGTCAGACCATGACTGCAGATGTGCCTGCTTTGAAGAGATATTGCTACTTCTATTCAATAAAGATTTCCATTCAACATTTTCATGTTAACATCATTTTAATAGCTCTTTGCTTGTTGCAGCATGATTATTGCGTTCATTATTGCTGCATTTGTAATGATCACAGTAACTGTATTCATAGCCCAAATGAGCTTATAAAATCTATAACTATTATTTATCTCAGAGGGAACAGGCAATATTACTGACAATTATACTTCTCTGGGTTTTTGTTTTTGTTTTATAAAAAAAAAAGTATGGCAACTAGAATTACATAAACAACACAGGGGTATCTCTGCATGAACAAAACAAATTCAACAAGATTGTCTCTTTCTGCTTGTGGATTTCCCTTGCTTCATCCAGGCATAAGAAGAGTCCTTCTGGACAAAGGCCTAACTAGTCAAGAACTCTACTTACCACATTGACACACATACCCTCCAACATTTCTCCGATGAAAATAGGGACATCCCATTCCATAATGATAATTTTACTATTTACCTATACCCCACACAGGGACACGGGTGGCGCTGTGGGTTAAACCACAGAGCCTAGGACTTGCCGATCAGAAGGTTGGCGGTTCGAATCCCCGCAACAGGGTGAGCTCCCGTTGCTCAGTCCCTGCTCCTGCCAACCTAGCAGTTCGAAAGCACATCAGAGTGCAAGTAGATAAATAGGTACCGCTCCAGCGGGAAGGTAAACGGCGTTTCCGTGCTCTGCTCTGGTTTCACCAGAAGCGGCTTAGTCATACTGGCCAAAGGACCTGGAAGCTGTACACCAGCTCCCTCGGCCAATAAAGCGAGATGAGCACCACAACCCCAGAGTCGTTCAAGACTGGACCTAATTGTCAGGCATCCCTTTACCTTTACCTTTACCCCACACATCTTACTGGGTTGCCCCAGCCACTCTGGGCAGCTTCCAACATATATAAAAAACATAATAAAACATGAAACATTTCAAAAAGCTTCCCTATACAGGATTGCCTTCAGATGGCTCAGGGGTCAGATAACCCCATACCCTCGAACATTTTTCCAATGAAAATAGGGACATCCTAAGGAAAAGCAAGACATTCCAGGATCAAACCAGAAACCGGGGCAGCTTCTCTAAATCAGGGATGTCCCTGGAAAATAGGGACACTTTCAGGGTCTGCATTGGCAAACCAAATGCCCCCAGGAAACCCTCAAGCTACTAGTCATGGCAACCATGTTCTGCTTCGTAGCTCTGAATAGCATCCATTGGCTTTGCAGGTGGGGAGGGAGAGGTCTATTGCATCCAGGTCCCGATTGCAGGCTTCCTATAGCATATCTGATTGGACTAGAGGGGCCAGGTGAAATGTATATTGTTTGGATACTGACTAGAGGAAGGTTGGTTGGTTGGAGAGTTGGAGTGCTTGGTGCTTGGTTTCCATAGAACTAAGAATAAGAGGAGGAAGAGGTTAGGCAAAGACGTTAGAACCAAAAAGCTGACAGAGTGGCTTTGCTGCCAAAGACTTGCTGGGGTTTAGCTTATGAGTGATGCTAGAAATTAATTATAGGACCATGTAGTTTCCATGTTTATGTGGGGAACCCCTCCCCAAAATTGTAAGCTTACATTTACTATCCTGTTGTATTTGTTGAGGTAATCTAGACAATTTTGGAACGGAATAATTGTTAAGAAACATGTTGTGGATTTTGATTTTTTTGTGAATTAAAAAAAATGTTTTTTGTTTTAAAGAGAAACTGAGAGGATCATGATATAAGCCTAATATATAGGATGGCACAAACAAATATACTTTACAGTGATCTCTCCACTTTCATGTTTCATGGAGCTTTATTCACGACATGGTTGGTGAGATGTAAAGTGTAATTCATCCCTCGACAGTAACTAATTATTACTGATTACTGAGGAATAAGTCAACAAAGATATTTTCCTGTTTACATTCTTAGCAGAGTGTATCAGAACCATCTGTACTTCCAAGTCCTTTATCCCAAGGGATAAATACTTCACATTGTTCACTGAAAAGAGGCAGGCGAATATGCCAGTTTGATGTGATGCATGGAAGCAAACAGTTACTAAAACATGTGGGTGAAATTTAAACAAACAACACCCAGAACAAAAGTAATGTGTAGCAATAGCTGATAAAATGATTTACTTGTAGGTCTATGGCTCTCAAAGCGCAATGTGGACCCCTTTAGGAAGATGTCAACAAGAGGCAAAAAACTCTTCCCTTGCTTCTACCTGCATATGTCATTTTTTGATCCACAAAGCAAAGAAACACTAAACCCCTTGGATTAATTTGACAGCTCTCACCCCAATCCTGTGATTTGCTTCCAGGTGAACAGGCTTCAGTGCTGGGCCAGCTCCAAGTCTGAGATGACAAAATGAACCCATGCCTACACAGGAGCTCCCTTGGCTTCCATTTTGAAAATTTCCCACAAAGCTCTAGGTTGCCCAATGAAGCATGGCTCCAGTGCATTGTGGGCAATTTAAATGGCAGACCCCGCAAGATGGTGGCCATTTAAATCTCTCACAGTGCCCCTCCACATTAATGCTACTTGTGGGAAATGTAAAATATCAGACCGATCCAACAGCCAAAGGCTTAAATTGCAGGAGGGCTTCTAATTAATTGGTCTTTTTAAAAATAAATAAATAAATGTATACCCCATATTTTGAGGAACTTCCTCCCCAAAATACAGAATGGAGTGTGTGTGTGTGTGTGTGTGTGTGTATGTATACATACATACATATATATATGCACCCATATATATACACCAGGATAAAAAGTGAAGCACAGAAATAATGAAGTGTACAGAAATATAAAACATGTCATAGATATAGATAATATTAAAACATTTTTAATCCGATCTATTAATATGGAAGAGACTTAAAACCAAGGAGAATTAAAAAAAAATGCAAGCTTCACATTATAGACCAGGGGTGCCCAAACATTTTTCAAAGAGGGCCAGATTTGATGGAAGTGAACATGCATGAGGGCCGACCAAAGTTGAGCTTTTTTTTTAGGATTGAAGAGCTTTTTGGGGGATGTCCCCCCAAGGTTTATTGACCTTTTTTAAGGATTTGACAGCAATAAATGAATGAACTGCCACAGGGGCCTGATAAAACCGGCCGGAGGGCCGAATTCGGCCCCAAAGCAGACTTTGGATATGCCTGCCTTAAGAACTAGCACAAAATAACCCATATATAAAACACAGTACTTGTTGCTTCTTGTTATGTGTTACACACACACACACACACACACACACAAAACACTGTACTTGTTGGTTCTAGCTCCTGAAAGCTCTATCTTAAAAGACCTCCAACCCCTTTGCCACCATCTATTTCCCGAATTCTTCCGTTGTCCCCCTGTTGTTGTATTTTTATAATATAGCATTCATGAAGAATACAAACAACAAGTAATGGATACTGGTCACCAGCTACAAAGCGAAATGAGGTGGAAAATAATAGCAGCATGCTAAAATTGTACTTTGGCTTCAGGATCAGTGCTACAAACTTTTCTGTTTGTTTGTTTTTTGGAGGGGGGAGCAAACAGTGGCGTAGCGTGGGTTGTCAGCACCCGGGGTAAGGCAAGTAATTTGCGCCCCCTAACCCGTGGATTTGTGCCCCCTAACCCTAACCCCCAGATGTTGCGCCTGGTGCGGCCGGGCCCCCCTGCACCCCCCACGCTACGCCACTGGGAGGAAAGCTGCACCATACTTTGCTAAATTCCAACTTATCCTCATGAGGGAGGTTATAATCCCACCGACAACAGCCCCATATTTTTTCCACCTCTCTGACTTCCCCCTCTCTCATATCTATATCTATATCGGGGGAGGCAGCCTTGCCGCACAATAAGCGATAAAAAGAAGGGTGGTGCTGTTGCTGGGCTTTTCTTCGTGGGCTTTCTGCTGGGGGGGCACGGGCGAGGCGGAGAGCGCTCTGCACATGCTCAGGAGACCCCTTAGCCCACAATAAACACCCTCCCCCCCGGACCCTGAGGAGGCAGCCCGGCCTCTCTTGGCGGCTCCCCACCTGCGCCACTCCTGGACGAGGCTCCGCTGTTCTCCTCCATGGGCATCGCGCCACCGCTTCTGACTCGCGCCGGGTTTCGAACGCCTCGCTGCGCTTCCGGCGGAGTGGGGGGGGGGAACCCGCGCGCTTTCCAAATATCGCGAGATAAAAGCGGCGGCTTCGCGGGAAACTGCCGAGACAACAAATCCCTAGACTGGCGGCCGGCGGCGGCTACACGGGCCACATGACGAGGTCTGGCGGGCCAGATTCGGCCCGCGGGCCTTGCGTTTGACACCCGTGTTATAGACCCTCTAGCAGCTGTTTTTGAATGGTTATAAGGAGGGCATAATTTCACTCAAATGGGGAGATGAGGTTTGTGGACTTTATTCGTCCCATCTACCTCCCCTTTGCCATCATTTGAAGACTGCATACAACATTAGAAAGTACGTAATTATCACCTTCAAACTTTGCGGGTAATTTGCAGTAAGAACTGCAGGGGACTCGAGTGTTCAATTGTTAGCAATGAAGAGATTCTTTAACTTTAGCCCTGAAAATTTCAGGGCAGTTTTGCATATCCTACTGGTTCAAAGCAGAGCTTTAAAAAACTAAAAAACAAAGTGTGAGATTGGCTTCATTATTATCAAATAATGGAGGCATACAATTTGGACAAGAAAATTGGCTTCCAGGTGGAAAAATCAAAATTGGAAACAGAACTGTTAGATCCCAAAACTAAGACTCTGTCAAGGATGTATAACTTGCTGTTGAAATGGAATACTCAGGATGAAATGGTGAAATCTGCTATGATTAAATGGGCACAAGATGTTGGACACAACATTATGTTGGCTGACTGGGAACAGTAATGGACCACAGGTATGAAGTTTACGGCATGTAATGCCTTAAGAGAGAATATTATGAAAATGATATACAGGTGGTATATGACACCAGTCAAGCTTGCAAAAATATATCATTTGCCTGGTAATAAATGCTGGAAATGTAAAGAGACTGAAGGTACATTCTTTCACCTTTGGTGGACGTGCCCAAGGATTAAGGCTTTCTGGGAGATGATCTATAATGAAATGAAAAAGGTATTTAAATATACCTTTCTGAAGAAACCAGAGGCCTTTCTCCTAGGCATGGTCGGCCAATCGGTGTTAAAGAAGGACAGAATTTTTTTTATGTATGCTACAGCAGCAGCAAGAATACTTATCGCAAAGTATTGGAAGACACAAGATCTACCCACCCGGGAAGAATGGCAGATGAAGGTGATGGATTACATGGAACTGGCGGAAATGACTGGCAGAATCCGAGACCAGGGAGAAGAGTAGGTAGAAGAAGGTTGGAAGAAATTTAAAGACTATCTACAGAAACATTGTAAAATTAAGGAATGTTAGAAGGATACTGGAATGAAGTTATGTGGTTTTAGCAGCAATGTTACAAAGGAGTAAGTAAAAATGGATTGTTAACAGGTGAGAATGTAAAGTTACAATATATTAAGATAAATTACTAAGATAAAAACAAAGATGGAAAGGATTTGCTGAATTAACTAATTGAACTAGAATACAAAAAAGGGAGGTGTGAGGAGGTCAAGGAAATAAGCAAATGAAAGATAAGATATGGAAAGATTGACTTGTTTATAATTGTTTTTATTTTTCTGTATTTTGTATTTTTTGTTTTATTTTTCTTTATTTTTGTAATTTTTTTGAAATTTCAATAAATATTATTTTTTAAAAAAACAAAACAAAGTAGGATTTAATGGTCTCTCAGCTAGCCTCCTAAGAAGTAATTGTACTTCATTTTGGAAGGTGGATAGTACAAAGTATCTAAGAGGCTAGACTTTGGGGGAAGCACACATGGAAAATAAAGAAGGGAAATGTTAAAAAAAATAAAAGGGGAAATAGCGTAGGTAAAGAAAGCACCGGAGCAACAAATGTGGGTATGTTTAGTCTGGAGAAGGAAAGATGAAGTCGAGACATGACAGCTGTCTTCAAATATCTGAAGGATTGCCATGCAGAAGGAGATAGCGCAGACATGTCCTCTGCTGCTCTGGAAGCTGGAACTAGAAGCTTAACACGAGTAAACTCTTTGATGCAGCAGCAAAATAAATAAATAATGCTATTCTAGGCCGCATCAACAGATGTATAGTGTTCCAGATCAAGGGATGCCACTCGGAATACAGTGTCCAGTTCTGGGGACTACAATTTAGCAAGGATATTGACAAGCTGGAATGTATGCAGAGGGCAACCAGGGTCTGAAAATCAGGCCTTATGAGGAATGGTTGAAGCAGCTGGGTATGTTTAGCCTGGAAAAGAGGAGAATGAGAGGAGATATGATAGCCATTCTTCAGATATCTCAAGGGCTGTCACATGGAAAAGGGAACAAGCTTGTTTTCTCCTGCTCTGGAGGGTAGGTCTTGAACCAATGGCTTCAAATTACGAGAAAGGAGATTCTGACTAAACATCAGGAAGAACTTTCTGACAGTAAGAGCTGTTCGACAGTGGAACAGTTCCCCTCGGGAGGTGGTGGACTCTCCTTCTTTGGAGGTTTTAAGCAGAGGTTGGGTGGCCATCTGTCATGGATGCTTTAACAGAGATTCCTGCATTGCAGGGGGTTGGACTAGATGGCCCTTGGAGTCCCTACCAACTCTACAATTCTATGAATCTAGAACCCATGAGTGAAAACTGGAGGAAATATATTTCATTGTCGATTTGCAAGCACAGTGGAATCACTCCCACTGCCAGACTATCCTCCACCAGGGCCAGGGCTTTTTCAGTGACGGCTCTGACCTGGTGGAATGCTCTGCCCCACGAGACTAGGACCCTGCAAGACTTGATCTCCTTCCGCAGGGCCTGTAAGACAGAGCTATTCCGCCTGGCCTTCAATTTGAATTAGCCTGATCCTCTATTCCCTTTTCCCTTTCCTCTTCTATGAAGAAACCCTTTCTGGGACCCTACATTTAAATTATTCTCTGGTCTCCTTGCTGGCCCTAGTAGGACCAACTTGGCCAGTTAGTCCTGGTGATCATTTGATGTCTACTGACTGCCCCCCCCCGAAATGATCCCTGAATTTTAGAATTTTATTGATACTGATGCTGCATTTTATGTTGTATTTTATGCTGTTTTTAAGTCACATTTTAATCAATGTTTTATATTTTCTGTTAGCCGCCCTGAGCCCAGTTTTTAAACCGGGAAAGGTGGGGTATAAATAAAATTTTATTATTATTATTATTATTATTATTATTATTATTATTATTATTATTAAAATCTGCACTAAAGATCTGGTTTGCTTAAGTAAGTCTTGTGAATGCTCCCATGGCAGCACTGACTGGCA
Source organism: Podarcis raffonei (assembly GCF_027172205.1). NCBI lineage: Eukaryota > Metazoa > Chordata > Lepidosauria > Squamata > Lacertidae > Podarcis > Podarcis raffonei. The sequence continues at coordinate 114,941,233 of NC_070602.1, forward strand.
GGCACCAGATGTGTTGCCAGGCACAGTGTCCTGGCATTTGACATCGTAAACTCCGGCCAATTTATTTTTATTTTTTGGCTAGCATGGCACTTGCAACATCCTGACGCGCCCAGACAAATGACACATGGAGAGGAAGAGGCAGGTTTTCTTGTGGTAGTAGCCGTGGATGATGTAAGCTGGCTAATGGATTGAGAGATGGCACAATTCAAACACCAAAGCTCCAAGGTTATCTGGCAAGGGAAGGCGTTGGAAAAAGCTACGAACATGGTACCGAGAAAGGTGAAATGTCCAACCGGCTAGAAAGGAGTTGGCTTAGCCTTGAAAAGACTTTGATGTTGGAGGAGAGGGAAAAGAAGAAACACATCAAGCCAAAGTCATAAAAATAGCGAGAGGCCTTATATGGCCATGGCCCTCCTCAGCTCCCCTTTCTCAGGAACTTCTGGCTCACTTAGCAGCGCAAGGCAATAAAGCTAATTCATCGCAGGCCTCAAGTTGTAGGCTGAGGCTCCAGAAATCTTGTCTCCTGCGAGAGAGAATGCAAGGAGGGTTTAAAAACAACACAAAAAGGGCCAGACGAACACACGGGGAACCAACTATCAGCCTAGGGGTGGTATAGGAATTTGTTATGGGCCAGACTTTGAGGCAAACCTACCCAATTCACACTTCCCAAAGCAATATGCGAACCAAAGTACAACTGTACTTCAAAAATTCTGTACTTCAAAATTCACTCTCGTCTGAATTTTGTGACGTGGTTCTCCACCAAATGATGTGTCCGAAAATGTGCAAATATGTAGCTTAATGATTATTTATTAGTGAAAGTAACAAAAAGATGCATTCTGTATTGGGGAACATTGCTTGCAAAAATGTGCGTAGGAGGAGAAATCTGTACTGGAATGCTGGTGAATTTTCACGATGAGGTTTTGTTTTTCTTAAGTGCAAACTAATGCAGAAATGTAGAGAGCTGAACTTCAGGCGCGAAGAATGGGAAACAAAGAGAAGCAAATCTGAGATATTTGTCAATCTTTATTTTAGAAATAATAATAATAATAATAATAATAATAATAATAATAATAATATCATTTATACCCCGCCCATCTGACTTTTATTTCCCTCCATGTCTTTTCCTGGTCTTCTCTTCTTTTACTTATTTACTCCCAGGTCACGGGGTGTGTGTCTCTTTTCTTGGAAGGATGGTAGCTAAGAGCCTAAGCTGGGCACTAGGAAATCCCTGGTACAAAATTTACCTCAGCCATGAACTCACTAGGTGACCCCTGGCAACCTACTTTCTCTCAACCTTTGCACCCCTCTCCAAAGCAAGCATATGAGCCTGCCCTACAGGATCATCATAAGGGTTGCTGAGCACTATAGAAAGGCTAAGTGTTGTAAATAACATGCTTTTATACTGAGGTACTGTGGGGTGTGTGTGTCCGTGTATCAAATCACTATGAGGCAAATCACTTTTGTCCTTACTCAGTAGGAGACAGTCTTGGATAAATTTAGACAAGGTCAGTAGCATGCTGGTGCTTTTTTGATGCTTCAGGTGCAGCCCATTGCAATTGGGAAGGATTTCTCCACTGCTACCATCATCACCATTAAACACAACCTCCAACATGTGATTTAGAAATTGTGCTTTCCCCACCTATCTATGACCCATCAGAAACTGCCACAATCAAGAACAAGACACCAGGTGTTGTGGAGAAGATGCAGCAATAGCTACAGAGTAGGAATTTATTTGGGGTTGTGGCAGGGGAAGAAAAAAAATTAAATTGCATTTCCTGCAACCCAAAAAATTATCATACGCATTCCCCTCCCCCCCAAAAAATCCCCCAATGAACCTGGTGCTGTTTGCATCTTCAAAAACCTTTGCGGTAAATTCAAGGTAACATTTACCGTCACACCAACTTTGGCTCTTAGCCTTCAAACCCTCTGCTAGGGCGAGATAAACCCTTCCGTTTCCAGGAGGTGGGATTGCGAGACCAAAGATACTTTTTGCAAACAAGATAAGGCAGGCATCAGAATGACTTACTTGTGGGAGGAGACCATCAGCAAGCAAAGAGCGCTTCATATTGCGATAAGATATGTGCCAGCCTCCGGTAGTGCTTCGTGCAAATAATGAATAGAGAAGGCCCCTGCTCTGTATTCCACGTGAGCCTTCGATGGAGCTCTTTGCTAGCGCTGTCTGTGCCAGCAAAAAAAAAAGGTGTTTGCAGTGTGCATGAATTGATGCAGCCGTGCAGCTAGACAAAGTATATTAAACTGCTGCTGCATGGAAAGCTGGCCCTGCAAAGGCTTAGAAGCAATGTGCTGGGGAATCATCCCAAGTGAGTATTTAAGCATAGCCAAACTATTAGTCTAAGGGCTAGAGAAGACTGTCTTTTCAGATATTCCTGGACTCCAACTCCCTTTGGCGTGACCGGTCGGCATGGATTATGGGGTTGTGTTTAACCACCCGGGTATCCTGCGCGAAGGTGAACGCCATGTACGGTAATTATCTTTGTGTTTAACAGAAAGAGACCCAGATGAGAGTTAAATTCACCCTTAGTCCACTAGAGGGTAGCCCCCTCCAGATCAACAAGAGAAGCGTTCCCAGCCACCCTAGGTTCCTCCGATTGCTTGCCTTCACACTTCATTGGGTTCAAAAAAGGGTGAAAAGGATGAAGAAAGCAGAAAAGAAAGACATGTCATTCAGGTTCCTCCTCATCATTTTTCTTCTGCAAGATTTCATTTCCAATTTAATATGCCACAATTTTGATTTTTTGATATTTTTTTTAAGCAGTGGGTGGGAATCTGAGTTTGGTGATGATGCCTCTGACAGCCAAATGGCAACTTAGCATGTTAAAGAAGAGGATGTATCAGAAATTTTAGGGCATAGGGCATTTCCAAAAGAAGTGATGCTATGACCACTGAAACGAAGGGATTTCTACGAAGCCGGATTTTATTATTGTTTTTAAAAACCTCGTCGGTTTAGGTGCTTTGTGAAAGAGAAGAAAGAAAGAAAAAAAGAAAAGCATATTCCGAACAAGTAGCTACATTTTTATACAAAGCATAAAGACAGCTGCATAGCCTCTGAACATGCCAGCTGTCATTGTTTATGTCACTCCGTGATCTGCAAAATCAAAGAGGACATTTGGCACTAAAATATGCCACTACCTGATTGGATTTTTCTCCCCAAATTGCTTGCACAGGAGCTGAGTGGGTGTTGCTGCTATATGTGCAGGAGGTAAAGCGATAGGTTTTTGTGTGCTTCCTGCATTGTTCAACTGTTGCAAAACCTTTTGTTTGTTGTAATAGATTAAATGGAGGGTTTGACTGTAGTCCGAAGGCCAGGTACAACGGTTCTGTTAAAGGGACAAAATTTCATTGAGGGGTGAAGATGTGGCTTCTTCCTTCCACATGGCAGCATACCCATCTGAAATATATCCACGTCCTTGATCTTTGCATCTGTTTGTCTATCTAGTCTAGCCCAGCCCAGTCAAAATGAAGAGCTTTCGTGTCATTTCAATGGGGAAGTTTGGCGCATTCCTATATCAATAGGACTTTTAAAAAAGTAGTTTGGTTGGAGTGTACCCATTGGGGTGGGTGGGTGTTTAGTTAAAGTAAAAAGAATCGTGATCTTCCTTTCTGGTAGATAGTTAGGCTGCAACCCAGAACATGATTACTAAAGAACAAGGCCCCCCTGAACGCAAGTGAACATGTCTAGAATTGTGCTATTCAATATAAAACATACATGTGCAGCATTGGAAATGTCAATATATTTGATGCATGATTTCATTAGCTTTGCCCCCCCAAAGTGGGCACTGTATACTGTATTTTTTTCAACATGTTATTCGAATCAACATCAACATATAACACTATGGGTGTGCTTTAAAAACACACCATGTGCACATTTCAATTATCCTGCACCATTTCTTAATTTCTCCTCTAGATGGAAGTTGGGCTGGGTGGGTTAGATGTTTGATTACAAAGAAACAGTCACTTTATTCTTTTCTCAAACAATGCCCATCCCCTCCCCCTCACTTAAAAACAGCTGGGGGGGACCCTAAGATGGTTATTTTCTTTTTAAATTACACGTTAGGAAAGACAGCACAATTTCAACAGAGCGGGTCCCCCCCCTCCTCTTTTTGTTTGGCAAGAGCACAATATGATGCATATATTTGGAAATCAAATTATTTAGAAATATGACCATGTCATCAAAATAAACCATTTTGAAATGCACAGCCAGCTCACAAAACAGATTGCATGTGAAAATTGGATAATACTTGGCTAGAGACCTGACAAGTCAGTGAAATCTAAACTCCAGGGGATTGTTTCATTTTATTCGCCTTGAAATATAAATCTATTTCAACATGATATTTAAAGTTGTGCACGGTGTGAACTCCCAGGCGACGGGATTTCTTCGCCGGCTTTATGAGTCAGCAGCACCATCACAGTCTGCAGGTTGGCCACCAGGTGGCGTCCTTTGGTAATGGACATCTGTCCATTGTCTCCTTTTCGAAAGCTCTGTGGGGAGATAAATAATATTGCACCCAGATTCCTGTTTCAGGCAGGGGATTTAACACAGAGAGATAAAAAAAAGATAAAGCTTTCACCTGCACTGGTATAATAAAAAGGGCTTTAAGAGCCTTGTTACTGCTAGATTTAATAGCGTACACATTTTTTTTTTACAACCCTTACACACCAAAGAGCAGAACATAATATTGTTGTTCAGACCATAAATAGCGCTGCTGCAGATCTATTTTACACAGTACAAACTGTGCCTTGTCTTTCATCTTTTAGCATCTTTCACTGCCGGCCTGTGGTGGCAAAGCTTGGGATAGTATCTGTCCATTAGAAATAGAGGCTCCAAGGTACACGCAAGATTTCATTTTCATCCTGATTGTCATTCCAAAGTAAATGCAGCTTCGCTGCTGTCACAGGGTGGGGACTGTGGTTTGAGTTCAAATCCCAGCTCTGGTAATAGGCTTGTTGACACTGAGCAAAGCTGCCATCTCTGAAATGCCTTCTCCATCTGCAAAATGGAAACAGGGCTATTGACATTGCAGGTCTGTTATAAAAACCAGAGGCATTTTTGTTAGGAATGGTTGGAGAGGACATTAAAAAGGAAGATCAGAAATTCTTCCTGTATGCCACAACAGGAGGAAGACTACTCCTCACACAGAGATGGAAACAACAGGATATTCCGACAATTGAAGAATGGCAACAGAAAGTATTGGAGTATGCAGAAATAGCAAGGCTAACTGGAAGAATCCAACAGCAGGACGATGAGAAATCCCAAAAAGAATGGTCCAAATTTATGGTATACTTAGAGAAAACTGTACATAAATAAAGACACTCACAGGACTGAAATAAAACTCATAACATTTATTGTAAACATTTGGTTAGACCACAAGATGTAATGCTGTAATATAATAAGGAATGTATGTCTAAAGTATAATACAAAACATTATTAAGGAATTATTGACATTTATAGAATGTATATATAGTAATCACACTTAAGTAAGAGCAGCGTAGAGAAGCCAGAAGAGGGGTGGAGGGAAGTTAATTCAGATAAGATATAGACTGAAAGGAGAATAATATTGTTAAGCTGTATTGTGTTTAAGATACTTGGAAAAAAATAATAAAAATTATGGGGGGGGGGGAGATTGCAGGTCTGTTGTGGCGATGAATAACTCGGCCGTTTCCAGGTAAGTGTGTGCATATCCCTCTCACACACACTTTATTGAATTTTTGGAGTGTGAATACTAGAGAAATCTTGGTGTATTTTAACACTGTCATCCTATAGATGTTTACTCCTAAATAAGACCCTATTGAGCTCAATGGGACTCAATTCCAGGTAAACACATACCTAGAACTGCAGTCTCTTTTCACATGGACTTATAGCTGTAGAATGAAGCAATCCACCATCTCTTAGCCAGTGACCTCAACCTTGATCTTTTCGGGACAATTAGATCATTTGTTTGCAACTCAGACCATCCCTGGTTCTATACCCAGGCAAAAGCTATGTTACATTTTGGGCTTCTGAACACCATAAATTTTCACATGCATCTGTGAGCATCACACACACACACATTTATTATTCTATTTTGGCTCTACCGGCTTGAATTGGTTCACAGGAGAAAGGCTGTTCCGATCAAAGGGTTGGGAAGACGAAGGCTCGTGACAGGCTAAAAGAAAGAAAGAAAACCCCCTGTATTCTTGCCAGTGAAACAGCAGGCCGGCCGCGATGCACTCCTTCGCTCAGGAAAGGCTTCATAACCACCATTTTACCATCTGCTCAGGAAAGCAGTAAAATGGTGGTGAAGGAGAAGAGACTTTCAACACACATTCAATCTCAAATTGCAACGAGGCTCTGCGAGCATCTTTGGTAATGGCGGCGGCGGCAGCAAAGGCAGCACCTCGCCATTAGATGTAACGAAACCGAGATTCAACACACAAACACACCAAAGACAAAGGGGAACGAGGACGCAATTCAGATGCGCATCAGCCCAAAGCACTGGCTAAAAATTAACCTTGAAATTGAGAGAGGAACAATGTGGCTATTCAACTCGAAAGGGCCCTCCCTGTGAAATACTCTTAAAAACCACAATAACGCGACCCCCACGATGGCGGCGCAGGCTGTTGAGAAGACACAGACTTCCAAGCCAGCAGGTGATCTTGTGATGCTGCAAAATGAAGGAAGCGCCGATTTATTTAACAGTTAAAAATGTGTGTATTTGGCCAAACAAGCTGCCCTTATGTGTACACAACTGGAAATAAGATGAACTTTGGGGAATGGTGCGTCTGGCTATTTTGGGCTTGGGAAGAAGGACATTTTCCATGGGATAAGCCTACACATTTGAAATGTGGTTAGTCCCCAGTGTGGATAAATTGCAGCATTTGTCTATGAAGAGGGCCTAATCATATGCATGTGGGAGATTTTAGTAATGGGGGAGAAGGGAATCCTAGGTGTTACACTTTGTATGGGTGTGTGCATTTGTGTAGTACCCGCAGTTTCTCTCCCCCTTTCCTCTGATTTTCCCCACTCACAGCATTGTGGAAAATGTGTGTAAATGAATTGAATAATGCACCCAAGGACAGCTCACACACAAATACATCCACCAGGAACTTCTAAGTCTTACCCCCCACCCAAAGCACACTCTGAAGGCTTGCTGCAATAGTAAAAAAGTGCTAAGAGACCAATTTCTCCACCAGTGCAAAATTGCCAAGTGTGATATTGCCTGTCTTTGTTACAATTGCAGGTAGCTAGGAGGAGAACGCAAATGTTAGCGATTCCACTTCAACAGACCTGTGGAAATGTTTAAAGTTTCGTAACAGGATGGACTGTCTTCATCTTTTGATCCATGAGCCCTTTCAAATTTAACAGTTAAATATATACATGTGCAAAATAGAACCTTAAAAGCAATAGGAAATGCTCCAGGAATGGTGGTTGTTGGAAATAAGTCAAGGGCTTTATGTTCTAAAAGTTGTGATATGAAATAAGGGGATATTGCTTAAAACAGGGCAGAGCCCTTAAAAGAATAATTTAAAAATCCCATCATTTCCTCCACTTTGAAGCAACTTTTCCCCTTCAATTAATCTACCTGTCATTAAAGCAGAACTCATAATCCTGCATCCTAAATATGGATTAAGGCAACAGCATCATTTGTCGCCTAGGCTGAGACTGGTTCACCTAGGTAGGAGTAGATTCCACTGAAGCAGGGCAACGGATTCCTGAGCCAAAATTCTGCAAAAGGTGGTTTTGTGTATTATGGAACAAGAAGTCGAACCTGAAATAGGTAGCTGAATTTTGGATTGTTTCAATTTTTGAAATCTGGCTGTCCTAAAGCAAATTGCTTATAATGCAGAGGAAACACTAAAAGCTGCATGGAAGCACTTTGAAGTATGCATGTCTCATAGTTCTAATTCACACAATTCCAATCATCTGAGTGGCGAGTGCAGGACCATGTCTGCTGGCTACACTGTTACCTCCCCATTGACCGCCCCATCATCTTCCACATGCTGGAGGGCTGAACAGCAAGGAGCTGGATCTACTTAGATCCAGTGACCCGTATGTGTGGTGCTGGGATGGAGAGCCAGTGAGCATTTCCTTCCTTTCGCCTCCTCACACAATTGGAACTGGAATTTTGTGAGAAGGAGCAGATGAATAGGGCTATGGCATATCCAAAATGGGATGAAGATCGTCAGCTTTCATGTGTGAAATGTTAGCAATCCCATACAAGTTTTATAAACGCCCTGAAGCTCAATGTTGAATCAGTGAATGTTGTCACCTAAAACTGACTGTCAACATTCACTGCTGTATAGCTGAAAAGCAGACAAATACACAATGTAACTATTTTCAGATATTCACAACCTTTGTGCGGAATTGATAGTCACAGAATTTTGGACATGGTAGGCTAATAGTACATCAGAAGCCTGATGGGGGAAGTATACGTGGTGAAAAGGCTCAGAAAATAATTGACTTACAGGGCACAAGGCAATGAAACTTTGAATCTCCTTAATTTAAATAGGAAAGAGTTAAGCACATCCTTTTCTGCCCCACTGAAATCTATAGGATTCATAGTGGTCAAATTGTGTTCTTTAGCATGATGGATCTGTATGTTGGATGAACATCTGTGTTTCCTTTTGTATTAAAATATATATATATATATATTAAAAATCCTGCTTCTAAGCAGAGTCAGGAGCCCAAGTCATATTTCTGTATTGAAGAGAGAGCTTAACTCATAATACAGAAGGCAATTCACTGCCTTGGCATTGGAAAATATTTGTAGCACCTCATAGTCCAAACAGCAAGACTTTGTCCGATTGATTTATCAGGGAATCCGGCCGAGAAATTAATGTGGTGTCAGTAACAGTTTAAGCCAGATAACAAAAAGGGGATTATTGTTATTATTTGGTACAAAAATTAGGCTTCGTGTTTTTAATTGGTAGCATATCCTGTTGGGAGTCTGCTGAATTTAAATCACAGCCCTTCCATGTTAGATGGGAGAAAACGGAAGTCTTAAAAAAGTAAGCCCTTTCATCCAGCGGTGTGGATTTTCTAAGAAAAGACAACAGGAAACAGTAAACATAGCAACACCATGAAAATAATTTTCTGATGCACTATTTCTTTCAGTGTTCAAAGACTACATCGCACAGACCAGAAAGGAAGCTGTTGTGTCATTAAAAACACAGGCAGCCTCAAACAGCTACCCTTTTGTAAAATGAGCACCCCCTTCCCCCTTGGACTGCCATATATCTCATAAATCTTTGCTTCAAACTAGGCTCAAACCATGAGCTGGCTCTGCCTCTTGCATTAATGGCTCGAAACTGTTGTGCATCATGTTCAAAGGGAACAGAGAGTATTTTTTTAAAAGGGAAAAAACAAACTCCTGGTGCAGGATGCAATTATAACTGACAGCCAGATGTCTGCCCTGTCTGGTACAGCAAGCCTACCAAGAGATTGTAAAGGGTTCTTAAAGCCCCCTGGAAATAAACAGGGCATCTGAGCGACTGATAACTTGGATAAACAACAACGCCACAAATCACCGGTGCAAGGCAGAGGACTTGTTTGGAGGGATGATCAAGATTTTAAGCGCTGAAGTCAACACCACCACCACCCCAGTGCTGTTTCCAGTCCTCTTTTTACTACACCAGAAACAAATAATGGAGGACCAGGGTTGCAACAAGCATTATCTCTCCTTGGTTTCCATCATTTCATCCAATAAAGAGGAAGGCCTCATGCACAAATGTTTAGACTGCCAGGTTTAATGCACCCTACCTTGTGGTCGTTTATCCTATTAAATCACCCAGACCTCGGTCATTTGTGTCAATCTCTTGCACTGCGTTTGTGTTCTTTCTCCAGTCGGAAAGCATTTCGTACCAGCTGCCATTTGGTTACGGTCACTTGCCAAAGCACAGAACCACACAGAACCAAAGATGATGATGATGATGATGATGATGATGATGATGATGATGATGATGATGATAATAATAATAATTTATTATTTGTACCCCGCCCATCTGGCTGGCTTTCCCCAGCTACTCTGGGTGGTTTATGTTTTGCAAAATGAACCATGGAAAGAGAGGAAGGCATGGATACCTTAAGGATGTAAAAATGAGTACTTCAAATTGTAAAACAGAAAATTTAATAAAAAATTATATATATAAAGAAACTTCCATTATGTATCGTACTCCTCTAAATCCACCTCTGTAATATTCCATGTGCACAAGTCCAGACTATCCAGACTGGACGATGACACCCAAACTCAAAATGGTATGGTTTGGAAGTCGAATCTACTAGGTTCCCAAACATACTTTGTTCCAAGGAAATTTAGAGTGGAATTCAACACAGTCCGTCTGCCCAAACTCCTTCAAGCACATACAAAAATGTGCCCATTAGGAGAAATTCACACTAAGATGCCAGCAAATTCTCTTGAGGACTTTCTTTTTTAAAAAACCAACAACTGCAAATTGATGCAGAAATATGGAGAGCTGAGCTTAAGATTGGGAGAAAAAGAGAGAAACTGAAAGAAACAAAAATTGACAGATTCACCCATCCTTTGTCCAGGGGGTGCTGAATTCTTCCTTGCAGGGGAAGGTGGTACTAGTTACTTTTTAAAAAGCTGGTAGCATTTCCCTCTTCCCTTTGGCAAGAAGATATATTCATATATCCTTAGCATCAACTGAAGAGTTTGTGAATTAGCCTTCAGTGGTTCATTCCTGTATAGAACATTTGTGCCGCTTCATGTTAACACAAACACACTAATTTTCGATGGAGATGCTTCATGCATTGAGCTGAGTGCTCAAGTGATGAAAGAAGCATGGCCTGTACGTGTGGACCAACCCATAGAAGGAAGCGCATGCTGACAATTAGCCATCAAAGTGATTTTAAAAGAACTTGAAGCATGTTGTCCATGCGAGACATCTTGCCCAAATTCCCTCCCAAACAGAGCCGTTTCTGTTGCCATTAACGCAACACCTGGTCATTCGAATGATTGACCTGCTCACTATTTGTGATGGAGAGGGTTTAAGTTAGAGAGAAAGAGAGAGATTTGTTGCCACCCCAGATCTTTAATAATAGTAGCAATACACTTGTTGGTAAGTGTGAAATACCGGGCTGTTGCAACATCCATTGATACAATGAGCCTTTGTGTTATGTTTCCCCCCGGTATACAACAGGAAAGCTGTGCATACAATAACCCAATGGAAGGAAAGTGGGTGTAAGAAACATTGCCCATGTTGCTTGTCACCACCATACTCTAGCTATCGGTGAGTGTATTTGAGAGAGGGGGGGGGGGTTTGCCATGCAGGTAGTCAGTGTAAACAGCTTCTGTATGCCATTTCCTGTCCACTGGGAAACTGGCTAAGAAAGAGGTGCTCACAATGAGTTGTGCTTGTTTTTTATATAAATAACTCCTAACACTTTCCTGTTGCATAGGACTACAGAACACATAGAGAACCATCTTGTTTCTCAAGCTTTTCCCGACTTGCTCTGAGCCTCACCAACCCACCGGCAACCATCTTTCGGGCTGGTGTTTGTACGCAACACAGACACAGGTCCAACACCGGTGTGAAGGAGAGAATGAGGCACCTCCCAGAGCCAAACTGGTCATGACAGAGGGCAGCCCTCTATTCAAAGGGCTGTCAGGAGACTGTCCTCGGTTTGAAGGCATCATCCTCACCTGGAGGAGCTGGTGTTTTAAAGATTGAAGAACCCTAAGCAGGCACAGTGGCAGGTGCCTGGAGATTGCTCACCTGCAGTTAGCAACTGGAAAATAGACTGAGCAACCATATGGTTTTTCTCACTATGATGGGATTGAATCACAGAATCATGGAATTGTGGAGTTGGAAGGGACCACGAGGGTCATCTAGTCCAAACGGCCTCGGTCCAGTATAGCTGAAGGAGCATCTCCACCTCCATCGTTCTGCCCGGACACTGAGGTCCAACGCCGAGGGCCTTCTGGTGGTTCCCTTGCTGTGAGAAGCCAAGTTACGGGGAACCAGGCAGAGGGCCTTCTCGGTAGTGGCACCCACCCTGTGGAACGCCCCCCCACCAGATGTCAAAGAGAAAAATAACCACCAAACTTTTAGAAGACATCTGAAGGCAGCCCTGTTTAGGGAAGCTTTTAATGTTTAATAGATTATTGTATTTGGGTGCTTTGTTTGGAAGTCGCCCAGAGTGGCTGGGGAAACCCAGCCAGATGGGCAGGGTATGAATAAATTATTATTATTATTATTATTATTATTATTATTATTATTATTATTATTATTACCCCTTGCAATGCAGAAATCTTTTTTTCTGCTCAATGAAGGGTTCAACCCAAAGACCCTGAAATTAAGAGTCTCATGTTCCACCAATTGTATTTCTATTGACATGATAGTGCTTCCCCCCCCCCCAATGGGCATGTGTACATGCATACATTAGCACATGCAAATGGTATGGCAATCTGTATATTTTTAAAGTTGCATTTCCTCTTTTGGGGCAAGATGTAAGTGTAGTTACAGAGAAAGAGGAGGGGGAAGGGTCTCGTTTTAAAAGAGAGGGGCTGGGGGAGTGAGGGACACTGAACCCTCCCCATGGCTCATGCTGAACCCTCCTAGAGACCCTCTTTCCAGGCAGTTCATTTCCACCCATTGGTGTCTACTTACAAGAACTTCCCATGATAGCCCACTCCTTCGGCTCCCTCGGCCTATAAAGTGAAATGAGCACTGCAACCCCAGAGTCGGCCTCGACTGGACCTAATGGTCAGGGGTCCCTTTACCTTTATACCACCCTATACCCGCAGGCCTCAGGATGGTTCACAGGAATGCTGTCCTCCAGGCCTCTTCCAGAGAATGCACATAAAGAAGGGCCTCAGATGATGATCGCAGGGTCCAGGTTACTTCATATGGGTAGAGGCAGTCCTTGAGGTTTTGCAGTCCTGAGGTGCTTATGGTCTTAAAGGTCAAAGCCAGCACTTTGAATTGGGCCTGGAAACTGATTAGCAGCCAGTGCAGTCAGGCCAGGATAGGTATGATATGCTCAAGCCATCTGGCCCCAGTGAGCAACCTGGCCGCTGAATTTTGCACCAGCTGAACCATCTTCAGAGGCAGCCCCATGCATAACATGTTGCAGTTACTGAACCTAGAGGTTACTAGACAATAGAATAAGGAGAACACAGTAGTTCTGTCCTGATTCACTGACCTCATAGGCTGCTTTTACCATTTTATTCTGCTGCTAGCTTTTATAATGTGTTTTGTGATTTTAAAATTGCTCTAAGCCACTCAGAGCACTATTTCTGCAATGGAAGGGCGAGGCAGACATCCTCTTAAATAATTCCACTGTAAGATTTTGATTTTCTCCACATGTATCTCCCCAGCTCTTTAACAATTGGATAAAGTTTGTCCACTTTTGCCACTGTGTTTACATGAAAATAGAACCTTCATCTGTCTATGCACAAATATGGCCACTTAAGACTCTTTGTATGGATTTGGCTCAGTTTTGGGAAAGCGTGGGGTTAAAAAATAAAGGGTGATACACAAGTATGTGAGATCTGATGGATACCATGAATACTTTTTTTAGAAGGAAAAAGGGGGGGGGGAATAGAGAGATACATATTGTGCTCTCCACCCCCACAGCAAATGTTTCCTGTCACACAGTTGGCATTCGCCCCGTACAGAGAACTCCCGTTTCCATTGACGTCACTGGGAGTTCCATGTCCAGGACATGATGCCAAATCCATCGACGGCAGCAAGAATGGGAGGGAGAGGCATTTCACTGAATTGCTGGCATTTTTCCTAGATCAGAACAAACTCCACAGGGAGAGCCAAGGGTCACGCTTTTGGCTTCTCCTTTTTCACTCGGACAATTTCACCGGACAATTGGGGATGGATGGAACAAAGAAAGGGCCGTAGCTATTGCCCTGCACCTGATTGCTCAGACAGAAAGCTCTGGGAGTCAACGAAATTCATGCGTGTACACTGACTGCAGGTCTGTGTCCACGAAACACCGTCAAGTCCTGTGCCCATAGCTCAAAGGCATGTCAAACCTTGATGGACCAACCCATAAAGTCCAGATTGCCAGATTGCGCTAGTGGCAGCTGACCCTGCAGAAGAGAAGAGGACCCCAGTTCTCCATAGCAGAGGTTCATAGGCTCTCAGTCCTCTTTTTGTTGACCATCCATCTTTCTGTAGAAGTTCTTCCTTGGCTTAAGCAGTTCCTGAAGGATAGGATGAAAGACAGTGAGATGATGCCTCCCTCAAGTATGAAAGGTCTTGGGTTCCAGTTATTTGACAATCCATACCCTCCAACATTTCTCCAATGAAAATAGGGGTGTCCATAACAACAACAACAACAACAACAGTAATAGTAATACCCCAGATATCTCACTGGGTTAACCCAGCCAGTCTGGGCGGCTTCCAACAAATACAAAATAATAATAATACATTAAACATTAAAGAACTTCCCTATACACAGCTGCCTTCAGACGTCTTCTAAAGGTTGTATCGTTACTTATCTCCTTGGCTCGGCAGGTCACATAACTCCAGGCCCTCCAACATTTCTCCAATGAAAATAGGGATGTCCTAAGGAAAAGTGGGACATTCTGGGATCAAATCAGAAACTGGGGTGGCTTCTGTAAATCTGGGACTGTCCCTGGAAAATAGACACACTTGGAGGGTCTGCGGCTCTACACAGCCAGGGCAAAAGGAGGTTCAATCTCACCCCACTCCTTTTGTTTTAAAAATAGCAGTATCCTACAGTATTGTATTTGGATTGTGGAGGTCTCAGTTCTGGTCCCTGCTTCACCGTGAAGCTTGCTTTGTGGGCCATAACTCACCGTCTACCTTTAGTCTAATGTGTTTGTTTGTTTATTGACTGACTTACTGACTGCATTTTTAGGCTGCCCAAATGGTTCTCTGGCTGTTGTTGAGATGATCATGTACACAGTTAAAACCATAATGATGGTGCCCACTCTGCTTTTAGACTATGGCGCTCACTACATAGGCTTTTTGTGTCTTTATAATTTATGCCTCTTCTTGTTTAGTATCTTATTATTTATTGTTGGTAGTTTTACGCATTTTATTGGCTTTGTGCATGGTTTCTATGTTGTAAAGCACTTTGTGGTTCTAAGAGGCAGAAAAAATGGGGTATAATTATATATAATTAATATCACATAAAAACATCCACTGCTTCCCTTCTGTCCAACACATCGCTGCTTTGCTCATTGAGAAAGGACTGTAATGGTCACATACCATACATTTAGAGCGCATGGCTTTCCCAAAGAACCCTGGGAGCTGTAGTTTGTTAAGGGTGCTGGGAATTGTAGCTCTGTGAGGGGCAAACTATAGCCCTTAGGATTCTTTTGAGGAAGCCATGAGCTTCACGTGTTTGTTAAATGTGCTTCAAAAGTATGAACAATATCTCAACTTCCTCCAGTTCTTGCTGGCAATATAGAGTTTGGGATGCTTTTGTTTTCTCCAAGCCAATGCTTCATCTGCCTGTGCTGTCACTTCCATCACAGTGGCTGAGAACATGAAAACATGAGTTGGCTTTTTCAGCTTTTCCCAAACTGGGCTGGGAGCCACCAGCAAAAGCTTTCCCCTTTCCCATACTGAGTGCCCAGATCTTCATAGGGAGTTTGGCATCATAGTTTGGAGAGTTGTGTGTCTAATGATCCAATGGAAAACAAGTCCCCTGTTCCTACATCTTGGAAGGCAAGCACAGGACTGATTTACAGACTCATACCAGGGTGAGGTCCAAATAGCAGGACTCATATGAGTCATGCTCATGTCATGTGACCTTCGTATAGACTAGCCTCCCCCAAGCTGATGCCCTCCAGATGTAATTGACCTCCAGCTCCAAGCATCTCTAGCCAGCAGGGCCAGTGGTCAGGGATGATGGGAGTTGTAGTCCAACCGTGTCCAAGGGACACCGAGTTGGGCAAAGCCAATCTGAAAAGGCATGAAAATGGGCTACTTTCTTGTTTTAAAGTACCCAGTTTTTGAAGGTTTGACATCCATGTCAGGCACAATTTGCAAGTTCCATAGGGGGTATTATCAGCATATGAATGAGTAAAGTAAACAATAGCAGACCCTCCAAGTGTGTCTATTTTCCAGGGACAGTCCCAGATTTACAGAAGCCGTCCTGGTTTCTGATTTGATCCTGGAATGTCCTGCTTTTCCTTACGATGTCCCTATTTTCATCGGAGAAATGTTGGATGGTATGGATTTATGTGACTCCCGAGCCAAGAATATAAGTAACTATACAATCTTTAGAACACATTTGAAGGCAGCCCTGTATAGGGAATTTTTTAAATGTTTAATATTTAGTATGTTTTTATATATTTTGGAAGCTGCCCAGAGAGGCTGGGGCAACCCGGTTAGATGAGTGGGGTATAAATAATAAATTTGTTGTTCTTGTTGCTGTGAAGTAGGATGTTCCTATTTCGATCAGAAAAACGTTGGAGGATATGCAATATTAGCAACATGTGAATGAATAAAATTAATTTCAAAACCCTCCACTTAGGTGCAACTAAAAATGTTGAACAAAGCACGTCAGAGAGAAAATAGTGGCAGGAAGAAGTGGGGGTAAACTTGGTTTCCCTCCTCCCTCCCTTTTTTGGCGTGTTTTTAGGAAACAGCAGACCTCAACGGAGCACATTTAACGCTAAAACAAAGCTGCCCACCTTGCTTTCAGTGTCAGGAAATAGAGCCGTTTCTCCTTTTGACACAAGAATGAGTCGAGCGACATGTGTTAAACGGACAATTATTTAAAATAAAAGGAAATGACCTTAGGAACAGCTGCAGTAGCTCAGGCTGGAGAGAGCTGAAAGCACACGGCAGAAGGGCCTGGATGAAACAAGATCACTGTGTAAATGGAATGCACATGGCCTGTTCCTGGTCTTTTTTAGAACCGGTGCTGCAAAGAACCAGAACAGAACTACAACTGGAATTGACCTTGAGCCTCCCTGGCTGAATCTCCCATAGGAGCACTGCAAAATGTTGCAAAAGCAGACGGAAAGGATGAACGGTGAAAAGGCCGAGGAAAAAAGAGAGAGAAAGTGCGCTTTGAAAAAGCCACATGCCGAAAACGTTACAAAAAACGATTTAAAAATAAAATAAAATACTGAAAGATCCCAGAGTCATGTGACTCAACTTCCAACCTGCACGAACAGCAAGAGACTCAGCAGGACCCGGCGCAGAAATTAACCAGGCCTGCGCCATCACCGTCCTGCATGCAAGAAGTCTCAGCCTGTTGATGCTCTGGGTGTCCATATCTTTCATGGCGCATCTGTACAGCTATTAAATTGGATAATCCCTCTGGCCTTTGATACATTTCTGGACATGATTATTTCATTACTCGCCGTATATCAGTGGGATCATAATAAAAAGGACTTCTGACAACCTGCCAAGAGTTTTGTGGCCTTGTAAACACAAAAGTGCTCTAATAAAATTTTATTAAGTGTTAAAAAGTCATAAAAAGTGAAATAACATAAACTACGAAATTTACTGTCCTCAGCAAATGCTGAAAATATCGTCCATAGTAAAATTAAATTAGCATGTAATAGAGAGAGAAAGAAATAGAAAGAAACAGTCTGGAGGTTTGAAAGCTAGGGAAATAATCACATTGCAAACGAATATGAGTCATGGGGATTTAGCTGATGGAGATTCTTTCTTTTTATTGGGGAAGGAGAATTTGACTAAATATGCAGGTTAAGGAGGAGGGTTCTAAGGTCATCTGTGTTCTTGAAGCTGTCGATACTTGGCTGAGAAATAATATATTGCTGGCTGCCCGAAGAAATAATGGCGCAGGAAGGGCCGGCTGTCCACGAGGGTGCGCTGTGCGACTAAGAATATCTGCATGCTCCTTGCAGAGGCCGGGGAATCATAACTTCGCACCGAAATAATCCTATACATCAAAAAGAATGCCGCCACTCCCCCACCTTAAAGAAATTGCCTCTCGTCTCTCCCCCGCCCCGGTTCCTTGCAAACAGAAGGGGGGGGGAATGAAGTGCAGAAAACAATGCAATATATGCACAGCCTCTTCCTCCTGGGAAAAAGCGCGCGGCAAGCAAGTCCCCACACGCTTCCACGCTTCTCACGCAACTTGAACTCCTGGTGCAGAGACAGAGAGAATGAGAGGAGACAACCCACAATGATTCTCTGATTTTTAATGTGGGGGGTGGGGGTGGGGTGGGGTGGGGTCTTCAAGCAGCAGCACCCATCCTTTGGCGTTCCTAAAACTCAGTGCACCACTAGCGAGGATAATCCAGCCCAAGTAAGTTTGGAATGCTTTCGGTTTGCTTTTGATCCAGCAAGAGAGGGTTGTGGGGCACAGTGGTGAGAGGCCAATGATGTGGCATAGAGGGAGTTTGTGATACATTTCCCCAGCCCACCCCGCGGTTGTCCACAGAAAATTTGGGACTAAGAAGGCTCCCCCTCCGTTTAACTCAGTGGAGTTTTCTTCCCTGCCATACATACATAGGCTCGGGGGCAAGGAAAGCTGCGGTGCAGATGAGAAAAACTAAAATGAGATCCTATGTACCATTTGGGGGGGGATGAATAAAAGTCCAATGAACGCAGCCACGCGCGAGCTTGTTTGGGAGGGAGTCCCACTCACCTCAAGGCAGACCTTACTTCCGAGTAAACACGCAAATGTGGATGGGGTGCGTGGGGGGGGGGAGGAACTCCAAAGCCCGATTCATTTGGTGCATGCTTACTGGGAAGCAAATGTTTTGCTGCAGTTTGACATTGCTTCTTGGTTTGAAGGGATCGCAGTTTTGTAGACCGCCTTGGAATCTTTTCGATGTAGGGCGGTTAAGAAACGTTTTTTTAAAAAAAGAAAGAAGAAACAAATCCTATCTAATCCTCCCAAAGAACTGGGCATAAAATAGCAGCTTTAGCCATAGGGATCTGGTATGCCTGCAACCACACACACACACACACAGTGTGCATGTGCATAAACATGTGGATTGTATATTACATATTATATATACATATATACGCACACACAATAAAATGTGTGTGTGCGCGCGCACCTCTGCTTTTGCACGATCAGGAATTGGAATCCTTCTGTAATGGGACTTTGGGTCAAGGACGGGCAGCGGGGGGGGGGGAGGTGTCCTTGCGCGCCAGGTATCCTAGAATTGTAGAGTTGGAAGGGGACTCAAGGGTCATCTAGACCAACCCTCTGCAAGGCAGGCCTCTTTTGCCCAGGGCGGGACTCGAACCCACGATTAAATGTCTCACGCTCTACGGACCGAGTTGGCGCAACTGCAGTTTCCAAGTGGGGCTGGGTGGGGACCTTCTATGTAATAATAACTAACCCCCGCGCAATTGCTCTGGTCCGTTCCCCAAATCTCCCGGGAGTTGTGGGGCAGGGGGTGACTCCTGCGGGCCTGGCAGCGGATCGAAAGGGAAGCAGCCGTCGGAAATCCGCGCGGAGCCCTGCCTGCCCGCCCGCCCGCCTCTTCTGCGCTGGGCCAAAGGTGCCCATTTCACGTCGGGGGCGAGAGGAGCGCGCCTCCCGGGGATCCGCGGCGCTTCCTGCCCGCATATCCTCCGATTGTGTGCCTCGCCCGCGCCGCACCTCGGAGCGGAGCTGCGGCACGTCCAGGCCCTGCCGAGGAGGCTGCTGGCGCAGGCAAACAGGAACCCCGAGGGGAGGCAGCGCCCAAGGGGACAGCTCGTCTCTTGCAGGATATCCCTTTCGCTCGTTGGGTCCTTGCCTTCTCTTTTCTGCCCTTTAATTCTCGCCAGAAAGGAAGCGCGCGCGTCCCCACGAGGACGCTCCACATATCTGGGTATGGGGGAGAGGCTGGAATGCGCATTTCTGCACGGACAGAGGAAGCTGCCTATTGCCAGCGGACTCCCGTCTGCCTGTCATGGAAGGAGGGTGATGATGTTCAAGGCCAGGCAACACGAAGCCCACACCGACCCATGGAAAGCAATTCTATACGCGCTTTTCTCTAGGCGTAAGCCCCATCGATAGCACGCAGATAGTCATTTACCATGCTAAACAGGCGTTCCAAATGCACTCAGTTGTGGGTTTTTTAAGCCATCCTGAAAGCAAACGCATCGAGCGGTTCTTTTAGAAGACGAGATGTGGCCTGAGAACATTTGCTGAGCCAAAGGCAATGATCCAGGCTGTGTTTCAACAAGCATGTGTGGAACAGAAGTCACCTAAGGAAATCGGAGGCAAACAGGGAACTATTTTCAGAGACGGCTACTTCTGTACAATTAATTTAGCCTGGGTAGATTTTTAAAACGTGCGTCCAATTCCATTGTTTCTTGAGTGCAAGTTTGTTTAAGAGGGCCATCTTAAAAATAAGCAAGTGTTAAGGAAGAGGATAGCATAGAATACAGGCATGGTTTTTAATGACTTTCATTAAGCAATATGCAACTAGATATGACATCTATTTACTCCTGTTGAGTTAAATGGTGTTCAGTCCCAAGGAAATGTGAATAGGATTACAACTTTAATGCGCATAAGTCCCCTCCCCCCCAATATTATTATTGTAAGTTGCCACTCCTATAGAAACTTACTTGGAACAGAGTTAGTGTGATGGAACTAACTGAGACTTACTTCTGAGTTGATTTACATAGGATTGGAACTTTAGAGCTCTGGTAAATAGTGCACCTTCTGTATTTTTTATTACATCTTTTGTCAAGCCTCATTTTCTGCTCCCTTCTTATTGAAACAATGCTGTTGTGGACATATTTATTGAATGGAATAAGAAATAAGCTTGATTAAAAAAAACTTTAATACGAGTTTAATAGCCATACTCGCAAGCCACAATTCATGTACTTGAATTGTGACAGGACTGCTTTAGAGTAAGGCAGTATCCAGTAATTAATGTCCAGTGCCCTGATCCAAAAATGTTTTTTGGAAAGGAAATAGCCAATATGCTTTACTTCTAAGTGACTGTACCTGAGACTGGGGTACAGATCACATTCTAAGACTGCTTGATTATTTTCAAAAGGAAACATTTTAAAAGACACATCTTATTTCCTATGACACTGTAACTGAATATATTGTTCTATGTAAAAGGGCATTCCAAATAATGGATATTTCAAGCCATTATTTTCATATCATACTTAGTAGACTACAAACTGTAACTGACTGCCTACAATAATATTTATACTGGAAGCAGTAGAACAGTACAGTTAACACTCAAGTCCTAAACACACTATATCAAAGGAAGTCTTACTAAAATCCTAGGGACTTACAGACATGGAAAGTCACTGAACTTTGACAAAGTTCTACATAAACATATAGAACTTTAGAACAAAGATAGATGAATGCATTTATTTTATAAACTGAGTAAAAACCCAACCATTAAAGCAGGAGTAATGTGATGTCTCTTCATTTTGGATAAGAAATCTGCTTGAAAGCTGGCATACTGATGCATTACTTAGTTTAAACTATTATAATTTTTTTTCAGTTTCCTAGAACTGACAACTGTTCCATGCACAATTAATGGATTTGAGTTACTGTTTAAGTTCCTCAAACAAATTGTTTAACATCAGCTATATGGCAGTTGAATTTTTGCCGAAGGGACGTCTTACACTTGTAAATGCAATTCATCAATCCAAGATGTCTTTGTTTTGTATTGGACGGAAGAGTTTGGCCTCCACGTAGCTGAGAACGGATTTCTCTTTAATATGCAGGATGTTTGGGTTACCCAGTGCGGTGGATTTCCTAAGCAAATTTCTCTGCAATCCCCCAGTTTAAACAATAACAGAGTCAGTGGCAAAAGACCACTAATACATTCTCAGTTCAAATGTGAAAAGATACAATGCAGGAAGCTGAAACTGATCTTGAGGAATGGTGAAAGATATATGTAGCAGAGTGAAAAGTGTCTCTGAATCCTGTTATTAGAGGTTGTTGTTTTGTTCAACAGCACTGGGAAATGCACCAAACATGTTACAAATCTAAATATACTATTGACCATATAAATCTAGTTAAGGTTCGAACAAAGAGGCACATGTAATACAGGAGGAAGAAAATGCTGCTGCAGGGAGTGACATCTCCAACCCTTCATTGGAGAATTTTTAGTCGTTTAGTTGTGTCCGACTCTTCGTGACCCCATGGACCAGAGCACGCCAGGCACTCCTGTCTTCCACTGCCTCCCGCTGTTTGGTCAAACTTATGCTGGTAGCTTCGAAAACACTGTCCAACCATCTCGTCCTCTGTCATCCCCTTCTCCTTGTGCCCTCCATCTTTCCCAACATCAGGGTCTTTTCCAGGGAGTCTTCTCTTCTCATGAGGTGGCCAAAGTATTGGAGCCTCAGCTTCAGGATCTGTCCTTCCAGTGAGCACTCAGGGCTGATTTCCTTCAGAATGGATACGTTTGATCTTCTTGCAGTCCATGGGACTCACAAGAGTCTCCTCCAGCACCATAATTCAAAAGCAACTATTCTTCGGTGATCAGCCTTCTTTATGGTCCAGCTCTCACTTCCATACATCACTACTGGGAAAACCATAGCTTTAACTGTATGGACCTTTGGCGGTGAGGTGATGTCTCTGCTTTTTAAGATGCTGTCTAGGTTTGTCATTGCTTTTCTCCCAAGAAGACTGCTATCACCATCTGCAGTGATCATGGAACCCAAGAATAGGTTTCCACTAAACAGCAACTTTTGCCTATTATCTACAGCACATTGTGCTTTTCCTTCTTACAAGACTGCTTAGAATTTCATTCCCTCCCTTTTGAATCTGGAAGAGTCCATTCATATATTTTTGCAGTAACTTAATTGCTTCGTATCTTTCCAGATCATAGCAGTTTAACCAAGGCATCTGAACAGACAGCATCAACGGCATACCTTCAGACCGCATTTTCTTTTGGAATAATAATAATAATAATAATAATAATAATAATAATAATAATAAATAATAAAAGCTTATTTTCCTACCTATTTTAGTTGTTTGCAAAGCCATTTTTCTCCAGTGTAATTATAAAGTTGCAGAAGGAAGAGTATTTTAAAACATGTAATCCATTAGTTACTCACAATGCAAGCCTGTGTACAGAAGTAAACTTTGTTGAGTTAAATGACCTTTATTCCCAGGTAAGTGTGTACTGTCAATCTTCTATAATTAGTTAGGACCTATATGCTTCTAGATTTACTATTTGCATTGTACTGATTGAGAGCTGGAGTGCTTGGATTTAATGTTATTTTAAACCCTTTGATCTCAGTTCTCAAACAGTTTAATAGAACACCGGTTTAACAGGTTGTTGAACTGAGCCAACAAAATTGTGGATCTCAGCTAAACCAAATGAAAGACTAATTATTATACACCATTGTTTCTTTGTAGCTCTAGGAATTTAGAAGCTTCAGGAATTATATGTAAAGCCTGCAGATTGCTGCTTCTTTTTTTTAAAAAAAATAATGGATTCCATTTGCTTAATCCATAAAAGGACATGAAGGTAGAGACTGGCGTTGCCTAAATCTGATTCAAGTTCTGAATCGGTGAAGGAATTACTTTCTATCTGATTGGTTGCAGAGAGGTCTCTTTCTAATCCTTTGAGTGCTGTTGCTTATGTAGCCAAAAGGGTCACCATCAGCTCTCAAGAGGGAGGTATCAGCAGATTCTGGAAGACTCTGAGGTTTGCAAAAGTACTTGAAATCTTTATGAAGAAAACAACCAACCTACAATGAAAAACAGCGTAATGAGGTCTGAGCATGCTCAGTTGTCACGGAATACTGAATGCCTTTAGAGGGGAGGGCAGAAAACGACTGGTGAAGGAATTGGGTGGAATCTTAAACAGCAGCACTACAGCCTTGTTAACATCTGTTAGCTAAGATACCTAAATGGAACCTAAGATATGTCTGTCATCTTCCTAGCCTGTCTGTGCTTCCAGAGGCATTTAACTGAACATGGGTAGACTGGACAAACAATGCAATCCTAACCATGTCTACTCAAAAGTAAGCTCTATTGCATGCAATGGAACTTACTCCCAGGTGAGTGGATTGCAGCTTCTGTGGATCCTGGTCTTAACAAGCGTGAGATTTACAACACTCATGATCATCTAATTTGCTGGCTTGAGCTGTGATCCAGAACAGTAGGCCCACAACTTATGCAGGGGTTATGTTCCGGGGATCATACCTAAAACCAAATCACATATAGTAAAAGAAATCATTGGCAGGTGGGATTGCCAGTATCATATCCCCCAGAATGCTTTCCACCCTTTTTAATTTTTTGCCACATGCATAAAGCTGAACGCACACAAGCTAAATGAGCGCAAGTTGCGGGCTTATTGTAGTCTCTTGCGCAGTGCTCAGGTCTGGCTCCCTCCAGTGAAACCAGTGGGGTTTTTTTTTTCTTAGTTCCTGTGTGCTTTGGTTTTCCCATGTCTTCGTTGGTTGGAAATTAGGTTTTTAATTTTTAATTTAACCTCAATTAATTTTTAATTTAACCTCAATTAAGAAGAAGAATTGAATTTTCAAATACACCTTTTGCCATCCATGCACCCACTTACAGTCTCTTCTCTCTTGTGTGTGTGTGTGTGTTTTTAAACAGATAAAGGATTAAGTCTTTGAACATACTGTATTGCAGTATCGTACAAGTTGATACAGTTTGGGGCATTCTTTCTGTGTACATTCATACCAGACGGTTAGCAACAGGCAGGCTGTAAATCTTCCCATGAAAAGAAATAATAATTTAGAAAATGTGTAGTATTTCTGGTATTTTTGGAAGATCCATGCATTCTGACAAAGTCATCCAGGGGATTAATTCTCAGGCAACTCCAGGATATCAGCAAACAGGACCAAAAAAGGCATTCCACAGGTGGATGCATATTGAGGCCACATTTTTTCAGTTGCTCCCATGTTAATTCTGATTCAGAATGTTCAGGATAAAGTAACCTCAACTGGGCATTATAATGGAAGGCGTGTTTAATTTGGTCTGAATTGTGCTTGTTCTGCAGAAAGAGGGGTGGTAGGGCAGAGGAGAAGGTGGTGAAGAATCTGGGCAGGACCAGGCTGGAGAAGAGGACCAACAAACTATGTCCAGCCCATCCATGGCTTATAGGACACCCCAGCCAAGAAGCTCAGCAAGGATGTTTATCTAAAAGAAGAGAGCAGTTGGGATGCTCCTGGTTCCACCAAGATACAACCATGTCCAGTCTAGTGGCCAAATCATCTAATGACACTCCTCATCTTAAAAGGGTTGAGGGGCTTCTAGAGAAGATCCTCTTAACACTTGAGCAGATCTGAGTGTTTGTAGGCAGACTGGATCCCAGCCAGCTATGTAGGGCTTAAAGGCTAAAAACAGGGCTTTTAATTGTGCTCAGAGACAGGCTGGTAGCCACTGAAACTTTAAGAGCTAGTGTGTCATCCATCTGTTTCCTGCACAGCTATGCAGCAGCTCTGTCTGGACCTTATGCAATTTCTGAAGTAACTTGAAGGTTACACACCATGCGTTTCAGTAGTCTTTTCTAGAAATTACCGCAACATAGATAACCATGGTCATAAAAGGTAAAGGGGCCCCTGACCGTTAGGTCCAGTCGTGGCCGACTCTGGGGTTGCGGCGCTCATCTCGCTTTATTGGCCGAGGGAGCCGGCGTACAGCTTCTGGGTCATGTGGCCAGCATGATGAAGCAGCTTCTGGCGAACCAGAGCAGTGCACGGAAACGCCGTTTACCTTCCCACCGGAGCGGTACCTAGTTATCTACTTGCACTTTGACGTGCTTTCGAACTGCTAGGTTGGCAGGAGCAGGGACTGAGCAACGGGAGCTCACCCTGTTGCGGGGATTCGAACCGCTGACCTGATCGGCAAGTCCTACCAAGGCTCTGTGGTTTAACCCACAGCGCCACCCGCGTCCCCCTAACTATAGTCATACTTTATCTAAAATAAGGTATCAAACAAAAGTTGGAGGAGATAAATATGTTGGGCACTTGGGGTGGGGATGGGAGGTTCAAAAATAGATCAGACTATATAAGGCATTTGATGGGGATGGCCAATTTAATGCACAGACTGCCAGCTGAGGGCTCTAGTGTTTTCCTTTCAGGTGCTAAATGTACACATTGATCTCTGCAGGTACATCAGTTTCCTCCCTTAGATGGTTGAGGGAAAGTCTCCGTTCATGAAGACATATCGGGGATGTGGCAAGCAGATGGGAGGGGATCTCTCATCTGGGTTTTGCGATCATATCTGGCACGTACATGCAAAACCTTGTGAGGTGTTTCAAGTAGTTGCCAAGCATGATTGAAAAACCCTGGTGGTTTTTAAGGTAAGCGCGGTGATGCTCTCTCCCCACAGTAGCACACAGTGTAAATAGAGACACACCGTCCATGAGCACAGTGTCAGCCAGATTCATTCCACATCACTCCTTCCAAATTCTCCACTCTCCCATACAGATGAACCCTTTGCTATGGGAGTCACGATCCTGTTGCAGTTTACAGGGCTGTGGTAATGATTACTGAAAGAATGGATCCGATATCATCTGAGCACCTGGGGCAAGCATTGTATAACACATATATCTATTGCCAGCAGAGCTTCAAAGAAGACTCCAGAAACCATCGCTTGGTGAAACAAACGAAGGCTATATCTATTTAAAATATAACAGCTTGGAGGCTCTTCAAAATTTAAGCAGCTAGAATAACAGAAACAAAATATAGTCTGGGCAGGTAAGTTCCCTAAGGCAGGAGAGATCATCTCCCTCCCCTCTCCTGGGCAGGTCTGCAGGCTCATCCTGTACGCCCCACAGCAAGGACTGGAAGGCTATGCGAACTTCACAGAGAGCCAGTGTGGTGTAGTGGTTAAGAGTGGTAGATTCGTAATCTGGTAAACCGGGTTCGTGTCTCTGCTCCTCCACATGCAGCTGCTGGGTGACCTTGGGCCAGTCACACTTCTCTGAAGTCTCTCAGCCCCACTCACCTCACAGAGTGTTTCTTGTGGGGGAGGAAGGGAAAGGAGAATGTTAACCGCTTTGAGATTCCTTCGGGTAGTGATGAAGCGGGATATCAAATCCAAACTCCTCCTCTTCTTCTTCTTCTTCTTCACAAGCACACCATGGCACTGCCAGAACCTCATGCAAAGCCAAAAGGACACTCCCAAGATCCCGCAAGCCAAACCTATGTTGTGTGACCCAAGAGTGCCCCATACCCAGTAAAGCCTTAGAAATTTACTCTATCAGATATTAAAATTCACTCTCCTGCCTGACTAAAAGCCAGCTAATTCAATTTTTAACATGCCTCTCTAGCATAAAACAGGCAGCGATACGAAGTAGGAAAAAAAGAAGGCAGTCAGGAGCTCCCCCCAAAATTCCTACTTCTTTCATTCTGCAAAGCACCTTCTGCAGCCTCCCAGGGTGCTGACATTTGCTGAAAATCTCATTACACCCTTTACTGGGATTTTCCAGTGAGAATTCAGAGAGTATGCATGTCAATGCACCTGTTGATGTTTTTAAAAGTGAAGTATTTTTACCGTTAAAAAAATAAGGACAGAAAGTTTTAATGGGGTTTCTCAAGGTAAAATCTGTCAGTGTACCAATCTCAGATGCCCAGTAGCCAGCCTTCCAAGTCTCTCTTCAGTTATAGCCCAGGGTAGGCAACTCCGGCAATTTTTTCCCTGCCCCCCTCAGATCAGGAAGGTCGGGCAGCTGGGGAGGCTGCGGAATGCTGTACAAATGTTTAACAGAAAGAGGGTTAGAAGCCTGCCACCCCCAACCTCGTTGAAGCAATAAGATAAAATCAACCCTGCCCCTATTAAAATGCTAATGAAATTCTAAGGCCTCCTAAGAATAAGGAAAAAATGGAAGCCTCTTTCATAGGGCGAAGAAAACTTTTGAAAAATTGGAGGACAGGTTTTGGCACAGCTCTCATTAGCGCTCCCATGCACAGCCATTGCTTCTGGAGTGTTTTTGAGATTGCGCTTTGAATGTTCTCTGCAGCTGTGTAATCCCCCATTTGCAAGTCACTGCCTGCAGATATCAAACTCCTGTGAGTACAGTCTGCTACAGAGTCTGAAATGAAGGCCTGGAGCCATAAATTCACATGGGTGCAACTAACGAGAAGAACGATGAATGAATGAAAAGCCATTTTTTAAAAAAATTCATGCCTTTTCAAGACAATGCAAGGAGCGCAACTCAAGGAAGCAATCGTACATTTGGGGAAATAGAATGGGCTGAGTTAGAATAACAGAATTTTGCAGTTCATGTCAATGCAAAATCCTGTGAATTTAGGGTAGGTGTTTTGTTTTTTTAAAAGTAACAGTATGACACAATGCAATTCTGAAGAACGTGTTGGTAATTCCAAAGTGTGTGATGTACGTGCATTATCTGTATCCACCCCACCCCCCATTAAAAGTGTTCAGTTTTTGTGAATCTGAATTTGGTGTTTTGAAATTATTTTGGTCCTTTATATCACTTTATACAATGGTACCTCAGGTTACATACGCTTCAGGTTACAGACTCCGCTAACCCAGAAATATTACCTCAGGTTAAGAACTTTACCTCAGGATGAGAACAGAAATCACGCAGCACCAGCAAGAGGCCCCATTAGCTAAAGTGGTGCTTCAGGTTAAGAACAGTTTCAGGTTAAGAACGGACCTCCAGAACGAATTAAGTACTTAACCCGAGGTACCACTTTACTTGGGATTGTTGGTTAGGGTTGTTGTTGTTGTTGTTGTTGTTGTTGTTGTTGTTGTTGTTATTATTATTATTATTATTATTATTATTATTATTATTATTTCCACCTATGGCTAATTAACACTTTGCACAATGACTTCAATGGAAATTTCCCCCTCTCCCCCCCTCCTAAATTTGTCCTGACCTTTTGGAGCAGATCTGAAGCTGTCATGGTGCATGTGTAAGGGGAGAAGGGAGGAAAGACCCATTGTACAAGCAGAAGAAATCCCTCCTGCACATTTTTTAAATACTGCCCATCATCTGTATGCACTGAGAACCCCTTTATACACTGATGTGGCCAGGAAGGGTTGTAATACCTCTGTGATGTCTAGTACAGTCAATCCTCGGATCCCAAACCAATATTTTGGAACATTTCGGTTCCCGAACCTTGAAAACCTGGAAGTAAATGCTCTGGTTTTCGAACTTTTTTCAGAAACTGAACGTCCGACGCAGCTTCGGCTTGAGTGCAGGAAGCTCCTGCAAGCAATCGGAAGCTGCGCCTCGGTTGTCGAACATTTCGGAAGCCAAATGGGCTTCCGGAACAGATTACATTCGACAACTGAGGTTTGACTGTATATCAATGGTTCCTGTACATCGTTTTATTGCAGGCCTCTGTTCTGATTGCATATTCTTTATGAACCATCACATTTCCTTACCTAACATCTGTTAATCCAGGACAATGCTTGAAACGTTCCGCCCCCAACTCTTTTCTCAATTTAGCATAAAGGAAACCTAAGCACATAAATTCACTTAAGCATTGTGGCAGGCTTTGCAAATACCTCATATTTGTAACAGCGGATACAGAAGCTCTGCTGCAACTCTGCAAGGCTACATCAGTTAAGATGTTACAGATTCCTTCCTGGTGCAATAAAACAGTAAGTGAGTGATATCTTCATATTATCAAAGCCTTTGCCAGTTCTGTCTTGATTGCACTCCAATATTTTCCCATGAGCTCCTATTTCTTTAGGAGGAAGTAACTTTTAATATGATCCCTGAAGAGTAAATGGTTTGGGGCCATCATCCCATTCATTTTTATTCATAGATCATGCCTTTTAATTTCAGCAGCTTTATATGATCACAAAGCCAAAACCAGAATGTACACTCTAATCCCTGCCCCAATAACATGTAAAAGCAGAAACCAAGGTAGCCTATGAATTTTAATGCAGATCTATTTCTGTGCAATGAAAGACAGCTGTAAAGCAATACCTTCATAAAATAACTATCACAACCAATGGTGCACAATGCTTTTGTTTCCATTCACAATACACATTAACTACTACTACTACTACTACTACTACTACTACTACTACTACTACTACTTTTTTATTTATATGCCGCCCATCTGACTGGGTTACCCCAGTCACTCTGGGCAGCTCCCAACAAAATATTAAAAACACAATAAAACATCGAGCATTAAAAACTTCCCCAAACAGGGCTGCCTTCAGATGTCTTCTAAAAGTCAAATAGTTGTTTATTTCCTTGACATCTGGTGGGAGGGCGTTCCACAGGGTGGGCACCACTACAGAGAAGGCCCTCTGTCTGGTTTCCTGTAACCTCGCTTCTCGCAGTGAGGGAACTGCCAGAAGACCCTCGGAGCTGGACCTCAGTATCTCGGCTGGATGCAGACAAAAATACATTATTTGGTGTATATACAAAACTTGCTGGACTGTTTTCAGATTGATGGTCCATGCACCCTAAGTTGGAGCAGCATATGCACTTTACGCAGCTAGGTCCGTTGACATGATTACAATCTCATTCAGCACTGAGCCAAAAATTACCAGGTGAGTTTTGGAGGGGTAAACACCCTCTAAAGAATATTGCGCAAAATGCGCCACCTCCCCATGTATGCACAATTTTGTTATGCAAATATTTATTTATTTAATTTTTATTAAATTTGTACATCGCCCTTCAATTCCATGGATCCCAGGGCAGTTCACAAAATAAAAATACAATATCAAAACATAATAAACACAAGAACAAAAAAAAAGAACAAAAAACCTTCATAAACCAATAAACCCACCCCCTCATAAACACATTTAAAAGGGGTATAAGATGTTGATAACACGGAGCTCTCTTATGGGCCATTTTCATTGAGCCCTAGAAAATTCTAAGCTAATACAGTGGTACCTCGGGTTACATACGCTTCAGGTTACATACGCTTCAGGTTACACACTCCGCTAACCCAGAAATAGTGCTTCAGGTTAAGAACTTTGCTTCAGGATAAGAACAGAAATCGGGCTCCAGCGGTGCAGTGGCAGTTGGAGGCCCCATTAGCTAAAGTGGTGCTTCAGGTTAAGAACAGTTTCAGGTTAAGAACAGACCTCCAGAACGAATTAAGTACTTAACCCGAGGTACCACTGTAGTAGTAGTAATAATAATAATAATAATAATAATAATAATAATAATAATAATAATTTATTTATATGCTACCCATCTGACTGGGTTGTGATGCAGATTATCATTTAGTGAGCAAGTCACTAATATAAAATAAAAGTGACCTGAAAGCATTTTCATTTTGGTAATTTTATGTCACAGACAATTCCCCTCACCTCTACACACTTCTCTCAAGTCCCCTTGAGTTTCAAAATAGGCATCAACAGTGCGATATAATCTATGACAGTGCCATTGTCGGGTTAACACCTGTATGTGCTGATATATGACTAGTACCGTGTTGCAACAAGCATGCAAATAAGTTTATAATTACTACATAGTTTAAAAAGTACTGAAATTGTCATAACTTTTATATATTGCTCCATTACAACCTTTAAATAAATGTTTTGATGGAGATCAGCAGTGCTAGGCCAATTTATTCTTGTCTATCATTAAAAGGCCTTACACAAAGAAACAATACTGTTCCACATCAAACTGTCACGAAGAGACATTTCCCTGCAACACCTGCTTGTTATGAATAGACACAGGCTAAGAACAGTTTATCATGATGAAGATAGCGATTCTTGCAAAGCCTTAAGGGAACCAGTTTTCATATAATGCAAGTAATATTTTAGAAATGTCTAAAATATACGTTCAGCACAATGAACATATATTTGACTTAACCTATTACTTCCCAGAGATCAACTTAAAAAATGTATTCACTTACAATTCAACAAAGTGGCCCCACTAGCAGATACCCACGCAAGGACTTCCACTAGTGGAACGGGGCTTTCCTCCTCATCTCCCACCACCACCA
Source organism: Podarcis raffonei (assembly GCF_027172205.1). NCBI lineage: Eukaryota > Metazoa > Chordata > Lepidosauria > Squamata > Lacertidae > Podarcis > Podarcis raffonei. The sequence goes on from NC_070602.1 coordinate 114,973,003, forward strand.
CCCCCCGCAAAAAAATTTGGTGTGTGTGGGTCAGGCAAGCTTGCTTTCCCCAGGGGAAGGAAAGAGGAGATTCTTTCATCAGGCAATCAAAACTGCTTCCGCTGATGGGGCATTAGCAAAAAAAGTTATCTGGGTGGTTTACAGTTAAAATACTAGAAATAAATAATAAAGTACAATATAAAAATACAGCAACCAAGAAAGTACAGTGGTACCTCGGGTTAAGTACTTAATTCATTCCGGAGGTCCGTTCTTAACCTGAAACTGTTCTTAACCTGAAGACCACTTTAGCTAATGGGGCCTCCTGCTTCTGCAGCGCCGCTGGAGCACAATTTCTGTTCTCATCCTGAATCAAAGTTCTTAACCTGAGGTACTATTTCTGGGTTAGCGGAGTCTGTAACCTGAAGCGTATGTAACCCGAGGTACCACTGCAGTTGCACTCATAGTCTAAAAAGCATTCAAACACATTTATAAATCTGAAAAGCTGGGGGGGGGGATTTAAAAGTTCTTCATCTGAAGCAGAGAAGACCACAATGTAGGTGCTAGGCAAGCTTCTCTGGAGAGGGTGTTCCACAGTGAGGAGCCATCACTGGATAGCTTAGCGAGTAGCATGTGAGACTTCATCTCTGACTTGTGAGTTCGAGCCTCACATGGGGCAAAATATTCCTGCCTTGCTAGGATGATCCTTGTGGTCCCTTCCAAGTCTACACTTCTATGATTCTGTGAAAAGGCTCTCTCCCTTTTGGCCACCTGCCTCACTTCATGCCTTTTATACACCCATACACACCAGTCACCCAATGAAAGTGTCAAAGTTAACTAGATTTGCCTGTAGGCATATTTTCAGATAGATCTGGGATGGCATAATCAGTAGAGCATGAGACTCTAAATCTTGTGGGTTTAAGCCTTGTGTTGGGCAAAAGACTCCTCCATTACAGGGGTTTGGACCAGATGACCCTCAAGGTCCCTTCCAATTCTACAATTCGTCTCCACCCCCATCGTTCAGCCTGGACACTGAGGTCCAGCACCAAGGGCCTTCTGGCGGTTCCCTCACTGAGGGAAGTAAGGTTACAGGGAACCAGGCAGAGGGCCTTCTCGGTAGTGGTGCCCGCCCTGTGGAACGCCCTCCCATCAGATGTCAAGGAAATAAACAACTATCTCACTTTTAGAAGACATCTGAAGGCAGCCCTGTTTAGGGAGGTTTTTAATGTTTGGTGCTTTATTGTGTTTTTAACATCTTCTGCCTTCTCCTTTAACATCCATGGGGTTTTGGTTTTGTTTTGTTTTGTGATACTGTTCTCCAACCCAACATGTACAAAAATGCATATATTTGGTGTAAGTGTGCATTAAAATGTATATATTTGTTAAGATGACATTCAAAAATGCATTCCACGTGACATGCAAAAATGTGTATATTATGATGAATGCTGACTGAAATACTGGTGAAATTTCCTGGGGACTTTTTTAAAAAAATGAAATAGCAAACCGATACAGAAATATGGCAAAACAACAACAACAAACGGAGAAATGGGAAACAGAGATAAACCAAGATTGATCGATTCCTCCATCCCTTTTTATCGCTGTGGTTCCATCATAGGCAAGAAGGGCCTCTCCATCAGGCTAATTCACAAATGACATGCTCTGTCACCTGTTAACCATGTCCTTTGGCTACTTGGTTCTACCTAGTAGAAACAGATCGGTTTCTATCCACAAATAAAGGACGGCCTCATTTAGAAACCGATGGGAGAATATTTCAGTCTTTCAGGACACTCTGCTGCTGGCTTCAAAGTTACTCGACAAAAAAAAGGGGGGCTTCAAAAGGAGGCTGCAGCATGAAATTGCTGAACTAGAATTTCTCGGCAAATTTGATTCTATTCAATTAAGACTTAATCAGGACTCTGGTCTTCTTTTTCGCTGCAGGTGTTAAATTAAGTTAGTGCAGCTAGAAAGACAGTCTTGTCACAATGACTGTTGTTGTGAACATGTCATCCTGTTCTTATCCTGTGTACATTTAGGAACTCCAGGAAAATGACTCAGGGCGACTGCTGTCCTTCATATTTTATAGTCTGTGTGCACCACAACGGTGTGTGATTGTGTGTGTGTGCTTATATATACTTATTGAAGATAAGACTGAATGTGTCTGACAAAGTGGGCTCTGGACCAGTCCATGAAAACCTCTGCCACGTGACTTTTGTTTGTATTTTAAGGTGCTAAAGGCCTATTTGATCTAGTGATAGGTGATTTGAGAAAAAATATGAGACTTGTTTGTATGGAGTAGAAATTTCACCCTAAATGATTGCCCCACAAAATATATCTGGTGCCTTTGAATACCATTTCATTAATATTTGCATAGTAGCACAGCTTCACTTAAATGCAAACTGTTATATAGTTGTTCATTTCAAATGGGTTGCTAGGCTCTCGTTCAGACACTTATTTAATTTAATTATTTAACTGTTTTCTTTAAACTGATGTGACAACCTCTCGTATTTGAGGTATGGTCTTTCAAAACATGCAACACAATCCTATCAGAAGTATGCCCTACATAGTTCGATGGGACTTACTCTTAGCCTGAAATACTTTACACCTGCATTTCACTTCATTGCTTATGATGTTGGGAAATGTTTATTTAAAAAACCCCAAATAGCTTTTAAAAACAGATATGTTGTAGCGAAATCAGCTGTATGTGTAGTAGGCTGTAATATAAATTAATAAAGTACGGTTTTAGAGCTGATTTTTAATAAATAAAACTCATTTTAAAAATTTATTTTATAGGTTTTATAGCTGTTTAATTCAAAAGGAAAAGGGAGCGTAAGTGCCCTGGTTGGCAGGAACAATTGGACGGGAGCTAATTTTAAATCGATCACTGCATTTAGGATCATCTGACTGATGATGGACCAGTCAGCGAAAGAAGCTAGAAACTAGTAAAAGTTGCTTGTTTGGGTCACCCTCAAGTGAATTTCTACATGGCCTGGAATCCCCAACACTTCATTAGCCAGACTTTAATTGAGGGGTCCATTTTGTACCTGATGAACTTGCAAGTTTGCAGTAAAAAATAAATGTGCTCTCAACTTGGCAGATTCTGAGTTTTCAACTAAGCGCAGCCTCCAGAAAATTGGAAAGAGGTCAAGGGGAATCTGAACTCCCATGAAGTATCTTGAATTTTAGTTCAACGATGTCAAAGATTGCTTTGGAAACATTCATTAATCTTTGTGACATATTTGTGACATCACAACAGTTCAGAGATGGTTAAAAATGAAGCTCATGGGTGACCTTTCTCAAGGTCATGCCAAGTCAGTAGTAGAACCTGGGAGTCAAGACTAGGGGTCTGCGGGGGGTGGGATTCAGTTCAGGTTGAAGCTGAATCTATCAAATTTCCACTTTCTGAAACAGCATATGAACCAAAACACAGCAATCTCCCCAAATTTCCATGTATCTGAATTTTACTAGGCAGTTTGCCACGCTCTGTTTACAGAAATGCATATATTAGGGGGAATTGTGAATAAAAACAACACGGGGGGGAAATGATCATATATAAGGAAATTGCTAGCAAAAATGTGTCCCTTAGTCAAAACTGCATATTAAAATGTGTTTATTGGGAGAAATTTGCACTAAAATACTGGCGAAGTTTCATTAGTATTCTTCCCCCTCCCCCCCAAAAAAAACACAAATGGCTGCAAAATGCACAGAGAACTGAATTTAAGATTGGGAAAATGAAAAACAGAGAGCTGAAATTGACTGATTCTTCCATCCCTAGTCAAGACTTGTAGCTTTGCACTTGGTAACAATAACAACAACAACAACAACAACTTTGTACCCTGCCCATCTGACTGGGTTGCCCCAGCCACTCTGGGTGGCTTCCACATATATAAAAACATGACAAAACATTAAACCTTAAAAAGCTTCCCTATACAGGGCTGCAACAACATCTAGCAGTGACCTGATAACCGAATTGAGTTGCCTTGTTTTCACCATAAGGCTGCAGTCCTGAACACATTTACCTGTGAGTAACAGAGCAATCTCTAATCAGGGCCTAGGAAGACATGGCACAATGTATCCACCACCATATCTGAAGCTCTGCCACCTTCAGCCAGCCAGGATTCCATGGTGAAATTAATAATATTGGGATGCCATGGGGGGGGGGATAGATGCTTATAAAGGCCATTGCACCTTCATTTTGATAAGTATCAGTGTGGTGTGATGTTTGTAGCTCACAGTATTTTGGATCACACACACACACACACACACACACACACACACACAGGCAATATTTTGGAGCCTCTTTTCCTGTGTTCCATTTTTCAGGTCCATAATGTGTGCTGGCCTGCAGTCTGCCAGGTGGCTCACTTGACATACTTTGTGATGACTAACTCTGCGTGGTTTGGACAAAGTGATGCCAAGGCGTTTCATCTTGCCCCAGTGACTCACAAGGCGGAAAAAATACTGCAGCATTTAGTTTGCAAGTATAATTTATGTTCTTTCAACTGATCTTGCTGTGGCCAGGCCAATTCAGCCATGAAAAGTGAGGGAAACGCATCGGTTCAAGGAGGGAAGCGCTGATCTATGAGAACAATTTTAGTTAATTAAGTGGACATTTCACAAGGGCGAGGGATCCACTAGTCCCCTTAAGAGAGCCAGTCAAATATGAAATACGAGGGATTTTGTTAGGGGAAATAAATGGACAGGCTGCAGATAAGGGCGGACGGACAGCTGGAATTTTGCTGCCTTTGTAGCTGAAAGAAGAGGATGGCCCAGTAGAACATAGGGGTTCTGAGCTTATGGAGTTGAGGGATCTCCACTCTTACGTCATCCTTGTTGTCAAGGACAAAAGCTACATGGGCATTTGTACAAAGCGGGGTTTCCATTTTGCTATTTCATCCGTGTTAGAAAAACTGTCAGGTATGGATATAATCATCTGGGCAGTGATGAGTTACTTCACACAATCGGCTTCTCCTTTATTTAAAGGCACATATGGCAACCCGGCCAGAAGGCAGTCTAGGCCAAAATGTAAGAGGGAAATGGAGCTACTTTCCACCTGCTGCTGCCTTCTTCCTGTTCTTCTTCAAGAAGGTTTGCACCAGGACAGGGCCCTCTCCTCTGATTGTGGGAAATGCCCCAACTTTCCAACTGAAACCGAAGGAGCAGCTGGAGAAGGTGAAACTGCGGGTATATCTACGGTATATTGCCGTCTCACAAGTTCACTTTTAATGCTCAATACCTTTGTGCATCACTCCCAGAAATCTGGAGTGGTAGTTTTGGGAGCACTGAATGCCCACTATTTGATGAAATACAGTAATTTATGACCAAGGCTATTTTTTTCCAGCAGAGCTCAGTTCTGGCACCTCTCAGGTGGGCGCCATTGCCATTCTATTTTATTTTTATTTTTTTATTTTTTAAAATAAATGTTTATTAGAGTTTTACAAAACATAGAAATCATCAAATCGCATAAATCAAACAATCACATATAACAAAACAGAGAACAGAAAAACAAAAAAATACACACTTAGCAAAGAAAAAAAAGAAGAAAAAAGAAAAATCCACTTTTAAGTTTCAAAATTCCATATCCCTCTGTCCTGACCTCCTCACATCTCTCTTTTTTGTGTTCCTCTTTATTCCGTCAAATTCAGCAAATTCTAACCCTCTTTCAAACCTCATTTATAATTATATATTTCCACTTATTATGTCTCAAATTTCCCTTATCTTGGTCCTTTACTCCACCTTGTATACTTTGACATAATATTATTCTAGTCATACCCCCCTTCTCCTTTTTAAGATTCTTCTTTTCATAACTCTTTTAACCATATCCCAAATACCATGTTACCTTCACTTCCCACATTTTACAATATTTTTGTAAATAGTCCTCGCCATTGCCATTCTAAGAGAACAAGGGAGAAGTTCATGGTCAGCTCTGGCACATCTTTTTCTAGAAAAAAATAGCACTGCTTATGGCATTTATTTTACCTCAAGAGCTTGGCCTGTCCACACAACAATGCTGCGTGTAGGCCAAGCTGAGAGTTACTGACTGACGCAAATTCACCCAGTAACTTTTGTTGCTAAACAATGGTCTGTATTACACTGAATTCAGCTTGGTGGTGTAGATGTTTGGATGGAGGAGAAATTCTATTCAGTTCAAATTTAAAGGCAAACTTACCTAATTCAACAGGTGAATCGAAACACCACCTTTTAAAATTCGCATTCTCTGAATTTTGCAATGCAGTTCTTCAGCCAGGCAATGTGTACAAAAGAGAACACATTGTGGTGATGCGTACATAAAGCTGCATATATTAATGAAAAATACTGTATGTACATTAGGGGTTCATAATGCATACAAAAAAAGAGGGCATATTAAGAGAAAATCGCTGGACTTAAAAAAAATAAAATCACAAATTGATGTGGAGAACTGAACCAAAACCACCACATTCACCCATCTTGATGTAGCTGCAGATCATTTATTACTGTAGATTACAGATTACAGTGAGTTTCTGTTATCTGTCGTATGTCTGATATCTGGTGCCTCTTTTCATTAGGTTAGTTCCTGCAGGGGTGCCTGTCACAAAGTGCTCAAATAACCACTTTAATCTTCTCATCAGTCGCTTTGTGAACAAGCTATTTTCACATTTTTCTTCTTTGGTGTTGTGGTTTGATCAGTCTCAATAGGGTGCAGGGTGTGGCTGCTAATAACTGCTTTTAATTCATCTGAGCTCCAGGCCATTTCATAGAAAGTTTCCTTGGTACTGCCCGTGGTTTCCTATGCCTCAGATCCACCCTCACAAAGCCCGGATTCTGTCTGAAGATGAGAAGCATATATCTATTGGCTTTTATCTGTTAATAGAGAACAGTACTACAAACTCAAAACAAGTACATTACAAAGCAAAAAGTAGGCCCCCAACTCTCTTTGGCCTATTCTTCTCCCTGTTGCTCTCATATGCCTTCAGCTCGACTGAGGGTGGGGTGCACTTTCATTCCAGGAACAACAGGGACCTGTTCAAGGCAAAAATGCAGTGGGTTCTCATCTGGGAGATGTTGCTTGCAGATGACACAGCCTTGACAGTGCTCCAGGGAAGCTCTATAGACACATCAACTGTTTTGCCCAAGCCTCCATGGAGTTCGGCCTCACCATCAGCCTGACAAAGACAAACATCCTAGGTCAGGACACTGTCAGCACTCCACGCCTGAGCATTAGTGGTAGACGGTTTTGTCTGCCTGGGCTCCACCATAACCAGCAACTTCTCCATCGGCGCTGAGCTGGACAAGCGTATTGGTAATGGCTCGCCTCTCCAAAAGGGTATGGGAGAAAGTGATGCTAACAACAAATACCAAGATGAAGGTCTACCAGACCTGCGTGTTGAGCACTCTACTTTATGAAAGTGTGTCATGGGCAGTTTACACTCACCAGGATCAATGACTTAATGACTTCCATATGTGCTGTATTAGAAAGACTTTGGGCATCACATGGCAGGACAGTCTCACACAATGATGTGCTCTTCCCAAACCCACATTCCCAGTATGTTTGCACTCCTGTCTCAGTGACGTCTCCACTGGCTCAGTCATGCACACAGAATGGAAGATGGCAGGCTCCCCAAGGATGTGCTTTATACGATACGATACAATAATCTTTATTGTCATTGTCCCATACAGAACAATGAAATTGAAAAATTGCATCAGACATTCAAAAACCAACAAGCCTAGTATCCCAGCCTGGTTAGCCCTCTAAAAACTCTGATACCCCATAATTAAATACAATATACTCCCAAAGAGACTACCTTACACTGCATTTAAAAGCAAAATTGCATTTGGATAGAAACTGTTTCTCAGACAGCTAGTCCTAGTCTTTATGGGGAGCTGGCTTCAGGCATCAGGCCTGTTGGCAGACCCACTCTGCACTAAAAAGATGTTTGCAAATGTGACACGAAGGCTGGCAACATTAATCCCGCCATGTGGGGATTCCTTTGCAGGCGACCACAGTGCCTGGAGACAGACAGTCAGGTTGAGCATCAACAGCAGTGACCAGAGGAAAAATGAGTGCAGGGAGGAGTGCGCAGAGAGAGGAAACACCATGGTGCATCAGTAACAGCAAAACTGGACACCTTCACCTGTCCCACCTGCAACAAAACATGCCTCTCCAAAGGTTTGACTTTATCTCCAACGGCACACTCTTCAATTGTCTCCCGAGACAACAAAATGTTAAGTAGACTAGAGCAAGACTACCTCAAAAGATGTCTCCAGTGTCCTTTCCCTGCCCTTCTGTCCAGGACTAACCAGATAGAGCAGAAGAATCTGTTTACCAGATGAAACTACTTTGTGACCTAACAACATGTTGTGCCTAAAGTAAACTCTGCAGTTCTGGCTAAACCATTAGGCAGACTGGGGTGTCTGCTTCAGGCAGCAAATGCATAGGAGACAGGGAGCAGTAGGGCGATGGTTGTGGCCTGTCATACACGCCTTGACCTAGTAGCCGTTTGTACTATACCTTTAAAGCAGGGACGCGGGTGGCTCTGTCGTCTAAACCACTGAGCCTCTTGGGCTTGCCGATCGGAAGGTCGGCGGTTCAAATCCCCACGACAGAGTGAGCTCCCGTTGCTCTGTCCCAGCTCCTGCCAACCTAGCAGTTCAAAAGCATGCCAGTGCAAGTAGATAAATAGGTATCGCTGCAGCGGGAAGATATATGGTGTTTCCGTGAGCTCTGGCTTCCATCATAGTGTTGCGTTGCACCAGAAGCGGTTTAGTCATGCTGGTCACATGACCTGGAAAGCTGTCTGTGGACAAACGCCGGCTCCCTCAGCCTGAAAGCGAGATGAGTGCCACAACCCCCATAATCACCTTTGACTGGACTTAACTGTCCAGGGGTCCTTTACCTTTTTTTACCTTTACCTTAAAACAGCACCATACTACTGTTTGTTCAGTTAGGTGTATTAAGTGACACCTAAAAAAATTATAGTGTGGATGAAAAAAAGGTGGTTTTGGATACCCATGCTTCATGTAAAATACTATAGAAAACACTTGTGGTATTTTCCAGTTTTTTGTGAAATGGCCTGTAAGTTTTTACTGAGGGAAATCTCTGCTGGGAAGAGCCATGAAAGTTGGACCTCCCTCCTTTGCCATAGTCTCAAAACAGAATGGGTCTCCCATTGCTGCTATTGGAAAGAAATGGTGGGGATATATTCATGCATTTCCACCCATAGTATCTTGTTTGAAGATAAGATATGCTTAGGTATTTAAGGGCAAAGCAGCTCACTGCTCCATCTCTAATGCATACTCAAAATCTGGGCTTCAATCTGGGTTGCGAGATGGTAGAAGCACAGCCATGGGTGACTAGCTGACCTAGCATTTTCACTAAAAAGGCATGCCGCATAGGACTTATTGATCCAAAAGAACCTAAATGTTTCATCATTCAAGGCAGCTAAAAGCAGGTATTATAAAATATGTAAAATAAAGAAAAACATTTGTACATTTACATAAATTACATAAATTACATAAATAACACAAATAAATTGCAAAAAAATTTAAAGGAAATGTAAACCTGCTAACAGAATAATGTGCAACTTTTTTTTTCTATTTGGATCAAGCACGAAACTTACAGCTGTAATAATAATAATAATAATAATAATAATAATAATAATAATAATAATTTGAATTTATTTAAAACATACCTGATCTTCAAAACCATCCTTGTGAATGTTTGGGCCTTGGTTAGAACAGGTTAGTGAACCCAAATGAAAATGCCTTATGATCATTGCAAAAAGCATTGTGGTTCAGGTTTTAATCAATTTATATAGGTTTAACAACATTACATTTACATGTGCTTGATTTCTGAATCATGCTCATGAATAATAAGAACATTGCTGACATTGATAAGTATTTTTTACTGCTTTCCCTACCCTACATACTCAATTACTTCATGTACCTCGTTTCAATAATCCTAATAATTATCTTGTAAGTCTTCTTATATTGCAAGGGCTGAAGCTGTAACATGCTGACTTGCCTGAGGACATTGAGATGGTTGGTGATTGAGCTGAAATTTAAAGCTTCCCATAGATCATACTATAGCCAGGTGCAGATGATAATCTAGAAAGAACGAACAGGTACCCATAAATCTGGCAATGGGTCTCCATCATCTCATCTACTTTGGCAGTCAGGTGAGACATGAGTGGAGGAAATCTCTTGGCATGGCCCATGCTTTCAACCTGGTTGCTACTCCAAATTCACACTTAGTGAAGGAGGCTATAATTCATCAGGCTGCAGCAGAAGGAGTGGTGAGAATCAAGGCCATTCTGTAGAGATCAGCTCCATTGGGCTCTATGCTCCGTCAGCTGCTTTTATTGCAGCTGCTCATTATACTACTATGTATCTAAGCCCATGTTTGCTTGTTTCCACTTCCCTCCTCTTCCCTCCTTCCTTTTGTGCCATGTCTATTAGACTGTGGCACTGTGTTCCAAACCCCGGCTGTGAAGCAGCGGTTAACAGAGCAGTGGGAATGCCACCACATCCGCAGACCTGCCACTCATGCCGGGGGGGACAGAAAGTGGGGGCCGGCTAATGGTTGCACCAGGAAGGAGCTGGCACAGCAACCAACCGGGCCCCAGGGCTGTCAAGTGAGACTGGCCTGGGATCCAGTGGATCCAGGGTCATGCAACCCCTCCCTATCCGACATTTTGTGGGCTGCTCCTGGCAGTGAACCTCCCATGCGCACTTCTACCTGCTCACCTGTTCAGAGGACTGAATGGAGAATCCAGGCCAGTGGAGTGACACCGGTAACATTACACAGGTAGAGATAGGTGCAGGTCCACAATCAAACCTCCCCTCTCCCCATCAGCCTGTTTTGGATGGTATCCCAAGCCTCTGAGCATGGACTGTCTTGTTCTGATTGATCTTATGCAAGGGAGCCCATGCATCCTATTTTACAAAGGACATTCCTGGCCTTGAAGGGCTGCCTGGTCCAAGTCCACTTTAAATATTAATAATCCTAAGAAGGAAGAGCTGTAGACTCTTGTAGTCCATCATGCGATATGTTGGGACAAAGGGCTTGATGTGAATAGTGACCAGAGGACAACATTGAGCAGGCAAATTAATAATAATAATAATAATAATAATAATAATAATAATAATAATAATTTCCCTAGCCACTCTGGGCGGCTCCCAACAGAATATTAAAAACACGATAAAACATCAAACATTAAAAACTTCCCTAAACAGGGCTGCCTTCAGATGTCTTCTAAAAGTCAGATAGTTGTTTATTTCCTTGACATCTGATGGGAGGGCGTTCCACAGGGCGGACGCCACTACCGAGAAGGCCCTCTGTCTGGTTCCCTGTAACCTCACTTCTCGCAGTGAGGAAACCGCCAGAAGGTCCTCGGAGCTGGACCTCAGGCTGAACGATGGGGGTGGAGATGCGCCTTCAGTTATACAGAATGGATAATGACAGTCCCCACCCTCCCCACCACCAAAAGTCTGGCTACCATATTATGCACATAAAGCTTCCAAAAAGTAAAGGACACTTCTGTGTGGTGCCCATTCCAGTCCTACCTTGAGGTGGCAAAGGAATGAATGGTTGTTGCTGTCAAGAAGAGTGGCAGACTTCATGCTGGTATACATGCATGCCACAAATTCACACACAAATCGTGCACTTATTAGTACAGTTCAGACAAAATGCCAAAACATCATTTTGAGCTATGAGAGGGGGAAAACCTAGAAAGAGCCTTGTGCTTTGGTGTCTCTTTTTCCTCCCTTACACACTTAGAGGAATTATTTATTTTGTGGCTTTGTACAAACCATGGTTGTGCCATTGCATTTGACCCAGGAAACGATGGGTGGTCTGGAACTAAGTTTCACATTGGAATTAATCAACATGATCCAGTTAGGACTATTCATTTCAATAAATATCCTCTGAGGAAAAGAATTAGTTGAACATTGCCTGATAGTTTGTCATTCCCATACAAACCAGTTTGGATTTGACAGCAAACCAGGAAGTAACTAATTAAGCCAAGCACATGGATGGAGAAGGGGAAGAGGGAGAGAAAGGGAGCCGAGGCTCTTTCTAGGCCAGTTTTCCTAGTGTCAAAACACTGCATGGTATTACATATGAACTGAGCCATTTCCCCCTCAAATGGAATATATTAAAGAGGGTAGATAATCAGGAAAGTGTTGGGCTTTCAAATATACCTTTCAACCTTGACAGTCTTGGCTAGCTTTTCCTATTAACAAATGGAAGAGGTTTGGAAACAAGGCCAAAACAACGGCTTGTATAATGAAGTTCCTGTGTTTCTGATTCCATTGATATCAGAGTAAACTACTATGCCGGAAGAAATAGAAACCATTATCTCACCTCCCCCTTTTCTTCTTTTTACAGTGTGCAATCCTCTTTATCTGTCTACTCGGAAGTAAGCCCCTACTGATCTAAATGGAACTCACTCCCTAGTAAGAGCACATCAGAGTGCAGGCTAAGTTTATGGTCTGCTTCATATTAAATATTTGTCCCTGTTAGTGCCAAATGAGTTTTTAAACAGAGTGAATTCTCTAGCTAAAATAATAATAAAAAGCCAAGCCTGTGTGAAAACGAGACCACAAATTAACAGGCATAAACAATTCCACCCTAGAAGAAAAGATTCATTAACTGTTCGTTCCTTATTGGAGAATAACACATTTTGGGCAAATCCTCTGAGACTCTGAGGACACTTATAAATACAAGCAGCATTTGGAAACATTTCATTGCAGAGAAAATTCCAGACTTCCATTTTTCTTCTTGAGGGAGTTCATGTGTTGGTTTGTTTGCTGTGTTCGTGTGTGCCTTTTATACACAAAAAAATTAAGTTCCAGCAAAGGGAAAGTGCATTTATGCAAAAGCAATTTATCAACCACTCCTGTTCTCCGAATTCACTGAGGTAATTTAGATACTTTAATGGCGAGGTAGTTTAGGATGGTATGCAAATAAGTGCTTTCTCCACAATATTGCCTCCTAATCGTCTCTGTCAACCCCTACCAACTTCCAAATCAGTTCAAAATGTTTCCCCTCAATTAATCTTTCCTGTGAAATTATTCTCCACCCGCAAATACATAATTTAAACACAATACCAATTTCCTTTTGTGCTATATGTTCATACGTTGGAAATCTGTTATGAACAGCTTTGTTATACTAGGCACAGCAAGAGGACTAACACAATGTGGTGCTGCTGAGCACTAATCTGATTTTCATAGCGTTCAGCGTGTACCAATAAAAATAGGGCCCTTTGCATCTGTTATTTGACTTTAAAAAAAGAGAGGGAGCAAAAAACCCACCCGTGGCCTTGACCTTAGTGATGTCAGGCATATACTACAGCTCTTCTATAATTTACAATTGACATCACGGATTAAATTTGTTGTTTCAGCTAATGCAACAGAGCAAGTTGAGGTAGATTGTGAAACAAAGCCAGCCACTGAAATACGAGGCTTGTCAAGTATAAATTTACAAAAGATATTCAGACGGAGCACACAAGACACAAATAAATGGCTGGAGAAGCTGTTTTTGACAGACTGCAAGGGGCTAGAGACTTAAACTTGAACATTGTAAATCCAAGTGTCACAAAGTGCTGCAGCAGAGTGAAAGACATGTCTATTCTTCAGGAATATAAATGGTGATACGAAAGCAAACTTCCAAGATGCTGTGCATTTTGGAAAAGTATATCACCTCTGCCTTGCGACACATTTAGCGAGTCTTCCTTGTCTTCCTTACCCCCAGCTTTGAAACATAAAGATCGAGTTAAATATTCAAGAGGATAGGAGGCTTTGGGTGCACGGATTTAACCAGAATGCCAAAAAAATATTGTTTTTGGTTAATCTATTTAGCAGCGAACTGAATTATGCTGTTTGCCATTTTACACGGCTTGAAATAAAGCAGAACATTCCCAGGAGGAAGAGGGCTCCATTGGATCAAAGAACCTTCTGTCCATGGAAAAACACCACTGGACAAGAGCTACAAACTACAAAAGGTGGGTTCTCACATGATACAGTAGGAATGACTGTGTTATATTATAAACCTCTGGAGTTTCGTCGTGTACTGCCATGTCCCCCGCCCCGTTAAATCCTTTCTGATTCTTGCTAAAAGAAAAGATCACCTACGATAAACCAGTCGCCATAAGAAGGAGTTATAAACCACTGAATACCCATAGTCTGTGAACCACCCTGAGACCTCTGGTTATAGGGTGGTATATATAAATTATTATTATTATTATTAGTCTCCAAAAGGTGTTCAGTGCATCTCAGGAAAGAGATGCCAAAAAAACCCTGTGATTAGAAGTCACAATGGATTTTTTTTTGTCTTTAAAAAATACAACAAATTGAGCTCAGTTGTATAATAACATTTTAATTGAGTTCTGTCGCTTTATCTGTTTAGTGGGGTTTTTAAAGTTCACATTTGGAAACAGCTTTTTCTTGCTGTTTTACCTGCTTAGTTGTGTGCATGCAGGTTTGTATCTTATACGCAAATTGCAAAGGCGTATGCTTACGCCTAATAAATAGCACCCAATTCTGAAACTTTTCATGTTCTTCATTTGCAAATAATAGAATATAAAATATCCATGTAAAATGATCTTTTCCACAGTCCTCGAGCTTCTTCTGTCTCTGTGATTGTAGCGTGTTTATATATATATATATATATATATATATATATATATATATATATATATATATGCAGGGAAAGAGAACAGGCTCTCTGTTTGTCACATGATCCAGCATAGCTCCCCTTGTATAGGATTTACTGCCATTTCAAGGATGATGTAGTACCCGGCTGCCTATTGACAGGATGCAATAAAGCATGACATCCAGGAATTCTGGAGGTGCAGGCAAGCTTGCGTGTGTTTGCTGTATCCTGTGGAAATTTTTTACCATATTTTCTGTTTATCCCAGATGCGAAAATCACAAAGAGGATAACTGTGACTGTAAACACAGGAAAAGGACACTAGCCAAATGTGTAGAACTCCAATTCCTTCATTTCCAATGTAAACCAGCCAAAATAAAAAATAAAAAAGCACTCTTCCTCCCTGCCTCCCTGCCTTTCTTTATAGAGACAGGGCTGAGCTTTGGGGAATAAATTTGACCTGAGGAAATGAAAACACTCTGGCTGTATAACCCAAATAAGATGTCAACAAGAGATTTAAGGGAAACTTTGTTGTCACAGGACCATCAATGAAGTTAAATACAGGCAGGTTTTTTTTTAATTTTGAGTGAGGCATTCTGAATATAACTGAAAGGCTAGCTGAATATTTCATGATTTGAAAACCTGAGATAGGAGGTGTTCTGCTCAGATTCTTTCAGGGGACGGTGTGGGGCTTCATTATATATATATATATATATATATATATATATATATATATATATGCCCCGCGGCGCTATATAAATAATAATAGTGAAAATAATAACATGGAGAAATAAGTGCACAGGGAGAAAATGAAAGGCAGCAATTGTTTGTCATCAGTATACAATGTTCTCTAGGTGGTCCCCATTGAAACAAGCTTACTACAGGTTTAAGAGTTTAAAAAAAGATAGCTTTTGTCAGAGTATTCACACATATTAATTGATCAATAAAACACTCAGCCTAGTTCACATAATACCTGGGTCACTGATGTGCTACTACAGAGATGACAGGGGGTGTCTATGTTAATGTACAATTCAGGGAATTTATCTCCCTCAAAGAGGGAGTGGGGGGGGGGAGTCATCGTCCAGACATTATCTACATGGTGATGGGGCTCTGTGGCTCATGTTATAAGAGGATGCCTCTACAGCATGAACCCTCAGCAATATGTAGCTGGAGTACAGCAGTGGCTAGGAAAACGTTGATGCGATGATCACATCATATTACACATTTTCATGTTGCCAGGGAAATGTGGAGAAGGCTTGATTGGTGGCACGCATGCATCTCCCTGTGATTTGTAGAGTTTGGGCATCTGCTATGGTAACATCCATTAGTAAAACGGGAATAAGCAGAGCCCTACATTGAGGGATTCAACTAACCCTTGTTCATGATGGGTGTGGTTTGCCTTTTACAGCATTTTCAGATGGGGAGTATTTTTGGAAGCTGTTTCTAGAGTCTTCTATCCTGCACCACTCCGATACTTTCTACAGGCACCGATGTGCTTGCAAGTATGTCCTGTAAATCTCCTCTGGAAAAGTCTCAATAAATATCCCCTCCCAAAGCCCACCATCCATGAGATACAGTGGTACCTCGGCTTACATACGCTTCAGGTTACAGGCGCTTCAGGTTACAGACTCTGCTAACCCAGAAATATTACCTCAGGTTAAGAACTTTGCTTCAGGATGAGAACAGAAATCGTGCAGCGGCAGTGCAGCGGCAGCAAGAGACCCCATTAGCTAAAGTGGTGCTTCAGGTTAAGAACAGTTTCAGGTTAAGAACAGACCTCCAGAACGAATTAAGTTCTTAACCCGAGTACCACTGTACTTGTTGATACTCTGGCTCATTTCCTGTCTGTTCTGCTGCTTAGCCTCTCCTACACTGAACACATATTCTTATTTTATTATTTTATTTTATTTATTAGATTTATATAGCGCCTTTCACAATAAGATCTCAAAGTGATTCACGAAATAAAATACAGGATTAAAACAAGTGTTCTTAAACATAGCCTTAAACATGTCCATATTTTATTGACACCCACCTCTTGTCTGTGATTAGTGGACAGAAGGGGAGCATACCTACACCATTTTGTGGACCTGTCTCATTTCCTGCACTTTTAGATGTGGTGGCTATTTTGTGCCATGCCAAACATGATGGCAGCTGTTTTGTGGCTTGCTACATCCCCACAACAGCCATTCTATGCTATGCTCAACCTCGTGGCAGCCATTTTGTGACAGGCACCCATCGTACTTTCTCAAAATTCTAAATGTGTACACTGGGCCCGAAAAGGTTAATGAGCCCTGGTATACAGGAACTGATAACAAGGGTATTATCATACAGTAATTGCTTCTTATGCTGGCACCCTTCCTTCGAACACTGGTCGTTCTGCCACGAGAGCCAACTATGTCATTCACCCAATCCCTGTTATTTATTTCTAAATAACACATGACCAGAGTGGCACAAGAACCAACTATGTGCAAGCGAACATCATTCTACGCTATTGTGGCTTGATGCGAATCAGACCTGAGTTCCAGACACTGAACCAGGGCACCTAATACCTCTAATTCACATGGACACCATGCTGATCATTAGTAGTTCAAGTGGACTAGAAAGGTCACAAAGGAGCCACACCAACTGCTGCTAAGTTACCATCGACCTTCCATGATAGTAGATACCTCTTGGATGTGCTTCTTATTTGAACACTGGGAAAGCTGCAGTTCAGAAGAGCTGTGTTGTCCTGGACAAATTCTGAAGTGGTTTGTGTGTGTGTGTTGGTACATGTTTTGAAGCACTTTTATTGTGCAACCCTCACATTGATCACATTGTACAATGACTTTGCATACCAGATCTGTACATCCCCAGTGGTATATCTCAACCAAGTACAGTTGCCCCATGCACACAGAGCATATGCAAATAAATGAATGAATCAATAAATTATCCCACCAGTACTACTTTCAAAAGCTATAATCAACATGTGGGTTTCATATTCATTTCTATATGTAAGTATCATTCCCCTTGTGCAACTAGAGTGGAAGAAAAGTGGGGAAAGAGGCTATTATACATTTCAGAGAGGGGGTTTTGGGAGGTGGGATTATAATATTTTATCTGCCATCAGTGTTCTGCAGGATAACAGCCAAGAAACTCCAGAACAGAGCTCAAAATAATATCAGTGCAATAAATAAGCAATAGAAAGCTACACTCATTTTAAGATTCACCCTTCTTTTGTATTTGCATAGGATATTCCTGAGATAATGCTTGAGAAGCACATGTATACCTGAAGGAGCATCTCCACCCCCATCATTCAGCTCGGACACTGAGGTCCAGCGCCGAGGGCCTTCTGGCGGTTACAGGGAACCAGGTAGAGGGCCTTCTCAGTAGTGGCGCCCACCCTGTGGAACGCCCTCCCACCAGATGTCGAAGGAAAAAACAACTACCAGACTTTTAGGAGACATCTGAAGGCAGCCCTGTTTAGGGAAGCTTTAAATATCTGAAGGACTATTGTATTTTAATAATTTGTTGGAAGCCGCCCAGAGTAGCTGAGGAAAACCACCCAGATGGGCGGGGTATAAATAATACATTATTATTATTATTATTATTATTATTATTATTATTATTAAATTAACAACAGCAACAGAATTGTGGAAGTGGCAGCTGTTAACATTCTGCTGGCACAATATAGAGAAATGCTAGGCTATGAAGCGCAATATTGCCTTTTCCGAAGCTGCCAAAGGTTATCATCGTGTACACACCCGGCGCAAATACGGAATAAGCCACTCCTGCCTTTAATTTACCTTTCTAGCTCACTGAATCCTAGGCTAGGCTTGCGCTGAGATTCATTCACCAGACAAAAAGCGCTTCCTATTATTAATGGCTGGGAGAGGCCTCTGTGTAATCAAAGGGCACAGCTGTAGTGATGTACAGCCAATGACAAACCGAGAGATCGTTCCCTCTCCCTGCTACAAAGCTTGCTAGCTAGCAGTAAGGAACTTCCCTTGCTGTATATCTGCAAGATAAATGGCCCCTGGTGTGAATATACCTAGTGATCGCAGTCTTGAAAAGTATTGTTATAACCCACCTCATACAATCACTCTCAAAGTGACTTGGCTGCATTTTTCACCATTTCATAGCTATTCTTGCTGTTTGTAAATAGAAGGCGATGCCGAGCAGAGATTTAGAGCCTGCGGGGGACGGCTTTCTCCATTCCGATTTCAAAACCAGTGTTTCCGCAATTCATGGTGTCAGCAGAGCACCTTGCATGAGATATCCTATCTGACTCTTCGGTGAGACAAGAATGAAGCAAACGAATTTATCTGTGAAAAGGATCTACAGAACGTACAGGAAATCTTTCTTTCTTTCTTGCCACGTGATCTGAAACCTCCCTTGCGTGTGGATTTGACCAAAAGGATCATTTCTGTACACTGTTATTTTAAAACAAACGGGAAGGAAACCCCATTGATCATTGCTGCAGCCTGGAATGATTATAATAATGAATGATTTTTTCAAAAAAACAGCAACACACTTAAGCTTCCGGCGGAGAAAGCTGTTCATGAAAAGCAAAGCTGGCGATAACAGTTAATCCATGGAATTCTTAATTAATGATGGAAATAATGCATATGCATTCCATTGTAGTCTTCTTATAAATACCTTTTGTAAAAAAATGTGGAAGGGGTACATCTTTTCACCAAATCAAAGGCAGCGATGCTAACTCAGACATACATGCGTGCACACACACACACACACACACACACACGAAGCTCGGTGACCTTTTCATGAACTTTGTCAGAGAGGGAAAGATCATTGAAAGAGGCAAAGGTCAATGTTCATGCTGATCACAAACAAAAATAAGATTCAGCCATGCAATGAAGGACAGTTAATAGACCATCTATGATTTGAACAAAACGTTATGAATATTTGCATTTTTATTAGCTGTAGGATTATTATTATTTGCATCTCTACCCAGCAAGAAATTATTTTTTAGGTGTGCTCCTCCAAGCCACATCCAATCTTCAGATACTTCGAAGGTTGCAGCTAACATGATTAATAGGTCAAATCAACAACATTTGCTATATTTGCTTGTTAATTTATCAAGTTTACTTAATCTGTTTAAAAGTCAGACTCTATTAGCATGAAGGAGTTCAAACAATGCGATTAAACAAACGTCGTAAGATACATTGCAATAGCTATGCAATCGTGTGCTTTAACGTTTCTAAATATTTGAGGTTATAAAAATAAACCGCATGAGCTTGAGGATGTTATGTCAGTGGACAGAAACAAATGGGATGCTGGACTAGGTAGGCCTTTTGCCTGATCCAGAGGGGCACTCCTCATGAGTAAATCACTAACCATAATGGATATATTGGTTTCACAGTGCAAAATTGCTATGCAAATAATGGTGCCATCTCGTCTAGGCTATTGAGTATGTAATAAACAAAAATCTGCCCTTATTCCCTTATGGGGGATACAAGAGCCCTTATAGAATCCTTTGTAGGTTCTCCATCAGTCCGAGAAAATAACAGAGGCCAACCAGAGAATATTGAGAAGCAAAGCAGTTTGTAAGTCTGATCTTTATTGAACTGTTGCAACAGGGTGCTCCCCTCACACGCAGGAAAGGAGGAGGACCCAGAACCAAGGTGTGCCTGCCCTTATATAGACATTTTAAATTCCCTGCCCTGCAGCTCAAGACCACCCCTCCATACATCATACATACATCACAGAAGGGGTGTAACCCAAGACCACCACCCACAAACATGACACTTACATCATAGAAAAGGTGGTCTACAACAGAAATTTGAATGTTGTTGCTTTTCCTGTCTGTCAGGTTATCTGATAATGCCTTATCTGATTGCCTTTCCTGGTAGTCTGGCTATTCCTTTGAGATGGTGATTTCTTAATTCCTGAGACAATGGAAGGTTCCCTCACCCCCCTCCCTCCTTTCAGAGAAAACATTTGGTCAGTTTGGGAGTCAAAATGGTTTCAGGGCGGTCTTCCTGTGCTGCTCAAGACATGTGGTCCGCACATCTATGTACGTGCTGGATTGGTACATTTATGAACATTTATTATATATATAAGACCTTAATTTTTTTTTAATTTCAAGTACATTCTGTCACTTTACGTTCCAAATATAGCAACTGGAGTTGTGCAGAAACAGCCTCTAAAATTATCCTCACTATTTGCGGACTGAGAAATTGTGGGGACTATTCTAATGGATTTCTCCCGAAGGAGGAGAAGTTCTCCAACAGCTTATGGGAGGCAGGGCTCAGTGATAAAAGTAGCAGTAGTGCAGCTTCTTTCTTGTTTTCTAAGGGTTTTTTTGTTGTTTTTGTTTTGAGGGATGGCTCCTGCTGCAGAGTGGCAACTGTGCTGGCAGCCTAGCCAGCACCTTGCATCTCCCCCGCCCCATGCCCCTTTCCTTCAGTATTATTCCAAGGCATTGTGGGTAGGAATGGTGGCCGCCACAAAAACCAGCGGAGAATTTTTCTGAGAAAATTACGCAAAAGTTGCTTCCTTTTTTCCCAGGGGTCAGTAACAGAATGACGTCACAAATTTGCTCATAAAAGTGTATTGTGAGAAATTTCAGCTCCACCTCCCTGCAGTCTTGGAACGCATTGCTATAATTCACCTCATACCTAATATAGCTTTGCCCACATTGTAAAGGGATTGCACAATTCAGTTGTGCCCAATAGAAAATCATCTGGAATGGTTCAAAAGAAACAGATCACAGCTGAATTGCTTCTCACCAGGTTGTATGGAAAAGTCAAACATAATGCATATGAACTTGTGAAGAACTTGTAGCTTGCAGATGATGCGAGCTGGTTCATATAATCCGCTTTAATGTATCTTTGAGAGACAATTAACCAGATAAAAGGGGGTCCTTTTCTGTTTTTTCTTTTCTTTCCCTACTGATAAATTTGTTCATGTCACATGTTCATGGGCTGTTCCTCTCAGTCATACATAAGCAACTAGCATTTCTCCCTATTTGTGGATTATTGGAAATATGAACTATGCATAATATTGGTTCAGATAGGTAGCCATGTTGGTCTGTCGTAGTCATAATAAATAACAAGATGAAAGATATTAGATTAGATAGATAGATAGATAGATAGAAAGATAGATAGAGGTAAAGGTAAAGGGACCCCTGACCATTAGGTCCAGTCATGGCCAACTCTGGGGTTGCGGCGCTCATCTCGCTTTATTGGCCGAGGGAGCCAGCGTACAGCTTCCAGGTCATGTGGCCAGCATGACAAAGCCACTTCTGGCGAACCAGAGCAGCGCACGGAAACGCCGTTTACCTTCCCGCCGGAGCAGTACCTATTTATCTACTTGCACTTTGATGTGCTTTCGAACTGCTAGGTTGGCAGAAGCAGGGACCAAGCAACGGGAGCTCACCCCGTCACGGGGATTCGAACCGCTGACCTTCTGATCGGCAAGTCCTAGGCTCTGTGGTTTAACCCACAGCGCCACCCGATGATCCAAAAAGAACTCCCTTAAGAGAATCAAGTCTTTTTGTCTTAAGACAGTCTTTAAAAGATTTTTTTCCATATATATATATATATATATATATATATATATATATATATACACACACACATATATACACACACATATGTGTGTATACACACATATATTTCCAGTAGCACCTTAAAGACCAACTAAGTATAAGCTTTCTAGGTATGAGTTTTCATGTGTATACACATTTCTTCAGATACTCTGAAGCAGAAGTCGCTACAACCTTATAACTGTTGATGACTGTTAATGATGGCAGTTGGTTCCACAGGGAAGGGGAAGGGATTTTGACTCCTTCCCATCATTTACTGATTTTCAGAGCTTTCATATTTTGGGGCCAATAGTGACTTTTCCAGGATGTGGATGTTGCTGTGGTCTAAACCACTGAACCTCTTGGCCTTGCCAATTATTATTATGCATAATATTGTCAAGCTTCAATGTAGGCAGACTGGCTCAAAGCAGAGCATTCCTTCTGGAACAACATCCGGAGGGCACAGCGATAGCTACCCCTGTAAAAGGGTCATCAAGTGGGGTGCAGACCTACACACACTGGCCCAAGGGGCATTCTCACTGAACCCAGTGAGACTTACTTCTAAGCATAGCATTGTGCTCTGATTAGAGGTTTCCTATTTATTACTTTGTTGCTACCTTCGACTAAACTACTTGTAAACTGTAAATATTTGTAAGGAGAGAGCAGTGTGAGTGCGGTAGGAGGAATCATGTGTTGTTTTCCTCACAAGGTGAAGAAAAGTGTAAGAAGCATGTGACATTAAACTCAGGTGAATATTTTAATTACTGGTTAGAACTAGTCCTTCAAAGAAGCACCGAACAAGCTAAGAAACCTCTGTAGAGTCATCTCTCTTCTGCAGAGCCTATGCCCTCCTTTTGCAAGGACCTCATGCTTTATGGATTCTACCCAAACAACCTAACAAGACACTGACAATAATAAACCAATAGCAGGTTGTTTCGCTTTGGATACAATTGCAGCCATATAACCATTGGTAGCTTCTTTTATATGTTTTCTTTTTTCTCTCCTCCCTCCCCGTACAATCGCTAAGACAAGAAGTCTCACCTGTCCAACAGAACAGCTAATGCGGGCCTGTTATCCTGCATTATCCCAATGGAAATGCTTTGATTTGTCTCTCATACAAAGCCAGAGTCATTTGTCTTACTAACAGCTCCCAAAAGAGCAAAGCCTTCCTCTTCCTCCTCCTCCTTCTTCTTCTGAAATGTTACCTTCACACATGACTTTGCCAAGGGAAGTATTCCTCTCAGAAGGGTCGAAATTCATATAAGATATAGTTCAAACGAACTCGAGAGGGCAGGCTTCCTCTCTCGCTCTCCCTTTCAAAATTGTTTCCCAGCTGCTACCCAACCAACAAGTTCAATATCAAACTGTTCAGGAGACGTCAACAGAATGGTTTTGAATCAGTGCAGCCGTATGTCCGGCAAACACTAGAGAAAATGCAGTCAAAGATCACAGCTAAATTGAAAGCATCAACAGAAGTCCTATGTCCCTTTAGACTTAAAATGCTTATGGCCACCTTACCAATCGGTGGCGTGAGATGGCCACTTCAGGTGGTGGTTGCCAAGCCACTGCTCCTGTGCACCCCTTTCAGCCATTCTAATTTTCCTGAGCAGGTCCCCTTCAGGGGGAAAGGCCATAGTTTGGTGGTATATCATCTACCTGCCAAGCCAGCATCTCCAGGTAGGACTGGGAATGTCCCTTGCCTGAAACAAGAAGTGCTACTGGGAAACCATTGACCCTGACCAAGCAATCAGGTAGAAAGACAGGCAGCCCAGGCTGCTCTGTTCAGAAGGCGCCGTGTCTGCCATACGACACCTACCGGTGGCTTTGCATTGAAGCATCTATTTGAGCAGTCAGCAAGCAGATACCAGGCACAGCAATGAGTGAGCAGCAGCGAGGTTCTGGAAGACAGAGCTGTGTGTGCCACTCGTAGGGATGGCATAAGAATTCAATTTGCTTTGTTGTTGTTTTCTTACCTTATTTTACTTCCCAAAGCAATATGCGAACCAAAACCCAGCTATCCTTCGTAAGCTGGGCTTCTGCAAATTCTGCGATGTTCTCCAGGTCAAACGTTGTACAAAAATGCATTGTACTGGGTGGGAATTGCTTGCAAAAAAGGTGTGTCTTAGTCAAAAAGTGCATAAAAACTGGGCATATTAGCAGACATGCATGCTCAAGGTGGTGGGTTTTTGTGTGGACCTTGAAAACATAAATAGTGCAAACTGATACGGAAATGTGGAGAACTTGACTGAAAAAAATGAGAAACTGAAGAAAACTGAAATTGACAGAAACATATTTCCCTAGCCTAGCACGCATAGTGTTCCCTCTGCCCTCTAAGATAGCCTGCTGCTCTCAGGTGCAGTGGATAACATTGCCCCGTCACTGAAAGAAAATTCAACTTCTAGTCCCAGTTCAGATGGTTTCTGCAGGTGAAATAGTGGTGGAGTGCCATCTTGTCTTTGTTTCATGAAGAAAAAAGGCCTTTGGCTTGACCAGCCTTGACCCCATTTTATCCACCTGCTCGAAACCAGAGAACCAATAAGAAGAATCTTGAGAAACTGATCCACTGCTTCTCTTCACTTCAGACACTTGCATAATTGGATTTGTGTCTCTCTCTCTTTCTCCTGTGCTATTATCATTTTTACAAGTTTCCTTGCAGCTTCCAACCAAGTGTTTCTGGAAGCAGAGGAGCTGTTTGTGAACTGTCACCTCCCTGGGGGAGGCTGGACAGTGGTTTGAAAAAGTGACACTGAGATTATGAACGCCATGCAGTCCCAAACACAGAAGCAGTTGGGTGCACACAAGTGACGCAACCACATACGTCTGTCCACTCATGAGTATCCTAGAAGTCCCACATGTACTCATTGACTTAGATCTCAACCAAATACTTATTGTATTTTCTTTTAAAAGCAATATTGGGGTCTCCGATGTGGAAGAACTGAATGTTCCTTCTAGGCTTGAAATGGGGAACAGCAACAAAAAAGGCCTCTGGAACATTTTGAATTTTTACACAGATTACCTTCTAAGGACAACAGTGTATATCAAGTCAATAACCTTTTAAGACCTAATCAAAGCAGTGTTGTGTGACACTTTATTAATGAATGTTTTAATGTGGTGTATTAAAGCTAACAAACATGGAAACCTGCATGGAGTCGTCAAATTTAATATTCCATTAAACACTCTGTTTTGAAGATGGATGGGTTGGGTTTCCACACACACCCAAAAAACCCAAAAAACACAACACATTTGTGTGTGTGACCTTAGGAATTAAATTAGATTAAATTTTAGAACAGAAATTTGAGCTGGGAAAGAATATGTCTTCAGAAACACATTTTCCGCTTAGATCACACATTGTAATCCTGGCTAGATTGTCAGGTTGTAAAGCAACCCCTTGACTTTGGGCAAATGCAAATTCCACTGTCAGAAACCTAATTAGACACTTGCAATAATTCACTTACTCAAAATATCTAATGTCAACACTGGTCCAAAAACAAAGCAAGCAAGCAAAAAAGGTCACTATCCAAAACAAAGTTAAGCTTAAATTCAAGGAAAACTATAGGATTTGGGGAGACTACTTGCTTAATGCTGGCCCATGAACACAGTATTAGGCTCGGATAAAGCTGTAATAGTGCACCCAAATTATTATTATTATAAACAAACTCTAAAGACCATGACATAATTTTGATGTAAAGGTTTTACATGCAGCCATGCGTCTTGATTATTAACTTCAACTAAGTTAAATATTTCTCACCAAGCACTCCATAAATCACCCAACAACTGTGTAGGAACAAGTAAAAGTGAGGCATTGGAAGATATCTGCACTGCCACAATCACATTTTTCACCCAATTCCTTCCCCCCAAACATTTTAGATATATCTACTTTCCTCTCATGGGACGCGGGTGGCGCTGTGGATAAAACCTCAGTGCCTAGGACTTGCCGATCATATGGTCGGCGGTTCAAATCCCCGCGGCGGGGTGAGCTCCCGTCTTTCGGTCCCAGCTCCTGCCCACCTAGCAGTTCAAAAGCACCCCTAAGTGCAAGTAGATAAATAGGTACCGCTTTATAGCGGGAAGGCAAACGGCGTTTCCGTGTGCTGGGCTGGTGCTGGCTCACCAGAGCAGCTTCGTCACGCTGGCCAAGTGACCCAGAAGTATCTTTGGACAGCGCTGGCTCCCGGCCTCTTAAGTGAGATGAGCGCACAACCCTAGAGTCAGACACGACTGGCCCGTACGGGCAGGGGTACCTTTACCTTACCTTACTTTCCTCTCACTCAGGCCCACACCCACCAGCTCCACCCAAGATGGCCAGAGATGGTGGGTGTTGTAGCCGTAGAATCATAGAACTGCACAGTTGGAAGGGACCTTGAGGATCATCTAGTCCAACCCCCTGCAGTGCAGGAATATGCAGCTGTCCCATATGGGGATCAAACTTGCAACCTTGGCATTATCAGCACCACACTCTAAGCAACTGAGCTCTCCAGCTTTCCAACAACATCTGGAGGGTCCTCAATTCCTCACCCATGTGTTGACTTGGCAGAGAGGAAGCTGGGAATGCACTGAAATTATCAATTTGTAGTGTATGAAGGAGCCTTCCTTCTCATGACACTTTCCAGATCAAATCTTCACAATCCTAAGATGACATTTTAAAGACGCTCATGGAGGTTCTTCATGCATCTGTCCAAACCAATTAACGGCACTTTTTAATGGAAATTGGGGCTTGAGGGTGTCCACCCCCCCAGGAACACGGATCAAACACAGCATGTCATCTTGCTAACATCTTCCTAAAAGGCAGGTGCATATTAAATATACTCCAGACAAAGGACTGAGTCAGCAGTGTATCATGCATTGCTGGCACCCGGGGCGGCACAATTGCTGCGCCCCCTGGTGGACTGGGCAGCTGGGGTGGGGCGCGTGCCAGGGGGTGCATGAGAAGCCCACGTCGATGGTGAATGGAGCCCACCTCCAACAGGCTCCTTGCCCGCAGCCTTCATCCACCAGACCAAATCGCCTGCTGCTGTGCCTCAGATGCCAGGGCTCCCTGCCTGTTGCGGGGGAGCCTAAATTGCGCCCCCTCAAAAATGTGTTCCTGGGGCCACAACACCCCTCCCCCCCCCCACACACGCTATGCCTCTGTCCTGAATTACAAAGTGTGGGGGGAGAGAAATGGGACCAAATACTATTCATTTTCCATTTCCACAGTCATCATCAACCATAAGCTAATGAACAGAAATAACATCAAGTGTGCATGATTTATTTGGTCAGCATTTACGTAAATATCAAGGTCTCTGCATGAAATTATAATAACAATAATCGCAACTGCTGCTGCTGTGCTGCCTCTTGCCCTACATCTGCATACCACCTCAGACAAAGGCTGTTTGTATATTTTTGCCTCCTGACAGAGTGCAGAGATTGTTCAGTAAAGCACCACAGCTTTTAATATGCAGGGTTTGTTACGGGAGCCGCTCAATTCATATTTCCACGGCTTTGATGGTAAGTGAACAGCAGTAGCAATATTAATCTGCAGTAACCTGTCAGTGAACTCTGAGGCTAATATGATGTAGTTATGATTTTACCATCAATCAGACCTGAACGGGATCTGGAAAATCCTTGCAGCGCAGCCTCGGAAAAAATCTAATTGTGCAAAAGCTTCATCTGTTTCCAACATTTCTATTTTATCTGTCACAGGGCTTTTTGGCCTGCAACATAGCCTTTTATTATTAGCCTTATTGCATTAGCTTGCTGGAGAATATAAGGGGCAGAAAGGCTAAATTTCAAAGTTCCCCCACATGCTATCATTTGTTTGCATAGGAGGATCCTATTTGACAGTTCCATATTGTTTGGGATATAGATAAACGTTATTAAGACATGTTGTTTGGTATGGTGCTCTGCACTGCTGGTTGCCAGCAATATTGAACTGCTATAGTTCAGCACTGAAGAAGAAGAACAATAAGACACTGGAGATGCAATAATATTCTAGAGCTGACAATTACTCCTTGGCAGCAGTAGTGTGGGAATACAGTCTAGGATCAGGGAGCTCATTTCTGCTCATGCAGTTCTTGCAGGAACAGAAGCGGCACAGATATCGAATGTGCAAAAAAGGCAAACAACACCCCTATAGATTGAGAATTAACTAATTTGTTTAAAAGACTTCTGTGCTGTTTTTTAGCTCACAAAACAGTATACAATCCATACATGAAAAGAGTTATAACGTTGGAACGGCTCAGGACCGCAATACCTCAAGGACCGTCTCTTTCCATATGAACCTACCCAGACCCTGAGATCATCTTCTGAGGCCCTCCTTCGTGTGCCCCCTCCTTGAGAGGTCCAGAGGGTGGCAACACGAGAACAGGCCTTCTCTGCAGTGGCTCCCTGTCTGTGGAATGCTCTCTCCAGGGAAGTTCGCCTGGTGCCTTCATTATAAACCTTTAGGCGCCAGGCAAAAACGTTCATTTTTAACCAGGCCTTTGGTTGACCTGATGGACACCCTATACCAGGGGTCTGCAACCTTTAAGACAAAAAGAACCACTTGGACCCGTTTCCGAAGGGGGGAAAAACTGGGAGCTGCAAAACCATTGCGACATTTAAAACAAATGTATCTCCGGAGCCGCGATCTGACAGCAGGCGGGAAGGTGACGTCGGGACGGTGCGTGACTAACGCACGCACCGCCCCCATGCGACGTCACAGCCAGTACAGCGCCCGCCACAGTGGGGGAGTGTCGGGGCGCACAATGCGCCTCCTCCTCTCGCTAATATCTGCCCCGGAGCCGCGGCAAAGGTGTAAAAGAGCCACATGCGGCTCCGGAGCCGCGGGTTGCAGACCCCTGCCCTATACCTTTTTAGAATGTGGCTCTTTTTGTGGGGGTGTTACTGGGTTATTGTTCTTATTTTGATTTTATATATTGTGATCTTTTTTGTGAACCGCCCTGAGACCTCCGGGTATAGGGCGGCATATAAATTAAATAAATAAATAAGCATGGAAAACAATAAAACATTAAAAAAACCACCACTGGGCACAAGAGCCTGTTGTATCAGGCCAGTGTGGCCCACCTAGCCCAGCCTGCTGTTGCGTGTGAAGACCCCCAAAACCACCCCCAAATGAAGACACAATAGACACAGATTTTAGTTTAAGGTTTTTGGCATTAAATTTTGGCCACGACTTTATTGATCACAGCATGTGAGTGGTTGCTTAGGCATTGGTTCCAGACTTCCTGAACCTGCACAGTGGCAGGAACAGGACTGACACTGGGCACCACCATATGTCAGTAAGGGAAAGCATCCTGGGGGAGCGAGAACTCCTTCGATCCCACAGCTCACCCCAGATGCTCCCAGGGGCTCTGGCGTGGCCCTGGCCCCTTGACAGGGTTCAGACAAAAGCAAGGTGAGCCCCTGAATTCCTTTAATGGAATTCCCTAGCAGCAGCAATGGAGGGGCAGGCACAGCCAACTACGTCCCCTCCTCAAAACATTGAACCAAATGCCTAACCGCCAACCCTACAAAGTTGTGACGATTTGCTACATGGTAGGCAAAAACCAGGGACGCGGGTGGTGCTGTGGGTAAAAGCCTCAGCGCCTAGGGCTTGCCAATTGAAAGGTCAGCGGTTCAAATCCCTGTGGCGGGGTGCGCTCCCGCTGCTCGGTCCCAGCGCCTGCCAACCTAGCAGTTCGAAAGCACCCCCGGGTGCAAGTAGATAAATAGGGACCGCTTACTAGCGGGAAGGTAAACGGCGTTTCTGTGTGCTGCGCTGGCTCGCCAGATGCAGCTTTGTCACGCTGGCCACGTGACCCAGAAGTGTCTCCGGACAGCGCTGGCCCCCGGCCTCTTGAGTGAGATGGGCGCACAACCCCAGAGTCTGTCAAGACTGGCCCGTACGGGCAGGGGTACCTTTACCTTTACCTTTAGGCAAAAACCAAGTGGCACCAGCCAATCAGCCAAATGGCAAAATTCCTACCAGGCCCCTGCTCCAAAACAGACGACCCCTAGACAGGCATAGCAAGGCCATAAGAACAACCCTAAATATAGGGAGAGGAGGGCGGGTGATCCGCTGCACGTTGCAAGAAAGTGAAACTCTCCAGCAACGTGCAGCAGCTTAAGTAGCCCCTCAGCAGCCAATAGCCAACCCAACTGACCAAATTTCTGCCCTAGCAACAGAGGGGCAACCAATGGGGTGTTGTGGCCATCCAAACGGTCCCGCCCCACAACAGGGAGGCAGTTTCTGGTGATCTCACCGCAACACGTGACCTCCGTGATGGAGGACCCGACTTCTCACAGTGGCCCACCAGATATAATCATAGAATGTAGAGTTAGAAGAGATCACTAGGATCAGCTAGACCAAAACCCTGCAATGCAGGGATCTTTTGCTCAACATGGGGCTTGAACCCACAACCCTGAGGTTAAGAGGCTCATGCTCTACAAACTGAGCTATCCCAGATAGCCGATGAGAAGACCGAAAGCAGGGACTAAGTTCAGCAGCATTATTTCCATTTGCAATTCCCAGTATTTGGAATTCAGAGGCATATTGCCTCTGACCGGGGAGGTAGAACATACTTATTGTGCCTAGTATTAGTATTTCATTATTGCTTATTAAATTTGTACAACCCCCCCTTCATCTGAAGATCACAACATAAAAATACAAGCTGAGAACACAAAGTATATAATAAAACAAAACAAAAAACCTCCCATATGAGGTTGCAGTGTATTTATGTGGAAAAAAGACATAGTGCTAACATAATATTTAAAAAACAAGGTAGGTCAGATAGTCCCGAGAAACATAGCAGCACCATCCAATGATGTCTGTCCACTTGCACAATGGAAATCCACTTCTACAACGGGATTTCTGGAAACTTTTCTCCCTTCTCCAAGCCCCAGCACACCTGCAAAGTATGTTCCATAGGATCCTCCAATCCCTAGAGAAGATTTAGCACTGCAAGGCGAGGAAAGGAGAAGCTCTGCTGTGTCAGAAGATGCCCACATGGGCTAAATTGGAACTCACCTATTACTTTCAAACTATAGGATTATCTAGAGCCAGTCAGATTACTTATTACTCATATATTAGTGTGAAATGACCTACAAGAATGCATTACGTTAGAGAAAACTGCTTTGGGAGATTGTGTATATTAGGCAAAATTGCATACATCAAGAGACCAAAATGCTGATTAATTTTTATGAGGACTCTTATCTATTTATCAGTATTTATTGCAAACTGTTGTGGAAATGTGGAGAACTGAATTTAAGAATGAGCAAACTGAAGTTGCCCGTCGCTGCCTCTACAGCAAGAAGGCTCCATACACAGCCAGCTGCTTCCTGCTCCAGATCCCCATTTCTGTGCATGTATTGTCCCCTGTGGCTTTATGACAGTGTTGCATCCTGGGCTTGGCAAGTGGGAGAGTCCAGTCTGCTAAACTCCGTGTCACTTCGAATCCCATCATCATGGAGGGTCCTCAGCACCAACCATTAGACACACAGGAGGTGTGTTGGCACAGCTGCCTCCTGGATGGCTTTGGGATGCCATGTAGGTTAATTAGCTGCAATCAATCACCCAGCCTGCAGTGTCTGGACTCCCTTCCAGAAGTTGCTGTGTGCAACTTCACGGTGCCATATCTGATGCTACCAGTGGTTACCATATCAGAAGACTCATGGGGACTCACCATTAAGGTAAGGTAAAGGTAAAGGACCCCTGGATGGTTAAGTCCAGTCAAAGGCGACTATGGGATTGCGGGGCTCATCTCACTTTCAGGCCGAGAGAACCAGCGTTTGTCCACAGACAGCTTTTCTGGGCCATGTGGCCAGCATGACTAAACCGCTTCTGGTGCAATGGAACACCGTGATGGAAACCAGAGCGCATGGAAATGGTGTTTACCTTCCTGCCACAGTGGTACCTATTTATCTACTTGCACTGGTGTGCTTTCGAACTGCTAGGTTGGCAGGAGCTGGGAGAGAGCAACGGGAGCTCACCCCGTTGTGGGGATCCGAACCACCGACCTTCTGATTGGCAAGCCCAAGAGGCTCAGTGGTTTAGACCACAGCGCCACCTGAATCCCATTTCTGTTCTTCTTAGAGCATGCTACAAAATAATGTGCCTTATGACACCATGGATTGTGGAGTTGGCCTGTTGCCAGTCTAGTTAAATTCCCAAGAACAAAGCATGCTAAGCCAAGCCCTGCTTTGTGAGGGAATGTAAATGAGGCACCAGAGAGATCTGTCTTGCAGGCAGAAGAGAAGCAGAAAGGCAATGTTTGCTGCAGCTTTAACGCTTGAGCCATAGCTAAGCCAACAATTAGTTGGCCATTGTCATTCACCATTACCATGTTTCAGGATCCTGAGACCAACTTGGCAAAACCCAGCTCATATTGGAGTGTTGTGGGTATCAAGGAGTTAACGTGGAAATGCTGACTCATGAGGTACAATCTATTTGCAATTTCAGGGCCCTGCATAAAAGCACCCAGGAAAACATAGGAAGCTGGCCATACTGGTCAGATTAGTGGTCCATTTAACTCGGTGTTGTCTATACTGACTAGCAGTGGTTTTCCAGAGTCTTGGGCAGGGGTTTCTCCTGGAGTCGACGGGGATTGAACTTGTGACCTTCTGATGCAAAGCACTGAGCAACAGTCCGTCCCCAAAGGAAAGACCAAATACTTCCCTTTCATGCCCGAATATTCATAGCCCGCTATCAGCTACCAGATCTGAGCCCTGGCATCTTTCAATTAAGTCCTCTTTCCCTTTTTTTAAAGTGAGAACGTTATACACACATGCACACCACCCTACAAATTGCATCCTGCTTGTGCATAATTCTTTCACCAGGCCATTGTTGGTGCCACGGCTACTGTTCCCTATATGTTACGTGCAGCTGCAGCGGCTTATAAGGTCAGGATGGGGAGAAATGAAGTGATAACCTCACACCCACAGTTCTCTTCAGAAATCAAAAGAGCCCATTGCCCAAGCCTTTCTGCTTTAGAATGCTGATGTTTAGAAATAACAGCTTGCTGTAAAGTATGCATTTATATCCGTTATTTGATGTATCACATGCCTTGTATTTGATTTCCCTTTGCTTCGTAGAGAAAAGGGAGCATATTTTTGCTCGCATGATATATGATTTTTACAGCGGTTTTATGGCGAAAGAGAGAGGGGGGAGGGCGAAGCGAAAAGCAGTAAATCAGGCGAGCAACATGGTGCGTTATGCAGTCTTTAAAAACAGCATCTCCTTTTAATAAAAAAAAACCCAGATTATAAAGTTTCAAATGATTTCATCCCTTTGATTTTGCAACTCATGCAAAGCAGCAGAGACTAGATGTGATGTCGGACCCAGAGGGCAGTGGTGTTCTCTTGGTGTGTCGCAGCAAGCAGAGCTGTGCGTTTATCGAGCAGTGCCTGGGCGAGAAATTAAATTTTGCAATATGCACCCTAGCTCTCAGGAAAAAAAACCCTGCTTTATCTGCCCACGCATTGAGCCAAGCAGCTGAATGCTAATGCAAAGTAATTGTAACCTAATAAAGAATAGCTATACAAAAAAATAAATGAGGAAATGGCAGTTGCTTCCTGTCAAGGGCACGCAGGAATGCCGCTTTGGAACGACCCAAGTTGGTAACAGGTTAGAATGACAAAAACAGGATGTTGGATTGCTCCTACAATTAGGTGAAAAGACCTCCCTCCACCCCACCGCCCTGCAACATATTGCTTCCATTTGTGATCTTTTGTAAAAATAAAAAAAACTGCCTCTAGGGAGTTCTGTGTGGCTGCGGAGCCAATTGTTGAAGGTGCAGCAATGCCCAGGAGATAGGAATGATAGAACATAGGTGACTAAAGATCCAAAGATTTATATAAGGGGGTTGGGACCAGTGCTTCGCAAGAACCCAAACCCAACCAACCCACCCCTGTCCTCAGTTGCTTCTGAAGTGCAAGGGAGGTTCCGCTTTTGTTTAGCGTATAACTAGCCAGGCCCATTTCCTTCAGATTTATTTATTTATTTGACCACCTTCTCCTCCAAGAAGTCTGAGGTACGTGGTTCTCCCTTTCCTCATTTAAGCCCCACAACAAAGCTGTGAGGTCAATTAGGTGGAGAGGGAGTGGCTGGCCAAAGGTCATCCGGTGAGCTTCAGGGCTGAGTGGGGACTTGAACCCTGGTCTCCCAGGTCCTTGTCCAACACCCTAACCACTATACCACACCGGCTCTGTGTGTGTTTCTGCAAAGTACGTATAAGGAAGCTGTCAGGACCTTCCCTGGAGCCTCCAAGTGTCCCTATTTTCCAGGGGTAGTCCTGGATTTACAGAAGCCATCCCAGTTTCTAATTTGATTCTGGAATGTCCAACCTTTCCTACCTATATCGGAGAAATGTTGGAGGGTATGGATAGGATGTGCCTATTTTCATTGGAGAAATGTCGGAGGGTATGCGTTGCCTTGCCCACCTACCATGGATGTGAATGCCAGCTGCTCCCCACAAGCCATGTTCTTGCTAAGCATGGAAAGGAGCCTTACCTAATCAGACTGAGGGTACTTTCTATCATATGTGGTGGGCCTGTAAAAGGATAAAAGAGTATTGGGAAATACAGAATCAAAGAATTATAGAGTTGGAAGGAACTTTGAGGGCCATTCCCCTGCAATGCAGGAATTCTGCCCCCAGCCATCCTGGTTAGCTCTCCTGTGGCGCAATGGGTCGGTGTGTTTGGCTGTTAACCAGAAGGTTGTTGGTATGGGAGATCAGATTTCAACATGAGTAGAATTCAACATGGAGCTCAAGCAAGTCTCCTTTACCATTTTAAAGGGTCAATAATCCAACCGACCAAGAAATTAATATTTTAGGATCTCAGTATTTATTTATTTTATTTTATTTTTGCTTTTCTTAGGTTAACAGAAAACAGCAGAAATATTTAGAAAATCAACCCTCACTTTTTTTGTAAATGTTATTTTAATCAAAATGTCAGATAGACAGACAGACGCATCCTACAACTAGAATGCTTCATAGTATCACAGAATCGTAGACTTGTTGGAAGAAATCCCCTGGTGTTATATCAATGTGCATATTGTGTGCTTAATAACATATGCTGGGGCCTACCTTCTTTGAGGGTTAAAAGCTATCAGATCTCCCAGTGTTCTTTTTAAAAAAATGTGCTTGAAATAAGCACTTCCCCTGCACAGTTTTCCTGTTCTAAATCTCCCCTGTTGATTTTTGCTCAGTGGGTGCAAATTATGTGGTCAGCCTCCCAGCTCCACCTCTATAAGGGAGGGGGGATTTTGATTGGGAAAAGAAGGAGGGGGTTACCCCTTACCCCAGTGCCTCTGTTCAGATCAAATTCTGAGCCCCTACAGCTGCTCTAAAGTAAGCAAAAATCTGGGAAGATCAGATCATGGATCTCCTGCACAATGTAAGGCCTGGTCTGAAAAATCTGATCTGTGAACCAGGAATTTCCTGGTTAAAATTAGTGCTGTGTTGGATACTTGTCCTGTCTCTCCCCACTCTGCCGCAATTCTGCATCAATTAATGAGAAAAGTGGCATTTGAAAATTATGAAAGAGAAGAGAAACTTTAAATAAGGTTATCATGGGTGCAGTGCAGGGTTTCCGGGGTGTTTGCCTTACTTTTGATGTGACTGAAGGGTGTTCATGAGTGTCCTTTTCTTCTACAACTTATCTCACCAGTGGCTTGTACTATGAAGTCTCCTTGGGAGCCCACATTTCAGCCAGAGCCCAGGAGGTAAGACCTCCTGTGGGGCTTTTGCAGATGCATGGTCACCCAGAGAGGCTGCAGAATGCTGGAGAAGTATTTACAGTGGTACCTAGGGTTACAGACATTTCAGGATACAGAATCCCCTAACCCCAAAATAGTACCTTGGGTTAAGAACTTTGCTTCAGGATAAGAACAGCAATCGTGCGGCAGTGGGGGGCCCCATTAGCTAAAGTGGTACCTCAGGTTAAGAACAGTTTCAGGTTAAGAATGGACCTCCAGAATGAATTAAGTTCTTAACCTGAGATACCACCAACCCGAGGGACGCGGGTGGCGCTGTGGTCTAAACCACAGAACCTAGGGCTTGACGATCAGAAGGTTGGCGGTTTGAATCCCTGCGATGGGGTGAGCTCCAGTTGTTCGGTCCCAGCTCCTGCCCACCTAGCAGTTCAAAAGCACGTCAAAGTGAAAGTAGATAAATAGGTACAGCTCTGGCGGGAAGGTAAATGGCATTTCTGTGTACTGCTCTGGTTCACCAGAAGCAGCTTAGTCATGCTGGCCACATGACCCGGAAGCTGTCTGAGGACAAATGCCGGCTCCCTTGGCCTATAGAGTGAGATGAGCGTGCAACCCCAGAGTTGTTCGCGACTGGACCTAATGGTCAGGGGTACCTTTACCTTTACCACTGTACTAAAAAGAAAGGCACATGCAATACCCCTGGCCACTTTGCAACAATTAGGCGGCCTCAAAACCCTCCGCAAACTGAAAACGTAGCAAAATTCTCAGTATCCCTGAGAATGAGGCATAAAATCCAAGCCTCTTTCGCAGAGGAAGAAAATACTTGAAAAACCGAAGGACAATCTCACTTCTGACATGAACAATCTTAAGCAAGCCACTACCTCTCACCCTCGGTTTTTGCACACTGTGCCTGCAAAATGGGGATAATAGTTGCAAGACCAGTAACGGTAAGGGTTGCAGTAAAGTCGCTATGTGCAGAGGCAGCAGAGAAAGAAATGAGAGGCGACGATGGGCAAAGCTAAGCAAAACCTCACGACTGGCAGCAGAGGGCTCTGGTGAGACGTTCTGATCTCTACTAACTTGGATGTAGCCTCCTCACCAGAGTTCAAATACTAAGCTTCCACAATCCTGCAGACTAGTAATAGATACATCACGATGGCCCTCACATTTACCTCACCGTCCATTAGATTGTCTTCACACCACAGTGGCCTAATTTACAAGAGCTCGGATCCAGGTTTACTCATACTATTGATTTCATAACTAACTGAAGTCCCATTGGTTTCAGTGTGCCTGCTCAAAGCATGAGTGAGTCTGGATCCAAACCAGTGTTGGACCCTCCCAGCTCTCTGTCATGCGAGGAGGAGAGTATACAAATGGACAGCACCCTTTTTTTAAAAAAAGGAAGAACGGTAATAATTTTGACTTGCAGCATAATCTTAACTCCTAAAGTTATGACCCCACCCCCACCCCAGAGGTCATGTTTATTTGCTTCTGAGTAGCATCCTGCTTGACGTAACAGCATCATCGATCATGTCAGCAGCCGACACAGCTTCGGAGACGTGATTTGCTCCGTTCCTTTTGTTGCTAGTGCTCCAGCGGCGCAAGGCATGATGGGAGCTGTGCAGACTGACAGGAAACATTTCCAGATGGGCTTGTGGCAGCACAGCAGCATTTATTTCAAGAAACTAGGGTCAGATCTGGAAGTTTATATAAACTGGAAGTTGCGTAACACCAAATGCGGCCCTCCCTAAAATACTGCTGCTGTTTTTGAGGTCCATGTTCATTACCTCCCTTATCATCAAATGACTGTGTAACACTGTTCAACCTGAATTGCTACTCTTTCCCCTCCATCCAACATGTTTAAAATACAAAATGCTAGGTGCCTCCCCCTGTTGGTTTGGTTTGACCTATTTCTTTATAAATATAAAAAGGTGAGCATATTTGTAGCAAAAGTGTACTAACAGCTGTAAGAGCACCCAAGTGATGATCAATAAATGAGGGGGTTGGGAATACTGTTACCTGGTTTCCGGTGGCAGTGATTGCAATGAGATATTATGCATTTCCTTCTCCTCCTTCCTGTGTTCCCTTTTCTGTTGCTCCTGCAGCAACAGAAGGAGCGAGGCAAAAGAGAGAAATCCTCTCGTATTATTTCGACAGGGAGTCCTTTCACATTGTGATCCTGCCGCTTCTGTTTGTCAAGGAACAACAGCTGGGTGGTTTGAGCGATTTGGCTAAATTTGCTGTGTTGATTTAGTTCCGCTGCCATGATTAATTTTATTCTGCAGTGGGTTATATATCAGCATATATCACTCCTTCAGCTAGAAAAGGACACTTATGTGACTAACACCCCGCTCCTGAACACATTTACTTGAAAAGTACATCCCATTGATTTCAATTGAAATTTACTTCCATGGAGATGCATTTCAGGTCAAGCCAAAAAGCCAGAAACCTCCCTGATTCATAAATGCTATATTTGAGCAGTTCTTGCAAATCGTTTTATAACGAATGTTCTCCACAAATCTAATCCACTCATATCTATCATGGTAACATTGTTTAGTGACAGGGCTGAACCAAATCTACTTGCTGTTTTGGGGAAGATTTTTGTCTACGTAAAAGGCATTGGATGTGCTTTGTTCATGAAAATGTATGTCTGTTCTTTTGCATTTTCCTTTCCCACTCCTTTCAGCTGAATTGATTTGCTCTCTATAATGCAATCATGTTGTAGCCAAATCTGATTGGCCACCTAACATAGTGACATATCCACATTTGCTACGTGATCCCTGATTGGTCCTCCTAGAATCACTGGCCTCACTCTCTCAACTGATTTCATTTGCCATGTAAATAATTCAGGAATAAGGCAGAAGCAGTGGCCAAGGGAAAGACTGGCAACCAACAGTACTGGAAAATCTAACAAAATGCCGGTATTAATTATTATTCATAATTTATTGTTGATTTCATTTCTATACCGCTTTATAGTTTTAAGGGGAGAAAATCTCAAAGCAGTTTACAACCTCCATTAAGACGTCAAATAAAACAATCCATAATAAAACATTACTGAAGAAAGGAAAATATAAACTATATGTTTAAAGACAATTAACATTCATTCAAACATAATTAACAGAAAACTAAAATATTATCCTAAACATTTTTTAAATAAAAAAACACTACCAAGCAGATCAACTGTAGAATGCACTTTTAGCAGAGCAAAGTTAACAAAAACAATATTAAACATTTCAAAAGAAAGCATTACTAAGTGAAGTCAAATACAAAAGGCACATTTGAAACAGCATAACTAGCAAAATAATAAAAAAATTCTAATAAGCCTAGAACATATTGCATTGCAAACTGTGGGTATCCATCAAAGTATCTTTTTTATATAAAAAACAAACAAACAACTATTTCCCTCCCGTCAAAATTGCTACTTTGCTCCCAAAGTAAAAACTAAAGAATAATTCGCACAGCCCTGTTAGAGTTTAGGATTGTAATCCTGCACATCATTTGAGCATCCCTGCTTAAACTTCTTTGCTTCTAACAATGTGAGAAGATAGAGATTAGATATATAGATAGATGATAGATGATAGATAGATAGATAGATAGATAGATAGATAGATAGATAGATAGATGATAGATAATAGATAGATAGATAGATGATAGATGATAGATAGATAGATAGATAGATGATAGATAGATAGCGCTCAAAGAACTGTATTTATTGTATATTACATTAATATATCACTTTTTCTAAGGGGCTCAAGGCAACATACACCACTCCCCACATTTTCACAACAATCTTGTGAAGTTGGTTAGGCACAGAGATAACTCAGTGAAATTCATGGCTGAGTGGGAATTTTGTTCTTGACTCTCCCCAGTGTTGATCTGACACTCTTAACTACTGTTTCAGTAGTTAAATTCAGTAACAATGTAAGGAAGATATGTATTAATACACCATACTGTTGGTGCTGGAGACAGGGCTGAAGGACAATGTCTTGTCTAGATAAAGGTAAAAAGGTAAAGGACCACTGGACAGTTAAGTCCAGTCAAAGGCAACTATGGGGTTGTGGCGCTCATCTCGCTTTCAGGCCAAGGGAGCTAGCGTTTGTCCACTGGTGGGATATTTGAGCTGCAGGTATCTAGAAACTCTGTCCGAGGACCTTCCGGCAGCTCCCTCATTGCAAGAAGTGAAGTTACAGGGAACCAGGCAGAGAGCCTTCTTAGTAGTGGCACCTATCCTGTGGTCAGAAGTCAAAGAGACAAACAATTCTATGACCTTCCATAGACATCTGAAGGCAGCCCTGTATTGGGAAGATTTTGATGTTCAATGATTTGTGGTGAGTTTATTATTATTATTATTATTATTATTATTATTATTATTATTCTGTTGGATGCCACCCACAGTGGCTGGAGCAACACAATCAAATGAGTGGAGTACAAGTTATAAATTGTTGTTGTTGCTGTCAATTTCTCAGCAAGAATGCTTATTAAAAGGTCCTGTTAATTCCAGCCCAGCATGTTTATTTTTTACCACAGAAGGATTTTGCAAATAATAATGGCAAGAAAATATTTGTCTGAAAGGGAGCTTTGGAACGCATTCATCACGCCTACGCCAAGAGAGGAGGCAATGGCTAATGGTATGAAACCATCATGGTGAGTTGACTAGCGTCCTCGCAGAATACCTCTAGCATATCTGAGAGAAATGTAGCTGTGCCAGGCAACAGCTTTGCGCATATTTGTTCCCCATGATTTTCCCTGCTTGCCTCATTACAGGGTGAGCTCAGGAATCAAATTAGTCATTGTAAACACGTGCCCTACAAAGCAGATCTGAAAACTGCTGAATTCTGCCAAAATAGATTG
Source organism: Podarcis raffonei (assembly GCF_027172205.1). Classification (NCBI taxonomy): domain Eukaryota; kingdom Metazoa; phylum Chordata; class Lepidosauria; order Squamata; family Lacertidae; genus Podarcis; species Podarcis raffonei. Next base: position 115,013,647 of record NC_070602.1, read on the forward strand.
GACATATGTAGGGCACCAGTTCTAAATTATAGATATCTGCGTGAGAAAGAAGATCAGCCTGCTTATACTATGGATATACTCCTACCTTCTCTCCTTGGCAATACAAAATGGTTCATTCTTCATTTCCCTCTCCGTCCTTCTTTCCTTTCCTTCTGCCTAGTGACTTTTTAAAATCTACTTTGTGTAGCACATTGAAATTAACTCTTGATTAAAAGCAAATGTTCAAATTTGAGTAAACAGGAAAAGTATTCCCCGGTGGAATTAAACCACCTAGTCCTAACCAAGTTTACTTGGAAGTAGGGATGTACTGAAGTGCCTCAATCCGTTTTCACATTCATTCACAATTCCGTACCTTCAATTCGGCTGAAATTGGTTTATTTGGCACTAGTCTTTGTGCTGTTTTGCCTTCCACTGATATGGAAATACAAGTGTTTTTAACGTATTAGTAGGGACGCACTCTGAAAGTGTCTGGGGTTTCATAAATCAGGTTGGCATAAGGAAGAGGTCACATTTTAAAGGGAATAGGCAGATTTGCTGAAGGAGCTATTAAATAAGATTAGATTCTTTCAGAAATATGTCCATATTTCAGTGTTCTTTTGGCCAAATTGATGGTCCCTCTAAGATTCTCAGCACAGAACAGGGATGAGGAACTGCAACTCCCAAGGCTGGATCTAGTCAGGGGTGCATTCACATCCAGCCTGAACCCTCTCCTCTTTGGCTCTCCCTCCCCTTTCCAGAGGCATACCTAGATTCCCTTGAGCCCTTGGCAAGGAACTGTATCATCATCGCCCCTCTGTCCCTTGCACCCTTGGCAAGGACATCAGCATCTCTGAAGCTGGGAGAGACCATGGACCAGAAACTCGAGAAGTTTGTGTTTCATCACCTTTCGTGCTTCGCCAGTGACTTCCTCCACAGCCTTTGGGGTCAGGTTTGCTCTGTTTCGCCTCGCCTCCTCTTCCTCTATCAGTCCATCCGTCTGTCTACCTTCCTGCCTTTCTCCCTCCTTCAGCTCACTGCTCTCCCTTCTGCCTCCTTCCTCCATCCCTTTCCTTTTCCTCCTCCTGCAACTCTTGCCAACCCTCTCCATCTTTCTTCCCTCCACTGGGCACTGTGCTCCCAGTTCCAATAGTGCCACAGGCCGACTGGGGAGGGGACCCATATTCCTCCACCAAAGCACTCAGAGGAGCCTGAACACCTCACCCAGCCTCCCAGAGCAGCAGAGCAACAGCCCAGGGAGTGTGTGAGTGGAAAGGCATGATTTTTGTGCCTCCCGGGCCTGGCCCCTAACCAACCCCTAGGTACACCCCTACCCCTTGCCCAGCTATAACCGCCGCCGCCCCCCAGTTCCAGGGCTGTATTAACAACTAAGCAAAATAAGCACTTGCTTAGGGCATCAAGGAGCACTACGGAATTTTTTCATTGCCGGATTTACCACGGGCCATATGGGTAATTCCTTTCCCATTCTGCCACCTCAGAAACCATGGCCTCATCCTCTGAACATGGGAAGTCTGACCCCAGAGCTATAGCATCAATGTGCTTCCCCATTGCAAGGAGTTACTCACCTCACACCACCTCCTGTTAAAGTGGAAATGGAAGGCACTAGCTGGGACTAAAATACCCCGTGTCGTATTCTAGGTTTCTAGTATCGAGGTGAAGTTTGCCCCACAATTAAGGCCATTCTTAGCTGTAGCAGTAGCATGGTTTGCAATGAATGAGCTTCTACGCTATCAGGTATAGAATGCTTACACTTCGTTTTGGAAATGTTTTTCTCTTACTGTTGAAATTATAGTTTTGGTTTGGTTTGCGTTCTTGCAGCCATCAGATATGCAGATCACCTCAGTTCCTGGGACGTGCTGCTGCCCTAATAACAGCCACCGTCCTCTTAACGATTCTAGTAATTTGAAGACCTTAATGGGACTCAAATTCATCTACTCTGCATGATCACTAAATGTAATTATATCTGGAACTGATGAGATGAACAAAAGCTACTTACACTCTAATCCAGTGTCAAGGTATATTACAATATAGCTGCCAAAACTCATATATATATGAGATTATAACCGAAAAACGCTGATATGCTAAAGTCATTGGTTGCAGGCTATTAGGAGAGAAGGAGCTGTCTTAATTGTTGGGGATACGTGTTTACATGGCAGGTCTCATATTTCCACCTAGAGACATGAAACAAACTTTTCTCAGAAGAATATTATTTGAACTTGTTAAGAGTTCATTGGAGATGGATTTGCTCCCAAGCTGAAATTGTTTTACACCCTTATTAAAAATTATTTGCCAAAGCCACATATTGTTTTGTAAATTTTGATGCTGCACTTTCCAGAAGTGCAAATACTTTGGTATTTATTTTCCACATTTGATGTGCAGCAATTTTGTAATAGGGGCCAACATCTGACAGTATTCACAACAGATGAGATGCTGTAGTAATTGCCATTTATCATTCCCTCTAATCCCAGATCAAGCTCATGCAGCTGTAACCAAACGGCACAACTCATGCACAAAGAGGAGTTACCAGCAAATTTAGGGTTGCAGTCCCAAGGTTTGCAGATGCCCACCAGAAAATCTTGAGAAGAAAAATAAACCCTAATTGGAAGTGTCCCTGAAACATCTATATAAGGACTCAATGATATAGAGAATTGAGTGCAAAAAAGTGACAACTACTAAGGTTGAAAGGGAATGGAATGAGGCAGCTAGAAAGGGAGGAGGGAGGAAGAAACACTTTGGTATAAAAATGGGAGAATGAATCACTTCATTGTCTGGACGGATCATTTCCTGTTTCTCACAAAAAAAGTTGTTGTTTTAATGTCCACCGGGATGGAACTGGGAGCTGCCCTTAGAAATCAATGTAAAAATCAAAGACTTTAATGTAGGTAGGATTGAGTGGAGGTGTGTCCATCCCACGGCATCATCCAAAAATGGAGAAAAAGTTAAAAGGGAAGAATTGCCTGGAAATTTGACTAGGTCTTGGGGGGGGGGGAGCCAAGCTGAGAAATGGAATCCTTGCCTTTTTGCCCTTCCACCTCTCCCAGTTAGCGGTAGTGACACACCTCTTGGGAAGCCAACACTTCCGCATTCACCCAAATCCCTCCTTTCAGCACAAAAATGGAAGGGAAGGAGACAGGAATTGAGCTGACATCTGTTGGCAGGTGCAAACCCACGCCCTGCTGCAGCTGTGGGGTTTCTGGTTTGTTGAGGAAATGGTTTCTGAAGAAGAGCTTGAAGAAAAGACAGATGACTCAGTTGACAAGAGAGAAGTCTATTCTAGACATGTAGTTACAGGACAGTTCCATTACAGTACTTGGAACAAGGCCAGGAAGAACCAGCTCTGCTGAGTGACAGGGAACCACTCTGAATTCACCAGGAAATGGAGTTGAGTAATTTAGGCTGCAATTTTAGGTCCACTGGCCTGGGAGTAAGCCCCCTTGAATTCAGTAAGACTGACTTCTGAAGTAGGTGTGTTTAGGACTGCAGTATTAATTCACTCTTTTTGCGGTGTAAAGGGTAGGAGGTCAACTCTGAAGAAAAACGTAATTTCTATTGGTAACATTTCCATTTGGATTCCAATTTCCATACTGCCAAGTCTCAACATTTCCATTCAAGTGTAAGTCCCAGCTGGATTGATGTGGTCACAGATTGATAAAGGTAAAGGGACCCCTGACCATTAGGTCCAGTCGCAGACGACTCAGGGGTTATGACGCTCATCTCGCTTTATTGGCTGAGGGAGCCAGCGTACAGCTTCCGGGTCATGTGGCCAGCATGACTAAGCCACAGGATGGTAAGAGTGGTACCTATTTATCTACTTGCACTTTGATGTGCTTTCGAACTGCTAGGTTGGCAGGAGCAGGGACCGAGCAACGGGAGCTCCCCCCGTCGCGGGGATTCGAACTGCTGACCTTCTGCTCGGCAAGCTCTAGGCTCAGTGGTTTGATGTGGTCACAGATTGATAGGACAAGTTCAAATATTTGCTGGAAATGCAAAGAGAAAGAAGGTACCTTTTATCATATGTGGTGGAACTGTAAGGTAATAAAAGAATGCTGGGAAATGATATATAATGAATTGAGGGGGAAATGTTTAAAATAACATTTGTTAAAAAACCAGAAACCTTTTTTTATTAGGAATTGTAGGTGCAGAAATACCGAAGGACCAGAAAAGACTGTTTATGTACACAACAACAGCTGCCTGGATGCTTCTAGCCCAGAGATGAAAAGACAAAAAGGTCCGTACTAGAGTGGAATGGCAGACCGAGTTGATGGACTATGCAGAGATGGTAAAAATGACCAGGAAAATCAGAAACCAGGAAGATAAAATTTTTAACAAAGAATGGGGGAGATTTATTTCATATTTGGAAGACCACTGTAAACAACTGAACTCAGTAGCAGGGCTTTAATAACACTAGCAATGTGACAACGACTTTGGATATAATGGACAATCAAATAATTGGAGTAACGTAAAATATGCAGTAGAAAAGGATACGTATGGAAGCCATGGAGGGGTGGAGGGAAGTCTAAAGATTTGGGAGAATCTTGTGTATTTGTTTTTATTTGTGATTTTGAATGTGAATTTTAATTTGTAAAACCAAATAAAATTAATGTGATATGGTCACAGATTGATTCTGTGGTGAAAACGAACCACAACAAAGGGCCGTAGCTCTGAGGTAGAACATCTGCTTTGCATGCTGGAGATCCCATGTTCGATTCCCAACATTTCTAGAAAAACTGAAATCCAGGAGAGCTGCTACCAGCCAGTGTAGGAAATAATGAGCTGTGATAATCAGTGGCCTTCCTCCAATCTTCCCTTGTTAAATCTTGCTGACAGGATGGTAAGAGCCTTTGCCATTCATTCTAGCTGCTTCTCTGAGTAGTCCCGTCTTAATAATTACTTCCAGAGTGCCATAAATCTCTTTACATCCTTAATACACCTGTCTCTCTTTTGGTTTCACAGGTTCTGAAATTGCTTCGTGTCTATTCTTAGCCCTTTTCTCTAATAACTAGGAAATACTTTCCCTCCCTCTCCATTTATTCCTCTATAACCTCTCTTTTTTCCCCTTCCTTCAGGCCCAAGTGAACCAGGTCCAGTTGTGGCTGACTCTGGGGTTGTGGCACTCATCTCACTTTACTGGCCGAGGGAGCCAGCGTACAGCTTCCGGGTCATGTGGCCAGCATGACTAAGCCGCTTCTGGAGAACCAGAGCAGCGCACGGAAAAGACGTTTACCTTCCCACCGGAGTGGTACCTATTTATCTACTTGCACTTTGACATGCTTTCGAACTGCTAGGTTGGCAGGAGCAGGGACTGAGCAACGGGAGCTCACCCCATCGCGGGGATTTGAACAGCCGACCTTCTGATCGGCAAGTCCTAGGCTCTGTGGTTTAACCCACCTGCGTCCCTTCTAGAAGTGCATAGTGAGACTTAATAAGGCCTGACCCCTTATTAAGGGTATTTGTCTAAAGCTTCCTAAACACTGAGAAGACAGCAACATCACAGCTCTTACAGCTTGCTGGAGGCTTTGCAATGAGGAGGAAAAGTCTACAGAGGTAGTGGAGAACCTTCTTGGTGTGACAGGCCATCTTCTTATCCCCCCCACATCCATGGGCAAACATAATGTATTTCATGGCAGGTGAACCAGTGTGGCGTAGTGGTTAGAGTGTTGGACTAGGACCTGGGAGGCCAGGGTTCAAATCCCCACTCAGACATGCAGCTCACTGAGTGACCTTGGCCAGTCACTGCCTCTCAACCTAGCCTACCTCACAGGGCTGTTGTGAGGGTAAAATCCAGGGAAGGAAGAGAAGAATGAATGTCGCCTTGAGCTCCTTGGAAGAAAGGTTGGGTACAAGTATAAAATTTAAAAATACATACATACATACATACATGCATACATACTGAATTTCCAAAATGGTCAGGAAGCTGTTGGAAAGCAATGGGTCCCAACTGCAAACTGTGATTTGGGCGCTGATATTCGTGATGGTATTCCACCCCAACCCCAACTATAGTTCTTCTCTGTTCTGATCAATCAAATGTACGCTGTATTCTAATCCCAGAAGGCACCCTTTGCCCTTTTTTCTGTTTGCTTGAAGGTGAAATATCAGAGGCTGAAGTTTGTTCTTTTTGTATTCTAAAATAGTTGTCCCCAAAGTTTTAACCCCCAAACTGGAATGAACAATGAACATTCCAAATCTTGAAGCTTGAAGTTTTCACCCGTACATTTTTAACAAGATTAATGTTTGAGCACGTCTGAGCATAGATGGGGGGCTGGGATTGGAGTGGGGAAGAAGAATATCCTTCCTTCATTGATGATTAATTATAAATGCCTGTTGTGATTTCAGATCACGCTTGAAGGTTTCCATGCTATACTCTCATGAGGTATTTGTAGTTTTTGCTACCAGTTTAATTTTTTTTTAAGTACAATACAAAACTTGATTAACTTTATAACTTGATTAACTTTATGACTGGATAGCAGAGCTTCCAGAAGTACCTTTGCTCCTATTTATTAAAAAAAAAAGGCTGACACAGGTGAGATGCCTTTCCTAATATCCTAGGTTAGCATAATTATGGTCTAGAGCCATTTCTGAATTAGTTCCAGCTAGTTAGCTTCACTGCAAGACAATTGAGACTGCCATCGTTTGAGAATTCAACACAGTCTGATGATGGATTCATATAAAACGCAAAATCCATTATTTATACACAGTAGGAAAATAAACCATCTGACTGGACTGGCATATGAAGTATGCAAAGGCATTTCATTTTTGACGGTTGGAAATTTTAAACTCAAGCGGCTTTTAATCAACGTCCCATTGCAAAACAAAGTTTAGCATTTTTATTTCTTATTCACCAGCGGTGCAATGTAACTAAAGACAGAAGCTGCAAACGCTTTATGGCCTATTACTCAACATGTGCTTATAATAAATTAGCGACAAATGACAGCTACTTTGGACTCGCAGTGCAACAAAGAGAAATAGGAACCAAATTCAGTGGAAGGTTTCAAGTGGTTGTGTGGAAAGGCTGCTTACATTCTGCCGCAACTCACGTTTCAATCAACCACTTAACCTCTGCAGGGTTAAACAGGAGGCACACATTTCAGTTCTTGAGCAGGTGGACAGCCAATTTAATGAGAGAAAGTTACATTGCATCTCCTATGAACATGCTTTTTGGGATAAGCCTCTTATCCTGCCAGTTTGTTTCTAGGCCCAATTCAAGATCCTCCCATTAGTGTTCTAAAACCCCTAAACAACGTAGGCTCCAAATATCTGAAAGACCGTCTCCTTATAAATCCTCCGTGGTGTTAAATTCAGCAAAGGGCCCCCTCTAAGGAGTTCCATCCTCCTTTGGGGTGGGGGTGGTATGGGAGATAGCTTTGCCTGTGGCAGCCCCCAATTTGTGGGATTCCCTCCCCAAAGAGGTGTATCTGGCTTCTTCAATATTCAGCTTTCAGTAAATGTTGAAGATGCATGTATTTACCCTGATCTTTTACACCTGGTGTGCATACCCTGCAACTGTCCCCAGAAAACTGGGGCATTCCAGTTTTCTGCAAGAGACCACAGCAGCCATTTTGGACACTGTGATCTCGTGCCGCAATCTCGCCCCCCAAAAGTTATTGGGGGGCTGCAATCTCATGTGGCTCACCAAAATGTACATCCCCCCCCACACTCTCATGTGAGAATACGGCATCCCCCAAAAGTGCTTTTTCAGGGCCACAATCTTGCATCACTCCCTGTCTGAGGCCAAAATTTGTCACACACAAACAAACACATTTCTGTTACCTTCCATTCTGCTCAGTTCACTACGTCACAGTTGTGACACCCTGTGGCGCCCCCTAGGCTAGCAGCCGACGTGGCAGGACCGGTTTCACTGCCCTAAATCCAACTCTGCCATGTGTATCACAATCTCATGTTCCAGGAAACCAAAACTGCTTTTGCAGTTACAGTGGTACCTCTGGTTACAAACTCACCATATTTTTCGCTCTATAAAGCGCACCAGACCACAAGACGCACCTAGTTTTTGGAGGAGGAAAACAAGAAAAAAAATATTCTGAATCTCAGAAGCCAGAACAGCAAGAGGGATCGCAGCGCAGTGAAAGCAGCAATCCCTCTTGCTGTTCTGGCTTCTGTGATAGCTGCACAGCCTGCATTCGCTCCATAAGATGCGCACACATCTCCGCTTACTTTTTAGGAGGGAAAAAGTGAGTCTTATAGAGCAAAAAATACGGTAATTTGTTCCGGAGGTCCGTTCTTAACCTGAAACCGTTCTTAACCTGAGGTACCACTTTAGCTAATGGGGCCTTCCGCTGCCGCCATGCGATTTCTGTTCTCATCCTGAGGTAAAGTTCTTAACCCGAGGTACTACTTCAGGGTTAGCAGAGTCTGTAACCCAAAGTGTTTGTAACCCGAGGTGTTTGTAACCCGAGGTACCACTGTATATTGCTGCTTCTGGTTCCACATAGGCAATATTCGCAACTGCTACCCCCTGCCTTGTTTTTGCTGCGTTTGCAATATTCGGCTATCCTTTTTGCACATCAAACAGCCAACTGGCCAGATGGTCCCTTTAAATAACCAGAGTATTAGAAACATGTGGATCTTCCGCAAAATGACTATCTACAAGACCGTAACATCATCAGTTCCTGTTCTAATCTAACGTAGCGACTGCTATCAACCTGTCGAGATTACTCTGCCCATTCTCTCTCATCTGATTCCAAGGAGTTCCCTGGATTTCTTCAGATCACATTAAAGTAGACTCCTTGCTGTGTATTGCTCATGAGGAATCAGCCATATCTCGCCACAAATTACCCGACCTTTTGTTAAAGAAAGCATTGCTTTGGGCCCATTGGGGGGATGTCTGAAAAGCACTTTCTCCTTGATAAATGGGGGGACGATTCCTTGATTGGCCTGGCAGTTGTTTCACATTATTCCACAGACTCCAGAGTCATTGCCCAGGGCTGATTAAGTAGCATCTGCATAGTCATCGTGGAACAAGTACTCAAGACATTACAAGATCAGCCTGAACTGTTTCCTACTCAGCTTGAGGGGTATCTTAGGATGAAACATTCAGGAGAAATTTAACGTTGCACCAAGGCGATCATTCCATCAAGGGAGCATTTCAGCTTGTCAGATGGAATGATCCACTCCTCTGCCCCCCCCCCCACATTCTGGGAGTTCTCTTGGCCCACACAAAGCCAGAGAGACGGGGTGTATGGCAAGAGAGGGGGGAACCCTATTGCATGAGTAAAAGTCCTTGCACGGGGCTTCAGCTGACGGGACTCATAGATTGAATCCCTCCCACTGAGTTCTCTTCCTCTTCCTCATCCAGATACGAGAGCATATGATGATAGAATGAGGTCGAGAAGATACAACACCATGCGATAATGACAAGGCGTTTGAGTACATTGTACTGAATATTGCTCAGTGAGTCAGAGGGATTTGACTTTTTTGAAATATCTAGTTCCACCTTGGGGATTAACTACATTAGTAAAGGAACAGCAATTTGAATGCGCTATAAACATGCAACACCAGATGGCGTCAGAGAGCAGGAAATTTTTTATATGCGGTTTTCCATAGGATTTTAATTTTTCTTTTGTTATAACTATCTAATTTCTGATTTATTTATAGCGGTTTTTTCCTGTGCGTAGATCCAGCCTTGATTTGGTCAGGAGTATTTCCTTACATCACAAAACTAACCCAAAACTTAACCAGCATTGGGTCCAGTGAATGTCAAAGCAGTAATTGCTTATGGCAGCACTTGGAGATTAAGGCCTCAATCCTAGTCACTCATCCCTGGTCATGAGCCCCACAGAAAACTGTGTGCCTTACTTCCAAGTAAACATGCATAGGATTCTGCTGTAAATGTTTAAAGATGCATGCTTAGAGCGCCTTCACAAGTCATGCAGCAAACATCCTTGTTGCACACCCACAAATATTATCCTTGAATTTCTCAGAGAGCAGAAGAAATAAAGGGTGGAGCTTCAGGCAACACTGTCCCAGGAACAAGATGTTAGCCTAGGATTAGTTGCTAAGAGGAGTGACAGGCTTGGGGTTTGTGTTTGTACTTGCTTAAATTTAAGGCTGTGCTTGGCATAAAAGTAGGAGAGTAATTACTGGGATGTGGCTCTAGGTTTGGAAATCACAGCAGGATTAATAATGGACAGGGCCTTTTCAGTGGTGGCCCAATCATTATTTCAGGAAATGTGAGTGACTCCATCTTGGGAAACTTTTAAAAAACAACTTAAAACTTCTTCTTCTTTTTTTAGTTCACTCTGCTTTTTATTAACTACTGTTCTTTTCTTGATTGCTGCTGCTGTTTTAACTGCTATTGTTCAGTTGTCAGGGGGTTAAATGTGGTTTCAATCAGGCGTCTATTTTATTATGTTTTGTCTTTCTTATCAATACGACATTTGTAAACCACCTTGAAGGTGCAGTTGTGCCCTCAAAAGAACAGTATTGCTGTTATAAAATTATTGTTTTTAATTTAATATATATTATATTTTATATTTACGATCCAAATTAAGTAACAAATAAATACATAACTAAGATCGCCCTGCTTTGAAAGAGTGCTTTATGGGGTTTCCTAATTCCATACACATTATCATGTGTAGCAGATTTAATAATATAACGTTAATGTTTGTTGTTGTTGTAGAAAAGCTAGTTTCTTCAAGATTGAAATTAAAATATGATCTATTACCTTGGAATGCTCACTTCCCTTTAGTTCTGGAGAACTCTTGGATCGCTGACAAGTTCCAAAGGAGAATCATCAGTGTGCGCAGACTTGGGAAGCAAATCCCATTGAGCTCTAGAGGACTTGAGACTCCGGTCCGAATAAATCTCCTTAATTATTGTGCTGCATCGCTCTGAGTCGGATGCCTTTGAAAAGGTAGTTTATTATTTAGGTATTTATTTCCCACCCTTCACCCTACAGTCCCAGGGTTCAATCCCCATATGTGACAGTTGCATATTCCTGCATTGCAGGGCATTGGGCTAGATGATGTTCAGGGTCCCTTCCAACTCTCCAGTTCTATGATTCTGTAAAAATAAGGTGGGTCCTAAATATATAGCCGTGTTTATTTGTTCATTTGTTCATTCGTTCTCAAGGGGAGATAATTAAGGAAACACTGAATTAAGGAAATGCCATAAATATGGCTTTTGAAATCTAGATCATGGATAGGCAAACTAAGGCCCAGGGGCTGAATCCGGCCCAATTGCCTTCTCAATCCGGCCCGCGGACGGTCTGGGAATCAGCATGTTTTTACATGAGTAGAATGTGTCCTCTTATTTAAAATGCATCTCTGGGTTATTTGCGGGGCATAGGAATTCATTCATTCCCCCCTCAAAAAAAATATAGTCCGGTCCCCCACAAGGTCTGAGGGACAGTGGACCGGCCCCCCGTTGAAAAAGTTTGCTGGCCCCGATCTAGAAGAAGAAGAAGAGTTTGGATTTGATATCCCGCTTTATCACTACCCGAAGGAGTCTCAAAGCGGCTAACATTCTCCTTTCCCTTCCTCCCCCACAACAAACACTCTGTGAGGTGAGTGGGGCTGAGAGACTTCAGAGAAGTGTGACTAGCCCAAGGTCACCCAGCAGCTGCGTGTGGAGGAGCGGGGACACGAACCCGGTTCACCAGATTACGAGTCTACCACTCCAAACCACCACACCACACTGGCTCTCTACACTATCTACCCTCCTGTATGCGGCAGAGCAGCCTTTCCCAACCCCTAGCATCTTCCAGATGTTCAACTTTCAGCACCCCTGACCTCTAGCCATGGTGGAATTGCAAACCCAAGGGTCTGGGGGATACCATCTTTGAAGATCTGGGGTAGCTCAGTTGGTAGAGCATGAGACTCTAGTCTTGGGGTCATGGGTTTGTGCCCCACATTGGGCAAAAGGTTCCTTCATTGCATGGGGTTTGGACGAGCCGAGCCTCGTGGGCCCTTCCAACTCTATGCTGGGGAAGGCTGCATTAGAGCCTAGCTAGAAGGGAAGGCTCAGGACACAGATCACTTTACAACACAGTGCCAGGCATTTTCAGCTATTGCTGCTTTCTTTGTTCCCCACTAGGTGTCGTTGTTGTTGGTGCTGTGCTGAGTGGTGGGGGAGGGGAGGGAAGGAGTCATGCTGCAACAGCAAGGAACATCAAAGGAGCTGGCTGGCTGGCTTCCAAAGCAAAAGGTTTAAGAGCACTGGCTTGGCATCTGAGAAAGATGCCACTTGGACAGCCAGAATGGTCTCTTCTTGTTGCCAGAGCAGTGAAGCACTCCTTTGCTTGGGTGAAACAGGGCAAGGAGACCAAAAAAATTAAATGGCACCATGTTCAAGGAGGGAGAAGCCGGCAACTACAAGCACATTCTAGTGAGCACATTCACAAACCGCATGGGGAATGCAGGCTGCGGGTTCAAAGGGGTGGTTGAGAAACACCTGATACAATTGCCCAGAAGACAGAATATTTGCAACAGCATTGGCAGGGGGCGGACGGGAGAATCAGATTTAGCGACAGAGAGGGTTTGCAAGACATTCCCAAGACGAGCGCATGACAAGGTGACCTGAACCCAAAAATCACATGGGAAAACAAATCCAATGCTGTGGGGCGGGGCGAACATTTTCCATACCTTGAGCCTTCTCCCTGCAAGCCACATGTCGTCTTTTCACAACTTTCCTCATTCGTGTGTGTGTGGAGAGAGAGAGAGAGAGAGATCTTAGAATCTTAGAATTGTAGAGTTGTAGGAATATGAATTGTGAAAAGATTATGTGTGACTTCCAGGAAGAGGCAGTGACAAGTTCAAGGTCTCCAGCTGAGCTTTGTGACAGAATAAGGATTCAACCAGGGTTTCCCTAGTTCCAGCCTGGTTGTCAGGGACTGTGCTGAGGAGGGCTGCACTGAGGAGGAATGGTGGGAGCCACCCCCTCCCCCTGATCCTGATCTTGAATCTTCCCAGGAGCAGGAGGACAGTATGGATTTGGAACAGTGGTTTGCAGAGGGGCATAGTTCAGAAGGCAGAAGCTGGGAAGTACTGGATGGGGAACAGCTAGGAGAAGGAAAACTGGAAGAGAGAGGGTTAACAGGTTCACAGTCTCTGGACAGCATTCACTCCCCTTCCCCAAAGAAACGAAGAGCTCAGAAAGTGTTAGAACAGAAAGCACAGAGGGTACAAACTCAGATTACAAGACACAGGAGTGACATGGATTAATAGGGATGGAGGTGGGAGTGACTTTAATTGGGAGCACCGCCATTCTGGTTAGATGCTTTATTTTGTCCTTCACTGTGTTTATTAAAGAAACTAACTGGCAGAAGACTCTTGAGAGTCCCATGGACTGCAAGAAGATCAAACGTATCCATTCTGAAGGAAATCAGCCCTGAGTGCTCACTGGAAGGACAGATCCTGAAGCTGAGGCTCCAATACTTTGGCCACCTCATGAGAAGAGAAGACTCCCTGGAAAAGACCCTGATGTTGGGAAAGATGGAGGGCACAAGGAGAAGGGGACGACAGAGGACGAGATGGTTGGACAGTGTTCTTGAAGCTACAAACATGAGTCTGACCAAACTGCGGGAGGCAGTGGAAAACAGGAGTGCCTGGCGTCCTCTGGTCCATGGGGTCACGAAGAGTCAGATACGACTAAACGACTAAACAACAACAAAACTGGTAGGAATTAATTTTATTTGATCTGCTCATTTATGGCCATGGGGGAAGAAGCTGATTCCCTGAAGCCTGACACTGGTATTCTAACCACTTCACCACACTGCCTCTTTGCTTTCAACTTCCTTTCACCAAAGATGATCTGTTCACCTTCATCGATCCGTCCCTCATAGGAACAATGCAGGAATCTGCTGTATACTAAGACCATTGGTCCATCTAACTCATGGCAGAGACCCTCTGGGGTTTCAGACAGAAGCGTCCCCCTCCCCAAGTCCCCCCCTCCACCTAGATCTGTAAGTGATCAACCCTGGAACTTCGGCATGCAAAACTGAGCTACAGCCCTTCTCAAACGTGGTTCAGGTCTTCTAAGTTTACATAACCCAAATTCCTGGCCGATCCTGACGAATCTGGCTTTAAATTTTCCAATTACGGCGACAACTCCACATACTCCGATAGGAGCAGCGCCGATGCGAGACATTCTGGCATGCAATAAAGTGACATATTAATGTAGCAGCAGGAACAGATTGGAAGCCAGTTGTGCTTTTGTTTTATTTGTTATTCCAAGGCTCCAAAGTGCTCAACTCTAATAGAGCAGAATGAATGAACGACGAGGACGTGAATGTGCAAACAATTTCTACGCATGTCTTTAAGGGCTTCAGTCACAGTGGGTTGCTAGGTTGCAGAAAAGAAAAAGCCAGTGTTTTTTAAATAATTATGCAACAATATATTTTAGGAGAAGCTAGGACAATATATGGGTAATGTGGCATGCCGACCAGCTCGCCCCTCCTCCCCTTGTTCACATTAGCCATGCGTGGCTGGAGACAATCCACACATGGCGACGATGTGGGAGCCATGACCTCGCTACATCACCTACCCTATCCCACCCCACGCAGGAGACACAAGCTGCCAAATGCAGGGGTGGCACAGGCAACAAGATCCCCAGAACAGAGGTACTTCAGGGATCCCTGCACACACAGCCAGGTTCAACACTTCTTTTGCCGCTCACAAGCAGAGACTGCTTGTATGACCACCCTTCAGAATGAACAACACACAAAAAAGGACAAAGGGATGATATAATACTTCCCTGGTGGAGCAGTTGCGGGTGGCGCTGTGGTCTAAACCGCTGAGCCTCTTGGGCTTGCTGATCAGAAGGTCGAGGTTCTCATCCCCATGACAGAGTGAGCTCCTGTTGCTCTGCCCCAGCTCCTGCCAACTTAGCAGTTTGAAAGCATGCCAGTGCAAGCAGATAAATAGATACCATAGCGGTGGGAAGGTAAACAGCGTTTCCATGTGCTCTGGTTTCCCGTTGCACCAGAAGTGGTTTAGTCCTGCTGCCCACATGACCCAGAAAGCTGTCTGTGGACAAACGCTGGGTCCCTTGGCCTGAAGCGAGATGACCGCCGCAACCCCATAGTCACCTTTGACTGGACTTAACCATCCAGGGGTCCTTTACCTTTACCTTTTTACCTTTGACTTCAAATGGATATTGCTCAATAAGGGCCTCTGTGTGTGTTATAAAGCATTGGGAGGAAGGCATGCATAGGTATTGATTTTTCTTGACTGTCAGTTCCCTTAGGGACCTGTGGTCAAGCAGAGAGGTGGGATATAAATCTTCCAAATAAATAATAATTAATGCAATACCATGGTAGCTTGCTAAACATCCACACTGGCTCACCAGCGTCTTGTTAAAGCAACTGGTTTTCTTACCTGATTTGTATGGCAAAAAATAGGGTGTGTTATCTTGCAGCTTGCCTAGCTACAAAGTATGGCGGTTGTGGTCCACTTAAAGAAAAACAATCACAGCTAAACCAGAACCCTTGGGTGAATTTTATGTCTCTGTTTAATTCTGTGTGCTCGCCCCTTTTCACTCTTTGAGCTATTGCCATGTTACATTTGCCCACTAGGGGCAGACATTGAAGTAAAAAAGCAAACAAACCACATTCTAAGATCCTTTGCTATATCCTTGCCTGGGATGGGCCAAGGGGAGCTGAAGTCCACAGCATCACTCAGGTTGGTGAAAGCTGCTTTATCCTGACAGGCACATTTTATGTCCTGTTCCCCAGCAGTAGCTGTACACAAAACTTTTTGAAATTTCGTAAAATTGTGGAGTTGGAAGAGACCCCAAGGATCATCTAATTGAACCCTCTGCAATGCAAGAATTCTGCCAACAGCCATCCCTGGGTGGGCTCGAACCACCAACCTTCTAGGTTAACAGCCAGACACACTGACCCATTGTGCCCCATCTCTAGTAAGATATGTAATGGGCGAACATTAAACTGAAAGTTTTCTCCCAATATCTCAAGAAGTCATTTGGTCGTGTGCAAATATATTTTAAGTTTACTTTAATAAGTTGGTTAAAGAGCCAGTGCTTAGCAGTCCTAAGTACAGTCGTACCTTGGAAGTTGAACGGAATCTGTTCCGGAAGTCCCTTCGACTTCCAAAATGTTCAGAAACCAAAGCGTGGCTTATGATTGGCTGCAGGAAGCTCCTTAGCAGTCCTAAGGAAGCCCCGTCGGAAGTTCGGATTCCAAAGAATGTTCGCAAACTGGAACACTCACTTCCGGGTTGGTGGAATTCGGGAGCCGAAACATCTGAGTACCAAGGCGTTCAGGATCCAAGGTACAACTGTAGTAAGTTCTAGGACAAATTCCTTTCCCAGGTGAATATGGATGTGGTTCCTGCAAGTCTCTGTAGATAAATGGAAGCTGTAGGAAATAATTCCAATGAATGAATGAATTTACAGCTGTTGCTGTGTCACATTGACTAAGAAACACACAAAAGGATTATGCATCCTCACATCTCCTACTCCCAACAAAAGAAACCCCCTTAAATAAAAGTCACTGGGTTTGAAAAGTGCCCTTGAGAAATCAACAGACCAAGATGAGAAGACAGTGTAGGACGAGAGCAGAAATTCCCTGTGACACGGTGGCTTCTCACGTGGTTCTGCGGTCTGAAGTACCATGTGTCATTATGGTCTGCAGGGCTAAAAAAAACAACCACTCACAGTAAATATATTGGAGGCTTCCCTCCTTAGGTAGCATTCATCTTCTCAAGTGAGGAGGTACGTTTGATTAATGTCTAGCAATCTTAAGGGAAAGATGTCGCGTTTGTGTTGCGTGAAATGTGAAATGACAAGGGACTCGTCATGTATCCTGATGGCATCTTTATGTTAACAATTATTGCTATGCTGGGTTTTAGCTCCTTGTTTTGCTGACACCGTTTGAGTGGCCCCTTCTGGGTTTTTTAGCAGTCGGGATGTCAAAGTAAGTCACACATGGATGACACAGTCAGTTGCTCATTGAGAATCACATCTGATTGGCAGAGCAACAGGTGCCTTGACATCAACATCTGAAACTCCCATGAATTTCACCATGAACTCACCGTGAACGCCTCTCTTGTTCTCTTATAATGGCAATGGTGCCCACCTGAGAGGTGCTGGAACTGAGTTCTGGTGAGCTCTGGCTGTGGGGGGAAATACACACCCTGATTTTGCATG
Source organism: Podarcis raffonei (assembly GCF_027172205.1). Taxonomy (NCBI): domain Eukaryota; kingdom Metazoa; phylum Chordata; class Lepidosauria; order Squamata; family Lacertidae; genus Podarcis; species Podarcis raffonei. The sequence continues at coordinate 115,030,762 of NC_070602.1, forward strand.
TGTATTACACAATTTGATGGAAGCACGAACTGCATAAAATTTTGTGCACAACAGCTGCATATCCCCGCTGTGAGTGGATTTTATTTCTGAGTAAAAATGCATTGGATAAGGCTCTGGCTGTTAAAGAGGTATTGCAGTGCTTTACGTGTATGGTACACAGGGGCCAAAACTACATAAGACCATGAAAATATTGTGTGAAGTATTGCACATATATTTGGGAGAAAGCCTTGCAGATATGCTTGGGAGAGAGCCTCATTGAACTGAGTGGATTTAGCTTGTGTTGCCATCCATCTGTCTCGGGAGAGTTTGTCTGATAGGGGTTTAGTCAAAACGTTGGGGAGTTACAGCGCCTGCTGTGGCTGCAGAAACTGATACAGGAGAGACACATTTTGTTGCAGCTGGGGAAGATGAAGGCATCCAGTTTTGCTACTGGTGCACCATAGCATTTCTTCTCTCTGTGCTCCTCCCAGTGGTCATTCCTCCTGCTGTGAGTGGATTTTATTTCAGAGTAAAAATGCATAGGATAAGGCTACTAGTCTATTAAAAGGAGGAGGGAAGATCTGTAGGCAGTTCAGGAGCTTCCTCGAGAAAAGAGTGAAATATACTTGAACCAGCACTGTTTTTATGTTAATATCACCCACTTGAGCTTCGCTCTCAAGATTTATGATGTCACTATTAAAGTCCTCCGGGTCATTACAATCTTGCCTTTCATCTAGCCTGTATATAAATAATTGATCATCATAAGGATTGAAACCTGGGGAAATGAAGACAACTTAACACAGATATTCTTTATGACATCAATTACAGAGGAAATCATTTGGTGGGAGAAGGATATTTCAAGTGCTGCAATCATGAGAGCTTCCACAATACTTAGTGTTTGCCAATGAAAACGATACTGTGAGCGCTGCTTTATGACGAAAACACTTTATTGTGCAATGAACGCGGGTCACTCAACTGCATATATGGTTTTGGGAGTATTTAAGTTTTTCTTTATGATTAAGGTGTTCTTTATGATGAAAGTGATAAAGTGGCTTCTAACTGATTCAACAGATTTAAAGAGCATGTTGGATACTGTAAAATATCAAGGGGACTGCAATCTTATATACGCTTACCTGGGAATAATTACTATTTAACTGAGTGGGAACTGCAGCTGCCAGGCATAGGCAAACTCGGCCCTCCAGATGTTTTGGGACTACAACTCCCATCATCCCTAGCTAACAGGACCAGTGGTCAGGGATGATGGGAGTTGTAGTCCCAAAACATCTGGAGGGCCAAGTTTGCCTATGCCTGCTGTAAACCTTGTCTGTCTGAGGGAAAGCATTGGGTAAGCATACAATTTAATAAACAAATGCTACTATTCATTATTAGAAGAGGGAAAGTGTTGGGTAAGCATACAATTTAATAAACAAATGCTACTATTCATTATTAGAAGAGGAAACCCTCTTCTATATTGTTTTGGGAATGAAATATTCTTAGCTATAGCAAAACCCCAGAGCCAGAATATCTTTAAAAACACAAAAGTAAGCACTGCTGAATATCAGATTTCAAAAGATGCCTCAGTTTCAGAACACCCTAAAACTTATGTGTTCTGTTGTTTTGCTCACCCTATTAAGATGAACCCAATAATAAAGCTTTAGAATTGAATATTTAGAACAGGGTTTCTCAAACTTGGGTCTCCAGCTGTTTTTGGACTACAACGTCCATCATCCCTAGCTAGCAGAACCCAGTGGTCAGGGATGATGGGAACTGTAATCCAAAAAGCAGCTGGAGACCCAAGTTTGGGAAAGACTGGTTCAGACGGTTAGTTGCACTGATGAAAACATGCCACCTTCATATTTATTGAGCTACACTTTTCAGTTGCGCTTCTCCATTTATTATATACTTAATAATGGTGATGTGAAACCATGAGAATGGCAGCAAGCTGGAAAATGTAGCAGCCAGGCTTGTTATCAATGTTCTGGGCTGCTATAGGAAACCTTGAAGAATCACTTTAAAGGACCAAGTACCATTTGACTGCTCCCCATCCAGGACTGCTGCCTATGAGCCACCTGACTGCAGCAAAGATGGGTCAGAAGAGCCCACTCCATCAGCACAGGTATGACTAGGGATAGATAAGAAAGCAGATTTATTTCACATCTGAAGGCAACGCTACCCAATTTTCACTTTCCACAACAATATGTGAACCAAAGCACAACCATCCATTGAAATTCGCACTTCTCTGAATTTTGCAGTGCCATTCTCCAACTACTTAATTAATCAATTTAAAAAATATTGGTGTGTATGTATGAATGAATGTATGTATGAATGTATGTATGTATGTATGTATGTATGTAATATACTGAAGTAGTTTACAGCAGTAAAAATATCACACTGTACAATAAAACCATAAATAGTTGAAAACAGTTAAAATTGTGTACAAAAATGCATATATTGGGGTAAATGTGCATAACAATGCAGGCATTAGTGAAAATAGCATATATAAATGTATTAGGGGAAATAATGTATACGCTAGGGGAAAATGCGTACAAAAATGCATACATTAGGATAAATTCGCTCTAATATTCTGATGAATTTTCATGAAGACTTTAAAATAAAAAATCAAATTGATACAGGAATGTGGAGAACTGAACTTAAGACAGGAAAAAATGAGATAGTAAGAAAATCTGAAATTGACAGTTTCACCGATCCTTACTTGTGACTAACTGCCATTTGGATCCTCTTCTTCCAGAACTCCTTCCCTTAGTAGAGTGTTACTATGAGAAATTAGTGCCTGGATAAGTATTTTCCTATTTGCTTTCTATCTGTTGTCTATTTTGTATTTTCCTTCCCATCCCTAACCTTAGTGCAGAGGTGATACAATGGAGTGGATTGCTCTGATTGGGTTTTGCAGTTCACTGTTCATGCTCAGAAGATAATGTTCTAAGATCTGGGGCAGATGTAGGGGAAGACCCTTTCCTGGCTAGTCCTCTTACCTGAAACATCACCCCTTCCTGGTCTATGGCCTCTTCAGTTGATTTGTTCTCCAGGTGGAATTCCTTGAGACTTGCCTAAAAAGTAGACCTAAGAACTGACCAGAAACAAAGAAAAAAAACCTGGCCTGCTCTTGTACCTTTAAGAGCAACTTCAGATGATGAAGATCAGTGAGCAAAGCTTTTCACAGCGTGGAGAAAAGCTTTTAACACCTGCTAATGTTTTCAAGTTGCTATTAAAAGGACTGCTGCATAGCACCCCGTTGAAACCCTGGCCAGCTCACTTTTGGCTTGTAAGAAGAAGGTCAAGTCCATTTTTAAAGACGTCTTCTGCCACAGAAGAAGTAGATGCAAGATTAGTACTGTTTATCATAGCATTTGGATGATCGCTGAAGAATTGATGCTTTTGAATTATGGTGCTGGAGGAGACTCTTGAGAGTCCCATGGACTCCAAGAAGATCAAACCGATCTATTCTTAAGGAAATCAGCCCTGAGTGCTCACTGGAAGGACAGATCCTGAAGCTGAGGCTCCAATACTTTGGTCACCTCATGAGAAGAGAAGACTCCCTGGAAAAGACCCTGATGTTGGGAAAGATGGAGGGCACAAGGAGAAGCTAACGACAGAGGATGAGATGGTTCAACAGTGTTCTTGAAGCTACCAGCATGAGTTTGACCAAACAGCGGGAGGCAGTGGAAGACAGAAGTGCCTGGCGTGCTCTGGTCCATGGGGTCACGAAGAGTCGGACACGACTAAACAACAACAACAACAACAACAACAACAACAACAACAACAACAACAACATAGCATTGGAAAGGGACTCAAAGACCAGCTACTCCAACATTTCTCCGATTAAAATAGGAACATCCTATTCTACATCAGGAAGGCTACCCTGTGCCCATACGGTCCCATTGCCTGTGTTGAAGTAAGATTCAGCTGCCATTCTGGTCAGCTTTTACACCTGGAAGGGACTTACACACAGAAGCCCTAAATGGCTTCTGAAGGAGCATCTCCACCCCCATTGTTTAGCCCAGACACTGAGGTCCAGCTCCAAGGGCCTTCTGGCAGTTACTGTGGGATGTAAACACAGGAGCAGTCAATGACAACATTCCTAGAGTGTACATGTTAGAACATGGGGAGGGATGTCTGTCTAGCAAGCAGGTAAACTTCCTGGGGACGGACTTCCTCCGCATGTTACCAGAGGTGGGTGTGGCCTCACCTGTGCAGGTAAATGACAAAAGCACAGGGCAGGCAGCCATCTCTCTCTCTCTGCCATCTTCCTTTGATGAGGAAACATCTAAGGATGCTCTCTTGGCTCCCAGCCAAGAGAGGAGATAAGGACTATCTTGCTACAAGATAGATTCTAAATGTATTTTACCTTTTTAAGCCTGTGTGCCTTCTGGGATCATATTGTGAACAGAACGTGAGTAAACTCTTTTATACTTTTATGAAGACTGTGTTGTGTCTTGTATTTTAAGAGGGAACAAAGGGGAAATTACCAGAGTAATTATTATAGAGGTTCTAGCGAACCTGTGCACACGTTACCGTTGCGAACTTAAAGGGGAATGTCTATAAACTCTGCTGATATTTTGGGAACTTGTTAGCACAAGTTGGATAAGGATATAATTAGTCAATATATCCTCTCCTGCACCCCTGAACATTCCCACAAAGGGTTATGGGCCCAGTATTGCATATTTCTGCATATTTTTGAAGGATTGCGTTGGATTGTGATTTTGAGTTGAGTAGTATTTTTCAGAGTTAACTTCCTGGTAAGCACATGGTCCTTTGTTCCATTGTGCAGTGGGGATTAAGCAACCCCCCCCCTTCCCTCAGAGTTCACAGTGACCCAAAGCAGTGAAGAATTGTTTTGTATTTTGCATTTTGAGATTTTTGAGATTTTGATTTTAAAATTTTGAGAAATTTTGAAATTTTGAAGAATTTTCAAATTTTGGATTTTGAGATGGCTAGAGCAGCTTTTGATAGTGATGCAAAGCTAGGAATGCCTGTGCTGAATGAATACAATTTCATACACTGGAAGCAGCGCTTGATAGCATGTTTAGATTATAAGCACATTTTGGAAGCTTTAGACCCTCAACCTACGGGATCATCTGAGGAAGCTTTAGCCAAGATAAGTGCTTGGAAACGCATGAACAGCGAAGCTAGACACATAATTTTGAGTGGACTTCGTGATGAGCAGCTATCATTAATAAATAGTACAGATGATGCATCTCAAATCTTAAGAGATATTGAGCGAGTGTGTGGAGAATCTAGCATAAACTGCTTCAGAAACTTGGTGTGTAAATTAACCAGAGTGAGGATGAATTCAAAAGAGGAATTCACAGAGCACATCAACAAGTTTACTGAGATTATTCAAAGAATTGATCTGACTCCCAAAGCTTTTGATGAAGATACAAAGATAGCATTTTTGTTATCATCACTTGGACCACGCTTTAGCGCATTTGTAAGTTTGATGGAACATAGACAAGGTCTGACTTTTAAAGACTTGATTGGTTATTTAAAGGAAGAATGCAGAGATAGAGCTGAATCTCCAGTGAGAAATGCTAGAAGCAAGGACAGTAGTTATGCATCTAGGCAATTTACAAAGATGAAAGAAATGCCTAAGAAAGTGATTTGTTTCAATTGTAACAAAGAAGGACACATTGCAAAGAACTGCAGGGCTCCTAAAGCAAAGAAACCCCACCCCTTTCAGCCAAAAGGGGAAAAGAAGGGGAAATGTGAATGCACATGGCTACTGCAAGAAAGGAATTTAACTGTCCAGAATCGTGAGAATAGACGTAATAAATGGATTTTAGATTCAGGTGCCAGTTCGCATTTTTCATATAAAAAGGACTATTTTAATGAGATAAATGATGAAGAAGGATCTGAAATTGAAATTGCAGATGGGAACATTGTTAAAGCAAAAGGTGCAGGTTCCATGAGTCTGAAATGCAATATAAACAATGAATGCATTGAGAACACAATCTCTAGAGTTTTGTATGTTCCAGAGCTGAGCTGCAATTTAATCAGCGTGTCCACATTGGACAAGAAAGGTTTCCAGATCACATTTGGAAATGGAGAATGTAAAGTGACTAGAAATGGCAAAGTGTTTGCTCAAGCAAAGCTAATAAATGGTGTATATGAGCTTGATCTTTCAGAGAACCAGTCTGCAAAAGTGGCACATTCCAGCCAGAAGGATGAGGCAGATCTGGACCTATGGCACAGAAGGCTTGGACACAGAGACACCAATGTCATTCTGGATCTACAGAAAAGAGATCTTGTAAGAGGTTTGCAGGTAAAGCAGAGCAACAAAGCTCCAGCAAAGTGCATAAGCTGTATTACTGAGAAGGCTGTAAAACCTTCATTTCCACGTTGTGCAGAACAAAGAAGCAACAAAGTGCTTGACATAGTGCACACTGACATATGTGGACCCATGAATGTTCCCTCACTGGGAAAGAATAGATATATTTTAATATTTCTGGATGATTTTTCAAGATTTTGTGTTGTATATTTCCTCAAAGAGAAGAGTGAGACAGTGGACAAGCTCCAGGAATACATTGCCATGGTCAAGAACAAATTCCAAAGAGCTCCAGCTGTGTTAATGAGCGACAATGGAGGTGAGTACTGCTCAAATGAAATGCAGGCTCTCCTGGCCAAGGAAGGAATTGCACACATAACCACAATTCCTTACACACCACAGCAGAATGCCATAGCTGAGAGAAAGTTTAGATCCATTATGGACATGACAAGGTGCATGCTAAAGGATGCATGTTTGCCACAGAAGCTGTGGGCCGAAGGAGTGTACACGTCGGTCTATTTGCAGAATAGACTGCCAACAAAAGGGGCAGAACGCACACCATTTGAACTTTGGCATGGGAAAGCTCCCAATCTGTCGCACATACGTGTGTTTGGAAGTCCGTGCTACTTCCACGTGCCCAAGGAACACAGACACAAGCTTGACTCCAGGGCAAAAGCAGGTATCCTGGTGGGATATGCCTCTGGAGGCAAAGGATACAGAATTATGGACTTACAAACTGGTAAGACAAATGCATACCATGCGGTTTATTTTGATGAATATGGAAAAGTAGACACTAAGAACACTGTTGTGGATTCTTCAGATGAGTCAGAAAGGACTCAAGAGTTCGTATATTTCCCTTTTGATACCCCACAAAGTAATAATCTGCCTTCGAGTGTTACAGCGCCCCCTACAGGCGACGCACCAGAAGACGCAGAGGACCAGAACCCTGGTGGCACCAGAGACGAAGATGAGGACTCAGATGGGGACATGCCTGCGTTGGAGGAGGATGAGGAAGCTGATGTGGTCGCAGAACCAGAGGTCAGGCGCTCGTCCAGAACCAACAAAGGTGTCCCACCATTACGGTTGTCCTACTTTGCAGGGTCGGCGTTTCCACAGGAACCTTCCACTTGGGAAGAGATACAGGAGATGCCAGCTGCAGAAGCCAGTCTCTGGAGGAAGGCCGCGCAGGAGGAGATGGATGCACTGCATCAGAACAAGACCTGGACACTCACTGAGCTGCCTCCCGGTAAGAAGGCCATTGGCAGTAAATGGGTTTTCAAGGTTAAGAAGGGGTCAGAAGGAGAAGTGCAGCGCTACAAAGCTAGACTTGTAGCACAGGGATTTTCACAGCGTTTTGGTGAAGATTATGATGAAGTTTTTGCACCAACCGTGAGGTACAGCAGCGTAAGAATGCTTTTAAGCATCGCAGCCTCCAAGAAAATGAGAGTGAAACACATAGACATTGCTACCGCTTTTCTACATGGGCAGATTTCAGAAGAAATTTACATGAAACAGCCCAAGGGTTTTGTGAAACCACATGAGGCACATTTAGTGTGCAAACTCCAGAAAGGACTTTACGGACTCAAACAGGCTGCTAGAGCCTGGAACCAGAAGTTGCATAAAATGCTGACGCAACTTGGGTACAAGCAAGGCGACGCTGACAAGTGCTTGTACAGTAAGTCAAATAATGGACAATTCTCATATATCTTAGCTTTTGTTGATGACCTGATTATTGCCACAGCAAGTGAGAAAGACTATACACAGATAGTAAAACACCTTAGCAAAGAGGTGGAGGTCAAAGAGCTAGGAGATGTCCAATACTACCTCGGGATCCAGGTGGAAAGAGAAGAGGACGGCTCATTTCTTCTCAGCCAAAGACAGAAGATCCACGAGCTAATTGAGCACATGCAGATGCAAGACGCACATCCAGTTGCTACACCGATGGCTACTGACTTCCTGAAGAATCAGCAGGATTCGAAGCAGTTGCCAGACAACAATGACTACAGGTCGGCGATTGGTAAACTTTTGTATTTAGTTACCACATGTAGACCTGACTTAGCTAATGCTGTGGGGATTCTTAGCAGAAAAGTGAATTCTCCCACTGAGCATGATTGGGCAGGTGTAAAGAGGGTGGTGCGATATTTGAAGGGTACCATGAATTGTAAATTAAGGTTACCAGCCGTCAGAGACCCTAAGTTGGTTGGGTATACTGATGCTGATTGGGCTGGGGATAATGCTGATTATAAATCAACAAGTGGTCATGTTTTCATGTTTGGTGATGGACCTGTTGCATGGGGCAGTTATAAACAGAGCTGTGTAGCATTATCTTCCACAGAATCAGAATACGTTGCAGCAACAGAAGCCTGCAGAGAGATCGCCTGGCTTGATCAACTCATAAAGGACTTTGGGTTGGTGAGAAAAGGGCCTGTCAGCTTGCTGGAGGACAATCAAAGTTGCCTGAAGCTGACGCAGAGTGAGAAGTTCCTGGCCAGAACAAAACACATTGGGGTTAAATACCACTACATACGCCAGATGATCCAGGATGGACTTGTGGAGCTATCCTACTGCAGCACCCAAGAGATGACTGCTGACATCCTGACGAAACCCCTACCAAGAGAGAGTTTCCAGAATCTACGTGTCAAGCTGGGACTCTGGGTGGTTGAATAAAGTTGTTTATGTTTTGTATATGTTGTATTGCCTGAGAAGGGGTATGTGGGATGTAAACACAGGAGCAGTCAATGACAACATTCCTAGAGTGTACATGTTAGAACATGGGGAGGGATGTCTGTCTAGCAAGCAGGTAAACTTCCTGGGGATGGACTTCCTCCGCATGTTACCAGAGGTGGGTGTGGCCTCACCTGTGCAGGTAAATGACAAAAGCACAGGGCAGGCAGCCATCTCTCTCTCTCTGCCATCTTCCTTTGATGAGGAAACATCTAAGGATGCTCTCTTGGCTCCCAGCCAAGAGAGGAGATAAGGACTATCTTGCTACAAGATAGATTCTAAATGTATTTTACCTTTTTAAGCCTGTGTGCCTTCTGGGATCATATTGTGAACAGAACGTGAGTAAACTCTTTTATACTTTTATGAAGACTGTGTTGTGTCTTGTATTTTAAGAGGGAACAAAGGGGAAATTACCAGAGTAATTATTATAGAGGTTCTAGCGAACCTGTGCACACGTTACCGTTGCGAACTTAAAGGGGAATGTCTATAAACTCTGCTGATATTTTGGGAACTTGTTAGCACAAGTTGGATAAGGATATAATTAGTCAATATATCCTCTCCTGCACCCCTGAACATTCCCACAGTTACCTCACTGCGAGAAGTGAGCTACAGGGAACCAGGCAGAGGGCCTTCTCAGCAGTGGCACCCGCCCTGTGGAACACCCTCCCACCAGATGTTAAGGAAATAAATCTGACTTTTAGAAGACATCTGAAGGCAGCCCTGTTTATGGAAGTTGTTAATGTTTGATGTTTTATCGTGTTTTTAATATTCTGTTTGGAGCAGCCCAGAGTAGCTGGGGAACCCAGCCAGATGGACAGGGTATAAATAAATTATTATTATTATTATTAATGAGGAACCATCTTGTCCTTCTCCTAAGACAGCAAAATGCTTTCAGATGGCCCTGGGTGCTGTCCTGTTGCCTATTAGTTATTGTTGTTTTAGGATTTGGTTTTTCTCCCCAGGGATGAGTTTTATTTACGATTCGTTGTAGAATATGTAGAATTGCAAGCTTTGACTTCAGAAGCTTAGAATGTGACTGTAAAACTGTCTGTAACTCCCATAAACAAACAAATGAATGAACGAATAAAACTCCTTTGTAAGCAAACAGTCCCTCTTAGGGATTTGGCCCTCCAGGCACTTTAACCTGCTGACTCAAAAAGAAATACTCAGAACTTGGCTTTGTTGTTTCCAGTTTATATTCTGCCTTTCACAACTCTCTGGTGCTTAAAGGACAGCTGTGCAGCTGCTGCTGTTTAGCCACAGTTTTAGTGGCTAGTAATATGTGGTACATGATATATCCCATCAAGGAATGATTTCCCTACATAATCATCAGGTATTATCTCACTCCAAACAGATATCTCTGCGTGACATTTCTAAAATTCCCCTGAGGACGTCAAGGTCTTCAGCTTGAAAAATACGGAGCGGAAGCAGCATTTTAAAGGTTACCGTAACTTCTATTCCCACAACAGACAAAAGTAATTTTTTTGTGCTTGTTATTTTGGGAAGTGTACAGAGCTGTTGTCCCCTCCCACCCCCTTTCTTTCGCGGCAAAGAGACTCCCGAGAAGGAGGAAGCAACCGTGCATTGCTCTTCGTGGCTTTTTGCAGAAAAAGAGTCACAGTTCACGGTCAGTATGGTTGTGCCACCATCATAACTATGACTGCGAAAGAGGGGCCAGAAATGGGCAGTCTTGGGGGATGTGATTCAGGATGTTTGAAGGAATGGGAGCAAGTTTAGTCACATCCTTCTCCCAGGAGTTAGTCCCACTTCCCTTCCAGTGTAGGGTTCTAAGAAAATAGCTGTTACAACAAAACACATGCACATTATTTCCATCCAGCTCTTTCATCCAATCAGCTCAAGTTGGGGTATCTGGTTCTCTCCACCCACCCTCATTTTTATTATCACAACTGTGTGAGGAAGGTCAGGCTGAAAGATGGTGACACTGAATGAGGATCTCAGCCTGGCTCTCCTCAGTCCTGGTCTCACCCTCTAGGCACTACACCACGCTGGCTCACCTGGCAAAACAAGCAGGCAAGCCCCTGGCAAACATCCCCCACCAACCTTCTCCTTCTCAGCCTCTTGCCTCCTGCACCCACAACAAAGGTTTTGATTTCCCTCTTCTTTTTCCTGCGCTTCTGAATGATCCAGGACAGGGGAAGCAGTAAACGTGGAACCACTGAGGGTTTGCAACCCTTCCTTCTGAGGACTTGAAAAGAACTCTTGGAAACGCCAGTAGCACAGAGATTTTTAATCATATGCGACTGTGGAGACTGCAACAACTTAGAGATGGAGCTATGTGTTTGTTGCCTTCCTAAGCAGTACTCTAGAGAAGGTGCTGTGGGCTCTTTCTGGCAGCATGCTTATATTTTCTGTGTGGCAAGGATATGGAATGGGTCAAGGGGTATCATTCTGGTGTTTGTGCCATTGTTGCTTGTTGATTGGTGCCAGCAATGAATGACCAATGTGGGGACATTAAGAATAACATCATGATTTGTGGGTGCCAGCTATGTTCCTAGAGACTATGTGCTAATGGCTGTTGTTGTTGCATCAATGCCTTTCACACTGTAGTGTTATTTTTGTGTTTATGCTGTTGAGATCCCCAGTTTGATACGCTGATGTAAAATGTCTCCACCTCACCCTGCTCCATTGTATTGTAATGACACAATTAAGTGAATCTCATGCCTTGTCCTGATTTTTGGATAGATGAAGGACTGTTTATAGATACAACAGCAGCAACTCTGGCATAGTGGAGGCTGTTTTAACAAGGCCACAGGATTGCCCTACCACTACATAAAATGGATGCCTTGTCACTCACTAATAAGGAAAAACTTTGCAGTGTGCATGCAAAGCTAGTGTCCTGGAAAAACTGGGATGTCTCGTTCTTCATCGAGAAAGAACGGCAGCCATTTTGATCACTGTGATTGCACACAATGGCCACTGTGCTCTCACGTTTAACAAATTGGGAAGATGGCATCCTGGATTTTGGCTTCAAAGTGTTGGAGGGTATGCAGTGTATAAACGTTTATGTTTAATGATATTCATACCAAAAAAAATCATTTGAATGTGCAGTAATAAATTTTAAGGCATTATCTGTGGGCCTATGTATAAAGTCATCATCAGACCATGCAGTGGGGGTTGGCTGGTGGAATAACTAAAAGGTTGCGTAATCCCTTTTCGTGAGCCAACTAATGCTTGCTAAATCCTCTAGTATGTGAAGTAGGAAACCTCAATCTCTCAGGCCTTGTCAGTCAGCACAATAAAACTTTTCACAGGCCATAAATTAAAAAGCCCTAAATGCAAAGTGGCATAAGAACCGTGAGGCCTTGTCTTTTCCTAGCGCACTAACTAATCTGCTAGAAGGATGGTTGTAATATTTTCATCAAATATTTGGGGTATGGATTTCCATTGAGCCGGGAGATCAGCCATGGTGATGATGTGTAGCATTTGTTTTAATCTATTATCACTTTCAGAGGAGAGAGGAAATATGGGGCAGTCCAGATGGTAATCTGGTATGTACACACACAGAAGGGGATTCTTTGTATTTCCTGGCATTGTTAACAAAAGGACAGAGGCTATGCTACTGAGCTTGTGCATTATTATGCATGCTCCTAGCCATATCCAAGTGTTTGCTGTTTAGGCAACTGCAGTTTGCAACATCGTTCAGGTGCCTGCACATTAATCTCGCGAGTTATTCTAGCAGAAAACTCATGCTGTTAGTAAATGTTTTGCAATAACGGTTACTAGATGCAGTGTAATTTCCTCTGATGAGATTTGAGTGGTGATTCTGCAAATCCCATGTACTTAAAAAAATCCAGTCCAATTAAAAATAATATTTATTTGTATGTTCTCCTGAGGTTTCCATAACACAGTTTTGACTAAGGAGATTTTCACATGATGCAATTGCTGGTTATGAACGACCTACACGAACTCATGCACTTCTGCCACAGACAGCAAGGGAGCTCCATGTGCATGGGGAACATGCTATTTAAATGATGCTTTATATATGATGGAAGCAAGGAATCTCATTTGGTGTTTTTTAAACTACAAGAAGTCACCAATGTACTCCATTACATATAACAAAAGTAGTGCAAGATACTAACTCTTGTGTATTCTGCATGCTAAGGTGGCGCATATATACTATAATATATGGTTTTTCAAAAACCCAGATTCAAATAATGATAAAAAAGATTGTGAATGGTATGGATAAAATGAATAGAGGGCTTATCCTCACTTCCCTTTTTCCCTGCTCTTTCCAGGCAGAGGTTCACATTTTAATACTCCATGTCCCAAGCTTTCTTGCAAAAAAACCAAAACCAAACAAACCCAACCCTGCTCTTTAAAGTTTAATCAGAACAAACATCAATTTTGGTTTTCTCCAGATTGATGTTTGCTCCGATAGAGCTTTAAAGAACGGGATTTCGCGAAGAAAGATCTGGAGCGAAAAAGGGTGTTCGGACGCAGAGCTTTAAATAGCGGGTCCTGTCTGGAAAGAGCGAAGGAAAGATGGTATATTACACCAGTTAAGCTAGCAAAAATGTATAAAGTTAGTAATAAATGTTGGAAATGTAAAGAAAAAGAGGGAACATTTTATCATATGTGGTGGGAATGTAAAAGGTGAAATGCTTCTGGGAGATGATATACAATGAGCTGGAAAAAAATGTTGAAATATACATTCATAAAGTAACCAGAATCATTTCTCTTGGGTATTGTTGGAAATGATATAAATAGAAAGCAATGTAAGTTGTTTTTATATGCGGTAACAGCTGCAAGAATATTATTGGCCCAAAAATGGAAGCAAGAAAAATTACCAACGATGGAAGAATGGAGGATGAAGTTAATGGACTATGTGGAATTGGACAAACTAACAGGAAGGATCTGAAACCAGCGAGACCAAAAGTTTACCGAAGACTGGAGTAAATTTACGGACTATTTGAAAAGTATTTGTGATGATCAGACGACGTTTGTAGGTTTGCAAGAAGTTCTGTGAGGAGTAATATTAGAAATATTGTAAAAATGGAAAAAGAGAGATGATATATTAAAAGATTTAATGGCAATATTAAGTTAAGAAAGACATAAGAAGTGATTAAGACGGAGGATTATCAGAGGTGCTGATGGAAGTCCAAATAGGAATGTATCTGTGATAAACTGTGAGGTATGTTTTATAATTTTGTAAGCTAAAAACCAATAAAAATATATATATAAAAGGAAAGAACAAAGGAAAGCCCAGAGATAAGTTTTCTCTCATTATCCTAGAGCTTGGGGCCAACCCATGAAGCCGAATATTAGAAGATTCGGGGGAGACAAAAGAAAGTCCTCCTTCGTACAGTATGTTGCTAAATTACAGAACTCGCTCCCACAAGATGTAGCGATGGCCACCAGTCTGGATGGCTTTTAAGAAGAATTTACAAAAATTCAGTGGCTGCTGGTCATGATGATTATGTTTTATCTCAACGGTGTGAGCCAGTATGCCTCTGAAAACAATTTCCTGAGAATCACAACTGAGGAAAGTGCTGTTGCCCCTCAGGTTCTGCTTGTGGGCTTCCTGGCTGGCCACTGCAAGAACAGGATGCTGGGCTAGTTGGGTCTTTGGTCTGATCCAGCAGGACACTCCTTAGGTTACATTGACTACCAATCCACGTAGCAAGCATCAACAAATAGCATATCTGAGTAGCACCTGCCCTGTACACACCCACACCCCACATACCTTAATTGGCACTCCAGACTAATGAGTGCCAATGGCTAGGTCGAGGAGCTGCCATTTTAATTTCCCACAATGCCCTCCAATGAAGCATTGCTCCAGATCATTCTATGAAATTAAAATGGCGGCAATTCTGCTGCTGCCAGGTACTGTAAGCCTGTGGCTGCGGGGGTCCTTGACATATTATGCAAAGTGGGTGGGTGGGTGTGAAGGGAGATAAATGGACAAAACCTTTAGCTAAGAGAACTTTGTAAACACTTTCTTTTTTTGCTCAGCAGAAAACCAAACAAGGGAATTTAGCTGTAGATAATGTCAGTTTGCCAACGATATAATTAGCTTGTTCATTTATAGGAACTTTTTTTTAAAAAACTATTTTATGATGTGGTTGCAGGTTATCTTTTTTATGGGACATGCATTACTATAAAAACCTTTCTCAATTTAGGGAGCTTTGCATTGGCAAAGCATGTGAGGCATTTTGTTTCCCAGCTTTGTTAACTTTCCCATCAATTACACTTATAAATGCCTGTCATATTAGAATCCAGAGCCCTGGGCCATTCAGTTGAAAGATTTCAGTATCTCTTGAACATGGTTTTTCCTTTTGATCTGATTGTACATTGAGTTCTTCAAACAGGAGGAACGTTCCCACTTTATAGAGCAATCCAGAGACGGAAAGCTTTTACTAATGTGTCTGCGTAAAACAAGAACACCCTTTCTCACCAGCAAACAGTGTTTCAGTCTCTCTTGTGTGACCTGTCTGGCCAGGTATTTCCCCATTCAGTGTAGTTGTGTTTAAGATGCCATTTCCAACTCTGCCCCCTCCTTCCACTGGCTGATCTTCCAGGGCCAATTTCTGAGCTTCTTTTGCAATGGAATTTTGCAAGGATCTTGTTTTTTGTATTTCCCCTTCTGAACAAGTCCCAAAACTTCTGAAAAAGCTTTAGTTGGAGGCTGTGCCCTTCTACAAATAAAAAATAAAAATAAAAATATGAAACCATAAAATGCACCTGAAGAGGAGCAGCAGGAGGACTCTGTCGAAAAGAGCCATTTTCTTGCTACATCCCATAAAGCAGGTGTAGGGAACCTTTGATTCTCCACATGTTGCTGAACTCCAATTCCCATCATCCCCAGCCATTGGCCATGCTCACTGGGGCTGATGGCTGTTGTAGTTCAGTAATATCTAGAGCCACATAAAGCTTTATAGATCAGCACTTTGAATTGAGCCTGGAAACCAGGGTTGGGCAATATCTCACAACATTGTGATATATCACCAGCTAAACATCATGACCCCTTCATGGATCACTGCCTTGCCGTGGCGAAGGGGCTTGAAGAACTCAGAGAAGCTATGAACTACGCCGAGCAGGGCACACAAGATGAACAGGTCATAGTGGAGAGTTTTGACCAAACGTGATCCACCTGGAGGAGGAACCGGCAAGCCACTCCAGTATCCTTGCCAAGAAAACTCCATGGACAAAGACAACAGGCATATAAAAGTTATGACGCTGGAAGATGAGCCCCTCAGGTCGGAAGGCGTCCAACATGCTACTGGGGAAGAGCGGAGGACAAGTACAAGTAGATCCAGAGCTGATGAAGCGGCTGGGCCAAAGCCGAAAGGACGCTCAGTTGCGGATATGCCTGGAAGCGAAAGGAAAGTCCAATGCTGTAAAGAAAAATATTGCATAGGAACCTGGAATGTAAGAACCATGAACCTAGGTAAGTTGGAGGTGGTCAAAAATGAGATGGCAAGAATAAATATTGACATCCTGGGCATCAGTGAACTAAAATGGACGGGAATGGGCGAATTCAGTTCGGATGACCATCACATCTACTACTGTGGGCAAGAAACTCGTAAAAGAAATGGAGTGGCCCTCATAGTCAACAAAAGAGTGGCGAAAGCTGTACTGGGATGCAATCTCAAAAATGATAGAATGATCTCGATACGAATCCAAGGCAGACCTTTTAACATCACAGTAATCCAAGTTTATGCACCAACTACTGATGCTGAAGAAACTGAAATTGACCAATTCTATGAAGACTTACAACACCTTATAGAAGTGACACCAAAGAAGGATGTTCTTCTCATTATAGGGGATTGGAATGCTAAAGTAGGGAGGCAAGAGATAAAAGGAACAACTGGCAAGTTTGGCCTTGGAGATCAAAACGAAGCAGGGCAAAGGCTAATAGAGTTCTGTCAAGAGAACAAGCTGGTCATCACAAACACGCTTTTCCAACAACACAAGAGACGACTCTACACATGGACATCACCAGATGGGCAGTATCGAAATCAGATTGATTATATTCTCTGCAGCCAAAGATGGAGAAGCTCTATACAGTCAGCAAAAACAAGACCTGGAGCTGACTGTGGCTCAGATCATCAGCTTCTTATAGCAAAATTCAAGCTTAAACTCAAGAAAGTAGGAAAAACCACTGGGCCGGTAAGATACAATCTAAGTCAAATCCCTTATGAATACACAGTGGAAGTGACGAACAGGTTTAAGGATTTAGATTTGGTGGACAGAGTGCCTGAAGAACTATGGATGGAGGCTCGTAACATCGTACAGGAGGCAGCAACGAAAACCATCCCAATGAAAAGGAAATGCAAGAAAGCAAAGTGGCTGTCCAACGAGGCCTTACAAATAGCGGAGGAGAGAAGGCAAGCAAAATGCGAGGGAGATAGTGAAAGATACAGGAAATTGAATGCAGATTTCCAAAGAATAGCAAGGAGAGACAAGAAGGCCTTCTTAAACGAGCAATGCAAACAAATAGAGGAAAACAACAGAATGGGAAGAACCAGAGATCTGTTCAAGAAAATTGGAGATATGAAAGGAACATTTCGTACAAAGATTACCATAATAAAGGACAAAAGTGGTAATGACCTAACAGAAGCAGAAGACATCAAGAAGAGGTGGCAAGAATACACAGAGGAATTATACCAGAAAGATATGGATGTCTCGTACACCCCAGGTAGTGTGGTTGCTGACCTTGAGCCAGACATCCTGGAAAGTGAAGTCAAATGGGCCTTAGAAAGCATTGCAAATAACAAGGCCAGTGGAAGTGATGGTATTCCAGCTGAACTATTTAAAATTTTAAAAGATGATGCTGTTAAGGTGCTACACTCAATATGCCAGCAAATTTGGAAAACTCAGCAGTGGCCAGAAGATTGGAGAAGATCAGTCTACATCCCAATCCCAAAGAAGGGCAGTGCCAAAGAATGCTCCAACTACCGCACAATTGCACTCATTTCACACGCTAGCAAGGTTATGCTTAAAATTCTACAAGGAAGGCTCAAACAGTATGTGGATCGAGAACTCCCAGAAGTGCAAGCTGGATTTAGAAGAGGCAGAGGAACCAGAGACCAAATTGCAAACATGCGCTGGATTATGGAGAAAGCTAGAGAGTTCCAGAAAGACATCTACTTCTGCTTCATTGACTATGCAAAAGCCTTTGACTGTGTCGACCACAGCAAACTATGGCAAGTTCTTAAAGAAATGGGAGTGCCTGATCACCTCATCTGTCTCCTGAGAAATCTCTATGTGGGACAAGAAGCTACAGTTAGAACTGGATATGGAACAACTGATTGGTTCAAAATTGGGAAAGGAGTACGACAAGGCTGTATTTTATCTCCCTGCTTATTTAATTTATATGCAGAATACATCATGCGAAAGGCTGGGCTGGATGAATCCCAAGCTGGAATTAAGATTGCCGGAAGAAATATCAACAACCTCAGATATGCAGATGACACAACCGTGATGGCAGAAAGTGAGGAGGAATTAAAGAACCTTTTAATGAGGGTGAAAGAGGAGAGCGCAAAATATGGTCTGAGGCTCAACATCAAAAAAACGAAGCTCATGGCCACTGGTCCCATCACCTCCTGGCAAATAGAAGGGGAAGAAATGGAGGCAGTGAGAGATTTTACTTTCTTGGGCTCCATGATCACTGCAGATGGTGACAGCAGCCACGAAATTAAAAGACGCCTGCTTCTTGGGAGAAGGGCAATGACAGGCCTAGACAGCATCTTGAGAAGTAGAGACGTCACCTTGCCAACAAAGGTCCGTATAGTTAAAGCCATGGTTTTCCCAGTAGTGATGTATGGAAGTGAGAGCTGGACCATAAAGAAGGCTGATCGCCGAAGAATTGATGCTTTTGAATTATGGTGCTGGAGAAGACTCTTGAGAGTCCCATGGACTGCAAGAAGATCAAACGCATCCATTCTTAAGGAAATCAGCCCTGAGTCCTCACTGGAAGGACAGATCGTGAAGCTGAGGCTCCAGTACTTTGGCCACCTCATGAGAAGAGAAGACTCCCTGGAGAAGACACTGATGCTGGGAAAGATGGAGGGCACAAGGAGAAGGGGGCGACAGAGGACGAGATGGTTGGACAGTGTTCTCGAAGCTACAAACATGAGTCTGTCCAAACTGCGGGAGGCAGTGAAAGACAGAGGTGCCTGGCGTGCTCTGGTCCATGGGGTCACGAAGAGTCGGACACGACTAAACGACTAAACAACAACAACAAACATCATGATATACCAATATATCACAATGTCTGAAATAAGGGTGGAGCTGCATAGAGCCATTGGCTGGCTTCACGTTTTTTCCTACATCGTGATCTTTCCTGGTCTTGTGATTCACTGCCTCCTCAGGAGGCAGGGAAGAGCTGATTTGGCAGTTAACAAGGGCTGCAGGAATCAAAAGAAGCACTGGCTGGATTTCCCCCACATTGTGATTTTTGCATGGCACATACACACGCACACCATGATCCATGATATATCGCCAGGTTAAAAATTATGAAACCGATATAACTCTATGGACCTGAAACTGGTTTTGGACGATATATCCATTTATTGCCCAGCCCTACTGAAAACTAGTTAGTAGTCAGTGCAGCTGCACCAAAATTGGTGTTTATATATTCAGACCATCTTGCCCTGGTCAACGACCTGGCAGCTGAATTCTGTACCAGCTGCAATTTCCAAACCCCTGAGGGAGGAAAGGGGACATTCCCTCACCCTTCTGCACTTGAATGAAAATGGGACAAGTCAACATAAAGAATAATGTCTCTGGGTATTTGTAGATTGACTTTCGCTCACTACTTACTAATAAATCTACCCATCGCGGTTTCTCAAGTGCTGATGGAACTGTAACATTTTGAGGGTAGATGTCTTCCGAATAAGAACATTGTGGTATGAGGGCATTTTTATGTGTCATGCTCCTGTGATATGTATGAACTTGACATTTGGGTTCTGTGAACATGGCAAACTCACTAGTCCTCTCTGAGTTTGATAGATTCACATTGTTCCCTGATTGATGAAGCCTACCTGGTGTGCTCCTCAGTGCTGTGCTAGTTGCTCAGAAATTGCTCTCTCAGACTCAGAGTGCCTTTCCACCACATTAACATATCACGATTAATCCATATTTTATTATGTTTTGGTGTGAGAGATCACAATTATTTACAGATCGTAATAAAGACAGCCATCAGCTTAATAGGTGCTTTTGAATAACGGACAATCTTAAAATCAAGATCGAGAAAAGCCACACGATGGGAACAGTAAAAATGAAACTGCTGAACCCAGGAAAAAGGTTTATGCCAGCACTGTGGGAATTGATAGCTTCAGTGAGGACATAAAGATATCCCTGGCATTTTCCCAAAAGCACACACATCCTTGCAATGCGGTATTACAATGCCACTATGCCAAGAGTGTCCATACTATTTATATAATCTAGGCTATGAAAGCAATACTCACCAACTGTTGCTATTGATGTATCCAGTTTTCAAAGAGTCACGCATGGCAATGCTTTAATGAACTCTAAAATTACTCTGGCAATGTGAAAGCACAGTGCTTTCGAAAATGACCTTCTAAGCATGCATTTATTACGTTTCCAGATGTTCTTCTATGCTAGAGAAAAAATTTGACTACAGTCGTACCTTGGAAGCCAAACACCTTGGCACTTGTACGTTTTGGCTTCCAAACACCGCAAACCCGGAAATGAGTGTTTTGGTTTGCAAATGTTCTTTGGAAGCCAAATGTCCAATGTGGCTTCTGCAGCTTCCCATTAGTTGCAGGAGCTTCCTGCAGCCAATCAGAAGCCATGCGTTGGTTTCTGAACATTTTGGAATTATTATTATTATTAGTAGTAGTAGTAGTATTTCTATCCTGCCCATCTGGCTGGGTTTCCCCAGTCACTCTGGGAGGCTTCCAACAAAAGATTAAAAATACATTAAAACATCAGTCATTAAAAACTTCCCTAAACAGGGCTGCCTTCAGATGTCTTCTAAATGTCATGTAGTTGTTCATTTCCTTGACATCTGATGGGAGGGTGTTCCACAGGGAGGGTGCCACTACTGAGAAGGCTCTCTGCCTGGTTCCCTGTAACTTGGCTTCTTGCAGTGAGGGAACCACCAGAAGGCCCTCGGAGCTGGACCTCAGTGTCTGGGCTGAACGATGGGGGTAGAAATGTTCCTTCAGGTATACTGGGCTGAGGCCGTTTAGGGCCTTAAGGGTCAACACCAACACTTTGAATTGTGCTTGGAAACGATTGGAAGTTGAACAGACTTCTGGAACGGATTCCGTTCAGCTTCCAAGGTACGACTACTCCTGACCACTAAAAGATATTGCTACTCTTCTGGCCAGCAAATAATGGTGGTGGTGGTTTGCATTAGCTCTGTGAGTACCCCAAGTTATGAAGTGAATTGGGATAATTCAGAGAAGATTCTCACATTTTCCAGGTACATCGAGCTGCTGTTATATTAAGTATCAGTCAGATCAGGAAGTAATCTTCTTTCTTTGTTATTTATTTTTGCTGAAAAATGGAACCAAGCAGACTAGAAATACCCAGAGCTTAAGAAGGGAGGCAACGGAGAGGTGGTGTTTTGATGGGCACATCTAGATTTTATCATACTGAATGATTACCTCAGTGCACTCCAATTACAGAGATTTGGTAGAGGGGTTAAAAAATGTTTTTTTGCATGAACCTTCCCCTATGCAACTCAAAAGAAAGATATTTATTGCATCCCCACCCCTCAATTTGTAGTTTGAGCAGAATCCTACCCACCAACACAAATCCTTGCAGCAACAGGGTTCTTGCCTCAGGGTGGCATTCCCCACCCCTGGGAATTTATGCTATATTGCCACCACCCTCTTTCCCTATGCACGTGAATCTTGCTGAGGGAGAAGAGGCTGTATCGCCAAAAACCCATGTGGGGGGCAGAAGGCCTAGTCTCCAAGAATGACCCTTGGGAGTAAAAAGGTAAAGGACCCCTGGATGGTTAAGTCCAATCAAAGGCGACTATGGGGTTGCGGCGCTCATCTCGCTCTCAGGCCGAGGGAGCCGGTGTTTGTCCACTGACAGCTTTATGGGTCATGTGACCAGCAGGACTAAACTGCTTCTGGTGCAATGGAACCCCGTGATGGAAACCAGAGCACTTGGAAACACTGTTTACCTTCCCGCCACAGTGGTACCTATTTATCTACTCGTGCCGGTATGCTTTCGAACTGCTAGGTTGGCAGAAGCTGGGACAGAGCAACGGCAGCTCACCCTGTTGCGGGGATTCAAACCGCCCACCTTCCGATTGGCAAGCCCAAGAGGCTCAGTGGTTTAGACCACAGCGCCACCCATGTCCCTACCCTTGGGAGTAACAAGGTCATTGCTGGAGGGTGACATTTCCCCTGCTTCTGTCCTCCTAAGAGATCCATGCACTACTCTCTATGATTCCCGCAGGCACTGGGAAGAAAGCAAGGAACAATGGGAGGAGAAACCTTCATGTGGCTGCAGCCTCCATGCAAAGGGCAGGTCCGGCCAGGAAGGCTCTCCTCCATCCCCCTCCATCCCTCCCTCATTTCCCCCCATTTTCTCTTCCTTTATTTTTTTATTTTTGTTCACCCCCCTTTTTAAAATTTCTATTTTAAATACATGTTTGTGCATGGGTGTAGCCAGGATTTTTCTTGGTGGGACAGGCTTTTGTTAGGGAGGGCAGAACCTCAGATTTGTATTGATTTGTATTTACTCTTATTGGTTTGGGGGGGCAGTTGCCCCTGCCCCCACCCCTTGGCTACGCCCGTGTTTCTGTGCTCTTTTTTGCTCTTCAAAATATGGCAACCCTAACAATGATCGACTGTCGTATTTATATATCAATGAGGCACATCTGGTGTGGTTGGAAGTTATTCTCTGGTCCTTATCTCTCCTCTAATAAAATACCATTAAGAATCAGTGTATTGGGGTGGGAGACCTGGATCCTTTTCCCAACTTAAAAAAAAAAGTAGAAATTAGTTCACATCTGGGAACAATTTGACTCCTTGCTTAGCTTTAATCAGGAAGGATTAATGATCGCAGTCTGGAATTTAGTTGGGTTCATTTAATGGAAAAGTTGGTGGTTGGGCTTCTAAAATCAAAGATGTCCTTAGAAGTATTCAGATTAAAGGTGGTGGCAGCAGGAGAGGGAGAAGAGATAGATACCATAAGCTTCATCTAACAGAAACGTCACTATAGTTCAATCATCTATAGATATATATAATATGCTAACTGACCTGATGATCTGAAATGTGTTGCAGCTGGTACATGCGACTCTTTCCATTGTGGCTGCACAAGAGCTGGCAAGCTGCACCTTGCTTCCCCTTACCATGGGATGGGGGGATGCTCTCTGGAGTAGCACACAGTGACCGCAATCCAATGGGTGCTAGCCTGGGCCTCCCTCTTTAGTCACAGCAGGGCCTGATGCTGACATGAGCGAAGGCAGGGGCTATATAACCCAAGGGGAAACAAACAATTTAGGAGAAGAGAACCCTGTCCAATACAAGGTGGGGACAACGGCTCAGAGTCCCCTCACTCTGAGACACTGGTGAGGAGCCTTGAAAGAAAAGGTCGGCTAGCGGGAGCCTGTAGGTCCTCCACACCCAGCATGAAGGCATGTCCCCAGGCCCCACTTTCCTAACCATAGCTGTCAACCGTCCCTTATTTGGCGGGAAACTCCCTTATCCCAGCGCCGTGTCCCGCTGCTGTCCCGGATTGATGATGTCCCTTAAATTTACTGGGTTTCATGCTCACCCGGTTCGGGAGGGAAGCAGCGGCTCGGGGTTCTCCGCCCAGAGGCGGCAGTGGCAGCGGTGGTGGCAGCCGAGGAGGCGGCCTGAGGGAGGAGGAAGAGGAGGGGATGGGGAGGAATGCAGAAGGGCGGCGCTTCAGTGGCTGCGGCGGCACCGCAACCACCTCATGCCAGATTGACAGCATCCGTCAATCCTACCAACGTATGTAACTCTTTACAACAGCAAAATCCCTTATTTTGGCTGCTGATCCCTTATTTTCGAGGCTGCTGGTCCCTTATTTTCAAATCTGTAAGTTGACAGCTATGTTCCTAACTGCTGGGCTGCTTCTCCCGCCGGTTGTTTCCTTCTGACTATCAGAGGAAAACAGCCCAGCAGTGGAGACAGCTCCTGCTAAATTAGTTCCTTGTGGAGAAGACCCTCTGCCTCCATGTTCAGCTCTCGCAGATGTGTACATTTTTCAGCATGCAGAATAGAAAGGGGGAAGATTGACCTCCCCTTTAAGTTTTGTGCGCACACACCCATTTCTGAAATGCAGCCCCACAAACACCTCCCAAGGGAAAGTGGTCTTCTGCAGGCTGAGGATTCCCTCCCTCTGCTTCAGGAACTGCTAGAGATCCTTGGCTTTCTTCCTGCATCCCCCCTTCAGGGCTTTCTAAAGGGTTCTCCCCTGGGGACGCTTGAGGGTGGGGTGCAGGATCTGGACAGAGGAGACGAAAGGCACCTGTCTCCTGGTGGCCTCTCCCAGCACAGAAACCATCTGACTTTGCTCCAGAT
Organism: Podarcis raffonei; assembly: GCF_027172205.1. Classification (NCBI taxonomy): domain Eukaryota; kingdom Metazoa; phylum Chordata; class Lepidosauria; order Squamata; family Lacertidae; genus Podarcis; species Podarcis raffonei. The sequence goes on from NC_070602.1 coordinate 115,055,251, forward strand.
GGCACTGGGTTACCATTTCTCAAAAGGAAAGCCATGCTTGTCTTCCTCTTGTTTTCCTAGCTAGGCTGCCTATACTGACAAAGAGAGGAGAGTTTCCAGCATTAGAAGGGAAGTCCACCCCTTCCTCTTCCTGAAGTCTCCCGCAACCTCCGTTCATCTTCCGAACCAAACAGAGTCCAGTGGCCAACTCTGGCTCTGCATTAAGAGCTGCAAGGCATTCCTCTGAAAGGAATCAGTGGGTCCTATAAGGGTCCTATAGTGGCCTTGATCTGGGTAGTATCAAAGTCCCGATGTCAGGTGTTTGGCACCATGCCACAATGTATAATCTAAGGCACACTGGAAGAATCTTGAAATGAGACATTTGTACATTTCCCCCACCAAGCAGGGGCATGAAGCACACCCTAAAATGATTAAGCTGCTCCCACACTATCTAAGAAGCTGGTGTTTTGTATATACCTAGCTTCATCCTGATTTGTTTACCCACGGTTTGTGGGGCAGTTAAATGATGCTGCGTCAAGCGTCTGCTATCCCAAGCTTTCCAGCTCATTTCCCCATCACTTTCCTTACAGCAAAATAGTTCAATTTTCTGGTGGTGGGGACATGCTTCTTGTGCAAGGGTGCTAGATCCACTTTAATGTACACAACCTGAATTTGCCAATATGCACTGAATGCCACCCTGAAAACAGTGGCAGTCAAGAAGCACCCAGCGTCAAGAAGAAGAAGAAGAAGAAGAAGAAGAAGAAGAAGAAGAAGAAGAAGAAGAAGAAGAAGAAGAATTTGATATCCCATTTTATCACTACCCTAAGGAGTCTCAAAGCGACTAACAATCTCCTTTCCCTTCCTCCCGCACAACAAACACTCTGTGAGGTGAGTGGGGCTGAGAGGCTTCTAAGAAGTGTGACTAGCCCAAGGTCACCCAGCAGCTGCATGCATGTGCAGGTCAAGAAGGCTCCCTGATTACTATGAATGTCTGGAAAGAACCAGGGCCTTTGTAGAGCTAATGGTTAAAATGCAGGATGCACTGCAGGGCAGTCTGCCAGGCCAAGCAAGCCAAACCATACATGGGAGAGAATGTTGTTGGGCTGTGGGAGTTCCACTGCTCCTTTGCACATTCGGATTCACCTTTGGGGAATTTCCAGAAGCAGCTGAGGAACGCAGACTGACTCTGTGTTGTTTGCCAGTAGCGATAAAAGTCAGATGCAAATCCTGTGGGAAAATGGATGTTTTGCGAGCGAAATATTAAATGAACAGTGAAGCAAACAAACAAAAAAGGGGATTTTTAAAGATCTCGTGTATTAGAATTCTAAACATTATTCGGTCATCCTGTTTCAGCAGTTCTGCACTTCCCACCCACCCATACCAATACAAGATAGCATAGACAGCTGCTACAGATATCTGGGTGGTATTGCACTCTTGCCTCTAGCTCATCCAGCTCTCCATTCACAAAGAGGTTTGCTTTCCATGTTTATTTTTCACACTATATATATATATATATATATATATATATATATATTCTTACTGCTTGATACATATCAAGAATATAACATCTAGTGTAACAGACAGAACAGAGTAATATACAGATATTATTTAAGATTCATCAGAGAATGTGTATTTTTAATCACATTTTTCAACCTCTGCCTTAATAATCAAAATGGATATGGCTATTTGCATTTTTCCACTATAATCATAAATGATTTCATACTTATTTTAATTTCCATCCTGTCCCATACTGGTGACTATGTTCTAACTCTTCGTGGCACATATTTATATCTACATCTAGGTACCTGCCCACATTTATTTACACATCTCCACACACACACACACACACACACACACATATTTGAATATGCAACTGCCTTCTACTTTTATATATTGCTTTCCCTCCAGGAAGTTCACAGCAGTACACTTAGTGTTCATTTATTGACACAACAGCCCTTTGAGGTATATTTGGCTAAAAGGTTATGTCCTGCTCAAAACCAGCCAGCTTCCTAGCTGAGTTGAGACTTGAACCCGTCTTCTAGCCATGAAAGATACTCTAAGAAACCTTCTCATCTGTCAAGGTCCTTTCTAAAAAACAAAACAAAAACAAAACAATTGAGCTCATTTGATTTATTGAAACCTGCTAGTATTGTTTGATTTTACATTGTGCCAAGCAAGAACTGGTCACTGTACAAATATCTTTCTCACATCTAGCCAGCCCACACTCCTTCAAGGGATGTGGAACAGTGGAAACGTTTCCGAAATGTACGTTTCCGAGCACAATTCAAAGTGTTGCTGCTGACCTTTAAAGCCCTAAACAGCCTCGGTCCAGTATATCTGAAGGAGCCTCTCCACCCCCATCGTTCTACCCGGACACTGAGGTCTAGCTCTGAGGGCCTTCTGGCAGTTCCCTCACTACGAGAAGCCAAGTTACAGGGAACTAGGCAGAGGGCCTTCTCGGTAGTGGCACCCGCCCTGTGGAACGCCCTCCCACCAGATGTCAAAGAGAACAACTACCAGACTTTTAGAAAACATCTGAAAGCAGCCATGTTTAGGGAAGCTTTTAATGTTTGATGTATTACAGTATTTTAATATTTTTTTGGAAGCCGCCCAGAGTGGCTGGGGAAGCCCAGCCAGATTAGCGGGGTATAAATAATAAATTATTATTATTATTCATTACTAAGAAAATGCTAAGTAACCCTGGAATGGATCTACCTTTTATCTGATGTTCTGGGGTACAAAGAGCTGCTCTAAGCAACGATAGTTCTGACCAGTGAGGCAAAGCCAGAGAAGCGTTGACTACAAGGAAAGGAACTCTTTATTTCCGACAGGTCTTCTTCAATTGGAGGTGTCCCAGTTTTCACAACCTCCAAGGCCACGTGCATCTTGGACAGCTTCCCTCCATTTAAACCCCTCTGTAAGTTAACGACTAATCAGAAATACCCATTTTGAAGTTCTCTTGTAAATCCAAGGTCGGATTTCTCTCCAAGGTTTTAATGAACAGCACCAGAAAAGGTGAGGGAGAACAGTTCATCTTTTCTTTTCCAAAGCCCAGGCTAATCACACTGAAGAGCAAAACCTTTTTAATGGCTGTGACCAGAGTCTCATTAAATGTGAGGACTATATGATGAACAAACTGTGAGCTGTGTGTGGTTCTTGGCTGCAGTCCACACTCTATTGAAAAGGAACATATATATTCCTTACTCTCTTAACAATCAGCTTTAACATTTGAGCCTTTGGCTCATCTACTTTCTTGAACGGCAAACTCTTTGTTTCCTTAACTTCTGAATTTTAGAAAAGGGAGGAAAAACTTTCTCCAGAGGACCGAGCATCCTTTTGTCTGAAGCAGAATTTTAATAAATACATACAATGTATAATTGATGCTTCCATGAGAGTCTTCAAGGAATTTAAAACAGTCTTGGATTTAATAGCAACCAACAGAATTGAGACAGAGTGAAACTATTGCAGCTGAGCACAGAGAAAAGGAGGTTTTAAATTGATGCTGTGTATTATTCATTTTGACAACTGCAAACTCGCAGGAAAGATAGCAGAGAGTCAGGAAGCATCAGCTACACAGGGTAATCCTAATTTATTACTAATACAAAAACTGATCTGAAGTTAAGCACATATTGCCCAGCCAAAAAGGAAAGGGAGGAGGAGAGAAGGAACACAGCAGAGCAGTCTCCATGTAGCAGTGTTGCAGGGACACTGCTAAATGCTTTGGGCGCAGCATAAATTTGCATAAAATTTGCATGGGCTGATTTATACATATAGCCTCTGTGAAATGAACATGGTGATTGGCTGGAGTTTTACTAGCGCTGTGCTTGTAGTGCCCTCACTGCAGTACCCTAAACAATGGGTAAAAAATTAAGATTAAAAAGGGGAAAGAGATCTGGAGCCCATCATAAAGCAATTTGGGCTTCCTGGACCACCTACTATACTTGAAGGAATGCCTCTCCCTGTGTTAAGATCTTTCAAGAGACCCTTTCCAACATAGCACCTCTACCAGGAACGGTGCATTCAACAGTGATGAATGAAAGCACCTTCTCTGTGATGGCTCCTCACTTACAAAATGCCCTCCCCTCTGAAATATGATTGGCACTTACCTTACTTTCCTTTTGGAAACCAACTTAAAATGGGATGTTGATAACTGTTTGATGCCCAGGATGGAACCAGCATAGCATGAAGCAGTGTTTTATTATGAGTGGTATTTTTAATGGTGTATTTTATCTGCTCTGTTTAGCTGTATTTTTTATCTTACGTTTGATATTGTAGCTTGCCCTGGGCTTGGTAATGACAAAAAGCGGGTTAGAAATTTCACAAACAAGTTTTTTTTTTAAATTCAGTTAACTTACTAGAGAAATGCATTTGCTTTGGGGGTAGGAGTTGTGTGCCATACCCAGATTTCATCAGCCAGCCTCTCCTAATGGCCTGTCGATATGAGATTCCAGTATGAAATTTTCCAGAGGCAGTCCAAACAAAGTTCTAAAAGGGCATGAAGTATGGGTCCTATAATGAGTGTATTTAAATATGTGTTTTGTTCATGTAGCCCTAGAACTTCGTACCACAGGAGGTTTTTTTAAATTAAACTTTATTAAATCTCAAGGACATACAGTAATTACCAAATAACTCTGTGTGTGTGTGTGTCTCACATGGAGAAGCTATTATATTTGTCAATGTTTGTGATGCTTTGGGCTATAACTCCCATCATGGCTAAACCAGCTGGGGCTGATGGGAATTGTATTCCAAAATGCACCAAATTGGCAAAGGTTGATCCAACTCTGCTATCTACTTACACTGACAGGGGCTCTCCGAAGTCTCCAGGTGAGATTTTTTCAGAGAGAACATTTAACTTCACAACAAACAGAAATTCAAGAGTTGATAGGGATAGATGAAACGGTCGATTTCAGTTTCCTGTCAAGTTCTCGTTTTTCCATACTTCAATTCATTTCTCCACATTTCCACATGGGGAAAAACTCCTCACGAAATTAGCATTTTGGTGCAAATTTCTCCCAAGAGACACATCTTTGGATACAGTTTTACTTCATAAACATGTTTTTACAAAGCAATTTTGCCTACCACTGCACATCTTTGTATGTTACGTTTGCAAATATGTGCATGTTGTGCAAACTTTAGTATACACGTTTTTGCAAAACATGACACTGCTGGAAAACACGACCACAAAAATTCAGAGAAACGCCAATTTCAAAGGATAGTTGTGTCCCAGTCTGCTTATTGTGCCAGCAAATCCACGTCAACAGATGATGCCCTTCCTACCTTTTACACGACTGTTAGAAAGCTGGAAACAAAAGAGACCACCCTCTACCCTACAGTGTTAAAGGGAAAAGTGCAGTCAGGGTGGGCCAAGATGGAGGTGCAAAACATCAAAGTCGCTGTCCCCCACCTCCCCAAGCCACTTTAGAGGTAGAATCGTTCCCTCACTGTAAAAACATCCCTTGGAATATTGCCTCTAGTCGAGAACTTTAATGATCAGAACAGAATGTAGGTGTGTATGTGTGGATTTCTTTTGTGCCTCATCCTTTAACTTCAAAGGGCACAGGGAAACACAGCCAAAGCATCTGCAAACATTAGCAGCCAGCTTTTAGCAGGCACCAGATTACATCCATATAAGCATGTGCCTTTAATTTTATCTGGGGGAAATGTTCTGGCAAAGGGCTGTATTAAGTAAAGACAGTCAGCAGCTGGCCTGAATTGTGTTCCACTCAGTCTCCTTGACCTTGCGATTCACTGAGATACCACTAAGGGGAGCCCTCTTTGCAGTAAACTTGGAAGCCGTTGACTGCGTTGATCAAAAGCTTGGCCATAAAGATAATGTGACATTTTGATTTCCCCCAAATTGTGTTTAATCAGAAGGCAACCAGAGATAAGCAGTTTAAAATGAAATCTGAATCACAATTCCGGGTTTCCACATTTTAATACCTTTTGATTAGGCGGAAGGGGAAATGTAAATGGGTCTGAATATCAAAAGCTTGGACGGGCTTAAATAAAAACTAAAAAAATAAATTGGGTTAAAGCTGGAGGTTTGAAAGTAAAATACTGTGTTACAGGGGGAAACTGCCAAACGAATCATCCTGTTAACTTAACCTCTTTTTATTTCACATTTCGAAAAAGGTAAAAACACAGTTCTTGTAAGATAGGCACATAGGAAGAATTTCACCCATAACAAAATCTGTTGCTTTTCATTTAGCGCAAGACACGTGAGTTTGTGAACTTGCAAACAGAACATTTGTGTAATTGATAGCTGGGTAAATAACAATGCAAGCCTCATTAACGGTTATTCCTTTTTTTGGATCTCTTGTTAGTGTAAACTTGGAAATATGAATTTATAAATGTTGAAAATACTTTGGTAATTAATAGCCCTGGGTAAATAAAAAAGATAAGCCTCATTACAAATAGGATTAATTCAGGGTATAAGTTATTATAGTCTGGGACCCATAATTAACCCCTTTCTTGCACTGTAGATACTTGATTTATTGCTGAAGTTGTTCTCTCTGCGGCTCTAGAATGGTACACTGGACACATTCCAAACTATGAAAGTTTAACACAGTGGAATAGGCATTATATAAATTTTAGTGACCTGAATGTACACAAGGGATGGTGCTTAGGGAGTATAGAGCAGAAGCAATATACAGCAAAGCACATATTGCAGTAAATAATACACTTATGAGCTCAGGCTGTATTCCTGGGCACATAGCTAGGCAACTTAAATCTCACTGAAGTAGATGGGATTTTTGCAGCCTCACGGTTTCAAAATGTGGGTTCTCACAATGGCTACAGCTCCCCAGGGTATCAAGAAAAATCTCTCCCTCAAGAGCAAGGAGGAAGCTCAAGAACAGAGGGGCTAGGTGAGCTCCTAGGAACCCGACCTAGGAGAATTCACATGAAAATGTGACTTGGCCACACTGCATTGTCCCTGAAAATGCTTGCCATGTGACAATAAAGGCAGGCCACAGCCTTGGGGCAACACTGCAACCATGATGCTCCATTCTTGTTCAGATCCATGTGGATCGTGAGAGTCCTCACACAAAGACCAGTGAAGAAATGGTTCCCCAGTACAATGCTGATTTAGCAGGTCATGAAGGAGTCCTTGGACTTGTGTGCTCCCCCCTCCCTTCTACTCTTCTTCCATAAGCTTTTTGTTTCCAGTTTGCTTAACCACAGTCCAATGCTTAGTTCCAACAGACATACTGTGGCTATCATCAATGATGGTTTGTTCGAAGTCAGCCATCTTGACCCCATGGTTTTGTGTGACGTACAAATTTGCCTACTTAATACTTAACCTGTCCACAGCTTTACACAGGATCACCGCCAGTTCCATATACAGTGGTACCTCGGTTTACGAACTTAATCCATTCCGTAAGTCTGTTCTTAAACCAAAACCATTCTTAAGGCGCGCTTTCCCTAATGAGACCTCCAGCCGCCGGTGCCCTTCCACTGTTTGGATTCTGTTCTTAGACTGAAGTAAAGTTCGCAAACCGGGACACTACTCCCAGTTTTGCGGAGTTCATAAACCAAATTGTTCGTAAACAGGACTGTTCTTAAACTGAGGTACCACTGTACTCGCAGGAGGGCCACAAGCTCCCCCCCCCCCCCCCGGCTGAAATTGGTCCTGGCTCAATATTTCAGCACAAAAAGATGTCTTACACCTGACCTGACTGTAGACCAGGGTGGTCCAACATGCAGCCTGCATGTAGCCCTCGAGGCCTTTTTCAGTGGCCCTCAGCCTGCCCCCAGCCCTCACACTCAGTGGCATAGCGTGGTTTGCCAGTGCTCGGGGGCCACACAGAGGGCAGGGTGGGAGGGAAGCAGACCAAGTACGCATGCGTATTCAACTGCATAATGGCATCCACATCACCCAGAAGACTGCAGCCACAGAGATAAGAAGAGTTGTTCCAAATGGACAAGCCATTTTCAACAGAGTCCAGCAATGGAATCACACAACTGTATTGAGGCAGCACCGGGTGTTGACATTTTGTGCCCCTAACAATTTTGCGCCCAGGGCAACTGCCCCGTAGTCACCCCACCGCAGCCCCAATGCTACACTACTACTCATGCTGCCTTCCCAAAGCTACGAAAGTGAGGTGCTGGGCTTTGGGAAAGAGGCAAAGGCGGTCTGACAGGGCCCAAAGCCTAGTTAGCATTTTCCTAGAGGTAGATGCTCTGCCTGCTGCCATCCAGAGTGTTCTTATGTCACCAGGGATGTTGGGATCTGTAACCCCTGTTCATTAGAGAAGACAACACTGCACATCTTGCCTAGGACAGGATCCAAATACTGACCCTGTCACGCCTCCAAGAGCCCCTGAACCCTGCTCCTCCCCCTTTCCAGTTTACATAGCTGAGGCACACATTCCCTTCCAAGTTCCAAATAACTCCGTAATGGCAGCATTCAAGGCACCAGCAATCCTAGAAGAGGCACATTTTCCCATAGTACATGAGCGCTTGGTGTAAACACAGACGCCTTGAAAATTTGGGGGGACATGGGATGATCGAACCAGAGATGTATTGTAGAGGTAAAGGCATGCATATTCTGAACACAGGTGCCAGAGTCATCATTAGCATAGCATAGTTATTCAAGAACCGCCTGCAGCCCTCACTCCTGTTCCTATTCTCAGAGTAGCAACATTCAAACCAAAATGCCCTTACAAAACATTCCAGGATCTCTCTTCTAACAATCCCAAAGGAACATCTCCATTTGTTTAAACAGTTTCACTTGAAAATATATGCTAGCAAAGAGATTCATGATGTTAATAACATCTACATGTGAACATCCCAGTTGATACCTGGAACTCGTGAGTCTACAGCTATTTGTTTGAGCATTCTTCCTTTTGTGTTGTAATGAAGAAAGCAGCCTTGCTTAAGCTTTTGAAGCTACCATCCTATAGACTAACGGTATACTCAGTTCTAGTTACAGGTAGGTAGCCGTGTTGGTCTGCCATAGCCGAAACAAAATATTTTTAAAAATCCTTCCAGTAGCACCTTGTTGTTGTTGTTGTTTAGTAGTTTAGTTGTGTCCGACTCTTCATGACCCCTGGACCAGAGCACGCCAGGCACTTCTGTCCTCCACTGTTTGGTCAAACTCATGCTGGTAGCTTCGAGAACACTGTCCATCCATCTAGTCCTCTTTCGTCCCCTTCTCCTTGTGCCCTCCATCTTTCCCAACATCAGGGTCTTTTCCAGGGAGTCTTCTCTTCTCATGAAGTGGCCAAAGTATTGGAGCCTCAGCTTCACGATCTGTCCTTCCAGTGAGCACTCAGGGCTGATTTCCTTAAGAATGGATAGAGTAGCACCTTAGAGACCAACTAAGTTTGTTATTGGTATGAGCTTTCGTGTGCACGCTCATACCAATAACAAACTTAGTTGGTCTGTAAGGTGCTACTGGAAGTGACCAAGGGTGGATCCTTATGTAGCCACGCAAAAGAGGGTGATGTTAGCAGACTCAAGGTTTGCAAGAATTCTAAACTTAAGGGAGGAAATGCTAAAGTGAGAGGGGCCACAAAAGCCGAGTGTGCTGAATGGGCAGGGGTGCTGCGTGACCAGGGTCAAGGGAAAACGGAATGGAGTTGTGTGGAGAAGAGCACGCCTGCCTGTTCAGCACCTTGATCAGGAGCACTTGGCAGTGCAGCCTTTTATTGCAACTCCTACTTGTAAATGTTCTGTATACAGACTGATGGTGCATTAATAGCAATTAATAATTCACAACACTATCTGAATGCCCTCCCAGAAATGAAAAAGGAAACAGAGATTCAGGTTGTTTGGTGTGTGGCTTCCTTTAAAAATAAAAATCGAAGGCTGCTTTTATCTGTTTTTGCAGAATCTGCAAATGTTCGCGAGAGGGGATGATGATCTTGTTCATTATTCTAAGCACTGAGGTGCTACACACACAGAGAGAGTGCAGGTTTGTTCCATAAAACGTACAGTTGCTTTAAACTAAAGCCACCTTTAAAATGAACTGTGCTTTATTGATGAGTAGGCTAAGTAAATGGGCGATTTGTCTTTTAGTCACCATTCAGTCAGGAAGCAGTAAGCCTTCCTATTTTTATTCTTGCATTCCTCCGTTCAAGATGAGACTACTTAAGGAAGAGTATACATAGCATGTGTTCGTAAGCCTGTTGGAACCTCAGGGCAATGTTAGTGCAGAATGTACGCACGCAGACACAAACTGGCCCTACCCCAGTGTGAAACCTCCCTCCTCTCCCATCTTAGTACTGCTACAACTGGAGCACCCAGGCCCAATCAGCTATTTTGCCAGGAGTTGCAGGCCTAGGTATATGGTGGTTGCTGGGTAGTCACAGAGTACAGTCTCTTTCCCTCAACTATTTTTAGGCCAAGGTTGAGGAGTGCAGTCCCTCCAAGTGTTGCTATTTTCCAGGGACAGTCCTGGATTTACAGAAGCCATCCCAGTTTCTGATTTGATCCTAGAATGTCCTGCTTTTCCTTAGGATGTCCCTGGTTTCATCAGAGAAATGTTGGAGGCAGTGCCGGATTTACGCATAAGCTAAACAAGCTATAGCTTAGGGCCCCACTCTCTTGGGGGCCGCAAAAAAAGGAAAAAAAACTGGATGTACATTTCAAAATATAAGATACAAAACAAATAAAATAAAACCGACATACAGCAACAGTGTTTTGTGTTGTGTATGGACCTGTTAGGTCCATGAATGACCATATAGCATATATTCAACACAAAAAACAGCGACAATTTGTTGTTGACAAAGGACAGCGGGACATATAAAGGGCCCCATTACCTTCAGTAGCTTAGGGCCTCATCAAACCTAAATTCAGCCTTGGTTGGAGGGTATGGAGTTATACAACCCAGCCCCCGAACCAAGGAAATAAGTAACTATACAACCTTTAGAAGACTTCTGAAGGCAGCCCTGTTTAGGGTATTTGCATGCCATTCATACAAATAAATCCGCAATCACAAAATAAATTAGAATCATAGATATATAGAATTGCAGAGTTGGAAGGGACCTGGGGTCATCTGGCCCAACCCCCTGCAATGCAGGAATTTCAGCTCAAGCATCCATGACAGATGGTCATCCAACCTCTGCTTAAAAGTCTCCAAGGAAGGAGAGTCTACAATCTCCCGAGGGAGACTGTTCCACTGTCGAACAGCTCTTACTGTCAGAAGGCTTTTTTCGTATGTTTAGTCAGAATCTCCTTTCTTGTAACTTGTAGCCATTGTTTTGAGTCCTGCCCTCCAGAAAACAAACTTGCTCCCTCTTCCATGTGACAGCCCTTGAAAGATTTGAAGATGACTATCATATCTCCTCTTTTCCAAGCTAAACATACCCAGCTCCTTCAAGCACTCCCCGTAATTATAATTAGGCTACTAAAATATTGCTAAAATGGCACACATTTTAAACCAAAGCACTTTCCAAAATTGCGGCAATTTCGAAACCATTTTAGACAGCAGAATGGATGACCCCAATTACAGCATTTAAAATATAACGTCCTTTCCCAGCTGATCTAAAAACAATTTGTTTTGGAGGGAGACGCTGACCTTGTAACTGCCCTGGAACCAGTTTTGATGAAGGGCGGTCTAAAAGGTTTTAAACCAGCCTTTCCCCAACTGGTACCTTCCACATAATTTGGACTTCAGCTGTCATCATTTGGTCATGTGGGCTGGAGTTATGGGAGTTGTAGTTCAAAACATCTGGAGAGCACCATGTTGGGGAAGACTGATTTAAACAAACACATACATATTTATATACATACAATGAATGCTTACCATCTAATGCTGGCAAACATAATATAGCAGTCTACATCCCCTAGGGCAGGCTTCCTCAAACTCGGCCCTCCAGATGTTTTGAGACTACAATTCCCATCATCCTTGTCCACTGATTCTGCTAGCTAGGGATCACGGGAGTTGCAGGCCATAAACATCTGGAAGGCCGAGTTGGAGGAAGCCTGCCCTTTGTTGTTGTTGTTGTTTAGTTGTTTAGTCATGTCTGACTCCTTAGGGAACCAGAATTTCATCAGGGAGAAAGTCAGTAATGGCAGAGAAGCACCCAAGAAAGGCATTGTAAATTACTCTAGCATGCTTTTACCATATCAACTAACAGCAAGGTCAACTGTGAAATACCAGCTTATGTCAACTATCAAATGTTATCAGATATCTACTGTCAGATAATGGATACTGAAGTCAAATATGTTTGGGTGGCCCAATACCTATATCAGACAGTGGGAGCATATTTGGCAAATATGTGAGCGTTCACAGAACATCTGGAAAACACTCGACATCAAAAGCAGCAAAAGAGAATTTTGAGGAGGAAATTCATTTCAGCTCCTCCTGCCACAAATGTGCCATCTGCAGACAGAATGTGGTCTGCTGTGATTGTTGCCCTTGTATTGTAGACACTCTAATAAGCTTTTAATATCTTTGTCCGAATTGCTCTGGACAGCATATGAAAGCAGAGGACAGAAAGAGTAAGATCATAGTCACTTTCATCGGTTTTTCCATGGCTGTTCAGAAAAACGGTGGGTTCTGTGTTGAAGTAAGGGTACTGAAATCGCTGCTAAGAAGCTCAAATCATATATATAACTGATGCCCTTCTTTGGAAATTAAACCAATGTCCAGATTTTAACACAAAAAACTTTACTTGCAGAAACTTATGGATGAATTAAAACATAATATTTACAGTCTCATGCTTATCCAAGCATGGACTTACAGTCTCTTCTTCTAACTTTCAAACAGCTGTATTTTCCTCTCTTTCCAGAGCTCAGCACTCAGCCTTGCAGATCCTATGAGAGATTTCCACTTTTACCTTCTCCTGCAGCGTTGCACTCTTTATTTCAAGCAAAGAAGAGTCTATTCAACTTAGCAGTGTTCACAGTGGATTCTAAAAACACAGTCATCTTGCTTCGCATGAAATGGAGTCTCTCCTTCATTAGATACTTCCCATGTGACCAACATTAGCCAATTACACGGGAACTACTAGAGGATCAACCAATCAAATGTAAACACATAGTAATGCATACAAACAGTTACAATTTCAGTGAATTAAATTACTATACTTAGCATTACGTACCCTCATCAACTTTGTATCAGGCAAAATTGGGGTGTTCGTGTGTGTGTGTTGCATCTCCCTGGGCAACTTTCCAGCAGTCATTGCTTAAGACTGGCCTTTATATAGGATGGTTTCCAATAGCTTTTTACCTGCAAACAGACACTCCAGTTGTCTGAGAACATTTGAAGTCCTTCTTGCTTCCAGCAAATGTTGTAAACCTTTGCCTGTATAGACCATTCAAATGGCGATTTACATGCACAGGCAGCCCCACCACCCAGCAAAATAGAGTAATCCAGGTGACATCGCTTTCAAGAGTGGCAGTGTAGCACCTTGGTCCTGGCAGAAGTGTCCCGTGAGGCAAAACCTGTACAGCATTCTGATACATTGCATGAAGAGGTGGAGGTGAAAGCATTTAGGCAGGCTAGGTACTAGCACTGGTAGAAAACTGAACTGTATGCACCACCACTGAGTCTAGAACTCACACCAGTTTCTGGCCTGGTGGCCCCAGCAGTTCAGAAGGGCCCTTCAATTGCCTTATCTGGCTGTTCTATCACTTATTGCCCTCCTCATGAGGCCCCCAGACTGCCATTTTAATGGCATAACCTCCAATGTTTCTCTGATGAAAATAGTTCTAAGAAAAAGTGGGACATTCTGGGATCAGATCAGAAATGATGGTGTTCTCTTCCTGCAAGAAATAAGTTCTTGATTCCATTATACATGGGTGGTGTTTGGTTGTTGTGTTTTTTTGTTTTTGTTTTTGTTTTGCTTTATTGTTTTTTTAAAATCCTTTTAATATTGTCATGGAATTGGCGATTGACATGATACCGGTACTTCAAATCACGCCAGATTTGTGTTAAAGATCTCCTTCTTAATGTCTTTATACTATATCCCTGCAGAGCAGTTACCATATATCATGCAAACGTTCCCCATTTAATATTATCTACGTACTGCAGATTGGCACGAGACCATACTACAGTTTAAAAGAGGAATTGTTGAATTGCATTTGCGAGGTCGGGCAGAGCTTTTAGGTTAATGGATTGTGTTTCTTTTCCCCTGCCCCACAAACTCCCTCCGATTTCTTCCCTCCCCACTACTCACGTTCTCTAATTGCTTCCTTGCTCTCAACATCAAATGCCTTCCTAATTTGAAATAAGAACACAAGACTTGTCTTGCTGCATCAGACCAGCCCATGCATCTAGTCCAGAATGTTTTCCCAGGATATCAACTTTCCCCAGCCTGGTGCCCTCCGGGTTATCACTGGACTGCAACTCCCATAATTGTTTATCAGTGGCCATGCTGGGGATGATTGGAGTTGTAGTGCAACAATATCTGGAGTGCCACAAATTGGGGAAGGGGGAGTTCAATGTTTCTGGAGTCCTACAGGTGGGGATGACCATCTCACGTGGTCACCAGCATTCGCACTCAGAGGTATAGAGAGTCTCTGTATAAAATGCTGTCAGGGGCTGGACTGAGAAGGAATGATGGGAACCACCCTCCCCCTTCTTCTGAACCTTCCCAAAAACAGGAGGACAGTACAGTGGTGCCCCGCAAGACGAATGCCTCGCAAGACGGAAAACCCGCTAGACGAAAGGGTTTTCCGTTTTGGAGGTGCTTCGCAAAACGAATTTCCTATGGGCTTGCTTTGCAAGACGAAAATGTCTTGGAGTTCCTGCGGGTTTTTTTTCCTCCCCCCCCCCCTTTTTCCCAAGCCACTAAGCCGCTTATCAGCTGATCCGCTAAGCCGCTAAGGCGCTAATAGCGCTAATCCGCTAAGCCGCTAATGGGCTTGCTTCGCAAGACGAAAATACCGCAAGACGAAGAGACTCGCGGAACGGATTCTTTTCGTCTTGCGAGGCACCACTGTATAGATTTAGAACAGTGGTTTGCAGAAGGGCATAGTTCAGAGGCTGCAGAGGGCAGAAGCTAGGAATTATTGGAAGAGGAACAGCAAGAAGAAGAAGAAGCACCAAAGGAGAGACAGCTGACAGATTCAGTGTCCTTGGAAAGCATTCCTGACCTCCCCTCCCCCAAGACCAGGTGGGCAATGAGAGTAGCAGAACAGAGAGCTCAGAGGCAGAAAGCTCAGATTAGCTGATGCAGGGGTGATTTTGAATAGGGTAGACGTAGGGGTTGGGACTTGGAGCAATGCCATTATTTAGGGAAGGCTGCATTCCTTTGTCACTCTCCGTGAATTAGTGAATAAATTGCTTGGTGGTAATAATAATAATAATAATAATAATAATAATAATAATAATAATTTTTATTTATACCCCGCCCTCCCCAGCCAAGGCCGGGCTCAGGGCGGCTAAAAAGCAATAATAAAAACAAGTTGAATGAATACAACTTAAAAACAAGATTAAAATACAACAATTAAAATATTGAAACATTAAAATACAGCCTCATCACAGGAGGAGAAAGGAAAAAGGAGAAAGAAAGAGGGGGAGGGAATCAAATTGGTTCCAAGCCAAAGGCCAGGCAGAACAACTCTGTCTTACAGGCCCTGCGGAAAGAAATCAGATCCTGCAGGGCCCTGGTCTCATGAGACAGAGCGTTCCACCAGGCCGGAGCCAGAGTTGAGAAGGCCCTGGCTCTGGTTGAAGCTAATCTAACTTCCTTAGGGCCCGGGACCACTAGGGTGTTGCTATTTATGGACCTTAAGGTCCTCTCTGGGGTATACCAGGAGAGGCGGTCCTGTAGGTACGAGGGTCCTAAGCCGTGAAGGGCTTTAAAGGTCAAAACCAGCACCTTATATCTGACCCTGTACTCCACCGGGAGCCAGAGCAGCTGGAGAAGCACTGGGTGAATATGCTCCCATGGCAGAGACCCTGTGAGGAGCCTCGCTGCTGCATTCTGATAAGAACTTTTATCATTTCTCTGATTCTTGGCTGCCACCATGGGAGGGATCTGATTTCCTGAAGGTGACAGATGCCTCAGCTTACTGAACATGGCTAATAATAATCGATACCTCTATCTTCCATGACACCTCTATCTTCCATCTAACCCAGCACCCTTAACAAACTACAACTCCCAGGATGCCCAGAGGGACACCATTTTCTGGTTCGCCTCAGGCAGCAAAGTGTCTTGGGCAGGCCCTGAGTGAGATAGTATGAGAGTTGTGGCTGAATGCGGCATTGCTTCTGTCCTAGATTTAAGAGTTTGTTAGAATGCACTGGATTCAAACAGGAGACGTGAAATCTTCTGTCAAAGCAGCTCAAGCCAGAATATTTAAAGGAACTGATTGCCAGCAAGTAAAAGAGGAAATGAACTCCAATTCCCATCCTCCCCAGTCAGCGTGATCCATGACCAGGGATGGTAGGAATTGTAGCCCGGTAAAATTCGGAGGAACACCAGGTTTCTTCTCTCTTTTTTGTATATAATTTTTATTAAAATTTTTGTTTTACAATTTAAAATACTCATTTTTACATCCTTAAGATATCAATGACTTCCCTTCTTCTCTTTCCATGTTTCATTTTACATATCATAAACCCCTGCATATTTTACAAAAACTAAATCATTCAGTATTCCATTATTGCATCCATCAAAGCTTATTTACACTGTTGAATTTATCTTAATGCTGGCAGCGTTTTCAGCTGTACACAATTATTTCCCATATATTCAATAAACGTTCTCCAATCTTCTCTAAATGTATCTTCTTCTTGTTCTCTTATTCTATATGTTAAGTCTGCAAGCTGCGCATATTCTGCCAACTTAAGTTGCCATTCTTCTTTGGTTGGGACCTCACTCGTTTTTCATTTTGGGGCTAACAAAATATGGGCTGCAGTTGTAGCATACATAAATAACCTCTTTTTTTTTTATACCTGGGAATTTCAGTCTGAATTATTCCCAACAGAAAGGACTTTTTTGGGGGGGGAAGTACTTTTAAACATGTTTTTCAATTCATTATAGATCATTTCCCAATACTCTTTTACCCTTTTACAAGTCCACCACATGTGAAGGAACGTTCCCTCCACCTCTTTGCATCTGCAGCACTTAGCAAATTCAGTCTTATACATCTTAGCAAGCCTAAGGTAAAGGTAAAGGTAAAGGTACCCCTGCCCGTACGGGCCAGTCTTGACAGACTCTAGGGTTGTGCGCCCATCTCACTTAAGAGGCCGGGGGTCAGCGCTGTCCGGAGACACTTCCGGGTCACGTGGCCAGCGTGACAAAGCTGCATCTGGCGAGCCAGCGCAGCACACGGAATGCCGTTTACCTTCCCGCCAGTAAGCGGTCCCTATTTATCTACTTGCACCTGGGGGTGCTTTCGAACTGCTAGGTTGGCAGGCGCTGGGACCGAGCAACGGGAGTGCACCCCGCCGCGGGGATTCGAACCGCCGACCTTTCGATCGGCAAGCCCTAGGCGCTGAGGCTTTTACCCACAGCGCCACCTAAATACCATCTGTAAATCATATTCAAATACAGGTTTCTCACCCCTTATAATGAACTGCCTTTCTGTTAGGAATTAGATGGAACACACATAGCTGAGTCCTCCAAAAATAAAAGGGCTAGAAACCTGAAATATTCAGTTCCCTGGCTCAACTCTTTCTACTTAGGAGTCAGCTAGATTGGTAAATAAAAAACACTGTATATGCATTATTATGCTGTGACACCAAATGGTGCTGTGGAAGTCCCGTTTTTGCCAATGCAATTTCTCATACAAAGTTTAAAACACGTTTAACTGAAATGCTTCTTTGATGTGTCTAAAAAAAACCCCTAAGTGCCGCATATTGATGATCTTCATTAACCACATTCTTGTTGCATAATTATGGGTCACATAAGTGCTTTGAGGACTAAGGCACATACTTGAGAATCAGGAAGTAGCCGGCTGTTTTGGTAGAGGTGATCAGGAAGTTGAAAGTGCTTGCTTTGACTGTCACTGCTTCCATTTTTTAGTTAGAATAATTCTCTCCGCAATATTGGTGCAGCACAGCACGTTTCCCCTGCCGAATTAATTAGCTACAGACAAATCTGCAATGCTAATGTTGTGTGCTATAAGGACACAGTTGGCAACTAATTCTTAAAAGAAAGGAAAGTATTTCTTGGGTGGGGTTTCACAGATAGTATCTAGCTGTACTACCTCACTTCTGCTAGCTACCTTGTTTTACTTGTCATGTTAGTTTTCAAAATAGTTTGATTGTTTTATGGTATAGTATCTGCTACTGTTGGAAGCTGTCCCATGCTTGAGATTGGACGAAGCAGGGAATATAAAGCTATTCAATAAATAAATAAAACGTAAGTGTTTGTATAGGATTACAGCCTAAGAATGTTTAAGAGACAGCCGCCAAGAGGTACTTATTACACAGAACAGATTCATTTCTGGCCAACAGTATCCCATCAAATGTTAATGCATTGTTTAAAGACAGTTGATATTGTGCTTTTTCTTCTTTCGCCAGTAAATATTCCTCAGCGTTGCTAACTTGGGTTGTGAACACCACATGATGCGCTGATCATGTCTCCGGCAGCCAGAGGACAGCATCTAAACAAATTCAAGAATTCAAACTCAATGGAAACGTAGATGATGAGGGGAAATTTATATTTTGCCAGTACAAATGTTGTGAGGTTAGGCACTGTTTCACTGGATAGCCATCCGAGACAAAGAAGTGTGCAGGAGATTTCGAAGATCAACAAAAGGAACCTGAGCAAATTAATAATCCTCTCCTTCAGAAAATTAAACTTCACTCTGCTAAATTAGTTGACCTTCAACGTTTGCCCCGAGGGACTGGTGCAAGATTGGAGAGCTTATCTGAAGAAACGGAGAACAAAACTAGTCTGAAGCAAGAAGGCTAGTGGACTGGATAGTTCCGGGGATGTTTATTTAGACCTCTTTAATGAGAGCACAATGAACAGTGGAGTTAAAGTCAGCTCTTAACGCTGTGTACTAGCTTTGTTTTGTTTTGCCACGGGCAAGGCAGTGTCTTGGATAAGGACTATGGATTTAAATCGGTGCGAAAGGGAAGGCTAAAGAGCAACGCAAGCCAGGCTGCATTGACTTAAAATGCAGCAAAGTCATTCTTTCATTTTCATTTCAGACAGAAGATTGTTTGCGGGGAAACACGGTATTTCCAAAGAAACAGCAGGGTAGATACAGGATTGCTATGGGTTAGCGGTGTGTGTACACCGCTTCCCAAACCAGTCCTGAGAGTGCACTGGATCTACAGTAAACACTGTGTACACAGCCTTAGAAAACCTCCTGTGTTGACTCAGGGAACCTTTGCTTTACATGGACTTACAGACTTTTGTTTTTAAATAAAGTTGGTATAAAAATTGTCCGGTAAAATCTGAGGTCTGCCTCTTTTTATCCTTAACAAATATTCTAGCACGCTGCTCCAAACTGTACCCACTAACCTGATCCTAAGCATGAGTAACCAGAAATAAGTCACATTAAGCTTGCAACTCTGTGACAGCTTACTTGAGGGTAAGCCTCATAAACTTTTCTGATTTAACGCATCTCCCTCTGAAGCTGCTATTTGCTCTGTTGTAATGGACTACAGGTCCATGGGCTGAATCTGCAGCTATCTGTAAAAAAGAAAAGGAGAAGAATGAGATGTAATATGCAATTTGGCCCCACGTGTCTTTAGGACTGCATCGTGGCCTTGAACATTTTGCTATGGTGCAAATTTAATTTCAAATTTGTTTGCTTCCAATGAAGGTTGCAACCCTAAGCAATTTTATTCTACTTGTTACCTGGAAATATCACCCAGGTGATCTTGATCTGATGTCACCCTACGGTGGCCACTTAGGCTGCGAAACAAGGAGATGCACCATCAACAAAGCCAAAGTGTCTTTGCATAAAATTTGCATATGGTCCATACATATGGTACCAATTTGGAGTTATCATGTAAATGGAAATACAATGTATTGCAGCATGCGGGGAGGGATGATGTAACTAGGTGACCTGTCTGCATGCTCCTTCTGCTCTCCGACTGAACTTCCAGAGACCTTCCAGGCTCCTGCTGCTCTCCCTTCTTAGGGTTCTTGAACTTAGCATCCTGCCAGATAGGGGACTCCTTCAAGTAGAGGTCTCTCCTCTGTAAAGTAGGACACATGCCTCCCATTGGGAGGGGGGAATTGCTCTGGAAGAGAAATGTAAACATTGGCATACTCTAAAAGCCCATGTCAGTTTCCCCAAGCAGCTCTTAAGGCTCTGAGTATCATATTTCATTTACATGGAGCTGCTGAAAGTTTTATGGATGGGGGGGCAGGAGGCAAGAATATAATGCCCCTAGGGTGCCTGGAAAATGCTATGTGTGAACACATCTCCATGAGATGTGTTGCGGGCATTAACTCCCCATCTTGTAACGAATAACAGGCCTCAAGTGCTTGCCACAAATGGGAAGCTTCATCATTTCATAAATCCTTCACTAGCTTATGTAAATGTGGTTCCCTGGCTTTTGCTGAATGTGCAATAGTGGCCCGTTGTTTTCTAAATAAGAAGCTGCTTCCCCGTCATTTGCTCAACCTTTAGCAATTATATCAAAGGCAACACACAGGACTAGTAGCCTGCAAGTAATAATGACAACAGTGGGTTGCATTCAGCGAAGTTTCACTTAGAGCAGAACCGTTGCAATTCATGGACCTAACTGAGTCTTGTTTGTTAATTTTGGAGGGTCTACTCTGAGTCAGACTTAGCTGAATGCCACCCATGTAGGAATATAAGCCATGTTCCTTGTGCTCCACTGTGAATTGTCATTAGCCCTTGAAAGTGCTCCAAGAATGTCTCTGCACACAGAAAAGCCTTTTGCATTTTTTAGTCGACATCAGAGTGCTGGTTAGTCATGACTAAGGCCAAGGCTACCCAACATCGTGCAAGGGGGATTTTCCAGACCCTCCAGTGTCCCTATTTTCAAGGGACAGTCCTGGATTTACAAAAGCCATCCTGGTTTCTGATTTCTGAATATACCACTGTTCCTTAGTATGTCCCTGTTTTCATCAGAGAAGTGCTGGAGGGTATGGTATGACAGGCTTATTGGGACTGCTTCTGCTGCCCAGCATAGAGTGCTTCTTTCTCTTTTAAATTGCTTTTAAATTGTTTTTTTTAATATATCCTCTTAATTTTATTTTTTTTACTGCTTTAACCGTTTTTAATTGGGTTGTAAGGGCACTTGGTGAAATGTGCCTAGGAGGAGAGGAGCAGGAGAGAGCAGGGGGAGGTCCAATTACAGTGGTTCTGGGTAGGGGGAGGTATGGCGTGGGAGGTGGGACAGGCTGCTTAAGGGGCACACGGCACAGGCTGTTAGTGACTGTGTCGTGTGCCAGCCTCTCCTCCAACCTGGGGAATTGTGGTTGTCCTCTCAGCCAGCCCTCGAGTCTGCGACTGCTGCTGTTGAATGCCACGTCAGCCCAGAATAAAAACTCCCTCATCCATGATCTGATTATGGATGAGGAGGCTGATCTGGCGCGTATCACTGAAACCTGGGTGGATGAACAGGATGGCGCTGGGCAATCGGGACAGGGAAGATGTTGAAAGCTAAAGTCAAAACCGAAAGAAGAATGTCAACAACTCTATGAACTCAAAAACCATCTCAAACCCGACACCAGAAGCTGATATTAGCTATCAATTGACATCTGGCAACTTATTCTGGTGCCAACCTTGATTCTGAAGGAGGCATAATCCAATATGTCTAGTTACACTTTGTGGCCTCTTCCCTTTGCTCCCAACTGCCATGAGAAATGTGGGAAGAATTGTATTCATTATTCACACTGATAACATGAGAGCTTCTAAAGGCATTGTTTGCGAAATTTCTGAATCAATATGTCAAGTAGCCCTGTTTTGTGTCATGTTACGTGGTGTTATGTCCTAATCTGACATGATAAGATTACACGATGCATTTGATCTTGAGGCAAGAATTCCTTTGAAATGTTTGGCATAACTTAACAACCCATCAGGTCTTGTTTTTGTTTTATTATGGACACGTAGGTCAAAATCTGTAAGCAATTTAATGGCCATACATCTCGAACCTTGTCAACCTAGTCCTCCCAGCAAGAGTGCTACAGGAAGTGCTCTCAATGGTTTAGTTCTTCCAGATGCTGAACACTCACCATTGGTTTCAGAGGGCTGCCTGGGCTGGTCAGCATCCTGGAGCTTTAAACCTGAACTAGCTTCTCCTTTTTTTGCTCTCTCAAAAACAGGTATAACATCTTTGTTTCTTGTACACGTGTGCAAGATGAAGCAGAACTTTTGATGATCTATCGTTGAAATCTGAGGTGGACCTATGAAACACAACAGGAAAACAGCTCCAGATGTTCCTCAGCTCTCATTGATTCTTTTATCTGAAAGCGCTGGCCTCCGTTCTCCAGAGAGAAAGAAAATTCAGTTTGCTCATTAGCACTTCGTATGTTTTAGGGATGGGCTAACTGTCAATTTTGGCCTCCCTCCATTTCTCATTTTTCGAGCCTGCGTTTCAGTTCCCCACATTTCTATATCAGTTTGCAAAAACATTGATTATATTAAAAAGTCCTCATGAAAATTCTTCAGCCTTTTAGTGCAAAATTCTATGAATATACACATTTTTGCAAAAGAATGTTCTCTAATAGAGTGCCTTTTTGTACGTTATTTTCACTAATGTATGCACTTTTCTATAAATTACTTGGCTGGAAAAAAGCACTACAAAATTCAAAGACATGCAAATTTCGAAAGATGGCTGTGTTTCAATTTGTATGTTCCTTTGGAAAGTGTGCATTAGGTAGGTTCATGTTTAAATGTGAATAGTTTTGATCCCCCCCCCATTCTCTCTGTGTGAGGTGGGGGGAGGAGGGAGCTAGGATGGGGAGAAATTCATACATACACACAGAACCCAAGACTGACATTAAGCTCACTAGTAACAAGAAAATGAAATGTAACTAAAGAAACAACAGGAAACCAGACTTGACAGATGAAAAATACAATGTAAATATATCTTACTGATTAGACAGCTTATAGTGGGGCCAGCCCTATATTTAGGCAAGGTGAGGTGACTGTCTCAGGTGACAAATGCCTTGGAGGCTGCCTGGGAGGGGGGAGGTAAAAGCCCATGGATCCTCAGGATTTTCACATTGGGTCACCCCAAATTCACCATCAGATCACATAGCATGTCCATGGCTACAGCCTGCACGAAAAAAATCACCCACCCACCGTTGTGTGGGGCCGCAATGGCGCAAAAATGTGGTTGCAAAGCATGGATCCACATGGATTTTCAGGATTTTTGCATTGGGCTACCCCAAACTCGCTGTCAAATCACATGTCTGTGGCCACAGCACGAACCACAAAAATCATACATCCACTGTTTCATTCAGAATATTTTTTTCCCTTATTTTCCTCCTCTAAAAACTAGGTGCGTCTTACGGTCAGGTGAATCTTATGGAGCGAAAAATACGGTATTATGTTTTAATAATAAGTTTCTGCAAGTAAGATTGTTGTATGTTAAAATATGGGCATTGGTTTAATTTCCAAAAAAGGGTGTCAGTCATATATATACGTTTTGAGCTTCTTAGCTGTGATTTCGCTGCTCTTACATCAACACCTTTGGCCCTCCAGATGTTACTGAACTACAACTCCCATCAGCCCTTGGTTTAATTTCCAAAGAAGGGTGTCAGTCATATATACGTTTTGAGCTTCTTAGCTGTGATTTCGCTACTCTTACATCAACACCTTTGGCCCTCCAGATGTTACTGAACTACAACGCCCATCAGCCCTTGGAAGCATTGTCAATGGCCAGGGATTATAGGAGTTCTAATTCAGCAACATCTGGAGGCCCAAGGGTTCCCCACACCTCTGGGCTGGATGGACAAATGGTCTGACGTGGTAAAAGACAGGTTCCTGTGCCCCTGCAGAACCTGTACAGGGCTGGTCGTGCCTAAAAATGAGGTGCCAGCTCCTAAAACACTCCATTCTCACCCCCAGCCATCTGACTTGGTGTTTTTGTGATAGCAAATGTCAATTATTTAAATGCATGATCCACTGATCTCCCATATCTGTGGCATTCCCAGGACTGCTCCTCTGGTTATGTTCCCAGATACAGAAGTTGACCTAGCTATCTTGCGAGTCACACTCAAACTTCAAGATAGCAAACCATGTGTGCACATTCATCACTTGAACTCTGAAGGTGCATCTGTGCTGCTTTCAGGTCTTCTCTCACAGATAGAACAACAAACAAACAGTGATTGCATAATTGCCATCCACAGTGAATTTGGCAGAGTGGGTGCGGTATGGGCAAGTCCCACATTGAAACTGTACGTTGTGTTTAAAGAGACTGCCATACTGCTTCACATTTTTAATAAAACAAAATTAAATGGAGTGCCTGCTGCCATAGGAACTGGCAAACTGTAACCAGGAAAATAACCTCTTGGTGGTGTGTTCACATTTTAATCAGCCCATCAATTAGCAAACAAGGATTTTTGTGGAAACACATGCATTTCAGCTGTAAACCTTTTCAGACTCTTCTTTCCCCGTTTCAAGAATATTTGCCTCACAGAAACAAGCTACAATGGGATCCTACATAACAGGATGAGAACGGGGGCACAGTTTTGTCTGATTAGTTAATTCCTGCATCTCATTCTTTGTGTTTCCTGTCTGGTAAACTTTCTGTCATCAATGGTGGCGAGGGGGATGATGTGTGTCAGATGACAAGGAAACGGCTAATGAGAAATTTCCTTTTTTTCCAGGGTACCAGAGAGACTCAAAGCAATTAAAAATGGCTGACTGTAATTAAATATGCATGCTGCTTTTGTGTGAGGCAGCTTTCCCCAAGCTGGTGCCCTCCAGGTGCTCGGACAATAGTGCCCATCAGCTGATGAGAGAGATGATGAAAAGTCCCTGGAGGGCTTCAACTCAGGGAAGGGAAGGGAAGGGTGTGGAGGACTCTTCGAAGATTTGCCAGCTAAACAGAGAGGAAATGGCCCATCCTGCTCTTATCCCTTTAAAAACAGCTTGACCTACAACAGGCTTCCTCAACCTCGGCCTTCCCGATGTTTTGAGACTACAATTCCCATCATCCCTGACCACTGGTCCTGCTAGCTAGGGATGATGGGAGTTGTAGGCCAAAAACATCTGGAGGGCTGAGGTTGAGGAAGAGCTACAACGAAATCAGCATGGTCACACTTTTATCTAAGGATGATATAAAATCATATTAAATGACACACACATGCACACCAACATACATAAAAACATGCTGTTGATGTCTGACTAGTTGAGCAAGAACTGAGATGAAGATCCATGTTGGAACACACACATTCAGAGACACGAAAAGTCGATGTGTTGCATTCTTTATAATTTTTAATTAAATTTTATTTTTTTTTAAATTGACAAAGATCCATCTTACATATAATACAGTGGTACCTCAGGTTACATACGCTTCAGGTTACATACGCTTCAGGTTACAGACTCTGCTAACCCAGAAACAATACCTCAGGTTAAGAACTTTGCTTCAGGATGAGAACAGAAATTGTGCTCCAGCGGCACAGCAGCAGCAGGAGGCCCCATTAGCTAAAGTGGTGCTTCAGGTTAAGAACAGTTTCAGGTTAGGAACGGACCTCCAGAACAAATTAAGTACTTAACCTGAGGTACCACTGTATATAAAAACCACTTGGCCATCTTGTCCTGAGACTTCCCTCCTTCTCAACTAGTGGTTTTCCTAATTATACTCTGATACTGCATTTTGTTATTATTATTATTACTCTTAAAACCAAGTCTTAAATACACCATTTAAACATTGTATTGATAATAATTGATATCTCTAACCTTACAAAACTTCTTTTAGCCCTACTAACAATGTCAATTGTTTACAATTGTCTCTCAAATACAATGTAAATTTATTCCAGTCTTTCAAAAAGGTCTGGTCCTGCTGGTTCCAAATTTTCCCAGTTAGTTTCGCCAACTCGGCGTAGTCCATTAACTTCATCTGCCACTCTTCTTTTGGTGCAATGTATTACATTCTCACTTGGGCTGAGTACACACAAAACGTAATATCCCTCAATCTGGAATAATTCATGCTTGTCCTCAGCATGCTGCTTTCAGTCTAGATTAATTCTAGATCTTGCCAGCCATAGAGGTGGGCATGGTTATTTGACATGCATTTACAAAAACCCTCCCCTTGATCAGGTTATCTACATCTTTTCTTCCCTGCACATGCCCCAGGTGAATGAAGAAGGAAGTGGTGGTTGTGATCTTAGTACATGCACAACCACAACATCATTGGGCAGGTGTGGATACACAACACACACCTTTGCCAAGACCACCTACACCTCTTGTCCTCCGTCTTCAAATGAACAGACTGAAGCGCAGGATCAATCTGCAATGGGATTTTATTTTCAGAAAGAAACGTGTGTTTTTTCAAGAAGTGCTTTTCAGGGGCAAAAAGATACAATAGATCTGGATTGTGTGTGGACTCAGTAGAAGAGACAAGGACTTGGTCTCCATTGACTCTAGAATAAAATGTTGCATAGATGCAGCCGTGGGTGCAATTTGGATGTGCATCTAAAGGTGCGTCCGATTGGTGCTCACACTTCCCAGTCCGGAATGGAGAAGCAAGCTTGTGTATGTGAATCTCATTAACTGGATCAATGAGAGGGGAGGGGAGGGGAGGGCACAATGAAGAGACGACATTGCCCCTGACAGGGAAACCTGTTTGTTATGCATTGCATTAATCTGAACACCACATAGCCTTTAAGAAAAACACCCCACCCATGGCAAAGTAAGAAAACGTACAGCACAGTGGAAGCACTATGAAGCTGCCTACTAGTAAGGATACAATAATAGCTCATTTCCTGATCATTAATCCAGACATCACACAATCAGTCAAAGGAATCCATTTTCCTTTGCAGCTATTTTGGAGACTGCTGCCCTATTGTCACCAGTGCAAGGGACCCTTGACTCAGCAGCCCATGTCTTTCTTTAATTAGAGCCTGTGATAACCTGTGGTCAAGCTCGGCTTGCCAATGGCCATCTATCATATTGCCTAAACTCCCTGGCATCAATCTTTGATCCAGAGACAGCTGGAATGGGAGGACCAGTGGGGACACAGGAGGGCATATTGTGCATAAATGGAAATTGCTGTGCAGTGGCCGCTGCCCACTGCAGCCGAGCCAAACGCCCGTGCTATTCCTGCTTCCTAATTTAGTTCTGACCCTGTGTCAAAAACCAAGGGGGTGGCTTGGTTGTTAAGGCTCAGCCATCAGATTTTATAACTTTAGAGCCCCCTATTTGCAATAAAATAGAAAGACAAAGAGGGGAAATCAAACTCCACAAATTGGCCAATATCTTTACTGATTCCAAACAAAACGTCACATTTTGTAAACGTTGGGGCCCTTCACAGCTCTTTAATGGGGCTGGATCTTTTCAAAAATGAGGACAGGGAAGAAACAACTGTCAGTGTTTGTGGCGCCAACATCAAACCAGTTTTCTCTCCCATTTTGCCCAATGAAGAGTTCCGCAGAACTCAGAAACTTGCTCATTGCTTTGTGACGTTTTGTCTGGTTGGTTCATATTTTCTGACATTACAGAATTTGAAATGTTTCCAATGCAATCCAAACGTAACTGAAATCCAAATGTCAATATTGGAAAGGATTCTGTGATCAGATAAAACAGAGCCATGTTTTTCAGCTATGAATTCATTTCAGCTCCAGTTGTGATGGCCTCTGGTTTCTTTGTGTAACTCTGGCCTTTTATGAAGGGATTTTATGACAGACTGATGAATTTAAGTTGTGAACCTTGCAAAGACAAAGGGCAAAAGTGAATCATAAAGTGTCTTCTTCGGACAGTGAACGGATTCTACCAATTCTACTAAAGTCAATAAATGTTGGCAATGACACACACACAATCGTTTAAATATAAATACAGACCAACATTAGTAGGTTCTACCTACTAGGTAGAAACCATAGTACGACTTTAACTAAGGCTATAATTCTATACATGCTGATCTAAGACTATGTCCCATTGAACTCGATAGGTCTTACCTACAAGTAGATGTGCATGAGATTGTGCTGTCATTAAACAGGCCCATCACTGAACATCAATCCACAGAATATGCAATCCAGTTTCACGCAGTTGACGCCAGCGTAGCTAGAGACGTCTAGCAACTGTGGTAGTTCTTGACGTACTTGTGGTTTTGACACTGAACCAGGACATTTAAAAGTGTAAATAAATGAATGCTGTTATTTGACACAGTGGCACAGTCAGAAAAGAACGAATAGGCTGAAGATGAATGAGAAATGCATTAGGCGGGGGGATGAAACACCTAACAGAAGTCGCCAGTTTTAAAAACAACAACAACGCAGGCAGCTTTGGGATATAAAGTAGCATTAAAACCGTGCTGTCAGTTGCCATTTTGGACTGTTTCCACTATGCCTTGAGCAAACTCTGCAAACTGAAAGTCATCCAGGGCCTGCCAATGCATTCAGAATGATATTGACAGCATGGTCTCCAGGCCTCAATGCCCTGGGGCTGCTCTAGCCAGCCAGTGCAACTCCTCTATAGACATCCGATGAAATCCAAAGAAAAGGAAGCTCTTGTAATGGGTTCCCTTCCTCTTTGGGAGCTTCTCACCAACAGCAATGTCCCCTCTCACAGGTCAAATGAGCTTTTGGGGTGGGAAAGGGGAGTTCAAGGAAACATCACTGGTAGTTTCAAGAATCCTACAATGGCAACACTGCAGAGCCCATGCCCAAGATACATTTGCCTGGCACCAACGCCATTGCCATTTACATGCCAGACTAAAACTGACCTGTACTTCACAGTCTTTGATGGCTAATAAATCCAGTTATTTATTTGTTCAAATATTTATATACTGCCATGTTGCAAAAAAATAATAGCAAGAGTGGTTGTGTGTGTGTGTAAACATTTAAAATCAGACATCATATGGCAAATAATATGGGCCTCTTTATTTTTTGTTGTTTGTTTCCCTTTGTGAGGAAGGGCAGAATATAAATTAATTGAGGAATTAAACTATACCTATTTACCATGGTGTGAGCCCCAATAAACCCAGTGGGGCTTACTTCTTAGCAGAGGTGTAAAACTGCACTGTAAACCAATAATTAGAGGGAGTGGTGATCTGAAAGAGAAAGGCTGGTCTCTGTCAGTTAGCCTGTAAGGAAACCTTCTTGCCTGCATTTGGATAAATTGCCTAGAACGCTTGTGGGAACTACTCCAAGGGTGTTCTTAGGCAGAACTTGGATAAGCATTTGTCAAAGGCTGTGTAAGTCTACCAAGTCCCACCGCAGTGCCAAGGTTTGGGTTTGATGACCAGAGAGAAGTCCCTTGCAATCCTACCATTGTTCCAGGCGACAGCCCTTGAATTCAAAGCTATTAATAAGAATCCTGGCTGCTGAAACTGGCGTGTGCATTCTTATTCAAGGAGGGGACTTTGGTCTATGTCCCATCTGCTCAAGGATATTAAAAAGAAGAGGCCATCCAACGCGAGCAAAGGTATTTTTCAGCATCTAGGGATGAAGCACTGCAAAAAGGACACTAAAACTACAGTGAATTACATTTAATAATCCATCCAGCATTGTCAGATCAGTGCGTATTCTTTATAAATCACCCAGTCCAGGGAGAAATTCTTCCAGCCAGGTTGTCGAACGTTTCATATAAGGATGTATATCCTTGTGGAGAAAAGAAAACGGGGCTATATACAGGATCTTTACTGAAGCATTTAGCCCAAAAGTTATAGTAACACTCATGGCAGAAATCTTAACTGGAGATGAAACTGACGTTATAGAAGAATAACTTGGCGGGTAAGAATCCCACAAGCACAACTTGATAAAACCTTGGGCGTGTTCACAAATATTTCAGACTAGATCAATTTGCCAGCTTTCTTTCATATTTACTTTTTGAATTAAGGAATTTCTAGATGCAAAGTTCCATATTCTTGACACTTCTTAGTGTCTTGTGATTGGTCTGATTTTGACAGACTGCTTTGATTTTGGCAAATGTGTCACCCGTCAATGGGGGGGGGTGTCTCGGGGAGCCCGACTGATGCAGTCACACCAGACGCAGAACTGGCAAAGCAACTTTGACATCCAGTGGAAGAGGCTGGGGGGGGGCACAGGATTTTGGTGTCTCACAGGAAGCCACAGAAATTTGAAATACTAAAGTCTACCACTGAATTGAAATTGTAGATGTTCTAGAGGTGTGTCCGGGGTCTGTGTGAGAATGAAATAATGAGGCAAAGTAGTATCATCACCCCCCACCCTTGCTGAGTCAAAGTTACTTTTAAAAAGTTCAAAGCTTTATTTAAGCTTCTGAATTATATGTTGTTTTCCTTTAAACAAAATAAAAGCCCAAAGCTCTTCAGAATTCTGCAGGCAGCATTCTAGACAGCCTCGCATTGTAAGACCTATTGGAGACCTGGAGGGCCCAGCAGAGGACACAAGGAAGCACTAGAAAGGGAAGGGTGCTGTGAAGCTGCAAAGTTTTAAAAGATGTAGAAGCAGTATGATGCTCCGCTTGGCCACCTCTAATTATATTAAGGCAAGAAAGAGCATGAGACCACCCACGCCCTCATAAAGTTCTATGAAAAATAGTTAATCCCTTTTAACTTTCCCCACAAAAATCTCCTGGACCTGTTTGTCTGCAATTTGGCAGGCATAATTCTCACTGGAGGGGTTCCTATGCCTGTAAATTTCATTCACTTTTGCCAAAAGGGAAATGTTCTAGCCATTTTTAGATTGCCCATTATAATGTAAGGAGGATGCAGAGCTTTGTTTCCTATGGAGCAACTCAGAATCCAAATTGCAGATCAAAGTTGAGAGAGCACAGAACCACTCACAAAGAAAGCAGAATATAGATACAGGTTGGAGCCCGTTACATACACCTAACGTGTTGTTTCATTCAAATTCACCAGGAAATGAAACCGCATTTCATGAGAAATATCAAATATTAACTAGCCCTATTAAAAATTGCCACACATTAAAGACTATCTTCTTGTGAACCACATATGTGGAAGTATCAGGATTCCTCGATGAGACAGCTTGCTACCAGTCCCACTGTTCCTCTGCAATGTATAACAGGAATTTTGGGTGTGTTCCACACTTTCATTTCACACAAGGAGTGCTGGTGTGAAATGGCACTGCCCCATGAGGCCTAAGTGTAGAAAAAGCCCCAGAATCCACTGCAACTTGAATGGGATTCAGCGGTTGCGATTTAGAGCTCTCTGGCATATGTGCTGTGCTGGATTTACGTATAAGCTAAACAAGCTATAGCCCCACTCTCTTGCCCCCCCTCCAAAAAAAATCACTATTAATATACCGGTACTTCTTCTTAATTCTATTTCAGTTCAACAATTACTTTGATAAAATACATATTTTGTTATGTGCAAATGACTTTAGATACCTATTAGGTTCATAAATTACCATTTAGCACAGGCATCCCCAAACTCGGCCCTCCAGATGTTTTGGGACTACAACTCCCATCATCCCTAGCTAACAGGACCAGGGGTCAGGGATGATGGGAATTGTAGTCCCAAAACATCTGGAAGGCCGAGTTTGGGGATGCCTGATATAGCATATATTTAATACAAAAAACAGCGACAATTTGTTGTTGACAAAGGACAGCTGGACATATAAAGGGTCCCATTGCATTCAATAGCTTAGGGGCTCATCAAACCTAAATCTGGCCCTGCATATGTGCCCAGTTTTCCTTCTAGGTGACAAAATGTGAAAACAACCATGGACACAACCAGTGCATTTGACAGTATTGTCAAGTTCTGGTACTGCTTGCTTCAAAAGAACTAGCCATAACTCCATTGGCTTTTCTGTATGCCATAGGCAGGTATAAAATGCTGAAGGAATATTGGGGAAATATTTTCAATACAGGACATCTTGGATAATGATTTGACAAAATACAATTAGGAACCCTCTTTAAGCTCCTGATTGTTTCTTCATATGGATGGACTCTTGGAACCCAAACTCTTGGAATCCCTTCCAACTCAACAATCCTATGATTCTATGTCCTTACGTGCCCCACACCTGATTTCACATATGATGTCAAATGTGGGGCAGGTGGGCATGGTTTGTGGGGAATAACTTTGAGGGCCAAACTGGAACTCATGCCAGGCCTGCGTGCTGGACTTTCCTCACTCCAGCTCTACAATGATTGCATTTTTAATTTCCCTTCTTTGGTTGGGTTTACCATTTGAACAAAAAGAGGTATCTTTTGTCTATAAACCGTGTTCTACACCATGTAATTTTCTAGTAATTCATGATCTGCAGGGACAAAGCTAAGCAGCTGGTTCTTAGCTTAGTACTCATTAATCCCCCCCCCCTTTGCATTTTTAGAAATCTCTGAGGTTTAAAATAGCTATTACTACTAAAGTCTCCCTTCCCCTGGACAGAGCTTCATTATTAGTACGAATATTATTGAAGCATTTCTGGTCGTGTGCAAGGTTCAGTGGCTTGCGCACTTAATTTGCATGCAAGGCATTTATCTGGTTTAGTGCCTGCACTTATCAGGAGGATATAAAGTGGCAATGGTAATAATGACTGCCTGAAACAAAAGACAATGTTCTTTCAAAGAAACAAACACTATAAAAACCCTTCCAGTTTAAGGTCTCCCAGAAAAGATGAGATTCTTCTCTGCTGACCAGAAACTGCAGATAATTTCCATACACACAAAATAGAATGCGTGTTTGCCTGTTCCTTGACTACAGTATAAGGACTGTTCTTTCCTAGACTATCATTTCATGATAGCTACTCTCTTGAAGATGCCTTTTCTTCCACTGTGTGTGTGTGTGTGTGTGTGTGTGTGTGTGTGCATTTTGCCACAGCAGCTTACAACATCTAAAATATAAAATATAAACTGCATAATCAGAGGCATAAGGATAGCAGTAAGAACTTTTCATATTACTGTGTCACAACCAGCCAGAAGATTAAAAATGAAGACTACAGCCCCTTTAAACCCAGGTGCGGCCTGACCAGAGGGGTGGAGTAATGACAATAGCCTCTGCCATTTACTGGGGTAGGGTGAGATGGGGGGGGCAAGGTTATATATATATATATATATATATATATATATATATATATATATATAAAATTTACACTGGTATTTTGTATACAAATGAGGGTTTTGTGCCAGAAATCGGGAACACCATCATTGCATGAGAAACAAGCAGTAAAAATGAATAAAAACCACCTCGCTTCTGTTGAATGACATGACAAAAAATAAGGAGGGTTATTTTTAGGAAAGTAAAAAGCAGCTGTCTGACATAATGACATTGGTTGGGGCTTCATTACATGGGAGTAATTCTCGCTGAACTCAAGGAACTTTCTTCCAACTTAGACATGTAGGGGTTTTGTACCATTCATATTAGTTTAAGATCTGCATCAGAGACCCTCGTCAGCAAAGATCCAATTGATGGGTACCGGGAACAGTGCGGTAGAGTATTTTATGCAAATTAGGTTAATCTGCATGTGCTGATTTGCATCAGTAAATGTTCATCTTGCATCAGAATTTTTCTGATGCCCCCTAGAGAGTGACAAATGTAGAATGTTTATTTTACTTGTATTTTGAAAGCTTAAAAAAAAAGTATGCAGTGTTAGCATTCTGTCCTAGTACGCCAGAAATTATGCGACCAGAAATATTTTGGGGGCAGGGATTAACGTGCCCTTAATGTCGTGTGACATTATGCAGAATTTTTTATTGGAAGCCTTTCAAGGCAATATCTGTACTTCTCCTACTAGTGTTTAAATTTGTTTAAATGTACCGAAAATTGCTGAGATGTCATTTTTTTATTCCTCTAGATCCCCAACTTACAAATCCAACTCCATTACATAAATGCATTTTCTCTTTTACTTGCTAGCCATAATCACCTGGGGGTGGGGGGATAATTACAACTTTCAAACTGTCAGGCTTCCCTAATATTGTATTTGGAGTTATCATTATTTATGAACTTATGAAACAGACAATTTTTCACTGTGGAAAAAGTTCTGCATCACTTCACTGCCACCAACAACGCGTGAGCCTCCATTAACACTGCTGTGTTCAGGGGAACCCAAAGGCTGTGTACCTGATTCTTCTGAGAGAGTGCAGCCACATCCAGAACAAATTGTCCACCTTCATCCAGCTTTCCCAACCCTTGTGGTTTTCCATATGACTTGGGGTCTAACTTGGGATGTTTACCCTCATCCATCCCAAAACTGCCTCCAGACACCGTACCATAACACAGCACCTTCTAATGCTTAAACATCATCATTGAGGATAGCTAAAGAACACTAAAAACATCTTTACTTTTCTCTGGCCTTGAGAAATATGTAGGCATATTGAATAATATGCATCAGTCTCAAAAAAAGAAAGCATGCTGTGGGCACATGTTTTACCTTCACTGTCAGAGGCATTGGATTGCAGATATTAATACTGTGCAGACTGAAGGAATAGGATGAATAAAAACTGGCTCCTCTTGGAATAAAAATTGTCCAGTCCATAAATATGGTTCTAACACTTTACTAACAGAACTTTATTCAGTCACAAAAACAAATAATGTTACATCCAAATAGTTGCATAATGTCATGTCTAAGCACATGCTCAGCATCTTAAAAATATAAAATAACATCCAGAACTAAAATCAAAACTCGGTCTCTCCCCCATTCCAGCCTCCATTAGCCTAAGGCTGCTTTCTCCTGAAAAGACTCATTAGCAGATCTCCAGCTGCTTGAGAACAAAGACTACTCTCTCAAAATGGAGATTTGCAACTGAATACCCCTCTCATGTGATCTAAAGTTAAACACCATATGAGACAGCAGCAGAGATATATCAACAGTTAATTATCAACCCATTAGGTACTCAGAGAGCTCTTACTTAGCTTCAATTGAATTCTCCATGTTCCCTTTAGCAATACACACACAGAGCCATTTTCCATTTCAATGTGCAATTAAACAACTATACATAACACATTATGCCTCTAAATAACTGTTACTGGGAATAATAGGTGGGTAGAGTGGTGTTGCACTCCTGTCCAGCTTGCAGGCTTCTCCCACGCATCTCTGGTCAGTCACTGTGAGAACAGGATGCTGAACTAGATGAAACATTAGTCTGATCCAGAACAATTGAATTCTGTTCTTCTGCTAGCACCTATGCTATAAAAATACATTGAAACTGGTTTCTTTTCAGAAGGCTATGTGAAGGTGGTTGGGAACCTGGTTAGGAAGCCCTGGTGCTTTCATGCAATTACAACCTCCAAAATCCTTTCTGAAAGAGAGCCGTGACAATTAATAATTTTATTAGTTTTCAATTACAGTCCAATAATAGCCTCATTATAACAATGGCAAATTCTAATACAATTAGATACCATTCAGATACCAAATTATATAATTTAGGTGGCCCCCTGCATGCTAGAATTGATGGTTTGATTATTTTCTTTATTTCTGCATTCCAAAATCTTATTAATTTCAGTTACACTCCGGTCAAGATTACAATCCCTTATGCAACAACTGCAATATTAGTAACTTCCATTCGTATTGACACATTAAATTATTTATAAAACCACAGATGGGGCACATATTCTTATTCTTCCTGTGTGTGGCAATTATTCTGTCTGTGATGTTTCTTCCTGTCCTTGTAAAATGCTACGTCTATCTTTTCCTGGTTGTTGCTGTTCTCCATCATGCCTTGGACAGAGCTAATTTCCCATTGTTGCAAGCCATGACAATTAAGCAGTTTTCAAACCAGCTTGAGATTGGCTGTATAGACACGCCTTTAAATGCAGCAGATTCCTCTGAGGTAGTGTGTGCTTAAGGTGTAGTTGTGTGTGTGTGTGTGCGTGCGCGCACACACACATGAATCACCTCCAAGTTTCAGCAATGCACAGCAAGTGGTATTTTGACTAAACATAATACACTCGGATAGGTGTTTCACTGGTTCTCAGAAGAACAAATACTTAAAACCAGCCCAGGTGAAAGCTTGATACAAAATGGTCGTGGCAAAGTTCATACCTTAAGTTGACAGAGCGGTGCGGATTATTGCAAGGACAATGGCCTGCGTACGTCAACCGATTTGCAAAATAATTTATGTCACCTTCTCCTCCATTATTATTATTATTATTATTTTGCAAAGGACATACACTGTGTCACCACTACGAAGCTGCCTCTCCCTTGAAAGCCTAGCTCAGCCTTTTTTTTGCCTTCCTTCCTTCCCCTCCCACCAGGCCAAGGCTGCAGAGCCATCTGTGTAGAGACAAACATGCATATGGCCATCATTTGTCCAACGATTTACACAATGTGAAGGTTTTTTTTACAATCCCCCCCCCAACTTGAAACGCCCGCCCATGTGGCAGATGATGTATGTGTTTCTTCAGGCCTGTGATTACCAGCGCAGGAATGCTGTGCAGTACTCTTCACCTCATCAGTTCCACAAGCTGCACTCCAAGGTGTGTGAAGCATTTGTAGCAAGATGGCTTCTGACATGTAGCCAGGCAGAAGCGTTCTGCTGTGAATATTTGACTCGATAGATTTTCTTCCAATCAAGGTCAGATTTTGACCCACTGGAATTAGTGTGCGGCTGCGCATGTGTGTGCATGCGGCCCGCGTGTGTATGTGGGTGGATTGGCAGCGAGATGAGATTTAGTGCAGCAAAACAGCAATTTGAAACCCAGGATGAATGAATTTGAAGGGAAGGGTAGCAAAGGGCACCAGGGGTTGTCTGGCGCCTCTTAAAACACCCTTAACGCTATAAGGAGAAAAGGAAGATTAATCCAGTGTGATGCACAACTTTTTAAAGTGGAAGGACAACCAAGGGGAGATGGGAGAAAAAATCAATCTGCTTCCGATCAAGTGATTTACCTACTGGCTTTCCAAACACAAAAACGTTTTTTTTAATGTCTTATTAGATGTTGCGTTCTGACACAAACCTGCATAAACTTCCTTTTCGTAGGCTTCCTTACTGTTGCTTGAACTTTGGCCAAAACTCAACAGTAAGAGAAGACTGTCTGGCAACTGTGGGTTAGTTTAATAAACGCTATTCATTGCCGACTTAAGACATTCCAGTAGCGTGTTGGTATGGGTTGGCAGGTCAACTTTTTAAGCAACTCTTCAGTGACAGTGAAATGAAAATTTTGCGTTAAGTTTCCAAATATTAAATTTAAGAATCTGAGAATTTTCCATTGGTAATTGATTTCAGGAACTGGGACATTGAAATTTGAAGCAAGTCACATTGGGAAGTAAGGAGGAATGAATAAAATAATGTTCTTTGAATCTTTGGAATCAGGTTCAAAAACCCAGCTGAATTGCACAGATGTAACCCACCAAGCAAATCCAGCTGTAGTGCTGCAGTAGTTTCCCTACCAACTGATGGAAAACCTATGGCCCTTCAGATATTGTTGAACTCCAATTCCCATCAGGCCAAAAGCCCATCTTGTCCACCATTCTGTTCTAACAGTGGTTAACACCGGATGCCCACAAGCAGTAGAGTTGCATCATGAATTTGGGCTTCGAAACCTGAGTTTGGGTGCGCTCTTGCCACTTGTAGCAGCTTCTACTAAACTCCTTTTAATATTATGTATTTTGATTTTATAGCATTTTATCTTAAGTTTTGCACCATCCACTTGAGGGGTCACATTGTTGGGACAGACAGGCAGGGTATTTTTGATAACCACCTAGAAATTCTAAAATATTTTGGCTCTTAGCAAAACTGCTCTTTTGTGTGTCAGAATAAGATGATCTGTTCTATCACAGGCCCACAACCTTTTATTTAGCTTAAGTAGCCTAAAACCTGTAAGGACATTTTGTTTCTCCACACATATACAGAGGCCATGTGTCTCAAGGCATCTGTTCAAAAAAACAAAACCCCATTCTTTACCAGAGAATTTCCCACCCAAACTTGCCTCTGGACTGCAAGTGACATGTTTCTCCCCTTCCTCTCGTAAATAGGTGGGTCTGCCATTTAAGCCATAGTGGCAGCAGAGATGTACTCAGTAAAGTGTAGGTGGGTTCCCATGAGGCAAGACACAGTGATAACAACAAGAACCTTTATTGAACTAACAGAACCGGACAACAGGGACAAAGCAACTGCTTATATACATTTCTGAAGGCCTGGGCCACTCCCATTCCCAACGTGATTGGTTGTCTAAACTTCCAAGCTGCAAATCATAACTCACAAGTTTAAGGGCCAATGGCAGAGGCCCAAATCCTGAAATGTTCTGTGATTGGATATCATGTATCAAATCAGAGCACAGGGGCTCAGAATCCTTAGTCCAGACTCAAGCAAACACAGACCACGGAATACCTAACATTCAGGAAGGTGCAAGAGTGTTGCTTTAGCAGTTCACTGCTCCCAAGTATATTTGCCTGTGAGCAGGAATACTGGCACACATCTATCAGGATTTTTCTTTGCGCATGCATCCTGTAAAGATGGATAGATACATATGTAAATAGAAAAGCACCAGAGCAATAAAGGTGAATAAAGCCCAAACTGCAGCAGAAGTTGACTCTGATGCTGACATAGGTTACGGCTTGGGCCCTAAGCATAGTTGCTTTCTTGACAACCGCAGAATGGTTATGAAGCCCTTTGGAATAATATGGAAATACTTAATTATCATTAACATGCTTAGAGGCCCATTCATTGCTTTCAAGACAACAGCCATCTATTCAAGGCAAGTTGCTCAGATGCCCCCTAATTAACTATTAATCATGATGCAATTTGCTACCAAGGGAATTGGTACCCATGCAAATGTTTCCTGTAGGTGATGTCTATGCAGCAAAGTAGCCATGATGGAGACACATCCCATGGGCTAGAATGAGGACCACGCCCAATTCCTATAAAGCAGAGGATGGACAGAAAGGGGGGAAACAATGCCTGTTTTCTCCTCCTCCCCTCACCCCCCCCAGCCAAAAATGCTTTTTTCCAGCTTAAAGGTTTTGCCTAAGACCTCAAAGCTGCATTAGGAGAAAAAGGATCTAGGTCAGGCATAGGCAAACTTGGCCCTACAGATGTTTTGAGACTACAATTCCCATCATCCCTAACCACTGGTCCTGCTACCTAGGGATCGTGGGAGTTGTAGGCCAAAAACATCTGGAGGACTGAGGTTGAGGAAGCCTGCTTCAGAACAACCTGTAAACAACAGGATTTTTTCTCCATGTGACGACTGTAACATTTATTTTACTCTATCTATGTGTGTTTATTTATTTTTTTCAAAAAATCTACACGTTGTTGAGCTGTAGAAAACCTCAAAGCTTTCTTATTGAATTTTTCAGTAAGAAAAATTCACAACCATACTTTAAAATAGGCATAGGCAAACTCGGCCCTCCAGATGTTTTGAGACTACAATTCCCATCACCCCTGACCACTGGTCCTGTTAGCTAGGGATGATGGGAGTTGTGGTCCCAAAACATCTGGAGGGCCGAGTTTGCCTATGCCTGCTTTAAAACATACAAAAATTTAAATGCTAAAAACTTATCAAAATCAAACGCACACACCGCTTGATTGTAAATGAACCTCTAAGCAGTTTACAAACTACGAAGTCAGCATGGATCAAAGAGTTCCACTTGACATGCTCCAGCAGTGTCCATGCAGAAGGACACAAAAGGGTCAAATTGAAGGAGGCAAGAGGCAAGAATGACTCCAGCACCTTGTACCAGTACAGAAACCTTTTCAGAGTATCTGAAATGAGATCCCCATTATCTCCAGGCTGGTTGCCAAATGCTAGTTCAAAAAAGAATGTTTCAGCTAAATCAGAGGAATAGACCCAAAGGGAGCCTAAGAAAGCCTTTAAATTAAGCTGTTCCGCTGTACCACAAAACATAAATTCAATACATATATTGTAATGTAGACATTACCTCTTGGAACTCCCTGTCTGTTGACATCAGACGGCCTCCTTCACTGTATTCTGTACATTGTATTTTAATAGCTTGTTGGAAGCTGCCCAGAGTGGCTGGGGAAACCCAGCCAGATGGGTGGGGTATAAATTATTATTATTATTATTATTATTATTATTATTATTATTATTATTATCATATTCGGTGCCTGCTAAAAATATTTTTGTTTAGACAGGTCTATCCAGATTTCTAGAATGTTGGTGTATCTTTCAATCTATTTTTAGTTTATTGCTGATTTTAATTTTTTGGGTGTTTAAAACTGTTGTTTGTAACTATTTTTACCAATAATTTTATTGTTTTATTCTTTCTGTAAACTGTGTTTTTTCTAAAAAAATAAACAAACCATCAAGTGTTGTAGAAATTTTATACAATGAGATAATAAAATAGATAATATTGATGAAATTAATGGACCTAACTTACTCATGCACACTAACTTCTTCAATTTTACTCCAAGTAAATCTTAGTTGAATATCACTCATGGACATTGTATATGCTCACACCAGATAAGTGAATTGGTTCTGTATAGGGTTACTTCTGGAGGTATTTTCAAGAAGTATGCAACTGGTGCAGAACAATTTCAGCAGGGTAGATCACTGACCATCGCACTGGTTTGCAATTACTCCACCTCTTCCTCTAAGGGCTTTTTTCCAAGCAATCGGAGACTGTACCTGTGTGTAGCCTGCCACTGCTCCACCCTATTCAGCCCTCTTCTGGTTCTGGGAGATGTGGGGAGGGAAGCTGGTCGCAACAGGAGGGGGAGACGCCTGTGACTCTTCACCAGCCTAACTCATCTCTGCCTACTGGCCTCCTTCCTCCCACTCACCTGCTTCGACTTCTGCCTTTGATTCTGGACATCTCTCTGCCACAGACTCTCCCAACTTCAGCTTCCAACAGCACCTCTTCCCCATCTTCTCCCTCTGACCACTTGTCACCCCACCACTGCTCCCTGGGCTCCCTGATCCTTCTTCCCTTACTGGCTCCCCAGCTAGTTCCTCTCATCATTCATCTACAGTGGTAACTCGGGTTACACACGCTTCAGGTTACATACGCTTCAGGTTACACACTCTGCTAACCCAGAAATAGTGCTTCAGGTTAAGAACTTTGCTTCAGGATGAGAACAGAAATCAGGCTCCGGCGGCGCGGCGGCAGCAGGAGGCCCCCATTAGCTAAAGTGGTGCTTCAGGTTAAGAACGGACCTCCGGAACGAATTAAGTACTTAACCTGACATACCACTGTAGATCCAACCAGCCCATGACACCGTCCGGTAGCCTACTTCCACCCCTTCCTCAGGACAATTTAAGCTGCCAAAGGAACCAGGAAGGAGCACAAGTATTGTCCTCAAGTGAGGGGAGCAGTCTTCTACATGGGCACACTGCTTTAGGAATCAGGCAGGTTTTCAAGGAAAGGAACGACGTCCATGCAGGCCTCTTCCCCAATGTTCACAGGAACATGGACAAGCTGGGGATGGGGAAGGGGTATTCGCAAGTGCCGGGGGGTTGGGCAGCAGAGTACGGGAAGCCTTTCCTACAGTGGAAGTAACAACCTGATTAATCAATTGTTGGTCTAAACTGCAGCCTAAACCTTTAATGGATTAATTATACTGATTAAAGATTACAATTCTAACTATCGGTGGTATGCACAGCTTCCATTCCTTGCTGCCGTAAGAATACATTGCAATTCAATGGCGCTTCCGAACTTCGTTATGCGGCAGTTTGATTAGCTTTCAAAATTAATTTTCCAAACTTCAAAACGCTAAGCTTTTTAAACAAGGAATACACTCAAGGCAACATGATTGCATTAGTTATTGGAATGCCACTTCCTCTGAATTAAAAGAGCGTAGGAAGTACTTAGTCCTATATCCTTTGAACAAGCGTTCCTGATTCTTAACCTAATTCAAATGGAGTGTTCTGATAACTCAATTAGAGCAACGGAAAATGGGGTGATACTGGGGACTGAGAAGAAGATAGCTTAGTTTACAAAAAAATATTTATCTGCAATAGTCTTACAGCCTTGCAGCTCATCTTCCTTTAGTTATTGAGTTTGCAACATAATTCACTCATCTCCATATCCTTAAGTGCAGTCTGAGTGGCTCAAATAGATTTGTGCATGCTTTATTTGCTTATAATAGATCAGTATTCTCTTGCTAAATCGTTTCTAGATAGCTGGGATTTCTAATATGAAAGACACTTCCAAACTGAGTTAATGCATAGTGTCAGACTTTAAGAAGAAGTTAAAAGGTTGATGGGACGCTGCTGAACAAGACATGCAGTCATTTTCTGCTGCAAATTGGCATCCAAGAGATTACTGGTGATTCAAACAAGAAACATATCTGAACAACACCAACACAAGAAAAATAACAACAAAGAGAGCCACCACGTTACATAAAGAATAAAATCAACTGGGCATGGGAAGCATAGGCAAGAACCTATGGTGGTTGTTCCATATTTGAATAATTATTTTTCTATGAAGAACTCAAATCTGAGCACTTTAAAAAAACAACAACACAGAAAACACCTTTGATTTTGAGTGACAAAGCTGAGCTAGCTGAGTTTATCAATCTGTGAAGGGCAAAAATGAGGCAAGGAAGGAAGTGCTCTGAATGGGATTTGATGGTTCTATTTTGATTAAGTTTTTGAGAGTTTGTTCGTTTTTAATCTAACAATCCTGAAGCAGGGCAAAGCCTAAATGATCAGCTAAACCCAGCATGTAATAAACAAGATTTAGAGGAAAGGTTAGCAAACTCTTATTTGCATACTGTGCTTATTTACAGAAATATACAAAAATTAAGGCAGAGCAGAAACTTTCATGGTACTTCAAGCCATGGAGGAGAAGAGATGAGGCTAGGGTGTTTATTAAATCTGGCCTGTAAGAAATTTCTTCTTAATCCTTCTTAATGATGACTGGTTAGATATAGAAGCCCAAATATTTTATTCTGGGCGAATCTGAATCATGTATTCAACTTTTAACTCTACAGAATAAAATGAAAATTGCAGTAAGAATCTGAAGACCCCAAGAGAATGCAAAAGGAAAGATTACAGAAAGGTTTTTGCAGAGTTGTCATAAATTTTATTGTTGTTGAATTCTGATACAACGTTGTTTTTCAAGGACACTTTAGAGTTATGTTAAAACAGCATGCAGGCTAATATTACAACAAAGCCCACTCTTAATTATTTCATCGTAATGTGTGTTTATAGAATTAGTCACAAGGACATACTCTTGGGCTACAACAGTTTTGGCAGTTTTCAAACAGAAAGTGTGCAGTGCATCCAATTTTCCAAAGTCGTTACTAGTCTCTTTTAAACAATGCACAAATCAAAGATCCATTTGCCAAATTTCTGCCACCAAAGAACATTCAGGTCATCAATGACTGCCTCAACGTCGGAGATGGAACAGTTGCCAAGCTGTCTTTGTCACGCCCCTCAAAGTAGTGCTGCTCTATTCTTCTGCAAAATGCAATGAGGTTGCTATAGCCTTTCACTTTCTCCGATAGTTCGTCACTGATCAGCTGGGTAGTAAGGATTGTAAACAGGTGCCCAAACACCAAAGCATCTAATTCAGTTGGCCTAGGAGTAAAGGGGAAAACAATATTCTGAAAAGAGACAAATAAACCATTGCATTTCATACTAAGCATCAGTAGAAGCTCCACATATAGACCACAGAGTGTGCTGAACTGTCATTTTAAAAGACAAAATTCTACCAGACACCATCAGGGAGAGGATTCATAACAACAACAACAGCAACCCTCAGGGAAGGGTGATTGCTCAGTAGTAGTGTATATACTTTGCATTCAAAGATCCCCACGTCCAGTGCTTGGTGTTTCAAGGTAGGGGTGGAAATTTCTCCTGCCCCAAACCATGGAGAACCACTAGCAATCAGTGCCATCAGTCCTGAGCTCTATGGACCAGTGATCTGACTTGGTAGAAGACATCTTCCTATGTTGTCTACTACCTCTCCTGGTTCCTCTGGCATCCACAAAATAAAAATATG
Organism: Podarcis raffonei; assembly: GCF_027172205.1. Taxonomy (NCBI): domain Eukaryota; kingdom Metazoa; phylum Chordata; class Lepidosauria; order Squamata; family Lacertidae; genus Podarcis; species Podarcis raffonei. Next base: position 115,099,011 of record NC_070602.1, read on the forward strand.
AACCCATTTCTACTCTTTGCTTCAAATTTGGTTGTCAAAGCAATTCCACAGCGTGGGAATTAACGGAAGCAGTGGCAACAGCACATCCACTCCGGGATTACTCCACACACGTCACATTTTATCATCAATGTAACTTGGGCTTCCTAGTACTGGAATCATTTTTGCATTTTAAAAGGCGGCTGTACCATTCTCGAAAGCAATATTTGAACTTCAAACCTACCAATGTATGGGCAGAGCAATCCTAAGCCCAGCCAGGGAGTAAAGGTAAAGGTAAAGGGACCCCTGACAATTAGGTCCAGTCATGGCTGACTCTGGGGTCGCGGCACTCATCTCGCTTTATTGGCCGAGGAAGCCAGCGTACGAGGAAGCCAGCGTACAGCTTCCGGGTCATGTGGCCAGCATGCTCTGGCGAACCAGAGCAGCGCACGGAAACACCGTTTACCTTCCCGCCGGAGCAGTACCTATTTATCCACTTGCACTTTGACATGCTTTCGAACTGCTAGGTTGGCAGGAGCAGGGACTGAGCAACGGGATCTCACCCCGTCGCAGGGATTCGAACCGCCGACCCTCTGATCGGCAAGTCCTAGGTTCTGTGGTTTAACCCACAGCACCACCCGCGTCCCTAAAGCCAGGGAGTAGCAGGGCTCAAATTAAACTATCCGTACATACCGCAGAGCTATACAGCAGAGCTTCCTTTTGTGGCTCGCAGGGGTTATCCGCAGTAAACACTGCCAGTGTTTGGCTGATAAACTATGGCACCCTTTAGATCAGTCTTCCTCAACCTCAGCCCTCCAGATGTTTTTGGCCTACAACTCCCATGATCCCTAGCTAGCAGGACCAGTGGTCAGGGGTGATGGCAATTGTAGTCTCAAAACATCTGGAAGGCCGAGGTTGAGGAAGCCTGCTTTAGATGTTGTTGGACTACCAGCTCCCCTCAGCCCCAGTCAGAAGAGCAAACAGAGATGATGAGAGCTGTACATCTGAAGGGTCGCCATATTGGCTGCCACAGAGCTATAGGGTAAGAAAGTCTTTTCCCCAGCCTAGGCACAGTCCTAGTTCCAGCAGTGCAAACAACGCCTGGCTTGCCCTTGGATGTGGCTCAGATAAGAGAGGGTGGGGTGGGGGGAAAGATGGGAAAGACGTGGCAGAACAGACTCCACACATCCATTCATTTGGGAAAGGAGGTGCAGGTTTTTTTGGAGGGGAGAGGGATTGCCTTCCTAGGCTCAATAAGCACTCCACAACCGTCAACGACTAAAAACTCCTTAATATAAATATGAAAGCAACTTACTTCTTATTGAAGAAATACTGCTGCGTTCCAAGCCTTTGAGAAAGGGCTTGGCAACACTGATCTACGTCTTCTAGCACCTAAAAAGGGAAACATAAACAGAAAGCAGAACACATTTTTTTTTTTTTTTGCCAGGTGGCTACAGGACCATACAAATCTAGCTGCGTGTTTAGAACAGATTGTAGATACCGGAGTAATTTGGACTTCAAATAGAAAAGCGTTGCAGGTGGAAGCTGAAGTGAAATGCAAAACAGCTTCGGGTATGCAGAGATTCATTTTTGTGCCCAACGTGGTTCGGGGAAGGGAATCGCTCTTTATTCTGGTACAAACGCTGCATGAAGCAGCTCTTGGGTATTTCTCAGCATATACTGCTTTTGTAAAATAAAAAAAAACCAAACCAAAGAAACAATAGAACGAACAGGAACGACTAATACAATTGGCACGTTTCTATAGCTGTAGCTAGTCTTTAACCAAGATGCACAGGGTCACATCTCTGCACATTGGGACTTTCCAGTTCTACTTTTGATGCCCTCCCCTCTCCAGTCTGGAGGGGAGCAGCAGTTGATCAACTTCTGCCACCAGAAAGAAAAGATCCCGGTTGCACACTGAAGAACTTCATGAGCAGGTCTGTCTCCAACCACATTTTTATGCGAGCTCTTTAGACGGCTTTTAATTATTAAAATAGGGGAAACAGGCAAAATTCCTAATTCAGCTGAAACACGCCGTGGGGAGGATACTGAGGACATCACTATGGGAATCCCCCTGGACAATGCCATTTCCTTTGCAGGATTCTTTGGGAGAAGCCATGTGCTTCAAATGTGCTTTCAACATATGGTGCGGATGGGACCTCTATTTCCAATGAGTGGCCTTTCTGTGCTTTTTTCTTTTTGCTAGCACAGAAGAAGCTTACTTCTTAAGAATAATTAGGACGGATCTGGAAGAGGAAGCTCCTCTGGATTCAACCCAACCATTTCATATACATGCAGATGTAAATCAGCTGACCAAGCAGCACAATCCTACGCATGCTTAATAAATTATTATAATTAATAATAATAATAATTTATTTATACCCCGTCCATCTGGCTGGGTTTCCCCAGCCACTCTGGGCAACTCCCAAGAGAAAAAAAAACCACAATAAAATATCAAACATTAAAAACTTCCCTAAACAGGGCTGGCTTCAGATGCCTTCTAAAAGTCAGATAGTTGTTTATTTCCTTCACATCTGGTGGGAGGGCATTCCACAGGGCAGGCACTTCTACCGAGAAGGCCCTCTGCCTGGTTCCCTGTAACCTCACTTCTCGCAGCGAGGGAACCGCCAGAAGGCCCTCGGAGCTGGACCTCAGTGTCTGGGCTGAACGATGGGGGTGGAGACACTCCTTCACGTATACTGGGCCAAGGCCATTTAGGGCTTTAAAGGTCAGCACAAACACTTTGAATTGTGCTAGGAAATGTACTGGGAGCCAATGCAGGTCTCTCAGAGGTTAAGACCCACTGTGCTCAAATGCGGATTATCTCGCAAGAATTCTGTTTAGGGTTGCAACCTGAAACTCATACGATTTATTGACAAAATTTCTTTAATCATGTGGCAACTGCTCTAAGATTATGGATTACATATGTGTATGTGTGTGCACATGTGTGCACATGTAGTAAGAAACCAACATGTCCTTGAAGCCTTGTTTTTTAATATTTCACTACTATATGAACCATTCAGGTTTGGCGCATGACCGACTGACCTGATCAAGCGACTTGCTGCCCCAGCCAATAGCTTTCATTTTACGTCGGACCTCCCATTGTTTTTGATAGGCCAGAATACGATTCAAGGGCCAAGGATAAGGAGATCCATATCTTGGATGGGTAATCTTTAAAGTGGAAAAAAAATGTCACTTTTACAAAGAAAAAAAGATGTTGTGGCTTTTATTGCCACGGCACTGCTTTCATACACCATTTTATGCAATTATTTATAACTTGCAGCTAAAAAAAAAAGCTTTTAAAATTATATTAAAAACATTTTCACTTTGAAACCAGTGTATCCAGTAATGACATAGCGCTCCCCCCAAAATGTGTATGCAAGCAAAATTAAAGTGAAAAAAATATGGTATCATTAGTGGTATAAACCTCTATGTTTCATTTATGAGTAGGGACTTGCAATTGTGAGCAAAAGTGTTTTCTCATTAAAATTTAATTAAGATAAATGTTGCAGAATCACTCACCTCCTGGACTGTAGCATCATCACACCACTGAAGATACAGCTAGGAAACCAAGGAATACTAAAATTTCATAACATGTAAGGTTACACAGACAGCTTATTCCTTGCAGCTTTGTCTTCCCTCCCTACCAAGCAAGCCATTAATAATCATATTTAGAACACAGAAAGGTGGTTGCCAGTTCTGTCATGGAGCAGGCACAAAATCCCATTTGACAGAGAAAACGGAATTGAGATTGCAATATGTAAATTAGCGGCGTGCTGCTTTTTGAACCTAGCTGGAACCGTAAGCCCACCCTTGTGTTTTATTAAAAAATAAAGTAGGTAGGAACTCGCTTGCAGCATCACAAAGAAAACAGCATTCTATTCCCCCCCACCCCACCCTCCAATCCCCAATAACATTCATTTCACAAGACTGACAAATTACTAGTGTTTTGCCATACCTCTGCTGTCAAAAGCATATTATTGACTAATTCCATGTAGGCTTTCATCTCAGCTTTTTGGACTTCATCCAACCCATCACTAAGTGAATGGCCCTTAGGCAAGGAGAGAGAAAAGAGGGGGGTGAGAAAAGGAAGGGCAGGGAAAACGATCCGTTTCGGTCCTTTCCAAAGCCCACTCAAGTCGAGGGCTCTGGCTCACTCCAAAAGCTCCCTGCATTGCAACGTTACACATTAAAATGCTGCTTTGTAGACCATAAAGGCAATTGAAGTTTCACAGAAAAATGAAACGAATACTGCAATGTTCCTATTACAGTGGTACCTTGGAAGTTGAACGGAATCTGTTCCGGAAGTTCGTTCGACTTCCAAAACGTTTGGAAACCAAGGCACGAAGCTCCTGCAGCCAATCAGAAGCCACGTCGGACGTTCGGGTTCCAAAGAACGTTTGCAAACCGGAACACTCACTTCCGGGTTTGCAGCATTCAGGAGCCAAAACGTTTGACTTGCAAGGCGTTCGCGAACCAAGGTACAACTGTATATATACAGCTCTATAATAAATCTTATATATTTACAAAAAGTACTGGGCAATACCCAATCATTGTCTCCTGCTTGTGGAATGGACTTCTGCTTGCTCAAAGGGGTCTTCCCACCTCTCTCCACCCACCTTGAAAACCCCACGCACCCCAAAAATCTGATCCAGGGAGTTGGGGAGTTGAGGTTGAAGACAAGAGGGAAGCAAAATGAAATCCTGTCACATCTGCTAGTGCAATGTTGGATTCCTATAGTTTGAAATGCAATATTTTAAAGCTGAAAAGCGCAAGGTACACCAGTATGCAGGATTTCCAACTATCCGCCTGTTTTGCTTCTGCTTTGAAGCCAAGCAGCCTTTCTAAATACCACAGCCTCCTTGTAAATAAACCTAAGTAAATTATGATGATGCAGATGCCTTATAAAAATGCACCGGCATTGATCCACAGGGCTAAAGAAAGAAAGCAGGAATCAACGTGAACATTGATTACGTGGAATTTTAAGATTCAAACAAAGTGAATCTCTGTTCCGTAAGAACTAGTGTGTGGACGCCAAGGCGTAAGTGCAACTTCCAGGCCTGCCAAAATGGCAGGAACCCACATGCAGCAATCTTCTAGACAAGGGTGCAGGATCAGGAGGGCTACTGGAACTTCAAAGGCCCCCATCTTCAAATAACTGCAGAACTGGAAGGGACCCAGGCTGTCTGATGAATACCTTGCAAAAAATATTTTTTTTGGGGGGGGGGCTTCAGAATGCAGCTATAGTTGGAAGAATAATTAATAAATATGTGGAAGAGCTAAAACCCTATCTAAACCAATTAATATTTTTAGGTGGAGACTGTGGAAGGCCTGGTATATGTGCGGACACATACAGGAAGACAGGCATTGTTCAAGGAATTTTCCCATTCAGACAACATTCCAACACATTCCTTTGATAAAAACAGCAGCGTTCAAGTTTTTTTATATATAAAATTGTCAACCTATAGTATCTCAACAAAAAAGACAGACAAGTAACTACTGGAATAAACCATGATGAAATTTGACCACAGGGACAAAATTAGCCAAAAGGCTCCAGAAAAAGGACAGGAGACATCAAAGACATATGCTTGTCTACTAAATGACTCTGTGATTGGTTGAAATAAAAGCACTTCAAAGTAACAGGAAGGAAATCAAACATTTTATTTTATTGTTTCTTGCATCTGGCTCACAGATCCCTGATGCCCATCCGTGGACCCTCTAGGGATCAATGGACCATAGGTAAGAAACCAGGATACAGATGTTAAATAGCATTCGGGACAAGGTGGAACTCTGTAGGACACTGTAGGACACTGTAGGACAACTCCCATGGTGCCAAACAGCAGTCCCCCATAATGACTTTCTGGAAATGGAAGTAGAAGGAGAGTCACTGAAACATGGTACCCCCAACCCCTCTCTCTCTCTCTCTCTCTCTCTCTCTCTCTCTCTCTCTCTCTCTCTCTACAGTATTGACAGGCTCCAAGAGCTCAAGGAGAATGAACAGGGTGACACTCCCCGCATACCTGTCCTAACTAATGTTATTAACCAGTGCCGTGACCAGGTTTGGAGAAAGACTGGGATGAGTCCAAGTGATCAGTTTCCTCTAAGCATGCCTGAGGAGACTCTTGAGAGTCCCATGGACTGTGAGAAGATCAAACATATCCATTCTTAAGGAAATCAGCCCTGAGTGCTCACTGGAAGCTGAGGCTCCAATACTTTGGCCACCTCATGATATGAGAAGACTTCTTGGAAAAGACCCTGATGCTGGGAAAGATGGAGGGCACAAGGAGAAGGGGACGATAGAGGACGAGATGGTTGGACAGTGTTCTCGAAGCTACCAGCATGAGTTTGACCAAACTGCGGGAGGCAGTGGAAGACAGGAGTGCCTGGCGTGCTGTGGTCCATGGGGTCACGAAGAGTCGGACACAACCAAACGACTAAACAACAACAAAGCATGCCTGAAGCTGTACCACCTGTGGGCACCTCTTTCTGAGAAGGAAGTGCTCAGGAAAATACAGGTGCACACGTGAATGATATATCCATGCCCCTCTGGTCCACAGAAAGGACAAAAACAAAAGCATTTCATGTTACCTCTTTTGTATTCATTCACACACACACACACACACACACACACACACACACACATATACAATCTCTCCCTGTCTCTGTCTCTCTCGCACAGGCAATATTTCACACCAAGAAAAAATTCTGTCCTGGATTTTAAGGGCACCAGTTTTACTCAGCTGATGAGAAAAGAATAAGGGACATGACAGAGGAGTCAAATCTTGCCCTCAAGAGTTAAAAAGTTTAAATGAACAGCTACAAAAATATCCTTCTGCAGATGTGAGCCTGGAAAGCTCTCCCTCCTTTCCTCTCCCCTCTCTGCTAAACTGGAACCTTTCCTAAAGCTTGCTAATAAATTATTTTTGTTATGAGCCATTAGAAGAAGCCTTACTATGCAAAATAAATGATGCTATCCTGTCTTCTAGAGCTCTGGTTCTCAGGATAATTTTATCAACACAAACTTAATTAGCCCAACTGCTAAAACAAGAATTTGCTGAGGAAAAATAGGTTTTGTATATGCACCTTACCTTGGCTTTTACAAACTGGACAATGGGGCCAAGTTCAGAAACAACTTGATTTCCTACGTGAATAAAGGGCACTTTCCCTGCGAGTGAAAGAAGAAAAAACAGCACACTTTTAACTCATTGATCTAATTAAATCTGAGAGGTTGCTAGATGAAATCAGCAAGAGTTCAACAAACGCCATGTTGGGGGGGAGGGGGATGTGCCAAAACTTCTGCGCTTTCATAGCTACTATGGAAATTATACTTCTGGCATTTGTTCCATGCGGTGATTGTTGATCCCATCCTAAATACAAAGCCCTGTGAAACGCAAATGCTTGGAAGCAATTAAAACATGTGGATCAGTGTTGGATATCTGAATCCCTTTGTGTCCTTTTGCAACGAGATGTTCTCCATCGCAATCATTCTTTGATCTGCACAGCCCACCCTGACCCTCTGCATACCCGATTAGCAGAATCAGGGAACTCTGGACTGAACACCCTCAGCCACATACCCAAGAAGTAGATGGGCATCTCCCTGGAAAAGCTTCCCATGCTTACTTCTGGTTAAGTACCAAAATCACAGCAGAGAAATGTGGGGGGTGTTTGCTACAGCGCACTTTAAAAGAGTCCTCAGATATAGCACACAACTGAACCTGAGAGCTGCCCATCTTCCAATATATCTGCCTCATTTTTGTGCTGTAAGCCTGCAGTGACAGCTGATTGCCACCCTTCGACTCCGTCAACTAGTTGTCAGTGTATTCTTCAAGGCATTTCAAAACCGATTAGACTCAGTAGAGTAACAATTAATCAAAGACACCTATGTCATATCTGCAGCAAGCGTGGAAGTGAAACATCCACTGAAGTAGATTCTACACTTGGTCAGCTTTCACAATGTGTGCCAGTTGTTTATTATTATTTATGCATTTTTTACAACTTTTATACATACTTCATACACTGTCCATCACTTATCTCTTTCCGTAAGACTTCCAAATCCATTTCTCCATGGCATTCAATGCCAACCTTGATCTGCTACATATCCTGATATTCCACCCATTTTTGTCTCTAATCATCCTTTATCTACAATATTATCTGCTGCTCATATGTTAACTCCTACTTGCAGGTTAAATTCAATATTGTAGCCTTGAATATTGTTGTGTGTCAGTTTTGTCGAGGTATCACCACTTAATCAGGTGAACTACACCCATTAGGTGTGTGTATTATATACTTTTTAATTTTGTTTACTGCATTTATAGGCCACCTTTATCTTCCAAGGATCTCAAGGTGGTGTGCATGCTTCTCTTCCTCCACATTTCAGCCTCACAACAGCCCTGTGAGGTAGGCTGGTGAAGAGATGGTGACTGGCCCAATGGCTGAGCTTCATGGCTGAGGGAGGATTCAAACCCTGGTCTGACTGTGAGAGCTGTAAAACAGAAATGGCCCTCCTGTACCAACAAGGGCTTGGCTTTAGTTTCATGTACAACCTTTGGTGCTGCTCAGCTGGAGAAAACTGAGCACAGAAAGGAATTTCATAGATATCTGAGGTTGAGATAGTATGTAATCCTGACACTCCTTGAGTAATCAGTCTATTTGGTGAAGGACTTCGTTCCTTGTTCTATTTTTGTATTGCTTCTGAGAAAGATTTAATGTTTTAAAGGCATAATTGTCACACTTGCACACCATACTAAACCAAGGGTAGTCGTGCCCTTCAAACAATGCTAGACCACAACTCCCATCATCCCTAACCACTGGCCTTGCTGGCTGGGGCTCATGGGAATTGGAGTCCAGTGCTATTCATGTTCCCCACTCCTTGTTTGGTGCAACATGAATGAACACAGGCAATTATTGGACTTGTCTGCTCCCCCCTGCTCCTCCCAGGCAGAGGAGTTAGTAAGCTTTTGGTTTCTGGTTTTGCTTAGCCACAGTTTGTCTTTCAGTCCCAGGAGAAACACTGTAGCTAACATTAAACTATGGCTTGTTTGAAACAAACCAACTTGAAAATATGGTTTTGCATGACATGCAAACACAGCCCCTGAATAGTTAATACTGTCTAGCTGTCTATAGAGCTTTACTCAGGTTCAAAGTAGCAGTCACAAGAATCGATGCATCTGCACTATGGCATGCATTGCAAAAAGAATGCTGGGTCTTTTTGAGCTTACAGACCTCTCAATGGTTTTATCGATCCAGACTTTACTTCCACAAAGCTACTATATAAAGAATGGTCTTTTGGTGTTTCTGCAGCAGGAGTCAGCGATTCAGTGCTCTCAGAAGGCTCTTAACAGATGGACAGAACGAAAGCAGAGCCAACCATGAAACCCTCAGGAACAGAATCCCATAAAAGGGAAGAGGCTTTCACAGCCAAAAGGTGATAATTCAAGTAATTTTTACTCAGAGTAGACCCACTGAAAGCAACAGATACTCCCCTCTTGAATTCAGGTCCTAAGGAAAGAAAACCCCCAGGTGATAAATTTAGGGGGTTGGGCACACTGTTTCATCGAGTCCACTCTTACAATATTTCTAATCAACTCAACTGATAAAGACCCAACTCAGACGCTGCAGTTGGCATAGCTGGTTTACTACAATCGATGCACACAAGTGTGCAACTATGTTTGCCTCGGGCTGGGCACTTCCAGGCTGCTAGCTCTGTAATAAAACTCCAGCAATATGGGAAACTCCTCTCTGATAATAAACAATATCACGCATGGGTCCTCCCTCTATAAATTAATTTTTATCATTATATCGCCCTCTACAAGAGATGAAGTCTGCGTCCGGAAACAGGGTCAATTTCCAATCAGTTGTCAAAGCTCTGGTTGTCTATGAAGGATGAAGCAAATGATATTCAGACAAGTCAGAAAAGCTGGTAGGAAGAGTGAAGTCCTTTGCAGTAATTTGGAGCCGTGAATGTAATAAAACTGTACCAAACCACCACAAATGGGTCCATGCATGTCAATTCTCAAGCCAGCCTCAGAGGCTGGCCTGTTTTTCATCAAATTCTAGCTGCCATAACTTCTTGTACTGGTTTGTCAGAGAGGCCCCTTCTAAGTTTTTCCAATATCTAGCTCTCCATGGGGTCCTTTTGAAGTTAAAAATTAGACTCTCGCAACCAAATTCACTATGATTTGAATCATTCAGTACTTAAATACATGGAACTGTCTGCCTTGGTCCTAAGCCTACTGTTATAATGCAAGCAAATAAAAAGGTAGAAACACATTATTTTCATTCCTTTCCAGCAGAACAAGATGCAAGCTCACATGCATTCATGGTCTGCGTGATGAGATACTGTTGCCATAGTTTCCAACCACAGGTGTGATGTAAATGAGTGTTGCACTTACCAGATGGGGACATATATTCAGCATTTGCCCTACAAACCACCTGGACTGGCAGGTTGCACATTTGCAAAAAGGCCTGGAAATAAAAGCAGAGCAAATGAAAAGATTGCATTAGTTATCTGAGGGCAATATTTTTAAAAAATTAAAATTGTCAGGAGTTTTAACCTACAATATAGGTTTTTTTTAAAAGCTGGTTGCCAAAGCAGGTAAATATGGGACTTGTCAGTATAAGGTTCCAACATTTTGCACACCAAAATCCCCATTTTTACTACTCTAGTTGCTGTTACAGCAAATACGTTAGTATTGAAGATGGTCTGTATTCTTTATTCAATTACTTTTGCATAACCAAGACAGCCTGCTGTTTTAATGGCCTTTGAGTAAATTTAACTGGTTTAAATTGTAACGCTTCAAAATTAATGCATTTTTTTATTGCTAATACCTTAGTGATTTGGATGAATTTGTGAATAAATTTGTTAGCTAAATGCAGATATCGGTGACTGTTCTCATTTTCGACAGGAGTACTTTCATATGTTTAAGAAATTTTGTAATTATTACGCTTCTGCTAGCTTGCAAGTAGGGATTTCGATATAATGAAATATATTTCACATACTTGTTTACATACTTGAGCTCTTTTTTAACACTTGTATACACTGTTTTGGTCATCTGCTTTGAGCATAATCCGGAGGAGCAGCATGCAAATAAATTGTTGGCGATAATTATATTCCCTTTCTCTATACCATACTGAAAATGAGAATATTTTTACATGAAGTGTGTTTTCGCTTACTGTCTTTCATTTATTGTTTCATACTTTGTTTTATTTCCTGGTTCAGAAGTAATGATTCCTGCAGCTTTAAAATGAATGAATGAGAACACAACCAGTGCAAACACTGCTGCTTTTAGCTATCCTTCCAGGTTTAAATCTATTTGCAAACAATTGTGATTTTTTTTTTCATCCAACTCTACCCACAAACTAAATGGCAGCCCACTATGCATTTAAACTTATGAAGCATGGAGAAATGTGCTCTTTCCCCACCACCAACACCAGTGGTCAAGCATGAAGAATGCTCAGCCTATAGAATAGGAAGGTGACATGCACCTGTGTCCCCTAACATTAGTCAGCTGAGCTGCCTAAAGGCAAAATCCTGGCTCTACAAATGGACTAGAATCATTAAGATCTGAAACTGTGGATTGGGGAACCCTAGACTGTGAGACATCTGTTTGGCCTCTTCTAGCCACAACTAAAGCAAAGTCCTGTCTAGGTTGTGCCGTGTGGATCAAATCCCAGAGAGGGCTCTTTTGCCGCAATAGAAAATTAAAGGTAAAGGTAAAGGGACCCCTGACCATTAGGTCCAGTCGTGGCCGACTCTGGGGTTGCGGCGCTCATTTCACTTTATTGGCCGAGGGAGCCAGCGTACAGCTTCCAGGTCATGTGGCCACAAAGCCACAAAGCATTTAACCCACAAAGCCACCTGCGTTAGGGAGACACAAATGAAGAGAAAGGTGGCAGTGAAGCACTTTGGCTAGCATACCTTTTGTGCCCTGGTCCACAGATTCATGCACAGTAGCAAAGCATAAGGATCCCCACAAACATTCAGACATGGGTTGGGCAATGATAGGAGAGAATGTGCCCCTAAAGCAGTGATGGTCAAACTCAGCCCTCCAGCTCTTTTTGGACTACAACTCCCATCATCCCTAGCTAACAGGACCAGTGGTCAGTGATGATGGGAATTGCAGTCCCAAAACTGCTGGAGGGAGGGCCGAGTTTGGCCATCACTACCCTAAAGGAGGAACGTGGGTGGCGCTGTGGGTTAAACCACAGAGCCTAGGACTTGCAGATCAGAAGGTCGGCAGTTCGAATCCCCGCGACGGGGTGAGATCCCGTTGCTCGGTCCCTGCTCCTGCCAACCAAGCAGTTTGAAAGCACGTCAAAGTGCAAGTAGAGTAATAGGTACCGCTCCGGCAGGAAGGTAAACAGTGTTTCCGTGTGCTGCTCTGGTTTGCCAGAAGCGACTTAGTCATGCTGGCCCCATGACCCGGAAGCTGTACGCCGGCTCCCTCGGCCAATAAAGCGAGATGAGCGCCGCAACCCCAGAGTCGTTCATGACTGGATCTAATGGTCAGGGGTCCCTTTACCTTTACCCTAAAGGAACAAGGGTACATGGGACGCCCATGTACCAAGCTGTTTTTGTTGTTGTTTTTTTAAGCTGCACACTATTGATCTTACAAATATATTGAAACAGATTCAAGTTAAATCACAATGAGTAATATTTTAAACGCGGCTCCAGAAAATGCCAGCGTGACAGGGGAGAAAAAAGTGGATTTGCTTTTCCCTCTTGTTCTCCTCCATGAAAAGCACAACAAAGGGGAAGCTGGGTAATGACAATTGAGGGATTATTCTCCAATTTATCTGGGGTGGAAAAGCGTGTCTGAATTTTTTTTAAAAAAAACCCAGGACAAATGTACGAAATATTCCAGCTTTCCTATCAAGCAGTAGCAGACCCTGTAAAGTGAAAAGTCTGTCTGCAATTATAAATGAAAACTGTTCAGTATCGTACTTGGAGTGACAGATTATATTCCTAATCCAGTTATGGTAATAGCCACATTTGTAGTTTAACATAAATTAAGAGTTTAATTGTATTTGTGACTACTTTAAACAAAGTAACAAATTCCTTTGTACCTGTAAATGTAATTTATTGCAAAGCCAGGTTCATTTTCCAAAACAATCTATTTTACACTGCACTGGAATGCTGCTATAATGGTATAATGTAATTCCTGCTGCAGAATGTGAGAAGGGTAGACTCACTGGTAACACAGAGGAGGGTTTGAAGATAAATGAAGATGCTATTCATTCAGGGGTAATTTCATCTTAGAACCATATGAAAGATGTTTCGCTCAGACACAGTGGATGCCTGGCTAGGGATTTCAGTCTATTTTCAGCTACAATGTAATGTTGTTAAATCGATTATGTTGATACTGTATTTCTAATCATGAAGAATTCCAGCTATTATTCTGGTTAAAGAATAGATTGTCAGGCTTTCATTATACTGTTCAGACCCTCTCTCTCCTCTCTCTCTCTCTCTCCCTAGTGAAGAGCAACAAGCACAGTTTCGGGTCACAAAGTTGAAATTATAAATTCACATTACAAGTCACAAATCAGTAAAATCAAGACCAGGTTGCCTGCAGAGTTGTCTTTCTTTTTTCTACATAGTAATATATAAAACAGTCTTCTTTTTCATTGTTAACAAAAAGCAAGCTACTGACCTTCAAATGCGTGCTGAGACTCCCTCTTACACAGCAACATTTTCCTCAATCATGTTTCTGTTTCAGGGGAACAGAGGGATCCATTCCTAATCCCTCAACTCTGGGAAACAATGCCGTTTGGAACACTGCATAGAATACGGTTGTGCTAATATCATGGTCTCCTATTGGCTAGTGCCCATGCCATCCTGTTGCAATGACTTAGTAATGTTATGGCCCATATTTGAGAGGACTGGGATGGCAGGTGACATACACAGCTGATTAGAAGGGCCTTTCAGCTGGCTAGTGGCAGGGTGACAGACAGTGGAACCTCATGTTATGCACCATCCTCCTTGCAAACGCTGCAGGTTACAAGCTTTGCTGACCCGGAAGTAGATGTCCCTTGTTGCAAACTTTGCCCCGGGATGCGAGCGGAAGTCGCGCGCTGGCAGCGCAGAAGCAAGAGGCACCATTAGCAAAAGCGTGCCTCATGTTACAAGCAGTTTCAGCTTAAGAACGGACCTCTGGAACAAATTAAGTTCATAACCGGAGGTACAACTGTACTCGGAAACATCTCTATTTGCTGCACTGCCAGTTGCAAATTATCTCAGGTAGAAGGGGCTACAAGGGACTTCTGTCCAGGCCTGTGGAATGTGACTGCCTGTGCTAGGTGAGACTCACTATAAGGAAGCCCCTGACAAGAGATTGTTCCCTTCAAATCCATACACACTGCCCAGGCTTGCACCCCAGGGAAGTCACTTCGGTGCTGCTAACACAGCAGTTTGACTTCACCCCCGGGGGCACATTCCATGTCCCTCAATGGAGGTTTGGCAGATACAGTGGTACCTCAGGTTAAGAACTTAATTCGTTCTGGAAGTCTGTTCTTCACCTGAAACTGTTCTTAACCTGAAGCACAACTTTAGCTAATGGGGCCTCCTGCTGCTGCTGTGCCGCCAGAGCACAATTTCTGTTCTCATCCTGAAGCAAAGTTATTAACCCGAGGTACTATTTCTGGGTTAGTAGAGTCTGTAACCTGAAGTGTATGTAACCTGAAGTGTATGTAACCCGAGGTACCACTGTATAGGTGCCTTGCAGATGTATGACAAAACGTGTCCAGGGGTGGGGAGACAAAGCCTGCCACTCTCTTCCTAAATACTTTCAGAAACTCCCTCCTTCCAAATGTCTGAAAGGGGCTCTTGTTGTAAATGATGACCTTCCCAACCAGCTGCCTCCAGATGTTATTGGACCACAGTTCCCAGAATCCCTGACAACTGACCCTCCTAGCTGGGGATCCATGGGTACCCAGGAGATATCAGGAGCCATTCCAGTGTCCAAGCATCTTAACTTGATCACAAGTGGCTGATAGCCAGGTGCGAAATGCGCCTTGGCACCTGGCAATTTTTGTATGGCCTGGCCATATATCAAGCAGCTCCACAAGAAACACATTCCACATTATGGGTGGTACGCAGGTGGTGCTGTGGGTTAAACCACTGAGCCTAGGACTTGCCGATCAGAAGGTCGGCGGTTCAAATCCCCATGACGGGGTGAGCTCCCGTTGCTCAGTTCCTGCTCCTGCCAACCTAGCAGTTCAAAAGCACGTCAAAGTGCAAGTAGATAAATAGGTACCGCTCCGGCGGGAAGGTAAACGGCGTTTCCATGCGCTGCTCTGGTTCTCCAGAAGCGGCTTAGTCATGCTGGCCACATGACCCGGAAGCTGTACACCGGCTCCCTCAGCCAATAAAACGAGATGAGCGCCGCAACCCCAGAGTCGGCCACAACTGAACCTTTACCTTTTTACTGCAACTAAGTTTCACATCAATCTAACCAAGATGTAAGAAGAATGGATTGTTTTGTTTTGTGAACCGCCCTGAGACCTCTGGGTATAGGGTGGTATATAAATTCAGTAAACAATAATTACCATTGTCTCCACCACAACATGCAAGTCTAAACATCAGAAAGAGATAACCAGACTGATATTTTCATTAGTCATTGCTTAAAAATAGCTAGTAAACTAACCTTAACAGATTGGAGTAATATTATTATTTAGAAAAAATAAGTATGTTAAAAAAAAAGGAATCAGCAGTGTATTCTTAATACAGATTCTTAAAACAGATACCATCCCCTTACATCAAAGAAAATTGTTCCATAAAGTTTAAAATCAGATATCTGTTGAAATCATATTTATAGTTATGGCTACTATCAGCTGTCAGACCAAAGAATATTGAAGATAAAGACGTTCTTTTAATATATTATGGTTAATTTATCATCTAAGTGACATGTGTAGAACAACAAAATGGAAATAATCAAACAATATACTCCTTCAGCGGGGTGGGGGGGACCTTGTTTTAAAAATATTATTATGCTGATGAAGGTAATTATTAACACTTGCTCTATATACACATGTGTATTCCAAAAACTATAATATAGGGTTTAAAACTTTTAATGGTGTAATCTACTTCTTTATCCAAGGATTAGCTAAAATGATTATATATTACACTAATATTTGCTTATCAAAATAACAGCGCTTTCCACATTAGTGGAAATCAATATTATTAACTACAATTGTGCCCCATAATTGGGGGTGCTTGTGATCAGTGTCACCCATCAAAATTAGTATTATTTATGTACTTTATTCACTTCCCCCATCTAACACCCCTTTTTGAATTAAAAGTTGAAAAACACTTTTTAAAAAGATTGCAGCATAGTTTTACTAACATGTAAATTTCTTGCTGTTTTCAAACATTTCTCTGAATGTGACTTTTTACATTTTGGGCTTTATTGTTATGTATTACTTTTAATAAACCTTTACATCTTTGTATGCCTTCTGATAAGCACAATCCTGCACATGTTTACTCAGAAGTAACTCCCGTTCAGACACAGTAGGTCATATTCCCAAGTACATGTGCCTAGGATTCCTGCCTCTGTGGACTTACTTCAGAGTAGTCATGTATAGGATTGTGCTGTAAATCTCACTTAGTTCTTACTCACTTGTCCTAGATCAATGTCCAGTGAGTGGACCAATTAAAATCAATAGACTTTCAAGCCCACTGACTTCATGAAGTCTACTCTTGAGTATAACTAAGACTGGCTATCACCCTTGGTTTTAGGTCTTTTTGCTTACGTTTTAGAGTGTCATTTTAATACAGAGCATGGAAACATTTCACAACGATTATGAACTTTGTTTTTTCAACACTGCAAACAGTTACATCACTGTTCCCTCCCCCCCCCCAATTATAAATGAGAAAAGAGAAAACAAAACACCTTTTTAACAGCGCTGTTCAGCTCTGAAGACATTACTATTATTATTATTTATTGAATTTATACACCACCCTATACACAGAGGTTTCAGGGTGGTTCACAGCTGTTTGTTTCAAATTCCAAGTACAGTGCTACCTCGGAAGTCAAATGGAATCCGTTCCGGAAGTCCGTTCAACTTCCAAAATGTTCAGAAGCCAAGGCAAGGCTTCCGATTGGCTGCAGCCAATTGATTGAAGCTCCTGCAGCCAATCGGAAGCCGTGAAAGCTGCAAAAGCCGCATTGGACATTCGAGTTCCAAAGAACGTTCGCAAACCAGAACACTCACTTCTGCGTTTGCAGTGTTCGGGAGCCAAAACGTTCAAGTCGCAAGGCATTCGTCAACCAAGGTACGACTGTAGTACAATTCCAAGTAGTATTAAGTTTGTATCTTCCCTCTATGGCACATAAAATATCCTTTTTCACTTCGACTTTGGCTCAGTTTGCATGTAATGCTAATCCAAACCACTTCTTCAGCAAATGCTTATGTTAAAACTGGGCATCCTGCCCAATTTTAATTCTGAATAAGGCACCAGAGGCTGCTAGTTCTTGCATATAAACTTTTACAGAGTATAAGGGTTTAATTTTGTATACAAATACTCCTCTGACTGCAAAAGCATGAACTTGGGTGGGTCAGCTATAAAATACAGCAGAGGATAAATCTCCAAATGACATCAGTGGGAAGCCTACAGATATGGAAGGGGGAGTGTACAGTGGTACCTCGGGTTACATACACTTCAGGTTACATACGCTTCAGGTTACAGACTCCGCTAACCCAGAAATAATACCTCGGGTTAAGAACTTTGCTTCAGGATGAGAACAGAAATCGTGCTCCGGCAGCAGCAGGAGGCCCCGTTAGCTAAAGTGGTGCTTCAAGTTAAGAACAGTTTCAGGTTAAGTACGGACCTCCGGAACGAATTAAGTACTTAACCTGAGGTACCACTGTATATGGATATATTATTGTCTATTTATCTCCTTGCACACACATCCCAAGGCAATGGACAGAGGGCAATAAAAACAGCTAAAAATAGTTTAAAACTATATGCAAAATAGCAGCAGATTTTTTAAAAAACACAGACCAATAGTAAACAGGCACTCATAGCAGAGACCTATTCATCCAGCTAGGAAGGCTGGGGTTAGTGTTGTATTTTGGCAGAAATGTTCCACAGAATAAGGCTGGGCGAAAGATTCCTGCATTGCAGATGGTTGGACTAGATCAGGGGTACGCAACCTAAGGCCCGTGGGCCGGATGCAGTCCAATCGCCTTCTCAATCCGGCCCGCGGATGGTCCGGGAATCAGCGTGTTTTTACATGAGTAGAATGTGTGCTTTTATTTAAAATGCATCTCTGGGTTATTTGTGGGGTATAGGAATTCGTTCATTTCCCCCCAAAAAATATAGTCCGGCCCACCACATGGTCTGAGGGACGGTGGACTGGCCCACAGCTGAAAAAGATTGCTGACCCCCGGACCAGATGATCCTTGGGGTCCCTTCCAACTCTACAATTCTATGAGTCTATGAGGGGCAGCTACACTTAAGGCCCTGCTTTGAGTCAGTGCAGATTGCAAGACATCTAATGCTGTACTCGTATGGTTCTGGATAAAATACATGAGCTTGTGCTGTGTTAGGGACAACATTGCCACTTGCTACCTTGTGTCCTGGGATGCGGGTGACACTGTGGGTTAAACCACAGAGCCTAGGACTTGCTGATCAGAAGGTCGGCGGTTCAAATCCCCGCGACGGGGTGACCACCCGTTGCTCGGTCCCTGCTCCTGCCAACCTAGCAGTTCGAAAGCACGTCAAAGTGCAAGTAGATAAATAGGTAGCACCCCGGCGGGAAGGTAAACGGCATTTCCATGCGCTGCTCTGGTTCGCCAGAAGCGGCTTAGTCATGCTGGCCACATGACCCAGAAGCTGTCCGCCAGCTCCCTCAGCCAATAAAGCGAGATGAGCGCCACAACCCCAGAGTCGGCCACGACTGGACCTAATGGTCAGGGGTCCCTTTACCTTTACTACCTTGTGTCCTGTTGCTCCTCTCTCAAAAAGTACATCTTGTCATGGATGATTGGCCCAAATGTCACTGACAACGCCTAAGGTGGGGACAGCAGTCCCGTTTGGATGCCGTGGCGAGCCATAAACCATGGTTTGCCATGACAGAATGGCATCTGAGTTCATGCTACCCAAACATCCATAAGTACGTCCTCCACTAATGCAAGAGGAAGCAGCAAACCATGAGCCAGGACTTAATGTGATGCACAGCGACTGTGACATTTCTTTTCAAAGAAACCGCAATCTGAATCCAAGGTTTGTTCTTGGCTTCCGGGTCATAGCACGCTTAGAGAGAAACAAACCACAAGGGCTGGTTCGGACCTCACGGAACGCCAAGGCTCGTGGTTTGTTATTCCTACTCATGCTACACAATCACGGTGGGAACAATTCGGAAGCATGTATTGGCATGCTACTCTTTCACAGTAAGCCCTGGTTTGTGGCTTACCACGTTGTCTAGACGCAGCTGAAGTGCGATAAAATATTTCGCTTCACATTTTTGCTACGCCTCCAGAGAGAAAAGAGCATTGCCCGTGTACATCCGACGGGAACACAATACAACACAACGGTGCAAAAGTCCTTTTCATTTCAGAAGGGCATACATTAATGAAATGTTCAGTGGATGGGGCCAGTTGTTCTCGGATACATTAACACGTGCCAAGTAGGAAAGTAGAACGATGCTTTTACCTGAACAGCAAGACAAGCAGCATTATCAGAAAGCAAAACTTGTTCGTCTGTAAAATAAATAAATAAAGTGCAGGACAATTATTGGAAATAATGACTCCTTCCCCAATGGATAATTGCAGATCATTTGGGGGTGCAAAAATAAATGGTGTACAAACATAAGGAGACAAACTGATTTAACACGAATCACATGCCCCATTACATTAATGTAGCTTTAGGAAGCCTGTGGTCTCAGAAATATTTCCTTTAGCTCTGCCCTGCAATTTATCGTATGGTCCCAACAGTTAAAATCCCTAACCGATATGCGTGTGTGTGTGTGTGTGTGTGTGTGTGTGTAAGTTCTTGTGTGCGCGCATGCCTTGGGCTTTTTCTTTTTAAAAAATAAAATAAACGGGCAATTATTCATTTCCTAATAGAAATAAAAACAAACAACTTCATAATTCCTCTTGCTAAAAAGTAAAAGCATACAGAAATCTATATATATATATAAAAAACCAGCTTGCAGTTAATATTGCGCACTGTGTCTAGGTCTGTCACACAAAAGAAAGATGACAAGTACACAGCAATAAAAATCCCATGCTTAGAAGACTAGGGCTGCTACCTATTAGTCTTCATTACTTTGCAGTCTTCTGACAACTGTAGCAGGCTGCTGAGCCCCAAATGGGGGCCATAATGTGATCTGATGATATATGAAGAGCTGCTAAAGGGAGCCTGAACCATCCTAGCCTATACATTTTAACAGTTCCTTTTTACCGGGAGCCCACTTTACCACAAGACTTCAAAAATCTGCTGCCTCAGCTATTGGCGCAGTAAATCTGCCAACTGGGCCTGCAAACCACATCATTTTACACTGCCTACAGCAGCCAATATAATGAGTCAATAATAAACCAAGGACCTTATAAGGCCATGAATAGCTGGCTTATATTGGCAGGTACAAGTTTAGCAAAAACCTATGGCCGGACGACCACCACAAAGGATGCTCGTTTTAACAAGGTTTTTTCTCCCCACTTACCCACCCCCCCCTTCACACCCACCAGGCTCCAGTTAATTACACCGCTGCATATTTAATGAAGCCCCCCCCCTTTAAGTGCAAAAAATAAAGTACTCACCTTTCAGCGGCTGATACAATGCTGCGTTCTGAGGCCAAGGTTCTGCAGCTGCAGAAGGAGAAAGAAAACAATTGGATTCATTCAGAATTTAAAGAAGCCAAAATGAGCATTAGTCATTAGGGGTTTTTATTATTAAAAACAAAAAAACACCAGAACCCTCTCTGTTTAGATCAGGCTTCCTCAACCTTGGCCCTCCAGACGTTTTTGAGACTACAATTCCCATCATCCCTGACCACTGGTCCTGCTAGCGAGGGATGATGGGAGTTGTAGTCCAAAAACAGCAGGAGACCCAAGTCTTGGAAACCCTTGTCCTAGACAGGTGAGGAGTCAAGATCTGCACCTTAACAAACATTTTCCAGTATAACCACCATAACATGCCTATTATACGACACACATCAAATCGCACATCTGCCAAACCATTAGAGTACGTTACTGTTATAATATATTTATATACCACTTTGGGGCCCAAGGACCCCAAAGCGGTGAACAAAAGAAGAAGGATACAATGGGTGGTATCCAGCTAAACAGATCTGTTAGTACAAGGGTTTCCATCTGCACCACGGAACTTCTCCTCCCTATCCTCAATCACTTTTGGGGATTCCCCCAATCATCCAGAGCAGATTTGGAAAGGTGTGGGGCAGGGAAGAGGAGAGGGAAAGTTGCATTTCACAAGCAGAAATCCTTGCACTAGTAGTGGATCTGTTTAGCTAGATACTGACTATTACAAGTATGTTAAACACAATAAATCAATCAAAACAATATAAAATAGCAAAACCACAAAGCCTCTCCTCATCCAAGAGGGGAGGTGTTGTGGGCGGGACGCGATTTTTGCATCACGCAGGGGGTGTTACGCCCCCTGCCCCATTCACCTGGCTGGCGCACCACGCCCACAGGTAAGCACCCAACCAGGCAACTTGGAGGGAGCATGGTTTGCAGTTTAACTTACTGCTGTGCAAGCCATTCCGCCTCATTTTCCGCCTTCTCGTTGCGAGTCACCCACCCTCCACTCCCTTAGAGCTTAGGGCTTAGTTTTTCTCTTGACCTTGCTATGGACCTTAGGTTGATCGCCCAGGTTGCCCAGGGGGCCTGGTAGGAATTTTTCCAATTGGCATTAGGCCTTTTGGTTTTTTCGCCTACCTCGTAGCAATCGTCACAACTTTATTGGTATTGGCGGTTAGGTTAGGCATTGGAATGTGTTGATGGTGTGTGGAAGGGGTAGGTGTGGCCATCACCTACCCTTTCAAATTTGGGTATTCCGTTAAAGGAATCTGGCGGTCGTGGATCCTGTCCAATGCCTGTGTGGCAGGGGGCCATGGCACGACCCTCGGTGACATCAGGGGAGAGCTTATAGTTGTATTAGCATCAACAGGCTCCACCTTCTGGTGAATAAACCCCCTTTGGGCTCACCCCTCTCTGAGTGGGTGGACTCAATCTGTCGTGGTCCAATACCTTCTCACTTGCTGTAATCAATAAAGTTGTGGCCTTTTCTTGCCCATTAACCTTATACTCTGTGTCTGTATGTCTTCATTCCACAAAGCGGGGATCGGGTCCTCAAACCACAAAATACCTACCAATCACGACAACATGTGATCATGAGCTTCTCTACCCTCCCTCTAGAGGTAAGCCCATCTACATCCAATTGCCCTAACCCCTTTATTCTCCTTTCTGAAAACAGCTTCAGAAGAGGGATTGAGTCCAATATGCTAGCAGGACAAAATGGATTAGATTCCACCCTTCTCTGACCCTGTCAGTTACCAGCTCCCCACCCAGCTGATGCCATTTGCATTTAAAAACAACAACAACAACCCTGCAAAAGTTAGATGCATTTAAGCCAAATTCAGTTTCCACCTCAATGAAGTGGAAAAGGCCTGGCAAACTAGCACTGCAAAATTAAAATCCAGATAATATAAAGATGAAGCTTAGATAAAATGGCAAACAGGTTACTGGCGAAGATGACGTGTTTTAGAAGAGTTAATCCAATTGATATTGACATGGTTGAGAAAATGATGAAGGGAGGGGGAGGAAGCGTCAAAATACACACTTTTGAATGAAACACCATCAAGCATTGAAGAAACGGAAGAAAATGCTTAAGGAGG
Source organism: Podarcis raffonei (assembly GCF_027172205.1). Taxonomy (NCBI): domain Eukaryota; kingdom Metazoa; phylum Chordata; class Lepidosauria; order Squamata; family Lacertidae; genus Podarcis; species Podarcis raffonei. Next base: position 115,121,840 of record NC_070602.1, read on the forward strand.
ATGCATTCATGCGCAAGGGAGTACACCTTCTGAAGAAGGTGCCAAAATATTCTTAACAGGCTCTCTCGCCTTTCAAGTGAAGCAGCAGGAGAATAATGTTTGAAGAACTGAGAATTTGGGAGTGGAAGAAAAGTTTAGTATGCGTGCTTTGCTTTGCTTTGTTGTTTTGTTTTAAACCAGCTTTACTTTAAAAAGTTGTCCGGAAAGCTAAACACATATGGAGCCATTCATAAAGATAAGATTCACATGAAATATATGTGGGAGGAACATCACGGGAGGTGCGTTTACAGGACCAAACTAAAACTCTCAAGCTCCCTTATTGTTTCTGCTGTTGCCGGGATGTGTAATGTACACTGTTGATATATTTGCTATTAAGCTGCTGTCTCATTATTCCTGTTATGATGAAATTGCTCCTCCGATTGTTGATTTTGAGATGTGTTGCTGTTCTCTTTCAGGTAAGCCACTTTTGACACGTTTGTTTGTTTATTGTTTGTTTGTGTGTGTGCAGAAAGGCGACTTAAAGATAAAATTATAATGAAATGATTTAACCAATGAAAACTGTGGGAGCGGGGAAACATGCCTTTTTAGAACCTACTGTGAAAAGCAGTTACGTACAACATTTCTTCGCTATGCTATATTAAAAGGGGAAACAAGGGAGTATAAATTGTCTTTACTCTTGAGAATTTGCGTCTCACCAATTCATCATGCACCATACGAATGTATATCACTGAACAACTGATCAGCAGTACTGATAGGCTAGCACTGCCAGCCGCCGTACACTTTGCAGTGTGTGGTTAAAAGGCATGGTGGCCTGAATGCCCGAATTGCACACTGAACTAATCCACATTCAAATGCGTTGTCTATGAGTAAAAATTAAGATACTGTTCAATTTAGCTGCTTTAGATACCACTTGGCTGGATACACAGGATACAAATCATTTTCATATATAAAATAAACTTTAAATGATTGGCTCAACTTAATTACCACAACTAATGCTTTTGCTGCAGTCAGAAACATTACTCTCTACATGATCCAGAAACCAGAATACTAACAAAACCACTCTAGTGTATAATTATTTGCCCCTTCCACTTTTTGCAATATACTAACCTGTCTTTTCAGAAAAGTTGGACGGGACCGTAAAGCATCTAGTATCGCAAATGCAACCTGACCTTTAATATTAAATACATTCACACACATCTGTAACTCTATGCGCCTGGAAAAAAACTAATCATACCCAAGTATTATAGCGAAACTTTCTTTCGTTACAACATTTATTACTTTAACACCAAAGCTTGCACCCTGGAGAAATAAATTCTGGAGATGAGAGAGGCAACACAAATGTACTGTATAAAGATTTCTATGGAGTACTGAACAGGAAAAATTAGTTTTAGAAGCTTGTTTTTAATAAGTACAGTTAATAATAATATAAACAATTCCTGTGCCCCTTGAAAGAAGAGAGGTTGGGGGATCCTTCTGAACAGCATGGGAGTCATGGAAGGGAAAATCAACTGAAATCTTTTCCTTCCCCCTTCCTTGGGAAGCCTCTACAGGATCCCTGTTTTCACCATGAACTGAAGGACCCCTCTAGATTCCACCCATACAAACAGACAGCATAACTGAGTTGCCAGTCCATAAAGCTGATGGAAGTATTAATGCATTCAGAAGATTTTCATGGCCGGTTTTTAGAAGAGGCTCTGAGGGTCAGGATTAAACAGAAGAAACATAGAGAAACTTCAGCGAATTCCATTATTATTTTTCTTCTGGGAGGGGGTTGCTTTTGTTGCCCATTCTGAGCTTCTGGAATGGGGGGTTGGCTATAAACCCAAATAAAAGCAATCAATTCATTTTAAACGAAGGACAGCTCACCCGTATTACTCATGCTTTTTCTGATTTTTGGATTTAAGGCAATAGCCTCCAAATTAGCAAGAGCAAGAAAAACAATGAGAACTGTAAAGAGGTGGGAGGTATCTTAACAAGAGAGGGGGAAATGTGCACACAACATTTTTTAATATACAGCATGACTCTTGCCTTGCGAACAATAGGTGAAGGCATAATTTGTAGAATAATAGGCACTAATATTACACGCTGCTTCAGTTCTGTCATATTTCCAATCCATCAGGTTGATTAATGTTATAATAAGTCCACACAAACTTATCATTTGTCTAATAATGAAGTCAAACCAAGTTTATCCTTCAGCAACTAGATTCTTTCGGTCTTTAGCTGTTATTTGTCCATCTCGCCTAAATCACACTAATGCCAGGGGAAGGGAGGGGAAGGGTGAAAGCCAAGCACATGGCTGGTGACTCAAGAAATGAAAACTGGTTTTAGTTTGAAGGGGGAAGCGTCAAGAATGACTTGCAATGATGCTCATTGCTCCAAGCAATGAGAAACTTCAGGAGTAGTGCTGGCTTGGATATGGACTCCTTTGGAAGACTGGAGTCTTAGAGCGTTTTGTAGTATTTGGTTTTATTAGCAAATGTAAAGATTGAATGTAGATCTCCACAGAGACACCTCAACACCCCTGTAAGCTTTGCCAAGGTCCTTCTTTTTCCTGTTCCCAACACAAAAACATGTCTATTTTTCCCAAACATGCATACCTGATGCAAGTACAATATTCTTGTTATTTTGCCCGTGCAGATTGCCTGCTTTGCGGCACGAAGGCGGACAACACATGAAAGTTTGACCTCCAGCCATCCTAGCTAGTAGAAATTAAGACTTGAGAGAAAAGAAGTCCTTTGCTAGCAAAATATATCAATGCCTTATTCACAGCAGAGAGGAGAACTTTATGGACTGATCTGTGTGATCTTTCTCCACAGCTAGGAAGTCTGGGTTGGCATCCATCAGTCTCAGGAGACAATGGAGGTGTGCACGTTTGTCGGGTGAAATCAAACCGTTGGAGAGTTACAGCACCTGCTGTGGCTGTAGAGACCAATATAGGGGAGACATGTATTGTTGCAGCTGGGGCAGATGAAAGCATCTGGTTGTGCTGCTGCAGATGCACCATGCCGTTTCTTCTCTCTGCACTCCTTGTGACGTTAACATATATGAGAGAGTGCTGGAGGGGAAATAGTTAACCAGGTTGCCCAGTCAGGACCCAGGGGGGTGGAGTCAGTGGGACTATAAAACCAGTTCTGGGAGGAGTTCGAGGAGGAGTTGGCTGGGAGTTGTGGGTGGGTAGTTGGTTGGATTTAGTGGGTTGGCTGGTTGGGAAAGGCAGTTGGTAATAGAGAGACAGTTAGGGCAGTGGGTTCTTGAGTGAGGGGAGGTAGAAGAGATAGAGAGAGGAAAATAAGACTAAGAAAGTAAAGAGCAACAACGTTTGGAATGCAATGCTGTAAAAGTTTTGTTTGTGTCTGAAATAAAATACACTCTTCTTTATGAATTGAGAAGCTGACTGAGACTGAAGTGATTTTACCAGGGGGAACCTGGTACAGTTTACAGTGGTGCCCCGCAAGACGAATGCCTCGCAAGACGGAAAACCCGCTAGACGAAAGGGTTTTCCATTTTGGAGGTGCTTTGCAAAACGAATTTCCTATGGGCTTGCTTCGCAAGACGAAAATGTCTTGCGAGTTCCTGCGGGGTTTTTTTTCCTCCCCCCCCCCTTTTTCCCAAGCCGCTAAGCCGCTTATCAGCTGATCCGCTAAGCCGCTTAACAGCTGATCCGCTAAGCCCGCTAAGCCGCTAATTGTGCTAAGCCGCTAAGCCGCTAATGGGCTTGCTTCGCAAGACGAAAAAAAGCAAGACGAAGAGACTCGCGGAACGGATTCTTTTCGTCTTGCGAGGCACCACTGTAGTGGTGTACGGCCGGGGGCACCGTACGAACGCCACACTCCTCCCACCAGTCATCCCTCCTCTGGTCACTGCTATGGGAACGCAACTTAGATTGTCTGTCTCGAGGCATTGCAGTTGTCTGCAAGGAATTCCCACATGGCAGGGCTGATGTTGCCAGCCTTCATGTCACTATGTAGACATAGTGCAGGGCTGGTGTGCCAACACGCATGGTGCCTGAAGGCAACTCCCCATAGAGCACATCCTTGGGGAACCTGCCATCTTCCATTCTGTGGACATGACCGAGCCAGCGTGGACATCACTGAGACAGGAGTGCAAACATGTGGGGATGGGGGCTTGGGAAAGCACATCTTTGTCCTGCCATATGATGCCCCAAATCATCCAGACACAGTGCATGTGGAAGGCATTGAGGCGTCGCTCCTGGCGGTTGTAAGTTGCCCACAACTCACTTAGGGCAACATGCTCAACGCACAAGCCTGGTAAACCTTCATCTTGGCATTGATCGTTGGCATCACGTTTGCCCATACCCTTTCGACGAGGCAAGCCATTGCTGTAGCTGCCTTGCCAATACGCTTGTCCAGCTCAGCATCAGCTAGGAAGACCCAAAATCAATCAGGATGAGCAAGTTTGGAATGGACGGATATTGGGCTGTTCTCAGTCAGCCTGGACCACACCAACAATACATCTTCATCCTGGCTCAGCCAGGGATCGCCCAGCATAACATTCACAACCCAACTGAGCAGGGGTCATGCTGGAGCAGGAGGCGGAACTTGTGCCAGCAGGACTTACACTGGCAGGGATGTGGAACCTGTGGAACATCTCCAGATGTTCCTAGACCACAACTGCCGTCACCTGTGGCCATTAGAGATGGCCATATCTGCAACAACTGTGAGGGTTTTTCACTCAAACAGTGTGTAAATTTTATTAAATAAAGAAATAAATGATGATGATGATGATGATGATAATAAACAATGCTGGAGGTTGGAGTCCAACAACATCTGGAAGGCTATGGATTCCGCAGGAGATTTTTTTAAAAAATGACCTGTTTCCTAGAAAGATGTATAGGCAAATCTACCACCTGTTTGCTATCCTTTAAAAATAGAAAAGTTTATTTTAAACCATACTTCTACTGCCTCACAGGCACATGAAAATGCTGATAATTTTAAACTAGCCTTTATTACTTCAATAAGCCTGCAGTCAGTTTGGAACAACAGTTAAAAAGAACTCTCATCCATTAGGATTGATCAATAAAGAATGCACAAATACATCCCTTTATGAATTAGCTGCCTCATCATCGTCATCCAACGTAAATACCTATATGAAGGCACGATCAATTTCAAGATGTACTCAGACCTTTCGCCAGAAAGGGTCAAGAAAACAAGTTCATTGAGATGGAGATTCAAAGGCTCTTAAAAATGTAGCAAACCCCTCCCCCACACACACACTTTATTTTGAAAATGAAAAATATTCCTGGGTTCAGAAGTAGGTGAACACATCTATCATCTTTCCTCGCCCTAACTGAGGCTGCAATCCTATACACACTTAGAGAGAGTAAGTGCCACTGAACTTTACTTCTGAGTAATTACCGAGAATAGCACAGTAAATCAGTTGCTAGCCCAATGACAAATTCTAGTTAAAATCCATAGTTTGGATCCAAAGGTAGCTTCCCACATAAGAAAGGAGAACTTAAGCTCATGGAAGTACATCTTTCACAAACGATTTTTTTTTTTTACATTTTGCACTCAACAAAATCCCAAAATGCTATTCTGCTTGCAGAGCATAATACAGAACCTATCTATTAGAGTGTTCCTCTCGTGCAAGCATTTGCAAACAGAAGCAGCAGAAATTTCCCTCCTGCTCAGTTCTCTGGATACAACCCCATGCCCAAAACTCAACTGGGATCATGGAACAGTGATACCTCTGGTTAAGTACTTAATTTGTTCTGCAGGTCCGTTCTTAACCTGAAACTGTTCTTAACCTGAGGTACCACTTTAGCTAATGGGGCCTCCCACTGCCGCCGCCACGCGATTTCCGTTCTCATCCTGAAGCAAAGTTCTTAACCTGAGGTAATATTTCTGGGTTAGCGAAGTCTGTAACCTGAAGAGTCTGTAACCTGAAGCATCTGTAACCCAAGGTACCACTGTACAAGAAAAAACATGGCACAGGATCCAGAGTTCACCTTCTGCAGATAGAATGGGAAGGCTTTTGATACAGGTGAGGGATCAAACTGGCAGGCAGAGGCAATGCGACTTTTGCAGGTGCCCCCTCCACCTGCAACCCCCAGTGCCACCAAAGGCCTGAAAGTCACTCAACCCTCTATGGCACTGGGGGCTGCAGGGGTAAGGAAAAACTAGCAAAAAGTAACCTCCCATCCCACCAGCAGGGGCATCCTCTGAATGCAACTGCCCTTGGGGGTGCTCTCACTGACAGGAGTGAATTCTGGATCCAACACATGGCCTTTAAAAAAAAACAACGGGTAACAACCTGGTCGCCTACTCGACAAGATAAGTGTTCAATTATTCTTAAGCATATTCCACTGGCTCACATGAGTTTGTTTTCTTTGCTCTTTCCCTCTCCTCATAAACCTAAGTGCCAGTTTGTTAATATACGTCTGATAACATAATTCCAAAACCAGAGTACAGTCGTACCTCGGAAGTCCGTTCCACTTCCAAAATGGTCGGAAACCAAAGCACAGCTTCTGATTGGCTGCAGGAAGCTCCTGCAGCCAATCGGAAGCCGCAGAAGCCCCGTCGGACGTTCGAGTTCCAAAGAACGTTCACAAACCAGAACACTCACTTCCAGGTTTGCGGTGTTCAGGAGCCAAAATGTTCAAGTACCAAGGCGTTCAGGATCCAAGCTACGACTGTACTTGCTTATATGCTGCTGTCAGGTATCTGATACTACGGCCCAGTATGCAGCTCAAGATGTGATCTGCATACTGCCAGTTGCCCTCTTGGACAGATATAGGGAGGATACCTGGCTCTATAGGCTATAATCTGGCTTGCAATTCTACTTGCCTTCTTATGCTGTGCTGTTGCTCATTCTGCAACTCGGGCTTTGGGCTGGGCGATATATCGATATACCACACAAAACCAGCTTGAAGCCCATATTGTGATATTGCTTTCATAATTTTTAACCTGGTAATACATCATGAATCATGATGCATGTTAGGGCTGGCCTATATATCACTCAAAACCAGTTTGAAGTCGATATTGTGATATCAGTTTCACATTTTTTGACCTGGCAATATGTGTCTGTGTGTGTGTGCGCGCTATGCAAAAGTCACAATGCAGGAAAAACTGTGAAGCCAGCCAGTGCCTCTACATAGCTCCATCCTTATTTCAGACATCATGGTATATCAGTATATCACAAAGCTTAGCTGGTGATATATCGCAATGTTGAAAAACATACATCGCCCAGCCCTACTGTTCAGCTCTACATAGCTCCATACTTATTTCAGGCAGTGTGATATATTGGTATATCGCAATGTTTAGCTGCTGATATATCATGATGTGGAAAACCAGATATTATTCAGCCCTATTTGGGTTACAATCCTACAAAAGTTCAAGAGAGGAAGCCCACTAAACTCCATAGGATTTAGTTCTGTGTAGGCATGTATAGGGACGCGGGTAGCGCTGTGGGTTAATCCACAGAGCCTAGGACTTGCCGATCAGAAGGTCGGCGGTTCGAGTCCCCGCGACGGGGTGAGCTCCCGTTGCTCAGTCCCTGCTCCTGCCAACCTAGCAGTTCAAAAGAACCTCAAAGTGCAAGTAGATAAATAGGTACCACTCCAGCGGAAAGGTAAACGGCGTTTCCGCGCGCTGCTCTGGTTCGCCAGAAGCGGCTTTGTCATGCTGGCCACATGACCCAGACGCTGTATGCTGGCTCCCTCGGCCAATAAAGCGAGATGAGCGCCGCAACCCCAGAGTCAGCCACGACTGGACCTAATGGTCAGGGGTCCCTTTACCTTTTAGGCATGTATAGGATTGTACAGTTAATAGACTGTTAATAGACAGTGAATAGCAAACCTCCACCAAATGATGGGTATGTACTGCAGCGTATATCACAGAGGTACTCTCAAATTTTGAGTATGGTTTGTGGCAGACACTTGCTAAAGATTTGTTCAAGGTAGGCTGCCTTTACTGAATCTGAAGAATTGGTTTATCAATGAAAACCCATTTCAGCCTTGGAGAAGTTATATAAATTAGAAACGTTGGAAATGCAGCTTACATAACTAGTTAAATGAAAAGCTTTCCAACATATCTGTGTATATGAGGGATTGCCTTTTATATCCAAATTTTCTCAACACTTTGGTCGCAGACATTGCACAACATGTCAATTTAATACTGTGTTTTTTTAGTTTAACGTAGGCACATTTGTTATCCTGCCTGCTTTGTTACTTGAAGTCTTATTGGAGAGAGGTAGCTTTTTGTCTACAAAAGCACTTTGTGTGGCATTCTACATATTTATTATGAGTGCAATCAGGGTTCAACCTCATACATCAAAATTACATGGAAGAGATTTATTTTTAAACAACTCTGTGATGCTCGGAAGGTGAACGTCTGGCAAATATAAGGGATCAGCCAGCATGCAGTGAATGTCTGGCTTTTGTTTTCATTTTAAGTCATTTCTCACAGTATAAGATTAGAAAGGAAATCTCTCAACTTTGGTAAATAAATATGTCCCTCTTCCCCACCCACTGCAGCAACCACAGAAAAGAAAATCCCCTCATTTTCTTTTTCATTTACAAAGAGCAAATGAGAGCTTAGGAAAATTCTCTCTTCTTTGCATCCACTAATCTATCACATCGGCAACAGATTTTTCTGGCCTAACACTATCGAGCTGATATTTCAGCAAAGTTGCTGCTTTAAGAAAGATTAAGGTCTGATACCATCTGAAAACCAAGATGTTCACTTTCCAAGTGGCATGGGAAATTCATTTTCTTATCCTGAGAGTGATACATATACGATTAATCTCTATAAATCGTCACGTGTCTGTGGGAGAACAGGTTACACTAGACGTCTCCACAAAACAGAACTCGGGACTGCTTTGTGTGACAACCAGTTTGAAATAAAGGCATACAATTACCATTTATAACATTACAGAGGAAAATACGTTGCTTCCCTGGTGTGAGAAAGCAGTGTTGTGCTGATCCGCAGCTAAAACCCGTAAGATTTTGCAGAAAGAAACGCAAGCAAATGATTTCTTCATTACCCAGTCAACATAATCGCGAAAAGCCTCTTATCGCTTCATAAATGATTTGGTCATCATTTTATATTTAATCATTAGTGCATTAGAGCATCAGACTCTGCTCAGCATGTTCAAACAAACGCAACTTCCCAAGTGGAGGGGGCAATGTTTTAGAAAACTAACATTCTCTGAGCTTTTAAAGGAGTCCAGATGAACAAGCATGAAAAGCAAAGCTATTAAGACCAGGAGAGACTGTATACACTTTCTCCAGAGAGGATGAAGGCCATTAAAGAAGGGGGGGCGGGGAGTCAACATCCAGACAGAAGTCATGACCCAGTGTTGGGCCAAGAAAAATCTCCTAAATACATTTCAAAAAATTAAAATATAATACAATCACCCTAGAGCAGTTTTAATGCACATGCAGTGAAGATCAATGTTTTATAGCTGCTATATCACCACAGCAGTTTCAGTTAATTGGAACTGCATGACAAAGTGATTGTTTTCACGAACAGGACCTTCTATTACTAGCCAATCAAATTTCATTTTTATTACCGATATAAAAACTTTCTCAATTATGACTGCACCACCATGCATACAAAATAAGGGACCTGGTATTACAGAAAACAGAGAAACAGAAAATAAATCCATTATCCTTTTAAGAGGCACTTATTCAGATTCTCATTTATTTATTTCTATTCCTGAATGACATCTGTGTGAACACTAAAGCCCCACTGGGTTAGAGTGATGAATGCATGAACATCAACTATTGTAATAATAATAATAATAATAATAATAATAATAATAATAATAATAATAGTTTATTTATACCCCACCCATCTGGCTGGGTTTCCCCAGCCACTCTGGGTGGCTTCCAACAAATGATTAAAATACAATAATTCATCAAATATTAAAAACATCCCTAAACAAGGCTGCCTTCAGATGTTCTATCAGTATATATGAAGGAGTACTGGATATCCAATTCTTTTATTACATTTGTATCCTGCCTTTCCTTCAAAGGAGCACAGCATGGTGTATACAAGGTTCTGCTCATCCATCCCCATTATATTCTCACAAAAGGCCTTACGCCAGGATAGCTCAGTCAGCAGAGCATGAGACTTTCAATTTAAGGGTTGTGGGTTTGAGCCCCACATTGGGGAAATTGTTCCTGCATTGCAGGGAGCTAGACTAAACAACCCCCGTGGTCACTTCCAACTGTACAATTCTATGATCCTAACAGACCTTTGGAGGAAGGTCAAGCAAAGAAAAAGGGACTTATCTAAGGCCATCCAGAGAGCCTTATGGCTCAGCAAAAGTTTGAACCAGTGTATCTATAACCAGTATTACAGATTGGCTCTTATATTTTTAATTCCACTCACTTCTGAAACACTAGATTATGACGAGCCGTATGGTGAACATGTCCTTGCAGTTCAACAGGATTTTGCAGATTTATGTAACAATCCAGGAGATGATCTTCCAGAAGATTTGGTGGGATCCATTTTAATCTTCTAACAGTAGGTATCAGCAGCAAAAAGTTAAGGATTATTATTTTGCTGATACTTCCAAAGTAACCAAAACGTTTATCAGCTTCTAAGCAAAGCAACTTCCTTGCATTGTGCTGAATATCTTACTAGAAAAGAATTTACAAACATTTCAACAGAAACATTCATAAATTCTAAGGTAAGGAAATTTCCTGAGCATTGTGGCAATAGTTTTCCAGTGGACTCTTGTCATATCTAACACCACCCAAAGCAGCCAGGTTGGCCAACCTCTGAGGCCTGAGTGGCCCAATTAAGTTCCCTTCACATCACTGCACTACATTGCAAATTACAAAACTAACCAAACTATTTATCCACGTATTTCACAGGGAATCAGCTATATGGTATGCAGTTGGAGACCCAACCTCAAGGAACAGGAGAACTTCTATGTTTGGATACATGTTGGATGCCATTTTGAATTAAGATGGTGGACTGAACCTTCAAAACTGCCCTGAACTTTTGGATTCTTAAAATTATTGAGCAAAGCCAGGTACATGGTTGCTAGTATTTAATGAGTCTTATTAATCCAGGGAACTATTGGCTGATTATGAATGTATTAACAACCAGAGCCAGCCCAAGACATTTTTGCACCTGAGGCAAACCACAAAATGGCACAACCAGCCCCACCAGGAAAGAAGGGGTGAGTGACAATCTAGATCAGGAACAAGGGCGGAATAAAAGTATACATTGGGATCTGCTGCTCTTGTAGTTCCTGCTGCCTGAGGGAGTCCCCTCACCTTGTCTCATGAGTTGGCCAGCCCTGTTAACAACTAGTAAACTGGCTCACACTTGCAAACTGTGAATTAGCAATCCTAGGTTAAAAAGAAAGTTGTGATAATCCATTATTATTATTATTATTATTATTATTATTATTATTATTATTTATACCCCACCCATTTGGCTAGGTTTCCCCGAATATTAAAAACATGATAAAACATAAAACATAAAAAACTTCCCTAAACAGGGCTGCCTTCAGATGTCTTCTAAAAGTCAGGTGTTTATTTCCTTGACATCTGATGGGAGGGCATTCCACAGGGCAGGTGCCACTACCGAGAAGGCCCTCTGCCTGGTTCCTTGTAGCTTCATGTCTTGCAGCTGGATCTCAGTATCCAGGCTGAACAATGGGGGTGGAGATGCTCCTTCAGCACTTTTCAAAGGAGATGTCTCATATATTATGCCAGATATTCACATGGTAACAAATCATGCACACATGTTATGTGTGAACTAGTCGTGTGTGGATACCTCATTAAAAACTGTAATCCTATGGAAGTATATCAACACACCCCAAAATAATGTTCTTCACAAATTCAGAGGAGTAAATAAGCCTTATTTTCCAAACAGCAAACTGCAATCTTACACCTGGGAGTAAAGTCCCACTGAACTCAATGGGACTTGCTCCTCTTCACATCCTCACTGTGCAGAATATGAATGACGGAGCCTTGCGAGGATTTATCAACTAAGCAGAAAATGAGATTAACATCCTGGTTTTGGGTGAGAGGTAGAGACACCTGTCATAGGCTGCCGCAAGAAATTATTTCTGATGGCAAAGGTGGCTGTGAGCTGATGCAGCAGTCACATAGTGTGAACAAGCAACATGCTGTAGTCAACTATGATGCCTCTACCGACAAACACTTGGTGAAAGATTTAGACAGTTCAAATGAAAAAAAAGGGTGAATTATATCCAGATTCAAGAACATGACATACTTGATGGTTAACTGAGATTCGGATAACATATCCTTGGTGTAATTTCTGGCTAGGTTCTTTTTTTACAAAAATAAATAAAGAAACTGGATTTAAGCGTAACATTATCAAAACAATAATATCTAGCTATGTACATAAATTCACATATAAATTTTTTTATTCTTGAATATTCTTTTTTTATAGTTGCTCTGGGTACATATTACAGAAGATCAGGACATAAACCCTAACTCCTCAGCTGCTGGAGCAGTATTTGCTAGTTAGCTTGGAGGACAGGTTTGGCCTGGTAAAATTTCCCTTTGTTAGATTTACAGGAAAAAATAATTAAAACATACAATGAAGAGCATATAAAAAAGCTAAAAACAGACATCAGTTAACCATTGTGGTAATATGCTTTCTTAATTGCCTGTGTAGGCCTAGTGCAATAAAAAAGTTTTAGGCAGGCCATTTGTTCCAGCTTTTTGGATTCATTCATTCATTCATTCATTCATCTTACAATATATTCCACTCTTCCTCCCAAAGAAGCCCAGGGCAGAAAACACACCAAGACCAAAAACGTTATTAAAAGCATTTTAAAAACACTTTATCAACCAGTGATTTCAAGGTTGCCAAGAACAGTGCCTTTCAGCCATCAAACACGTGGGTAAAGAAGAAACGTTTTTTAGATTTCTCTTGAAAGCCGGAAACGAAGGAGGCTGATGTACCTTACCAGGGAGGGCATTTCACAAACAGGAAGCTACCCCTGAAAAGGCCCTGTCACAGGCTGATAAAAGTGGCAACAGCACTAGCAAGATCTCACCTGCCGATCGTAGTTCAAGATGGGAAAGGCGTTGTTTTAGGTACTTGGGCCCTAAGTCATTTAGGGCATTGTATTCCAGGGACGCGGGTGGCGCTGTGGTCTAAACCACAGAGCCTAGGGCTTGCCGATCAGAAGGTCGGCAGTTCGAATCCCCGCAACAGGGTGAGGTCCCATTGCTCAGTCCCTGCTCCTGCCAACCTAGCAGTTCGAAAGCACGTCAAAATGCAAGTAGATAAATAGGTACTGCTCCAGTGGGAAGGTAAATGCCGTTTCCGTGCGCTGCTCTGGTTCACCAGAAGCGGCTTAAGTCATGCTGGCCACATGACCCAGAAGCTGTACGCCAGCTCCCTCAGCCAATAAAGCGAAATGAGCGCCGCAACCCCAGAGTCGGCCATGACTGGACCTAATGGTCAGGGGTCCCTTTACCTTTACCTTATTCCAGTACTGAATTGGGCCCAATAGCTCACTGGCAAAAAGTGCAGGGCTTTCAGATGGCCCCACCGGGCTGCCAGAGCTCACCAGCCTAGCAGTCACATTCCACACTAGCCGCAGCCTCCAGATTGTCTTCAAGGGCAGTCCCACATACAGCACACTATGTAGTCCAGACATGAGGTCACTGTGGCCAGGCTATCCCACACCTGGCAAATCAGCCTAAACTGGGTCTTAGCACTCCTAGTTCCAGAAGCCACAGGCAGGGCCGGATTTAGGTTTGATGAGTCCCTAAGCTACTGGAGGTAATGGGGCCCTTTCTATATCCGGCTGTCCTTTGTCAACAACAAATTGTCACTGTTTTTTTGTGTTGAATATATGCTATATGGTATTTTATGGACCTAACAGGTATCTAAAGTCATTTCCACATGTTGCGAGGCAACCAGTCCATGCAGAATGTAGGCACCCTATATATAGAAATGAGCAAACCAGTGATATTTTAGGGAGCAGGCTAGCAGGCAGGGCCCATTACTTACATCATAGGAGCCTACACAACACAAAACACTGTTGCTGTATGTAGGTTTTATTTTGTTTTTAATTGTATTTTGGAAATGTACATCCAGTTGTTGTTTTTTTCCTTTAAAAAAATTTTGGGCCCACAAGAGAGTGGGGCCCTAAGCTATAGCTTGTTTAGCTTATACTGTATGTAAATCCAGCACTGTCACAGGAGACCCTAGCCACAAACTGGGACTCCAGATATGACTTTACTCCAGGGAATATCCACAAAGTAGCCAAAGCAGAGGCTCCTGCTGATACTATGGCAACCAAACCATGAGAACTCAAAACAGTTCTTAAGGCCTATAAGATTTCCTATGGAGTTCCTACGGTTGCTTTATTTATTTATTTATTTTAGAGAGGCAGGTAGGTTTTCAAGCAATATCCCGCAAAGTAGCCCGACCAGGTGGGAGGAAGCAAGACCCCAAGAAAAACAGGGGGTCCACTTTGCCTTTCACAGCCCAGCCACTCCACCAGGTCAAGGCGCCTTTTTGGAAGGACGCGCGCAACGCACCTCTATCCGCGCTCAAAATGATTTTGCCCGGGCGCTGCTCCACGGCCCCTGCTGCTTCACTCCGGCCCCCGCTACGGCCGCTTCTTCCCCTCCTCACCTGCTATCTGCGTAACGAAAGCTTCCGCCACCAGAGACATGCTTCCACGCGGGAGGCGGGCGGGCGCAGCTCCCCCGCGAGCGTCGCCTTCTGTTTCTCCTCTCTTTCTCGCGCGCGCACACACCGTGCGCCGGATCCTCGGGCCGCGCCGCAAACCGCGCAAGGTTAAGGGCACCCACCGGAGCACTGCGGCTGCGCCGACAACCCTGCGAGGGAAGTGCATCCGGGGCCTGCTCCACCCCTTCGCCCGGCTGGCGGCGTCGGTGCCCTGGAGAAAGAGAGAGGCAAGAGCGCGCACGGCGCACGACTTCAGGCGCTTTAGCAGTAAAGCGCAATGCCCCCTCTGTGCCACCGCGCCGGAGCCCGCTCTGCCCGCAAAACCTGCCTGAAACACCGGGATGATGATGATGATCTTTTATTTCTGGAACCCCAAGGCTGAGAGTGAAACCTAGGAATAATAATAATAATAATACATCCCCACTGTTTTCCCTGTACGCTCAAGTATTTGTTCAGCCGTTCCAAGTATTTGCTCATGAATTTGAATTCAAGTATTTGCTCAGCTGAGAACAATTCATACATCTGAATTTATTCCTGCATTGCAGGGGGTTGGACTAGATGACCCTTGGAGCCCGTCCCAACTCTACAATTTTGTGATTCTATGAAGACCATGAAATGTTACGTCTTTTTTTTTTAGTTGCTAAGGTGCCACGAGATACTGGTTTTTGCTGTGATAGACTAATTCAGCTACCTCTCTGGAAAGGACGGTGATTATTAGCAAGCTTCCAGGATGAAAAGCAAAGTTTTGCATCCTGGTTTCTCCTCTCTCTCTCTCTCTCTCTCTCTTTCTTTCTTTCTCTCTCTCTCTCTCACAAACTTTTTTGGAAATTAAGCATGGAAAGGCAAGCCTGAAGTTGAGTTTTAGTCCTAGATATGCTGCTCAAAGCAGCATGCAGAGCACTCTGTAAGAATGTAACCCAGAAATAAAAACTTCATAACAAAATAGCATTGATCTGAAGCATGTAACTGCCATTAAGCAAAGCAAGAATAAAGGGGGTACTGAAGAAATAACACCACATTGAATCACAACTTTGACGGTCTTACATTACTTCTTAAAAATATGAAAGCTGATGCTTAAGGTCAGGAGTGGGGAACCTACAGTCCACAGGCCAACCGCAGACCTCAAGACCTCTCAGGAAGCTTCCCAGTCCATGCCACCTTCCCCAGGTTGCAGTCCTCACTGGCACTGCTACATCCCCTCCTCAAGTGCTTTTTGCCTGGCATGATTTTGTCCTTGGAATTGTAATAATGCCACTTGCTTGCCTAGATGGAGAAATGGGGGGGGGGGAGGGAGGAGTTAGAAACCTCTGGTTTTTTTGTGGCTAGAATGTAGCCTACTGTACAAAGTTAAGAATCACATTGCCCCACTGCTTTTGGGTCTGGACCCACCCACCACGGACATGTTGTACTGGGAAAGCTGTTCTCTAGGGAATGCAGCCCTCAGGGTGAAAATAATTGCTCACCCCTGTTTTAGGTAATGAGTTCCAATATATATCCCAGCTCAGCAACTTCACTCCCCAGGAGTATCCCATGCCTCATAGGTGCATTTAGTTTGTAGTAGAAACAGGGTTTTTAGTGTTGTCACTCCAGCCCTCTGGAATGAACAAAAATTAGACACCCAGTGCCATGATGTTTAGACACCTACTGAAGATGCTTTTGCCTAAGAAGGCTTTTCCTGAGGTGTGATCATGCCATTTATGAAATATCAATTGTACCTCTGTAGCAATGGTTTTCTTCTTTTTAGAGTCTGTAGAAATGATTTAAATTGTTCTTTGAAGTTTCTTTTTCAATTTTATCTTGGTCGCCTTGGGCTGTAAAACAGTTCGTAAATTTGTAAAATAAATAAAATAATAACCCTATGGGGCTACCACTGAGTAGAACCGTCCTGCTCATGCCCTACACACTCACTGACGTAGATCAAAACTTTCTTAGAAGAAAAAAGAATAGGTCTGTGTGCTCTCTCACAGCTAAAGTCAGTGGCTGAAGTCAGTGCAAACAGGAACAGAAAAGTGGCTCACATTTTCTGTTTCCCCGCGTATCTTTATAATGTCTGAATCATTGCTGCATTGAGAACTTGATCACTGCCAATGAGGGCCAGAGATAAATGTGAGCCACTTTTCTGTTCCCATTTGCACTGTGAGACATCCAAAGCCATTGACTTCAGCTGTGAGAGGCCATACACACCTATTCTTTCTTGAATTTGTGCTGTCAAGTGATTATCTGGAAAGGCTTTTACTCAAATTATATTCATATCATGACACAATTTAGTAATTTTAGGCTTCTTCTTCTTTGGCGATCGCTCGTAGCTTCCATGAATACGGTCTTAACAGTGAGTCACTGTGGAGGCCAATTCTGGATCCACACGTCCTTCCACATAGGTTTCCAGGCGGGAGTTGATCACGGTGAGGATTTGCCAAACATGCCTTCCTCTTAGTATGTTTCTCCCTTTCGTTCGGAGTTCAAGCGTCTTCAAAGTCCATGACACCTTTGGTAAAGGCTGTTCTCCAGCTGAAACGCTCACAGGCCAGTGTTTCCCAGTTGTCGGTGTTTATACTACTTTTCTTTAGATTTGCCTTGAGAAACCTAGTGGTCTTATGAGGTGAGGCTCTTTAGATGGTAATGTCATTTTCAGTTCCTTAAAAAACTGATGGGGCCCTGCGACTTTTGACCCAAAGTCCTGCACTGATGAGACCACTGATGATGCATGACTGAACTTTAAGAATATACAGTTTGTTCTGTATCTTTATGAAAATCTGCTCTTGCATAATTATTTTATGGGTTCCTTCCACATTATGGAATAACCACAATACTGGAGCCCTACAACTCCGCATGATTTAGCTGTATACATCAAGTCACCTTGATTCCTGAGTACCTCTCATGCATCTGACTTTGACCAGCATTGACTAACGGCATGGCTGACGCTGTATACCCCAATAATTCCAATGTCCGCAGGCTTTCTATCCCTCTTACTTCATATTTCATTTTAATAGCAGAAGCAGAATTAAACTGTCAGCAATATTCGAGAAGCCAACACTGTTTATGTTACTAACGGGTTTTACATCCGTCATGACTTATGTTGTAAATGTCATCACCTTCAAACATATGCTTTGCCTCCATTTGTTGGATAGTTATGTGGCTAATCCTCAAACCAACAATCCATCATAATGAACAGAATTATGATAAATATCCCCATCCGTTACAATATTGGCCAGTGCTTTTCATTACTACATTGTCTAGATCTAATTTCAACATGGCTCTTTCTCACTATATTTTCACAGTGAGCTAGTCATTATCTCCGGCCTAATCTTGCAGCTCTCAATGAAGGAGAGAGGGAGGAAGCAATTTAATGAGAGATTTTTATGGGGATTTCACCTCAGGTTGTATCTACCATGAAGAGTGGTATGTGACCTTATGGAGAGTAGCTATTTATATATTAAATAAAGGTTTGTTCTCCACTCAGTATTTATATCTGAGTTTTTTAAAGACAAAGGTGTCACTTGGTGGAATAAAGTGCAATCTGTGGGCTGTATAAATTATGCCATTTCTGTTGAAGCTTTTATATCATGGTCCACAGTGGAACTCTAAGGCACTTCTGTGAAAGCAGGGGCTGGTCCATGCACATCTATGTTCAGGGAAGCTCTGTGCACACAGCATCTATTGTTGCTTAATTGCATTACATAAAACGTGGGTAGTAATAGTAGCAGCAGCAGCAGCAGCAGCTGCAACATTACTTAGTACTGAATGTGTACTTATGGAGTTCTGTGGAGCAGGCATTATCTTGCTTCTCCCTCACCACAGGCCTGCTTTTCACAGAAGGCAATTTTATCTGTGACCATATAACACTGATCCTGAAAGACCTACGTTGGTTCCCAGTACGTTTCCAAGCACAATTAAATGATGGTGCTGACCTTTAAAGCCCTAAACAGCCTTGGCCCAGTATACCTGAAGGAGTGTTTTCACCCGCATCGTTCAGCCCGGACACTGAGGTCCAGCTCCAAGGGCCTTCTGGCAGTTCCCTCACTGCGAGAAGTGAAGCTACAGGGAACCAGGCAGAGGGCCTTCTCAGGAGTGGCGCCTGCCCTGTGAAATGCTCTCCCATCAGATGTCAAGGAAATAAACAACTATCTGACTTTTAGAAGACATCTGAAGGCAGCCCTGTTTAGGGAAGTTTTAAATGACTGGTGGTTTTTTTGTGTTTTTAATATTATGTTGGGAGCCGCCCAGAGTAGCTGGGGAAACCTAGCCAGATGGGTAGGGTATAAATCAATTACAGTGGTACCTTGGGTTACAAACGCTTCAGGTTACAAACGCTTCAGGTTACAGACTCCGCTAACCTGGAAGTAGTACCTTGGGTTAAGAACTGTACTTCAGGATGAGAACAGAAATTGGGCGGCAGCGGCAGCAGGAGGCCCCATTAGCTAAAGTGGTACCTCAGGTTAAGAACAGTTTCAGGTTAAGAACGGACCTCCAGAACGAATTAAGTTCTTAACCAGAGGTACCACTGTAGTAGTAGTAATAATAATAATAATAATAATAATAATAATAATAATAATAATATAATAAAAAATCTGGGCCACCCTCAACAGGGTCCATGGTCTGCCAGGACTAAGTCAGGCAATAGCAGAGAACCATCATGGTGCTATTGGCTGACAAAGTTTCCAGCTCTGCTGTCATCTCTTGGGCAATCTGTTGGAAAAGAGGAACCAACAAGTCTTGCCTGTGCACCATCAGACTACAGTTTAGGAGAAGGAGAAGAAGTTGCCGCCCATCTGACTGGATTGCCTTCCAACAATTTAAACATGACTTCCAACAATTTAAAAAACCACAGTAGAACATCAAACATTTAAAAACTTCCCTATACAGGGCTGCCTTCAGATGTCTTCTGAAAGTCAAATAGTTGTTTTTCTCTTTGACATCTGGTGGGAGGACGTTCCACAGGGTGGGCACCACTACCGAGAAGGCCCTCTGCCTGGTTCCCTGTAGCTTCACTTCTCGCAGTGAGGGAACTGCCAGAAGGCCCTCGGAGCTGGACCTCGGTGTCTGGGCTGAACGATGGGGGTGGAGATGCTCCTTCAGGTATTCAGGGCTCGAAAAGCAAGGTGCAAGGCTGATCCCCCCTCCCTGCCCTCTTTTAAAGTCTGCACACAACATAGATGGATCTTATTATTACATTAATATCTCACCTTTCCTCCAAGGAGCTCAAGATGACATGCTTGCTTCTTGTAGGCTGAAATACAGTGACTGGCTCAAGGTCACCAAGTGAACTTCATGACTGTTTAGGGATTTGAGCCCTAGTCTCTGAGGTACTCTCGCCACTACACCACACCACATATTTTGCGCTGAGCTCTGTCCTTTCTTCAACTTACCAAAAAGCACTGGTTTTTATCTGTATTCCCAGACCCTCTTTGGGCTTTACCCTTCCACCCATAACAGAATTGTTGACTTCTAACAATTGACAGCACTTACTTCAGCCTGTGTGATTTCTGCCTCTCTGTTTGCCGCTTGCCCCGAGGCCTGGGTGCCTGACACCAAGCTCTATCCCAGATTGGCACTCAGAATTCAATCACATAAATTAAATGTTCGCCCTTTCAGATCAGGCATGAATAAAAAGGACTTTTCCCCTAGCTGATAATATCTTGTGTCCAGTTTCCTACTGCAACTGACAAAAAAAAAAAGACATAATATAAGGCCCCACATTGTCCATGTGACAGGAATCTTGTGTCAAGATCTTCATCATCAGCATCTGCCTTTTCAGCCAAGTGCTCATCTCTTCTAATTTAAATCTTGGATTGTGATCAATGGTGAGGGGAGCCCCTGGGGAGTTGCAATAACTTCTCATAGATGGTAGATATAGTTTATACTGGAAATATCAAATTAATCTGACACGTTACCTCATTTCAGTTCTTTTTCAGGCATTTCTGGCAATAATGAAATATGCCACTTCATGTGAAGCAATGCACATTCAGCAGTCAGAATCTGATCATGACATGCATTGAATCCAGTACTACAGAGCTACAGGATTCACTGCTGTGCCAATAATTATAGTTAACCTGTTAAATCCATAGTATTCTACAATGGTTCCTAACAATTCCCACACTGCCATTTAACTGTACAGTGGTACCTTGGGTTAAGTACTTAATTCATTCCAGAGGTCCGTTCTTAACCTGAAACTGTTCTTAACCTGAAGCACCACTTTAGCTAATGGGGCCTCCTGCTGTTGCCGCGCCGCCGGAGCACGATTTCTGTTCTCATCCTGAAGCAAAGTTCTTAACCTGAAGCACTATTTCTGGGTTAGCGGAGTCTGTAACCTGAAGCGTATGTAACCTGAAGCGTATGTAACCCGAGGTACCACTGTATAGGTTGGGCTGTGCCAAGATTACATTATATGAAAAAGTTCTGATGAGCCACTCAAATAGAGATGGGAGTGGGTAACTAAATTGAAGTTCCAGTGTGATGCAGTGGTTCGAGACCTGGGAGACCAGGGTTCTTATCCCCACTCAGCCATAGAGCTCAATGGGGGGGGGCCTTGGGGCAGTCACTGTCTCTTAGTCTAACCTACCTCACAGGGTTGTTGTGAAGACAGAATGGGGAAGGGAAGAACTTTGTATGCCACTTTGAGCTCCTTGGAGGAAGTATAAACCAAATACTGTAAATAAAATGCTGGTGGTAAGTAGATTTCCTACGTTACTGGCAATACTTCATTTATTATTTACTTATCCTGCCAATCATCTAATACCGGAATCTCCTCCTTCTCTGGCATATTATGTCCATAGGATCACAGAGTTGGAAGAAACCCTGAGGATCGTCTAGTCCAGCCTTTCTCAACCTGTGGGTCCCCCAATGTTGTTGAACTACAACTCCCATCACCCCTAGCTAGCACGGCCAGAGCTCAGGGATGATGGGAGTTGTAGTCCAACAACTTCTGGGGACCCACAGGTTGAGAACCGCTGATAGACCAACCGCCTGCAATGCAGAAATATGCAGCTGTCCCACTTGGGGATCGAACCTGCAACCTTGGTGTTATCAGCACCAAGCTCTAACCAACCGAGCCACCCAGGTGTTCTTGTTCTTGTTAGATTTCTTGCCATGAAGTCCCAGGATGCATCATGGTTATTTAAAAATACAATATTAAAACCAGTGAAAATAAATTATAGCCCAAAGGATAGGGTGAGCCCTGCAAGTCTTCTTATGTTCTGTGTGGTAGGCTAGGCTGAGATAAGGCAATTAGCCCAGGGTCACCCAGTGTGCTTCATAGCTGAATAGAGCTTTAACCCACCCACCCATCTTCCCAGCCTAACACTCTAACTTTTATGCTATACTGACTTTCACTAATAATAGCTTGAGTTTGGGAGATGGAAGCAATCTGGAATCATGTTGTACCTTTAAAGAAGAAGAATTTTGATTGTGATTAGAAGAAGAAGAAGAAAATATTTTCATTAAAAAATAATTTATACATAAATATAATTAAAGAGCATCCTACACATATATAATTATAGTAATGCAAAAGTGCTGTGTTATCCTGAAATGTATTGCTCCAATACATCACAAATAAAGTCAATTGCTCTAAAAATCCATTTAGCTCATCATAAATTGTTCTTCTATAATATGTTAATTTAGACATTGTTGCAACAATCCATATTCTGACTATGGCATGTGTAGATTTAGCATTACAGGGCTGCTGGGGGCTGATTTCACATAATCTCCCTTAGATTATTTCAGTTCTCCAAAATTTCATCCGTCTGTTCAGCATGTATCTGAAGCTACATCACAATAATATACAAAGTTGCTTGCAATGCATATTTTTAGAAAAAGCCACTCTGAATAAGATGAAATTGTTTGTGTTTGTTTGTGATGTGTGGCCATTTGGCTGGCCTTACGGGTGTTCATTCCCTTTGCTGTCACTATGGAACTTCTCCCCGCTGAGTTATCCACCATTGGCCTGTCAAATGTGTCTTTTAAGTCTGACTGCCACATGGGAACAATGCAAAGGAACAACAAATGATTTAGTAGTTTGGCAATCTGCTTATTGCTTGTCTATCCTCCTCCTCCTCCAAGGATATCTGAATGTGTGCAAGAAATAGTCATTATTCTGGATCATCTGAATGTGTATGAAAACAAACATGCCTTTAAGCCCCCTTCCTTTTATCTGGCACATCTTCAGTCGTTGCAATCTCCAAAGCAGTTGCGCAATAAAACCTAGCCCACCCTTTTACAGGAGGAGTAAAGCCACCATAGGGTCACCATGTGTTTTTACAGGGATGATGTGAAGCAGCTGCCTATTATTTCACTGTGTGTTCGCTGCTCAAAGATGCTTCAGGCAGTTGGGGAATCGTTGCTTTCTTGCAGAGAAATAAATGTGATGGGTTTCACTTACAAACAGGAGTGTCAACTTGAATAAATATTTGGGGGGGGCAGATTAGCCCCACTCTGCATAATCTATCACATGACACAGTACACACACACCATTTGAATGGCAATGCCTATCAACTTTTTGGGGTGGGCCCTCAAATATTTTATGGGTTGGGTCAAAGACCCCTCACTCCCTAAGAATTGATGATGATGATGATAAAAATTTGTTTGTTTATACCCTGCCCATCTGGCTGGGTTTCCCCAGTCACTCTGGGCGGCTGCCAACAGAAATATTAAAAACACAATAAAACATCAGACATTAAAAACTTCCCTAAACAGGGCTGCCTTCAGATGTCTTCTAAAAGTCAGATGCAGTCATACCTCGGGATAAATACACTTCAGGTTGAGTGCTTTCGGGTTGCGCTCTGCGGCGACCCGGAAGTAATGGAGCGCATTACTTCCGGATTTCGTCGCTTGTGCATGCACAGACGGTCAAAATGATGTCACGCGCATGTGCAGAAATGGCAAAATGCAACCCGCGCACGCGCAGACACGCTGTCGTGTCTTACGTTCTGTTTGAGATGCGAACGGGGCTCCAGAACGGATCCCATTCGCATCCCGAGGTACCACTGTAGTTGTTTATTTCCTTGACATCTGATGGGAGGGCGTTCTACAGGGTGGGTGCCACTACCAAGAAGGCCCCCTGCCTGGTTCCCGGTAACTTTGCTTCTTGCAGCAGGGATGTTAAATTGTTAATATGTGAAAGTAGCAGTGATGAAACTTTCTTCACTAGGCACCTTGACGTATTTCAAGCCATTTTGGGGTAGCACCTGATAGCGGACACTTACTTGTTAGTAAGCGCCGTTGAACTCAGTGGGGATAAGTGTGCATTGAATTGAGGTGCACACACTGTGTTTAATCCACTTTACTGGTTTAATCAATGTATGTCACAATCAATGTTCAGATATTACTTGCCCTGGAAACTATTTGAGCCAATCAGCTGAGGAACTTGAATGTTTCACTTAATTTTCCCAGCTAAAATGACAAATTTGTAACAATTAAGTGTCCAGATGGGACAAATTCAAGTGCTTTAGTTTAACTGGACTTTAGAGGAGGCTGCCCTTTTCATTAATAACTCTGCACCAATCTATCATGGCTTAAAGAATCTTGGAAAGTCTAGTTTGCTGCAGATAAATTTATTTTAGGGATCTTCCAGATGACCTGTTTATTGAGCATTCATTTCAATTTTTTTGCAGGGAGGTTAGACAATGTTTCTGTTTTAATGAGCATTCACTTTGTTTCACTTGCAGGGAGGTTAGACAACGTTGTGTCGAATCAAGTGTTATCCCACACTTCACAGTGGTTTCCCCATCATTTTCCTTATCTCAAAAAGTCTGATTCTGGAGGGAAGAGGAATTGTTGTACAAAAGCTACAAATAAGGTTTAATTGTGTTACCTGAATTTACTAGTATGAGATTGAATCCCACCCCAAAAATATTAACAGTCTGGAAACGGCTATAATCCTAGTGACCCTCAACATACGACTATGACTATGTACACACTATACCTTTAAACTATATTTGTTAAGTTCTCATTACACTTTGCTTTGGAAGGAATCTCATTAAATACTGCTCCATATTCTGTAGTTGTTGTTTTTTTAATCATGGCCAATAAATAATTTCCGGTTAATCTCATGCTGGAGATTGGTCCTTGTGAATCCAGATTCGAGTCGTCCAGGCAAGAATCTCTTTAGTTGGTGAGCTGGCAGACACTACACCTAACTGGGTACACACTGTGTCACTGAGTTCTTCATTCACAACCATTTCACAAAGGCAGAAACTAAGGTAAGGAAGGGAACAACTGATTAGGGCAGTGGAGGAGGTGATTGATTGCATCTTACTAAGATACTCAGAGTAGAGCCATTAAAGTCATGACTAACTTAAATCCATTGTTTACAGTGAGTCTACTCTGAGTATCACTTAGATGCAAATATACCTTTGTCATCTTGTTACTTATATAGTGTTACATTATAGAGTACTCTAATGTAGCACTAAGTAACAAGTCTCAACTTGTAGGTCAAGTGTCTCTGGAGAACCTCAGACCTCTGTCATGGGAGACCCCAAGGTTCTAGTCATCCCATCTATCTCTCTGTTTTCATCTCTCTCTTCTTCTACCTTTCTGATGCACTGAGCTGAATCCTAAAACAATCGGATCCAGAATGCAGCAGTCTGATTGGTCCGCAGGAGCCACCCAATCCAGCTCCTGGTGGAAGTGAATCAGTGACCTGATTGGCTTGCAGGAGCAGCCAATCAGGCTTCTGGAGGAGGTGAATCCGCAACCTGATTGGCCTACAGGAGCAGCCCGGAATTAGCTAATCATGCAGGGCCCATTGTGTAAATAATGTATATATAGCTAGACATTTTGGGGAAAGTTTCAACCATTGCTACTATGAGCTGAATAAAGAGCATGAAATTCACGCTCAACTCTGAGTACAGTGGTACCTCAGGTTAAGAACTTAATTCGTTCTGGAGGTCCGTTCTTAACCTGAAACTGTTCTTAACCTGAGGTACCACTTTAGCTAATGGGGCCTCCCACTGCCACCGTGCCACCGCCATGCAATTTCTGTTCTCATCCTGAAGCAAAGTTCTTAACCCAAGGTACTATTTCTGGGTTAGCAGAGTCTGTAACCTGAAGTGTCTTGAACCTGAAGCGCCTGTAACCTGAAGCATCTGTAACCAGAGCTACCACTGTATATTTCAACCTTCTTTTTTCTTTGTCTGCTGTCCATCAGTCCATCCATTTGCTTGTTCTATCTCTCCCTGTTTTTCCTCATAGGTTTATTGCTGAAGCAAATTATGACAACTCTCAGAGGATGGTCCTCACTTTAGCCGGTGTTGTGGTAAATAGGACCTTCTGCTTCTGTACTAAAAAGAAATGCAGTTCTCTGCATGTGGACTGGTTTGTTCAGATGTGAAACGTGGTTTTATATAAGGCTGCTTCAGTGTTTATACAAATGGAAACTTACAGTATATTCCCATCGTTGGAAAAGTGTTGCAGTTAGAACAGGTACTTAGTACTACGATTCAGTCCTCTTGTGCTGGCAAAACATCTAGGAGGGAAGGGGTATTTCTTTATAAGCTCAATTGCCACTGATATTTCCTAAACCCTGGAAGCTCTCAGATCATTGGGTTGTTTCGGGGTGTTCTAAATGTTTTGTTGTCTTTTAATGGGAAAATATATGCACTTCTCCAAACCTATAATGTTCCCCTGGTATTCAGAAACCACAGCCTCATTTCTTATTTGCCCTGTTACATTTCCATACCAATAGGCACTCAGTCACTCATGTTTGCTATTAAAACACATTATATTTGGAGGTAAGATCTATTGATACAAATGGAACGTACTTTTGCAGGAGCATGCTTATTGTTTCTATGCTCCTGGCCTGCGTTTTTCACTTCATCTACTGGCCAGATTGCTTTACTAAATTATCTATAATCTTCAGGCATCCCTAATTATCATTTTGAGTCTTTTCTTATCTAGAGTGTCCTTGATTCTGTATAACATAGGAGAGTGATCTGGTAAGATATAAGAAAGCTATAACATAAAAGAGCTTTTTTAAAAAAGAGTGTCTGGGGAGGGGAAGTAAGACCAAACAACTAGATGTTATAAACATGAGAATCAAGAGGTGTTAAGAACTCATGGAGATGATGGCAGAAGCCTTTTCTGTGAGTTCCGATTCCATTGAGAATTCTGAGCCAGGCTTTCATTCCTTGCAGCATAACCTACAACCTGCTTCCAATTGTTTGGCATCAGTAGAACATATGCGGCACCCAACTGCTGGGCTTAATGTTGTATGAATTGAATGCTAGACCCTTATCTATCATTTATTTGTCTCATGTGTATATGCCCATATATATTACAGACATTTTTTATTTAATTATTCAGGAATTGGCACATGAGTTGCATTATCTCATTCCTCTGGGTCCCCCTCACTGACAGAATAATGCAAAGGAGCAGTAGCTAACACTTATACTCTTTGGGTTGTTCATCAGGAAATAAGGCCTCATTAAACTGCCTGTATCACACAGCAAGAAATTATCCTTAAGGAGTGCCTGGCATCGAAAGCCTCTCTCATCCCTTATCCCTTCACCGGCTGCTGTAAGAAAAGTTGCGTGGCTCAGTCATAATTTACAGGCAAGTCTCAATATTTGGGCTGTGTCATTTTGATGGATATAGAGCTGTCCCCACTACAAGGTCAACATGTGTATCTGTTTATTCGGGGAAATATATGGCACGAGGGGGAGAGAGTGGCATGTCAGAAGGCTCTTTCTCAGTTTGAGGCTTCTTTCTCTGCTTACTGGGTGGCCTTTGGCAAATTCATGTATTATAGCTTTCCCTTCTTTCTCCAAAATGTAAAATGGGAATAATGGCAACCTTACTCTAGGAAGATGTACAAAATGAAGTCTGTGCAACAGTCTCAGTAAAGGTGGTACAGTGGTACCTCGGGTTACAGACGCTTCAGGTTACAGACTCTGCTAACCCAGAAATAGTACCTCGGGTTAAGAACTTTGCTTCAGGATGAGAACAGAAATCGTGCGGCGGCAGCAGCTAAAGTGGTACCTCAGGTTAAGAACAGACCTCCAGAATGAATTAAGTTCTTAACCCGAGGTACCACTGTATATAATAGTCACAGTCAAGAAATAGGCCCTTCTGCACAAAACAACTGAAATGAACAGGAACTCCAAGGAAGAACTGTCTGAGCTCACCAAGTTTTACTGGCTATCAGTTCTCAGTTTTGTCCACTTTATTTCACCATAAGGGAAAGTGGAAGGCTGCAGTCCTATACATATTTACTTGGAAGTGAGCCCAACAGAGGGACTTCCTTCAGTGTAGAAATGAATGGGTTTCCACTCTTGATCTGAGAGCTGGCCCATGACAGCCCACTATTGATAATGTGTCTACTATGTTCTTGCACTATTTCCATTCAATGGTGCTTGTGCAAAAGAATAGCCATGCTAGGTAAAGGGACCCCTGACCATTAGGTCTAGTCGTGGCCAACTCTGGGGTTGCGGCGCTCATCTTGCTTTATTGGCCGAGGGAGCCAGCGTACAGCTTCCGGGTCATGTGGCCAGCATGACCAAGCCGCTTCTGGCGAACCAGAGCAGCGCACGGAAACGCCGTTTACCTTCCCGCCGGAGTGGTACCTATTTATCTACTTGCACTTTGACGTGCTTTCAAACTGCTAGGTTGGCAGGAGCAGGGACCAAGCAACGGGAGCTCACCCCGTCGCAGGGATTCGAACCGCCGACCTTCTAATCAGCAAGCCCTAGGCTCTGTGGTTTAACCCACAGCTCCACCCGTGTCCCAATAGCCAAGCTAGTATGTGATAATTGTAGTTATTAGACTCCAGCAGCATCTGAATGGTACCACATTAGCTTCCCCACTTTATATTATTTCTACAGTTCTGTTAATTATTTATTTTTTAAGCTTCTTTGATTAGAAATTATAATATTGATTTCATGATGCATCCTTTTTTCATTATTACTACTATTATTATTGATGATGATGATGATATTGACAGAGTAAAACCCAGTGAAATCAATGAGCTTGAATAACTTGGGTTTACTCTGAATATGACTAATGTTGGAGATCATCCTTTTTTGTATTTAAATTGCCTGTCGCTGTTTCACTATGTTCTTGTTCATTTGATATGTTCATATGGATATATTGACTAACCTGTCATTTACCTCTCTTGTGCTTTATTATTGTTGTGACCTGCTTTGAACTCAACTTTCTTCTTGGAAGAACAGCACACAAAAATCAAAACAAATCATCATTTGGCAAAAGATGTATATATGAGCCATAAAAGTGGCGAGATAAGAGCATCCCAATGGATCTTCGAAGCTTAAAGCAATAATTTTCAAAGAATATTGTTAGAATGTTTATAATACATGAATTTCTGAGTGGTTTTGGAGACTTGAGACTGGTCTATAGAAAAGCAGAGAGGAAGCAACACAGAGATTTCCCAATGCTCCCCGACCATTATCTCTAGATACCAGGAAGGCGGAAGAGCATCATTCTGTCCTTAGGTCTATTCAGCTATTCATCAATTCAATAGAAACTCCACAGATTCCAATTATAATAATTCTCTTACTGTGTGGAAGTTACCTAACAATGTCACTCAGCAACTGTCAATGACTCCTGGACTCTAGAACCTGCAATGACTTCTAGACATTCTCTGGCTGAAAGCCAATCGTTACCTGATTGTGACTTTCACAACAGCCTGTCCACTGCTGGAAACAAGACACTGGGCTGCATGGTCCATTAATCTGATCCAACACAGCTCTTCTGTTTGAGGGATGTCAAATTTCCCAGCTAACCTAACACTAAGCCAGTTGAAACACATTTACAAAGCACTAATGAAGCACTTCTCTGTGGGCCACAACACTTAGCACAAAGAAATTCCCCTTATTTCAGTGGGACTTGTTCCAAAGTGTGTGCTTATGACTGTAGCCTTAGTGTGGGGCGGGGGTTAAGTGCTTCAGAGCTTCTGGAAGCAGAGTGCTTCGATGGGCACTCTGGAGAACCAGCTCTCCCATCCTGCCTTGAGGTCAAAGAGTGAAGAAAGATACCCTCAGGGTAATAGGAAATTGCCTAGAGTCTAGAGTGGCTGTAGGCAACTGATCAGGTGGGCACTTTGTAGGGAGCTACAGTGCTGCATGCCACTCTCCCGTTCTCATAACCATCTTTGTGCCTATGTGTCTTCCACTTGGGAACCATAAAGGCAAAAAACAGTAAGGTGAATCAAATGGGGAAAAACCAAGCAAGGGATTCATTGAGCCACTGGGCAAATAGCAAACCAAGACTAATCCAGGGTATTTTGCCAGCCCATAAGGGACGCAGGTGGCGCTGTGGGTTAAACCACTGAGCCTCTTGGGCTTGCCGATCAGAAGGTTGGCAGTTCGAATCCCCATGATGGGGTGAGCTCCCGTTGTTCGGTCTCTGCTCCTGCCAACCTAGCAGTTCGAAAGCACCTCAAAGTGCAAGTAGATAAATAGGTACCGCTCCAGCAGGAAGGTAAACGGCGTTTCCGTGCGCTGCTCTGGTTCGCCAGAGGCGACTTAGTCATGCTGGCCACATGAAGCTGTCTGAGGACAAACGCCGGCTCCCTCGGCCTACAGAGCAAGATGAGCACGCAACCCCAGAGTCAGTCATGACTGGACCTAATGGTCAGGGGTCCCTTTACCTTTAAAGATGTGCCATGTATGAACATATGAAGCTGTCAGGCCATTGGTCCATATAGTTCAGTGTTGTCAACGCTGACTGGAAGCAGCTTTCTGGGGTTTCAGGAAGGGGTCTCTCCCAGCCTCACCTGGTGATACTAAGAATTCTACCCTGAGCTCCATGAACTCCCAAGACCCCTCTCAGTTCTTCAGAGTGCATCGTGCTGCATCAGCATTCCTAACAATATTGCCACCCTAAGCAACTGCTTGAGCTCTTTATGCAGTTAGGCTGGCCCTGGCCAAGGAGTATTGAAGTGAATCCAAACATCTCAGCCCTCTCCTGCTTTGTCATTGTTCCATTGTGAGGTACCTACCAAACCATTTTCAATAGGTCTGCTGTAGCATTGTGGTAACTGGGCTTTTAAGCAGTTGCAGAGAAACAAAATGAGGAATGTGCTGGCTGTACAGCCTGTCACACGGTGAACCCCTTCCAATTACATACCCTCCAACATTTCTGCGATGAAAACAGGGACGTCCCATTCCATAATGATAATTTTACTATTTATACCCCACACATCTTACTGGGTTGCCCTAGCCACTCTGAGCAGTACAATACTTAACTAACTCAGGTTCTGCCCCCAACATAAATCCTGGCTATGCCTATGTCACAGAATCCTATATTTTTAGAGTGGGAAGAGTTAACCTTTAAAGTAGCACAAGACACTTCATTTGTGTAGCAACTTTATTTTATTTCATCAGTTTTATATCCCACAATGTAAATACAATCATAAAACTTTTTTAAAAACAAAAACAAACAGCATTATCATCCACAATTTGAAGACAAGAAGCAGCAGAGTCAGTAATAATATCCACTATATCCCAAAGTCCTGAGCAAATAAAATAGTTTTCAGATTACACCTCTATACTGCTAGTACAGGGCACAGTTGGATTTCACTCCTACTGGGGGAGTCAGAGACACCCCAACATTCTCATCGTGGCCATGAAGTCCTGCCCTTGACAAGTCAAGGCCGTCCCAACACGGACAGTGAAGTCTTCCAATAGGATCCTCCAAAACCACATTGTAAACTACCCCCTCTGGGGGCAGTGGGAGGGGGAGTACACTAACAGCACCATTGTTTTCTTACCCAGCACCAAATGCAGACCCTCACACCCAGCTCCCAAGTCGGCAGATTTCCTAATGAAGAAGATGGAAGCTCTATGTATTGATTGCAATATCCCACCTCCCAGCCCTCCAGTCTGCACAGATGGGGTACTGAATATCAAGCTGGGCAAAGCTGGGTGAAGTCCACACACACACCCCAAAAAAGCTGGCCACCCAAGTCTCTGTAATGCAGCCAAATCGGCCCCTTAACCCCCTGTCATCTTGCAACTAAGTGAGATCTTATTGTGGACTGGCCTGGAGACACCAGAAGCAATGACAGAGAGAAAGGCAGGATGAGATTTCGACTAAACATTAGGAAGAACTTTAGGGTGGCCTCTTTGAAAGTGGAACGGACAACCTCAGAAGGTGGTGGATGCTCCTTAAATGGTGGTTATTTTTTAAAAAAACAGAGGTAGATGGTCACCTGCCAGCAACTCTTGCATTGTAGGGGGTTGGATGAGCCTTGGTGCCCCCTATCAGTGCTATGATTTTATGTGGGGCAAGATAGAGAGGGCAACAGGCTTAGCCCTTCACTTCTCTTGACATCTGAGCTCAAGCCAGCACCTTTACTCCCGAGGTTCCACGATTGGGCTTATACTCCAATGCCTTTTCCACCTGTGCTCCTCTCATAGGAAACACTGGCAGGAGAGGGAGCCAACCCCCTCCCTTCTCTCGCATGAACTCTGTTTGACCCCTCTTCCTTCAAGGGCCTAAGACGGCATGAAAGCAGTCGTATATTTTACAATATATTCCCCTGCACATTAAAGCCCTTTTTCCTGCTGCATTTAGGCAGACATCGCGCGAGCTCTTTGTCTGCTCTTTGCCTCTCGCAGAGATCAGAATGATCAGGTTGTGCTCCAGGATTTCCCCTAAATTAAAACAAAGGCGGTGTCTGTAATTTCAGATTTGAAGCTGAAGTCCTAAACTAGAGGCAACGCGAACCTAAACGAGGTTTCTCAGAAGCAATTATTTAACTTAATTAATAAATCATCATCATCATCATCTGGCTGGGTTGCTCCAGACACTCTGTGAGGCTCCCAACACGTATAAAAACATAATATAACATCAAGCATTGAAAATTAAGTTAAATGGGTACGTTTAAGATTGCAGCCGTACTCGATGATGCCCCCTCGGAACACAGTAAGACAAACTTCTCCATAATTTGCATAGGATCGCGCTGTGCTTGTGAATATAAGTAGCAGTCAGATCATCCCACCTCTTTCTAGAAAAGGTTATGCGCCAGCTTTTGCTTGCTAGAGTTTTGCTTGCTATAGTAAAGGTTCCAACGAACTAAGGCAATGGGGGGTGAAAGATCGAAGAGCTTCTTCCAGGTGTGACTGCCATGGGCGTACCCATGATTTTTGTTGGGGGGGGCAGAACCTCAGATTAGTATTGGTTTTGATTGATTTAGGGGCGGCGGCAGCCCCCTGCCCGCCCCCCCGGCTACTCCCATGCCTTCAGCAGGAGCGGAGCAACAGATTCCACTCTGGTGCCCCCAGATCCTGCCGAGTCTGCTCAAGTTTACTCGGAAGTAAGTGCCAAACGGATCCGCTTGGACCTACTTCCGCTGCGACTGCAAGCCTGTGCCAAAATACTTGGATTTGAGATTCCCCCCCCCCAATGGTTTGGAAATAGGTTAGTGATAGTCAGCGTTAATATCCAAGGTCGTGGACTTCCTCACACGAGGCATGAGTCGTGCCGCTCTATAGAACCGCTCCCTTGGGGGCAGACCTTAGTGCCCCTCCAAAGGAACATTGCCATCTCCAAAAGCCCTGGAATGGGAACCCAGAGACCCCTTGAAAACCTGAGTCTGGCATGGCTCCTTCTTTTAAAAAATGACTAGCATTCAATTGTTGATGCCTTTAGAAATCATCATCATCATCATCAACAACAACAACAACGGTATAACTAAACGACATATATAAATGGGTTCCCAGTCAAACTTTATTCTTAAATTTCACTTTTTTCTTAAAGTCATGGTCTTCATTTAAACGGGTTCACAACAGGATCCGATCCCCACCCCCCACTTTACATGTTTACCTGAGACACAATGTTTTATTCCCGTTCATCAGTCATGGGTTGCTTCCCCCAAAACATTAAGGCAGGATACATTATTTAACTGACACCGCCCTATATTCATACACAAAGAGAAGTGCGGAGAGGGAGAGGCTGCAGATCCTAACCCCGTTACCTGGTAGTAACCTCCATTGAATCCAATAAGACTTACTTCTGAGTAGACATGGTTAGGATTACTCTGCGATTTATCTTCGAATTCCTAAGGGGCAATGTCGAAGACTTTGTACTAAATCAAGTGGCCAATATCGTAACCAGAAGGTCTTTACCAGGACACCAGTTTAAGATTATCCAAGTCTAGGAGTTACCTGGAAGTTATAATCAGAAGTGACCTTTTCTTGCCTCCTTACTCCTCAGCTCCCCGTGCCAACTTTGGTTGTTATTCCACAACCTTCTTTTCCACTTCTTTTTATCACACGAAGGATCGCCATGAAAAACTAAAATAGGCCTCGCGAGGAGTTGTTGTTAAAGGAATGGAAGAAAGACCCTCGCGGGCTATTTGAGGAACTATAAAGAGAAGTTCTTTGTTTTGAGAAACCAGCTGAAAACTTAATTAAGAGAAGCATTTTGCTGAGCCAACACAAAACCAAAAGCAAAGAGTGACAATCAATGGAAAGGAAGTCCATCCATCTCAGAATCTCTTTGCTTTACTACATAACATTCAAGAAATTGCATTTATTAATGAAAAATTAAAACCAGTACCAGTATTTATATTAAAAAAAAAAAAACCGGCACGACATTAATTACACTGGAAACCCCATCTTAAGCCAACGTGCTTATTGAAAGCCTCACTTGGTTGCGCCGGATGTTTCCGGAGAGCACAGATTTGTTTAGAACCACAGCCGAGCCCTCCAAAGCAAAAGGAATTCAAGTCACCCACCACTGCTTTCTAGCTAATGATTGCGTTTACATGCAGGCACCTCGAAGCAGCAGCCCTGGGAAGCCCTGAAGTATTTCAAAAGACATTTCGAACCAAGGCCTAACGTTTGAAAAGTAAAGTTTTTCAAAGGCGAGAGAGCAGCCCTTTTATGAAGCACATGGCTCTCTATCTTTGGTTTCTTTTGTACAACACACACACACACACACACACACACACACACACACCCCCTTGGGTTCTTTCCAAAACACATACAAAAAAAGAAAAACACACAAAGATTCAAAACAATCAGAGGTCCAGCTGAGCAAGCCTAAGATCTTCTGCCCGTAGTATTTCCCACGAGACTTCCTCGTGAGTAAGCAAGCCTAAGGTCAAATAAACTCAGCAAGGCCAATCACAAAGTTTAGCAGCACACAGCGGCCTAAGAGCAGCTTTCCCTGAAATGCAAATAAATAAAATGTAAACAAGTCAGACGGTGCCATTTGTGCCTTGAGCGAGTTCTGCGTAAAAGCAGCAAACGTCCTTCATTCTACACGTGATAAAGCCAGCCTTTTCCCCAAGGGGAGTGCAACAACATCAGTGCAATGATTGTCTTTCTAAATAAAACAAAGCAATCCCCTCGTCTTAGAATGTGCACGATTTAACACCATTCAGAGCTTTCGGATTTATCTGAAGTTTTTGTTGTTGTTTAATTCTCTTGAGTCTTTTCAGCCTCCTGCTGTTCCTAACGCCTCTCTGTGTTTCCACAGCCGTCAGGGCGAGCCCTTGGCTGGAGAAGAGGGAGCAGAACGCATCGCTGGCTGTGTCGGGCTCGACTCGGAGGTGGGGCTGTGAAAAGGTACCGCAGCGCAAGGGACAACCATCCCTTCCCGCTCCCTTTTCTTCTGTTTCATCCTCCGATTCTGGAACCAGATCTTCACCTGAGTGTCATTGAGGCCCAGGGATTTGGCGATCTCCACGCGTCGGGCCCGGGTGAGGTACTTGTTGAAGTGAAACTCTTTCTCCAGCTCCGTGAGTTGCTTGGTGCTGAAATTGGTCCGGACAGCACTGGGAGGGCTGGGAGATCCATAGGTGGAGAGCTTGCCTGCTATGGGGTAAGAAGAGAGTTAGGGAACTGTTAGGGAATTAATCCCCAATCATGGGACCTGGCGCTGGTTCTAACCACACAGCGTCTGAACGCACCCAGGTCTGTTGATTAGAGCGTAGTGCTGATAACGCCGAAGTTTGCAGGTTTGATCCCCGTATGGGACAGCTGCATATTCCTGCATTGCAGGGGGTTGGACTAGATGATCCTCAGGGTCCCTTCCAACTCTACAATTCTATGAAACCCGGATTGGCTTATGCTGAAGAACCGCCACGTGTGCTTGTTTTAACTTCAAAGTCAATGTGGCTTGACAAAATGGGGATGCGCACCGTGCGCCACGTCCGTTGAACATGAATTATGTTAAGCAATAAGAACCCCCACCCCAAACGCGTTTCCTGGCTTTCAACCAGCTGCTCTTCCAAAGATATGCGCTTAGAGTCACAGCCTTAGAAGCAGGTAGATGGAAGCGATCCAAGTTCAGGAAAGGCTCTTTTACATCGGGGAAAAAGAAAGCCCCAGGTCCATGCTTTACGAGGTTTTGAACAAGTTTCCTTTCATTTCCCGCCAGATCTTAAAACCCTTTTCCATTGAATGGAAGAAAAGTACCGTCAACATCAGCAGAACTTGTTTCCAGAATGGAAGATTGCACAGATACTTGGGAGTAAACCCCACGAAGTTCAGTGGGGCTCACTTCCGAGTTAACCAGCGCAGAACCAGGAGGGAGGTGGGACATGTTGGTTTCAGGCTCAGAACCCAGGACCCAAGGATGCCAACTTGAATAAAATATTGGGGGCCCAGGTAAGCCCTGCCCCGCATAATAGATCACAAAACGTGGCGCGCATACACCATTTTAATAGCAATGCTCATTAACTTTGGGGGGGCGAAGGGACTCTTAAGAGTTGCCTCCTACGCTAGGACCCGAGTATTGGACAGCCCACAGCTCACTTGGCGCGCCCACCCAAGGCGCGTCACTTACTTTTCGGGGGCGCGTTCCTCTTGACTTTCATCCACTCGAAGGTGCTGAGCGCGATCCGGGAGCCGGCCTTGACGCAGAAGTCCGAGGAAGGGGGCGGCGGGGGCGGCGCATCCTTGGCGCAAGGCTGGAAGGTGTCACTGAGCGCGCCGTAGTAAGCGCCGCCGCCGCCGCCGCCCGCAAAGATAGACGTGGTGGCGTAGTGTAGGGGAGCGCCGGCCTCGTCTGGGCCGCCGGGGGCCGCGTAAGGCGCCTCGGGCCGGAGCAAGCTGTACTCTGCCGCCGCGAAAGCGCTGCGCGCCAGGGCGCAAGGCGCCAGCTGTTGCTGCGGTTGCGCCGAGCGCGGGGAGAAATCCGGCAAGCTTCCTGCAGCCGGCGTGGGGTAGGCGCCTTCCCCGCCTGCGGACAGGGGACAGGGCGGCCGCAGAGCCACGCCACCGGGCTCGGAGCTCCCGAATTTGGTCGCCAAGCTCAAGCCATCTCCGCCCCGCGCGAGATACTCCAGGAAGGAGTTCATGACGGGTCCCTGAGCAAGAGGAGAGCGCGCCGGAGAAGGGGCAGCAGGGCGACTACGAGGCAGCCACGGCGCCCGCTGCGTTCTCTGGACCACCTCCTCCCTCAACCATGGTAAAGCCGGCTGGGAGGGTAAATAAGTGCCCTAATATAGAGCCAGGGGAGCTGGCACGTGCTCGCCGGCTGGCCAATGGGAGCCGCGAGTTAGGCGCGCGACCTGGGATGCAGCCGACCTGTCCCGGGCATCACCAGCCACAACTTTGCCAACGGAGAAGATGATGCAGGAAGCAGCAGCAGCGATGAAGGCGGGGGCGCAGGGAGGTGCCTAGTCATGCCTAAGCCTCCGAGGACGGTTAGAGACCCAGAGAGAGAGAGAGACCCCGGTAAGTGTGGTACGAGATCCGTTTCTCTCATTAGCGCTGGAATGAGGTTGCTTTTACCGAGAAGGGACTCTGACCAAAGTTTGACTTTGTGCAAACGGGATCACCACCCGAGTCCATCGGGCGAGCCTTCTCAGCAAGGGATAAGCCGCTGGGACAAGGGATAAGGCGCGCGCGGAGGGCAAGGAGGGCTGGGAAGCAGCTGGGAGGGAGGGTAACTAACTAGTCCGCTTCCATTAAGCATCTCGCCCACCCCACCCCAAGAATGAATGGAAGAGTGCTCGTGTTCAGGCTCCAAGTCAGAGGTTATTCTAGGCTGGAAAATAAGTGAGAACTAGTCTGGTGTTAAGTTTAGACGCGGGGAGAGAGAGGTCCCCTTGACCTGAAAGTGCATGTCAGTGAACTCTACAGAACTTGCTTTCGGAGTTAGGACGGGATTACCAGACAGAATCCTCTCTTTATCTTCTTGCCTTGGCCAAATCGCTGTGGTCTCAACATCTAACAGGAATGGTTATGAAATGAAATGTTAATTTTAAAAGTGGGACTTTAATCCTGTTTAATGCTCACTGATGAATTTAGGCGCACCTAATAGGGTCGGGGCTCTAAGAACTGCTATAGCAATCATTTATCTTCTCCACCTCATGGGAGCCAACTCTTAGAGGCTGAGGTCCCTTCGTATCCGTCCCCCCAATAAAATAGTTGAGGGACCCGAGCCCCCAAAGTTGATGGGCATTGCCATTCATGTGCGAGCGCCCCATGATGAACGCCGTGATTATGCAGGGCGGGGCTTACCGGACCCACCCCCGCAATATTTTATTCAAGTTGGCACCGCTGCCCCAGCTACACACACACACATCCTTTGACACTGTTCTCTCTTAGGCAGTCCTCTATGCTAACTGATGAGCGAAAGGCTGAATAGTTTGTTCGGTTCCACCTCTGGCTTCGCTTCCCAAAGAGCGGATATCAAATAACCTCGGCTCGGGGTTCCTCCACCTCCAGGCTGACGAGCCTACAGTCTTCTTTGGGTTGACTTGGGAGTCAACCTGAACTTCTTGGAATTGCTTTCCTCACGGAGCCTGAACAGGGCTGCGCTGAGCCAATTCTTCAGCAATCGCTCACTCACTCCAGTTTGGGGCGGGGAGCTCCAAACCTTGGCGCGCTCCCGCACCGCTGCCGCCTTCCATCCTGCCCTGCCCTGCCAAAGACGGGTAAGCTTTCGTCCTGCCAGGCTGGACATTAAGACGGGACTCGAGGTTCTTCCGGAACATAATATAGCAGGTGCTTCCACTCTGCAGCAGCTGTAGTTCAAAGGGGAGTGGGGTGGGAGAAGTTCTCCACTCAGTCTAAAGTCCTGGGTCCTCCCTGTCGTGATGTGAACGGAAGCACTGTGGTTTCCAGTGAAACTAAGTTATTGGAGTGAGGGTGGTTCGCTGCAACCTTTTCCTTCTGTCTTTGCTCAGAGAACTGAAGCACATCATATCTCTCTCTCCCCCCACCCCCGCCGCCCCCGCGTGCGCTTTCGAATGACTCTTTGAGCTAGGCTAAAAAGCATCCGGAAGCCAAAACAGATCAGGATGGTGTCAACAATGCGCGCTACTGTACGCTATTAATGGTCCTCGGCCAGCCAGTAAGTGCTCTGTGGGTCTTTGCAAGTGAATCTGAGGCCTCGCGATGTTAATGGGATTTCTTGTTTCCCTTGATAATAATAACAGCCTTGTTGCTTTAATGACTGCTTTCAGTTGGCATAGTAGAAAAGAAAGGAAGTGGGCTTACAAATGGCGAATTTTTTCCTCCCTCCCTGTTTTTTTGGCGAGGGGGGGGCAGGCGGGGGTATTTTCCTGCTGCAGCAGAAAATTACTCCCTTCCCACCCAAAGTTTCAGATGATCATCCTGATTTGTTTCTAAACAGTAACAAAGTACTGGCTTTTCAAAGCATAATTCTGATGATGTCTAACTTCTACTTTGGAGTTGTGTTTGAATCCAGGTGTCTATGCAAGAAGTGTGGGAATGTTCAGGGAGGCAGGAGAGGATATATTGTTTAATAATATCCTTCCCAACTTGTGTTAGCAAGTTCTATAATTTAGCAGAGTAACATTCCCTTTTTAAACTTACACAGCAGATAACTTGTTGCCAGGCTTGCTTAAGTCTCTAAAATAAGTTTCCTGGTAATTCTCCTTTATTCCCTCCTAAAAAGAATAGACATGACACAGTCTTGGTATAAAATAGTTTACTCACACATTCTGTTCACAGATGGATCCCAGAAGTCAGACTTAAGTTACAAAATATATACGCTTGGAATCTATCCCATAAGGAGATAGTTCCTTTGTCCTCACTTGGCTGGAGGCCAAGAGAGCATCTCAGGCTGAGCAGCTGATGCTTCTACAATGAAAGCAAGATGGAGGAGGGAGAGAGAGATGATGGCCAGCCCTGTGCTTATGTTACCTGCACAGGTAAGGTCATGCCCACCTCTGGTCACATGTGGAGGAAGTTTGTCCCAGCCTAGGAGGAAACAGGAAGTTCCAACTGGCTGGTACAAACATGGCCACTCTAGGAATGTTGTATTTGACTGCTCTGTGTTTCACATCCCACAAGAAGACCCCCCCCATCCCTCAGTCTTTTGTATTTAAAATCAGTAGTTTCAGAAAAAGAAGAGCTGCCATTCACACCTGATTGAAAACCATGTCTTGGACCCTGCATAGAAGGCCTTCCCTGGAGAGGGATGTCTGCTTCAGTAGTAAGGGTAATGTATTCCAAGTAGTTGTTTTTGTACTAGTTGTATATCCACTGTTTATCATACTCTGGATATGACAGTTGGATATCACCCAGAACTTTACGGAACAATCTTACATTTACAGAGCAAAATATCTTCTTGAATTATATACCCAGCACAAGGAACCTTACAAAAAGGCAATACAAGTGGACTCTTCGTGCCCTGGCTACAGCAAAAAGACTGATGAATTGGAAAAATAAACACAGACTTCCAAGGACAAATTCAATGATATTTGGAATCCATTCTTACAAATACTGTGATAGGTTAAGACAGTGCTTTTTTCTTTTTTAAAAAATGTTTAGGGGTACTCTCATTAGATTCACAAAATGTTTAGGGGTATGCGCCCCCCTGCGCCCCGCCCTGCCCCCGAAAAAAAGCACTGGGTTAAGATCTGGCGAAGTACAATAACAACCTTGTAAAGTATGCATTTTTGGAGTTTTCCCCCTCCCCACTTTATTTTCCCTTCTACGTGGGATCTGTTTCTCTTTTTCTTACTCTCTTCTTTTATATACGTCTCACAATGTTTAGTGCACATATAATTATGTACTTTTTGAACTTTCAATATATATATTTTAAAAAAAAAGAAAGAAAGAAAATATTAAACTGCATCTCAATGAAGCTTCCCAGGTTGATATCCAGTATCAACAATAAAACCCTAAAATCATCAATAAACATAAATAATTGGTCCAACAATTTTTAGCAGTACATAATTCTGTGGGAGTGTTCAGGGTGGCAGGAGAGGATATATTGTTTATTAATATTCTTCCTAACTTACGCTAGCAAGTTCCTTTATGTAGGAGAGTTACATTCCCCTTTATATATACACAGCAGATATGTGGTTGCAGGCTCGTGTGAGCCTCTCACTATTATACAATTCAATCTGTCTCAGACTGAATTGTACGTTCCTGGCAAATTTCCTTTAATCCCTCTTAAAAGAATATAGACACAACAACCTTATTTAAAGTCAATAAAATAAGTTTACTCACATCAGTTCACAGTTGGATTCCTGAAGGCAGACTTAGTTACAAATATGCACATGTGGATCTACCCCATATGGGGGAATAATCCCAGTGTTTCTGCTAGCTGAGAGCTACCAGAGCAGTCCTAGCTAGAACCTGGTCAAACAAAGAAGGAAGTCAAAAAGAGGGAGGTGTGCTGTGTGACTCGTCCTTTTGTTACCTGGGCAGGTTAGGTCACGCCCGCCTTCTATCACATGCAAAAGGAAGGATGCTCCAGCCAGGAGGAACAGGAAGTTTCAACTGGCTGGACCAAACATTCCCTCGCATGTCTTCTCTAGCATTACAAGGAATGCTGTACTTCACTGCCTCTCATGGATCACATCCCACAAATTCCACAGCTAACGAAATAGCTAGCCATTTCACCAGTCCCTGAAGGCCAGGGGGGGAAGTGATATCAGTGAGGGAGTAGGCCATACCTCTAATGTAAGCAAGGTCTTCAATTGGGGTGCCATAACAGATAAAACCCTGCAGTGCCCCGCTGCAAAGGGAGCCATGTCTATGCATGGAATAACCAGCAGAGCATGCTCAAAGCCTCTCCGTCATAACTTCACATATGCTTGGCTGAGTGTACATATTGCAAAGTTCCGCTGTTGAGCACTGGTGAACTCTGTTTCTGATCAGTACTGCTATTTTATGAATGCAAACTTGGGATCAAGTCCTACTGAACACATTTCCTTTGGTGTAAACAATAAGATCAGACTATCAGTTAACAGAGCTTCTAAATCTTAGAGGCATCACTTGTTTTTATAGTTTCTTGGCCTCTGTGGGTGCTCCTGCAGGGTAAGGAGCCAGCCTTATGCTGCAAGCCAATCACAGCTTTCAACTTGTTGCCATACAAATAAAGCTGCAATCATAGGCAACCCTAGAGCCTAGCATGTATGGCTTGGGTTGAAAGCATGCTGCTCTCTAGATAGGCCTGGCCCACCCATGAGGTGGAATGAAGCAGCCACCTTAGGTGGCAGAAACCTGAGACAGCACCCACACGGGTGGCAGAGCAGGTGGCGTGGTGCAGCAGAGGCAGCGGCAGGGCAGGGTGGCACTTCCCATTTCACCTCAAGCAGCAAAATGGGACACACCAGTCCTGCCTCCAGAACTTATTGGACTCCAACTCAAGATGTCTTTGGATCATAGAAGCCAGCCTGGTCAGGGATGAAGGAAGTTCTAGCCCAGCAACAAGTGGAGAGCCGCAGGTTCCCCATCCCTGTTTTAGAGCAGGCATAGGCAAACTCTGCCCTCCAGATGTTTTGGGACTACAACTCCCACCATCCCTAGCTAACAGGACCAGTGGTCAGGGATGATGGGAGTTGTAGTCCCAAAACATCTGGAGGGCCGAGTTTACCTATTGCAGTTTTAGAGTATTCACGTCAATGTAATTGCATTGCTATCTTTCCAACAACCTGTTATAAGGTCAGTATTATTATCCCCACGTGGAGCTGAGGTGGAGAGAAACTGGATTGTTTGAAGCCACCCAGTGAACTCGTAGCAAACATGGGCATAGCCAGGATTTATGTTAGGGACGGCAGGACACCCAACTGTCACCATCCTCTGTCTGGCTCAGTTGTTTTAAATTCTTTTCTTTTGACCCAAGGGCTCAGAAAAATCTGTCAAAATCTTCAGTCATTTGAAAACTAGCAAGTTAAATAAGAAACGAACAACAGGGCGTACCTTTCATGTAGTTAACAAGCATATTTTGCAAAATTACAAGGAACATGCCATTTTTCATCTTTTTTATTTTAAAAAAAATCTAAATTAAAACAAGATTTGTTGGATTTACTGAAAGCCTTTTCAGCACTTCCTTCTCAAAATTCCTCCTTTCCCCAATGCAGCTTTTCTGTGCGCATTCCGTAAGCAAAGTCCATTGTCAGGTCTTTACTATCCAGAAGGTTCTGAATGACCGTTCAATGGTATAAGTGACCTCAGCGAGCATTTCAATTTCAAATATCATTATTATTATTACTTTTAGTTAAGTATTTTTATTTATTTACTTGATGGGGGCCGCTCCCCCCCCAGGTACACCCATTATAGCAAACATGAGATCTGAACCAGTGATTTATCGAACTGCTGCTCAGACTCTTAGCCACTAAGCTACACCAGCTTCCTACTAAAGAGTGCAGCCCATTGAGCTTGGTTGGGAAATACTTCTGAATAATATGATTATGCCAAAAAGTCAATATAATGTGTGCACCCACCAGCTTGTTTATAAGTAGGGTCCATAGCTTCAGGTGTGATACCATTTACTTCTAAAGCATTCCCAGTAGGCCCAGTTGAATGAAGGGGTTTTACGACTGTGGTCTGAAGTTTTGCAAAACTCTTCTGTCATTTCAGGCGCTGGTGTCATTCTAGTGCCGAGGGGGATTGTTTTTCAAAGAACTATATTCCAGCTGTCGTGGAAGTAAAAGAAACAAAAGGCCACATGATAGAGAGCACTTAGGTAGAGAAGTCGCTTGCAGCATGTATTGAAGAAGACTTGGCTCCACAAAGGACCCTTCCCATTTACAGAAAGGTAGCCTCCATCCTTGTTGCAAACCCGGCCCTACCATGAGGAAAGTGATGCTGCCTCAGGCAGCTGATTCTGGGTGTCATGAAAGGGAAGCAAATTGCTAGTTGTTTAATTCTCTTCCTATTGTACTGCCTGAGGACTTCTGGGATTTTCCACCTCCAGTGCCAAAATAACTCAACTACTCTTGGGTCCCTTGCATCTTGTGGTGGGCCGAATTTGTTCCTCTGCGTGAGACAACACAATGTCTTGGTCCAGCCTTGAAGAGCAGGGTGGGTGAAAATGCGAGCAAAGCTGCAAAATGAGTCTAGAAACAACCATTCATGTTGGGGGAAACTCCATATTGAATGCTGGTAGAGGCTAGGTGAAACCACACTGCATTCTATTGCCATGGTGACTGATACCCATTGGGACTGGTAGGGCAGAAGACAGAGAGCCCAACAGTAGGTGAAGACAGAGAGCCAACATCAGACAGAGCCTACTAACGCTAGGCTGGCCCCCATCTTCCTCTTTTCATGAGTTCTACAGGGGACAACTCCTACTGGTTTCTCTGTCTTGTGATTCCTGATAGCAAAAGAATTTCAGAAATAGACTTAGTTGGTCTCTAAGGTGCTACTGGAAGGAATTTCTTTATTTTATTTTATTTAGTTTCAATCTAATGCATGTTTGCTTAAAACTTCCCACAGCTCATTCACACCCATGTCTGCTTAAAACTGAACCCCGTTTTGTTCAGTGGAGTTTACTCCCAGGTGAGTGATTATAGAGTTGAAGCCTCACTGTGTAAATGGGGCTTACTTATAGGTAAATGTGCATGGATTGCAGCCTTACAATGTGATCCCACTCAGTAGTAATCCCACTATGGGTTACAGTGCTAAGTACACTTACATGCAAGTAAACCTCACTGAACTCCATGGGACTTATTTCTGAGTAAGCATAAATAACATTAGCAAGTTGGGTCCCTTCGTGTCCCATCCAGCCAGAGCCGGCCCAATGCAATTTGGCACCTGCGGCAAACCACAAAATGCCGTCTCCCTCCCCACCAGCAAAGAAGAGGTGAGCGAAAATTGACATTGGGAACAAGGGAGGAATAAGGATCTACATTGGGATCTGCTGCCCCTGGGGATCCTGCTGCCTGAGACGGTCACCTCACATTGTCTCTCATGGGCGGACTGTCCTTGCTTCCAACTCTACAATTCTGTGATTTTAAGCTAAGAAGATATAAACTAGCTGACTTAACTAACTTAACTAATTTATCATTTAAATTGTTCAAAAGG
Organism: Podarcis raffonei; assembly: GCF_027172205.1. Classification (NCBI taxonomy): domain Eukaryota; kingdom Metazoa; phylum Chordata; class Lepidosauria; order Squamata; family Lacertidae; genus Podarcis; species Podarcis raffonei. The sequence continues at coordinate 115,166,697 of NC_070602.1, forward strand.
AGACACACACACATATTTGTAACTTAGTGTGGGGGTACATTATTATTATTTATTTTATAATGCATACAAAGCACGTAAACACTTCTAAGTGCTGTACATATATTGGAAGATAAGCCATTAGTCCTATAAAAAAAGAGGTAAAGGACCCCTGGATGGTTAAGTCCAGTCAAAGGTGACTATGGGGTTGTAGCACTTATATCTTTTTCAGGCCGAGGGAGCCAGATTTTGTCCACAGACAGCTTTTCTGGGTTGGTGTGGCCAGCATGACTAAAGGGCTTCTGGCACAACAGAACACCATGACAAAAACCAGAGCGCACAAAAACGCCATTTACCTTCCCACTGCAGCGGTACCTATTTATCTACTTGCACTGGCATGCTTTCGAACTGCTAGATTGGCAGAAGCTGGGACAGAGCAATGGGAGCTCACTCCATCGCAGGGATTCAAACCGCTGAGCTTCTGATCGGCAAGGCCAAGAAGCTCAGTGGTTTAGATGACAGCGCCACCCACGTTCCTAGTCAAAGTAGTAGGTGAAATTTGTGTCCATATTCCTACTTGTGCTATGAAATTCGCTGGATGACCTTGTCTCTCACAGAGTTGTTCTGAGGGTAAGATGAGGTAGCCTTATACTCATTTGAGAATGAGGGACATAAATATGACGAAAGCACTGAAAAATAAAGATGGCATCTCAGACCGGATCATTTTTCAAGCTGCCCATTCTTACTACTTTATAGCGTTGCCTGTTACCATTGCCTAACTGTAGGGAAATGAATACCAGGGTTCAGCTCTCTTTGAAAACAATGCCCTACTATATAATCCTTGACTGCTCTGTGACTCATTAGTGAGGAAGACGAACTCTTCACCTGGAGCATTTTTTAAAATGCTGGCAATCCAGTCTATGCCTTTTCTAAGCCATTCTGTTGAGGTTTGTCCTGTTTGGCGGCTGAATCCTGACAATAGTTCAATTGCATTCATGTCCTGTTTACAGGCTTCTTATTTATTCATGTACTTTATTGCAGTTATATCTCACTTTTTTCTCCTAGGAGCTCAGTGTGACATACGTGGTTCTCCCCCCTTCTTATTTAATCGTCACAATAGCCCTATGAGATAGGTTAGATTGAGTGCTGTGATCTCACAGACCCCAGTCCAGCACTCTAAACATTATGCCACACTGGAATCTGGTTGGCCACTGTAAGAATAGGATGCTGGAACAGATTATTTTCATACATTCTTACGGTGAAAAGAATTTCTGAAGCTGAATCCTGTGGGAATGTTCAGGGTTCCAGGAGAGGATATATTGTTTATTAATATCCTTCCTAACTTGCACCAGCAAGTTCCTTTACTTAGCAAAGTTTACATTCCCCTTTTTACATGCACAGCAGATAGCTGGTTGCAGGCTTGTGTAAGCCTCTCGTTATTATACAATTCAGTCTGAGACTGAATTCAGTCTCAACTGAATTCACTCAATTCAGTCTGAGACATGTTCCTAGTAAGTTCTCTTGAATCCCTCTTAAAAGAATAAAGACACCACAATCTCATTCAAAGTCAATAAAAGAAGTTTACTTCAGTGTGATCCCTGAAGGCAGACTTAGTTACAAATATGTACATGTGGATCTACCCCAAATGGAGGTATAATCCCAGTGCTTCTGCTAGCTGAAAGCAGAGCAGTCCTAGCTAGAAGCTGGTCAAACGAAAAAGGAAGTGAAAAAGAGGGAGGTCTGCTGCGTGACTCGTCCTTTTGTTACCTGGACAGGTTAGGTCACGCCCACCTTCTATCATGTTATGTACTGAGTTGAATAGGATCCAAACTGCAGCAGTCTGATTGGTCCTAGAACAATAGGATCCAAAAGGCAGCAGTCTGATTGGTCCTAGAACAATAGGATTCAGAATGCAGCAGTCTGATTGGTCCTAGAACAATGCAGCAGTATGATTGGTTGGCAGGAACCACCCAATCATGCTCCAGATAGAAGTGAATCCACAACCTGATTGGCTTACAGTAGAATTCCGGAATTAGCCAATCATGTGCAGCCCATTGTGTAAATAATGTATATAAAGCAGATACTTTGAGGGGACTTTCATTCATTCCTCCTCACCACTATGAGCTGAATAAAGAGCATGAAATCACTTTGCGACTCTGAGTATATTTCATATCACATGCATAAGGAAGGATGCTCCAGCCAGGAGGAACAGGAAGTTTTGACTGGCTGGACGAAATATCCCTAATTGTGTCCACTCTATTAAAACAAGGAATGTTGTATTTGACTGCTCCCAGTGGATTACATCCCACAAATCCTAGAAAGTCCTGGCTAAAACAAAAGCACCCAAATGATAGTTTTCACATCCTGTGCCATATTTCTAGTAAAACATGAGGCTTTAAAAAAGAACAAGGAAAAATAATAATGCTTTGGGAGAATATAAAACGGTGGCTCTAGTTATAAAGAGGAAGGCTTTATTACAACTTTCCGTGGTCTTTGTGGTTCATAGGGGAACAGTAATGTGGCCAGGAGCCACTTCTGACATATTTTAGGCAAAGAAAATGACATACCCTAAACCACACACCAATGGTTGATGGTTTACTTTGCTATAGTGTGTGTTGAAAATGTGTGTTATGTGTTTGTGTGCATATATATAATGCTTTTATTATTTTACTGGATTCTTTACCCCCTAGCCATCAGCAACAGTGGCACTGCAATCTGGTAGGACTGAAGTGTACTCTAATTTTAACAGTGTTAAATGTGAAATTGAAGAACATTTGTATTTTAAAAAATGAGCTTCGTATATAGGTTAAAAACTGTGTATATCTCACCAGATATACATATAGCTCAGAAATTAAGCTGTCTTCCTTAATGATGTTGTGGTATAAATTTGATGGGGGCTGATAGAAAGCTAACATTTATTTTCTCTTAAATACAGGAAGCTGATATACTCTGAAGAAGGAATGATGAAGCACGTGGATTAAATTTTTAAAAGAAACAGAAAAGGTGGAGGACAAATGGCTCACCAAATGGTCAGCAAGCCCTACTGTGAGGAAAGTAGCCATTTGTTCAGATTTTCTCTGGAGTGATAAAGCAAGGCCTCAGTAAGGCACACATACATACGAACTTCTAAAAATATCCTATATGGTTTGAAGGAAGAGGAAGTATGTGTCCTTTGACACAACTGATGTAGAATAGAATTCAGCTGCATAGATGCTACTAGCCCAGAGATGGAAGGAAGAGACAATCCCAACCAGAGAAGAATGGCAAATCAAGTTGATGGACTATGCCGAAATAGCAAAATTAACTGGGAAGCTCAGAAATCAAGAAGACAAGAACTTTTAAAAAGAATGGGGAAAGTTTCTAATTTATACAGTGGTACCTCGGGTTACAGACGCTTTAGGTTACAGACTCCGCTAACCCAGAAATAGTACCTCGGGTTAAGAACTTTGCTTCAGGATAAGAACAGAAATCGCGTGGCAGCAGGAGGCCCCATTAGCCAAAGTGGTACCTCAGGTTAAGAACAGTTTCAGGTTAAGAACAGACCTCCAGAACGAATTAAGTTCTTAACCCAAGGTACCACTGTATACAAGATCACTGTAAGCACATTAAAACATTAGCAGGATTTTAAATACACTTGTAATGAACAGAATGTATGGAAAACTTAGAAAGACAAAAACTTGGAGAAGCAGTGATATGCAGCTGAAAATAGATTCAAAAGGACCCATGGAAGTGGGGGTGGTCAGGAGATTCAGAGTAATCTTGACATTTGAATTTAGAACTGATTTTGTTGTATGTGTATATTTCTGAAAATCAAATAAAAATTTATTGGGGGGGAAATAGAATAATAGAATTATAGTGTTGGAAGGGACCCTGGGGATCCAATGCAGCTGTCCCATATGGGGATCAAACCTGCAACCTTGGCATTATCAGCACCATGCTCGAACCAACTGAGCTATCCAGCCTCTATATCACAAAAGGCAATATGGAACTAGAGAAAGGAAATGGGGCTAGACAGGGTGGAAAGCTTTTTCTCCCCGGCAAACCATTTTTGCCCTATAAAAAGTGTGAGAAAGTAAGTTTCCAAAACAAAGCATCATTTCAGTAACAACAGCTGCATTGTGCACAACATCTGAGTTGCCACTGTGAGTGTCCTTCTACAAAAAGACAGTTTGTCCATTGTGCAGTCCAGTGCGCAGTCTGATCCTTCACAAGTTTACTTAGAAGAAGACCCCATTGCATTCGGCGGCCTTTGCACCCGAGCAACTTTGCATAGGTTTGCAGCCTGAAAGTGCAAAGGCACATCCAGGGCCTGCCCACCCATGAGGCCAGGTGAGGCGACTGCCTCAGGCAGCAGGGTTCACAGGAGAAGCAGGTCCCGATGCAGATCTTTCTCCACCTCCACCCCTTGTTCCTGATGTAGATCTTCACTCACCCCTTCTTCGCTGGGCACCATTTTGTGGTTCACCTCAGCAGGTGCCAGAATGTATTGGGCCAGCCCTGGTCGCAGCATTAAGGTTCCCACAGAGGAAATGAGCTTAGACAAGACTGGAACACTCAAGGTTGCAGATGCAGATGCACAGAAGAGAGTGAGAAGAATGTCTGGGATGCAAAAAGCTTGCAGGACACAATGTGAGAGAGCCACAAGAGCCTGCTCTCCATGTGTATCACAGTGAGGTAGCAGAAAGGACAAGAATGGGGGTGTTGCTTGCACCCCAGCTCTTCCAGCAAAATTAAACCATTTGTGTAGGCGCTCCCTCTTCACACACAAAGTAGCCTGATATCAGGGCCGGATTTAGGCTTGATGAGGCCCTAAGCTACTGAAGGTAATGGGGCCCTTTATATGTCTCACTGTCCTTTCTCAACAACAAATTGTCGCTGTTTTTTGTGTTGAATTTATGCTATATGGTAATTTATGGACCTAATAGGTATCTAAAGCCATTTGCACATGTTGCCAAGCAACCAGTCCATGCAGAATGCAGGTACCCTATGTATAGAAATGAGCAAACCAGTGATATTTTAGGGAGCTGGCTAGCAGGCGGGGCCCATTACTTACATCATAGGAGCCTACACAACACAAAACACTGTTGCTGTATGTAGGTTTTATTTTATTTGTTTTTTATCATATTTTGGAAATGTACATCCAGGTTTCATTTCCTTTAATTTTTTGGGGGGGCCCCAAGAGAGTGGGGCCCTAAGCTATAGCTTGTTTTGTTGTTGTTTAGTCATTTAGTCGTGTCCGACTTTTCATGACCCCATGGACCAGAGCACTCCAGGCACTCCTGCCTTCCACTGCCTCCCACAGTTTGGTCAAACTCATGCTGGTAGCTTCGAGAACACTGTCCAACCATCTCGTCCTCTGTTGTCCCCTTCTCCTTGTGCCCTCCATCTTTCCCAACATCAGGATCTTTTCCAGGGAGTCTTCTCTTCTCATGAGGTGGCCGAAGTATTGGAGCCTCAGCTTCATGATCTGTCCTTCCAGTGAGCACTCAGGGCTGATTTCCTTTAGAATGGATGGGTTTGACCTTCTTGCAGTCCATGGGACTCTCAAGATTCTCCTCCAGCACCATAATTCAAAAGCATCAATTCTTCGGTGATCAGCCTTCTTTATGGTCCAGCTCTCACTTCCATACATCACTACTGGGAAAACCATAGCTTTAACTATACGGGCCTTTGTTGGCAAGATGCTGTCTAGGTTTGTCATTTCTTTTCTCCCAAGAATAGCTTGTTTAGCTTATTTAGCTTATATGTAAATCCGGCACTGCCTGATATTGTGGAGGAGAGCTGCAGTAGGAGACAGACAGTATATGATACAATCAGGGGGACTCACACTTGTGACAATATGGAAAGGTGTGGCAGTTCCCACTACCATTCATGGGACTGACAGAGGATTCCAAGAAGCAGGTAGGAATGTGTGTATGTTTACTGCTATTGCATAAATCCTCTGCATATCTTCCCAGGAGTTAATTTTATTCACTGGGACTTAGCAAAAGTGTGCATAAGAGTGTATAGGATTTTTTTTATTTTCTGGTTCAAATAACTGAACAAGAAATAGAAGGGGCCATTCAAAAGATGCAATTGGGCAAATCTCCAGGACCAGACGGACTTACTTCCAAGTACTATAAGATGTTGAAGGAGTGGATTATACAACCAATGAAGGAAGTTTGTAACGAAATTTTGGAGGGGAAAAGGGCACCGGATTCGTGGAAAGAGGCCTATATTACACTAATACCAAAGACGGAGACAGAAAAGACTCAGCTTAAGAACTACCGTCCCATCTCGCTATTGAATGTGGATTACAAAATATTTGCTGATATTTTAACTAACAGACTGAAGAAGGTTTTGACAGAGGTGATTCATGGGGACCAAGCGGGCTTTCTCCCGAGAAGACATTTGTCAGCTAATGTAAGGAACATTATAGACATTTTGGAAATGTTAGAAGTGAACATAAACACTAAAGCTGTCCTTATATTTGTTGATGCGGAGAAAGCTTTTGACAATATTTCTTGGAGTTTCATGAAGAAAAATCTTCAGGGGATGGGGGTAGGTCAAGGATTTGAAAATGGTATTGGTGCAATATATTCAGAACAGAAAGCTAAACTAATTGTGAACAATGTGGTTACAGAGGAATTTAAGATAGAAAAAGGAACACGTCAGGGGTGCCCAATCTCTCCATTACTTTTTATATCGGTCCTGGAGGTTTTGCTAAATAGGATTAGAAGTGATCAGTTGGTTAGGGGGATTCAGGTCGGAGTTAAACAATATAAACTGAGAGCATTTGCAGATGACTTAGTACTTACTTTACAAGAGCCAGAATCTAGTACAAAAAGGGTTTTAGAACTAATTCAAGAGTTTGGTCAAGTAGCAGGATTTAAATTGAATAAAACTAAAACTAAGGTTTTGGAGAAAAACTTAACACCTATGGAAAGGGATAGGTTTCAGAATGAGACAGGTTTAACGGTGGCTAAGAAAGTGAAATATCTGGGGATAAATATGACAACAAAAAATTTGAACTTATTTAAAGATAATTATGAAAAATGCTGGATAGAAGTGAAAAAAGACTTGGAAATTTGGACGAAATTGAAGCTTTCCTTGTTGGGTCGAATTGCAGTTATAAAAATGAATGTATTGCCTAGAATGTTATTTTTGTTCCAAACTTTGCAGATTGTGGATAAGATGGATTGTTTCAAGAAGTGGCAAAGAGATATTTCTAAATTTGTCTGGCAGGGCAAAAAGCCCAGAATAAAATTTAAGATATTAACTGATGCAAAAGAAAGAGGGGGATTTGCCCTGCCAGACTTAAAACTTTATTATGAATCAGCAGCTTTCTGCTGGTTGAAGGAATGGCTACTACTTGAGAATACAGATATTTTGGACTTAGAAGGATTTAATAACATTTTTGGGTGGCATGCATATTTGTGGTACGACAAGGTTAAAGCCCACAAAGCTTTTAAAAACCATATTGTCAGGAAAGCATTATATAATGTCTGGACAAAATATAAGGATTTGCTGGAAAATAAAACTCCTAGGTGGTTATCGCCTATGGAGGCAAAGGCTGTGAAAAAACTTAATATGGGGCTGAAATGGCCGAAATATTGGGAAATTGTGGAACAGGAGGGGGACAAATGGAAATTGCAGAGTTATGAGAAACTAAAAGATAAAGTGCGGGACTGGCTTCATTATTATCAAATAATGGAGGTCTTTAAGTCAGACAGGAAAAATGGCTTCCAGGTGGAAAAATCAAAACTTGAGACAGAATTGCTAGAGTCCAAAACTAAGAATTTGTCAAAAATGTATAACTTGCTGCTGAAATGGAATACACAGGATGAAACAGTTAAATCAGCCATGATTAAGTGGGCACAAGACATTGGTCATAACATTATGTTTGAAGACTGGGAACGGTTGTGGACCACCGGCATAAAGTTCACGGCGTGTAACGCCTTAAAAGAAAATATTATGAAAATGATTTATAGGTGGTACATGACCCCAGTCAAACTTGCTAAGATTTACCACTTGTCTGACAATAAGTGTTGGAAATGTAAAGAGAGTGAAGGTACATTCTTTCACCTCTGGTGGACGTGCCCAAAGATTAAGGCTTTCTGGGAGAAGATTTATAATGAAATAAAAAAGGTATTTAAATATACCTTTCTGAAGAAACCAGAGGCCTTTCTCTTGGGGATGGTCGGCCAGTTGGTGCTAAAGAAGGACAGGACATTCTTTATGTATGCTACAACAGCAGCAAGAACACTCATCGCGAAGTATTGGAAGACAGAAGAACTACCCACCGTGGAAGAATGGCAGATGAAAGTTATAGACTATATGAGACTGGCAGAGATGACCGGCAGAATCCGAGACCAGGGAAAAGAGACATCGGAAGAAGAATGGAAGAAATTTAAAGACTATCTTAAGAAACATTGTAAAATTGTGGAATGCTGAGACGTTTGTGGATTTGGAAAATATGAGGTTGAATGCTGTAACCATTATGTTATATGAAAAGAAAGGTTAAAATTTATTTACTAGAAAATAGGGAAGGATTTGTTGATCATAATTAATTTAGGATTGGAATGCAGTAAGGGGAGGTATGAGGAGGTCGGGAAAATCTTTTATGAAAAAAGGGTTTGAAATTATACATGTGGTGTTTTTTGTGTTTTGTGTGTGTTTATGCTTTTGTTTTGCTGTGATTTGTGTTTTTATAATCCGTGAAAAATTAATAAATATTTATAAAAATAAAAAAAGAGTGTATAGGATTTCACCTTTAAATATTTATAATTGTGTTAGAAGTTCAGCAGTGCCTGACCCCTCTAAACTCCAGGATCCAGTAAATGTTAGAAGCTAATCAAGCCAGATAGCTTCCCGCATTCAGGTGATCACCTGGGAGATGGGTCATTAGGAGAACAAAGGAAAGGGGGCTCTGGGCCAGGGGGAAAATGAGTGGGGGTTCCTCCTGCAGCTCTTAGTTTGAGGGCAGAGCTTGCTGTGATGTGGGGGAGCTTCATGCTGGAAAGGCAGAGAGAGAGCCATGGGTGATTTCTGCTTGAATCCAAGGCTGCCAGCTCTGGGAGAAGCAGGACAATCTTTGGGCTGTTAATGCTGTGAATCCTTCCATCATGGCTCAGGTTGTATTTATGTGTAAGTAAACCATATATCATAAAGACACCACAGTCTCTGTTGTGCCTCATTCCCAAAAGGAAACATGAACCCTGGATGATCACTTGAAACCCCTGGAATCTCACACCACTTGGAGATTGGGGTGGCGTGCAACAATAGCCTTTTGTATTTAACTGATTTGCAGATAGATAGATAGATAGATAGATAGATAGATAGATAGAGCTCCTATTGTTGTCTTGGTTGCTTTACTGGTTTATTATTTAAACCGCTTTGGGCACTTCACATTCCAATGTGGCTGCAGACTGAGGTATATGCCCCTATAATATAAATAAGCAAAACCTTTATGTGAATCATTGGTCTTAGGTGTGATTCATTCTGGATAATTCAAAAATTTGCTCTTTCCTTGTAACATGAATGTTGGTCCTACTAAAATTTCCTCTACTGTGGCCTTTTGAAATTTTACTAGTGTTTCTCTAGCATCAGCTTCATGGGACTCTGAATGGCATATTTCTGAACCTATTGTTTTTAGGCGTCATTTTGAAAACTTAAAAGGATGTCAGAAATAGGAGAAAATGTTTGCTACATCAATTAAAAATAAGCCACTTTTTAATGCATTTTATTTATTTGCAAATATTTCCATACAACCAAATTGAAACAATTTCTACATAAATTGAAACAATTTCTACATAAATTTCTACATAAATTGAAACAATTTCTACATAAGAAGATCTAAATATAAAGACACAAACATTAATATTAATATCAATAACAATAACAATAAAACTCAACAAAGCACCGTAAACAATGCCACAACACAAGTCTGTTCAGCAGCTTTTGTAGTTGGAGTCAGTCAGAGCCCCACCTTCCCAGGCCTGGTGGGAAAAGGCCAGCAAGGCAGGGATCAGGTCTTTCAGGACTCACAGCCAATATGGTTTCTGGCCATGTCAGTAGCTTCAGCTTTGTAGCTGGAGTCAGTCAGGGCTCCACCCTCCCAGGGGAAAGGGCCAGCAAGGCAGGGAGCAGATCTTACAGGACTCACAGCCAACCATGCCTCAGGACATAAAGCTGATTTCATAAAATGATTATTTTTCAGGCTTATTGAGAAGTCCCACTCAGCTCAGTAGGACGGTTGTGTAAACATGTACAGGATCATGACCCATGTCTGATTTTGCAGAACTTCGTACACATCCTCCTTAAAAACATGTCTGAGAAGATAGGTGTTTCCATTAAAAAAGTGTGTGTGTTAAAAAAAAGTGACTTAAAAGAAAGATTGTTCACAGATTCCCTCCTTTTCAAAATCCTGAGTGTTTCAGCGTTCAGAGAAATATTCAGTAATGCTAATGCTCCAGTTCTGAGCATGTGTTCTATCAGTTCATCTGCCTTCAATGCTGTTGTTATAATGACACATTTGGCACCCATTACACTGAGTCAGCAGTTGGCAAACCCCACCATAAGCACACACATGCTGGTGCAGCAAATTAGGGACTTCAGTAACATACATTTCCCTTATCCCTGTACAGTTTGGATGAGCAACAAGAAAAGGAACAGGCCTATTAACCAAGTGCCTTTTTAACGAGCAAATCTGTTAGTTAACTACATTAAATTATATTTCCATTCGACCATTGACTTATTAGAAGACTGCATGTAAGAAGCATGTTTCCCTAGAAGGAAGTCTCACTCAGTTCAGTGGTCCTTACTCCCTAGCAATTGTGCTTAGGACTGCAGCCTAAAATGTGATCCTATGCCTGTCTACTTGTATTCAGTGGGACTCAGGCCAAGATTTGTGTGTGTAGGGCTTCATTATTCAAAAACTCCATTTTTGAAATGCAAAAGGAAATGCGAGATAACTTACAATGTCAATTAGAAGGAAAGGTCATGGTTAATATTTTCTTCTTAATTCCCTATTTCTCCTTAGCGGGGTTTAATGGAATAAGGTTTAGGAATTGTGATGCCACCGAACATTTAGAATAGTTCTGTATTTATTTTATTTTTCATATGGTGGGAGGCTGTGGGTTGGGCTGAACACCTAAAGTGATACAACTTTTTGGAAAGGTGAGCCAGCAGAAATTATGTCACATCTCTCTGGAAAAAGCATATTCATGGGCATTTTAATGAATGATAGGCAAAAAAGCCTATTTTTATTTTGTTTCTTCGCATGTGGATTTTGTTGACATATATTGGAAATCCTTGAAGGGTGAGAAAGCCTTTCATACTTGAAATGACACTACATTTCATATCAACTGTTAGTTGAAGCTGTACTTCATGTGGTATTTGGATTTAAGGGAGGAGTGGTATACTGGTTAGAGTGACAGACTAGGACTTGGGAGTAAAGGTAAAGGTAAAGGGACCCCTGACCATTAGGTCCAGTTGTGGCCGACTCTTGGGTTGCGGTGCTCATCTCGCTTTACTGGCCGAGGGAGCCGGCGTACAGCTTCCGGGTCATGTGGCCAGCATGACTAAGCTGCTTCTGGCGAACCAGAGCAGCGCACGGAAACGCTGTTTACCTTCCCGCCGGAGCAGTACCTATTTATCTACTTGTATTTTGAAGTGTTTTCGAATTGCTAGGTTGGCAGGAGCAGGGACCGAGCAACGGGAGCTTACCCCATCACGGGGATTCGAACCGCCGACCTTCTGATTGGCAAGTCCTAGACTCTGTGATTTAACCCACAGTGCCAGTGCTCAAAAATCCCTGCTCATTCATAAAGTTCAGTGGATGACCTTGAGTCTACCCTACCTCATATGGTTGTTGTGAGGATAAAATGGAGGGAGGAGAAGAACTACACACACTGCCTTGATCTCCCTGGAAGAAAGGTGGGGCAAGTTACCGGTAATCAATAATTATATGTGTAAGAAAGAAGTATTTGGAGTAAATTGGGTGGTGACAAAGCTTAGGGTGTTTCTTCTTCGGGGCTTAGTGGAGCTAGATGTGCCTTTTTATACCAAACAGAAATACCCTGAAACCACATTTTTCCTAGAAAAGATGGAAGTGTGGATCATTAAACCAATAAATCCTTTATTCGGCTGAGAGTTCTAACTTTGGGAAAGGAAGAGGCAGGAAAGGAGGGCAGAGTCTCTAGCGCTCCCAGTGTATGAACCAAGGTACTGCAGCTCTCATATTCACCAGGGCTGTTGCTTCTCCTGTTGGCCTGCGGACTGTAGGCTGGGGGGTAGAACAGCCAAGCCACTTCCTCCTCTTAGTCTGGTGAGCATCACGATGGTTTCGGGAAGCCCAACTCTTCATGAAAATCCAGACCTTTGCCGAAGCCAAGTGGGCTATGCCATATGCATGGGCATAGCCAAGCTGCACCCCACAACCCCGAACAAGAATCCTGACTACGCCCATGGCCACACACGCACAGGTTGTGTGTCCAATGAATAGATCTCCTTGGAGGTTACGTTCAGTATGTTTTCTCCCTACTCAGCAAGTCCTGAGAAGCTGTCCGGGCCGGGTTTGCAGTTTACAGTGGTGGAAAGTTCCCTGGGTGGTTTGACTAAGTCTGAGATTTCTCCCCTTTCTTCAAAACCACCCACCACCCCGCCCCGCTTACATCTGATTGTGTTAGCAGAAGAATCCGGTTGCACCTTCGCTGCTGCCTGCTGGCAGCCCAGGAGTCAAGAGATTAAAGGTAAAGGGACCCCTGACCATTAGGTCCAGTTGTGGCCGACTCTGGGGTTCCTGCGCTCATCTCGCTTTATTGGCCGAGGGAGCCAGCGTGCAGCTTCCGGGTCATGTGGCCAGCAGGACTAAGCTGCTTTTGGCGAACCAGAGCAGCGCACAGAAACGCCGTTTACCATCCCGCCGGAGTGGTACCTATTTATCTACTTGCACTCTGACGTGCTTTCGAACTGCTAGGTTGGCAGGAGCAGGGACCGAGCAACAGGAGCTCACCCCGTCACGGGTATTCGAACCACCGACCTTCTGAGCGGCAAGTCCTAGGCTCTGTGGTTTAACCCACAGCCACCCGCGTCCCAGTCAAGAGATTCGTAGGTGCATATTAGACGGCGCGTTCGTTTCTCCCTGGCTCCTCCTAGCCCTGCTTTCTGGCTGAATCCCATCTGGCCCCGGACGCGAGCGGGAGGAGGAGGAGGGGCTGCTGTCGAGTGAAAAGTGCACACACGGAGTGATTGATGAACTCTTCATAGAACTAAAAAAAAAATTTTTTTTTAATCCGCCCCATTGGCCCTCCTGTCTCACCGTGACTGCCCTGCTCCCAATAGTAAGGAAGAACACACAGCCCTCCTTCCTTCCCCACTGGGAAACGCGACTTCCCTTGGTAATAACCAAAGAAGAGATTTGTTTCTTGCTGGCGATCAACTTAACATTCAGTCTCTCTCCTGATGAAAGTAGCTGAGGCCCCCAAAGTAGCGGAGACCTGGCCAAGCTCTCGCGCCTTTCCAGAGGCGGCGCTGGGTTAATGAATGAGCGCAGTGCCTGCCACGTGGTCGCACAAAGAGGCTCCGCCAACTCGTCTCGGGCCGCGCAGCGAAGCGAGAGTGGAAAGAGCGATCCCCCCCAACCCCGCACTCCTGCGCGCTATTGTTCGGTTTCAGGCTCCCAGCCCTGGGATTGCGCGAGGAAGAGACTCTTTCCAAGAGTGTGCCTGGCCTGGTGTTGTTGCTGGCAAACGTTTGCCATTCCAAGCCAGAACCTTCTTGATTTATTTATTTTTTAAACCATTGTGCTGTGTGTGGTTAGGGGAGGTTGTTTGGTTTTTGGAAAGAGGCTGGTTTCTGCGCCTTGGAAGGCAAAACGGAGCCTGGTGAAAGACGTCGGGGGCTTCCTTTTCTTAAGCTGCAATGTTTCTGCCAGTGTGGTTTGGGAGAGGCGACTGCAACTGCCACCCTAATCGTGGACTGCTGTATATAAGAAAAAGCAGCCTGAACAGGTTTATTGTGGCACAAACGTTGTGTGCCACAATAAATCTGCTTTCCAAGCACAGAAGCCAACTCCTAAGGGCCGAGGTCCCTTTGCCCCCCCTAAAATATTTGAGGGGTTCTCCTCCCCCCAAAAGTTGATGGACACTGCCATTCAAACAGTGTGTACGCCCCATGTCATGTGATTGATTATGTGGGCGGGGCTTACCTGAGGGCCCCACCCCAATATTTTATTCAAGTTGGCACCGCTGCTTCCAAGGGTCAGAAGGGTAGTTCTGCCACAACGTTCTAGCGTAGCGCTCTAGAAAAGAATTTAGTTGTAGCAGGAAGCGCGGAAGAGCAGTGAAGTATCCTAACTCTGCACAAGGCGGCTGCCTTTATTTCTTCTCTGCACAGTACTTCAGCCTCTTCTTCTCCTTCTGTCACGCCACAGACCAGCACGGCAGGGTTTTAAATGAATGGATCTGGGATCCAGAGCTCTTTTGGTTCCTATAGCAAGCTGACTCTGTTTTGCATTAATTGTATTAATTTGGAAATAAAATGCATAATTTGTGTAACTGGGTTAAAAAATGGAAAATCAATAAAAAATAATTGGCAAAAAAGAAAGAGTTTTGCCTAGTCTACGTACGTCAGTGGTGTCCAAACTTTTTTCACAGAGGGCCAGATTTGATGAAGTGAATGTCCGACCAAAGGGCCAACCAAAGTTGCTGAGGGGGGTTTTTAAGGATTTAACCCCAGGTAATAAACTGCCATAGGGACCGGATTAAACCGACCAGCGGGCCGGATTAGGCCCCCGAAACGGACTTTGGACATGCCTGACGTAGCTGATCCGGATTGGGACCGGATGGCTGGATTTCCATCTCCTGACATGAAGTGGTGTTGTGGTGCACCTGATCAAAGGCATCTTGGCACCGATGGCTTTGCCCCACCCAAAGCACTAGACAATGGTCCTCTCTGCACTCATTAATCACCACCACTTCATGCCCACAGGAGTCCAGGACAGAATCCCCGCGTGACGAGGCCCCAGTGATTGGCTGAAAGGACGGATGAGGTGATGGAATCCATCTTTTTACCACCCTGATTGAGAGTACACCCGGGCAGAGGTGCCTACATGAATAAAATATGGCGGAGGGGGCAGGTAAGCCCCGCCCCGCATCATCGATCACAAGACGCTCGCGCCCTAATTGAATGGCGACGTCCATCAACTTTGGGGGCGGCCACCCTCAAATATTTATTGGGGGCTGCGAAGGTACCTCAGCCCCTAGGAGCTGGTTCTTATGCACCTGGGTGGGCACCGTGCTAATAAATCAACCTATGATTTAGTATACGCGCGAAGGCTGGAGCAGCGCGTAATCGTGGTCTTGCGCGGTAGAGTTTGGGAGTGGGGGGGGTCGGTTTCCACGTTCTGCAGAATGGAACGCTGAAATCTAACAGCTAAGGTTTCTCCTGGACTACACCACACCGGGGAGGAGGCATTCTTCAAGCATGCATTCAGAAGAGTGCGGGAATAAAACAAAACAGACCCCATCTGCAACCTGAAGTAGTGCAGCCTAGGAAAAGTTTTACCTCTGCGCGGAAAATGGAAACAAATAAAATGCCTCGCATTCCTCATTACCGAAGAAGCCCCGCTTAGAAATAAATCATTCACTTGGAGGATTTAAATACGCGCGCGCGCGCAATTAGACTCTTTCCTCCCCCCGCTCCGCCTACGTAAATAACTTTATAGGAAGGGTTACAAGTATTTACACATCCAGCCCTTTCAGCTTTGACTGAAGCTCTTTGGCACAGCCCAAATGAATGCAGTTCAAAGAGTCTTTGGCAAAGGCAGCCTTCCTTCCAAGAAGCTAAAAAAAACAACAACTACTGTGCTAAATGACTTGGCATTTATTTTCTCTTGTTATTTTCTCCCCGTTTGCTCGAATGTGCCATGCCCTTCCCTCCTGCAACCTCCTAGCCCGAGCCAAAAATCCCCAGCGGTCCAGCTTAGCTCCACAGACTTTCCAGGACAGAAAATAATAGAAGGCAGCTGGCAAGCTAGAGACCGTGCACACAGCAGAGAGACGGGCGAGGGCAAAGGGGGCTGGGCTGGGGGTTAGCACCCAGTGAAATAAATTTACCCAGGTTAGCCATGTGCATTTTTTTACATGGGCCTAACATTGGATAAGGGACACGGGTGGCACTGTGGGTTAAACCACAGAGCCTAGGACTTGCTGATCAAAATGTCGGTGGTTCGAAACGCCGCGACGGGGTGAGCTCCCGTTGCTCAGTCCCTGCTCCTGCCAACCTAGCAGTTCGAAAGCCGGTCAAAGTGCAAGTAGATAAATAGATACCACTCCGGCAGGAAGGTAAATGGCGTTTCCCTGCGCTGCTCTGGTTCACCAGAAGCGGCTTAGTCATGCTGGCCACATGACCTGGAAGCTGTACGCCGGCTCCCTCGGCCAGTAAAGCGAGATGAGCGCTGCAACCCCAGAGTTGGCCACGACTGGACCTAATGGTCAGGGGTCCCTTTACCTTTCCCTAACATTGGATACAACCTCGCGTCTCTACGGGAAAGCATGCCCTCCTGAGTTCAAGTGAGCCGCTTTCTCTATAGCTCACTATGTCGTGACGTTTTGGTTGGTCCTAACAGACGCAAAGATTTTGGCATTATTGTCAAGCAAAAGGCTGCTGCTTTTACGGATTGGTTGTTGAACTCAATTGAATTCTAAATCTCTTGGGGTGGGGTGGTTTTCAATCACTCTGCTCAGCCCCATTGCCTTTGGTGGAACTCTCCCACGAGAGATATGTGACGATTGGGTGCCAAACCAGTACTTTCGATGGTAAGTACTGTACACTTACTTGGCAATAGGTCATATGATATTGGACTCCGGTGGGACTGCTTCTGAGTAACTACGCGTAAGATCAGGTTATAACAGCCAGAATGCTACAATACTAAATGGAACTGAAACCCACCCTGCGCTTGTACCCTGTGGCGCAATGGGTTAGTGCGCCTGGCTGCTAACCAGAAGGTTGGTGGTTCGAGGCCACCTAGGGATGGCTGTGGGCAGGATTCGTCCTATTGCACAAGGAATTGAACTAGATGAACGTCGGGGTTTCGTTCAACTCTGTGACTTTATGTTTCCCTGTCCCAAGCGAACTGACCACTCTCCGATCCTACTTCTGATCTTTACTTTTGTGTTTAAGGTAGGATGTTACAGTGGTACCTCGGGTTACAGACGCTTCAGGTTACAGACTCCGCTAACCCAGAAATAGTGCCTCAGGTTAAGAACTTTGCTTCAGGATGAGAACAGAAATCGTGCTTCAGCGGCTTGGCGGCAGCAGGAGGCCCCATTAGTTACAGTGGTACTTCAGGTTAAGAACAGTTTCAGGTTAAGAACGGACCTCCAGAACGAATTAAGTACTTAACCCGAGGTACCACTGTACTTGGGTTCCACCAATTCTAGTGAAACATCCTTCTACATAATTGCGGGGTTTTTTATTTTAAAAATTAAAAATATGGGTGTCTCCTAACCGCATCTGGTGCACATGCGTCTATGTCCTAATGCCTCAAAATAAGTGCTATTTTGAGAAGGGAATTTAATGAATATAGATGTTTCTACTGATTAAAGGACCACGGAGGGGCATTCATTACTGGGGACGTTGTCTTAAACGTGAATTGGGGGTGATATATGTCACTTGTATTTTGAATCAATAGAAACGTTATGATTTGTTTCCTTGCCTGTTTATTTTTATTGCCGGGGCAGCATCAAGAGATTTATTAGAAAGCTGAGAACTACCCTCACAGCACTTGCACGTGGAAAAAAAATTCCGGAAAGGAGACCACATTTAATCTGCAGATGGACCAGTGGTCATTTGCATGCAACTAATTATTATTCCCAGTGTTAATCAAGATAGCGTTTAGAAATAATATTACTGGTGTAATCACTCTTGTGAACCCTTTACAGAAAACTGCTTTTAGCTGCAAATAATGAATTTGGTTCGGTAATGTAAAGTATGAAGACTCCTGTCAAAGCCCCATTATATGCCACTGATGTTTTCCCAAAGTTGCCTGGCTGCGTATAGGCCACTTCGAACTAGCCCTGAGTCCAGTGAGTGATATTCCGATCCAGGCCAACTTTGCTTTGAAGTATATCCCCTAGATTTTAGTAAAACTGACTTGCAGGTTTTGGATCGCGATGTCAATCATCTTAAATGACACGGCGATACTTCAGTTTATCTCCGCGGTGGATCGGAGCGGGTTTTAAAAGGCTCATTTCTCAAGCCGCCTTTCTTTCCAAGAGGTCGGCCACGTGACTAGCTGAATAAATTCTGGAAAAGCTGAGGAGACGCTGCAGGGTCTATTTAAGCAGAGCTATTTTACAAATGGGAGCAAATAAAGCCGCACATTCGGTTACCATTGCAATTGATGTGAAATTTCAGAAAGTCTTATATACACCTTCGTTCATAAACGGATGGCTTGATCTGCGTCTCGATCATTCAGCCTTCCTAACTGAACAGGCTGCCACTTACTCCTTGAGTAAACATGCATAAGATTGCGCTGCAATTTATTTATTAAGCTAGAAATCGAAGAAATATCCAGCTATCTTCCTGCGCAGCCCGACCTCTGTACCTGTTTATTCTGCTATGTTCAATGGGACTTAACACGCACATTTACTTGGGAGTAAGCCCCAGTGAAAACAGGGGCTTGCTTCTGACTAAACATGTACAGTATAGGATAGGACAGCCTCGATTTACCTGAAACCAAAGGCGGAAGAGGGCTTAAATTTGACTGGATTGTACCCAGTAATAGAATCCCAGTTTCAAGGGATTTTAACGTCCTCATTCACACCCACCCGATCCAAAAGACACTGGGAAGAAGAAACATACGAAAGGCAGGATCCTCTCCAATACTCCTCCTCCTCCTGGGTTTCATGCTAGTTAGGTGCTACTCAAGCCGGATCGGCGGATCCTGTGTATTTGACAAGGAAGGAAGCCTAGCGGAGTTCAATAGGACTTGATCCTAAGGAAGCGTTCGCCGGAGTGCAGCCTTCCATGAATCAGAAAGGAGTGCTAATCAGCCTTGGCAAGTATCTGAAATGCTTTGTCGAGCCCAAACCTAGGCATGTATACTCATAATTAAGACCTACTGGGTTCAGGAAGCCTTACTCTCGAGTAAGTACACCAAGGCAGGAAATACACGATCTATGCATGTATACTCACTGGATTCAATGCGGCTTACTGCTAGAACAGTGTGAACAGGACAATGCACGCTTAGACTCAGGAGTAAGCAAGTATATAGGATTGGAGCCTAAGGCTCTCTTCTGGTCGCGTCTTGGCTACTTCAGCCCTGTAGTGCGCACTATTTTCTGGAGGGCAAAGAAGAAGGGAGAGCTGCCTTATGTGTGTTTTAAGTTATTTTCACCGGCGGCTCCTTTCTTTTATTTTTATATTTTAAAGATCCTCCATACCACAAAGGAAGGCCTCCCAGTCTAACGTCTAAATGCTACGCCGCAAATAAACCGTGCGCGCTTTTGTGCCTTGCAAGCGGACCTTCTAAACCAAAGAGGCGCCTCTTTGCTTTGTTCCGTTGGCGACCTCTGCATTATTATTCCTGTGCAAAAATGGCTACCAGGCCCCTTTGTTTGCACACAGCTCTGTTACAGTTGGAGAGGGAGAGAGGGAGGGGAGGGGGAAGGAGCCAACGAGAGAAGGCAGGCAGGCAGGCGGGCGGGCAGCCCCTATGCGGCGGGTAGGCTGCTGTATCATCCACGTCGCCTTGCAAATAGCTTCAGCAAAGCGTATCCCCCACTGACCCCGTCGAATGGTGTCCTATCCGACGGACGTTGCTTAGCTACAAGGTTTACTCCAAGCCAATGAGGAAGGAGACCCGGGAAAGATGCAGCGCCTTGTTTCTTTACCTAAGTGTGGGAGTATCAAAGCCCATCAAAGGACAGGAGGAAGACCAGGGAACGGACTGAAGGCCCCTCTCCTCCCATTCGGAGGGGCTGATACCTGCGAATAAAAATGGGGAGCTAAATCTAGTCTAAATGTTTGCTCTTCGCTGTGCCTTCCTCCCCTGTTTAGAACAGCCGGAACCCTCGAATCGCCTCGGAATCGACCGGCATGAGGCTACTATGGATCCGCGTTGGCTGTTCCTTGGGTGTCAAAACCTTAGATTCAGTCCCATACCCGCTTCTTACCTGGGAGTAAGTACCTCGAAATGGTACTTATTTCTGAGTAGAAATGCCTAGTCAAGGAGGGTGGGGGTGGGTGCCGTTCTGAAGGGAATGAAGAGGAAAACAAATGGTGACTTATGTGACTTGGTGACTTATGGGGCCGATGCTAAGCAAGTTCACTTAGAAGTCAACCCAGCTGACTTCACCCAATATTACTTTCCAGAAAGCTCTCTTAGGATTGCACCCCTAAAGAGAGAACTGGGGTTGTGGGGGGCATGTGCCTCTGATTCTCAGGCTCTCTCGCGCACACATTCACACCCACGCGGATCTTCCCTTGTCGCCCTAGCCTCTTTCTGCCCACATGCAATACCACAATAAGCCACAATCGAGTTTACCACTTTGGGGTGCAGTGGGTAAGTCTAAATTAAAAGCGAAGGCGCGCCACGCAGTAAAATCAAGGGCAAAAGAGGAAGACTATTTCAAAATTTAGACTTCGTTTCCCTTTAAGAAGGGAGAAGGGAGTTTGTTAGGGTAGCCTCGTCCCTATTTTTCTTTCTTTTCACCTTAACCATTGAAAAAATGGGAGGGGGATAATGCTGGCGTCCTCCAAAAGCACATTCTTGGCTTTGGCCAGGAATCTGGCGCAGCTAAAATGAAGATGAGTTACATTTAAAAGCAAGTCCCCGCGACCTTCCTCCTGATGTTCTTGAGAAGACATGGGCTTAGATGCTCCTGGGGAGAAGGACTGTTGACTATTTGTAAAAGGGGTGCGTGGGGGGGGGGAGAGAGAGAAATATTCTTGGACCCGCTTACAGCACATTGTATTTGATTCAGATAACACCCCAGCAATTCAGAAAGCTAAACGGAGCAAGATTTATGCTAGGTGTGGAAACGGGTTGTATATCATTTATGACGATCCGAAATGCGCGCGAAAACCAAAGGGATGTTGTGCCAGAAACGTCTTTGAGCTTAAAGCAGAGCCATTAAAATCCGTGGGAGAGTTGCCATTGACTTCTATGAAGAGTCCCTCCTCTCCTCCATCTCTCTCTCTCGCTCGCTCTCGGGCACGGATCCCACAGCTGTTTACTTGGAAGTAAGCGTCAATTTAATCAATGGGGCTTTCTGGCCAAGTAATTTGCTTAGCCTCGGCGTGTTCCTCCGGGGCTGGCCTCCTGAGTCAAGGGGGGGGGGGAGCCAGAAATAGAGTCAAGGGGAGACGTCGCTGCCCAGTAATTGGGTTACGCTTTAAAGGGAGGCCTATGCCAATTCTAACAATATACTCCTACACAAGCCCTGAAATGTATGATTTCGAGACTCACTTATGAAGGCTATAATGTATATATGTATAGCACAGTCTGTTCAAATCCCCATTGAGAGGGTGCCAATTGAGTGCTATGAATATTTTGAGAAAGGCTATCCCATTTTTTCTACGTATGTACAGAACTGTGTGTGTGTGTGTTAGTTTATAATCCCTCCCAGCGATGCTTATAAATTATCGTGTCCCCTTTACTTGACTTTAAGAGGGAATAATAATGCAAGCCAGCCAAGGCCCCATTTGAAGTCAAGCCCATAAAACATTAAGCTGTGGATAACACGTTGGGCCTCCCAGTCCCGCAGACTCAGCGGATGCCTTCTGAGTGACACACTAGACCATAAAGGGCCCACAGGGTTGGACTCTTTGTGCATTCTTTTGATTTATAGTAGTATGTGAAATATGCCCTCACATGAAGAACATAAAAATAAAATCTACATGCACTATTTATTTATCAATTCAGTTGCCGGGAATTCCCTGGAAGACATATTAGAAAATCATTTTGTTGTGGTTGTAGCAGCTCACCAGTTGTGCGTATTATTAGTTATTGTATTGTGATTATTATTATTTTTTTAATGCTGGAAGAAACAGAAACTGCCATAGAAAGCCACTTTAGATCTGGAAGTGGTTAAAATATTTCTTCATTTGAAGCTGTTTATTCTGTTTTGTTTACAGATCTACAACACTTGGGTAAAAGTGAGATTTAACAAAACGATACATTTCCCCCTCTTCTCTCAGTTAACAACATGGTATTTTAAAAAAAGATAACGAGGTGAATATTTTATATATATATACATATGTTATACTATATATATCCATATCCATCCTCGTTGTCTAGACAGACACAAATGTAGGAGTAAAAACCTCTCACACACAAAAAGAATTGCAGTAGTTGCCATCACAGGACGTGGAGAGATGGAGCTGCATTATTAGTCAAACTGAAAAGTGAGGTTTTGCTACTGTTCTGTGGGACTTCAAAAGATCTGAATCTTAACTGAGTGCTTTTTAAAGCGATAAGGGATGCTTCCTTCTGAATTAATGGGCATGTATCGCTTCTAACGTGTACCTAATGCCACTTTCATGTTGAGAAAAGCTTTATAAAACCCAGTAAGAGATTAAATGCAACATACAAATAAAGAGGAAGAGTGGGGCGGGGGGGGGGGATGTTTGTGTTTCCTGTCCCTTCTAGGCTTGGGGCAGAAACATTAGTTTACACAAGGATTGTACCAATGTCTGCTACAGAAGACTATATTAAATATTGATAGACCTAATTTCCTATCTCGAAAGCCATTCTGAGCATTTCAGAAGGACTTCGTCTCCTAAACCCTACCGCAGTCTTTCCTTTGTAGATACTTGATTGTCAATATTTCATTCAAAGTTTCTTCTTCTTCTTCTTCTTCTTCTTCTTCTTCTTCTTCTTCTTCTTCTTCTTCTTCTTCTTCCCTCCCCTCCCTGTTCAGCAAAAGTAAGTTCGCGTTTCCAGTGACTTGTACAAAATTGATTTATGGTTAGCATAAATATCATATCATATAAATAATAATAATAATAGTAACAAAAATAATAACTGAAACAACAGTTTTAGCCTGAATTGCTAAGAAAATCCTAATTACATCAACAATATTATATTGCTCCTAAATGTCAGTCTGAAGGTGTTGCATATTTTAGACTTTAAAATTATAAACAAGCAACCAGACGAAATGGTGTGTGCAACAGATAGGAAGGAACCAATTTATGTATGCAGAAGTTGGTCAAAGACCAAACAGTCAACTGGCCACTATATAGCAGAATATAACAATATATGAGATATAAGGTAGCTTTTAATGCTAAGTAAAACCATACCAAACAATCTGAAATAAATAAACATGTGATATATATAGATAGATATATATTAAAATAAAAAATGTATCGGCTCTTTTGTGTAATGTTTCAGTTTTTGTATTAATCTATGACTTACAATTTGCTTAATCCTTACATAAACTACAAACACCAGCCACTGTTACAACTGTTCAAAACTACTCTTTCTATTTCAGACCAAATATACTAAATAGGTGAAAATGTATAGTCACCAAAGACCTGAATCAATCTTCCCAAGTTAAGGGGGAAAGGGGGTGTGAAGAAACTCTACAAATATCCACATAAATACATTAAAGACCAGGATTAAATAATCAATGATACAAAAAAAAAAGAGTTCCTCTTAAAATAATAAATACATCTTATTTAAGTCCAAAGCAATCTTTCACATTACTGGAGAAAAAAATCTTATAAATTATAACTCTCGAAATAAGTCTCCGTTTTGGTCCCAAATGTTGTAAACGCCTCATCAGGACTCACTTTCGCCGAGTTCTAATGGATTTCTACAACTTACCTTCCAGTACATCGTTACCAATTATTACTCCCTTGAGGGAATGTTTAGATTTATTTATTTTTGTTAAGGATATTGCACTGCCATGCTTTTAAACGGCTAAAAAACATTTAAGAGGACAACAAGGGGTGGGGGATGGGGCGGAAATAATTCTCATGGACTCGGTCGCCAAAGAAAACAAGAAATAGGTAGCTTCTACCGGGGACACACAAAAAAACCCACTGTAATACTCAAAGTAATACTGCAACGTCAGGGGCAAAGTGAGGTAATTTAAACGCGAATGCATTTCAATCTCTCTCTCTCTCGCTTTCTCTCTTCCTCTCTCTCTCTTTCTTTCTAAACGCGTTCCAGGCTACTACAGATGCGTCAGTTTGGGCGCCTCCTGAATCCTTCCCTGAGATGTGTGGTGAGAAGTGAGGTCTGTGTACGTGGGATGGGGGTCACAGGGTCCATGGTGATGGTTGCCTGGGATCTGAGCAGCGCAGCTGTAGTCCACGCTGGCAGATGAAGGATGGGAGAGGTGGCCGATGTTGAACATGGGGCCAGAGGCTGGCATGGAATCAACGAAGTTCCCTCCGACATAGACGGGGCTGCCCTGCAAATTGGGGTTGGCGAAGCCGCCGTTGCTTTGCATGGCGTGATGGTCGTACTCGGCGCCTGGGTATCTCTTCTGCTGGGGCAAGCAGCTGCTGAGAGGCGCCGTGTAAGCCGCCAGCCCGTACATGTTTTGCTGCGATTTGGCAAAGGACGTCGGCGACGGGGCGTCGTAGCTCAAGCTGTTGACGGTGGGCAGCTGGCTGGAGTATCCTACGTGGTTGGGCCCGCTCAAAGGCGGGCTCCGGTCTGGGGACTGCCCTACCGGGGAGTGCATAATTCCTTTCGCTTTTTGGTCTTTTTTGTACTTCATCCTCCGGTTCTGGAACCAGATTTTGATCTGGCGCTCCGTCAGGTTCAGCAGGTTGGCCATCTCCACCCGGCGAGGGCGGCACAGATAGCGGTTGAAGTGGAACTCCTTCTCCAGCTCCACTAGCTGCGCGCTGGTATAGGCGGTGCGGACCCGCTTGGAAGCGGGGCCCGGGGGGCTTTTGTCCTCGCAGTTCTCTCCTGTCCAAAAAGGAGAGAAAGAAGAAAGAGAGGAGGTTGGCTGGCTGGCTAATTTACAAAGCCTGAGAGTATTAACATTGCAGCGGCCGGGGGAGGGAGGGACGGGGGAGGGAGGGAAAATGCTTTGGCACTCTGGGGCAGCAGAGGACTAGGTGCCAATTTTGCGGGGCGCGGAGCGAAAGAGGCGCACAAATCGCTATTATCACGCAGTTCCCACACTGCGGGAGACCTGCCCGAATTGGTATTATCCTCTATTTGTGGGGCATCTTTAGCTGTTCACGATCTTCTTTTTCCTGAAGGTCCCTCTCCTCCTGAAATTTTAACCCACCCACACCCCACCATTCCACACTTTCCCCAAAGTATGAAATCTGGACATTCAAAGCGAACTGAAACAGGACGGGGAAAGGACCGGGATATGTCCTCCCCGTGCACAATTGCCATTAATTAGCGAGGGTCGCTGCCTCATATCCTCACGGGAGAGGCGTGATTTAGGGACAGGGTGATCCAAACGACACTTTCCCCAAATCCTTCGATTTCATTGGATTTTATTTTATTTTCTTGAGACGCGCGGTGCTACAGCCGAGGTTTTCAGCTGCGGACAACACTCCCTCCCTCCGTCGCCCAGTGTCTACAATGAGAATGGGGTTCGATCTCCCAACTCCGGGGTTCTCAGAGGGTTAGGAAAGTTACAGTTCCAGATGAGAGAGTTGTAAATCATCTAACTTAATTGGAAGAATCGATCGATCCCTGACAGAGCCCAGGAAGGTTCTCTTGGCTGGTCCCAAATAGGAGCAGGGCCCAGGCCTCCAAACTTGGAAGACAATGGAGCCGCCGCCGCCTCTGGTACAGCTAACAAGAGGAAATCAGGCGCGTTTATTATCCGAGGCGGTGCTCTAACTAGCAGGACAGAAGAGTGGGGAATCCCATAGGAAGAGCGTCCGGCGCGCGGGGTGGGGGAGAATCCGGGTTTACAACTCTCCACGCTCTCCTTCCCCAGGAAAGTTGGCAGCAGCCATTTCAAGACAAGGGAGAAGGTCGCAGTGGTTGGATCTGCGACCACGTCAGCGTGTCTGCATAATAAACACACGTTTTGTTAGACTGAGTGTTTGCATTTTGTACACAGCTTTGACATTGCTCGGGTTTAGACAGTCTGTAAACTTTCTGCATGCCAAATAAGGGGAGGAATGCTTGGGTCTCCACCTTGTCACCACCAAGATGGTTTCAGAGGACAGAGTCGCCAAAAGCAGGCCACACACGCTTGGGGACAGAAGGTCTCAGAAGGTGATGGACCGCTACTGTTTATTTGTGATGGGGGAGTTATAACTGATTTGATACTTTTATTGCTTTATTGTGCTTATTGTAAATCTCTCTGTCGTTTTCTTAGAATGAAGAGCGGTCTAAACGCTAAGTAAGTAAGTCCAGTAAGTAAGTAAGGGACAGAGGGAGGGTGGTCGGTCCACTCCGGACCTGGAGAAGAGACCGGTCTGCTAGAATAAAGACGGGGATTTATTGGTTCATTGTTTCCTCCTCCCTTTTGGGTAACGATAGCTTTTGCGTCATTACAGGCTTTATAGATTCCCCAGAATTCCCCTTCTGAAAAAGAAGGGTTGTCGTGGAATCTGATGTAAAGCACCATGGATAAGTTGCTAAATGGTGGGAATTGTGGGAAGAAGGAAGCTCTGTGGTCTGTGGATGACTGCAATGTGCCAGAGGAAAGCTGGACACTTGGAATGCAAATTGGTGATATTGTATGTTGTATCGATTTTCATTTTTTATTGTGTTGTGCATTTGCATTTTGTACACTTTTTGGATATTTCTTATGTTTAGCAATTTTTAAAGTTCTTAAACAAATGACACTTTCAATAAAGACGACACCTCTTAAAATAAGACTTCTAGCAATGCGTTTTGCAGTGGGGATCCTTGCGAGCCTAAACTTTGAAATGACAAAAGAGCAGGAGTTTCTCAAATTCCATTCCCCGCCCTTGCACTTTTATTTAATTTTCCTCTTCCTACCCCAGACTAAAATCCTTACTGAAAACCAATTCCCATCTATTTAAATGAGACTTTACCCCTTAAATGCACTTGGGTAACTAACCTCTTTGAGAAGAGGCAAGGGAAGGGCAATATTAAAGGAGGAAATCTTTCGGCTGGTGCAATTTCTATATGAAATCATCAGTGTAGGCTTTGAAGTCGCACAGAATTCGCCCTCTGGCTGAATGTTCAAATGACAGCTGGAGGGGGGAGGAAATAAATGTTGCCAAGACAAGTCATTCCATTTACATGGCTCTCCCAAAGACCAGCAAGATGTCTCCAACTCACTTGTATCTTGCAGGGCTGGGAGAGTCAGATAAACGTCACAGCCTGGTCTCTGATGTTCTAGATGGGTCTCCTACCTTCAATATTGGGGGGGCGGGGAGTTAAAAGGGGGGACTGGGTACACCCATATTAATGACTACTAGCCATGAAGGTTCTGCACCACCTCCAGGTTCAGGAAGTTTGCCAATTATTGGGTAAGGTGGCGAAAGAAGGCTCTTGCTGCTCTGTGCTGCTTGGAGGCTTCCCATTGTCATTGGCTAGACACTGCAGGATGCAGCATGCTGGACAAGATGGGCCTTTGGTGTGCTGGTGGAGGTGAAGGGGATTAGATTCATAGATCCATAGAGTTGGAAGGCACCCTGAGACTCATCTAGGCCAGGGTTTCCCAAATTTGGGTCTCCAGCCATCATCCCTAACTAGCAAGACCAGGGATGACCAGTGGTCAGTGATGATCCCTGCAATGCAGGAATATGCAGCTGTCCTATATACGGATTGAACTTGCAACCTTGGCATTATCAGCACCATGATCACACCAACTGAACTATCCAGGCTTGGCTTTTGTTGTTACTGTTTTCAGGGTTGTTGTTTTTTTGATGTATTTTGTGCTTTTTACGTTGTTGTTTTTAGCTTGTGAACTGCCCTGAGCTCTGCAGGTGACCAGTTGGGTCCATCCAACCCAAACCCAGACCACTGGGGTCAATCCACTTCATAGCATTGTCTATAGGAGCAAACTCCTAAGGGCCAATGCCCCTTTGCCTCCCTCCTCAATAAAATATTTGAGGGGGCTGCCTCCCCAAGTTGATGGACATTGCCATTCAAATGGTGTGTGTGCGCACCGCATCTTGTGAATGATTATGCAGGGTGGGGCTTACCTGGGTGTTTCCCCCCTCCCGCCCCAATATTTTATTCAAGTTGGCACCCCTGAAATTGCCTAAACCCTGATTGGCAGCGGCTCTGCATAGCATCACAGAGCGAGGCACTCGGGAATCGAACCTGCGACCTTCCCCATGCAAAGCGGAGCTACAGGCCCTCGCTTGGCAGGACTCCTCCTGCTGCTGCTCTCTCTTTCCTGCCTCTTGCTCTCTGATTCGCGGTGTGTCTGGACTGGAGCAACCAAGGGAAGCCCCCTTGAAGGTCACAAAGGGCCTTGCTGCTCCCCAGGAGGTGGAGCTCGACTGGGTACCTGCGGGGGCGCAGCTGCTCTTCTGCTTGGAGTTCTGGCGGGACTCCTTCATCCACGGGAAGATCTGCTTGCTAATAGTGGCCGCCGAGCCGCCCGAGGCGTTGGCTCCGCCTTTGCCCTTTTTGGCGGGAACCGAGTGGGCGGGGTTGCTGCTGGGCGGCGAGGGCGACGGCAGCGCGGGGGGCGGAGCCTGTTGCTGAGGCGGCGGTTGCTGCTGCTGCTGCTGCTGTTGCTCGGCTAGGCCCGGCGGCTGCTGAGGGCCTCCCTGGGCGCCTCCGGCGGGGCGCATACAGCTGCCGCTCAGCTCGGCGCTCTTGTGGGCCGGAGGCGCCCGGATGGCGGCGGCGGCGGCTCCTTGGAGCGAGCAGGCCGAGCCTGGGTAGTCGGTGTCCAGGGCGGGCTGGGCGTAGGGCTGAGGAGGGCCCGGCGGGTAGCCGTAGGCGTCCGCTTTGCTGTAGCCGCCGTAGGCCCCGAAGAGGCCCGCGTTGTCGTAGTAGGCGGCCTTCTGCATGGTGGGCTCCGCCGTCGCCAAGGCCTCGGCAGCCCGCTCAAATAACATGGGCCGCCGCCCACCCTGTCACGCGGCCTGGCCTCCCTCGCGCCACGGGCCTCGGCCAGTCGCTGCCCCAGAAGCCACCTGGAAGAGAGAGAAGCGGGATGGGGGCGGGTCGCAGAGACAAGAGAGAAACGAGACAACCGTCAGTGAGGGAGCGAGGAGGGCGCGAGCCTGAGGGGAAGAGAGGGGAAAGCGGGAGGTGGTTTCCTCACACGTTGGCAACTACCTAGGGGGGCAAAGGGCCCAGGAACAGCTACCCTCTTACACAAACACGCACCCCATTGTAGTTTCACATATACACACACACACATTTCCCATTCCAAATTCACCTTCACAACACACACAGACACTCCATTCCAGTTTCACCTTCTCACACTCCTTTCCAGTTTCGCCATCACACACCACACAAGCTCTTCCGATTTCACCTTCACACCACACGCACAAACACATGCCAGTCTTATGTTCACAAGGCTACCTCATAAAACACTTCCGTGGCACGCCTCTCACAAGTCTTATTAATTGTTTATTAATCAAATTAATACACTGCCCTCCTCCAAGATCTCAGGGCGGCTCACAGAATAAAATACAAGATAAAATGCGAGTAAATAATTAAAACAAGACATCAAAACAATAACTCCGCCTTTCCATAGACATATTTAAAAGGCTGTGGAATATTAATCAGCCAAGGACCTGGTTGAAGAGGAGCGTTTTAGCCTGGCGCCTCAAAAAATGTAATGAAGGCACCAGGCGAATCTCCCTGGGGAGAGCCTTCCACAAACCAGGAACCACTACAGATTCCTTTCATACGTTCATGATCTATACTAGGGCCAAGCGCACAGGCTCGGGCACGTTCTGATCATATGGAACTCTTTACCGCGCCATGAAAACCACACACACGTGTACACTTGGATGGAATCCAGAGGCAATCCGTGCATCCCCTCGCCCCTTCTCAAGCGTGCACAAAAAGGACAAAACCAGAGGGCTCTGCGAAGGCAGTCACATGGTGCTGTATCGGAACAGGTGCAAACTTATTTATAA
The DNA here is from genome assembly GCF_027172205.1 of Podarcis raffonei. NCBI lineage: Eukaryota > Metazoa > Chordata > Lepidosauria > Squamata > Lacertidae > Podarcis > Podarcis raffonei. The sequence goes on from NC_070602.1 coordinate 115,196,679, forward strand.
TGCTCACAAAAACAGTGGTCCAGCTGTGTTCTGAGATTCGAGCGATCTCCCCAACAGAGGGGGAAAGTTGCTTTGTCGCACACATGCATGCACACGATCTTCGTACCCGTTCTCCCTTGCCAGTAAGGGTCCATAGGAACCAACTCCTAGGGGCTGAGGAGGTCCCTTTAGCCCCCCAATAAAATATTTGAGGGAGTCAACCCTCCTCCCAAAGTTGATAGACATTGTCATTTAAACAGTGTATGCGCGCCATGTCATGTGATCAATTATGTGGGTCGGGGTTTACCTACGGCCCCCTCCCCATATTTTATTCAAGTTGGCATCCATGTTTCCAGGGATCTGAAGAGTGGTTCGGCTCTAGCGTAGCGCCCTAGAAAAGCATTTTGTTGTGGCAGGAAGTGCGTAAGGCCAGGGAAGTAGCATAACTCTGCACAGAACGGTAGCCTTTATATTTCTTCCCTGCACACAGTCCCCATCCCCCACGGTTTCTTTCACACATGCACCACGTGGTAAACAACCCTCATACAGTATCCTTGCATCGCCTCTTCCGCTTGGTCCCTTGTCGGAAATCCTGCCCAGCCCAGACTATCATATTACTCCCCCTCTCCCTCATCACTGCTCCTCCCTCTCCCCTAGCAAGAAAGTAACTGGGTGCCCTCTCCTGCCAATTCCCACGGACGGTTTTTGCACGCTCTCTAATACAGTATAGTGCATTTCACCATTGGCTTCACTTCCATACAACCAATCATCTCTCCCTTCTCTCTCTCAACAGCGCATTCCAGAACAATTAGCAATGCACCCCGCTCTTAAACACAGTTAACCGGGGTGCAAGATCCATTGGAATCAATGGTTTTCTTCTCTTCCAGGTATAGGTTTCGACAATCGGGTGTGAAAAAATGAGTGGTCCAGAGCCATTATACCACAGTGGCATGGGTTTTGAACTCTTGCACCTCAATGGAGAGCACAGGCAGCTGGAAGTGTACAACTCTGAAATAAATTGTACCGGCCTCCAACTAACAGTGTAGGGGATGGGTGACTCTACAACTAAAAGAGATGCCCAAACCAAGCCGAATACAGTAATGGATAAACGGGTCTCTGACGAGTTAGGAAGGCATAGATCCTTCTGTACAATGTTCCCTTTGTCCAGCTAGAGTGAGGTGGAGTGAAATGTTTGCCCCTGATTTCCCAAAAACAGAGTGTTAAATAACTTTATTTTGGTATTACAATAAACTGATGTTATTCCCAATGTAATGGGTATGGGTGTTTGTTTTTTAAAGGAACAGTTATTTTTCAAAGAAGGAAGAATTATCATTTAGCTTGGCGTGCTAAATTACCTTGGATTAGCTGTTACAAAAATAAGTTTGTTCAAGTGATTTCATTTCTAGCCTTCAAATTCTTACTGCTTTTGCATATATATTTTTAACGGTGCTCGAAAACCAAACACTTCTACAATATTATTTTCTTCTACCATATTATTATATATCTCTTTATTTTCCCGGAGGCATTTTTTTATGGGCTCTACATTCTATCCCTTTGCCATTTTGGTATAAATATTAACCAACATTTTGTTGTTGTTCCTTTTTTGTCTCTTCACTCCCCCACCCTTGGGGTTTTATTTTTTCCTCAAGTCACGCATGCGCGCGACTATTTGTGAGCCAGGAGTGACATGATGGATTGAACCAGAACTGGAACCTGAAAAACCAGAGAAAATTCCATCTCTATTGTAAATCCTGTCTCTTGGTGTTTTGCTTTGTTTTTCCTGGGAAGATTTCTACGAAGTTAAAGTGTAACTAAGGGCATTCAATAACTTTCATTTGCAATATAAAGAAGAAATACATAGGTCAGCTACCTTAGCTCCTAGTCTTTAGAGATATTTCAACTAAGGTTTCTTGCAGATTGTTTTGACGCAAAAGCTATCTAAAGTAGAGAGAAGCGATTTCCAGGGCAGGATTTTTCGCTGCAAGGGTCTCTTGTTTGTTTATTACCATGCAGGAAAGATTCCTGGTTGGGGAAATCCCTTATTGTTGTATTATGTAGCATTAGATCTCCACTATTTCCTGTATATAAAACCTGCATTTTGTGGGTGTTGGAAGAAGGGATTGTTCTTCAATTATGGGGAAAGACCACTTCCCCCCTTATTTTCTAGATTCTGATGAGTGTGCTTAGACATATCTGTGGCCCAAAATATAAAAATATGTGTGCGGTGCTCAGAGTTATGGGCTTAGACTGGAAAAACTTGGGTTCCTTTCTCCATTAAACCCAGAAGCACCCTGGGTAACTTGGGCCAGCCACTATATCTCAAACTAAGCTACTTTATAGGGAAATTCTGGAGATAAAATGGATTGGGGAATGTATGGAGACCCAAGCTTTTTGGAGCAGAATTCAATAGATAAATAGATAATTGCTTATCAGTGTATAGTTTGGATACCTTGTATGAAGCATACAGTATGTTTTTAATAGGCCAGTCCGTTGAATTTACATCTGTGCTTAGAACTGAGATGTCTAGGAAATATTTTCTGAAACTCCTAATTTCCAAAGATGAAAAGTGTCATTTGCAATTAGTGACCATTGGGTTCCTAGCACATCACTTATAAATGTACTCCTCAGAGATAAGACCGAATTAATTCAAATTAAATTTATTCACAAGTAAGTGGTGAACAGTCCAATCCCATCCCTGTTTTACTTAGAATCCCTACTGACTTTGTATGGGACTTTCCCCTAACAGTTAAAGTCTGCACTGAATTGCATCTTTTAAGATCACAACCAGCAAGTAGTTGTCAGCTCCAAATGCTGTCTGAAACGCTACCCCTCAAGCAAGTTTGCTAAAGGATGCAATTCATAAGCCTTTGAGCCTGAAGGCACAGTTTCCAATTATTTAATTATGTGGTTACAGCTTTCAACCCCTGCATTTTTGGTCCCCAAATAATCCTATGAAATTAAAATCTCCGTGGGAGCTGACTGAGTGCTGGTGAATCTGGATGTTTACATCCGAATAAATCAGCTTATGATCACAAAATGTAGTGTTCTGATAATGATACCAGACAAGCTGATGTCTGTCACTAGCAGCCTCCCCCAAACAATTTTGCATTGTTTGTATTTATAGGATATTTTTCTTTTCGCCTTATATGTTTTCTGACTCCCCAATAATCATTTATGGATGTCATAGCTACAACTTAATTTATCACACAACATATTTATCATAAAACATTCCTAATTACTATATTTTCTCATCTTTGTCATAATCTACTACCCTCACTTTAACCTACAAAACATTCCAGGTGCCTGCATTTTAAATTGGAGAACAATAGTTGGGTGGGTTGGTTGGTTTGGACACATTTTGGTTCTTTCAGTTAGGTTCCTTACAGTGTAATCCTATACATGTCCACTCAGAGGAAAGACCTTTTTTGGGTAAATGATAAATGGTTCCTAGGTAAGGCAGTATTAATTTCAGCCTAAGAGTGGTGATTTTTTTAAAAAGGCAACTTTAAATAAAATACAATTTAGGACATATTCCATATATCCATGCCACCTCCTTCAGAAATCTAAAATATAGTGAGCACTTCTAGAAGGGGTAGCAGTGTTAGTCTCGTGGGACTTTTCAGGCTGACACATTTATTGTGACATAAGCTTTCTTGGTCTTGAAGTCCCCTTCTTCAGATGCATGAAGTATTATCCTCAAGCACTGGAAGAAATTTATATCTATAAACACATACAGTTTGTTGCAAAATGCCATGAAATACAAGAAGGATACGGATTTTTAAATTTTTAACAAAGATGAAGAAAGACCAGTAAGGAGTTACATGATTTCCTTCCATGTATCTAATCACGTTGAATCACTTATTTATTCACGAATGATCATCTATAATCAGAAAGTTCAACCCTCAGCCATTTACAAATTCACTGGTAGTCTGCTCTGAATTGTTTTTGTTTATTCCAACCCAGCATCCTCTCGCTGCCTCCTGCTTCATTCACCAAAACCAGGTTTCTCCCAAATAGCGCACGGAGCCTTCAGAGAGAATATTGCTGCAAAACTGAGGAGCTTTATTTCTTTTCCGAAATACCAACTGCTTGTGAACTCTGCTTGAACCTAACAAGGAGGCAAAGGGCCATAAATCACATGGACAATGCTCTACTGTTTGGTGGCTCATCTTTTTAGATCTACACACGCGCGCGCACACACATTTTCTCCCTCTTTCCTTATTTTCTTTCCTTCCCCTCTCTCTTTTAAAACAACAACAACAACAACCCTAATGGCACGTTTTGCTTTTGCCAGGATGTCATAGGCTAAAAGCAATGGGGTTCTTTTCGTAGGTAACACCCAAGCACTTAGTGGTTTGGCCCGAGCTGTTTACAAGCTGCGTGGGAGGCAGAGCAAGGAGCAGAATTCGCTCCCGAGCCTAAGGAAGCCACAAAATATCCGTGCCCGTGTTTCGAATTTCCTTTTGCAAGCATCTAGAGAGGTTAACCTTGTCTGAACCGTTGTGCTATTAGGCAGAGTAATGGATCCCATTGTTCCCTTACTACTACTCTCAATCCACTGCGAGGAATAATCTCTCCAAATCAAACTGACTACGGGGCGCGGGGGCGGAGAATGAGAGTCTCAGCAACTACCTACCCCCTTCCACACACCCCTCTCACACACACACACCCCACCACCACGCACAAAACACCACGTGCCACAGAAGAGCCCCAACTCCGGTTCTGACAAGTTCCCCGGCGCTGACAATTGCGTTCGATCGGATCCCCAACCCGCATATTCATACGAAGCAAGTCCTCTACTAATGCGTCCACTACACTTAATTCTGCTGGGGATCAATACCTAATATGATCCCGAATAAATAAAAAGCAGTAAGAGAGAGAGAGAGGGAGAGGGAGGCCGGAGGAGTGGTTAATAAGCAGCCGGAGTTCTCACTGCGCATATCAATGCACCTGTCACGGTGCTGTGTAGCAAAATTTATGACTTGCTGGCGCTAGGGCAGTAAACGCTTCAGTAAGGAATGAAAGCAGCGAAGGGGGGAAGAAGAAGTAGGAGAAGGAGAGAGAAAGAAAAAGAAGGGGGCCGGTGGGGGGGAGGGGAAAGACCTGGGCACGGCGGAGTGTAAGACAGGCTGCGTAGGAAGGGGAGGCCGGCGAAAGAATGCCCCAGTCTGCAAAAAAATTCCCTTCTCTTGCAGCCTACGAGGGGGCAGATCAGTATATAAAAGGGCCGAGCCGTTGTCCTTTTGGCGCTTTCCCCGCTTCTAAAGCAAGGCTGATATTCACACTGCGCCGTGGCAACCTCTAAGTATGTTCGGAGTCCAGGAGAAGCCCTTTTCTACCGACGGAAGCACTCTCCGGGTCTTTGCTGGGAAGAAATGCAGGGTTGAACCGAGCGATCCGCTGCGGCCGCCAGGAAAGAGCCTGAGGAAATGAGCTATTCTTCGAGGGAGGGGGAGAGAGAAATGGGTGATGGATGTAAATTGACCATAACTGCCATATTCTATCACCGTCCTACTGGATCATTTTGGCTATCACCGCCATGCTGGCAGAGGCATTGTGTATATTCGGTGTTATGAGCTTGTACACAGGAGCTCATGCGTTATGATGATATGTAGATGCTTCTCCTCTTCCTTCTGCTCATCTGTTTGTTTCCAGTAACTCGCAGTCTACAACATAGTCATGCTCTCTCAGTACATTGGCTCGAAGGGCATATATATACAGTGTGTGTGTGTGTGTGTGTGTATGTATATATATATATATATACTGTGTGTGTGTGTGTGTGTGTGTGTGTGTGTATGTGTGTGTGTATATATACACACACACACACACACACACACACACACACACACACACATATATAAATAATCTAGGCATAGACTTCATCTGTAGCCTTGGGGAAGATACGTTGTGTTGGGAAGAGAGCTAGCTTAACACTATATATGCTCCTTGAGTAAATCTACTTCGAGCGTAACTGTGTTGTAAACCTCGAGTTGGGGGAACGGGGCATGATCCATTAAAAAACGGAGCACGTTAAAACCCAACAGGGTTCAACGGCAGATATCTGAAATGCTTAGCTAGTGCGGAATCATGGCTACATTTTCCTCCAGCCTTTAGTTTCATGTCCTTAGACGGTCGCTGGCATCTGTGTTTTGTGGGACGGAGCAGGATCCTTGTAGTACAGCTTCATCAAAGGCTTTTCCTAGCCCACCACCACCTTTAATAATGATCTACTGAAGCGGCATGATAGGATATCAATTCTGCTTAGGCAAAAAAAATAACCTCCGTGGCAATAACCTTTTATCTATCTACTCCAAGTATTTGTTTGAGGCCACTGAATATTAACATTTTATTTTTTTTGAAAATCGATTGTCAGTTACTTTATATCATGTGTATTAGTGCTCCTAGGGGGGTGAACTGCCAGGATCCCCCCCCCCGACACACACACACAAATACACGCTTCCTGCTCCATTAAAAATCCATCATCTACTGGTAAACCTCACGTAGAGAAAGAAAAGTAACAAATGTAGCCGAAACCATATTTTTTAAAAAAAAAAACACTCACCACAGTTACGTTTTTTCTTGTACTGTATTTTATCTGTAACACTTTTGATAGGATCTTCAGATTCCTTTGGAAAAAACGTGGAGATGTACCTGGAACAAAGGGGGAAACTCGGTGGATCCAGCCCCCCCCCGCGTTTTTAACCAGGGGCATCATAAATAATGTACATATTAGGCAGAACTATTCACTCTTACATGTATAATGCAATAGGACATGTTCCCAGATAGGTGCGCAGAGGGACTGCAGTCCTCTTTGACTTTACGGTTTTAAGCGGGTTTCTTTTTCTTTGTTAAAAATAATGTCTAATTTTCTTTTTATTGAAATATTATACCAGAAGTGCTGGGGCAACTTTCTGAGCTTTGGATATACTCTGTGTGCAAATCTATACAGAATCAGAGTCACACGCATCCATGCACACATACATGCCTCTCTCCCCCCCCCTTAATATTTAACCATTTGGGGAAATAAGGAATTGCAGAAGCCCTGAACTCAAACTTTCAGAATCTTTTTCACACGCACACATGCACAGGGCTCCATAGCATCTCTATGTGCCCGGCTGACAATGGAGAAGAAATACCTCCCCCAAAATTGTAGTTGTTGTGAGCAGGAACTTTACAAGCAACCACAAAAAGCGGGTTTGGTGTACTCCAGCGCCAGTACACCCCGCGCCCCAGAAAGCCATATGCATCAGGCGTAAGAAGACAAGGGTAATAGGATTGAAGGCAACAGCATTCTACTCCGAAGAATGGAAAGCTAGCAGGGAGACCCCCGCGCCATAACCCGAGGCTCATGCATTATGTATGGGTATAGTGAGCTTGGGTATGTCACAGAGAGAAAAGCCCGGCCGTCACACACCCCTTCCAGAATCTTAGCAGCCCTTCTTCACTTTTCACACGAGGGCTGCTCCATGCAAGACGCAGCCAGATTATTATTATTATTATTATTATTATTATTATTATTATTATTATTATTATTATTTTGCTGATGCTAAGGAGTGATTTACCCACCCTCCCTCCCTCCCCATAAAAGCAGCTCGCGCCATTAATTTGGGGCTACCATTACCATTTCGCATCGGAAATCTGCCAACTAAGAACTTTGAAGAACATTAACAGAGCTAGTAGGTAGGGCAAGTGGGCAGGCGGGTGTGGGGGGGAAATCCCTCTTCGATGAAGCCTGGGTCATTATAAAGAGAAATATCTAACAAGCATAAGCCTTTGAAATGACCTTTGGCTTGTATAGCAATAACTCACCACTTAATGAACAACCAGCGGAAGCCCCCTCCAAGAGCTGGCAAGGGATCGAGATTCCAACTTTTCTTCTCTTATCCCTCTCCAAGCCCAACTGGGAAGCAAAGCAGCCCCTTCCTTCCCTCTTCCCCGAGCCACCTCTAAGTTATGCCGACAAAGTGGAGTTTGTGGGGAAGTGGAGCTGGCTGGTCACACACGATGCTCTAACCAGGTCTTTGGTCTTCCAAGGCCTGTGCCCAGCAAACGTCTTATATAATACATCCACGTGGGCGGACGTCAACTTTAAGTGGTTTTACTTATTTTTTTCGCCCTAACCCCTTTAAAAACGCAGTTCATTAGAAATAAGCAGTGCCTCTGTGCGTGTGTACAGTATAAGAAGAAAGCTTAAGTTGAAGGGGGAGTGTGGTCAGCATCAGAGAAGCCCCTGAGCTGAAGAATCATTATTTGCACATACAAAAAAAGGCAGACATTGTTACCCGCTGTTGATTAACGTGGTAAGTTTTCATTTTGTGTCTAATTAATTATCGACTTCTGAATCCTTCTACAGCAGCAATAATACAACGCAGAAAGGTGCTGATGGGAAACTCTTTCTCTCTCTCTCTTTAACAAAAAAACAAAGAAAGAGTAAGCAAAAGCAAATGTTTAACATGCTAGTTTGGGGTTTGTTTTGATGCGCAAACTGTCGCCCGAGTTTCCTGTCTTCTGCCGCAGCCTTGGGCGCCTCCTGAGCAGAAGCGGCTTCCAGAAAAAAGAGACCTCAAGCCCGAGCTCTCCCCCAAGGGCTGTCAGGGATTTGCTGAGACCCCAGGGCCCATCTCTGAGGATTCCCCAGCGCGCGCCCACTCCAAGATAGAGAGAGATGATTGAAATTTTAGGTGAAGTTCCAAGCAGGAGACTCCTCCGCCGCGTAAGGAAATGAAATGCCGCTTGTCGTAATTGGATTCAGCGGACTAACTTGTCAGGCCCGCAGCTTGGAGGCAAAAGGGACTCTAAAGGTGCGTGGAATGGGGCGTGGGGGGGGAGGTCGCTTGCTTCGAAACCTCTTCTGATAGAGACCAGCGCAGAAATTCACCAAAGTGCTGCTTTCTTCCCCTTTCCATTGTTTAGCGAAAATAATACGAATTAACACTATGTGTAGGATGTGCGGAGTGGTGGAAACTTGCGTGGGGGAACGACATAAAGATCATGTGTCTATTCATTCCTTTTCTACATGATCATACGATGAGCTGAAAGCTATGCATTACTTCCTAGGGAGCAAGTCCCACTGAACTTAGTTGGACTTAACTTCTAAGTGAACGTCCATTAAGACTGGGCTGCATGAGCAGAACGCTGCACGCTTACGATGCAGCAAGTTTTCCTTGAAATCAGTTCGATTATTCCAGGTAAAAATGCTGTGGATTCAAGAATACCGGGATGCCATTCGCAGTGCTAGTTGTAAATTCCCACTGAAATCATCCAAGTAAGACAGCGATCCTTTCCTTACTTACCTGGGAGTGATCTGCATTGAGTTCAATGTGCAAGATTGCTCTCAAAGTGGATTTAAACCGGAGTGGCTTTTAAGGCCCCTGATTTTAAACAGGATCGAGTTTCTTTGGATGTAAAGAAACGGAGTAAAAGACAAATGAGCTATCTACCCACTCGATATTTTTAATAATGTGATCCCTGCTTGATGGCAATTGGCCGCAGTCCAGCACAGTACACCTGTGTTGTAGTCCCAAAGGCACCTAGGGAGTAAGTCCCGTTGAATTCAGTGGGATTTACTTCCGAGTAAACAGGCGGCGCAGATGCGGCTGCACTGTTTGTTACTATATGTGGGATTGGTTGCGCCTAACTCTGATGAGTTGTAGCTCTTATTTCTTTCGATTATGGGGTGGTTCATACACACAGGCAGATACACAGACCCTAGGAAACGCCGCTGTAGATGGAGCCATGAAAAATATTTCAGAAGTATGTCAAAAAAGTGGTTTCCCCACCCCACCCCACCCCAGCATTTTGCTTTTGTTTGTTTCTTGCGGGCGGGAACAATTCAGAGAAGGTGGCAGATTCATTGTAAAACAAACGCGAAGTATGAAGGGCGAGTCAACGTTTCCAGAAAGAGTCACCAGAAGCAATAGGCAGTGACACGATTTCCACTAGTTGTGTTTAGAATATTATATATATATATGCATGTGTATATACACACACACAGTGAATGAGAGAGAATTCCATTAAGTCTGACAGTCCGAGGCTAACAGAGCAGTCTAGAGCCATTGAAATACATAGGATGCTTGCCATAGGTCATGAATCCTAACCCAAACTGTTACTTTTTGGTTTCTTGCTTGAACACAAATATATGTCTTCCTTTGAAGTGCCTAATGGAAAACCCTCTTTTCCAGGTCACCCCAGCACTTGATGTCTTGGGTTGGGGAAATGCAACGCAGAAAAGCCCTAAGTTTACTACTACTACAGCCTCCACAACAACAAAACATATTATTACGTCTATACATGCATATATATAGTTCTATAGACTACTAGCACGTTCTATTTCATCTCCCATTACCGTGGTGGTGGGGAGTGGGGGGCGGGCAGGAAAAAAAGGGGATCTGGGATTCAGGATTCCATCTTTGCTCAAGCTCATGCAGTCGCTTACCTGGATCCTAAAACTGTCCTCTTCGGTCAGAAATTGCGCGCTTTCAGCTTGGAAGATATATCCTTCCTCCTTTGTTCTGCAGACAATACACTCCTAAACCTGATCTTGCGGGTCTGCTGGAGCATTTCCATAGACCAGTATTCCCGGTAGAATATATTTTTTTCAAGAGCAAGCCAAGATTGCAGCAGCTCCAATAAAAGAGGGCGAATGGATTCTGAGTTCCTTAGGTTTAATAATAATTTCGGAAATCCTTCACAATCAACCCCATGGAATAAAAAAATAAAGCCAGCTGGTCAAGCTTATCGTTTTGCTTTGTTTGTAAATAACAAGCGATGAGGCCACATACGCATCATCTTTTCAATTATAGCTATATATATTTTACCTTAAAATAAAAAAAGAGCCGCCGAAGAAGCCTTCGGTAATAAGAAATACAGGCGCTGCCTTAAAATATAAGCATATTTGTTCACGTGATCCTGAGAGAGGAGATGGTTCTGATTAAGGCTGGAACTTTCACTCGGGTTATCCTCTGTAAATCCTCCCCCAGGTATCCTGGGTCTAGGTGGCTGCGGAGCTGGGGTGGGCTAACCCACAGGGCCAAAGGCACCCACAAACCTTCCTAGGTGGGGCGGGGAGCGAGTCGTAACAACCTGCTCTAGTCAAGGTGGCCATTCACCGTCCAAGTGCCCAGGGGCATCACACACACAGCGTAGTTTTCAGAGCCCTCTTTAGAAATCCACATTGGCTCCATCACCTTAGCAAACTATTTCACAGAGTAGGTAGGGATGGTGATGAGGAGGAGCGGGCGTGGGGGGCGGCGGCGGCGGCGGGAGGGAGGGAGAGATTGGGGTTGAGGTTGGGGAGGGGGTTTGCAGACCTTGTCGGATATTCGAGGCAAGTTGAACCAACATCACAGCAAATTTGGCTCCAGGATCTCTATAGGGTTATAATAACCCGCGATCAAAACGAATTGCGGGGGGGGGGGACTCATGTTAATAGTAGGGGTGGGGCTTGTTCCCCATTGCTCCTCAAAATAATTATTATAGTTTCATAATGAAGGAAGATGCGTGGGCTTGCCTTGCTTTGCTATTTCTGTAAAATCCACTGACGATAGAGGGTGGCTGTAACTCTGTCCTAGTTACCCTTCCATTGTATAGAATATAGAATAATCTCGTTCTTTTCACCTTTCTTGTTGTTGTAGGGGACAAACAAATTCGGCAAAGTTGGGTTTGGTCTACGATGAAGGTTGAAGATCAACCTTGTCTTCATGGCTTAATAGAGAGCTCCTGGTGTTGGGGAAGCATCTGATCTCTGTCCTGCTCTGCCCTAACTCTCGCTTGTATTTATGTCTGTGTAGAAACCTTCTTCAGATACAACCATCTCGCGAGTTTGTCACACAAATAATGTCCGAAGCAAGTCAGATTATTGCGCAGCGTTGCTGTTGTTACTATGATGATGATGATGATGATTACTATTACAGCTCTTTTGTCTGGTGTCTCTAAAAGTAACTTGGAGCTATAAAAGCGCCCAACCTAATCTAGAATCTCCTAAGATTTCATTACCATCCAAAGCATGGGGAACTTGACAGTAATGTATTACCTTACAATACGCACCATAAGTGTGTGGTAGCATTTATCTAAATTACTCTGCTTTATCCTGACTTTGCAAACCAGTCTTTTTTTAAACACAAACACACACACACCACACACACGGGGTGGGTGGGTGGTGGAAGAGGAGACAAATTGTAGTCCTGTTATCAAAGCTCAAGCAGAAACTCATATTCAAGAATCTGCTGTCACTTAAAACCTGCGGGCGCAGGTTTTATGCATTTCTGGAGTCTGACTACATGCATGCTCACAGGGGAGTAAGCTCCTGAATGTGAGACATAATTCCAGGTAAATCCCAGGTACTCAGGATTGCATCCCATTGCCTCCGATGGTTCCAGTGGGAACGAAGCATATGAGCTGAATTGGGAGCCCTCTACTCTTCCCTGTCAGATGTCTCTTCGACTAGCTGTAAAACCTGTCGGCGTCGGAAATAAAAGCTGGTTCCAAAAATAATTTAACCTGAGAAGCACATACTAACAAAATCAAGCAGAGATAAAAGGAATAAGGATGCTGAAGAAGAAGCGGGAGAAGCGACTTCTAAATATTTTCAGGGGGGTGGGGTGGGGTGGAGATCGCACCTTCCAGAAGGGCCACCTATAAATTATGCGGCTAAAACAAACAAGCAAGCAACAACCCTACGAAATTAAGGCTGAAAACGCTGCAAGCCAAGTGTGAAGCTGACCGAGAGGGCGGGAGGTGAGGGGGACTCCCAGTTTGGCCGAGATGTGCCTCCGTAAAGGATCTAAGGCTTTTTCAGTCCAAGCATATGTTCATAGAGCAATAAAATGGAAAGATTTACAGTCCTTCCTGGGCCTCCTTCTTTCTCTTTCTCCCCCTTCCACGTCGTACCACCCCTCCATCACACACACACAAACGCAGGCGATCAGCATCGCACCCTTCCAGGAATTACTTACGATGATTTATAACAATAAACCCGGCAATTGTCAAACTGATAAAATATACTGGGCGATACGCAGGAATCAGCGTTATCATTAAAGGGCCTTTTCCGTTTAGGTTCGGAGTTTCTTTGCCTCTCTCCCTCTCTGCGTCTGTGACTCTTGCTCTGTCTCTTGTGTAGTTTGGGATTCTTTCTGGGACAAACCAGAAAGATATATATAAACTTTGCTCGTGTGTGTGCGTGTGCGCGCGCGCGTGGACGAATTCGGAAAGAGCAAATCTGATTCTTAAGTCACTATCCCAAACCAAAAGCATTTGTCATCTTTGAATAATTGAATTAATGTGTTATTGTTTGAATGTATAATTCATAACGCAGGAAACTCTGTCTTTGTCCTGACACATAGCGGAAGTAATAAAAATATGTATTATTATTATTATTATTATTATTATTATTATTATTATTACACAAGCTCTCCAAGTAACGCGTAAGAAAGACCACACCGCTTGCCAGAAACAAAACAAAGCATTTCCAAGCAGCCAAAGGCTTAGGAAGATAGCTCTTGGCTTTGTGATATACACACCCATATATATATGTATGTGTGCCTATGTATTTGCGTGTATAGTTCTATCTATGTGTACACACACAAATGCATAGACGCACAAATGCATACAAGCACTGCAGTTCAAAATTCCCATTTGCTAAAGCGAGTCTTTTCCCCGCCACCCAAAACAAAACAAAACCCAGACTGACTGACTGGCTGGGTGTCTTCTACAAAATACTCAATGCCGACTCCAGTGGGACTGTCCCCATCTTCAGGTATCCCACCCCCAACGGTTCCAGAACGCCATCCCTCCCCACAAATATATTGCCAAACGGAACATCTGAAATCACCCACGTCTTTGTGTGACGGCACCATAGTGTATAGCCTAACCGGGTCGGGAGGGTGGCGGCGGTGGAGTGCCCTTAGAATTCATTATCTCTTGGTTAAAGTCTGCCTTGGGTAAAATTTCAACTCCGTTTTATAGCCTTCTATTATGACGCAAAGGGGGAAAAATTTACGACCCTCGCTTGAAAAGAAGATCAGGGCCTTTTCTCACCATTTAAGAATGGGGCAGCAGATGCCCTGACAGCTATCATTGTTCCCAGTAAGATATAAACAACCAGTAAATCTTCACCCATTTCCCCACACAAGCAGCTTTTGGCCAGACCTCCCTTCTCTCTCTCTCTCTCTCTCTCTCTCTCTCTCTCTCTCTCTCTCTCTCTCCTCTCTCTCTCTTCTGCTGTGGAATATAGAAAGATCCTTTCCTTATTCAGTACCAGAATATCTCATAATAAAGAGTAAACATTGGGGTGTCTCTCTCCCCCCCCAATATGCCTACTACAGCTTCTGACTAGGGCAGAGTTGCAAATCAGGAGGAGAAGGGCCCCTATTTGTCAAACATTTGACAGCTAAGTTCATTAAGGATTTCGAAATATAAAAGGAAAGAAAGAAAATGTGTACCTACCAAGCTCCGCTTTCTTTCTTTCTTTTATTATTGGTAATTTCCCCCCCTTCGGCTGTAGCCAAAGAGCTAGGTGTGCATAGAAAGAGCCTGCGCCCCTTTGTATATTATATTCTTGGGATCTCTTCAGTTTTCAAGTCTGATAGAGTCCTTTGCTTGGCAGATTAATGACGACTCCGTGTTTCTTAAGGGACGCGCTGAATTAATTATTTCGCCCATCACGTGGTCAGGACTTGGAGAAAAATCTATTCTTATCATCTTCCTTGCACTTTGAGAGGCTGTCTGCTGTGACTCTTCCCTAGCAAAAGATGATTTGGGTCTACATGGTTAGATTTAACCCTCTCCTCCTCCTCCTCCTCCTCCTCCACCTCCTCCACTACCACCATCTTCCTGACACACACACGCACGAAAGAAAATAAAAGAAATCGGGGGTGGGGGGAGCTTTGGCAAACATGGCCGATGGAAGCTACTTGAGGCGCTCCATTGAAAAGTCCCTGTTTACTATACTGTAGAGAGGATTTGTTCTGGATCCTGCCTCTCCCCCCCCCAGCCCCGCCCCGCTTCCGCACCATAAGGACTAGCGGCGAGGCAATATACAAACTGGAATTGATGGCAACGGGAGGAGCACAAGGCAGCTGAGAAGCCTTCAGCGTAAATTTGTGTCCTGAATCTTTACCACTCGTGGCTGTGGCGGTGCGCTGACAAACAAACACACAACAATCCCTCATCAGTCTCTCCTGTCTAAAGGGGGGGGAAATCATACTTCGCTCCAATACATGGATGGGGGTTCCTTGTTTTCATTCTTCCAGGCTGGATGATTTGGTTTTGGACTCCAGTTTTGGCTGCTCTTCCAAGAGAAGACAAGTCAACATGTGTAAAAGGGGGAAGAAGGCGGGGGAGCGAGGGGGAAACAAATCAAAATATATCCGATAAAAATAGCGCCATCGACCTCCTAGACAGATAAATGCTTTATTGCTGTCAGGGGTGTTTATGTCGGAAGGAAGGAGGAGCCTTTCATGTTAGAAGTCTACAGGAACTTTCTGAGTGCTCCAGTCGTCTACAGATTGATTCCTAAGGAATATAAGATAATAGGTTCCTAGGAACAAAAAAAGGGAGAGGCCTGTTTCTATCTGCAGAGTGTGGACTTCAAGTTTGGGCGGTTCTTCCTCCACAGAATGATTCTGATTCATATACAGCAGGCTTTCCCAAACTTGGGTCTCCAGCTGTTTTGGACTACAATTCCCATCATCCCAGACCACTGGTCCTGCTAGCTAGGGATGATGGGTGTTGTAGTCCAAAAGCAGCTGGAGACCCATGTCTGGGAAACCCTGCTATATAGTAATACCACCTATCACACAGAAACAAGTACGATGGGTCCAATTGACCTTACCTTCTATCAGTTAACATAGCAACAATAATGTGGGATAAAGCTATCAGTGGCTACTAGTCAAGATGGCCATGTGCTATGTACTCTCATTGGTGTCAGAGCAGGTATACCTCTGAATACTAGTTGCTGGGAATCTCAAGTGGGGAAAGTGCTGATGCAACCAGGTCCTATCAGTGGGCTTCCCACAAGCCTCTGGTTGGTCACTGTGAGAAGAGGACGCTGGACTAGGTGGGGCTTTGGTCTGATCAGCTATTATTGTGCTCTTAAGTACAACAGAAGGCGATTGATATCAATGTGTTGAAGGTCTCCATTTTTGATTGTGACTCCTGTGTTGCCAGCACATTATTAAGCCGCATTAATTCTGGAACTACTCCATTCATCAACTGAGTGAGACTAGTCCCAGCCCCATTAAAACTGTTAAAACCATTAAAGCCAAGGTGAGTTCTGCCATACTTTTCAGTGACATGTAGGTTACATCTCAGTTTTGTGGATTCTTGTCTAAAACTGTAGTCCTAAAAAAAACACCTGGAGAATAAAATCCACTTATTGCTGGAATTCTAACATCCAAATTCTGTGTGTGTTTACTCCCAAGTAAGTGAGTTCAGTGGTGTTCAATTAAACATATGTCCCAAGTAAGCAGGCATTGGCTTTTCAGCTGGAAAAAAACACCTATTAAAATCCATTACTTATAACACATCCACTACCCAGTTACCTGGGAGTAAGTACAAATGAACCCAATGGAACTTACCTCTAAAAAGACATGTAGAGTATAGGATTGCATTTCTGGGAAGCAATTCACCTGAGAGCAGGGAAGGCAAACTTTTTAAGTCTGAGGGAGTGTGTGTGTTTGCATCTTTTGCCAATCAAATATGAGATGTGGTGTGTAGAGCAATGTACCATAGTATTCAAAGCTTGTATCAGCCATGAGCTCATCAGAAGGCCTTAGGGATGCCATCACCTTTCATCCTCAGGCTCCCATCTGTGACATTTAATAATGATATTGGCCTACCCTTACAGCTACTTGTGTGCCTTACAGTGTATCAATACCGAGAATACAACCACCCACACACTATACTCAGAAGTGAGTATGGGTTTTCAGATTGAGTCTTGATGCCCTAAAAATTGACTAAAAGGGTTTAGCAATAATTGGCACTCTAATCTTCAATACACTAGACCAGATCCAAAGAGCTTAATTAATCTCACCTAGGTGCTTTGTTGAGCTGGAGGGAAATTGCTGTTTTTAAGTTGGGAGAGTTTGCATACAAACACACACAAAATGCTTTCAAAATCCCTATCAGCTTCTTATGAGATTGGAGGAGGGCCGGCTGTCTGAGAAAGGCCACCCAAGCTGCATATGCACTTAAGGAATTAGTTACAAGTTTTTTGGGATCATGGCGAAAACTTGGAAGTAAGTCCCACTGAAATAAGTAGGATACTGTCAAATATATCTGATAATATTAAAGGCTTAGGAAAGAGAGTGAAAGGAGGCAAAGTCACAGCCTATTTTAACATGCTGTCACCTATTATATATTTTTATTTCCCCCCTTCCTTTCTCCTATTTTTGTAAACCATCCTGGGAGCCTGGCTGAAAGGCGGGATAGAAATATGTAAAATAAATACATTTAAATGTAAATGGCGGTTGCCACAGCTTTTGATACACATGCCCCCCCTCCCTATCCACAATTAATCAGCCATAATCTCCACTGAAAACAGTGAGGTTTCATTCCAAATCTGACTGTGTCCCTAAATAAATTTATTTGGAAGCAACTGCAGCTGGGATTAGTGAAATTTACTTCTGAGTCAATATGCTTGGGCTGAACTATAAAAGGTCCTATGCAAACTTACTTGAAAGCAAGCCTGTGGAACCCAGTGGGTTTAATATAAACATAATTGGGTTTCCAATGTAAGGCAGCAAGCCTTTGCACCCTTACTTGGAAATGAGCCCTATTGAAATCAGTGATACTTACTTCTCAATACAGGATAGGATAAGATAGGTTCTTCCGGCATACTTCATTAGCTACTGTTTGTAGAGTTCTACTATGAGATGGCAAACATGTCAAGGGAGGATATTAGAAGATAGCACGCCTCTCTTGGGTCGCTATCAATTCAAAGCTTTTTTGATCGAGGTACAATAGAATACCAGTATTTATTTCGGTGTGTGCGTGTCAAACATGTATGCTTAAAAAGGACTTAGACGGAAAACAATTTGTATAAATAGTTCTTTAATCAGAGGCAGCAAAAAAAATTGGCAAAGTCTAGAAAACATCTCAGGGTCACAACTGCCGTAGAGACAACGCAGCTTAATCACAGAGGTCATGGTAATAATATACAACTTTGTGTCTCCAAGGGGAAAATAAAAGATTCCCCTACAATCTTCAGTGTGGTAGCAGGACCATCTCTGCATAGTTCAAAACAAGTACCATCATTATAATCACTTTCATCAACAACTTCACTCACCCCCAGAAAAGTGAGAAGAGTTTGTAGGAAATGAATGGGATGGTAAGGTTGTGTGCGTCGTTTTCTTTTAAAATCATTTTTGGCCAAATGTTTACATCAAGCAGAAACCCTTTGATACTCTCCCACTTCCATCACTCTCTTTCAAGAGTGGACCAACATCACTGCGACCAAGATTTAAGACTTCAAGAAGAAGAAGAAAGAACTCAAAGGGGTTTCCCCCCCCCAACACAACTTTAAGAGTTTGAACCAAACATTTGTCCAGAGGACATTTACATTACAAAAGGACTTTGGCCCAGTTCTGCCCCCACCCCTTTCTTCTTCACACGTTCTTCAGTTCACGTCATTTGGGTTGGGGATGGATGAGCTACATTGTGAAGTCAAATTTGTCCTACTGACAGCCCCACTGGAAACATGTTTACTCGGAAGCAAATTCCACTGGGTTTAATAGGGATTGTTTCCTTGCAAGCAGTGGAGCATTACTGCCTCTTCCCTTTTGTTAAACCAACCTTCAGCGGCAGCGTGGCCATATTTGCCATAGATTGAGCCCCACTGAAATCAGTTACACCTACTTCTGAGTAAATATACAAAGGATTCGCGAACGTAACCCTGAGCACGTTTAAGGAAGAAGTCCAGGCCAATAAAGCCGATGGACCAGAACTTCCTAGTGAAACGTGTTCAGGATGGAGAGACGCGCAGACACACAAAGGAAATCCATTTTCTCCTTCCCTCCCGTTTCCCAGATTATCCCCACCACCGCCACCAACCTTACTTACTTTCTAGGATATTACTCTGCGCGGTTACTAGAGAATACCCCACTGAACGCAGGATTTACTTCCGAATCAACGTGCCCAGGGACCAGACGTTTACTAAGCCCCGCGAAGCTCAGGCAGTCTTGCCTTGGGCTTTAGACTGCAAGGAAGCTAGGGTTGTTGACTTCTCTTTCCCAAACAACACGCTTCCATGGGACAAAACGACTCAACACAGGCCATATGTAAACAATGGTTTCCCTGTTTTTAAATCAATCTAACCTAGAGCTTCTGTTGAGAAGAAGATTTCGAAAGGGACGTGATGAAATCTGAGCACAGTGAAAATCTGGGGTTAGGAAGGATGCTTCCCCCCTTTAAAAAAAATGATTTTAGGGTTTAGATCTCCAAATTTGAGGCTAGGTCTTGACAACAAGCCCTCTTTTTCTCTTGGTACTTTTTTCGGTGCCAGCAGAAAAGGAAGGGGAACTCCAGGTCCAAGAGGTTAAGGGTTCAGAGGTCATTCCTCCCGGCTGAAATACGGCGAAACGAAGGGGGGAAAACGTGTCCTCTGGATGAACCTGTTTCTACAATTTAGCCCGAACTTCAGTAAAATACCTTTTCAGCCTCTCAACGTGAAGGCGTCAGAAAAGAAGACGTCTCCACTATGTATGAACTGGGCGCTTTTTGTCATAGACAATGACGCGCAGTGAATGCAGGAATATCCATCTTTAATATCACGGACGGGCAGATATTCAAGGGAAGCCCCCGTAAGAGTCTGAGAAGTAGACTCAACTAAATAGAGAGAGGAGAGAGAGAGAACAAAGAAGGGGCTCCAGGACCCAACACAAAAGAACACAGCCTTCTAAGACCCCGATCCTAAATACCTCAAAGTAAGCCCTACTGATCGTCTAAGGACTGTCTTCCAAATAAGCCTGCTGGCTTACTTTGGTGGGAAAAAAGCACAAAAGAAACTGCCAAACTGCCGTGACTTCCATGATCCACTACATTAAATATGTGCCTCTCGTCCTATTATTTAGACACATCCATCTCTCTTCTTCTCTCCCCTCCCATCTCTTTTTCTAATCAAGGAAAACCTTCAGAACTTGGGCTATGCGATTATAAGATGAACCCAATGTGGCTATTTGGCATGGAGGAAAACAATACAGACCACACTAAGATCCCATTCTAGAACACAGAAATGTCAATTCTTAGAATTCAGAATTCTCTTGCAACACTCGGTAGGCTGAGTGGGTTGGCGATCCTATGCACCCTTACCTGAGAGTCAGTCTTATTGAATTCTGCGGGGCTTACTTCTGAGTAGGCAGGTCTAGGGTTGTGCTAGAATTCCCGTCGAAATCAACATGCCTGGGCAATGGCTGTTCATTTAAGAGGGATGCGAACTTAACAAACAAGCTCATCTACCTTTCTTCTTTTTCCAATTTTCCGAAACTTAGCCTCCTGATTAAGGGGGGGGGCGTGTTATATTTACTTCGTTCCTATCCAAATTTGTAATTGGAAGGGACGGCGGTTTTAGCATCGTTTATGTAAGGTTTGCATTGGTTCAGATACTTTCAGCCAAATCTGGGTTGATCTACACAATAGTATAAAAGGCATGGATGCATGCCGAGGTATGCTACTAGAGCATATTCTTCCCTCACTAAGCCTACCCGCTTCCTCTGAAATTATATTAAAACAGATCCAATATTTCCTATTTGGGAGTGAATAAAAAAGAAACACAAGCATTTCCATCCGAAACATGCAGTTCATTCCTGGGCTTTTGTTCCGTCTGTTTTGCTTTGAAAAACCAACACGATGGTTTAATTCAAAACATTATAGTAATAGTAAACACCATGCCACCTTGTTTGTTTGTTCCCCATATCACAAATCCATTGGAATATTCACTTCATTTTTCCCGTTTTGCTTTCCTTTTGTTTATAATTTGCCCTGTCCCTCCTCCCACACAACACCCCTCCCTCCAACCCCGCCTTGGCTCAAAGTATAACGCGTGAACAAAAGGAAACGTTTTTAATCCATTTCATTTAAAAACGATAATAATGCTTTGCTCCTCGTCTCTAAAAGCTAGAAAACATTTGCCTATATACAGAATATTTTTTAAAAAAAAACGGGGTCAGGGAGTGGGGGGGGGAGAAAGATCTCTATTTTTATGGGAGATAAAAACACTGAATAAAATTGAAAGGAAGGGGGAGCACACGCTTGCGTTCTCTCTCTCTCTCTCTCTCTCTCTCTCTTTTTGGTTTGTCTCTCTAACTTTTTCTTTCTCCTAAACAAGAAATAAATAAATACGCTAATACAGTACAAAAAATAACAATAAAATAACCCGTTTCACATCATATTTGTATTAAATATTTCTGAAAAGTTAGAAGGATGGAAACGCTTTCCCCTCCCCTTAAGAAACAAACAAAAAAAATTAACGGTAACAGCGGAGATGAGCGGGGGACGAGGGGAAGAGTTCACAGGTTTTCAGAGACTTCTGTTTAGGATTTACCCAAATGCACAACCCGGAATGGCATTGGGGTGGGGTGGGGAGGAAGAAATAACGAAATTAAGAGAATCAATTCCACCACCACCCAAAAAAACCTCTCTCCTTGGAGATCCCAAACAACACAATACGATCCCGTTTGTAATGGTACAATAGCTGTGTGTCGGCAGAGGAGTTTTATTTTAAAAATATTTTTATCTATCTTTCTCTCTCTCTTTCTGTATATATATCTATATATATATTTATAGTTATCACTTTCTCACCACCTGGATGCAGAGTTTGTTTGAGTGTGAATGGTTGTGCTGTTTTGCATTGTTCCTACGAAGTCCATAATATCGTTGGGTTTGTCTTCAGTACCTTAAAGCAGGATGAGGACAATTTGGGAGTTGTTGGCTGCTACGTGCAGGTTTCTGCTTTTAGCCGGCATGTGCGTTTGTTTGGGTGCTTGTTTGTATATTTGTTTGTGTATCCTGGACAGTTCAGTTCCGAATCAACCGGGTCTGAAACGGACCATCTTCCAAGTTCCCTACAAAGTTGTCAAGTCTGTCTGATGCTCCTTGGAGACAGTCTGTGAGTGTTGGCTGGGGGCCGAGGAAGAGCTAGAGGACCGGCCCTTGGTGTTGGGCAGTTTGTGGTCTTTTTTCCACTTCATCCTCCTGTTCTGGAACCAGATCTTGATCTGGCGTTCGGAGAGACACAACGTGTGGGCGATTTCGATCCGCCGGCGCCGAGTCAGGTACCGGTTGAAGTGGAATTCCTTCTCCAGCTCAAGGACTTGCTGCCTCGTGTAGGCTGTCCTGGAGCGCTTCGGTTCTCCTCCGGTGTAATTAGGATTCACTGAGCGGGGAGAGACAAACCACAGGCAGGGCTTAACAACCAACCCTCCAGAACAACAACAACAACAACAACAGCAAACCCACAGCCTAATCTTGACTTTCTCATTAGGCGTTAAGGAAGAGAGAGAGAGAAAAGGGAGTCTCTGGTAACCATGTGGCCGTTATATACACCATTACATTTGCTAATAACAGATGGCCATGCTTTCTTCCTCTCTCTCTCTCTCTCTCTCTCTCTCTCTCTCTCTCTCACACACACACACACACACACACACACACACACACTAACCCCCCCCTCCTTCCCTCATGGAAACAGCGGACCTTTAAATATCTCTAGCATCTTTCTGAAATGGAATATCCTCATGCCCACAACCACATGACCAAGAGGCCTATTTCCCCGGCCATAAAAATTTATGGCGAGTGTAATTGGCTACCTCGATTTCAACCCGCGTCGCGAAGCCTGGAAAGGACTTTGGAGGGGTGGGGTGAGGTGGGGTAGTGAATCAAGAAGGGGGAGGCGGAGTGGGGTGGGCGGGCGAGGTGGGTAGCAGAAGGGGATGCTTACCTGAGTTAACGTGGACTTTCTTCATCCAAGGGTAAACCACCGCTGGCTGCTTCATTGCTCCTGCTGCTGTTGGTGGCGATGACCCGTTGGGGCTTTTGAGGCTGGGCTGCTGGTTGCAGGTCCTCGTGGCGGGCATTGGAGGCGGGGGACAGGGCTCAGCCTGCCCGGGGAAGTGGCTCGCTGGGCCGGATTGCTCCTGCCCGTGACCCCGCGGCTGCACTGCCGAGCCTTGGGCATTGCTACAACCGTAAGGCTGCTCGCTGTAGTTTGACCGTGGATAGATTCCCTGGTGCTGGAAGTCAGAGCCTTGCGAGGCACCGTAGTAGTCTGAGCTTTGCTCAGCAAGGTAGCTGTTCTGCAGATATTCCTCGCAAGGGGGGAATTTGGGGTCCACATACTTAGAGTTCACCATATACGAACTCATGGCCATTAATTTCGGAAGGTAGAAAATACTAATTTTTCTCGTGTTGTCTTTTTTTCTCCTTCCAGAGAGCCCTCCTACTTGCTGTCAACTGAATAAAGTTAGGCGCCCATGTGACCTGCTCAGCCAATCGGGAGGCAGAGAGGTTTATCACCGGATTTGTGTGTGCACCTCATAATTTCCACAAATTTCACTAAATAATATACGGGTAATCAAGTGGACCCACATGCTGTCTGATGATTCGCGTGGTTTCCCCCCTCTCCCTCCCTCCAAAAGGAGATATGAATACCATAAAACACGATTCATCAATAGATGGCCGTCTCCCTGACACCCACGCCCCAACCCCATCTGCCCTCTTCCCCCCCTCCCCCAGGTAAATCAAAGCCTTTTGTCTCATCTGACTTTCTTAACCTTTGATGCCCTTTAGTTTACAGTTTCGGGGATCATATGAAAACATTAGTCGGTTACATTTCAGCAATCAAGAGCCAAAGCGTTAAGTTCAGGCAAGGGGAGCGAAGGAAGCGTCGAAAACCAGGCAAAGGACAGAAAATCAGAAGAAGACATCAAACAAGAGGGCAATATGATGTACAATGGATCTCCTCTGCCTTTGTTTGGCAGGGGTCAACCAAAAGTTACCAGCATCTAGTTGGGCAGAACAAAATTAGGCAATAAGTAACTAGCTTCGAATTTACATCGCAAGTGTCGAAACAATCTGTTTTTGTAAACTCCATACAGATAACAAACTATCCTGAGACCTCTAAAGTTCAACCTAAAAAAAAGATATTTAAAAAAAAAATGGCTGGTTTTTTTTAAAAAAAATGGCTGTTGGTTGTTTTTTTTTAAAAAAAGCTTTAATAAGACAATTCCAATATTCAAATTGTTCATAGGCTTATTTCAGAGTACAAGAAAACGAGGCGACTGTTTCTCTTGGCGTCCAACGTTAACATAAAAATCTGGAGAAAAATGGGGCATGGGAACGAATACAGAAATGGGTATTATCAAAGTTACTTTAGCCACCCTTTATTATTATCTGCAAGCACATATTAACTGGCCAATTAGCATTTTCACAAATTCTTTGCAGACTAATTATATTAATACGAACAGGTTTATGGTGAGAAATAAATAACTGTAATAATTTTTTTAAAAATAAGCAACAAATATAGAACTATTCTTTTTAATGTCCTAGTATACCAGAGTGAGGCAATAGCATCCAACATGCATGTGTCTTTGAGCATCTTCTATGTTTATAACTTATAACCATTTGCAGAAAGGTGAAGTTTTTGCATCGACCATATATTCCCCTAGAATCGAATCTGTGACTATGTAAACACCACACAAATTCGGTTCTACAGGGTATATATAGACAACGTAATAACATTTTGCTTTCGTCTACAGAGGGTGGGTAACAAAGGCAGCGTCACTGTAGCGTCCTGATCCCTCTGACTCGCTCGCGAGGAATTCATACTACTCTCTGTTGGGGTAAAGGTCTGAAATTATGGATTTGAAAAATATAATGATTTCATAGGAAAGCATACCAAAAAAGTGTCATTTTTGTGACTTTGGTCTTTTTCAAGATGTAACGAGTTCTCACGACGGGATTTTCAGATAATCTACGTGACAATCGCTCTGGATTCTTCAGCATTTAAAGCACTTGCGCTTAAAAAACACACCATTCAAATAATAACTGTACACTTTCAATAAAAAGAAAGGCTGTCAGCTAATTTGTTTTTTGTCAATAGCATGATGTTGATCTAAACAATCCGCCTTTCAATCCCATAATAAAAGTCTTGGTGCAAAGGGACCTTTATATAGGAGAAAGCTAACTATTCGTTTCTGAAAACAACTAAATGGAATTATTTCTATTTTTGTATTTTTACCTTGATGGCACTAGCATCAAGCTGAATATTCTGCTAACTGCGGAGAGTATCTGAGCCTTATAAAAAGAAGGGGGGAAAACCCTCCACACCACTGTCCTTTGGTTTTCATGCAGTAGTGTTGATGGTGAAGGGCAGGGCAAGAGGTCATCTTAAATCATTTACAAACATATCCCAGCGTTTCATTATTTCTACTTTGTCGACGGCAACACACAGGATTCCAAAAGTTCATGCATTGTGGCTGACCCGGTTCCTCTGTGTTGTCTTGCGGTCAGCTCCCTTCCATTCTCCCTCTGTTAGGTATTCTAAGCAAACCAACTTGGGATAAATCAGAGCGAGAGTGAATGGGAATATATGTACGTGTCTGTGTGTGTGTGCATATGTGTATATATGTATGTGTGTGTATACACATATATGTATCTATAGACATGTATACATATATATCACTAAGCATCTGTGAGCAAATGGTTTTTTTAAGCAACGACCTGCTCCTTTTCATGGAATTAGGGGTGGCTTTTTCTTTCCAGAAAGTGGTCTCCTTGGGACAGAAATGGAAGAGCAAGTGGATCACTTTACGGATTTCTGAATCAGTACCTGCTCTCTGAGTTGGCTAAGGAGGCATTCTGATTTCTAATGAGAAGAATGCGTGGGTACTCCCCACTCTTGCTCCCTTTGATGAGTAAGTATTTAAGCAAGAAATGCAAAACGGTCCAATTCTACAGAATATACGTTTTCAAATGTTACTTCTCGGGGAAAGCGGAATTAAGGGGTGGCCTGGGACAGGACTAATCGGAGAAAGGGCTTTCTTTAATTTAAACAAAACAAAACATTTTAAAAAAAGAATCGTTCGAATATTTTGTGCAATAGCCCAGATTTTCATATTTGTTAGACGCTGTGACCTGCGTTTCACCTTATTGCGCGACTTGCTCAGACAGGTCAAAGCCAAAGGAGTTATTGATGAACAAAAGCGTTAAACATTCACCTCGTGCTCAACTGCCCGTACAAATTCTTTTGATCCACCAGGCCGTTTTTGTATTCTGGTTCATAATCAGTATGCTGCAGCTAAGTTTAAGGAATATTTTTTAAAAGAAGAAGAAGGAAGGAAGGAAGGAAGGAAGGAAGGAAGGAAGGATAGAAAATGAAAAGGTGGTGCTTATTTTCTTGTTAGGTTTTAAGGCTGGCCAAAGAAAACTGAGGCAAGGGCAAAAAAAGAGGGGATTTTAGTAGGAAGGAAGAAAATGTGGGAAATCCCAGTCACCTTCTTAGTGGTTTAAAGCCATCCAAAAGCAATACACAGCACAATATTGTGATTTTAAAACAGGCAGATCGATGTATCAGGCTGGGATTTTAAATTAGCAAAGTAAATGGCTCAGAGCTAAGGAAGGAAAGCATAAAGGAGACAGAAAGATGTTGTGCCGAAAATAATCGCTTTTAGAGGTTGAGTAACATATGGTTATATTGGTTTCCCTTTTTTTCTAAATAGGGAGGTAATGTATTGTATCCCAGGACAGCAGGCTAGAACTCATGCTCCACATATAATTATGCCACATATACTTGCAACCATTGAACTAATCATAGCCTTTCTTCCTTCCCCCTTTTTTGAAATCTAGCCCTCCCTCTCGTATTATTTTTACCTCCTGTTTCCCCTAAGTTCAGACAGCAATATTATCTGTATCTGCTTTCTTCCAGTATTTCATAATGTCAACCACTCTATCTCGGGAACACTTCACTGACACCTAACAATAACGTCATTAACACAGCCTTGGTTGCGATCCTATGCGTATTGACTAGGAGTGCACCTTTCCATTGCAAGCAGCAGGCCTTTATGCCCAAAATAAAAGGGGAGGAGATACAACAGCATTTAGAGCATAACTCCTCGTTGGAACATTAGTTCATCCTCAAAGGCTGCAGTACCGAGAGGGCAAGCGCAATCCGTATTTTGGATCTCCACCAAAAGAGGAGCCAACCAGTAGAAGTGCTTGCCCTGGTGCATGATAGATTCAACATTTGCACAGGGAAACACGGCATGACTTTATCCTGTTAAAATGCTAATCCTGCTCGTTAGCTGGAAAGAGCTTAAGAGAGGCACAAGATGGGCACCTTCACCTGCAATTATCTCCCCAGAAACTGCACAATCAGCGTTTGCTGTGATCTGCAGCCACAGACCGCAGGAGGATGGAAGAGGGAGACAGAGAGAGAGAGAGCAAGCTTGAAGCCCCACGAGCCGTCCAGTACAAAACAGCCTTGCAGAAACATCAGAAACACACTATCTCTGTTTACAAACTCAAACATTGACAAGGCGATGTTTGCACACACGAAAAGGAGAGGGAAAAAATGCACTTACTGTAGACGCCCTTCCATTGTCCCGAACCTGTTGCAATGGAGGGAAAGAGGAGAAAGAAAATAAACAAAACCATTTCGTATTGTTGTTTTTCCATGTATAGATGATACTGATCATATTTTTTTTGGGGGGGGGAATGCACGCATTGCATCTCTATTTAGATATGAGAATGTTAAGGACACAGGCAGGCATTGCATATAAAGGTGACAAATCAACACACTCCCCCCCCCAATTGCTGATTTGCCTCTTTTGTTAAATTCTTTTTGTAATAAAAGCCAGCCCAATTAAATATTTCAGTCAGAGTTACCATGTAATTGTATACGATCATCCTTACTGCTAGTTTCAACTATGTTTCTATAAAATGTTTTATCTGATAAAGATATAAAGGATTCTTCCTCCAACTGGGTTAATCCCAAAGTGACAGAAACCTTACCAGCGTAGTGAATCCCTGAAGAGCCCTGGCCAGTATTTAGTCAGTAACCCGCTTGCTTAAAGATCCATACCATTTCCCCAACATGAACTTGTAAATATCATCATTATTACAGTAAATCTATTTTATTGTTTACTTAAACAGATTTCCCTTTTTCTGTCTGTGTCTTTCTTCTCTTATTGTAACAAATAAATTATACATTATCACCCACGTGGAGAAAGAGAGACTATTTAAACAATGTTCTCAAAGAGAAACAACCAAGGTTGAGCTATTTTGCAAAACATCCCCTTCACTTTTGCCTGCGCTATCCCTGAGAAGGGCTGTATAGACACCCAGACCAGCATAAAGCAGGGAGCAATCATTCCATCGATGTATCATCTTATCTCTCGTTCCGTTCCTCCCTTCACTCTCCTTCTAGAATAACAGCCAGAACGCAATGCCCTTGAAATCTCTGCAAATTAAACACGTAATGAAGGATCTACCGGCTTAAACCGAGGTTGGTTTCTTTCACAAAATTAAAATTAAAACCGTCGACGTGCGATTCACTGACAGCTCTCTTAAAACTTGGAGCAAATCCGAAGGAAATGCTATTCCTAAAATACTTCCGGGCTTCCTTGGATCTGATCTTTTCATTCATATACAGTTCCAGGGAACACTCAGACACACGGTCACTGGAGAGAGGGACTCGGTCACATATGGAGCGCGAGAAGAGACTTACTGTGAGCTTTGCCAAAGGGAAGAGGAAGGTACCCCCGGGAGAAGCAGAGGTCCTGGGCGCTTGGTTTCAGGCAGAGGTCTCTTGCCTAACACTTTCCCTGTCACTGCTCCCAGGAACTAAAGCATCTGCACTTGTATGCTCTTAAACTAATTTATGGTGGGAATTATATTTTGGCTTGTCAACTCTCAAGCCATAAAACAAAGTTTATTGGAATCACGTGCTTCGAAAGAGCCACTCAGGACTTATCTCGACGGAACAATAAATAACCTCTAGCTTTAAACTTTTATTCACTTATATAAAGAGGGCTTGGAAGGAAGGGGGGTTAAAGAGAAGGGGGGAAAGGGGGTAACCCCGCCACACATCCTGCGTTCTATGAAATTTAAAGTAGTCCAAAATAGCGAGGGCCAGGCACTGGAGGCCTTGCGTGTCTGTAGCGTTTAGGCCAGGCTCTTCTTTTATTAAAAATAATAATAATGAGTTGTGCCAGGACAGGCCCCAGTGGCGGTTTAGATCTCCCCTTTAATGAGGAAAGGAACGTGTGAATTTCGCTGTGAGTACCGATTCAAAATTTATTTGAATGAATATGTATGTGGAGTGGTGGGAGGGAGGGAGGGAAGGAGGGACGATTTTAAGCAACACCAAAGGCCATCACGTTTGTGGGATCCTCCCAGCTAGCCCACGCCCAGCCTCGTCTCTATGGTCAGGCCCCAGGCACTCGGGTTACGCAATCATCCAGGCGGCTGCGATGCACACACAACTTTGGAGCGAATGGTGCCGTTCTGCAGGATAAATGGTTCTGTTGTCTAGGGTTTGTCAGAGGAAGAACGTGTTTATCTATGTCTGTTTGCTAAGCAGCTACGGAAAGTGGTGTGTGTGTGTGTGTGTGTGTGTGTGTGTGTGTGTAATTGACCGATAGCAAAACCTCCATGTGCAGGAGCAGCGCAGCAGACGTTGGGTGGGCGCAAAAGAGAGAGGAAGGCCATTATTTTCAGCTCCTGCTTGGGAGCTTCCAAGAGGGATCTGGCTGGCCACCGTGAGATCCAGAATGGATCTAGCAACACAGTTCAGCAACTCTTTATCAGGCAGCCTCTTCTGGGCCCCTTCACACTAACCAAACTGTTTCACAGCGCAAGGAGATACACGGGACTTGTAAAAGTGACAAAACAGCTCAGCCTATTCGTGCCGTCGTCCCCCTCCGCCGCCTCCCGAAAACTTTGATAGCTGAAGCTTTAAGGAGGGGAGTCATAAAGCAATAAAAAGTAGTCTGGTGTGAAGGAAAGGTAGGAGGGAGCAGAGAGAGGTGGGGGGAGAAGGAGCGGGTGAGTAAGTCAAATTGGATTTTAAAGAAACTAAAATTCTGAGACACCGGAAGTCAGATGTCCCTGGGAAGGTATAACCTTTTGCATGCAAAGTTGTGTGTGAGAAAGAATCTGTATAGATATGCAGATATAAAACTAGGGGTGGCAGGGATAAATGCTTTTCCAGTTGTGTAGGTCAATGGACAAATTTTTTTGGTAAACAATACTCCAAAATGAAACAAATAAGATAAAACGGCAAGGCAAGATAAAGGCAAGTACCTTCGGACATTTAAAAGGAGCAGAGCAGAAATGTTTGAATGGAGAAGGCCCCGCCCGCCACTTGGCTCTCCTGCCATGTGAATTGATCTTCTTATTACAGGGAAATGATTTATGAAAATGACTCCAAAGCATGGGTGTGCATGCGTCGCTGTAAGGCTGTAAGGTTCAGCCGAGGAGGAAGGTATCCGAAGTCATTTAGGTGAGCAGGACTTTTGTCATATCCTCCAGGGGACGCCAGGATTCTTAGGAACAAATGCAACTGACGTTCACCTGCTGGAAAGGCTAGATTCTTTCTAAGGTTCCTCGGACCAGAATAACTTCCCTGCATCTAGTTCAGGCAAAGTGTTTGGAAGTTTCCATACTATTTTAAACCAACGTTCTCTCACCCCCACCCCCTCGTATATACATTACTTTAAAATAGTAAATCTCCCAATGGGGGGGTGGGAATTAAGAGGGGTTTTCATGTGTGGAGGAAGGGTGTTATTTTACTGCAATGTGTGCAGAAACTCAAAACATAAATTAGGTCTCTCGGTTTAACAGGCTTACCAACCACTTATGTTGAAAAAGTAGCCACACTCAAATCCTAATTTTACTTTACGTGACACCTTCGGTAATATCGTGGAATGCGGGTTCAGAATTTCGGGCTCTCGCAGTTTTCTAAGATGTTGTTCAAATGGTATAAATATTTTTTAGAAAAAAGTAAAAAACATCGTTCCAATCCGAGCGAAATTCTGCTCAGCTTTCCAGAGCAAATGAAGACTCAGATAAGCCAAACGGGACAAAATTATAGAAACTTTTTCCAAGGGACGGGGAACACAAAAAGAAAAAACACAAGCAAATATTTATGGGGCACGGATTCGGATCACTAAGCCGCCACGAGGCTGCCTTGCAAATCAGGCCCCCTGTTACACTCAAATCCCCAAAATTGGTAATCTGGAATACTTGAACTATAGACAGTTTAAACACGATCCATGTGGATCATGTGCATTAACGGACATTATTGATTGATTAGACTTTAATTTTGATGGGAGTTGCCTTCAGAAAAGTGTGCTTAAAGGCTTGCGTCTGCCGTTTAGTTCAGCTGCTTTAGCTATCAAACTGAATTGAAGCTCCAGTGACTTGCATTAGTACCCTAAGTACCTCTCTTGGGCTAGAGTCCTACAACTGGACTTAAGCAGCCCAACTGCGAGAAGGACTAACATTGTTCTCAGTGTGTCTGGTTTCAATGACACAAGTTTAGAACACAATTTCCATTCAAGTACTTCCTCTTACCTTGGTGACTGATTCTGTGTGCACTCCTGAAGATGAGGATTTGTTCTGAGAACATATTATTGACATTAGCACTAAGGTTTCTGCTATTGGACATAGATTCTAAATGATGGCCGCGTTTCCTGATCTTCATTTGGATAGTGTGTCCCGACCACTTAACAAAGTAGTATTTGTCCCTTCTGCAAAAAATCCTTCTAGCTGTGGTCCAGGTCCCATGACATCAAAGTTCCAAGCCAAGGTGCTCAAGGTGCTGCTCTCCATATATTTTGGGCTACAACTCCCATAAGTCCCAGCCAGCATGGCCAAGGGTCATAGATGATAGGAGTTCTCATTCATAACACATTGAGGACACCACATTGGCCACCCCTGTTCTAAGAGGACACATGGACATCTGAGGCGCTTGATTCCTGCTTTACTCAATGCTCAACCTGTGTCTGGGCTGTACTACTTTAGAGTCCTAATCACATGGGGGCTCAAGTGATTGAACATACCTTCATACCCTCCACCCAAAACCTGTGTAGAAATGCTAGGACCCAAAAGAAAGTTTGCTGCTTTCTGTGATAAGTAGAACAGAGTCAAACGGTACAGTAGAACTGTGATAAGTAGAAGAGTCAAATGGTACAGTCTGTGAATACAGAGCCAGTAAGATTCATTATCTAATACACAAGGCTAGCAGCTGGTTTGTCTCCTGTTTTTGCACACCACAGAGATTGGTCACTCAGTCTAGGTCTCCCATACAATGCACTGCAAAACACCTTAATTAGCCAAGACATCTTCCTGCCTGGTGTGCACAGCAGCATTTTGCCAGCTCCCACTCCCCCCATCCCAGTGAAATTACTTAATACCCAAGACCAGCTATGGTTTTTTGGACCTGAATCAGGAAACCCACTTGCAATAACACCCCCTTGCACACACCCCCTTGCAATAACAGCAATAATGTAAATAATTTAAATAAACACTTTGCTGCACCTTCATGACATCCAAAACCAGCTGCCTGAGGCTGCTGCATCATTGTATCCAACGGCAGGCCCCTCCTACCTTCAATGCTAAAATTAGAGGTGCCAGGTTTCAAATCCCTTTGAAACTCACTCGCTGCCCTTGAATCACCTCTTCCTAAACTCATACTTGTACTGGTTAGTTGTTCCTCGGTGATTAAACAAATGTGCTCTGCACATGTTGAGAGACATTCAGGTCTTCACATTTTCCTGGCTCATCCAAAAAGTTCTGTTTTTCAGCCCTGGAGACTGGCCTCAAATCAAATGCTTGTGAATATAAAATAGCATTTAGACGTGTTTCTGTTTTCTCAAAGTTATAGGAAGCACATCACGAAGTTAGTAAAAAGTTTTAATCCACAAAAGAAGAAGAAGAAGAAGAAGAAGAAGAAGAAGAAGAAGAAGAAGAAGAAGAAGAAGAAGAAGAAAAGAAACAGGAAAAAAACATGCATTTTACATTGAGTACCACAACTAAGGAAATGACCTGCAATTTTTTAAGTGGTCATCAAAGATAACATAGGCTTCACTGGTGACGATATGCACCTAGAAGGGAAATGAGCATAGAAAATCAGATTAGGAACGGAGGGGTCCAGTTCACAGGTGCAAAGCCTTCTTGAACAGGCAGGAAGAAATACGGTCAGAAATAGATTTCCCCTTTCTTCTTCTTCTGTACAAACTTTGCACTAAATCAAAATAAACTCGTACTGGACCGTGATCAAAATGCCAGCACAGATTACTTGGTTATATCTCAAAACGAGAAGTGCCTAAGAAGTCGGTTTCAGCTCCTTGGCGCTAGCCCATACAATTTAGGATAAATGCATCCCCTGGAAATTGGCAAGGGGTTTAATGCCCCGAAACCACAGAAAGGAGGAAATAAGGCAAATGAGCTGTAGGAGGAGATGACGTGGCCTTTCATTAAATGTGGTCAAGGATACATCAGCAGAGAGGGAAAACGGGGAGCGTTCTCAGGTGAAAAATTAGAAGTTTGCAAAATGGCTCGGTTCAAAGCGGGTTAGTGCTATGCGGAGCCTTCAAAAGTCCTGGCCCCAGAGAAGGCGCGTGCAAAGGAGAGAATAACTTCGCTTTTATCCCGATTCTCCTCAAGGAAGCAGAACAGAAGCCCCTCACCCCCGTATATGAACACAGTAAGATCGAGTCAAACTCAAGCTAATAACTTGCATTTAATGTAAACAGGACTCAAAGTAAGAACTCTTATTCAAGAGATTGATACATTTATTTACCATCCCGAATACATTTCACCTGGAAAATAAGTCCTTTGGTTTTAACTGCCGTCAGAAACCTGAGGTTTTGCACCTCAGAACCTGCTCTTCTTTTGCGAACGGTGGGTGGCAAACAGAGGTTGTAGCCAACTAAGTCATACTCCGAGTAGAACCACTGAAATCAATGCTCTTAACTGACTTGACTCTAATGATGTGGTTTCAAGCCGTCTATTCTTGAGTAACGCCGGATATCACCCCAGATCCAAAGTGTGCATTCATAGCACCATAGAATTGTAGAATTGGAAGGGACCACGAGGGTGATCTAGTAAAACAACCTGCAAAGCAGGAATTGATTTTGCCCAACGTGGTGTTTAAACCCATGACTTTGAGATCCTTTGCTGCCTTCTGACAAACTTCTACAGCTACAAAGAAGGATGGTTGAGTGAAAGTCCTACTGAAGAGTCTTTTGCTTTTTTTGCCCTTTGTAGGACCTGATTTCACCTCAGGTAGCCGTCATTCCTCTGATTTAAATTATACAATCTGATTTCATCAGCTATACACATTCGCCTCAAAAATGTGTGCTGCCACCCTAATCTTAGCTAACAAGAAGTAAACTCAATGGGTTTCAATTCTTAGGATGGTGACCCACAACAGGAATTATATGGGAATAGGTTCATTTGAGGCAGTTGGGTTAGCCTCTGATTGAACGTGCATGGATGATCGGGCAGGATCCTGTAGCCAGAAGAAGGACACAGGTAACCTTTCTTCATTGGAAAATGTTAGGCAGGTCTGGGGCTTCACAGAGCTCTTTCTCATTCCAAGAACTTTTGATAAGAAGGCATAAGAGACAGAAGAACATAATGCAAGCCTGTTGGATCAGGTCAATTGGCCCATCTAGTCCGACATCCTGTTCTCAAGGTGGCCAACCAGATGCATGTGGGAAACCAGCAAACAGGATTAGAGCATGAGAGCACTTTGCCCACCTGCAATTCCAAGCAACTGATATTCAGAAGAACCCACATACATAAGCCCTGTACAGTATAGGGCAGGCATAGGCAAACTCTGGCCCTCCAGAGGTTTGGGACTACAATTCCCATCATCCCTAGCTAACGGGACCCGTGATCAGGGATGATGGGAATTGTAGCCCCAAACATCTGGAGGGCCCGAGTTTGCCTATGCCTGGTATAGGGAAGCTTTTTAAGGTTTAATGCTTTACTATGCTTTTATATTTGCTGGAAACCACCCAGAGTGGATGGGGCAAACCAGTCAGATGGGCGGGATACAAATAATAAATTATGATGACGATGCCTCTGACAGTGAAGGCAGTGACCAGTAACCGTTGACAGCCTTCTCCTTCATGAATTTGTCTAAGCCTCTTTTAACTTCATAACTTCAAAATGTACAGTGGTACCTCGGGTTAAGAACTTAATTCGTTCTGGAGGTCTGTTCTTAACCTGAAACTGTTCTTAACCTGAAGCACCACTTTAGCTAATGGGGCCTCCTGCTGCTGCTGCGCCACCACTGCACGGTTTCCATTCTCACCCTGAAGCAAACTTCATCCTGAAGCAAAGTTCTTAACCCGAGGTGATATTTCTGGGTTAGCGGAGTCTGTAACCTGAAGGGTATGTAACCCGAGGTCCCACTATAGTGTGTTTGACCAACAAGAATTTGTTTTGATCACCCAGTCACATGGCAAGGAACCTTGCATTTCTTCAGGATACTGTAGAATCATGTATTGACTGTGGTGGCCATTCATGTTGATCAAGACCACTTTCTGAGGACAAATGAACTGCATTGCTCAATTAGACTAAGGCGTTCTGTCTCCAACAGTGATCAGGCTATGAAAACTCATAACCAAGGGATTAAAATTCTGGCATGTCTCATAGGCACCTGGTCCAACACCTGGTACTCAGAAGTATGCTGTCTGAACACAGAGAGTTTCACATAGCTAGGAAGATAGCTGTGCAATGCCTACCCAACTAAATGAGGAGAGAAAGCCAACTTAGTGTGAGATGTGACATTTTAAAGATCTAGGGGCTGCAGTCCCATCCATCCTGAAGTAAGCCCCATTGAACTCAGTCTAGCTTACTTCTGAGTAGACACAGGAATGCAGGAAGCTGCTTTATACTGAGTCATTCCAGTGATCCACCTAGCTCAGTATTGTGTACACCGCCTGGGAGTGGCAAGGAACATTCCTAGCCCTTCTTGGAGATGCCAAGGATCTTCTGCGTGCAAAGCAGATGTTCTGCCATTGAGCCATAGCCTTTCCCTGTGTATAGTATTGTGTTGTATAAGTTTGTGTTATGAAGGCAGGTGCTCTGACTCAGGAAAGAAGAAGATGGCACCATGGATGGAGACCACAAATGTGAAGAGGAGGGCAGTGCATACCTATTGCACATGCCAATAGGAGACAGGGAGACAGAGAAAGGGGGGGGAGATGGTTGTGTGGCACAGAAGGTCAATCTAGGCCAAGTACTTGTGTCATGACTGTGGAAGGTGAACCTTGAAAGAGTCCAGTGAATGAGGTTGGGAGTTGTGGGGGTAGGGAAGGCAGACAGAAAGAAAAAGCTAGACATGCAATTTGCTTTTATCACCTACAATTGGGAAGACTACAAGCCAATGGACTGGATGTTTTCAGCTCTGTTAGAAGTAAGAGACCTTTGAGAGGAATGGCTACCATTTTAGGGGCCATCAGAGATCAAAGGGAAAGCAAAGGAAGCAGGAGAAGAACAACATCAAAGATCAGACAGATGATGGTCCCCTGAAGTAACTAGCTGTGACCACTTGTTTGCTATGGTACAAAAGGCTGTCTATACAGCCCCATAAACAGGGACTGCACTTGAGGGTGAGGAGGCTGGCTGATGGTATTTTAAATGGCACTGGTCTGTGGGAGACCCGGGGAGTGTAGTGAGATGATTATGGGCCATTTCAACTGTGGTTTTTAATAGGTAGCTGTAATATGTCTTTTGTCTGGTCTAAAGAGGTCTGGCTGACTGGCTGCACCCACAGGTATCTGCATAAGACTGAAAAGATGGGATGGAATATGAGCACTACTTGTGGGGCAGTCCTGTGCACCCTTGAATTCATTGGGATTTACTTTCAACTGAACATAGATAGGATCAGGCTGTGAAGTGCATGAAGGCCTAGCAGATGAACAAATATGTAGCTCTCCATTGACCTCAATAGCTTGCCTTGGTAGATATACCCTTAAGATCTCAACTCTGACTGATCCTATCATAGTTACTCAAAAGTAGCTTTCATTGGGATCTACTCTCAATGCAGTGTATGTAGGATTGTAGCCTTCCAGCTCAGTCTTGAAAACTCAGTGAGATTTAGGCTGCAATCCTATCCCCATTTACTTGAGAGTAAGACCCTCTGAGCTGACTATTACTCACTTCTGGATAAACATGTGTAAGATTGCCCTGTTAATAATACAACTTCCTTGAGTAGAGTGCAGCTGGCTTCCAGTTTCAAATGTTGGGCCAGAACTAGCCAAGTGAAATTCAACAGAGATTAAAGTAAAGTGTTGTGTTTGTGTACCAAGAATGAAAGACACAAATATAGGATCGAAGCAGCCTGCCTTGGCAGCAGTACATAGGGAAAGGATCAATAAGTTGATCATAAGCTAAACATAAGCAGTATGATGCAGTTGCTAAAAAAACCCAAAACACCTAAATGCAATATTAGGATATTTTAAAAGAAGCATAATGTCCAGATTAAAAAAAGCAATCGTTCCACTATATTCCATGCTGGTCAGGCTACAACTGGAGTACTGACAAAATTGTGCATGGCCAGAGGAAGGGGACCAGGATGGTGAGTAGCATGGTATCCAAGTCTCATGAGGAACCATAAGAGAAGTTGCCTAGTTTTAGTCCAGAGAAAAGAGAATTAATGATCACAGCCTTCAAATATCTGAAGGACTGTCATGCAGAAGAAGATGGAGCAGGCCTGTCCTCTGTTGGTCCAGAGGGCCAGACTAGAACTCATGGGTGGAAATGGCAAGGAAGTAGTCTTTATCTAAACATTAAGAGAGAATGGCAAGTGCTGTTTGAGAGTGCCATGGGCTGCCTCCAGAGGTGGTAGCATCTGGGGTAGCCCCTGCTGGAGGTCTTTAAGTAGAGGGTGGACTGCCATCTGGCAGGGATCCTGTCACTGAATCCTGCACTGCAGATACTGCACTGACCAGGAGACTGGACTGGATCACTTCAATATTCCCTTCCAATATTATGGTTCTATCAGGGTCAAGAAATGTAGAGCGTTCAGAAACTATTTAGGCTCCTCCCCTTCCCTAAAACGGTTGTAGCTTGCTTTCCAGAATGCTGAGAATCAAGAGAATCAAGAGTGTCTTAGCCTCTCATGAAATTACATGTGAAATTGTTAAACGTGTAGTTTAAGCATAAGATTACATTAGCCAAGTAAAGGGACTGTTGTTAGTAGTATTATTATTATTATTATTATTATTATTATTATTATTATTATTATTTCATTTGATCTCTTGTGACAATTGCTTGGGGAGGGCAAGAAATTGTCACAGAGAGCTAGAATTTCGTGATCACTTTCTTCCTCGAACCTGCTTGCGCGGGGTGGGTTGATAGAGGCTTTCTGGGCTGCCCTTGCAGACAGCGGGTCCCTGCCATGTAACAGATCAGCAGAGTCACTGCAGCCGCTCTCTGGCTGAGGGCAGGTCTTAAGATGCACAGGGCTGCGAGGCTTGTCCTACAGCGCCTTCTCCTGGACGAGCGGCCAGACGACAAAGTGACTCTTCACATCACAGGGGCTGGTGGGCGGGGAGGGGGAGGGAGGAGAGGGGCAGGGTCTCCATGTGACATCTGCTCCCAAATCAGATAGAAGAGGATTAGGGAGAGGGGGAGAGAAAAGGAAATTAGAAGTAGGGAATCCCTTCTGGGAAATAACGACAAGGATGAACCGCACCTTTGTGGCACCCCTCGACTCAAATATCAGGTGTGCAGAAGGCCTTCTGATTCCTGTATAGATAGTGTCCCTTCAGACTCTGAAAGGTTCCTGCCATCCTGAGCGCAGTCATGCGAGTGTGCGCGCGTTTGCACAGTCGCAGGCTTCACTCTCAAGGGATCTCCTTACATAAAGCACGAATACGTAATATTAAACAGTGTTTTGATGTTGAAGAAGGGGAGGCATCCCGCCTTAAGTCAATATTAAAAGAGCTATTTATTTAACAGCTGAAACTGAAAGGCACGCCCGCCCCCACCGCCTCTGAATATGTTTGCTGGACAGGAAACGCGGAGCTGAGCTGTTTTGTTCTTGGCCCAGGCTGAGGGTCTGAGAAAAGCAGCTGAGAATATGTGGAGGTTGTTTAAAGGGACGGGAGAAAAGGAAGCTGGCAGTGTGGACGGAGATCTGAGGCTGCATGGGGGAGACTGCGCTAGCCAGGCTGTTCTGCGTCCAGCACAGGAATGCAGACGGACACAATAAGAAGGAACATAACGAGCGACTAGCAAACAGGAAGGCAGAGTAGGCTGGCAACGTTT
Source organism: Podarcis raffonei (assembly GCF_027172205.1). Lineage (NCBI taxonomy): Eukaryota > Metazoa > Chordata > Lepidosauria > Squamata > Lacertidae > Podarcis > Podarcis raffonei. The sequence continues at coordinate 115,235,934 of NC_070602.1, forward strand.
CAAAGGCAAAACGAGCCTCTGACACCACTCAAGGCGAGACCCCAGACTCTTAACATCCTTCCTGATCCTTGGCTGGTTCTTTGAGCAGAACCATTGGCCTCAATAGCAATGCGCCCAGGCACGATCGGTGACTAACAATGTGGGAGTTCTCTGTTCTGCTCAGAGTGAAGAGAGGCCTGTTGCTTGGCCGATTTCAGAGCCAGTCGGCCAGACAGAGACAACAAACCAGTTGCCAAACAACCAACAAGCCAGCATGGATGGCCCATTTTCTCTTTCTAGCTAAAGATCTAGTAAAATCGGCCTGGCATCCAGGAGTTTTAACCCAGGCCTAGCCTTGTGCCGGATTGTGGCTAAGGGCTGCTCCATGAAACCCGGGGACTGCAGCCTGGAAGCCACATGGATTTTAAAGGACCTGCGCCGACCTTGTTCTTAACCCCACATAGCTCCTGCCTCCACATCAGGTCTACGTCTTCCTGGTGGTGCTTTGAAACGGTCCAACATAAAAAAAAAGGTCTCCGATTCTTCTTCTTCTTGAATCTCAAAGCTCGGCTGATTCATTCCCAAAGCGCAGATTGCTATCAGTTTGGAAGAACTGGTGACTATCCTGGGAGCCAACCCAAACCCGCAACTCTACCTTGATACAGCTAACCATTTTTTCATTTTCATTTCATTTTTTCATTTTTATGTCTGCAAACAAGAGAAAACCGGAGGGCAATAATGTTCTCCATAGAAAGCTTTAGCTATCGCCACAAAGAGCTCTAAAACAATGCGTTGCTTTTCCTTCTCCTTAAAGTGCTTGTACCCTCCTCTCATTACCACCTTTTTTTTATTTAATGAAAGCCCCTCAACCCATTTTCCCCCTTCCCATGCTGAGATCATGCAAGTGTTTGTGTCCTCCCCACGCACGCACCCCCCAAGCACTTTAACTCACACATGTTTCATGTTTGCTGCCCTCAGCTTCCTACTTGGAAGATTTTGAAAGGGGAGATTTTCTCCCTCGCATCCAATTAAACTATACTTCCTCTTTAGGAAAAAGCAGGTTTTCAAAAGCCACTCGGCGTAAGGATTTTTAGGGAGATATTTATCCCCAATATGGTGTTATTTTCTGTCTTAAGCTCTGTCCCACTGACCAAATGAACTGTTTATGGCGATTCCTTTTTCCTCTCCCCCTCACCACCCCACACTCACTTCCTGTTTTTTAGCTCTTAACACTAGCAGTAGCAGCATTCAGTGCCGCAATGCAGTAGAGCTGTAAATACCTTTAACAGCTGCCTGCCAACCAAAGAGTGAAATACTGTCTTTGTTCGGATTCTCTCTCCCACCCCCAGCTCCAAGCACTCATACAGCAGCCCCTGAGAAATATAGTTCACTGGTGTGTGTTTGTGTGTACACACCACGATTAGATTTTTAGAGCTTTGGGTGAATGGGTATTTAAGGGCACTGAACCCACCGCCAATGCACAAAAGATCTAGGCAACATATGAACGGATGGGTTCTTCTTCACTAAGGACATGACCATTTCTGAGATTATTTTCCCTTACACAAATTGTTGCCTTGTTGTGCACGTTTGACCACTGGATGAATTCTCCTTTCTTGAGGGGGTCCTAACGTATCTATTTATGAACTCTCTCCTTTTTTAGGAGCAGCCCCAAATACAATACCCCCCAATCAATTTGATTTCAGTGAGCTTGGGGGCAAACTCTCATAAAACTCAGTGGAAATCACAATGGTAGGGTGGTCGAGCCTAAAGCTGTATGCCTAAAATTGCGGTTTAAAGGTGGAAAAATGTGCTGAAATCAGTGGCCCTTTCTTCCAGTGAATCGAATGCATTTTGAATCAAGAGTCTGGGTTTTTCAGCACCAAGCACTCCTGCACTTTAAGTCGAAGAACATGAATATATTTTGTAAAAAGAACAGTCATCCAGCATACGTGATTTTGTTTTGTTTTGTTTCTTTAAATCCACGTACTTTGTATTGGGTTACGGATCTACGATGGGTTAAATCTTATGGTTAAAAAAAAAAGATGCGGAAATTAAGATTTCAATAATGCAAAGGCAAACAAAGCAATCAACTATGTGTCTCCAACTTAGCTATAATAAATGCAGTCTAACTGGGAGGGAGGGAAAGGGAGAAGCAATATACCAGAGGGGAAAGTGGGCGGACTTATACATGCACACATGATTTTTTTTATTTAGGATGGTTTGCGACTTTCTGCTATAAACTGTAGCCATTAAACTGTAATCAACAATCACCTTGCAAGATTGTGATGGTATTTTACTCCCACCCAGCACCCAGCCCAATAACTTTCCCTAGACTGATTACTAGAAAACCAGAACTCCACATTCTGTAGACTTGATCGAAAAAAGAGGGGAAACCGGATTCGAGTGATTAAGTGTTGACTTCCAACAGGTCGCAAAAAGGATATACGAAGTAGTCATTCTTTACAGAATAAAATTTGAGTGCATTAGCAAGATTGAAATTTATTTCTATCACCTATAAGTTATTTTAAATTGTGGGGTGCTCAAATATTTATGCGTAGTAGTACGGCCCTTAAACAAAACTGATGTATAAGCAACATTACATTAATATATTTAATGCATGTGTAAATCACATTATGCAAACCAGTTTTAAGGAACACCATAACATAATAAACATAACATAACATAATAAAATACATTCCGGAAGAGATAATTGACCTTTTTTTAAAAAAAAAAATATGATTTGTCTAGACCGGACAACAGCCCTCCTTTAAAAATAAATAAATAAATGGGATGATGATTCAGCGTAACATTTTAAATAGGAATAAAGACGCCTAAGGCTACATAACAACAACAGCAAAGTTACAGGGGAAATATATTAGATATTTGTATCCAGTCTGCAATCTTATGCCGTATTTACTTAACAATTAATTCCCACTGTAAGGAATTTATTCACTGCCAAGCAAACATGGATAAGATTGGACTGTCTTGAGCTATATGTATTATTCCCCTTCCCATAATTGTTGCTATGAAAATAAACGTATTGAATCCTCATGTCACCCCGCTCACAGCCAGAAAGACAGACAGATAATCTCCCTTGGTTCAATTAGGCCTGATCGATATAAAATATATTTTTGAAAACGTCTGAGCTGAGGTGATGTCATCCTCCCTCTAGACCACAATAATCCGCAACGCCTTTACTCCAGAAGTCGCTGTCTTGCTACATAAGAGTAAGTACCTGCTAAGTTGCAGCTATATTGGTGTCTGCTTAAACCTTCCACGCGTTAGCTACCGTGGAACACGCCACATGCGTCTTGCTCTTTATGACAATGCACACTAGGAAGTGTTTTGACCTCCCTAGAAAAAACCATCTGGCCGCTGCTCTATCCATTCCAAAACTGTTATATGTATCCGACAGTATGACACAAACATTCCTTGCCATCCCTCCCGCAAGATACAGTTTTAACAATCCCCTGATGTTTTCACGACTGCAAATATTTGGCCTTCGCTTTGCAAGCAAAATCCTAAAACAGGGTCTTGTTTTCTGTTTAGGATTCCCCCCTCCTCCCCGCCCTCCCAGTCATCTTGGTAGGATTAATCGGATGAAAAGTCGGACTCCCCAGCACAGAAGAAACCACAGATCGTAAGCCAGTCTCCCTGCAGCGAATCTGGGCGTAGGAGCGCTCAGCTTTGCTCATTATTAGTGACCCGGATGGGGACGGGGACACACACACACACACACACACACACACACACACACACACACACACCTGTTGATAATGAAAGGCATGCGGATGGAATCCTGCTGTTAAGAAAAACCACTAAAGGGGGGGGGGGACGAGGCAACAGCGCACAAGTAGAAATTGCGGGACATCTCGGTCCAAATAATTTTGCTAGTAGTTTTTGTTTGGGGATTTTTTTTTAAATTCTGCTTCGGCAGTTTCTCTTGCTTCCAAACCTACTCTTGCCTCCCCAACCTCAGAGGCATTCAATTCCACTAGCGAGCTACGCTAGTGGGGCGGGGAGTGCCTATCTCAGCCTTGTTCTCCGTGGCATGGAAGCCTCAAAAGCCAGGCAGGTGGCAGCAGAAGGCGGCGAAGCGCTTCCAAGCCTAACCCACCGCACCACCTCGCCTCTGTTGCCTCAGCTTGGGCGAAGAAAAAAAACCACAGGCGCTTTCAGTGATGGTGGGGATGGTGATGGGCGCCCGCCTTGCCCACTTTCTTTTATGACTTACGGAGTCATTCTCCGGCGCCTGAGCGAAAGTAGGAAGCCCTGCAGCGATGCAGACGAGTCAGGAATAAAATGGGGGGAAGGAGGAGGAGGAGGTGGTGGTGGAAAACGAGAGCTGAAAAATCCCTTACCCGTTCGCTGCCCCGGTGGAAGGGCGTGGAGCCCAGCCGCATCCCTGTAATCCATTAGGGGTCGCGTTCGGTAGCAATCCGAGTCCCATCCCGATCGGAAAAGCCAAAGGAGGCAGGCAAGGCAGGCAGGCAGGCAGGTAGGGCTGGGAGGAAAGAGAGCTTGCTAGATAAACAAGCTGCCTCGCTGGCAAAGACAAGGGAGCTCTGCCCCCCCTCCCAGTCCCTCCCCGCCCACCCTAACCCTTCACCGCACTCCGCGTCTCTGCTATGACTGGAAACTGGCAGGGTAGCAGCGGAGGAGGGTGGGCGTTTGCGTGTGTGTGTGCGCGCGCGTGTGTGTGTGCGAGCGCGTGTTGTTTTTAAAACCCTTGGACCGGACTGGATCGGTACTCAAACATCATAGCGAGCGCAATGCACCTTATCGGAGACAAAGGTTAGAAAAGGAAGGGTTGAGGCTGTGGGAAAGACAGAACGCAAAAAAAGCGGGGGGGGGATTCGCCGGGGAAATCAGGAAGGGAAAAGGAGGGGGGAAGGCCGTGAAAGCCATCAGCGCTCGCACATGACCAGGCGCAGCCAATGACGTGCCCAAATAGGTCATAAAAGGTCTATTACGAGTTGTAAATTCTCTTCAAACAAAAAGGAATTTACTGCAATTCCTTGCGGATTTTTTTTTTAAACCCAGGCTGCTACAAACAGTGGGTTTTGTTTTCCTGCGTTCATTTCTTTCTGCCTTCTCTCTCTGCTGTTTGTCTTTACGCGCTACCAAGGCTCACCACCACCTTTCTGTTGCCTTGGCCCGTCTCAGGGAACAGATCGGTGGGAATCTTCTGAATGATTGACGCAGCCCAGTCATCAGCCCCCTTACACCGGAGGCCAAACGCTGCCGAGTAGAGGCCCTGATTCGATTCGGAAGCGTTTAGCCCAAACATAGGGGCCTGAACCCTACCACTTGCCTGTGAGCAACGCAACAGTGCGTAAAAGTCCATTTGCTGCGGGGCCGGGAGGAAGTCCAGCAGGCGAGGCCCCTTTGGCTAGGTCTACATTATGTCTAGGCCGCTGGGCTTTAGAATTGCACTGCCTCACTCCGACCCTCCTTGCCCTGCGCTGGGAAGGCTGAAGGGGTTGGGAATGGGGAACATCCCAATGAAACTCAGCTCCTGCAAATCTCGAATCTACTTTACTCCAAAGGCTCGTCACGTTCCGGAGCTCCTGAAAGCTCCGTTTGGAGTAGCAAATAAAAACCACCCGCTTGTGCGAATTAATGAGCGTCTCTTCCTTGTTGCAGGAAAAAGCCTCCCCAGAAGCTTTTCCGGCCCTGGCTGCGGATGGAACGTTGACGAGAGACAAAGTCTCCTTTGGCTGCCGATCCATTGATTTGTAACGTTCTAGAACGCGCTGGGAGTTCTGCGCTCTGGAGGAGTAACCAGGCGTTCTACCGGATCTGCAATGGCAAAAGAATTCGAGACGTGGAAGGAAGGGTGGACGAGGGAGACAAAGCATGCCTCCAGTGTTTAAAACGGCCTCCCCTTCTTGAACTTTAAATCAAAACCGACATAAATACACCCAGTATTTTGTCCACACACGCTACAGGGACGTTTATTCTGGTTCCGTTTTCTTTCATGCAGCAATTGGGACTGACTGACTGCACACTTAAGGGTACTCACTTAAGGCCCCCCTGGACTCAGTTGCACAATTTGTGTGTACAAATTGCATTATTTGGATGTGCGGTTCACTTTCCTCCGCTGGAGATAGGCTGGAAGCGGTGGGGAAATTTGCCGCTGTCTGTAGTGTGGGATCCAAACTCTGTTCACTTGAATTTTGTTGCTTCCCTCCGTAACCCAAAGGCCGTCTTTAATAACTGGCGAATTCATCCAATTATATATGGCCATTTATGTGGGATTAGGGTTTAAGCGCCTTCTGTTGGAAAACGACGTTCCGGGCGGCCTGACAGGTTCAGACTCACTTGAGATTTGCTTCCAAGTCAGCTATGTCATTGGGGCAGGTTTGAATATCTAAGATGTGGGTTTCTCGCCTTGAAGGACCGCATAGCGACTCCGCAAGCTTGATTTCCACCCGATTCCAAAATGGCCGCTTCCTCGTAAATAATCAGGATCGACAAACTCTAGGACAGTGTTATGTTTGATGGTATTAATTAGATTCGTCATTCATGATGAATTGTGGATGTTAATATATTGATTAAATACATTATAAAGCATACTGCGTTACAATGTGCACTTATATATAAATATATTCAGGAGAATGTGCGCAGCAAATATTCGGATTTCCCTCCTCCAAAATCAATTGTCTTCAGACATTTTAATCCAATTTTGGAATTTGCGTTGGATAAATATCGGATAATACTTTTTCCTAGTTGAAAGGGTTTATGGTTTAAGATGCTCAAAATGACCCCTCCCTCCGCCAGGGCTCAATTGAACTTAGGCTTCGCCCTTCGTTGCAAAGGTATTGCTACTTCACCAATAATGTCTGCAAATATTTAACTTGTATATTTACATTTAAAATAAAATAAAATCACCATCCCTTCTATATAGGTTTCTGGAAGTTCGCTTGTCTTAGACCCGCATAACCAATCCCAGACTGACCACTGAGACGTTTTGCCGCATTTATGCAAATCAATGCACCAAATTGTTTTGCTTCACAGTTTTTGCCGCAGTTCCTCTACGTGAACGGGTTCCCAGCCCACTATGGCGCTTGTAGAGGAATGCGGTGGCCAAGGAAGGCGTTTCCGGCGGGGAGGGGCTATTTTCTGAATTCGAAAAGAGCCTCGAAAATTATAGGCGCTGAAAGTATATTCTGCTTTCTTCTTAGCTAGCTGATTTCACAGCTAACATAACTGCTGAAATGTACATATATACTAAGGAAATAATTAGACCAGAGCGAATGGTAACACACACATGCACAAAGCAAGCAAAACAAAATGAACAAGACCCTTTCTCTCTCACCCTCCGTGTGTGCGCATGTAGATGTGTGTATGTCTATAGAGGAATCTTCTAGTTAAGGCTAAATCCTCCGGATTCTGGTTAGATGAGAGCAGAGTTTGACCTGGTATCTGTTTACTCATTTCGCCTTATTCCACTTCACCCTCTCTTTAAACATTTAAAGTGAATTTGTTTCAGGGGCTTTGATATGGGCAAACAAGAAACTATTGACTGTCTCCAAGACTGATAATAAGAACAATGGAAGAGATTCAGCCACAGGACTTCAACACATTTCAGTGCTACTGGTCTCGCAAGCAAGCAAGCAAGCAAGCAAGCGCGCGCACACACACACACACACAGAAGTCCTTAGGACTTACAGCTACCTAATTTTGGTTGATAAAAGTGGTCCGAGTTAACACGCCTTGCAGCGAGAAAAAGGCTCGATGAACTTGGTGGACAGGGTACCAAAACGGTGATGGAGGATTGATGCAAATATAATGCCTCTCAGTTTTGAGAACTCTGTTGTTCTACATGTTACATATAAAAGGAGCTACCAAGAGGTTGCTGATTTCCTGCCCTTTGGGGTCTTTCGGGGTTTCTGTCTACAGTCACCCATCTAACAGGATTTGGTCCCGCGGAAAAGCGACAGAACTGCGCTTAGTTGTAACTAACTGAACTCGATTTCTTATCCACTACTAATTTTTGATGAAGTGTGGCTTCTTCTGCATATATGGGCCACTTCATACACAATTCCTCTTAGGCCACTGTGTGTGGTTTCTGGGGGCTGCGCGGGGAGGGCTCCCCACACCATTTGAAGGCCGTTATTTCCAGCGACAGACAATTTGAGGTTTCTTGCGCGAGAAGGCTCTACCTTTTAATTATCTGCATGATTTAAGATTGAGAAGCCACCTCTTTGAAATTGCCAGGAGAATTCTGGTGGTTTCCTTGCACTTTGATGTGGAGATATGATTACCTGATTCAAGCCAGCGCCCGTGTGAAAGTCCTTAATAAATCCCGTTAAAGTGAATGGGATTTGATAGCATTAAGGGCAGGCAGGATCACCCCAAAGCCCAGAGATAAAATCACACACACACCCCTCAGTTTTCTCACCAACTAAGCGATGTGTGTGTTATTTTTTGTTTTTTTTACTGGGGAGAAAATGTCGAAAATAAAGCTAATAATGTGTAAAAAAAATGTGTAAGCCAGTGGGAATCTCACGCGTTATTCAGAACCTGGGACAGTTTTTTGTTGTTTTGCTATCGGTCCATGAAGTGTTTTCAGTCATCTGCAGGACTTCCATGCTTTGATAGTCTTAAATTGCCCGTTTTCTGCTGAATAACACCTACAACAACAAACCTACCACAGACATTGGACAAAATCCATAGAACGCTGGCACGCCTGGACCCCACTGGAATCAATGGAGTTCTGATCGCAAGTGTGCTGCACACGCGGACCACAATCCAGCGATGAATTAAGTACTCTTGCACAGGTGCCTTATTTATAGTGCTTAAGCACTCTGATCTTCATCCTGGGATTATAGGCATTAACAATGCATAGGCCCGTTATATCTTGGGATTCTATGAACTAATGAACCCAAATAGCGGGGTGGGTGTGTGGGTGGGTGGGTGGGTGTGTCCCTCGCAAGTTATATGCATCTGCCGCGATTTCAGAGTTGGCTTCTGGAGCGGCGCAGGGCTGAATCCCATTCCTGCCGTTAACTCAGACCTCGTTCCAATCCCGTTGCAGCCACTAATAACGCTCAGTCTCATCTCCTTTTTACTGTGGGGATAACACGGACCTCCTGCCTTACAGTGCTGTTGCATGTATGGCACAGACAGCATGTGAAAGCCTACTGCTCAGGGTGATTTTTATTACTCCTGTAAACACTAATTATCGCAACAGCTAAAGTCTGACCAAGATGAGGATGAGGAACTGCACCTCTCCAAATGATGCGAAGAATACGAAGACAGTCACTGCTGCACACACGATCTTAAAAATAATAATAATTCAGCCATAGTGTTAGTAGTAAGAACGGCAAATGTTTTCATAAATATAGCACAGGCACCTCTGGGAAATCCTTAAAGTTTTAGATGGTCAATTGACAAAATAATGCTACTAATCAAACTTCCGCTTTACTTCCAACCCAGACTAGACATACGCAGGGATGTTGCACGAATGACATAGCATAGTAAGGGGGGGTGTCTTGCTGAATCCAGCTAGCCCGCCATGCTTTCTTCAGCAGCGGCCTGAGCAGCTTACATCAAGCAAGGCATGAAGAAATGGAAAGAGTTATCTCGTATTGTTTATCTAGTAATATGGTAGACTGCTCCCTTATGACGGGGATGGGTGGGGAAGGTTTCTGCAACACCAGGCTAGGACTTTCCATTAATTTTAAACCTCCTTGCTTTGATGGGTGTCACACTGTGCTCACTGCAGCTTACTCGCAAGTGTCCATAGGATTGCAGCCTCTGGGACCCAGCGCAGAGAAAGCTGGTTGCCCCCTTAAGCCTCTCACTGAGATCAACATTCCCCCATTGCTTCGTATTGAATTTATTTACGATTAATTTCAAACTGGATTGGGACCGTGCCATATTCGGGATAGAAACATCATGTGCCTTGTAGCACAATCCTAGGCATGTCTACTCAGAAGTAAGCCCCGTTGGATTGAGTGGGGTTTACTTCCAAGTCTAGGATTGTTGCCTGGACGACCTGATCCGGCCTTCTTCTTCTTCTTCCTGTACTTGGCAATGCAACCACTTCCAAGGGTCAAGCCTAAAACATGCTTCCTTGAAAGAAACCCGGTTGAAAACTGAAACACACACGTCTGCGGAAGTAAGTGGACTGAAAACAATAGGACTCCACTTCATGCGCACAGGGCAGGCGTTTTCCACAGAGAACCGAATAAGCCTCCCATAGCAGATAACTAAGCGCTCGAATACTTTTCATTTATTTTTTCAGTAGCTACCATAAGGCTAATGCAACTCGGGGAATACTGCAGCAAATGCGTAATGAAGCTGCGCGTTGGAGCTGTACCCAAATCCTGCCCGCTGAGCGCCGAAGGAAAAACCTTCGTGCAGTCAATGCAGGCAAAAGCGAACGCTGTATCCTTGAACGCCTCGGCCTCATAGCTGTTGGACGCTTGGGCTATCCCCACAGCAAAACCGCGCAAGTTCGCTTGGAGTAATTTGACCTACGTTTTCTAAGTCCCGCTGCATTTTTGGGCTCCACAGAGAGGTGGTTGTTGTCGTTTTTATTAAAAACAGACCAACCAGCCAACAACAGGAACGTAGGAAGAAACCTGACCATGGATATTACAGTGGAATCACTTTTGTTTTATTTCGATCAATTACCGATCATTCAGTATCAATGTGCCATTAAAATATCTCCTTCTTCTTCCCCCTTTCCCACACCCCCGCAAAAAAAAAATCATTATAATGTCTAAATTAATTTACTTTACAAGAAATAAGTTGGAAGGAAAGTTTTGAGATTACAAGTGCACTTGCTTGATTCGAGCATTTGGGTTGGGTTTTGGCTTTTCTGTGCTTGGGGACAGGAGAGGAGAGGAAGAAAGGAAGAAAAAGACCGAGGAGGGGACGCGTACAAAATTGCTATATAGTTTTCGGTATCAAATTCCACGTGAAGGGCGAAATGGAGAAAGATGCAGCAGCAGCAGCAGCAGCCAGCTGGGACTCGGCTTAGGGCGCCCCGGGTGCAGTAACAAATAAAATAAAACTCTCACCTAAGTACAGAAACATCATAAGGTAGCTTTAAAAAACAAACAGACTGACAAGGTCGGGCCCTTGTGAAAAAGGTGCCTGAGTAAGACCCGTGAAGGCCGGGAGGAGAGGCCGCTGGTGCCCTCGCGCGCCCGCTCTCCCAGGCATTGTCTTTGGCCAAGGAGAACCTTCAATTCGTCGGGCCTTCTGCTCCTTCTTCTAGAAGGTCCTCCTGGGCTTCTGTCTTGGCCTCCTCTCCTTCCTTCCCCTCCTGCCTGCCGGCCGGGAACTTGTCTTTGTTGTTCTCCTTTTTCCACTTCATCCTCCTGTTCTGAAACCAGATCTTGACCTGCCTCTCCGTGAGTCCGAGGGCATGGGAGACCTCGATCCGCCTTTTCCTGGTCAGGTAGGGGTTAAAAAGGAACTCCTTCTCCAGCTCGAGAGTCTGGAAGCGGCTGTAGGTCTGTCTCCCTCTCCGCCTACCAGGAGCTGCTATTTGAGACGAAACAAAAAAGCACAGCGTTTCTTTAAAACGAAACGAAACCCCACAAATAAACTGAAAACAAGTAGGACTCCCCCGCTCCCGCGCGCGCACACGACGCGTGCTTAGAGATCTGGAGAACATCCTAAACTGGTTTACTGGGAAATAAGTCCCACGGGGGTCTTCGTGACGCCCTAGGGAATAAATGTCATCTAACTCCGTGGGATGTGCTTTCTACTGCATGACCAGAGGCTGAGGCAAGTCTATTCGATCCAGCTGTATTCCAGCGAACAAATTTAGCGCAGGCACGTTTATCCAGAAATAAATCCCACTGCACTCAGCAGGGCTTCCTCTCCAGGGAGGAGGTTGAGGAATCCCCTTTAAATCAAAGTACTCCGAGTTATCTGGTCTAGGGTTGTTTGCCTCGCTTGCGCTTAACGCGCCACAGCAGCACCTCCCTGAAAGGAGACAACTTCTAAAGACTGGTCGAATTATTGGTTTGTTTGTTTCATCCCACGATTCATAACATTGTTTGTGGCTTAACGGCCTCCAGTCCGCGGTGGGGTTGATTATCGGAGGGGGTGGAGGGAATCGTGGAAAGTGTGCTGGAACCTGGAAGTTATAACAGCACCGCAATAATTGCATGTCAATTATAGGTGAGAGAGAGAGAGAGAGAGACGAAAGAAAGAAAGAAAGAAAGAAAGAAAGAAAGAAAGAAAGAAAGAAAGAAAGAAGCGGGGATCTGAATTTAGGGATAGATGCTGGGTTGTCATTTGTTTTGGAGAGGACAGGCTTGAGACGCACAGAGGGAAAATGGGGCTGCTGTAACAAAGGCAGGAGAGGAAAGAAAGAAAGAGAAGAACGAGAAGAAAGAAAGGAGGCAGCGACTGGGTTGCCGCGGCGCCAAAGGCAAAGGGAAGCGGGGGTTTCGCTCGCGTCCAACCTTGTGGTCTCATCCAGGGGAACATTGGAGAAGGAGACGCGCCCTGATTTAAGTGCTCTGGGTCCTCGCCAATATTAGCACTGGACGATTTACAGTCAGGATACTGGACCAGCTCGGCCTCTTGGTGTGTCGTAAAAATCGGCTGTCTCTGTAAGTTATCGTATCCGTAAAACTTGGCAGGCTCTCCCGGACAAGGCAGGCCGGCGCAGGGGCCCTGCGGGGCCAGAGGAGGCGGCGGCGGCGGCTGGTGGTGGTGGTGGTAGGCTGAGGGGCTTCCTCCGGCTAGGTGCCCGTGGTGCCCGTGCTGCTGGTGGTGATGGTAGTATTCCGGGCCGCTGCCGCCCGAGCCAGGCCCAGGTGGGGGCTGCGGAGGGGGGAAGCCCGAGGCGGCGGCGGCGGCGGCCGCTGCAGCCGCGCTGTTCCCGTAGAGCAGGGCGGCCGCGGCCGCGGCGGGCGCAAAGTGACAGTCGTAGTAAGCGGGATTGATGAGCTGCTCGCCCCCTCCTCCTCCTGCAGCTCCTGCCGCCGCAGCTGCCGCCGCCGCCGCTTTGTACTTGGAGTAGAGCGGATTGACGAAGTAGGAGCTCATCGGAGGGCGGCGGCAGGGGGGGCGGCGAGCGGAGGCGCCACCACCAGCAGCTGCAAGAGAAGGAGGAGCAGCAGCAGCAGCAGCAGCAGCTGGGCCAGCCGAAGCCCACGAACCACTGCCTCGCTACTCCTTCCTTACTCCTACTTTACTCAGCCGGCCCGCCGCCGCTGCCCCTGCCACCACTGCGGACGGCAGCGCTGGTGAGGTCTAATCGCTGCCCGACTGACTGACCTGCCTCACTGCTTTTACTATTTCCTATTAGGCACACACAGGCAGCTCCGCCGCCGCCGCCGCCGCAGCCACACACTCACATGGGCCGGAGTTCAGGGCAAGGCAGGAGAGCCTGTTGGCTTCGGTTTACACTCACCTCCCGGAGGCAGAAAACGAGCCCCGCGAAATAAATAAATAACAGCGCAGCAGCCCCATGCAGCCATCCATGCAGCCGAAGCTTGCCCCACCGGCTGTTCAGGCAAGCGGCCTCTTTTTCTTTCTTTCTTTTTCTTTCTTTCTTCCTTCCTTTCTTCCTTCCTCCTTTCCTTTCTCTCCCCACCCCCACCCGCTTCAGCCTCCACACCCGCAGCCCTATGCATATTTTCTCGAAAACTCACCAAGCAGAAAGAAAGTAGGCGAGATCAGGGTGAGATAAAGCGCAAGCACTGGGCTGTTGGATGGAGAGGCCTAGTGGAGTCCAGCTTGGGGTGGAGGGGAGGGAGAAGAGGTGATTTGGCTGGTTTGGTGACAACCCCTGCTGTAAGTTCTACTTTTATTTTTATTTTTAAACTGAGACTATTTCTAGGCCAAGCCTTGAACCCTCCAACATTTCTCGGATGAAAATAGGGACATCGTTTTATTTTATTTTATTTTTACCCTGCCCACCTGACTGCTACTTTAGGAGGCTTCCAACATACATTATATAAAAGCATAATAAAACGTTGAACACTGAACAACTTCCCTATGCAGGGCTGTTTTCAGATGTCTTCTAAAAGTTCAATAGTTACCTTACTTCTCTCCTTGGCTGGGGGAGGGGTGGTGTCGCATAAGCCATCATTAGATCCTTAGAGCCCTGAGACATGAAAACATCATAAAGGAGGACACGTGTCTCTGGACGTGTACAGAGTTTTGACCCAACTTCCACACACACCAGAGCTTCCACTTCCGGGGTCAAAGGGCATGGCTTTTAGGCAAGCCCTGAGCAGTGGGGCCGCTTCCTCACCCCCATAAACCCATTATCCACCGGCATTGGAGGAGTGGGTGTCCTTCCTGTGCTCAAATCCAATGGTATTGGTAAAGTCCAGGCCCAGAAGGTCATAAACCATCAAAGGCTGGAGGGGGCAAGGGCAGGGGGAGGCCCAGGCAAAGGGGGAGATGCTGGGCAGCAAAACTAGGCGAAATCAATGGGTGTTTTGCCATTGATCTCAATGGAATGTGGATTTCCATTAGACAAGCAAGTAAATAAGTAAATATAAGTAAAATAAATGAGGCTGGGAGAAGCGAGCTCAGGCCAGCAGGCCGGTTTGAAACGCGGTGCCCATTTACCCTTGACGCACTGCGCGCCTGGCTGCAGATCCCGGATTAATTGATACTTAATGGAAGTCATGTCCATGAATATGCTTTCCATCATTTCACCCTTGGTGGACGTCATTAGCCAAGCCAAGCCGAGCGAGGGAGAGTGGCGGGTGGATGGCAGTGAGTGAGTGAGCGAGTATGGGGAGCAGTACCGGCGAGCGCTAGCATAGCTGGCGGGGCCGGAATCCCAAATAAAGGAATATTTTCCGAAGTGGAAGGGACGCAGAGAGGGAAGAGGCTGAGGAGGACAGCAGCAGGGTCGCGCAGTAGCCTTTCCCCAACTCCCTGGACAGTACAGGCCGCTGCCCGCATTTAAGCGCCTTCCTTTCCAGAGCGGGAGGCCGAAATTTTGGCCAAGGCTGGCTCCTCTTTTCTAGGTTTTGGGGAGCCACCCGAGAAGGTGGCGTGGGACTTTCCTGTTTTCCCCTGATGCTTGGGGTGGACCGAGGAGTCTGGTGAAAGGGACCGGGGTGATTCAGCCTGTTAGATCCGAGGCAGGAATTCGAATACACACGACCTTTCTTTTCGGGGCAGTTTCCCTGTGGTTAGAACCAAAGCGGCTGAACAGGGGTAGCCCCGTGTGGAATGCAATCGTGTGGACAGATTCCAAGATGCAGTCGCGTTTGCCCTCATTATTTTAGGAAGGTGGAAAGGGACGGGGCGGAGGCTATTATTATTATTATTATTATTATTATTATTATTATTAACCACACACTTCTTTATCTCACAAAATAAATGCCATTGCGTTCTGGACTCACTGCAAAACTAAACTAATAATAAATTATATGGGTGAAATTATATGGGTACAGATCCGGACAGAGAAGCGTGAGAAGACAGAGACGACAGTCTGGTGTGAGTTCAATAAAATTATTGTGGTTACATGACATGTCTCTTTGTCGTTGTCCTTTCACGAGAAGTTGTCCTTTTCTTTTCTTTTTACAAATACTAGCATCTATTCCCCCGCCCGCCACGTTTATTCACGTAAGCCAGCCGCATAAAATGTATGCTGTGTAATTTCCATTTTGCGTTTCCCTTTTGTAGTTTTATGTTGTGAACCGCCCTGTGATCTTCGGGTGAAAGGCGGTATACACATTTTATTAATAATAATGATTAAAATGTACCGTCTTTAACTTTAATAACAAAAGACATGGGGTGGGGAAAAGAAAATTCCACAATAATTTAGGGAATCGAACATTGGAGTGTAACTTGGAAGACGCGAGAGGAAGAAGAGCGTTTTGAGGAAAGAAGGTTGCAGTATTGCTGAATCACTGCTGTGGTGGAGCTTAGATCAACCAAACTCTGCTACTTACGCTGTGAAAATACGTTCCCGTCTATGCAATAAAACAGGCACCCTACTGATACAGATGGAATCATTTTTATCTGCAGAAATAGATCCGGGCCTTATAAGCTTTTCTCCAGCGTTGACAGTGTAGAGTTCGCTCGAGTGGAGTTACCTGGTCTCTTCAGCTGTTGCAACTATTTCAGATTCATCAGAGCGAATGTTGAAGCGCGGAATGAAAGACCAAATCCAGCGCTTTCTTAGCGTGGTCTCTTGGGATACAGGGAGGTCCAAATTCTCCAGTGAATTCATTTTCTCCTATTGACTTTCTATAGTCTAAAGAAACCCCCTTTCTGTTTATTAAGGATATCTGATAACACCCTTTTGAGATGTTTTGCTAAGATGCATAACCGTGTGCGCATCTTTTTAGATTCTGAAATCCTACCTAGGGGGTAGAAGGGATGGATGTGTGCGTGGGAGGAAATCAAATACAAGTTTAATGGCAATGCAATGGAAAACCCTTTCGTCGCAGCTGAGTCTCTTTTAGAAAAAGAGAGGTCCCATGTACGTTTCAACGTCGAAAGAGAGGCCTCCTCATTGTTTCTCTCCTTTCCTTGTGCAGTTCTTAAACCTAATCCGAATCTATATTTCCTGGGTTTGAAAAAGGAGGGTAAGAACAGACGAGAAATATACTAGAATACTTCCTGGATTTAGAATACTTCCTGGTGGTAGTTAGAATAACAATCAGAAAACAAGCTGCGGCCGTAAGATGTTCGATCAGCATTAATTCTTCCTTTTTTGTAAAACGTGCTTTCTATACGCATACGTATTTATAATTGAAATGAGGTGTTCTCGTCGAACTTTTTGTAGAAATTCTAATCATAAAAAGAATGAATTGATTTCGCCTGTAGACACAAATAGCCCCCCGCGCGCTTTTATTTTACATGCCCATACTCTGCAGAAATTAAATTTGGTGTCACTGGCAAATTTATACGGGTGGATACTTTTTCAGGTGCTGACTGCGTACATCTCGCCACTTAATTAGTTAGATCATAGCAAAGGACGGTCATGTTCGTTTATTTTTAGCTACAAACACAAAATTCATTGATTAAAAGAAACAGCCTGTACATATTTTAAATAAACAAATAATCCTGGCCGAATACAGAAAATTATCAGAATATGGAGCAACACCGCCCTCTAGTGGTGAGATGAAATCTTGTTCGGCAACCCGGGTTGACGCCACATGTTTATGCTTTTTCTACGATGAATGTGAAAGAAAGATATTTGCAAGGAACACTTGGTTGTTGTTTCTAATAAAATATTTCTTTTTCGTTGGCTAAAGACGATTAAAGTCATGCAAAAAAAAAATTCAAAGGAGCGTGCAATTGTTACAAAGAATGAGAAATATCCTTCATATTTACAAGTGAGAAGGGGTATATGCCAATGCTTATATCTTGAATGACTGGGAAATGTTTACAATGACTACACAATGCTGCCTTTTGTGACCAAGAGCACAGGACTTTAATCATAGGAATTTTGCTTAACCAAAGAAACGACTTCTTTATGCCTAATGAAGTCAGATTAAGTGAAAACACGAACGAGGAAGCACGTTGCTGTCCCAGTGCAATTAGCATAAAACCAACCCTCCCGTTTCTGCTTTGTCTGTTTCTGTTCTATGCTTCGATTTCAAGCTCAGAAACCTTCCTGCCTTGAACTTGCCTATGTCATTTTATTTCTCCCTTTCCCCATCGGAGAGCTGGTCAGTTTCGGCTTGCGCACTTACACTTGGAATCATAACAACATCCACGTTTCTGCTTTATTGTGGCACTCAACATATCCAAAAAAGAAACGGACTCTTCAGCAAATGTTACTGGCTTATTGGAAGCGGAGGGCTAGTGGTTTGGGGATGGCAGCGTTTCCATGTTTCCAAGCAGATCCAGCTACATAGCTGGGCTGCAGTGGCATTTTGAAATAAATAAACGTGGACTTGGGTTCAAACCTCGGCAAGTTTAGATTCGGTCCCGTTCCAGCCAAGGTAGACCTTCCCCAACGCTAAAGTCTCGCCCGTTTCAAGTTCTATGTATTGCCCTAACCTTTACGGGTGTTGTTGCTCTTGCACTTTTCGCACACCAAGCTCTTCGTCTTTTTTGTTTTTTGTTTTCAAAAGAACCCCTGACTTTCTAATATATGGCTACTTCCAGGTCCATTGGCATACCCAGCCGAATTGGTCTTAATCTCCTCAATTTTCAGACTTCAGCGGCGTCCAAACTGCTGTCTCGCCCAGCCGGGGTGACATATTGAAATTTATAGTACTGATTTTAAGACCTGGTTTTGTCTGCATCGGTGTTCTGTCCTAACAAACGCAAACATCAAAATAAGATGGTCTCAAAGAGAGAAAAGCGCCATCGCATATCGTAAACTCATTAGGTCCAGACGTCTAGCCTTCTCAATGGTTTTATTACGCCTCGGTTCTTCCTGTTTTAAAAAGAATTATAGGTATAGGGTTGACAATGAATGGGGAAGCAAGGCAACACCTTTTCCTAGGCCTTAATCGCTGTGGGTCTTTCTGAGGGGAAGGGGGAAGTGATAGCATCTACAGACCCCCAGGTCTCGGTGCCTGTTTCCCTTCACCTTAAATCTTCTTTCAAATAGCTTGAGAGGCCATGTTTTCCTCGAGACGCTTAATTAAAATGGTGTCTCACATCAGAACAACGCTCCTCTCCTTCTCTAAAATATCCCAGAAGCCTGCCGCCCACACCTCAATTGCATTGTGTGTGTGTGTTGGTCTTTTTAAATACAATGTACATACATGATTCAGCTCTAAAGTTTAACACTTGGACGTTCCATTTATTTCCATCGAGGAGTTATGCATATGCTGAAATCTCTACATCAGGCTGGCTTCAAAGTCCTTATCAGAAATTCACGTATGCACACACACACATATAACGCGCATATATCTGGTGCCGATAACCGTATGATCGAAAAAGATGTATTCTATAAAGCAGCCCTTGACAAATACAGACAGAGCTGATCACCATATCTATCAAGTGTCTTTAAGGTTCAGGAATTTGAATGAGCGACATGGCGTCATAATTATGAACCAACTTCAGTCTTATTTGAGGACAGTGGGGTTTGCCCTATGTTGTCCCTACAGATCCCCCCACCCCCACCCCACCCCTGAAATTGCTACATGAACCTTTCGGTGTTTTTTGTGGGGGGTTTTGGTTATGTTCCGGATTTATTTTTTTAAGAAAGGCTACGAAGCTTGCGCCACGCACCGCCATCAAGTAGGTGCGTCCACCACTCACAATTGCAACCAGGAAATATTCTCAGAAAAGAAGGTCGTAGAGGCTATGAACCCGGGGCAAACGCTCTCGACCTGTCCTAGGATCTATCTCCGCATATTTAGATCGTGGCTTAAAGACCAGTTCTTTTGCTCGGTTGCTGGCAGAGGTGGGGGGGGCGGGAGAGAGATTTGGGAGCAAGTCAGGTTCAAATAGAAAAGATATCAAGGAGGAGTGGGGAAGGGAAGGAAGCAGGGCGGGCGGGGGTCATGCAGGCCTGCTCTGTACTAGCTGTTACACAGTTGACCTGCTGAAACCCTTCCTTCATGTCCACGATTTGTAAAATAATATTCAGGAATGGAGAATGATGAACCTGTGTCGATGGAGACCGCCTGCCTCTCTAGGAACAGAGGAAGCGTCCCTTCGTCTGCAAATGGCTTCCTGCGGGTTATATGCGAGGCATCTTTATTACAGAGAGCGCAGACAGACTGGGGTTTTCTTTTTTTCTTTTCTCTCTTTTCTTTCTCTCTCTCTCTCTCTCTTTGGAGGGGGCGGCGGTTTCGTTTATAGTCAGGCGCTGTCTGTTTATTTCCACTTTGCAGAGAGAAGTCAAAGGCAAACCGCGGGCGCCTTTGCACTCACATTACATCTTATTCCCCAGCACACGCAAACCCCCATCTTCCCAGTCAATTTATTATTATTATTATTATTACCACTGTTCTTTCACCAGCTCAGCCTTTATTATAATAACCTATGACAATTACATTATTATTATTATTTAAAAAATTAAGTCCTTAGGTAGAGTTCCAGGCCTCGGGCAATGGGGACGGGTGCTCAGAACTGTTAAGCCGCGGGGCCTGTGGAAGTTAATACTGTTTCAAGTACCGCTTTTAATACAGTGCACTGGAGAGGATGAAACGGGCAGCCAGGGGGGAGATAATAAAAAATATTTTATATTTTTTTAAAAAAACATTTCACAGCCTTGATCTGGCAAGACTCTTGCTAAGCATAACCTGCAGAAGGAAAGGGATGCACAGGGTCTGGAGTCCTCCCCCCTCCCCGCTTTTCCTTTTTGGAAAGTCCGAGGTAAACGCACTATTGCCATCAAGGTAATCCTCGCTGTCATTCAGTATTATCGTCTTCATCGCCGCCTCTGCCTTCAGTTTGGAAAAGCGACTGTCCCCCCTTCTTACAACCCCGCCACACACTCTCTCTCTCTAGTCTAGGGTCACTTGGAAGTAGCGTGTCAAACATTTAGTATTTAGTATTTAGATAAATCCCCCCCCCAAAAAAAAACCTAACGTGCACTCACAATATCTTAAAACCAAACTGGAGGCGCGGGGAAAGAAGCAACTTTTACCAAATACATTCTCCACACCCAGCCCTTTCCTTTCCAAAATACCTGACATCGACCACATTACTGCTATCTAAAGAATAAACCCACCAGGATCAATAGGAAGTTTCGAGCCAGTGGACCTGGCAACATAATAATAATAATAATATTAATAATGACAATAATTAATATCGATACTTTTGTGTGTATCTTCATAGAAAGCCCAGCACATTTCCACAAACGCACGCACGCACGCACACCCTCAAGGCGCTAGTCCCCTTTATTCCCTTTTTCCTTGTTCATCTTTTTCATTTTCATTCTTCGGTTCTGAAACCATATTTTAACCTGTCTCTCGGTCAGGTTTAAAATCCTAGCCACTTCGTAACGGCGGTCGCGGGTGAGGTACATATTAAAGAGGAATTCCTTTTCCAGTTCCAGAGTTTGGAATTTTGTGTAAGGGCAACGCTTTTTCCTGGTGGAACGCGCGTGAATCCAGTTCGCGGCGGGGTTATCTGGAGAAGGGAGAGCAAGAAGGGGGGGAGAGAGAAGGTCAGGGTTCGGAGGGAGAAGAGGGGCAGGCATTGAAGCAGGGGAGAGGGTTGGGGAGGGGAGAAAGGTCGTTAAATTAATTTAACGGAGGATGCCTGCTCCTTTCACAATTGAGGAGGAATTATCATAAAACCTTGAATGGCCCGGTCTGTTTACTGTACAAATGATGTCTTCTTGATGGCCGTAGGTGGTTATGGGGAGCCTTTTTTATGGCTGCTTGTTGCCGCTTGCTCTCGAGCAGGCGTCTAGACGTTTTTATAGGTTAGTAAAACTATCGGTTTTGCACATTGGAGCCTTACAGGTTGGGGTAATAAATCAAAGCGGGTGCAATTTCTTTTCTTTCTCTCTCTGGCTCGGATTTTTTTTATTTTTTTAAACTTACTTGGGTCAAGTTGCTGCTGAGGCTTCTCCTCCTTCAGATCGCTGCTGGGGCTGGCATTGCGGCTGCAACCAGACGCTGGCTTGGCCGGGGTGGCGGTACTGCCGTTGCTGCTGCTGGTGGTGGTGATATTGCTGGTGGCTGCAGCTACGGCGGCTGCAACCGGGTGAGAAGAACCGTTGCTCACTGTTGCTGCCGCCGCCGCCTTCTCGCGGGGCTCTGCCAGGAAGGAATTGCACGTGTACTCGGGCCCATTGACCCCCGAGGGCTCCCTAGACGGCGCGCACTCAGTTCTTTTGGAAGGAGAATCGGCGCTGCAAGACGAGGAGGAAGAGGAAGAGGAGACGGTGGCAGAGGAGGAGGAAGGAGAGGGCCCCACCGGACCAGTGGCGGCGGCGGCGGCGGCGGCTGCCCCGCTCTCCGGCTTGACGATCCCGTAGTGGCGCGCGCTGGAGGAGCCACCGCCGGCGCCGTTGGAGGCGATGCTGGTCGTCGCCGCTGCAGCAGCAGCAGCAGCAGCAGCCGCGGCACTAGCGGCGGAGACGTTGCTGTTGCCTCCGCCGCCGTTGCCGGGGCTGCTGGGGAAAGAGGCGAAGGGCTCAATCCAGGAGCGCACGTATCTGCCTCCGCCGCCTCCGCCGCCCTCGCCCGGTCCGCCTAAGTGCGGCTGGGGCATGTAAGGGTGGTAAATGCCGGGCATGGGCGCCGGAGGCTGAGGGTGCACGGCGGGCCACGAGGCTGGGAAGACGGCCGACTTGGGCGCGAAGCTGCAGGAGGAGAAATCCGAGCCCTCGGCCACCACACCTGAGGATGGCCTGGGGGTCGCATGGTGACCTCCCTGCAGGAACCGGGCAGCCCCGCCGACGCCGCCGACGCCTCCTCCTGCTCCTCCGACGCCGCCACCGTACACTTCCTCGCTGTCGTGGCCTATGAGGGAATCGACATAGTAGTTACTGAGGGTGCCGCCGGTCGACATTTTTTGGTGGCTCCCTCCGTAGCAGGGCATATGATGGGGGGAAGGCAAAAAAGGTTACTCTGTTAACTGTAGATGATCGCCCGGCCCGGAGAACAATCGTAGTATTTTGCAGGCGGCCAGGCTCAGCCATTGGTCCCTCCGCCCACGTGATCATATTTACCAATACTCCAAGTAAATCAATCCGCTAAACTGAAGGGGTTGCTGTGATTCAAGCGGAGGTGGTGGTGGGAGAAGAAGGGAGAAGGAAAAAGGAAAAACCCAAGGAGGCAACAAGCTAAGACAACAACCTCCTCCCGCCCTTAAAAATAAACAAAAAAAACCCTCATTCCCATCCTCTAAGGAAAATACTAGTCTCCAAAACGTGTAATTGTATACAGGCAGAGAGAGAATCCTTCCACTCTCTTGCCTTAGCCTTAGCCGGACTCCAAGCGGGCGTGGCGCGCTACTAGCAGAAGCAAGTTCGGGGACTATTTGTTCGCCTCCTTTGAGAGGTTCCTGCCATTCACTCCGCTGCCATCAGCCTCAAGCACGGAAGTTCTGCGAAGGCTTGGCTTGTCCTTGTCTTTGGAAGCTGCCGAGGAAAACCCCCATTGAAATCATAAGGAGAGAGAGAGAGAGATATGGGGAGGGGGGAGCCCAGCGAGATCCCCGCCTGTGAAAACAAACCCTGCCAAAAACTGAGAGTGTGTAACGACTCCTCATAAAACAGGGAAATGTTACAGTTAAAAAAAAAAAAAGCGCAGCAATGCAGGAGAGGGCCATTTTTCCAGAGCAGCTCTTGGTGTCGTTTCCTTTAAAAGGGAAAAAAAAGGGAAAACAGCAACACAGGGGCAGAATTGAATGATTGAAAAGAGAGAGAGAAAGGAAGGAAGGAAAGAGCTGCCCATTGTGTTGTTTTAAAACAGGTGGAAGACCTCTCCGCAATGATTTTATGCCTTTCAATAAAAATTTTATGAGGTGCATTTGATTATAGATTAATGTGTCCCTCTAATAAAATGGACTGATGGCACACGAGGAAAAAAATATCTCAATCTCTCTCTCTTTCTTTCTCTCTCTCAACACCAGTCTTTACTACAGTTTTCAAACTTTGGATTCAAACGGGGGCGTTGTCATTACTTCCAAGTTACTCCAGAGTTTGGGAGGCTGAAATGCACGAAATAATGAATGAATGAGCCCCGAAACCCCGCAGCCCCGTGGACAAGATCTCGTTGTAAATCGAGCCTGCTTTGCAAACATTCTGCCAGAAAGACAAAACTCGAGGCACCAGTGGCTAGAACTTATCCCCACTCCCCACCTCAGCACCTTCCATTCCTTAATTTTATTTCCTGGATATTTCCTAGTAAGCACAAACTCCTCCTCCGCCAACCCCCACCCCCGCACCATAGAAATCAAGGAGATTCAATCTGGTTCAACCACCTTTATTATTTACTATCAGAGACCAAGTATCCAGAGTGGGTTTTGAACCTGAAGCAAACGCTTCGCCGGGGATTTCAAGCCAACTGAGCCATTTATTATCATTCCTCCTTTTCCCCCTCCTGCTCCTCCTTCTTCTGTTTGATTCTGAGAAAGCCTAATATGATTGACTGAGGAGAGAACGTGCAGGGCTACTTCAAATCCAAACCTTTGCTTGGAACAAAACAAAGGAAGACAAGAAACGCATCGAGGGAAGCCGATAGGACTGCGTTACATATCTGGGCGCTGGAACCAGTTTTGTAGGAACCCATCTCTCTCACTGTTCGGTCTCTTTGGGTTTTATTTATTGTAACTTACTGTTTTCTTTATGTGCGGTGGAACTCACGCCCACTTCTCTCTCTTTCTCTGTGTGTCTACAAGCACTCAATGTTCATGCTCACATACCAGTTCAAAACAACCTAAGTATGTGGAAGCCATTGCCCTCGATTCCAGCTGAATTTACTTTCAGAGGAAAACGAGTTTGAATCATAGCCCTAAGTGCCATTTTCTCACGGCAACATCACGGAGTGTTTATTAAGAGCGAGTAAAAAGGAAAGGAAAAAAAACAACACCAAATATCTGTAGTTGTCACAGTGAGGGAGAGACGCTTTTATACTGAAGTTATGGATATTACAAAACAAAAACACAAACCCACAGCTCCGTATAACATCTCACAAATACTCAACGACCTGGTGTTAGCAAAGACAGAGAGAGTACAGTATACCTATCATCTGTGTACATGACTATCTACAAATACATACACAGGTTTTGCGCGCGCGTGTGCATACATGGCATATTCTGTACGCCCTTTGAATTTAGATACACGCAGTTTACTATTGATAAATCAGTACCCCAAAAAAAGCATCCATCTATATAAGAACAACTTTATCAGACAATTAACCAAAACACTGGGGTAGGGTTGGAGAGATGTGATGTCACTCGTTCTTTCATGAACTGTCTGGGTGTCATTAGGTTAGCAAATATTTCCAACATGTTAGAGGCAATTTCCTGATTTGGAAGTCAAGGAGGGGCATTTGTTGTTAGTTACGAGCCCATTTCTCCAGAAGTAGAGCCGGCAGTTTCTCAAGCTCTCCCCCCCTTCTTTCTTTCTTTCTTTCTTTCTTTCTTTCTTTCTTTCTTTCTTTCCTTCCTTCTTTCTTCCCTTCTTTCTTTCTTGAAGGTGAAAGCATTCCCAAGTATTTGGACTTCAGCCGGGAGTCATGTTCATTTGCAAACTCCTTTTAAGGGACTTTCTGCTTCGGATCTCCCCACCCCACCCCACCCGACCCCCACCCCGCCTTCCTAACCCCTTCCCCAAGATAAAGTGGCTGTGAGCAAGATTTCGCAGCGATGTCCGGGGAGGGCGTTGCGGAGAGTCGTGAACTTCATTATCCTGATGTGGGCTACAACGAAGGAACCACAGAAAACAAACACACGCACAAAGCAAAATAACCCAGGATTGTCAGGAAACCAAAAGGTGTGAGCGTTTGGAGACGAAGCGGGGAAAGGCCCTGTAGACAGAGACTAGGCAATATGGCTTCCTTTATTTTTTTACAACACTGCAAGTAGGAATCTAATAATAATAGTAATAATAATAATAATAATAATAATAATAATAATAATAATAATAAGTGTCTAGGGTGCATGAAAAGCAAGGGAGGTGAAAAGGAATAAAACAGCTGAATTTATTTCGCACGCTGTATTTGTAAGGATATATACAAACTGCAGTAAGGATTTGCAATAAGAGCACATTTAGGCTGGCAATCGGGGCTCTGGGCGAAGGCTCGTTACGGCTTCCGTTTTCCTTCCTAAAATTCAACTTACCGTTTATGATTGGGTGGGATAAAGGTGTCCACTTTCGGTCATAACATTTCACTAGCGTTTTGGCGCTCCCTTGTCAAGACTGTCTGTTCCCGACGCCCTAGGCCATTTCCTCGCGACCCTAGCAATTGCTAAAGGTATTATTAGGACTGACTGACACAGACAAATCTACCCCCCTTTAAAAAAAAAAAATATCTACGAGCTCCCACACTAGTAGGAGGATTTGGGTTGGGGGTGTGGGGTGATGGCGGGGTGCGCGGGAGGGAGAGTCTTTGAGCGCAAGGGAATGGCAAGGAGAAGCTGCGAAATGGGCGAAATGGTAGCGTTTTCTGGTTCGGTTTGGATTTGGAAAGACCAACCAAAGGAGCCTCGTGAACTTTACAGAGTTTATTGCATTATACATGCGAATAGGACATGCACAAAGAAGAAGGCGTAGGAAAAAGAAGAAGACATATTGCTTGTTATACCACTACGATTCCACGTATGCACCACAAGGGGAAGAGAGAGAAAAAAATGTCTACAGTTGAGGAAGAATGAAGGATTCCATTGCACGCACGAAGGACAAGTTTGACGCACACGGGAGAAAGGGGAGTGTTACATCTTAAAATGTGCTTTTTAAAATTCCTTTTCCTCTCACTCTCGCTCTCGCACTCTCACTCGCTTTGCCTCCCCCCCCCCACACCTCTCAAGGAAGAAAAAAATGCTTATTTTTCTTTCTTTTAAATAATTATTAAAAGTATTGTCATCTACTCAAAATGGCATGGCCCGTGTAACAGCCGCCCCCCCATAAATACCACGTGGTGAGTTAAAAAAAAAAACACATGGAAAAAGTCACATTATCTGGATGTCCAACAGCTCCAATAAGTTAAGACCAAATGATCATATTGAATCAGTGTTTACCCTGCATTACGATGAGAAAAATAATAATAAATTACACGTGCTAGGCTATATATATATATATATATATACATATATATATATATATACATATATATACTCGTCGTAGGAACATACATAAACACTTGCAGCACTAAAAAGAATGACAAAAGGTCACATTCTATCAGAAATAAAAAAAATGAAAAATGAAGGGGGTCTACTTTTGTCCCCCCTCTCTCTGTCTCTGTTCCCCCCAAAGTCTTTCCTACATATATATATTTATTATATATATATATATTTATATATACCAACTGGTGGTAACTGAGCCCAGGTCTCAATCCTTTCAAGCCCCCAGTTGAACCGGTTTATGAGAAGGTCAGATTGGCGGTCAGTTCTCGGATCCGGTTCTCTCTGCTCATCTTCTTGAGCTTCATTCTGCGGTTTTGAAACCATATCTTCACCTGCCTGTCAGTGAGGTTTACGCTCTTACTGATCTCTAGGCGGCGCTCTCGAGTGAGATACATATTGAACAAGAACTCTTTCTCTAATTCCAGTGTTTGATGTTTAGTATAGGGACACCTCTTCTTTCTGCCACTCTTTGCAGTTAACCAATTGCTGGTTGGAGTATCAGACTTGATTTCCTCTAGCAACATCAAAGGAGAAGGAAAGAAGGAAGGAAGGGAAAATAAGAAAGAAAAAGAAAAAAGAAACACCTCAGTCTGTTATAGAGTACCCTTGGCCATGAACCTACTACATCCATTGTGTCTGGCAGATATGGTGGCTTGTGGGTATTAAACATTGCTAACGGAGGTGTGTACATTGGGGCAGGGCGGGTTTTTTTTTAATATAATGATAATGATACAAAAAATGGTGTCCACATTCGAGTTAAACAATGCCAGCAGCAACACTATTTTCCACTCTCTGGGTTATTTCTGCAGCTTTCCCAAACATTATCTCTATGCATTCTCCCTGCTAATCCACATATTTCAAAATAGCCTGTGACATTGGGAGCAATATGAATACTGTCATCTTCCCACTGGTTCGCATTTTAGTGGATGTGAACTGTGCAAACCAACCCCCGCCTTATAAAGCCACTTGTTTGGGAAATGCCTCAGTTAAAAACAGTACTATCCCCAATCATGCTGAAAGAGATTCATCTGCATCACTCATTAAATTAAGGAAACACCCAAGGCAGGGGGGAGGGAAGTGGCCTTTCTAGTCCTCAACTAACACCAATATGGAGGGGGGCGAATACCTAAAAATCAACTGTATTTATCGTTTTCGCTTTTAATTCCCCATCTCCTATTAGATGCAAATGCCAGACCTGGGCTTAATAAACATGGTCTGTATTGTATTGTTCTGCACTTCCTACGAGTAACAAATGCACAGTAGAGATTGACAAGTTAATTTTTACTAAAGGCATGGTTTCTGAGGGGCCCCCGCCCCGCTCTTCCACCATATTCTCCCTTCTCCAAACGAAGCCCCTGCGGTCCTCCCCCATCTTGAAATAAACAATGCAGTTCCTTCCATTATTTCATAACAACCTTCAAAGCCTAGTGAAATTAGGAGACCCAAACTTGTCTTGTCTATAGTACCTTATCCCAAATTTAGACTTCCTTCGAAGAAAGGGCCTTGCCTTATTCTCCTCATACTTTATATGGGCTCTGCGGCACCTCCCTGTTTTATTTTATCTCGTCAAAAGAAAAACAACAACCCCACAACTTTTTATTACCATGCTTAGCAATCGACTGTGCTCTTCACAGAGAAGATCCACAGGAAATATTTGATCCCAATTTGACCAAGGAGGGGTGGGGGAGATTAACAGTGGGTGTAATTTAAGAACCTCTAATCTGAAGGAGCTGCTGGAGCAGTTATAATGCAGCAGCCTTGGCAAGAGAGAAACGAAAACACCCTTTTCCTGGCTGAATCTCTGGGATTCAAAAGGCATGAAACGATGGGTGTCACCAACATCGTGGCCAGGTCCTAAGGCATCCATGCCCTCCTTCCATTTCCTTTTTGTTTTTCCAATTGCAAAAAACCAAAAACCCAGCACCTGCAGCAGCAGAAAGAGGTGACGGGGGGGGGGACCCTGTCTGCTGAGCAGTTATGGCTGAGCTTAAAGCATTAAATGCTCCTGTGGTTTACGAGACTGGCGTGCCCAAGTTAGTCTGCCACCACGTTCGGGTATCTGCCCCCCACAGCCGCCAACTTCTGCGATCATACCGACCTTTGCTTTCCTTCTCCTGGGTCTCTGGGCTGGAAACGGAGGCTTCAGCCAGGCAGCTCCTGTCGTCTTGCAGCGTGGACTTGGACTCGGGACTTTCCACTTGAGAGACTTTGGCAGAGTTGTCTGAATGGTGGCTGCTGGTGCTGCTGGTGGTGTTGGTGGCGGCGGCGGTGGCGGCGCTGCCGCTGTTGGGGTTTTCATTCATTTTCTTCTCCATCGGAAGTTGCGAAGCTATCTGCGGTTTGGAAGCGCCGCGAGGGTTTAACTGCAACATGACAGTTGAACTCGTTTCGGGGCTGTTATGGTACTCTTGGGTTTTCCCAGTGGCGTAGGTCTGGCTCAGCCTGAAATATCCTGGGACGGGGACCTCGGGGTTTTCAATGGAGCACGAGTCAGAGACCAGCCTCTGGTATGAAGGGACGTCCGACGAAGACACCAGCTTGGAGCGCTTATCAGAATACATGCAGCAATTGGTTTCTTCCTTAATATTTGTCGTGAAGGAGCAGGTGGGGACCTGCTGAGTAACAGGTTGCTCTATTCGGCAGGACCTGTTCGGATCAGTCCAGTTGTCTACTTGAGGTATATAAGGGTGTACATTCATACCCATATTTTGATGGTTGACTTCTCTCTTGGCCAGAGACGGTAGAAGTCCACAGGTTTGCATCCCATAAGTCCCAATGTCTGTGCTAGGTGGCATGTACATACTGGCGCTGTTGGAATAGAAACTATCGCTCCTGCAGGCACTGATCAAGGAATCGACTAGGAAAGTGTTGGCGGCAGGAGAGCTGTTGGGAAAGGACATTTTGGGGAGGAATTTGAAGAAGAGAGATTGTGTCCTTTGTAGGCTGACATCTCTACGAAAACATTCCCTGTGTAATTGTGGATGCCTCTGCACAACCACATGACAGCTAAGCCAATGAGATTTGAAAATGGCCTTGAGCCGCTACCTCCCCGCCGGTCACGTGCTCCGCGGGACACTCCGGGCTGCGGCGCAAAGGTGGTCAACAGCGACATCTAGAACGTCGAGGAGAAAGTGCGCGCGCTCCTCCAAGCCAGGGAGCTCCAGCGGCGGCGGCAGCGGCAGCAATATTAGTAGCAACCTTTTTCTTTCTTTTTTTTTGGTCCTTTTGCAAAGCCAGCCCTGGCGCACTGCGCTGATTTAAAACAAGGAAATGCGTTGAACTGATCTGACCCCCCCATACCCCCCCCCATCTCGCAACTCTTTCGTTGTTGCTGCTGGGTTGTTGTTGTTTGGTTTTGTGTTTTTTGTGTGTTTTTTAACACCACAAAGGAGTTACTGTCCGAATTCAGGCTGATCCTGAGCCATGCCCCTTTGCTCCAATATCAATATATATATACATATATATGAGACAGGTACTTCAGGAAAATCCCAGGCTGGCTTAAACAGAGGCAAGGGGGGTGGGAGATGGACGCAGAGGCGCGCGCAGACACACAGAGAGATGGAGGGAGTGAGAAGGGGAGACGCATGCAATCCTACAAGGCGAAATATGTGGGTCTTCTTCTCATTCTCCCCACCTGTGAATAGTAATGGTGATGATAATATTGATAAAAGTGGTTTCTCCCCCATCTCCAGTCCTCATGGTTGCCCAACATCTCCTTCAAGTTACATGATTTGGCGGCAACTGACGACCTCAGAAGAGACCTCCCTAAGTCTCAGCCCTGGACAACACATCCTTCTCTTCTCCAATACTTCCTCCTTTCACTTCATAATCAAACACTTTCTCAAACAAAAGCCACAACATATAACAAAGGTCCAAAAAAAGTTGTGTGTGTGTTGTTTGTTTTTTGAGGGTGGACAGCTGACTATGTCTGAAGTGTAGGCGATCTCCAAAGGTGTCATAATTTGGGGAAGATACAAAGGGCCGGTGGTAGCGGTGGAAATAATGTTACCTTTTATGGATTTTGTAAAAGCATTGGTTCCTGACAAGTGCAAGGTACAAAAGGTTGTGGAATTTATTAATACAGATTAAGAAGAATCAGAGCGATCAATAAAATTCTCATCTACATTCTTGAGCCACTTGGTAATTTTCTTGCTTCTGAAGCTTTTTCAAGAGTTATACCCTCTGTTGCCACACACGGGAAGATATTTTATTAACAAATCAATCGAGACTTTGTAAAGGATAAGATTAATAGTTAAGATTTAGCATAATGGTGTTCGCGTTATGAATTATTGAAAATTATACTATTGATTTTTCCTCTTCGCTGCTAACCAAGAAGGTCAATTTTTGTTTTAATACAAATCGTCAAATATTAAAAGCTAGAAAAAAAATTTTGGTCATAAGTTTGGTTTTATAGCTCCAGCAGATTCCTAAAATAAAATAATTAATAAATAAGATGAGGGTCCTTTCTCATAGTACACATGTGAAGAAATTCTCTTTGCCCACGAAAATGGCACCAGAGCAAAGGTAAAGTTTTCGTAGACGATGTTGCTGAACTTCACACAAAAAACCCCCCACATATGCACTCACAACGCGGTAGCCCGCATCCCACAACGGAATCTGCTGGCTTCTTACATTATTTCATTACCCAACTTCATATCTATTAAAAAGGGGCGATAATAAACACCTGAGTCCACCACTCCCTAGTTCTTGACCACAGGAATCGTGGGCAACTCTACCTATGGATAAATTTGGACGCTTCTTTCAAAATAGATTTCCCCACTTCGATGTTCATCCTTTCTTTTCCTTATATTTATACCCGCATCACCCCCTTTTCTTGAAAAACAGGAGGACACATATCCTTGAAATTAAGGACTGCTCTCACCCCCTCTCACCTTCGGGACTTTAAAAACATTCATATTTTCCCTCTCCTCCCCGCTTGTTTGGCAGTGTGTTTTTACTCCAAAGGTGTCTCTTTTATTCATAAAATGTCACACGCCGCACGCCACGCAGGAACCATCTACTTGAGGTTAAATGTTGCCTTGAGTCCATCTATTTATTCCAGGCCTTGAGCTCATCCCTAACAGCAAACCTTCCTTCTCTCCTTTGAAATAAGAACCTCGGGGAAACCAAAACAGACCCTTTGAAATGGCACCCACGGCCTCTCCAATGACTGCAAGAAGCTTAATTTTCCGTCCTGGTTTTTTCACCCTTACGTCTTTGGCACTTTGGGGGGGTTACTTCACTTTCCCCCCTCTTCTTCTTCTTCCTCCCCTATCCATTTGCCGAAAACAACCCCCTCACCCCAGTTTGAAATCTCGCTGTGGCAATGAGACAGACCCTTTTTGAAAAAGCTTATCGCAGCTGTTCAAATACAACATCATTGTCAGGTTAAGAGCCGGTGGGTTTTACGGCTCCAGCCGCCTCTCTTCTCTCCCTCTGTCTCGCTCTCTCTCTCTCTGTGGCTTCTGTGTTTGTCGGGGAGTCTCCAGCTTACCTTCGTCAAATAAGCTACATTCCACCATCACCACCACCCCAGATAAACATTTTCTCTCTTTCTTCATGGACCCCTTTAAATTGCGAGTCCATAAGCCCTGCCCTTGTCCTGGATAGGGGCTTAGAAATAAGGGACACAGCACCGCGAGGAAGCGGTGGTGGTCCCAGTGTAGGAGAGAGGATTTTTGTCCCCCCCCCCTTTTCTCCAATTTGAGATCATTATCAGAGCCATTGCTAAGATTTTGTCTGAGCTGGGGAACAAACAAAAGTGGAGGTCACGATGCTCCCTCTTTGGGGGCCGGCTTTTTATGTGCTTTCCAGCAATTTCCCTTCCTCCCCCCCCCCTTTCCCTCTCCCCTCAAAACAAGACGCCAGACAACCCACCGAGTTTAAAGCAACCCAATACTATTTTCTGGTCTGCATTTTAAGACTTGACTGTGAAATCTAATCAGGTTTTTTTAAAATAATAATAATAACAACAACAATCCCCCTTCAAACGGCCTTCCGTAATTCTTATTTACACTTTAAGAAGTGCCCTAGAAATCTCCCAATGGCCGCATCCTCTTTATTTTATTTTATTTTGGCTATATGTTGCCCAGTTGTAACATTAAAGCAAGCCAGACTTTTCCCCCGTTTTCCATCTCAGGGGTGTGTGTTGTTTAATGAACTGACTCCGAGTCCTCCCTTTAGAGTTAGGACATTTCGCTAGATTTGAGGCGCAAGATACCAATGCCGCCATCTAATGACCTCCAATTATTTTTTTTAGATAAACCATGTGTACGGTTAAGGCTCTCCAGCTCTGAAGCAATCCATTGATCATCACCAATTACTACTTTTAATAAAAAAGAGTAAGGGTGGGGACAGAATTTGAGCCGGCTTGGGCAAATATATTAAAGTGTGTGGGGTGGGGTGGGGAATGGCACTGAAAACCGAAAACCTTAAAATTTGTGTGACACATCTAAAGGTTGAATAAACATCTCATTGGGAAATGGGTTACTCAGACCTTGTGTGTTTAACGCCACTTCAGTTTTAAATCATATTAAGATGGAATTGTAGTAATTAACATTAATAAATAAATCAATATTGTGCCATAAATGAGATATACAATCTACATTAATGCAAAGGTTTTCCTCTTTTACTGTCCCATATTTTTTCTTCAAAGGGGGTGAACCCCCCCGAAAAAAGCTCCATTTATAACTCGATTACTATTTGCAGTAAAATATATGTTGACATCCCCCTTTTCTGTCTTAATAAATAATAGAAAATAAAACCCGAGAGGAAAAGTCGATACTTTAAACTTTAATTTTAATCCTTCAGATTTATTCGACATTTTGTGCCTGGCCGTTTGATGCCCTTTTTGGGCTTTGTTTTGGAATGTATGTAGGGACGTATTAAAAAATATTCCTCCTACTTTTTCCTCTTCTAACTGCAATTTGTTTTATTCTCTTCTCATTATTAAAGGGGTGGGGGAGGGGAAGGAGCCTACCCAAAAGTGGGGGGCAGATATTTTGCAGCTGTGGACTCTGAACTGGATTGACAAATATTGCTCAAAAGACTGGCATTCAGACAGGCTCCCTGGAAGCCTATCTAAATGTTCCCTTCCTCCTTTCATCTAAGTATTATTTAATCTGGAGGCGTTTACACATTGATTCAGTTTATTTCATTCCACACCACTGCAGAGCAGAGGCGCTGAAAGGTATTCCTTTTAATTAAGAAAGGAAATTAGTGCCATACAATATCGCGGCTTTTCGTCCCATCATAACACAGCAATTAAATGATTCTGCTTTCTGAGCCTCACGTTGTTATGCGGAGCAGAGACAACGTCCCAAATATTTGGATTAAAAAGACGAGGGAGATGTGTGATGAGACCATCGCTCTTGGTAATGTACAGAACGTAATTAACTAATATTAACTATACTACATGAGATATGAGGGAGAAGTCAACAGCACGCCCTCCCTTGTTTTTGCTCTGCAGATATTATATGCATCTCTATAGCTATATAGGTATCTAGGGCTATAGATATCTATAGATGAACCAACTGATTCAAGTCATAAACGAAACTCCCCTGAAGAGGATTCACGTTTTGTCCATTGTTTATCATAAGCCTTTTGTACACAAAAGCACGAGTTCAATTTCAGACGCCCGCAGACTTTACTAGAAGGGTCTGGCCAGGTTAATGTCTTTACAGCATACATCCTCTACTCTCTCAATTAATTAGAAGCTCCGGAGAGACTTAGTACTGTATACAATAGCATTGGCCGTAGTCTTGAGTTACAGTTATTTAAAACATGGAAGTATCAATGCGGCATAAGCTTTGGCAGATTTGGTAACCTTGAATGGAGGGACAGACAGACAGACAGACAGACAGATAGATAGATGGATAGACAGACTTCTGTATTTTTTAAATTGCCAACGTTTTCTGCGCCATCTTAACACTCTCAGATCAAAAAGGCTTTGGGAAATTGCTGAAAATCATAACCAAAATGAACTCCCATCCCCACACCTCCCCAGGTCCATCACACGTGCGTGAAGGTTCCACAAAGAACAAAGGCGAGATTTTAAATATCCAACTAATTTAATGAGCAGAGTATATATAATACGCATATAGCCCCAACCACAATGTTACATTTTTTTAATTTTCAAAACAAGGTCTTAATATAAATGGGAGGGGAGGGGAGGGGTGAGGGAGAATTCTAACCGTGTAGTTTAGTCTTCATGCGGTGTCTGACAAGGCGTGCGTTAATTTAACAGTGGGGGAAAAGCCCCACACCAAACATTAACCTTTTCTACATTATTCTTTCCCAAAATAGATTCATCTTACACCATCCCGTTTATTATGGATCTTAAATGGCAAATATTAATTTCATTTGTGTTTCAACATAATGGTGGTGGTTTTTTTTAAAAAAAACATTTCATTTTATTTCAGAACACTTCCGTTTATTTCAGGCGGAAAGGCTATTCTAGGTAACTGGAGTAACAATGAACTCCTTTTTATAAAATAAAATATTTTAAAAATCCACTGGAAAACAATGCGCCCAACATTCATTTGGTAGGGATGACTTTGAATGTGTCTAGTTTATTGGATTACACAATGCCAAATTTCGAATCCATATTTATGCAGAAGGAGAAAGGCGGAGGAAACCAACTCTGATCTTTGGTGTTTTTACCTAAAAGTGCGTTTTCGGAGACAACTAAGATCTCCCAAATCAGATGCCCTTTTTGTGGAAGGGGTTCCGTTTTTGTTTTAAACATTTTAGGGGTCCTTGGAATACATAATTCTCTCTCCGTTTGTATCCTTTCTGTGGAGAATGAAAATTAGTTTCACAATATCGGGTCAAGGTGACGAAATGATATCCACCATAAGCAAAATGCCCGACTCTTCTCTGGTAAATAAAGCTATCTCTAGAGAAAAGGCACCCCCCCAAAAAAAAATACTCAGCAGCCCATTTTGCCACTGATTAAAAGTACACGTTCTTTTTAACATTGAACTATCTGCCTGCGTTGGTCTTCTCATGAAAAAATCTCGACCTAAATATAAACTGGCTTTGATCACATTGGTATTCTTGGGGCGCTATGATTGCGCTGAAAGAGAAACAATTAGAATTTCGTTCTGTTGAGGAAATCCAGGAGATAAACTACCCCGTCCTAAAAAATTACTAGTTTTAAAAAAAATTCTTATGCATCATATTGTAAAAGATTATGACCCAAAATAATTTTTTTAAATGAAATACGTCTTGTTCATGTCATGGTCATGAGTTACTTGTTTAATAAATCCTGTTTATGCTCTATTTTCTCATTTCCCAAGCCCTGAAAACTTATAGTTGCTTATATATTAGATATTTTATTAGTAGCAGGGTGATTGGGGACCGGGGTGGAAATACACTTGAACATCAGGACAATTAGACATTCTGGAATATTAGCGCGCCCTCTTGTGGAATTTAGCAGTCCGGCATGCAGGGAATTTTTTTATTTGAAAAAAACACTGCATGCTTTCTTCTTGCATTTCTGAGACATTATTCTGCTGGGTTTTTTCTTCGAAAAAAAGCTTTTATATTTCTATTCCTATATATTAAAGCTTTTTTCGAAGAAAAAACCCAACGGAGTTGTCTTAGGACAACTGTAGTTGGTGAATTTGAATTGATTCGCCTTTTTGGTACATTCCTGACTGAAGAGTAAATGATAAGGAAAGTCACCCCCTTTTTAATAAAACAGTTTAAGGCATCAGGAAAGCACACAATATTTTCCTATAACGTTAAGAGGATATTTTTTCAGGCGCCTTGAGATTATAAATTGAATTATTTGGACGTCCTATGGGCTCCAAATCACAAGTCAGTTCTTTTTCGGATAATCTGCGTCACATTGAATTCCATGAACGAATTCTCATTTATTTTAGTGGCACTGAGTTGCAACTGTTGCTTTTGACTTTATTTATTTATCTATTGGGATTTTTTTTTAAAAAAAATATGTATTGACCTGATTTCTGTATGTATATCACTACCAAACAGTAAAAGAAAAATTTGAGAAGAAATGGTGGCTTATGCCTTGCGGGGCGGGAGGGCGGCTAGGGACAGAATTCTAAATATGGTTTCAGGAGGAATTAGAAGAGGTTTCGCAGCAAATAAGCTGTTAGTCTGGAGAAACTGCAATGGGGTTAGTCTGGAGAATTCTGCAAATACTCCTGGTAAGAACTGATGAAATGAACTATTTCCTAGTGGAAGTCGAAGCGCTCCAAAGACCTACGTGGTGGATTCGCGGGTGTGGATAGCTATGCAGTAAGAAGTGTGTTTGTGTGTGTGTGTGTGTGTGTGCGGTGGGTGGTGGGTGGGTGGGTGTGCGAGAGAGAGAAAAGCCAGAGAGAGGGGGGAGGAAGTAAGAAATGGGGGAAAGAGGCACACAGAGAGAGTGGGTGGTGGTTGAAAATAAGAGAGGAACCTTTAAGGCTCCTAATTATTCAGAAAGGTTAAAGGTGATGACCTTGACATTTTGGAAGTTCAAAGGCAGACACTTACTGTTTTCCTTGCTTAAGAGTTTCAAGTTTTAATTTTTGGCCATGTCTACCTGAAGCCTCGACGCTTAACGTTTGCTTTATATGTTTCGCTCTCATTTTATCCGTCCAGTTTGGCCTTTAATTGATGCAAAATGGACCCACCGCTTCTCCCTCCCACGCCCTACTCTCCTCCTTTTTTTAAGCCAAATTCTTTTCTCACTCGTCTCCTTTATTGCTCGTTGCGGAAATCTCTTTTTCTGCCACCAGAAGGTGTACAATATAACCCAATTAAGCTGTTTAGACCCTGAGCTTTTATGGTGTTGTCTAGACAGTTCAAGGTTTTGTAAACAGCCTAGCTAGGTCGCGCAATATAAAAGTAGAGGCGAGGACCTCCACCAAACCCTTCTCGGAAAAACAGTAATAATTATAAGAATAATAATGATAATGAAGACTGGGTAGCTTGGTGGCTAATTAGATTATTTCTCCTGTTCCTTTCTGTGTGTGTGTGAATATAGGGTGGAAGATCAGGAGCACCTTTTAAAAGATTTGCCCTCCTTATCCCAGTACCAGTCACCCATCCTTAATTAAGTTCAAGTTTTGGAGTGGGAAGTTTCGTTTCGACTGGAACTCTAAGTCGCTATGCTAGTTCGTTTCGGCTCCCCAAAGTTCATTAGAACTTTGTACTACAGTGGATATCCACTGTAAGTCGGATCAGGATGCGCTTTACAATATAGCGCTTTTTTAAAATACAGGATATGTTCCAGACAGAGTTTTAAAAGCAACACCTTTTAACTCCCACTTATTCAAATGGAATAGATTTACATACATATTTTTCCCCCAGGCTGACATGTTGAGTTTCCCCCTAAAAATAACAAAAGCTGGGTAACCCCGCCGGGGACGTTGCTCCTGTTTTTTGGGTTTTTTAAAAAATTATTCTCATTATAGCGGAGAAAAAGAGAACGAACAGGTTTTTTTATTTGAAATGTAGGGGCATGAGGGGAGCACATAACGGTGGGTCGGACCACACTCTCAGCTATTAGTCGATTTCACTTGACACCAGCAGGGACCCGACTATGGACCTTCAGAGATGGCACTGCTCATAACGCACGCGGAAAAGGCAACTTCAACCTTACTAGGAACCATTTGTTCACATGGGCACGACAGTGTCCCGTGCTGCTACTTTTTAAAAACAACCCCCCCCAAAAAAAGGCAATGGAAACCAGATATCTCTCTCTATACTGGTGTGCGTAAAGGTAGCTACCGAATGCACAGAACCACCTTTTCGACAACGACAACGAAAGGAGGAAGTTGAGAGGAGCCCCTCTCTCCTATCTCAGACCCAACAGAAAGCGGGCCCAACACGGCTCCTTCATAACGCGCTTCTTTCTTAACTACCATCTACATTCGAGGTCTAGTAGCGGCCTCCGCCAGGAACTAAGGAGAAGTGGGTGGGGAGGGAATTAAAGCAACACGGTGGGTAGTTTCACCAAAGAAAAAGAGAGAGGATGGAAAGGGAGTGGAAATCCAGACAAAACGACAACCCCCAAACCCAAAACTCCAACGACACACAACAAGGTTAGAATGGACTATTGGATTTACCCTCTCGGTTTCTGGTCCCCCTTTAGAGGATTCCTCTCCGCCAAGCGCCCCAAGACCTCTCGTGGACACAAGGGCTGTTTGGAAGAACCAGATCTGTTGAGCATGGGTGAAATAAAAACAATAAAAATAACAATAAAGGGAACTTGTCCGCAGGGTGGATGTCGTGTAAACCTCTTGATTATTATTTTTTTGATTATTATTATTTTTGCACTCAGGTGGCAGGTTGGACCAGGGAGGGAGGTCTCCTTCGCCTCCTTCCGCTCCCCGCTTAGTCCTCTCAAAACAAGGGATTCCCCGTGAAATACTGCAGTCGATCTCTGTTCAGTTTCTTTTCTTTCATCCGTCGATTTTGGAACCATATTTTGACTTGTCGATCCGTGAGGTTCAGCATCCTAGACAGCTGGAGTCTTTTCTCTTTGTTTATGTACACGTTGAAGAAAAACTCCCGTTCCAGTTCTCTTATCTGGTATTTCGTGTAGGGACATCTTTTTTTCCGGGATCGCTGGGGAAGTGCTGGACATTCAGGAAAGGAAGGAAAAAAAACACAACCCAATCATCATGATGATGATAATAATGAGGGAAGCGGGGTGGGAGACAGAAGGGGGAAATTAGGAACGAGGAAATTAAGAAGCTGGCATATGTTGTCCCACTCAGAACACTTTCAAGCAGAGCTACACTTCCTAAGGACTTACTGTAACTATTCCCTTACTCCCTGGGAAACCGACCACTGAAACATCCAGGGAGTTTTCTGCCTCACGCTAGTCAACTTTGTCAAAGTGGCTTTTGGAAGGTGTGGGTGGAAGAAGAAAAGATGGAAATAATAATAATAATCGACGTAATCCCAAGCTTATACTACCCAACTCCATTTACAGGACTGAGAGAAGGGCATGAGTGGAATTGTTTGAAACTGACTTTGCAAAGTACACCTCTACCCGTTCAGTTGGGACCCTGGTTTTCCCCCCCTCCCCTTCCACAGTAGAATGGTTTGTGGGAAAGAATTCTGCCTCTCTCAAATGTCAGTCCCAAGTCCAGCGCAGACAGGATCCCCACTGAATTTTATATATATATATATATATATATATATATATATATATATATATATACACACACACACACACACACACACACACATACACACACACACACATACACACCATATATATATATATAATCACATACCAGTATATGTCTGAACACCCCTCCCCAATCAACAGTTTCGTCACAATTAACATCCTCCTCCAAGAACATCTATAAGTTACCCTCAATGGGTTTCCTATCGTAAACACGCTTTACAACGGTGAGGGAAACCTTGTAGGATATATAAAAGCCCTTCGGATGCTTATAAAATCTCACATAAAAAAGACCTCGGGCTTGACAAAGTGGTGGCCTCGTGCTCCCTCCCTCCCTCTCTCTCTCCCACCCACCCACCTACTCACCCATCCTCCCTCCACCCACCCCACCCCTCTCAATTTTTGGCTTTCCTCTCGCTCCCCGCCTCCCCAACTTAGCAAATAAATAAATAATCAACAGCTCCGGGAAGCGGGGCTGGTCGTGTGGCTCTTCGGACTGGGCGCCTCTCCTTACCTGAAGTGCTGCTGTTGCTGCTGCTGCTGCTGCTGCTGCTGCCCTTGTCCGGTCGGGCCTCCCCCGACGGCGACTCGGCGCTGCCCTCGCTTGTCACTTTCTTTTCCTGGCCGGGCAGCGGGGAAGCTTTGCCACAAGTGTTGCTGGCGAGCTTGAGGTCGCCCTTGTCGCCCTCTGGCTCCGGGTAGGGGGTGCCGCCTCCTCCGCCTCCGCCGCCTCCGCCATGCGCCGCCTCGTAAAACTGGTCGAAGCCCTGCGGGAGGATCCCGTTCCTGCCCACTGCGCTGTAGAAGTTGGCGGCGGCGGCGGCGGCCGCAGCAGCTGCGGAAGCGGCGGCGGCGGCGGCGGCCGCCCCGTGGTGGTGGTGGTGGGCTCCGCACACGGGATCTGCCTTGAAGAGCACGTCTGTCCTGCGGGTGGCCGGCTGCAGAAAGTCCCTGCCGTGCATCACCTCCTCGTAGTAGCTGCTGGGCGCGTAGCTGCCGCCTCGGTAGGGCCACTTGCCGCCGCCGCCTGCGCCGCCTGCGCCGCCGCCACCTCCGCCGCCGCCGCCTCCCGCGTAGTCCCTGAACGCCGCCGCCGCCGCTTCGCGCACCGGTTGCACATGGGGAGGCAGGTTGGAGGCGTAAGGGAAAGTCATTTGACAGGAGGGCGACTGGGACAGGAACGGGGGCTTGCCGGAGAAATCCGAGGAGGAGACGTAATAGGCGGCGGCGGCGGCGGCGCACCCGGGGAGGTACATGCTGGATGCCCCGTGGCTGCCGCAGTCGTCAAAGTCACTCATGTCTTCTCCTCCTCCAGCTGCTGCTGCCTCTGGGCGAGGGCGAGCAGGCAGCGGCGGCAGCAGCAGCAGCAGCCGAGCCAGCGCGTGGGAGCCGGAGGAGCCCCATCTATCTGCGCGCGAGGCTTTGGGCAGGAGCAGCCACCACCAAGGGGGGAAAAATCCCACCGTGTGCTGACGTGCAATTCATCTTGATTGATTCGAGTGGTAATTATGTCACGTGACGGCAGGCGATGGTAGAAATGTCCTTATATCTAGGAACGGCTCCCCTTTTCGCCCGCCTGCCTTCGCCAGAGGTTCCTTCTCTCCAAGAATGCCCTTCTTCCGAGAGCTTCCCAGTTCTCTCGCTCACACACACACACGCGCGCGCGCGCTCTCTCTCGCTCTCTCTCACGCGCAAAACAGGCACAGGTTTGGACAAATAGGACCTTTTCCAGCTCTTTCTCTCTCTCCCCCCCACCTCCCCAAACTCCACACACACACACACATACTCCCCTTCCCCTCCTCCTCCTCCTCCCCCCCCGTTTCACCCCCCTTTCCCCAACCAGGAGTCTCGATAAGCTATAGGTAGGGCAGCAAATCACCTGGGAATGCCATCCTTTGCCCAGATTCCTGCGCGCATACATCTCACATGCACAGCCCAGACCTATATATCATAGCAAAATCCTCCACAGAACTGGAATAGAGTCAGGCACACAAAGCCTACGACACCATGTCCTGGTTTGAGACACAAACAGGAATAGTTTGTATTTCTATAAAAAGAACAAGAACAAACAGTCGCCGGAAATGCAGTCAGGAAAAGCTTAAGGGCCAAGAAGGTGTTTAGGAAGAATATCTCTCGCTTTCCAGACTTTGCAAAGCAACCGCCAATATTTACCCTGATTGGAGCATCCTTTCTCCTTATTAGAAAAAAGCATGTAGGAGCTTGTTGCTTCTCTCTCTCTCTCTCTCTCTCTCTCTCTCTCTCTCTCTCTCTCTCTCTGACACACACACACACACACACACACACAAATGCTTGATAGCTAGCTAGCCAGCCAGAGTATCATGTAGCAAAACCAGGACGTTTCCCCTGTTTCATTTAATATAATGCAGTTTTTCCAACTCGAAATTCTGTTGCTTGCTTCCCTTCCCTACTTCACGATATCATTTTGTACCGGACAGAAAGAAAGAAAGAAAGAGCGAAAGAGATAGGGAGGGAGGTAATATGGAATGGGGACTAGGTCTATCTGTCAAATCGATGCAGAGTCTTATATATAGGCATCAACTTCCACCACTACCCGCGTTTCATCGAAGTGTGAGCCTCGTTTCCGAGCGCCTGTTGGACTGACAGAACCCTCGGCTGCATCAGACATCTTAGGGTGGGGCAACTGCCCCAGAACAGTCGCTTCCTTCTGAAAAGCAACAATCAGATCCACGCAGAAACACACCCCAGCTTCAATGTCACTTGAAGGGGGAAGGAACGGGAGAAAGACACAGTATTTGAGAATTAAATTCCTAAACACAGAACCGCACACAGCACCTTCACCTCGCGGTTGTGCGGTTGGAATGGCTCCCTCGCCCTCCTCCCTTTCCTTCTCCTTCTACACATTCAAGGCGCATGAAATGAGCGAGGACACATTAAATCAGATACACACCGAGAATCCCCACCGAAGAAGAGGCACATTTCTTCTGACAACAGAAGACCGGTTCTTTCCTCCCGGTTCTTTCCCTTGTCTGTAGTACAATGTCAAGTTTAACCCCACAACTTTGTTTCTCCTCCTAGTCGAAACAGTACCAGAACACCGTCGCTTTACTAAAGACAACAAGATGGAAATCCATGTCTATTTCCCGTCCCCTCCCGCTCCCAAACTTCTGAGGGCTATTAATAAAATAAAATAAAGACGACATCTAAGATTATTATCCAAGATACTGATAGTAAAATGAGATGGAATTTATTTTCTCTTATGAACCATAGCCAGGAGCACGAAAAAGAAACCAAAAAACCTCGAAAGAAATTGGATTTCAAGGCCATCTAATATGACTTTCTGAAGGGGGGGGGGAAATGATTTTTTTATTATTATTTTTTAAAAAACACACGCCTTCCGGTCTCAACCTTGTAACGTCCTATACATTCAATCCTTTAGAAGCACGAAGGCGAATTAAAACAACGAGGCTAATCGTAGTCAGACGGGTTTAAAAGCCTTAGTTCAGTGTGGGCTTTCGAGCCGGCTAAATAGGTGTAGGATTGGAGCAGTGTGTGTGTGAAGATATGTGTGTAACACACACACAAATACACCTCCCAAACAGGAAGAGAATACCAGATATT
Source organism: Podarcis raffonei (assembly GCF_027172205.1). Taxonomy (NCBI): domain Eukaryota; kingdom Metazoa; phylum Chordata; class Lepidosauria; order Squamata; family Lacertidae; genus Podarcis; species Podarcis raffonei. The sequence continues at coordinate 115,279,333 of NC_070602.1, forward strand.
ATTATTATATACTTTGTTATATTGTTTTACATTAATGAGAGGCTTATATGGATATATAACGACACATATTCGTTTGATGTCCTCGATAAATCCCAAAATGACCAAGTATCTTGGACAAGGGTGCTCCTGATTGACATCCGCAGTGACTCACAAGTCCTAAGCCCTCTTTTGCACTTAGCTCTAGGAAGGAAGCTGAGAAGGTAGGAGAAATACCTTCATCTCTAAAGCCTAACCAAGCCAAGTCCCAGCTTCCCCATATATGAACCTCTTTCCTAATTAAAAAAAAGAAAACAAAAGGGGTGGGGAAGTAGAAGGAAGGGGAAGATCATATGCCCAAATGGTATCCAAATCTCCTTCGAGTGTCCACCATTTAACCTTGGTTGCCTTGCTTGTATGACGCCCATCCACGAATCACCACCACAAGCTCACACCAAACCTGCGCAACAGATCCGGGCATAAACCAGCCGCACCACCCAATGTCCATTTAGCCAGACACAGTTCCACCTCCTTTCTTTCGAATGCTCATGCTTGCTTTTAGGTTTTGCTGCAATGAATGGGCTCCCCTCCCCTCCCAAATGTTGACTGCGCAGCTAAAATGGCCCCTGCGTCTCCTATCGCAATGGAGCGAAGCAAAGGCTTTCTCGCTTGCGCGGTTGTCTCCAATATATCCTCCAGACCAAGCGCCTCAGGATCATGCGGAAAAAGCAGACGATTCCAAAAGCAGACGATTTCCCCCCTTATTCGCCCCCACCCATCGACGCACCCTCCAGTAACCACACCACAGGAAATCAACATAAAGCTAATAACCAGCATCCTGTCGACCCCCACCTCCACCTCACCTCTCCTTTTCAAAAACCCTTGAATCAGCTACATATCTGGATAGGAGGCAACTAGTTTCCACCATTCCAAGTTCAAGGACACGGTGGTCGTTTGTTAATAAGGAAAAGGAAATGAGCGCGGGGGGGGGAGAGAAAAAGACGCCCTCCACGATTCTTGCAAAAGACCACTTATAGTCTGGAAATGCCTATTAAACAAACCACAGCAAAAGAGAAGAATCCGGTGTCCTTGAGCCGCTCAAGGATTCCTACCCTGATTAAGACGCGAAGAGAAATCTGGGACTTTACCACAGACGCGTCTTCAAAATGGGTCGCCTTGTTCTATCCGGCGCGGTAGCATTTCAAACCCGGGAACTAACAAACCAACACCCCACCCCGCCGCGCCCGCCTCGCAACGCGCAACATAGCACAGAAGGGTGGCTTTACCGTTCGGCGTCTTGCAAGGTCTGTCGTCGTTGCCTCCTGGAACTAGCCGGTTTTCCACTGCGAGTGACATCTCCAAAGAAGCCTCCGTGAAAAATTAGGACGGCTGGCATAACGGAGTCGGAGCGGGGGGGGGGGCGGAAGAGAGAGAAGCAAAATATGCCTGGTCCGCCCGGAGAGAAGGTGCTGTATATTTGTGCCACCCAAGATAAGACACTAACTTGACCTTAACTTTGTTATGGCGCCCCTAGTATCTGGAGAACGTGAACAGACACTGTCTGGCAGCTCTCGTAAAAACTGACTGGAGAAGCGATTCTGAGTCATTTCATTTATGGCCACTACAGTTCTGCAAGAAAGCTTTTCCTCCCTGCCAAACTTTAATTATTTATGCTCTTTTAGGAAACACAAAAGCGCCCAGAGCCATTTAAAACAATCAGAGGGACGTTCCTTTTGCCTTATCAAACTCCCAGGCATTGCAAAAAGCACCCCCGGCTTAGCCTATCAGAGCGAAGGACTCGTCCCCGCGACGCCAACAAGATGCGGATTTGGGGATTGACTCCAGGAGGAAGATGTATGTGGACATGTGTGTCGCTAATGAAGCCATACAATCATGTTGGGCGTGTGTGTGTGAAGGGGAGGGAGGGAGGGACAGAGAGAGAACCTTATTTTCTACACACCCCACCCTCCAAATCGCATCACAAAACATACACACCACACCACCACAAACACACACACACACACACACACAAACACGTACATAAACACCCCAAGGCTGAATGCGGGTCATTTACAACAGCATTTCTTTCTGTGTACGATAAACAGAAAGAGAACAGCAGTCCTGTATCCTTCCGGCCAAGGATGGGAGCTTAACTGAGATGCCCCTCACAAAGCATTTAAATAAACAAATAAATGCAAGATTAAGCTCTAGGCCAAGTAATGCTGCAATCCTACGCACATTTACCTCCGAGGAAGCCGTCCTGATGCCAACGGGAGCTCACACGCCTCCATGAGCATCGCGTTGATTCCTGCTGTAAGAGTACTTGCTTCTCAGAAAACGTGCTTAGGATCGGAACCGGGTGCAAATCCCATTCGGAATCCGTCATGGGCAATTTGCCTATGGATTCCGCTGGCGTGTAAATTGCAGCTGATCGGCATGTGAGGTTGCGCAGATACAAAGCTAACTCATGTTTGGTTATCGCCATTTTCAGGTTTCTATCCACAGCAGCTATAACTGTTCCGAATTTAATGTCTAGGACCCTGTCTATATATATATATACCTCCAAGATAGCCCCAACCTACCCCGTCCCTATGATCTTTTCCCTAGCTACAGTCACATACACAGGCATATATGATGTCGACCTACCTAGAGCGGCCATGACACCGAGCGAATAGTATCTGTCGCAATGCGCTTCTCCAGTGATATGCATTTTTGGAGCAGTTTACCGACCATTGTGTGTCTTGAGTGCTTGTACGCCTCGGAACCCACAGTTGTTGTTTTTTTGAACACGTAAATACCAGGAATATTTATTTCGGTGGCTTAATTAAAAAATACATGGACACACTACATATAATGTGCATATACTGATACTGCTTCTTTCTCTCACTCATTTTATTTCACTTCACACAGACTAATTGCAAGTGCACAATCATCCACAAATGGAAACCAATTGAGCTTAATAAAGAACGCATCGCCATTTCTATATTTTCCGCCGCTAATGGTGCAATCTTGCACAACCGTTGAGCCTGGTGTTTGCAAGGAGATAGTGAAAGAGAGAGTAAAATAATAATTATAATAAAAAAGAGGACCATTAAAGGACGCCCTTCGCTTTTGGGTCAGATGTGCTATTTGCGAGGTAAATCGCCTGTGGATGCTAGCGAAAAGAATCTCAACATGGAAGGAGGTTGGTTGTATTCGTAGGACTGATTTTCGTTAATTCAGCCTGTATTTTATAAACATTTATTCAGCGACTTAGAAAACTAAACAAGACCTTGATTACCTAATCAGCTCTGTTGGGGCCTCCGTTGTCTAACGGGAAAAATTTGGGAATAGAGATGGAAAGGAGTCGAACATATAATTGAAAAAGAATCATTAGCTCCCAGTCATTCCATAACCATCATTGTTATTCTGAGGCATCATTAAATATTTATCCTATTTTAATTATATATATATATATTTAAAAGTTATCTGTTAGCTTTTTCTCTATAGCAGTATTCAGATATTTAAAAATATCGATTCCTTCTTAAGCATGCTTATCGCCTCAGACTTCTAAAAAAAAGGGGGAATTGTAGATAATCATTTTAAAGACAATAATGCACTGTAAATACCGCATTTCCCCCCTTGCAAAATGGAAATTGTTTAACACATCTGATAAACTGCTACGGCCACCTACAGTTAAATAACATCTCCGCTCAAAACCATGCCTGGCTGGGAAATATCTGAAGGAGGTAAAGTTCAAACATTTAGTTAAGACTAAAAATGTAGATAATAAACATGAACGTCGTTTTAATTCCTCATTTTCGGGGAGGGGGTGAATGAATGAAAGCCCCGCTTTTAGCTCTGGAGAGATCTGGAAACGTGAAGGATCAAAACAAATCTCTGATCAAGGGTTTAATTTGAAGATCAGGGAAAATAAATTTCATTTTATCCTTTGTGGGAAAATATATTTCTTTCCGCATTAGAGGCGTCTGAATTGTGAAATACTCTCTCGCTCTGCTCTGGCTCTTAGAAAACTATTATTACACACAGTTATCAGATGAATATGAAATTATACCACAACCTCCACTCAAATAAGCTTAATTAGTGTGTGCCTATAGAATCACGGTGTAAAGGAAAAACAGCCCCCAAGGTAGATCCCTGGCCAGTTGTGCTTAAAAACTTGCTGGCTTGGCGAGGAGTTTTGTTTTGTTTTGTTTTGTGATGTGTGGTGTGAGCGTTTGTGAAAGCAGGGGCTGGAAACAGGCGGCCGAGATGGAGCAGAGGATATTCCGAATGAGTCGCATCCTTGATTCCTTTGTGTCTTCCCTCCCTTTATTTTGCGCGCAGCCTTTGGACAAGGCCAAAGTCAAGCTAAAGAGGAAGGAAGGCTGCGAGCAGCCGAGACAGAGCGCTGAGCCAAGGGCAGCCGGCGAGAGGGGCGAGGGGCAGTTTGGGGCGGGGGGGGGGAGGCAGAACAAAACAGAAACAAACCGCAAATGGCAGACGGAATGTCGGAGGGGGGGGGCGGCAGGGAAAGGAAGCGAAGATGTTTGGATATGCCTTTGGAGGCGCGGGCCTAAGTTGTGTTCAGACTTCGGAAAGAAAGAAAGAAAGAAAGAAAGAAAGAAAGAAAGAATATCAGAAGGAGACTGGGTGCCAAAGGTGCGCCTCAGGCATGGCGGGAGGCAGATGGAGAACAAAGAGACCTGTGGCACCGTCAAGACGACAATCCAGACTATTTGGCAAGACGGAAGTTTCTGTGAAGTGCGGTCTACTTCGCCCAATGTCCTACATAACGATGGTGGTGAAATCTCCTGGGACTCAGGATCCCATTTGGTGTTGTATGTGGCGAACGGTTAAGAGAGTGGACTGCCTTAAGAAAAGGTGGTCATAGAATAATAGAATTGCAGAGCGGGAGGGACCCCGACGGTCATCTAGCCCAACCCGCGGCAACGCAGGAATCTCAACTAAAGCATACAGAGCAGATGGTCGTTTTTAGGGTGTCACTCTGTTTCCCCTCCTCCCCGCGACAGACTAGCAGGGCGGCCCCTCTGGAAGCGACTGCAGCGGGAGGCGCGTGGACGCTGGTTATTAGCACACAAACGCATGCACAAGTATGCCCTCCGTTTGCTTGTGGCGGAGGCGCCTTCCGTTCCAGTGCAGCAATCATGTGAGGATCAAGCGACAATGCCTGCGTCTGGAAACCGAAGCAATAAGGCAAGAATTGTCGAGAAGCCACTCCTCGCTGTCAAGGGACAAAGAACCCTGAACGGGATCCACTAGGATAGGCAGCTTCCTCCGCCCTCCCCACTGCGGCGCAGGCCCCACCGCCACGCGCAAAATAAGACCCCGGTAACAATTTCACCGCTCACCACCAAAATCTGCATGAGAAATACTAACGATCCAGGGAGCCTAACAGCCTAACACCCCTCGAGCATTTTCAATTCACACAGATTTTTTGCTTCAGGGCAAGCAGACACAGCCGCGGTTTTATCACCTCCATCTTCCTTCCATTCCTGGGAGAAACGCGAAGATCTTTCCATCTTCTGCTCCCAACCACCTCCCATCTCTCTCTCTCTCTCTCTGCTCCCCCCCCCACTTTTATCTAACAATCAGGGCTCCAGAAGTGGGGGAAGGGGTTGTTCGAGCAATCCAGAGACCACGGAGGGGACTCAGGCAACGAGGCCAAAACGCTGGAACGCCTTGCGAAGTAACGAAGGAAGATGACAGCCAAGCCTTGACTGCGAGGTCACGTGCCTTTGTCGCAATAAATACATGTGTGCGCATATGTGTGCGTGTCTGTGTGTAGCTATTTCAAAAAATAGACATTTTATTGTGAACCACTTTAAAAATATGTTCCAACGCTTCCTTGTTTTGTGGTTTTGGTAAAACAACCCCCCCCCCACGCACACTCCGCATCCTACTGCAAAGTAGCAGGAGCCATACACGGATTACCTGCCAATGCAACAATTTTAGGGCCTTTCCCATTCAGCCAGAGTCACACACAGTATTCTCCCTTTGCTTTCACGCAGATCCAGGCGGCGGGCGGGCGCTCGACACGTTTCTTCCCCCAAAGTGAAGTCTTGGTGAGGGTGGAATGAATGTTAAAGAACATAACAAAAGAAAAACAGACGAGGGGGTGGGGTGGGGAGAGCTGACGCCACACATTTCCTTTATTATAGTTACAGTGGTACCTCGGGTTAAGTACTTAATTCGTTCTGGAGGTCCGTTCTTAACCTGAAACTGTTCTTAACCTGAAGCACCACTTTAGCTAATGGGGCCTCCCGCTGCCACTGCGCGATTTCTGTTCTCACCCTGAGGCAAAGTTCTTAACCCGAGGTACTATTTCTGGGTTAGCGGAGTCTGTAACCTGAATGTAACCCGAGGTACCACTGTACTTCCTTTGCCCTTCAGCCAAGAAGTGAGGCTTTTGCCGATTTACACAGCCAAGCAGGTTGATGGGGGGGGGGGCGGAGAGCGAATCTGGCTGCTTGGGCTAGACCCCTGTCAACGCTCCCCTCCAGATTTTGCCTGCGTTTTCGCCTGGAATCCGTAGTGGTTTCGCTTCGCTTCGTTTCGCGTCGCTTTGTTGTCCCTCTGCTGAGTCGGGAGACAGCCGCTCCAGAGGCAAGTTCATGATTAACAGGGAGGAAGAGAGCCAGCCCCAAGACGCCCCCCTCCCTGGGCGGCGTCTCTAGTAGAGCGAGAGCGCCTGCTCGCGCATCACCACGCGCTTCTTCTTCATCCGCCGGTTCTGGAACCAAATCTTCACTTGCTGGTCGCTCAGATTCAGTCTGTTGGACAGCTCTTTCCGCTTTTGCCGGTTGATGAACTCGCTGAGGAGGAACTCGCTCTCCAGCTCGGTGATCTGTTGCTTCGTGTAAGGCTTCCGTTTCTTCCTCGACCTCCCTGGCGTTGGGCACCAGGGCAAACCTGCAACAGAACAAGACACATCGAGAAGGGGTTTGTGTTTGGTTCGTTCTTGCTTGGCGCGCTTGTTCTGACCGAGCTGGGTCCCCGGTGCTCTGGGTGGTCTCACGCAAGCGCGGAGGAAGCCGCGCCTGTGGCCAGGAGGTGGGGAAGCCTATTTCAAGAAAGCCAGTTTTTAATCCTCTAGGATTTAAGCCTGTAGGATTATGCGCTTTGGGGTGGGATGGAAGTCCCATCCGGAGCAAGCGCCACTGAACCCAGAGGGACTTACTCCCGACGCAGGAGCAGGCCTAGCGTGTTGGTGGCTGCGATCCTACCCAGATTTTCATGGAAATGAAATCGGTGAGGCAGATAGGCCTAACAGCTTTACCGTGGAAGTAATCTCACCGAGTGTACCGGAGTTTGGATGCAACATTTGTGAAGGCTCAGGGACTGGGGTTTTATTGGCTGGGGAGGGTTGGCTGGGGTGGGGATTCTCTCCTCTAGCAGCGAGAAGGCACATACCGTCCTGCAGAGGAGGTCTGAGGTTTGGCTGGGTTGCTGCGGGCGGGAGTGTCAGGTTCAAGTTGATGGCGTGCTTGAGGTCCTCCTTAATAAAGCCCGAGGCGGAAGAATCCGCGTTCAAAAGAGACGCTGATACGCTGGGCAGGCTTCTCGGCTCATACCTGAGCCCTTTGGCCTGAGTCGCCGCCGCCGCCGCCGCCGCCATCCTCACCATTCTCCCGCAACTCGAGTCGTCGGTCAAAGCTTCCCGGCTCGGCCTGCCTCTCTCGTCCTGCTTGGGAGCGGCTTCGTGGGCGGAGTACTTGGGGTGGTGGCCGTCCACGGCGGCTTTGCTGCCGCTGGGGTTGAGGCTGACGCCAGTGAGGGAGCCAGTGGCTGCGGCGAGGTAAGACGGAGGCTGCGTCGAGCCGCTGAGTACGTGGCTGGACGGCTGAGGTGGACAGGAGCTGGCGCAAGTCCACGCTATGGGGCTCCTCGGGTAGGAGAGCGCGGGCAACGAGGCGGCCAGCTGGTGGCTTCCATTAGCTCGCAGGTTGGGGAAGTAAAAGGAGTCGGCGGCGGAGGGCAAGTTCAGGAGGGAGCCCATGTAGCCCGGCCGGCAGAGGCTCCGGTCGCACATTTTCCAGCGCGAAGGACGTGCGCTCCCTCCGTCTTCATTCAGGGCGGTGTGCGTGGAACTGTCGGAAGAGGACTTCTTCTTCGCTCGGGGGTGCTCCCAAGCTGGGCATTTCCAGCGCCTCTAGCAGACGAGCCTCCTTCGCGAAAAGTTGCAGGAGAACTTCTCGAAGGAAGGAGATGGACCCCCAGTGCAGCGGAGGAGGAGAAGGAGGAGGAAGAGGAGGAGGAAGAGGGCGGGAGCGGAGGGGGGAAGAGATGGTAGACTCCAGTCATGGGACGCCCGAGGGCAAGTGGACGGGGATTGCCCTGGTGGCAAAGTTTTAGAAGACCCCCCTCCCCCGTTTCAGGGATTCAACCTGCAGGAACCCCCCGTTCTCTGCTCCCTCCCCGGCAGGCGCAAATTAGTCGGGTTCTGCGTTTTAACCTCCATCATGGCTTCCCTCCCCATCATTTATTCTTCCTAGAGTTAATTAAGACCGTGTGTGTGTGTAATATTACACACACGCACACACTTGCATATTTGTTTTTTGCATAAGTAATATACAACCCTTAAGTACAGTACCTCAATCTATATACAAAGGTGAGGACGTGCTTCTTCGGCAAGGAAATTGTTTTGTTGTTTTATACGCTCATATTCCGCACATATTTTGCCTCCTGTCTATTGTGAGAGAGCAGGAAGTGGAATGAGCCGCAGTCCCTCATATGATGATTTGAACTTGACACACCGCGTGACTCTAAGGTATTTCTGTAAACATAAATGTGCGGTGCAATCTTTACTCAGACGTAAGGATTACCGAGGTTTGCTCCTAGGTAAGCATGCGTTGGGTCACAGGCGCAATGCAATTTCGGCAGTTCTGAATTCTGAATTAACAGTTCCCATTACTGATATATTATGTACAATATTAATACGTTCTACCTGTATACTGTGTCCTATTTATCTGTGAAATCGAATGAACACATTAAGGGGCGGGGGAGAGATCTGTTTATTTTATACTTATCCCTTCATACCTAGTGGAGATTGCTTGTCAGAATAAGTTCCCCCCATTTTAAAATTACAACTTCTGGCGTCTTTCTACCAGGATTTCCATTAAAAGCGAGTTCTTGCTCCTTCTCATACGCCATTCTTTACAATAAACTGTATATATATGACATAATGTATGAATTATATAATGTATATAAGGTATAAAATGCTCGCTTCGGCAGCACATATACTAAAATTGGAACGATATAAAATGGATATACATTTTTTTTTAAAAATCACAATTCCTGCAAAAAAAAAAAATTGTGCTGAAAGGGAAGGGAGCTCAATTTTTCCTGTCCTCTCGTGGAACCTTACCTAACTCGCTTCCAAACCTTCTGCGGGGTAAGGTGTCTCTGGAAGTTTCTCCCATCGAGTTCCTTGGGACGGACTTTGGCTTACCGGTAAAGTAACTCCCCGCAAAGGAGCGGGCCTGCTAAGGAAGGTCTTCCGCGAAGATCGAGGCCTGCTTGCTTTGAAATCAACGCTTCTCAGGAAGGAAAAGGAGGAACCTGCCAACGGTTCGGCAGAGCAAAGGGCGCGGATATGCGTAATAGCGGCTATGGCAAGCCTTTTAAGTAATGACCGCCTAATGGACAGTGCTAATTTGCATGGCAATCACACACACACACACGAGGCACCTTGATTAGAAGTAGAGAAGCTGGAAGGGGCCTTCCAACCTATCTTCCTTTGGGAGGCAGCAGCAGCAACAACAAATGACTGGGGGACTTCCGCGTTTGAGGCTGAATCTCCGCCTCACCCACCCCGAAGCAGATCCCCTTTGTTGGCTATTTGGACCGGACCGTCAATGGACCAGAAAGGAAGGACACCATTCCTCAGAGAGTGCCTTACTCACTAGCCATTTGAGGCAGGTATATTTTTACTTAAGAAAGCTTTGTGACCGGCTCTATAACGGAGACCCAACGTTGTTTTGAGAGACGCCTTTTTTAAAAAAATCGTCCCCAAGTCGTCCGCAGCAGCCATTTGTCACCAGACCGGTCTCATTTAAACTCGGCGCGTTTAAAAACGGAATGCGAGGGTTACCCTTAAGAAGTGTCAGAAATAGATTCGCAAGGAATACCGGGCTGGCTTTGTCCCCTGTCCGCGGAGGCCCTGATTCTGCGCGGCTGGAATCGACCGAGCCGTCAAGGACGCAGACGCTCTCCAGCCTGCGAATGATGGCCCCTTCCTGACCGAGGGATCTGGAGTCCAGGAGGGCCCTATCTAGAGGCTGACTGAACACTTGGGGGAAATAATTCAAATCTGAGACAATTCGAACTTTTCGCCTCAGGCACCAAAAACAGGCATCAAAATAGTGTAACACCGCTTACAGACAGCAATTCGGCCTCCAAGACGCATTTCTGAACTGCGTAAGGATCTCACCCTGCGATATTCTGAATTTCAAACTTTTAGCGCATTCAGCTTCTATCCAATCTTTTGGAAAGCAAGAGAGAGCATTGGTTCCTCCTCGTCCTGTTGTTGTTCGCTTGCTTGTCTGATTGTTTTAATTTTTTATTTAAAAAAAAACCCTGGAAGCTTTAATTCCTTTTGTTGTATTATCTTATTGGTCCAAGTTCTCTTGGATTTTCCCTTGGAGATCACAGGCGCGGCTCTTTCTGCTTTGATGGCGAGGCACCCCCAGCCTAAGAGCACCCCCGCCAGAGAGCAGCAAAACAAAACAAAATCCCTCGGCTTTGAAATAAATCTTTAAATCATTATTCCCCACATGATGCTGCAGACCACACCAGACCACACAGGCACCGCCGGAGGATATTGCTCACCACTCACGTTTAATTTTTATTGTTTGACTTATGTCTACCAATTGAGTTTCTCTTATTAACTTGGGGGTTTTGGCTTTCTCCAGCAGGTCTCATCCAACGGGGAACAGAGCTCAGAAGTTTCTGGCAAAAACCTCACTCTAAAAGACAAATTGTTACTGTTCTGCTACTTAAGAAAATGTGCGTTTGTTTGTGTGTGTGTCTCTCTCTGTGTGTATTTTAGTTCCTCTCTCTCTATTGCTAGGTAGATAGAGCAACAGATATCCCTCTGGTGCAAAGAGGGGGTGCAATCAATCACAGAAATTTATTTTAAACGGCAGAACAGATATAACATATAATATAATACTCTCAGTTTTTCATATAGATGTACACAAATGGCGGCACATTTAAAACTAGGGCTATGCAGCCCGGCTCTTTCAGTGTGTTCTTGAAAATAAATCCCACTTTATTCCTTGTTGTTTTTTAATTGTTTATGCGTTATTGCAACTTGTATATACATAATACAATATCCATCCTTTATCCCTTATCCTCGGACTTCCCAGTCTATCTCTCCATGGCGTTCTAGGTAAACTTTTGTCGGCTGCATATTGTATTATTCCACCCATTTCCGTCTCAAATCTTCCTTTATTTAGTATTATCTGCTGCTCATATGTTCATTCCTACTTGTAGGTTAAGTTGACTATTGTGCCCTCTAAGATATTCTCCAGAACGCTTCCACTCATCTCTTATCCGTGGCTAAATCCCATTTTATTCCATCGGAACTTACGCCAAAGCCATTACTGCCTTGCGCTTCTGCCGCCTTCACATCGGAGAAGCCTGGAGCGGAGAGGGCTCGCTGTCCAAGACAGGATGAGTCCCTGAAACCCGTCGAAGATATTGCCACAATAGCAAGTGGTCCGTGTTGCTTAGCTATGAAACTTCAGGATTTGACAGTACAAGCCTATGCGTGTTTTCTCAGTAGCAAGCTCTCACGGTTTTCAAGAAGTGTGTAGGGTTACAGCCTTAATGGACAGCGATTCTTCCACCCCTCGTTCCGCTTACAGAAATGGGAAATTTCCACCTATGCCTTAAATACACAGGTACAAAAAGGCGCATTCACCCCTGTCTTACATACTCTATTAACGTCCTATCCCATCCTCTATCCTTGCTCAAAACAAAGGAGGCCATATCGATGCAGTTCCTCGCAGGTCTACTGAGGTCCACTGAGTTCCATAGTAGGGGCGCAAAGGGGTGCAGCCTTAATTCTTCTATCTAAACTTCATGTCTATGTGTGTTATATTTTGGTACCGAACTGACCAAATTTTGCTTCCTTTGACTCCCATGAATTATTCGTGGGAATCCTAGGGCGATGGTCGGAATGCACGCGAGAGGCACTCAGTTTGCTGGGTAGGTCTGGTCTATGCCCAACTGGGAGACCTCCTGGCAACCTCAGGTCTTCCAGTTTGGGCTCACGGCGGAAGGACGGTGGGCTATAGAACGGCATGGAAATTAGCCAATGGACTGAGTGATAAAATGGGAGAGCCGAGAAAGTCCTTAGCAGTGCTGAAGTCCCGAATAAGTGTGCGTAAGGCTGTCACCAATAAGCATTTCCCATTGAAATCAATTAGGAAGTTTGACTTTGGGGGCGTCGTGTGGTGGCCTTTAGACTGGAAATGCCGGTGAGAAAATACTGATGAACTCGTAATTAAAACAAGTTAATTACACTCTCGAGAAATCGCGAAGCAAGAGCGACTATTAACATACACTCACAGTGCAATGTTGAACGTATTCAGAAGTAGTCATGGTTCAGTCCCAGGAGAGACGTGTGTTTATTAGATAGATAGAGCCACTCTATCAGAAGGGAAACAGAAAGGGCTGGGTGTTAAGATGCGGTGAAATGATGTCACTATTAAGAGGTCCCATAGCATTACCCTCAAAATGTGGATCATTCTAGCAGAAAGGACACTGAAAATAGAAATAATAAAACTTTATACTTGAATATATACCGGTACAGCAGTGATCATGCAGTTAAAAGATAAGTATCAAACCAAATTGTATACCTTGCAGCAAGTCTATTTGTGTTGGAAATCTAGATGCAACTCAGATTTGCAGAAGACAAGTTTGTTTTTATTCACAGGACATTTATTTATGCAGTGATCAATTGCACCACGTGCAAAACAAGCACCCTTACTCTGTCGCTGAGACTGCCTGCTTGCAGCCTCCTCATAATCTGAGGTCCTAAACTGTAGGTTACTTAACTTGCGCATAAATCCAGCTCTGGGACTAGAAATAGTAGGTAAACTGACTCAACGTGTAAACTGAAAATTAATTCTGGTTCTGCATTACGAAGAGTTCTGTATAACTGGCAAGCTTACACAGTCCGGCAGAAGTTCTTACATCAAAAACATGCCGCCTTATCTGGTCCATAATCTGACCCTAATCACGTTTACCAGGAAATAAATCACATTGATTTGAATGTTACTTACTTCCAATATGTAGTGCATACGCAAAAAGGGACAGAATAACAGATCCAGAGCAACTTGCAGGATGTCTGACTCCAATTGTTTAACAACAGCAAAAACTAAAAAGTTTTCACCCACCCACCCAATAATAGGCTGCTGAGAAAGAACGTTTGGGTGGTGCTCAGATTTGGTTTATATGTGAAATGTGGGGCTTAAACTCGGTTCTGAAATGCACTGCAAAATTATGAGCAAAACACATGCCCAGAGGTACTCTGGCCCATATTCCTCCAGTCTAACTCTTGGACCTTGGTGGGTTTTTTTTGGGGGGGGACACAAAATAATTCCCACAAATGTGGCCCCCTTTATTGAACAGAAATCACAGACACACAATGTGACCCTCTACATTGTTTTATGATAAATAAATCCCACTGACTTTTAGAGGAGCTTATGTCCCAGGATGTAAATGTTAGGCTGGAGAGAGTAAGGTTGCAATCCTAACCCCATTTACCTGGGAGTAACTGCTATTGACTTCTGAGTAGACATGGATAGGGCTTACTTTCTGTAAACAGACTTGACAATCCTAAAGGTATGGTCTCAGAATCAGTGGGAAATAACAGTCATTTCCAGTGTAGTAGGACAATGCAGTCCTACTCCTGTCTCCTCAGAAAAAAGCCCCAGAGAAAGGGTGTACAAGATTGCAGTCTTCTTTCACTTTGCTTTTTTAGTTTCCAAGTTCAGTGAACTAGCGATCAAACTGAGCCAAAGGGGTGGGTGAAGGAGGTTCTTTATTCCCCCCCCCTTTTGTACACACACACACACACACACACACACACACACATTCATGGAAGAGGAAAGGACAGAGGGTGAAGAAAGAGCTGTAGTTCAGGCATGGCCAAACTTGGCCCTCCAGATGTTTTGGGACTACAACTCCCATCATCCCTAGCTAACAGGACCAGTGGTCAGGGATGATGGGAATTGTAGTCCCAAAACATCTGGAGGGCCATGTTTGGCCATGCCTGCTGTAGTTAGAGGGGGCCCTTTCCCCATCCTTTGGACCCCTTCCCTCTGGGCAACTCAACAAACCTGCTGCACCTGGGACTGGGTGTGGAGAGTACAGATGAATGGGACACATCTATGGGCAGCTTGAGGGAGCCCCATCAACTCTGGGGCTGCCCATAAATACCAAGTAAGATAGTAGCGTGATGTCTGCAGTCTCCAGGAACGCTTCTCATGAGACTTTTGTGGCTGAGCTAAGAGTTTGTTTGGACCCTGGGTGAGAACCCGGGAGCTGAGAGGGAGGATGTGTCAGAAGGAAAATGAATTGATACTCATGTGCATGTATATGTATTATTAAGGTAACTTTTTTATATGTAGCTGTGCGTTTTTGTAATATTTTGTTGCTTGTTGTCTATTGTTGCTTCAGTTTTTTTGTACACCGCTTAGATGTATTTTTAATATATTTAGCAGTATAGAAATTAAATAATCAAAGACAAATAAAAACTCTCCCCCCCAGTGCACATACCAATGAACTACCCAGTCCGCTGCCAGAAAGAAAAGTGACTCACTCTTCAAACTATTTTTATAGGTCTGAAAAAGCATAACCCTTAAGGAATCAGCAAACTCTTAGCTAACCAATTCAGGCATAATATGTGAAGGAAATATAGGTTGATCCAAGGACTTGGGTGAAATAACACTATTAGTGAAATGTTAACTATAGTTGTCAGCAAACTGTAAAACCTACGCCCGCAGATTGCAAAAATAGGCTGACACTCTCGGGAAAAACAGCATGCACCAGAGTAAAGCTATTTTATTTCCTAACCTGGTTAGGATCATGGCCCGACCATATTCCTGACCATATTCGGAAGTAATTCTCAATTAATCAAATGGGCCAATTACAGAGCCTCAGTTATCTAGGCTGAGGCTTCAGAATGAAGAGTCTCATAATTGGGCCGTTTGGAGTGTTTATTTTAATATTACAGTTTAAAATGTGTTGGCTATCCAGGAAACCAAGCGCGAACATTCCACAGGAATCCATCTTTCCCCTTTTCCCGCTTTCATTTTACGGGCATATCCTTTCAATTACGACATGAAAGTTGTGTTCATACATTGCTTGGAGTGTTGCGAATAGGGTTTCTCCTCGGCTCCCCAGGGCTATGCCGCAATTCGTCCAGCAGATGGCAGTATTGTTCTACACATTGAACGGTCTAGTTTAGCAGCTGCAGGAAACCAGCGACCAACCCCACGCAGCCGCAATGGCGGTCTTTGTGTAATTTGCCCTACAAAATATGGTCCACAATTCCCGATTACAAGCAAACGACCGTGCATTTTCGGACGGCTCCCCCTTCCCCCTTCCCCCCCCCCCGCCTCCGCTTAGGCGCTAGCTGCCCACACATATAACACAAAAGACGTTACTCCAGATAGTTAAGACTTCAGCCAGTTTTTAAGGAACTGGAAACGAGGTCAAGAGCTGCTAGATTTGGCGGCCCTGGATAATCCCGAATTGCACTTGAGCGCTGCAGTCCACGCTTAAACTCGCGAGCAGACCTATTCAAGTCAAAGGAATTTCTCTGGAGTAAAGCACGCTGTGTGTCTCTTTGCAGCCGAAGCACAGTGCTCGGAGAGAGGCCTTAATTTTGTACAGTACTTTACTAGCTTTCGTGTGGGGGTGGGGAATAGAGATTATATATATATATATATATATATATATATATATATATATATATATATATATATATATATTATTATGATTTAACCCGTTAGCGTCCCCCGCCTCCAGCTCTCTCCCGCCAGCCTTTCTAATTAAATTTGGCATTTGGTACACTTTCGGTTCCTTTATGAGCAAAGAGGGTGCGGGTAGCCCTTTCGACGCTGTTGGTTCAGCAGCCAGTTCAAAGTTCATTCCCCAGGGTTCCCTCCGCCTTTGCGCAGCACAAGGCAGCACTGCCCACAGTTGCTCTGGACTGAGTCGTCCCGGGGCTTCCTGCGCTGTGATTCTTAGACGAGGGCAACCATATACATGCCCACTCAGAAGCCAGCCGCGCCGAATTGAATGGCACTCATTAATTCCTGAAAGGGGGCGCGCGTTTTGCAGCCTAAAGTGATTTTAGGACCCCAGCTACGGCTTGCATTTACAGTAGCGCATGGCACGAGTAGAGAGCGAATCACTTTAGCACCCCAAAAGTTGTTTGAAAGTCAGTTTGACCATTGACCTCAATGGAGCTTCTTCCCACAGAATTGCAACTCAATTCTGGATGTTAAAGAGGTGAGTTAGCGCAGTACGAAAACAGGTCTGGATTTATTTCGGTGACAATAAGGGTTAACACTATCTTTTGCATAAGAGGGCATTTCAAAACTCAGCACGCCGAGCAGTGATTTCATTTGCTTATGAGTATTTGTGTGTGTCTGTGTGAAAATATTGTTCACCCTCCAAAGGAGGAGATACCAGAAATTTTAAAAAAACCACTATTATATTATTTACTTCCACTACGAATACCTAAGCCTTCCCAGACTAACCTCCACCAACTGCTGCTACATAATATGGACAGTATCCAGTCAAAGTAAGAAGGTCCGGATCATATGCTACGGAGAGTTGGACGCGTCTTAAGGACCACAGTGGAGGAGTTGCTGCGTTACAATTTAAGGTGCATCGGCCTAATCTAATTTTCTATTGCAACTTTTGTTACGTAAGTTCATATACAATGTAATATAGCACAACACATATTTATTCCATCAGTATAATCTTTTGCAGCAACTTATTTCAGGAGTATGTTTACCTGTCTGCATTAACATTAAAAAAAAACAAAAACATTTGTTCATGCCTTGGAAAACTTTTCATCCGCTCTAGTTGAGTGTGCTATTATTTTGTGTGGGATTTAAATCGAGAGAGATGTCAGAATCTAGGGAGGAAAGGAAAAGATGACCATAGAAAGATGCTCTTCCTCTCTTCTCTTCTCTTTTTCTTTTCTTTCTTTCTTTTTTAAAGAAGAAGCTATTTGCGTCCAGCGCCAAACCGCAGACCCCAAGGAAAGGCGTCCAAAACGCGGCGCGGGGAAGGAAGTGGGGCAGCGCACACGTTGAAGATTTCCAAAGACCCAAATCTTTGCAGTGAACTGAAATATACGGACACGGCCCTTGAAATATAATACTTGCATTTCGAGTGTTCGACATATGTGCTCGGACTCATCTATTACTTCAGCATAAACCGAAGGATAAGACATATTACACTGGCATGGCTTTAGATACTTAAAAACAGAACAAAACCCCAACATCACACACGCTCACTGTTTGAAAACAGACCCTTTTCTTTTCTTTTCTTTTCAGGCCCTTTCGGACAAATACACACACACACACACACACACACACACACGTCGTTTTCTTTCCCTCTGGGCATCGAAAATAAATAAATCCGTTTATTCGGGGTAGTGTAGGAAGAACATGTCTAACAGCTTGTGAGATCAAGCTTTTTAACCAAGTAAAAACGAAAGTTAGCCGTAGAGCAAGAGTTTGAGAGCAGGATGGGAAACGATTTTGAAACGCAAGGGCCAAAGTTCAATACTTCCTTTTCTCCGCCCCGCCCACTGGATTCAATGATCCTTTATCGTTAAATGAGTTCAGGGGCTTCTGCTCCTGAGGGCTGTGTAGCCTTAAGTCCCTTGAAGTCCATTCAAGAAACAGATCACTCTCCCCCTGCCCCTGCCGCTTTCCTCAACGACGCTATCAGCCCGTGAGATCTGCATGTATTCCAAAAGCAAAGCAGAGCCAAACACGAGGTCTCAGTTTAACCAAGTAGTTAAGTGTGGGAGCAGCAGGAAGGAGTGCGGGTCCAAGGGCTTTCGTTTCCTACCCGAACCTAAAGAAAGGAGACCGACAACAGGGAGTCGGATTCAGATTCACTCCACAGCAAACTTTTCGCCTCTAACCAGGCGGGCGCCAAACGAGTTTCCCTTTTTGAGGTTTTGCGCAAATCTGCTGCGACGCAACAACCCACCTGGAAAAAGAGATACTTCGCCATTGTATCTCCTCCGCGGCGCCTGGAATTTTTGCTCGATTATGTGCACTCTCTTGTTACAACCGGGAGAGGAAATAAAACACCAAACTCTTGGGACTACTTAAAGTACTAGGACTCTCTTTTAAAAAAAACATAACCTATTTTTTGTCATTTATTGCTTCTTGCACTAACACCCGTTTCATTTACTGTAGTTAACAAAAGCTTCCAAACCCCAGCTCCCACTCCTCTGAGCAGAAGCCTGTCCGTTCCCAGGAAGAGTTAAAAGCGAATGCTTTTTTGTGATTGTGGAGGAGGAAACAAAACAGAAGAGTTAACAGAACGTCCCGATATTTATATAAAAATACGCATCGATTTATACACACCTTTATACAAACTAAACATATTAGGCACAGTCGGTTTAAAAACCCCGGAACTCCAGGCCACTGTACTAAGTTGAGAATTCAGCCCAGCGCGTGAGGTCTTAGTACGACAATAATAGAAAAGAGCTTACGTGTTAAGCCTCGCTTGCAGACTGCGTGCAACAGCGAGCAACCCAACATCACCACTTCCACTTCACACACGCGTACACATACGCACCCCTCAAAAAATTGCAGGCAGGATCCGGCCAAAATTTAAAGCACTTAAAAAACCACGTTTGGTTCCAATAATCCAGCATACATGGCAGCAAACCGACACGGGACTTAGTGGAACTAACTTTACCGTGCGCAAAGTAGGTTTCCTTTCGGTCGGATCTTGCCTTTCACTACTGCAGGAAATCAGACTCCATTGACTGTACATAAAGCAACCGATTATTTCCCCCCACTACCCGCAGAAAATGTGTGGGAGGTGGGCTACCTAATCACAATGCATTTTGGGGTTGGTTTCAAAAAGATTATTTATAAACCTAAGAACCGCCCCATTCTAAACAGATGGACTTGGGACGAATTTCGAACTCGTTTCTACAGTGTATACTCCCCTAAATGAACTTTGCTTAAGCCTGGAACGGTAGGTCTTCAAAACTGGGACCCCCTGACTCCGGTTTAAGCTCAGTGGGGATCGGTTTCGGAGGAGGCGGAAGGAAAAATGCAGTCCTCTTTTTTAAAAAGTAATTTCACATTAAGGTCAGAGGTCAGTGGCGACCCTCGACTTCATTTACCTTGGCGTTGACGTCATCATCACAACTCCCTTGCACATAATTATTGTCTTCTGGTCCATTATGAAAATTCGGGAGATCGATGATAAGGATAGACTATATATATAGATAGATTATATATATCTATCTATAATCACACCTTTTAGCACTTAGCATATTCTTAAGGCTAGTTTAGCGGTTTTTCAGGAAGGCCTCGTGGGAGAGGGAAGGGAACAGAACCTACCAAAATACAATGAAGGAGAATGACCCTTTTTTTAAGGGGGGAGAGGAAATCTAACACTTGCAAGTAAATCCGAAAAAGAAATTGCGAACCTTTTTCCTATAAGTACTTCAACAAGGTTCCTCCCTCCCCCCGGGGGAAAATATTAAATATATTTCAAGTCTTTCCAAAAGTCTTTTTGAGCCGATAGTGGATGGTTTGCAATTAATATATATATTTATATATATTTATAGATAGAGATAGATCCCCCCGGAAAAAAACACCGATTTGGGCCCGGATCAGGAGACATTGTCCTTCAGCTTGGAGACTATCTTCTTGTCCTTGACCCTGCGGTTCTGAAACCAAATAGTGACTTGTCTCTCGGAGAGGTTGGTGGCCGCGGATATCCTCCGCCTCTTGTCCTTGTTTATGAATTTGTTCACGGCGTACTCGCTCTCCAGTTCCTTGAGCTGCAGTTTCGTGTAAGGCACGCGCTTCTTCCTCCCTCGTCTGTAGACACACATATCCGGCTGGTTTAGTGCAACGTCCCCTACAGAAAGAGGAGACCAAGGGGCAAGTTAAAAAACAACAACTAATTTATTATTATTATTTACCATTACAGTACTACTTATGCCTTAACTTAACGGCCGACAACTCTCTTTGGAGACAATGCAACGCAAGAGCTGGTTTGCAGCTATTTCAGTGAAGATTTCTTATTTGGTTTACTCTAACTCCTCAAGTGCATATGGTTCAAAAGGGAAATGCACATACGCGCTCACAAGCAAGCAAGCAAGCGCACACAGGTTCCTAAGTTGCAACTTCGAAATATCTTCCTTGCTGGATTTGCATGTGGCTGGCGATGGGTGACACGGGATACTCGGCGCCCCCCGCGGCTTGAGGGCTCTGGGGCAAGTTTGCAGCAGCCAGCAATAGTAAAACGATCACGGCCAGCCTTGGAGAGGCCCGTCTTCATTAAGGCCAGAAGTCCCCCCCCCCGCCGCCCTCCCTCGAATCCTCAACTCATTTCCTCTCCGGCTTTCAGTCCCTCCGATTACTTTCCAGCGGATCTGATTTTATTTTAAAGCTGAAAGCTGAAAGAAGCCCGCGAGGGACTTTCTGAGAGAGTAACGTAAAGGGTGAGGGGCTGCTTTACTTCCGAGAAAATATGCCTCGGATCAGGCTGCAGGGCTGAGATCCTCACCCAGTCTGCTCAGAAATAAATGGCGAGTATTTTAGTGGAACTGGTTCCGATGCCTTTTCTGGAAGTTAAAACACACACACAATACACACACACACACCAATGCAAGCCTAGGGGACCTTCCTGGATTTGGGTTTTAGGTCTGGGGTGTTTGGGGGAAGGAAATGCTTTCAGCCCCACATATTGCCGTGTGGCTTTTGTACGGGCAGCGTCTACATAATGACAATGATTGCACTAATAGTACAATCCTACCCAAATCGCATTGAGCTCAGTGGGTCTGCTATTCTCCCTGGAAAGTGGGTAGGAGAATTGCAGACCGAGTCCCATAGATTTCAGAGGAGCCTGGGGAGGGTGTGCAAATAAAATCCGGCCGTCTAACAGGCTTACTGGGAAGATAATGCCCACGGAGTTCAACAGAACTCTCTATACAGCCTAAGACTAAGTTACTGGGTAGGAAGTTCTTTTGAAAGTCAAGGCGATTGCAGGCTAGGCGTGCCGGAGACCCCTGCAGCCCAGGAGCAGAGACGTGAGAACATAGAGAGCTCAGAAGCCTAAGGCAGCCGCTCCAAGGCTTTCTGTGGGGCTTCCTTGAGGGTCTCTGGGAGATGCAAAAGAGAGCAGGCCGTTCTCTGGCTCCTGGTAGGTCTAGCGTGTAGCTAACCAGCTGGAGGAACTTTCCCCTCCTCTCCTCCTTCCCCTCCCCTCCCTGTGGTTTTAGGTGGGCAGCTACTTCTCCCAGATGTCAGCTTCCTGTCCGGTTGACCTTCTCCTCCTCCTCCTCCTCCTGCTGCTGCGATCAGCACCTGGCCGTGCCGTACCTGGGAAGGAGGACTTCCAAAAGTGGGAGCCCTGGGCCTGGTCTTTGGCGCAGTACACCTGGCCGTTCCACCCGTTGGCCAAAGTCCACGACTGGTAGCCCTCCATGGAGATGTACGTCTCGTGCCTGGGCTCGCCGGCCGCCGCCGAGCCGAAGGTGGAGACCACGTCCAGGTAGCCGGCGGGCACGTGCTGGTAAGGGCCGGCGGCCGCGGCGGCAGCGGCGTAGCCCTGGTAGAAAGAGACCTCCTTGGCTCGCGAGGAGACGTCGCTGCCCGACGGGACGCTGGTGCTGGCCAGGCCGGCCACGTCCATGTACTTCTCCACGGGGAAGGCGGCGTGCGGGGAGGCTTTGAGCGCGGCGTTCTGCTGCAGGCAGCTGTAGTAGCCGTTACCGAAGGGGTGGTAGCCCGGGTGGTAGCCGAGCGCGGCGGCCGCGGCAGCCGCGGCCGTGGCCGTCGGGGGCCCACCGCTGGAGCAGTCCTTGGAAGGGGCCGCCTCGGACGACGACGACGACGAGCGCGCCCCGGCCGACGAGCCCGAGCGCTCGTAGGGGAAGCCCGAGGAGGCGGCGGGACCCGCGGCTCGACTCGACGGCGGCGGCGCCGCCCCGAAGACCGGCGGCGATAGGAAATTGCGGCACTGGCCCCGGCCGCTGCTGCTCCCGCCGCTCCCGCCGCCGCCGGCGTCTGCCCGCAGCGCCTCCATCTCCCAGCCGCTGCCTGCGCGGCTCATGCTGCCTGTGCCCAAGAGCCTCGCTGAAGGCGAGCGCGCCGCCAATGCTGCTGCTGCTTCTCCTCTTCCTGGCCTCCCTCCTCCTCGCCTCGGCCCGGCGGCGGCGGAGGCCCCCAGCAGCTCATGGCGCGCCAAGCCACCGTAGCCGGGGCGACTGGTGCCTGGGACGGAGCGCTGGACGGGGCGGCCTTGCTCGCCCCCAGCTCGGGATGGTTTATAAAAACTAAGGCCACGCTGGGAGGGGGGACGCGGCGCCTGGCTTCGCAGGGAGGGACAGCAGGGAGCCCCCATTGGCTCCTGACGCCCACGTGACGGTAACCCGGCCACCGGGAAACTGAGCCTGCCAGAGAGAGAGAGAGAGAGAGAGAGAGAGAGAGAGAGAGAGAGAGAGAGAGAGAGAGAGAGAGAGAGAGAGAGAGAGACCTCACCCCTCCCTCCCTCCCACCTCCTCTCTTCTCCCTCTCTAAACTTTGTTTCCCTAGGTAGTTGCGGTTCTCAGATAAGGGGTTTTGTTCTATTTTTGGGAGGCGGGGGTCGAGAAGAGGAGGACTAATAGGAGGGGGCAGGGAAAGAGGGATTGAATAAGACTGAAATATTAATAAATGCCGACGACCCTCCCCCTCCTTCCTTCTCTTGACAACCTCGGGCGAGGGGGGGTTACATCAATTTCGAACCAGTTCACAAGGAGAAATTCCAGTTTGGGATCCTGTTTACAGAATATCAGAACGCACACGCGCGCACATTTCGGCCCTGGATAGGACCTCTGTAAAATTATCTATTCATAGATAAAGAAGGAGACTGAGGCGGGAAATAGAAACCCTGTCTACGCTGCCTTTAAATGTTATGTGGACATGGTTCTCAGCTCCAGATCGCCCAGGCCAGCTAAGATACCAGGCGGTAATTTGAGGGGGGAAATGTTCTCAACAACAGCTCATCTGTCCTAGTTCTGCTTTCCTCTGATGCCTCGACCCAAACTGTTCTCTTCAATGGGGTTTTAATGGTAGAGGTGCTTACCAGAGTTCCCTGAAACGTAACTTGTCCGAAATGCACCGGTGGCGCCATGATTTGAAGCTGAACACCGATCCTAACTCAGTTTGCACCTAAGTAAGTCGCACTGGTTTCATTAATTCCCTGTCTCCCAATTTGTTTCACTAAGTACTTTCGAGCTGCAGCCTAACTTAATTGTTAAGAGCACGAGAACGTGTAGAGGCGTGAGAGGACATTATGCATTAATTCGTATAACACAATACATGTATTTTTGTATGATAGACATATCTCTGCACAGCAACACTGTATTGCACAGACACAAACGGCAGCAGGTCTACCTCTCAGCCCGCTGTATCCCTGCATCAGCAACCAAATCTGAGATTCACTTTCTTGGGCTTTGGATTTGAATCACTGGGCTCTAAGGAACCGGTGAGTTTGCTTAGTTTCCAGATGGGTTCAGCCCTGGGTCATTTGGAGCTAAAAGCAACAAAAGAGTTGTCTTTAAGGGGTCACAAGTCACTTCGTCGGGCTTCTTTAGTGCAGCTTTCAAGAGGGTGAAGATTAAGGAGAATCTTCCTGCTGCTGAGCAGAAGCTGGAGCTCAGAAAAGTTAAAATGCGAGTGTGCGCACCGGTTTCATACAGTGAAAACAGTGCCAGAGCTCCCTATTTATTTATGCGGTTACGGGCAAGGTAGGGCTCTGTTTACGCCTTCCTTACACCTCGATTCTCATAAAGTTACCTGGGAGCAAGCCCGGTTGAACG
Source organism: Podarcis raffonei (assembly GCF_027172205.1). Lineage (NCBI taxonomy): Eukaryota > Metazoa > Chordata > Lepidosauria > Squamata > Lacertidae > Podarcis > Podarcis raffonei. Next base: position 115,303,415 of record NC_070602.1, read on the forward strand.
CAGTGTCAGCTTCTACGCAGTCGACCTACGTGGCTGCAAACCTCCCAGGGACTTTAGTCCAGAGACAAAATTCGTAGGATTCAGCTGTGATCCTAGGCATGGTTGCCCGCGAGTAAATCCCGGTAAATTTAACCTTAGCAGCCTTACTTCGTCCCCTTGGCTTTCCGGAGTTGCCGGGGATCTTCCTAAAGCCCGCTCTTTAAGCTGCAGTTCCCACGAGCATCGCGCAGATATGCGGGTCTGGGGTGTTAGATGCGCACAGAATCGAATAAACCCCCTCGCTTATTTTACCCTCCCTGGTCGATGGACTTTCTGGTTGTAGGAGCTTATCAGCAGGCTATAGAATAGGAAAGTAGGAAGGTAGGAAGAATGAGAGAGAAGAAAGAAAGAAAGAAAGAAAGAAAGAGAGAGAGAGAGAGAGAGAGAGAGAGAGAGAAATCCCCGGAATATGGCAAAATGCTTTTAAAGAACACTCAAGTCTTAAAACATGTCTTAAAAGTGCTTAAACCATTGTAAGGAAAAGGGGGATGGCTCCTTTCCCCCTGAGTGGAAAGAGATATTTATATCCAAGCAGAAAGGCTAAAATAGGACTGCGAAAAGACTCCGGCAAAGGGTGTGGGTGGACAGGCGCTTGGTTCGGCTTCGGATCCGAAAAGAATTCGCAGCGAGGGAAAGAGGCCGCTTTGTGCAACAGGAGAAGAAAGAAACCTGCAGCCGCGGCTTCTGAGAATCACTCGGCAAATGGAAGCAGCAACCGGCCGGGCGGGTCATGAGAGGTCTATTCGCCATGGTTTGCAGCCCTCCTAATAACTCTTGGCAGTTTCCGAGGCAAGAGCGAGGAATGACAAAGCCGTGCCAATAACGACAGCAGCACCCGGCTGGGAGCAAACACAAGTTCACGTTCATTAAGTCTCGATCGCTTAACTTCACTGACTGCCGATCCTCCTAATCAACGGAGCGCGCTAGTAAGTGAAACTGACAAAGGTCACGAAGTTCACTCCTGTCTAAACCCGATTTCTGTTTGTTTCCAGGACGTGTAAAGGAGTCGGTAATTAGGAAGTGGTTACTAAGGGCACGACGTAAACAAAAAAATATTTTTAAAAAATCCACTCGGCTGAACTCCACCCCCCTTTTCTTTCTTAATTGCATACAGTTAAGGACACATTTATATTCCGAAATAATAGAAATATCGGAACAGAATAAGGTTGCCACCAAATTCAAGCTGGAGTCTTTCTACGGCCTGCCTGGATGTACGTGGTTAGGATAAAGGTGTTTATGTAACACAGTTGCAATCCTGCTCAACATTTGAGTCAGAAGTAGAATAAATAGATTCCGGACACGATGCAGCCAGAGGTAGGCCTTCGAAAAGGATTCAGCCGGCTTACTCGGGGGCAGTATTTACTAGGACTTAAATATTTCCCATTGTGTTCAATGGTGCTTCCTCCTAGGGGCATAAGGACTGCAGTCTTCCTTGGAGAGGGTTACTTTCCTCCAATAGAATCATTAGGCTTCCCAGAGCGTTAAATTGTGGCTGGATCGTGTCTTATCATTTTGCTATACGTTCCTCAGTGTTTTTCATTGCAGGAGAGATCGTCGCTGTCAGCGGTCGGGGTTGGGGGAGCCTTTTCCCGCACCCACACTTTTTTGGGGAACCATTTATTCCACAAGCCCCGAACACGGCTTGACCTCATCCATTCCAGCGAGGTGATAAGGTAGTGTTATGAGGTGTGGGGAAAACTGAGGGTCTGACCACGCGGGTGCGGGAGACCGCGAATGGGAATCAAAACAGTGAGGTCAACCAGGCAAAGGTACTTTGTAAGGTAGGTAGGAAAAGCACCCTGCCGCCCTTCTCATTTGATCAAAACCTGTTGCTCGGACTGGGGCTGAGTTTCATTCCAGAGGAGTCAACAGCGGCTGCAATGATCCACAGGTTACTGCTGCAGAATGACAGGCCGGGTCGTGTTGACCTATGGTTCTGTGCGCGCAAGGAATGGGGATGGCTGGCTGAGATTACGAGGAGGCGGCAATGCTCGGAAAACAACTTGTCTAACAAGACTGGCATATTTGAAGAGGCACCAGGGCATTCTGGCGGAGCTTTATTCCGTTTGCAACACCCCCTTTCGGGAATCCCTTTCCGTCCCCTCCCTCTCCCCCTTGGCATTAAGTCAACGTGTGTGCAGCTGACATCATATCTGCCTTACATTTTCCATTTGCAAATGGCGCAGGCATCAGAAGAAACGATTTTGTTAGGGACGCAGTGAAAGGAACGAGGGGCTTCCTAGGAAAAGAGAAACACACACACACACAACCCCGCGAAGAAGTTGTGATTTGTGCTTCGAGGAGAAATTACCTCATTTTCCCTCCCTAATATCTGCAGCGACCTAATCCAATCGCTATGCAGAGCCATTTCCTAATTAAAGGCTGTTTTAAGTCTTTCGGCGACCCACCCCAAGCACATCCCTCGGCTTTTATCTCCTAAGCACAAGTTCCCAATGGCTCCATTTAAATTGACCCGTTTCCAAGTGAGTGGACCCGGAAGCGCCGCCTCTTGCTGGGACACGCAACAAAAACCCGAGCCAGATAACCTCGTGCGCAAGAGAGGATCGAATGTCCTGCCCGCTGCCAATTCATCTTCTTTATGAAAAGTCTTGACCTTAATTTCGATCACCCGCGTCTTAAAATGCATTGCGGATAAGTTGGTTTAGGAATTATGTCAATGGGACTTTTAAAATATATTTATTACTTCGGTGCAAGTGGTTATCATCACCAGCGCAGGAAGGTCATTCCGTTTATTCAGCAAATCTGAATCAGGGATTCCACCCTGACCAAATTTTGTGTCCTACTTGCGCAAAACGGCTGAGGTCCCCCCCCCAAACTCCTGTATGAGAAAGGATGGGTTGCCCTCAGTAATGTAGTAAGCAAGGGAAAGGAGGGGGGTGGAGGGGGAGGAACTATTGTAAATATATGGTTGCTTTACCACACTCATGTATTTGTTTGCTTGTTTGCTTGTTTATTTATTTATTTGTTTATTTGTTTACTTATTTGCAATCCAGTGCAGAATTCTCCCTCTGAAGTGGTTAGGATTTTCACTACCTCTATTTCCATAAACTTCCGGTCCGCTGAGGTGTAACTGAATTGTACTACAGTGGTTCCTCGGTTTACACACGCTTCGGGTAATAGCCGCTTCTGGTTACAAACTCCGCTAACCAGGAAGTGGTTGCCCCAGGTTAAGAACTTTCCCCCAGGATAAGAACGGAAATCGCGTGCCAGCGGCAGCAGGAGGCCCCATTAGCAAAAGCGCGCCTCAGGTTAAGAACCATTTCAGGTTTAGAACGGACTTCTGGAACGAATAAAGTTCTTAACCCGAGGTACCACTGTATATTGGACAGACAACTGTAAAGAAGAAAAGCGAGCGGTCCAGCCCCCACGTATCTTGTGTCACTGATATATTGCCGCTACATACATATTACAATGTTTGAATTATGACTTCCGGCGCGATCCTATACATCCCTGCTAAGAAGAAGGCCGCGGTGACTTCAGTAAGGTTTGTGCCCAAGCAAGTGGCTGTAGGCTGACATTAGCAATCCTGATTTTTAAAGAAAGGAATAAATCGCTGTTAAAAAAGAAAAAAGGCAGGCGCGTCCACACAGACCGTTTCTGGGTTTACCACCAGACTAGGAGTGCATGGCAAAACTGACGGTGCAAGACGCATTGGTGTCAAGACCCGCTGGTTTTTAATGGGAAAGTCTCTCAAGCGTTTTGATCTCTCCCAGCTGAATTCAAGGGAACTTAGGAATGGTTTCCAAAATTAAAGCCGCCTAACTTCACAAATCCCGTTTTACTTGCTGGGGTTGTGCCATATCAACAGTGGATCAACCCTGGTTACTGTCCAGCCAAAAGGCCGCTTCATTTCGAGGGGAGATGTCAGCGCCCTCTTCAGCCTCTCTTAGAAACGGCTTTGGCTGGACGGTGTCCTGATTGTGACCTCAAACTGAAGTTCGCCTGCAAATCCTGAAGTTAGCAGTTAAGGTAGGTAACTCAGACTGAACTGGGAGAATTGACGGAAAGCAGCAGAGATTGGCAATAGCCCTGTTCCCTGCATGCTCGCTTTGTCCGACTGAGCACCATGGGGCTTGTTCCCAAGTGCACCCACGTGTACGCATTCACCTGGGAACTTTGGGCAACATTCCACACATCTGATGAAGCGGACTCTGGTCCAGAACGCTGGTGCCATTTAACCAGGCAGCATTATTCTGAATATCAGCCGAAGAGTCAGAGAAGAGAACGCTTTTGCGCTTGTGTCCTGCTTGCCGGCTTCGCATAGGTATCTGGTGGTCACTGTGAGAATGCAGGATGCCGGGCCTGATCCTGCAGGGCTCTTCTTTAACGTTTTAGTTCTTAAAGTGTGTGTGTGTGTGTGTGTGTGTGTGTGTGCATAGGATCTCAGCCTTCTGAGTTATTCCCACCTCAGTATAATTCAGCTAAAATGTTTGCTGATTAAGACCTGTTTCCATCTATAAGCATTGCAAGATATATTAGAGCCCTCTTCAGCACGTACCCGAAGCGCATTATACCCCTCGCTGATGTGCAGTTCCCAGTTCAGTGCGAGCCTCGCCCTACAGAAGTCAACACGAAAACCTCCCATGGATATGGATCTGAATGTTTCCGGATCGCACGCAAACCAAGGATAATGCCTGCTATTGCAGAACGCATTAATAGAGAAGCGTAATCGTGCAGCCCCATATACGTCTACTTAGAAGTAAACTTAACTGAGTTCAGCGGGGCTTTCTCACAGGTAACTGTGTATCGGATTCATAGGAGCCAACTCTTAAGAGCCAAATAAAATATTTAAGAGGGGCCAGGAGCCCCTAAAGTTGATCGGCATTGGCATTTCAAATGGGGTGTGCGATCGATTATGTGGGGAGGGGCTTATCTGTGTCCCCCACCAATGTTTTATTCAAGTTGACACCCCTGATCGGATTGCAGTTTTAAGTTTCCGCAGAAGTCCAGAAAACTCCTCGGCAGCAGTTCTTCAACACACGCTCTGCGTCTCTCTTTCTCTGTGTCTGTGTCTGTGTACATACACGCACGCACAAACACATATCTACGGCTTATTTCCTTAAACTGAGGTGGAAGACTCTTATTTGAAGTCGGACCTTCTTCCAACCATTCCATTAGAAGCCGGAAGTACCCAAACCTGACCACTAGATGGCCCTACAAGTTCTCCTGTAAGGGTTCGGAATGTTGGTGGACGTCGGTTTGTGCTCGACTGTCCTGCTAGCAGGAAACGTGAAGCCTCAAAGTTTACCTCGGTTACTGCAAGAGGAAGAAGAGGAAAAGGGCTGGGGGAGATGCTAGAAATTCTTCTCTATCCTTTGTCTTCCAATAAATCAACCAAACCTCAACCTCTTCTCCAGGCATTGCAGGATAGATAATCGCGTGTGCATCGACAACTAACGCTTACCTCTAATTAGAGGAGAGACAAGGACAGGGAATCTACTGGATTACCTTGGCCTTCCACCTGGAGTCTTTGTTCTTGCATTATTATTGGGTGTTGTTTTTTTTTGTATTGTACTATCAGAGTGTTGAAGAAAGCAAAAGCCGCTTCGGGCTTCAGTAGTTTCATGGTGGATTTCCTAGGCAGGGCAGAATTCTCCATCAGATGCACGAAGTGGACAGAGAAATAAGAGGGGTGTGTGTATATGTGTGTGTGTGGAGAAAGCCAGGGGAGGGGTACCAGACAGGCCGAGTGGCTGGAGAGGCAGTGGGAGAGGTTTGCGTGTGGCCCTTGTCCCAGATGCGAATGTTATTTATTCTACTTATTCTACTGTGGTGTAGTGGTTAAGAGCGGTGGACTCTTAGTCTGGTGAACCGGGTTCGCGTCCCGCTCCTCCACATGTAGCTGCTGGGTGACCTTGGGTTAGTCACACTTCTCTGAAGTCTCTCAGCCCCACTCACCTCACAGAGTGTTTGTTGTGGGGGAGGAAGGGAAAGGAGAATGTTAGCCGCTTTGAGACTCCTTTGGGTAGTGATAAAGCAGGATATCAAATCCAAACTCTTCTTCTACTGGTTTCTGGATTCCCTATATTTATCTTTTTTAAAAAAATATATCTCATCTACTTCTCTCACTCATACACACGCACACATATGCATATACAAACATAAATAAATATGACACTTGTGGGCGTGTGTTTTATATGCTTATTTATTTAAACAAGTGGGCTGCTCCGGTGTTCCCCATATACCAGCGTCCTTCGTAACTGTTGCGCAGTCTTTGCGCCTGTACGCGTTTGTGAGCTTGCCCTGGTTGGCGCGGGTGTGTGCGCCTACACATCCCCACGAGCGCTCCTGTACGCGCAGCCCCTGGCGAATAAATTGAGAACTGAAGATGCAGCAGCAGTCCCGGTGGTGAAAGGAGAAAGCAGAAACATAATCTGAACGCTTTCGGGACCCTGGAAGGGTGCATGTTAAAAATCCTATGAGCGCTGAGCGCCCTATAATACCACGGAGAAGGCGCGGGTTTCTCCTCTTGTGTGGGGGGGAAGCACCTGACCTATCGCCCTCCTCCCGAGGTTGAGAGAAACCCAAGCGAGCTTGACCTCCCGTTTGACCCGCCCTGTTCTTGCTGACACTCGCGGTGAAACCAAGTTCATCCCAGACGGTCTGGCATTGGAGGGTCTAGACAGATGTAAACATAGCCAGAACTTCCAAGACAGGCTTCTGTGTGGAGACTCCGCTGCGGGGACGCCCCTGTTTATTACCTGCTCCAGAAGCAACGCTATGCAGTTCACCTCAAAGGACCCGCAGTAAAGACGGGAAACAAATATTTACTCAGCCTCCCTTCCTATGAACACTTTGACTCTTTAAAAGCTGCCGGGGCTTTCGGTCCCACTTGAAACCTGCGCTCCATTTCAATTAAGTCGGATGAGACCTCCTCAATTAAAAGTTAACAAACAAGGGTCGCTTATTCTTTGATGTCTCAGGGCTCAGTTTTTGAGAGGGGGTTATTTTAAAGCTTGGCTTCAGGCCGTAGCAGCTACATAAAACTTATAAGGACAACTGAGTCAACACGGTGCAAGCAAAACCAGCCCTGTACATTTGTCTGCTAACATTCCCCATTTCTAAAATGTCTTTAAAAACATACACACACACAACAAGAGCAACAACTCTAAACCCCCAGAAATAGTTTCCTAAACGAAGAATAGTTCTAAAGAGCCTTCGAGCCCATTAATCGAGTTGTCTAGGAATATAAAACATCAAATAACGACTTTATTAGTATTATTTTGCTTTCTTTCTGGAGAGTAATGACCAGCTGCCATTGGCTGCGGTCGGCGTCGTTACGCAATATCTACTTAGCTGATGATTATTAAACTGCCTTTTACGGCGCGCACTAAACTTTCCCCTCTCACGAGAAGAGAGCCAAACTTTGAAAGAGGTCTCACATAAACTCGAGGACTGCTATTCTTTAAAAGGTGCAAAATATAAAATAACACTAATAAAGGGGAGTTGGGGAGTCCAGACGATTGCAGCCCTCCTTCGGCTGAAGGGTCTCAGTTCGAAACGCGCGCTCGGCACCGCAGCTATTTTCCTCGAAAGGAGAAGGGCCAGGAGACGGCTGGGTTGGAAATCAATTCGGAGGTTAGGGGGGGGGGCTTCGTGATTCTAGGAGAGGGTGCTGAAGACGTCGGTTTTCTGAAGGTTTTAGGCTGGCGAAGGAAAGGGGGTCCGGGAGAAGAAGTAAAATAATTATATCGCGCGTGTTAACGCCGCTGAGAAAACGGATGGGGGCGCCAAACGACAGCAATAAAGCCGCCCGCAGATTTCCGCTTACCATTTTATAACTGGTTGGTTACTCACTCCCACGCGGTGGCTAAAGCTTCCTCGGAAATAGATATGCATGTCTTCTCCAAGCCAGAGCCAAATGGTGTTTCTTGTCTGTTTAGAGAGGACAGCATCACTCTTATAGTATTTATTATTATTATTATTATTATTATTATTATTATTATTATTAGGTTTAGGGTTTCTTTTGCTGGCGATCCTCTGATATGCAAAACTCGGAGGCCTAGTCTACAGTCAAGAACGCTCACGCGGAAATCTGGCGGATTCCAAGTTCTGTGGAATTTTTATAGGATCCCAGCAAAAGAGAGGGAGGGAGGGAGGGAGGGAGGGAGGGAGGGACGTAGAGAGAGTTGTGTGGACTCAGAAAAACAACATCTCGGAACTGGTTTCTGCTCCAGTTTAAAACGGGAGAGTGACTGCCAGAGAGCAGATTGCTGCTGTCGTCGTAGTTTAGTCACCGGGTGGGCTCTGGGACGCTTGTCAGGATAGGGGCATTTGGTCAATCAGACAGGAAGAGGTTAATTCCTAACCGCACCGTTATCCGCTTCTACTTCCTTGTGTGCTTTTGAGAAAGGGAGGGGTTTTAATAGTAGCAATAGAGGATCGCACAGAAATGCAATTTTTGCACCTTGAATGTTGCTCAGTAATAGGAGATCCTGTTCTCAAATGCCTCTACGGACAAGCGCATGCTCTGTTTCCAATTTGTTTGCCATTTTCATCCTTTCCTGTTGTAATACGCACCCAGGCTTCTACAGCGAAATTCGCACTTCGGGCAACCACCGAAGGCTCGCCTTAATTGGTTGGATGGGGTTTAATGAAGAACAGACCCCCTTAGAGAGCCTCAACCGATCTCGAACAGTTGACCTGGGAAGGGGAAGAAACCCAACAAGAGCAACGAAGATAGCTCCGTCAGTAACTGAGCAAGAGACTCCTAATTTCAGGGTCGTGGGTTCGAGCCCCACATTGGGCACTGCAGGGAGTTGGACTAGATGACCCTCGTGGCCCCTTGCAACTCCACAAATCTATGGTAAAGAGTCTTGACTAACACACTGGTTGTGGCGGAAGTTTTCATGACTTAGAGTCCTGTGGCTTCTCCAGTCCAGGAAAGCTTATGACGTAATAAACGTTCAGGCGCCGCTGGGCTCTTGGACTGCCAAGAGAACACACCCCTCCCCAAAAATAATAATCATGGGAACTGTAGTTTGCCCACCACAGAGCTGACATTCCTAGCACCCTTAGCAAACTACAGTTCCCAGGATTCTTTGTGAGATGGGAGGAATGTGCTTTAAATATGTATTTTAAAGGTATGGCGCGCACTGGGCCTTCCTTGCTTTTGCAACAACAGCCTTAACACAGGAACTAACAGAGATGGGGGTTTGGATTTATAAAAATCTGGCTATTATGTGTAGAATCAATTTAATGTTAATATTCCATGAAGCCTTTAAGAGGATCTTGGACCAAACTACTCTCTTTCTTTCTTTCTCACTCCCTCACTTACTCAGACACACACAAACACTTCTGAGTCACTTTAGGGGAAATTATTACGTAGGATCCAGGTGTTCTTCAGAAATCCGTGGCAACACCATCCTAAGCACACTGAAAGTTGATCTTATCAGGGGCGCGCAAGTGAGAGCACCAATGCCCTTTACTTGCCCTCTGGCTAAAGAGCCCTGGACTTTATCCAGGGTACACCCAACATCTGGGAGAAATGGGTCAACATCATGCACATTAAAAGCACGTCTAAGTCAGAAATTGAACACATTTTAATGGCGGACCTGCTTAGCTCTGCACTGTTGGAATCAAAGGGATTTGAAAGCGCTTCAGAGCGCAAGCCTCTGCGCATCTACTCGCAAGTAAAGCCCCTGACAGTCCTATGGGGCTTAACCCTAGGTGAGTATGTAGCAGGACTGCAGCCTCGTTTAGCTTGGATCGGGCCCTAACACTGGCGCGCCCTGTTCCTTTTGAAAGGAAGCTTTTTCGTATCAGATCAAGCACCAGGCACTCCTCTGCTTGAAAGAAGAGTGCATTTTTCTAGGTGTGTGTGGCGGAGGTGTTACCGTATCGCGGGAGAGGCATTTCCATCGGATTCCACCCCCAGCCAGAAATATAAACTTTAGCAGAATCTCACAGGTGGTGGGGAGAGAAGGGAAACCCCCAACAGTAAGGCTTTCCTCGGGTGGAAAAAAGGTTGGGCGCTGTACCTCCCGAGGAGGTGCTCCCAGGATGCTAATGACAGCCGGCTTTATCTTCGTTTGCCCTCGGCGTCATTATATTACCATCAAAGTTCTCGCCGGAGAGAGAGTTTCCGAGAGGAAGGGCCGGCGAATCGCGGCCCCGCGCGTCCCGCTGGGCGCCCAGAGAGATTGGCTGCTCCCCGGAATCTCTCCGAACCAAGAGAGAAAGAGAGAGGGGAGGAAACGGAGAGGCAGGTAACTTTACACAAGGGAAGGAGGGTGGCTGGAAGGGGAGTTGGAGGAGGCCGAGGAGAATGGCGGCTCTCGCTATTTGCCTTTGCAATCCAGGCCTTTTATATATATATACCAAAAGCGTTAAATATATATATCAGGGCTTCGTTTTAGAAGGGGTGGAGGAGGTTGGAGAGAAACATCTAGGCAGAGAATGGCTGAATGAATATATTAATGAATTATTTTTTTTTGAATTTTTTTTTTTACTCCTCTCTGGTGCTTTGAATCATGTCTTTAAGATTCCGCCGAACTTTTCTTTCCTTTTGTTTTTGCTTCCCGTCATTCCACCAGGGAGAGGATTTTGAGCCAGAGGCGAAGGAAGGACTTTAGACTAGTTCCGTCAATAAACAGGATTATGGAAAGGAAGAAAAAAAACCCCTCCCCCCACCCCCCGCACGCCTGCCCACTACCACCACACATAGACACAAATATATATATGGTTTGCGGGTGAGTTAAGGAAATAACGCTGAGATCCCCTTGGATTATTCTTAATGGTTGCGCGCACAGGCTGTAGCTCGCGATAGATGCTCTTTTTGGGCTGGTATGTATCTGCAGAAATAGTTATTTAAGTCTGGAGGTCCGTGTGTGTGTGTGTGTGTGTGTGTGTGTGTGTGTTTGTCCCGGTGGAAAGGGCGAGTCGATTTCTTCCTGGGACGTCTTGGATGCGTGCTTTCTTAAATAGGAAGGAAAGGTGATTAAAAGAGGACTGAATGTGGGATCTCTCTCTCGCACACACACACCTTGGCAGCTTTTCTCTCTTTAAGGAGAGAGAGAGAGAGAGAAACCCTCCTCCCTAGAAATCAAAGCCTCCCCTGTCATTTAGCCCCCGTGTTTCTGTCCGAGGAGGACAAACGAGAAAGAAGCTTGCATCGTTAGGAGCTAAGAAGCCAAGAGGCGCGCGCGCGCTCACACACACACGCACACGCGCTCTCTCTCTCTCTCTCACTCTCTCACACACACACAAAAGCAAAAAGGGGGAAAGGAAAGAAAGGGGGGAATCAGAGCATAATGATGCACCTAAATGAAGGGGGAAATGTTGCTCAGCTCGTTTTATTAATCAGACTGTCAATTTCACCCCAGAGGCCAAACCCCAGAGCAATCCATGCAAGATCTGATCGAGCAAAGGACAAGCGCTGCTCTTCTCTTCACTCCGGGTCTCTCTCTCTCTCTCCCTCTCTTTCTCTCCCTCTGCCTCCCTACCTGGATCTATTTGTCTGCTCCGAAGCCGCCTTCATTATCCGTTGACAGGAGCTTGTATTTATTTGCTTATAAACCTGTTACAATAAATGATTATTCGACCAGCGTCATCCGTACCTTAATGACGAGCGCTCCCTATTCGTGATGAATGACATTTCGGGGCTAGGAAGGATGTATGGGTCATTTTGACCAGTCATTCCCTTCGCTTTTGCATCTCGCCTTTTTTCTTTTTTTTTTTACGCCTCCCCTTCCAAAAGAGGTAATAATAATATTTAGAGACACTCGCCGGGCTGAATGCGAATTAGCCCCTGCTGCACGGCTCATCATTAGGAGGACGAACCCTTTGCAACCTTGACATATATATATATTTATATATATATATATATATATATATATACACTTTTTTTTCCCCAAGGAGGGGGGGGAAAGAGCTGAGAGATGATGGAAAGAATAAGAAAAGAGATGATCCTGATGGAACGAGGGCTGCACAGCCCCACGGCTGGCAAAAGGCTGGCGAATTTGTCCGACTCGGCTGGCAACGTGGTATTGGAGGCCCTCGAAAATTCGCCCCACGGCGGCCGCCTGAGCCCGAGACTGACTTCCGCTTCTCTGCACACCTCTTTAGGGGACATCCCTGCCAAAGGGAAATTCGAAATAGACACTTTATTCAACCTTCAGCACCAGAGCAGCGAAAGCGGCGTCGGCGTCGCCACCTCGGAGCTGCCTCCCTCGGAAGGGAGGAAGAAGATTAGCCATTACTCAGAAGTTGCTCAAGAGGCAGATATGAACAGCGACGTGGAGGTGGGCTGCTCTGCGCTCCGCTCCCCCGCCAGCCTCACTTCCTCCCAGCTGAAGGAAAACAATAACAAAGGTAACTCTCTCTCTCCCTTTCTCCCTCTCTCCCCGTCTACCCCGGCGCCACCACCCCACCCCACTCCAAAGCGGGCGTTTACTGGGGTAAGAACTTGGGTGCGGTGGGGGGAGATAGGGAGAAATCCAAGGCACCCCGACACCCCCTCCAGCTTTTCCTGGAGAAGATCAGGATTTTAAGCAGCACATTAAATACCAAGGGATCGTCAGCTGGTCCTTTATGGAACAGGCAGGTACAATATGGATATTCAAATGTGGAAGCCTCTTTGGCGTGTTATTGTGCTTCTCAAGACCAGGCAGTCTATCCAGGGTGCTAAAGGGATCTCCAGTCTGACCTGCACACTCCCGCACGCTGCGTTTCTATAATCTATACCGAAGTGAACAGGACTGTCATGGTGTATTTGTGACCACCAAACGTTGCACACCTTCTGAGTGTATCTGGGCATATCTTCCACAATATTTCTCCTGTTTGTTTTGGAGAACCAAGTGCCACTTACACCGTTTTGTTTTTTTATTTATTGAAAAAACACACCAGCCTGTTTCTCTACGGAGTGTGTAGACAGGTGTTTCTTGCGCAATTTTGGTACTGTGTAATTATAAAATACAGCTCATAACGGGGCATCTGCAAGACGGCAATTAGAGGCTACATTTAGAGTCCAGCGCGAGTTTCTATTCCTAGGAAGATTCTTTTGTGTGTCTGTCTGACTTTCTCTTTGATGCTTTCACTAAAAATGCAGTTATGTATTATCGTTATTTTTAATGCATTAGGTGTTTCTCCTTCCCGCTATGTCCGCCCCACCCCCAAGCCAAAATAGTATTTCTCTGGGCATTGTTAACTTCGATCCTACAGTTAATACAGCGTAATCTCTCAAAGCGCTGTAGCAACTTTTTCGAAGCGTCCGTTAGGAAATAGATCCTAACTGGAGGCAACTTGCAAATTTATAACCACAGATCAATCTTTCTAGGACGCAGGGGCTGTTTACCTTTCGCCCAAAGGTATCCTACGAGGAAATTCACTTACAGTGCGAACTGGCACGCCTTTGGGTTTTTAGGGACACCATTTGGTTTCCACGAAATAAAAAGTAAAGGGAAGCAGGGACAGGAAAAGACGAGCGAAGTCTCCGCTGGAGGGACGCTTTTAGGAAAACGCCTGCCTTAACTTTGTTCCTCGGTTAATTTGCTCCGCAGAGCAGAGAGAGTTGCATTTATTTATTTCACAAGAAGGCGTCTAGTTTGCTTATGAAGCCGTGTTTAAAAAAGAAAAGAGAAAAGAAAAGGAAGAAAAGAAAAGAAACTTTTATTGATTCTATTAACAGCGGCAATTTGTATCCATGACAGCCAGCATTAATTATCAGGGAGAGCCCAGATTGCCAGCGGCGCCTGCCGCTTGGTTGAAACCCGCCCGCCAGCTCATCCCTTCTTCTCCTGGAGAAGAGCCATCGCTCTTTGATGCTTTCTCACTGCTGTCATTGTTGTTGCTCCGTAGGATATTCCGAGAGCAGCTCCACGCCCAGCACCACCACCTCGTCCTCGGGTTCCAGTTTAAGCAGCCTTCACGGCGGCAGCGCCTTGGGGAACTCCAGCTCCGGAGCGGATCAAGTGCGGAGGTACCGCACCGCCTTCACCCGGGAGCAGATCGCTCGGCTGGAGAAGGAGTTCTACCGGGAGAACTATGTCTCTCGGCCCAGGAGGTGCGAGCTGGCCGCGGCTCTCAACCTGCCGGAGACTACCATCAAGGTACAGTAGTGTATCAGGGCAAGCCGGGGCTGCGGGAGGCGAGGGAGGCTGCCGGCGGGCTCCTGGCTTTGCGCGCGCTCTGTTTTTCTTTCGGGTTCTTAAACCACCAGAGCTCCAGCCTTGGTCCAGCTGGCCTTGCGGGCAGCGAAAGAGGCCGCGTTTGAAGCCTCCGCTTCTTCAAGGCCAAGGAGAATAGAAAAAGGCACCAGATAAACGTGCAGAGAATTCCACTCTTCCCACCAGATTGTTTAGCTATTTTCAACCTCGTCTCTCTCTCCCCGCCCCATCTGAGATAGACAATCTTTTCCCATTGTTTCTCGCAATTTTCAAAAGGTTTATAAAAAAATAAAAAATAGGAGAAAGGCAGTTAATGTGAAACATATTTTTTTAATAACTGGAGTCGATTTAGAAATGGATCACACGCCGTTATTCCCTCAGATGGTTTCTATTCCATTTGCTGATTCTTCTCTACCTCATCTGAGAGGAAGAGGCAAATGGCTGCGCTCTATCCTTGGACGAGTTTAATTGGAAGTAAGTCGCACTATGTTCAACCGGGCTTACTTACTCGCGGGTAAACGTGCCTAGGATCGCAGTCTGAGGTGAGAAGGCCCTACCTTCGACACCGTAAAGAATCGGGAGAAATGGAAGCCTTAATAGTTTTGCAGTAATCAAACCGTGTTTGGCTTTTACGGTTTAAAAAAAAACCAGGAACATTTGGTTTCTGTAGCCGGACCAAATCGCTTCCGAATGAATGGTTTTGAATCACGTGCTATATAGTGCGCTATGGGATAAACAGAAAGGGAGCCAATGTAAACCGGAAGACCAGAAACATCCATATATTTCGTTGCAAAGGGTATTTTCCGTGGGCAAAACTCTCAGCCTTTTCAATAAGCAGATATGGAGACTTATTGCCTGTTTTGGTCGCTGAAAATAAATGTAGCGTTGATAAGGGTTTGCAACTTGATCTGCAATCTTGGTCATTTAATTTTTTTTAAAAAATGGTTTATTAGAAAAGGTTTGTTAAAAATGAATAACTTTGAAAAAACAGCAACCCAGTGCTCCCACTGAATTCAGTTAGGCTCAATTGAAATAAGAGAGGGCTGACATCCCCGATTATATTTTAATACGGAATGGGAGCGGGGGAACGGTTTCATTTTTGAGATCGAAGACAGCGCAGCCACGGTAGTTTCTCAGAGATGGTTGCTCGGCAGGGGAAAGTTTCCCGACCCCGGCGGCGCGCAAAGAACCATTTTCATATCTCTGCGGCCTAAAAGTTCAAACGGAAGAAGCGCGGAGCCCGGCGAAGAGCCTGAATCGAGCGGGCCAGCCAAGTTGGGGAGGTTTAAGGCTGGTTCGAAAACCTAACTTAGGCCATGTGGGGCAAGCAATGTCCCTGGCGAGGAGGCGGCTTAGCACTGCCAGCTGCGCCTCGTGGCGCAAGGGCTGCGCCAGGCTTCGCATCTGACCCCGCGGCAGAGGGAGGGAGCGTGGCGCGCTGCTGTGGATCTGCTGCCGTTTCTAAGCCGTCCTATCCTCTGTGTGTCCCCCCCACCTCCCTATTCGCTGCCCCACATCTCCCCCTCTCTCCCCCCTTCCCCCGCACTCCACCAGGTGTGGTTCCAGAACCGACGGATGAAGGACAAGAGGCAGCGGCTGGCCATGTCGTGGCCCCACCCGGCGGACCCCAGCTTCTACACGTACATGATGACCCACGCGGCGGCCACGGGGAGCCTGCCTTACCCGTTCCATTCCCACGTGCCCCTGCACTACTACCCGCACGTCGGGGTGACGGCGGCCGCGGCCGCTGCTGCGGCGTCGGGGGCCACCGCCTCACCTTTCGCCACCTCCATCCGCCCTCTGGACACCTTCCGCGCCCTCTCGCACCCTTACTCCCGGCCCGAGCTGCTGTGCAGCTTCAGACACCCGGGCCTGTACCAGTCGCCCGCCGCAGCCGCCGCCGCCGGCCTCAACAGCAGCGCCGCCGCCTCGGCCGCTGCAGCTGCAGCCGCGGCCGCAGCCGCCGCAGCCTCGACGGCTCCTCCGGCCGGCTCCGCGCCCTGCTCCTGCCTCAGCTGCCACAGTAGCCAGTCGGCGGCGGCCGCAGCCGCGGCAGCCCTGGGATCGCGCGCCTCCGGCTCGGATTTCACCTGCACCGCGGCCGGAGCGGCGGCGGCGGCCGCCTCGCAGCGCTCGGAGAGCGGCTTCCTGCCTTACTCGGCCGCCGTGCTCAGCAAGACCGCCGTCCCTTCCCCAGACCAGCGGGAGGAGGCCGCCTTGACCAGATAACTAGCCAGCCCCCCCACCCCGGCGGCCAGTGGGAGGCGCTGTTGAGCCGGGGTGGCCGAGGGCAGAAGAGAACCGTTTTGTACAACGGAGGGGAGGGGAGGGGCGGGCATACACTGGAACTCTAGCAAAAAGGTGTTGTTTTTTTTAAGTACTATAATTAATAATTGTTGTTTTGCTGTTGTTCTCAGGGCCCTGATTTAAAAAGATGGCTGCTGGGAGAGGGTGGTTGGAGGAGGAAGGTGTGGGGAGCAGCCCCAAACATACTGGCCTTTTAACATTCTGTGCTTCCTCTCTCCCCCGCCCCCTCCTCACACCCAACAAGCACCCCCAGTTGTTAGGATTGGAGAACGATCGTTTCTAGACATTCTGCACTCAATGCACCCGTCCAAGCTACGGAGGGTGCTGCCTCGCTCCCCCTGCTGGCAGCAATGGGAACTGCTCTTGAGCGCCTCTGACCTGCAGCCGACGGTGGTTAGCACGGCTGGATACCTAAGCAGCACCTTATCCTTGGTCCTCTGCAGAAAGGATGGCTAACCTGTGGCCAGCCCGAGTTGTTGCTGAGCGGCGGGTTAAGCCAGCATGGCCAATGGTTGCTCTAGTAGCAGCCATCTCGAAGGCCGGCGCTTTTGCCAGCGGCGCAACTCAAACGCATTGTTTGGGCATCTTTTAAAACAAACCTATATATATATATAAAGTATATATATATATATATCAAAGGCAAACCCCAATTCCTGCATTTAGTGGGGATCTGGTTGAGGACGAAGCACACAAACCCAGCAGAAATTTGCCACAGAGATGCCTGTGGCGACTGATGGGCAAAGAAACCCGGTGCTTTATAGGAGAAGAGGAAGGGGGAAACGCGATTCTTATTATGGTTTCCTTCTGCTCCTGCCCTCTTGAACTGGAAAAGGCTGGCTACTTTCTTCTTATTCTTTTGGAGGGAGGGCGGTAAACAAATGAGAAAGCTGAGGGTCGGCCAGTAAAAAGGAAAGGGAGTGTGAGACTGACAGCAATACTCGTCCAGGAAACAGGGCGAGGGATTTACGTTCTGTTTTTTATTATTATTTTTTAGCTTCCTGCTTTCCGAGCACCATAGTCCACAATTTATCTGGGAAATACTTGAAACTTTATTGGCAGGTGAGGCATTGCCTCGAATCACTGACCTTCCGGGTACTTTAGTTTAAAAACAAACAAACGAACGTGTCTTTTTTTTTTTAATGAAACTTTAATTTGCAAAGAAAGGACTCAATCCAAAGGAGGGCGGAAATAATGTTTCTCGGCATTATTTCGTCACACGCCTTTGGCTCTGACAAACCACCACTGGGGTAAGGGATGGAGAGACCCAACCCCCTTTTGCTACTTCCTGGAGGGACTTCCGTGAACTTGAAGAAAGGCGCATAAAATAAAGAAAAAACACCCGGTGTTACTGCCGTGTCAATTTTGATGCTAATAATGTGCAGATTATGACGAAAATTGCCAATCATGTTCTCTGATGGACCTCCTTTGAATGTGGAATGGGGGGGGGGGAGTTCCCCGCGCGGAGACCTGCTGTCAAGTACTAACAACCCGCTAAGGGAAGTCATTAGAAGAGACAGATAAGAGACTTGGAACATAAAACATTGTTCTTGGTGCAAAGAATGTATGTTATTTAATGTTATATCTGTTACCTTGGAAGTGATTCTGCACAAGGAAACCGCGGTTCTTATCATCT